>NC_052962.1:19403301-22184621 GCF_013358895.1 Oreochromis aureus
TTTGCTTGATTGTTGTTCTCTAAGTCAGCGTCATTGTTCAGTCAACAGGTTCTTGTGTAAGTGTCAAATCCTGTGGGGTGGTCTCACACATTAAAAGCTCCCATCTGCATGTGAAAACCTGTGAATAATCAGCTGAGCCCAAACCCGACATAAACCTCGCCCACCCAACCAACCCTGAGCACAGAATGATGCGCCCAGTCTCTGCCCTTTAACGAATGGTAGCAATTTCAGTGTTTGTCCAGTTGAGACCTTCCAGAACTTTATTCAGGCTTCAGTGGGGATTCAGTCGAGTCATAGTAAAGTCTGAGTTCTTGTCAAGACCGTGACTCTCTACTTTCTGCGCCGCACCGCCGTCTTGATCTTGCGCCCTGCGATTGCTGGCTGTCCACCTGAAGTAGCAGTGAATGATTTTGTAGACCTGTGGGAACAGACAAGTCCCGTTAGAGCATCACCACATACATACACACATACACAAAATCATAAATACTTTGTGGCTGAATCTACTGAACTGCACTGCAGACACCTGATTTCTGAATACATATTATACACTGCTCCCCTGGGGGGGCACTTAAAAAAAAAACATTTAAGCAAATATTCTGACTGCCAGTGCTACCTCTCAGCCTGCTAGCAGAATTCATACCTATGGTATGAATTTCAAAATACTGTTTCACCTTGTCCTCAGGTGCTCTCATTCACAAGATAAGTCGAGGTCATTGATGGTCTTACTCTTCCAAGATGTTTTAACGATGTACCTATGGTATCAATTTAAAGGCCCTACGCCGCCTCGTTCTCAAATGATAGCAAATGACAGCTGCAACTAGTGACAGCATCTCACATACATCGATGGTGGTATCTTTTTTCTATGATCTTTATTATTATTTATATACACTTATAGATAACAGCACAAATACCACTCTTTAAATATTTAATTTCCATTTAGGGCATGCTAACTTGGATTAAAGCTGTTTTGATGTGCATACACTGGGAAAACTTTACATGTTAGCTGTAATAATAGTAATAATAATGATAATAATAATACATTTTATTTAAAAATAGCGCCTTTCAGAGCACCCAAGGACACTGTACAACAAATACACAATATACTAGGGCTGCTCGATATAACGATATATATCGGATGACGATATAAAAACGTCTATCGTTTCATTTTACGCTATTGTTTGTTTCGTTGTGTCGCAAAATAAACTGTTTACAGCAATATTTTTTTCATCGTTTTGATGGTCACTGTAGTGGTTATATTAATTTCTTAAAGTTCTCTCTTTCTCTTATATTTAATATAACCACACTACGGACGGACAAGCGCTTGTTTTTATGCGTTGTCGTTAGCAACAACGACGGTAAAACCACCTCGTGTCCGCTTGTTTATTTTCCCACATAAACCTTTCACAATAAAGCTCAAGATCCTGTTGAGACTTTTCAAAATAAACTGAATCACGTGAAAGATGCAGCGTATTTACGGATGAGAAGCAAAAAAGCTGTCAGGTGCTAAAAAATAAACCTTAGACTCAAACGTTAGAACAGGCTTTTCCCCGCAGCACGCTGTGTAATAAATACTCACAAAGAAAACGGCGGCCGTTACAACCTATGTCTAAAATGTATAGTTTCATGCATCAGTTAAAACACTCGACCCAGGTACGCGACGCCCAGCTGGAAACACTTCACGCAAGTCGAGCTGCCCGACATTCACAGAATTTACAGAAAATGTTACATTTTTGTGATTTATATCGTTATCGGACGATAGATGTGTTAATATCGGGATATGAGATTTTGGTCATATCGCACAGCCCTACAATATACACAATAAGAGTAACAGATAAAAGTTAAAATGATGCAGAGGTTTAGACTGAGAAAAAGCAACATACCCAATATTGAAAGTCGGAGTTTGCCCAAAGTTGAATCCACCTCCAGGTGCACCTGATTGGGGAGCGACAGAGGGGTTGGCAGGGGGAGCAGGGGAGGCTGAGGATCCTGCTCCGAAAGTAAACACACCTGAGGTGTTGTTGGTTGTGGCTCCAAATGCACCGGTTCCTCCAAACTGAAAGCCTCCACCTGGTTTAAAAAAAGTGTTACATTTTAATGTCACAACTAAAATCATGACTATTAAAGGCTCGAAAGGCAGCCAGCCACTCACCTGGTGCGGGATTAGCACCTTGCCCAAATACAGGGGTGGAGTTACTCTGCTGTCCAAAGGCCGGGGGAGGATTCGGTTTGGCCCCAAAAGCTGGGGTCTGGGAAGGTGTGGCTGGGAAAGGAGATCCGAAAGATGATCCAAATGAAGGAGTTTGGTTGTTCCCGAACCCAGCAGAGGGAGCAGAGGTGAAGACAAATGGGGTTGGACCTGCAGATGGAGCTGTGATTGAAAAAGAATAGAAAACATAAATACATATGTCAATCATAAACAAATTGATCACTTATAATACCCGATGTAGATACTTCATAGTTACAGACCTGATGAGGAGGCAGCAGAGGGCGCTGCTGCACCAAAATTGAAGGTGGGAGCAGCAGCGGCAGCAGGAGCAGGAGGAGCAGCAGCAGCAGCAGCAGCAGCATTGGTTGGAGCACCGAAGATGAAAGGCTGAGCTGGAGCAGGAGCAGGAGTGGAGTTGAGAGGAGCAGCTGATGGGGCAGGCGGCTGGCTGTCCTGACTCTGGCCAAAGATGAAGTTTTTAGCTGGAGGAGCGTCACTGGAGGCCGCAGCAGGCTGACCAAACATGAAAGTGTTTGGAGCTGCAGAGGGAGCTGGGGCCGGTGTGGAGGTGCTGCTGCCACTGGCAGCACCAAACAGACTGGGAGTTGGGGTGGAGGACGATGAAGTGGTGGAGTTGGTGGCGTTGGTTGGTTTACTTGCCAGGAAAGAAAAGGCTGGTTTTGGAGCAGCAGAAGCAGGTTCTGTGCAGGACGAGATCATGACAGAGATCAAGAAAACAGCAATTAAACCCACAGTATCGTAGTAAGTCACCAACACACACGTCATAGCAATGAAAGACAAACAGATGTTTCCAGGTTATCGCACATCCTGAGGTCTTAGTAATACAATGAGGGAGTAGAATGTTTTTTAAGCGCAGAAGCAACAGACCTACACAATCACTGGGTGAAAACGTGGATATTTTGGCATCTTCTTGTAAGAAAAAGATTACAATTTTATAAAATAATACAATAATATAAAATGAAGATACTGAATCCCAGAATTGCTTAAGCATTTTTTAATGATAGTAAAAGAAACTGCATGAATGGTCTAGAAACCACAATCTACCCAAAGTGCTGTAAGTGACAGAAATTTAAGTACCTGCAGCACTTTTTCCAAAAGCGAAGGTAGGCTTTGGGGCTTCTGAAGATGATGTTTCATTCTTGTCTGCTGACTTTCCAAAAGTGAAAGCAGGTGGAGGTTGCTCTGTTGGAGCATTGGGCTTGCTGAAGGAAAAGCCACCAGTAAAGGCCTGTGTAGAATCTGCATCCTTACTTGCAGCAGCAAAGAGGAAGGTAGACGGAGCAGAGGAGGTAGCCGCTTCCTTCTTTTCCTCTGGCTTACCAAAGGTAAATGTAGGAGCAGCGGGCTCTTTAGCCGCCTGTGAGGACCCAAAAGTAGGGACTACTTGTGGTGCACTGGTGGCCAAACTCGGCTCCCCCAATCTCCCAAATACAGACCTGGCTGTGCCGCATGAGATGCTGACTGAGCCGCTGTCTGTGTCACTTGAAGATGCTTTACTGTTACTATTTTCTTGAGAGGAGGGAGGTGTGAAAGTAATAGAGGATGAGGAGGTTGTCAAGGTGACTGATGTTTTCTCTTCGGGTTTTGAAAGTCCAATTGTGAAGCCTCCCTTAGAAGAGTTGCTTTCTGTGCTAGAAGATCCAGTTCCAAACACTATCCCACTGCTAGCTCCAAACTTAAACCCAGAACCTGCAGCAGGCTGGTCTGACTTTTTATCATCACTAGAGGCAGCCCCAAATTTAAAGCTCTCAGACGAGCCGCCAAATTTGAACCCTGATGCAGCAGTAGTGTCTTTAGAAGTGGTTTCTGATGAGGAGCTTCCAAACGGCACTCCAAATTTGAATCCACCGGATGAAGAAGAAGAGGTCGACTCAGTGAGCGAGCCTCCAAATTTGAAACCTCCTGCTCCAGACGCTGAAGTACTGTCTGATGTGCCAAACTTAAAACCTCCAGTACTAGAGGCAGAAGATCCTGAGGTTCCACTGGCTGAGGAACCAAAAGTAGAACCAAAAGTAGAACCAAAGGCTGAAACGAGAGGACACAATTAAAGAGGGTAAAGTGATGTAATGAAATAACAACACAAGAGAAAACCTTTTAGCACCCCACACACTTAAATAGTATTTACATGCTACTGAAAAATACTGCAAGTAGAGTGCATTTGTTACCCTTGGGTTCCACTTTAGCTCCAGGTTTGGCTGCCTGACAGGCGACACACTGCACATCAGATGCTTTATTCTGCACAAGACAGACATCACATTCCCAGGCTCCCTCCGGCTTCTTGAACTTTTCTGCCAATCCCAACACAGGGGCACTGCTGCTTGATGAAGAGGGTCCTGCTGATGCTCCTGCACAGTCAATGATGAGATCATGAGAAGAAAAATAATAAAAATAATAATAATAATAATTGTGTGTGTGCGCGTGTGTGTAAATATATATATATATATATATATATATATATATATATATATATATATATATATATATATATATATATATATATATATATATATATATATATATATATATATATATATATATATATATATATATATATATATATATATATATATATATATATATATATATATATATATATATATATATATATATATATATATATATATATATATATATATATATATATATATATATATATATATATATATATATATATATATATATATATATATATATATATATATATATATATATATATATATATATATATATATATATATATATATATATATATATATATATATATATATATATATATATATATATATATATATATATATATACATATATATATATATATATATATATATATATATATATATATATATATATATATATATATATATATATATATATATATATATATATATATATATATATATATATATATATATATATATATATATATATATATATATATATATATATATATATATATATGACTTTAGTCACTGATGCAGCTTATGAAATTACAGAGAAGAACTGCAAAGGACAGCTGGTGCAACCTAAAGCCAAGATTCAGCAACAGAAAAGCAACATTTTTAATTAATTACCTGGTTTAGCACTCGTGCAGGCCACACATTTGGTGTCCTCTGCTTTGTTCTGCACCATACAGGTATCACATTCCCATGCACCCTCAGGTTTTTTAAATTTGTCTCCAAACCCGGTGAACTCTGTAGAAACTGCGGCTGTGGGAGTAGGTACAGTCTTAACCGGCGAGAAGGCCGAAGAAAGAGTCAGTGAGGGTTTGAGTCCCGTTCCGGGTTTGGCCGTTTCGCAGGCCACGCACTTTACTGCATCAGGTTTGTTTATAACAAGACAGGTATCACAGTCCCAGGTGCCGGCAGGTTTGGAAAACATTGTGCCAAAACCTGTTGTGGTTGTAGTGGTAGAGGTGGTGTTAGTGCTGCTGCTGCTCTCCAGCCCAACAGAGGTGGAGGGTGACTGTTTACTGTCCATGGATTTGGATGAAGACTTGGGCTGTGGGGCTGCGCAGCAAACACACTTTGTGTCTGACTGCTTGTTCGGAACCAAGCAGACATCACAGGTCCAGTCTGCTGAGGCTTTGAACAAACCACCAAACCCCGTTGAAGAAGTGGAGGAGGTTGCAGAAGTGGAGGAGGGGGCAGTGGACTGTGTGGACAACTGCTGAGGAGTAGCATCGCGAGCTGGGGATATCTGAGCGACTGGAGAGGCAAAACCTGAAGAAACCAGAACATTAATTAAAGCAATGAACTTCAAACTCAACCATCTGAAAATTTTTCATAACGCAAAATACAAAGACTAACCAGGGGCTTTGAGAAGATCGAGGACGCTGCCCTGCTTCAAGGTCTTGGCTGGTTTGAAAGGTCCTTCAAAGTCTTCTGTGCTTTTTTTTACAGCTGCTTTTACTGTAAACATGAAACATGAGACCAAAAACTCATTTCAAGGTTTCTCAGGTCATACAAACTAACAGGAAGCCAGAATTCATGATTTAGGCTTCAAAGAGCTCACTCCACAATTACTTCTAACAGGGTGACGTCATGTGCTGAACAGTGTCCCTTAGCGCTCCTCTGCCAATAAACGTCAGACACCAGCATGTCAATGTTAGAAAAATGTTTAGGCATAGAGGAAAATCACTGAATTGGACTCGTACTTGTATGCTTTCTTTCTACTCACATTGAGTATGCAAAACGCTTCATACTACAAGTCCATTTATCATAAATCATTTCAGTAGAGGGAACCGCGCAAAATGGGTGCTTCACTCTTACTGTACTGTGTCTTCTTTGTGGCTGCTCACCGTCTTTAATAACTGTCGTGCAGACATACATCACACTGCAGTCAAATTTCAGTACAACACACATTAGCAAGTGCTTACCAGCCGACACACTTGCACTGTGCTGTCTTTTGCTCAATACAGCAGGGAACTGCTGGTGGTTTTAAATTAGTGCTGTCAGTGTTAATCCCGCTAAATGACGTTGACGCAATAACTGCATTAACGCGGCAAATCTCCGTTAATAAGCTAACCGCGCTAATGCGTTGACGTCGTGCAGCCCCACGCACGGGCCGATCGCGGTAACTCGTTAACAGAGATTTGCCGCGTTAATGCAGTTATGGCGTCAACGTCATTTTAACGAGATTAATGCTGACAGCACTATTTTAAATATGTTGTCACATTGTATGTGAAAGGGCCTCTGGCAAAACACTTACCTGCTGCTGCTATGGGCGTGGTCAACTTTCCATTCACCATAGAAGGACCCAGCTTCGCTACAGGTGCACTAAAAGTAAATCCAGCCTACAGAGAAACAAACAATTATCAATTTAACCTTCTAAAGCAAGGTTGTGTAATTATTAAAAAAGTAGAAAAAAATACTTACAGAGGGGGAAAAGGAAGGTGGGCTAGCAGCAGTAGTTTTGACAATAGGGGAGGAAAATGTGAAAAGTACACAAGGTGGCGTTGAGGCTCTTGGTGGATCCTGTAAAAAGTGAAAAGAAAAAAAAAAAAACCTAATTGGTGCTGACTTAAAAGCATTATTTCAGTCACCTACTCACCAGTAAAGTCAAGTTGAACTAGCTCAAAGTTTGTTTTGATGTCAATTAACGATTGAGACTCGCAGTTTCATGACAGAAAAACGCTCGGATGCTTTAAGACGTACCTTATCTGTGACTGTTTCCTTAACAGGAGTAACAGCCGAGATCTTGGGAGAGGAGCTAGTGGAAGTGTTGAGCGGCGGTAAAGGAGAAGAGAAGCTGAAGGTGGGCAATGCAGATGTGCTGATGGGAAGTAAAATGGCCGGGAGCTCTGGCACCTCCGCAACCTGCAGTCAGAAAACAAGCAGAAGCAACACGTTATACCTTTGTTTCTCTTACTGGATGAAGACTGTGATAACTTACAAAAAGATCACCATTAGATAGATCAAGATCTCACCTCATCTACCAGACGTTTGGAGGAGGGCCGAGCAGTGGTCTTCTCTCTCTTCATCTTTCCTCCTCCAGAGCTCACACTGCTGACTGCAGGTGTGCTGGACAGAGGGTAAACTGGGCCACTAGAACTCTTTGTGCTAAAAAAAAAACAAAACAAAAAAACCAAATACAGGTATAAACAACCATTTGTCAGTTAGCTTGTTGTGCTTTCTTACTTTGAATAAATTGACTATAATAAATTAATTTGTGAGATAAATTCTCAACAAGATTTTTAAGCAGGACATAAATCTGAAAATGCAAGAATATGAGGAAACTGTCACCTCAGTTTCTCAGAGACAGGAACATCGTTCTTAAGTTAGACTTGAACCTGATTAATCAGAGTCACTGTTTTACCTTTGAGATGGACCTGGGGTCGCTTCGGGAAGCTGTGGTGATTGTCTTGTGTGCTATGGGAATAATGCAAAAACAAAGGGATTACAAACAGGTTTTATATCTGATATATTCTGACTGGCTGCAAATACAGGAAAATCATGACGGGAGGCAACACTGTGCAACTAACCGTCTCTCTTGCAGTCCTGTCTACAGCTCGAGTCACTCCTCCGGGGGTTAAAGTAGGCCTGAAGGACACAGAGCGGTTTCCTGATACAGAAGCAGCAGGAACCACAAGTTTTTGCACCGGTGGAAGGTTAGAGTCCATCTGGATTTAGGAGAAAAAATTAATAAAAATAGAGTTAACTGAGAGGGCAGTGTTTGATTCTTGTTCTTTTCTGTGTCCATATTCAGAAACAGTTAATTCCTTTCTACTCAAAAATGAAACCGATTTGAAATGTGAACATCAACTTCTCTAAACATACATAAAATTTTACTTCAAAGATAACTTTATAGCAATCCTTCAGATGCTGTCATAAAGAAATTGCTATGTGGACCTACAGAGGACTGTCAAGATTATATTTTAATTAAAAAATATGGGGTTCGTATCAGGTCTGCTTATGTAAAACTAAAAGAAAAACAAAAATAAAACACCACTGCCTCAAGAGGCATAACCAAGAAAATTCTAGTAACTGCTTGGTTATATTTTGAACCATGCCGAGGTAAAACAGAAATTACACATGAAAGCCCTGGTTTGGGTAAGCAGGCTTTCTTGTTCAGACCTGTAAGACTGAATACACCATTGTTCTGCACTGCAGCTGTCACAGCTGGCAACGCCTGACAGTTATTACTGAGGACAAGTTCATTCCAGAGCTGGCACAATTTAACAATGGACAGCACTTAATACAGCGCACATTAGCACCATTTCATGAGCCAACTACATAGTAGCCTGCCAGAGTTTTGCTCACAGGTGTGTGTAGACACATAAGAGACACACACAGAGTGAGGAACAGCTGAGGAGACTCCCGTTAATAAGCGTAAAGGAGACCAAACCGGTAGGGGACAGAAATGACATGAAGACAAATTGCAACAAGTGCTGCTGCACTTGTACAATGATCTCCTGTTTGTATCACTAAGCACACTGCAGAGGACACTTGAGAAATTTAGATGTTGATCTGCAACCACAAGCTTTCACCCACATTCAACACCGTTATTAACAAACCAGAGGAACGAGGCTAAAATTGGACAGCTATGAGCTAACTAAAATTTTGATGGCCACATATATTCTGAAACTGGTACTTACCCGTTTCTTTTTAGACGGGAGATGTAACGCATCTGGATTTACACCATCCACTGGCTGCAAGACAGAACTCAAGTGAGAACTTTTTGGGCTGGATGTGGTGTCAGTATAACAAAATAATATAAACCAGCTTTTCTCAATGTCTGGGGTGTTTATCTTCACATGATGTGCTGCAATGTACAAAGTGTCAGAAAACTGATGCTTATGCTGAATATTAAAAGCTCTTACTGGTGACAGTAAGGGGGATGAGGCTGCTGCAGGGATTCGCTTGGCATCCTGTAAATGAAGACAAATAAATGTCCATCAGGTTTAAAGATTTTAAAGCAGGAACACCTGCCAGAACATTTTGACAATGTTTATATTTGCATATTCACTTCTATGTGGGACACCGAACTGAGATGAAGTATAATTTCATCTTGCATGTGTGTACTCACAGCTAGTGGGCTCGACATGCGCTCCAAAGACTGCAGGATGCGTCTGGCTGTGGCGCTGGTCACCCCGCAGGGCTGAGCACCAGCAGGCTTGGCCTTGATCTGTCTCCTCACCGGGGCCTGCATATCAGATAAACTACTTCAGTCTACAGTTTAATCAATAATATTCAAACTATAATGTCAGTATCACAAACAAACAACTTACCTCCAAAATCTTAAACATGTTCTGTGCAACATTTATTGTTTATTAAACATAATTATGGCCAATATGTGAGCATATTAGACCTTTAACCTCTCTAGTAGGTTACAGCCAACAGCGTGTGGGCTGGTGTCTGTGTGCAGGACAAAAATTGAATGCTGTGCCTCCTTTTCATTCCCATCGCCAACAGTAAGCAACAGCAGCTTTGAAATGGATTCCAGTAACCACTTATATATTTCCTTGTGTTGCCAAATACAACGTTTACAGCAATATTTTCATCATCATTTGTATTATGGTGGGCAATCTTACATGGCAACACATGGATGCAAACAGAAACATGAATACCAGAATGATGAGTAGAGGTGAGACAGAACACACATTGTAGCTCGGAAAGAGAGAACGGCGAGTCGAGACAAATGGAGGATCTTACTGCTAACCCAGGAGCTACCTCTGTATCAAGAACTTTGTTTAGTTACATAAAGTCTGACAAAGACCAAACTGTACTTTGCATATTATGCTGGTCCCCAAAATAGGCCACCACAAACCTATTCGACCACCTATGAAAGAACCATATGAACGAATATGGAGCAAGTTTACAAATGGGAAACAAAAGAACAACCAAATGGTCAAAATAAATCCTAGAGTGAACCTTTAAGGTACAATGTTTATATTTGATGTTTTGTATAATAATATTTTATACTTGGTCTTTAATTATTTAGTTTTAAAAAGTATTTTAGATTTTATACAGTCGCATTTTTACATTCTTAAACAGTTTCTCATTAGTTTTAAATAAAAGAGACAAATAATCGTATATGAATGAGTACCGTATTTTCACGACCATAAGGCGCACTTAAAAGTCTTAGATTTTCTTCAAAAAGTATGGCGCGCCCTATAGTGCAGTGCGCCCTGTGTGTTGTAATGAGGACGTAGTAGAGAACACCATGAGAACGCTAAAGGGTGAAGTGTGGGCGTTGACTGTAGCGGTATATACGATCGCACATACCTGTATAAAAGTACAGGTATGTGCGTTATGCAGGACATCGTTGTTTTAACAACCCTGAAAATGGCAAAGAGACACGCTTACGAAGCACAGTTTAAACTGAAGGCCATCAGCTACGCAGAGGAACATGGAAATCGAGCAGCAGCGAGAGAATTTAAGATTAACGAATTGATGGTTCGCAAGTGGAGGAAGCTAGAAAACAAGCTCCGGCAGGTCAAGAAAACGCAGCTGAGTTTCCGTGGACATAAGGCGAGGTGGCCCCGAGTTGGAGGAAAGACTCGAGCGGTGGATCATCGAGCAAAGAACAAGCGGGAGAAGCGTTTCGACGGTCACCATTCGGCTAAAAGCAGTTTCACTAGCTGAAGAAATGAACATTGAACATTTCCAAGGAGGCCCGTCTTGGCGCTTTCGTTTTATGAAACGGTGCCATTTTTCCATCCGGACCAGGACTACGGTAGCGCAGCAACTTCCAGCGGATTATAAGGAAAAGCTGGCCATCTTCCGCTCCTACTGCAGCAAACACATCGGCGACAAAAACATCCAGCCCAGCCACATCACAAACATGGACGAGGTGCCGCTCACTTTCGACATCCCGGTGAGTCACACTGTGGAGAAGAAGGGGACCAGCACGGTAGCGATACGCACAACGGGTATGAAAAGTCTTCTTTACTGTTGTGCTTGGCTGCCATGCTAATGGACAGAAACTGCCGCCTATGGTGATTTTTAAGCGAAAGACTTTGCCTAAAGAGAAGTTTCCAGCAGGAATCATCATTAAGGCAAATGAAAAGGGCTGGATGGATGAGGAAATGATGAAGGAGTGGCTGAGGGAGGTGTATGTAAGGAGACCAGGTGGTTTTTTCCACGCATCACCATCGCTCTTGATCTGTGACTCTATGCGTGCCCATCTCACAGCCGATGTGAAAAAAACTAGTGAAACAAATGAACTGTGAGCTTGCTGTCATTCCGGGACGCCTGACAAAGGAACTCCAACCGCTGGACATCGGTGTGAACCGCCCGTTCAAAGTAAGGCTGCGAGCGGCGTGGGAGCGATGGATGACCGATGGAGACCACAGTTTCACCAAGAGTGGAAGGCAGCGCCGGGCGAGTTACGCCACAATTTGCCAATGGATTGTAGATGCTTGGGCTAACATGTCTGCTGGCACTGTTGTTCGAGCTTTCGCAAAAGCCGGCATCATTTCCGAGGAGCCGCACGGCACGGAAAGTGACTCTGACAGTGAAGAAAGTGAACCTGGAATGTTTGATGGAGATTTAGCGCAGCTGTTCAATTCAGACACAGAGGATGAGGACTTCGATGGGTTTGATTGATGATAAAAATGTGAGTACCAAACTCGTTTTGCTCCTGCTTTATTTTTAAATACGCACACTTGTATGCTTGTGTGTTGTTGATGATGACGATTACTGGTAATAGAAATGTGAGTACCAAACTCAGGTTTGCTCCCGCTTTATTTTTAAATACGCATACGGTACTTGTATGCGCCCTATAATCCAGTGCGCCTTATGTGTGTGTTAAATACAGTAATGGCACACATAACTGAGACTGCGCCTTTTAGTACGGTGCGTCTTATGGTCGTGAAAATACGGTACTGTTCAGTCCTGAGTACAAAATTTATCATATAAAACAGAAACATATCAGGATATGAGATTTTAATCATACCACACAGTCCTAATAGCTTCCACCAAAGAGACTCCAACACAAACTCAACACAAAACTGTTGTGGTTTTGAGTAGCATTTTGCCAAAGGCAACATTAGCAAACAATCAAGCCAAGGTTGGCTAGCTACGTGCTACATCTGGTACCAATCACTGTGGTCACAAAAGCAGATAATCCTAACATCAGCCAGACAAAGAAGAAGAAGAAAAAAAAAGACAGTTTTATCTAATAAAAACCACCTGGCTAAGTCGGACTACATTACACTACCAGAACAACAGTCTACATTAGCAGGGCATTCATGTGTTTTTCTGGATCAAACCTGACCCTCAGAAACTACTGCAAACTACTACAATGTTAGACAATGCTACCACTCCTGATATATATACTCAGATATACACACTTTTTATTACAAGATTAAAAATATACTTTAGTGCAACCCATGTTTTCACTGTTTTATTCAACACAAGCTACATTAAAAAATAAATGCAAGCACACCTGCAAATGTAACAGAATGAATGCATGAATTACGTTTTACAAGGGTGTACAACCAAATAAAAAATAAATAAATAAAATACAACGCATAAGACCTACTGCAATAGACTGCTACGCGGTGCCATGGTAACAATAAAAGCTTCTGTTTTAACACCATACATGACCATCATCTTGCTCACCTGATACGGTGTTCCAGGACGACTGCGCAAGCTCCTGACTGCAGCTGCACCACCATAGGTGGTCTTCCCGGGGTAGAAGGGTGAATCTCCAAGCTGGCTAGAGTTCAGCACCGTGCTGTTTAAAGTGGACTGGAACGGAGGAAGGTAAATATAATTCAGAGTCATTTTTTCATACATTCCTAAATTAGTTATTATCCTAATTTATGAGAGCCCCATTTGTTATGATTTACTTTACTTTAACTCATGAAATAAGAAAAACATTTCAAAATAAATCAAATGCAAAGTTAAACTACAAATATGTGTTATAGTGCCTTCAATATACAATGAAAGTCAAAGGTATACTATGACTTTTACTGGTCAAAGCATAGCTTTCACGTATTCTCAGAAGTTGATTTATTATAATCTCACGTGGTTTTACAGGGAATTACTAACTGTTACATTAGAGCTTCCTAAAACATGTCCGACAAGCTCAGACTTGTATTAGGCGTTACTCTTACTTTTTTGTTTAAATATTCAACTGTTTTGTCTTGTTAAAATCAGAGCTGGACTGCACAGTAATGCTACTTGCTATGAATTGGTTGGCCTCAACTTCGGTGCCAGTGGCAATAAAAAGTAAATGTAAAGCAGCCTAACATTACTAAAGTAATCTTGTAAACAAGAGATTGTCTCTTAGAGGGATAGTAACAGTGATTTTACATATTATCCAACAAAAATACCACTGTAAATTTATAATTTAGTGCTCGAAGCATCAACATTTGACTGCACTTCGAAGCAAAGATCAGCACATTTACATCAAGCTGCTGTGATAAGTAAGCTTCACTCAATCATGTGCTTCACTCATCTCATGGCACCCTGGTAAAACATGTATGAAACTCTTTTTTAAGAGCTTTTTACAAACATTACATGCTGAGAGATTCAGGATCTTGGTGGACAGACAAACACTCACATTGGAGGATGTTCCAAAGACAGACAGGTTGAAAGCAGGCTTTTTCAGACTGGACTGGGAAGGTTGAGGTCCAGAGTTTGTTCTGTCTGTCTCCGGGGACCAAAGCTGAGGAAGTGATGCCGTTTTAGAAGTGGGGACATCTGAAAAAGAAAGAGATACTGAAAATCTCTATAATTCAAGAGAACACTAGTGTGTTAATCTAGCTTCTAGCCGTGGCTCTATAGGGCTTTGAAAATACGTCCAAAAAGTGTTGGATATAAAACATTTTTGTTTGTTTTTTTAATTACAGCACTTTGTTTTGGTTATGTGGCTGAGTTGTTTGTATATACTAGAGCCCCTCTACCTGAACTGCCCATCCACATATGCAATACTTATTTGATTGCATTTTAATCTAAAAATGTATCCAAAAAGCAAAATCACAGTTCTGCTTAGTCTGAGGCAAGAAAAACAATGTTTATAAGAAGATCATAAAAATCAACTCAAATTATAACTTTTACGTCAAATCTGTTCAGACTCCCTTTCTTCATCCTGTAATTACCTTACTAGCTGTGCTAAACGTGGTTTCATCCCACAAACAAACAGTATTCAAAGGGTATAGTCCTGGAATAAAGAAATGCTATATGTATAGCTGTATATCAGCTTTGCATATGCAAATGTATGCAAGTCCAACACATTGCGGTCAAGGCTATATATGGGGTTGTAGTTGTGTGTTTACACCTATACAACAGTAGGCAAATAGTCTGAACACAGACCGGTTTAACGGCACAACAGATCCAAAGAACTCAACACTGAGGCTCAATTCACTCATCAACTGAGAATTAAATTTCTTCTAACTGCTCCACTACCTCAACCCACTTTGGAGGATAAGCGAGTGTATGCAGAACGTTACAGATTTCATGTTTGTAGCTGCCACTTTTTAAATATTTACATTATGTCAGATTACATTACAAAACACTTAAACACACAAATCTGCCATCTATTTACCCTTGTCAGATGCACGGGAGGAGAATCCACTTGTGGTGGAGATGTTATCATCTTCATGCTGTGACAGGTTATCCTTAATCTCTTTTACCAAGGAGAAGCCAGTGGAAAAGGGTCCAGGGGCTGAGGAGGTGGAGGGCTGTGAGAAGAGGCTGCTAGAAGCCCCCAAAGTTGGGGAGGAGGCATCCAGTGGGGTGAAGTGGAGATGGGAGCGACTAAGAGGAGGTCGAGAGAGCACATATTCCTGAAAGTTCAGGGATGCTCTGCTTGTTGAGGGCTCTGTGTAAGAAGGACAAATATGACAGGTGAGCTCAGCAATACAAATAAAATATCACCACTAACCATATGATCTGAAAGACCCCTCACCTGTGTTACTAGTACTTGGCTCTGGGGAGTCACGTCCATCGAGGGGAGGTGGTCCCTCTTCGCTACCATTAGGAGGAGGAGGCGGCGGCTTGCAGTTTTGCTCTGTCCCATGTATATCTACTCCTCCTTCGGGAGCATCGCCATTCTTGAAATATTTCTGCAGCCAGGAAGGAACGATGCTCTTTACTGTGTCTGTCACTCGACTGATGAGGCCTGACTGCTGCTGATAAAACCAAGAGGAGGGGAGAGGAAAGAGTCAATAAGGGTGTAAAATAAATAATATTTACATTTAACAAAAAAAACAAACCAAGTCAGTATTTGCAGCTGCTTCATTTGAAAATTCCTTTGACAACTGGCACTGGACACTATTCAATGTATGTAAAATAAAATAAAATTCCCTGCTAAGAGTGTTGCTAGTTCAGTCTTGTGGATTTTTCACTTTTGACACCAAAACACAAAAAATCCCATGCTCGGTCAAAAGACCTAATAAACTTGTGGTAAATCAACTCCACAAAACCGAGAGTCATAAAAACCTTGGACACTTCAGATTAGCAAACCACAGCTATCAACATTGGATTTTTTTATCTGAATCAAGTGCACTGCCCGTCATTTGCAATGAGACTCTATTCGTCTTCACTTGTGCAAAACAAAACAAACACAGAAATTGGGTCAGGCACTGTGCATGCTTCTGTGAAACACTGAGCAAGTGACGTTGTTCTGCACTGTACTCAGGTCAAACACTGGATGAATTCCCGGCGATGCAGAGGAGTCAAATCTCCTAAATACCATGCATAGAAAGTAAATGCATTTCAACACCCAGTTATACTGGGACACACATTTTAGCATTTGTAACTTTTTTAAACCATCTCTGAGAACAAAACAATCTACAATTAATTTAGTTCCCCTCATTCTTGTCTCCCTACTGGGTAGCTCATCAGTCTATGCAATTTAGCTCTGGGCTTTGTATTCCAACTTCCCCATCTTGGACTGCAGCTGACAACAGCAGTCCTTAATTTGTCCTGCAGAAGAACTGTGATTCACTTTAACTAGAAACTACAGCAACTAGAGAGCTTGGTCATGGACCTCTACACACAGTTCACTAAGGCTACAAAGGCAAAGCGAGCTCGACCGTTAGCAACTGCAGTCCACAATGATGAAACTCATCCACAGCAGGAGACACTCAGTGGAGAGCAGCTAATTAAGTGTTTAGTGATTTTTTCCGAAATAAAACGTTTGCACAGAATAAGCTTATAAATAGAAATGTGACACAGCACGCAAATTGTCAGCCAAAGATGCAGGCAGACAATCCCAGCTGTGCGCAAAAACAGCTAAGCAACAATGCAACAAGAACTACAGGACTTAAATTTTTTTCCACGGTTTCTTTAATGTCAATACCTCTCAAAACCATGTCCCAAAAATGTAGCTGTGAACCATTTCTGATGCATAAACTGCAAATAAACAACGCTCCAAGTCTTTGTACAGCACACCTTTTGGTTATAAGGGAAAACTCCCACTCATTGCAGCCACACGACTAAGGGTACAACCTGGTGAGCCAGTCAATGAAATCTGCGCCCTCGCTGATGCTGATGACTTTACTTCTTTAGTCTGTGATGATAATGCATGTGCATTATCATAGCTTTTATCAGAAGTTTAATTATTTATGAACATACTACAGGTGGCAATTTGTGTAATTATTAAACCACAATAAACATCAGTCATAATTTGACATCTTTGAGTTAAAAAGTTATAGAAAACAATTTAACACAGATAAATTAAACTTTTTTTGCATATCAATCTATAAGTTCTTAGATTTTTTTTTTTTTATTAAAAAAATTTGAACTTTATACAAGTTTTCACATGGCACATTACACATTAATAATTTACGCACATGTGCAACTGCTATTGCAGTGTGCATATACTCCCTGCCTCTGCCACAAAATACAACCTAAACACGAGGAACACTGTGCTCTTATTGATAGCACTCTTCTTGTTTTATTGTAAAGTAATGACATAACTGTAGTTCTGACTACCTTTGGCATACTGGCAAGCTACTCTTCATACTAAGAAGGTAAAAAGGGTGTTTTCACATATGGATTCGATCTTGGGAAATTTTTCTAGACATTACTCAATTCAAATGAAAAATATCCACCTAAAAGTTTGTGTGAGGTCAGACTGAGCTGATGTGAGGACAGTCCAGTGCACTATTGAGCGGTCTTGCCTGCGTCCTAACTCATTTATGCTCTGCTAGCTTCATCAGCTAAACCAAACGGAATATATCCAGCAGTGTTAATATGTCTGATATGAACTGTTTCATACTGACTGCAAAATGTGAGAAAAGGAAACTTCAGAAAGCATCCTGACCAGACACCAAATGTGAAAACAGTTCCAGAGAGAGGACTGACCAATCTCTCAGCCTGTAGCTAAGTTTAACAAGAACCTGCCAAAGTTGAAGCTATGTGGCAAACAGACTTTCAGCATACAGACCATTTTACTTTTGGTTTGTTCTTTAAAACAAAAACAAAAAAAACTCAGCCTAGCAGCCTCATTTTCAGTGTGTAACCTGAAACAGCAGGTGAAAAGATTAGTGTTCTTCAGATTTAAGCTTTTTGAACAGGTGATGTGATAAGTGACTAAGTGGATTCTAAATTGGTGGTCTTTTGATGCAAGAAGACATTTATTGAAAATATTTAATTTAAAGTCCAGTGTTATTGTTGTACTTGGGTGTCTTCATATTAAGACACCAATGCTGTTTGTGATAAGAGAAGTTAGAAAAGGAAGCTCTGAGGAAAAGCACCAGCTTGCAAGTGCATCTCTTGGAGACACCATATACCCCGCAGTGACTTTCAGCACTTGATAAGCTATATATGCTCCTTCCTTCCTCCTTATCTATGCCACACACCTGTGGGGCACCCTGTACTTTACCCTGTGTGCAAATACACTAGTGTATTTACATGTGTATAAAATGTGAAAAATAAGTATAACCACCACCATAGTGTTGCTTTTTAAAAAAAAAAAAAAAATCATAAAAGCTATCCATCAGGATTTCTACTGTAGACACAGTAGCATAGCTAAGACCCAAGAGTGTTGTATGAACTGCACATCAACCTTGAGAAGCTTTTGTGCTTATTTTTTTAAGTGAATAATATCTAATTAAATTGGTGCTCTTATTTTAAAAAAAAGAAAAGTGAAGCCAGCCCGACTGTTTTGAAGAACTGCAATCCTAGAAGTGAATCAAGACAGAAACAGCACAAACACTGCATGTCTTACCAAGCTCCTTCTGCTTTCTCAACAAAGTGTTGTGTAAACAAAACTGATGATGAAAAATTAAACCTATCTTTTAAACTGTAAATAAGATTTGGGTAATTGTTGTTTGTGGGTGAGTGAGCCTTTACTTAAATGTGAAAGTTCAAACACTTCTGCATCATGTGCTATTGAATCTATGCACAATTTAAAAAGACTTAACCTTGACTCACATGTTACAGAGGTGAAAAACTATTCAACTTCTTTTTGTGTTTCATGCTACAGTTTCATGTACTTGTCTTCATTGTTACCATGAATGCCATTTCTATTTTAACACTATGTGCGAAGTCAAAAGGGTACATTGCCATGGGATCAATGCTGAATTATGCAAAATCTGGGTTGCTGATTATGTGATATATGCTGTTAAGAGCTGTAACATGACACTGGAACGACAACAGCAGAGCTTGGAAAATTACATGAGTCTTCTTTTTCTGTTGTCGGTTAACTGGTGCTTTTAGGTAGAAGTGTGAATGTTTTTCTGTGTATATGCATTAGTCCTGCAGCAGTTTGGCGACCTGCCCAGGGAGTACCCTACCTGTCGTTCTATGAGAGTTGGGATGGGCTCCAGCTCTCTACCCTTGTGACCCTGAATTGGATTCTGGTCAGTTAGCAGCTTAATAAATCACTGCCACAACTTGTAAAGAGTCAAACATAGTCGTACGAATGCAATCAATTATAATGCTCGATAGAAACATGTTGATTATACTTGATTTGTGATATTACCTGATCCAGAGCATCAAACATGGGAGGAAAACAAAAACCATGAAACCCAGAAGAGTCGAATTAAAAAATGTGTAGTATTTTGTTTGTATAATCAATATATCTTGATGGCAAGCATAAATAATATCTATCCAAAATCCTGTCTTAGTTGAAATTCATAAATGTGACAACATTTATGAATGCTGGTGCTGATGATTGTTTGTACGACTACGACTATTAATGACGATCGTCAAGGAAAGTCGATTGTATATTTCTCAAAAAAAAAGAAAGAAAGATTTGCAGTTGATTTGCACTCCAGATAGAGAATACACTTGTAGTTCACTGGAGTTTTTTCTTTAACTGATAACAAAAAAAGTACACAAGATTTTCGACTACCAGGACAAGTCTTAGCCACCATTAAGATCACAGGTTGGTTTTAAAGCCAACAGTACCGCTGTCCAGGCGGCAAATATACCCACTAAGGTAACCATGTGGGTTTCCAAGCAGCCAATGCTCTCTGCGCAGTTCAGCTGGCTTTGATTTGGCTAACGGTGCCTAGCACTTAAAAGGTTTCCACCCAGCCCCCCAACACAACCTTAAAATGTAAAACAGTTATGTGTACCCCGAGACAGTTGTTGCTTAGAACCAAACCATCTTGCCACGTCTACCTGCAACAGTATGACGCCTCAAAACTTAAGAACCGAGGACAACAATGCGCCGTTCGCCGATGCTAGCGTCCACTAGCACTAGCTCCATCGGCTAATGGCTAGAATCCTACTTCCTCGCTTTCCACGAACTTTGTTAACAGTTAAAAACTCACGACTTCAGCAAATGTTGGCCATCTCAACTTGTCGCATGTGAATGAGCACTTAATCAACACTCGTTACCTAATGTAAACGACACACCGTGTTGCGATTTGACTGTCAAGCCCGCCTGCTTTTGCTAACCTATGAGCTAGTTAGCTAGCCTTTAGCCGTTAGCATTTCCTGTGCATGCTAGCAGCGCGTGGAGGCCACGAGCGCTAACTGCAGGCCACAAAATGTCTCCAACTAAACAATAACAAGACCTCAAGAATACAAGCATTACAGTCACTGTACGGTCCTCGAAACGGGCTTTAAACTGAAATTGTTCATTCTGTTTACCTGTTTACTCTTGGCGTAAGGTTTAGAGGCAATATGATATCTCCTGCTTCTAATTTTCCCTCCACCCGTGGCCGCCATGGCTCTTTCGTCTGAGTGTCTTTCGGTGTTTCGGCGCCGGATAGCTGTCATCCAACACAGTGGCCACTCTCAAAGGAACTATGGGAAATGTAGTTGCATAACCTAACAAAGGAGGTAAACTCGACAGGTCAAGGGTACTGTATGGCATCATGAGGATAATTATTATTATAAAGGTAATAAGAGTAATTATAAGGACATTTGTACATTTACATTTACAAAAATCACAAGTATAAATCTTAATAAATCTCAATAACATATATTTGTAAGGGGAAAAAATTATTTTTTTTCCTTTTGTCTAGGCATTTTCAGTAGTTTTTATAAATGATGTGGCATGGGGGAGGGATATGGAAGCTTCTTTCTGCCACTGAAAAAAGAAAAATATTTTCTGTTGTCTGTAATTCCAAATATTGACTTAAGAATTCCAAATAATTTCAAGTTACATGTCTCTGAGATTTTGAGACATTTTGAGATAAGGGCTTTAGATTTTGACTCAGATCTGCCTGGCAAATGGTGGAAGTAAAATTTCATAGTAGCGGGGAGCTCACCTTATGAATGTTTGATCATAAATAAATACAGTAAACAAAGAGTTTAATTCAACACAAAGGTTTCAAGAATATTTTGGTTTGAAGAAGTGTTTAACAAAATGGAAATTATTATTTTTAGACCTTTTACTCAAATAAAAGTAATAAATCCCAACTAAATAATAGTGCAAAACTGTAAAAATATAGGCTTATATGCATTAAAAGTAATAACTGTACTGTGGTCCTTTTCAGAATCACATACCAAGGTATGCAGGAATGTATCAACAACACATCTTCATTACAACCATGAATCTTCTCTGTGAGCTTCCTCTTTTCCTGCTTCCTGGCAGCTCCATATTCACCATCCTTGGTCCCATATATCCAGTATCACTCCTCTACATGCCCAAACCATCTCAGCCTTGCCTCTCCCTGTGGTTTTATTTGGCAAATATTTTATGACAGACACCCTTCCTGATGAAACATCAACAGTTAACTTAAGTAATAAAAAAAATACATTAAAGAACAATTCAATGGTAATTCAGATAAATGGTAGCTGCTACATCACCATATTTCATCTCACAAACAATGTGACCCATTTTGATTCTTCATAACAACGATATGTTGGATTTCACTGTGGTAGCTGGCAGAACTAAATGAAAAGGTGACTTGAAAGGTGAACTAAGCATTCCTGTGTAACTTGTATAATGTGGTGTATAAATTATACCTTTCTACACATTAAGAGCAAATCAGATATACAACCAATGCTTTGCTTTTTACACTCATTGACAGTTATATTAGGTACACCTGTTCAGCTGCTTCAAATATTTAATCAGCCAAACACATGGCAGAAACTCAGTACCCTGAGGCATGTAAATATGAAGACAATGTCAAGAAAAAATGGGCATCAGAGAAGAAAGGTGATCTAAGTGACCTTGAACATGACATGGTTATTGATGCCAAAAAAGTATGAATATTTCAGAAGCTGCTGATCTACTGGGAGATTTTCTTGTAAGTGGCCGTTCTCTGGTTCATGATGTCAGAGGTCAGAGGATAATGCCAAGAGTTCAATGAGTCACTTAAAAGGCAACATGCATGTAGAAGAACATCTCTGAATGCAACACACCAAGTTTTAAAGCAGAAGAGCACACCAGGTGCTGCTCATGTCAGCTTAGAGCAGGAAGAATCTATGCAACAAAAGGTTAAAGCAGCTCTGAAGCCAACCCGATACTAGAAACATGCAAGTAATAAAATGGCAGTTGAATATAGCTTTGCACTCACAAAATGTGTTGTAGAAAGCCACAGATATTTCAAGTACCTGGGGAAATTGTTCCTTTAAAATGTCGACAAAAGAACTGTAAAATTAATGTTTGTTGTCCTCTTGTTGTTGTTTTTTTGTTGCTTCAGACATATGAGGCCACAGAGAACAATGAAATGAAAAACCATGGAAAAAGGACTATATTTATTTAATCTTTGTTTTAATTATGTGTACAAAAACAGTTCAGCCATTCAAATCATACATGGGTAGTAACACGTCATGCACAGTTTGCTGTGTTGTCTGCACTTGAAACTCAATACATTAAAATAATCAGTGAAGAAAGTTAGTGCTGAAATTAAAACTAACACTAAATGAAAGAATATTCTACACATTTAACAGCTTATTTAGAGTATTCACATGTTGTATTATTAATGTCACATTTAATTAATCTGGATCATAAAAAAATGCATTAAAAAAGACCTTTTTACACAAATATTGAGCCACTGAATGTCACCGCAGTGCAATTACATTGAATGTCACAGTTCCATGTTGGGTACGCCACACATTCATACACAGCATCACTCCACAGACATCGTCAAAGTCACACATCTGAAAAACTTTAATAAAGCAACAGCTGGTTAAGTAATTCTTACACTCGTTTAAAAAATAGACAAAGACTTTATTTCCTGCTGATGCTGTTTTGATTGAAGAAACTTACAGACAGTAAATGCAACAGCATCATATAACCATAAAAATATTAAACCGACAACATTAATCATCATCATCAAATCATCACAGAATCAAACCATCTACAACTCTTAAACCCAACAGTATTTGACATCTTTAGTTTTTCTTAAAGCTATTAAGGTCAGTAAATAAAAAACACACCAGTCAAAAAGGTTTAGTGCAAATATTCTACATGTGTGTTGTACAGGATGGTGGGTGTGGACTGGTTGGTACACCCCTCACTTGACAACATTATTCCAGTGTTAAAAAGACAATATTGGTTGTGGAATGACACAGACTGCTGTTACAGTCCAAATAAGGCACCATTTTCTCTCAAACTCCAGCGCATATTACCTCATTATTTAAGTTTGTTTAGAAACATCTTTGACATTTAATAGAAAAGAAACTCAATCAAACTTTGCTGTCGTGTTCTGGCCTCCCACACCTTTAGAAGTTCAAACGGTTTTTCAAGTGACACCGATATGATTTCTGGAATCTATTTTTTGGGGATTAATTGCACCAATGATGCAACTTACAATATTAATTAAATCCATCCACAAAGTGCATACTGTATTCCTCTTGGTAAACGCATCATTTCCTCATCCCCCTCCACAGAGGTCACAAAGATTCAGTATCAGTTGCTGTTTATTGTCTCTTTCCTCCTTGACCATTCACAAATCTGTTCCTGCCTGCAGCTCTCCTCCGTTTTGCAGTCTGCACAGTTCTTGGGGAATATTCCTGAGCTGTGGAGCAAAGAGACATGAGATATAATAAACATTTGAGATGGAGTTTAGTGAAATATTGTCATCAATCTGCATGTTATGAGACTGACCTGCAGCACCATCTGTGATGAAACCACATGAGTCAATAACACTCCTGTCATTGCAGTTGTGCCTTTGCAGAGAATTTCTCTGCCAACAGAAAGAAAATCAGAGTCACAAACACAAACAGTCTGTACAACTCGCTCACTCAAAACACTGCTCTGGCTTGGTTCAAAATGTACAGACTGTTTCAGAGTCCTGGTTTTCTGCATCCGTGCTCACCGTCATATTCTAATGGTGGTGCTGTGCCATGCTTACACACAGGGCACTTAGAAACAGTTAACTGTTGACATTGATGCTAACGCCAGAGGGGTGCACTGTGAAGTGAGATTAATGGCACAGTGAGCTATGTCGAGGTTAAAGTCAAAGTTTTCTGTGTCAAGAAAGTGACTCTGTTTTGGCTAAATCACCATGGTAACTCATGCTGCACACATAGCATGGTCAGGAGCAGGGTTTTAATTTAAGATCATCAGGAAGTGCTTTTCAGTGATTCTTTTTTCTTTCTTTTTTAAACATCATGTTTTCCATGTGATAAAGATCCTTTGCTGGGTAAATACATCTAATATGTGCAGCTTGTTAAGCCGTATCTTACTAACACCACCGAATGTGCAGCTAAAAAGTCGAAACAGTGCATTTTTACTGGGATTTGCATGTGTTCAGTTGGTGATGTAGGAAAAAAATGAATATAAATGTTTTTGTATTGGGTTCTGATGCTTACACAGCAGCACTGAGATTCACTCAGTATTAAAATAAACTTGATGTATTGATGAGAGTCAAATTTTATGGCTATTTAACTTGGTGTTATCTGCTGCACCGTTGCATTTTCCAGTTATATGTTTTTGTCATTTATATATACTGTTTAATCATCATCATCATCATCATCATCATCATCATAGTCGGAAAACATCTCTGACTGGAGTAGCTGGCACTCAAAGAGATCAATTTGTGCAGAAGAAGCGTCATGTGAAGCATTATGTAAATGTGCACATAACCTTGAAGCAGAAAGCCCGGCTTAACAGAGGGGTTGATAACCACCACTGTGACACCTGCTGTGTGTGACTGGGATTTTAGGTTTTACCTCTTAAGCTTTCTTTGTAGTACATCCCTCTGTTCTATTCCACAGACGGAAGTTTCTACTATCACAAGCAAACCAAAACCTCTAGAAACATTTAAGTAAGCAAGCAGCCCAGGGCACTGTCTTACCTTCACTTTCTTTTGCTCATACCACACCATCCCATATAAGCACAGGAGCGTGATGAGTGCCTGGAAGAAAAAGTGTGCAATGAGTCTGCTTAAAGGAAAAAGAAAATATAAACTGTTACTCCTGTAAAAATCACAGTTAATATTTGTGCAGCACATCAGATGCAAAGTCCTGCAACATCTAGCTTATTATCCACTTATTTTCAATCTATTTTAATAATCAATCACTGTAGGTGACACATATCGTTTAATTATAAATGCTCACTTGTCTTTTCTTACCAGACACAGCAGCCACAGGAGCACGTAGCGAATTTGTGTCTTGGAAAACAAGTCGTGGCCAAATTTTACACAAGCAAGCGCCTCCAGGAAAGCGATGGCTCTTAAAGAGAAATACAGAATAAAACAGAAATGGTGTGTTTGATTTGAATGATTCAAAAACAGACATCTGTATTCAACAATGGCCCCCTCTCTTGGCCATGCCTTTACACTGCGCTAAAGCGCCTCTATTGATGGATGAGACCCTAAATGGATGTTGTCCATGTTACTGTTCCCACAGTATTCAGACGCATAACTGATATTCATTCAGCACACTGTGCAGTGGGAAACTCTTACACTTTTAAAGGTTACACTGCAGGGGTGAACCTCAGACAAGAGAGCGGCATCAGCGTTAAGTCGCTGACGGAGAGTGTGCCGGTCTCGTTGCTATAGTAACTGGAGCAGACTAAGGACATCAGCACCTTTGTGTCTGAGAGGACTACATGATGTTATGAATTTCAATTGACATGAAGCTACACTATTATAAAAATGAATCCAAAAGGTTTAAATAAAGATTCAAACTGTAGTCTAATGAGACAACTTGACACCAGTGCTTCGTGGCCTGATATGATTATGGTTAAGCTGGCGCCAATGGCAGGCAGGAAGTGTCCATTTACTCTCTGGTTGAAAATGAGTGAAAGCTTTGTTTTATGTGTTGTTCAACAACAGATTTCAACCATAAAGATAATTAGATGAGTAATATGTGACACTTGACACTTGTTACTTACATAATGACAAAGCAAGAGATAAAAAAAGGAAATGGACAAGCTATGGGTCGAGCTACAATTTTTAATTTTTACATTTTTTAAAACATCATCTAAAGTTGCTCTTAGATAAAGAAAATGCTTAAATTGACAGTAAAAAAAAGATACTCACCCAAAAACCCAACACTGTGTGCCAACTCGCTTACATTGAGTGTCTGTCAGGTATGCATAATATTGTCTAAAAAAACCCCCAAACCCCCAACATCAGTAAGCAAACATTAACATAGCATCTTCGCAGACGTGTATTTAGTAGGTACAACGTGAATAAGACCGCATAACATCGTTATTATAACAGATGCTCAAAGATTGGTAAGTGATGTAAATTTGAGGTTTAATCGTACCGTACAGTGGGTGCAGTGATGACTCCGATAAGGAGGATACGACACCAGCTCAGAGGGTGAGAGGCCTGGAAGACGAAGATGTGCTTGAGGAAGAATGTGTTCAGCTCTGTCAGCTGTGGAAATAAAGATGTGTAAGACAAACAGGATTTCACAGGAAGTGTTGTTTATGTACAGTGAGGGTATTACTGAACATATGATTCTTCAAATGAACGATATTCAACAGACAGATTAGTGAATTGATCAATGACTCACTATCTTGCAAGTACAACCCCAATTCCAAAAACTTGGGAAGGTGTGTAAAATGCAACTATTTAATAAACCCATATTTAATTCCCCAAAAAACAAGGAAAATATATCAAACTAAGAAAATGGACCATTTTAAGAACAAGTTAAGGTTTTTTTATTTCTTTTATCTCAAAAAAGTTTCTCCATGTGTACCACTGTGTACCATCCACTCTTCTTTTAACAACGGTCTGTAAACGTCAGTGAACCGAGGATAGCATTCCTATCTGATGCAGGATGCTCAACAGTCTTGGGTCTTCTTTGTTTTGTTTTTTTCTTTCTTGATGCTCCAAATGTCTTCAGTTTGTGAAAGGTCTGGACTGCTGGTAGACCAAAGCCAGGCTCTTGTCTGCAGTGTAAGGTTTAGCATTGTCTCGCTCAAATATGAAAGGCCTTCCCTAAAAAAGACATCTGAGCCAGTATTTAAGTCCCCTTTGTTTTTTGCGTGTTAGGTCAGGTTTTTTATTTATTTATTTAAATTTGTTGAGCAGTTAAGTGTGGATATATGTTTAGTTGCTATTTTGGCTTTAGTTTAGTTCTAGTCGTTTGACCTCTTCTAAGGGTCCTGTCTTGTTTGTTCATTTTGTATATTTTTGCATTTTTGGGCATAAATAAAACATTTGATATATTTTTTTTATGTTCGACTGTGAATAAAATATTGGTTTATGAGATTTGCAAATCATTGCATTCGGTTTTTTTAAGAAGCACCCAAACTTTTTAGAACTGAGTTTGTGTTTCTGAATCACGGTATACTCTACCTGCCACAGAATCATGAAGAGATAGATGCCTGCAAGCCTCTGGAATGATGATTTTGGATCAAACCAGCGCACGAAGGTCCAGCTGGCTGGAGTGAACTGAAGCACAGCTCGCTTTATCTTCCCTGTGGTAGTGTGGATTTCCCTGAACAGAAACAGTGTATTGTGTCAGGGTTACACTCATAATACAGACATCTACTCATGTTTGAAACATGAAACACTTGAACATTATTCAAGGTGAACAATAAGAAACCAATTGTTCTCCCTGTGGTCAGTTATGTGAAAAAGATCTCTGAATGTAAATCATTTGAGAACAAAAAGGGAAACAAGAACGCCAGGAAGTTTAATGATTAAGGTTTATTGATAAAGGTTTTAGAGGAATTCCAAAGATGCTTTTTTAGCTTTTAGGAATTTGGAAAAGACAATGTTGTCTTACACATCCCATCTCTTATCATATTATTAAATTGTTTCAGCTGTTTCTAATGTTCATGGCAATTCTTTTTCATACGGAAAAAAAAAAGAGAAGAAAGTACTGACTTGATGCTGGCCCAGCGATATGTCCTCATCTCCAGAAAACGGCAGACGGTCATTCCCAGCCAGATGCCTCCTCCATTACACAACAGTATGTCGAGTATCACCTGATCCCACCAGCACTCCGCAAAGTTCGGTAGAAGGTGCATGAAGAAGAGCTGTGAGCAAACATGGGACAGACAGGACTGAGTTAATATACAGTCAGCGAAATTACTCCTTTTTACAGTTCTAAGGTTTATATAAAAGAACAAAAAGTCATCTGGTCCCTGTCGGGTTCCAAAATCATTTAAATAGAAATTGATGGATAACAACACATAATAATTTATACTGCGTTATTCTTTATTGAACTAAAACAATGTCAAAATGCAGAAGTGGTATGCAAAAATTATTCAGCAGGTTGTTGAACCACCTTCAGCAGCAATAACTGAACTACTCGTTTTCTATATGATTTTATCAGTCTCACACATCATTGTTGAGGAATTCGAACAAAGTCTTCTATATAGTGTTACTTTGGTTCACTGAGGTTTGCGGGCATATGTTTACGCACAGCTCTTCTGAAATCCCGCCACATCTCGCCACGCCATTGCAACACAATGATTCCTTTTCAGCCATTCTGTTTTAGATTTGTTCCTCTGCTTGTCCTGTTGTATGACCCAGTTTAAGCCAAGCTTTAGCTGTCAGACAGATGGCCTCACATTTGACTCTAGAATACTTTAATATACAGAACAGTTCAGTTCAGGGCCGCCTCAATGACTGCGGCTGTCCAGGACCTGTGGCAGCAAAACAACCACAAATCATTACCCCCACCACTGTGCTTGACATGATGGTGTTTGTGGCGATATGTTGTGTTTGGTTCTCTCCAGATGTGGTGCTGTGTATTCTGGCCAGACATCTCCACTTAGGTCTCATCTGTCCAAAGGACGTTGGGCCTCCTTTACTAACAGTGCCTAAGAACTGCACGAAGGCACTATTGTATGCAAATTGCACGTACAAATGTTTCACAGGAAAATCTGTAGTTTATGAGTATTTTCATACCTCAAATTGCTCATACTATACACAAAAATGTAGAAGTCCCTCTGATCACGCGTACAACCAAATCACAGCCTGTCTGCCACGGAAATTTAAACACAAGTCTTTGAAATTGACATTACTACTGCTACTAATAATGACAATAAAACTACGGTTACAGTGTTCCAAAACACCATAAGCTACAAAATGTTCAGAACTACAACAAAAAATGCACATAAAGAAAACAAAATATGGAAAATGGGAAAAAGGGAAAGGTGTAAGCGTTAACCTTCCATTTTCTTCAGCTTATCTGGGGACGCGTCACGAAAGCTAAGCCTAGGCAGAGCAGCCCAGCCCAGCCCTCCCTCTCCCCAGCAGCCCCCTCTTAATTTCCTCAAACTTATCCAAGGGAACGCCGAACACTTCACTCTTACACTCGGCTATCGCTTCACCATGACGAACTGGTGTACTGCGTCCACAATCCCTCTACAAACTCCATTGACCCTTATCTCATCTTATCGTATCTTACATGTTCTCAACTTTCATTAAAATGACTTCTATCATTTCTGGATGTCATCACTTACAGTATAATTTCTTAACAATATCCCATGGATGCTAGAGAATCTATTTTTTTTCTGTTGCAGTGAACTCCTCATCTGGGTAATTTTCTCCACAAGAAAGAATAACTTTTATTGTAGTTTTGTAGTCTTTTTCCACTTGAGCCACAGTGGGTGTCTCAAGGGACAAGATATGTAGCTCTCCTGTGTTATTTCAGCCTGAGAGCTTTTAGTAATTTATTTTTAAACCATCGTCATTTCCATGGAAACACTTTGGAAAGCCGTGCCTCTTCTGGCGATAGTAATTTTGAATACGAACTCATTTTTTCTGCAAGGTAAGAACGTTGCCACGTAAATATTCTTTCTTTTTAGAGCGCAGAGGCTTTCTCCTGACAACCCTTCAGTCTTTTTCTAATTGTAAGATTTAACATTTAGCTAAACATGTAGCTCCTGTGTTGTTGCAGTTTGTCTGAGCATTGTACATTCAGACCATGTGGTGAATTTACTGAGACTTCCACTCCTTGGCAACAGTCAAGACCACAGCTTTTGTTATGTGCAAAAAGCTCCTACTGCTATTATACTGTCATAAATGTGTCCCAGACAAACAATCCCTGTTCCCTGCACAGAATAATCTGAAGCACTGTCGTTCTCTCGTATGAGCTGGATTACTACAAATGACTGCTAATTACTCTTCTGTGACCTTGCAGACTCCCAGCTTTGTGAACATACAGCATGTTTATGGCAGATTTGAAAACAGGCAGATCAAGCCTGCTGTCACGTGGAGCTCACATGCATGTTACCTCAGTGAGTTCCCAGGTTATGCTGATGGTCCAACAGAGGCCGTAGCTGCGGATTAGCAAAGCCTTCATGGCCCATCCTCCAAAGTGGCCAAACGCAAAGATGTCAAAGTGGCTCAGGATGCGCTCCCACGTTATCACTGTACAGTTTACAGCATACTCCTGTTAGGGAGAAAACAACAGTAACAATGCTAACCAATCACGTTGATCCCTCCTTTTGATTACATGTTCACTGGTACCACAATTACTTTATTTTACTGAAATCTAACTACACAAGTGTGGATTCACTGGTCAGCAGATTCTTCAAATAGATCATATTATGGAGCATGTAAGAACATCAGTACATTAAATAAAACTTTATTGAAAAAATAAAACAACTATGTAGCATGATTATTCTACATCTATTAAAAATGGCTTTAGAGGATTTTAAGTTTCACTTCAAAAGGTTCCAAAAAATGTAAGTTCAAAGCTGTCCTTACCATGATATCAGCCTCCCGTTTTGCATAGCGGAGGTTTGGGTCGAGCCAGTACATTAGAGTCTTCACTTGGTCCCAGTTAAGGAAGATAAGGAAGACAAGAAACAGGAAGTAGAGCACACTGAGACCTACCCAACACAGGGGAAAAGTGAGTGAGTGAGGATAAGGCTACATGAGAACTGTATCTTAGCAGAAGTTAAACACCCACCGAACACCATTCGCCATATTGCAGGGTGTGGCCTAACAAAGGGTCCTGAAATAGAAAGCATCATAAAGTTATTGTACTGTTTATAATAAAGAGATCATGGAAAATACAGATCCATTGTCTTTTTTTTTTGCACAGTAATATCTTTAGAATTACATATATATATATATATATATATATATATATATATATATATATACACATATGAAATGTCTTTATGGCCCCACATCGCTGAGGCATACAACAATACAGGTATGACGATCTGATCAAACAGCTAACTGGGTTTTAACAGGTAATCTTGAGTCTCTAGCTTTAGTTAACAAACTATAAAGAGCTTACTACATTTATTTTAAAGCTACACTTTAATGGTAGTTTATAACATAAAGTATACGTATACTAATAAATTAAGACATATTCTTACAGTAATTAATCACATTTAGTCATTTCGTGGGTAAAATCTATTTTTTTAATCAAGTCTATTCTGGTCTGGCTAAAATGACATTTTTGACAGATTTGAATACAGGCAGATCAAGCCATATTTTTAAAATGACAAAAACTGACAGATTTGGTTTCATATTTTCCAGTCACCTAATTCAATCAACCAAAAGTGAAAAACTGAAAATACTTGTAGCCAGAAAAGTAGTAACTCCGTAAAAGCGATTAAACTAGTAATTAATCATCAAAGCGGTACTAATGAATCCACTGTTTCAGATCTACACGGTGACTTTATCACACTCGAGCATCCACTGAAGGAGTGTTATCATGAGTAGTTATTAACTTACCATTAGGAAAGGCCAGGATACTGATGACCAAGAAGAAGGAGACGACTACCAACAAACCGACACGGAGGTTGTTATCTGTGTGTTCATCATCCCTGTCACGGCACAAATTCGGGTGTGAACTAAAACATGAAGCTTTTAAAGCAATTGTAAACAGCAACGTTCAATTTCAGCTTGTTATTTACCTGGTGAAGGCAAAGTACATGAGGCTGAGCACAGTGACTGTAAGCAGAGTGATGGTGTGCGGCTTATAGAAGAAGTCAATGGAGATATCCTCCACTTGTTGCTCGTTTATCATTCGGAAATGTAAGTTATAGTTCGCATCGTCCTTCCTCGGTATTCGGGGTCCAATCGTAGCTGCCATGTCGCTCAGATAAATGCCTCCTCCTGAACTTCACCGATGCGAATTTATCCGTGAACACTAAAAGTTGTGAAATAATGAGGTTGGGCGATATAAAAACAGACCAACAGGAACCTTAAAGACGGACTGAACCAAGCCTGATCGTAGGGGCGTGGTATGCCAAAGAGTTTTGTAATACTCCCCAGAGCAAAGGTTATAAACTACAGCAGTGCATTTTTTTAACTGTAGTAATGTTATGTTATGTTTTCAATTTTGTATGTATGACACTTTTTATCTGCTAAGTATAAAAAAGACATCAGGTATGCGTGAAAACACGCCGTTGTGGCACGTCCCATAAAGTGACGTTTATGGGACGGAGCACTTCCGTTAGCGCGCACGTGAAAATACTTGACATTGCAGGACGGTGAAGAAAATGCTTTGATTCATAAACAGTGAGTAAGACAACGAAAAGGTCTACGTACTGACGCTGGATTTAAACTGGATTTAAAGAATTATTATTCTGCTAGCATACAACGATGTAACCGTGTCCAGCTAGCCTCTCGTAGGCCAGCAAATCATTAACCGAGCTGTCTGCATAGCTAGCTAATCCGGGGAAAAGTATATATTAATGACTTAAGGTTTTTGTAAATATGAATGACACGAGCATTTCATCTTTGCCTTTTTGAAAAACACACCATCACGATGAGCAGGGCTAACCGTTTTGGTCTAACCCAATTGTCAGTGGCAAGACATTTTTAAACATTGAAAGAATACAGAAACAGTCAGAGTTTTGTTCAGAGAACTACGTGCGCACGGGTGAGTGATCGAGTGATACTCACCCCGAGGCTTTGTAGTCAGCTTTATTTATACATCGTAGCATTCCCTGTTTTATCAGGCTGTAACAGACAATCTGGGCATGTATGGGACACAGTGTATATGTGTGTGTGTGTGTGTGTGCAGTTCTATCTCGAGGAAAACAGAAGCCAGTTTGGGTCCTGTTTCCCAGGGTGTCTGCAAGAGACTTTCACAGGAGTCAGCGAATACTGCAGGGCTCATGTGTATGTGTGTGAGCAGAAGCAAAGACAAAACATAAAGATATGTGAACACTGTGTGCTTTTCAAGCCTTTCTTAACAGGAGCATATGAGTAAATGAGTAAATGGAGCAATATAAGGAGAACTGAATAAATGAAACATTAAAAGGAAGATGTATCAAAAAGGAAAACATCATAAAATCACAAAATCCCTTAACACCAATAATAAAAAGTAGCATAAACACTGCACACTAACTTAGCATGTAAACCACAACAAGATTGAGATGGAAACAATAGATGTGCTTCTGCAGAGACTCAAAAGCTACATATCTGACATCTGAGGTAAAATGAATAAATATTTATGGCACTGTGAAGACGATGTCGTTCACTTTGCATATCTCACTAGAAAAAAATGCACACTATACAGTCTAAAAGCGAAAGCAGGCACATAGCTACAAACATCAGAGGAGAAAGGAACAAAGTGCTAATATGTACCTGTGTCAGAGTACTAAGTCCTTTATTATGTTTATATTTTAATGATGGCTTATTGATAGTTCATAAAGGTCCTACCTTTCTATGGCAGCATAACTGTATTTTTATACGTCTTGTAAATGTAACAGTCACTGCCTTACATAAACGTGTTGTTTCAAATGTGTGTATAAAGAGCTATGGTTCTACTAGACTACTCCAGTAATTTGTATGTGTAAACATGTTGGGTCCAGAATGTGATTGATTGTAGTAATTTTTCACAAAGCTCTCACTATGTAGCTGTTCCAGTCTGTGCCATATAAAATCAAAACTGTCTTTAGGCATCACTTCTTCTGCTAGGAAAATGGGGAAACAGGTATCCGTGAAAACACGCCTTTGTGGCACGTCCCATAAAGTGACGTTTACGTGGAGCACTTCCGTTAGCGCGCACGTGAAAATACTTGACATTGCAGGACGGTGAAGAAAATGTTTTGATTCATAAACAGTGAGTAAGACAACGGAAAGGTCTATGTACTGACGCTGGATTTAAACACACAGGTGCTTCTCCTACTAATGGTGAACTCCACTGTTGATCCCTTCCCAGTTCTGGCCCACTTGTCAACCAATCAGCATTTGACCGATGCACAGTGCCAGTTGAGATTTTAGAGGACTGCACCCAAGCATTTTTGCAATTGGCAATTTTTTAGTGTAATGACAGGTCCTTAAGGACTGTCACTTCTTCTTTTGTCCACCACTTGTCCAGTGTCCTCAGAGAAGGCATACTGCACATCATGCTGAGACATACCAGGTCTTCAGCTAATAGCTCTTTGGGAATCACATTGTTGGTATAAAAATACACATTTGTGCTTGTAAAACTGTGTTACCTTCTGTATTTTTCAACTAAAGAAATGGAAACAAGTGATGTGTTTTGTGACAGGCTGCTAGTTACAAATTTCCTAAAGATACTTTTAAAAGTGGTTCTTGTCTAATATGTGTAGACACAACACTGGTTCCCTTGAGTCATCTGCTTTTTTATGGTGGAAGGATTCGTTTGTCTGTGTTGAAATGAGGGAAATAAAAACATTTCTCTGAAGGGCAGATAAAACAACTAGGCTTAAAATTGGTGAAAAAGCAGCCAATGTCCAAAGAAAAAAATGTGAAAGACCTTCAGAAAGCCTGGAGAGCTGTTGCTCAATACCACTTTAAAAATTACAAGAAAGTCTGGCTACTTGAAAGTAAAATATAAAGGAATGACAATTGACTGAAGACCTTTTCCCACTACTGTATGTTGCACGGTATGGCTCTTAAATATGTCATGTTCATTTCTTACAGAATAACCATGGCCTCTACTTGTGCACAGCTGTGTCTAAGAGGCACGGGTCCTCTTTACTCTAAGACAGTGAGCAGTACCTGGCAGTATTACACTCGGGTTCAGCAGCGGATTAAGGTGACAAGAGCACCAACAAAAGTTATTAGTGGATCATCGATCAGGGGGAATCACACAACAGCAACAACGCTGACAAGACTGAGGTGGAAACAACAGATTTGCTTCTACAGTGACTCAGCAGCTAAATATCTGACAACTGAGGCAAAGGAAGGCACGAATACACAAGAGCTGTCAAGAACTAATGTTGGAGCACACAAGACATTGTTGTCAACCAGAGATGCTGCACTAACTACTGAAAATAATCATATATCATTAGGTAGGTAGTGGTTTGCTGCTGTGATTGTTCATTAATTTAAAGGGTTTTTTTGTGTCATGTTGGAATTTGCTCCTCTGTAATTTCTTTATCAAGCAGATTTGGATCCTGTGGCTCAGCCTTCAGCTTTAGAAGAGATCAGTGATGAAGAGGCCATCAGTATATCTGTTCCCTCTGCCATCCCTCCAGTCTCCACCACTCTTAGAGATTATGTCGATAAGTCTGAGACACTTAGCAAGTTGGTACAACTAGGTAATCAAAATAACCACTTTGGAATCACAGTAAAACCTCATCTTCAAAATTTGAACCCAAATTGTATTATTTCTAATCATTCACCCACCCCTTCTCATCGTAGGGGTGAACTTGTGGAAGCTGGAACAAAGGCCTAATGTAGGCTCCATGCTGCTGAGGCTCAACTTCAACACAGATGTGGCGCCGCGGTTACTGTTTCTCAAAGACATCGGCGTGGAGGACTCTCGCTTCGGCTATATTATCTCACACAACCCCTTCATTCTCACTGAGAGTTTGGAAAACCTACAGGCCAGGTAGGTCGAAGGCATCTTAATGAAAAGCTTTACATGTCGAGGTTCTTTATTGTAACACAAATGTGTCTGATGTGATTAAGTCACACCCATAAAATTTAAAAATCTTATCTGATTTTTAATTTGCCTGATCTCCCTCTAAAAGTCATCTTCTCTTTTACATCTGGACCACTTTAAGGACACTGGAGATGTTGGTTGTTGTTTTTGTTTGTTTGTTTGTTTGTTTGTTTTTTTTCTTTCATGTAATGTCCCATTTTGAGCACCTGTTTTTTAACAATTTAACCTCAGATTTGAACAAAGAGCAGACAGCAACCTCTGTCTCATACTGACCCATCTTGTCTGCATAGTATGCAAGCCTGAAGGTCAGGAGCATGATGATGAGGATGCTCATTGTTGTTTTTAATGTTCAGGACATTGTCCACATGAATTAGTAAACCAGAAACAGGCTGTCAGTGTGAGGTTTAGCTGTGTTGTCTTAAGGTGGCTGATGGAGGACGTTCAGTGGAAGCAGCTGGAACTGTGGAATGTTTTAGCCACACTAAAATGATTGGCCCTCACCATCTGCTTATTTGTTAGATTTACCTCCCTAGAGCTTGCTCAAAGTGAAATCCAAGATGGCTTGCCATTTTTACATAATGGAGGTGATCCAATGTGCTTTGGCAATGCAGGTTCAAGGAGTCAGAATAGGATTTCCACAGAGCAATGGGAAAAAAAACACCCCAATATTATAACCCTGAAGGTGAGATTGGACAAATTTAAATCAGTTCTATATTTTTATTTTTATGTGCAGTGATGCAGATCTTATGTTTTCACCTTGGACACTTTGAGCCCTTTTCCACTGGTACCTACTCGGGATGGTTCAACACGGCTCGGCTTGATTTTTTGAACATGATTTATTAATGAACAGAATATAGATAAATGTTTGGCGGTTAGACTCCGATGGCCCATGTCGGCAGAACGGAACCCGTGAAAGAGAATAGCAGGAGCCTAGATGCTGGTGATGGAGAGGAAGGTGGCTTAAATGGAGCTTGAATGATGACAGATGGAGATGGGGAAGAGGTGGGTTGCGCTACGACATCTGCGAAGAAGAAAGACAGATGGGCAGTGAGATTTAAACTAAGCAGCATAAATGCTGATTGGCCTGGAGAAGGCTGGAAGAAGGTGATTGGACTAGTTTAGATTTATCCGGCAGCACCTAAGAGTGGACACATGTGAGGCCATAGGTCTTTCTTATTGAACTTACGCATAAGCTTCATATACTTTTGTAGCTTCTTGGCTGGGGTTCCAAGCGATCTGAAGTGAAACGAAATGTGATGTCAATGGACTTTCAGCCGTGTCGCGATAACAACCCCACGCACTTTAGGTGGTACTCGATTGTAATGGAAAACGGCTGGAATTGAGTTGAGTCGAGTAGGTTCTGCTTGAAAAGAGCTATTTATGTTCATGTGTTATGTTACTGCTATGACACTATGAGTGTTCTCTCTCTGTCTCTCATCATTTGTGAAGGGTGAACTACCTCAAATCAAAGAACTTCAGTTCAGAGACGGTTGCGTCCATGGTGTCCAGAGCTCCTTATCTGCTCAACTTCAGCGTGAAGAGGCTGGACAACAGATTGGGTTTTTATCAGCAGCAACTTAACCTCAGTGCTAACAATGTATGCAGCTATGATAGGAGATATAAGATATGAGCTGTGCTATTATGCTGTTATTATAGTGTATTATTACAACTTATAGCTTGTTTTGCATTTCTCCCCAGACACGGAATATTGTAGCTCGTCTTCCCAGGTTACTGTGTGGCAGTTTGGAGCCCGTTAAAGAAAATTTAAAGGTACAGAAAAAACGGGAGAAATTATTAGAACGTGTCAGTTTTAGATGTGTTGTTCTCAATAGATTTTGTTGATTTACTCTACAGGTGTGTGAAATAGAGCTTGGCTTTAAGAGAAACGAGATCCAGCACATAGTTCTCGCTGTGCCCAAACTTCTGACTGCCAATAAAAGGAAGCTGACAGAGATATTTGACTTCATCCACAACACCATGAAAGTACCCCACCACCTTATCACCAAGTTCCCACAGGTAGGTCTCTCTTGCGCTCATATTTTTAAGTTTTAAAGTACTATTAACTTATTTTCTTTGGCTGTTTTGAGGAATTCTAACTCCAGTTATCTGACATCTTTTTCCAGGTCCTCAATTCCAAGCACTTGCGCCTCAGAGAGCGCCACCTGTTCCTCGAGTATCTCGGAAAAGCTCAGTATGATCCAACCCTGCCCAACTACATCACTCTGGACCGCTTGGTGTCTTTGCCAGATGAGACGTTTTGCACCGAGTTGGCTTTGGCCACACTGGAAGATTTTTATTTATTCCAAAAGACACTTTGATTTTTCATCAACAGCCACAGCAGTTATGTGCCAACATTAAAATATAAACATGGAGCATCAAAAGAGCTTGAAATGTACTGTTTTGTAAATATAATGATATATTAAATAGTAATCTTTATAGTAAATGGTAAATGGACTGGTTCTTACATAGCGCTTTTCTACTCTATTTGAGCACTCACAACACAACTTGCCTCATTCACCCATTCACACCATTCATGCAAGCAGTTTTTACTCTTTCAGCCACCACAATTACATAATACAATCATGCAGCTATTTAAATTATGTAAGTTACATCCAATATTTTTCTGGTCAGGTACCCAAAAACCACATGGGTAATCTGCAGTTACCTAAATCGGTTTTCCTTTTCTCATTTGAAAAGCTTGATTGTGAAAGATTCAATTGCTGATGTCCACTGTTTTAACTTTGGATGAAATAATAAACTATAAATAATTAAATATTCCAATTCATGCTGTGACTCTATTTCATACATTTTTTAGAATGAGCAACCATTACTGAATGAAACTTTGAAGTTATAAGGACATTTTTAATCTAAAAAGGTATTTTTGTCATCCATTCATTTATAAAATGATAGTTTTTTTTTTGTTGTTTTTTTAATGTTGGATACGTGCAACTCTATTTCTAAATTGACCTCTGGATTTGAGCACTTGGCAAACATCATGCAGACTTCCTTTTAATTTTAAATTTTAAATTTGTGGTTCTGATCAGCTCCTTTTATTAATATTTTTAATTCCTCAAGAATACTCATAAACACTGAGGTCCTGGGGCCTGTTCTTCGTACCTCGCTAAGTAAGTTAGCCGGATTTGAATGTTGACGATTTCGCGTGATCTTGGATCGTTCGGTTCTCCGAAGCTCATCTGGGACTTGCTGTCATAGCAACAGATCCGTAAGAGTAAGCCTGCTCGGGAGCAGGTTTACTTTATGTAAACAGGATTAGATCGCGGCCACTCAGGTATGTCCGCTGCAGTTATACGAAAGCAACAGCGATATTTCTCCACTGTTTTACCATAAATAAATATTATCAATGTACCTAAAGATAATGTATTTGATTCTTTTATTGATTGCATACAGATACATACAGGTCATTTCCGAAAAAAAGGGAAATGTACTATTAACCATTCTATTACATGTAGTAGATCATGTCAGATGTAATTCATATTTTAGAGTAGTAATAGTAAATTACTACGTGCAATCAAGATGAGAGACCACGGCTATAAAAGCGAAGGTGGATTTGGGAAGTCTGTCGCAGCCATGTCCTGTCCGTTTGTACACGAGCAAGGAAGGTGCAAGATTGATAAGGAGAGTTTACAGAATTTAGCGTATATTGCGGGATAGACAGGATCCTTTAGCTCAGCGCGACGGTGTGCTCATAGAGAGATATCGATTCTCCCGTGAGGGTATTATTTACTTTCTTCCTCCCCTCTCTCTCTCTCTCTCTCTCTCTCTCTCTCTCTCTCTCTCTCTCTATATATATATATATACTTACTGTACTGTATATACTTACTCCCGACTTACTGTGCATGCTTCAGTCACTCCTTGCATGGGAACAGGTAAAAGTGATGGAGTGTTATTCAAACTACACACATAAAACCCACAATGTCAATAAATGTCACAGTACAAAAGGGGTGTGACGAGGGGTGCAGGACCACCACCTGTCTTTATTTGCTCTGCCCTTTTCTTGGTTGCTGTTATAAACAAACAGATTATTCCAGGGTCTCTTGTCATAGACTAAAAGCAATATAAGTGATAAATATTACCATTCTGTAGCATATTCTTATATTTCACTTTTACTTTTCCCATGTTCTAGTGGGTCCTGTTGTGGCTCTAATGTGAAAGAGGATATGATGTAATATAATATACTGTGGTATAATATAATATCACATGATATAATGTAATATCACGGATCACTTACGAGTTTAATTTGTCAGCAACTTTCTGCCAGCCGTCTCTCCTTGCTTTTGCAGCCTTTGCAGTGTTCCCCTGCGTTTTAATTAAACTCTGAAACTCCTGATATCCCTCAATCAAGAGTTCTTGCTCTGCTGCCGTGAGATACTGCGCGCGCTCCTTCGACATCTTCGCCGACCAATCACAGGGTTGCCGATCAATGTTTCTACTATCGATGCGTAGCCCCTTTTAAGCCACCCAGTGATCTCAGATTACTTCATCCAGCTATACTAATCGTCAACAACAGGTGCGTTCGGAGAACCGGATTAGCGAGCTCAAAGTTAGCGCGATGATTTGATCTTGGATGTGTCATTTGATCTTGGATGTAGTAAGCGAGGTACGAAGAACAGGCCCCTGGTATATGCAAACTTCTATCTGGATCCTTACAAAACAAAGATGTGGAGCAATGTTAATTTTTGGGAACCCTTTTTAAAACATTTACCAGTTTCCTCTACCGTTGTTGTAAACAGTGAAAATAATGTCAGATTCTCTTAAAAATTATAACAATAGTATGTTATGTTAACAACACTCATTGGACTTGTGGAGGGTTTTTTTTTTTTTAAATCCTAAGAGACTTGTAAACATCTGAAGAAAAATATTCTTTAATCATAGATGCAGACTCATGCAGAAATATTTGATATATTTCTTTAAAATTTCATTTTGTAGAGTGAGAACAGACAGCTGGGATTCTCAAAGTCAGTCAGTTTCTCTGGGTCTGACACAGAAACGGCACAGAGTTTTGAGTTTTTGGAAGAAGCCCTTTTCTTTGTTCTTCATAATTTTAAGGTCCTCAGACTTCTGTGTATTATTGTTAACAGATACAGCTGGCTCAGACTTAATGAAGTTTCAGATGGAGGTTCCTCACAGGAACATCAGGCATTATTTACTGTATACAGTAGTTACACTGATTTACACTTTATTCTCCTGAGACCCAGCCTGTTCATTATGTCCTCTGTAGTGGACAAAAAAACTGTAAGATACTTTTTTTCCCTCGCTTCTCATGAGGATATTTATACTGCATTGTGAACTCTTTATACTGTATTTATAAAATGTTTTGTACTGTATTGATACAGTATTTATACTGTATTATATTGTTTTATATTATGTATACTGTATTATCAAGATTTATAATGTATTTATACTGTATTTTTACTATATTTATTCAGTGTTTATATTGATTTAAAGTGTACTTACACTGTTTTAAACAAAATTTCCGCTGTCCGTGAACGTCGGCCCTTACGACAGCGTGACGTCAGGTAAAGTTGCTTTTGAACGCATCTTTACCCACAACCCACCGCGTTCCTTCTCAGCGATAAACATGGCGACGAGGGCACCAGGTAAATGAACCCCTATCCTTTTTCATATTTCCAGGTTATGCTCGTTAATCCTCTCGTTTTTAACCTGTGGTCAGATCTGTTTTATTCTGTTGTTCACAGCAGGTCGTTATGTTTACTTTGTCAGTATAATTAGGCCTTCCGGTGCCTTTGACTCGTCTGTGTCCTCTAGTGTCCCCGTGCTAGCTGATGCTAACGGGTGCTGGTCAGCTAGCGTTAGCTTAGCGCTCTCCAATACCGGTAAAATAAGATAATTGGTATTAAACAAAGACCTCCATCCTGCTGCGCAATAATAAAAAGCGTGTTTTACTAAATGACTGATATAGAGCTCAGCCGTCGTTTGGACTTAAATTTAAGAAATCAACCAAACTGGCGTTAGCTCCTTACTAATGGAGGTTAAAGTGTGTTTTCTTTAGTGAATAGTTACGACTGTATCACAATGACATCTGAGTGTTCGTAGTTGAATGGCTCTTGTCTGATATTCATACAGCACATTTGACTAATTGCCTCTTATAAGATGACATATACTTTATTTAATCCCAAAAGTTGGGAAATCAATGTTACAGCAGCTCATACTAAAATAGCTCAGTAAGATAAATAAAATATGACAAGATAGATTTCTCCCTGTATTTGTTAACTAAGACAGCCATGTTTAACTACTAGGTCTCTTTTATCAGGTGATCAGTGATTGTTGGTGATACTTTGGTCCAGGTTAGAGAAAGGAGACTGCTTTTGAGATTGAGGTTCCCAAGATCTGTGACACTACTGTTACCTTTAAAAAGAAGATTAAGGGCCACCTGTACAGGCTTAATTTTATTTAAACCTATCTATTTATACAATTTTAATTTTTGTTATTTTGTATTGTAATGTGCTTCATAACTAAACTTGACTGAGTTAAATGTGTATACTAAGTGGCTAGAACACTGTTCTCCTTCTTTCCTTCCATCCTCACTGATCCTGTCTGTTTCTGTATCTTTCTCATGATTTTTTTGTTTTTGTATTTCTTTACAGTTGCAACAGGAAGGCTCCTAGTTGGCTTCCGTAAATGGTATTACAACATGTGTGGCTTCAACAAACTTGGTAAGGCCAGAATATAATAATTTAAGATGATCAGAGCTCATTAGCTGAAAATGTTGGCAGTTTCAAAGCTTGCTAATGAAAACAGGATTGTCTTGAGCTTGTGGGTTTTCTGTTGCAGGTTTAATGCGCGATGACACGATCCATGAGGACCTGGATGTGAAAGAGGCCCTCAGGAGGCTTCCAGAGAATGTGTACAACGACAGGATGTTCAGGATCAAGAGGGCCCTGGATCTGTCTATGAAGCAGCAGATTCTTCCTAAAAACCAGTGGACGAAATTTGAAGAGGTGCTTTCACACAAACAGACTAAATTTGCATTTCCAGTGCAGTGTAAAATGTAGTGTTAATGTTAACATGGGTAGATGTAGTATTTTTCTGTTGGTCATTTCATTGGACGTGCTTATTTGTTAAGTTTCCAGTGAGGCTTGAGTCACGCAGCCCTAAAGATTTGTCAGCACATGTCTGGCAGCCACTGTTTGTTTGGAGAAAATGTGATCCCCTGATTGGTTGTGAGTGGTCTTGGCACTTGGTTTGAAACTGGTAGCCACTGGGTGCTAGGGACAAGTATGTATTCTGTAACTGGTTGGCGACTGGTTTCTGGAGGGTGTTGGGAGTCCATAGCCTGAAGGTGGTTGCAAAGTGGTGTGCAGTGCTGCTTTGTTGCTAGTAGTTTGCACTCAGGATGCCAACTTGTCTGCAAACTTATTACTAGATAAAAGTTGTGCAACCAATACATTTCAAAAGCCACAGCCTTTACTTCATTCATGTATCACACTTTTCTCACTACCAATTGAATAGTTTGCAAATGTTCACAGACAAGTTTTGTCTGCCATGCAAACTACTGGCAAGAGTTTGCTAGTGACTAGTGTAAATATAAGGATGTTGTTGGTGCAGAACTCTCTCTACGATTGATTTCACCTATTATCAGTCAGATGGAAAATAGCTGCTGATGAGTCCTAAGTGAATTCTCAGTGTAAGATGTGAAATTTTAGTCAAAGTGTGGAAAAGAAAGATAAGTAAACAGAACTATCACAGAGGTTTTTGGAGTTTTTTTTTAATTATCTTGGTGTCTACCACCACCTAGTTTAGGATGGGATTTTGCGCCTCTGCTGATTACTGATGTCATGTATTGTGCCTGTTGCTTTTCCTGCAGGATGTCCACTATCTGACTCCATACCTGGAGGAGGTGATCCGTGAGAGGAAAGAAAAAGAGGAATGGATGAAGAAATAGGCCATTCCAGTTCACAGCTGTTAATCTTAGTCTTCGGTTGGTTCGTGGTCGTCCCCTGGTGTAATATTTAACATGAAATGTAATCTACATATATAACACAGTGCTCATTAAAGAAATGTACATTTTGAAACATGTCTGTCATTTATTTGATATATTGGTATGACAAATTACAGTTTCAGAATTACTATAGAAGGATCTGTCACATGTTTCAGTGTTGGGCTGCTTATAAATATAGTTACATACAGCATTTAAACAAGAATATATAAATAAAAACAACATGCACTGTATATACAGCTAATAAAACATCTCACCAATAACCAATATAGTAGCTATCTGCACTGCACATCTGTTTAGTTTGTATAAGGAAGTCCTGGAAGAAAACAGCATTTGTTGACACTAACATAATTCCTGTATTAACTATAGTTGGATCCAGTAAACTAGATTTATTTTCACAGTGTTGGGCTTGAATGAAGCAGCAGACTTTGAGCTCAGGACTAGTCACAGTAAAAATCAATCATCTTTCCAAGTCTGGGATCTCCTGTTGTCCGCATCAGTTATCGTACCTATAAAAGTGCCAATGACGGCGTTAAAAGATTTCAGCATGGACACCCCCAGCTCATTACTGGTTTCATTGATGTCTGGATCGTAGGCCCCCATGATGGGGGTGCACACTTCCACCCCGTTTCTCCCTGCTCTTTCCAGGACGGCCATCAGCTGTATCCTGATCTCCTGAAACAGCTCCCTGTTGTAACGCAGCAAGACCGAATCATCCAGAGGATACGTGACATCGTCTGCGTAACATTCACGGGGCACAGGTGCCTCTATGTACCTTAACTTGGGAAACCCTGCAGATAGAGTGGAGAATAACCTAAGCAGAGCAACAGAGGTCAGAGGGTTTCCCATAAGTCTGAGCTCCTCCAGTTGCTGACAGCAAGCCAGAGCGTTAGTGAAGGCGTCCATGTGCTCGTCCTTTATGTTGCATTCCTCGAGAGCCAATCTCGCCATTGTTCCCGAACTCCTGCTAAGCAATTTGTGTACAGGGGTGGAGAAAGAGTCAAAGAGGTTGTGTCCACTGATGTCAAGGTGAACCAGGGTCTCACTGTGGAGACTGTTGGCCAGGTAGGTCATGTCCACACGGTTCAGGCAGCAGTTGGCCAACTCCAAGCATAGTAGAGGTGTGTTGAGAGGACTGTGAGAAGGAAACAAGGGGAAATGAAAATGACTCTGTGGTATGAAATGCTAATAGAGGCAGAAATTTGTAGTCGGACAGGAGTGGGACAGGAAATGCTTAAACAGGTACAGCTAATAGGTGACAAAGGATAAAAGAGAACATTCGTGGCTCTTATATGCTACAGGCTGGCACGTTTTTCTTAGAGGGAAGCATTACTTTAAATCAGTGAAATACACAGAACGTAGAGATCCACTTCATCAGTATGAAAATGTTTTACACTATGTTGGTTGGTCACCCATCTGTACATCTTTGTAGAATTAAATCTTTTGTCAAAGTCTCTACTCATTTATTTTATGAACAATGTGCTGTAAGCTTTTGCTCATCTATACCTTGTTTGTTGAGCATCAAAACATTTTACATTACAAAATCTAGCTGGCTTAAATTATACTGTGCATACTCGCTCCTGTTCTGTTTCCATTTGAAGGTGAAGAATACCCAGCTGGTCTTTGTCCTGCAGCCACCTGTCCTCGCACTGGCACCACATCAGCAATTTTAACAACAAAATACCTTCCACTGTTGTATAAGTGACGAAGGTTAAAGGTGGGTATTTTGAGCTGTGTTAAAGCTCTTGATGTTGTTGCTGATCAGGTCTACAATCAGCATGCATTACAAGAATAGACAAAATTAGGGCACCTTGTTGTCTTTCTCTTTATTGCTCCCTGTCTGTGCTTGTACTCACTTGAGCAGTCTCCGTAGGTGTCCAGTGAGAGTAGAAAAACCAACATAGAGCTCAGTGAGGCTGCTCAGCCGTGCCAGCAGGTTGCCAATGGTGGCCAGCAGATCCTCGTCATCAGAGCCGAGCCTCCTGACATCCAGGGCGCTGGCTGGAAGAGTCAGAGACTGTAATTTGGGGAATTCCACCCTGGACAGCAGCACCTCCAGGTGTGAGGCCTCTAGAGGGATATTGTGCACCACCTCCAGCTTTGTGATGGACTCTGGCTCTGCTAGGCGAAGAACATAGAACAGCTGCTTGAGAGTGAGAGAATCTGCCCTAAAACTAACAAAGCGAAGCTTCAGGGGACAGTAACGGAGGAGCAGGAAGGCCTGAGCTACGAGCTCGTAGTTGCGGCCTGTGACGAAGCCGTTCAGACGGACGTCAACAGATGTTTCAAAGGCAGACTGGGACACGTCCTTATCTTGCATGGCCACCATGGTCTCGTAGCACAGTTTTGTCAGGAGCTGGGTTCTTGCCCATCGACCCAGGGTGGATTTACAAGGGCAAGCCTGATGCTCAATGTCCTTAAGGGCAGTCAGGTCCACTGTGTGAAGGCTCTTGGCATATGTCCTCGGGGGAGACAGCACGTAATCCTAAGAAAACGAGAATATTACATTAAAGGTGGCTATTCATGAGTGTTTTAAGGCAATGACAACAGTAATACAACTGAAATGAAAATGATTAGGGGTACATTCAAAGTGTTTGGTTTGGTACCTTTAGGCCGGTGAGAATTGCTTCCAGACAAAGCCGGCAGGTGCGAGATGTGAGGTCTAACTGACAGTCGGCTGTCTTTCCCAGAAGTCTTTGTAGGTTGAGTTCAGGAAGAGGCCACATCTGGACCAAAGCATGCAGCACCTCAGCCTGCTCGTGGAGGTAGCAGGCCTTGAAGAGAAGCGGGTAGAGGTTAAAAGACACATAGGTGAGGTTTTCCAGAACTCTCGCACCAGCCTGAATGAAGCCCTCAGCAGCAAGGAATCGCAGGGACTTCATGTCTTTAGTTATTTGATCCCTGTTTTTTTTGTGTGTGTTGGTGCGTATTTGATTCAGCGTCTCGTCTCTTTTGTAGCTGCTGCTCCGTTGGTATCTTCTGTTGCTGTCTCTCTGGGTGTTTTGCTCTGGTGAGGCAGGAGAGAGGCACAGAGGGGTCGCGTGGTAGGTAAGAGGGTTGAGGTTAAAAATAGCAACAGCTGTCTCACGTCCTTCGCTGGACATGGTTTCTATTTGCGACTTTTGCCAGACAGATTAGCAGGAACAACATCTGAATGCTCACGAGAAGCTTCACTTTCCTCACACACCAAATGTTTGGTGTTTAACACAGTTTTAACTATTTTGCCATCATGTACTTCATTTTATGTATCTGCTTTTCTTTTCCAAACAAACTACTTTGTACAACATAGAGATGCATGCTTGCAGGGAAATGTTGTGCAACTAAGGATTTTTGTCAGGGGAGATACTGTGGTCACTGCCCCTGTACTAACAGATACATCCTCATATAAATAATAACAGTCTAAACAACTTTATTGCATGCATGTGTCTCACATTTGACATTATAATATCTGTATTGGGGCAAATTTTTCCAGAATAATGTGAAGACTAAGCTAAAATATTACTAAGCTGCTCTTACCTGTCTTATATGTGTATCACATGAGGTTATGATGGGTGGTAGTGGTGATGATGGTGATGATGCTCATGGAAGTGATGGTGCTCATGTCTCTGGGCCAGCGGGACACCACAGGAAGGCTGAAGGCTGTAAAGCGTCTCCCTGTCTTGTCCTGGCTGTGCCTGGAAGCCAGCGTGTGTACGGGGCGAGGCAGAATATTGTACCCTGGAGTGAAGCTTCCTGCTGTGGGAGCGATGCGGGAGGCTCTGGGAGGCTGGAAAGAGAGTCTGGGTAGGGTGGCACCACGAAGCAGGGTGCCGGCCATGCAACCTGCAGGACTTTCTCTCAGCTCTGGTCCTATCACACATGGATCTGCTTCTTATGGAGTGAACAACAGGGAGGCCTTGAGGTGACTTAGAATGCACAGAGTTCTCACAGTGCACCACTAGATGGTGCTGAAGAGGAGGTGAGTCTAAAAAAAGCAGAAGAAAAAAACCCATAACTATATTTTCCAAAGGACACACACACACACACACACACACACACACACACACACACACACACACACACACACACACGCACACAGAATTAATGGAGCTTTTATGATACCTGGATTGTCAAACTTGGAGGCATAGTTTTCAATGCCAGCTAGATCCTGGTAGTGCTTTCTGCGCTCTTTGTTTTCATCGACACAGAAGAGCCTTCTCATTGGATGTCCGGCCTCCTGCGATCCACTCTGCTCCTGCTCTGCATCTGTTTTCAGTGAGTGCAGGATGTTGGCATTGCTGACAGTTTAGAAGCTTATTAAAATCCTGACGGTCACAAACTGTTTAGTTTTGCGTCCTTGAATCCTAAAAATCACAATAACACGTACCTGTGTTTGAGCTCTTGCTTGGATGATTTGAAGAAGTTACAGCTAGCTTGATCCTGAGGGGCCTTGTGCCACTGCAAGGCTGCTTCACCGATGTTTCTAAAACCTCAAACACGGAGTGCATCAAGCTGGACATGTCCTGCAGAACACAGACATACACACTGCATACAGAGACATTTTACATCTGAAATATGTCAGCAGCAAAACCAAAAAAAAAAACCAAAACCCTCTGTCTTACCTCTTTCGTGACCTCGTCTGTGTTGTCAAAATTGTACAGTGTGAAGGTCCACTCCTGCTGAGAGTCGTCTCCAGGCAGCACGTTACCCTCCGTGCCCTGTGTTCATATGTGAACATGCTGTCAGAATAACACTGATGCCATAGTTTATCATTTACAGTAATATGTGTATTTGCTTATTATATGTATTCATTACATTTACACTCATGAGACTTCTTGTTGTTGTTGTTGTTGTTGTTGTTGTTGTTGGGTACACCTTACTATTACACTCCCTTTTGTTTTCAGAGCTGCTTTAATTCTTCATGGCACAAATTCAACAGGGTGCTGAAAACATTCTTCAGAGGTTTTGGTCCATATTGACAAAATATCCCCCGCACCATTACACCACCACCAGCTTAAACTACTGACAAAAGGCAGGATGGAGCTACCCTTTTACAATTTCTGTTCTTGGTTGATAGGAGTGGCACCCGGTGTGGTCTTCTGCTGCTGTAGCCCATTCCTTCACAGTTCAACACGTGTGTTCAGAGATGCTCTTCTGCATACGACTGGTTATTTGAATTACGTTGCCTTCCTATCAGCTTATGGCATGTTGGAAAATCCCAGCAGATCAGCAGTTTCTGAAACACCCGTCTCTCTCTAACAACCATGCTACGCTTAAGTAGCTTAAATCACCTTTTTTCATTCTGATGCTCTTTCAACTTTAGAAAGTTGTCTTCATCATGTCTTTGTGCCTAAATGCATTGAGTTGCTCCCATGTGATTGGCTCAATAAATATAAGAACTTAAATGGCTAAAAAAAATGGCCAGCGAGAACATTACAGCCCCTTAAAATAGCAAAATCCTCCATAACGGCCTGCTACCAACCTGACAAGATAACATGTTTTATCAGGTTTGTTTAGTCCATTTCAAGAATACATATTTAAAATGGGTGTTTATGCAGCTTTTTCTGCGCAACTTCTTCACAGTCAGAAGGAGTCGTGTCATCACGTTTTCCCAGAAAACTCCACGAAGTCACGGCACCCAACCCCAGCAGTCTTGTAAAACCAAAATCTGAATACACACCAGTTGCTACAATTATACTATATTATAACGTTATTTGAATATCGAATAACGAGGTTACCAGTTACCTCACTCACAGTAGCACGGCTGCTCCTCCTCTTTGTTTCCTTCTTGCACTCGAAGTGAAAATTGGTCCCTTTATCAGGCGTCTTCTCTTCTTCTGGTGGCAGAACCACTAAACAGCACAAAAATGCACCATAATTATCTTTTTTAACAGACTCACAGTTTACGGGTACTTAAAATTATTGTGGTCTCTCTTGTATCTTTCTGATTACACATGTTAAGCTCTGTCTTAGTCTCATATGAACTAGTTCCATTGTTTCGTTTAAGTGGATAAAACCCGATGACATTCACTAAACAATTAAACCTTTAAAGACCTTAGACAGGGAACAGCATGACGTGTGATCGCCCACTCACCCTTCATGTCGCAGTTGTGATCAGAAGTGCTTTTCCTCAATTCCACATACAAGTTCTGTGGAAAGAGTCAAGAGTGTAAATTATCAGAGGACACATTTAAGAGTGGGAGGAAGCAATTAAGTGATTTTCTTGTCCCGTGAGCGTGAAGATGGATCTCCAGATGTGAGCAATGTTGAATAATCTGTGCATTTTTCCTTTTTTTGAACCACAAAACACGAAGCAGTGGTATGAATACTTTTGGGTTACTTTGCACACGTTTAATCACACAAACATACGGCACTGCAGAGAAGAAAAAAGCCGGTTTACCCGCATGTTTTTGAATGGTTGACATCTTTTCTCATGCTTTCTTGCATAAATACACGAAGATGAAAAAGCTCACTTAAATCCTGAGTCTTGGCTGGACCTCTTTGCACTTCAGGTTTAGGACACACTGTATATGTGTTGACTGTTATAAGTCAGCTTACTTTCAATCCTCTAAATCGGTTATATAGTTGTATGAATTTACACATATTTTCAAATTTTCAAATCCTACAGTTTTCTCAAATGTTCAGCTCAGCAGACAGGGTTGATGAAAGGACTTGGATCAATTTCTGTTACTTGAAAAATATCTAATAAATAATACTTTAAGAAACTGGATCTTTTTCTGCTTTAGTCTTCTAGTGCAAAACAAAATAAGACAGGAACAAAAAGCCTCTTATCTGCCAACATGTCCCTCACCGATGTCACACTGATGCTCCAGCAGATGCAGTTGAGCAACACAGGGAGTGATCATTTGTGGGCATGTCTGCACACCCGCATTCGTGTTCAAATGCAGGCAACACACCCAGCGTATCCTGCCACGCTCTGCCAGCTGTGAAGCTTTAATGAAAGAAGGCGGCATCACCCGTCAGTCCATGGGCCCATCCAGATTTCATGAGCAGCTTGAGTTCATTTCACTAATGTGTAACTGATGCACATCTATGCAGGCCTGCAAACAACTAGGTGCACACCTAATAGCCTGTAGAACCACTTCAGTGGTCTCACAGATTGTTGTGGGGGAATTTTGGCCAACTCTTCTTTACAGCATTGCTTCAGTTGCTTTTCTGTTTGCTGATGTTTTGGGGATCGTTGTAGTTTTGGCCAGGCTTTACCTCTCAGACATGTGGCCTCACATCTGACTCTAGAATACTTTGGTATTCAGAGGAATTCAGGGTTAACTTGATGACTGCAAAGTGGTGAGTCCTGTGGCTGCAAAACAAGCCCAAACCATCCCCCCTCCACCACCGTGCTTGAAAGTTGGTGTGAGGTGTTTGTGCTGATATGCTGAGTTTGGTTTTCTCCCAATGTGATGCTGTGCTTTATGTTCAAACATCTCCACTCTGGTCTCATCCGTCCAAAAGACATTTTTCCAGAAGTCTTGCAGTTTTTTGAGGTCCAACTTTGCAAACCTAAGTTGTGCAGCCATGTTCTTTTTGCAAAGAAGAGCATTTCTCCTGGAAACACTTCCAGACAAGCCAGTCTTTTTCAGTCTTTTTCTAATTGTACTGTCATGGGCTATAACATTTAACATGCTAACTAAGTTTTTTGGGCTTTTCTCTGAGCACTGAACGGTCTGACTTTAGGGTGAATATGCTGAGGCATCCACTCCTGGGAAGATTGACAGCTATCGTGAATGTTTTCCATTAGGTTTAGAATGATGACCTTAAACTGTTTGGAAATGGCTTTTTAACTCCTCCCAGACTGATGGACATCAACAAGTTTCCTTAACATCACTGATGACATCTTTCCTCCTTGGCATTGCGTTAGAACACACCTGAATGCTCCAGACCAGCAAACCGGCCAAATGTCTGTTTTTAGAGGTGCTCAAACTCGCTTGATCAGCTAATCAGATGCATTTAATTGGCAGCTCCCGGCCGGTAAGTGTGGACTTAGTTTTCCTGCACAACTGAACAGAGTCCTGTGTAAACCCTCTTTATCACATGACTGTATACTAATGCATATTTACATGTTTACAGATAGTTCACATTGAGCTGCTTCTATCAATCTGGTATTTTGAACATTTAGCTAAGCAACTAAAACAACTTCACATTTGGTAGATTTTAATTTGAGGAATGTAAGTGAACAAACTCAGACTGTTTGGTCTATAATCAGCTTGCGGGATGGAAATATAATCACAAAATCCACACTTTGAACACATTATTTTGAAAAGAACAGAAGTTTGGATTCTCTGTCTAAACAAAAAACTAGAAAGGATTGTTTTCTTTGAACTTCAAAGTTAAACTCACCACGCCTTTTCTGCTCAGTATGCCAACACTTACTTTAAACTGTAATTATTCAGCCTCTTTTCTGCACACATACTCGACGGAAAGATCATAGGAAAGGAAACAGGTTTGTGCGTTCTTTAGAGAGTCAACCTGTCAACACCTGAGCCTGCGTCAGTGGTACTTGACAGGTATGTAAACATTCATCTAATGAGTCTGCGTGTTTTAAATTTTTACCCACGGCGCTTTTCCCCCTCACTGGATACATCGAACGTTGCACATAAAAGACTTCATTGTTTAGTTATCTCTACAAAATAGTTCCAGCTTCTAAAAACCGTCTTTAATCTGTCACCTCTGCGAAAACTGTGACACGGAAACATCTTTCTAACAACGATGCAAAAAACGGAGTCATCTTTTAGAAAAAGAGATGTTTTTGACATTACCACTTCACAGCAGTGGTGTCATGGGGAATAAAACTACATTAGGTTGGAAAATGTAATCGCAGGAAGTGCTCCGAGTGCAGAACCTCCACCACAGCCCTTTAAACATCTTGGCAGAGTCAACATCTTTTTCCAAACTGCAGAACTTTCCAGAACTTTTTTTTCTTACAGCAGCCCTGTGCAAATATTGTCCTGAGCTCCAGACTTTATTGGCCTTAAAATAACAAGTTATACCCAAAGACATCAAGAGATCAAACACTTGAAAAGCTGGATCAGTGAATTTTCTGTCCTTAAAGTGTGTAAGACAAATGAAATCAGTGTTTTTAATCAGGTGGGCAAAGAAGCAACAAATTAAAAAAAACATTATTACACTTGATGCCATTTATGCAATGCAACAGCCACACTTCACCCACTCCAGCCCCAAACACCCCACCTCACACCCTCACCCGTCTGGCTGGGGCAGGAAAGCAGTCCCAGATGTGGATTTTTTTTTTCTTTTTTCTCTTTTTCCCCCTCAGTAAAGTTGGGCATAAAGACCTCGCTGTCTGGAGGGGGGTGGGTGTGCTGAACTTCACAGACTTGGAAGTCTCTTTATAGAGATGGAGGAGGAAGGGTGGAGAAATAAATAAACGACCACCTCCCAAACATCTTTTATGTCTCCTGGATAGATGTGAGCAGTTTGTCCCCAAGCTGGCACGACTGAAATGAAGCCCTGGATGCTGCGTTAAAGGCGTTTAAAGAGGCAGTGCGGTTTTTTTCTGCACCATAAGAACACATGTATTTGGCTTTAATGTTGCCTCATGTGCATTTATTTATTTGTTGAAAGCAGCTTACACAAAATATGATTTTGCTTTTTGGGCCCTACATTATTACCGAAATTACTAGTAAAACCTGGCTGGTTTCCGGAGCTGAATAGTACCCGGGCATTACTGCACCAGCTTCAGGTCTAACCTCTTTTCTGTCAGCACCAGATCAGCGCAGTGATACAGGAAACGTACCTGACGTGAGCGAGTTATAGGTTTAGCTTTTTTAGAATTGGTTAAGAACAATTACAAAACTCATTACCTCTGTCAGCTTTCTTCTGCATATGTGGCTACTCTGCGACTCTCTCAGCACACTGGAAGCCAAACTCCGTCCTGTAGAGGATAAAAACAACCATTTATTTTTTTTAAAGAAAAGAAAAAATATTAATAAATTCATGTACAAATGAGCTATGAAAGCATGTGTCTTTTCTGTCTTACCTTCTGGACTCTGCCTGGGCTTCGAAGCTGCCCAAATAATGAGATGACAGTGAGCGCTAGTGATAAGACATTTCAAGTATTTCATTTCTAATAATAATAAAAAAAGAAGCTAACTAGATGTAACTTCTCACCGTGTTTGGACTGGAATTTGCCCATACTGTGATCAAGAAATGTTCACCATGTCCAGCCCAGAAAGGAAAAATAACTCAAGACATGAGGAAGAGTTTTCGCGGACTGGGAATTTCACCGACTACTCCAAAGTTTCACCGAGACGTTTATCCAAGAGTGCACAGGCAGAGAGAGGGATGACTGCCGCGCACTTCCTGCTTCGGTTAAATTCGGTTTGATTGGTTAGAGATCTGTGATACACGTGACCCAACCTTACGTCTGTAAATCAAAGTAACTGTTTTTATTGTGTGCGCGTTTAAACAACTCTGGACAGCATCCGACTGAGAAACGGACACAAACCACCGACTTAAAGACTTTTCAATGAGACGTTCACGGTCAGAGCTTCACTGACACAAGTGGGTTCATTCCAGTCTTTAGACACCACCAGTCTCTAACATTTTGACATAAATCAAACGTGACATTTGTTTAATCAGGATGCTAAAACAAAAAACAATCAGATCTCTTTGTTAATGTTTTTTTAAACATTTATTTGTATCATTTTTTTAAGGAACAAAAGACAAATCACAGGCAACAGTAGTGATGGAAAAGAGCTTTTTGTTTATTATCAAATACAAAAGTAACATTTCTATGGAAACTTGTTTCTGCCACTGGAAAAAAAAAAAAAAAAGTGGCGTAAACAAGTTTCCATACGTTTCAGCATCACAGCTTGTGAATAACTTGTTCACAAAGCAATAAGACACATCCTTACCATCAACTTACAACTCGCCTTGAAATGTGAATTAATGAGCAGAAAACTCCAAAATCATTATCTTCTTAATAAATGAAGGAATCTCTGTATGCATTTTTCGTCTCTTCTCCTTCAAACTTGGCGGGTGTATGGACTGAGGCAGTGCCAAGTTTGATGTAATTCGGGGGGTGTCTCATTTGTGATGCTTCTTCCTGTTACTAGTCATTGAAAGACCCGTCGCTCCTGTTGCTAGGCGTCACTAAAAACAAATGTCACATTTCAGACCGTCCTGTATCCTCACAGATGACACAGTCCTCCCAGATATCAGCGTTTATTACATTTAAACTTTATTTACATTTAAACCTCCACTGACTGCAACATCTACCACTGCAGATACTCTGCTGATGTGCCGGCAACTGCAGACCCTGCACTAGCATGATGTGAATGTACATTTATTTCTTTAAAAACAGAGTCCATGTCTTTAATCACAGTCCCACTAACTGCTGGCACTGACAGACTCTTTGACAGTGTGGGCCGGTGTGGGTCCTATGTGGGTCCAGATATAGCCTTTTTCTGGTCGTATTGGGATAGTAGGGAATGGGGTGCTCCGAGACTTGAAGTACTCAGAGGGGGCGTGGCACACAAACTCCAAATACTCCATCTTTCTTGGCAGATCCTCCTCTGGACCTATTGCAAAACATGTTTGTTTGTTTTTTTAAAGCTTAAATGAACAAATTCCATTAGAGCACTGCATGATCCAGAATAACTGCTCACCAACAATATAAGTGCCAGGATCGAACTGGTCCTTTGGGCTGGCTTGAGTGGGGATGAGCCACGTCAGTGCTGCACTTTTTTCACAGTACTGATCCTGCACAAAGCCTCGAATCTGAGCGTAGTAAGGCTTCCCGTCTTCTTCATCTGTTACCTTAATCACGTCTCCTATCTGGTAGTATACACCCTGTGATATATTGACAGTGATAAAGGATTAAGGTTTATTAAAGCAGTGATATAATTAATGCTTTGAAAAGATCAGAGCAATTTTAAGTGAAAGTATTGTTTCTCATGCCTGGCAACAATAAACACCGTACCTTATAAAATATGGATTCTGACGTGATGATAGTCGCTACGGATTCTGGTGCTTTGATTGGCTGAAAGGTTGGCACACACAAGGGTCAAACGCATGAACTCGAAAAGAAAGAAGAAAAATCTAATTTACATGATCAAACTTACATTTTTGAGTTTAAATATGTGTCGTCGTCCTTTTCCTTTGGTTGAGACTTTTTTCTCCGATGCAGGAGCTTTGTACTTGGTGCTTCTCAGACGTGCAGACCTTCTGTGGATCTCCTGCTTGGACTATAGACAAACACAAGAAGGGATCGGACAATTGACTGCAGCTTGTCAGTTGAAGAAGATGAAGAAAAATAAACAATGAGACAATACTAAGACCAGTACTAACAACTACCAGTTTGTTTGTTAGTTAACTGATTAATCACTTAATATGAAAAATATTTCAGTAAAATGTGAAGCTATGTAATGTTTAAGGCATATAGTTTTACCCTTTAAGTTGGATTTCACTTGATAACAGACTGCTATATTACCAATTTTACTTAAAAATAAGGGTTTAAATGATCTTGGGGGTTTGTTGAGATGTTTCGCCTCTCATTTAAAGATTTAAATACTTTCACTTTGTAGAACAAAAATGACTTTCATTTGAACCATCACTTTTTATGTTCTGCCATCTGTATTTGGGCACAGGCTGCTGCACAAGAGCCTGAAAGTTGTGCCCAGTGCTTTCTCAGCCAATTATTATGATCAAATCTGCAACACCACATTTAAAACTCCTGGAGTCACACCGGCTTGTTTCTGTTAAACTGCTAAACTGTTTTACACATGAACAGTGAAGACTACAGTCTCGAAATGAGACCTGTGCTCTTCTAATAACTTTAGAAAAAATTCCCACAGACAGTGATCCTGAGTATTTAAACTGAAATAGAAAACCTTCCTATTTCAGCTGAGTGTGGTCTCCGGGAGCGCTATTATATTTTCCCAGTAGGATTATCTGTGAATGATGCAGCTGCAATGTCTGCACACAGCTCCAGCAGTCTAAAACAGAGCAAGAACCGCGCCTGAAGACAAACTCATGAGGCTTTACACCATCACAAACAGGCCTGGCTCTAACCTAGAAACACTGGGTTTCACTGACCTGTTTCCCTCCGCCATTGCTGGGCTGAGTGATGGAGGACAGGGAGGGTCCTGACGCCCCGCCGCTGGCGCTCTTTCCCGTGCAGCTGTTACACAGGATCTCTCCCTGGTTTCCTTTCTTCCACATCGAGGAAGAATTAGTCTTGCAAACGGCGCAACATGGTTTCAAACCCAGCGGCATCGTGGCCGCTTCTTAAAACGACGCCGGCGGGCGAAGAAACGACACAGAACTCAGTGATAGGATGAAGATGCTCCGTTTGCGTGGCTGTGACTCCGGCAGGGAGGCTGAAATCTTCCTTCTGTGGCACTTCGACTTTAAACAAACAGGTATGGCTCTGAGTTACTTGCGAGAACAGCCAAATTGATCAGAAACCTGGATTGTTTATATCTGTAGCCCATTTATAGCCACTACTAGCGGCACCATTCTTCTTCTGCGCTGGCGCCTGCCATCAGTTCTTCTTCTTTGGTTTAGATTTAGGTACAGGACTAAATCACGCGACGCCACTGGACTGGAGGACACAACGTTTAAAGAGGCAAGTGAGCTTGTGAGAGTGTGAAGATGTTGATTAATTTAAACCAATCGTGTTGTGGTAGTGATAAATTACGATTGGTTAAAACAACACAATGAGTAGGTAATATGTTTAGCTGTTTTTCTCAGATGCATAATGTACAAATTATTTATTAATTTGCCCGCTTGCACAAAATGAGTCTTACCTTTCCACTTTTTACTAACTTAATTTTTCTTTTACTTTTTCCGCTTTTTTGAAATCATTGTTGTATATGTAAATTTTGATGTATAATGTCCTCACTATGCACCTGTGACACTGCTATTTATTTATTGTAAGTTGTACTATTTTTATTCATTATCCTGCTGTAACAAAGTTACAACAAATTTCCATTCATTCATCCATCCGTGTACAAAGATAAAAGATAAATATTTTAATTATATGTGTGTGTGTGTGTGTGTGTGTGTGTGTGTGTGTGTGTGTGTGTGTGTGTGTGTGTGTGTCAGCTTGTAAAAACCAGCCTCTCCGGCAGGAGGCGATGTTACAGCGTCGAGTCCGCCAGACGGTTTTAATCTGGTCAGACGAAGAAGAAACAAACCGCGTCACAGTTCAAAACAATACTTGGAAGTTCCGCTTGTCTCGCGCCCTGCTCTTATGAAGATGTCTCAAAACAGCTCAGGTAAAGACGACCAAGCGTCAGGCAGCAAAAAGCCGATCTCTCTGCCGATATCCAGGGTGAGGCTGATCATGAAGAGCTCCCCTGATGTCTCCAGTATCAACCAGGACGCTCTTTTCCTCACCACCAAAGCTACAGTAAGCTAAACCTCATCCGCAGCTCATTCATTTGCTAACACTTTTAGCACCGTTAGCTTGTCTAGGGCATGTGAGCTGAAGCAGCGCGTTTGTGTCTGTCTCCTGTTATTATTGTTTTAGGAGCTGTTTGTACAACACCTGGCTCTATCCTCCTTCAACAACGGCTCAGGGAAGGAATCAAACACCCTGTCGTACAGCGACCTGGCCAACACTGCTCAGGAGACAGAGACTTTCCATTTTCTCACAGGTAAGAAGCACCTGCAGGCATCTCAGCGGCCCTATGATGCACCAGCTGGTTACAGATTATACCTCAGACTGCACAGAGTCCAGATTGTTAGGAACAGTGAATTAATACTCCTGCCGTTGCTCTACGCACTGACTCACACAACGTCCGAATAATCGATTAATTTCCTGTTTCACACGATGTCTGAACCTACCTGCAGTGGCTTCACCCACAGTCTAAGAACTACTGTAATGATAACTGATCAGACTTTGGATTATTAGAGTGTTTAAGGTAGTAACATAACCCAGCATCAGCAAATGTAGATAAATGGGGAAACTGTGGTTCAGTTGTGGTCGTGTGTTTGCAGTTTCAAGGGATTTATGCTTCTGTTTCAAATCAACACCATAGAAACGCCACCCTAGAAATGTAACAGCTGTTCCATCACGTTATTGTCTCCCCTAAATTGCTTTTGTTGTGTTTTGTGCACTTCTAGCTGCACCTCTCAGGTCCACTGTAAGGGACAAATATGTTTGTTTCCAAAAAGAAATACAAAAACAGGAAATAACTGACCACAACAAAAAGGAGAAAAAATAGCATTTTATTTGTTTCTGTGATAGCTGGTACTGCATATAAAACACTGGGACACCACCCTCAAGTAATAAACACACAAAACACCACAAAAGCATCAAGACTGGTAACAGCGTCAACCACTTAAGTACATTACCCTGTAGGCTCTACAAAAAATCATCGCAGAAGTCTAAAGGGCAAAACCTGGTTGAGCTGCGGTAGCATATTTGCAGTCCACTGGCAGCTTCAAACTACCTGTCTACCTGCAGAGAGCATCTGCTGTCAGATGCATCAAAAACATGTCATGTAACCGGTCTGTGGGTCTTTCTTGTGCTGTTGATGGTCCGTCAGCTGGCTGTGGAAAAGAGTGAAGTTACAACATACAAAAACCCAAAGAGAAACTGAGTGTTAAAAGCAATCAAAAGTGTCCACTCCAGACATTGTCTGTGCTTTTTATTCTGTATTTTTGATCTTTGATGTTTTTTCTCCTCATGCTTCTCCCGCTCCTGGCCTGCCTGTTAACATGTGACCCTTGCAAAGCGAGCATTGGTTGACAGCCCCTGTCTGTATGATCTCTGTGGTCAAATACAATAACAAACGGACATGATTCCATAAATTAAGCATAAGCAGGAGGGGTACATCAGGAACGGCATCTGTTAAAACATTTGTACCAAATCAAACACGCAGATCAATCCGCTCTGGTTATCCCTTAGGAAATAAGGGAGCAGCTGACAGTACCTCCACCAGCTGAACACAAGAAGACCAGATTAATCGATTAATAAAAAAAATAATTAAATTAACTGATTAAGAAAAGAATAAGTATTAGAAACACTGCTTGGTATGATGTAGTATAAACAAAAAGGCTCTAAAATCTCCATAAAACTAAAACTCATTTTAACAGTTTTAACAAAAATCAAAAGTTGTAACCTTCAAGAAAGGATGAGTTAGTTTAGCCAGCTTTACTTTAAGGATTATTTAAAGTAGCACTGTTTTTAAGTCTCTCAGGCACTGCTTTAACCCTTAAACACCATCAGTAAGAGTTTTATCTCTCTCATAACTTCATTTTATCTCCTGTGGTGTTCTTGGGTCTGTATCCAAACAGCTCACACTCACTCACTGCTTTGTTACTTTTGAACGCCGGGCTGTCTGAATCCAGCGATTCAGGGGGTTTAAGGTGGAAATGCTCGGGCATGTTGCTGCTCGTTTTGCCTGTGATATCTGCGGTACTTCTGGCTGCTCAGTTGTTTTGGGAGAGGTCACCAGAGCGTGCATGTTTGATTTGGCACAGAATTACACTGGCTGCCCTTCCTGATGCTTTCCTTCTAGCCATTTATCCAGGCTGGGGGCAGAGACTAGGTGTACACCAGATTGTGTACCCTTCTGTCGAGGCTTTGTAAGGCGAACATGTTAAACACTACACCGCGGAGCCACTTGTGCTCAGCATGTGTCTTCTGGACATATGATGATGTCAAGGTTTTAAAAATGGCTTTTCTGTAAAAACATTTTGTAAACAGTTTGTTATAATCTATAAAAAGTGAAATATCAGATGGATTTTAAATATACAGAAGCTTAAACATTCATGTGAAAGTAAATTTTAGTGCAGCTGTGCAGTGTGTCGACTCTTTGACAGCCAAGTTAAAACCATCTGAGTCTTCCTAATACTCTTGTGTTAATATCACTCACTGACCAGCAACAAAAAATGAGATCTTTTCCTTCAACTATGCATTTTTAAAAAAAATTTGCTTTGTTTTCCTGGACAGATATTCTGCCTAAGAAGATCTTGGCTCAAGATTACCTCAACTCTTTGGAGCAAATGCAAGAAGAAGAAGGAGCTGATTACTGAAACAGGTGGATGGTCCACATTTTCCATCTGGACAGATGTTATCACATCTACTCGTCCAGCCTGTCGCCGAAAGCAAAGTGACCGTCGGTAAAAGACACTTGAACTCTCAAGTTCATCTTCAGGGCTTTTGTAAGAAGTTAGAGGACATGGAACTAAAAGCAAACCCACACGGGGTCAATGTGAAATCAAGTGAAGACTCAAATTTCAACACCCCCCCCCCCCCAACTGTAAATGAAGTTCAGCGATCCTTTTCTGCAAACTGACAGATATATTTTGTGTGAGCTAAATTACTGTCATTACTAATATATGATGCAAACAGGAGTTCAGAACAAGTTTGCATATAAGCTTGTGTACTTAGACTGTTTATGGAGGTTCCCGGGTAGCACTGACTTAATTGGGCTGCTTGATTTACGTGCACCGTTATCAGAAATGTTTCTGCATAACGGGCCAGTACGGACTTGTTCCACGTGAGTAGCTGAGACATGGAAATCCAGCCCACACAGCTGGAGCGCAGATGTCTTAGCTCCTGTGTTACTGTTGGCTTAAAAAAAATAAAAGTGAGTGAAAACTTTATTTTAGAGGTGCTGTGAAACATTGATCTCAAACTCAGATGTGCTGTTGCTACTGTTAACCATATATTCGTGTTTTGATTTGACTGTAGAGAACTTGAAATTTACTAGAACTGAAAAACTACAAAACAACTGAACATGCTCTGAAGTTCAAAATAAAATCTCAGACTCTAACAGATGTAAATATTTAAAGTGTTTCAGCTTAGACGGCATACCGCCATCTGTGTATTTACAAATGTGTGGTTTAGATTTGATATTAAAATAAAAATTCATGCTGTCTCATTTTGCTCTGAACGTTTTTTACATTTTTTGTAATACTGCAGTTTATGAATTTGGTGTGTTAAACCACTCGCTTACTCTCCTCTGAGCTCCTCGTGTTTCCTGCAGTTTAGAGGTTTAATGTGACCATGACATCTTCATAGCTTTGCATGCAGGTAATATAGAGCCATGGTAAGAAGAAAAAATGCCCTCTTTTACGATTTTTATTTGACCTATTATACTGTGTCATCGTTTCTTTAACAAAAGCTAAACCAGAATACATAGGCAGTGTATTTTAAAGAGAAAGAAGTACATAAAACAAAAGTGCACCCCATGATTTAGCAGCTTGTAGAACCACGTTTAGCAGGAACTAGTCGTTTTCTGTATGACTGTCAGTCTCTCATATCAGTGAGGAGGAATTTTGACCCACTGTTCTTTATAACATCGCTTCAGTTCATTGAAGTTTGCAAAGACTCTTATGCACAGCTGTCACAGCATTTCAGTCATGTTGAGGTCCAAACTTTGTGCCTCTGCAGCACCTTGATTCTTCATTCTGCTTTTTCCCCCCAAGTGTTCCAGAGTCCAAATTCCCAAATAGTTCCACTTTGGTCTTGCCTGTCCAAAGATATCGTTTCAGACGTTATGCAAACCTAAGGCATGCTGCCATTTTCTTTTTAGAAAGAAAGGGGTTTTTCCTGGCAAACCTTCCAATAAACGCCACACATGTTCAGGCTTTGTCTAATTGTACTGTCATGAACTTAAATGTTTAACATGCTGACTGAGGCCTGGAGTGTGAGATGAAGCTCTTGGGTTTTTTGCAGTTTCTCTGAGAACTGCACGGCCTGACTTTGGAGTGAATTCACTGGGACGTCCAGTCCTGGAACGACTGGCAACTGTCTTGAACGTTTTCCATTTGTGAATAATCTTTCTTACTGAAGAGTGATGGTATTCAGATTTTTTGAAAATGACCTTATAGCCCTTCCCAGAATAATTGGCAGCAGTCGCTTCTGTTGCTGATGTATTACCTCCTTGGCATTGTGTAAACATGCACTTGAACACTTCAGACCACCATAAACGTCTGCTTTTATAGAGGTTCTCACACCTGCTGTTACTATTCCTATTCATTCCTATGGAAGCAATAAGAGTGTGCTTAGTTATTTTTTATACAATGTTTTTGCAGTATAGGTTAGTTTCTATTAAATAAACAGTAATGTGGTGTAATGTGTTTATTTTAAGAAATGCTACAATGTTCATTTTGTTCCGTTATGTCAAACGTTGACTGTAAAACTAGACTTTACAGCTTTGTGTTCATCAGAACTCCAAGAAAATGTAACATTTATTCATTTCTGCTGAATCTTGGTTACATGTTTTATTTTGGCAGGCGAGCTGGTGACATAATAAGGTGCAAATCAAGTGTGTTTTGTTCTCATTACAAACTACACTCATCCTGAGCATGCATGCATGGGCTACATCGTTATGAGACATTCATATCATACAAATACAGTTCAAATAAGGGGTTTCCAGCATCGTCAGTGATGGATGAGTTTTCTAAGTCGAAGCTGTATATTGAGAAGTGTCGCCTCCAAAGTGGAAAACTTCTCCTCCAGGTGGTTAGCCACGTGGTCTCTGCCTTCGAGAGCATCCCTCGTATTTGCGAGACGCTCCTTCATGCTGCATGGGATGAAAAATCACAAGCAAACCTGACAAGCGGTCAAATTTGAACAATTCCCTCAAATGCTCACATCTAATAGAGCCAAATGTCCATACTTTAAATTTATATTTGTGCCAGAGCCTCGTCTCAACCAGATGTCCAGACAGATGTGTGCAGGAAAATACTAGAAATGACTCAGATTGGCTGGAAGCTGTTTTCACTCAGCATGTTAGGCAGTGGGTTATTTTGGGCCAATAAAACACTGGTCCAGGGTTCCCCAGAACCTCACTAATAATAATTTAGGACAAACCCCCGACAACTGGGCTTGGATCACTCTTTGGATCCAAGCCCAGCTGGAAATGTAGCTGCTTTACTTCTTTACTACGTGGCTCTAAGTACAGTAGATGAAGTCTGTCTATAAATATGCCAAAGCCCTGATTAAAGCACCGGATTCTGCATCATTAAAGAAGAAATCAGGGGATAAGCATTCATTTTCTCTGCATTAAACCAAGTACTACACTGCATTTTAAAATGAGCAATGGAAGACATCATGGCGTGGTTTCACAAGAGCAAGAAAACAGGGAAAAAAAGAAGGAAAACTGCTGATGACAAACACGGACGGATACCATTTGGAAGACCGGAAAGTCTCCCACATGAGTTAAACATTACGAAAATACATAGAAGCCTGAAGCACCATCAGATTCATATTTCTATTGGGTATTAAAGGGAAGTGATAATCCCCATCTGTGGTGTGGTTGTAAAAACCATTTTCATTCATAATTTTATTTTTCACTGTAATAGAAGGTTAAGTATAGATGAGAAAAACTACATCCATCCAGATACTCTATAAAATAATGAAATAAATCACAGAGGCTGTACTTGAGCTATAAAATATAATAAATATAGATATATGATTTGCTTCTCTAGCTTTTTCCCTTTCTGTGTCTCCCTCTTTTTACTTTTCTGTTTAATAGTCCACGAGAATTAAAGAAGAGGAAGAAAAAATAAAGAAATAAGAAGCACATAGAGCCAAACCTCTGTCGAGGCAGCCAACGTTGCAGGAAGTATTTACTTTTGAGGGAATAATATTCTGTTTTCCATAAATTTATTTTGTTTTCTCTGTTCTTCTTAAAAGAAATTTGCAATCCAATAAAAACAAGTGTAAAACCAGGCTTTTGTTATTTACTAATTTGAATAAACTTGATGTAATTTTGACCACAATGCCTTTTTATTAGTTTTTATTTATGTGTAGCATTTATTCCACAGTTTAGTAAAATTAGTTTAAATGTTTAGTAATAAATATTAAGACGAAAAAGTTTCAGATCAAAGATGTATTTTGTTTATAAAAAACTTACTGAGGAATATTGTACATGCATTCAAATGATTGTATATTTAAATGGTTAGAACCTGTTACTGTAATGTACATGAGCTCATAAGCAGTATAATTTCCTGAATGTTACCAATACAAACAAAGGAGAGAAGCAGGAGAATTTACGATAAGAAGTTCTAAAGATAAACGGCATTTTTTTGATGAATATTTGACCTTATTTTATTTTGAAGGAGCTATCGTATATCATTCTCTATATGCCTGTGATGTCATTTAAAACTATCCCAAAAGGTTGATTCTGTTCATCTGGACGTAGCGTTTTCAGTGGGAGAAACATTTCGTCACTTTCCAAGTGACTTCTTCTCCGCTGACTGCAGGTTTCCACAACCTTATAAACAGTACATTGCATAATGACTGAAACTAGCACCACTTAATGAACAATGGACTGTGAAGTGAGTTCCTGTTCATCTACGTCCAGATGAACAGACCTAATTACAGGCCAATCTCCAACCTTCCTTTCATATCAAAAATCCTTGAAAGAGTAGTTGTCAAACAGCTAACAGATCATCTGCAGAGGAATGGCTTATTTGAAGACTTTCAGTCAGGTTTCAGAGCTCATCACAGCACAGAAACAGCTTTAGTGAAGGTTACAAATGATCTTATTGTGGCCTCTGACAGTGGACTCATCTCTGTGCTTGTCCTGCTAGACCTTAGTGCTGCGTTCGATACTGTTGACCATAATATCCTATTAGAGCGATTAGAACATGCTGTAGGTATTACAGGTGCTGCGCTGCAGTGGTTTGTATCATATCTATCTAATAGACTCCAATTTGTACATGAAAATGGAGAGTCCTCTTCACACACTAAGGTCAATTATGGTGTTCCACAGGGTTCGGTGCTAGGACCAATTCTTTTTACATTATACATGCTTCCTCTAGGCAGCATCATTAGAAGACATAGCATAAATTTTCACTGCTATGCAGATGACACGAAGCTCTATCTATCCGTGAAGCCAGGTAACACACACCAAGGAATGTCTTAAAGACATAAAGACCTGGATGGCCGCTAACTTTCTGCTTCTTAATTCAGATAAAACTGAGGTTATTGTACTCGGCCCTGAAAATCTTAGAAATATGGTATCTAAGCAGATTCTTACTCTGGATGGCATTACCTTGGCCTCCAGTAATGCTGTGAGGAACCTTGGAGTCATTTTTGACCAGGACATGTCCTTCAACGTACATATTAAACAAATATGTAAGACTGCTTTCTTCCATTTGCGCAACATCTCTAAAGTTAGAAATATCCTGTCTCAGAGTGATGCTGAAAAACTAGTTCATGCATTTATTACTTCCAGGCTGGACTACTGTAATTCTTTATTATCAGGATGTCCTAAAAACTCGCTGAAAAGCCTTCAGCTAATCCAAAATGCTGCAGCAAGAGTACTGACAGGGACTAGAAAGAGAGAGCATATTTCTCCTGTTTTGGCTTCCCTTCATTGGCTTCCTGTTAAATCCAGAATTGAATTCAAAATCCTGCTCCTCACATACAAGGTCTTAAATAATCAGGCCCCATCTTATCTTAATGACCTTGTAGTACCATATCACCCTATTAGAGCACTTCGCTCTCGCACTGCAGGCCTACTTGTTGTTCGTAGAGTATTTAAAAGTAGAATGGGAGGCAGAGCCTTCAGTTTTCAGGCCCCTCTTCTGTGGAACCAACTTCCAGTTTGGATTCGGGAGACAGACACTATCTCTACTTTCAAGATTAGGCTTAAAACTTTCCTTTTTGCTAAAGCATATAGTTAGGGCTGGACCAGGTGACCCTGAATCCTCCCTTAGTTATGCTGCAATACATGTAGGCTGCCGGGGATTCCCATGATGCATTGAGTTTTTCCTTTCCAGTCACCTTTCTCACTCAGTATGTGTTAATAGACCTCTCTGCATCGAATCATATCTGTTATTAATCTCTGTCTCTCTTCCACAGCATGTCTTTCATCCTGTTTTCCTTCTCTCACCCCAACCGGTCGCAGCAGATGGCCCCGCCCCTCCCTGAGCCTGGTTCTGCCGGAGGTTTCTTCCTGTTAAAAGGGAGTTTTTCCTTCCCACTGTCGCCAAAGTGCTTGCTCATAGGGGGTCATATGATTGTTGGGTTTTTCTCTGTACCTATGAAGCGCCTTGAGGTGACTTTTGTTGTGATTTGGTGCTATATAAATAAAATTGAATTGAATTGAATTGAACCTCTTGGGATTTAGTTGGGATGATTGAGCATGCATCAAGACATTTAACCCTTTCTTGCATGAAGTATGACAATCTCAATCCGGATTTTTTTCTTAAGTATTTTTATTCATCTTTAGGCATGAAAAGATGAATAAAAATACTTAAGAAAAAAATCCTGATTGAGATTGTCATAATTCATGCATGACACGGTTAAATAACAATAATTACAATGAAACATGTCATACATCTATAGTAACATTAAATGACCAGTGGGTGGCAGGGTATGTAGTGACACATCAGCGTCCAGTGTAGTGGTTTATGCGCAAGTATACCATCAACACTGACACAAATACAAGAAAACAGCCTTTGAATTGCTGTCCACTATAGTAGCATTAATCACTTTGACTTTCAGATCAATCCATAGACCTTGAGGGCAAGGTCAGAGGCCAAGTATGACATGTTTTAAATCATTATACAGTAGTTTCTATATATTGACAATACACTCCACACTTAGAATCATAGCTTCTAAGTTATAAGGCTTTTTGTCGGTTTTTGACCAATAAATCATTAAATTGACCTTGAAGACCTCGGTGGATGTAAATTTTAATTCATGGGGTTTGACATGATCCCACTCTAAAATTACAGAGTTCTTTTATTCATTTAAAACTTTAATAATATATATAGCCTATTTAATAGTATTCACCTCTACACCCACCAGCTGATCTTGGGTTATTCCTCCCACAAAGCTGATAAATGAATTCTCCACTGTTATTGTTTCTTACCTCGTAAAGACACCCCGCTCCTTGCCCTCTTTCCTCTTCTCTGCCAGAGAGACAAACACGGTCTCCATGCTTTGCATAGTTTCGGTCACTTTCTGGTGGTCTGATCGGATCCCCTGGACCTCCTCTCTAGCTTGGTGGTCGTAGGACAGCCCTCCCTCCTCCACCCCGCTGGAGGTGGACACCGCCTGCAGGGCCGCCCTGTTCTGCAGAACAAGCAGACGAGACCTGGCAAACTCTTTGGGTCCTGCTATGTTTTCCCAGCAGATTGGAGATGATGGAGGGAGCCAGAAGCGCTGTGTGCAGTTGACTGGCTTTTCTGAGGACTCTGTTGTGAAGGGGCTGTCAGCGGGGAAGCTGTGGAGCAGGTGCAGAAGAGACGATCCAGAGCCCCACTCCCAGTCCTCGAAATCCAACTCCCCTGACCCTTGCTCAGGGGGGAAACTAGGAGGAGGACTTGCTGGTCCTCCATCCTCTGCTGGAGAACAGATCCCCAACAGGAGGCAGAAGGACAGGCAGAGCCAAGCCCTGCTCACTGTCCCCTGGAGCATCTCCAAACTGACTGCATTAAAAAGAAAAAGACTTAGACACGCAGGAATCACCAGAGAAAATCCATTCACTATGATTATTATCAAGTATTCTCATACTTAAGCTTCATGTACAAGAGAAAACTACTGTGTGAAGGGCAAGAAATTTCTACTGATCAATAGAAACATGAAAAATAACACTGAGACCTCTTGATTGCATGCATTCAATGACATAACATTCAAAATAAAAGCATGAAGTTTATTAAGTTCAATAGCAAATAAGCTTAAATAAATTTCTTATTAAATTACACCAAAAAATAAATCCTGTACAAAACCAGAGAACATACATTTGTGTTTTTTCTCCTGCAGTTTAACCGGAAATTTGCCTCAGTTTGGGTAGCGTCATAGTTGGCAACAAATCAAAACTGCAAACGCATCACTGAAGGAAATCCTGAACTCCAGATCACCGCGATGGTTTTTTTGGGGGGTTTTTTTTTTACGGATGTAATCTGAATTTTCATTTTAAGTTGACTTTTGTTCAGCGGTCTTACCTTACAGAGAGAGCACAGAGCACAGAGCGGTCTCTGTTTGTGCGTAGCGGCGCTCCTCTGGTGCCTGCAGCCGTCGGAAAAAATGAGTCGTTCACTGCAGACTGTTACATGCAATCTGAATCACTTTTACTGGCCCGGTAACAGCAGAATCAGGAGCTTGGATTTTTCCTCAGTGGAAGGGGATGGGATGGGAGATTGTAAAATGCATGTGAGGTGTGGGTTACAGTAAAAACTCCCTGCTGGAGGGAGAGAGCGCCATTCTCTGCATCGTATCCCTGCTTTGAAGTGTATTTACTTCTGTGTGAGCTTCATTTTCTATGCTCATTTGTGCTTTACTTCTTTTGTGAAGACTTTTTGATTTGAGTGGCAGGGGGAGAAGGATGTGCGATGCTGTATTTATGAGCCATTTACAACATCCTAAACAGCTACAGCAACACGCTCGAATTAAAACACCAAATCTGCTTCTTAAACTAGCTGTTCTGAAACCATCCCTGAGTTACACTTGAACACGATGCTATCCTGAAGTTACTGGGGAGAAAAGAGTTTCAAAAAGTACCCAGACTGTCCATGAGCTCAAAACTCATGCAGAGCATCTGTAGTTATTTAGCGAGTTTTTTGAATGACCAGAGAGTGGATCTACACAGCCTGAGGCTTTCACCCTGACATAAGCTGCAAGGAATGGGACACATTTTGGCACAAACAAGCCAGGGTTTTGCAATTTAAGGGGAATGACGAGCAGTTTTCTGAAAACAAACACTAAATTTGAGGATGAATTGTAAAACATAAAAAGGGTGGGACTTAAAAGCATTACACCACCATGAGGTCCTGTTTATGCCATAAATCACTGGTTTAGCTTAAGTTTGCCTGCTGCCTCGCAAAGTAAAGTTTTTAAAGGTATTCACTGGGTATTTTAGTAAAATGTAAAAATAACATGACAATAATAAGAAGCCGAATAAAGTTAAAATATTAATTCCACTTTGTTTACATGGTTCAGTAACACTTCATTTATTTGATCTGTTTGTAAGAGTTGACTACTTTTATAGTAATTTTGTATCTTTATACTATTGTTGTCACCAAAAAGTGATCTAATGTGACTTTGACCTTATTAAAAAAGTATCTACACACAGAAATATACATTTTTACAAGCTTTTATCGTGGTTTGGATTGTCTGGAAACAAACGGCACATTTGAGAGAAAAACCAACACTATTATTCCCTTGATGCAATAAAACACACGGGTATGGAAAGATTTCACTTTATGAGCATGTGTGCTGGAAAATATTGTGATTTATTTTTAATTTTTCTTTTCAGTGAGAGAGATCAAAGCTTAAATTTTACAATCCCAATTCTGAAAAATTTGGGATGCTGGAAAACATGTCGTCAGATGTTTAAACTGAGAAAGTGTATCGTTTTCAGTCAAACTGAAAAAGGAGTGCTGTTTATAGTATGAACAGTCGGCTCTATAAAGGCCATCTGTGTGGTTCACATGTTTGTATAATTGTGTCCAAATGTTGTAAATACAGTGAAAAGCGAAGTCCAAAACTGACTCTGAAATAAAGAGAAATCTGACTCACAATACTTTGAAAATTCTGGCAAAAGCCCTGATCACTTGTATGTTTATTTATTTATTTTGGGGGGTTGTTATATCTGAGGCTATTAAATACCCAGAGTTTTTTCTTTTGCAATTCATACTACACTAAAGTAATAGATAGACAAATATAAAGGCATTTCTAAAGGACCAACATTTTTTTAAATGATGATTTATTATTTTATGACTCTCTTGTGGTTGTAATTGCAGGACAGTCTGAGCAGTGAGCTATCAGAACCTTTTCCTGCAGTTTTTTTTAGTTTTCTGTAATGATTTCTTTCATTGACTGCAGCAGCATTCCTTTATCATGTACAATGCTGTACTGAGACTTACCATTATAACTGCACTTCTTATTCTTGTATTAAATGGGATTAAAAGTGCAGTTAAACATCTTTACACAGGCAGAAAACGGCAGGTATGCTTAACAGTTACTTAATTTTGGTACTCGTGGTCCTCCATATTGTAAAATGAGTTTGCCACTCCTGGTCTACATAAAAAACACAACACAGCGGGACTTTGCTGTGTGATACGGAAGCGTAGTACGGAAGCGTAGAGCTACGGAAGCGTAGAGCTGCCACCCAGGCAAAAGAAAAATAGAAGTATATCACGTTATAACGTGAAAAGTTTATTGTTCTAACAAGATACTTTTCATGTTTGTACAATATACTATCATGTTTGTACAATATACTATGTTTGTACAATATACTATCATGTTTGTACAATATACTATGTTTGTACAATATACTTTTGACGTTTGAACAACATAATATCACGTTATTACAATATACATAAATATCACGTTCGTACAATATATTTATATTGTACGAACGTGATAATTATGCATATTGTAATAACGTGATATTATATTGTTCAAACGTCAAAAGTATATTGTACAAACATGAAAAGTATCTTGTTAGAACAATAAACTTTTCACGTTATAACGTGATATACTTCTATTTTTCTTTTGCCTGGGTGGCAGCTCTACGCTTCCGTAGCTCTACGCTTCCGTAGTGTGAACCTGACAATAGTAAAATATGGTGCGAGCGTGCTCTGACTGCACTGCCCCGGACCTCAGTAATCCCACGGTGACATCTAGCGGCAACAGCTGTGAGTTGCTGCTTTTTCTTATCCCACCGTTTAAACTCTCAAACTTTATCGTCACGTATGGATTTCATTAATGTTGTTGTTATTCTTAGGCTTAAATATGAATAAATCTGTATTTGGGGTATTAAAGGGAACAACGCATTTTAAATCAATGCAGTTTATCAGGAAAAAATTAAAAAATTCCTTCAGTGTGCACCAGCATGAACTCTGCCCATGCCCGGGGCCATATCTTAGAGGGGCGGGGACCACCGCGGAGCTCCTCCCCCCTCCAGGCTGCCGTCAGCTGGGCTGCTGCTGCTGCTGGACCGGAGCGAGTCGGCACCAACAACCAGCCTCTGGCTGCTCCTCCGTGCTGAGGGAAAACTCGGTGCAGCCAGGAGCCACCCCGTCATTTATCACGGTCAACGACATGGCCTCCGACGGCATGGACGAGCGATCTCCGCTGCTGTCGGGCCCCAACTCCGAGAATGTGACCCCGACAGCTCCCCCGTACCTGCAGGATTCAAGTCCCCGAGGTAAACACGCCACACGCAGCACCCCGCCGCCTGCATGCTGAATCATTTTCAGGGCGTATCGAGTTTGTGTGAGTGCGTAAATAAAGCTGCAGCAAGGCGAGGCAAGGGCATTGCTGGGAAATCAGTCGGCAGCTGACTGAAAGGTGGAGCTTGCACTGTGAGAACTGGAGCAGTGGGTTATGTAGAAGAGGCCTGCGGTAATACCAGCAGTAGCATCAAACAGTGTTTTCAGTGCAGAGATTTCTACATCACGATTCACTGGGGCCTGCCGTGACTTTGGCCAGCAAAAAAAAAAAAGAAAAAAAAAAAGGTGTGAGCTGAAGCTCTGCAAAGCCTCAGTAGATTTTAGGTTGAATGTTGACGTGGGAGCACTGAGGCATTGCAGATGGAGGCAGGCGAAGCATCCTTTTGTCCAGCTGCAGATCAACAAAAGCACCCACAGGTGTGCCCTTTACGGGAGAAATAATGCAACACGAGTTAAATGTCGTATTCTCCTGTTTTAATGATGGCAGCTGTGAGTTTTGCTCGTTTGCATGGTGAATGCACTGTAAGCGACGAGCTTGAGCCTTCTTGCATGATTTGCAGCTTTCATACAGCAGAAAACATAAACATGTAGGTTACAGCCCACAGTGCTTGTTCTCAGGACTGGCAGCAGCTGTCTGCACTGACCTTTGCTCTGAATATAATCTCCTCAAATTCTCAATTTATTCTTCTCCACAAGAAGAAAGACGAAGCAAAGTGCTTGTGGGAGCTGCAAAAATGCATGATCTCACATAGAGCCCTCCTTGTGTTTTGCTGGCATTAAATATTGATTCAGGCTTTACTTTCACTTCAGATCACATTCTCTTGTCTGAGGATTAGATTTTGAGTGCTACTTTCAGTGGTATTTGACTTTTTTTCCCCTGTTTCCGCTTCTAAGTTTTTGTCAGCGGCCTGACAGAAACAACGTTTCTTTGCTTTGCAGCAGCTCGGGATGGTCGGCAGCAAATGAATGGACTCATTGACCGTGTAAATCAGTTTAAGGAGCATTTCAGGCCAATTTCAAACAAACAGAGGAGAGAAAGAGAGAGAGAAGTGCTTGTTGTTCTCGAGACGTCTAATCCCACAGAATTCATATTTCACCACGGGATTAAACTCTTAATGCTGGACTGTAATAATCTAGGAAGCGAGAGCCTGGCTGGATGCTAACACAGTGACACAGTTTCTCCCTCCACCCTCTCTGCAGACTGGATTATTGGCTAATTCCAGTGTGGGTTTGTAAAATGGATTAATTTGATCCTAAGATGCCAAAACTGTGACATTTCCCGGAAACACAATGACTGTGACGCTGCTTTGACTAATGAGCAGCTGCATTAAGGCACTAAAGTGAGCTGTGGCTTGAATTTAAATTTTTATGATATCCATGTAATACTTGTTGTGTTCACTGAAATGATTCTGTAGTAGCAGGTAGAAATTCAGTGGCTGCTGCTTGTTTTTTTAATTTTGCCCTAAAATAATCAAAGAAAAACAAACGGTCTGCCTCGTTTAAAATGAAGCTTTACCAGCTTCACATTATCAGGACTAATTAGTCCAAGGTGAAGTCATGAAACATCAGCAAATATGTTAACAGGTTTCTTTATATGAAGAGATCCAGTTACCCTGCTATTACAGTACCGAAATAGAAAGGTCTGATTCTTCTTGTTAGCAACTCATGGTCACTTTATTAGGTACACCTGTTCAACCGGTCATTAATGCAAATATCTGATCAGCCAGTTGCATGGCACTAACTCGGTGCATTGATGCATGTAGACATGAAGACGACTAACTGAGAATCAAACTGGAGAAGAAGGGTGGTTTAAGTGACTCTGAATGTGGCATTGTTGTTGGAGTCAGACGAGCTGGTTTGAGTATTTCAGAAACTGCTCATCTACTGAGATTTTCCCCACACAACCGTCTCTACAATTTACAGAGATTTGTCAGAAAGTGAGAACAAATCCTGATCTGATAGAATGTCAATAGCAACTGAAAAAAGCAATCAACCAAGATACGGAGAAGAGGATCTCTGAATGCAGAACATTTTGAACCTTGAAGCAGATGAGCGACAGCAGCAGAAGATCATCGCAGGTGAGACTCCTGTCAGCTAATAACAGGAAACTGAGACTACAGTTCACACAAGCTCACCAAACATGGACAATAGAAGACTGGAAAAACATTGACTTGTGTGATGAGACTTGGTGTTAGATGGTAAGGTTACTGACCACATCCATCGCTTTATGACCGCAGTGTACCCAGCCTCAGATGGTTGCTTCCAGCAGGATAACACACAATGCCATAAACAGATTTCTTGAACATGACAGTGAGTTCACTGTGCAGGCGACAGATTTGCAGCAGCTGTGTGATGCCATCATGTCAATATGGACATTACACCATGGAGAAAGCGCCTTGTTGAAGCCACGAAGAACTAAGGAAGCTCTGAAGGCAAAAAAAAGGGGTCCCATAAAATCCTGGAAAGGTATACCTAATAAAGTGTCTGGCAAGTGTATATAAATTCAGTTACATTAGTATGAAAAATCTGTTACTTCACTTTCTCATTAAAAAAACACTGTTATCTTGTTTTGTTTTGTTAGTAGTAGAAACTCTCAGTGTCATGTTTATCATGAAAACACAAAGTTAAAAATATTAACTTGCTGATTCCACCATTAAAGAACTGCCTCCAAAGAGAGAGCAGCTACTGTGTGGAAGTGGGTGGGTTACAAGAACATGTGACTTAATGTGACCAATGATGAGTCTTTATCACAGGTCAGTGGAAGAGAAAAAGTAATTCAGTCTAGTTAAAATAAACAGAAATGATATTTGCAGTCATCAGTCACAGATTTGCAAACAGAGCCGGCCGAACTCAATGCCCTGTCTGACTGATCAACACTAATCAGACGAGTGGAGGAGCTTTATTGATATCTGGCTGAACTGTTCATAGGTGCAAGCTGCCCAAGTTATAATTGGCCAAGATGACTGAGGCAAAGAACTGCCCAGCCTGGAAAGACTCCTCCAGGAATAAAGAGATCAGCTGTCGAGACATGCTGTCCTTTAGTAAATGAACACAACAGGAGACACGGTACAATAACATTGATCTTAACATGATAAAAGCGGACTTATCATCTGAATCAGAGCAGCACTTTATTAGAAGAAAACCCAATGATTAGACACAACGTAACCAAAATGTTTAGATTAATAATTTATTGTAATAGTGTAAAACATAGATGTAATTAAGGCACATTGTTTGCAATTTTTATACTGTGTCTTACACACATGCACTAAATGTCTACTAACTTAGCTGCTTTAGGAGATAACTAGATTTTCTTTCAAATTAACCCTCAAATTTGTTGCCAGATTTTAAAGACTTTAGATTAAGTCTAAAATGTTGGCTGTAGTGAGGGATGGCCAGACGGATTGTAGTGTCGGTAAAACTGTAGAATTATTTTATGATTAAAGAGATTATTTTTTTCTGGCCACACAGAAAGGTCTCCAGAGCTGCTGGTGTCTGAATACCAGATGTTCAGCTTGGCATTCTATCCCACAAACCACAAGTGAAGTCATCGAGTCGATACCCTTAAAGCAGAACTGTATGTTGTGGCGTTGGTGGTGGTTGCAGCAGAGTCTTCTCGTCTTTCCTCTGGCTCCTCGTGAAAACCTATAGCTGCTGTCTTCAGTGTCAGACATTGCATTAAGACACACAAAGCAGCAAGAGGAGGAGAAACAGACCTGAGACTGAGTAGGGGTGGATACTAACACAGCAAAAATTTAGATTTAATCCTAAGGTGTTATGGAATAATAAAAAATATTCTCCATCTGGTCGCACTGTGTTACATTTTAGATTAACAAAGCGTAGTAGAGGAGGATTTAGCTTTGTTGTGTAATAAGAGCCACTCTGCTGCCTGAAACTCAGTGGGAGTGCCCAGTCTTGGCGTGCTCGCGTCGTAGTCGTAGCCAGGTTCGTCCAAATGTAGACGGGTGTCCCATCTGTCCCTGTGGTGTCAACCGGTTCAGAGTCTCTAAATGTCGGAGCCAAGCACGTTTACCCACCGACCCACGCCATTATCTCATTCAGGGCAGGTTAAGATTCTAATAATTAGTCGATTGTTAGATTGGATGGCTTCTTTGTGTCACTGAGTCATCAGTCAGGTAAATGAAGCCAAACAAAGAGACGGTATATTCCGATATAGATGGTTAATATTTTTTGGAAAGAAGCTTGTCATGAATCCAGAAAGCATGTTTGCGTCCTCACTTTTTCTCCGGTGCCTAAACATATTTAGCTTCCTGTCATGGAGGAGGAAGAGCAGCAGCTCTACATATTACATCTGGATTGAGGAAATTTATTTTGGCATTTTAGTTTAAAAAAATGTGACTGACATCTGAATGAGTATTTAAATGTTGATTGATATAAATATGATTTCAGCTGCCCCATCAGTGCCAGAGCTTAAGAATATAGATGGCGTAATTAGTGTATACTCACATTTTATTTAAAGCTCTGCTCCTGTTAATTAAAATTAAACTGATAGAGGTATTATGGTTAATTGTGTAACTACAGATTTTATTGGCTTTAGCTATGTTACAGAATTGAGACAAGCAGAATTTTAAATATGCAGCAAAGCTGTTGTAGTAAAGGCAGTGGCTGGTGCAAGCCTGTAGATTAAATGTTAAAACTCTGAAATACAGACTAAATACACGAGGTTAATGTGGGATTAAACAGTACAGAGGTCATTATGGCGGCCACTGTGGTCAGTTCACAGTAGGTTTTACAGACATAAAGAGAAAATCTTGTCTGTAAATGCCAGCCAGTTTAATTTGGCGACTTATTCAACTAATTCAACAGTAGAAAAAAATCTTTACCAAAAACCTTCAAGTTTAGGTGGAAATATTCAGGTACTATAAAATTATTCTCTGTTTCCAAAGTACAAACTGGACACACAAAGCCGAATTTTTGTTCATGAAGCCGCTTTTTTCCAGATGCATGCCATTAACAGCTGGCTGTGTGTTGTGTGCTTTGCCTTCCTCTTCTCAAAGCCGAACTACCTCCTCCTTACACAGCCATCGCCAGCCCCGATGCCGGCGGTGTGCCTGTCATCAACTGCCGTGTTTGCCAGTCGCTCATCAACCTGGACGGAAAGCTGCATCAGCACGTGGTCAAGTGCACTGTCTGCAATGAAGCTACAGTAAGTGGAGGCTACATCATCACAGGTGTCGACAAACTAAAACTGTAACAGTTCAACATTCATCTCCTCTGTATCTGTTACAGCCTAAATTCCCTGTTGAATTTTATTGTCAGGCACATTTTTGCATGAAAGAATCTTTGATTGACTTTCAGTGCCCACTTTTGGACTGCTTTTTTCCCCCCACCTTTGCTTCTTTGCCTGTGTTTATCGCTTAAACTGATGTTGACATTCAAACAAATTAATCAGGGCCTAAGGCTGCCAGTACGACAAGGAGTGCAGGGAGAATGGATGACTGTCATCACCAGCGCTCGGGTGGGAAATTCCATTAGCACAGCTGATATTTTTGGTGCTTATCCATCCACACAGACATCTTATATTATGCTACTCTGCACCAAAACGATGCACAGTTTAGCATCTGGCCTCGAGCTGTTGTATCTTACTGTAAATATAAAGTAAGAGAGTCACGTGATCAGAACTTGATTTCAGCCAGGAGGTTCTCCAAGTTTTGTTTGAATTACACAGGCAGCACAAAAAAGTACACTTGAAATATTTGGGTGGTTTTTTTTAAGTGTGTTTGTAATGGTTTCATTCAGAGGATGGTGGTTTATGTTGGTAATTGACTGTTACAGTTGTTGACACCAGCTGCAATGTCCTTTTTAAGAGGGTTTAGTCTGCTATGATGGCTGGATACAGAAGATCTGAAATAGAAGAGAATTCTTCCCCAGGCTCTGCTCATTCTGTCAAAGTATAACGTGAACTGTGGATGAGCTAAATTTAAAGCAGTGCATTCTTTACTGGTTGTGCTTGTGGTGATGCTACTGTGAGAGCCCTGGATTTAAAGTGCACCTACAATGCTTTGACTTTATTTTTTTTATATTTACAATTCTGTGATTAAGTATTTACCTCTTTACTGAGTTACTTTTGTTTTTGCATATTTGTCACACTTAAATGTTTGAGATCATTGTCTAATATTAAGATAACCTGAGTAAATACAAAATGCAAATTTTAAGTCATGATTTCATTTATTAAGGGAAAAAGGCTATCCAAACCCACCTGACCCTGTGTGAAAAAGTACTTGTTCCTCTTATTAAACCATGTTTTAACTGTGATTAACAACATTATTTGGAAAGTTGAGTTTCATTTCACTGGCCACACTCAGGCCTGATTACTGGCAGAAATGTTGAATAGAGACAGAACTTAAATAGAACCTGTCTGACAAAGTGAGGCTAAAAGATCTCAAAAAGCAACTAAGAAATAAAATCATTGACATCTATCAGTTGGGAAATGGTTATAAAGCCATCTGTAAGGCTTTGGGACTCTAGTGAATTACAGTGAGAGCCATTATCCACAAATGGAGTCGCTGGCCTACCAAAATTTGTCCAAGAACCCACAGATGACTCATCCATGAGGTCTTAGAAGAACCCAGAACAACATTAAAGAACTGCAGGCCTCACTTGCCTCAGTTAAGGTCATAGTTCATGATTCGACAATAAGAAAGATACTGGACAAAAATGGCATCGATGAGAGAATTCTAAGGAGGAAACCACTGCTGACCATCTTACGTTTACCAAAAAAGCTTCTTGAGGATTCCCAAGACTTTTAGGAAAATCTTCTGTGGACTGATGAGACAAAAGTGGGAAGACTTGAGTCCAGTTACACCTGTTGTAAAACTAACACAGCATTTTATAAAGAGTCAAACATGGTGGTGGTAGTGTGATGGTTTGCGTCTGCTTTGCTGCTTCAAGACAAGTTACCATAATTGATGGAACCATGAATTCTGTTCTCTACCAGAAAATGCTTAATCATCAGTTTTTACCCTGAAGCTTAAGCTCACTGTAGTTATACAGCAGGACAATGACTATGTCTGAATGGTTCAAAGATAACAAAATGAAAAGTTTGCAGGGGTCTAGTCAAAGTCTGGACTTAACTCAGGTTAAGATGTGTTGACATGACCTTAAACAAGCTGTCCATGCTCAAAAACTCTAATGTGGCAAAGAAGAAAAAATCTGCAAAGAAGAGTGGGACAAAATTCCTCCACAGCAGTGGGAAAGACTCATTGTTATCACAGACACTTGAATGCAGTTCTTGCTGCCAAGGGTGGCACAACCAGTTAATAAGTTTATGGGACAGTTACTTTGTCACTTAGAGCCAGGTCGGTTTGAATAACTTTTCCCTTAATAAATTAATTCATCATTTAAAAACATTTTTTATACTCTCAACTTTTGGATCATAGTGGTGTCAGTGGGCCCAGTAACCCCAATGTGGTCACAGCTTTGTAGCCCCATGCAAACGTGCTCAACAGGTGCAGCCAATCAGAAGAAACTTGCTTAAAGGAGTTGTACTTTACTACTGAAACCAAAACTTTTCTATGCATAGCAGTTTTAACTCATAGTTTTTTATGTTTCTTTTAGCCCATTAAGAATCCCCCCACAGGGAAAAAGTATGTGCGGTGTCCCTGCAACTGCCTGCTCATCTGTAAAGACACATCCAGAAGGATAGGATGTCCTCGACCAAACTGGTAGGTAACAAGAAGAAACATTCAAATGATTTTACCCCAGTGATGCAATAAGCCACACAGTGCTTCAAAACTGGATCTGGGGCTGTGGCAACATGTTGGCTCTGTAACAAGTCAAACAGTCGCTCAAGGTAAGGTAAGGTAAAGACCAAGGAGCTTGGAAAGAAAAACGTGTGGACTTCTCTAAGTTTCTTGAAGATGTAAGAAGCTTCTCGGATGAGAGGTGAAATGTCTTTAAAAAACCGCTTTTCTTTCCAAGGTAGGTTTACAGTGACACAGAAAACCCTAACAATTAGACGATCCCCTATGAGCAAGCACTTGTCAACAGTAGGAAGGAAAAACTCACTTTTAATAGGAAGAATATTACAGGAAAACATTAGAGGTTATCTAGGTCTTTATGTCTTTAAGAAATTCCTGCAGTTTAACTAGTTGGTGTGTGTCTTCTAGCTTAATACATAGATAAAGCTGCATATGTATCCTATGCTTTCGAATGACAGTGTCCAAGGGAAGGATGTATAATGTAAAAAGAATTGATCCCAGCATGAAACTCTGTGGAACTCCATAATTAACCTTAGTATGTAAACAAGACTCGCTGATTACATGAACCAGTTGGAGTTTTATATTTATCTATATCAGTTATTATTAATCATAAATGTCTTCTTGGTTCCTCTGACAGCAGACGCATTATCAACCTGAGCCCGGTGATGGTAATCCCCGAGGAGCAACCCGCCCAGCCAGCGCTGCCCATCCAACCCGAGGGAATGAGAGTGGTCTGTGGCCACTGTGGCAACACCTTCCTAGTATGTAAACCTGCAAATACAACCATCCTCAGTCAGGCACAGGCTTGTTAATGCAGAATCTCATTGCTGTGCTGTTGTTGGTACGTGCATATATATATACTTTTGAGAGCCTTGGCATATATTCATGTTTAAAGGGATTTAAAACCACTGCAGTAAATAGAGAAATTGCTGAAGGATTGTCTGCTAGCTAGTTGTACTTTATGTGGGGTCAGCTATTCATTAAAAGCACAGAATTAGACACCTGCGCGTGGCTGGCATGGATTTTCTGCATGTTTTCTTTCCTTCCCTGGCTCACCAAACATCCCGAGTACCTCTTGACTGAGCGTGGCCGCACCTTTCCACACAAGTTTCCCTCTCTAACGTGCTCTCAACCTGCTTTTTGCAGAGTTTTCTAATCTCGGATGAAACTGGCTTCCTGCCACTCTTTGTTGATGTTACTATCAGTGCATTTGACATGTTTGGGATGAGTGTAACATGTCACACATGCATTTAATATTTCACATAAGCAAGGTTATGTACACAACCTGAGCCACTGAGTCAGTGTGACACAGACTCGCATGTAAGAAAAATAAAGTCAGTGCTGTTTTCCTCTTAACATCTGCACATTGCTGCTTGCGGCATCTGCAGGGCAGTGAGGACGCCAGGACATCACAGCCTATGTCTGGTCTCCCCAGTGATGGCTCTCCACCAGCACAACAACAGGTTGAGAAAGCTGGTCTTACTGGTGGACTTATTAACAACAGCCTAACCTGCTCCAGCTCAATTTGTGGCCTAATTTACCCTGACTTTGTGCACATCTGGCTTTGAGCAGAGCTTTGATCAATTAAAAAAATAAATGCATTAGACCAGGGGTGGGCAATCTCAGTCCACGAGGGCCGGTGTCCCTGCAGGGTTTAGATCTCACCTTGGGTCAACACACCTGAATCACATGATTAGTTCGTTACCAGGCCTCTGGAGAACTTTAGGACATGTTGAGGAGCTAATTTAGCCATTTAAATCAGCTGTGTTGGTTCGAGGACACATCTAAAACCTGCAGGGACACCGGCCCTCATGGACTGAGATTGCCCACCCCTGCATTAGACTCTAGAAGTCTGTGCTAAATTGTTTCTTTTTTATTGCCGCTTGCTTACCTTTAGGTATTTTATTTATTTTTCATTTCTAACCTGAAGCCAGATGTCAAAAGTCACATGTTTAACTTCAGTGTGACCCTTGAATTAAGATGATTTGGAGTGATTTAACACTAGATGAAATATCAACTAACGAATTATGACTCTGTGTGCTAACTTAGCAAGAGTGCAGGATAGATTTAGACGGTTCATTAAAACTGTTTCAAATCATTTCCAGTAAGCCTTTTGCTGATTTGTTGATTCTAAAAAGAGTAAGATTGTAGTGTTTCATTTCATTTCTGTGAGCCTGTGCATGCGTGTGTCTCTGTGCGTGTATATGTTTTCTTTGTGCCTTAAAATGAAAATTTTCTTAGTGAAATTGTTAAAGTTTAAATGAAAATGCTGATTTCTTTTTATTCCCTCACAGTGGATGGAGCTTCGATTTAACACGCTAGCCAAGTGTCCCCACTGCAAAAAAATGTGAGTCCATCAAACTTTCACACAGAGTTCCCCTTCACACAGTCGCTTTAAATGGAGATCTGCATGTTTATATTCTGAATCAGTAGGCACAAAGCAAGTTTTGATGAATGGGAGTTTTATGGTTTCTGCATGCTTTAGTAGCATAAAGCTGAACTTTCGAGTAGGCCGTTCATGCAGAGAGCAAAAGAACTGTGGCATTTGCCAAAATGCAGTCTTTAATCTTTAATGAGATCTGTGCTCACAGCCCAGCACTCTGCAGCCTGACAGGCACTCTCCAGAAAACACCAGAACTAACAGGTTCACCACTGGAGCCCCATTTTCTTCTCAGAGGAGAGCAGATTCACACTGAGCACACATGACAGATGCCACGGCATCTCCAGACCCTGTCACATGTGTATATTTATCTTCATAATGAATGAGTGAATTAGTCTTTGTTGCAGGGTGGGGAGGAACACCAAGACGTTCCCATACATGTCTCACCAGCATGTCCTGGGCTGCCTCCTGGTGGGATATACCTGGAACACCTCACCTTGGAGGCACCCAGGAGGCATCCTGGTGACACAGGAGGGGAAAAAAAAAAACAACAAAACAAGCATATAAAATAAAAGTAAAATTCAGGAAGAAAAAAAAAACATTAAGTTCACTTTCCTTCAAATAGACAGCTGTACCAGTGTCTTCACAGCTGGCATTGTAACAGTTCTAAATCTTCTGTTTGATAAACCCAAAGTTTGATAGTTTGTTGTGGTTTTCTTTCTATTATTGCAACTGTTGTTGGCATTTGGTGCCATACAAATAAAGTTGAATTGAATGAACTCATTCATGTGGTGCGTGAACATCAGCTGTGCTTCACTGCTCTTCTGCTGAGAAAGTAAACTTCCCATGTGTTTCTCCTCATTTCTGCTGTGTGATGCACAATGCAGTTCTGCTTTAAAAACTACAGTAAGTTAAAAAAAAAAAGAAGTGTTAACTACATTTTATTCTCAGATGTCCGTTTCCAATTAAATCTGGGAAAATTGTCAGGTTAGCCCGTTAACTATGAAAATGTCTGGTTTGTTTTTTCCAACTTCATGATTTTGCAGTTACAGAAAGGAAGCCACTATTTTTACTTCATGCCTCATAGAAAGAGGTACTGCAGTCTGCTTGCTCAAATTGCATTTTATTACATTACAATTGCATTTTCTATTTTTTCTTTGTTCTGCTTTTAGTTTAAAAGCACTATGTGGACAAAAGTATCAGTTACACCTACAGAAGCTGCTTAGCCATGGAAACGCATGCCATGAAGCTCCTGGGATGCAGTTCTAGTGCTTATGTTAAAGCCAGAGGAGGTTTACAGCTCTGAAGTTAGTCAGCAGAGCAATGGTGACTTTTACCCACCGTGCCCCTTAGTGTTTGTTGACATCCCTCTGTAACTGAGTTCATGTGGCTCTTAAACACGTCCACTCTGCAATAGCATCACTTACAGATAATTGTGAAATATCTGGAAAGGAAGAAATTTCACAAACTGACTTGTTGCAACTGTGACATCCTATTACAGCACCGCTCTCCGAATTTAGAACGACTCATTCTATCACAATTGTTTGTAAAGACAGACTTTTGTCCACATAATGTACACAGAAACATTGAAAACAACGTGCAAGCTGAAAGTAACAACTTTCAGGAGCCTGCCCCAAACAGGAGCTTATAGAAAATAACTTTAAATTGCAGGATCCCCTTCCTGATGCAACCCCAGACGCATTCATGTCTCGTCCCAGCATTGAACCAGACATCCTGTGTTAAGCAAATGTGTAAACCACTACACTATAGAGCCAACTAGTGAACACATGCAAATATATCGGTATGATCCATTATACCCACTGAGCTTTGTAAAATCTAAATTTGGTCAGCAGAGTGAAGCTGAGTCTGCGTAAAGCATAAAGTACAGTGTTGTTACACTAAAATGCCCACAAAGCTTACTTTAAAGTTATTTATCTGTATTTATTGGAGAAGTAATTCAGCATCAAGACATACTGCACATGAGAAAAAGCAGAATGGAAAAAACATGGACATTTCACTTCTGCATAAGCGTTAACACTTCGCCATGTAGAACTGTGGTCTAGTATGACTCAACCATGAAATCAAACACTTGAATACCAGGGAAAAAAAAAGAGGGTGCGGGGTTATCTATTGAATTTATGGTTAAATTCACTGAGATGCAAAGCTTTAGAGGGCTGGATTTGCAGTTCTTGGAAGAGGGAGGGGAGGTAAGCAAGGCTAATCTAGACGTGTGACACGTATTAAAGTTTGACCTCACATGTAATGTTAGTGGTATGAGGGTCACAGGGCTGAGGAGAGGAGGAGGGGTCACCTCAGAGAGGTGGAGATGATGCAGACAGTGATGGTGAGATAAGCAGCAACTATAACATGACACTACTTCTACCCTTTTCTGTGTAGTCGTCTCGTACAATGCTTTTTTCTATGTAGTTCTTTAAGTCAGTGAACTTCATTTATTATCTCTGTGCAATACTTTTACCACTCATAGCTCTTCCAAAAATTCCCATCATCGTCTCTCTCATCCTAAAACCCCCTTTCCTTCTTTATTACAGACATAAAGGCTGAGCTAAATATTTTCCCTTAATTCTCATTGAGGAACTGAAACCTCTGTTCTAGTAACACCTTTCCAAAGAGAAGTCCCCTTAATTTAAGCAGATAAAACAGTAGTAATTTCCTTCTTCTGTCTGCATTACTAAAATGAAGAGATGGTTCTAGTTCGCTGAATAAACAGCTAGTAAAAGAAACAGGGGATGTGAATGCAGTAGAAAAAGAAGTAGAAGGCAGTAAATCAGGTGACCAGGCACCCCTAAGCCATCTGAATGCCAGTGATCCCTGAAGAATGCTTCAGTCCTGTCACATGAGAGGCATGTGAGAGCTGAGTGGGGGAAGGAAAGTAAAATTATAGTAAAGTTATGCCAGTCTGCTGGTTCAAGGGAATTGAACTGTGTTTGTTTAGAGGCTGGATGGAGTGGAGGTTGTTTGGAGCTGGACATGTGACCGTCCTGGAGTGTTTTCAAGTGTAACTTAAAAAAGGAAGTGAGATTTTTGGCAAACAGATTTATCATCAGAGCGTGGTGAAGATAGATCACTGGGACAATGTTTGGGGACTTCCACTGGATTACAAAATAAAAAAATAAATAAGACAGTGTAGCATCTAAATGTAGTTTGTATGTTTCAGTCTGTATCAGTGTGGAAACCCTCTAAATGTTTCTCCCCAATTTCTTTCTTCTATCAATCTCTCTCTGCAGATCCTCCGTTGGCAGTGCGCTCCCTAGGAGGCGCTGTTGTGCTTATATAACTATAGGAATGATCTGCATTTTCATTGGAGTGGGTTTAACAGTAAGTACGCTTTGATCAGTTTGTGCAGATACTATCCAAGTAAGTCGCTCTTTTGAAAATGAAAATGGAAAAAAGCCACCAAGTTAGCTCAGTACAAGCAAGATGTAACTGAGCTAAAGTGAACTAAGGTAAAACAGCAAAACGTCACGAAAAGAGAATCTGATCTGCATCATATTTCATGACACAGCAGTAGTTGTTGAGACTTTAAACTCTAAACCACAATTCACTCCCTCCATGTGGAGGTGCTAGAGGACAAGTCTTCAGCAGCATCACGCAGTGGGGTTCACAAATATCTGCAGAAAATGTCAGTAATCCTTCCATTTGTCACAGAAAAACTTCAGTGTAGAGCATTTCTGTTTATGTGTACTTTATGAATGGGAGTAAAGATCTGGAAATTTCCATCAGACACTGGTGTTGTGACCTGAGAAAATGAAAAATGTATATATGTTTTAGAGATGACAGGAAAGATAAAAGTGACAAATCTACAAAACATCCAATGCATTTCCAAAAATGCATACAAAATCATATTTAATATAATGAGCTTTTGCATTTCACCTGAGGTATGGTCTCACAGTCTGGCCAAATAAAAAAAAAGTTATTGCCCGGTTGGTTGGAGTAGTTTTTTGTCTTTGGCTGGGTGATATTAGTTACAGAAGGTGCAGCACCAAAAACTATCCTTTTCACTGCTTTGGTTGCTAACAGATTGCAGCAGTTTCCTATAGTTTGTTTGGAAGACGCCAACTTATCTGTCGCTAACCAACCACTGAGTGGTAGTGAAATTCGCAAAGGTGCTGTACAAATCATAAATGGACACCATTCCCCTTGAAAGTAAAAGTTGTGCCTTATCAGAAGGCACCATGTTTTTAAAAACATGCAACTTTTACTGTGAGGGTAGCTGTGTCTGTTTTCAGGTTTCCCAGTTTCACTCCTGCTTAGAAAGCAATTAGCAAGGATTTGCAGATAACTTGATGAACTACGAGCAGCCACGGCAAAATACAAGTGACCAACGCTAACACGAGGAGGTTTTCTGTGCAGCACCCCTCTTTACAATCAGTTGCCTGCAACCAACATGCAGCAGGTCAGGGGATACACTTTTCCCCTAGCGCCTGCTTGCTGCCAGGCTGTCGCCCACTGATCTCTAGCCTTTTATGACTGGAGCCTAATCTGACAAAATGCATATAGGGCCCTTTTTAAGTACAAATCAATGATCTGTATTTCTTTAGGTGTAACCCTGATTTCCTCCATGCTGTCTTCCTCCTCCTTCTCCTCTTGTGTGTAATTATAGGTTGGCACTCGGGACTTCGCCAGACGTTACAACGCCACCTACGTGTCCTGGGCATTTGCCTATCTGCTGGGCCTCATCTGTCTGATACGAGCCTGCTACTGGGGGGCTATCAAAGTGAGCTACCCAGAGAATAGCTTCGCCTAGAGTGAGAACATGTGCACGGCTGGAAGAACAAAACTTCACTTTTAGTTTTTTCATCTTGCTCAGATTTCAGTCATGTTCGTCGAAGTGGAACATCTGTAGAGTGAATGGACAGGAGTTTGTTCGAGAAAGAGTATGCTGGTGATTTTTCTTCATGTTCCGTTTGTGTCTGGAATATTTTTGACTTACTGAACAAACCTACTGCCTGTCAGTCAGTCCTGTACCGGTCCACTGAGACTCAAATCCAGTCCAAGTCTCCTAAAATCCTTGAAAGTACAGAATTAAGAAATTGAAATGATTTTTCTTGATAAATGCCTGAATTAGTTGGTTCACATGCTGATTTTAGAAATTATAGTGCAAGAGACTGGCTGGGTTTAGGATTTTTGGATCAGTTTTCTTTTCTTCAGCAGCCTGAATGACGTGACTGCACCCACTTGATTTTTCTCGTTACCGACCAGACCAAATTGAAACAACCTAAGAACAGTTTTCCCATTGCACTACAATTATATGCAATTGTGTTGTTTTGCTGCTAGTTAATGTCCAGCTGCAGAAAGCTGCATATTCATACTGCATTGTAACCATTTCTCATGCCTGTGTACACTGACATAGTATTGCTATATGATTTTAACTCTTGAAAATGTTGATTTTTGAGGAGAAATTATCCTTAAATACCCACGTGTGCCAACTTTGCTTCCCATTGTTTAGTCAGGAAATGTCAGATCAACAGGAGCTTGTTTTTTTTTAATCATTTCTTTGTGCCATGCAGCTTTTAACTCACTACAGCAATAACCATTTTGAGTTGTGATGAAGCTTCCTGGTCCTCTGTCCCCAAGCTTTTCACCGTTACCTTCTCAAAATGATCCGAAAAAACAAAACAAAACATGGTGACTCACGTTTGCATGCCAACTTTTTTTTCTCTTCCAGTTTTAGAGGTAGTTGAAGCCCATGATGTTCCTGTCTTTGCTCCTTCTGCCTGTGAGTTAGAATGTAAACCCTCCCCCCTTCGCTTATATCGCTGCTCTTTAACCTCCAGTGAACTCTGTCTAGCTAGCATTGCTATACGCTAACTCAGCATCCTATCTCTTGACCTTGACCGGTGGGCACAGTTCAAACTCCTAACCTTGTTTTGAATGTGATTATGACGATGAAGCAGAAAATACTAAGAAATACTTTGTACATAGTTCAAATTCAGTACTTGGGTAAGTGAGTATGTACGTAGCGTGAGCTAGAAGGTAAAGTTGGCTGTGGGGCTTTTTAAAAATGATAATTTATCAATAAAATTAAAAAAAAAAAAAAACTTGCCTGTGCTGGTTTGTTTGTTTGTTGGCTTTACAAGTACATTGTAAGAACACAGATCTGTTAATTAATGCCAAGTAACAGAGTAATAAAATATAATTTCACTCGATAATGGTGACAAACTGCTTGGACAATTTGGACCAAACAGCCAACGATCTTATTTGTGAGATAATTGCATTAAACTGCTCTTAAAGACTTCAACAGTACAAATAATTGAAGGATTCACATTAGCAGAGGTGAGGCCTGACAGTCATTCAGCTACTGGTGTCAGAACACCTGCCAATCAAAGCAGACATGACCCTTCTCATTTCATCTTTGTGACTGGTAAGACATATTCTTCTTTTTAAATTGAAAACTCAGTGATAAATCTATTTATTTAACTTTAAAACCATGTTATATGTGATATCGATCTGTTCAGTGAAGTAGCTGGTGCACTTTACAGGTGCAACAATGAGATAACCTCCAAATCAGAACCAAAATGAAAACTACAGAGGAAATTCCAAGAGACAATTACACTAGAAAAAGCTGGACAGGGCCATAGAAGGTCTGTGGAGCCCAACTGGCATTTCCCATAGCATACTAGGAATTGGCAAGTCCACCACTGATGAGAGCAGGTTCACCCGGAGAACATGTGACAGATGTGAAAGGGTCTGGAGAAGCCGTGGTGAACAACATGCTGCCTGTAATATCATTTAGTATGACCGGTTTGGCGGTGGTACAGTGGTGGTGCGGGGAGGCTGTGTGCACATATGTCTTTGTCTTTCTGTGTGTCACTAGTGGGACTGCCACCCTTTGGCTGTTGGCACCCGATCTGGGGCCTCCTTACTTCTCATGCTGGGGTAGATGCACAGATGTCGCCAAGATGTGTGGCTTCAGGTGTTCGGTACCCCCGGGGCCTGCAGATGGCGCTGTTGTCCTGGTTCCATCTCTGTCTGCCCCCAGGCCTCACCCTCTCTCTCATTCACTCACCAGGGGTGGATCTAGAGAAATTTTCTTAGGGTGGCATGGAAATCAAATGAGGTGGCAAAATCAAAGCCTTTTTTTTGGTTAAAATACATCAAATGCAGTCAGTATACAGGTTTTATATAAATATAAAACATAACTTTATTTTCTTTGGCCCAGATAATTAAAGATTTCAGTTACATAAAACATGAATTTTGATTTTATATACTGTAAAGTCTATATAATAACTGTGTAGCCCAATAAGTATAGAATCAATAAAAGCAACACAACATGGAGTGGTTCATTTAGTTCAAACCCAAGTCTAACTTAAGTTTCATACTCTTTTGTTTTATTATTAGAAATAATCAAATTGTTACATGCTTAAATTTACACAAAATGCCAGAAATCTGCTCTGTCATGAAATGATAAAGTTATATACAACAATTTATCTAAAAATGCAGCCACTGCATCTTTAGTTTTTTGTACAACCATTTAAGAATACTATCAATCAGGTGTCACATTAAGATGCCACACAAATTATTTGTGCCAGTGCAAAAAAACACTTTGACAGAGAGAACACCACAGGGATAAAACATTCAGGGGTCCGTTCTTCGTACCTCGCTAAGTAAGTTAGCTGGATTTGATTGTTGACGATTTCGCGTGATCTTGGATCGTTCGGTTCTCTGAAGCTCATCCGGGACTTGCTGTCATAGCAACAGATCCGTAGCGCGTAAACCTGCTTGGGAGCAGGCTTACTTTATGTAAACAGGATTAGATCGCGCCACTCAGGTATGTCCGCTTCATTTATACTGAAAGCAACAGCGATATTTCTCCACTGTTTTTCCATAAATAAATATTATCAATGTAACTAAAGATAATGCAGTATTTGATTCTTTTATTGATTTCATACAGATACATACAGGTCATTTCCTAAAAAAAGGGAAATGTACTATCAATCATTCTAGTTCATGTATTTGATTATTTCAGATGTAATTCATATTTTAGAGTAGTAATAGTAAATTACTTCGTGTAATGAAGATGAGAGACCACGGCTATAAAAGCGATAAATAATTAAAAAACAGTATATCTCCCAACTTACTGTGCATGCTTCAGTCACCCCTTGCATGGGAACAGGTAGAAGTGATGGAGTGTTATGTGAAGCTACACACAAAAACCCCACAATGTCAATAAATGTCACAGTACAAAAAGCATTTTAATTAAGGCAACAACCAAATATTTTACATTGTACAAATAGAATTATGAGCTCATTTACCAGTTATGAAGGTGTTGCTGCTACTGCACCCCGCTGCTGGTCTAAGGAAGAGCTGCCCCAGGGATGCCCTCAACAATGGGTCTGGTGGCATTCAACCCTAGGGCCAGCTCCTCTGCCGGGTGTGACGAGGGGTGCAGGACCACCACCTGTCTTTATTTGCTCTGCCCTTTTCTTGGTTGCTGTTATAAACAAACAAACAGATTATTTCAGGGTCTCTTTTCAAGAGACTAAAAGCAATATAAGTGATAAATATTACCATTCTGTAGAATATTCTTATATTTCACTTTTACTTGTTCCCATGTTCTAGTGGGTCCTGTTGTGGCTCTAATGTGAAAGAGGATATAATGTAATATAATATAATAAATTACTTACGAGTTTAATTTGTCAACAACTTTCTGCCAGCCCTCTCTCCTTGCTTTTGCAGCCTTTGCAGTGTTCCCTTGCGTTTTAATTAAACTCTGAAACTCCTGAAATCCCTCAATCAAGAGTTCTTGTTCTGCTGCCGAAAAATACTGAGCGCGCTCCTTCGACATTTTCGCCGACCAATCAAAGGGTTGCCGATCAATGTTTCTACTATCGATGCGTAGCCCCTTTTAAGCCACCCAGTGATCTCACATTACTTCATCCGTACTTCATCAGCTGTACTAATCGTCAACAACAGGTGTGTTCGGAGAACCGGAATAGCGAGCTCAAAGTTGGCGCGATGATTTGATCTTGGATGTGTCATTTGATCTTGGATGTAGTAAGCGAGGTACGAAGAACGGACCCCAGAAGTCGCCTCACAGAACAACACAACACACTCCAAACATGCGAAATGCCACCGTCACTCCTAAAACTTTACCCTCTTCCTAAATAACCAAATCCCACGTGTTGCCAAATCATTTTTATTAGTCAACATGGTACACCTTTACACCAATAGGAAAGGGGTGGCATTTTTTTCCTTATTTTTTTTGCGCTGTCCATCACGCATATTCTTTTGATCACAACTGTGTTTGGACTATCAATAAAATTAAAAAACTGGTATATAGTTTTAAGTCTGAACTTTCAACTCAAGTTGAATGTGCTCTGGCACAATCATGAGCATCGGTTGCTATGGACAACAAGAAATAAAGTCAGTCCGCACTATGGGCTGAACCATTTTTTAGTGGTGGTGTTGGTGTTGGTGGGGGTAACTATTTAATATATTCAGTTTTAGAATTTATATTTAATGTTAAAGGCTCAAAGTGTTAATGGTAGCTTTAATAAACAACATCGTCATATGCAAAACTAGGATGGCACAAGGGGTGGCAAGAGATTTTAGGGTGGCACATGCCACTCCATGCCACCCCTGTAGATCCGGCCCTGTCGCTCACTTGGTTGCACTCTCTCTCGCACTCTCAATTATTAAGTCATGTACTAACAGAGATTTGGAAGAGAGAGACCTAATGTTTAATACTCCACATTACACTGTTTTACTCTTTGGTTCAGATGTGGATGCTGTATTGTTCTTTCTTTGTGAGTTTTTGTTTAAGTCGTTTTTTGCTGGTTTTTAGTTTGTTTTTTGTCTGTTTGGGAGCTGACACAGTCTCTAAGGGGATGGGGTTTTGGGGGGATAACAGGAGGAGAGAAGCTGCAGAGAGGCGTGTAAGACTGCAACTCTGCTTCCTGGTCCCAACTCTGGATAGTCACATTTTGGGATGTTTAATAAATGTGGCCAGATTTCTAGAAATGAGAGCTGCTCCATCCAAAGTGGGATGGATGCTGTCTCTCCTAAAAAAAGTTTACAACATCTCAAAAGCATTTAAACTTACTTAACTGTCCTCACATCAGTTATGCCTATTGGGGAAACCAAAGCAATCATTCACATTAGCTCTGAAAAAACAACCTCATTCTTTAGGTCAGGGGTGCCCAATCCCAGTCCTCGAGAGCTACCGTCCTGCGGCTTTTAGATGCATCCTTGTTCCAACACACCTGAATCAAATGAACTTGATGGCATGCTGAAGAGGTAATCAAACCATTTGATTCAGCTGTGTTGGAGTAGCGATGCATCTAAAAGCTGGAGGATAGTAGCTCTGAACCAAGCTTTCAGGTAACCAATATCTGTTATTCCTTATTCACAGTTTTTGCATTTGATATACAGATTTTCTCACTTGCAGTTGTGTTAGGATACACAGCTACAGCAAAAAATTTCATTTTCAAAAACAGGAGTTCAGAGAAAAGAAAATATGAGTTGAGACTGAGCAACTAGTTTGATCAAATAGGCTTTTTTTCCTAAGGGAGGAAGAAATAAGCCTCCTGTAAATACGTTCTATGAAGTGTTTTTAAGTTTAATTCTCTGCATGCATGAATGGTCGCAAAAACAACATTTGTTCTGAGATAGACTAAATTCTTCCTTGGTGACCATTGGCGATTCAAGTACAGGGAAACATTGAAACTAGATGATGCATTAGATACAGATATAATCGACAAAAAGGAGATCTTTTGCAAACCAGCATTAATATTGCTGAGAGATGGAGACGAATGGGCAGAAATACACATCGTGATAACAACTGATGTGATGTCTAACCTGCATATCTGGCCTCAACAAGACATTTTCGCCCCATGAACGGCTGTTTATTGGATATTTTCTCTTTTTCAGGCCATTCTCTGTAACCTTTAGAGAGGGCTATCAGGGAAAATCAGCTGATTCTGAAATGCTAAGACCAAGTTTGTCTGGAAATGACAACTATGAGACATTCAAAGTCACTTAAGTCATCCTCCTGATGCTAGATATGAACTTCAGAAGGTCATCTTTACAGCTTGACCAGTCCTTAAATGCACTGGGTTGCTGCCATGTGATTGACTGACTATATTTGTATTAGCAAGCAGCTGAACTGGTATAGCTTAAGTATACAATGCATTTTCATGAAAAGTCCTGATAAATTCTTTGTAACCCTCAAGAAAAAAATTCTAACTCCAACTGTTTAAGAGTTTTGTGGTGGGGGGTTTCCTGGTTAATAAATAAATACAGTACTCATACCTGAACAAAGACAGTGAAGAAAATCACAGTAATAATGGCAGTGATGTCTTTGTCTCTCTGGAAAGTGATCAATGCTGACAGCACTAATATATACATATACACATCTCTCCCTCTCTAATATATCTCACCTAATCAGCTGTGGAGCAGATGTGGTGGGCTGGCTCGAGGGGGCAGAAATGAAAATCCATGTGAGAGATTATCTAAAGTTTGTTTGGAATGGGGTGAGGTAAGAGATGGGGGTGGGGTCAAGGATGGGGCTGGTTCTGGCTCTTCTGTCCCACACAGAAGGGGGTCAGGAGGCAGCACAACTGATCAGATGAGAAGTCAGCTCACCTGATCAGCTGTGCTGTCAATGTGGGCTTTGGCTGGGCAGGGTTGGGGGTGGAGGGGCTGGGGTTCGGGGTCTTCACAAACACAGCAGAAGAGTCCACAGCTGATGCAATAGACCCAAATAGTGGGCACTGCTATTTGGGTCTATCCCCCAATAGAATTCCCCCAACAAAAAAGGCATTCCAAACTGAACCCACAAAGCCAAACATCAGGACTCTGCCCAGGTTCTCTATTAAGGGTTCGATGGGCAGGAAGTAGCCAGCATCTAAGACGATGGGTGGAAGCAGGCAGAGGAAGAATAATTTATGGAGGATTTATGGGACTTCCTGTCCACCGGCCCTAAAGAGTCCCCCGAACATCAAGCCCACCACAATAAAAAGGCACCTATCAGGCACATGGGTAGATAAATGTGGAAGCCGCTGGAACCCTGGATGGAAACAAAAGAAGAGACAATATCATGTAAGGAAACAGCAAACATGAACAAGGGCATGATATGAGTTATGACTATAGGCACAGAGCAGCAGAAGGTTTGTATTTATAGTATAGACCACCTGTGCTCACTGTCAACTACAAAACAAACGCAGTTCCATGTGTAAAATACAAGCAAATGGATATTAAGCGAATAAAATGCTTTATCGTGGTTTATTGGTTAAAGGATGAGTAAAAACAAACAATGAAACAGTTTTTGTGGACACTCCCTAAAATTTACCTTACCGTTTTCTGCCTTACAGAGATTACACTGAAGAAACAAACTCAAACATGTCAACCCCATTGCATGAGAAATCAGCTGTGACATTCAGCACTTTTATTATGTTGTCAACTTCTTATTACAATGTTATCTTTTGTCATATCGCAAGACTAAGGGAGCTCGCATCCCTAAAATTTCTCGGTACTTTCCAGGGCTCTAGACTAACTTTTTGACATGGGCGCACCAGTACGCCTAACTTTAAGAATTTACGCGCACCGGCACAAAAGTTAGGCGCACTCAAATTTTTCAACCACATCGCTTAACACCGCAGTTTTACATGTGCACTTTCTTTGGGGGGGAAGTCCATACAGACAATATCCATTTCTAAATTATTAACTAACAAACTTGTGCTTAAATTGCTTTTTCAATATTGTAGAAAATGTTAAACTTAATCATCATCTTGGCTCCTCTGACGACCTGTTTGCTGCTGCCTGCTGCTGAAAAGCAGTGGGGAGAGGGGACACTTGGGCAGTGCATTTCTTGCAGCATATAATGTGTTTTCTGGATACACTGCTGTTTTTTTTCAGCATTCAAAGATTGATGGCTCTGTGTCCGAGCTGGCTATGAATTTCAGACGGATCAGGCCTTAACTTAACACAAAAGTTATCAATAGTTCTTTTCATCTTTTCTTATTACCCACAGCTACATCCACTTCTGTCGGGCCTAGGCTACTCACTAGGGCTGGGTATCATCACTGATTTCTATAATCCATTCGATTCCGGTTCTCAAAGTCCTGATTCGATTCATTTTAGCTTCAGACAGTTAGAAATATTATAATTCTGATCATTTATCAGTACTGATACATGTGAGACTTCATCAGAATTGTGAACATCACAGCAGATGCCTTTGTGTGAAAGTAACTGAGAATAAAACACAGAAAAACATGAAGGAGCTTTTCCTGGTCTGGCGTTTTATAGCAGATAACCTTAAAAATATTCTGCAATATTCTGCAATTTTGCATAATTTTAAAAAGTTTAAATTTCTTCAGTATTGAACAGCAGAAATTAGGCTTTCTTGTCCGAGGTCATTTACGTGAAAAAAAGAAAAAGAAAAGAAAAAGACAGCGGCTGACAGCGCTGTAAACAACGGTAGACTGGTGGGTAATAAGCGAATGAATAATGCAGAAAACAGAGATTTGAGACGGGAAACTGTTCTTGAAGTACAGAGGGAGAGAGAGAGAGAGAGAGAGAGCTGTGCATGAAGTGGGATTTTTATCGTGGTGGAAGCAAAACAGCAAAAGTAAGATTGAATTCATGACGACATTGATCAAATGTGAAGCGTAGTTTGCTGCTTCTTTTGCTGCTGGCTCGGTGAATTTTGGTTGGAGAGACAAAACCTGCAGCTCAGAATCAGTGCAAAAAGACGGAAACACAGCGTGGACCCGACGCATCAGAATCGCTAAGCTCCGACAGCGTGTCCGTGTTCGGGCCGTGGGGTGAGAAAGCCGAGAAAGACAAAGCTGATTCTGATGCGTCGGGTCCGCTCTGTGTTTACGTCTTTGTGTGGAATCCGTTAATGAATTGATATGGCTTTATTCAAGCTACTGACCTCTCTCTTCCACCTGCACTTTCAACTGGACCACAGCCAATCACAGAGGTCCCGCCCCTGACTATCTCTGATTGGTTTAGTCCACGATAGGGGCATAATATGTGTCTGTTGTTGACCACACGGAGAGTTGCAGAGATTTTTTTTTTTTTTTTTTTTGTTACCCGAAAATATTTTTTTTTAGACGCACCACTGAAAAATTTGGTCGCATTTGCGACCAAATTGGTCGCACTCTAGAGCCCTGTGAGGTCTGGCAACTGTGACCACTCCCACAAAAATAAAAATGAGGCTTTCATTAAAGCTGCTCCACATATTCAAAAAATATTTGGTGGTCATTTCAGATTTGCAGGAAATGTTGGCCTGGATAGGGTCGCATCACAACACAGCATGTGATTAACCTGGAAAGAGAAATGGTAATAATAGATTTTTTTTTTTTTTTTTTAGATATATTATATAATAATATTATTATATATAGTAATATAATATACACAATACAATTAATGTGTTTTTTTTTTTTTTCATTTCACATCCAGTTGGCAACATTACAGACCACAATAGTCCGGTAACACACAGCCATGGTATGTTAAAATTAGTACCAGTTTACTTGAGCTGGCAGCAACAGTGACCACTTTAAAAAAGCAAAAAACACATAGCTCAGAGGTTCAGTTACATACTAATTTGGAAAAATAAATGAAGATATATTACAATTCCTGTCTGGTAGCGAACTTCTCTAATCTATTCATGCAATGTTTCTGTGTCAAAAAGGGCCAAAAACAACCTACAAATATGCTCAATAAGCAACAGCAACCGGTCAGCATTCTTTCTCCTTTTCAGTACAGTGGTCCCTCGTTAATCGCGGGAGTTGTGTTCTAAAAATAACCCACGATAGGTGAAATCCGCAAACTAGCCAGGTTTATTTGTTTTACAATTATTATAAGCTGTAAAAACCCCTTAACAGGAAACTGATTTCTTCATCTAACTACTGAAACAAAGCTAACCATTCAACATGAACATTACAGTAGAACAGTTTAGAAAGCTTAAAATGTAGCCAGAGGCACATTTTCATTCATAGATGCCTCATCAGATCTTTACAGGAGATTCCACCTGAACTCTGTGGAGCCTGATCTCAAGGGTTTTAAGTCTGACCCTGAAACCAGAAGAGGATCTTTCTGTCTCTTCAGATTCACAGTGATCCAGTGATGGGAGTGATTTCAGCCTTGAGTGATCACGCTGATGTTGGCACAGAGCAGACAATGAAGTGAATGTTTTGGCACATTGGTAACAGTGAAACAGTTTATTAGTAATGTGGGATCGTTTGTGTTCGGAGTATGAACTGAGATTCCTGAAGCTCTTGTCACACTGGCCACAGCTGAAGTTTCCTTTAATGTGTCTACGTTCATGAAGACTACGAGAACTCGTTTGCGAGAAACTTTTTTCTCAGTGTCTGCACTTGTATGGTTTCTCTCCTGTGTGGACTCTTTTGTGTCTTTTAAGGTGACTCACAGTGGTGAAGGACGACCCACACTGGTCACAGAGGTGCTTTTTAACCCCACTGTGAATGAGTTCATGTCGTTTTAAGTCATTTGATGTCGTGAAACCTCTCCCACATTCTTGGCAATAGTTCATTTCTTCTCTATTGTGTCTATGTTGATGTTTTTTCAGATTCCATTGATGATTGAAAGTTTTTCCACAAATGTCACAGCTGTATGCTCTGATTCCAGAGTGGGTAACTAGATGACTCTGTAAACCACTACGCTGAGTAAAAGCTTTGCCACACTGATCACAGGTGTACGCCTTAATTCCAGAGTGGGTAACTAGATGACTCTGTAAGCCACTACGCTGAGTAAAAGCTTTGCCACACTGATCACAGGTGTACGCTTTAACTCCACTGTGGATGATCTGGTGTCTTTTTGAGCTTGAAGCTGAGGGAAAACACTTTCCACAGAATTTACAACTGAATGGTCTCTGTCCAGTGTGGATGGTTTGGTGTTTTACTAGGCTTGCAGACTGGGTAAAAGACCTGCCGCACTCGTCACAGCTGAACGGTCTCTCTCCAGTGTGGATGATTTGGTGTTTTTTTAAGTTTGACATCTGCGTAAAAGACTTTCCACAGTCTCCACAGCTGAACGGTCTCTCTCCAGTGTGGATGAGTTGGTGCTTTTTTAAGTTTGCAGACTGCGTAAAAGACTTTCCACAGTCTTCACAGCTGAACGGTGTCTCTCCAGTGTGGATGAGTTGGTGTCTTTTCAAGTCTCTAGACTTGGTAAAAGACTTTCCACAGTCTTCACAGCTGAATGGTGTCTCTCCAGTGTGGATGAGTTGGTGTCTTTTCAAGTCTCTAGACTTGGTAAAAGACTTTCCACAGTCTTCACAGCTGAACGGTCTCTCTCCCATGTGGATGGCCTGATGCTTTTTTAGTGAAGCTTTGAGGAAAATCCTTCCCACACTCGTCACTCGTCTCTTTCTTCTGTGAGGTTTGTCGGCCTCCTGAGAGCGCTGACTTCTCTGTCCACGTTGGTCCTGCAGTGACAGAGATACAAACAGAGGCAGTGAGTGAAATGCAGTCATGGAACAAACTGAACCTTCAAACTCCCTCCATTAACACTAGTTTTAAACTTGAGGCTGGTAGTGATGGGTCATGCTGAGGAAGCTGAGACAAAAGAGCTTAACCTTTGAAAACAGCTGGAGCTTTGGTGTTGCTAAACATCCTTAAAGTCTATTACCACCACCTACTGGTGGTAGTAGAACATTACAAATCCAACCAGGTGTACTTAAAACAACAAAGAAAACATAATAACATTTCAAATATTGTAAAGCCATGCCCATTTCTGGAGCTTATAAGCAAATACTTGTTGTATCATGTTAAGACACTAAGAATATTTAACAGGTCTATGCTTTCTCGTGTTTTTTTTAAATTAATATTATTCAATGATAATAAATCTAATGCAGTACGTTTCAGTATGTTAGATGTTTTGATTTCTCCTACTAAAATAAGCCTTTATAATAATTTTCATATACACACTGCAATTGTGCTCATGAGCTGGCACTCAGTTTTTGAAGGTCAAAAGCTTCATTCGGGGGTGACTGTCCGGACTGATATATTGTAGGAATGACGTAGAGTGCAGAGGGTTGTTTTGCAACACGGTTACACTAGAAGATATTAAACCCGATTCTTTGATCCCCATGATAGAACAGAGAAAACCCGACTCAGGAGTGGTCAAACATTTATAATTCTTTATTCAATCATCTTCTGGAAGAGAGAGCCCTGCACAGCCCAAAGCGAGTTGCAGAATCTCTAACATTAGAAGCTAAAAATGTGTTTCATATAGGTGTTATTTTGGTACTTTACACGCCACACATAGTTTCGATATAAACAACTCCTTGTATGTTACTAGTTCCCCTTTTTCTGTCTGGTTTCCCGTATGTATAAATATGCTTGTACAGCTCTACACTAACTTCCTGTTTTTCAGTCTGGCTGAGCACTTAGTTTGTGAGTCAAAACTGGCTTTGCTTTACAAGCCTTTGTTACTAAAATACATAAAACAATATAATCAGAAAATAAGCACTAATAATATATGTTTATCTTGTAACAAAGACTAGAGGATATATTAGTTATATTAATAGAAACAAAAACTCACTCCCTACATGCGTTTTTTTCCCCCCTTTCTGTTTTGCTTCTTTTTCTTTTTTTCCCCTTCTTTCTGTCTCTGCAGATTCACAGTGATCCAGTGATGGGAGTGATTTCAGCCTTGAGTGATCACGCTGATGTTTGCACAGAGCAGACAATGAAGTGAATGTTTTGGCACATTGGTAACAGTAAAACAGTTTATTAGTAATGTGGGATCGTTTGTGTTCGGAGTATGAACTGAGATTCCTGAAGCTCTTGTCACACTGGCCACAGCTGAAGTTTCCTTTAATGTGTCTACGTTCATGAAGACTACGAGAACTCGTTTGCGAGAAACTTTTTTCACAGTGTCTGCCTTTGTATGGTTTCTCTCCTGTGTGGACTCTTTTGTGTCTTTTAAGCTGACTTGCAATGGTGAAGGACGACCCACACTGATCACAGAGGTGCTTTTTAACCCCACTGTGAATGAGTTCATGTCGTTTTAAGTCATTTGATGTCGTGAAACCTCTCCCACATTCTTGGCAGTACATCATTTCGTTTCTAGTGTGTATACGTTGATGTTTTTTCAGATACATTTCCTTCCTTTTGTATGGTGTGGGAATAAGAGAAATTACATCATTATTAACATGGCTTTTATTAAAACGTTTATTAAATATGTAGTTGTAGTTATTTTTCATACACACATTGAAAATGTGCTCATGAGAGTTGGCGCTTAGTCCTTTTAAGGTCATAAGCTTCGTCTGGCGTGAATGTCCAGACTGATATATCCGGTTGTTCAGTGATGACGTGACGAATCCTACTTCCGGGCCTAAAGTAGTTTGCGTTTAATATGGCTTTTGTGTTGTTAACATGTTTAATGCTTTGTATTTTCTTCTATTTAATCTCAAAAAGCTCCTAAAAACAGTCAGTGATCACCGTTGACCTCCCTCGGCTTTTATTACCGCTAATCATTTATTTAAGCTCAGTTTTTAAAACCTGACGATGTAACTACAGCACAGCCCATGCAGCAGTATATGAATAACTAACCTCGTATTGTGGATGGATTATCTCAGTTGTTCTCCTGGCTGAAGTTTGGTCCGTTTACAGCATCCTGCCATGCGATTACATTTGTTCCTGACCACTGAGAACACTCACGTTAACTTTTATCGAGTGGAAAAAAGTTAGCTTGTTTATATTATGCTAACATAGCTGTGTCGCTAGCGGTCACGTAGCACGTCATTATATACCAGCTAGCCAAACTTCAGTAACCCTACAAACGTCACTGCTGTTTAGTTTTCTGTCTTCATTTATGTTGGAAGTAATAGCAGAGCTGTACGTTTGAATTTGTTTCTAAACCCCTGCAGTCAGGACATGCTATATTGTATTTAGATGGAAGCTAGCGAGCTAACTTCCTGCTAACTTCTAACTCCGTTAAATGTCATAAATTCCGTTTTCATGGATGCCTGGATGTTAAACTCAATTGTTACACCTGGTAGAGAAGAACGCTGATCATTTTATTAAAGATGAAAGACTTTAGACAGTGTTTTAACTCTCAGTAATGCCTCAGTGATCATTTGATATATGGACCTGCAGCGGAGTTTAGGCCCAGACACGGCCAGTGACGTCAGACTGTACAACCGGATTGTGTAAAGTGACTCAGAGCGCAGAAAAGTCAATGCAAGCACGCTTACAGACACAAATAACAGTAGATGAAGTTCTAGGTCAGAGGTGAGAGCTGTGGCGTGTCCAGCGGGGTGGCCTGGGGGGGCACAGGCCACCCCCCCAACCAGACTGGCCACCCCAGGTGCCACCCCGAAGCCAAAACAATAAAATCCAATGAAATATCAAATGTACGATTATGTTTTCACAGTGAAGCTGAGATATCCGAGTGTAAGTGAATGCAGCATCGGCTTCTGCGCTATGAGCATCATGTTAGCAAAGGTAGGAGAGCCAAGCACGAAAGACAGCATCACAGAAAACAGTTTTTCGCGAAAAGATTAACAGTTTAACATAGCTGGACTGGCCATCGAGCATGGCGGAGCTTCCACGGCGGCTAGCAGGTGGATGAGGGAAGGGTAGGCAGGAGGAGGAGAGACCGAGGCAGCCGCCAGTCCGAGTGTCAGGTGAACTAAACTTCAGGTAAGAAGTTATGACCTGCAGTCTGTCTGGGTCAGATATAAACCAAGTTTAGGTGGAGTTTATTTTCGTTGTGCTGACTTTTTACAGTCAGTTACAATAACTCTTACTGCGTGCTAGCTAGCATGACGGAGTTTCTATACAGCTGGGCGGATGCTGTGATGTTACTGATGGTGAACTTTATTTTATTCATAAGGTTAGTTTGTAGAGTTGCCAACTGCTCCTTAAAAATGGAATGGTCCCTCATTCAGAGACAATATTACAGGTTTCGTATTGAGCTGAGAAGAGACGCAGTTTGTCCCGAACTTCAGCTAGAATGAAAAAGACACAAAGCTGGAGTTATTCTGTGTCTTTGCTGCACAGCTGCCTCTTCTTCTCTCATTCTCTCCCCTCCCTCTCCTGTTGCTACTTCAATCATGAAACTGATCAATGATCAGCTGATCGGCTTTTCTTTTTGTTTGTTTATCGCCCACTTTGCGCCAGAAAGAGGAAACCAGCGGATGTCGCGCTAAACAACAGCAGCACGTTTAAGCTTGATCAGCTGTTGTTAGAATTTATTGAATATTAATTTCTAGTATCAGCTGATGTTTGCTGGAGCCACAGCTGTAAAAGCTGCTGGTCATGATATCAGTTTGGATATGTGGTGAGAGGAAAGATGCAGATGAAACCAGGATGTCCTTACTGAATCATCAGAGCTGAACAGGTGATGGAGAAACAGGTTTACCTTTTTAGGTGACATGAATGAGTTGAAGGAAGTTATGAGCTGTTTCTGAGAGACAAATAACACCAGGATCCTTTTCTACGTAGCTGACAGCTGGTAACTGTGCAGGGGCGGGTCTAGCAAAGTTATGCCAAGGGGTCAGGTAGGGCATTAACAGGGAAAGGGGGGCACAAAGAAATACTTTTCTTTCTTATTCTCGTTTAAAATATCTAGCTTTTATTAAATAATTATCTGAATCTTGCGAACAAAGTTTTTATCTGACGTAAAATGTATAGAAATCATACATATACCAACAAGACAGTGTACATCACTGTCACAACAGCGTTTGTTTTCATTCAAAGGCTTTATGACTTTAATACCTGGTGGGCCGGTCTCTGGTCAAAATGCCCCATTTTTTTTCCCAGTCCAGCCCTGCAGGTTAATACTGGCAGTGTCACCATGCCAGCTGACTGTATTTCATCATCAGCCAGTGTTGTTCTTTATACATCAATATTACCAAAGTTTACCATAAGGCAGCATAGAAAGTATTTACTTGCTTTCAGGTTTCATTCAAAAGTTAGTCTTTTCATTTGTTTCCCAACTTTTTCCCTGTTTCAAAATCAAACACCAGTTTGTAAGAAGATTATCTTCTTTTTTTTAATAGGCAGATAAAGTTTTGCATTGGCTAATTTGGCAATTGTATGTTAAAAATGTTTGTATTTTAATATTCAAAAATGTTTTTGCCCAAAACATATGTGCCCTATAGGTCAGTAAAAATACTATGCAAATATTGCTGTCCTTGAATGCTGAGTAAACACTGACAAAGCACTGATTGTGTCTCTTGTACTTCATCAACGCAGTATCTAAAAACTTTGCACCGTAGTGGTTAAAACCTCATTCTAATAAGAGTCAAAAGCAAATTCAGTTATTAGGTTTACAGGGTTATTGAATGATGGTTAACGGTTGGTAGAATTTTTTTTTAACATTATCTGCCAATTACATCTGCCACCCTTCTCCAAATCTGTGCCCCTACCTGGCCCCCCCAACAAAAATTTTCTAGACACGCCACTGGGTGAGAGATACATTTTGCTTGTAATTGCATTTGTGCCTGCATAGCAACAGTTGGTACAGAATGTGCTAAAGATAAGCATAAAAAGAGCACATCAACGGGAAACATCGGGAGGCTAAGACGGTTGAAATAGACATGTAGGGTAAAAATGTTGCTGATAACAGACACTTGTCTAACTGTCACTAACTGTTTCTAATGTATGTTATGTTATTTGCTATATTTTAGTTGCTTAAAAACAGAAAAAAAAGGAAAATACATGTAATAACAAATTGTTGAAGTTGATGGTATTGCACAGTGATTCCTTAATGTCAATTTAAATTTTTTTTATTTTTTTTAATTTTTTTTAAAAGCAACATGTTTACACATAGTTAATGGATTTTCTATAATTCTTTGGGTCAGGAAGCCCGGACAAGATATTCTGGACCAACACATAGATAAAGTACAAGAACAATGGATAGTAGTGGTGTGCGAAACTGCATATTTTGGTATCGATCCGATACCAAGTAAATACGGGCCAGTATCGCATTACCAATACCGATACCGATACTTTTCAATAAATCAGGTGGATGCCTCATTGAATTGCTAAATCGCAATTAATTTTCATGACCTTAAGTGTTTTTTGTGATTTTTCCTTTTGTATTATTAATTACTTAAAACCCAGGACATAATAGGAGAAATAATTTATTTATAATTAAATAAAAAATGCTTTATTATTGTGGCGGGCCGTGGTCTGCGATGCTGCTGCAGATGAGGTGGACTCACCTTCACTGCATCTACAATCATGCCTCACCGGCTTAAAACCTGTGCGCTGCTTGTGCTGTTGTTGTTTTTGGTGTTGATGTGTACAGCTGGCAGCAGGAGGGCTGCAGCCATTGAATGTAGGCTACTGTTACAGCAACCGGGTGATCACTGCGCGCGGCTCGGGGTGAGCCGGAGGCTGGCGCGCCAGCGGGACCTGCCAAGCTGGAGATGGAGGTCGAGGTGCGCGAAGTGCGCGGGGGTCCTGCCTGAGGGCGGCATGCTGTCCGCTTCGGCACGCGGGCTGCATGGTCCTGCGTGCCGGCCGTCTGCCCAGCTGCCTCTGAGCCCCGGCTCACTTCCACTCCTGCTCCGCCGCCTCTGCTTGCCATATGGGTGGCCATCAGGCCTCCGCTGGAGGCACGGGCGACCGCCAGAGTGGACACTTCCCTGTCGCTGGGCCGGGGCATGGGCGCCCGATGGTCCGGGCCGATTCCCCGCCTGCTCGCGGGGTGGGGTGAAGTGGGCGATGGGGGTATGTGGCAGGGCGTGTTCTGCGATGCCGCTGCAGGTTTGGTGGTGGTGATGTGTATGGCTGCAGCGGGAGAGCTGCAGCCATTGAATGTACTGTTACAGCAACCGTGTGATTATTGTAAGAATAAATGATGCGGCGAAGCATGAAAATGCCATCGGGTCTGCCGTGGTGGCGATCTTTTTTTTTTCTTTTCTTTTTTTAAAATCTTAAGTGCATGCAAACCAGTAAACAAATTAAAACAAATAGTGTTGATAAACTATAATACGAAAATTACAATTAAAATTCTCAACAACAAAAACAATTGGTAAAATTATAATTAATATGTAAACAACTTAATAACACCCAAAGTGTCTAAGTCACGTGACGTGTCAGCGCAACACCGAAACATAAGAGGAGGGGGGTGGGGGAGCAAAGTGTGCCTGCTCTCCGCTGACACAGGAGCGGCTAGTCCAGCGACCTGGCTGTTTCGTTTTTGCCGAAAGCACAGCATAGCAAACAAGCAGAACTCAAAGTAAAGAATCGATCTAACCAGGCTAGTATCGATCCGATACCGATCCCGACTTGGGATCGATACTATCGATATTTGGATCGATCCGCCCACCACTAATGGATAGTAACATTAGATCAGGGGTGCCCAATCCCAGTCCTCGAGAGCTACTGTCCTGCAGCTTTTAGATGCATCCCTACTCCAACACAGCTGAATCAAATAGTTGGATTACCAATTCGGCATGCCATCAAGTCTGGCAAAAGCCTGATAACGAGCCATTCATTTGATTCAGGTGTGCTGGAACAAGGACGCATCTAAAAGCTGCAGGGCAGTAGCTCTCGAGGACTGGGATTGAGCACCCCTGCATTAGATTATCCAGGCTGAGCAAAGAGGTCTTTCCTTTGTGTGTCTCTTACAGGAAATAAGAAAAAGATGGCGCCGCGCACAGACGCAGCGGCTCACTGCTCCTCACGTTCGGTGTTTTGTTTTTTACTTTTTCTACGTGTATCTGTGTGGATGAGTGTGTTTTTTATTATTATACATCGAGTAGAGTCCACCTACAGTCGTCAGGACCTTCTGATCTTGGGATTACGCTGTGCAAGTAGCATTACATCGGACTACCACAACTTTCACAGCATTCCGGAGGACATAATGAGAGTTCCAGGGTCTTCGTGGTTGGTTCTTCCCAGCGGCAAGACAAAGAGGAAACGTAAACAAAGGAGGCAAAAGCGTGGCTGCAGGGCGGGCCCACTAGCACGGCTAAAGAAACAGACATTTAAGCTTCCGCTTCCGAGTATTTTCCTCTCCAACGTCAGGTCCATAACCAACAAAATCGACGAACTGAGATTACAGATTGCAGTCAACAAGTGTGTACGGGACAGTAGCATAATATTACTCACAGAGACTTGGCTGCAGCCATCAATTCCAGACTATTGAGCTAGCAGGCTGCACGGTCCATCATCACGACAAGAACGGCCACTCCGGTAAGAACAAAGGAGGGGGTTTATGCATCTACACCAATGACAGCTGGTGCAAAAATACAAAGACTGTAGACAGCCATTGTTCCCCGGATTTGGAATATTTGACTGTGAAGCGCAGACCCGTCTACATACCTTGCGAGTTTACTGTTGTCATGGTAACGGCCGTGTATGTACGACCCGATGCTAATGCTAACTCGGCCATCGAAGAGCTGCACAAGACAATAAGCAATCAGCAGAATTCCCATCCAAACGCAGTGCACATTATAGCTGGGGACTTCAACCATGCTGATTTAAGGTCAGTATTTCCCAGATTTGAACAGCATATTAAATGTGCAACGAGGGGGAAAAACACACTGGATAAAGCATACAGCAACATCCAAAAAGGCTACAGAGCAACCCCTCTACCACATCTAGGTTTGTCAGACCACATGTCCATGCTGCTGATCCCTGCATACACTCCCGTTAGGAGAAGAGCCCCCCCCAGTCACAAAAACTGTGAAAACCTGGCCAGAAGGCGCATCACATCAGCTGCAGGACTGTTTTGAAAACACGGACTGGAGCGTGTTCAAACATCAGGACCTTGAAGAGCACACAACATCAGTGCTCTCATATATTAACTTCTGTGTCAACAATGTCACCATGGACAAACGTCTCCGGGTGTATTCCAACCAGAAACCCTGGGTGACTAAAGAGGTCCAGGTCCTGCTGAAGCAACGTGACGCCGCTTTTAGATCCGGTGATGGTATGCATTACAGTGCAGCCAGATCTGAGTTGAAAAGAGGCATCAGAGAAGCCAAGGCAGCGTACAAGAGAAGGATCGAAGACCACTTCAGCAACAACAACTCACGACAGGTATGGCAGGGAGTTCAGCACTTAACCAACTACAAACCTTGCAATACTACGTTGACTGAGGGTAACGCGTCGCTTGCGGAGGAGCTGAACCACTTCTTCGCGCTTTGAGGTGAAGGGGAGGCAGCAGCAGCAAAAACATCGGACAGCAGCAGCAGCCCAAGCCTCATAGTGCAGGAATATGAGGTGAGGCGCACACTGAGGGCAGTGAACCCCAGGAAGGCCGCCGGACCAGATGGGGTAACCGCAAGGGTCCTTAAAGAGTGTGCAGACCAGCTGGCTGGGGAATTTACTAAGATCTTCAACACTTCACTGTCCCAGTCCTGCATCCCGCCGTGCCTAAAGTCAGCCACAATTGTCCCACTGCCAAAGCATACTAACATTAGGAGCCTCAACGACTACCGACCAGTTGCTCTAACACCTGTTATAATGAAGTGCTTCGAGAAACTGGTCCGACGTCACATCATGTCCTGCTTGCCACCCACACTCGACCCGCTCCAGTTCGCATACAGAGCTAACAGATCAACTGAAGATGCCATTGCTACAACGCTCCACACCACCATCTCTCACCTGGAAGTGTAGGGCGTTCGCCAGGCTGCTCTTTGTTGACTTTAGCTCTGCTTTCAACACGATACTCCCGGACAGACTAATAGTTAAACTGCTGGAAATTGGACTTCCTTCTACCACCTGCCGCTGGATCAGAGACTTCCTCTCAGACCGTGTACAGAGAGTTAGAGTGGGGCCTCATCTTTCCTCAGCCCTCAGCCTTAACACTGGCTCTCCACAAGGCTGTGTACTGAGTCCCCTACTGTACACTCTGTACACACATGACTGTGTTAGTACCCACCCAGACAATGCAGTCATCAAGCTTGCAGATGATACCACCGTGGTGGGGCTCATCTCTGGGAGAGATGAGACGGCGTACAGAGCTGAAGTTCAGAGGCTGTCAGATTGGTGTGTAGATAACAACCTGGACCTCAATACCAACAAGACAAAAGAACTGGTAGTTGATTTCAGAAGGAGCAAGTCTGAGCTGCGGCCTGTCAGCATCAACGGGGAGTGTGTGGAAAGGGTCTCCAGTTTCAAGTTTCTGGGTGTGCACATAGACACAGACCTCCAATGGAGCTCTAACACCTCTGCGGTTTTAAAGAAGGCCCAAAAGCGTCTCCACTTTCTGAGAATCCTCAGAAAAATGGACCTGAAGAAGGAGCTGCTGACCGTCTTCTACCGCTGCCTCATTGAAAGTGTGCTGACATCTTGCATCGGTGTGTGGTTCTCCAGCTGCACCACAGCACAGAGAAAGGCACTCCAGAGGGTCATCAATATGGCCCAAAAAATCATTGGACATCCTCTTCCCTCCCTGAAGGACCTGTACAGCACTCGCTGTCTCAAGAGGGCACGCAGCATCCTACGGGACGGTACACACCCAGGACACGGGGTGTTTAAGCTGCTGCCGTCTGCCAGGAGGTTCAGGCTGCTGAGGTCCCGAACAAATAGACTCAAGGACAGCTTTTACAACAGGGCAATAGCCCTGATCAATGCCAATAGCTGACCTGACTGGCTACCTACCTGGACTTACCGTTAACAACGGTAAAAACAGTAATAATAATAATGATGATAATATTTATATTTATAACAAGGTGCAATAATAATTAATGTGCAATAATAACAGTGTGCAATACAAATACATTTATTCTTCTTTTTTATTACTAAGTTATTATACTGTGTTGTGTTGTTTGTGTTGCGTTGTGATGTGTCATATCGTGTCGTGTTGTGTTACATGTAGTGCCGACGTAGGACAGTTTTCCAATTTCATTGTACTATTGTACTATGTATGACTTTGCAATGACAATAAAGAGTTATCTTATCTTACGAGGTCACGGAGGTACGAGGATGATTCGCAGCAGACAGCAAGAGTGCCACGTTTTTTGCCGGAGGAAGATATGTTTTTGTCTCACTATATAATGTTGTACAGCCCACTTGAGGGTTATCCTTTTTGTCAAGCATGCTGCTAGCTCACACTGCGGTCCACAGTGCTGTGTAAGCTTTAATTTCAACTGCCCAAACAAATTAAATGTGCTTGGTTGTTACTTCCCCATCCCACACTTTCAACACCTTCATCTCTGTTTCATTAGTTTTTGTTAACATATTCCTGTGCATCACTTTACAGCAGCCAGACTCATTAAAATGAGACTTTGTAGGAGTTCACTTCCTCTCATGCGTTCATCCACAGCAGCTGGCCAATAAAGTTTATTGTGACCCTGATACTGCAGCAGATCGCTCTCATCCATTTCCTGTTATCACTTCAAATAGAAATGAGGCTGTAGAGGTTTGGTGCATGCAGAAAAACAGCTGCAGGGACAATGAAAAGACCTTTCTGCTCCAACTTTCTGCCAGCAAACGCTCAACTTCTCCCAGCATGCTGAGCTAATGATTAGTTGGTGTTTTTCTCCAAACACTCTCTCACTCTTCTCTCAACGTGTTCACAATAAACTGTGAACAGACACCGAGGAGAGCAGCAGAAGACCTCATTCAGGAGCTAAACTCAACATGAACTGAACTCACAGTAAAGTTAGCTCGGTGCTTACCTTTAGATGAGCCCACAAACCGAGAGAAACTCCGTGATGAAGCTGGAACTCTTTCCAAACACAGGAAACAGATCGGAGCAGAGACCCACGTGGTTAACGCTGATCTCAGCTACGATCCAGGAGACAAGGGTGGGCAGATCGATACAGATATCGATCCAGACGTCGGTAATGGTATATGATCGATAGTGATGTGTCCTGTGTGTCGAAGCTTCGATATCTGTGTCGGGTAATCTCGGGGGAGTTTTTGTGAAGCGCGTCTCGAGGCTTGCTTTGATTACGTATGCAGTGACGTTCGAGGCCTCGCGGGCAGCCCGTACCATGTGACTGATTCAGGAACTGGCTCGCCGGTTCGCGCCAGATTCGAAATAAAATGGGCAGCAAAACACAGCTGATTTGTGGAATTGGGTTACGTACGTGCTACATAGTTACTTGAGCATTTCTTCTTAGATGGAACCAGGAAGAAAGAGATTTTTTTAAAACTCATCTCTTCTAATAAAGTATGCACACAGTAATAAATATCACAAAGGATAAGTAACATAATATAAATAAACAACACTACAGATCTTATAATGTGATTTCTGTCTTTTAGTTAATTAACACAGTTTGCATCATTATCCAGATGTACATAAGCAAGAATACACAGTTACACAATCATACCAAAACTCTGTCTTGATAGTTTCCACTTTCTCTTTTTGTATCAGACATACTGAGACAATATTCGGGATAAATAACCATGAAACAATTTATTTATTCAGTTTAGTGTTTTACACATCACATCAAAGAGCCTGTTTCACTTGAATTGTCCACTTGATGGCGCAGTAGAGCAAATGAAGCATCACAATTCTTCGAACCATCTGTCGACTAGTTGGATGGAAAGCTTCAGTTCATCACGAGGCTTCATCTCACCATCACTAATGATCGACACTTTAGTTAGTTTCTCTCCTGTAGGTTCACTACTTTACTCTTTGTGGATGAAAAAGCAGCTCTGTCTGTGCGAACACCTCTTCTAATGCGGCAGACTCACTTTGCTCCGCCCCCTTCTTCCTACCCCGCTGTGACTCCACTACACAGAAAATGCATTTGGGCTACAGAGAGTGAGCAAGAGGAGCAACATGTGGAGATATTTTATGACTGTAAATGAAAATGCTGGAGAAGAGATGGAAGGCATGTCAGCACCTAAAGCCACAGGGGACCACAACAAGCTGTAGAGTTCAGCTTTCGGGCTTTCAGATCGTTTGTTTGCAGGGTTGGAAAATAGGCAGCATAGTGGCTCAGACCTGACAGGAGGAATGGAGGAGCTTTTGCTACCCTAGCCTCTTCCTGTGAGCAGTTTGCATGTTCTGCTTTTATTTCTGGGTTGTTCTCCGGGCACTTTTTCAGCTATCCAAAAGATCTTACAGTCCTTCTTTAATTAGCATTTTGTCCACATGTAGTGACTGTATTACTCATGTTACATGCAGCTGCAATTCACAGACATTTCCTGAACACCTCATATGGAAGCAAATAAGAGACGTGACATGAACAAAATACAAGAAAAACTCATCCAAATTACTTCATTCTCAGTTAAAAGCCTGTGAAGAGCAAAAGTGGTTCCTTTCCTTCTCACTAGGAAGGATGCAGATTTATACTGTGCAGCTGACATCACCTCATTATAATATACTATTATCTTGTATTTTTTCACACCCCAGATAAAGGCTTTGGATGAATTTACACTTCACACATTTTAATATCAAACTTTGTGTTTCTGTACACCTTGGACATTATAACCTGACACTGATCAGTGCTGAATGTGTCCATACAGTACAGGGGATAATCTTTCAGGATGGAACAGCTTTCAGATTTTTTTATTCGCAGAAAGGATAAAATTTGTCTCTTTCCACTTTAAGAGAGGGGAACTCACTGATGCAAGTACACTCTGGATCTGTGTGATCAGGCTGTCATGAATACTGAGCTCCTGCTCTTTGTGTTGCAGGTGTGACCTCGGCATGTGAGAAGTCCTGTGTTTAAATCCCAGATGACCAAATCCCACGCTGTATGTTTACATACTTTACCTATTACAAGTAGGGATGGGTACCGGTGGTTCTGACATAAACGGTAGTAACCAGACCGAAAAGCAGCGCACATTTCGGTGCTTTTTTTTTTTTACTGAGATGTCATACACTTTGGATTCTAGCCAATCATTTTACCTTTGCAAGCGTAGTAGGCGGGCCCAGGTACGTATGTTCTTTTAGAGCAGAGTTACAGATTAAAAATGCCCAAGGCAAAGCGGTCAAAAGTCTGGCTGTACTTCACAGCAAAAGATGCAAACTCCGCAGCCTGCAACAAGTGCTTTAAGCTGATACTGTGCAAAGCAGGTAACTCCTCGAATCTGATGAAACACCTGCCTACATATAGCATTTTGTTAAAAGCAGAGAAATGCGCCGTATTTGATAGCTTGCTACGAGACCTCACACCGTGCACATCTACTGTGGATGGGTTGCCTGTTATCGGACCCGGAGTTAGCAACATCCCCCAAAAACCCGAAGAGGAGAGTCCTGACCCCTAGCCCTGACAGTGTAGCAGAAATGATGACGGATGATGATGGCAGCAGCAGCTGTTCTTCTCTGCGTGTAGCTTAATGTTGTCCGTGTGTAATTTACGTTGAGTAGGCTAACCATGTTATTACATTAATGCATGTAAGGTGAACTAGCAAACACCGTCGTAGTTACATGCGGCTGTCTTCTTGTTTGATGGCAGATACTCCCTTCACCCTGGGCAAAAAGGCTCAAATGACCAAAGAAAAAGTGGAAAACAGCTAAACATGAGAGGTTTTTGGACAAAGTTTGTGTTTTTTCCATTGATTAAGCACTGCTTCCAGCCACGAGTGATGCCATAAATCCCCTATAGCTGTAGAAAAGGCTAACATTGTTATCTTTTTACAAAAAAACCCCAGCTGAACATGAGAGGTTTTTGGACAAAGTGTGTGTTCTCCATTCTTTAATAAGCACCGGTTCGAGCACAGTTTAAGCACCGGCACCGTTTCAAAAGTACCGGTTTGGTACTGGTATCGGATAAAACCTAAACGATACCCATCACTACTCACTATCTACACTTTTCTCTCTTGTTTAAACACTCAACAAACAAACATCTGTTTCAGGTCATAACAGCATGTGCTGTTTTGCACAACATCTGCCTCGGTGCTGGTGATATTGTGGCCCGGAGGATGATGTTCAAGATGAGGGGGAGATTGGTTCAGAGGCAGTCAGTGGTGCTCTCTGGTGGGACCAGCTATCTGCTGAGGTGTCTGCCCTGGAGGAGGTACCCCTGGACCAAAATGATTGTCAGCAAGCAGGTATTCATTCATTAGTACATTTTTAAAGTTGTAGAATATTACTTGTTATATCCGTATTAACAGGATTGTTTGCACAACTTTGTTCTTGCATCTTTGTGAAGACATTTTAGTGACATGGCAGCCGTCAGTTACATCAGTCCTGCAAACCCAAGAGATAGATGATGTGGTGAACCGTGGAAACAAGCATCCCTAAACAAGTTCTGCAGATCACCCTGTATGATGCTCAACTTAGAAGCTAGAAAGGCAAATCATTTCACTTATGGTGTCTCCTTCACCTCTTTGGTCCTGGTCCAGCAGATTCCACTGCCCGAGACTTCCTGCTCAGCCAAATATCAGGGCTGGTTAAAAGTGTGCATACTGGGACACTCAGCCTAATCCTGGACTTTAATAATAACTCTTAATAACTAATACTCCTGTTGTGTTTTTTTCCACTGTTGTTATTTTCTCAATTTGGACAATTTAATAAATCAGTTGCAAATAAACAGTTATGTTGTACATAGTTTGAGAAAATGATTCAAATACAGTTGAAGTGTTTACAATGATTTTTATTTATAAAGCTTTATACATTTTATGTTGGACATAGTTTTAAAAAAGTAATTCAAATAAAGTTCAACAAACAGCAAGTTCAACTATGTACAGTGATTAATATTTAAAGAATGTTATTTGTTTCCCCCCCTCTCGGCCCAGCTGGCTGTCATCCTCCTGCTCACTTTGGTGGCCCACTGAATAACTGGGCCCTGGAGTGTCCTCTTGGATGGCGGCAATTAGGACTGGAGGGCCTCTCTGGCAAACCCGGGTGATGTCGCTGCAGTGGGCTTCTCACTCCCTAAATCCAGGCAGAGGAAATCAAAAGTGGCAGTTGACAAAAACAGCAACAGTACAGGTTTACATGAATAAATTCAATACATTATAATTAACAATACATATTTCCATACTACTGTGCATACTTTGTATTTTTTTTTTTTTAATTTTCCCTTTTTTTAGGCTGGCAAAGGGGTGATTTTCCCCGCCAGGCCCATTTTCTCAAGAATTGCCCTGACAGACAGAATATAATAGAACATGTTAATCATGTTAATCCCTGAACAGCATCCAAAACAAAATGTATTAATCCTAATTCAGGGGCCGCATCCTTGGGAAGGCGCATTAGAAGGCCAATTACATCATAGCCAGGCGACAAAGGCTGTCCCAATTTGAAGGCTGCTCCAAATGCGTCCTTCATTTCCCCAGATTTGAAGGATCGGTCGGGTGTATCCATCCTGTCCCAGAATTCATAGCTCTGCCCAGCCAATTCCACTTTCCAACAATGGCGGCAGCTACTTTTTTATTTTAATATTACTCTTTCTGGGTCACAAAATTAACTTTTAAGATATTTTCAAGCGAGAATGTAGCTGTGTAAACTTCAAATATCTGCTCTGTTTATCAACACATCACATATTTGCAAAAAAGTGCTCCAAAGTTTTCAGAAACGTCTGTTACCCACAAGCTCGACAGCTGACTGGGAGGTCAAGGCTTACTAGAGCTGGAGAAAACAGCGGACTTCGTTTTCAATGTTTTCAGACCCTCTGCGGTCTTTTGCTACTCAGGTTAAACATGATATATAAATCACTTAAAAATGTTATAGTTTGGCTTTTTTTCAGTGTTTTATTTGTTCCTGAGTAAATCGGTTTGGCAGAGATTAAAGTTGTAGTTGTCACACAGAAAACTGATTTTTTACAATTATTTTCTTTTTGCTGTTTTTAGTGTTTTATATAAGAAAATAGAAGTTGCTGGATGTAAGCCCAGTTCAATGTAATAATGACTGTTACACGGCAGTAAGAACATTGTTTTATGCAATGTTTTTTCATTTTATATATGACTTCTCACTAGAGCTGGGCGATATAAGATTTTTTCATATCACGATATGTTTTTTTCATTTCAGGCGATAACGATATATATCACAATATAAGCCAAATAACTATATTTGTAAGATTTAAATGTGCAGTTGCTCACAAGTAAAATGTGAAATAATCAGCAGCTTGTTTTGATTTAAATATTTATTTCCCATAATAAGTTCAACAGGGTTTTTCAGATAAATAAAGGCAAATATTGCAAACTACACAAAAGGCAGCCGCTTAAAGCATTTAAGTTCCAAAATAGAACAAACAAAAAAGACTACTAAATTGTCAATTCCACTTAGAAACAAAATATTAATTCTAAAAATAAATCTTAGTTTTGTTTTACAGAAGAACAGACAAAATTGACTAACTTTTGTCAATATCAAATAAACTGAAAACTAAAAGGAAATTCTCAATCTCTCCTTGTTGTATAGCTTAGCTTTTCAAACAGTTTTAACAGTTACTTTAGTCTGACAAAAGCCGAATGACGAATTAGCGCTTTCAGTCAGAGATTGAGCATGCACCGGTTTATTGTATTTCCAGACTTGCTTTCGGCACAATTTACAGTGCATGCTACTCTGTTTTTTGTCAGACTTGAAATAGCCGAAATACCTTCACACTACGGAACTTCTATGGCCCTTCCGTTCGACAATCTCTCCGGCATTGGAACCATCATCCGTTTTCTCTTCAGTAACCTTCGGTCACGCTCTCGGTTGATTTTTCTCTAGTCGGCACACTCATTTCCTCTATTACCCGGGCGGCACGGCGGCTGGCTGCTTCCCAAACAAATACACATGTGCGGCTTGGCACTTGTGCTGTACGTAACAAGTCACGTGATGTGACGCTGCTGCTGTGATTGGTTCGGCTCTGCGCTACTTAATTTGGATTGGCTGTTCTTCTTTTTTATTTTAAGAGGACAAGAGAGATGAGGCCTATCGCAATAGTTTAATTTTTCTATCGAGAAAAAGTTAGTTCGCAATACATATCGTTATCGTTCTATCGCCCAGCTCTACTTCTCACCCATCAGCAAACATACGCTGCCCAGTTCCGGTGTTGCCAACTTAGCGACTTTGTCGCTACATTTCGGAAGTTTTCAGACCCTCTCAGCGACTTTTTTTTCTAAAAAGCGACTAGCGACAAATCTGGCAACTTTTTATGGTGTTATTGGAGACGTTTTGATGTGAAAGAAGGTGTTGCCGTGGGCACCTCGCCCGTGCCAAAGCGCTCACAGGCGGCACATAGTCCTCACGCAGCAGTCGCCTCCAGCTGCTGTCAGATCAGGAGATGTTCACCCTTACGTGTTCAAACTGCAAATGAATCGCGCATGAATGAAGCTGTTGCTCCCCTCCCACTGTAACGCAGGGCGGGAGCAGCGGTAAATGTACATTTTTCTTTGTCTACAATAACCAGGGTTCGTACGCTTTTTTCAGGGTCAAATTCAAGCACTTTTTAAGCACTTTCAAGGTCCCTTTTTAAGCTTTTCCAGCACACAGTTGCAGCAACTGTGACGTTCACTAGTAGAACTGACACACAAAACAAAACGACTACACTACACACTAACTACACAAGACAACGCACTAACTTGAGACTCCAAACATGATAAACATCACAAATCTCTCACTATCAAAACTCTCTCTCTTTTTCGCTCACTCACTTCCTCTCTTCCCAACAACCAAATACCACATGTTGCCAGTATCATTTTTGATTGGTCGACATGGTACATTTTTCCACCAATAGGGAAAGAGTGTTTTTTCATTTTTCACTCACAAGCAAAGCGTGTTTGCTAGCGCTCTCCTTAGAAAACGCCGTTTTTACCGTTTCTTCCCGGAGTAAACGCCACTGTTTTATTCAGACCCCCAAAAAACCATGGGTTTTACGTGACCTATCAACACAATTTAAAAACTGGTATATAGCTTGAAGTCTGCACGTTCGACCCAAGTTGAAATGGAGACTCTGGGTCTGTCGACCCCAGAGGGTTAATCAGAAAGCCTTAAGTTAGCTAGTTATGTATCGGGCTAATGTTTAAAGCTTTCACTTGAGTAAATTAACTCATATTACTGCTAAGTAATGTTAGCTAAGTTCACAGCATATTCCGTAATAGCGCTGCCATACTGCATCACACTCAGTGCATTTCAATCATTTCTCCAGCGAGTTTGATAGCTAGCAAAATAATAACCAAAATTTAAAAAAAATAGCATGTGTAACATATGTGTACTGGAAAATTATTTACTAGCACTCACCTATCATGCGACTGGAGAACGCAAACTCCGCCATTGTTGTTTTCCATCAAACACTCATTAAAACAGCAACCTACAGGTATGTTAGCGCACTCATCCCCGACTGTCCGAGGGAGGGGCGGGGTCACATATTGAAACAGACGCAAGGCAGCCCAGGCGGGGAAATTTTGCTTTTGCTTTTTGCAACTCATTTTATTTCTCTATCTGATAAGAAAACAATTCAATCAGATAGCTATTTATTGTGAATGAAATACAGTTACATTTTCAAGCACTTTTAAGCACCACATCTGAAATTCAAGCACTTTTCAAACCTTGAAAAGACGACATTAGAATTCAAGCATTTTCAAGGATTTCAAGCACCCGTACGAACCCTGAATAACTCAGTACACTATAATACATCATTCTAATCATTGCAAACTTAGAAATCGGATGTCCTTGCAGAGCCTTAACTCCATGTTGTACATCCGATTTCCACTGAAGAGGTTTGCTATGTTCATTTTGATTGTTAATGGTTAAAAATTCTTTTTACTGTTACTTTTTTTGGATCACAAGGTTTAAAACCACTTGAAGGAACACACACACACACACACACACACACACACTAAAAAAAGTAACTCCGCCAGTAAGTCCGGATAAAGGAGGAGGGTTGAAATTATTGAAAACAATAATTACTAAGAGAAAATTAATTTGTAGTTCTAAATATATTCTAAATGCTTTTAGGGTGTTTTTTTTTAACTCACTTTATGTCTCTTCCACAATGTTTTTTCTCTCTCCTACAGCGTCTCTTACATTTAAGTTTCTGTTCTGTGTCCTGTGTACTGTTTGTTTGTATGTGTGTCTTTTTGCTGCTGTTACAACCAAATTTCCCCTTGTGGGACAATTAAAGGATTATTCTATTCTATTTACATAGGCAGGACCGATTATGCAAATTAGGCGATGACATCATTTAGCGACTTTCAGGACAGCCAATAGCGATTTTCCTTACTGAGGAGTTGGCAACACTGCCCAGCCCTCTTCCAACACCTAAAAAAAGTAGTTATTTGTGGCTTGTCGAGCACACAGGCAAAGCAGACTGGGTTTATTATAAACTCAGCAAAATGTTGTATAAAAAGGAGCGCAAGTGTCAGCAGTGCAATGTAGGCCTTTGGCTACAGCTTGAGAGCAAGTGCTTTTTGGAGCTCTACCAGAAGCCTGAACTTATTTAGAAGAAAAGAGATGCCCAAAAACAAACCACAGGGCAGAAAAACAAACACTTGTTGTTGTTCAGTGTTTTACAGTTCATACTTCAAATTGGCTATTCTAAATCTTTTATTCATGGACATTTTACAGTTTTTACTGCCTCATGCAGTAAAAACTGTACAATTTCTATTTTATTTTTTGTCTATTTCTGTTATTAATCCCTGATTACACTGTTATAGTACACAGTGGAGAAAAAAAACCTACCAGATGTGGAAACAAATAGTAATTGTAAAAAAGGTACAAAAGCACACACTCACAGCTGATTGTATGCCATTTTTAACAGTTAAAACAAAATAACTCCAGACGGCCTGTTTAATATTATACGAGATAAAGGGTTAAAGAGATTGTACTTCTTCTAGCATCACTGCACATTTACGCAGCTTATGTTTAGAACTGTTATAAAATTCATTACCAAATTAATTTAACTCAAAGTGTATCTCAAAAATCAATAAATATGTTATAAACTAATGGGAGGGAGATCCTCTATGAGCCCAAATATACTACTATGACATGCTTAACTGCCAGTGAGACAAAGGCAATTTTTATTACAAATGAGAAATGACCATACCAATAAAGACTCTTAACTATTCAATTCTAAACAAAGTTACCCTCTGCCGTGTCCTTTGGAGCAGAATCCATGAATTTTGTACTAATTCATGGATTTCTTCACACTGTTCTTCAGATAGCTGTTGGATGTTCTCCTGACAATGACACAGGAAAAAGAAAAAAAAACTATCAGAGATTTTGTATAGCACAACAGTTACACAATCTAAACATGTATAAACACATCGATGATGCTTAAAGATTAGATGCATTTGACGAAGCATCAAATGCATCGGTCACTCTGGCACAGCTGGCTGCCAGAGTGACCGAGCCGCAGGCCGAGAGGCCGAGGGTACCCCACCCCCGAAGTGGCCCGAGCGAGCCCCAGGCTCCAGGCCCCGACAAGCAGCCACCAGGAGTGAGCCGGTGTGTACCTGGACGCCCATCCCCAGACACAAAGAATCACCAACGCACCGATGTCTGAGGGCGTCTGCCACTGGCAGGGGAAGTGGTGGGGGGAGATAGGCCTCCATACCTTGGAGGGCCTGAGATGTCCCTAGAAAGGTGGCGTCTGATACCCAACCTGACATATAGACACAGACATACAGGCACACACAGATACAGACATGCATTCCCACCCTCATGCTCTCATATGCAATTACTCAACACTCACCCAACGTGGAGACAAACATAAATAAAGACACTGTACACACAGTCACACTCCCCAAGCGTACTCTAAGCCCCAGGTCTAGGTACTGCACCCAGACCCAGGTAGTGTTACCCTTTTCCCTGGGGTGGAGAGAAGCAGACTGCCCCGGCTCGGCAGCAGCAGGGAGACCCCACATTCCAGACCCCAATCGAACGGCCAACTCCTCCTCCTCCTCGCCCCCCCCGCTCCCCGCTCCAACAGGCAGCAGAGAACGAGGGTGTGTGAAGACACCAAACCTCCCTCGCCTGCTCATATGTAGTGTTGGTGCATGTGTGTTATAAGGCGCATTTAAAACCCAGGAGGGCATGGAGCTACCTGCCAGAGAGCAGCAGCTAAGCGCATAGCCCCTCCTGATAGCCCTCAATGTCTACATGCATTTAAAATTGAGAGGTGGGCAACGACGCCAGGGGTGAGGTTGTACACCCTGATGGTCTTTTGGATTCTGTGTAGCGTGCCCACCCCCAAGGTCCTATATGTATGTGTTATGAGAGTGTGAGTAATGTGAATGTCTAAGTTGTAGGATAAAATTGCACCCCCATACTCTGCAACCCAGCAGGGAAAGGGGGCCCAGGCCCATCCAGACCGGGGCCCAGTTCAGCAGCGCCGCCCGGCCCCACAGTGCCCGAGACAGCCCACCCGACCCCACCACAGAGAAAAGTCTGCATACCAGAGCCATCATTAATTCACAACACAAGTAGGATGGCCAAGAGAGTTTGCTTGACAACTTCCATACCATATGATTTATCTGTGTGATCCACTATGTGATCACCAGGAAAATTGCACTTTAACCCAACTCACGTTCAGATGTGCTGTCTAAGAAACATAATTCTGAATGTTTTTCATTATATAATTATTCACCCCTGGCTGCAAATGGGACACCCAAGTTACCTGAAGTAGGAGACACTTGTATAATTTGGGTCAATAACGTAACACAGGTATTTCCTGAAAAGGCTGAACTCATAGTGACAGGTCACATGGAGCTTTCACATAAAATCACACTCACCTAATTTTCTTAGAGAAGCAAGGAGGATCCCACAATGCAATTTCAAATGAAACTTGAACTTTCCCGCACTCGAAATAAAGTGGGAAAACCTTTCCAGTGCCGTTACTGCCGATGTTAGTTGCATTGTTGGAATGTGAATGTGCTGTTGGTGGAGAAGGCTGCTTGGAGCTGGCAACATTGTAGGTAAGGCCCAAAACCATCAGCAGGAACACTGCCAACCTGTTGTGCATCTTGAGCAAGATGGATTAAAGAATGTACATTATAACCAACAAAATCAAGACCATAGATAAAACCAAAATCAGAGACCGCTGTTTTCTCCGCTAGCTTGATAGTTGAGTGGGAGGTCAAGGATCCATCAATAGCAGCAGCTACTAAGTTTTAATATTACTCTTTCTGCGTCAAAATAAACTTTTAAGATATTTTCAGGTGAGAATGTAGCTGTGCAACAGGCTGTACCTGGGTGTGGATCTCTTCATCAATGACAAGTTGTTTTTTCTTCACCACCAGCAGCTTCATCAGGGGTTTGATAGTCATGCCCTTCAAAGAGGATAAGAGGAACAAGATATTATACAATGTACACACACCCCTACAGTGGTTAGGACAGAAACCTATGTGTCCACCCGCCTGTTCAAACAATTTAAACTTATTGTAGTGTTTTTCTAACATTTCTGCATCTCTTTGTCAAAATAATGAAGAAACTTCACACTTTGACACATGCTGATCTTTTTAAATCAGACCTGGTTACTGAAATCAGCTGAAGGCTGAGTAGTATTACAGGGCATATTTGTTAGAATATCTAGCAGCATATAATATTTTACAGTAAACAGGAAGTCCCAGATTTCAACAAAATCACGCAAAACTAGTTTACAAAGTAAATGTAAATCTGGAAATAAAAATCTGCATAACTCGAACAAATGTACTTCTCCTGTCATCCTCCCCATCTTATAATAATGTGTAATGTTTGTTTTCATGTATGTAAATTGATCTACTTTTTAAACTGCCAATATTGAGAAATAAACAACTCGGACAAAAAACTGAAGCAAACAACAGCATCATTCATTCTCTTAACTAACTTTTACTTAGTTCTACTGGAAATATTCTTATGTTATTATATGGTGCGATTGCACATCTCTGCACCTCGGCAGCTTGAATCAGAGTACCATTCTGCTTATTAAATTGATTAAGACAGCCATATGGTTAACGGTATAAACTGGATGACAGATCCCTGCTGTTTAATAATACAGGCATGTAAGCACAGGACGCTTTGCCTTTATCACCTCATGTTTATTCCATAATGTTTATTTATATAAGGACTAATATACAAGAACTTTCAATGACAATTGTTTCTTCAAGTAACTTGCAATTTGATTAAAATGCTGCACTTTCGGCTCATAGCACAATTAATCAATGTCAGATGGGAGCAATAAGACTGACTGCATTTTTAACACTTTGTCATATCAAAGGCATCTGAGCCTAAACAAAAGATCTATTATTTTAGTCCGAGTGACTTTTATCTTCTTTCTACACTTGTAAAGATCCCTGCTCATAATTTAAGAAATGTAACACTCTGTACTGTAGTTTAACATTTAACTACAATATAAACATCATGAATATCTTACCAAACTAACTAGTTTCATATGGCCATCTTGAATAAACAGTCATGCCAGTTAAAACATCCAGTGACACTAAATTAGACACTCAGCCATGACCAAGATCACAAATCCAGACTTGTAAGGGCTCAGTTCCTAGTATAATGGCCACTAGGAGAAAACACATGTAACCCAAAAAGAGAAATCTCACTCAAGCGCCTGTTGACAAATAAAATGATGAAGATTTTCACTTCATACAAGTCAGACTTCCAAATAATAATGCTCATGCAGACACAGACAAATTAAACTTTAGTTGTAAATTAAGGTTGTAATTATAAACTCCAAGTTCAAGTGGTAATTCTAGCAGCATGAATAAAATATGTTCAAAAACAAAATTGGTTTAAAGCGAGAGAATGTTTTCAGGGTTTTATTTTAGTTGCTGGGTGCCTGGGTCCAACTTACTTCTGAAAACCTTCCTACAATCCCACCTGGAGACGTGGCTAAGTGATGCACCACAGTGCTTAAAATAAACAAAACACAATATAGGTGCAACACTATGTGTGTCTTTATCTTGAATTTATCTTTCTTAAAGAACCAAGCTTTCAGGTAACCAATATCTGTTATTCCTTATTCACAGTTTTTGCATTTGATATACAGATTTTCTCACTTGCAGTTGTGTTAGGATACACAGCTACAGTAAAAAATGTCATTTTCAAAAACAGGAGTTCAGAGAAAAGAAAATATGAGTTGAGACTGAGCAACTAGTTTGATCAAATAGGCTTTTTTTCCTAAGGGAGGAAGAAATAAGCCTCCTGTAAATACGTTGTATGAAGTGTTTTTAAGTTTAATTCTCTGCATGCATGAATGGTTGCAAAAACAACATTTGTTCTGAGATAGACTAAATTCTTCCTTGGTGACCACTGGCGATTCAAGTACAGGGAAACATTCAAACTAGATGATGCATTAGATACAGATATAATCGACAAAAAGGAGATCTTTTGCAAACCAGCATTAATACTGCTGAGAGATGGAGGCGAGTGGGCAGAAATACACATCGTGATAACAACTGTTGTGATGTCCAACCTGCATATCTGGCATCAACAAGACATTTTCGCCCCATGAACGACTGTTTATTGGATATTTTCTCTTTTTCGGGCCATTCTCTGTAACCTTTAGAGAGGACTATCAGGGAAAATCAGCTGATTCTGAAATGCTAAGACCAAGTTTGTCTGGAAATGACAACCATGAGACATTCAAAGTCATTTAAGTCATCCTCCTGATGCTAGATATGAACTTCAGAAGGTCATCTTTACAGCTTGACCAGTCCTTAAATGCACTGGGTTGCTGCCATGTGACCAGTTGAACTGGTATAGCTAATAAGTTAAAGTGTACAATGCATTTTCATGAAAAGTTCTGATAAATTCTTTGTAACCCTCAAGAAAAAAAAATTCTAACTCCAACTGTTTAAGAGGGTTTTTTTGCGGGGGAGGGAGATTCCTGGTTACTAAATAAATAAATAAATAAATAAATAAAGTACTCATACCTGAACAAAGACAATGAAGAAAATCACTGTAATAATGGCAGTGATGTCTCTGTCTCTCTGGAAAATGATCAGTTTCCAGCACGAAAGCAAGACAGAAGGCAACAGCACCTCACAGGTCACTGCAGGTAATTAGAAACTGATCCTCTTTGGTCAGATTGGCACTATGAAATTTGTTGGTGATAAAGGTCAGACCAACAACAGCTGGAAAGAAGAATGTAAGTGTCAACAAACAAGGATTAAATGCAATATGTCTAGTGTATTTAGATTGTTTTTCTTGCAAAGTATTTTAATAATAATAATAACAACATTATCTGTAAAACACTTTCAAACAAGGTGCTGAACAGTTATTTGAGATTAAAAAAAGATAAAAACAAATAAAAGCAATACAATTTAAAAACTAAACTAACAAACACACAATTAAGACACACAGGATAGGGTGAACAGTGGGTCTTTAACTTAGCTTTAAAAAATCTCATAAGATTTCAGGGAAATAAACTTTCTCTTCAGAGCTGTTCTAGCTTTTGGTTAACAAGTATGCGAATACTTGTATGTATGTATGTATGTATGTATGTATTTGCTAGTATGCATACATTTGAAAAAAAAAAAAAATCACACAAAAATACAGGACTGACCTATGACCCGTGCAACAACACACAGAATTACTGTGACTAGGATGAAGGTCCAGTTCCAAACTGGTTTTTTTTTGCCTGTCCCGTTTGGCTCTTTTGCCATCAGAATTATTGTCTAAAGGCGAAGAAAGATGCCCAACGGATTTACTTTACCAAATGGACCATTGCCTTGCCGTAATGGTCTATTTGATTCACCTTTTATTTTTTATTTTATTTTTTATTTTCACTTTCTAGATAGACTTGAATGAGGAAAAGAAAAGGGAAAGTTCCAAACTTAAGGTCCGCCAACTGTGACCCCTCCCACAAAAATAAAAATGAGGCTTTCATTAAAGCTGCTCCACACATTCAAAAAATATTTTATAGTCATTTCAGACTCGCAGGAAATGTTGGCCTGGATATAGGGTCGCATCACAACACAGCATGTGATTAACCTGTAAAGAGAAATGGTAATAATAGAATTATTTTTTAAATATATTACGTAATAATATTATTATATATAGTAATATAATATACACAATACAATTAATGTGGGTTTTTTTTTTCCATTTCACATCCAGTTGGCAACATTATAGACCACAATAGTCAGGTAACACACAGCCATGGTATGTTAAAATTAGTACCAGTTGGCTTGAGCTGGCAGCAACAGTGACCACTTTAAAACAAAAAACACAGCTCAGAGGTTCAGTTACATACTAATTTGGAAAAATAAAGATATATTACAATTCCTGTCTGGTAGCGAACTTCTCTAATCTATTCATGCAATGTTTCTGTGTCAAAAAGGGCCAAAAACAACCTACAAATATGCTCAATAAGCAACAGCAACCGGTCAGCATTCTTTCTCCTTTTCAGTACAGTGGTCCCTCGTTAATCGCAGGAGTTGTTCTAAAAATAACCCACGATAGGTGAAATCCGCAAACTAGCCAGGTTTATTTGTTTTACAATTATTATAGGCTGTAAAAACCCCTCACTACACACTTTATACACTTTTCTCAGAAAGGCATGAACATGTTCACACTTTTCTCTCTTGTTTAAACACTCTCAAAGTTCAAACTTTTGTAGAAAAATAACTCCAGTATTATAGAGTGAAACCAACTTCAGAGTCACAGTGCTAGTGATTTATGTAAATGTGACAAGCTGAATGCATTCTGTACTGTACAGGAGACACTACACGGAGGAGATTGATTGGCTGTAGGCCATTGTCAATCAGGTTGTAGAACACAATGTGCTGCAAAAAAAAGAAAACATGCAAATTCGCACTAAACAAAATCCACAAAACTGTGAGGCTGCGAAGGGTGAACCACGTTATAGCAAGGGACCATTGCATTGACTTTGTCTTTCTAGGTTTTGCAGAATGATAAAAGGAATTGACATCAATAAAATTCCTCCTTTACAGACCAGTAATACAGAAAACCAAAGTTTAAGGTGAGGGGCAACACATAGCTGCAGGCAAGGGATTGTCCTTGAAGCTACATATCCATCATCAGGTTCATATGCCTTTTTCAGGGTCAAATTCAAAGTTTCTAAGCACTTTCAAGGTCCATTTTCAGGTTTTTCCAGCACATCCCCCCGAAAAAAAGGAAAGGAATGCCAGTTTCAATTCGCATCACCTCAGTAAGACTGAGAGACTGAGGAGGAGCTTCTTCCCGCAGGCGATACGGTCTCTCAATCATCACACCACCACATAGAACGGACCCACATATATGGTTCTTACACACACACACTGGACAGTCTGGACTTTGTTTACACTTAATCACTTTAAGCATATTTGCACTGCACAAGACACCTACAATGTGGTTTGCACAACACTGGACATTATATTTCTCCATTTCCATTTAATACTTGTAAAATGCTGCTGTTATTGTATATATATTTATATTTCTTCATACATTCTTATATATTTCTATACTGTGTATTGTGTATTTTGTTGTACAGCTACTTTATTTTCAACTTTAATTCATATATATTTATCTTATTCTTTCCCAGTTAAATATACCCTTCATTCTGATTTGTATTGTATTGAGTATTTTGCTGTACAGTTATTTTATTTTAAACTTTAATTCATATATATTTTATCTTATTCCTTCCCAGCTAAATTTACCCTTCATTCTAATTTGTGTTGTACAGTTATTTTATTTTCAACAAATTCATATATATATTTTATTTTATTCCTTCCTAGTTAAATTTACCCTTTTTAATTTTCATATTTATTTCCTATCTTATTCATAGCCTTTTCTTTTTTCCTTAGGTCACGAGCAGTTGTGTAAGCATTTCACTGCATATCGTACTGTGTATGACTGTGTATGTGACAAATAAAAATTTGAATTTGATTTGAATTTTGACCATGTGAAAGTTAAAACAAATCATCCAGGTGAACTTAAACACCTTCATTCCCCTTTTGTTAAAAAGTAGAAAATTGCACCACACAAAAATACTGCAAAAGGAAAATGTTGCCTTATATGCATATAGTGTATAAACTCACAACACACAGAGATATTCATCCCCTGTTGAAAAAAAGGAAATAATTATTAATAAGTCTCTGTTTGTTGAGGTTTTTAAGTTAATTCCCAATAAAACTAACTATAAGATGTTTAACTACATTGCTGTCTGTATTATGGGACAGGCTTTGAACAGATGACATACTCAGTTCAATTTAACATAGAAGACCTTAAGAATGCACAAGCATCTACCTAAAATCTATTTAATCTATCATCCCTTAAATAAACAGGCATCCTTAAAGTATGAAATATTTATATACAAAAACATAAATGTGTCTACTGTCTCAGTGGCTGATATTGCCCCACAGGCCTCGGTGTGAGCTTGAAGCCATTTATAATGTTTAAGTAGTTTAATGTGTAGGTGTTAGGGCTGCCACGATTACGTCAAATATCAAAATCGTCGACGACTAACTTAATGGCCGACGCGTCGTTTGAAGCTTTCTAAGATCCTGAAAGACGCAGGAATAAGTAGTAGGATTTAACGGACTGAAACAGAAGATAGTCGAGAATTTACTGTTATATTTTAGATAGCGAGGAGCAGACGGCTGAGTTCATTAAACTCCACTGAGACAATCTGCAAATTTCATTAAAAGTTTAATAAACTATCATCTTGTCTTTATTTTTAGTTAGCACATACCTCAAACACTCCAAGCTGTAAGCTAATGATAGTTATATAAGAGCAGATGCATGATGATACAATAAGCTGTACGTTTCACGTCCAGTGGATGCATGATCTGATTAGTCGTCTAATCCAGCGGTCCCCAATCCCCGGGCCTCGGACCGGTACCGGGCTGCGAGAGTTGAGGCTCAGGTGTGAAATGTATGGTTTTCAGGGTTTTTATCGGTTTTCAGCGTTATTCTGTTATCGTTTTTATTGTTAACTTGGTTTTCCTGGGTCTTTTCACATGTGTTATGAATAAATCTTCTTTTTTTCGGTACCGGTACTAGTTTTATTTTGTTGTATTTATCCGCGACACCTTAAAGGCCGGTCCGTGAAAATATTGTCGGGCATAAACCGGTCCGTGGCACAAAAAAGGTTGGGGACCGCTGGTCTAATTGCAAAAATAATCAGTGACTAGTCAACTATCAAAATAATTGTTTGTGGCAGCCCTAGTAGGTGGTCACGATAAACAAATTTTGAATGAAAGCCAGGGTACCACAAAAACAAGTAGCTGAGATAATCCATCCACAATATGAGGTTAGTCATTAATATACTGCAACAACATGGGAATAGAGCAGCTGCGAGAGAACATTAATAAATCAATGGTAGGGAAGTGGAGGAAGCGCAGTTGTTGGCTTTTCCCATATTCCAAAAGTGCTTTGTCTCTTTGCTATTACTGTCGCCTGGCATCATTTGCAGATGATGTTGTTTGCAGCCGCTGCAATACTTTCAACCAAAACAGCCGTGGCTTGATGACACCATCAACATGCGCTATCACGGTAGAGCGGTATAGTCAAAATCTCTACTGTTGGCCAAATTTATATCGTTTCTACTGTATACCGTTTCTACCGCCCACCCCCAACACCTCCAAAAATCGTATAAAACCAAGCATGAGGCCTCTCAAGAAGGAAGAGCAAGAATCACCTCTTGTTATGTGAAGGCTGTGTGCAGGCAGGAATGGTGGACCCAAAGTGCAGACGCTCAGAGGCAAAAGGTGAACTCAAAACAGCTTTAATGCTGAACTCAAAAAAAGGTAACAAAACTGAGACCCCAAGGTGAACTTACGCCAACAGAACACACAGCTAGATAAGGGTAGATCGTGAACCAGACAAACTGAAACACAGGGCTTAAATACATGGAGGGAGCAATCAGGGAATGGGCAACAGGAGGGAAACACAGCTGGGGCAAATCAGGCCTAATGAAACAAAGGAAGCACAACCAGACGCATTTAAATGAGACACGGACTTTCAAAGTAAAACAGGAAACATAACACAGACTGAACTTACAGACACAGACTCACAGGCAAGCACTACAGAGGGAACAGAGATGTGGGACCAGGGCAGACACAGACAGTGGCCGTTTATCAATGCCCAAATGCGCGATGCGCTCGCGTGTTTCGGTGAGTACGCACCGCCGAGAACGCACGGGAGTACGTACCGCCGAGAACGCGAGAGCACGGACTCGCTTGGCCGCTTTCTCAATTCTCTCACGCACGCGAGCACGGACTCGTGATTTGTACAGTCGGAACACCAGCGTGCGTGATGATGTCACAGGTCCGGAGTTTTACTGCCGTCCCTCTTAATGTAACTGTGAGTAACATGTTATGAAGCTTAACTTTAATCACAGCCAAACCGGTTTACTCAGGAACAAATAACACACTGAAATAAACCAAACATTAACATTTAGAAGTGATCTACGTGACTTATATATCATTTTTAACCTCAGTAGTGAAACCTCTATTAATAAAAATAGTGTACATGTACATACGTGTACATACCTTAATAAAAACAAGCAGGTGAGATGTTAGAACGCTTTTATTTCTATTCTAGTGGACACTCAATACTATAGACAGCTGCTGGGGTTTCTTTAACCTGAGTAGTGAGAAGACCGCGAGCGGGGGGGGGCGATGTGCCGGGAGTCCGCTGTTGAGTTTTGGACGAAATGCATTCTGGGATATATAGCTGTCCCAAGTCTACACCGATGCATGCTCGATAAAATGGGCGGATCGAGAACACATCCGGGACTTTTTCGCGTTCTCGGCGTGATGCGTACTTCGAATTGGAACAGTACTTGGTCTCCGACTGATGACGTATCACGAGTACACGAGAACGCAAGTACGCACAAGTACGCATATTGATAAACGCCCACTGACTGGACACGGGGAAATAGCAGACAGGGGAGACAGCAACTAAGGATTACACAGAGACATAAACCATAAGACAGAACTCTAACAAAGAAACCAAAGACTAGAAATGATAAATAATATAATAAAACTCAAAACCCTGGGTCAACGACCCAGGCATCCAAACACCTCTGCTGCTGAGGATAAACTCATCCAAGTCACCAGCCACAGAAATCGCAAGTTAACATCCACTCAGATCAGAGCCCAGATAAATGCCACACAGAGTTCCAGTAGCAGACACATCTCTACATCAACTGTTCAGAGCAGACTGTGTGAATCAGACCTTTATGGTCAAATAGCTGCTAAGAAACCACTACTGAGGAAAAGCAACAAGCAGAAGAAATTTGTTTGGGCCCAGAAACACAACCAGTGGAAATCTGTGCTTTGGTCTGATGAGTCCAAAATGAGATCTTTGGTCCAGACACAGCAGACAATTTTTCAACAGCACAATGACCCCAAACACACCTCCAGGCTGTGTAAAGCTGGGCATACACTGTGCGATTTTTTCAGTGGCGCGATTCAGCTCCTGCTCAAACTGTACGATTGACTCGCAGGGGTTAGAAGTTCGTAGGTCATGATGCAGGGTCTCACACTATACGGCCCGATGCTCTGATGCGACCTGAGTGCTCACACTGTGCGTCCACAAAAATGAAGGTTATAACAGAAAATCTGTCGCTCGCTCTCCCTCTCTCTCTTTCACTCACACAGACACGCACACCACCACCATCAACTTTGCTAAATTGCTAATGAAAAACATTGGTCAGGCAGCTGTGATTGAGAAGCGGTGTAAATCCAACTATTTTCACGGTTGTTGTGGTCGTGATAATTTTGTGAGGCCACATCGAAAAGGCTCGGATGAGCTTTCCAAAGTTCTACAAGTGCCTCCATCGCTTGTGTCCAGAACACACACACTGTGCTACTCCGTCTTTTTCACCGACGTTTATGTGTTTGCGCGTGTGCAGTGTGAGCGGCTGCGGTGACACCCTCATGACGGTCGGGAGGATTTCAAACAGGTTTGAAATCCTCCCGACCAAGCGATTGATGATCGGGAGCTGGTCGTGAGGTGTTAATCGCTTCTCGTTACCCCACGTATACTACACAATGCACGACGCACGATGAAGGCCAAACTCGGGCCGATCACCAAAACGGTCGCACGACTCAAAAATCGGCTCAAAATGGGCCAAAAATCGCACAGTGTAAGCCCAGCATAAGGGAGGGAGAAGGAGAGTGATTGACAGGGGATTTCTTTAAATCACCCTGCCGTTCTTCAGCTGAGACGGCTGAGTCAGAAAACACAACACTGCAGAAATTTTTCACTCGCGAGGGGCAGTCATGGAACGCACGAACTGCACCCCACGACTGTCCGCGTCCTTTATTTATACAAGATGTTTTGTGTGTGTGTGTGTGTGTGTGTGTGTACAAAGGTAACAACGTCATTTAGAGCCGCGGGTTTTTCCCCTTCACTACATTTGCATGTTCTTCTAAAAGAGCTGAGGTTTCACTTCTCTGTTCTCTGAAGACAGGAAGCGGTTAGTAGCTGCACACAAGTTACTAGGTGAAAAGTCACTTAGACATGTCCTTAATAATGAGATAAAAAGATACATTTCATATAGCTGATCATATTATACAATATTCTCTTGACAGTGATGGTGTGCTGTGTTGTCAGATCGCCTGGCCTCCACAGTCACCTGACCTAAACCCAATCCAGACGATTTTGGAAGGAATGGACCTTAGAGTGAAAGCAAAAGGGCCAACAAGTGCTCAGCAACTCTGGGAACTCCTTCAAGACTGTTGGAAAACCATTTCAGGTGACGACCTCATGAAGCTCATCGAGAGAATGCCAAGAGTGTGCAAAGCAGTAATCAAAGCAAAGGGTGGCTATTTTGAAGACTCAATAATATAAACAAGTTTTGAGTTCTTTCACACTTTCTTTGTTTACTACAAAATTCCATGTGTTCATTCATAGTTTTGATTCTTTCAGTGAGAATCTACAATGTAAATAGTCATGAAGAAGAAAACCATCAAGAACCATTAAATGAGAAGGTGTGTCCAAACACACTCACTCTCTAATATAAATATATATAATATATTAAAAAAACCCAACACACAGGCATTAAGTAGTATGACTATTAGGAAATATTCTTTGGTAATGACACAAGAAATATATATACACAAATACACACACACACACACACACACACACACACACACATATATACATATACACATATATACATATATATACACATACACATACATATATGTATGTGTATATCTATATATAGATATATAAAATAAATGCTGACAGCACTAGTATATACATATCCACATCTCGCTCTCTCTCATATATCTCACCTATGGTGGATGTGTGGCTGGGCTGAGGGATGGGGCTGGCTCTTTTCTGCTGAGGGGGGAGACACTGTGCAGTGGCACTCCTTTTTCTTTTTTTCTTTTTTTTGCCTGTCCCATTGGGTTCTTTAGCCATCAGAATAGTTGTCTGAAGACCAACAAGGATACCCAATGGATTTATTTTGCCAAATGGATCATCATGGCCTTGCCGTATTGGTCCATTTGATCGGCACTCCTTTTAATTTTTGATCCACTGTGTATTGGAACTTACTTGACTACTTTTTTGGGGGGGGACCAAGACAGCACAACTGATCAGATGAGAAGTCAGCTCAACTGATCAGTTGTGCTGTCGATGTGTCACACGGGTAGATACATACAGTAAACAGTAAAAGAAGATACAGAGAAAATCCGTTGGATCACCTGTTAAAAGAAGAAAAGGAAAAACAACAAGAGAATAAGACAACATAGAGAGAACAACCTAGATACGTATAAGTAACATCCATCCATCCATCCATTCACTTCCGCTTATCCTTTTCAGGGTCGCGGGGGGCGCTGGAGCCTATCCCAGCTGTCATAGGGCGAGAGGCGGGGTACACCCTGGACAGGTCGCCAGTCTGTCGCAGGGCTAACACACAGGGACAGACAACCATTCGCACTCACATTCACTCACACATTCACACCTAGTGGCAATTTGGATTATCCAATTAACCTATCCCCTCAAAGTATAAGTAACAGTAAATACTAAATATTAAGTGTTATTGAGCAGCACGCAGGACCGACAGTGCACAATATACTTTAAGGTAGCAGCCAAGGTAGATATAGTTTGTGTAAGCAAGGACCCGTGTGTACATCTGTGTGTGTGAGCACGGTTTAGTTCAAAAGGTTTCTCCATGTAACGATCTGCTAAAGGGTGTGGGGAGCCATAGCCCTCCCCCCCAGAGTATGAAGCAGGCACGGAGGAGTTAGTTAATCATTTACAAATCAATATTGTCTGTATGGACAGTAATTTTAAAAAGCGCACATGTAAAACACATGTTTTAAGCAATGCGGTTGAAAAATTAGGGCGCACCTAAGTTTTGTGCTGGTGCACCAAAGAAAAAAATGTTAGACGCACCAGTGCCACCTAGGCCTGATATATATACATACACACACACACACACACACACACACACACACAGAAGAAAAGAATATAGCGCAATATATATCGTTACCACACATGCTTCAAATTATACTGCAATATGGATTTTAGTCCATATCGCCCAGCCCTACTCTGTATGTAGAACACAATCTGAAAATGTGTTATTTCTTTGGTGTCTCTGTGGGCTGTTATATAGCTGACTTGGACAAACTTACGCAATGATGCCAGAGAGGTTGAACATCTCAGCTGACAGGTAGGCCATGTTCCAATACGAAAAAACCACAAGAGGCTCAACGATGCCCGTATTGGAGGTGAAGCGTGTGGTGTAGGCAGTGAGGATGCCGTAGCAAGATCCAACTAGGATGCCACCCAGTCCAGCTAAACTGAAAGCGATGACTCCCAGGAAGATCTTCAGGAATGTCACTGAGGCAGTAACATAAAATTCCTGATAAAGACGATACAATACCTATGAGAGGGAAAGTGAAAGAGGGAAGAAAAACTGAATTACAAAAAAAGATACGAACTAATGAATATTAGTCAAATAGTTTAAGAAACAGGAGACTGGCAGGTGATAAGGACATGAACTAATGTCTTAATCAACCAGTCAGGGTGCAGTTAAAATCCAGTCAAGGGATAAGCACAGAATGTATTGCTCACTGTGAAGCACTTTTTTCATGAAATATAATGAAAATAAATTTGAACTCTGGGCTGGTTACATATTGTATGAATTAAAATGCAAATATTACAGCAAATCAGAAATCCAAGACCACAGTTCACAAAGTATATCACATTATTTAAATGTCAAGATTAGTATGGTTACATAGGTTGGAAAAAAAATAAGCATGCACAATGTGTGAGTGTGGTATATATTTTTGACTTGTGCCAGTGTCACTTTAGCCAGAAAAATGTCTGCTTCTCATACATATATATCAGTCTGGTGTGCTACTTAGACTCCAGTTCGTTCACTCACCACAGCTACAGCATCGCTCAGGATTGACTCGCCGAACAGCAGGATGTGCAAGATTTCTTTCATTTGGATCTTCTCAAATACAGCAGCAGAATCCACTGCTGATGTGATGGATCCAAAGAGCAGGCACTGCAGTAGACCTGTGTTGGTAAGTACAGTACTGCCTGTGCCAATCTTACACACTCCATAAAGAATGCCCCCAACAAAGAGGGCATTCCAAATGGAACCCACAAAGCCAAATAACAGAACTCTGCCCAGGTTCTCTAGTAAGGGTTCGATGGGCAGGAAGTAGCCAGCATCTAAGACGATGGGTGGAAGCAGGCAGAGAAAGAATAATTTATGGAGGATTTGTGGGACTTCCTGTCCACCGGCCATAAAGAGTCCCCCGAACATCAAGCCCACCACAATAAAAAGGCACCTATCAGGCACATGGGTAGATAAATGTGGAAGCCGCTGGAACCCTGGATGGAAACAAAAGAAGAGACAATATCATGTAAGGAAACAGCAAACATGAACAAGGGCATGATATGAGTTATGACTATTGGCACAGAGCAGCAGAAGGTTTGTATTTATAGTATAGACCACCTGTGCTCACTGTCAACTACAAAACAAACGCAGTTCCATGTGTAAAATACAAGCAAATGGATATTAAGCGAATAAAATGCTTTGTCGTGGTTTATTGGTTAAAGGATGAGTAAAAACAAACAACGAAACAGTTTTTGTGGACACTCCCTAAAATTTACCTTACCGTTTTCTGCCTTACAGAGATTACACTGAAGAAACAAACTCAAACATGTCAACCCCATTGCATGAGAAATCAGCTGTGACATTCAGCACTTTTATTATGTTGTCAACTTCTTATTACAATTTAATCTTCTGTCATATCGCAAGACTAAAGGAGCTCGCATCCCTTAAATTTCTCAGTACTTTCCCCAAATGTGATAATTGTTGGTGACTTTAATATCCATGTGGACAATGATAAAATCCCTTTTTCCAGAGATTTTACTTCTTGTTTGCGCTTCTACAATACAAAACATTTTCTACTCATTCTACAGGTCATATCTTGGATTTGGTCTACTGTTCTGGCATTACCCCCACGCACTGTAAAGCCCATTTGGTACCCCAATCTGATCATATGTTTATTTCTTTTACTGTAAATACAATAGCCCCCAAAACCTGCACTCCCCGTGACATCATAACTCGTAATCCTTAAGAGACCATATTACCCCAATTCTTCAACAGCTTCACTGTTTTTTTGCATTTTTTTTGCATTTTAATATATTAGAATCTATTTTAATGTACTGTTTTATTGATATCTTTTCTCTTTGTCAGGTGACCTTGGGTTTTAGAAAGGCGCCCTCGAATAAAATGTATTGTTATTATTATTATTAAATAACTTTTTCTGAGACTACGACGTTGTGTCTTTTGAGTTTACGAATGGTAACAGAGGATGGTTTCCAACTATAAAGTACCACCAAAGCTTGATGAAGCCAGGCCATACAAGTACTGGAAGAATTAAGTTAATATTTGGAGACGAGTTATGAAGCTGGATAAAAAGGAAGTAGGCACTTAAGGTAGCGCTGGGACTCAAGGAGAGAATCAGAGAAACGGCCATGGAGCAGTGTTGGGTGTAACGCGTTACTGTAATTAAATTACTTTTCCACTGAAAAAGTAGACTAACTAATTACTGTTCATTTTTAGGTATTTTAATTACAGTTACTTACAATGTACTTGCGTTACATTGTAAAATAATTAAACTCGCTGAATATCATTATTTAATTTCAATAATTTGTCTTCTAAACGTAGAAGTAAACTCTGCCGCTTTAACATCCCTGTAGTGCAGCTGCACGTCATTTCGCACCAGTTTGCTGCATAGTCGTATTCTAAAGCGGAAGATGTCAGACTCGGCTGAAGCGAGTGGCTGTTTTATGAAATGGACATATTCCCGTCTCTTCACTTTTCTGAAACAAGCAGACAAGAACATTACAGTAATATGTAAGCTATGTCCTGGGGAGAAAAAACTATTGGCTGCTGTTAATAGCACGAGTAATCTACTAAGCGCCTGACACGAGAACAGTAACAACCACTACAAGGTACTAACCCAATCAAAAACTTTGGCAAGCCCTAACCTGGCACGTGCAGAGGGGAGGGGGGGATAAACACCCGCTATTGAAACTGTTGGAGAAACACAAGTTAATTGGGTGACGCTGACTGATGCAACAAAAACCAGTAAGAAGGCTGTACACATCGCTGGACTGGCCATCGGGCAGTAAAAAACAAACACCAACACAAAATCCGAAATCAGACCTCCAAGTAATAGTGATGGGATTTCAGGCTCTTTTTAGAGAACCGGCTCTTTCGGCTCGGCTCACTAAAAAGAGCCAGTTCTTTCGGCTCCAAACCGGATCTTCAGGTTGTTTTGTTGCTTTAATTAATTTATTATTAACAATAATATAAAATTATGCACAAAAGGAATTACTAATGTAAAAAAAAAGTGGTTTTATTTATATATGTTTATATATAAATCTATGTGGTGGCCCCTAGAGACAAAGCACGTACAAACTCCAAAACACATTTCTAGCGTTAACTGAACTTCCAAAACAGAGCTACCTAGATCAGCGGTCCCCAACCTTTTTTGTGCCACGGACCGGTTTATGCCCGACAATATGTTGACGGACCGGCCTTTATGGTGTCGCGGATAAATACAACAAAATAAAACTAGTACCGGTACCGAAAAAAAGAAGATTTATTCATAACACACGTGAAAAGACCCAGGAAAACCGAGTTAACGATAAAAACGATAACAAAATAACGCTGAAAACCGATAAAAACCCTGAAAACCATACATTTCACACCTGAGCCTCAACTCTCGCGGCCCGGTACCAAACGACTCACGGACCGATACCGGTCCGAGGCCCGGGGACCGCTGACCCTAGATCACTTAAATTACACAATTGAAAGCATATGTGTAATTTAATTTTGTGTATTTATACACAAGCACTCATATATATTCAAATAATTTTTAAAAAAATGTTCATTTACCTGTTACTACCACACACCAAATCCGGTCGTTGGTACTTCCTGGCTTGTGTAGCCACTAGGTAACAAAAGCTCAACACTTCGCCTAGCATTCTGGAGCACTTCTGTTGTGTTTTGTATGTGTTTGGGAGTTTTTACGTGTTTTGGAGTTTGTACGTGCTTTGTCTCTAGGGGCCACCGTAAATATACTTTTCTTTATTCACTCCACATAAAATGTAATAAATAAATCATATAATACAAAAACCAACTAGTCACAGTTCAACTTTTAACTATTTAAATTTTCAGCTTTTTCCTTTTAAACATATTTAAAGTGAAACAACATAGAACACTGCAAACCACAACACAATTAAATATGAATTAAAATATGAAAACAAAAAGAAGATGCACATTTTCTGTCATACAGGCCTGCATGAATAAACTTTCTGAATCCTTTATCATCCGCAACTGAAAATAGTTGTGGATGATTACTATACCCGGGTATTTTTGAAAACGCAGATTTTTCTATGCGTTTGCACCTTTCGTCCACACGTAAACGGCGTTTTTGGTCACTGAAAACGGAGATTTCTAAAAACGCCTGCCAGGGTGGATATTTTCGAAAACTCCGTTTTTGCATTTAAGTGTGGACGAGGAAAACGGAGAAAACATAGTGTCAAAGGTGTGCGCCTTTTTTGACGTCACACTGTGCGCCACGTTATTGTTTCGGTGAAATGAATTTCTACAATACTGTTACAGTTAATTGTACTCTCTGCAGTGTTTAAATGCTTACATATACACACACAGTTACTGTCCCTCCACACATACGACTCGATCCTGCTTCTATGCCCCATCTTTGTTTACTATTTCCTACCGAGGCTTCTAGACTTCTGATTGGCCAACATTTCTACACGGTTAGGAATATATCGCCACCTGTTGTTTTGGCATGTTCCTAGCAGCGTTTACCTTCATGTCTGCGTTTACGTGTGGACGGGATTATTATTTAAAACGAAAACGGAAAATCTCCGTTTTCAAAAATACCCGTGTACGTGTGGACGTAGCCCTAATGTGACGTTGTTGTCCCTGGCTCCCTTTCTCTCTCCCTCTGGCTCTGTTCCTGTGCTACTGCGAGTGTAACTACCGCCCCTCCCCCCTCTGCCCAGCGCAAAGCACAAGGCTGCGGAGTGAAGCGGGAAAAAAGTGCGAGAGAGAGAGAGGGTGAGAGAAGGAAAAAAAACCCACGGCTCGCGATAAGGAGCCGGCTCGCGTCGTTCAAGTCAAAGATGCGGCTCTAAGAGCCATTTCGTTCGCGACCGACACATCACTACCAAGTAAATAACTTGTTTGCTTCAGCTCGTACGACCAAATACAAACAGTGGGTTAGCTCAACCCACCAAAATACCCCCAAGCATGATAGCATTAATGGCGCCTAAAACACATTTGTGGCACACACATACTACACATTTCTAGCATCTAACGAAAACAGGCACAATGATGACAATAATTGAATTAAAATCACATTCAGAAACATCAGAGTGGATAAATATACATTATATGAGTGTTGTACAGTGTCTGGAAAGAAATGACACCCACCTCTCCCGCAGAGGAATCGTAGAAAAGGGGAGAGGCCAAAGGGGTACACTGTATTTATGGGTTGCACCAAAGAAGAAGAACAATGAGGAGGGGCTTCAACTGATAAAGAACATAACTACAGGCTTGAAGGTCCTAAAAGTCAGGTATAAACTGGCAAGTAAAATTTGTGGTCTAGAACAGATTTTTTTGTGTAACTATAACAATATGTAATTTATGGCCCGGTTACACACGGCCGCCTCTTCTCTCCCCCTCCCTCTACTGTTGCTTTTTCAATCATGAAACTGATCAATGATCAGCTGATCGGTTTTTCTCTCTTGTTTGTGTTGGGAAGGTTACTTTTAAAATTTATTCCACTACAGATTACAAAATAAATGCCAGAAAATGTATTTTGTAACGTATTCCGTTACATTAGTCGTCAATGAGAGTAACGTATTCTGAATACTTTGGATTACTTAATATATTATCATGATTTTTTACGATCTCATATAGAAAACTATTCCGCACATATATAAAACAGGTCCGGGGCTCTAAACCGTTGTAAGGTACCTCTGGCTAATACATCGGGTTCGGTGTCGGGCTCATAGCCAAAAACCAGCTTTACTTTGTTGTCTGGGTCAACTTTGCTAGCGAGACACAGAGAGAGGAGTTGAAAGGCTGCTCCAATGGAACTTATTGTTTCAGAGAAAGACAGTGTACAGTCGAGTCTTAATAGCTTACTTACAACTGGGATCGTCAGGCACTCTTTTTGGCAGCAGTGGTTATTATTATATTTACATGCTTCCATCTCCTGTTTCGGCTCGTTGACAGCTTGTACTTTTCAACTCTCCTTTTCCTCCCTCCCTTGCTCACAGACACATAATGGGTATGGTAGTCCATTCTCCCTGCAGCACGGACTACACTGCCCATGAAGCTACATTCTTTAGGGGGATGCCTGTAACACTCTGTCTTCTTATTAAATAATTAAAAAAAATATTTCTTCACTTCATTATGAGACGCTAGATTGAGACACAGGCATTTGAGTCTTTTAATTAATGAGTGTTCTGTTTGGGTTTCCACTGGCGTGGAATTACCAAAAATAGAGAGGGCATAGCCTAACATATAAAACAGCAAAAGACCGCTGTGTAATCCCTTTATTTCAACAAAGTAACTATATTTTGAATACCAACTTTTTATATGGTAACTGTAACGGAATACAGTTACTCATATTTTGTATTTTAAAGCCGGAACAGCGGTACATATGTATTCTGTTACTCCCCAACACTGCTTCTTTTGTTTATCGCCCACTTTGCGCCAGAAAGAGGAAACCAGTCGCACTAAAAAACAGTACCACGTTGAAGCTTGATAAGCTGTTGTTAGAATTTATTTAATATCACTTTCTAGTATCAGCTGATGTTTGCTGGAGCCACAGCCGTAAAAGCTGCTGGCCATGATATCGGTTTGGATCACTGACTGTAGAAAACATGGACGACGCGACAGCACCCCAAAAATGAAGCCAGAATGTCTCTATCGCCCCCTGGTGTCTGGCTGCAGTATAGGTCATAAACCCCGCCTCCTCCATGTTAGCGGATGGGACTGGGGTCAGATTAAAATAAATTTATTATCCTCAGATAATTTTTTTCCAAAGATTCTTTCTTTTGTTATCAATAGTTCTCATCAGGCTGATTGATGCCCAAGGGGTCTCCTTTCCCATAAGTTTGATTCTAATTCCTACCGCGGTGATGTTAAATTGGGGTGAAACGTCATCATAACAGCTTTGACTGGCAGCTGCAGTCACGGAGAAACTTGCGTATCTCTGTTCGGGAATAGCAGATAGAGCGTAGGCTCTGAGAGGAGGGCCAGCGTTTACGCTACGAAAACACGACCGTTTTAACCTGACAGCCTGAGGTGTTCTTCAGTAAACTGGACTACCCGACAGAAGGACCCGAGGCCCCGCTGCACTTTTTCGGTAAGTTAAACGTGTTTGTAAGCTAATCCGTAACTACCGTCCTTAGCTAGCTCCTAAGACCTAGCTAGCTAAAATGAGCACTCGGTTGTCAGGGTTCGTTTAGCTAATCTGTGCAGGTGAATGAATTTACCCTGACTAAAGAAATCAAGAGAAACGCCCCGGGCTACTCAGCCACTAATTACTGTTACTGTACTTTTATTACAAGTATTATACTGTAAAAACAACAGGCTGCATCCTGCTTCAGCTCCTGTGCAGAACTGAATATTAAATATGTGCAAACAACAGCATGTTTTCAGAAGAATCAGCTTTATTTCAATTTTGAGGGATTCAATTTATATCTGAGTTTGATGGTTCTGTTCTCTTTGTGATTACAGGAGCTGCCCTCAGATTCTGCCCTCAGATTCAGACCTCAGCACCACCCAGTGACAGCAGACAGATCATCCAACATGTTCACATGTTAACTGCAAAATGAACTGATGAAAACAGTACAAAGGTTAAAGTACCACATGTGCTGTAGTGAAAGCTGCAGCTGTTTTATTGATAAAGTTAAAGACAAAAAAACAAAAGGATTAATCACTCATGTAACTGTGTCACTATATATCAGCATTAACAGGACCTCAGTTTGGTGTTTCACAAAGCTGCTGATCTCAGACCTGCACAGCTTCTGTTTTAAAAACTTGAGCTGCATGAAGAGCATATGAGATTTTCTCTAACACAATTAAATAAAACCTGATGAAAGTCAAAGGTCGTCACTTGTATGTATGTTGAACTACAAACTTGTCATCTGGAATTCTTTCAGTTTTTTGCAGATGGTGTGTTATTTACTATAAAGTGATTCAGAGTTATTCATACCAGAGTAACCTGAGAGGATCATATATTTTTAAATATATAACTTTCTACAGGACTGAATATAATATCTTTATGTAAATGTCTGGAGCCTCTGGGGAGTATCCGAGTATTTATAACATTACACAAACCAAAGGTCTCCATCACAGTGTTCATGAAATGCTGGGTTTATCCATCTTCTGGGGCGGGGCTACGGAGGAGTGCTGAAGATTTCCCTGTGAGGGAGCTGATGGTGAAGATCATGAGTCCTGCTTGATCAATGCCATGAGCTTCAGTGTTCCTGTTGTTTCTTAAATGAAGCCTCTCTTAGTGGGTCAACGGAACTTCTGGCACAGGACAGCTGTGATGAAAGAAAGGGAAGAAGTTTCTCCAAACCTCTGGACCCAGGAAACCCAGCTTGGTCCTTATGGTCTCCCTCACTAGTTTCTCTCCAGGGTGAATGTAGCTGTTGATAAAATATGGACTCTATCATTAAATGAAAAGAACAAATTAGACTACACTACTGAAACATTCTGCTGCTGTTTTTAAAGTTTCCATGTTACCAGGCTGTAGAGGGCTCGGAAGATTTAAACAGTTTTAGATAAATTGCACTCACAGTCTTATGTTAAAATCTCATAAGACAGCATTACATTTTTGATATTAACAGTAACTCTGGGCCTCTGTGGAGTGTGCAGCTAGATAGATATATTTAAAAAACGGTCCAGGAACAGGACACTTAGGTTAATCCTGTGTGAGAAATTGTAAATATTTGAATATATTTTTCCTTCTTTAGCTAATATTCATGTTTTAGAAATATTCTTGTTTTATTGTTATTTATTTAATAAATATCAATTTAAAACTGGTCAAAGTTGGATTAATGTTCATACATGTTAAAAAGGCCTCTGTCCTATCACCTCATCCATGAGGCCAGACCAGGGCCAAGTAGCAGCAGTGGGCTTCCCACTGACTTCCTCTCCTGACCTTGGATACTTGCAATCCTAAAGCCAGAGGAAATCAGAAATGACAGACAAAAACAACACAACTTTTAGTAAATGTACATTTATTAAATTTTGTTCTTAAAAATTATCTTCTTGACAACACACATACTTTGTATCTTTTTTTTTTAAGTTGTCCCATTTCTTTTTGGCCTGCAAGGGGGGGACTTTCCCCTACTGGCCCATCTTCTCGAGAATTGTCCTGATCACACACAAAAAATAAGAGAGAAAACCATGACAACTATGATAATCCCTAAATCCAAAAGTTTTCACAGCAGAACACAAGAGGAATACCGTGTTATTGGGTTATTGAAAACGTATTCAGATTAATATGTGTAAATTGATTTATTCTTGTACCTCCATCCCACAGTGGCTGAATTTTTTACCCCGTTGAAGAAATGATCGTTTTCTCCTCTAATTTTTATGAAGACTGCCGTTTGCTCTTTGGTCCTTATAACATATCACAAAAAAGTTAATTGGGAAAAATCAAAATTAGCTGTATGTAAGTGGCAATGAAAAACCGCGGGACCCACCATACAAGGTAGTTTACGGGCACTTTTTACGAAGATTGTCTAAATAAACAATACAAGTCTATGCAAATTCACAAACCTAACAACATAACCGCTATAAAAATGTAACTTGTGTAGAGATAGGGAGCAGGTTGTAAAGAAGAATAATTGTGGAGGAACATGGGGTTCCAAACAATTAATGCTGTTTGATATTTCTGTGTAATCTGATAGCTTTCTTTGGGAAATGTAACATTTTACCTATAACACTGGAATGATGCACATAGTGAACTTCTCTAAGTATGCAATGTTGTTGATGTTATTGGTGTTGAATTACACCTTTACTTTTGGTGATTTTTGTATGATTAAATAAAATAATCGAAGGGTGGGATGTTATGGAAAAATTCTAGTTTATCCTCACATTTTCTTTATGTGTTTAGAATATCACTATCTGGATTTGGTATAACTGTTGTATGGTTAGATAAAGTGTGTTTGTGTGTCAGTATGACCTCGTAAAAAAACCTGCTTAGCTGTGAACGTAGCCAGAGAGCCAGAAAAGACTGATTTGCTAAAGGACAAAGAGCAATTGAAAACACTACTTGAAACTGCAAAAGTAGAGGCAGAAAAAGCAAGGTCAGTCCTTCCTGTAGCGGTTTATAACAAAGAGAGTATGTACACACATGCCTCAATAAAAATTGAGCAACTGAAAGAAGCTCTCACCGTTGAGAGAGAAAAGAAAACCCAAACCGAGTAGTTCTTAGTGCAGCAGAGTTGTCCCAAATTCAAACCAAACTTGAAGGAGAGAAACACCTACGGAAGGAGGATACGTTACATCTCCTGGCTAAACAGAGAGAGGCAAGTTGAAGTTTGAAAGTAGGAGTGATCAAGGCCCAGGAAGATCTGGAGACTCAAAGATCCAAACAGCAACAGGAAAAGTTCTCCTTGTAAGGACCTCTTAGACAAATAAAGGAGTCCATCGAGGAGAAGAGAAAAAAATGCACATGTAACCCAGGTTATTTTCTGAAATATGAGATTTCTGATCATTTGGCAGTCATTGAACACACATGCCATGAGCATAGCGGCCGCCTTGTCCAGCAGCTGTAGAATTTCCTTTTCCTCCTGTCGATCTGATGAGGCGCATGCTGTTTCGTGTGCCCTGCGAGCTGGAAACTTGGGTACATTTAACATGAGTCGCCATGGATACGTTTACAAGATATTTGTACTTGAAACTGATGGTTTAATGTGTTGTTAGAGCGAGAAGTCATGTAGCGGTATGCACTTGAAGCTGAGCCGAATCCGACAGGCATTTGCCATCACATGAACTCCTCTGGCGAGTTAGCTTGCAGCACATGTTCAAATTGAATTTTATGTGCCTTATTATGCTGCAGCAAGATGTCAAATCCACCACTGCGATGTTTTGTTAAGGAAGAAAGCTAAATGTTGTAGAATCTGTGAATGAGGTTATTAGCAGGCTGACTGTTACAAGCTAGCGGATAAGCCTGGCTACCATCTTAATATGGCGGCCAATACAAGGACAATTACTGAGTTGATTTATTCATGTCTAAGAAAATTTGTTGAATAGCTTTTATTTTTTCTGTTTATATTTTTACATGAACAAGTCTGTATTTTTATGATGGTAAGACTGCTAGATGAGCCGTTAGTGACATTGACACTGAGTTAGTGACATTGACGCTGAGTTAGTGATACTGGAAGTCATGAATATGCTTTGGTTAATTTCCCTGCACGCTTGTGTGTAGGCTGTTTTTTCTTTCCTGTGGTAGTCTGTTCCTGCTGGATGAACCACTTTAGGACAATCCTCATCTGATGACTCGACTGAACCATCCTCCCTGGTAGATGGTCGTTGCTGCAGGTGGATGCTTCTGCTAGCTGGATGCTGTTACTGGATACTACACCGTTCCAACAGAGCGGTAGGAACAAATTGAAGGGCTCAGAAGATGCACTTTACTTTTCCTTGAGCTCACGTGTCTTTTTTGGACAAAGGACCTTGAAAGTTTTTTTTGGAAACAATGAGTGGAAAGACACTAAAAGAAAAGGGTTGTTGTTTAAAATTGTTTTAATAAATGTATTTTTGTTAAGTGAGTGTGGTGTTCATTATGTGCTGAAGGTCATACTGTTCCTATGGTGGAGCAGCTACTACCAATCTCCTTTACGAAACCATGCTGATGGGACACAATCCTTGGAACCTTGTCCAGAGAAACTGTGATTAGTTGGCCTAAACATTGTGGTGAAATTGATGACACAGATTCTTAGCAAACTGCCCAAGGTCAACAGTTCTGATTTCTGAGCATTAAAGCTTTGGTGTAAGTACAGATCGCATTACACACAGATGACTTAATTCGCAGTCAGTAGCAAATTATGGAAGTGCAGAAAAAAACCTAAAAGGAGATTTTTGAGGAAGAGATTCCTGCAGCTGTTTAAAATATCATAACACACTATCTCTGACCTCAGTCCCATAAATTTCTCCACCACTAAAACATAAACAAGTAAACAACATCAAACAAACAACATTTTGGCATTTTCAAAATATTTCAATGTAGTTTTAACGAAAATCATTAGGTTGATTTTTGTCTACTCTTGCAGAAATTTTCTATTGATATTATTATTGTTATTATTATTGTTATTTTGTTTTGTTTTATGTCATGTGATTAATGTTGCTTTTCTTGTTTGGGTGTGAAAGAAAAAGAATTAGTAGCAGTGGCTCCTAGCTGCAGCACTCCTATCTGTCCACACAGTGGTGCAGTTTGCTTAGCTAAGTATATATATGGATATAAAATGCAAGGCTTCAGTCAGTGTGTGTTAGGCTTTAAATGTGTTTGCTTTGGTCTCCTTCACATGACCCTGTTTTATTTTTTAAGTGAATTAATTTAGATATTAAACAAGGCTCCCAATTGACGCTTGTGCACGAAATATCACGTTTACATAATCATAAAAATTATTTTATTTTTATAATCATAATCATAAAATATAAACAAAGAAAAAGGCTGATTTGTCATATTTAAGATATCATGACGAGAGACAAATATGAAACAAACGAAGAGAGAGATGAAATCATTTCCACTCACAGAATGAGAAAAAGAAGCCCACAAATACACAATAATATCGTCTTTATTTAATGCTTTTATCACATTTTAACTCAATAAATGCTGAAACAACAGTATTATGGTTTAATGAGCTCTCCAGAGCTGCTACAGTTGATACAATTTCATCAATTAGTCGCTCTCAGTCACTCACACAGATGCATACACACACGTCACACACTCGTCTCACACACATGTCATACAAACACACACACACACACACACCTATATACTTGTATGGCTATCTGTGAGGACATTCTTTAACAGACTTCCCAGCCCCTCACCCAAATCAACTGAAAACCCTAAAACCAACAATGGGGACAAAAACTTTACACGCTGGTCCTCACAAATTAACCTATACAAACACACACACACACACACACCTCTCATGAACTACTCTGGACTATAGATGATGTCATGTCAAACACTGCGATGAGATAATCAGATTGATCACTGTCTACTGAGGTTGTTGCTTTTAGGATGGCCGAGGAACGTAAACAAACACGCGTGGGCTATTTGAGCTACCACCAAACTATGAAGGAACATGGAGGTCATAAAATAGATACTAATCACCATGACTTCACAAAATGTGTTCATCGTGTGTGTGTGTGTGTGTGTGTGTGGGGTAGGGCGGCATTGTTGCTCCTGCTGTGGACTTCCAGATGTGTTGGCCAGTTGCTGTTTGTTTGTACCCATCAGTAAAGAGAAGTGTGTGTCCGCGTTCAGTTGTTGTTGAGGACCCACCAGGAGGCTGCAGTGGAGACAAAACAAAAATAACTGACTAGATGCAGAAAGTGACACTTTTAAAGATAGAATTACAGAAGAGAAATAAAAACACAAAATAACCATAAAAATCACATGCTAAAATATTAACCATTACATTATTCCAGGAGAGCAAATTGACTCCATGTGCCACGTTTAACCAAGAAAAAGTCACTGTGCAGACAAGTAGACTGAGTCGTTGTTGATTTCCCAGTGTCAAGCTCTTAACCAATCTCATTTCTCTGATGCTTAATCACATTTGTCGGGTGAAATCTCAAAGCAGAGCTCTCTCAGCATGACCTTTAAATAGCTTCAAACACTGCAGAGCCCTGATTTGAATTTTAAAAAATCGATTGTTTGCCTGGAGAGGATTCTTTTTATGATTAACGGCAGCCCCAGTAAAAGCTGCCTGAATCAGTCTTAATCTTTTTCCTGTTGATGTCAGACAGTTCACTGTTGATGCTGTGGATGTTCTTACCAGGAACCAACATGGTGGTAATGGACTCAGGAGTTTCCAGGAAGTCCACGTTCCCCCTCTGGAAGGTTTTACTGTAGTTGGTCTGTAGGTGACTGAAGAGTAGAAAAGAAAAACTCAAAGATGGTTTCAGGTCAGAGTGGCCGTGATCGTATAGTGGTTAGTACTCTGCGTTGTGGCCGCAGCAACCCCGGTTCAAATCCGGGTCACGGCAGGTTTTCTACATAATTTCTTTCTAGTAAATAAATGAATAATTCTGATATTGATTTTGAGTTCAACTGTTTGCGTAACACTAGTTTTACAAATTATTTGCTATTAAAAGTCAATAAATTAAAATTCTTTAAACAAAAAAACAAAAACAGAAATATGTAAGCATGTACACAAAAGCAACTAAAAAAACTGCCATACCAACAATTCCTTAAAATTTGCTCAACCTGATTCACTTCCTGAAAGTTCATGATCTTTAGGGGCAGGACTTGCAGAGCTGAACACTTCTCATTGGCTAAATGTTCATGGCAGTACATCTATAGACTGTATATAAAAATTGACATACCCACAGTGATAATAATAATAATAATAATAATAATAATATATTTTATTTATAGGCGCCTTTCAGACCCTCAAGATCACCTTACAATAACACGTGAACAATAGCATAAAAAAACATTTAAAAAAATATATGTATATATAATAAACATGGTAAAATAAAATTTAGACATAAACAGTCATAAAAGTTTATTCATAAAATCCATAAAAGTGGATTGTTTTTCCAGCAATGGAAATGTGTCCATAAGTTAGAAAATGAAAAAGCTGAACAGGCTGCAATAAAAAAAACCCGAGAGACTAACAACTGAGATCAGAAACTAGGAAAGTGTTTACTGAGGAAATCAAGTGAGCATTGGGGTCATTTTCTTACAGACATCTATTGAAGTTTTGTGGATACATAACCACAAACTACATGATTGGGTCAAGTGAATAAGGCATCAGTCACACTCGCTTAGAGACCTGGCAACCACTGGTTGCTAGGGAGAAATGTGTATTCCTTCACCCGTTGGTTTATGATTGTTTTGGTCACTATCAAGTTCCTGCAATCACCGGTAGTTAGACATAGCAGCTTGTCTGGAAATAGTTTCCAGGTGGTAGTGAAACTGTGAAAAGTGCAACACAAACTGGGAATGGACTGTTGCCTAAAAAGTTAAAGTTATCCTTTCGAAATATGACACACAACTTTTAGTTTGAAGGACAACAATCTGTTTCTGGTTTGTGTTTTGCTATCTGGTTGTATAATGTCCAATAATGTGAACAACAATGTGCACATGTAAGAAACCTCTATACAATCAGACCGCTATAGGCGACGCCCCCTGGTGGTCATTAGAAATACATCAAGTTGATGCAGGCATTTCTGCTCTGGCCTCACTTCCTAAGGCAGAATTCTATGCCCAACTTTGATGATATATGATTTTATCAAGTTAACCACTTGGTCGAGCTCATAAATATCAAGTCCCTAGAAGCTCCACTTCAGATCCAGTGTTTTAGGTGTTTTGATTCTACTTTACTTAAATCTCCTCCATGCTTATTGTTGCTACAGCCAGTGGCTTTCCTTCGCTTATCTGGTTTAATCTTTCTTCCACAGTCTTTTGCATTTGTGACAACAGCTGGACTTCAGTGGAGCAGTTAAGGAAAAACAGCTGTCGCCTTAATATTTGCCTTCACGGTTCTTCAGACTGTGGCGGAAATGCAGCCTGAAGTCCTGAAATGCTGACAGGTCTGCATTATTCACAATGGTTTTGTCTTTGATTTGTGATTTTAACCAAACAAAATGATCATGTTATACATTTGCTTTCCCACGCTGTGCTTTTATATTACATTTAGCTGTGTGATTTGACACTGGGAATGCTTGATTGTAAGCTGTTTGTTTGGGAAGGGATGGGTCAATGAGTGTCTTTTTTCATATATAGAACTGGGAAAATTAAGTAGAATGGTTAATTTAATTTTGATAAATATACTATACATGATGTGACACAACAATAGTTATAAAAATTTCATGTTAAAACATACATTCAAGTAACAGCTACACTGTCACAGGCGAATACTTACTTCTTCCACACGTTGTTGTGCTCCCAGAATTCATAGAGAATGAAGTGTGATTCATTTGCCAGCCGCTGAACTGCGATGCTGCCAAATACAAAACACGAGAGAGCACAAGTCATGCAGTTACTAATTAGTGTGCTGCATCATGTCGCCCAACACAGCCTCTCTGCCCGAATTGTGTCCTACACTCTGACAGCATGCGCGTATTGTGGGTCTGTCAAAAACACTGTGTGGTTTCGTCCTTACTTTGAGGCTTCATGCAGCAGGCTAGTGTTTTATTAATCACAGTTTAACTTAAAAATGAGCCTGAAACATGACTGAGTATTTAGGGAAGCAATCGTGACAAAGCATATAAATGTCAAGCTGTCCTTTAGGCTGCTGGGATTAGTCTAAAACCAGAGTGACAGTATGTGAGAGCGATTCGGTTTGTCCTGCTGAATTTACTCACGGAGTGACTCGGGTGACAGAGCTTCAGATTTTTGGGAGGTTTTGGCAGGAAGAAATGCAAATGTTATTTTATCCGCTTTGTTGTGATCGCACACAACAGTAGAAGCCATAAAATGTCCTGAGCTATGACAGAAGACTGATTCTTTACTCCTATTAGGAGGACAATAGCTCAATCCAACCATATGTATTTAATTTGATATAGATTTAAGTCACTAGTCAAGCTTAAATTTCACTGCTACACTGTAATACACATATGATATAGGCCACAAAGGATGCTGTGTACTAGTAGCTTATTAGTAGTTTAGCAATGTTTATATTTCTCTAGTGATTTAATAAATTACTTTTTTTAATTAAAGGTTCAAATCATACAGTTCGACGTATAAAGAATGTGTTTCGGCCTTCTTCATAACTATAACTAATCTTCCTTTAAACAAACATCTGACCTTTCTGTTTTGCGTGTGCAAGTAAGTATTAATTTTTACTGTTTAGAAGAAGTTGCTGCGAGCTATTTTAAAAGTTATTCTGAGGGGGACAGTTGTCATTCCTGGCTTTCCCATTAACAGTGGTGTAAAATGAAATAATATAAATAATATTATCTCCCTCTGCTGGAACTGCAGAGGGACATGATACATTTAAAGCCAATAAGTCATAAGTGACTGAGGCAGGTATGAGGCAGTACATTCCAGGGTCTTTTTGCTAGAAAGATATTACGCTAGGTGGCTAATACATATTTACATATCAGTGTCTGTTTGAACACTTTCCTGTGATTATTTTCATGTTGGGTTGAAATAATTTATTTCCCTCTGCTGGTACTGCAGCTTATTTCAACTTCTTCATGCATGTCTATTTCACACTTTGGAGAAGCAACAGGGGAAATGGACACGCTGTCTATTACATGCTTTGCCATGATAGTAGGTTGGAATGTGTGTGAATGGGTGAATAAGGCATGTTGTAGAAAACGCCTTATCTGCTTGAGTAGAGAAGCGCTACATAAAAACCAGTCCAGAAGTGCATTAAGGATTGAACAGGTGTCCCTAATAAAGTGGCCATTTAATGTATATTGGAATTGAAGATCACCTTCATTCTTCTAATTGGTCCATGAGTTGACATAATTATCAAAAGGTCAAAGGTGAGGCGCTTGTCTTTATATCAGAGTGTGACTTTGTTTCCTTCACTGCAGGAAGATGTTTAGTTTTGCTTATGCAGCATTTTAGTGGAATCTTATTAAAACACATGCGTTATGATTTCTGTTCCTTAAGCTGCGTAATTCATTAAAAATGCAAGCAATATGTTAAAAATAGTTTCTAATGCCAGAAAAGCAGCTGAAATATTTTTAGTCTCAGGTTAGAGCAGCTTCACAAGACCTGTCTGTCTGCCCGTCTTAATCAAGCCTTTACAAAAATGTGAAAAATAGAAAGGATAAAAATAAAAGCAGTAAATCCCTGACGCAAATGAACAAAGAGAATATAAACTGACTGCAAACATCCAGTCTGGGCACAGGCGCACTCCATGTACTGTCTGAGAGCCAAGCGAAACTCCTCCAGCTCCTCCTCCAGCACCGAGAGCTGCCTCTGAACTATTAGGATGTGCTGCGGAGACAAGATGCAAACACACAACATTTAAAGGCACACAGACGTCAGAAAGACAGAGGCTGCTTCTCGTATGTTGAGAGGCCGTTTGAGCTGAGGTGTTTGGAAATCTGGCAGGATTTTGAATCAGTGCATTGTGACTCACGCAGAAGTGTAAAGTGAAAAATGATCATGTCTCATAAGGTCTTGGCACCAGCTTCTGAATAAATGTGCCAACGCATTTGCTCAGAGACCAGAATATGACCCCGAATACACATTTAGAGGAAGCATGTACAGACATCTTGTTCAAAGGTGTGAACAGCGGGGGGGAAGCTGGTGTACCCATGACTGTAGACAACCTGCTAATCATTTCCTGTGGCTGATGAGGAATTGTTAACAGCAGCAGAGCAGATGATTAGAACAGGAAGTGAATGGTCTCCCTGTTGGCTATAAAGCAGGCAGTGTGTGTTAATGAGGGTGAGACTCTAGGAAATGAAGGTAAGTCAATATAATGTCTTTTGAAATGACTGAAACACGACTGCGGGTGTGTGTATATATGTGCATGGGTGTGTCTGATGAAATGCACACACTTTCGCTCTCTCAGTGGCTAATTTGGGAGAAAGTCACCCTCGCACGCATGCACACACTCGGGGACGCATCCACTCAGGCATGTTAACGCACACAAACACACATCAGTCTTGTGTTGTGGGTCATTATTGGATTACTCAGCAGCCCATTTATTCCCAGTGACACACAGCAAATTAAACAAAATTACATATTGATTAAATCACACACACAGAGATGTCTGCATCAAATTAGTAATGAGAATGACAGTGGCATGAAACATTCATATGCATACCTTGATTTGGAGCTGCCTCTGCAGTAGAATACAAACACAAATCATTCCATAAACATAACACACACATATTGTGTTATAAAATAGCCTCACTGATGCTCCTCAGGCTGTCTTCTCTCTGAAACAAACTATTTAAATCCCACTTTCTTTTTGTTTGGGCACATATAGTACTGTACAAAAGTCTCAAACAACCTCTTATTTTTTATATTTATCTTCAAAGGAGCCAGACTTTTTGTAAATTTCTAAAAGTGGTCTTAACAAACAATTATCCAGACTTTCAGAAGGTCTTTAAAAGTGTTTTTTTTTGTGTGAGCGCCTTTTCAATAACTTTAATCAGTTCATTCCTTGTGCCTGACCATTATCAGAAGGGTTTTGTTTTTGTTAAGCCACTTAACTCTGACTTGTGAATATGTGTTGTATCTTTAGTTGAATTTATAAAAAATGCAAAAGATAACAGAATTTTACGGGCATAAAACAATATTTTTGCAACAATAAGGTGCTGTTAGGTAAAATCTGGCATATCTCAGCATGTGTGCAGTGTTTCTGTAAAAAAAGAACACAAAATGAGGAAAACTGGACAAGTGGAAGGGAAAACAATAAGTGGCATGCAAACTGAAAAAAAGAGGCCTTTCTAAAAGAACAGAAACAGGGAGAAAAGTTGATACACAAAAACATACTATAACACTATTAGTGATGGATTGAGCCTGGACCTTGACATTATTGAAGCAGTGTGGGATCATCTTCACAGAGAACAGAACTAAAAGCAGTCAGAGAGGGGTAGCTAAAGACGTTGCACAGTGCTGTATAAAAACAGCTTGCAAGAATTATTAGAAGTGTAAGGAGCACCTAAGGTACAGAAACTGTAGTTGAGCTATCCACTGAAATGATCAATATGACACAAAGATTTTAGTGATTTAATGTCACTTACAGTTTTGAGTTCTCACTCGTTAACATTGCCCTTTGCAGATAGCTCAGGATAGCAAATAATTTTGCTGCAGGACTTGAATTGGCCCTTATCTGTCAGAAACTTTCATCTTAACTAACGTGAGATTGTGAAAAAAAAACAAAACAATTTCATATTTGACATACCTGAATGTGTCACATCACGGACCTCCAGAGATGTCTAAAAAACCCTACATGCAATGAGGGGTTCTCATGTGCTTCTCTCAGCCGTTAGACAAGATAAATGTATCTGTTTTATATTGACAAGGGTTAAGTGGCAGTAAGGTGTTACAATATAAAATAGGTATTTCCCAAAATAATGATTGCAATTGCTTTTGCATTAAAATGTTGAAACTAATGCATGAAAAATATAAAATATTAGATGTTCGCTATGCTGTTGAGATTTCAATGATGGAAGACACTAAAGAGAAATCCTGTTAGTGCTGGTGTTGATGTGATAGTCGGTGAGTCATCATTTCAGCCATGAAATGAGTGCCAGGCAGCTTAGACTGCAACAGCAGTTACTGTTTGCTTTGGCATGTGGACACACACACACACACACACACACACACACACACACACACACACACACACACACACACACACACACACACACACACACACACACACACACACACACATTCAGCGACACAAATACAAACCAGGAAAACATTTTGTTTGTCAGTAGAAGTTTTACACTTTGGGTAAAAAGAAATGCATGTCCTCCTGCAGTGGTGGGAATCAAAAAGTAATCACAGTACAGTGGGTATGTGATGCTATGAAGACAATCGTCTATGATACATCACAATATCTATGAAGGAGGAAGTGTGTGTATATCACTTTTAATCAACCTAAATGACATTGTTGTGCTGGTCTGCCATTTTCTTGTGGGACTTTCTTCTACTTTAGTCTGAGATTTTTAAGTTTCACTCACCCTTGTTTATCTGCAAGCACGAGGAGTAATGACCCTAATGCAGTCACGTGGAGAAGAAAGTACACCCTCAACCAGCTCAAAGCTTTAACAAATCAAGACATGATACAAAATGGTTCTAAAATTAGGTAATGCAACTTCAGGTGAACAATGCCACATGTTGCAGCGTGACATTATTTATTTAACAAAAGCTAATCCAAGCCTCACTTCTTAACGATATTGGTTCAGTTTATTGAGGTTTCTATCCATTTGTTTATGCATAGCTCTCCTCAAGTTCCACCACAGCATTTTAACCAGGCTGAGGTCTGGACTTTGACTGGATCATTGCAACACCTGGATTCTTTCCTTTTTCAGCCTTTCTGTTGTCAGTTTGCTGCTGCTCACATCTGTCTCTAGAATACTTTGGTATACAGAGGAGTTCATGGTTGATTCAGTGACTGCAAGGTGCCCAGGTCCTGTGGCTGTCATCATAACTTATCACCTCTCCACCACCATGCTTGACAGGATGAGGTGTTGTGCTGATATGCTGTGTTTGGTTTTATCCAAATGTGATGTGGTGCAGTTTGGTCTCACCAGACCAAAGGTCATTGTTACAGGAGGCTTGTGGTTTGTTCAGGAGAAACTCTGCAAATCTAATCTGTGCTGCCATGTTCTTTTTAGAGAGAAGAACCTTTCCTTTGTTTTATTCACATGGCCAGTATTCTAAGCTATGGGTTTTTGTAGAAACGGTACAAGAACACAGAGGCACTGTAACATCGGCTCTCTAGCTCACACGTCCTCGTACCTTAATGTCTGCTCCCCACTCTAACTGAATATTGAGCCCTAAACAAACAGATGGAGGATAAAGACAGACAGAGCAACTTTAAACCCTGCTGTTGCTATGACAACACTGACTGGCCTCCATGTGAGAACAGTGAAGTGGTCACTGTGGAAAAACAGGTGAACAGTAGATAAGTAAGGAAAAACAAACCGATTTGCTCTCCAAGACCTCTTCTTCAACCGGCTCCAGACGGATCTCCTGCGGAACAAAAGGAAGTGATGAGTCCTTTACCAGTGACTCATTTTAATTTCTCTCAGTATAACCCGTCATTCACAGTCTTTATTTACAAGTATTACACGGCCCATTGGTATGCTTTTACAGATTTATTGTCACATATATGAGCTGTTACTACCATGCAAACAGCTCTAGATGCTCAGTTCCAGGAAGCCTTCTCTGCTCCTTGTTTCTGTATGAGTTTATGAAGGCAAATATCTTTATATGGCCATCTAAGGCCATATAAATACATCTCTGGTGTGAGCATAGAAGCCAAACCCAATCACAAGAAAGCTGTCTTGAAGAAGGAGAAGATAAAATGGGTTGGTGCAGACAGAAGATGAGATATCAATATGAATAATTAATTATATTATATATAAACTCTGAATTATACTAAGAAACTCAAAGATACTCCAGCAGCTGAAAGTGAGAAAATCAAGTCTCCTTGAAACCTGCAATGACTGATTTTTCCAGCTGTTGGCAACACAAACAAGTTGCAGAGCAGAACAAAGAAAGAAATATCTAGACAAACCAGTTGTTGTTTTGTTGTTGTTTGTTTTAGTAGAGCTCTTTTTTTGGTAATCATCTCATGAGCTCTAAGATTTATCTTCTGAGTCCTTGTGGTTACCATGTATGAGTATAACTACATAATAAATAAATTAATAAATACATTCAACTAAAACAACATTACTATAGCGATACATTTTTCAAAATTAAAATATATAAACCAAGAATGAAAATAAAATATTGAAATCTTCATAAAATAATTAAAAATGTTTAAAAGGATGATTAAAAATAAAAAGAGAGACATTTAATAATGGATTCCTTTGTATAGCTGAATCCTAATTGGGTTTTCACCTGTTTTTATGACTTTATTTTTTCTTACTATCATATATAACAATAATAATAATAATAATAATAATGACGACAATAAAGCTTTGAAAAGAAAATATAGCATTTAGAGTCAACTGGGGTTTAAATTTCAGGTATTTATATTATTCATATTTATGCTTGAAGTTGTTCACAGTCTTGCACTTCTAATGTAAACAGATCACAGCTTTTCTGGGTTTGCATGTCGATTTATTTTATCTACTTTTACACCACATTTCATGCAGAGAGCAGCCATGATGGTTTGTGTGCAGCTGGTATTTCCTCTGTACGTACATATGTGCATGTGTTTGCATGTGGGTGGGTGTTGTTGGACGAGTGAATATGTTGACACACTTTTAAATCCACTTGCCATAATCTCAGGTTAGTTTCAGAAAATGATGCAAAGCTCAGATGGTTGAAACAGAGACAGGAGAAAGATGTGAAACAGGAAATGTCAGAGAGAGACCCACAAGAAGAAGGTAGGAAGGAGAGGAGACTGGAAAGGCTGAGCGAAAGGTCAAGTAACCTTTTGTTCTAGGCGGTCGATAAGTTTCTGCAGTCTGTTGACCTGGATTATCCACTGGCTGTCTTCATCATAAACACCTGGAGGGGAGAGAGAAGCAGAGAGAAGGATGGATTTCAGTCAGAAAGGTGGCGATGAAAGGTGCTGCATACATCGACTGTATTTTAAACACTTTCCATCGACTGCTTCAACAGTCGCTGTAGTAAGTGGTGGCGGTGTGCCAGGAGGCATTTTAAGGATCCCTTTCATGTCATGCGACAAGAAACCAGGCCAATCAATGAGAAAAGCTTTGAGCACTGTAATCGAAGGTCCTAGATGCTCTGTAGTTTTTTCGCAGATGTCCTAGCAACCACATCTGGCGCTATAATCCAGGTCGACGGTTAAAAACGTATAACAATGAAAACAAAAACCACTGGAAACATGTAACTGTTAAGGTCAAGGTCAAATTTATTTATATAGCACATTTCAAACTGATGTGGATAAAGGAAAATTTATCAGGATTCTAAGCAGAAATATTATAAAAATCATACATAGATTTCATATTTATTTAATTTGAATCAGGTTTTATGACAGTTAAGTAAAATCTAGATGCAATTAAAAAAACAGAAGAAATTGGAGGTGATGGCAAAACAACTCCAGGAACAGCTAAACAAGCTGAAAACTAAAGCAGGTTAATTAATTGTACAGTATAGTGACTACAGTCCTGTATAATGTCAGAGCTTGTGGTAAACAGCACATACTGTGTAGTAGTATCTGGAGTTGGTTAGTAATAGATTATAGAACAAAAGAAGTAACTCAGATTACAGAAATAAGCAGCCATTAAGAAGCCATTTTTTCTCACTATAATTGACAGTGACTACAAAAACATAAAAAAAGCTTTGTAGATGTAATCAAAGTCAATAGCTGACCCCTAATCTGACCCTGCACCCCTGCTAAACTGATATTAGCAGGGGTGCTAATATAATTATGTTTTAGCAAACTGGAACTGGAACCCAGCTACAGAGCTAACAACAGGACAGCCAATTATAGTGCGCTCTGCAGGTACTGGATTGAGACTTGCCACTGACCTCCAAATATGTGCAACCTCAAACCTCCACCTGCGCACCAGACGAGTGGCTTTGAAACTAAACATAGAAACACATGTGGTCACAGCCTTCCTCCACCTCAATCTCCCTCTGTGTGTCTCACTGCACTGTTTCTCTCACACCTACATGACCTTCCTTCCCCTCCTGTGCTCTGCTCTCCCTCGGTGTGACTCTGGTCCAGCAGCTTTTTTTTGCTTCTGGCAGAAACAACACAGGATAACTCAAGGAAGGAATCACAGTTGAACATAACGCAACACAACATGGCGATGGAGAGTTATTCAAACATAAAAAAACATAAAAAACCCCACCTGAACTGACGAGGCTAAAGAGAGGGTTGTTGGGGGAGAGGCTGTTGTTCCTCTGAAGCCTCCGATTAGAGCGACGACCGGACCACTGGATGGACAACACCTCTGGCTTCACAGGACCCTGTCTTGAATCAAAACAGGCCAGTAAATATTCTAAGCCTCACATATTTCAGCATACATTTTTACTTTCTTTTTGTTTTTCTTAAAAAATGTCAAACCGCTGAAGGACACACTGCATCACAGCCCTCTGTAAAGTACACATGCTCTTTCAGCACATGTCGTATGTGGTCATCACAAAATTACAGTTAAATTATTTGTTTTTTTCTTCTATTTCTTACAATCTGTGATGAGAATCAGGTGTCTGGAGCCACAGTTGTCTTGACTTGCATTACATTTCTATGTAATGCTGGTCTGACAGTGATACTAATGGCAGTGACAAGGTATGTGCACCTACAGGGTGTCTTCACCTAAGATTTATCTTACTGCTGTCAAGTTGTTGGTTCCCATACTTTGAAGGGACCTCAGGGTGTCTGTGAGTAGGCTGTGTGTGAACATGCATGATTATGTGTGTGTGTGTGTGTGTGTGTACATAGCATGTCATAATTCTATTTTGAACTCGTTCCACATTTTAAACACCCTACGTGCTCACTTTTTCAGTTCCAGGACTATTACCAGATACAGTCACGTGGAAAACAAGGTCCTGTGTAACCAGACCATGCAATGATCAGAGAAACTACAAACCCAGTCAAACAAGAAATGATTGCTTACAGTACATTATTGCTGCTAAATGTGCTTCTACAGTCATGGGTATATTTAGTTTTTCACACACTGCTTCTGTATTCTGGTTTACTTTTGTTAAACAAATGATGGCACACTGTAATCACGTGTTGATTTTCATCTGCGGTTGTGTTTAATAGCAAGAAAACCAACAAAGCTTTTGAAACTGAAGTTTTATAAGGAATAATGAACAAAAATTTCAGGAAGCTGATGTTGGAGACTGATGGCAGATGAACAGCAAAACACAGTAAAACATTATTACTACTAAAATGGAAGGAATTTGAGGTATAAGATCAACTTATACTCTAGATGTGAACTTTACAAACCCTTCACTTATTACAGCAGCAGGGTGAGGATGAAAAAGTGAAATAAGGAAATAATAGAAAAATAAAAAAGGAAAAATAAACAGTGGGAGTGGTATACACAGACATACATGTATATTATAGCTCCATCCTACACGGTGGCTGTAACAGCTTATTGCTGAAGGAGCTGCTCAGGGCCTCCAGTCTCATGCAGGGGTGAGAGGTGTTACCCATAATGGATATGAGCTTGGCTAACATCCTCCTCTCACCTACCTCCTTTATAGAGTCTACGGGACTGGCCTGGACACATCTGGCCCTCTTCACCAGTCTATTAAGCTATTTTCTTCCGTATTCTTCTTTAATTCAAAGGAAGACTGAATCTGTTCTTTCAAACATGTTTAAAGGTTTACTTTGATTTTTAAAAAGTCACACAGAAAACATTTTACATGGGATACACTTGTTTTTCAAGACTGTGTGATCGAAACTTTGTTTTTCAACTGTAACTGTGCAGTATTCAGGAGTGCACTCGTTTCAGTCTTAATGTAATGACTTTTGAAGCAACCAGGTTTTCTTCAGCTTGATCTGGTTTTGTTGGGAAGAGAGTGGTGGGGCATAGCACAGTTTTTAATTCACAAGCTGCTGTCTAATACATCTATACCACTGAGACTTGATGAGGACAGATTGGGAGGGGCAGATCCCTTTTGATCTGCCAGTGAGTCATAATCTCACCTACATAGCTGCTTTAATTGCTAAAACTTTCAGAGATATCTAGCAGATCAAAGCACAACAGCTTCCCCATCCACATGTTCCTCCTACAGTTTTTATGCCAACTGAGGAGGAGGGAAAAGAGGTTTCGAAGCTGGAGAGCAAAGTGCGACTTAGTAGAAGGGGAATAAAAGTCAAGATCTCAATGCTCATCTTCTTCCAGAGGGGATGAAGAAGAAGATGATGCCAATCCAATAGGAAACATAAAGCTCTTGAGCTATTGTTATGGCCCAAGCTCAGTTCTGAGTAATACCATCATAGCCTATTCACATATATAACTGAATACAAAAACCTATTTTAAACCACCAGAGAGAGAACCACATCTCCGAATGTTTGGAAGGACGGAGCAATTCAAACGCACAAGGCAATTTCTCCAGTGAGACGGCTGCAGGAAGAGGAGAAGCTGCTTGGGGAGCGAGGGACAGTCACACTTTGAAATGACGTGAGAATGAAAGAACGATGCATTTAGAGGGAAGACAGTCTGTGAAGGTCTCCTTAATTTAAAGGTCGTTTATCCCAGCGCATCATTTTCTGCCCATGAGAATAAATGTCAACATAATTATTGTGTGAAACAAAATATTATGGAAAGCAAAACTGTATCAACCCAAAAATATAACTGGAAGTAAAATGATTTGATGAGGATTTGGATCTTTGGTTGCGATTTTGATAACTGCAGATGTAACATGGGAAAAGATACAGACTGAAGCCACCCCCTCATTTCTCTACTGTTTCCTATTTTTATTTCTGAGATGAAAATGGGAAAATAGGTGTAGTGAGCTCTTGAAATATGTCCAAACATGTATGGAAATGCAGTATATAAGGCAAAATCAGAGACTGTACAGTTCTAATGAGCTTGGAAGTCAATAATTGGAGCTTGAGAAGAAAAGTGACTGGACTTTGAAGTTTTTTTTTTAAAACGTTCCACCTCTCATCCAAGAAGCTTCTTCAGTTCAGAGTCACTATTTGGTATGACCAGCTTCATTTTTTAAACACAGCATAAACTCTTTGGGAGGTTTGTAGTAATTTGTAGCCCTCAGGAATAGTTCTCCAGGCTTAGTGAAGGACATTCAAAGCTCTTCTTTGGATGCTGGCTGCCTTTAGATGGTCCCACACTGCTTCAGTAATGTTGAGGTCCAGACTCTGTGGAGGACAATCCACGACTGATCGTGTTCCATTGTTTTTCTATCAAGGTTTCCTTTGGCTGCATTGGCAGTCTGTTTGGGATCATTGCCATACAGAAAAAATAACCTTTTGCACATCAGATCTTTTCCAGATGGTGTATGATGGTTGTTTAAAATCTGATTGTACTTCTGTGCACCACCACCACCAGCTGAAATGCAGCCCTGAACAATGACAGAGACTCCATCATGCTTTACAGATGGCTGTAGACGTGCACTGCTACACTTGTCGCCTGACCTCCTCCGTACAAGCTGATGATGACTTGAATGAAAAGTTCCAAATTTAGATTCATCACTCCATCAGACCGGTTGCCCCTGATTTTCTGTGCAGTTTTTGTGTAATTTGGCATACCTCAACCTTTTCTCCTTGTTTAGTTCCTTAAGCATAGATTCTAGTCAGCCACCATTTCTGATGAGGCTTCATTGAACAGTAGACGGATCAACTGAAGGTTCAGATGCATTTCTCAGGTCCTTTGTTGGTTTTTTTGCTGGGTTTCGTCAGAGATTCTTCGTAGCTGCATCCATGGTATGAACTTTAAAACCCAACGTCGCCTCGCTCTTAAGTTACTGCACTGGGTGTCCATGCTTTCTGCCCTGAGGATCAAAAATTAGCACTTGATTTTGGAATCACTCGTGTCATTCTGCCTGAATTTGATCAGCAAATGTCAAGGAAAATTCTGTATGATTTCCAGCAGAGGGCATAAAAATAAATAGCATTGTTCCTGTACTGCACTCCAAAGCCTCTCAGTGCTGGAGTGTCACATGTCTGTCAAAGATACCAGCTGCTCTACACCGAGCTTCGACCTTTGCTGCATAAAGATTAAGGTGGCAAAAAACCCCAGAAGGACTTAAGGACTGCGATTAATGTGTTTGGAATACCAAATACTTTATCTTTAATCTAACAAACAGATTAATTCCAATATTTTCTTTTCTCTTTATTTAAAGATCAAAGATAAAACTGTCACTGTTACACGTGTGAGGCTGAAGAAACCAATCTTTTTCAACCTTATGCTTCTCTGAAAGTCAGCTTTAGCAAACAACGTTGTGTCTTCTTAAACCTCATTTAAATCATATCTCATTTTTCCAGCATCCAATAAGCACTTAATTAGAAACACAGCAAGAGTTTGCAATGGAGTCTTTTCTGCAATATGTTTCCTCCGCAGAGACCCGAAGAGCAATTAGAGAAACACAAAACAAGGGCAGCCTGGAATTAAAAACAAAACAAAACAAATGTATTATTTAGTAACAGTTCAATTTCAGAATCTGATGAATGCAGGTTTGGTTACAAATGGCACCAAATTGTGGCTCAGTTGTTGATCTGAGACTGGTGACAGGTGCATCATTACCTGTGCTTTAAATACACCAGGATTAAAATGAACACAGACAAGACCTGCAGGGGACACCCATCTACATCCACACTTACACCATATATAATATGTTGCACGCTGGTGAGTCATCCTCACTAATGAGGCATGTCTGATTCCTGAACGCAGATCCAGACTGATCAAATATTTTGAGCACATGCGGGAAACAGAGTCCACTAAGAACATGAGCCTCGGGTTGAATCATCACTCCTTCACCTTTCACACTCAGAGGCGAGTATTCATTAGCAGTCAGTGCATTTATAAAAATTATGATAATAAGATCATGACCACATTAAGTCATATTTTTAATATTCTAGTATTCATAAACATGGCTTGCAGTAGTAAAAACAAACACACAACAAAACAAACTCCCATTTTTACACATTTTCATGATGATTGTGAACAGTTGTGACAACACAGCAGCAGAAATTCAACAACCCTGATTCTGAAAAAGAATGCTGCATAAACTGTTAATAAAAACAGAATGCAGTGATTCCCAAATCTCATAAACCCATATTTCATTCACAACAGAAAACATATCAAATGTTTAAACTGAGAAAGCGTACCATTTTAAGAAAAATATGAGCTCATTTTTAAATTAAAGGCAGGAATATGTCTTAAAGATGTTTTTTCAGGGGCATGTTTACCACTGTGTAGCATCCCTCCTACTTCCTTCAGCAGCCTGTAAACATCTGGGAACTGAGGAGAGCAGCTGCTGGATATTTGGGAGAGGTTGTCCCATTCTTGCCTGATAGAAGAGTCTAGCTGCTTAACATATGTTTTGTTTCACGATGCTCCAAATGTTTCAGTTGGTGAGAGGTCTGGACTGCAGGCAGGCCAGTCGAAGCCATGCTATTGTAATAAATGCAGTATGCAGTTTAGCATCTTCCTGCTGAAGTATGCAAGACCTTCCCTGAAAAATCCTCTGGATGTTATATGTTGCATATGTTGCTTTAAAGCCAAATCCAGATGTGTAAGCTTCTAATTTCACCACAGGCACTGTAATGCACCTTCATCCTATCAGAGATGCAGGCCTTTGAGCTGAGCATTGATAACATGCCGGATAGTGCCTCTCCACTTTAGTCCAAGGGATGTAGTGTCCAACATTTTTCAAGAAGAATTTTACATTTTGATTTTTCTGACCACAGAACGTTTTTTTTTTTACTTTTCCTCAGAAACCTGATTATTCTGTGCCCATGCAGTGATTTCAATGAATCACATCTTTCTTTAATACAATACTACCTGAAGACCAAAGATCGCGGGCATCCAATATTTATCCCTGGCCTTGTTCCTTGTGCACAGAGATTTTTTGATAATAATAAATAAATAAATATTCAAAGTCTTAGTCTGAAAATGTGTCTGAGAAACTCTCTGAGATCCTCTTTTTTTTATACACAATCATATTATTGACTTGTTGCCCATTAACTGAACTACCTGCAGTATGCTCTTTTTAGCGCTACTTTTCCAGCCTTTTGTTGCTCTTGTCCTAATTTTCTTAATGTGTTGTTACCATGAAATTCAAAATGAGCAAATATTCTTCATTAATCAGTAAAATATCTAAACTTAAACATTTGATATATGTTCAGTATATTAAATCATATCAAATCAGATTTCACTCAGTGTTTTTATATGCCATTCATCCATTAATCATTAGTTATTATTAATCTCTGGTTATATTTCACAGCTTGCTTTTTGTCCTGTATTCCTCCCCTTACTGCTGGCGGTTTCTTCCTGTTAAGAGGGAGTTTTTCCTTTCCACTGTTACCAAGTGCTTGCTCAAAGGGGTTTGTTTGATTGTTGGGGTTTCTCTGTACTATTGTAGGGTCTTTACCTTAAAATATTAATCACCTTGGGGTGTTGTTGTGATTTGGCACTATATAAATAAAATAGAATTGAATTGAACTGAACTGAAATATTTATAAATATTTTTATATATATTGTATTGTATTTTACACTGCACTGACTGATCTGGCACCATTTGTTAACGCAACATTTGGCACCTTATCTGTGCAAAAAGAAAGAGAAAGAACTGAAAGATCCTAAAATGCAAACGAGAACTACAGTAGATGTTTTAGCTCATATGAGCACTGTGCTTCAGTTCTCTCAGATACTAATAAGCCTTCTTTAATTTCCTCCACTTTGTCAACATTTCTTCGTGGAGAACAGGTTAATCAGATAAATTAGGACAAATAACTGCTGGATTGCAACAGAAAGCAGGTGTGTTTCACAAACACTTAAGAAGAACCTATGCTGGCATCCTTAAGTCTAAAATGTGGGAGGCAAACTGGTGTGTGTGGTTTAAAAAAAAAAGTGAGAGCTGTAATTATTGGTGCTATTGTACAATATATTCTGCCCAAGTTTGAAAGACTAATTGTGTGTGTGTGCATGTGTGAATGACCAGGGGAGATTTGTTCTTACTTCTCCTGGCGAGTCTGCTCAGCTGTGGTTTCCATGGCACACTCCAGTGAGCTTTGAAGTGAATGAAGCTGATTGGTTGTCTCCTTCAGCAGGAAGCGGGTCACAAACTGCTCCAAGTGGGTGGACTCCTGATAATCCTGTCAATCAAGGCGGTTAGAGGAGGACAAGTTAGAGTAGGAGGCACGGTGAAGGAGGACCGAACGAGGAGAGCTGTGACACGTTTCACATGCCAGCCGGGAGTCACTCGACGCCCAGACCTCCTCTGCTAATTAAAAGATGCCCACGAGTTCATTCATTTAGAAAAGATTACACAACAGTGCTGCTGGAAAGAGAGGAGAAGAAAGAAGCAGATGTCAAACCTTTGGTCTTCTTATTAACTTATTTAATAAAAGAATCCCTGTTAGCTGTGTTTGATCCATCACACTAGACCGATGTCAGCAAAGTGTCAGTTGACGTCGAGTTAAATGTAGGATGGTGAACTTAACCTGAGTCGAGTTTAACAACAGAATGTTTCTACAAAGTGAAAACTGAATTCTTCCATGTAACATTTACCAAGCTTACAACTCATTCTTTGTTTATGTCATGATTTAAATGGAGAATTCTGTCCAACAAAAGCTTTCAGCTAATATTTTATTAATTTTGTTGGCAGTTGCCCCCAGTTGACAGATACACTTGAGTTCAGCACCTTTAGTTCACTTATAGCATGAGCAAATGCCTTGATGTGGTAACTGCAAATGCAGGTGGATGATATACTGTAAGGTACACCCAACTTGACTCAGTTGAGAAAGCTGCTAATGTTCAGTAGTTCAGATATTTATTTCTGTCTGAGATCAGTCATTTTTATTTCAATAAATCTTTTTTTGGCTCTTTGGATCCAGGATTCATGTTCCAAAAGAAGCAAAAATCTAAACAGGAGGTGACGGCACAGAAAATGACAGGAGGTGATTTAATAGGAACTGATCTGCTGGTGTGTGTGTGTCAACACTGATATACAGTTAGATCCATCATTTGTTGGACAAAAACTTTTTTTTGTAGTTTTGCCTCTGTACACTGCCATTGTGATTTTGTGCTTTAATTAAAGAGGTTTTGCAAAAGAAAGAATAACCAGTTTTATACACTTGACTTCATTTTCGGAGGTTCAAAACTAACTGGAGAAACTAATATATTTGTTTTCTAAATATAAAGATTTTAATACTTGGATGAAAATTGTTTGCAGCCAATGGCTGCCTGAAGTCATGCTCTGCTGGCCCTTTAATGCAGCCACCTTTAGTTTAGATGTCTTTCAGTTTTGTCTTCAGTAATTCAAAAGCTTCTCTGTTGGGCTGATATCAGGTGACTATCTTGGTCATTGAAGAATATCTCATTTCTGTACCTTGAAAAACTGTTGGATTGCTTTTGCACCACACTTTGGGTCATTATTGATATTTGATTGATATTTATTTATTCATCCAGTCATCACATATTACGCAGACTGTGCACTGTCCACATTTAGTTAAATCTGAGCAGAGAGTTTAGCGCTGTACACTTCAGAGTTCATCCTGATGCTTCTGCTAGCAGTCACATCAATGAACACCAGGGACCCAGTCCCACTCACAGCAATACATCCAAATACTATAATATTGTGTACATCATGTTTGACAGATGATGTGATATGCTTCATATCATAAGCTGTTTCTCTCCTTCTGCATAATTTCCTCTTCCCATTATTTTGGTACAAGTTCATCTTGGTTTAATTGGTCCAAATAATTTTTACAGAACTGTGAAGGCCCTTTTATTCTGGTGAAGTCTAATCTGGCCGTCCTGTTCTTCAGTGTAACCAGTGGTTTGTACCGTTTTGTTAACCTGCTGTAGTTTCCTCTTTTATGAAGGTATCAGTTGATTGACCCTGACAATGTTATATTTACCTCTTTGAGATTGTTTTTTACTTGGTTAGATTTGTGTAGTTTTTTTCTTCACAATGATTCTGTCTGTTTGTGAAGGTTCTCAGTCATCCAGGTCATCGTAGCCTAAAGAGCTTGGAGAGAAATGCATCTGGAAGTTTCTTAAAGATGTTTCACCTCTCACCCAAGAAGCTTCTTCAGTTCTAAGAGCAATTGGTGGACAGTCCCAGATTTTAAGCCCAATGAGAGCGTCTAATCACACACGCAAAAGTCACAATCAGGTTGTGGGTCACAATCAGCCAAGGTTTCGGGTAAACCCATTGTGAAACCTAGCCCTACCCTATCATGTGACTTACTGAGGTCAAATGGCCCAGGATGTGAGTGGGCGTTAAGGCGTCTGGGAGGGGATCTCAAAACTGGATTATAGATGGCAGACAGTTGGTGTCGTAAGCCACCGCCTCTGTTCAAAGATGGTCATTCACAGTGGACACAGATGGCTTCTTTCACTCCTCTTTCAAACCACTTGTCTTCTCTGACCAAAATGTGAACACTGGCGTCCATAAATGATTGACCATTGTCTTTACGATGCAAATGAACAGCTGAGTCTTGTCCCGTCGAAGTGGCTCTGATTCTTTAAGGCCTTTTGGTGTTGCTGAGCTGATAATCAGAATGGACCAGACTTTTAAATTTTACTTCTCCTTGTTGCTATCTGATAAACTCTCTTACTTGAATCAACATGTCTTTGACCTTATAGTGAAAGCTCTAGTGAAAAGCAGCCAAAGACAAACCACCTCCAGAGCTTTTCTCTGCTTAATCTGTAATGAAACACCAAGGAGTCAGCCCTGATCTGTTTCCCAACTGTACATTTACTTTTTGGCCTCTGAAAATGGGGGCTGTGTATAAAAGTGGCTGCAATTATTAAACATATAAAACAAAATATTTGTGAAATCCTGTAATTTAAAGCTGGGAGTCTGAACTGTAAGTACACCTTTAAATACTTTAAACTGTACTTTTAAATGTGTTATGGGTAAGAGGTTAGCAAACATTTTCCAATTTACATATTCAGGAGTTCTATTTATCCACATGATGCCACTATTTGCTGCCCCTTTGGTTTGTTTTGATCTCTACTGACTCCCCCAAAACATATCAGGCTGCTAACAGCCTGAACACATTCATTAGTGTTCACTCTGTAGGGTATTTATTTATCAGAGAGAAAGTGAAAGGGTCTAAATGATGGTAAAAAAGCTGAGGGAAACTCAGTCACATGATACCATGTGCATAGTCGTGATACTATAAACATACACATGCAGTATTGAGAAGTATGGCTTTAAAGAATTAAATGTGTTATTTTTGCGGCTTTAAAGCTGTAAACAAACAGCATCAATCACCACCTCTTAATGATGCATCCTTCTTCGGATTGGTGTAACAGGTGTTTGCCTGCAGTTATTTATGGGAAATAACATGTTTACATTTCTATTGTGTTGGCAACAATCAGCTTCTTGTCATTTTGTGAGTCAGAGTTGGATATTTTTTCATGGCAGGTTGGAAAATTAGACTCCATGAGGCTTTGGAAAGATGTCATTTGTTATGCGTGGAACAGCACAGCAGGGCTAAGTGCTGTTTTGAATCTAATCAAAGGAGAGTGAGGGATGGTCAGCACAGCAGTTTGCTGTTTGCATGGCAGACCTGCTCCTACAGTTCTGAGCACCATGACTGTTTGCACACTCCACTTACAATGAGGCATATGAAGGCAAACGCTAATGCAACTTGGATTAGAGAGTGCGTAATGCATGCATGGGAGCAAAACAAAAGATAGTGTTTCTTTCTTTGGGTAACTGCTGTGTTTTTCAATAGTACGATGAAAATGGCTGAATTTTAAAAGCTGGATTTGTTTATGTGTTGTGTACATGTGTGCACACACACACACACACACACACACATAAACACACACACACTAATTGCAGTTTGTTGAGTGGGTTCCTCCTGGGAGAGAGATAAACTCTTAGCAGCTCCTCTAGCATTCAGATCATTAAGACTCTTCCCCATCAGTTCTTTTAACAACATACATACACAAAACCATATGTAAGCAGACTAGATTAGGATTAAAGATAACACAAAATCTCTGCAGTGTTTGCAGTATTACTTTTTTTTTAAAGTCTCATTATCTCGCATACACAGTTATTGTTTGATCCCCTGGCAAACGCACACACATGTACACACCTGCACACATGCCTGCGCGCTCGCTCAGCCAGAGTGAGTCACGACAAAACCGGTAAAGGTCAGTCTCCTGTGATCTCCACCTTTGTGCAAGTGTGTGTTAGCGTGTGTGTCCGTCTCAATAATGTAGAACCATTTTAAACAGCTTCATGTTTCTTTTTTTTGCCTCTTCTTTGATCTTTTATTTTCATTTGTACAAAAGGTCAAAGGAGAGCTTTGTTGAAGGCAAAGGTTTTCTATAATTTTCTACCTCATTCTCTGACCCAGAACTGCTGCTAAAATCATAGCATTTAAGTCCGCACTGAATAAATGCAATCCCAGCCCTGCAATCATACCTCAGCTTCAGCTTCAGTTAGTTGTTTTTACCCTTAGTAATTATAAAAATCCTGATTAACAATTATAATTAAATGACATCAAAAGCAAGCTGATTGAGCACAACAACTATGCTAAATAAAACCCGGTTTGCATGTTTTAATCTGTTTCTGGGGAGTGTGTAAATTTCCACTAATTTTAAACTTACCAAACAGCAAACTACACGGCTACATTTTACCAGGCAGCAGCATTTTTTTTTTTTTTTTTGCATATTATTTTTTTTATCAATTAAAACTTTAGATTACAGGTTTGGCATCAGTATTTGTATAAAATAAAACACGGACTGAGTCTGATCACATAGATTTGGCTCTATCTTCAATGCTTCTTCCAGCACCCCCGCACATGTACATAAAGACTTGAGGCATGGACACAAATAAATTAGCTTGTGTGCACACACTTATTGTATTCCACTGCAAAATTAAAATATATATTAAAAAAAACCCCACCTTGCAGCCCCCTCACGTACATCCCCAGCCACAGACTACCCACTCAAATACATACTCAGCCCAACAGAGACGATTGAGCTTTATTCTTGTGACTAAAGGAGCATCTGTTCTCCTTCTTGCTCAGCCAATACCCAGAGACAATCAGACAAACACGGGGATTGTATTTTTTTTTTCTATGACTCATTTCTAAGGTCAAAGAAATCTTATAAAAGCGCAAGCAGAAAGGCTTCATCGTGGTGAAATCCTCACAGTCCAGTGTTGGAATTTAATTTGGAAGTTATTGCACAGTCTGTCCAATTTGTGCAGAATAATTTGTCTTCATTTAGGCTCAAATATCCAATGTGAGTGTTTGCTAGGGGGAGCACTAGAGATTTTCTTGTGAGGATAGACTACAGCCTTTTAAAAGCTGAGTGCAAGGTGAATAGCATCAGTAGAAAATGATAAATCCTTAGCATACACACTGCCTGGTTCTCCCCTCTGCCACCGCCCCACCTATGTCTCATTTCCGGCTCTCAGTTATCCTCTTGGAGAACAGAAAAATGATTTGAGGTGCGATTTGATTTTCACACCTCAGCTTGAACATGTTGAGACTCTTGAATGATTGCAAAAGGGGTTGCAGAGCTATGTGTATTTTATCTCTGCAGAAATGGTGAAATTTCAAGCAGGTGTACTTCACAGCCATGCTTCTTCATGTCTAACCTTTTTTCCACAACGCCTTTTTGTCTTATGAGCTTCTACTACTTTTTTGCACCTCATATTTTCTTAATAAATCTTTTTTGATCCAATTTTTTCCATAAAATCTACCTTTACTGCTGTTTTTCCCCAACACACTCTATAAACCAAAGCCTTATCTGCCATTGGCCATCATTTATCTTTGTCACTACACTCAAAAAAATGAATGAGGTGGATTGTTCAGTGTATATTAATTATTTATTTTCATTTTACTTAAAATATATGTTTTTGTTAAGTTAACATATGTTTTTCTAATCAAGTCTACGTAATTGTGTCTATTATTCAACGTACATAATACTAATGTGTTATTTGATGGCATAACATTTAAGTTAAGTCAATTAGGATCGATATACTTTGTATATCCACAAGGTGGCAGTAATGCAAAAACAGTTGTAATGAAACCGCGAAGAACAACAAGGTTTCACGGCTTGGGCCTGCTCATGCGCAAGACTTCAAATTTAACTTAAAAACGTTGTTTTGGCGCCAACTGCTGTTTCTTTGAGAGGTAAGACCACTTTTTTCTTTGACTATGTTGTTTAGTATCTACATGTCGAGCATGGTTATATTTTGCGTTTGTCTTACAAGACATGTTATATCGTTTGCGTGCGCTTGTTCTACATTAGTTTTACTGGGTCCTGGACATGCTTATTTTGTGGACTGGGTAAGAAACATTTTTATTGTTTTTTGTTTTATTAAGGGATTAGCTACAGGGGTTCATGGGGTTATTTTTTTCATTTGCTTTCTTGGGATTCCTTTATGTAATCCGAGAGTCATAAATATCGAATAGGATAGCAAGGATAGCATAAAGTGACACTTAAAATCCAAAAAGTCGAGGGCGAAAGCCACTGTGACACCATTGTTATGCTCTATTAGTAATCTGTATTATGTAAAAATCGTCTGTAAATACAGCATGTTTCCTAGCGGAGGTATACATATCAACATAGTTATAAATTACAGTTTGTTAAACCACACACTTATTTTTTTAAATAAAATTATTCACGACATATGAGTGGGCAGACAATGGAGGTCGACAGACCTGGTGAGAATTTCTTCTGAGTAGTATTTTATTTAGTTGTAATTCAATCAATAATTTGCTTCTTGAAATTTAGTAATGAATTTCTTGTTTTACTTTATAAATTTCAGATCCTGCCTTTACCTGCCCCCTCCTATACTGATGTGGTGTATGTGGTACTGCTGAGCTTGTATGTGGTATGTGAACTGTTATACTTTTAAAAACAAAACTGTTTAATAAGTTAAGTTTTCTTTAGTGACGCATCCCATGCCCCTGTTATGTCTTCTCCAGATCTGAACCATTGTAAAGGTTGCAGTTCAAGGGCCTGAGGTATGAAATTCTTTTCAGATCAGCTGTGATCAATATTTTTTGGAACTTGATAAATAACAATAAAAGATGTAATGGCTCCATTAGCATTTTGTGTAAATGTTTGTGTTAAAATTATAGCTTTAATGAGGTCTTTCTACATTAGTTTTAGTTATAAAGTATGTATATGTGTACATATAGTATGTATATTTACAGTACAGTATGTTGTGTTTGTTGACATGTTTTCAGGTGGAAGCAGAATTTGTGAGGATTACTACTGCTCCACTTGACCAATACACTGACCAGCTCATAAAAGTCTTCAAGAAAAAAGGAGGCGCTGCAGTGAAGAAAATTAGACAAACTTTGGCCCCAGCCACAAAGGTGCGTTATTCTGTTGGTAGCAAAATATTATGGCTAATAAGATCACTTTCAAATTTAACAGCTAGTGTATGGTAGCTGCACAGTGTACTTACATTTATATTAAGCAAGACAAAGTTTGGTACTCAAAACTTTGGAAAATTAAAATTACCTAAACATAAGTAAAATCTGATCCCTCACTTTCGGGTTAAACCAGAAGTGAATGTTTTATTTTAAAGATCAGTTTTTGAATGCAAAAAAGATGATGTATTAGTTTGTCTATACCTCCATTATGGACATATATAATGTGGCGGAGACCCTGCCCTACAGGTTAACTATTCATGCCCATGTGATGATTAGTTGGTCTTGTGTACATGTCTATCTGCGCAGCGGATATGTCATTCATTTTGCGTATAATGTGAGTTTGTGTCATCCTAAAGTATGTCTGTTTTCTCTTCTTGTATCTCTGCCACTCTCTACAGAAGCAAACTATTGAAAAGGGGAGGGAGTGTGTCCTCAGGGCACTCCCTCTTTACCTAAATGAAGACCCAAGCATCCTCTTCAAAGAATAATTGGTTAGTAATTTTAGTTTAGTTTTTTATCTGTATTAAACCAAATTTTGAATAACTAATGTTGTTGCATGTTGTAGTGTTGTTGTTGTTGTTGTAATTTGCATGGAACCTGTTTAAATGTTTTGGGGAATCTTCTTGTATACCCAAACTATTTATATTCATTGTTGAATCTGTAGTCTAAAATAGTAGCGCACTGGGGTGCATGTTCCTAATATTGTGTTTACTCCATTAAAGGGTAGCTTTGGCTCTCTTTTTAAAAAAAAACTGGATGCCATTTTTCTATGTTTTTGTGTCTAAGCTACAGCTACAGCTGTTCAGAGGGAGCTGGAACAAATTACCCTTGCTATCTTTACCATCGAAAGAGCTGATGCCTCCAGCCGATGTGGGTATAACCATCTAGGGTGTTCTGCATGACCTGGAAGACATGGCCTCTGCATGTGCACTCTTAATGGGTGGGATATATGAACTGAATCTCAGTTAACCTCGAGACTTAAAGCTTTCTTTGAAGTACTTCAGAAGCTCTTCCTTCATCTGGATGTCAGCAGACTCTTGACCAAGGTAGAGATGCTCAAGAATAAATTGAATGAATAAGCCAACCCTTAATTTGGATGTTGAATGTTCTGTCAGATGGACAGAAGTTTTTCGGAGGCTGAATGGGAATAAAATGGTAATTTGTTGAAAATGACAGATAAAGGGAAAATTACACTTAAGAGAAATTTTGAAAAGTTTGTAAACTACTACAATTTGACAGATTTTACTCTTGTGTTACATTTTGTGCATTGTAAAGGTAATTGCAATACATACTAAGAATAACGGTAAGTTAGGAATGCAAGATGAATGTATATTTTATGGACTTTTAAAGACGAACAATTGTTTCCATGTTAAAATGTTTACAACTCAAGTTTTTGCCCAAACACTGGTAAAATAAACGTTGACAGTGGCAAGTGTTAAATGGTTACTGTTGTGCTGTTGCAAAAAACCTGAATGCTGACAAGCTGTTTTATTGTTAGACAATGATGCTGGCATGTTTTATTAAAGTTTTATTTGGGATGGTGATATAATTTTCTTTGATTGCTAATATCAGTGGACTGTTTATTATTATTATTATTATTATTATTATTATTATTATCATTATTACATTATTTTTTTAATTGTGGCCGTTGAGGTACACACTTCACTTTGCATGTGTTACTGGACTGACCCTAAGCAATCATTGCAAATAGCAACTTTGCTATTCATTTTAGACACTAGAAGAAAAAACACTCCACAAACCTTACTAGCATCACATGTGCATAACTCAAGTGTCATCTTATCAACATGTTATGTAGTCTTCAATGTTTTTTTTTCTTCTATTTCTGGCAGATACAGACCTTTAATTTAAAGTATTGATGTTGCATCTGTCTATATACTGTTAATTACTAACCCTAATGAGCTGTTGTATTTCATTTTGGACTGGGTTTACACAAATGCTCACTGAATGTGTTGGCAATAAAAGAAATTTTAAAAAATAAGTTGGATGTACTTAATTCATTTGTGTGGAACCTGTTGACAAAATAGATTTATGTAAAACGAATTAATAAAGCACAAGGTGGCTGAAAATATAATATTTGAATTAATCTAACTTAAATTTAACATTTTACTGCCACAAATAAGAAATGTGTTGAAGTAACTAATATAAACTATCTAACCTGTAAATATATCATCTATGTTCATACAACATAACTTGATTAAGGTAGTCTTAAATATGTCTTGTTAATCTTAAATAGTTATTTTAAATTAGATGAACTAAAGATTTTTGCTTTAAACTAACACAATGCAATTTCGTGGAACCTGTTGACAAAATAATTTTAATTAAAGTCAACGTTTCATTTTTTTGAGTGTACAGCTTTTACATGTAGAAGTTGGATGTCATCATTTGTTACCTCTTTCTGTGCCAGTAAAAAAAAAAATACAACTGACAAATTAATGGTTTGACTCCCACACAATGGCCGCGATGAGATGTGTCCGCTTCACTGAAGATCTGAGGGGCGATTTGAGCTTCACAGCATGTGTTGTGTGCGCCAGCTGAGATACTACAAAGAAGACGAGAGAGTGCGACAAAGAAATAGAAGTTCTCCCTCCAGATCTAATAAGCCACCTCTCTTCCTTCTGCTCACATCCCTTTCCCATTTCTCTTTGTCATTTCTCCTTTCACCCTGCCATTTTTCTTCACGTCTGATCATTCCTGTCTTTTTGACTTTACGTCTCATGCCACTCTCATCTTCCTTCCTCTCGTCTCTGATAATGCAAAGGGCACTCTGCTTCAGACAATAAGATCAAGAGGACGTAATACATAAAGATCAAAAGCCATATTTGTTTGGAAACGCAGCCACAATCCATTCAATTTGTCATCTGTGCTGGCTGCAAGTCCAAAAAGAATTATAACATGTTTTGTTCTGGGGGGTTCATTAGTAGCATGCATGAGCCGTGGCTTGTCCTTTCTGGCTCTGTAATGGAAATGTGACTAATGGGAGATCTGAGAACGCCAGCTGGGCGTCCTCCCAGGAGCATGCTGATTTTCAGCATGTAGCTTTGGACACATTCTGGGAAAATCAAACATGCCTTCCTATTGTCTTTACATCTTCTGAATTTAATCAAATGTTTCCTGTGTTACTCCAATTGACACAACTTATCTCAAATGTCGCATCCACTGAGTCTTAACTCACTCACTGTGAAAAAAACACACACATATGATTGTAATGTCTGATATCTAGCAAACAAAAATTTATAAAGGAAATTATCATTAGATAAATTTATTTTATTGTAAAAAAAAAATTAAAAATTAGTGGCCTTTGCCAGTGCTACGTGAATTCAGCTTACAGCCATTTGCCAAGATCTACCTAAAGCTCTACTTTAACATGCAGGTATAAATAGTTCTAATTTATTATGTCACCACCGTGTCTGCATGCCTAAGCGCAGTGAGTTGGACTGACTTTCTTATATAGCGCTTTTCTACTCTCCCAGAGCACTCAAAGTACCACATTCACCCATTCACACACTTTCTGATTTTCAGTGTTTCTAAGCTAACGTTCACACACATTCATACTCTGATGGATGCATCGGGTTAGTATCTTGCCCAAGGATACTTGGCATGCAGACTGGGATCGAACCACTAACCCTCCAATCTAACCTGCCAATCAGTAGACGACCTGCTCTACTTCCTGGGCCACAGCCACCAATGTGATTGCTGCCATGTGATTGGCTGATTAGATATTGAGTTGAACACGTGTAATAAAATTGCTGATGAGTATACAGACACACACACATGCATATATTGGCAACTTTGTTACACCAAAGAAACTGTTGACAAAACAAAAATTTCCTTACTGTTTTATGCTACGTTTATAATATTAAAGGTGCATTGAAAATCTGTTGTGTCAGTAGCTTCAAACCTACTTTATTTTCATCAAGACGACCTTCCTGATAGAAAGAGCCCAAAAAACAGTCTAATGCTTTAACTTATTTTGTCATCTTACCTTCTTTGTTTTGTCCATCGCCTTCAGGATGGACATGTTCAGGTCTTCTAAGGCAGCAAGAACGTTCTCGTATTCACCGAGGTGCTGGGAGAAGTACTCTTCGAAGCAGAAAAACCAAACCAAAAAAACATTTTGTGAGTCAGACAACTGGGACAGGGCTGTAGGTGTTTTGTTGAAGAAGCACTGGTGTGACACCTCACTCGCACTGCCTTAGGGGTTTGGTCTGGGAGCATGTGACCATGTCTAACATCTTACTTTCCTATCTTTACTTTTCTGTCTGTATTTAAAAGACTCAACTTACCACAGAGTTCATCCGTGTCCACGTTGCTGTAAAAGAAGAAAATGACAGGTATTTAAATTAAAAACAGACATCTCCAGGGAAAGAGATACACTTTTCCTGCAAAAATCTCTTTGACACAGTCTTCGCTTTGATGAATCAATGTGATGACAGACAGAACTGAGTAAAATATGCGATGAGTAACAGAATAATTTTGGTGTTTTGGCCTCCAGAGGCATGAGTGAGAGACAAATTGGCCAAATGAGGAGTTTTTGAGTCGAAACCTTTCAGAAATGTTGGCTGTTTCTAATAAATGTTCATGCATGGATGCTTTTCTGGGTGGTCTGAGTATTTTTGTTCCTGAAAGAGAGAGCCTAAAAGAGAAAAGAAGTGGAATAAAGGAGAGGTGACGAAGTGAAGAGAATATTAGGCACTATATCAGCACTACAACGATCTTCGGGAGACACAAAAAACACATCTTATTTCTTGCTCTAGTCATTGATACCAGGGGATTTCACTCGTTTAAAACGCATTTCATGCAAGCCATGGCTGCTGTTTGCAAGACGAGAGTGCTGCAATCAATGATCCAAACAGGAGAAAACACTTACAAACAGCTGAGAATGGAGAGAGGAACCAGAAGTCAGAGAACTAAGTAACGGACCATTAGCCTCTCTCCTGTTTTGCTTGAAGCCTGGTTGCTCTGACACCGAAGGTACATTATCATTGCTCTGAAGATTTGTTACCTTTATAAATAAATGAAACAGCCTTGAAGTACTGTAAATACAGTTAATTCCATATCAATAATCTGCCTTCCATACATGCAGCATGCTGTGTATGCCTGTTTAAATCCAGTGTATTGAATAATGTCAGTGTTCGACATGGACCTGAGCAGGTTTAACAGCCTGTCAGGCAGTCCTTACAATCTGGTTACTCGTTCTTTAATCAATATAGGATTCAACCGGAGACTTCCAATTGACTTCCTTACAACTTTGTCATCTGCCTCCTCCTGTGTTCATTTCACAGGTGGAGGCACACATTAACACGGAGTCTGGTAGAGATAACAGGAAACTGGACTCCACTGCATGTCAACAGTATCCACTTGTTTGTGAAGTAGTTTGATTGTGTACTGTTTTACACATTCACTTGACTCAGTGAAAGGTTGTTGGTTCAATTCCAGCTATAGCCACAAATCCTCTTTAATATTGAGTCAGGAAGAGATCTGGTGTAAAAATGTGTTTGTGAAATAATTATTATCACTTTAAAATATTAAGGAAGTAGACAGACGTTTAGATGGTGATGACTGTAGGAGCAAGTGGTGACAAAGCCAGACAATTTCTTCTTGCTTTTCAAATGGCTATAGGCCAAATAATGTGTTTTCTTTTGTTAAGTCACCCCTATCATTAGCTTATCTTGTTGAGGCTATGTAAAGTATACGATGAGGACTTGTGCACTAATGACCTCTTCATTAATTACACCTTGCTGTTGCTGCAGATCAGAATATGCATATACTTTGGGTATAAAGGGATGAACATGGTCAGCAACAATAATCAGGTAGGCTGTGGTGTTTAAATGATGCTCAGCTGGTGCTTAGGAGGCTGAAATGTACCACGAAAATATCCTTAACAACATTAAACCACTACCTTCTGCTTGAACTGCTGATACAAGGCAGGACTGATATATGCTTTCATGTTTTTTACATCCAATTCTGGCCCTGCCATCTGAATCAGACCATCATCCAACATTCAAAGTTCAATATCTTCAGAGATGCTCCTCTGCATGTCTTGGTTGTAATGAGTTCTGATGCTCAGTTTAAACTTTAGCAGGTCATTGCAACCATATCAACATGCCCAAAGTTTCTAAGTTGCTGTCATGTCATTGGGGGTGTGTGTATATAATAAATTTAGTTAGTAACTGTATTCTGATTTTAAGAAATCTGGATTTGTTTCTAAAGTTATCCTTTTATAAATGTCTATAAAAATCAATTAAACTTCAGTTTTGATGCCTCTGCGCTGGGTCTGCAAAAACCTTTTCTGAAAAAAATGAAATTTAGTTGTTATTAAGTTCAACTTTAGCTCTGTGAGTGTGTGTACAACACTTCAAAAGGCTCAATAACTGGTTAGGTGAGGTGACCAGACTTACTGATGGCTGTGGCCACCCCAGAGCTTGTTTTTTCTTTTGTCCACTTGCAGTTTATGTAAGTTTGGACACCAAAACAGTGGAACTGTTGAAACATATTGATTTAAATTTAAAACTTCCAAGGTGATCGTTGTGTGATGTAACGCCGAGTGCAAATCTTGCATTCTTATAATTGTTGTGATGATGTGATGAGCTGCAGCAGCTATTTATTCAGAGAGCGGAATCAACCTGTATCAAACCACTTGTGTCAGAGCGTTTCATTTTCTGGTTGTTTAATTACACCAATGAAGTAGGTAACATGATTGACACACCACTGTGTGGAGTGAACAGAGATATTTTAATAAGCTTCCTGATAAGTGTACTCATTAAGCAGTGTTAATAGAATTAACACTGTTTGCTTCGGGTGATATAGACAACAACAATCATCCTGTGACTATTACTCTATCCACAGACACTAGGGCCCAGTGTGTAAACTAAAAGCCCCACAACATGCAGAACAAGTTCCTTTACATTCTTGTGTAGTTTTAAGCTAGCTCTTTGTTTATAATAGCTGGCTGAATGCTCAACAGCTGCTTGTTTTAAAGCTTAGAAAAGTCTCTTTCTAGTGTTTTTAGACCACTGATGCAGAACCTGCATCTGATTAATGTGAGCCATACCAAAGAAAACTTAACTAATAGCTTACACAGAATGAAGTTTCTTCTTATGAAGCACTTTTTGAAGACCTATTTTCAACCTGATTCAGACTGCAGATCTTTATTAGTACACATAATCATCATTATTTTTCAATGTCTAACGTCAAACTGAGGGCCAGGTCAGGTGGTTTATTCAAAGTGGTAATTCATCACAAAAAATACTGAGTGCTCTCGAGTCTTCGACATCTCTATTAGAAAATGTATTCCTATTGAAATAAATCACTATCATCACTTCTTCTGTTGTGAATAGCTGCAGTTTAGTTTCATAAAACCAAATGTCCAGCAGTGTCGATTCAATGCACGACAGAGTCAGTGGCTAAAGTGCTAAAAGTGGCGCTCTGTGTGAAACCGCTAACGCTAACCATAAATTCTCCATTTCATTGACAGGTAATCAAGGGTAAACCAAATAGTAATGTGTGATTATATACTGGTTGTACACGTTGATAGATGATACAGGCATAAAGTTACTCTATATTATACTGTGTATATTTATGACAGCACTTGTTAGCTTGTTTGTGCACATGCTAATTGAAGCGCGGTACAGAAGCTAGCATGGCTTCACACTTTTATTTCTCTTCTGTTATCACTATCTAAACATAAGATCAATAACAGATGCTTTTACTAACCTGACCATGTTCTACATCACTCTACAACAACACACTTATATTTAGTTCTACTTGTTTCCTTAATATACAACTTTGATCGGGGACTTTAGGGTTAAGGATGCCAGTGTTATATAGCTGGAAGACAGAGATTAGAAATAGACTTACATACTAATCTAAGCTTTGTCAAAATGGCACTAAAAGCTTTGTTCACCTGCTAAATGCCTCTCAGACAGAAACAGTGCTTCAGTGCTGCACTGCTATTATATAACTGAAACTAACAGCTATTTCTAAATATCTTGTGGCTCAGCGGGTCATTTGCTCACAAATGCCTTCAGTGTAATCACAGAGGAGCGACTGTATAAGTATTATCTGTATCCTGATTAGGACTGATGCAGGAGCTGGTTCACATTATAATGTCTGCAGGGAGCATAAGTAATGTGGTTTCTCATGTGTGTGATTTAAAAGAATTGGTGTGAACTAAAAAGCAGAAAAATCAGTGCAAATCGGTCGACAGTAAAGAGTCAGTGTGTCTTTGGCTTCCTCTCTCAGGTGTTTGGGACATTGTGAATATAAAGGGAACATTGCACATCAGTGCCTGATTTTTAAAAGTAGATGATCTGTATTTACACACGTTGTGCTTCCACCTCCAGCTGAGTCTTACAGAACAAAGCTGCAGGTCAGGAGGAAAAGAGGAAGACCACAGAGAAGGTTCACAGGTGTAGTGAGGGAGGATATTGGGACCATCATTAACGATGATTTAGGCCTCATTGTGATGCGTTAATGGTTTCCCTGATTGAAAGGTGACTTATAATACACAGGTATTTGGAAACCACGTTAGACGCTAGCCTGATATTTGAGAGTAAAGCATGCAGAAGCTAACTTTATTTCCTCTCCTTGTGGCAGTCTCTCAGGGTGAAACACATACAGAAAATACATAGAATAAACTGGCTAACATCTGCATCAAAATAAGTTGTACAGCATGGGAAACACAACAACAGTATTACAATGAATGACTATATAAGAAAACAGAATCCATCCTGCCTGGGTGTTTCTAGCCTCTAGTGATTCCAGGATATAGCCCATAATATCGTCACCCTTGAAAGGAAACGGTTGCTTATATTGGTAGTTAAGAATAGATGCTGTAATAGTGATTGGGGAAAAAAAGATGTGTGAGCCAAAGGGAGTGGAGAAGACGACGGGTGGGGTCAGCTATGATTGTGCTAACGACACAATAAACGCAAAGCTGCAAGTTTAGTCCTCTTAACACAAAAAACGAGAATGTGAGAGAAGATGATGGGTGAACTCATCAAATTAATATTCTGTTTGAGTTATTTTGCGTTGGATGTTTTATATTATAATCTGTACAATGTATAAAACAATAAAAAATTGCTCTCTTTTCTCTATTTTAAGTTGTTATGATTTCCACAGAACACTAAGCTTGAACATAAATGTTTTATATGTAAACACTACACTACTTGGTGAGAAACTATAAATGATAACACATCAACCAGAAGCTCACTGCTCCTGTGCATTAAACAGGAAGAGTAAACAGAAAAAAAATTAAATTTGTTCAGATCATTTTGAAGGTCATAAACATAATAGCTGCAGTGTTTATTTCATATAATATAATATAATATAATATAATATAATATAATATAATATAATATAATATAATATAATATAATATAATATAACATAATATAATATAATATAAATAGCGTCATATAGCTTCAACCTGTTTTTCAGCTGTGGGAGAAACCAGAGTTCCCACAGAAAACCTGCACAAGTGCAAACTCATCATAGAAAGGCCCCGCCTTGGTTCAGAGCTGGGACCGACTTGTTGTGAAGCAAGAGCACAAACCACTAAGTCCCCATGCTGCTGTAAGAAACGTGCTACAACCTTTACACATTACTGAATGTACAAGATGCAACGCAACTCTGAAATATTTGGGTTTAAAGCAACACTTGGCTTTTTTATTCAGATTGCAGTAAAATTAAAAAAAAATTGAACATAAAGTCTGAAACAGACTATTACAGCTCTGTATTTTCTAATAATTTTTATTTCATTTTTACTTTTTGTTTTTACTCAGTTTCAGTTAGTTTCCAGGGTCGATTTGGTTTAGTTTTTATTGGTTAAAAATGTTTAATTTCAGTGTAATTTTTGTTAATGTCACTGTCAGTTTTAATCCGGCTGTCTTAGGGCGAGAGGCAGGGTACACCCTGGAAAGGTTGCCAGTCTGTTGCAAGGCGAGCACAGACAACCATTCGCACTCACATTCACACATATGGGCAATTTAGAGTTTCCAATTAACCTATTCCCACTGACTGCATGTCTTTGGACTGTGGAAGGAAGCCAGAGTGAACCCACACAAACACGTGGGAGAACATGCAAACTCCACACAGAAAGACCCTGGGCTGATGGAATTGAACTCAGAACCTTATTGCTGTGAGGCAACAGTGCTTTCCACTGTGCCACAGAGCTTACTTTTATTTATTTATTTTACTATGTATGATTGTATGTCAGAGGCACAATTTAGAAAAATCTCTACAGGTATTACAATTAAAAAAAAAATTTTTTTGAAAGCAGTAGACTCAGTCTTGTACATTCAAAATTACCTCTTGAAGCCTCATTGGGAAAGCTCCAATAAAAATTTTACCAGCCATTTCATTTATATTGTTATATTGTTTTAGTTAGTTCACAAAATAATTTCAGCAAATAAATCTCTTCTTACTTTTAAAAAGATGAATGTTATTAAAAAGGAAAACAGAACAATATCTTTCAGAATTTGGAAAGCGATTACTCTCACCCCTTACCTTCCTCAACAACTGACACATCTGAATTCAAGCCATGGAATAAACTGGTAACAAGGTAAAGTGAGTCTTACTCTGTGTTATGGGTATCGATGGTGTGAAAGAGCTCCTTCAGTTCCTCAGCTGTCAGGACTCCGTCAGAGAAGTAGGATTTGAATTCGTCAAAGGACAGCTTTCCATCATCTGGGGGTAAAGAACAAATCTTCTCAGGATAACTTCTTTCTAAATACTTTAAAACATCTTTGATTTGGTTTGTGTTTGCAAGACATCAGACCATAAGAAAATGTGTCAAAAAATGTAGAAGTGAAACCGGTGGATCATTTTGTTATAAAACTGATAAGATGGCATTAATAAAGAACTTTTGTCTTGAGCTGGTTTGACCTGAGGTGTCTTTAGATGTTAAAAATTATACCATTTAAAACATGGCATCAAGTTTAAACATCAGTTTCTCTTTCACATCAAATGAGGAGTAATATAACATAACAAAATAAACCAGCAAAGGTACATTGTTCTTGTTTTTATTATCCCTCTCTCTATATATAAAGCAGGTCATCACCATTTGTTCCACTAGACTAACATTATATCAAACAGTCAGTCATTTTTTATGATTTGAGGCTCTGCAATTATGAACAGAATAAAAGTAGTATGAAATATTCATGAGCTGAAAATAAACACAATTTCAAAACAGAGCGCTCCAAACTGAACACCCTCCGGCGAAAACAAAGACCAACGACATCTCGTTTTTCACGCAGCTCTGGCTCCAGTGGTGTCTTCCTGTTTTTGTGACACAGTGTGGCCCGTCCTCAAATTGTCACTGCTGACCTGATCTGGAGGAAATGTGTAGCATGTTTCTATAGCTGCTGTGAGGGAACACAATCGCATGCCCAAAAATAGAGCCTACAGTGAGTCACTGTCAGTGCATTCAGAAATACGCTCGGAGCAGGTTTGGCATGTGCTGCTCCTTGTGCAACAATAAAAACAAACATGTGGGATGACTTCTCCTGCTGCATGACAAGGCTTCAAATCATACACGGCGTGGGATGGATATTTAGTAGATGATGGAGCATGTCATGCCATGTGAACAATACTGATTTGCTATTTTTGGTCATTTCTGCTAAATTCAAATGGACTGCATTTATGTTGTGTACGCTGCAAGCCGCAGTCACACATTCATGCAGGTTTTTAATGGGTAGATATAACAAATACACTAATGACACGAGGGGCAAACGGGTCAGCAACTTATCCAAGAACACTTCTACATGCTGCCTGGAGGAGTTGGGGATCAAACCATCAGCCTTCTGTTACAAACTGAGGCCTCGAATTCAAAAGAAGGACAACTAAATGTAGAGGTCTGTTAATTTGTCGGTATGTTATATGACTTATAGGAAACTTTATTCTACTATTTTCCTTTTTAACATTTTAAAACAAACAGCTGTTTCCAGAAATGGGTGCTAATGTTTACTTGTTTATTGCAAAGTACACCCGCCAGGTTATCGCTGATGGACGTTATAGGATGGACATAGAGGCAGTTTTTCGTGACGTCGCCTTCTGAACCCTCGACATGAACATATTGGCCATTTCCAGCTTGTTTCTATGAAGCTGTCAAACAGGGTGAATCTCAGACATCGTGGCTACTGCACTCATGAGTCCACAGTCACACAGACCAGTCGGGAAATCCCTGGTAAATATCAGTTGCTAGAAAAAATGTGTATTGTCCGACCAACTGGCAAGTGGCTGCAGGTAGTCACTGGGTGAAAGTGGTTACAAAGAGGTATACAGTACTGTATCAAAAACAGTGGGATTTGTTTGGTCGCTTGCAGGTTGTCATGGTTACGTGTAGTCTGCATGGAAGACGCAGACTTGTCTGCAATGCAACTCGCCGAGCGGTCGTGAAACTTGAAAAAGAGTGACCCAAACCGGAAACAGAGACTACTCCCCTTCAACATAAAAGCTGCACCTTTTGAAACATGTTGGTTGCATCAATTAAGAGCAGCTTTTAATTTGAAAAGCAAACGTTCTCTGTTAGAAGTAGGTGCATAGATAGAAAATGAGACAGCTTTTTATAGGCCATCAGCTGGGACTTAACCAGCTTATATTAATTTGCACAAAGTATCAGGACTGCTTTCTAATTACTGACAGATTTCAGCAGGGGTCATGACTTTTTGTGCCTTTTTGCACCTTCCTTTCTTCATATGTTCAACACCTTTTCTCTCTGTCATTTCTTCTATTTACACATAACTTAATTCATGGACATTTAACGTGTGATTTCTTTGCATGTATGGATTGGATGGGTTGTTACCAACATCTGGTAAGAATTTCCTTATAAACTGATTTATTTTTTTCTTATATTTATTGTTTTGTGGAAATTAATGAATGGTTTGGTCACGCTTTTCACAGTATTTTCACAACAAATAGTTTGCAAGTGTTTTCAGACAAGTCGGGGTCTTCCATGAGTGACTGAGGTCTAAGGTTGGAGCCTGTCAGTCACAAGATAACCACAACTTAAAGCATCATCTAACCAAATTGCTAACTTTCCTACTCCCCTGGCTAAATGTTAAATTGAAATGGTAAACTGTGATTTAGCATTATACTCTAATGAACAGCACAAAACCACAGAAGATGTAATGTAATGAGGCGGTGATACAAGTAGACTATAAACTAGCAAATGTGTTTATAAAGCAATCAGAAAAGTGAAATAAAAAATAAAGTCGCCCCCTGCAGATCATCATCATGCAGATTTGAGGCACTTTGACGTTTGTCCTCATTGTTCAGACCCGGAGGCTACTTCCATCTTTTATATATAATCTATGTTTATGATACACTTCAGTAAAAGTCAGAGCATCAAAGTCATTTCGTACAAAAACATTATTTAAATTTAAAAAATGAACATTAGCCAGAATTAAATGAAAGAAATTTAGATCTCATTTTATTTATTGCAGAGCATATTTAATATCTCAGCAAACGAAGACTTGCTTGAATAGTGTGGGGACAAAACAGTTTTTAAATGAAAAGTAATCAGTGAAAAAACTTAAAGAAGCAAAGATGGAGGATTTATGTGCATCCTATATTACACTTGCATGTGTAACAGAAAGAGATTTACACTGTTATTTTAGTGCTTTTTGGATTCCCTGCCTTTGTTGTCTGCTCTTCTCTGATCAATAAGAACATAAAAGATGTATTTTTGTATGTTTATCCTGCATTAGAGAGTGGAGGTGAAACAACAACATAATTTACCACCTAATAAGGCACCTCTGAGTCATTTTGTGTGGACCGCTATCATAAAAGTGTTCACAAATGTCAGTGTTTTTCTTTGTAAATGCTCTGAAACTGAACCTCAGTGGGCATGGTCAGTTTCCTGTTTCCATGGAAACTGACAGAGTATCAGCAGAGAGTCATGATCGGAATTTCATTGAGAAAGTAATCTGTGAAAGAAAGGTTGAAGTGATGCTCAAGACAGAAGAGAGTGGTGTTGGTGTGTGAATCTGAAACGAGCCAGATGGTGAAATACTCACCGTTTTTATCGGCCCTCCGTAAGATCTGTAATTAGGAAATGAAGAAAAAAACAACAGGATATTAAAGCAGGTTCCACACCACCAGAGTTAAAGTAAGTAAGTGTGTGAGTGCGAGGATCATCGATCACTCTGCCGAAAGCAGTGCGTCATTAAATTATTGATAGTGCTGTCCCAGAGTCCAGAGGAGATGAAAGGCGGAGTGGCAATGACCACATCAGCTGTAAAAGGCTTGAGCCACCAACCTCGAAATAGCACATCCTACTTTAACTTACTGTGAAGAAGACTCTGCACAGGCGGCTTTGGAGGATAAATCTATATCTACATGATGTCTGTTTTAAATTCATTCATTTATTTGTGGGATTTCCCAACTAAGAGGACTCTAGCCCAAAGCTACACACAGGTTAAAAAAAAAGAAAAAGAAAACTACTATAAAATATCCACCCACCATCTTCAAGCTCCTGGCAGTCGATTCTGTGCTCTGATTTACTTTTTTTTTCAGTTTTTTTTAATCTGCTGTACAAATACTGCTTCTCTCTGTCTTCATCTCTTAGTTAAATTCAGTTCCTCTACAAAGCTACAAAGCAGAAAAAAATTGTTTTGTTTCATTATTATTTCAAATATCTAATCAACCATTCACTTGGCAGGAACCATCACAACCATGTTAGAAAATGGTCCAAAAAAGAGAAAGAAAATATCCAGTGAGTGGCCGTTCTCTGGATGAAAATTCCAGAATGAACGGACTGCTTTGAGCTGATAGGAAGGCAAGAGTAACCACTTGTTGGAACCAAGATATGCATAAGAGCATCTCTAAATGCCCCACATGTTGAATTCTGAAGTAGATGTGCTACAGGAGCAGAAGACTACACTAGCTGCCACTCTTGTCAGCTAAGAACAGGAAACTGAGGCTACATGTCACACTGACTCACCAAAACTGGACAACAGAAGACTAGAAAAAAAAACCATTGTCTGGTCTAATTGGTTTCAATTTCTGCTGCTACATTCGGATGGCAGGGTCAGAATTTGTCATAAACAACATGGAAGCATGGATCCATCCTTGTATCAGTGATTCAGGCTGCACAGTTTGGGTACCTTAGTACTGACTGAGCATCATTTTAAGGCCACAGCCTACCTGAGTATGGTTGCTTATCGTTATAACCACAGCGTACTCATGTTCTCACGGCTGCTTCCAGCAGGATCACATATCATCTCACAAAGTTCAAAATCATCTCAAAATGGTTTCTTCAGCATAACAACGAGCTCCCTGTACTTAGATGTCACAACATCTGAGTACAGGGAGTCCCCAAATCTCAAACCAACTGAGCACCTTTGGGATGTTGTGGAACTGGAGATTTTCATCATGGATGTGCAGCCAACAATCTGCAGCAACTGTGTGATGCTGTCATATCAATACAAACCAAAATCTGTGAGGTATGTTTCCAGCACCTTGTTGAATGTGTGCTATGAGGAATTAAGACATTTCTGAAGGCAAACGTGGGACAAACTAGTACTAAGCTTCATGGTGTACCTAAATGAAGTATCTGGTCAATGTACATAAATTAGAAAAGACCACCAAAAAAGACATCACTTTGTACTACAAGAAACTAGAATAGGATTTTTTTTTAATATAATTAAGTTTTCATCAATTAAGTATAAAAATAATATAGATATTAATAAATACTCACAATAAGCATCTGTTCCTGAAAGCTGTCGTGTCTGTTCTTTATCACCCCGTGAACACATTGTCACAATCTTAGTAGCACAGGCTTAAATAATATTTAGAGTAATCTTGATGACTACTCCTGCCATCTCTGCTTTTACCCCTGTAATTAAACTCAAGTCCGGGTCTCATCTCATTTCATACCTCAGCTCACCCTAATGAATCTTTCATATGCTATTAATAAAATAAATCTCACATCACAACAACAGCAGCAGAATAAAAAATGCAAATATCTGAGGTAATGTCAGTGATTGGGTTGAAGATATGTGTATTAATGAGGCACACTGAGGTTGAAGCGCAGAAGAAACAAAATATACCCAAGAAGCAACAAATTGTGACCAGCTCTTCCCTAAAAACAAGAAATGGTTTGATTCCCTGTAATCCAGTTGGAGAAGACAGATGAGTTTGACATCAGAGAGATATTTGGCTGGATAGATAGAGGTTTCTGCCTTTAATAACTCTGGTTAAATGCTAAATGTGCTACAAAGCACTTTTCTCCTCTTACCGAGCACTCAGAACACTTCACTTGGTTCATTTGTTTTCATTATGTGCCTTCCTGAAAATACTGATGGCAACCAACAGGTTTATGATTAAGATATCACAAATGAATGAAAGCATGGAGGGAAATTTAATCAGTAGGTGGATAAGAGGCAGAAGGCAGTCTGATTAAAAGCAGGGGTAAAGCTGCTAAGACAAGAACACTTGGGGAAGGGTCATTAGATCAGGAGTTTAAGATGTGTGAGGAATCAATCCTAGGCGTATTTTATTGTCCACACTTACACCCTCTGCACCTGCCTCCATCCCTAACAAAAACAGGACCCAAACAGAGGACCCGCTTAAGGAAAATCACCAGCATGTCTACAACTACCACCTATGGCCTGGTTTGTTTGTTTTTCTTTGCACAAATTCGCAGTGAAAAATAGGAAATTAAGTGAATGATGTTCATAATTTAATTGAATATGTACCCCCACCCCCTGCACAATACTCAAACAAAACCTACACCCATGTTTGCATGATCATTTCCCCCCACAAAAAATACAGTTTATCTTTTCAAATTAGAAATATGTTAATGTTAATTAGATTTTTCATATTTAAGCTGGATTTGTGAACAAACATATCAACAAAACGGGGCAGATTTCTACTAATGAATTAATTTACTGTGTTTGATTTTAAAGCTGAGGAGAGGTGAAAGGAGTAAGCTTTGAAATCCTTCCACCAAATAGATAAAGTACATGTGAGTTGTATGAAATAATTACTAGAAAGAAAGCCCTCTGTACACGTCATACATTAGAGGAATCCATATTAAATCAAGTGAGCCACAATCAGCACTAAATGGACTTATTTATTTCTAATAAACTGAAATCTGTAAACTATAATGCATTTTTGTAAGGATCATATCATCCTGCTATATATATTTTTTTTCTACAGTTAAGTTTTTATAATGTTGATATTTAAGTGTAATTTTGGTCTTAATAAGGATAAAAACACTTGATACTTACATCAATGAAAATGGACATTCCCTTTTTGAGCTCTATTTGAGCGCTGGGCTCCTCGGACACCGGCTGAACCTCTTCTGAACAATCCATCATCCACAGTGTAGCTTCACTTGTGATCTGCAGAGGAATGTGTGTCCGCTTGAACCTCTTATTCTCTGACTCCGTGCCGCTGACAAGACACGCGAAGTAACGCACAAGTTCCGGGCTGGAGTGCCACAATTAAACATTTACTTTAAAAAGCCGAAAATAAGAGTTAATGCGATCTTTACAGTGCACGTAACGAAGCCCAAATATAACTGCCCTGCGGTCAGCTTTGAGACTGCTTTTTCCTCCCTGTTAGGCAGCGATGTGCAGCTATATGCTTTTATTTTGACAGCTAAATCAACAGCCTGCCATATACTGACTGTCTGCGTTGATCCCGCCTCAGATGATGCAAAGCGTTCGTGTTTTTCACACTGTGATGCACAGGCTTTAAAATATATAAATAAATACATAAAAACTTCACCTGAGACACTCTGACAACATCGCTGCATTCAACCAAATGAGCAGCACTAATAGCTTACTCCAACAGAGGGCTGTTACATAAATGCGAACTTTTTGTAAAAGCTACAAAGGCCACATAAAAGGTCGGCTTATGATGTCCTCTCTAGACAGATCCCCCTCCCCCCAGGTATTTGAATGCTTGAAAACGGTGGTCTCACTTCATAACACAAAAATGGACAGTCTCTCAAGGACTGACATTTCTGTGTTTTCGCTGCAGTATATGCTCTCTTTTAATCTGAGTATAATGAAAATGTATGCAACTAAAAAACAAACAAATTAAAAAAAAAAACTTAAGCATGATTTGATGATGGTAGCTTTGCATTAGCAAATCTGATAATAATAATAATAATAATAAGAAGAAGAAGATTAAGAAGAAGAAGAAGAAGAAGAAGAGGAGGAGGAAGAGGAATATTGAACTATAACAAGGATATGTATATTATAATCTGCCACATGTATCACGCTCATGCTAAACTTGTAGTGGGTTGAAATGGCTGTAAAACTGTGTAACACTTCCATCTAGTGGGGTGCTGTGATAGCACAAAAATAAAGATCAACAAAACCAAAAATTACATTGATGAAAAAAAAAAGAAAAAACATATAATGTAATTAATAGTCCAGGGTTTATGTGAGATAATACTCGGGTAGGAGGGGTTACCCTGTTTTTAAAGGACTACCACCTCAAGGCTTACAGCTCCACAGCCGAGAAAGCGGTGTTAGATGCACCAATGAACTTATTGTCTGCTTCACTCCCCTCGTTATGAATTTATGCTGAGCACACCAAGCAGGGAGATTCCCCTCAGGCTATAATATTATACTGCATGCTCTCAGAAATACAGGAGAATAAGTGAAAGTGCTCTTACTCTGCTACATATCACAGTAATCTGCCGTCTGAAATTATGAACCAGATTTTTATAAACGTGAAATTATGTCTATAAAAGTGATCTGTAGTGTATTTTTATGCTAACTATATTTACTGCAGTAAGTTCAGTTGCTTACAGATTTGTGGTACATGTGCTGCATTTAGGTCTGCTTCTACATCACCTCATTGCATGATGGATATTTATTTTTGATTCCTTCTTTGACAGCTATTTTTAAAATAAGCTTTATTTTGAACTCTTTAGCAGAATATAAATGATGCAGTGAGGGCTGACTGTGATGCAATAACCCCCACTGGCAGCAGATCATGCAGTTGAATAAACATGGTAAGAAAATGAAGCTTAATTCATCTTGTTGTGAATGAAGACTCTGATTGGAGACAATCTATACTTTTGCCAGCTTAATTTAAGAGCATGTTATTTTAGCTGATCAAGAGGAAACGTATAATTTTTATAGTAGAATTAAACCGAATTGAGAACCTTTTAGGCTTATATGGCAATGAACAAACATATGTGTAGATCAGGGGTGTCAAACATAAAGCCCAGGGTCCAGAATTGGCCTGGCAAAGACTCCAATCTGGCCCACTGAAAGGTTATAGAAAGTGTGAAGGAATGCATAGATTTAAGTTTTAGTATTTTGATAAGTTTTTCATAAGTTCATAAAGACCTCTCCTATTGCCATTCATACTATACCAAAGTAAAGTAATAGATAATTAAATGACAGAAAAGTTCCTGTTTTTAGTGCCTACTTACTTATACTACTAATAATGATATCAGTACTGGAATGTATATCTAGGCAATGAGCTACCAAAAACCTTTCTGTAATTTTCTACATTAATGATGTAGAAAAACTGAGAAATACTGTTGAAATTGCACTTCCCCTCCTATATTAACGCTTCTCGGGGATTAAATGTGCAGTTACACGCATTTACACTGACAGAAAGGGAAGTTTCACTGGTCTGGCCCACTGAAGCTCAGAGTGCGCCCACAATTTTTAATGAGTTTGACATCCCTGGTATAGGTAATATCTGTTCCGCACATTGAGACACACACACACTCTTAAAATAAGTCTCAGAAAGCATGTAACAACAACAACAACAACAACAAATTGCTCTCGTGAATTTATATGAATCTCATGCGTGTGAGTGTGTGTTTGTGTGTTTTAATTTGCGTCTGTTGTTTATCAGTTACATTTATTTAAATTTCATAAACCATCAAAAATGACGTGTGTTCAAAATGAAATCCAGGCCATCTTAAAACGACTTTTAATCTAATTCCGATGTTTATTTTCCTCCTGTTGCGTAATACATTTGTAATTTTCTAATTAAATCACTGTGTGTTTGCTCCTGTTTATTTTTAGAAAGGAGAGCTTTCCACGTAGCTACGTCCCCGGCCACACTGACGGTAAGGAGTATCAACACAGGGACATTTCACGATGATATCTGTTACTTATATCTTGCCTTAAAAAACACAGAGAGACTCAGAATGATTGAAGTAAAAGAAAGGTTAAAGGGATCGCGTTAAGCTTGGCTGACAGAAACAAAATCGTTCAAGCAATCAGTCAAAAACAACTTGTTTAAAAAAAATCTCGCGGTGACATCGAGAGCTTTCTGATTGGTTGAAACAGTTAAACGGTGGGTCACGTGGGATGAGGTTACTTGGCATTCTGGGACACAAACAGTGGTCTGTATGAATAGCTTCAACATCGACAGCATCCACTCAGGAGAGAGGACGACTAGTGAAACAACAGCAGCAGCAGCTAGCCTGGAGACAAAGAGCAAACTGGGCTTTCGCATCCGGCTTGTGAGTCCTGTTTGTCGCTCTGGTGTCCGGGAGAGGCGGCGCTGAAAGGCCGGTGGCGGTGGTTTTAGTATCGAGATTGCACTGTTGGACTTTATCCTCGCAGAGAGCTAGTTAGCTAACGGCGGAGAGTAAGTTATAGCCACGCAGTGATTTGTGCTGGTGAGTTATCGCTAAAGCTGGATGTGAATGCTGAGGGAGTCCTAAAAGTTGATGTCGATAGGACAGGCTCTCCCCTTGTCATGCAGACCCATCTTTGTCGTGTCCCTCCGGCCACTGACTCAACCTTGTCCTGGGCGAAGTGATAACAACTCTGAAGATGGCGAGTGCTTTAGACAGCGACTACAAAACTGACAACATCAAGCCACTGCACTGGCACGCTACACAGCTGGTGTACCCGAGATAAACTGCTAACACGGGTTAAGTTGGGCAGTTAATGTAATGGCAAAAGGTTGCCTGTATGCCTTACTATGCCAGTGCAGTAAGAGCACCAGAGCAATGGACTACTACTTATGCTGAAGCCATCGTCTTCAAAGTTTGTGATTACTTGTCTCTGTTGAGATGGACTTTGACTGTGTTTAGACGCTTTCTAGGAACCTGTAACATAACAGCTGCTTCCAGGTCAATCTGAGCTCCACTGCTGGTCCCCAGAGGCTGTTTGAGGACCGACATGTCAATGTCAGGGGCTACGACCGTGCAGCTTTTCACCAAGCTTGTAAAGCACGCAGTGGGCAAGACGCAGATCCAGCTGAACCGCTGGCTGCAGAGGACCTCCACGGATGAGTGTGACAAAATAGACATCCTAATATGCAACGCTTTTGATGAGAGGGGGGCTGGCTTGGGGAAGTCGGACGGTGTTCCCGAGGCCAGCGTTGACACAGGGGGGGCGACCTTCACCGGTGGTGCAGAGTTCAGACATCCATGCTGTATCACCACCTTCTGTTTCAAAAGCGCCCTGCTGGCATGCATCCTCACTGCTGTGTGCTTCTCCTCGGTGGCTCTGGTACGCCAATACCTGAAGGACCTCCTGCTTTGGGTGGAGAGTTTGGACAGCTTTGTTGGAGCCATGCTCTTTATAGTTGGTTTGATTATCGTGTCCTTTCCATGTGGATGGGGATATATTGTTCTTAATGTGGCTGCTGGCTACCTCTACGGCTTTGTGCTGGGCATGGGACTAGTTATGGTGGGGGTTTTAATAGGGACCTTTGTGGCACACGTGGTGTGCAAACGACTGTTGACTGACTGGGTGCTGAACAAAGTTGGAAACAACGAACAGCTCAGTGCCGTCATACGCGTGGTGGAAGGAGGAAGTGGACTCAAAATTGTGGCCTTAGCAAGACTCACCCCCATACCTTTTGGACTCCAAAATGCAGTTTTCTCGGTGAGTATGTTTCCAGGTTTTCCTAGGCCATCGTGTAAACTCACAAATTGCAGTAGAAGTATCACAGCACTTGTTCGGCTCTGGGAAGAATTCATTACTGTACCAGATGATGGCTCAACAAATCAAACAGAGTCCTGACAGTTAAATCCGTGGTCTTTTTGTGTGTGTTTTAGAGGGGACACATTTTTCTTATTTCTAGGCCAGTTGAATCTCAGGGGAAATCAGAACTATCTAGATACAAGTCAGGAACTGCCAGTTTCATTTTAGTTTAAGACACTGAAAAGAGTAGTTGGCCTGTTACTTCGATATTCAAGGCAGACCGGATTCTAAATGTGGAAATGAAAATAGAAGCCGGTCCACAGAGAATGGAAACTCATTCTTCCTGCAGATAAACAGAGTGCTCCTAGGATGTGGCTCCCAGTGGTCAGTAGCCATATTTCAGGTTTTATATTTAGGAGCAACGTTTTGTTTTTGTTTTTTGTTTTTTTGTTTTTTCCCCCCCTTGAACATCTGGTGACATAAACACAATTTAGTTTAAGGTGCCTCCTTTTTTGTTTGGTTTCCTGTGTATTTTTTATTTTTTTATGATGACTCTCATGTCAAATGAGTGTTGTGATATTGCTTTCAACTGCTCTCCTACATTTAACCGAGGCCCTTGACCTTCATACATTGCATGAATAATTTATACCCCTTCATTACCTTCCTCACTCAACTCATTGATACATCCAAAATGGTAAAATCCTTAAGCGATTATCCTCTGTTTTATAGAATATCAGGATGGGTCACTCGATATGAAAACAATAGGACTTAAAAAAAATAAAAAAAATAAAACAAGGTATTACAAGTTGAAGCCATGCAAAAAACATAGGTTCACCTATCCAGTATATCCACAGTTGTCTTTCTAGATACATTTAAGGATCACACTCCTTGTGTAGGCAGTAATGTAATTTATAATAAAATTGCCACTGAGAGGATTTATTCCTGTTAGTTATAATAAAATTTAGCTGGGATATCCTTTCCACACACAAATATATAAACACAAACTACATTTAATCTGCTCCAACAAAGAGCTTGATTAACGGTAAACGCGCTAAAAGTATTGTCTGATGAGAAATCCCCCTTAAACACTGGAAAGCGCAGAAGCACAAACATTCAAGTGGATGCAAAGCATTGAGCTTGAAAGACATTAATAGCTTACAGCAAGAAGGAGTTGATGCACAGGCCCAAGGAGGGGAAAAAAGCTGATGATGTAAGTGTATTTCACAAGCAGAGGTTGTATGGTGCTAAACCAGTGGGGTTTTCCGGGGTGACTAATTTGGTTAGACATTTGTCAACTTTATAGAGTTGAGTGCTTTGCGTTGGTTATGATTTCTCACAGTTTAATGTCACCACACTGACATAAAAAAAACCCCTGCTACATAACCCTCATTCAAATATTGAGATGTTTGACCGCTATACTGGATGATCTGAACAACTATCTAAATGTGTCACCGGTGTGATATTTATTACTGAACATAGAGAGAAGTCCTGTAAAGGGGTATGAAATCTTAATCTACCCTGTAGCATGTGAGAGCAACATGTTGAAGTTATTTATTGCACTGCATTACGTGAACGCTAGACTTTGGTTTAACATATCAATATTGCATTGACATATCTACAGTTACTGTTCAAAACGACCCTTACAACTTCAGATGGTAATTTGATAATGGTGAGATGAGATCACGGTAATAATGAGAAGCCTTGTGGGTACAAGAATCACGGGAAGCAATAAGCGTTTGTGCTGCTGTTGTACGCTGACTGATAGGCTGCTATTTGAGAAGCATCTCAAAGTCAGATGTATGGATATCAAGGTTAGGCAGGGAGCTAACGTAGATATGGGTTTAGAGTCGGTGGTGATCTGTTTGGAAAATGATTCCTGTGATAATGGCACCAAATGTGAGCACGTTTTGTTTGTTTTTCTTAGTTGTTACGATGTTAGTGTAAAATAGGCTCAAAATATGTTTTAAAATGAAGGTTTTTCAGACTATGTTGGTGATACTTCCCAGACATACAGTGTAGTCAAGTATGAGAATCTGTAATTCTGAATAAAGGCATTATTACTCTTTATTTCCACACTACAGTCAGCAGTTTACCTGATCATGGACTTGGTTGAGTATGACATAGCTTAAGCCTAGCAGATGGCTTTCTTTTGCCTGACTGACTTCAGTAGCTTCATTTTTTTTTCCCCTTGCTGTATACTTCATAGTTGGGACATGTCTGTGCTTCATGGGAGGATAACTGGAGACACTATGACAATAGTTGCAACATTGAACTTGCTGCTCCACGCTGCAGAAGTGAAAATGAGGTGTCAAAGTCAAGGGACAGATTTTAACAGTATGTTGCTCAGCTGCTGACTCTGTGACTGGCGCTGTTAGTACCCTCAGTCAGCTCATGAGAGTCAAAGTACAAGGTGAGCTTATTGAAAGCCATGTACAATAGTGATCTTGAGCTTGCTCTGGGTTATTACATACATGGTCAAAGCAAACAAGAAAAGGCTGCAATTCTAAAATGGCTACATTGAACAAATACTACAGATGTAGGTTATATTTTGTTGGATGCCAGTTTGCATTTGTCACTTTTCTGCTGGTTTGTTCCAGCTTATGACAGCTGTTTGTCTTTGGAAAATGTGCCTGTGCTTGACTCATTGTCAGGCTTTTAAGGACTTTTTTGTTTCTTTTGACACATTTTAGATTTGATTGGTTGATGTTGCTTCGAAAAGCTTGGAAAAACTCTCACCTGTTTTATTGAGATTTTGTCTACCATCTGTATCTTTCGTTGATAATGAATAATATCGTGTCAAATGATAACTTGAAAGAAATCACAAAGACAGCATTGAAAGTAGTCCATTAAGCATTATTTCCACACTTTTATTGGCGGTTTCCTCCTGGATCTGCACCTGTCTGGTATGCAACTTGTTCTGACTGCTCACATAGCGTCATGCAGCTGTTTTTATGAAAAACGCTGTTAAAGCACCCTGTACACTAGCTGCTCGGCACCAAGTGGCAAGCAGACACACTTAGCATAGCAAAGCATTTACCAACCACAGTGTACTGGAGTCCTAATCTTTATAAACAGGTATCTACATATACATATGCAGAATGTGGAGGCCAGGACCAACTTTGACATCTGAATTTGTACTCATCAGTCACAAGCATGCTGTGATTACCTGACAAGGACAGGAGGCAAAAGAATGATTTGATTTTGCCATAAACTATCACCTGCAATGGATTGGTGCTTTTGAATTTACCTGCATTTGTTAATACATTTGCATAACATGCAAAATGTACCTGGTTTGAGATAAGGAGGAGAGACAAATCTCCGCGTCAGGAGGGGCATCCGGCATAAGAATCAAAATAAGGTTGTAATCAAGCAGATAGAACAGGAAGCCTCAGATATCTGCTGGCTGCATCTGAGGAGAAAATTGGCCTTTGTCCTCAGATGTTAATGCTTGATTTACAGGACTGCATTGCCTATGCTGTAGACTGACATGCACCTTCCAGACACAGACTTCAGCATCTGTGAAAAGTCTATTTGGTAGTAGTATCTGATATATTGATTTGATTTATTAAGAAAAGTATGATGGGTTTTAATAAGAAGAGACCTGATTAACACAGACAGGTGGCTGTTTCCTTCTAAGTAAAGAAGGTGGTGGAGAAGTGATCGCGTTTGCTGTTAAATGATCAGGATGGAGAACTGATATATTCATCACATCACACAGTGATGCGTGTCGCAGTCGCTTCCTTGTGAAATTCTTTGGTTTCTGTTGGAGAAATGACTGTCAGAGTGGAGCTTTTCAGTCTCACCACCTGTTTTCCCTGCAACATTTTCACTTCCAGCCTCTACGGGGTTTCAACCCCAACTCAGGCTCTCGCTGGATACTTAATCTCACCTCGAGGTTCGTTGTAAAGCCGAGCTGCTGTTGTATCTGTACGATCTTATTCTCCACAATAAAAAGAGAAACTAGCCATTTCTAAGCATAGGCCCGTAACGGCTCACAGTAGAGTTATGTCTTGTCTGCCCTGCCCTTGGTAAGCACTTTCTGCGGGTGAGGCTACATTTCACTGTGCCCCTCACTTCTTTCTGCTGAAGTCGGTGGTGCTACATTATCACGGGTAACCTAAAACGACACAGAGACTGCAGCAGTTAGCAAAACAATAGGACAGCTCAGGAAAAATGCTTGTGAATCCGTTGAGCTTCAGGTGAGTGCTTTCATCTCTGCACATCTATTTTATTGCACTTTTATACCTGCTCGCTAGCCTGGCTCCAACACTCATCATAATGAGCTGATGAAGCAATCTGGGAAGTCTTCGTGTGTGATTTATGGACCTTCGGTACAAGCAGACATGTCTAACCGTGTTTTTTCACACTCTAATAGTATGAATAAAAAAGAGAAACAGCATGACAGTTGCAATCCTAATTTTACTGCATAGTCAAAACACCTAGTGTTTTGTTTACAAGCACAAAGTCAGGCCTGCATTGCTGCTGCTCTAAATAAATCAGGCCAGTCATAAGATGGGGTGATATTTTTTCACTTGAATTTGCAGATTATCGTGATACAGGCTTGCAGAAGCAAGTAGGAGGTTCAGTGGGAATTCTCTGCACAGTTATAAAAATACCACAGACTGGCCCTTCCATGGTCGCATACAAGACAGCTGTGTGTGCCCGATGCCTGGGTGGGACTTCAGAGGCCCTGTGCTTCAGAGACTGCATTCATTTTCTTCTATAGCTCTCACAGATGTCTCAGAGATCAGCTGAAGGCGTTTTGATTGTGTTGACACGTGGTGTGGACACATCAAGGCTAATCTTCCAAGGAGAAAAAGCCTGTCACATGACCGTACAGAGGGAAAAGTGCTCGGCGAAAAACAGCCCGGACTACAATGTTAGCTTGATTAACCACGATTTGATAATGTCAGTGTTTTGTGAAGTGTAACCTAAGCTCTTATCAGTGTCTAGTGTGATAACGGGAGAGGATTTTATCCCAGCAAAGAGACACTTTGGCCGCATCCAGCGCAAATGTTTTCAAGCCCTGATAACATTTTGGCACAGACAGTCTTGCAGCAACATACCAAAGCCCCTGACACACTGCTATCAGCTGCAGCGTAGTCACTGAGCACACGGTGCCAAGGTCACATCCTCCCACAGCCAGCACGGGCGCACAGAGGCTTATGTCATCACTTAATCAAGAGATCAAGGGTGACAGCGAGCCAGACACTTATTTATATTTATATTAAGGTGGTTGTTTGGAGATGCCGACATGTCAAAGTTCAGCATACGTTCACCAAAATTTATTTAACAGCTTGTAGATTTTTTTTTTTTTAAAAAGTAATTAGAAGAAGAAAAAGGGGTAGCAACATTTTTTTTTTTTTTTTTTTTTTTTTTTTGAGACAGCATCCTGTCTTTGTGTAGTGAAGAGACTCAGTTGTGATGTAGCCTGTGAGCACACCAATAAGCCACATCATTGACACCACTGACAGTGCTCTGCAGAGACACCTCTGGTCCCGGGGTTCATGCGGATGTTATATTTACTCATGTACCACTAACCGGAACAAACCCTGAGGGCAGCGGCACTCCCCAACTGCAGCCGTCTCCTGTAGCAGAGCACCCAGCCTTTGCACAGAGTAGCTCAAAGACCAGACTCACCCTCCAGGTTTATCAGATCCCAGTCTGATCAAGCATCTCTGGGACGCGCTAGAACAAGTCTGATTCATGGAAGGCAGCCCGTGGGGACCAAACTGCTCTCCCGGTGCCAAACCCCATGGGAACACGAGCCGTTTTTGCATGCATGATGGGTGCAGGTTCAGCACTCAAATTTGTTAGAAACGATTTAGTTAACCCAATTTACTGTGGTTAGTATGATACTTATTTATCCTGCAAGGAAGCCAATCCTCATAAGAATTTATTTGGTGTACATATATAAAAATGTGTAAATAAACAATAAAAAATCGACTTTTACAATTTCAAAAAAAAAAAAAGTTGTAAAACAAGTTATTCAATTGCTGGAGTTGTTCATATATTCTTTTTTTTTTTAAAAAAGGACAATGCCACCATGTCACGTAGCTTCTTTTTTAAAATAAAAGCTTTACAACGTTTCAGTAAAACTCAACAGTTTTTGAAAACTAAAAGTTCAGGGCACAACAAAATCAGACAAGTTTGAATTTCACAGACTGACAGAGTTCAACATGGTTGAAATAACTGGAAGACTGAAAAAATGAAAGACAGTCTTTTAATTATAGATGTTTAAATATGATTAAATCTGATATTTTTCTTGTGTGTTTTACTGTTATTTTATCAAAGTTTGAAACCTGTTTTGTTTTTGGGGTTTTTTCTTAATCACTGCTCCCCTTTCACAGATCACAGATGTGTCCTTGCCAAACTACCTGGTGGCCTCCTCTGTGGGCCTGTTGCCCACACAGCTTCTCAACTCCTACCTGGGCACCACACTTCGTACCATGGAGGACGTCATCGCTGAGCAAAGCGTCAGCGGCTACTTCGTGTTCAGCCTGCAGGTGAGCTCGAGGTGATAATATATTGAGTACGAAGGTAACAATTTTCAAATGTCCCAGATTTGAGATTTTACGTTGCTTTCCTGTTGTGCTCAACGTTGTGCTGACATTTAAAGAACAAAAGCCCAGCGGAGGTTGTTGTCCAGCACACCGTGATTTGTGAACATACTGAAGATTAGATCAAAATGACATGGAATTGATTTTACTTTTAATTTTTATTCTTAAATATTGGTGATTATTGAAGGAATATTAATAGCCGTGGATGTAAAATTTTAAATAAAATTAAAAATTGTATACTGTGGAAAATGCATTAAAATGGAGAACGGTAACTACTGTGATGAAAACAAGCTTACAGACAGGAAGTGTAAGGTGCTCTTTTCTTGGAATGACTTTAGCAGGTCTGTCGGATGTTAATGGTTTCTCACATTGTTCTGGTTTGAGCTTGTTCCACTCTTCCACAGTTTAGCTGTAGTTGTTTTCATTAATTTGCCCTCATGGATTTTCCAGAGATTCATGTTTGTTAAGGACTGAGCTGTTTCAGTATTTCACTGTTATCAGATTCGTGGAATTTATGAAACCGGTTTTGCAATTCAACTGTGTGTTGTTTTTGTTTTTGTTTTTGTTTTTTTTTGTTTTGTTTTGGGGGTTTTTTAAAGAAGAAAACAGTGACGCATGAATGAATCTCTGATGTGGGTGTTCACCTTTTTGTGTTGCAGTAAGGAAGTCAAATTCCTGCTTTAGCAAACGTCTGTTAGACAATGATCTTTCTTCCAAACTTCACTGACATCTTCCTCTATTCATGCAATTTATGTCCTTCAGCAGGTTTGAGTCTAGCCTTTCGAGTCCATCTGTTAATGATCTGTCAATGAGCTTTCAGTCCAAATTCTCTCAGGCGATGAGACACTTTGTACCAAGAAAAAAACATCAATGTTCAACAGTGAACTGACGAGCAATGCGGTCAATGAGCAATGAACCAGTTTCCCACTCAAAAGTTTCTCTCTGGTGAATTTGTCCCATGTGGACAACTAGAATGGATTTTTTTTTTTAACCTCCTGAGACCTGAAGGTTTTTCATTTCTTTTTAATTTTTAATAGAACATTTTATTAAACATAATGAAGTATCAGGTGCAAAAAAAAGTTCCCTTATGAAGGATGTTATCCACATTGGATCACATTTCCTTTTAAAACCTCTCATTTAAGATTTTTATTTAGGATAGAGTATTTTTAAAGTACAAAATACACTTTAACTACATCCTGTTAACTTATATTAGGCGCTTTAAATAGATTAAGGAGTAGCTTTGGTATTCTCTGACCTTTATCTCTTCTGTATCTCCACCAAATGCCCTGCTTAGATGTTATTCAGCCCTTTTAGGCAGGTCTTTTCTTTGGGGCACTCCTTGTTGTAGGTTTTTGTGAGTCAGAAAACACAACAAAACCATGTAATCTACCAAAACATCAAACCTGCAACAAGAAGAATGTGCTCTCCACTGGCCAAGCCCACGTGTACACCAGTCTGACAATGTGAAATGAAGGTTGAACACTTTGCTTTAGAGCTATAATAGTAACAGAGAAAATAAAAATGACCTTCACACAAAAGCAACAGGTAACAGACCTGTTCCTCACTTCTAAGAAGAACTTTCTATGACTTTTCTGTGAAGTATTATGCCAGACACCTCAAGTTCATTTCAGAGTTTTACAGCATCCCCAACACCTGTTTAGTTTTATGTAATTCTCAGAGGTGCTCAGGGAAGAGTTAATAAAGGTCAGGAGTCCAGTGTCTGGTGAGTAGAACAAGGGTTTTAGTGTTTCATGTTATCTCATTGACAGCTGGCCATATTCACATGGAAGCCAGTCATGATGGGAAACTATGGGAGGTGGTGATGTAGTCCAGCTTTCTCTGATACCAGCATGAGGAATGGACAGTCTGATTTGCCCTGTGATGGATCGTTCTCGCTCAGTGGCAGTAAAGATAGGCTCCTGTTTCCTGCTACCTTAAACTGAAATGGAGAAAATGAATGAATTGGAGTTAACAACAACCTTTAAAAAAACCAATTACCTGTGATTTTTATATAATAAACATATTGATGATTGTCCTTTAATATAATTAACGCAGTGTTTTAGAGGCTGCTAACTCAGTTTCTGCCTCTGAACTCGTATTACTTGTTTGGGCTCATTCTGAAAAACTCGGATTCCAAACTGACTAAATAACAAACTCCAGCTGGCTTCGAGATTTAGTTTTCATAGATATTTGAGTGGTCTAGAAGTTGAAATATCTTTAAATACAGAAGAACGCAGCAATGTCTTTAGTTTTTGAACTAAATAAGTTCCATCAATATTTGTTCTAGTTTATAATTAGTAACTTAATTGTTATCAAGATTAGCTCCTTAATGCTGTTTAACTGTTTTAATTTCTAAATGTTTGAAGGTAGCTAAAAATGTGTCTTCATCCCTTTTTGCTTTTAGGAGACAAAAACGATGTGCCTGTAAATGTCGTGCTTTACTTTATTATCATCATCATTACCCAAACAGAAGCCTCATTACCTCAATCGTTAGTTAACACAAAGCTTTCCTGCTCTGCTCCGCTCTACAGATCATCATCAGCATCGGCCTGATGTTCTACGTCGTGCATCGGGCTCAGGTAGAGCTCAACGCAGCCATCGCCGCCTGCCAGATGGAGCTGAAGTCGTCACACATGAACGGCTCCTCCACCAATCACAGCAACTTCACCTACTGCAGCAAGAGGGTGACAGCTGGAAGCGGAAACTGCATCAACATCGTGTGACCTCGAATCGCCACATGTGGCTGTAGCAGCCACAACCTGGTCACCCAATTGTAAAGTGCGTATCCTTGAGGGAACCAGCACAGTTCAGCTGGTGTCCCAAACACGCCGGCGGCACGGTAACGTACTGCAGCGATCGTCCCGGCATCTCGCTCTGAGCACCCTAAAGGTGTTCGCCTGTAGTCGGTGTGGAAGTGCGGGACCATGCGCCTGACAATGGTGCCGATGAAAGTGGTACATCATCATGGTAGTTTGTTTATTTGTTTTTTGTTAATGGTACTTTTTTACATCTGTTACATAAGATGTCTGCGGAAATATGACGTTCTCACCGCAACCTGTGAAATAGTCACAATATTTCATCCTGTCTTTTGTGCTCATGCAGAACTTCAACTTACAAAGCCCACACTGGGAGGTGGGAGACGGTGGCAGTGGCATAAGTTAATCATACACTTATGAGACTGTATTGTGAATGCTGGACAGGAGCAGAGCTTTCAGACTCTGTTTTATTACTTTTACGTGTAAGGTTTTTCTTTCTTTTGCTGCGGTTTGGGTTTAGGCACCAAAAGCACTAACAAAATACTAGTTTGGGTTAAAATGCAAAGTTTGTTTTCTACATGATCTAACGTGACTGTTTCACTTTTGCCGTGAGAGCGAGCAAAAATATGGCGGGTAGCACAGTGAGTGAGTTTTTAAGTACATGGCAGGAAACAAGATGCCTGCTTTATTTCTGAATGTGCAATGTGAAGCTTTCAAGAAAGGAACTGATTTTACTTTTAATTTCAGTGTCAAAAGAACACCAGCCTATACACCTTTATTTCAAAGTATACCTGTTTTGATTTTATTTCAGGTGATTGAATTATTTTGCTTATTTGCAGTATGAGTAATAAGGGCATTATTAATATTTTTGAATTATTTTGCGTTTAATTATGGTTCCTATTTTTTTTTTTTTTTTTTTTAAGTGTCTTAATTTTGGACTAAGGAGAAGGCGGGAACGCTCCCAGTGTGCGCAGGCTTTGTGGCGACTTCAGCTGCCTGGATATCAGTTTGAGCACCTCCTGCAGGTTTGATAGGAGAGCCAGGAAGTTTATAATCCAATATGTTTAACTCAGAGCCGCACGCCCTGCGAGTGATTCCCGCAACATTGGTGATCCATTTTGATTTTTCGTTAATGTTCATTTTGTTTTTGTTTTTGCTGTGAGATTTCTCTTTTTTGGGAGAATTATACAGGTTTTTTCTCTTTTCTTTAAAATGATAGATTTGATAAATCAGTGCAATACATCGAGGAACGAAACGGCAAGAATGTCACATTTCAGTGCTGAAACCAAACTAATAAGAAATGCTGTCATGCATACGACATAACACAAACCCAAGTCTGTGTGTTATTTGGGGTTTATCTTACTTATATTATAGAGGTGTGAGCTCAATGAGATAAAGAAGCTTTTATTTTTTAATGTGCCGTGAATTGAGGAAGATTATCAGATGTTATGACCCCGGCCTCGCCTGAGGGGAGGCTGAGTGCAACTTAGGACTTTTTACTTGTTGTTGGTGATGATAGACATCACCTGATAACTTTTTAATTTCTTTAAGCTCTTAATACAACAAGGATCTCATGCTGTAGGTTTGTTTGCACAGTCCACTACAGACAAACATTATTTTCATACAGATGAACTACAAATGGGTTTGGTTGGTCAAAAGGAGAGCTGGATGTGTCTGAGAAGCCGACAATCAAACACAACATGGACACTAAGTGATGAATGTGATACTACTTTTTATTTTTTACATTTATTGTGATGCTGCTCCTCAGACCAAGTCTGATAGAGGAATATTAAGGGCTCTTATTTAAAAGATTAAAAAAAATTACACATCTTAATGTCCCTGTAGTTGTTCACAAAAAGCCTGCTTTGTGATGCTGGTGCAAATTTTTGTTTTGTTTTTAATTTTAATTTTCATACCTTTTTGTTCTTCTTAGCGCCACCCAAACACATTCCATGCTGTCAGTCAACTGGCAAGCTGTAGAGTTATTTTCACACTAAATGTTGGTCTAAGGGGCCCCTTCCGGTTTGAATTTAGCAATAATTTTGACAGTTTAAAGCAAAAACCCCCAACCGTATATACCAGTAAGCTCTTCAGCCAAGTGAGGGGAATCGTCCAGTAGGGTTATAACGTGAACAAAAAGCTGCATTTAAGTTATTTGATCTATATTCCACTGTAAGCTCGAGTATCACCATTCCCAGGTTTGTGTTACAGTGTTCAGCCTGCCTTTTACCTCCCGCTGCCTCTTTGACAGACATCTCTGAGCTGCCTATGATTTGATGGAGACGTCGCGAGACACGCTGGTATCTGTGATCAGAACGGCTTGTTGGAAGAGTCCCTGAAATGACTGACTGCTTGCACACAGACCACACAAACATCTTTATTGTTAGATCGAAACACTTTTACAGGTTCTTACTTGAATTGAAAGTTTACGTATAGAGGGAGAGAGGGGAACATGTTTTACAGCTGATAGCTTGTGAAAAAAAATCACTTAACACTTAGCTGGTCATATTTTGAAAGCACGGAAATATGGTTTGTTTTAAAGTCTTAGATGTCCCCTAACAGAGACTCTCCAGAAACGTAGCGTGATTAATGAAGCTGTTCTGCTCAGAAGTGGGATTTTTTTTTTTTTTTTTTTTTTTTTTTTTTTGCCATGTTTAATGCAAAAATCAAACATATAAATGAAGCTCGATTGGCCACCGTGGACACATGTCATTATGTTTAAGCGTCTCACCTGGGAACTCAGATTGTGCAAAAATTTAGTTTTACACTTAAAGGCTTTGGTTCTTCCTAGGTGGGCTCTACTTAACTTTAGACATAGTTATGCAACAACTGATTCCTAAGGGAACTATGTTTCATAGACACCCATACAAGACCTGAGTTTGGGATGCAGGTGTTATATAGAGTGAAGGATCATTAACCTAAAGGTTCAATGGGGTCATGTGTGGTGCTATGAAATGTAATACTTCCCCATCTGTATCAAGTGCATTACACATATACTGTATTTTGTAATACAGAGAATTTTACAGTGTATAAATGTTATTTATCACTGTACGATGCTTGTTCAGTGTTATTTATGAAAGAAAAAATAAAACCAGTCAGTTTGTTATAACCTTCTGCTTCTTTTTTTCCAATCAAACCTCACAACCAAAACAAACTCCTGAATTTATTTATTTTAAGTTGAGGTTTCCAGTGTTTTCTTGCAAGATGACCTCTTTTAGTCCTCCAAGGTGATGTTCATAATTACTTGGAGCCACAAATATTTGGACAAAACATTTTTTTCCACAGTGGATTTTATGTCAACCAGTGTTTTAAGTACCAAGTTTCAGTTTTAATTCAAGGAATTTAAAAAAAGAATGAAATTAATTTTAGGAATTAAAGCAATTTTGATGCATAGTCCATTTTCAGAGGCTCTAAAATAACTGGGCACGTACTGATAAGCAGTACAGCTAAAAGATCATGCAAAGTGTTCAAGTTGCGTTTTGCTGCTTTTCACTGAAATTCTCAAAATGAGGTCCAAAGTGATTTTGGTACAAGTGCAGGAAGTCATCATTAGTCTGAGAAACCAGAAGAGAAATTACAACCCTAAGTGTCCAAATCAACTTTCTTCTTCAAAAATAATGAATGCACTGGCCAGCTCGGCAACACCAAAACACCTGAAAGACCACAGAAGAGAATTAAAGTGGGTGATCACAGAATTATTTCCATGTTTTAAGAAAAACCACTTCACAGCTGCTACTCAAGTCAAGAACAGACTTGCGGAAGTGGGCAGATCAGTGTGAAAGCCTGCAATTAAGAGATGCCTTGGTAATGGTTATACTCAAAAAACAAGAAGGACAGACTAAACATTACCAGGAGACATGTAAAGGAGCTCACACAGGTCTCAGCTAAATTCTTTGCACACGTCAATCCAAATCATTCTGCGAAAGCAACCCAAGAGTCTCAAGACCAAGAAATGTGATATTTTTCAATAGCCAAGTCAGTCACCTGATATCACTCCAACAGAGCATGCTATTCCATTACTGAACACAAAACTGAAGCCAAGGAGACCCACAAACAAGTAAAGGTCTTGCAGAGCATCTTGAGGAAACGCAGCATTTGTTGCATGTGTTCTGCACTTCTGCTGGTGACTGACGGGATTTTCACCCAAGTATTAAAGACAATCCTCGCGTTTCATACGTTGGTGGCTGGTTCAGTTACTTCTCAGCCTATGAAAATGAGGGACTGTGTTTAAAAGGGCCATTTATTCCTAAATAGTTGATTCAGCACTTATGTTAAACTGCCTGAACTGAAGCTGAACGTCTGCACTTCAACTGGATGTTGTTTACTTGATTTTAAACTCATTTTAGTGTTGTACAGAGGCAAAAAATATTTTATTCTATCATGCAGTTAAATGCAGTTAAATAAAAACACAACACAGAGTTGCATGATGGGAAATATATGGTATTTTTGAAGTTGTCCCATAGAGACTGAAGCCTGGAATATTTCAACCACTGCTTTTGTCTTTTGTGTCGCTTATAGAAGAGTAACAGTAAACCACTGAGACTTTAAATACACAAACTTGTTGTCCTTGTCTGTTACAGGTCAGGATGCGTTATGTAACACTGAGTAAATAACTGTCCTTGTTTGTCTTCACTTTAAGGGAACTGGTTTGAGTGGAAAACTCTGACTACATGGCAGATGTTTTAACAGAAATGTGTCAGAAAGCTTCTGCTGCTGATTTATTTTTCAACTTGTCACCGTCTTTGTTGAGCTACCACGCTCTTTTTTTTTTTTTTTTTTTTTTTAGTAAAATGCCTTTTTCCATCCTAAATCCGAGCACGACTCTCCAGATATGACCCAGCCTCATCTCCTAACCCTTTGAGAGTCTTGGAAATGTTCTTACTCAGAAGATTTCCCCTTATCTTGCTATCCCCTAAATAACCGTCAGTGCTCAAATATGCAGCAGCAGCAGCAGAAGCAGAAGCAGAACTGTACGGCCAGGCATAATACTGGCTTCTAGGGCAGTTTGTCACAGCAATTTTGAAGTGAAGTCGTGATGGATGTGGTGGTGGCGGTGGAGATATAGAGTGGAGTACCACTTAGACGTGCCCTTGCCTTGCCTGTGACAATCTACCACCTCTCTGTGTACCTATGTGCACAGAGAGAGGTGGGTGTTTGTGCTTCAGATAGATTGTGCTTGCAAACAGTGCTGTGCCCATGTAACCACATGCAACTTCATACAGTGGAAAAGCAGCCCAGAGCCATCTGCTCACATCCCCAGCTCAACAAAAATATAAAAAGCGAGTACAAGCTGAGCCAAACTCTATCAATCAAACAGCAACACGTCTGACAGGTCTTGCATTTTATTGCTCCATCTGTTATCAGGAGCTGCAGCGCACGTCCGTCTGCTGCTTTTCGCGCAGTCTTTTCCAGGCTCGGGTCAGATCCGTGTCAGACCCATCATCATGTAACCCCACCTCGAAGGACAAACCCCATCCCAGAGCCTCTCCGCCAGCGCACGAACACGTCTGCACAAAACCAACAACATTCAATTTGACGGGCCTCAAATTAAAGGCCTCGTTCTCTACGAGGGGCTGCGCTTTGGAGGGAAAGCTCCAAAAATACTGAGAGGCTGTTGGTGTTCGACAACAGGGAAGGAAATACAAGAGTCTGTGAGATGATCTTGGAATTCGTCCATGCAGGCTTTCAGAGAGAAACTTATGGTGCGGATGTTTATGGATTTGTGGAGGAGGGAAATGATAGGCCTCTGGCAGAAGGATCCTCCTCGAGGCAGAGGGATAGATCATGTGACCACTTTCTTGGCACTGACAGCTGTTGCCTCCATCTGTACAGTAGATGACCTTATGCTGATCTTCTTCTCTGTACTCAAGTGTGACACCGCACTACTCTGCTGCACCGTACACATTGCAGTTGCAGAATAGAAAAGCTGACAGTGCTCTTCTTTTCTGCATTTAGCTTTGGGTAGACTGTTCCCCTAATAGCTGCTTAAATCATATTAACTTCACCCAGTAGTGCTTCTGCTGGTCCAGAACAGGTCTAATGATCAATTTTGATACTTTATAGAAAAACCGTTTCACAGGAGTAAAAAAAAAAGATCATATCCTTTAATAATGTTAGAATCCTGCTTTTATACCTTCCTAAAATGCTTGATTTGAATTTAATGTTAGGAACACTGTGATGGACCGAGCAGTGAAGGAAAGTCAGGTACAGGTTAAAGTCCCTAAAAAAGGTTTTTTATTTAACCCCCCAAAACAAACTTGGATAAATTATACAGAAAATCTGAATCTTAGGCCCATAAAAGACATCAAAGTAACAGAAATTGTAACAAAGTAACAGAAAGCTGTCAACAAATAATACTACCGACTCAAAAAAACTGAACTACTTAAACAAGACCAAGGGGAAACTTAAACAGTGGCTGATCAGCCCACAAAGACACAAAAAGGAAGGGAATTGGTAGATATTCCCGCTGTTTGTGACTGTAACTGCAGCCATCACAAACATGTTTCAGAAAATGTTGGGACGTGATCGTTGCTGTTTGTGGACCAGTTGCTGTAGTGCTGGAATCCAAATGTTTGCTCTTTGTTGTTTTAAAATAGGATTTCAGCTGTTTAACAGGACTGTGCACCAGTTGTTGTACATTTGTCATTTCATAATGCTCCAAATGTTTTCAGTGGGTGACAAGTCAGTACAGCCCCCGCACTCTTTTATTATGGAGAGGCATGCTGTTATTATGTGTTAAATGTGGTTTTGTTGGATTGTAGCATGTGTTTTGCTGCAAAATCTGGACACGTTCTTCATACTTACAGCCATCATGTGGCTTTTAAACGGTATGTTGGTAAAAGGCCTGATGGTCCCACTCGTCTTTTGCACCATTGGCCTGTCAGAGTTTGCTGTTTTGACGCATGTAATACAAAGCTCATAATTTTAGCATAATGTTTGATTAGTTTCTATTGAATTTCCTATTGTTGTTATGTTATTATGAATGTTATGTCTAAGTTTATGAATAGAAACACATAAAGATTACTCAACAATTTGTTCCATTTCACATTACATTATTGTATTGCAAGTCCCACAGACCAAAGTGCTGTGTGTAACAACAGGTTTCACAGAGAATGGTCTAAAAAGGATCCAACAGAGCACCTCTGCGATGAGGTGGAGCAGTAGATTGACTGTATGATGCCATCATGTCAATATGGACTGTGTTCCATGAAGAATTAAAGCAGTTGTGAAAGGGAAACGGGGTCCAACCCAGAACTAGCAAGGTTTTCCTAATGAAGTGTTGCTTGGGAATTAAAGTGGTCAGCAATATGAAAAGTTTTCATCATTTTAGGTTTCAACCCAATTCCCAAATACTTGCACAAAAAATAGGAATTAGAGAGATTTGAATTACATGAAACTCCAAAACCAAAAAAATCTGCATAATGCTTCAATAGAAGAGGATGTTTAGTCTTGAAGTGTTTGTGTTGCAGGCTTCAGATGAACTCAGCAGAGCTGGACGTATTTGGTCCATGTGTCCTTGCTAATCAGGGACCAGGGGACAAACGAGGGTGGGAGGCCTTTTCTGATGATGGCTGCTCCCAGGGAAAAGTCACATCTGTGTCCTCTCCTGAGGTCAGCTTTTCCTCACTGTGTGGCAGTGATATAAAAACTGTGCTGACTGCTCACCAAACAAACATGAGAAATGCACTCAGAGGCTGTATTACAGGGAGAAGTGGCGGGGTGGGGGGGTGCGTCCAGACAGGCTGTGCGAGGAGACAGATTACGTCTGGCTTCAGGGAGGAACTCATTGGATAGGATAACATCTTAAGACACCTTTTTCAAATCAGATATTTAACATTATTTTATATAGAAAAAAGGTAAAAACAAGCAGATGTTATTACAATTTTAATTATAAATGCTATAGTTATTTTTTTTACTAATCCTTTGGGCCTACTGTTACTATGTTATGCTGGGTTATTGATAAGAATTACCAATAGGCAGCAAATATGTCATGTTTAGCACAACCTTTGTCCTCATTTGCTGCAGACACGGTTTAATTATTAAAAAATCGTTGGTACAATTTTATCATGGCACCGAGCAATATCAATCAACCACAAGTGAAACTCGCAAGGATGCAGAGGCAGGTTTAAACATGCTAAAGCAGAGTGAGTGAAAACACATACTGTGTTAAAATGTCTTACAGATGGATGTAAAAAAGTCAGCTTATGCATTGAGTTAAATATTACGATCTCATCCTCATACTGGGATTACACCATTAAAGCAGACTTCCGTAAATTCAGAAAATGTGCAAATTCCTGTGCGCAAGGCCACACTGACAAATACATGTAAACGATTGCACACAAACACATTTCTCATACAGTCACAGCTAAAAGTTTTAGCAGTGACACAAATGTTTAATTTGATATGATTTGCCGCATCAGTTTTAGTACTTTTTCAATGTGTTTTTAATGACATACATTTCATACAATAAAAATATATATGTTCGTGTAGATACTGTAAACATTGTAGTTTGTTTGTGTATACATGTCTGCATATGTGGAATATACATATGTTCACATCTTGTCTGCACTTCAGATTAGATGCCAAAAAGCAATTCATTATTTGAGTTATAAACTGCTTTTGTGACGACTAATCGAATCGAATCAAGAATAGAACAATTATAAATAGTTTTAAGGATGTTATTGGCAAACAAATATTAAACAAATATAGAGCTGACACTGCTTCACAACATCTGCAATTCTATGTGGCCTGCTGGAAATAAGCTTCTGATATGCTGTGCTAGTGATGCTGTACAGGACACCACTCCTCTGGTGGCCGATTTTATTTTTAATATTTTGGGTCATTTTGAGCTTTTAGAACTTCCAGAGCTTCTGTTTAAGATTTTGTGGTTTGACAAATTTTATTGGGACTCCCTTGTATCCTCTTCTTGTCAAATCTTTATCTCTGTGAGTCCCTGTTACGCTAACTCCTTTTTTTTTCTGATAGTCACTGATCTTTTGTGCTTTGACTGCTTTTGGTATTGTCTTTATGTCTTGTTACCGTGATGTTTCCATTTGCCTTATTACCTGTTCTGTCTGTATATGTAACCTCAGTTTGGCTGTGTTTAAGCCCGAGAGCCTTCCCTCCTGATTTCTTATTTGTTTCTTTGGACTTTGGTATTTTATATTCTGGATCTGCATTAGCAACAATAAAGGCTATATATGTTTTGTTTTGTTTTGTTTTGTTTTATTGCTTTGTCAAGTCTGTCTGTCCTATCATCCTGCATTTCATGACTCCTCACATGAACAGATCAGGTCAACCCGTTTTTATATCCGTGTCTGCTCTTCCTGGAAATGATCTAGAAGATTAAGTTAATTGCAGATTGTCTGATGTTTTCTGATGTGAGCAGTTCACCTTCCTCTAAAACATGGGTTGTTTTCATAGTCTTGCTAATCAAGAGCTTCAGTCGTAAGTGTATAAAAAAAACCTCACTGCTTGAACAGTTGCTATTCAACTGTGTACTGCTCTCTAGTGGCCTGATGCTTGTATTACATACAGAGTAACATCCCAGTAGGGTTTCTCATGCTGTGTGTGGTGTTTTTCAGTCCCAACTCCATCCACTGAGGAAGATCATGTAACAAGGTTAAAAGCTGAAGAGCTGTCAGACTTCTGTTAATGGACTTTTCATCCATCAATGTAAGTTTATATTAAAACAAAGCAGACATAATTTATTGGTACTTTTCATATTCATATTCACATTTCGTATTCATATTTTTGTCATTTTAACCACATAAAACACTTAAGCAACCACACATTAGAGGATGAATTAAATTGAAGTGATTAAATAAGGATAAATAATTTACAGGCAATAAGAACATCTTCCTGCATAGCGTTACAGTAATTTCAAGAGCAGCTGATCTAAAGTAAAATGATTAACTGTCATGTTTCTGGTTGTTTTGTGTAGTTCTATTCTGCTGAGAAGGTGCAGTAGATTCCCCAGTGATCACTAGTGTAGCGGCCACAGTCCAGCTTCTCCAGCCCCACCAAGGCCATGTGATCAGGGGCCAGACGAGGGACTCCACGGTTGATAGCCGGGCGGAGGTAGATTCTGTCAAAGCGACAGCGAGCGACAAAGGGTAAAGTTTTGTTGGTGTTAGTAGTGGTGTCCCACGTGTAGCGGCAGTGCTCCTGCTTGCCCAGTCGCTCCCACACATCACAGACAGTTGCAGGCAGGCCCACCTTGGTCACCTAAGACGGATCCAGAGAAAACAGTTACTGTGATTACTTGTTACAAGATTACAGGCTGTATGTGAGTGGAAGGAGCAGTGTCTGACCTCCGCATCTCTCAGGTTTGTGTCTCCCCCAAACACAACGGTGACATCATCAGGTGCACGTTTAAACCTCCACTTCACCACATGCAGCTGATTCATACGCTCTTTAGAACATGCCTTACCGCTCTCAAGGTGGGATGTCATCAGGCACAGCTTCTGGCCGTCGACGATCACCTGATTTTTGTAAAGGAAAATGTTCCTGAGCGTCATGTTCAGCAGAGCTTATGCACACAAAGAAAATATCAGAGATGATTTTGCACACACCTGAGCGACAAGCAGGTTCCTCATCATCTGAGTGGTGCGATAAGCTACTATCTCACTCTCCACCAATGTGACTCGTGACTTTTTCAGCAACATCCCTGTGAAGTAACCTTCCTCAGCACCTGGTCAACACAAGTCAAGAGGAAGATGGAGACTTTTAAAGGCAAAGACCTTCAAAGGAAATCCTTTGTCAGGTGATCATGGGCTAGATTGCACATAATAACTGTGGAAGCACACAATATCACAGTGAATACACTGCTGCTATGATAGTGGGCTTATAGTGGGATTTATTCCACTCATCTCCAGCTCCATGTATTTGTTTTAAATCTCTACTAGGACAGCTTTGAATGATTCATTACTCAAAACAGTCTGAAACAAGCTGTTATGGCTCCTCCCCCTTCAAGCAGCCTTACTAGAGTTACTACTTCTAGAAAAAATACAAGAAATTCAAGTGTTTATAGCCTGAGCGTTGACACCTTTGTGAGACTACATGAAACCAAAGCAGTTCAAATGCATTCAGCCATTAATCACCATTTGATCATTCATACCTGTACTTTTCCTACCTGTATCTGACATACTGTACCTTCAATCATCAGGTAGCTCTCAAACCGTTTCTTCAAGAACTGGACATAAGGGTCAATGAGCTCCTGCAGGAACACCACATCAGGGTTGTATCTACATTTGCAAAGATTTACTTTTATAATATTAACTGTCACATATATGCAGCCTTTAGCAAAATGTTGCATCTCCAACAACATTTCCCCCAAATGATGCCTAAAAGTATGAAAAGTGTAACACATGCTTACAAGTTTAAATATTTAACCAGGCCTCTGGCACGCTCTGGAAGTTTTTCCCCATTAATCCCTTCCACATTCCAGGTGATCAGGGACAGTTTAAAATCCTTTTTGTCTGAGGGTTTCTGTGCGGCATCTGGACTGTCATCAGCCAATTCCATCCTGCAAATTTTTCACACAGTCAGTCAGCTCAAATACAAAGAGTCATAGGTAACCTTCACCACACGTAGGAGAACAGACAGCAGACTTACCAGTCATCTGGAGTAGTATCTTCACCACTGTGTGTTTCAGAGTCACTCTCCATGTCGGCTTCAAACTAGTTCAAGGCTCTCTGAAAGAAACGTGACTGGAAGGTTATGCTTTCTATTCATTCACTATAACTTAAAGAGGGCTTGGCTGCAAATACACCCAGGCATGTCAACATACTATGATTCATAGTATGTTGATTCATAGTAGTATTCCAACCTTTAATAAACATAGCTACAGAAAAAGGCCAATGACCACACAAAAGCAAACAAACCAACAACAGAGGTTCAGCATGTATCACAAAACAAAGAAATTAAGGTTTGATACAACACCACAACAGGTTTAAAAAGTGTGCAATGTACACAATATACAGAAATCAGTGTCTTCAATGATGACATATAGCCCATTTAATACTTAGTTAAATGTCCCTTAGCAAGTTGTAATTTGTCCAGACTCTTTTGGTAGCCATCAACAAGCTTCTGGCATAAATCTGACTGGATATTTGACCACACCTCTTGGCAACAAGTTAATTTAATGTACAGAATGGGGATTGGGCATTAGGGAAGTATAAATATGGATGGAGGTTGCAAATAGTTATTAACTGGTTTTATATAAGTATATTATTATATATGTATTTATTTTTGTGGGTATAAGAAACTTCTTATGGTGTTTTCCCAATAGTATTAAAGCACATGTGGTCTTAGTGTGGTGCTGGTGTTGTTGGGGCTGAGTTGTGTTGGAATCTGTCTGTGGAGGCTGACGGCCAGAAGTGTTTGTCTTGTCGTCTGTTGGAAAAATAAATGTGCTTCACTTTCAAAATGCCTCTTGGAGTTGTGATTTAATCATTCTCCTACCTGGGCCCGTCCACCAAGCTCACACCCAGGAACCACCAAAGCTCAAGCTTCCATGAACTACAAACTGTTGGAACACCAGCATCACCGTCTCACTGCTCCAAAATCAACAGCTTCAAGCTCTGCTGAAGTTTTATAGCTGCCCACATAGGCAAGCCAAATATTTACAATTTCAATTAAATTCTGTTTTATTTATACACTGGAAAATCACAACAACAGTCGCCTAAAGGGCGCTTTGTATTGTAAGGTAGAGTCTATAATAATGCATTCAGAAAAAAAAACCCAACAATCATATGACCACCTATGAGCAAACACTTTGGGAAGTCCCTTTTAACAGGAAGAAACATCCAGCAGAACCAGGCTCGGGGAGCGACAGCCATTTGCCGTGACCGGTTGGGGTGAGGGGAGGAAGACAGGACAAAAGACATGCTGTGGAAGAGAGACAGAGATTAATAACAAGTATGATTCAATGCAGAGAGGTCTATTAACATATAGTGAGTGAGAAAGGTGACTGAAGAAGAAATACTCAATGCATCATGGGAATTCCCCAGCAGCTTACACCTATTGCAGGATAATCAAAGGGAGGATTAATGGTCACCTGATCCAACCCTAACTATGTGCTTTAGCAGTCTGGAGGAAGGTTTTATGGTCAAATGAATCAAAGACTGAGCTTGTTGGACACAATGACAAGAGGCGGATTTGGAGGAGTAGTCTGCTGTCATGCATGGTGGTGGTAGCATCGTGCTCTGCTGTGTTTTGTTGCCAGTGCATAAAGTGGATGGAATATTCAAGGAGGACTACCTCCAAATTCTTCAACTTCACCTCAAATCAACAGCTAGAGGGTTGAAACTTTGACACAGTTGGGTGTTCCAACAGGACAATGACCCCAAACACATCAAAACTGGTTCTGAATGCATAAAGCAGTCTAACATTGAGCATCTGGACTGGCCTCCCCAAAGCCCCGACATCAACCCTATTAAAGACTTTTTGGTTTATACTTAAAAGCTGAATCTGATCCACGAAACCAACCAATTTAATTGTAGGTAGACTAAGCCTACATTTGAATCATGTTGTTGCATTAATTGTTTCCTTTTTCTCAGGCCATTAAACAGCATCCGAACTACAGCTGAAAGAATAAAAAACTAAAACTGTGTTATGCAAATCTAAACATGAATAGATTGCTTTATTATTATTTCATTAGATTCTCTGTGCCTGAATCTAATGGTTTGATTCAGCTGCCTGAATGACAGCTTTATAAAATAAAGCATGAGTGGATAGTTTCTCCACTACATCACTGATCAGCCCAACAGATTTTACTGTAAGATTTACAGATGAAAGACTTAATTCCATACGTTCGCTCCGTCAGCTGATTTAGGAAACATGCCCATTTAAACTGGTGATAGTCACAGTTTAGTCAGGAGCGAACAGCCTGACTAAACAGCACACTGGCTGACAGAGACCACCATTCAGTGAAAATGACAAATCTGCGGATGCAACATCTGGAACTCGCAGAGTGGATTATTTTAACAAATATAACTAGTTAACCTGAAACAGAGGTGTAGACCAAAAAGTGACTGTCCATTTTTAAACTGCTGTAAATGACTTGTTGGCCTATAATATTTGATATATATGTCAAATGTATCCCTCATGAATGATATCAGGTCATTGTGAGCCACAAATGTGAGAACTAGAAAAGTTTGGCTTACAAAACCTGTGCTGGCAAATGGTATGGGCACTGTAACCAATTTTAGATCACTTTAATGGTTAATTGCATTGTTCAAGTATAAAACAAGTAGAAAATTTAGATATTCACATTAATTGAGAGTTGTTTGTGCAGACTTAGTGGAAGGCGGTGTGCAGGAATGTGGGAGTGAACCAGAGCAAGGTTGAAAAACAATAGCTCTCACAGGTAGATGCTGCCTCAGATGCATGAAACTAGATAACACGTTAGGGAGAGGCAGGCCAGTATGTGTGTGAGAGAGAGAGAGAAGAGACAGTCAGACAGTGACAGGAGAGGCAGGTTTCCATCCCTAGGTGAAGCTGCACTCGATGGAAGAGGAGAAGAGCACCAAGCGGTTGGGACCAACTCGTGTGCCAATAAGTGGGGCTAAACTGGAAACCACAGCCCTCCCCAACTTTTTTTTTTTTTTTTTTTTTGACCAAAGAGATAGAAGCACATTCTCTTTTATAAATTTGTGTACCCCGAAGTTGAGGCTATCTTACTTTTCCTGTCAGGACCCTGGCTACCCCAGTGGGTTCTCTCTCTCTCTCCCCCCATCTGTATTGTGAGCAGGATCATCCCTGGGCTGCACTCTTCACCCAACTCACCTGTGGCTGGTTTCCCACTTGTGGAAGATGAGCAATCACAGCTCCTACTTAAGGCATGGATGGACAGCCATTTATCGCTGGAATGTTGAACTACTTTGTCAGTGAAACCCTGGCTCTTTACTTAGTTGACTTCTCAAGAGTTTCCTTGTGGCTTCTCCCAGTGACCCTTGCCCTCCTTGCGTGCAGGTTGAGGTTTTCTCCTCGTCGTCGTATCCTGGAGTGTTGAACAAGGGAGAGAGTCCCCCTACCCCCATCATATGTGTGTAGTGGTTAAAATTGGACTCACCATTACGACTTCCCATAACACTTCTTTCAGTCCTGTAAGTCACTGTTTAAACAGTTGCTGTTCAACTGTGTACTGCTCTCTAGTGGCCTGATGCTTGTATTACATACAGAGTGACTTCCCAGTAGGGTTTCTCATGCTGTGTGTGGTGTTTTTCAGTCCCAACTCCATCCACTGAGGAAGATCATGTAACAAGGTTAAAAGCTGAGGAGCTGTCAGACTTCTGTTAATGGACTTGTCATCCATCAATGTAAGTTTATATTAAAACAAAGCAGACATAATTTATTGGTACTTTCCATATTCATATTCACATTTTGTATTCATATTTTTGTCATTTTAACCACATAAAACACTTAAGCAGACACACATTAGAGGATAAAACTGATTAAATTAAGATAAATAATTTACAGGCAATAAGAACATCTTCCTGCATAGCATTACTCTGATTTAAAGAGCAGCTGATCTAAAATAAAATGCTTAACTGTCATGTTTCTGGGTGTTTTGTGTAGTTCTATTCTGCTGAGAAGGTGCAGTAGATTCCCCAGTGATCACTAGTGTAGCGGCCACAGTCCAGCTTCTCCAGCCCCACCAAGGCCATGTGATCAGGGGCCAGACGAGGGACTCCACGTCTGATAGCCGGGCGGAGATAGATTCTGTCAAAGCGGAAGCGAGCAGTTGTAGAAATATTCTGGTTGGTGTTAGTAGTGGTGTCCCACGTGTAGCGGCAGTGCTCCTGCTTGCCCAGTCGCTCCCACACATCACAGACAGTTGCAGGCAGGCCCACCTTGGTCACCTGAGACGGGTCCAGAGAAAAGAGTTACTGTGATTACTTGTTACAAGATTACAGGCTGTATGTGAGTGGAAGGAGCAGTGTCTGACCTCCGCATCCCTCAGGTTTGTGTCTCCCCCAAACACAACGGTGACATCATCAGGTGCATGTTTAAACCTCCGCTTCACCACATGCAGCTGATTCATACGCTCTTTAGAATTTGCCTTAAAGCTCTCAAAGTGGGATGTCATCAGGCACAGCTTCTGACCGTTGACGATCACCTGATTTTTGAAAAGGAAAAATGTTCCTGAGCATCATGTTCAGCAGAGCTTATGCACACAAAGAAAATATCAGATTATGGTGCACACACCTGAGCGACAAGCAGGTTTCTATTCATCTGGGTGGTGCGATAAGCTACTATCTCACTCTCCACAAATTTGACTCGTGACTTTTTCAGTAACATCCCTGTGAAGTAACCTTTCTCACCACCTGGTCAACACAAGGCAAGAGGAAGATGGAGACTTTTAAGCTTTGGTTCCCCTTCAAAAAACATCTTTTGTCAAGGCATCCTGATGCACACAAGCCTAAATATCATGTGCATACTGTATGTGTACACAGATATTTATAAACTTTAACAATTTGATTTACCTCCCACCCCCCTTTGAAAGGCAGGTTCTCATGTATACCAATGATCATGGGCTAGATTGCACATAATAACTGTTGAAGCACACAATATCACAGTGAATACACTGCTGCTATGATAGTGAGGCATGATGAACCAAAGAAGCCTCTTGGATGAGAGGTGAAGGGTCTTCAAGAAATTCAAAGAAGTCCAATCACTTTTTTTCCAAGCTCTTTAGATGACCAAGTCCTGGACACCTGAGAACCTACACAGACTATTTACTTGACAGAACTCCTTGGATTTACCAGTAATCAGAACAATCGGAAAGTTCCAGGAACTCGGTGGGGATAAAAAAGGGAATTGCAGATTTACAGAAGTTGGAGCTATTTCTAAAAACCTCAGATTCCATGGTCATCCCTTCAAGTTATTTGACTGTATCACCATTTTGAATCTTCTTCCAGACCTTGTCTGGAAGTTGGTTTCAAAAAATTATTTAAAAAAACATTAAGAAATCAGCATCATTTACTTTTTGAGTATTTTACATTAAATCATAAAACAAAAATAAATAAATACATAAAAAAAATGTGAAAAAGTAAATATTGTATTATAATTCCTGCTTATTATTAAAATGAACCCTTTCATGCATGAATTATGACAACCTCAAGACAGATTTTTTTCTTAAGTATTTTTATTATCTTTAGGCATGAAAATCCATCATAGTATCAGTACATACAAATGAATCAGCACCCCCAGGCTAACTATTAGAATCCTCGAAACAGCAATTTTCAAAAACCTGCTTATTAATCAAACAAAGACCAAGACAGACTTTTCATTGATTTGAAAGCCTGATGAAGCCTGATAGAAGTTTAAGAATATAATCGACCCACTGTTATCATCTTCAATGCCCTGTACCAACATAGAGCAGAACAGCTACCTGAACGCTACTCCAACAGAGGTCGATTATCTTGTTAATAATGTTAATCATCTTACTATTCATCACTGATTGAAGAAAATAAGAACAACCCTGGGTTTCTCTTCAGCACTGTAGCCAGGCTGACAAAAAGTCAGAGCTCTGTTGAGCCAACCATCCCTTTATCGTTAACTAGTAATGACTTCATGAACTTCTTCACAAATAAAATTTTAACCATTAGAGAAAAAATTACTCATAATCGTCTCATAGATGTAACATTATCTACAGCTACTTTCAGTACAATTGATATTCATTTAGACTCTTTTTCTCCAATTGATCTTTCTGAGTTAACTTCAATAATTACTTCCTCCAAACCATCAACGTGTCTTTTAGACCCCATTCCTACAAAACTGCTCAAAGAAGTCCTGCCATTAATTAATGCTTCTGTCACGCAGGCGAAAATGGACTCAGGCGCAGACCAGCTGAACTAGAATAGCAGTCGTCAATTTATTTACAAAACACCACGTGAAAGTATATACAGTGTACAGGGCAGGGGATATGCAACGGTCCAGGGGGAAAAGGGGAGAAAGTCCAAAACATGCTCCACTCATTCGCTCCTTCCCAGTTTGGCTTCGGCACTCTTCTGCCTCCAAACACGCTCCGCTCACTCGCTCCTCTTGTATTGTTTTCCCACACGTTTGTTTGCACACTCACTCTCACTTCACGCCACGCCACGCCACGCCACCAGGGAAACAGATCGGGGGTACAGACGAGTCCGAGAACGAGAGTAACTCAACGATCCAGCGAAGAAGCCTTCTGAGTCCTCAGCTTAAATAGCTCAGGAGTCCAGGTAATCAGGTGAATTCCCAGCAGGTGCGTGGGCCAAGGGCGCGAGCCCAGCTGAGCTCCGCCCAGGCAGACAGGTGAGAGACAGGAGAGGGAGAGAGAGAGACACAAACTAAAAACAACATGTAGCCTGAAACCTAGGTCCACCAAGGATACACAGAGACCATGACAGCTTCAATCTTAAATATGATCAACCTATCTCTAATAATCGGCTATGTACCACAGGCCTTCAAGCTGGCAGTAGTTAAACCTTTACTTAAAAAGCCATCCCTAGACCCAGCTGTCTTAGCTAATTATAGGCCAATCTCCAACCTTCCTTTCATATCAAAAATCCTTGAAAGAGTAGTTGTCAAACAGCTAACTGATCATCTGCAGAGGAATGGCTTATTTGAGTTTCAGTCAGGTTTCAGAGCTCATCACAGCACAGAAACAGCTTTAGTGAAGGTTACAAATGATCTTATTGTGGACTTATCTCTGTGCTAACCTGTAGACCTCAGTGCAGTATTTAATACTGTCGACCATGATATCCTATTAGAGCGATTAAAGCACGCTGTAGGCATTACAAGTACCGCGCTGCAGTAGTTTGTATCATATCTATCTAATAGAGTCCAATTTGTTCATGTAGATGAAGAGTCCTCTTCACACACTGAGGTTAATTATGGAGTTCCGCAGGGTTCAGTGCTAGGACCAATTCTGTTAACTTCCCTTAGGTAGTATCATCAGAAGGCATAGCATACATTTTCACTGCTATGCTATGACACCCAACCTTATCTATCCATGAAGCCAGGTAACACACACCAATTACTTAACCTGCAGGAATGTCTTAAAGACATAAAGACCTGGATGGCCTCTAATTTTCTGCTTCTAAATTCAGATAAAACTGAGGTTATTGTACTCGGCCCTGAAAATCTTAGAAATATGGTATCTAACCAGATTCTTATTCTGGATGGCATTACCTTGGCTTCCAGTAACACTGTGAGGAACCTTGGAGTCATTTTTCACCAGGACATGTCCTTCAATGCACATATTAAACAAATATGTAGGACTGCTTTCTTCCATTTGCGCAATATCTCTATGTGGCGGGGCATCGGCGGCGGTGCCGCTGCATGGCATCTGCAGTCACGCCTCGTCGGGTTAGTGTGCTGGGTCCTGAATTCCAGTGTTGTTGTTAGTATGTGTTTGGCTGGCAACTGGAAAGCTGCAGCCGTGTGTGTTTGTAAACAGCGACCAGTGTGTAAATAAAGTTAACGCTGAAAAGCAGAAATAGTTTGCCAGGTCTGCCACGGTTATATTACACTCTAACATTAGAAATATTCTGTCCCAGAGTGACGCTGAAAAAACTAGTTCATGCATTTATTATTTCTAGGCTGGACTACTGTAATTCATTATGATCAGGATGTCCTAAAAACTCCCTGAAAAGCCTTCAGTTAAGTAAATGCTGCAGCAGGAGTACTGACAGGGACTAGAACGAGAGAGCATATTTCTCCTGTTTTGGCTTCCCTTCATTGGCTCCCTGTTAAATCCAGAATTGAATTCAAAGTCCTGCTCCTCACATACAAGGTCTTAAATAATCAGGCCCCATCTCATCTTAATGACCTTGTAGTACCATATCACCCTATTAGAGCACTTCGCTCTAACACTGCAGACTGACTTGTTGTTCATAGAGTATTTAAAAGTAGAATGGGAGTTTTCAGAGATACACAATGTTAAATTTGATCCTTCTGCTATAAATCTTTGGAGTGATACCTCAAAACGTCACTCTGCCAAAATACTATTCAAATTCTATAGCCTTTGCTTCACTCATTGCAAGGTACCTTACACATTTAAGATGGAAGCAGGAAGCTCCTCCCACACATGAACAGTGGCTTGCAGAGCTCATGAGCTTTTTGCATTTGGAAAAGATGATATACACTGGCAGGTTCAACCGCCAAATTTCTTTAGTGTGGCAGCCATTTCTAATGTACATAGAAACATTTAAAATAATCACCTTATCATGTCTTGGTAACAAATCTCTACATCGCTATCATAGTTAACTGTACACCGAATGTCCTTTATAAATTTTATTTGTATATTTGTGTGGGTTTTTTGTTTGTTTGTTTGTTTTCTCTTTCTTTCTGTTATCTTGTGGACTATTGTAAATAATGAACAGCAAAGTACTGTATGTTCAAAGTTTCGCAAATAACATGCTGTTGTACCTAAAAAGTAATTTTATTTTAAAAAGAAAGTAGAATGGGAGGGAGAGCCTTCAGTTTTCAAGCCCCTCTTCTGTGGAACCAGACCTTGAATCCTCCATTAGTTATCCTGCAATAGGTGTAAGCTGCTGGGGAATTCCCATGATGCATTGAGTATTTCTTCTTCAGTCACCTTTCTCACTCACTATGTGTTAACAGACCTCTCTGCACTGCATCATACTTGTTATTAATCTCTGTCTCTCTTCCACAGCATGTCTTTTGTCCTGTCTTCCTCCCCTCACCCCAACAGGTCTGAGCCTGGTTCGAAACTGAGTGTTTAGAGCCTGAATAATTTGAAACTGGAGGATCCATCATAGTAACAGTACATACAGTATGTGCTGGATGTGAGTGAAAATCAAGAAAATCAAAACAGGCCCAAAATATTGAGCTTCTCCAAAGTTTATTCCATGGCCTGTGTAATAATCTGGTAGTGTTGGTACAACAGTCAGGTTTTATAAAAACAGTAAAGGAAGAACACAGATGTTACTAATATTGAGTCCCTAACAGCTCTCTTCATGTGTGACACTACGTGAAACCAAAGCAGTTCAACTGCATTCAGCCATTAATCACCATTTGATGATTCATATCTGTACTTTTCCTACCTGTATCTGACATACTGTACCTTCAATCATCAGGTAGCTCACAAACCGTTTCTTCAAGAACTGGACATAAGAGGGAATGAGCTCCTGCAGGAACACCACATCAGGGTTGTATCTGCATTTACAAAGATTTACTTTTATAATATTAACTGTCACATATATGTAGCCTTTAGCAAAATGTTGCATCTCCAGCAACATTTTCATGCCTAAAAGTGTGAAAAGTGTAACACCTTCTTACAAGTTTAAATATTTAACCAGGCCTCTGGCACGCTCTGAACGTTTTTCCCCATAAATCCCTTCCACATTCCAGGTGATCAGGGACAGTTTAAAATCCTCTTTTTCTGAGGGTTTCCGTGTGGCAGCAGGACTGTTGGCTGGACTGGCATCTGGACTGGCATCAGCCAATTCCATCCTGCAAATTTTTCACACAGTCAGTCAATGAAAACACAAAGAGTCATAGGTAAACTTCACCACACGTAGGAGAACAGACAGCAGACTTACCAGTCATCTGGAGTAGTATCTTCACCACTGTGTGTTTCAGAGTCACTCTCCATGCCTGCTTCAACAAATTAGTTCAAGGCTCTCTGAAAGAAAAGTGACAGGAAGGTTATGCTTTCTATTCATTTACTATAACTTAAAATGGGCTTCCCTGCAAATAAACCCAGGTAGTTTCTCAGTATGCTTATTTGACTTTTTGTGTCCTTGGTTGCAAACAAATATGGTTCAAAGTATGTTGAAATGTTGCAGCTCCACCCCTTCTATCAATTCCAACCCATTCTGGGTTGCATAATTCTTTCCCCAAGCTTTAATAAACATACGTAGAGAGAAAGGTCAATGAACAGACAAAAGCAAACAAAGCAACAACAGAGGTTCAGTAAGTATCACAATATGTAAATGCAAGCAAGCAAAAAAACAAAAACAAAGAAATAAAAGGTTTGATTCAACACCACCACAGATTTCAAAAGTGTACAATTAAATCAAAGTTATGAGAGGTGAATTTTTCTAAACAGATTGGGCTTTAAAATAAATACATATATGCATTAAAAACATATAAAAATATTAACCAAAGGAGGGACGAAAGCCTGTCATGGCCAGACCCAGGGTTCATGTGTTTTTTGGGCTTGTCAATATTTCTTGGGTTTATCTTGAGCTGGCAGCCCTCGCTGGTCGCCCTGCCCATGTGTCTGTTTATCAGCTGATTATCATCACGGGCAGTCTCCTTCTTAACTGTGGGGCTGAGCTTCAGTCAACCCTGGATCACTGAGTTTACTCAGCAGTACATCCCCGGCTTTATAGTGAAGACTTTGTCTTGCCAGGATTTGGGAACGGAGTATTTCAGGGGAGCAGGGCCACTGTACAGTTTGGGATTTGGAGTTTCACGATTCACGCCAAGGACACGAGCACTCTGTGGGATTGTAGAGAAATCGCCACGGGAGCCACGGTGCGGGGATTGTCACGTTGTTGTTCACCTTTCTTCACTAATCCACATCCTATTTTGCTATCATCTGTTCTATTTCAAACTCAAAGAATTATATTCCTTTTTAACCTGACTTAGAAAATATTCTTTTAATAACATATTTTAAATTGAAAACCTTTGTTACAGAAATCAGCGTCTTCAGTGATGACATATAGCCCATCTAATATTTGGTTAAATGTCCCTTAGCAAGTTGTAATTTGTCCAGACTCTTTTGGTAGCCATCAACAAGCTTCTGGCATAAATCTGGCTGGATATTTGACCACACTTCTTGGAAACAAAGTTAATTAAAATTGGTTGGTTTTGTGGCTCAGATTCAGCTTTTAAGTATAGACCAAAAGTCTTTAATAGGGTTGATGTCGGGGCTTTGGGGAGGCCAGTGCAGATGCTCAATGTTAGACTGCTTTATGCATTCAGAACCAGTTTTGATGTGTTTGGGGTCATTGTCCTGTTGGAACACCCAACTGTGTCAAAGTTTCAACCCTCTAGCTGTTGATTTGAGGTGAAGTTGAAGAATTTGGAGGTAGTCCTCCTTTAATATTCCACCCACTTTGTGCACTGGCAACAAAACACAGCACGATGCCACCACCACCATGCTTGACAGCAGACTACTCCTCCAAATCCGCCTCTTGTCATTGTGTCCAACAAGCTCAGTCTTTGATTCATTTGACCATAAAACCTTCCTCCAGATTGCTAAAGCACATAGTTAGGGTTGGATCAGGTGACCATTAATCCTCCTTTGATTATCCTGCAATAGGTGTAAGCTGCTGGGGAATTCCCATGATGCATTGAGTATTTCTTCTTCAGTCACCTTTCTCACTCACTATATGTTAATAGACCTCTCTGCATTGAATCATACTTGTTATTAATCTCCGTGTCTCTTCCACAGCATGTCTTTTGTCCTGTCTTCCTCCCCTCACCCCAACCGGTCTGAGCTTGGTTCTGCTGGATGTTTCTTCCTGTTAAAAGGGAGTTGCCAAAGTGTTTGCTCATAGATGGTCATATGATTGTTGGGTTTTTGTCTGCATGTATTGTTGTAGGCTCTACCTTACAATATAAAGTGCCTTAAGGTGATTGTTGTTGTGATTTTCCACTGTATAAATAAAACAGAATTGAATTGAAATTAAACCGATTTGGCTTGTCTATGTGGGCAGCTACAAATTCCAGTCGAGCTTGAAGCTGTTGATTTTGGAGCAGTGAGACGGTGACGCTGGTGTTCCAACAGTTTGTAGTTCATGGCAGCTTGAGCTTTGGTGGTTCCTGGGTGTGAGCTTGGTGGACGGGCCCAGGTAGGAGGCATTTTGAAAGTGAAGCACATTTATTTTTCCACCAGACAACAAGACAAACACTTCTGGCCATCACCCTCCACAGACAGATTCCAACACAACTCAGCCCCAACAACACCAGCACCACACTAAGACCACATGTGCTTAAATACTATTAGGAATACACCGTAAGACGATTCAAAGTGTGTTCGCACAAGTGTGTACCCACAAAAATAAATACATAAATAATTGTATACATGTATAAAACCCTTTACTAAACTATTTGAAATCTCCATCTATATTTACAAACCCCCTAATGCCTAATCCCCATTCTGTACGTGTGGATATTAATTGCAGGTAGACTAAGCCTACATTTGAATCATGTTGTTGCATTAATTGTTTGATTGCTCTCAGGCCATTAAATACTATCTTAACTAGTGATGTGCGATACCACTGATTTCCTTTCCGATCCGATACCAAGTAAAATTCAGGGTGGTATCGACGATACTGATCCGATACTTTGTACAAAAACGTATTTTATTTATTGTATCGTTTCTTGTATCTCAAATTATAGCTTCATAATGATTACAGGACATTAGACTACTTGTTCTTATCGCTTGACAATGCAGAATTATCATATAGAAATAAAAAAACTGAAGTTGTGCGCTATTTGAACACATTTCCTGCCTGCAGCACTAAAGGACTCCGCGAGAGACGTCTGTCTCGCCCTAGCAGCACCTGTCCCTGTCCACTCCTCCTCTTCAGTTCGCCTCAACATACGCTCTTCATATTCTGTGATATGATTTTCTGTGAGGTATTTGACAAGGTTAGTGATGTTGCCACAACACCTCACTGTCTTGCCACATGTATCGCAAACCACGTCTCAGCTGTTTGTGGAGGTAAAATACGTCCACACATGACTCCATTTACAATCAGTCATTGTTGTGAGTGCGCAGGCCAGGGCTGCTACACATTTATACAGCCGTATTTTGCATATGATTGTGAAAGGCAGAAGAGGAAGTAGTTCCTTCAAATGTAGACAATCTGAATGATATAGTTTCTTTCCACTGTGTTCCAGTTAATGATAAACTACAAATCTACCCTAAATTACTAAAATATCGATATTTTAATATGAGAATCAATTCTAGAACATAAATGACTGGTATCGGAGGAATCAATATTTCAGTATCGATCCGCACATCACTAATCTTAACTACAGCTGAAAGAATAACAAATAAAAACTGTCTTATGCGAGTTTAAACATGAATAGGCTGCTTGATTATAACTCATTAGATTCTCTGTGCCTGAATGACAGAGTTATGTTTATAAGTTTCTTAATTCAAACAAGTTTTCCGACTTCTCTTCCTGGCATCAATTGGTGGAACTTTTTTTTTTTTTTTTAATTTTAGCTCTGTTCCAGTCTTACTGATCAAAATGACTTTCAGTCTGTAATAAGTGTGTAACCACTTCATATTTGAAATTCTTTAAATAATAATAATTTTTAAAAAACGAAAGTATTCAGCCTGATATCGTACCTCGGTGTTTCTGTAAAATAAACCACGAGATGACACTGTCTCCACTACGCCACAGATCAGCTCGGCAGACTCCCAAATTTACCTTCACACAGCCTGTTCACCCGTCAGCTGATTAACAACTACTGCTGATTTAGGAAACACGCCCACTTAAACTCCTGATAATCAAATTAAGGTCGAAGTTCTGGCTCCACCCATTCTATAAAGTCAAGGCAAGGTAAGTCAAGTATATTTATATAGCACAATTCAACAGCAAGGTGATTCAAAGGGCTTTTCAGACACATTAAAAAACAAAAACAAATAAAAGCATGATTTAAAATGAAAAAAAAGAAAGGTAGATAAAATCAGTAGTTAAAATGTAAGTTTTGAAATTTAAGCTGAAAAGTAAAACAGTGCGGATTTGGTGCTTTATTCAAATGCAGCTGAGAATAGGTGAGTCTTCAACCTGGATTTAAATAAACTGAGTGTTTCAGCTGATCTGAGGCTTTCGGGGAGTTTGTTTCAGATATATGGAGCATAAAAGCTGAATGCAGCTTCTCCGTGTCTGGTTCTGACTCTGGGAACTGATAAAAAAAACTGGATCCAGATGACCTGAGGGATCTGGAAGGTTCATACTGGGTCAGGAGGTCACTGATGTATTTTGGTCCTAAACCATTCAGAGCTTTATAGACCAGCATCAGAACTTTAAAGTCTATCCTCTGACGGACAGACAGCCAGTGTAAAGACCTCAGAGCTGGACTGATGTGGTCCACCTTTTTGGTCTTAGTGAGGACTCGAGCAGCAGAGTTCTGAATAAGCTGTAGCTGTCTGACTGATTTTTTAGGTAGACCTGTAAATATGCTGTTACACTAATCAAGCCTACTAAAGATGAATGCATGGACTAGTTTTTCCAGGTCCTGTTGAGACATCAGATCTTTTATCCTTGAAATATTCTCGAGGTGATAGTAAGATGGAACCTTAAAGAAAGGTAGTATAACTTTTTTACCCAAACTTTAATCAATATACATACAGATAAAGACCAATGAACAGAGAAAAGCAAACAAAGCTGACTTTTTCCAAACAGATTTGAGTTTGAAATAACTACATTTATTAATTACAAACTTTATTACAACAAATAGAAATATTAACCAGGGGTGGGGGCTTTCCATCCTTAATAAAACATGCCAAATTTTATTTCCTTTAATGTCACACAAAACACAAACACATGTGGCAAAATCACTTTTTACCACGTCTAAGGTGTACCCTGCCTCTTGCCCTATAATAGCTGGGATAGGCTCCAGCCCTTGAATTGGATAAACAGAAGAGAGTGGATGGATGGTACTGCATGTAGCTGTTAAAACAGTGGATCAACAACTTCAGGCTACGTGTGTAGCTGTTAAAAGTTGGACTCACCATTACGACTTCTCATAACACTACTTTCAGTCCTGTAAGTCAGTGTTTAAACAGTTGCTATTCACCTGTGTACTGCTCTCTAGTGGCCTGATGCTTGTATTACATACAGAGTGACATCCCAGTGGGGTTTCTCATGCTGTGTGTGGTGTTTTTCAGTCCCAACTCCATCCACTGAGGAAGATCATGTAACAAGGTTAAAAGCTGAGGAGCTGTCAGACTTCTGCTAATGGACTTTTCATCCATCAATGTTCCAGTTCATATCAAAACAGACATTGTAATTTATTGGTGCTTTTCATATTTTAATTTGTCATTTCAACCACATAAAACACTTAAGCAGACACACATTAGAGGATAAAACTGATTAAATTAAGGTGAGGAACATCTTCCTGCATAGCGTTACTGTGATTTAAAGAGCAGCTGATCTAAAGTAAAATGATTAACTGTCATGTTTCTGGTTGTTTTGTGTAGTTCTATTCAGCTGAGAAGGTGCAGTAGATTCCCCAGTGATCACTAGTGTAGCGGCCACAGTCCAGCTTCTCCAGCCCCACCAAGGCCATGTGATCAGGGGCCAGATGAGGGACTCCATGTCTGACAGCTGGGCGGAGGTAGATTCTGTCAAAGCGGAAGCGAACAGGAAAGGAAGCTTTCTTGTTGGTGTTAGTAGTGGTGTCCCATGTGTAGCGGCAGTGCTCCTGCTTGCCCAGTCGCTCCCACACATCACAGACAGTTGCAGGCAGGCCCACCTTGGGTACCTAAGATGGCGCCAGAGAAAAGAGTTACTGTGATTACTTGTTACAAGATTACAGGCTGTATGTGAGTGGAAGGAGCAGTGTCTGACCTCCGCATCTCTCAGGTTTGTGTCTCCCCCAAACACAACGGTGACATCATCAGGTGCACATTTAAACCTCCGCTTCACCACATGCAGCTGATTCAGACGCTCTGCAGTATTTTCCTTACAGCTCTCAAGGTGGGATGTCATCAGGCACAGCTTCTGACCATTGACGATCACCTGATTTTTGGAAGCGAAAATCTTCCTGAGTGTAATGTCCAGCAGAGCTTATGCACACAAAGAAAATATCAGAGATGATTTTGCACACACCTGAGCGACAAGCAGGTTCCTCATCATCTTAGTGGTGCGATAAGCTACTATCTCACTCTCCACCAATGTGACTCGTGACTTTTTCAGCAACATCCCTGTGAAGTAACCTTCCTCAGCACCTGGTCAACACAAAAGGAAGAGGACAAAAAACAAAAGCTATTTTAAGTCCGCTGACAGGTAGGTTCTCATTTATACCAGTGATCATGGGCTGGGGATTTGAAAAGGGAACTGCACATTTACATGAGTTAGAGCCATTTCTAAAAAAACTCATCCGTTCAAGTTATTCAAATGTGTCACCATTTTGGATCTTCTTCCAGACCTTGGAAAAATTGTCACAATCTGAGGAGAGGAAATTAGTTATTAAATTAAATTAGTGAACCCGATTGAGAGTGTGCTGACCAAGAAAGAAGCCCCTGCTCCAAAATCCACACTCTTAACCCTGACTTAAATTTGAGGCTGCCCACATGGGCAAGTCCAATTGTTTCTGGTAAAATGTTTTATGGTCAGGTGAGAGAAAAGGTTGAGCAATGACAGGAGGTATGTGTGAAGGAGTAAAGATGAGACTTTCAAACCTAGAAACACTGTATCAGCAGTCAAGCACGGTGGTATCATCTTGCTCTGGGGCTGTTTTGCTGCCAGTAGCATTGGTACATTGTATAAAGTAATGTAATACTGAAGGAGGAAGACTACAAAATTCTTCCAAAAATTCCCTAAATTCTTCAAAGGATCTGCATAAATTGGATTCACACCTGATGGTGTGAAAGGAGGAATTTGTTAAATAAGTTTTTGATAAAGTTTTTTTTTTTTTTTTAACATTAATTGCAATGTATGATCATGATAGAGTTGATGCGCTCCTCGTTAAAAGGATACAAGCATTGATCTCACGTGAAGGGTTAACTAAGGAGTTGACAGAGTTGAGTGTTGAAGGCAAATTGCTAAACACTTACAGAGCACAACACAGAGCAGACAGGCTGCTTGTTCTTGGGTGTATGATAACAGGGTGCTCTAGTCAACAAGAAAGAAAAACTGACTTCATTGTGTCAGTTAAAGCTGACATCAGCAAGAAAATAAAACATCCCTGGTAACAACTGTAAGGTAGGGAGGGGTTTCCTCACACAGGAGAAGATCCCTGACTGAAAGAGTAACTGAAAAATAAGACAAAGCTGAAGAAGAACTGCCCACTGAACCACTGATCATGTACGCATTATAACCATGATGTGCTACAGGATGTGGGAGACGCAGGCAGCGGCCGTGAGAAGGAGGAAGAAGATAACAAGGAGAGAGAAGAGAACATAGAGGAACAATGAAGGCTGTTTTTAGTGTGGGCACACATGAAAAGGTTAAGGTTAAGAAAGGGTCCTGAGCATCACAACATCCCAGCAGCAAAAGTATTAACCCGCTTACTAACATACGCGCGCGCGCGCTTATACTCATAAACATGCCATATCTGTCATTACTGTTAAAATTGGAAAACTTAACAGACACTTACTACCAAATGACACTTAGTGCTGACCGAGACCTTGCAGGACAACAGGTAGATTTTTTAATAGACCAGTGCCTCCAATTAGTGATCAGTCAACAAATTTAGTGGTAATATGTTAGAATTATAAGACGCTTTCTAATGATTAAACAACACGTGAGATTAATTATATAAAGGAAATGATCTTTTATAATAATCTTTAAAACGTGCATTTCTATTGTTAACATGCTGTCCTGTCAACTTGGTGGGTTAAGGTTTGACATGTAAACTAGATGACTGCCATTATTTCAGGGAAAGGTGATTTATTTTCCATCTTGCAGATGATTAAATGAGTGCAATGACTCCAACAGACTGTTGATTTTCCTGTTTCTGACAAACATGTGAAATTTGTACCATGACACACACACACACACATCTGATTACATGGAAACAAACGCGCTGCATGTAACATCACATGGGTCAGAGGGAACTGATGAGCAGTTTGAGAAAAAATGGTACAGAGGTAAAGTAACTGAGAGGATATGAATAAATAGTGTGTATTTAACAAAAGATCAGTAATGCTCACTGACAAAACTGTTTTTATAGAATCCATGACAGCATTCCACATGCTTCTCTTTCTTTAATAAAAAAAAAAAAAAGTTTATTTATAAGATTTTAAGGGCCAAGGGTTCCTTCCACTGCTTTGCATTTATCACGCAATGAGGAAATAGATGGACAAATACTGCCTAGCTTTGTTTTAGAGAAATGCAAACGATGAAGGACTTTGAACTGTATAAATTGTAATCTGGCATTAACAGAGCAGTCTTTAATCCTCTTCAACCCATTGGCCCATAAAGCGTCTGATATCTCTACTTCCATGTCCTTAACCCAAGCATCCCTGATGTGGTATGTAGGTGCTGTAAGGGTAAAAAGTGAAGTAAACTGGCTGATTAGGTGTTTGGAAACAGGATTTTTCAATCAAATTATCGCAGAACTCACTATGAGCAGGGGGCTGGTCCAGATGGGAGAAAGTGTTTAATGAAATTCCTGATTTGTAAGTATCAAAATAAATGAGCAGAGGGAAGCATACATTTTGATTGCAGCTGAGCAAATGAAGCAAAACAATTGTCGATGTAGAGGTCCTTAATAGTGTGACGAACTCATTCTGACCAATGCTTATAAACAGGGTCCATCATCCAAGGTAAAAGCACCCAAGTCTTGAGCGATCGTGGCTTAAGACTTGGGTGTTCGTCTTGTAATCGGAAGGTTGCCGGTTCGAGCCCCGGCTCGGACAGTCTTGATCGTTGTGTCCTTGGGCAAGACACTTCACCTACCGCCTACTGGTGTTGGCCAGAGGGGCCGATGGCGCGATATGGCAGCCTCGCCTCTGTCAGTCTGCCCCAGGGCAGCTGTGGCTACAACTGTAGCTTGCCTTCACCGGTGTATGAATGTGAGAGTGAATGAATAGTGGTATTGTAAAGTGCTTTGAGGGGTCCCGAAAAGCGCTATAGAAATGCAATCCATTGTTATTATTAAAAAAGAAAGTCTTTGAGTTATGGGGGCAAAAATGGATAGGTCTGGAAGGAACAAAGCACCTAACTTGCTTTATGATCCTAAGCTAATGACCTAGGACAAAATTTCCTAAGAAGTTTGGAAGGTATGTTTGGCTTAGAATAGCACCAAGCGATGTACCAAAGATGGATTTAGCGCTGTGCGCCTCTATAAAAGGCCAGGCTGGACCGCATCCCATCTGAACAGCAGGAACAGCTAAAACATTATTTCAGTAAACCCACGTTCTGGCATTGCAAACCCAATAATAGTGCCTGAAAACTGGGAGGCCTAATCCGCCCTCAGATGGGTTTCTGCAAGTGTCCCTTCACAATTCTATGGGATTTATTTGCTCATAAGAAAAACATAATGATCGAGTCAATAGTTTTAAAAAACAGTGATGTGAGAAAGATGGGTATGTTTTAGAAGAGATGAATAAATTTAGGAAGTACATCTATTTTAATTATATTGACACATCTAATTAAAGAAAGTGGGAGAAGTGTCCATTTATCTATCTTAGCTTTAATACTATCAACGAGGTCCCGAAGGTCCAATTTAAATAGTAGCCAGAAATTCACTGGATATGCCTACAATGTCAGAGCTGTTCCTAACTGCAATGGCCAGAGGCTCCATAGCTTAAAGCAGGGGTCTCGAACTCCAGGCCTCGAGGGCCGGTGTCCTGCAGGTTTTAGATCTCACCCTGGGTCAACACACCTGAATCAAATGATTAATTCATTACCAGGCCTCCGGAGAACTTCAGGACATGTTGAGGAGGTCATTTAGTCATTTGAATCAGCTGTGTTGGATCAAGGACACATCTAAAACCTGCAGGACACGGGCCCTCGAGGCCTGGAGTTCGAGACCCCTGGCTTAAAGCAAAGAGCAGGGGGGACAAACAGCAACCCTGCCTAGTCCCTCAGTGAAGTAGAGACAGATGTGACTTCATTCTGAAGGTCTTTGTGGATGATTCGCCATCACACAACCCAGACACCAGTGAAAATAAAGCAGGATGTGCAGTGGTCACAGAACATCTTAGCATTAGGCTCATTATCATATCACTATTCAGCTCATATTGTTGAGCTCGTACCATTAAAACAAGCAAGTGAAATCACTTAAGATCAGTCACCATTTACAGTAATTCTGGATAAACACATGGGGTGATACTTGATTTTGGTATATCATGGAAACAATAGTTTTTAACTGATTCAGGGAAATCCATTGCACATGACAAACTTGTGGCCGTAGTGCTGGATGCCTGATTACTCCAATGAACTAGAGCTGTTTGTAAATGTGAAGTTCATAGTAACTCAAAGATTCTGTTTTTCTAGGCAGTTCTAGAGCAGATGCAGTGGCAAAGCCAGGAGTTAAACAGATTATGGAACTAGACCACAGCGTTAACATGAAAACACACTAACGCTGACGCCGAATCCAACGTGGACGAGGAGAAGGTGACGGAGGAGCAGCTGCAGGAGACGGCGTGGGAGCCGGCGGTGACGGAGGAGCAGCTGCAGGAGACGGCGTGGGAGCCGGCGGTGACGGAGGAGCCGGCGGTGACGGAGGAGCAGCTGCAGGAGACGGCGTGGGAGCCGGCGGTGACGGAGGAGCAGCTGCAGGAGACGGCGTGGGAGCCGGCGGTGACGGAGGAGCAGCTGCAGGGCCAGTGGGTGCGGAAACCCCTGGCTGAGGAGCGGGACAGCTCAGTTGGCTCTGAATGCTGTGGCTGTAGGTCAGGGAACTGACCAGGATGATGAATGAGTGACTGGACCAGAGACTGGATAGAAGATTGGGCAACCGGCGACTGCGCTACGGGAGACTGGACCACAGACTGGACTGACTGGAGGCCAGGAGGCGACTGAGCCACAGGGGACTGGACTGACTGAACTGGAGAAGCTAATGGATGAGCAGAGGTTGACGGAGCTACTGGCAGAACTAAAGATGGTGATAGTGCTGCAGCCTGGGCTAGTAAAGCTGGTGCCTGAGCAGGGGACAGGTCAGCTAGCCTAACCAGTGATAGTGCAAAGGCGTGAAAGGCTGGATCTGGGGGTGGATGAGTGGTAAACTAGCAGGTGGACGGGCTAGCTCTTCCGAGCCTCCACAGAGGTCTGGTTGGGTTCTGGCTGCCCTCAGCCTGGGTGCTGGGACAGGTATGGAAGGTGGCTGGACGCCAGTCACACCCACCCGAGGAACACGAACGGGTGCAGGAGTGGACTGGGTCGCAGCTGCCCTCCTCCTGGGAGCTGGCACAGGTGTGGGTATAGGCTGACTGACAGGAGTGGAAATAATGGCTGGGTGAGTGATACTGACAGGTTTAGGTGCGTCAGTATTTTTAACAGTGGCATTGGCTGATGAAACCGGAACAGGCTGACAGGTGGACGAAGGAGCAGGCTCAGATAAAACAGCCCTAGAGTGAGCAGACCTAGGGTTTGCGTACACAGGGACCATAACAGATTTATCAGAGACTGTTCTGGCCCTTCTGCAATCACCATTTACAGTTTTTAATTGAACAGTCTTCGGGGGTGTTGAAGTGCGGGTATTGTCCTTAATAAATCCCAGCTCAGAGGGAGCAGAGCAGAAAAATTCTTCCCAGTCCACATCATCCTCCAGGAGGGAAACACCCCACGGATCGGAGATAAGTCTATTATTTGTTTTACGTGAAGAATCAAATGAGGAGGGTGGAAAACAGTCACTGGAACTCACCCCTGGGAGTTGCTGAAAATAGTCCATTTTATGGCGCCGTGTGCGCCGCTTTCTCCGGGAAGAGGAAGCCCGCGGGGTAAACAGCTGAGTCTCTGGCGCGGTAGCCTCCGTTGAGCCGAGGTGGGAGGCGTAACCGCTGTGCCGTGGCGAGGCGGAGAGGCTGGAAAGTGAAGCGGCCGGCGGGCGAGCAAGAAGCGGAGTGGTGAGGGAGCGAGCGGCCAAAGCTTGGTCAGTGACGCCCACTCTCCGCGGCGAATGCTCCGAGGCAGTAGAGGCAGCAGGCGGAAGAACGCGGCGTCCTCGAGGCCCGCCCAGAGCCACACGAGTCCCTGCGAAGACGTGCTCTCTCTCAGCAAAGAGCCGCTGTTTTCCCCTAAGCTCCTCCGTCCAGCGAAGGAGCGCTGCCTCCTGCCGCTCAAAAAGTTCCGAGTCCGCTGGGTCCACAACGCGGGGTCGTGTCATTCTCGCAGGGTTTCGTGCATGAATGAGAAGAAGAGGCCCCAAACGCAGGACTCACGGTGAAGATTCAGGGTGTTTATTGTGAGGGACGAATGACGAGAACAGGACATGGCTGACTGAGCTGAGCTGAACTGAAAGGCAAACATATGGAACAGATAGCAGTGACAACATAAATGACACGACAGTGAACAAGTGGAAACAGATGACTTAAATACACAGACTGATGAGGATGACAATGAGAGACCGGTGAGTACACAGCTGAACATAATCTGGCAAACGACACAAGAGACGAGCTGACACATGAAAAGCAGGAAGTGAGAACATTGATGTGGCAACATAAACTAAACGTGACAAAACTGAAAGCACTGGGTCAACGACCCAGGAACCCTGACACAACCTATCTCTAATAATCGGCTATGTACCACAGGCCTTCAAGGTGGCTGTAGTTAAACCTTTACTCAAAAAGCCATCTCTAGACCCAACTGTCTTAGCTAATTATAGGCCAATCTCCAACCTTCCTTTCATATCAAAAATCCTTGAAAGAGTAGTTGTCAAACAGCTAACAGATCATCTGCAGAGGAATGGCTTATTTGAAGAGTTTCAGTCAGGTTTCAGAGCTCATCACAGCACAGAAACAGCTTTAGTGAAGGTTACAAATGATCTTCTTATGGCCTCTGACAGTGGACTCATCTCTGTGCTTGTCCTGCTAGACCAGGGGTAGGCAACCTTTCTGATGGCGGGTGCCATTTAAAATTTCCTCAGAAGTCAGTGTGCCATATGATTGCATTAGCAATAAATTTAATAACGCTTTATATTAACAGTTACACACTATATAGAACCACTTTATAGAATTATATTTGTTCGCAGATGTTGGCAGCTATCGGCGAATAGTTATCAGCTATTTTGAAACAAAAACAGACACTTTTTATTCATAACAAGAACTCCATAACAGCAAATGAACTGTACAACAGAAAATACAAATGCTATTTATGGTCTCCTCACAACAGTGATAAGAAAAATAAACTAAGCCAATATGGCATGTCTGTTAATACAGAGACACACATGCTAATGTGATCTCTGGTCTCCCACTCAGAGACACAGGTCTCCGAGTGTCCAGCATTCAGACGGCTACCTGAGGACACTCATGTGAGAGAAAATCTGCTCACACAGATATGTAGAGCCAAATACTGTCAATAAGGCCTCTGCAATGTTCTGAAGACAGTTAAACTTGTCAGGTAGTGATGTCCAGCAGGTGACAATGCAAGCTCCATGAACACTTACATCTATGGATTCCAGCTGCTTCGATGTTGCATTAACTGGCATCAACTCAGCCAGTTAATGCGAGACAAATCTAGCTGCTCATGAAAGATTTCTGGTTTGATCAGAAAATAAAACATTGGTCCATACACCTGAAAGTCCCAAAAATGCATTGTGTCTCGAGTCTATGGATGTATCCGTGTATTTCCGTGGTGCTGATGCTGCGCTGAGCGGACAGCTCCTGAAGCTTTTGAAGTGTTGGAATGTGGAAAGCTAACAACGTCCCTCTTACCAGTAGGTTATTTTTATAAGTTATTATAAGTTTATAAGTTATTTTTAGCAATTACAAGTTGAATCTGGTATAGGGGGTTGTTAGCTAATTAGCTTATTTTTTGATGCACCTTCTCAGATTAATTCACTGCGTGTCTTGCCCAGGGCTGGACTGGGACAAAAAAACAGCCCAGGCATTTTGACTAGAGACCGGCCCAACAGGTATTATAGGAAAAGCCATAAAGCCTTTGAATGAAAACAAACGCTGTTGTGACAGTGATGTACGCTGTCTTGTTGGTAAATGTATGATTTCTATACATTTTACATCAGATAAAAACTTTGGTTGTAAGCTTCGGATAATTATTTAATAACAGCCAGACATTTTAAATGAAAATAAGAAAGTATTTCTTTGTGCCCCCCTCTCCCTGTTAATGCCCTACCTGGCCCCCTGGCAACACTTTACTAGAGCCGCCCCTGCACAGTTACCAGCTGTCAGCTACTTAGAAAATGATATTGGTGTTATTTGTCTCTCAGAAACAGTTCATAACTTCCCTTCAACTCATTCATGTCACCTAAAAGGTAAACCTGTTTCTCCATCACCTGTTCAGCTCTGATGATTCAGTAAGGACATCTCCTGGTTTCATCTTCATGTTTCCCTCTCACCAGATAACCAAACTGATATCATGACCAGCAGCTTTTACAGCTGTGGCTCCAGCAAACATCAGCTGATACTAGAAATTAATATTAAATAAATTCTAACAACAGCTGATCAAGCTTAAACGTGCTGCTGTTGTTTAACGCGACATCCGCTGGTTTCCTCTTTCTGGCGCAAAGTGGGCGATAAATAAACAAGAGAGAAAAGCTGATCAGCTGATCATTGATCAGTTTCATGATTGAAGTAGCAACAGGAGAGGAGGGAGAGAATGAGAGAAGAAGAGGCAGCTGTGCAGTAACGACAGACTAACTCCAGCTTTGTGTCTTTTTTCATTCTAGCTGAAGTACGAGACAAACTGCGTCCCCTCTCAGCTCAACACGAAACGCGTAATAATTTCTCTGAATGCGGACGATTCCGTTTTTTAGGGACGGTTGGCAAGTCTACTAACTAAGCTTATGAATAAAATAAAGTTCACTATCAGTAACATCATAGCACCCGCCCAGCTGTAGAGAAACTCTGTCATGCTAGCTAGTGTGCAGTACTAGTTATTGTAACTGACTGTAAAAAGTCAGTACAACGAAAATAAACTCCACCTAAACTTGGTTTATATCTGACCCAGATAGACTGCAGGTCATAACTTCTTACCTGAAGTTCAGTTCACCTGACACTCGGACCGGCAGCCGCCTCGGTTCTCTCCTCTTGCCTCCCCTTTCCCTCATCCACCTGCTGGCCTCCACCACTTGCTAATGTTACTGAATCTGTGGAAGCTCCGCGATGCCACCACCAAACAACTGAGTTATTTTTACACACCGGTCAGCATCTGGCCAATCCACCACCTTTCATTGTTTACACCATTAAAAAAAAAAAAAAAAAATCATCGGGCCACCGGTATGCCCAATGGCCAGTCAGTTAACCCTTCGCGTGCCAACTGTGGCACGTGTGCCTAGGGTTGCCGACCCCTGTGCTAGATCTTAGTGCAGCGTTCGATACTGTTGACCATAATATCCTATTAGAGCGATTACAACATGCTGTAGGTATTACAGGTACTGCGCTGCAGTGGTTTGTATCATATCTATCTAATAGACTCCAATTTGTACATGTAAATGGAGAGTCCTCTTCACACACTAACGTCAGTTATGGTGTTCCACAGGGTTCAGTGCTAGGACCAATTCTGTTTACATTATACATGCTTCCCCTAGGCAGCATCATTAGAAGACATAGTATACATTTTCACTGCTATGCAGATGACACGCAGCTCTATCTATCCATGAAGCCAGGTAACACACACCAAGGAATGTCTTACAGACATAAAGACCTGGATGGCCGCTAACTTTCTGCTTCTTAATTCAGATAAAACTGAGGTTATTGTACTCGGCCCTGAAAATCTTAGAAATATGGTATCTAACCAGATTCTTACTCTGGATGGCATTACCTTGGCCTCCAGTAATGCTGTGAGGAACCTTGGAGTCATTTTTGACCAGGACATGTCCTTCAACGCACATATTAAACAAATATGTAGGACTGCTTTCTTCCATTTGCGCAACATCTCTAAAGTTAGAAATATCCTGTCTCAGAGTGACGCTGAAAAACTAGTTCATGCATTTATTACTTCCAGGCTGGACTACTGTAATTCATTATTATCAGGATGTCCTAAAAACTGCTGAAAAGTCTTCAGCTGATCCAAAATGCTGCAGCAAGAGTACTGACAGGGACTAGAAAGAGAGAGCATATTTCCCCTGTTTTGGCTTCCCTTCATTGGCTTCCTGTTAAATCCAGAATTGAATTCAAAATCCTGCTCCTCACATACAAGGTCTTAAATAATCAGGCCCCATCTTATCTTAATGACCTTGTAGTACCATATCACCCTATTAGAGCACTTCGCTCTCACACTGCAGGCCTACTTGTTGTTCCTAGAGTATTTAAAAGTAGAATGGGAGGCAGAGCCTTCAGTTTTCAGGCCCCTCTTCTGTGGAACCAGCTTCCAGTTTGGATTCGGGAGACAGACACTATCTCTACTTTCAAGATTAGGCTTAAAACTTTCCTTTTTGCTAAAGCATATAGTTAGGGCTGGACCAGGCGACCCTGAATCCTCCCTTAGTTATGCTGCAATAGACGTAGGCTGCCGGGGATTCCCATGATGCATTGAGTTTTTCCTTTCCAGTCACCTTTCTCACTCAGTATGTGTTAATAGACCTCTCTGCATCGAATCATATCTGTTATTAATCTCTGTCTCTCTTCCACAGCATGTCTTTATCCTGTTTTCCATCTCTCACCCCAACCGGTCACAGCAGATGGCCCCGCCCCTCCCTGAGCCTGGTTCTGCCGGAGGTTTCTTCCTGTTAAAAGGGAGTTTTTCCTTCCCACTGTCGCCAAACTGCTTGCTCATAGGGGGTCATATGATTGTTGGGTTTTTCTCTGTATCTATTATTGTACGATCTACTGTGCAATATAAAGCACCTTGAGGCGACTTCTGTTGTGATTTGGCGCTATATAAATAAAATTGAATTGAATTGAATTGAATCAGGCATCGACAGTTTCTTCACTACACCACAGATCAGCTCGACAGAGTCTCGAGTTTACCTGCATACATCCTGTTCACTCAGTCAGCTGATTGAGGAAACACGCCCATGTAAACTAGTGATACAGTTTAGTTAGGAGCAAACCGCCTGACTAAACAGCACACTGGCCGACACAGATGACCATTCAGTGAAAATGACAATCTGCGGATGCAACATCTGGAACACTCAGAGTGGATTTCAACAAATATAACCAGTTTACCTGAAAAAAAGTGACTGTCTGCATTTAAACTGCTGTAAATGACTTGTTAGCTTGTGTGAATTACATGTCAAATGTATCCCTCGTGAATGATATCAGGTCATCTTGAGCCACAAACAACATTATTAAGTGGACAAAAAGCGCTGTATTGGTAATAACGCAGGTACAATAACGAGGTCATAGATTCTTCCATAGCATGTATTTTTTTATTTTATAAATGACCCCTTTGTAAATCCTGCTCACGAAAGCATATTTACTGATGTAAGTAAAGACATACATAATAAACACAAAATCACTTTTTACCACGTCTAAGGTGTACCCTGCCTTTTGCCCTATAATAGCTGGGATAGGCTCCAGCCCCTGAATTGGATAAACAGAAGAGAGTGGATGGATGGTACTGCATGTAGCTGTTAAATCAGTGGATCAACAATTTCAGGCTACGTGTGTAGCTGTTAAAAGTTGGACTCACCATTAAGACTTCCCATAACACTTCTTTCAGTCCTGTAAGTCAGTGTTTAAACAGTTGCTATTCACCTGTGTACTGCTCTCTAGTGGCCTGATGCTTGTATTACATACAGAGTAACATCCCAGTAGGGTTTCTCATGCTGTGTGTGGTGTTCCATGATCTTCCATCCACTGAGGAAGATCATGTAACAAGGTTAAAAGCTGAGGAGCTGTCAGACTTCTGTTAATGGACTTTTCATCCATCAATGTTCCAGTTCATATCAAAACAAAGACATTGTAATTTATTGGTACTTTTCATATTTTAATTTGTCATTTTAACCACATAAAACACTTAAGCAGACACACATTAGAGGATAAAACTGATCAAATTAAGGTGAGGAACATCTTCCTGCATAGCGTTACTGTGATTTAAAGAGCGGCTGATCTAAAATAAAATGATTAACTGTCATGTTTCTGGTTGTTTTGTGTAGTTCTATTCAGCTGAGAAGGTGCAGTAGATTCCCCAGTGATCACTAGTGTAGCGGCCACAGTCCAGCTTCTCCAGCCCCACCAAGGCCATGTGATCAGGGGCCAGACGAGGGACTCCACGTCTGATGGCCGGGCGGAGGTAGATTCTGTCAAAGCGGCAGCGAGCGACAAAGGGAAAAGTTTTGTTGTTGTTGGCAGTGGTGTCCCACGTGTAGCGGCAGTGCTCCTGCTTGCCCAGTCGCTCCCACACATCACAGACAGTTGCAGGCAGGCCCACCTTGGTCACCTAAGATGGGTCCAGAGAAAACAATTACTGTGATTACTTGTTACAAGTTTACTGGCTGTATGTGAGTGGAAGGAGCAGTGTCTGACCTCCGCATCTCTCAGGTTTGTGTCTCCCCCAAACACAACGGTGACGTCATCAGGTGCACATTTAAACCTCCGCTTCACCACATGCAGCTGATTCAGACGCTCTGCAGTATTTTCCTTACAGCTCTCAAAGTGGGATGTCATCAGGCACAGCTTCTGACCGTTGACGATCACCTGATTTTTGTAATCGAAAATGTTCTCGGGCATCACTTATGAACATGAAAAAAATATCAGAGATGATTTTGCACACACCTGAGTGACCAGAAGGTTCCTCATCATCTTAGTGGTGGGGTAAGCTACTATCTCGCTCTCCACAAGTTTGACTCGTAACTTTTTCAGCAACATTCCTGTGAAGCAACCTTTCCGACCACCTGATCAACACAAAAGGAAGAGGAAGATGGAGACCTTTAAGCTTTGGTTCCCCTTCAAATCACATCTTTAGTCAATGATTTATTTATTCTTTGAGTATTAGTTCCTAGCTATTCTGAGTTTTGTTATCCATGTTTCTAGTTCTGTTCCCTGGTTGATCTTAGTTCCCTTGGTGATCCCCGTTTTCCCTGTTGTGTCTCTGTGTCTGCATATGTTCCCTGTCTTGTCTAGTTGATACGTCTGTAGTCCTGTTCACATGTTTTTCTCTCTGTGTTTTGTCCTTTTGCCTCTCCAGTCTGTTGTGTGTTTCCATGTCTTTTTATTCCCAGTCTGTTTCCATTGTGTCCTATCTCCTTGATTACCTCATGTGTACTTAAGCCCTTAAAGTTTGTTCAAGTTTTACTCTGCCTTATCTTTTGTTAAGTTTGCCTTTTGCCAGCTAATAAAGCTGTGTTTTGAGTTCAGTTTGTACGGCAAGTCCTTAATTTGGGTCCACGAACCATTTGCCACACAGCTGTCCCACAACAGTAATAAGCATGTAGTCTCAGTACAACAGTCAGGTTTTATAAAAACAGTGAAGGAAGAACACAGATGTTACTAATATTGACTAAAGTCCCTAACAGCTCTCTTCATGTGTTACATGAAGTCAAAGCAAAGCAGCTCAGCTGCATTCAGCCATTAATCACCATTTGATCATTCATACCTGTGTCTTTCCTACCTGTATCACTCTGACATACTGTACCTTCAATCATCAGGTAGTTGACGAGCTGTTCCTTCAAAAACTGGACATAAGGGGGAACGAGCTCCTGCAGGAACACCACATCAGGGTTGTATCTGCATTTACAAAGATTTACTTAAATAATATTAACTGTCACATATGTGCAGCCTTCAGCAAAATGTTGCATCTCCAACAACATTTCCTCCAAACAATGCCTAAAAGTGTGAAAAGTGTAACAGGTACTTACAAGTTTAAATATTTAACCAGGCCTATGGAACGCTCTGGACGTTTTTCCAAATCAAGCCCATCCACATTCCAGGTGATCAGGGACAGTTTGAAATCCTCCTTTTCTGATGGTTTCTGTGTAGCAGCGGGACTGTCAGCAGGACTGTCTACAGCCAAATCCATCCTGGAAGTTTTTCACAGAGTCAGTCAGCTAAAATACAAAAAGTCACAGGTAAACTTAACCATACATAGAAGAGCTGACAGCAGACTTACCAGTCATCTGGAGTAGTATCTTCACCACTGTGTGTTTCAGAATCGCTCTCCATGTCTACTTAAGCAAATTAGTTCTCTCTCTGAAATAAAGGTCACAGGAAGATTATGCACTGTTTAAGTCATAAAACACACACACACACACACACACACACACACACACACACACACACACACACACAATTAAAAAGGGCTTTGTTGCCAATGTACCCAGTCAGCTTCCCAGTATGTGTATATGACTTTTTTCGTGTCCTTGGTTTCAACCCAAATATGGTTGAAAGTATGTTTACATGTTCTAGCTCCACCCATTCTATCAAGGTTTAATATTTTTATACCAACCTTAAATAAACATACATACAGAGAAAGGCCAATGAACAGACAAAGCAAAGAAAGCAACAACAGAGGTTCAGAAAGTATCACAATATGTAAATGTAAGCAAGTCATGAGAGCTTACTTTTCCAAAAGGATTTGGCTTTGAAATAACTACATTTATGAATTAAAAACTTTATCAGAAAAATTAAAAATATTAATCAAAGAGGGGAAGAAAACGTTTCTGTCCTTAAAAAAATTGTCCAACATTATTTCCATTAATGTCAGTGAGAGCATTCAAAAAAGTTGATTCTGTTCATCTGGACGTAACGTTTTCAGTAGGAGAAATGTTTCGTCACTCATCCAAGTGACTCCTTCAGTCTCAGCTGACTGCAGGTTTCCCCCAACCTTATAAACAGTACATTTGTATAATGACTGAAACCAGCCCACTGAATGAACAATGGGCTGTGAGGTCTGCAGTCACAGCATTAATTGCACGTGAATGATGTACCCTTAGGCCCCCTCCTTGATTCAGAGAGGATCTTTCCCTTTTCACGTAAATGGTCTCCTTGACTCCGGCTCAAACCAGCGTTCCTCCCTGTCCAGGATGTGTAAATCCTCACCATTGAAAGAGTGTCCACTGACCTGTAGGTGTAAATAAACTGCAGAGTCCTGGCCTGATGAGGTTGCTCTTCTGTGTTGTGCCATCCGCTTCGCCACAGGTTGTTTTGTTTCCCCAATGTATAAATCCTGGCAATCCTCCTGCACTTAACAGCGTATACTATGTTACTCTGTTTGTGTCGGGGGACCCGATCCTTGTGGACCAATTTTTTCACATTGTGTTTTGGGGTTTAAAAGCCACAGAAATGCGGTGTTTAGAAAAAATGCATCACAGCTGTTCCGATACTCCTGACACATATGGGATCACTACAGGTTTTCGCTTAGGCAGCAGTTGTCCTTCTCTCCTGGATCGGCTGGAGCTTTCTTTACGTGCTTTCCCAGCTTTGACAAAAGTCCAGCTGGGATAACCACATGTACTCAGGGCCTTCTTGATGTGATGTTCTTCTGCTTCCCTGGCCGTTGTGTCTGTGGGGATGGTTTTCGCTCTGTGTTGTAGCGTCCTGATGACATCCAGTTTATGCTCCAGTGGATGATGAGAGTCAAACCTTAAATACTGATCCGTGTGCATAGGTTTAGAGTACACATCAACTTTTAAATGTTCCCTGTTACTGATGGAAATCTCACAGTCTAAGAAGGCTAAACTGCCACTTTTCATATCCTCCCTGGTGAATTTGATGTGTCGGTCCACCAAGTTAAGGTGATCAGTGAATTGTGGCACGTCCTGAGATTTGATTTTCACCAAGGTGTCATCCACATTCCTGAACCAATGACTTAGTGGTGTTCTAGGGTAGGATAGCAAAGCCCTCTTTTTCACTTCTACCATGTAGAAATTGGCCACAATGGGTGAAACTGGGGAACCTATGGCACACCCATGTTTCTGCCTGTAATACTGCAATTTTATGTGAAATAGGTGGAATTAAGACACAGTTCCAAAAGCAAACACACTTGGTCGATGCAGAGAGTGCTCCTGTTGTTGAGGTTGGAATCATCCTGTAATCTCTTACGAACTACCTCCAACGCTTCCATGACTGGGACACAAGTGAAGAGAGATATAACATCATACAAGACCATTGTTTCATCTGCCTCAATAATGACATCTCTCACCTTCTCAACAAAATCCAAGGTGTTCTGGATGTGGTGTTCAGAGCTGCCTACCAACGGGTTGAGGATTGAAGCCAGAAACTTTGAGATGTTATTGGTGACCGAGTTGGTCATACAGACAGCTGGTCTTGGTAGAGGGGTCCAGGAGGGGAATGATTGAATCACAAGTCCAAAAGGCATTTTGAAAAGTGAAGCACATTTATTTTTTCACCAGACCAGAAGACAAACACTTCTGGCCATCACCCTCCACAGACAGATTCCAACACAACTCAGCCGCAACAACACCAGCACCACACTAAGACCACATGTGCTTAAATACTATTGCAATACGCCATAAGACGTTTCAAAGGTTGTTCTATCTCCATTCATATTCACAAACCCCCTAATGCCCAATCCCTATTCTGTACGTGTGGATATTAATTCCAGGTAGACATTAATATTACATTTGAATCACGTTGTTGCATTAATTCTTTGGTTGCTCTCAGGCCATTAAATACCCTCCGAACTACAGCTGAAAGAATAAAAACTAAAACTGTGTTATGCAAATTTAAACATGAATAGGCTGCTTGATTATAACTCTTTAGATTCTCTGTGCCTGAATGTCAGAGTTATGTTTATAAGTTTGTTAACTTAAACAACTGGCAAGTTTTCCGACTTCTCTTCCTGGCATTAATAGGTGGAACTTTTTTTTTTTTTAAAGTAGCTTTTTTCCAGTCTTATCGACCAAAGTAACTTTCAGTCTGCAATATGTGCGTAACCTCTTCATATTTCAAATAATTTAGTTCATATATATATTTAAACTCTTCTACCTGATATCGTACCTCTGTATTTCTGTAAAATAAAGCACCAGTCGACAGTTTCTCCACTACACCACAGATCAGCTCGACAGATTCCCAAATTTACCTTCACACAGCCTGTTCACCCGTCAGCTGATTAACAACTACTGCTGATTTAGGAAACACGCCCACTTAAACTCCTGATAATCACATTAAGGTCGAAGTTCTGGCTCCACCCATTCTATAAAGTCAAGGCAAGGTAAGGCAAGTATATTTATATAGCACAATTCAACAGCAAGGTGATTCAAAGGGCTTTTCAGAGACATTAAAAAACAAAAACAAATAAAAGCATGATTTAAAATGGAAAAACAGAAAGGTAGATAAAATCAGTAGTTAAAATGTACGTTTTGAAATTTAAGCTGAAAAGTAAAACAGTGCAGATTTGGTGCTTTATTCAAATGCAGCTGAGAATAGGTGAGTCTTCAACCTGGATTTAAATAAACTGAGTGTTTCAGCTGATCTGAGGCTTTCAGGGAGTTTGTTTCAGATATATGGAGCATAAAAGCTGAATGCAGCTTCTCCATGTCTGGTTCTGACTCTGGGAACTGATAAAAAACCGGATCCAGATGACCTGAGGGATCTGGAAGGTCACTGATGTATTTTGGTCCTAAACCATTCAGAGCTTTATAGACCAGCATCAGAACTTTAAAGTCTATCCTCTGACGGACAGGCAGCCAGTGTAAAGACCTCAGAGCTGGACTGATGTGGTCCACCTTTTTGGTCTTAGTGAGGACTCGAGCAGCAGAGTTCTGAATAAGCTGTAGCTGTCTGACTGATTTTTTAGGTAGACCTGTAAAGATGCTGTTACACTAATCAAGCCTACTAAAGGTGAATGCATGGACTAGTTTTTCCAGGTCCTGTTGAGACATCAGATCTTTTATCCTTGAAATATTCTCGAGGTGATAGTAAGATGGAACCTTAAAGAAAGGTAGTATAACTTTTTTACCCAAACTTTAATCAATATACATACAGATAAAGACCAATGAACAGAGAAAAGCAAACAAAGCTGACTTTTTCCAAACAGATTTGAGTTTGAAATAACTACATTTATTAATTACAAACTTTATTACAACAAATAGAAATATTAACCAGGGGTGGGGGCTTTCCATCCTTAATAAAACATGCCAAATTTTATTTCCTTTAATGTCACACAAAACACAAACACATGTGGCAAAATCACTTTTTACCACGTCTAAGGTGTACCCTACCTCTTGCCCTATAATAGCTGGGATAGGCTCCAGCCCTTGAATTGGATAAACAGAAGAGAGTGGATGGATGGTACTGCATGTAGCTGTTAAAACAGTGGATCAACAACTTCAGGCTACGTGTGTAGCTGTTAAAAGTTGGACTCACCATTACGACTTCTCATAACACTACTTTCAGTCCTGTAAGTCAGTGTTTAAACAGTTGCTATTCACCTGTGTACTGCTCTCTAGTGGCCTGATGCTTGTATTACATACAGAGTGACATCCCAGTGGGGTTTCTCATGCTGTGTGTGGTGTTTTTCAGTCCCAACTCCATCCACTGAGGAAGATCATGTAACAAGGTTAAAAGCTGAGGAGCTGTCAGACTTCTGCTAATGGACTTTTCATCCATCAATGTAAGGGCATATCAATATAATTTATTGGTGCTTTTCATATTTTAATTTGTCATTTCAACCACATAAAACACTTAAGCAGACACACATTAGAGGATAAAACTGATTAAATTAAGGTGAGGAACATCTTCCTGCATAGCGTTACTGTGATTTAAAGAGCGGCTGATCTAAAATAAAATGCTTAACTGTCATGTTTCTGGTTGTTTTGTGTAGTTCTATTCAGCTGAGAAGGTGCAGTAGATTCCCCAGTGATCACTAGTGTAGCGGCCACAGTCCAGCTTCTCCAGCCCCACCAAGGCCATGTGATCAGGGGCCAGACAAGGGACTCCACGTCTGACAGCTGGGCGGAGGTAGATTCTGTCAAAGCGGAAGCGAACAGGAAAGGAAGCTTTCTTGTTGGTGTTAATAGTGGTGTCCCATGTGTAGCGGCAGTGCTCCTGCTTGCCCAGTTGCTCCCACACATCACAGACAGTTGCAGGCAGGCCCACCTTGGGTACCTAAGATGGCGCCAGAGAAAAGAGTTACTGTGATTACTTGTTACAAGATTACAGGCTGTATGTGAATGGAAGGAGCAGTGTCTGACCTCCGCATCCCTCAGGTTTGTGTCTCCCCCAAACACGACGGTGACGTCATCAGGTGCACGTTTAAACCTCCACTTCACCACATGCAGCTGATTCATACGCTCTTTCGAATTTGCCTTACCGCTCTCAAGGTGGGATGTCATCAGGCACAGCTTCTGGCCGTCAACGATCACCTGATTTTTGAAAAAGAAAATGTTCCTGAGCGTCATGTTCAGCAGAGCTTATGCACACAAAGAAAATATCAGAGATGATTTTGCACACACCTGAGCGACAAGCAGGTTCCTCATCATCTTAGTGGTGCGATAAGGTACTATCTCACTCTCCACCAATGTGACTCGTGACTTTTTCAGCAACATCCCTGTGAAGTAACCTTCCTCAGCACCTGGTCAACACAAAAGGAAGAGGACAAAAAACAAAAGCTATTTTAAGTCCACTGACAGGTAGGTTCTCATTTATACCAGTGATCATGGGCTGGGGATTTGAAAAGGGAACTGCACATTTACATGAGTTAGAGCCATTTCTAAAAAAACTCATCCGTTCAAGTTATTCAAATGTGTCACCATTTTGGATCTTCTTCCAGACCTTGGAAAAATTGTCACAATCTGAGGAAAGGAAATTAGTTATTAAATTAAATTAGTGAACCCGATTGAGAGTGTGCTGACCAAGAAAGAAGCCCCTGCTCCAAAATCCACACTCTTAAACCTTAAATTTGAGGCTGCCCACATGGGCAAGTCAAATTGTTTCTGGTCAAATGTTTTATGGTCAGGTGAGAGAAAAGGTTGAGCAATTACAGGAGGTATGTGTGAAGGAGTAAAGATGAGACTTTCAAACCTAGAAACACCGTATCAGCAGTCAAGCACGGTGGTATCATCTTGCTCTGGGGCTGTTTTGCTGCCAGTAGCATTGGTACATTGTATAAAGTAATGTAATACTGAAGGAGGAAGACTACAAAATTCTTCCAAAAATTCCCTAAATTCTTCAAAGGATCTGCAATAGTGGAATTCACACCTGATGGTGTGAAAGGAGGAAACACTTACAGAGCACAACACAGAGCAGACAGGCTGCTTGTTCTTGGGTGTATGATAACAGGGTGCTCTAGTCAACAAGAAAGAAAAACTGACTTCATTGTGTCAGTTAAAGCTGACATCAGCAAGAAAATAAAACATCCCTGGTAACAACTGTAAGGTAGGGAGGGGTTTCCTCACACAGGAGAAGATCCCTGACTGAAAGAGTAACTGAAAAATAAGACAAAGCTGAAGAAGAACTGCCCACTGAACCGCTGATCATGTACGCATTATAACCATGATGTGCTGCAGGATGTGGGAGACACAGGCAGCAGCCGTGAGAAGGAGGAAGAAGATAACAAAGAGGGAGAAGAGAACATAGAGGAACAATGAAGGGTGTTTTTAGTGTGGGCACACATGAAAAGGTTAAGGTTAAGAAAGGGTCCTGAGCATCACAACAAAAGGTACACGCATCCAAACAGCGAATGCATTAACCCGCTTACTAACACAAAAACACACACACACACACACGCGCATGCGTGTAATGAAGACCAGCCTACACTCATAAACATGCCATATCTCTCATTACTGTTAAAATTGGAAAACTTAACAGACACTTACTACCAAATGACACTTAGTGCTGACCGAGACCTTGCAGGACAACAGGTTGATTTTTTAATAGACCAGTGCCTCCAATTAGTGATCAGTCAACAAATTTAGTGATAATATGTTAGAATTATAAGACGCTTTCTAATGATTAAACAACACGTGAGATTAATTATATAAATGGTAAATGGCCTGTATTTGTATAGCGCTTTTACTAGTCCCTAAGGACCCCAAAGCGCTTTACACATTCAGTCATTCACACACACATTCACACACACTAAAGGAAATGATCTTTTATAATAATCTTTAAAACGTGCATTTCTATTGTTATCATGCTGTCCTGTCAACTTGGTGGGTTAAGGTTTGACATGTAAACTAGATGACTGCCATTATTTCAGGGAAAGGTGATTTATTTTCCATCTTGCAGATGATTAAATGAGTGCAGTGACTCCAACAGACTGTTGATTTTCCTGTTTCTGACAAACATGTGAAATTTGTACCATGACACACACACACACACGTGCGGGTTTGCTATCCTCGTGGGGACATTCCATTGACATAATGCTTTCCCTAGCCGCTTACCCTAACCCTAACCATCAAAAATGAATGCCTAACCCTGACCCTTACCCTAAACCTAACCATAACCTAATTGTAACCCTGACACTAAAACCACATTTTGAGTGTGAAAATTGCTTTCAACCCGTGGGGACCTGGACTTGGGTCCCCACGGTGCAGAGAGTCCCCACGAGTATAGTAAATGTCAGGTTGCGGTCCCCACCAGGATAGTAGAAACCCGTACACACACACACACACACACACACACACCTGATTACATGGAAACAAACGCGCTGCATGTAACAGCACATGGGTCAGAGGGAACTGATGAGCAGTTTGAGAAAAAAATGGTACAGAGGTACAAGAAACTGAGAGGATATGAATAAACAGTGTGTATTTAACAAAAGATCAGTAATGCTCACTGACAAAACTGTTTTTATAGAATCCATGACAGCATTCCACATGCTTCTCTTTCTTTAATAAAAAAAAAAGTTTATTTATAAGATTTTAAGGGCCAAGGGTTCCTTCCGCTGCTTTGCATTTATCACGCAATGAGGAAATAGATGGACAAATACTGCCTAGCTTTGTTTTAGAGAAATGCAAACGATGAAGGACTTTGAACTGTATAAATTGTAATCTGGCATTAACAGAGCAGTCTTTAATCCTCTTCAACCCATTGGCCCATAAAGCGTCTGATATCTCTACTTCCATGTCCTTAACCCAAGCATCCCTGATGTGGTATGTAGGTGCTGTAAGGGTAAAAAGTGAAGTAAACTGGCTGATTAGGTGTTTGGAAGCAGGATTTTTCAATCAAATTATCACAGAACTCACTATGAGCAGGGGGCTGGTCCAGATGGGAGAAAGTGTTTAATGAAATTCCTGATTTGTAAGTATCAAAATAAATGGGCAGAGGGAAGCATACATTTTGATTGCAGCTGAACAAATGAAGCAAAACAATTGTCGATGTAGAGGTCCTTAATAGTGTGACGAACTCATTCTGACCAATGCTTATAAACAGGGTCCATCATCCAAGGTAAAAAAGAAAGGTTTTGAGTTATGGGGGCAAAAATGGATAGGTCTGGAAGGAACAAAGCACCTAACTTGCTTTATGATTCTAAGCTAATGACCTAGGACAAAATTTCCTGAGAAGTTGGAAGGTATGTTTGGCTTAGAATAGCATCAAGCGATGTACCAAAGATGGATTTAGCGCTGTGCGCCTCTATAAAAGGCCAGGCTGGACCACATCCCATCTGAACAGCAGGAACAGCTAAAACATTATTTCAGAGGTGGGTCTGCAAGTGTCCCTTCACAATTCTATGGGATTTATTTGCTCAGAAGAAAGACATAATGATCGAGTCGATAGTTTTAAAAAACAGTGATGTGAGAAAGATGGGTATGTTTTGGAAGAGATTAATAAATTTAGGAAGTACAACTATTTTAATTATATTGACAAATCTAAGTAAAGAAAGTGGGAGAAATGTCCATTTATGTATCTTAGCTTTAATACTATCAATGAGGTCCTTAAAGTTCAATTTAAATAGTAGCCAGAAAGTCACTGGATATGCCTACAATGTCAGAGCTGTTCCTAACTGCAATGGCCAGAGGCTCCATAGCTAAAGCAAAGAGCAGGGGGGACAAACAGCAACCCTGCCTAGTCCCTCAGTGAAGTAGAGACAGATGTGACTTCATTCTGAAGGTCTTTGTGGATGATTCACCGTCACACAACCCAGACACCAGTGAAAATAAAGCAGGACGTGCAGTGTTCACAGAACATCTTAGCATTAGGCTCATTATCATATCACTATTCAGCTCATATTGTTGAGCTCGTACCATTAAAACAAGCAAGTGAAACCACTTAAGATCAGTCACCATTTACAGTAATTCTGGATAAACACATGGGGTGATACTTGATTTTGGTATATCATGGAAACAATAGTTTTTAACTGATTCAGGGAAATCCATTGCACATGACAAACTTGTGGCCGTAGTGCTGGATGCCTGATTACTCCAATAAACTAGAGCTGTTTGTAAATGTGAAGTTCATAGTAACTCAAAGATTCTGTTTTTATAGGCAGTTCTAGAGCAGATGCAGTGGCAAAGCCGGGAGTTAAACAAATTATGGAACTACCAGTGATAGTGCAAAGGCGTGAAAGGCTGGATCTGGGGGTGGATGAGTGGTAAACTAGCAGGTGGACGGGCTAGCTCTTCCCGAGCCTCCACAGAGGTCTGGTTGGGTTCTGGCTGCCCTCAGCCTGGGTGCTGGGACAGGTATGGAAGGTGGCTGGGACGCCAGTCACACCCACCCGAGGGAACACGAACGGGTGCAGGAGTGGACTGGGTCGCAGCTGCCCTCCTCCTGGGAGCTGGCACAGGTGTGGGTATAGGGCTGACTGACAGGAGTGGAAATAATGGCTGGGTGAGTGATACTGACAGGTTTAGGTGCGTCAGTATTTTTTTAACAGTGGCATTGGCTGATGAAACCGGAACAGGCTGACAGGTGGACGAAGGAGCAGGCTCAGATAAAACAGCCCTAGAGTGAGCAGACCTAGGGGTTTTGCGTGTACAGGGACCATAACAGATTTATCAGAGACTGTTCTGGCCCTTCTGCAATCACCATTTACAGTTTTTAATTGAACAGTCTTCGAGGGTGTTGAAGTGCGGGTATTGTCCTTAATAAATCCCAGCTCAGAGGGAGCAGAGCAGAAAAAAATTCTTCCCAGTCCACATCATCCTCCAGGAGGAAACACCCCACGGATCGGAGATAAGTCTATTATTTGTTTTACGTGAAGAATCAAATGAGGAGGGTGGAAAAACAGTCACTGGAACTCACCCCTGGGAGTTGCTGAAAATAGTCCATTTTATGGCGCCGTGTGCGCCGCTTTCTCCGGGAAGAGGAAGCCCGCGGGGTAAACAGCTGAGTCTCTGGCGCGGTAGCCTCCGTTGAGCCGAGGTGGGAGGCGTAACCGCTGTGCCGTGGCGAGGCGGAGAGGCTGGAAAGTGAAGCGGCCGGCGGGCGAGCAAGAAGCGGAGTGGTGAGGGAGCGAGCGGCCAAAGCTTGGTCAGTGACGCCCACTCTCCGCGGGCGAATGCTCCGAGGCAGTAGAGGCAGCAGGCGGAAGAACGCGGCGTCCTCGAGGCCCGCCCAGAGCCACACGAGTCCCCTGCGAAGACGTGCCTCTCTCAGCAAAGAGCCGCTGTTTTCCCCTAAGCTCCTCCGTCCAGCGAAGCGAGCGCTGCCTCCTGCCGCTCAAAAAGTTCCGAGTCCGCTGGGTCCACAACGCGGGGTCGTGTCATTCTCGCAGGGTTTCGTGCATGAATGAGAAGAAGAGGCCCCAAACGCAGGACTCACGGTGAAGATTCAGGGTGTTTATTGTGAGGGACGAATGACGAGAACAGGACATGGCTGACTGAGCTGAGCTGAACTGAAAGGCAAACATATGGAACAGATAGCAGTGACAACATAAATGACACGACAGTGAACAAGTGGAAACAGATGACTTAAATACACAGACTGATGAGGGATGACAATGAGAGACCGGTGAGTACACAGCTGAACATAATCTGGCAAACGACACAAGAGACGAGCTGACACATGAAAAAGCAGGAAGTGAGAACATTGATGTGGCAACATAAACTAAACGTGACAAAAACTGAAAGCACTGGGTCAACGACCCAGGAACCCTGACACAACCTATCTCTAATAATCGGCTATGTACCACAGGCCTTCAAGGTGGCTGTAGTTAAACCTTTACTCAAAAAGCCATCTCTAGACCCAACTGTCTTAGCTAATTATAGGCCAATCTCCAACCTTCCTTTCATATCAAAAAAATCCTTGAAAGAGTAGTTGTCAAACAGCTAACAGATCATCTGCAGAGGAATGGCTTATTTGAAGAGTTTCAGTCAGGGTTTCAGAGCTCATCACAGCACAGAAACAGCTTTAGTGAAGGTTACAAATGATCTTCTTATGGCCTCTGACAGTGGACTCATCTCTGTGCTTGTCCTGCTAGACCAGGGGTAGAGCAACCTTTCTGATGGCGGGTGCCATTTAAAAATTTCCTCAGAAGTCAGTGTGCCATATGATTGCATTAGCAATAAATTTAATAACGCTTTTATATTAACAGTTACACACTATATAGAACCACTTTATAGAATTATATTTGTTCGCAGATGTTGGCAGCTATCGGTGAATAGTTATCAACTATTTTGAAACAAAAACAGACACTTTTTTTATTCATAACAAGAACTCCATAACAGCAAATGAACTGTACAACAGAAAATACAAATGCTATTTATGGTCTCCTCACAACAGTGATAAGAAAAAAATAAACTAAGCCAATATGGCATGTCTGTTAATACAGAGACACACATGCTAATGTGATCTCTGGTCTCCCACTCAGAGACACAGGTCTCCGAGTGTCCAGCATTCAGACGGCTACCTGAGGGACACTCATGTGAGAGAAAAATCTGCTCACACAGATATGTAGAGCCAAATACTGTCAATAAGGCCTCTGCAATGTTCTGAAGACAGTTAAACTTGTCAGGTAGTGATGTCCAGCAGGTGACAATGCAAGCTCCATGAACACTTACATCTATGGATTCCAGCTGCTTCGATGTTGCATTAACTGGCATCAACTCAGCCAGTTAATGCGAGACAAATCTAGCTGCTCATGAAAGATTTCTGGTTTGATCAGAAAATAAAACATTGGTCCATACACCTGAAAGTCCCAAAAATGCATTGTGTCTCGAGTCTATGGATGTATCCGTGTATTTCCGTGGTGCTGATGCTGCGCTGAGCGGACAGCTCCTGAAGCTTTTGAAGTGTTGGAATGTGGAAAGCTAACAACGTCCCTCTTACCAGTAGGTTATTTTTTTATAAGTTATTATAAGTTTATAAGTTATTTTTTTAGCAATTACAAGTTGAATCTGGTATAGGGGGTTGTTAGCTAATTAGCTTATTTTTTTGATGCACCTTCTCAGATTAATTCACTGCGTGTCTTGCCCAGGGCTGGACTGGGACAAAAAACAGCCCAGGCATTTTGACTAGAGACCGCCCAACAGGTATTATAGGAAAAGCCATAAAAGCCTTTGAATGAAAAACAAACGCTGTTGTGACAGTGATGTACGCTGTCTTGTTGGTAAATGTATGATTTCTATACATTTTACATCAGATAAAAAAACTTTGGTTGTAAGCTTCGGATAATTATTTAATAACAGCCAGACATTTTAAATGAAAAATAAGAAAGTATTTCTTTGTGCCCCCTCTCCCTGTTAATGCCCTACCTGGCCCCCTGGCAACACTTTACTAGAGCCGCCCCTGCACAGTTACCAGCTGTCAGCTACTTAGAAAATGATATTGGTGTTATTTGTCTCTCAGAAACAGTTCATAACTTCCCTTCAACTCATTCATGTCACCTAAAAAGGTAAACCTGTTTCTCCATCACCTGTTCAGCTCTGATGATTCAGTAAGGACATCTCCTGGTTTCATCTTCATGTTTCCCTCTCACCAGATAACCAAACTGATATCATGACCAGCAGCTTTTACAGCTGTGGCTCCAGCAAACATCAGCTGATACTAGAAATTAATATTAAATAAATTCTAACAACAGCTGATCAAGCTTAAACGTGCTGCTGTTGTTTAACGCGACATCCGCTGGTTTCCTCTTTCTGGCGCAAAGTGGGCGATAAATAAACAAGAGAGAAAAGCTGATCAGCTGATCATTGATCAGTTTCATGATTGAAGTAGCAACAGGAGAGGGAGGGGAGAGAATGAGAGAAGAAGAGGCAGCTGTGCAGTAACGACAGACTAACTCCAGCTTTGTGTCTTTTTTCATTCTAGCTGAAGTACGAGACAAACTGCGTCCCCTCTCAGCTCAACACGAAACGCGTAATAATTTCTCTGAATGCGGGACGATTCCGTTTTTTAGGGGACGGTTGGCAAGTCTACTAACTAAGCTTATGAATAAAATAAAGTTCACTATCAGTAACATCATAGCACCCGCCCAGCTGTAGAGAAACTCTGTCATGCTAGCTAGTGTGCAGTACTAGTTATTGTAACTGACTGTAAAAAGTCAGTACAACGAAAATAAACTCCACCTAAACTTGGTTTATATCTGACCCAGATAGACTGCAGGTCATAACTTCTTACCTGAAGTTCAGTTCACCTGACACTCGGACCGGCAGCCGCCTCGGTTCTCTCCTCTTGCCTCCCCTTTCCCTCATCCACCTGCTGGCCTCCACCACTTGCTAATGTTACTGAATCTGTGGAAGCTCCGCGATGCCACCACCAAACAACTGAGTTATTTTTTTACACACGGTCAGCATCTGGCCAATCCACCACCTTTCATTGTTTACACCATTAAAAATCATCGGGCCACCGGTATGCCCAATGGCCAGTCAGTTAACCCTTCAGCGTGCCAACTGTGGCACGTGTGCCTAGGGTTGCCGACCCCTGTGCTAGATCTTAGTGCAGCGTTCGATACTGTTGACCATAATATCCTATTAGAGCGATTACAACATGCTGTAGGTATTACAGGTACTGCGCTGCAGTGGTTTTGTATCATATCTATCTAATAGACTCCAATTTGTACATGTAAATGGAGAGTCCTCTTCACACACTAACGTCAGTTATGGTGTTCCACAGGGTTCAGTGCTAGGACCAATTCTGTTTACATTATACATGCTTCCCTAGGCAGCATCATTAGAAGACATAGTATACATTTTTCACTGCTATGCAGATGACACGCAGCTCTATCTATCCATGAAGCCAGGTAACACACACCAAGGAATGTCTTACAGACATAAAGACCTGGATGGCCGCTAACTTTCTGCTTCTTAATTCAGATAAAACTGAGGTTATTGTACTCGGCCCTGAAAAATCTTAGAAATATGGTATCTAACCAGATTCTTACTCTGGATGGCATTACCTTGGCCTCCAGTAATGCTGTGAGGAACCTTGAGTCATTTTTTTGACCAGGACATGTCCTTCAACGCACATATTAAACAAATATGTAGGACTGCTTTCTTCCATTTGCGCAACATCTCTAAAGTTAGAAATATCCTGTCTCAGAGTGACGCTGAAAAACTAGTTCATGCATTTATTACTTCCAGGCTGGACTACTGTAATTCATTATTATCAGGATGTCCTAAAAACTGCTGAAAAAGTCTTCAGCTGATCCAAAAATGCTGCAGCAAGAGTACTGACAGGGACTAGAAAGAGAGAGCATATTTCCCTGTTTTGGCTTCCCTTCATTGGCTTCCTGTTAAATCCAGAATTGAATTCAAAAATCCTGCTCCTCACATACAAGGTCTTAAATAATCAGGCCCCATCTTATCTTAATGACCTTGTAGTACCATATCACCCTATTAGAGCACTTCGCTCTCACACTGCAGGCCTACTTGTTGTTCCTAGAGTATTTAAAAAGTAGAATGGGAGGCAGAGCCTTCAGTTTTCAGGCCCCTCTTCTGTGGAACCAGCTTCCAGTTTGGATTCGGGAGACAGACACTATCTCTACTTTCAAGATTAGGCTTAAAACTTTCCTTTTTTTGCTAAAGCATATAGTTAGGGCTGGACCAGGCGACCCTGAATCCTCCCTTAGTTATGCTGCAATAGACGTAGGGCTGCCGAGGGCTCGACAGAGTCTCGAGTTTACCTGCATACATCCTGTTCACTCGGTCAGCTGATTCAGGAAACACGCCCATGTAAATTAGTGATACAGTTTAGTTAGGAGCAAACCGCCTGACGAAACAGCACACTGGCCGACAGAGACGACCATTCAGTGAAAATGACGATCTGCGGATGCAACATCTGGAACACTCAGAGTGGATTTCAACAAATATAACCAGTTAACCTGAAAAAAGTGACTGTCTGCATTTAAACTGCTGTAAATGACTTGTTAGCTTGTGTGAATTACATGTCAAATGTATCCCTCGTGAATGATATCAGGTCATCTTGAGCCACAAACAACAAACCGGTCGGAGCGGGCACGCTCCGTTTTGCGTAACTATTTTTAAATCCCGGTGTAAGTAAAGACATTACACATAATAAACAAAATCACTTTTTACCATGTACCCTACCTCTTGCCCTCTTACAGCTGGGATAGGCTCCAGCCCCTGAATTGGATAAACAGAAGAGAGTGGATGGATGCTACTGCATGTAGCTGTTAAAACAGTGGATCAACAATTTCAGGCATACGTGTGCAGCAGTTAAAAGTTGGACTCACCATTACGACTTCCCATAACACTTTTTTCAGTCCTGTAAGTCAGTGTTTGAACAGTTGCTATTCAACTGTGTACTGCTCTCTAGTGGCCTGATGCTTGTATTACATACAGAGTAACATCCCAGTGGGGTTTCTCATGCTGTGTGTGGTGTTTTTCAGTCCCAACTCCATCCACTGAGGAAGATCATGTAACAAGGTTAAAAGCTGAGGAGCTGTCAGACTTCTGTTAATGGACTTTTCATCCATCAATGTTCCAGTTCATATCAAAACAAAGACATTGTAATTTATTGGTGCTTTTCATATTTTAATTTGTCATTTTAACCACATGAAACACTTAAGCAGACACACATTAGAGGATAAAACTGATTAAATTAAGGTGAGGAACATCTTCCTGCATAGTGATTTAAAGAGTAGCTGATCTAAAGTAAAATGCTTAACTGTCATGTTTCTGGTTGTTTTGTGTAGTTCTATTCAGCTGAGAAGGTGCAGTAGATTCCCCAGTGATCACTAGTGTAGCGGCCACAGTCCAGCTTCTCCAGCCCCACCAAGGCCATGTGATCAGGGGCCAGACGAGGGACTCCACGTCTGATGGCCGGGCGGAGGTAGATTCTGTCAAAGCGGCAGCGAGCGACAAAGGGAAAAGTTTTGTTGTTGTTGGCAGTGGTGTCCCACGTGTAGCGGCAGTGCTCCTGCTTGCCCAGTCGCTCCCACACATCACAGACAGTTGCAGGCAGGCCCACCTTGGTCACCTAAGACGGGTCCAGAGAAAAGAGTTACTGTGATGACTTGTTACAAGTTTACTGGCTGTATGTGAGTGGAAGGAGCAGTGTCTGACCTCCGCATCTCTCAGGTTTGTGTCTCCCCCAAACACAACGGTGACATCATCAGGTGCACATTTAAACCTCCGCTTCACCACATGCAGCTGATTCAGACGCTCTGCAGTATTTTCCTTACAGCTCTCAAGGTGGGATGTCATCAGGCACAGCTTCTGACCATTGACGATCACCTGATTTTTGGAAGCGAAAATGTTCCTGAGCATCACTTATGAACATGAAAAAAATATCAGAGATGATTTTGCACACACCTGAGTGACCAGAAGGTTCCTCATCATCTTAGTGGTGGGGTAAGCTACTATCTCGCTCTCCACAAGTTTGACTCGTGACTTTTTCAGTAACATCCCTGTGAAGTAACCTTTCCGACCACCTGATCAACACAAAAGGAAGAGGAAGATGGAGACCTTTAAGCTTTGGTTCCCCTTCAAATCACATCTTTAGTCAATGATTTATTTATTCTTTGAGTATTAGTTCCTAGCTATTCTGAGTTTTGTTATCCATGTTTCTAGTTCTGTTCCCTGATTGATCTTAGTTCCCTTGGTGATCCCCGTTTTCCCTGTTGTGTCTCTGTGTCTGCATATGTTCCCTGTCTTGTCTAGTTAATACGTCTGTAGTCCTGTTCGCATGTTTTTCTCTCTGTGTTTTGTCCTTTTGCCTCTCCAGTCTGTTGTGTGTTTCCATGTCTTTTTATTCCCAGTCTGTTTCCATTGTGTCCTATCTCCTTGATTACCTCATGTGTACTTAAGCTCTTAAAGTTTGTTCAAGTTTTACTCTGCCTTATCTTTTGTTAAGTTTGCCTTTTGCCAGCTAATAAAGCTGTGTTTTGAGTTCAGTTTGTACGGCAAGTCCTTAATTTGGGTCCACGAACCATTTGCCACACAGCTGTCCCACAACAGTAATAAGCATGTAGTCTCAGTACAACAGTCAGGTTTTATAAAAACAGTGAAGGAAGAACACAGATGTTACTAATATTGACTAAAGTCCTTAACAGCTCTCTTCATGTGTTACATGAAGTCAAAGCAAAGCAGCTCAGCTGCATTCAGCCATTAATCACCATTTGATCATTCATACCTGTGTCTTTCCTACCTGTATCACTCTGACATACTGTACCTTCAATCATCAGGTAGTTGACGAGCTGTTCCTTCAAAAACTGGACATAAGGGGGAACGAGCTCCTGCAGGAACACCACATCAGGGTTGTACCTGCATTTATAAAAATCTACTTAAATAATATTAACTGTCACATATGTGCAGCCTTCAGCAAAATGTTGCATCTCCAGCAACATTTTCCTCCAAACGATGCCTAAAAGTGTGAAAAAAAGTAACACATGCTTACAAGTTTAAATATTTAACCAGGCCTATGGAACGCTCTGGATGTTTTTCCAAATCAAGCCCATCCACATTCCAGGTGATCAGGGACAGTTTAAAATCCTCTTTTTCTGAGGGTTTCTGTGTAGCAGCGGGACTGTCAGCAGGACTGGCATCTGGACTGTTGGCTGGACTGACAGCAGGACTGGCAGCGGGACTTGCAGCAGGACTGTCATCAGCCAAATCCATCCTGGAAGTTTTTCACACAGTCAGTCAGCTAAAATACAAAAAGTCACAGGTAAACTTAACCATACATAGAAGAGCTGACAGCAGACTTACCAGTCATCTGGAGTAGTATCTCCACCACTGTGTGTTTCAGAGTCGCTCTCCATGTCTACTTAAGCAAATTAGTTCTCTCTCTGAAATAAAGGTCACAGGAAGATTATGCACTGTTTAAGTCATAAAACACACACACACACACACACACACACACACACACACACACACACACACAATTAAAAAGGGCTTTGTTGCCAATGTACCCAGGCAGCTTCCCAGTGTGTGTATATGACTTTTTTCGTGTCCTTGGTTTCAACCCAAATATGGTTGAAAGTATGTTTACATGTTCTAGCTCCACCCATTCTATCAAGGTTTAATATTTTTATACCAACCTTAAATAAACATACATACAGAGAAAGGCCAATGAACAGACAAAGCAAAGAAAGCAACAACAGAGGTTCAGAAAGTATCACAATATGTAAACGTAAGCAAGTCATGAGAGCTTACTTTTCCAAAAGGATTTGGCTTTGAAATAACTACATTTATGAATTAAAAACTTTATCAGAAAAATTAAAAATATTAATCAAAGAGGGGAAGAAAACCTTTCTGTCCTTAAAAAAATTGTCCAACATTATTTCCATTAATGTCAGTGAGAGCATTCAAAAAAGTTGATTCTGTTCATCTGGACGTAGCGTTTTCAGTAGGAGAAATGTTTCGTCACTCATCCAAGTGACTGCTTCAGTCTCAGCTGACTGCAGGTTTCCCCCAACCTTATAAACAGTACATTTGTATAATGACTGAAACCAGCCCACTGAATGAACAATGGGCTGTGAGGTCTGCAGTCACAGCATTAATTGCACGTGAATGATGTACCCTTAGGCCCCCTCCTTGATTCAGAGAGGATCTTTCCCTTTTCACGTAAATGGCCTCCTTGACTCCGGCTCAAACCAGCGTTCCTCCCTGTCCAGGATGTGTACATCCTCATCATTGAAAGAGTGTCCACTGGCCTGTAGGTGTAAATAGACTGCAGAGTCCTGGCCTGACGAGGCAGCTCTTCTGTGTTGTGCCATCCGCTTCGCCAGAGGCTGTTTGGTTCCCCGATGTATAAATCCTGGCAATCCTCCTGCACTTAACAGCGTACACTATGTTACTCTGTTTGTGTCGGGGGACCTGATCCTTGTGGACCAATTTTTTCACATCATGTTTTGGGGTTTAAAAGCCACAGAGATGCGGTGTTTAGAAAAAATGCATCACAACTGTTCCGATACTCCTGACACATTCGGGATCACTACAGGTTTTCGCTTAGGCAGCAGTTGTCCTTCTCTCCTGCATCGGCTGGAGCTTTCTTTACGTGCTTTCCCAGCTTTGACAAATGTCCAGCTGGGATAACCACATGTACTCAGGGCCTTCTTGATGTGCTGTTCTTCTGCTTCCCTGGCCGTTGTGTCTGTGGGGATGGTTTTCGCTCTGTGTTGTAGCGTCCTGATGACACCCAGTTTATGCTCCAGTGGATGATGAGAGTCAAACCTTAGATACCGATCCGTATGCGTAGGTTTACGGTACACGGCATCTTTTAGATGTCCCCCATTACTGATGGAAATCTCACAGTCTAAGAAGGCTAACCTGCCACTTTTCATATCCTCCCTGGTGAATTTGATGTGTCAGTCCACCGAGTTAATGTGATCCGTGAAATGTGGTACATCCTGAGATTTGATTTTCACCAAGGTGTCATCCACATATCTGAACCAATGGCTTGGTGGTGTTCTAGGGTAGGATAGCAAAGCCCTCTTTTTCACTTCTACTATGTAGAAATTGGCCACAATGGGTGAAACTGGGGAACCTATGGCACACCCATGTTTCTGCCTGTAATACTGCAATTTTATGTGAAATAGGTGGAATTAAGACACAGTTCCAAAAGCAAACACACTTGGTCGATGCAGAGAGTGCTCCTGTTGTTGAAGTTGGAATCATCCTGTAATCTCTTACGAACTACCTCCAACACTTCCATGACTGGGACACAAGTGAAGAGAGATATAACATCATACAAGACCATTGTTTCATCTGCCTCAATAATGACATCTCTCACCTTCTCAACAAAATCCAAGGTGTTCTGGATGTGGTGTTCAGAGCTGCCTACCAACGGGTTGAGGATTGAAGCCAGAAACTTTGAGATGTTATAGGTGACCGCAGTGGCGGTCCTAGCCTGTTTGGCGCCCTGGGCGAACACTCCCTCTGGCGCCCACCCCCACACACACACACAAAACATGTATGCATTGTATGCAAACGGCTACCAAACAACCATCATAATTCATCATACAATGAGAACAGGACAAATCAACAATTGACAATGACTAATTAATATTAAAATCTGTAACATAATGTATTGTTTGGAGTTTAGTCTGTTACTGTTACTATTTTTACCATTTCTTCTTGGGGCAACTGTAACCCACATTATTTCCTTAGGGATTAATAAAGTATTCTGATTCTGATTGTTTCAGGATGACCTGCCATTATCCAATGACACATCTGTTTACCTGTATCATTTGTTCGTTTCTTCTCCTCTTCTTTTCTCTTTTTTCTAAACTGAGCACCTGATGGCTTTGAACTTTTCTTGTCCATCTTCCATTGGTTTTAATTTTGCACTCCAGTATGAATACCCATCCCTCAACCAGAGGATCACCACAACATAACCTAATAGACCTACACCTTAGTTCACAGATTAACTTTGTCTAGGGTGTATTTCTGGGATTTCACACAACCCAGGATTCAAATCATGAATACATAATGGGCTTGGATTTACAACATTATGAATGAAATGTGCTCTATTTGGAAGCAGCAGGTCTCCCTCTCCTTCGACGGGTTATGTGTGAGACTTTAAATCATCAAACTGTAAATTATAAATTTTAAATTGTTATTGATCCCTAAAGTGTATATGTAACTGGAGCCTCGTCGTCTCTCTCTATATACTGGACTGTATGTAGCGGAGATGACAATAAAGTTTACTTTGACTTCAGCAGCGCTGCAGCAGGCACCGAGGGCTCTCGCGCTCAGTTTTCGTATAAATTTCTAAAAACATCGGTGCAAATTATAAGTCTGTATCATAATGTCTGGTGTTTTCGTGTTTGTTGTTTTGTTTTTATTTAGTTTTATTTTGCGAGTTGTTTTATTTTGCTGTTGGTTATTAGATGCCGCTCCAATAAAGTTTACTTTGACTTCAGCAGCCAGAGAATCCTCCGTTTTCGTGTTTGTTGTTTTGTTTTTATTTAGTTTTATTTTGCGAGTTGGTTATTAGATGCTGCTCCAGCCAGCCAGCCTCCGGCCCGCCTCTTGTGCCGCAGCAGCAGGCGCACCTCGCAAACGGAGGCGCCCTTACTCCCAGCAAATGGGCGATAGAAAACCGATCGGTGCCTATGACATTCCCATATGCGCTGGCTGCCGTCGGGGCAGCATGAGTGAAGCATTTTTTTTTTTCTTTGCCGATGCCCGTGATGCCGCCCCCCATCACGATGCCGCCCCGGGCAACCGCTCGTGTCGCCCGTATCTAAAACCGCTACTGGGTGACCGAGTTGGTCATACAGACAGCTGGTCTTGGTAGAGGGGTCCAGGAGGGGAATGATTGAATCACAAGTCCAAAAGGCATTTTGAAAAGTGAAGCCCATTTATTTTTTCACCAGACCAGAAGACAAACACTTCTGGCCATCACCCTCCACAGACAGATTCCAACACAACTTAGCCCCAACACAACACTAAGACCACATGTGCTTAAATACTATTGGAATACACCATAAGAAATTTCAAAGGTTGTTCTATCTCCATTCATATTTACAAACCCCCTAATGCCCAATCCCTATTCTGTACGTGTGGATATTAATTCCAGGTAGACATTAATATTACATTTGAATCACGTTGTTGCATTAATTCTTTGGTTGCTCTCAGGCCATTAAATACCCTCTGAACTACAGCTGAAAGAATAAAAACTAAAACTGTGTTATGCAAATTTAAACCTGAATAGGCTGCTTGATTATAACTCTTTAGATTCTCTGTGCCTGAATGTCAGAGTTATGTTTATAAGTTTGTTAACTTAAACAACTGGCAAGTTTTCCGACTTCTCTTCCCGGCATTAATAGGCGGAACTTCTTTTTTTTTTTTTTTTTTTTTTTAAATTGTAGCTCTTTTCCAGTCTTATTGATCAAAATAACTTTCAGTCTGCAATATGTGCGTAACCTCTTCATATTTTAAATCATTTAATTCATATATATATTTAAACTCTTCTACCTGGTATCATACCTCTGTATTTCTGTAAAATAAAGCACCAGTCGACAGTTTCTCCGCTACGCCACAGATGAGCTCGACAGATTTTGAGTTTACTTCCGTATGTTCGCTCCGTCAACTGATTCAGGAAACACACCCATGTAAACTGGTGATAGTCACAGCTCAGTCGGGAGCAAACAGCTTGACTAAACAGCACACTGGCCAACAGAGACCACCATTCAGTGAACAAATCTGCAGATGCAACATCTGGAACAGGCAGAGTGGAATATTTCAACAAGTATAACCAGTTAACCTGAAACACCGGTGTTTGCCAAAAAGTGAATGTCCGTATTTAAACTGCTGTAAATGACTTGTTGGTCTATAATATGTGATATACATGAATGATATCAGGTCATCTTCAGCCACAAACAACATTATTAAGTGGCCTATTTACCGATGTAAGTAAAGACATACATAATAAACACAAAATCACTTTTGACCACATGTCTAAGGTGTACCCTGCGTCTTGCCCTCTTACAGCTGGGATAGGCTCCAGCCCCTGAATTGGATAAACAGAAGAGAGTGGATGGATGCTACTGCATGTAGCTGTTAAATCAGTGGATCAACAGCTTCAGTCATATGTGTGTGTAGTGCTTAAAAATTAACGACTTCCCATAACACTTCTTTCAGTCCTGTAAGTCAGTGTTTGAACAGTTGCTATTCAACTGTGTACTGCTCTCTAGTGGCCTGATGCATGCATTACATACAGAGTAACATCCCAGTGGGGTTTCTCATGCTGTGTGTGGTGTTTTTCAGTCCCATCTCCATCCACTGAGGAAGATCATGTAACAAGGTTAAAAGCTGAGGAGCTGTCAGACTTCTGTTAATGGACTTTTCATCCATCAATGTTCCAGTTCATATCAAAACAAAGACGTAATTTATTGGTGCTTTTCATATTTTAATTTGTCATTTTAACCACCTAAAACACTTAAGCAGACACACATTAGAGGATAAAACTGATTAAAATAAGGTGAGGAACATCTTCCTGCATAGCATTACTCTGATTTTAAGAGCAGCTGATCTAAAATAAAATGCTTAACTGTCATGTTTCTGGTTGTTTTGTGTAGTTCTATTCAGCTGAGAAGGTGCAGTAGATTCCCCAGTGATCACTAGTGTAGCGGCCACAGTCTAGCTTCTCCAGGCCCACCAAGGCCATGTGATCAGGGGCCAGACGAGGGACTCCATCCTTGGAAGCCGAGCGGAAGTAGATTCTGTCAAAGCGACAGCGACTGACATACGGAACAGTTTTGTTGTTGTTGGCTTTAGTATCCCACGTGTAGCGGCAGTGCTCCTGCTTGCCCAGTCGCTCCCACACATCACAGACAGTTGCAGGCAGGCCCACCTTGGTCACCTGAGACGGGTCCAGAGAAAAGAGTTACTGTGATTACTTGTTACAAGTTTACTGGCTGTATGCGAGTGGAAGGAGCAGTGTCTGACCTCCGCATCCCTCAGGTTTGTGTCTCCCCCAAACACAACGGTGACATCATCAGGTGCCTCTGACATCCTCTGCATCACCACATGCAGCTGTTTCATCCGCTCTGCAGCATGTCCCTTACAGCTCTCAAAGTGGGATGTCATCAGACACAGCTTCTGGCTGTTGACGATCACCTGATTTTTGGAAAGGAGAATGATCCTAAGTATCCCGTTCCGCAGAACTTATGCACACAAAGAATATATCAGAGATGATTTTGCACACACCTGAGCAACAAGCAGGTTCCTCATCATCTGAGTGGTGGGATAAGCTACTATCTCACTCTCCACAAATTTGACTCGTGACTTTTTCAGCAACATCCCTGTAAAGTAACCTTCCTCAGCACCTGGTCAACACAAGTCAAGAGGAAGATGGAGACTTTTAAGCTTTGGTTCCCCTTCACATCAAATCTTTCGTCAAGGCATCCTGATACACACAAGTATCAATATCATGTGCAAACTATATGTGTACACAGATACTTAACGGTTGTGGTTAGTTTACATATAGTCATTGTGTGTATCAATGTCATGGTAATTTGGGGGCTTTTAATGACTTCTTTGAACTGTCCTATTTCCAGTGTGCAATGATTGTAAAGCATACATCTTTAATGACTGAAAAACAAATTGAAAGTCTGAATTCATTTGAGATTTTCTCTAATCCACGCAGAGTCAAAAGTATACTTACAGACTCAAACATATACACTCTGACTTAAATGTTTTAATAAGTGGTGCTGAAGACTCTAAAATGTCTTAACTGTACGAGTCAATAAAAGCCCTAAAATTTCCATGAGACACTTCTTTTACTCCTACACTGCAACCTTCCATGCCATTCAAGTCAGTGTTGACCCAATGTGTAGTTACATTTCTCTGGAGGTCCACGTTAGGTTATGTAGAAGGTTACCTCGTAGGGTTAAAATGAGCTTCCTGTCACAGCTCCCGCAGAATTATAATCCCCATATTAGTACAACAGTCTGAATTTATAAAAGCAGTGAAAGAACAACACAGATGTCACTAATATCTACAAATGTCTCTAATGGCTCTCCTCATGCAACACTGAGTGAAACCAAAGCAGTTCAACTGCATTCAGCCATTAATGACCATTTTATCTTTCACACGAGTGCTTTGCCCAACTGTATCTAACATACTGTACCTTCAATCATCAGGTAGCTGACAGCCCGTTTCTTCAAGTACTGGACATAAGGGGGAATGAGCTCCTGCAGGAACACCACGTCAGGAGTGTATCTATGAAACAAAAAAACAACAAACAATGAAAGTAAAAACAATTACTTTACTTACATTAACTATCAAATATACAGAACTTTGAGCAAAATGTAAATTTTTCTCCAAATGATACCTAAAACTGTGCAACAAGTGTAGCACATGCTTACAAGACTAAATATGAACACAGGCCTCTGGCACGCTCTGCAATGTTGTCCGTATCAAGTCCGTCCACGTTCCAGGTGATCAGGGACAGTTTACCATCATCTTCTTCTGAAGGTTTCCGTGTGGTAGCAGGACTATCTGCAGTCAAATCTATGCTGCAAATGTTTCCACAGACAGTTTGGCTAAAATGCACAGAGTCATAAGTAAACTTCACCATACACAGAAAAGACAGCAGACTCACCAGTTTGCAGGAGGGGCATCTTCAACCTTCTGCCTCTTAGCTTTGGGGGTGGTGTCTTTCTCTGGAAGCTCCTCAACATCAAACACTCTCTCCATGTCTGCCTCAAAGAATGAGTTCAAGGCTCTCTGAAGGAAAAGAGACAGGAATGTGCTGCTTATCACAGGGCTAAAAAATAAAAAAATATCAGGCCTTGGCTGTATATACATCCGTCCAGCATCAGCATCAGCAGCAATGTAATGTTTTTAGCTACAGGCTCTCATTTAATCAGTAAAATAACCCGCAGCTGTGCTGAGTGCAATTAAAAACACCCATTTGGACTCCGGCTACAACACCAGAGTTACACACAGCTGGTGTAGCTATGTACCTCCATCTCCCAGTCATTCTCAGCCAGGTAGCACTGAGCCACGGCGCTGTCAGTTCCCGCTATGGCTGCAAACTCGTTACAGAGGTGGCTTCTTTTTTCCTCCAAGTTAGAAACTGACGGTGTGTCCGACTCCGAGGTAGAAGCCATCATTACTAGACACCAGTTTTACACAAAGACATCTGAAATAAAAAAAAATTAAAAACAAACATTAGCCCATCTTTTCTCTCTGCAAGCTCTCTATGGTGTACCCATGAAATACTTCCGGGTGAACTTGCTAAATAGTTTCTACTTTGGATAAATGTAAGCCTTAAATAAGACTTTTTAGGGTTGACATCCCATCCCATACGTTTCCATGCCATTAAAGTCTACTTTGTATTATCAAAAATATTTAATTAAAAAAAAAAAGACTTGGAAAAAAACCCTAATAAAATTAAAATTTTATACGCACGCGGTGCTGTGTTTACCTTCTTTACTGTGGCTAGCATGTTAAAGTTTCACCCGGACCGTTTTGAGGCACGCCACAGTTTCCGGCGGTGTAAGATAAACAGAAGTTTGACATTGGCCGCATAAAAAGGTGTTAAACACACACACCGTGCAGTTAACAATGGCTGCGCTTACTTTAAATTCCTTAAAACATGTAATGAGAGCTATGGTGGATAGCCCAGGCTTCGACAGGGTACTTAGCAAGGTAAATATGGACAGTTTGCGCCAATTAGTTTTTGATTTTAAGCCTTATTTCTGTGACTGTGAGCGCAGAGAAAAGCCGGATCGTGTCTGTATTGTTGCGCTGATCTAAAAACAGCTCTGTGTTTTCTTCAGGTGGACATTTTGTCTGCCAGCCCCGGTAAAGTGGTTTGTGAGATGCGAGTAGACGAAGAGCACACAAACCGGGGAGGGACGCTGCACGGCGGGCTGACAGCCACACTGGTTGATGTCGTCTCCACCATGGCTATCATGTACAGTGAGAGGGGGGCACCGGGGGTCAGCGTGGATATGAATATAACGTGAGTCCATAACTGTTGTCAGTCTTTCTAAGAACAGATTTTAAGCCTCAAAACTCTGGCATAAGGCAGATCTGCCTGTGAAAAGTAGGCAGGGTTCAAGGTTCAGGTGAAGTACGTAAAATGAACCTTCATAGGGTCCTTCAACACGGACCCAGCCACCAAGCAGACTTGTGCTCGTGTAGGGTTGTTTTCATGCATTTTTCTAACTTTAAGTTTTTTAATGTTTTGCAGTATGTGCTGCAGACATGGTTGTAGCATATTTTTTACTTTTACTCCGTCACCTTTTGTACATTATACTATTTCTGTTTTCCTCATAAATGGGTGAATGTGAACACTTAGTCCAAAATTACTTTACTATCTTTATTCCATTCATCTGTGCTTGGGATAGCCACCAGGTGGTGGAGTGACCAGGGACAGGTCAGGGTGAGATGGTTTTAGCATTTTCACACAAATACAACAGGCTCGTTCCTTTATGTTTAACACATTATCAAGTTTTTATTTCTCATCGCTGTGCACCTTCAAACAGCAAACCAATTTGAACCTAAATTAAAGGAACAATAACATATACAAGACAGTCCTACTGGTGTATCCATCAGCTGGGCTTATCGCACACAACAAGATGAAAAAGGAAAAAATATATTACCTGCGTATCATTTATAGCACTATACTCAGGAGGTTAAGGTGACATTCAGAACTGCATTTTTGCTTAATAAGCTGTGGTCACTGTATTTCAGCATCTAGCTAGAACTGCAGAAGAGGAGCAAGCATAAAGGGGGTGATGCTTTTTTAAGTGGCAGGTCAATTTCAAATGCACTGTTTATAAAGGCTTAATAAATATCAGAAAACGCAAAAACAGTTTGTAGTTTATCACACACTATGTCCCATATATATTCTATATTATATTCTTTACTCCATGCTGGCACTACACCTGAACTGAAGAGTCCCATACCTGCTGAATCCCATTTTAATCCTTGACTTCACTCATTTTCCTGCAATAGAGAAGGCAGCAATAACAGATGCTTTTTTTTCTGTTTTTCTCTGCTTGTCTTCTAAATAAATAACTGCTGTTAAAACTGAGAGTAGTCATTAGAATTTAAGTTGAGATCAAGTTCGTATTTAACTATTCGTAAGTTATTTAACTATATTCATAATGAGGTTCAGGCAGCATTGTACAAAAAAAGCTGGTGGATATGTCCTTCAAAGAACTACTTATTATATTGTTTATGTTTATATTTGAGTACAGCTCAGAAGCCCTCTCACTTTTACTTGAGTAAAGAAGGTTAATACTTCAACTTTTACCACAGTATTTTTAAACGCAAGTATCTGTACTGCTAGTTGATGAATGTGTGTACATGTTCCACCTCTGAGGGATACTGGATATACTGATATATAGCAGATTCATAGATGTAGTGAGGGAGGGCATGCAGAGGGTTGGTGTGATGCTAGGGATAGGATGAGATGGAGAAAGATGGCGACTCCTGAAGGGAGCAGCCAGAATAGGAAGAGGTTTGCACTCAGAAATGAGGATATTTAATACCACCTAAACTGTAGTGTCCGGCTTCTCTTAGCCCTGTGAGGTCAAACTCATGAAGAGTGATGAGTCATGACCCCACATTTTAGAGAAAAGTACTTTAAAAATATATACATAGTTTTTTTTCCCCTTGTTGATTAGAATTTTTATTTGCTTCGCTTTACAGAATCGCCCAGTAAGAAAAAGGTCCCTGGCTTGATCCCAGGAGACAAATCCCTTTGGGGTTTCATCAGATGTGTTAATGCAGGGAGCAGCTGAAAGTAGCTTTATTCACTTATTGCCAAGACTAAAGAATAAATGTTGAAAGTCAGAAATCACATACTCAGCTTAGCGCACTGAGGGTTAAATTACACCTCACAGGATTAATCTTAACCCCCTGCAGGCTTTCCTAATCTGTCTGATAATTTCCCCGATAAACTACAAAAGCTGTAACTGTCTCATAGGTACATGAACGCTGCTAAGATGGGAGAAGATGTTCTCATCACCGCTCAGGTTCTGAAACAGGGACGGAGTCTGGCGTTTGCCACAGTGGACCTCACCAACAAGGTTACAGGGAAGATCATCGCACAAGGAAGACACACCAAACACCTTGGCAGCAGCTGAAGCTTCTCACTCTGTATCTGTCTGTAGTGTCAAAGCAAGAGTGAAGATGTAAACAGCTTCTCTCTGTCTGTAAATAAGTTTGTAATAACAGGAATCAGTACTTCAGTGGTGGGTGTCACAAAGCTTGTGCTGGTGGTTACTTGATGTTTATTTCCTGCTGTTAAATATTTGCCATTAACTGTTAAATTGACATCAGTGGTTATTGTATGATCAGAGCCCCTCGTGATTGAAAGACTGTATCAATGATTCGTGCGCATGCAATAAAAGCAAATGGACAAAGAGTGATGCTTTCAGAATTTGCACTGTATTGGGATATGCTCAGCAGTATTGATTTGAGAACCAACAGAGAAAAAACTCCAGAAGTTACACGCCTTACATCCTTTTAAAGTGAACACACTGAATCAACAAGAAGCAAAATTATATGTGCGTAATATTCTTTGACAAGCAAGCCTGCAAAACCCAATTTAATTTGATGAGCATGGTGGCAAATTATCTCACTTTTAGTAGGTCAAATAAAAATAAAAGAATTAGCTTTCAGCAACTTTTGTTAGGTATGTTAAACAATAAATGTCGCCATTTCAGTTACTCACCAAACCACATCCCCAATAAAACAAACATAAAAACATCAGATTTCAGTAGCTCAAATGAATAGTGCTTGAACAGTGAACATGACCCTCAACATCTAACCAACTTTGTGTGTAAAACACCTTTCAAGTCACTCAAGGTTTTAGCGAAGGCTTGCCTAGCATGTTTCAGAGGAAAGCAAATGACACCAAACCATCTTTGAAAGTCCAGCAAAATAACTAAGGCGGTTCATAAGAAGCGATACCTACACCATATGATTTGACAGATACTGTTCATCTCGTTATCTCTTTGCTTACACGGGTGTTTAAACACCTCTCCACACCTGTCCTCGGTCACAAGACTGCGTAAAGATGTTCTAGACACCTGTGTGACATTACAAGCTTTAACAATCATTTCTTATGACAACAAGGATATAAAACGCGTCCATGTGAGAACCACCATGATGACCTGTGTATTGTTTGTTCCTGTTCTGATGCAACATAAAGAGTTCCTTCAATGACCGGTGCTGTTGACAGTGCAGCTCCAAGAGAACAACCAACCACTCAAAATCAATGTTCGTGCAGGTTCAAATGAACAAAAATAGGTGAGTGAGAAGCAGGGAATGAGGAGGAAGTGGGAAAAAAAAGGTGAGGGATAAATCCAAAAATGGTAGGGAGAAGAGGGGTGGGGGCACACTGGGAGCATGAGGCAGAAAAAAAAAAAAAATGAAGGATGGGAACTCAATCAGCTTCAGGTCAGGGAAGGTAGAACAAGTAGAAACAAAAAAGGAGATCCAAGCATAAGTTCACATCTTAAAGGGAAAAAAGGATGGAGATGAGTACATCAATTTGCTTCTGAAGGCTTAGGCAAGAGGAAGGGAGAAAGGCTTTTTTTTTTCTTTTTCATTCCCCCTCTGTGTGGCTGGGTGGAGCAAGAAGCCTTAATCAGGCATGTAAGGGCGGAGGTGATCCTCGATGTCTCCCACACCCCAGCAGGTCAGCTGGTCCTGGGGCAAGTACAGGCAGAGGCTGCACAACTTGAAAACTGTGGCCTTGGTTTTAGGAGTCTGAAAGAATGTGGACAACATTTGTGATAAAGTCTGTTAACAAGACCATTTCAGGGTTTTTCCTCCTCTTTTCAGGAAAGTTACATTTTATTTTCAGTGATGCGACGTACCTGTAAGTGCTGTCTATCCATGAAGAGAAATACAGACTGAGTTGGGTTGTTCATGACCATTCCAGCCTTGTCTTTTCGACCCAAAGCATGCAAGCACTGCTTCTCGTAGTCTCCATGATGAAATTCAAACTTGGCCTGTAAATGAGACAGACTTAAGAACTAAGGACAAAGTTTTGTTATGTAAAGTCTCAGTTTCCCAGACACAGATTAAGTCTAGTCTCAGGCTACAAACTCGCAGTGTTTTGTGTTAGTTGAGGACTGAACTTCATACATGTCTGGGAAACTGGCTGCCAAATTGAATTTGCTGATAACATGCTTTTTGTTTTACTATTTAAAATGGCTACACTGTGCAGGTGATTTAAAAAAAAAAATAGTATACACAAAGATGATATTTATAACTTTCTATAGTTCTGACCAAACCTAAGGTGCTAAGGACTGACCTGAACAGGCCTAAAGGGTTCATCATCGGCCCCCTTCCATCTGGAGAACAGCAGACAGACGATCTTCTCGATATCGTTGCGTGGCCATAGGATAAAATCCATTTCCTGAGTGCAGCCTATCACATCCTGTAAAAACACAAAGACAGCTAACATGACACAAAATGTTTACTTTTCCATACACTCCCCCTTTCAAATGGTGTTGTGCCTCACCCTTCGCATTGACTGGTATCGGGGCGCGTGTAGTTGCACAACGTCTTTTTGCAGGAGCTCTATTGAACTCTCGAGAGAGTAGCTGGAATCGCGCACACCTCGTAGGATATTTTCTTCATAGTTGTTGGTCATCACTGGCACAACTTCGGCTACCTCAAAAAGTGCTGACTTCTTCTTCTGTAATGAAAAAAAAGGGAGGGGGGATATTTTAAGGCATTGCTTGGTTGTACAATGAGGAACAAACATGAGTGGATCTGTAGTGCTGACAAACCTTTTCTTTGAAAACGAAGGCTATATAAATCTTGAAGTCAAACTGATCAGCCAAAGATTCCCTTTTCTTCCGAAGTTGAGCTCGAAGTCGATTTCGTGTTTGATTTCTGCGTGAAGTTGGGTCCCCCATGGTTGGATTTCGATGGTAGTGTCTTCTCCTCTTCTGCAGTATATTTTGGCTACACTCTCTACTTTCTGTTTGATAAAGGATGGAGCTGGCTACCCTTTGCAGAAACAACGCATCAAAACTCTAGGCTAGATCCTCAGTATACCAACTACGAACTTAAAAGGTCATATAAATCTGAAACAAAACTAAGTCATTTCGATTGTTTTGTTAAAAAAAAAGAAAAAAGGGCAGTGTTGAGGAGGGGGGGAATGGTCGACAAGCTAAGACTACATCTCCTTTACGCTTGATCAGAAATCCATGTTTTAAGACATGACTTTCAAGGACCGTGAGCTTCGTTTTTCAACCTGCCATAGAGGGATTACAACAGCGATTTAAATTAAAACAGCAACTCAAATGACTCAACTTTTCCCTCCTATAGATGGTACTGAAATCAGCAGAAAGCGCTGCTGCAAAAACCCATATCGCTAGTTTTCTGCAATTGAGATTGTGGACTACAGCAAGCAGACAAATATTCTATCGTTTGGGTCATTTCAAAGTCCCTCATCCATGGCTGTCTTTTTGCTTCCGTGCAGACGCTGTTATGTGCGTGTTATAGACGGACTGGGGATACAGACGAAGATGGCAGGTTAACACAGATGCCAGGAGATATTGGCACCGGGTAACATCGAAGACTACTGCGAAAGTAACTTGACATTTCCGTGACTTTTACTGCCACTCATTTGGCCCAGAGCCCGTGTTGTTGCTGCCACTGCCGATAGTCATGATGTGGGCGTATTTTTAGCACACTAGCTAAGGTGAGCTAGCAGGCTAATCTAGGCATTCACTTCCGACACTAACTAGTAGTGAGCCAGCGATATAGCTACATCTTATCATCTGACTGATTGGCTTAATTGAGGCCTATGTGTGATCACCTAGCTTAGCGTACAGTCATCTTTCCACGCGTTTACATTTCCCCCACCTCCTCGGCTCAATGTGACTGCCAGTGCTGTTTGAGTCTAAGAGACCTGCGAGCTTCACTCACTAACCGTTTACACCATTTTCGCTAAGTATAATGTGCTTCAGTCGTGCCTTGTTAACTACTTCATCGACAAAAAAACAGAATCAGCCCAGGGGGAATCAATTATAGCCAATCAACGACAAATGTTGAACGGCGAAATAATTGTTAGCTAAGCAAAAAAAATCAACCCCCCGCTTTCCACGTCTGAAGTTTCGAGGTGTTTGCTGCGCTTGTTTTCTTTCTCTCCTTTTCTTCAGTCGTCACAACCTCCGGCTCGCCCTGCCGCATGCCATGTCAAGATAAATCGACAATCCAGCTCAAGTCCTCCGTTCTTTCAGTCGACATGTGGAGTTTTCTGTCTCCCGGCGGGCCCATATTTAACGACGTGTCGTCCAACGTTTTTTCCGTTTGGTTTCTTTGTTTGCGTGGTTTTTTAGGTAGCTAATAATGGCACATACAAGCTAGACGGTCTACAGCCTCCCCCAAAATGGCTGCACAGTCAACTACAAAGATATGACGTGCGTTGACACGTGACCGCACGAGGGGGAAAAAAACAACGGTGCAAAAAAAATAATTCTTTGTGAGCATGCGCCTCACTGGCCACTTGCTCACGTGACGGAGTGGGCGTATTTAAGCCTCTGGCGCGGGAGTATCGGAGAAGAGTCGAACGAACGGGAAACTGAGGTTAAGAAAAAAAAAAAAAAAAAGCAAGCAGATAGGGTAAGTTCTGTTAATGTTTTTATATTAAATGTTTTTAGTTTTTTTTTTATCTACAGTTATCACCCTAAGTATCTTTCATGTCGGCTAATTTGCCTTCTTTAAACGTGGCTGATTGTTTTTCCTTAAGCTCCAGCTGACTCGAGGCCTTCTTACTTTGGCTTGTTCTAAACGTGGTGAAACTTAGACCTTTACTCCTTTCCTTATAGAATAGAGTTTCTAAGTGGGTAGAATCACTAGTTAATGGTAAGCTAGACAGCTAGAGGTTTAATTAGTTTTAAAAAAAAAAAAAGTTTTTGCTAATTAAAAATCAGGCGTTCTTTGTGTACTACTTGTCCTGGCTCAGGTTTCGAGAAAAAATGAACGTCAGTGGAAAAGTAAAGCAGAGCCACCAGAAGTCCAATGAGAACATGAAGGTAAGTACCAAGGCTTTTAAGTTATTTCGTCATTTTGACTTTCAAGTGTAGTCATTGGTGGTAATCATTTCACTAATAGTGCTCAAATGTCTCATATACTACATTTCTTGGGTGAATGGTATAATTTTAGAGAGCATTAAATTCTTATTCTTTTTGGGTGAGGGTCAATATTTTATTTATATATTTTTTTTAAACTCCCAAACCAAAAACCTCCATGTAAATATAGAAGGCCAGGATTGCCCCTTCCCTTTGTTGTCTTTATTCCCTTATGTACATAAGGAGCTACAGCTGGATTATACATGTGTAATCCAGCTGCAGCAGTCTCTGGACATGTAGTCTCAACAGAACAAAGCCATCTGCTGTAAATGGTTTGAAGGTCAGTCCTAAAGGACACTTCAGGGTTGGGTTGTGTGGAAAGGCACTTAAATGTAGTATTTCCTGTAAAGTGGCATTTAAATGCATCATATTGCTGAGCAGTTCGGTGTGTTATTGCTTACACTTAAACAAAATTACATTTGTTTTCGTTTCTACTTTGCTGTTCCTTAAGGAAAAGGCCCACTCACAACTTAATCACCCATTATACAAAACACCCTAGCAGTCTTGTGAAGCTGTGGCCAAACATTAACAAATTATGCTTTCTGGCTGCTCTGTAATGATCGTTGAAGAGAGACTTTCCCACGGCTGTTAAGAATTTGTGCCCTACCCGCGCTTTGCACACCTGTAGGTCTGTTGCACATGGCACTGCTGTTATGGCACCTCACTTATGCCCTTTCTCCTGGTGACAGTGTAACTAAAGTAAAGCTTGTGAAGTGATGCTAATCCTTGCTGAATAGAAGCTTTGAGAATGAGAACATGGGTCCTGCTACTTTCCCATGTGACTCAATCTTTAGTTTCTAAAGGCTAATCAGGGGGAGGGGGGAGTCTCACCTTCTGTTTTGTTAGCATGTTGTGATCTAATCAGATATACAGTAACGGTTACTTGTGTTGGATGCCTTTCAGAGCCTTTTCACACCTTCTCAAAAGACTATGGGACCTGCCAGGCAAACCCTGCAAGTTCGTCAGGTTAACTCTGACCTGGGGAGGTCAACTCAGGTTTGTAGTAACTGTCCAAATTGGCTTGCATGAGATAAGACTTGTAGATGTTGAATCACTCATGAAAATTGCATCTTTCAAGCCTAAATTTTGGAAACTTTGTCTTTAGGCAGGAAAGGTTGGTCCAAAGCGGAAGAATTGGACAGCTGAGCAAATCAGAGGTTCAAAGAGAGTCAAGATGGAAGTAAAATCCACTCAAACAGAAGCAGCTGATGGGTTAATAGATGGCATGTCCAATGAAGCATATGAGCTCATGGTCAAAGGTAGAGAAGGCAGCACATGGTTTGTTAGATGGTCACAAATTTTAACTTTATCTCAAACTCTGATGTAAACCCTCTGCTGCTGTTGTAGAAACTCCACCTTCCACCTACTGGAAAGAGGTAGCAGAGGAGCGACGGAAAGCACTGTACAATGTTCTACAGGAGAATGAGAAGGTGAGTTAATCACTGAGAGTCTGATAATGTTTAGCTGCAAACTGAGCTGTTCCCACGCTCGCCCCTTTGGCTACTGACCAGCTGGCACTTGAGTAACTCTGAAGCTCACTGAATTCTCCTCTATATGAAAGGTGCTAATGCTGGCATTTTTCTGCATTCATGTACACTGCTTCACTATTCCTGTAACTCCTAAATTGTTTGGCTAAATTTCCTGTACAGTGTATTAACGTGAAGCACTTTTCTGGTTTAGACCTCCCATGTGTAGGAGGCTGTCTTAACTTAGTGTTTGCTTTTTTGTTTCAGCTCCACAAAAGCATTGAGGCCAGAGATGAGCAGATAACGAAGCTTCAGAGTGAAAATGAAGAGCTGCAGGAGCTCGCTCAACATGTCCAGTACATGGCTGACATGATTGAGGTAGGTATTAAAATTTGACTGCATGCTGAGTTGTGGCCAAAAACTATTTTTTTTTTTTACAATGCTGTTAATGTTATCAGCTGTGTACCAACATTACTGTGGACAGTTTTGAGAACGTGAAACTGGAGGGATGCACCAGTAAGCTTAAAATGTATCACTAAACAAACTTTAAACAGATTGCAGGTCAGTTTATTGGTGCAGCCTCAACAGATCCAGTGTTTTCTTTGGTCCACTGGGGGAAAATAAACTGCCCATCCTGTCTAGAGACAAATGCTTTGCTTAATTAAATCTTAACATATGTCTGATCAAGTTTAACAAATGTGGCTACTTGCTGCAGCATTGCATTCACAATTTTGGACTCATTCTGTTTAATCAGTGGGCACAAAGTAGTCGCTTGGTGGTGAAAATTTCAGCCTCTTAAGCTAAACCCAAATTCCCTGAGCAGAGTACTTAACCAGGTGAAGAGTTGGATGGATAAACTTGACAGGACTGCAGATGGGTCTGTTGGTAAATTAAACATGGTGTATGTTTTGTGTGGTTTTGTTTTTTTTTTTGTTTTTTTGTTTTTTTTAAAGAGACTGACTGGGAAATCTCCTGACAATCTGGATGAGGTCAGAGGAATTGCCCTTGATGAAGATGATGCTGAAGATGAAGACTACAATGACGACTTGGCAGATCACCATGAAAACGATCCAGACTACAGTCACGGCTCTGCAGAAGAGCTATCAGATGAAGAACCAGGACCCTCAGGACTCCAGAACTAATGCTGCATGACTTTGACATTTTGACCTGAGTAAGCTTTGACTGCAACAAGTACTTCGTTTGAAGGAGATGAGCTTTAAAGAGGTGTCTGTACTCTAAATTCAGCCTGCAATTTTTTTTAATGTAATATTTTTTATTTTTTATTTTTTTTTTTTTCATCATTGCTTGCTCAAGTTTTTAAGGGTCTTAGGAAACTAAGCCAGTGAAGGTTTCCTTTAACAGATGACCCCTTGATGTGTCATAGGAAGACAAGTACAGATGTGAACTAAGCTGCTGGCACCTGAAAGACTTCAGCCTCACCTTTACTTCTGTAAAGGTGAGGCATGTCAGGGTGTCCACAACAATTAGTCTAAAAGAAGTTTACCTTTGGCAGGTGTAACTAAAATGCTTGTTCAACGTGCTTCTTTTGGCACTTGATTTGTCTTGCGGCTCCTGTTGAGCTGACAGTGTTTACAAATTTTACTTGAACACCTGTTTTTCCCTGTTGTGATAAGTTAAATGTTCACTGTTGGTCAGTTATTTACTGCCAGATGTGGCAAAGGGCATGGCCCTGAAATACTGCCTCACTGTAAAATTGTGAAATTGGTGTAAATAAACTCTATATTTTAAATCTTGACTTTTTTTTTTTTTTTTTTTTTTTTTTTTTTGTCCTCTCCTACTGATGTAATTTGTTTTGTCAGTCTAAAGGTATTATTCACTTGCAGAGTAGAACACTCAAATGTGCTTCTAATTTGGCAAGAGCATTTGTGCAACCTTTATGCTGCAGTGTTTGCAGTATACACTAAGCTTGTTTGAGGATAAGCTTAGACCAGGGGGTTTCAAACATATGCCCAGGGGTCAGACTTGGCTTTGCCAAAGACTCCAATCGGTCCACTGGGTGGTGTTGGGATAAATCTTGAAGTTTTCTATATTTTGATAAGCGTCGCAGCTTTTCTCACTGATGAAGACCTCCCCAATAGCCTTTCATACTACAGGAAAGTGACACACAAATGACCTTAACTAGAGATGTCTTTGTTACCGTGCTATGGAAGGAAAAACTGACTTAAACTGGTGGTCTGGCCCATTTAGGATCAGAGTGCACTGTATGTGCTTCACAATGTAAAATGAGTTTGACATCGCTGGCTTAGGCTCTGTCACATCTTAACAGTATAAAATGGTCAAATCTACACTCGACTAAAACCTGAGACTTAAGCGTGTGTGTGCCCCCACTCTTCCATATAAAATCTAGCTCCTGTGTCATTGTAACAGTCAGATCAATTATGTATGGATTTGCATATACACTCAGCAGTAGGATTTAAATAGAATTTGTTTTTTAAGACTCAGTTGAGAGAGGCTCCAGCCCCCTCATGACCCTGCCGAGGATAAGCAGAAGAGAATGGATGGACTCTGTGTGGGGAAAGAAAAATCCAGTTTTTAATTATGCAAAAATAAACTTTATTGCAACTTCTTGATGAGCAGAGGAACCACGACAGAGAAGAGCAGTGTGCAACCACATGAATCAGTACTGAAGCTATTGACCACGAAGATGGGTGAAGTTCAGTTTCAGCAGTTATTAAAACCTAAATGTGCACATTTTGCCACCTTGTATTATATACGGTGCTAAGGAACTGAACAGTCCACCAATTAACTTGTTAAACAGGTCAACAGCGAGTTTGTGAAGAGAGAAAATTAGACACAGAGTGAGTTACTGGACCAAGATACTGTAATGCTGTTCACATCTCGAAAAGGAATTTAAATTTGGACCACGTTTTGCAAAAGGCTGCATGAAAGTAAAAAAGAAACAACTTTTAGTATCAACTTCACGCATTTACAGATTATATTACAAAAAGAATACCTTTCATAAAAATACTAACCACTTGCTTTTTAATATGGCTTTTGGATTGTGCAGTTACAACCAGATGTAACGAGATCCTCATATTACGGGTTCGCCTTTTTTCTTTTTGTGCTTCCAAAGATAAGTCTGAGGGTTCTGGTCCAAATGTACACGCTGTATTGAAAATACATTCTCCTGGATGAGCTCTTATTAAAAGACCATTTCAAAATCCCAAGATTTTTCCTTTGGTTATAGTAAATCTACTTAATAAAGTAACATCTCTATCATATAAATGCCCCGTTAGTTTGGGGACCTTTTAGGGAAAACAAAATCTATAATTACTATTAGCACATCTTAATATTCTCCAAAATAACAATCTAATATAATTAAGTTGAAAATAAACTCCCAATTATAATCAAGCACGAGTCGTATGGTAAAAACACAGAGGCCTTCTTAAACAAAAGACAATAATTCAAATACCAGACCTGAAAGTAGAGCATAAATATACAATCATTTACATAACAATGTGGTCTGCTCTAATACAAAATAACATGACAGAATATTAGAATAACAAGGCGTAAATAATAAATATATGACGTGTGAGTTTTGTCACTGTGCAGCAGCACCAGACTCAGTAGTACAGTTACAATGAGAAAAGCTGGAGATAGACGCCTCCCCTGGGTCAGTGTTCCCATTAAACCGTTCGCATGGAGCAGACCCAAAGTGTGGCAGAAAAGGCCAAAAGCTTAATGTCTTATCCTGCTATCAGCTCGCGTGCTGCCTCAACTGATCCTCTCTGCACAACTGCTGAGAAAGTGCATTCTCATGAGGTCCTCTGCCTAGTTTATTGCCCTCGACTGGCTCCTGACCTTGTAGGAAAAACAAACAAAACATACATTTACAAAAAGAGTATTTGTGTAATGTGCCAGCTCAGCCACAACGAGGCTCAAAAGGTCAAAAGCTGACGATATCAAATGGGCTTCACGTGTCAGCCAGGTGCAAAGAAAAAAGGAAAAAAAACAAAAAAATCACATATGTACAGAAAAAATTGCACTTGTTAAACTGCAAGTAGGAGAAATCTCAGACGCAAACTGCTGCGTGAGTGAACGCTGGGCACTGTGCTAAACCCCCCGTCTCCCCTGGACCGCTGTGACCTCATCTTATTAATGTTCCTCCCTGCCAAAAAACACACAGGTCTTTCAACCACACGAGAATCCCTGAAAATTACGTCTTGAACACAACCACGTGTATCACGTGTAAACTAAGCCATATTTACACGCCTTACAACAGTGCAGGTCTTCCGAAAGCGTCAGAAAGCACTTCTAATCTAGGTGAACGCGTGTTAACAGTGATTATACAAAGATCATAGTATATTGCGTGGTACAATAAATCTGTAAAAATCGAGATTATTCAGTGAGTGCGTGAGACGGGTGTTGAGAAGCCTTTTTGACAAGAGGGTGAAGACCCGGTGCTTGATTTCCACAGTCTTTGGAGCAGCTCTCAGCCGCTTTGTGTCCAGTCCAAATTTGTGCTTTCCAATTCAACTTAACGTGACCGGTGTGTGCCTGGCTCAGACAGCAGCGTGGAGAGGAGTAGGAGTCGGAAATCGGAGGCGATGGAGGAACGAGGAGTGTAAGCGTGCGTCAGGAGGGGTCTAGGTTATGTGTCCTTGTGGTTAAGACAACTTGTTTGGTGTTACTTCCTTTCAGGAGGCAGTGAGTAACAGTGATCAACTGCAGTTTAAGTGAAAACGTTTGTTGTTGCTAGAAAGCAGATCGATGAACAGATCAGTCGTTAACAGCCCTGTGAGGTGTGCTGTGTGGGTTGAGCTAAGGAGGCAAGTGTTGTCCTCGGAGGTCCGGGTGCAGTCCGTTTCTCTTTTCAGCGATGGCTCAGAAGGCAGTGGTGACGGCGTTTCCTCGCCGTGTGCCCAGACGGATCATCTCCCCCGGCACAGTGTCCAGCTGCTCGTACGCCAGGCGCCCCTCCTCACCTGCAAGCAGCAAAAAGAGATTATTAGAAATAATGTGTCCACAGTCACCTTTCATGTAACTACTGAAGGGGAGAATAGGAAAAAGCTACAATTTACTGATGGTACATAAACACCTCATGTGCAGTTAGGTAAAAAGTGAATGTTTTGTACAGAGGACAGCTTTACAGATACATTCACCAATTGTGTGTGGGACTGTCGCAGATTTTGGGATTGTCTAACTTTCACACAACGTTCACTGAAATGTCATCAAACTCGGGACTGAACTTACTGGTGTCTCCAGCAAGATGCCTGCATATTTTGATGGGAATCGGGTAAAACTGGTTGAGACTGGTTAAGAATGAAAATTTGGATGAAGGCCAGAAGGACCAACAGAATCTTCTAAAAATATTAGTGAGAATAAATCACTTGGCAAATGAAAGGTCGCTGGTTTGAATTTGCGTCAGGAAGGGCTTTGCCAAACCAAACATGCAGCGTTGCCTGCTGAGGCGATCTCTTGTGGTGAAGGAGCAGCTAAAAGTAGCTTCTGTCAGCAATGACCTCCTACTTCTCAGATAGCAGTATTCGTACCCCCACAATCAAAATTATGGCAGAAAGAAGGCAACGGAAGGACGTAACAAATTGGCAAAAGAAAATATAAGAATCTGCATGTTGAGTTAAAACCCTCAGCGTTTGAGAAAAGTTGCCTTCACTGTAAGATTTTAAAGCGTCTGCACAGAAAGCGTTAAAGCTCAAACGTCTGCCCCAGAAAACAAGCAAGAGAAAACATGTTTTTCTTGGAATTTACAGTCAACGCTGCAATTAAACGCATCTTAACAACACTATAATGTGTAGATGACCTCGTGGCAGTTGTGTATAAAATGCAGTGGATTTGTTACGCACCGAACGTGAGCAGGGTTTCTATGGCCACGTGACGCAGCTCTTCATCGGCTGAATCGCACAGCGCTACCACCGCTCTGATGCTCTCGACTGCCTGCGCACACACAAACAAGATAAAAATGTAAAAATCCAAATGACATGTTTCTCTTTATTGCATAAAACTGCTGTTTGCACAGTTTAGTAAACAACTGCTGACCTCCAGACAGCTGAGAGCTGAGCAGGCTGCCCTCTGACTCTGTACTCCAGCCTCCGACAGTGCCTGGGTGTAGCACTCCACTGCCTGCAGACACACAAACAACCATTAAAAATGTGGCTCAAAAGGCAGAAATGGTGCGCCTACCGTTTTCTCTTGAGCATTACTCACCCTGGTCCTGAAGTGCTTGTTTGACGCTCCAGAAGAGAGGTAGTCGGCGGCTGCCTTGTTGACCTGAGGGTCCTCTGCAGTGAGGAGGGATGCCAGGGCCCTTAGGGTTCTGCTTCCAGGCCAGAGAGATGACAAAGGTACCTCCTCCAGTTCTGCGAGACAGCGAGAATAGTCTCCGCTGCACAGGACCTCTGCAAACACCTCTGAGGAGGAAGCCAACGCAGACACACGCAGATTAAACCAAGGATAGGACCAGCTGCAGAGAACTGTAACACTCACAGGCCTCATCTAACCTATAGCACATTTAAACAACAGAAGCTGACCTACAGCATCAAAATGTTAGCTCTAATATTTGGATTAACTTGGAGAAATCTTGGACTTTTGGATTCTTCCGTAGAAAAAAATATCCTCATTTTGTGATTTAGTTTAAGAAAATAAGTCGGTTATAGAGGACGCAGCCAACAACAGAGGAATTAGTGTCACAATGTAAGCGTCACAGCTTTTGCGCACCCTCTCTGGCCAGGTGCAGCAGGTGCGTCTCCATGTCCTGGACTTCATGTTGTAAGATGTAGCTGTAGAACTGAAACACAGTCAGGACGTCCTGAGAGAGCGCAGCAGCCGGAGGACTCTGTGCCGCCATCAGGTCGCTCCTGTCCACCATCTCACCCACTACCATGCTAATCACTGGAGAGAAGAGAAGAAAGAGATCAGTGCATCGTTCCAAGATAACACTTCACATTATTTAGTTTCAGCTATACATAAAAACAAAAAACAAATCACAATCCTGTGTTCACACAGCCTGCAGTCACAGTTTACTTCATAAACCAGTTTGTTTCTATCCATTTTCATCAGCTACATTATATTCTCGGTTAAATGCAGACGTCTAGTTTCCCCCTCAGGAGCACATTAAAACCTGTTTACACCCTGAATACGTGAGTCAGTTGAAGCCCTGACTGAAGATGAAATTTTAAGTATAACCCGTGGTTTGTTTGCAGAAACAAAGAGGGGACGAGCGAACCTGTATCGGCGCCGTGTGGGCGGTTCTCCTGCAGCACCGCCGTGTAGCGCTGATTCATGTGTTTGAACACTCTGTCCAGCGTGGTGTGGAAAAGTCCCTCAGAGCCGCTGCACTCTGACCACAGAGTCATCAGCTGGGGGCGCTCCACGAGGCCCGGGAGGACTGAGGAAAACGGGGCAGAGCACGAGGTCAGACCACAAACCCTCAAACCTCCTTCATGCACTGTAACGATTTGTTTTGGCTGCTTTAAAGTATAGCACATATGTTGTTCTTTGGGATAAGTTTCCAGATTATGCAAAAACTACAGAGCCAACATTGGAGGGGTGAAGCATGGGAAAAGAAAGGAAAAAAACAAGTAAAGCAGGACAGCAGCCTTGTTGGAGGAAATCTGGTCTACGTGTTTAGATACACACCATCAGCAGCAGATGTTATTGCTCCCAGTTTGTCCACGCTGATCTCTGCTAACTCCTCTAGCAGCTGGGTCTGTCCTGACAATTTGAGGAGGACACTGCGACGCTGCCAGACGCTGACCCCACTGGTCAACATCTGCCATGTTACCAAGAAAAAATGAAAACCTGTCAGATGCTATGAATACATTTCCAGAAGGTAGCTGGTGTTTTACTTAAGCAGGATGAATGGTAATTATGATATCAGCTATCAGAAGGAGCTCTACCTGTATGAGGTGATTACAGTACTGAAGGTGGATGACAATAGCCACGTCCAGATTCTCATTTCCAGTGGTAAGTGGGAGGGGGCTTCCTGCCACGCTGTTGCCCACCCCGGTGTCCTCTGTCAGGGCTTCACTCAGGTGTCCTCTGGCTTCTGGATGCTGAGCCCTGAGCAGCAACATACAAGAGTCACCACCATGGGGCAGCGGTAACACACACAGACCAACTGTACGTGTAGTGAGTTTGTTTTTAAAGAGTCCAGTCGTCCTAAGAATCCTAAGAATTAAACTCTTCATTTTGTGCCAAGCACTTAAAAGTTCTCACAAAAGTTTTTGGTATGGCACCTTAAAAAAACTGCATGTGTATAAAAATAAATGAAAATGTAATGTTTTAGCCAATGCAAAATATTACACTCACCCGATCCTCTCTCCATCTGCATCAAAGATCGGAGACCTCTGTCGGGGAATGCTGATGACGGCGTTATCGTCTCCGGTATCATCGTCATCAAAGTCAGAGGTGTTGAGGAAGTCAAAGCTCTCCAGGGCACTCTCCACAGTCAGACTGAGGCTAGAGGATCGACTCCTGTGACCCGGGAGACGGCACTGGGGGGAAAAGACAGGAAGATTTTTTAAAAGAACAAAAAAACCCAAGACAATAAAGTCCAAATGAAGCCTAGGATGGCAGTTTTTCTGCAAATTTAGTGCACAAGATCTTCTGCAGATGTAATGAGACTGAGTTTACCTTCAGTAGGTCTTCCAGACGCATCACTTCCTGCTCCAGGTCCTGCAGCTCTCTGCAGCGATGAGTCAGCGACTCTAATCTGGTCAGCAGGCTGTGGATGGCCTCCTCCAGGCTGCTCTCCAGGAAAGCCCTGCTTCCCTCTCCCGCCCAGCTCAGACTTCCCTCACCCTCAGCAGCGCTCCCACCGGGCGGCATCATTTCCGAGGAAGTCAGCCTCTTCACGAGCTGCTTCGTCAGGCTGCCCGCCTCCTCTGTGTCCAGTTCCACAGGTTTCAGCTCGTCGGCATGATCCAGGAAGACATCCTCGGGAGCCACTGCGGACAGGTGTCCGTCTGAACACAAGGACGGGGCAGCTGAACCACAGTTGGAGCTAGAATTACGCTGAGACTCTGTGCGCTCCCACTCCGAGTCTTCGGCCGCTTCGGCTTCGTCGCTGGCAATGCTGGCACTGGTCCTGCTGCCCCTGCTTCCTCTACTGCCCGTCTCCCCATCCTCCTCGTACTCCTCCTCCTCCTCTTCCTCCACTAAATGCTCCTCTGCGATGGAGTCCTCCCTAGTTGGGAGGATTTGCGTAGGTAATGGTTCTGTTTCTGGAGGAGTGACGGTAATCTCGGGGTTGGACTGGCCCGGGGAGTAGCAGCTCAGGGCGGGGCTGGGGCTGGGCGTAGAGCCAGACGTATCAGAGAAGGTGAAGGACAGACGCTTGCACTCAGCCACACCGCAGCCGCCGTTCTCGAAGACATCGTCCGGCAGTGTGGACTGAAAAGAGAGACAAGAGAATAAATCTGAGATCTGGCTGAAATCAGTGAATGAAAGACAGAAAAGTGCACAAGAAAGCTCCTCTTGTTTTCTAAGATAGAAAAAGAGATAGCACACTATACTGAAATCATCCACTTGTGATCAGATCAGAACCCAAATTGAATCGAACAGTGAGGTAAATATAAACAGAAAACATAAGAACAGTTTGACGAACATGCAAACAGACGTGCAAAGAGCCACACATGGCATTCTGTAGTCCTTAAAAAAGGGACAAGGTGAACCCAAGTGTGTCCACATGAGCAGAGAACTACATCCCCATCATGTCAGTGGGGGTAAGAGGGCACACAGAGTCAGGTTAGGAGGGTCACGGGGGCCACAACACACTCACATAAACCTCCAGACTGGATTTGGGCCTTGGCCGCAGTGAGGCCAGGTCACCAAACGAACGACTGCGCCTTAGCTTCTCTAGCAGGGTGTCTCGGAGCATGTGCAGGAAGGAGAAGCGCTGGCGCTCCACGGGGTAGGGCTGCCACTTCTTTACACAGTAAAGGCAGGGAAATAAGACAGGGTGTTGGGTATTTGAGGGGAGGTGGGTGAAATGTAGGATATACAAGATGGGGGCAGAGTGTGGGTATAATGGGAATATGCAAAGAAAAGGAGGACAGCAGGGAAATGGGTGAGGGTTAGTTTAAGGGTGGTGCCCGCACGGCTTAAGCATCAACGGAAAAAATAACATGGGGCATGATTTACATCACGGTTCAGACAGTGCTTGGGTTAGTGTGTTATGGATCACAGAATATGCTAACGACTTAAAACATGTTTCTCCCCATTACAGGAGGCGGTGTTTTGCTTGACTCACAAAAAAGGAGGTGTCCTGGAAGGTGGGGGTCTCCGGTGTGCCCTGGCTGTAGACGGACACTCGTCTCTGGAGAGCTGCAGCTTTGCTCACGTTGCCAGACGACAGGGTCAGGTCCTCCACGTCGAAGGGGCTGGAGAGGAGGATAAAAAAGGACAAAGCTCGTAACAATACTGCTGACATTTGGTTTCAAAAACCTACAAATGGGCAGCCCTAAAAGTGTGGTGTAAACAACCACAAAGATTCACTGTGATGCGGTCACTCAAGCCACTTCCTGAGGTGGTCTGTTGCAGTGTAAACAACAATATTTCATGACGGGTCTTCAACAAGGGCTGGGAAAAACATCATCGATGAGGTGCTCCTTTTTGAAAGTCAGTACTGGAACATTTGGTTCTGGCACTGGAGCTGTGTTTGGAGACGTCTGACCACAGGTGTACACAGCAAGGCATCACAGTTGTGTAAAACAAAGTACGAAGTGGGTGTTACTATGATGTTTCACCAGCAGATGGCAGGACCCTACAAGGCATGCAGACCCTGACTTTAATGCTGTGACACTAACAACCATTGTAGATGCTCCAAACATATGGCCGGTCCAGCAACAAGACTAAAATAGTTCTGGACTACCTCTGAACAATCCTGCTACCCAGCAGTGATACCATCTGGCAGCTGCCAACTCATTATGTACCCTAATTCGTGCAACCCTGGTTAGATTCAGCGAGCTTCTACTTACTACCACGTGACTTCCAGGTTGAGTTTGATGGTCCCGAGGTCGTTGACGTCCACAGCCACCACCTGAGGCACGGCAGTGAATAGCTCCTTGGTCTCACAGATGACGCTGCCCACCAGCATGTGAGTGGCCAAACCCTTCAGCTCCGTCACCTGATGGGCACAAACTTGTGTTTGTTTCTCATTTCAGTGCCACAGCGCAACATTTTAGACACGAGGTTATCCGGGTTTGTACAGTACCTTGATGTTAATAAGGTCAGTAATGAGGGGCATGAAGACCATCTCGTCTCCGTCCCAGCTTTGCCTGGAGTTCACTTCAATCCTCCCCTTCAGCTTCCATCGCTGGCGACCGTAACGCATGAAGATCTGAAGGAAGGAGCAAAAAAACCCATTTAACCATATAACTTTATGGCTGAACTTATAAGCTATTTTTTTTTAACTGCTCACTGTTTATCCCACTAAACCAACCAGCTAAGTGCTAACTCTGGAGCTGGGTGGAGTGTGGTGTTTCACTGAAAGATGGCCAAAGCTGTTGCTACATAAATATCATTGCAGCGGTTTCAAGCTGAAAAAGAGTCACTTGTGTCTATCTGTCCCAATCCTGTTAAAAGTAGAGTCAGCAGTTAGAGCAAAGAAAATAAACTTGCCTCATATTGGTCTCCAGGACAGAGTCGAGCAAATCCTGCCAAACCTGTCAGACAGAAGTGACAGATATTTATATTATTCACAAAGAGGAGAGAAAAAACATCATGGGGGGGGGGCTACAATGAGTTAAGCAATGTTAGCTCACTTTCTTATTCAGAATGAATTATTGCACAATGAGACGAGCTGCTTTTAACTGTCAAACATATTTTTTGTCATGATTTTTCAGGTATTCAGGGTTTCCAACTTGGTTCATGAGTGAGAAATCTTAGGATTTTGGCTCCAATGGATATAAAATCATCACCAAAACATCTGGATTTTAAACAATACTCAGTGAGTCTCTTTTATTCCAGTGTGTAAATGACTAAACTTGCATTAACTTCTCATTTAAATCATTCGCGTCCCACCTTTCATTTTGATATGAAACTCCCCGAGCAGGTTCTCCAGTTCGCTCTCAAATGCGCTCATGTTCTGGAGGACGGAACGAGAGAGATAAGACCGATCACACAAACAGCCCTCACAAAAACGAGAACAACAACAGTAATCAAGTTATCTCTGCAGGCTCTGACAAAGCCGGTCAACACCAAACTACAGAGGAGACGGGAGGGCGGGTCTAAGCCCTCGGCACAGGTGGCGACAGGTGCGCTTGTTATTGGGATTTAAAGGTAAGTATCTGGCTTTGCAGGTTAGTGTTTACAAATCCCTGTAAGCAGTAATCTGTATCATATACTTAGAGTCGGTGTTGTCAGACGTGACTATGTTTAATGCGCCCTGTTCTGTGTTTATATATAATCTGCAAATATCTCTGTTTAAATGTCATAATAATTATTGTAACCCTACAATTACAGTTACTTTTTACAGCTCCATTCGCTTTACAGGACTAAGAGTCTGCAGCTGACAGCTCTGAGTACCTCTGTGTATTCCTTGTACCGACGATTGACCTCCGCGATACTCTCTTTGGTGCCTTTGGTGGAGGGCGAGGACGAAAAGGCCTGCTTCATCCGGATGGCACCCTCTCTGAGACGGCTCTGGATGCAGAAGGCCTCGTATAGCTCATCCACCTGCACACACACACACACACACACAGAGTCCCCTCCATCTTTAATCGGCCCTCACGAATTTGCAGGCGGGGTAACACTCACGAGACAGAAACTTCTGCAGTTATGAAATAAAGTTATAAACTTCCATAGACATGAAAACATCCCCGGGCAAGGAGCAAATTCCCAAAAACTTCCAACTGCCATGTGAATTTTTCTGTGTTTGCTTCCCATTGGGATTGATTCACGGATGGCACAGCTTCAGGCTTGTGCAGTGAGAGCAGAAATAAGCACAGACATGATTAACTTTTGCTTTACACTTTATTTCAGATACTTCAGATGGTCAATAAGACTGTACAGGAAGTCCAAAACAGAAAAGGCCTGCAGAGGTAAACACAGTAAAAGGCTGACATTACACACACAGAGAGAAAGATAGTCATCAAGACCGACAGGAGAGACAAATGGATAAACCAAGAATGGATAAAAATGTCCTGAAGTAAGCTGGCACATACAGCTGCTGTATATCCCTGTAACTCTAACCCGACGCCTGCACTGTCCCAGTCTGCGAGCCCAGTGGGACACTCCCACGGCGAGGCAGCAGCAGACGGGGTTTAGAGCTCATTTGTCTGCCTGACTGCAGTTTGCAGCACTAGCCTGACCTAACCCAAACCCACAGGGAGAGGGAACGACTCCATCAACATCCTGTTGTCTCACTGTGAGCTAAAATGTCAGCGTTTCAGCTGAAATCAAATCATGATGATGCTGAAGCAAAAAGCTCAGCTCAACAGACAGAAACGTACTCCGCCGTGGAGCCACAGGCACAGCAGATTTAAATGATTTTATTATGAGCAAAGCTTTGGTAATGAAGTTATTATAATTCTTTATAATAACGCTGTTTCTAACGTTTTTAATTGTTTCACATTTCAAAACACAAGTGCTCCTTAACCGACCCCACTCTTTAAAAATCAAGTTCTCCTCATCAATATTTGTATTTCCTAAATTTTTCACATACTTCATTAAAATTCAAACATTTAAAAGGCTAAAAAAAACAGACACGAGTCATTATGAAACAACACTGAGCTGTAATCCCAGCACTTTTCGAGGATGCGGTTGACTCACTCAGAGCCATTGTACCAACAACAACATTTAGCAGCAGTCCAGATTTTTAGCGTCCAGTCCTTTGAATCTTTTGGCTTATTTTGAACTAAAATTCACATGTGATGAAGTGGCAGGCAAGCAAAACGCAAAACACCTCTGGTGAGCCTCATCAAAGGGAAATATCTCCGGCCGCCTGACGAGAGCGCTGAAATATTGATGCCTCGCGCTCTTTATGGCACTCATTAGGGAGAAGCAGGAGAAAATGGGCCATTCTGGCTCCTGTCGTCCCAACAGCTTATCTAACTGTTTGTTTGTGTATCTTTTGTGCATCAGCCGAACGCTGCCAGCCTGTTTGTGAGAGCAGACTTTGTGCACGCGCCGACGTGCTGACATGTGCATGGAGAGCGAGTTTTTGCAAGCGGTGGGTGGGCAAATGAGTGCTTCTAATAAAAAAAAAAAAGTGAAAGTGGTTTGCGGTGGGATGGATATTAGAGTGTGTAACTCTTTGTGACACACACATACGCACAAACCCACCCACTCCACCTTATACCAACTAAGCCTTCACCACCCCCCACCCTCAAGCGGGACCCAGCCCGTCTGTCTGTCTGTCTGTCTGTCTGTGGTATGTGATGTATGTGGCGGGGCCGCAGCAGCTGAGCTGAGCCGGCTAGAAAACAATTTCCAACCTCAACTGTTATTCTCAGCACTCGGAGAAAATAACGGATGGTTTTTGTTTACGATGAAGGAAAAAAAAACACAAAACGTGTTATTGTGCATGATCCAAGGAAACGTTTTACACCTATCAAGCCAAGAAATACAATGTCATTATACCCACATAAATAAAGAGACGACTACAACGAGGTATTCATTCGCCTAATGAAAAGCCATCATTCTTTAGAGGCAATCAGCGTCCGTATCATTATTATCAGCTTAATGGAGCCAATTTTTGTCCCCAATTACAAAAAAGCCCTTTGCTGCCTTCGAGGAAACGTCCTTTTGAAGGTCAACCAAGCTCCTCCACTCCAGAGGGTGGCCGTCAGCATATTGCTGAGCCTTGGGCACATTTCAACCCAGAGGGGAAAAAAAAGAAGAAACATGAAAGGCAAAACACAAAGAAACAAGAGTAACCTCAGCACAGGAGGAAGGAGAGGACTGCACCCGGCAGAAGCACTGATGCTCTTTTGGACGCGCATACACACAGACAGACATGTGTTATACATCCTGAAAGCAGCTCCTGTGGAGATCTCCCCGTCTTTCTGCCCTTTGTCTCCATCGGTTTTGTATCATTCAAGAACCGTTTGTACCCCAAATAAAAATATTACAGAGTAAGATTAAAATAAAAAACAAAAAACAAAAAACACAGAATTCATCTGAAACATGGTTGTAATTTTGACAAACGTGCACTTTGAGATGTTTCCTATTATGCAGCTCAATATACACTGTAAAAAATCAAAACAAAACACTACTTTAAAAAAAATGTCCCATAATTTTTCGTGCTGTATTTTCACAAATTTTTCCCCCCACTGTGGATCAACAAAGAAAAATTATCTGCAGATTTCTCAGGAATAAAAATAATCTTTTGGAAATTTTACACCAATGCCCATAAGTAATTTCAACATGAATTAAAATAAAAATATATAATATGAACAAAATATAAACATTTAAAGCACTTCTTTAATCAAAGGAAAAGCACATCTGTTTAACAGGCCGCCTGTAAAGACCATCTGAACCTTTTTAAATCACCTCTCTACAGATGCTAAGAGACATTAAATGGAAATGTATTCTAAATTAAGTCCTCTATTGGACTGTGCTAATTGCAGCTCGCTGCAATGACAAATAACCTGCACGGCTCAGAGACCGAGGGATTATTGGAATTATTGGGGAATCAGTTATGCTCAGAGTGAGCATAATATTGCACATTTATTTATAAAATAACCATTTTTTGTATTTTGAAACCATTTTGAATGCATCCGTTCCTAAACTACTTCTAATAACGTTTGCTTGGTAGTTTGAAAGGCAGCTGTGATTAATGCTACGTCCACACGTACCCGGGTATTTTTGAAAACGCAGATTTTTCTATGCGTTTGCACCTTTAAATCCACACGTAAACGGGCGTTTTCAGTCACTGAAAACGGAGATTTCTAAAACGCCTGCCAGGGTGGATATTTTCGAAAACTCCGTTTTTGCATTTACGTGTGGCCAAGAAAAACGGAGAAAACGCAGCGTCAAAGGTGTGCGCCTTTTTTGACGTCACACTGTGCGCCACGTTATTGTTTCGGTGAAGTGAATTTCTACAATACTGTTACTGTTAATTGTACTCTCTGTAGTGTTTAAATGCTTACATATACACACACAGTTACTGTCCCTCCACACATACGACTCGGTTCTGTTTCTATGCCCCATCTTTGTTTACTATTTCCTACCGAGGCTTCTAGACTTCTGATTGGCCAACATTTCTACACGGTTAGGAATATATCGCCACCTGTTGCTTTGGCATGTTCCTAGCAGCGTTTTCCTTCATTTCTGCGTTTACGTGTGGACGGGATTATTTTTTAAAACGAAAACGGAAAATCTCCGTTTTCAAAAATACCCGTGTACGTGTGGACGTAGCCTAAGAATCGCTGAAAGTTTTAAAGGATTATCTCACTATCATCAGTGTGTATGATTTATAAACGTTGGGTTTTAGATATTAGCAGTGAATCTTTCAGATATGGCAGCAATCCTCTTAAGATATGGCCATTATTCTGGATCATAGATAGCGCCTCGTGCGCGCACACACTTTGTGCCGGGGGGCCAGTGATTATAAGCAGATTAAAACAGGCGGGCCACACCAAACAGCTTCAAACACACATGAAGCTCTCTGGGGAGCTGTGGGTGTGTGTATGTGTGCGCGCCAGTGGCAAGATTAGCATTCAAGGGAAGTGGGGAAAGCAGAAAATGCCCTATATTACAAATAATCACATGTAAAGCATGCACACTCATTCTGGATTGAATTTGGCACGTGTTTAACACACACACGCTCTCTCAGGGGAAGAGGAGACGTCTGGCAGACGATCGTCTCACCTTCAGTCTATTTAATGATGCCCTGCTGATACCAGCGGTCAACACCCACTCCCCCAAACACACATACACACAAACATATATACATATATATATACTCTGTCCCATGCAGGACATCATACGGATTGTATTGTGCCACCTGCTTCCTCCATGTGTGCCAATTACTGCTCAGACATCTGCAGGCAGCGCAGGAACAAAAGAGCAGAGCTGATGTGACTCACAAACTAACAACTTGCTGATGGATGATTGTTAAGTCATCCCTCACGGCAGCTGTCCTACACAAAGAGACACGCCTGAGCCTGAGCCTGAGCAAAAACACTGACAAACATGTTCACGCTTACTGTAGCTCAGCTGCTGAAACGCCATTTCTTTCTCTTTTTTTCACTCGCAGTGTCTTTGCTTTACAATGTTTTGTTTACACATGCAGTGGCCAATCACGTACATGTGTCTAAGACATGTGGAATAGTCCAGGTGAGTTTATTGATCCCCATCCTATATGTTGCTTTTAGCTCTGAAGTGCTCATCTCTCCCTTCTGGTGCAAAAAAATAGAAAAAAAAAACCCTAATCAGCATCAGCTGCCTGATAAAAAATGCATACTTCCTGTTTGCCCTGTCCTACATACTGTCGATTTGTTTGGACCATAATCAGCGTGTTATAAGCCTTCTAATGCAATCATACAAGTCACACGTCTCTCAGACTTTATGTCCTTACCACTACAGCTACTGATGGTTACTGATGCGTACAGTTTAAGTCAGTCTGTGTGATGCTGAAGTTGTTTCTACATTATATTTTCAAACACGAGTTCTGCCCAATGTCGGGAAAAATCAGGTCGGGACATTGGCCAAAGATGCCCTTGAACACATGTAGCAGACAGCAGGTGACAGTCCCCTGCAGACATGTCTGTTAGTCTGGGTACAGTGGGTAGCAGCACACATGGCGCCCAGTGAACCGGATATTTGTGCTCTCACATGCACCTCTGTGAAAGTGAGTGATGATTAATGAAAGTTTGGGCTGAAAATGACTTTTCTTTTCCAAGCTCACCGGCCAGTCTATTAGAAACGCCTGGTCAGCTGCTTGTTGATGCAAATATCTAATCAGCCAATCACATGGAGGCAACTCAGTGCATTTAGGCTTGTAGACATGATCAAGAGGATGTTTTCTCTGGACACTTTGGGCCCTTTAATACCAACTGTATTACTTTGAATTAGAAGAGAAACTAGAATCTGATTAATTTAAAAATAAAGACAAACCATTTGTCACGTCACAAGTTTGAGTCTTTTCTTTAAACTATTTTATCTCTGATACTATCTGACTGTGCAGGGTAAGTATAAATAAAAACTGATTGAATGGTAGGCTTAATTTTAGTTACGCTTCAGCTTTTGAGGTTTTTTACATGGCACGATAAAGCAGACACTTCATTGCTATTTCAAATATTTACCCTTTCATTCAAATCTATTTTTGCATGAAGCTTGAGAGAACAGAGGAGCTTAACAATAACGCTAAGCAGTACATGTTTGTTTAACAGCATCCGTCACAAGACAGAACAAGCGCCGACTTCTTTTATCTGTCTCATCAAAGTCAAAGTGGAGCAAGCTGCAGATACATTTCCTGAGTTCCCTCTCATTTTTTCCCCATCTTTGAGGGCCGTGTCAATCGCTCCTCGCTGCAAACTGCCCTGACCCAGATTCCCTGTCGCCTTCATCCCCGCAGAATCGCAGTCACGCTGCTGTGTTGTTGTTTACCTGTGTGTGCTTTTGGGACAGATGCTCTGAAGGTGGGTTTTGTAGTCGGGATGTATGTGAACATAAAGGGTTAACGCCACCCAACAGACGGCCCCATCGAGCTCATCAGGACTTCAAAGGCTCTGTCTCCGGGTAACCATGGTTACCTTTGGAGCTGCGCTGTTGTTTGGGCGTGTGTGCTCTGATTGCCTGCTGTCACATCTGATTTGACGCACAGCGAGGAAGACCATTAAAGCTCTACAAAAGGCGATGTGGAAGAAAAGTCAAAACCTTGTAGGGGATTAATGTCCCCAAATGGCAACCTGTGAGGTGACTACAAAGAGGATGCAGGGAGCCAAAAATCCCTACCTGGCAACCTCAGAAAGGATGTTTTTACCTCAACCATGGAAACAGCTGGAAACTTCCCTAATATATCAACAGATTAGAAGAGCAGGAATGCTAAGCTAATACCTGGCAGCAAAAAGCTAGTGAAGTTGCGCCTAAAACTCAGCATGAAACCGGTGGAAAGAAAAGTTGTGAGAACAACAAACGTTTTAAGAAATCTGTCTGTCTGTTTGTTTTTGCTCAGAGTTACGCTTCAGTCACAGAGGCCTGAGAAATATCAGTCATATCCTGGGAACCAAAGGTTGATAAAAAACGGAGTATTCCCTAATCGGTTGGCGAGTCGTTGCTGGAGGTTGCTAGGTGAAATTAGTCACAAAGAGCTGCTGAGATTTTGTAGATGCAACACCACTAACTGTGTGTCATTAACGTCACGCTTACTGTGACAATACAGGAAGTATTGAAAAAGGCACCATTTACCCAGCCCTAGAAACTGGTCTGCGACCATCAAGCAACCCTTGGTCATAACACAAACTACATGCAACTGTAGCTAGCAACCAAAGCAATCAACCGCTGGTTGTATCACACCCAATATGGCAGGCTGCTTTTGAGCAATGTGTGCATGAGAAACCTCGATAAAGTGTTGCACCAAAAATCTCTTTGCAATTGCTTTGGTTGACAGCAGATTGCTGTGGTCACATTGGTTTGCACTGAACATGCTGACTTGCATGCAAACACAAACTACTTTCCACGTGGTGCTGAAACCAGGAAAAGTGTGACAACGATAGCCTTCAAAGTAAAACTTTGAAACATTTTAGCTGTAGTGGTGAAGCACAGCTTTCATTCTGAAGGCAAACATTCTCTGTTTCCAGTTTGCATCACTTTTTTTTTGCTAGATTTACCACCGCTCGGCTAGCAGTTTGTTTTTGCAGACAAGTTAGCATCTTGCACGCAAACTGTGTGTGACCATGACAACCAAACTTTGTCCATAGATAACAATTTCCACCAGGAATCAACATCTAAACATGTATCAAACTCTCTCTTGTGTGTAAATCAATATTAAAAATGGGCCCTTAATAGTTCCTCTGATTTCTGTGTTTATGCTAGTGCTGTGCAGGTAGCTGGCTCTCTGTCATGATCAACAGCTACTTTCACACTTTAGTCTTTGCACAGCTCAAAAAAAAACAAAAAAACAAAAACGCAAGACGTCATTTTTCTGAGCTTTTCATGTGATGGTAGGTAGGTGTTACCTTTGAACAGCCAACTCGCTGAGTGCTACAGTTAAAACTGCACCGATACGGTTTCTAACCAATAAAATCGATGCATTTAAAAATATCAAACATTTACTTAGAAACAGGTAAAAATATGCATCAGTGCTGTGTTTCCAGGGTGACTGCTTGGATGGGATGAGGCCTTAAATACCGGTTTCAGAGCTCTTGAACAAATGCCCCACGGACTTACATTAAAAAGTCCAACCGAAGACTCACATATAGATTGCCTCAAATAATTTCCGTGATTTAGAGACTGACAAAACAATAAATATAGCAGTAAAGAAATCCGAACAGCCTTACCTTGCTAATATGAAACTCCAGTCGTCTCATGTACCTCTCGATAGTTTTGATTTGCTGCAGACAGCGTGAAAATTTACAGGTCAGAATTTGGCTTCATTTAGTTTTCTGTTTGCACCACAGATTATAACAAGGTAAGACTTACTTATTATACAATAAAATGTGCAGAAAATACAATGTTATGTGCAAATATGTTATTACAAGATTCACACGATAAACTCCAAACTTGAGGGTGTGTTACAGTAGCCCCTCCCCTCCCATCATCTTACCTTGTCAAGATCATACAGCACTCCCTGGAGAGAAAACACACGCAGACACACACATGAAATTACAGAGTTACTAAAAGTTGGGACAGCTTATCCAACGCAGAGCAGATCACATTTATCTGCCATCAAGAAGAAACATTTTTTCCTGTGTGCACACATCAGGCGGCCATGATGGCGTAAACAATGAAAAATATTTTCCATGTGTCCGTTCATTAGTTTAAAAATTGATGTGTGAAATTTTCATTTTCATTTTCTTTATAAAGCATTTTTGGCTTAAGCTGTGAGTGAAGTCTCACAGGCTGTAAACATTACGAGGAACGATGTAAGTCAATGCAGAGTAACTTCTCACCAGGCGGGAGTTTCTCTTCATGTCCTTCATCAGAGCTGTGAGTTTGTCCAGCTCCGTCTGATGAACCTCCAGATATTCACTTCACAGGGGAAACAGAGAAACACTTCAGTCTTTGCATAAAACAAGTCGCTAGCAGTGAATTAAAACACGACTGCAGCAGAAGTTCAGACGCTCACCGCTACAAAATCACTTAATGACACCAAAAAATAGTCGTGGAACATAAACATTTACAGAAGTCTGTTAATGCATTCAGAGGCAAACGTCAACAAGCTCAAACAGGCTGTAAATGCACAAACTAAAGCTTCTGGTAATTACCCAGGAAGCCCCTATACCAGGAAAACTCACTGCATAAACATTCTTTATATACAGTTCATGACAAGACCAGACTCCATCCATTATAAAAACACAACCGCCAACATTTTTTTTAAGGCCAGAAAGAGTGACACATGCAGCGTGTGGGAAATGTAAGCAGCACTTCTGTAATACTGTCTGTTGAATCTGTAGTCAAGAATGCTTCAACAACACAGTGTGTACTGTACTTACTGACTAACTGCTATATGGCTTCTATATAATTACTAACTTTAAAAGGTCTGGCATTAAACATAGAAAGGCTTATTGTGTTTCAGAATTTGTGTCAAGTGTCTGATGTTTTGCATTCTCCTTACAATTAAGCACACAGATTTTTTTTTCTTGTTGTATTTCCAAGTCAAAACTCTGACAAAAAAAAAAAAATAGCCTAGGTTGAGCATTTATCGATGGAAAGTTACTGCTTGTCCACAGCTGTCCAATGAAAAAAAAGGAATGGAGCATTTCAAAGTACTCTGGAAGACTTCATAGTGTGTACTGTAAGTGAATTTGCTTCATATTAACTACTTAAGTGTGTACATAGAACAAGTGGATGAGTTACTCACTCCAGGCCTTGTTTGAGTGCCGTGTAAACCTCCTCCAGTCTCTTGGGCTGCGGCTCTCTGGAGCTGCTGCCTCCCTTGTGGCCTGACAGGTGGGGCTTCTTAGGCTTGGACTGAGGCTTCTTCTGCACTGCAGAGTTCCCCATGAATGAGTTACATCTGCACACACACAGACAAACACACGCACACACAAACACAGGATAAGTTACCGTTTGCTGATTGTGCCTCACAAGAATTTCCTAAATCTCATCGCACAGGCCCAAAGGCGCCACCTTCCATATTATATTTATCTAATATTTATCACAGGATCTCTGCAGCAATTCAAGTGTCAGGCCACCAGCTGCCAATAAAAGCAAGGAGTTATATTTCTAGATTATTTACACCATCCTGAACACGTCCTTGGGCCAGTTACAGCACGAGTTCATCTCATCTGTCAGATGCAGTGACCTTGTTGACTCTGCTCACACCAAAATAACTCGTACACACACGCGCGCATACACATTTATATGCGACTGACACATTCAGCCTACATATTATTCAGACATTCAGACACAAATACAATCATACATTCAGAGCTTAACCTGAGCATTTAACGAGGGCGTGCAATCACATGCAAACATGTGCTTCCCCCACTCCTAGCTGCCGTTTATCCTCTGCTGGAGTGAACTTACAAACAAACAAGCAGATTTATCCTCCCGGCGATTAACGACATTCAAGTGATCTTCAGTCTCTTCCCTCAAATGACCAAATGTGTGACTCAAGAGGGAGAATTGAACAAATGTGATCCAGTTACAGGGAGTTGTCATATTTGTATAAAAGGCAGTGAAATGGAGTGTGGAGCTTCAGCTTTCTTTAATTTTTTTACCACCACACATCATTTTTTTAAAACCACAAAGTAATCATTTGGAGGAAGAGTTTTCTGTAAACCACCAGTAGGGGTCTATTGGTGGATTATTATGTAGATATGCTCTTATCCAATCTAATTTTCACTGATCAGACAATCGCAGTCATTACTGTCATAAGGAGGAACTTGCTATGTTAACAGCCTTCCAGGATTAATCCAGCAGTAAAAGACCATCTTTGAAAAGTGAGGCATTTTCAAAACATTCCTACTTTGGATGCACTGAATGTAATGCAGAGGGCCTGGTTTAAAGCTATGAACATTTGCATTTTGTGGACTTCAAACTAACTAACATGTCAGAGATGTCAAAAATGTCCGTGTGGCTGACACATTGACATCTTTGAATGTGACTTTTGAAGCAGTTTTCATGTCCCATCCACGGTGGCCCCCGGGAGGCCAAACGGACAATAACGAGACAGCCCAGCTGCAGGAAGTGACAAACAGTAAACAAGTGTCCACAGTTTTGTATGAATCATGTGACTAAAACACACATTGCCTGCATCTGTTTCTCCCTGACAACACAGATCGGTCACATGTTTTTGTTTCTGCCACTTCCACGGCGGTCTGTCATTTTATCGTGTCCCCAGAAACCCTTCCGATGTGTTTTGCAAGATTTTTTTATTTTTATTTTTATTTTTTTACTTCTATTGTTTTATTCAACTTCCAACATGTTTTGTGTGCTTTTGCAGCATTTTTCTATTTGCTGTTTTTCTTAAGTTGCGTTGCATTTGACCTCTCAGGGCCAACGTACGTAAAAATAATCAGCAACCCAAGTTGTGTGGATGTTTTGCTGACCTTCATCATCTTTAAGGCGCGATGCTTTGAGTGTGAGTATTTTAGATCTACTAATAACAATAAACAACTAGACAAATAATCACCAGTAAAAGCTTCACAGGCTGCTGCCCTCCATCAGCCAGAGAAACCCTGCAGACGAAGCTTCATGTGAAGCTTCTTCACTCAATTAAACTGTAAAATCAAATCATGATGAAGAAGAGGCCCATTAGTATTATTTCTCAGTAATTATTGTGCTTAACTGCAAGTTGTTATTATATTAGGGATAACAGATGAATATAGGTAATACAAATGTGCCACAAATGGTAGCCTTTTGTGTTTCATGATAATTCACTGAGAGCAAGCAGAGTGAAAGGAGTGCTGGGGCAGATGTTATTATATTAGAGACAGAGAGCTTAGCCCTGATTGGCTGAAAAGTCAGTATGATTTTTCATTGACTGACCTTTGCCATAGGGGACACGACAGGTTGTAGGTACAACACTCTGAATGCATTCAGGTTGAAGCCTTTAAGAACGATTTTACCAGCAACCAGGGAAGGTTTCTCCCATCCACACATCAATCTGTCGCTTATCCAAGTCCAAGTATTGAGGTCAGGAGTCAAAGCAGAGACGCCCAGATCTCCCTCTCCATGGTTACATCATCCAGATTTTCCAAGTGTGACACCAAGGTGTTCCCAAATCAGCTGTATGACATGTAATCTCTCCAGGGTCTCCTGGGTCTTGGACTTGACCAGAACACCTCACTCACAGTGGCATCCAGGAGGAATCCCAGATGCCCGAACCACCTCAACTGCCTCCCTTCAATTTGAAACAAGCTTTTGGGAACAAGCTGATAAGTTGAATGTGTTTTCAGTTAGTCTTCATGGGTAAGACTGTAGCATTTCTAAGCCTCATATCTGCGGCTGAAAAAAGGGGGCAGAACCACCTTATGAGTCTCTCTCTCCTCACATTAATCCATTTTAGGTCACGCTCATCTCTCCCACGCATGCACATCTCAGCTTTTAAAACCATTACGGATTTAGCTGACAAATGACATTTCCCCAGTCTTAATGAAATGATCTGAGAGTCATTCCAGGGACGCAGCGACAACCAATTCCAGCACTAGACGAGCTGGAACGTGCCGTGTTTTGCTGTGTGCCAGCAGCGGCACAAGTGAAGCTTATAGCTGCCACAAATGTAGGGCAACACCGAATGAGAGCGCTGCATAGCCGTGGGGTCATGCATGCTCTGGTGCAGTAGGGTTTCTTGGCAGGGACATATACAGAACCATACATGTCAACACTTCCACACAGGAAATCATGCATGATGATGAATTTATCCTTGTGCGCACAAAGTGCAAATTCTCCATCACGCAAAGGCGCAGAAGTGCACACAAAACTCACGCATGGACACACACATGGAAAGTCCCTTCTCAATTACAGTAACAGAGGGGCGCACACAGGCGCTGGCACACTCCAGCGGCTTCAGGAGCTATATCTGTGCAGCTTTCCACCTCGCTCATTATCAGGATGATAACTTGTCTGTCGCTGTCAGTCGCCCACACAGCGAGTCATTAGAACCAATTACTCCATTCACTGTCTGAGCAGAGAGAAAGGAGCCACTTCTCTCAGCAGGACCACGACTGCTGAAGAGACCCAGACACTGACAATCAGAAGTGTAAGATTATAGGAGATATGGTATATCTGAGACTGTGAGCAGGCTTTGTCTTGTGATGATGATGGAGAGCGCCGTCATAGATGAGTCAAACAGGAAAGCACACAGAAGAAACTCTTATCTCTCGAGAACTTTATCCATCTCTAACTTTTCGAGACCAACTCCGGGCTATGAACGAGAATACGTCATGTGACAGAGTGACGAAGAATTCGCTTCTTTCACAGGTCTCAAGACTTGCTGTGGCTCGCGGATCACCATGAAGGCTGGCTCCATATCCCTGAGTCATTGAATTCCTTTTGTCGGAATCAGATCTTTTGTTTTGTCTTTTAGAAGAGATAACTAATATGATTCGTACATGGTTGCGAACAGATGTACACGTCTTCTCCATGTATAGAGACTAGTATGGAGACGGTATAGAGAGCTTTGGTTTTGTGGGTTTAATTTCTCTTTCACCATTTCTGTTTCCACTTGTCGAATTCCCCTTGTTATCCACTCTCTGTCGATGATGCCGGCATCACAGACTCTTGAATGGTGCCATCTGCATGTGTAATCATTTAGCTCAGTGAAGTTTGTCTTAATCTTTTCATTCATTTATTTTGTTTTATTGTAATTTATAAACAGTAAAACTCAAACTTTCCTTTACTAGAACATCTAACAGCAACATCCAGGTGATGCTTTACAACAGGGGTCCCCAGCTCCAGGCCTCGAGGGCCGGTGTCCTGCAGGTTTTAGATATCACCCTGGGTCAACACACCTGAATCAAATGATTAGGCCTGGAGTTGGGGACCCTTCTTTAGAAGTATTGCGGTACTTACTTTCTTACTGTTTATAACCTATTTATTAAACGCTGACATAGAAGTACAGAAGTAGCACCATGATGTGTCATTTTCAAATCAGTCTTTTATTCACCGTGTGACCCAGATTACAGTTTTAGAAATAAGTAACTCCAGCTGATCATTGCTGAACAGCTTAGCAGAGCTCTGCTTACCGTGAGCGCCGTTCCTGTAGTGTGCTGAAACCCGCAAACGACTGGCTCCGGATTATGCCATTTGGCCCGCCGGGGGAGTGGGTTCCGGTCGCCATGATCTCCGGGACTCGTGACGACACTCCTGCAGAAAAGGCAGAAACACCCCCCTGATGAGTTTTCTAAAAATCTATCGACAATGCCTCAACAGCATGTGCAGGATTTAGGATCGGGGTCAGTAATGCATGAAACGTTGTCAGCAGTGAGGTTACCTGGAGTGCAGCAAACAAAGAAGGCACACTTGGTGATGCTTTACATGTGCGAGCAGCACTCGGAGCCTGTGCTAACATGCCTCAACTCCTCTGACTTATTTGTCACATACCTCAACCGTTACTGTTATTCCTCAGGTGAATGTCACAAATCATGACGTCTGTCACTTTAAATCAACTACGTGATAATAAGCAATTCATCAGACTGACAGCTGTTTAACGTCACGCAGAAGTCACTACATACACCACACATCTGCTTCAATGGGCCATTTTTGCCTTCTAATCACCACATTGGACTTATTAATTCCACAGACAGCCCAGTGTTTGACGTGTCTCGTCTTCCACTTCTGTAGTTAAGGCTTTTTCTTTCTTTTTTAAAATCACTGTGCCTATATTTACCAGCAGCAGGCTTTCAGCTTTTAGCCTCTCCTTAAGCCGGAGATGTGGAGTGCAACATGATTCACGTGGGCACTTGGGGAGCAAGCCGAAAATAGATGGCGAAACGGCCAAATTTAGCTGTCAGATAATGATGTAGCAGAGATCAAGCGCCGAAAGGAGGAATCCACTGAGATAACTGGATCACAGTTTCAAACAGCAGTGTGAGAATTTGTCCCGATCGCTGTGCCTCGGTGGCAGCAGGCTGACATTTAAACTCAAAGCGCAATTTAGAAAAAGTTCAAAGAATTAACCGAGGAAAGCTTCCTCATATCTCACGTTCAAGAAACCCTTGGAAAAAGCAAAAGAAAGGAAAATAAAAGAAAGTCTTTTGTTTTGTTGCATCAGGGGTCAGCATGGGTCAGAACAGCTGGAGAAGGTTATACATGTTGCAGAAGGACACCATGATAGGATGAGAGAAGAGTCTGAAATCAGGTCCTTTAAATACCAGGACAGGCTTGTTAAATTCTATTCATATACTGAGATGAAAGCACCATGTTATTCGAGCAATACCCCGCCATCTCCACAGGTGTGCAAACATATCTTCACATACTACAACGCTTTCCTGAACTTTCCTGCACACGCTGCTATTCTTTGCTTTAATGTTAACTCCCTCTGCAACATCACAAGGCAAACGGCAATCTGGAACATGCCCGAGTAACAAATAACATCTCAACGTTGGTGACAATAACATGAAAACTGTAAACTTTGTGTGAGTCAGAGGAGGCTCGATCTGTCTTGTTAATCTGTATTGCTTCTCAGCTAAAGGAGAAGTACGCCTAATACAGAAATGCCTGAAGGAGAAGAACAGAGAGACACATTTGTCACATCAAATTAAACTTTACTAACAAGCAGAGGAGCTTGTCTCAGTATTCAGCTCTCCTCTGCGTCTGCTTCCCCTCCTCTCACAAGCGACGCAAACCATCCCCCAGGCGTACGAGTTAAAGCAACTTTGCCAAATGACAAGAAAACTCTGGATTTGTGCTGCTGCTTGTAATCATACCCCACTTTTGTCCTACTGGATCCGTCCATCTTTATTTCTCCAGAGGACTTCTGTGTGGGGTGGTGGAGCAGGGCAGCACACACATTAAGCCTCTGTCTGTGGTACTACAAGTAGCCAAACTAGAAACCTGATATCATCTCCTTCGGACTGAGGACCACACAAAGAACCAGCACGCGGTCCCAGGAAAGACTAGATCCTTGTTTTGCAGTGAAGCAACAATAATGTAGTGAGACTGATACGGCTGCGACTATTAATAGCAGCTAGCTCACTAGAACACAGGAGACCCTGGTGGCTGTGACCGAGTAAACAGGCGATCGGACCAATGCATGGACAGATGCGTTTTGTCTGGAGTAGTGAGAAAATATAAAATATATTTAAAATATATATCTTTACAGACAGAAGACCCAACATTTTATGTTTATTTTTATATTTAAAAAGTGGCTAAAGCCATTAACACAATTGTATTAAACGGTGTATAAATCAATATTTTTACATTACCAGCCGATCAAATTATTGCGTAATGTAAAACTCGCTACTCTTATTGCACGTCTTTGCAGTTCTCCTCCAATCAATGACGATCTGCAGACTTTTTTTGCTCACTGCTTTGAAGTTTGAGCCTGAGAACCCTCCAGAAACATTTAAATAATAAGTACAGCAGTGATAAACTGACTCTATACTTCCGCCCAGCACTATCATTTCGAGCAGGACTCGGGTCTTGGTGTCGAAACTATGTCTGAACATCAGATACCCCCTTCGCTCGTATTGCACCACCACTGTATAGCTGCGCGGAGAACAAAGAGGGCGTTGCAGTCCTCGGTTCTCTGTTTTTATTTGTTACCCAACTATTTGTGGCACTTTTCTTGCAACACAGAACAACAGCATTGCCTCACTGAAGACATCTACTAGAAACGAGTGTTGCTCTCTCTGCCTTAAGCGACTCTGGATCTTCGCCTCTCTATTTGCTGCCACATATATAAATGAACAAGCATGAATCCACATACACTTTCATCTGTATCGATGAAAAAATAGATCCAAAGCAGTTTTATTTCTCTCAAGAGCACAGATGGTGTTAAAGATGGCAACGGTGAGTGACCTCGCTGACCATTTTTGTGTTTTAAACTCTGATGTGATGAGCGAGCTCTTAGCTAATGACTTGTCAATTACAACTCATTAGCCAGTAAACAAACCCTGGATAGTCCTCCTTTCTGACTGTAATGATGACCATAATTTATAAAATGGTTTATTCAGCGACTGAGCCAAGAAAGTACATTTTTTCTTTAAGTGTTTATTTAAACCAGATGACTTGCCCCCTGCTGGCCGTTAAAAGAATGCAGCATCACTTTTCAGACTTGGAAGCTGGCGGCACATCCATCTTATACATACAGTCTATGGTCACCACACAAGGACACTCCACACCTCAACTCTGATGTAGCAAAGAGGACTTTAAATCGGGGATATCAGAACCACTTACCTGCACTTCATTACTGTTACTCGCACTGATATGTGCAAAACAAAACCCAGAGTAATGCTTCTGGTCTGAAATATACATTTGGAAAGCAGATTTGTCAGATAATGTGATATGGTCACATTATCGGGATATGATTCTCCTGAGAGGCGGTAATCACCATTACTAGCCTAAACACAGCAAAGGACGAGACGTTACACGAGAGCTGCAATTTGCTGTAATTCTCTGAAGCTTTTTGGTCCATTTTGGTGTCTGGATGTTCAACAAACTCACTTTTCTGCCTTTCTGTGCATGTCTCCCGGACTTTCTGACTCACTCTCCTAAAAGAGGAGCAGTGGGAGGGAAATGATGGTACATCCAGTTACCTAATGCCCTCTGGATAATAACAGAACAGGCCGGACACTGTTTGCAGCACTTTCAGAAAGATCTACTGTATTTAGACAAACAAAGATGGAGAACGAGAAGATGTGCTCACTAAACTCCATACACAATGGTACCAGATTATCCCCCGAGTACCCTGATGTACACATAGCCTACGGTGAGGACTCAAGGGAATAACACGGAGTACTTCTCCCTGCCATCAGAGAATACTGCTGTAAAATAAGAGTACTCACACGATTCAAACACAGAACAGCTTCACAACACCATGCACGCTAAAACTCTGACACTGCCTGTCAGGCGGAGGCTGTATGAAACTCAAACAGTGTTTGTCCTACATTCATTTTCAGGGACTCGCCCACACATTGCTGGGTAAATGTGGTGCTTTATAAAAAGATAATCACCTTGTCTCTGCGTGCTCTCAGAACTCAGAAACAAAGTAAATACCTCACTTTTAATTATCAAGCAAATTATCTGCAGCGCCTATATCGAGACTGTGAGTTTCTCCAGCTGCTACAAACAGGATGAATGAAGATCAGCGGTTTGTTACGTGACGAGAAGATGAGCCAAATAATCGATTTGTTGATTAACACCGTTATTTGATCAGCCGTGTCAAATACGCCATTCACAGTTTCTTGAATTTGAGAAACTGACGCTTTTGCTATGTTATGATTGGAAACTGTATATACACTCACTGGCCACATCATTAGGTACAGTGATTCAATTGCTCATTAATGCAAGTATCTAATTGGCCAAAAAAAATGGCAGCAATTCAGTCCAGTCATGCAGACATGGTCAAAATCACCCGCTGAGGTTCAAACTGAGCATCAGAATGGGGGGAAAAATGGTGATTTAAGTGACTTGGAACGTTGCATGGTTGGTCTGAATACTTCACAAACTCCTGATATGCTGGGATTGTCCCACACAACCATCTCTAGGGTTTATAGAGAATTATCTAAAGAGAAGATTGAGCAGCAGTTCTTTGGTTGAAAATACCTTGGTGATGTCAGAGTTCAGAGGAGAACATCCAGAGAGGTTTCAGCTGATAGGAAGGAAACAATAACTCAAATAACCATTGTTGCAACCAAAGTATGCAGAAGAGCATCTCTGAATGCACAGTGTGTTGAACCTCAAAGCACATGGGCTACAGCAGCAGAAGGCCACACTTGGTGCCACCCATGTCAGCTATGAACATGAAACTGAGGCTCACCAGAACTGGAGAATAGAAGATTTGAAAAACGTTCCCTGGTCTGATTTGTCTTGATTTCTACTGCAACATTAGGAAGATAGGGTCAAAATTTGGAGTAAACAACTTGAAAACATGGCTCTACCCAGCCTTGTATCGACAATTTCAGGCTGCTGCTGGTGGTATAATGTGGGGGGATATTTTCTTGGCACACTCTGGGCACATTAGTACCAACTGAGCATCATTTAAACACCACAGCCTACCTGAGAACTCTCGATGACCTTGTCCATCCCTTTATGACCACAGTGTACCCATCTGTACCCAGAAGACACACAGCTCAGATCATTCACACTGATTTCTATTGAAATGTGCTCCAGAGATCTTTGAGATGTGCCGGAACGGGAGATTCACATCATGGATGTGCAGCTGACAAATGTGCAGCAGCTGTGTGATGCTCTCATCTCAATATGGACCGAAATCTCGGAGGAATGTCTCCAGAATGTTATTGAATCTGTGCCATTAAGAAAAAAGCACCTCTAAAGGCAAAATAGGGTCCAACTCTTTAGTTAAAGCTTAAGCAGATTAAATATATTCCAGTTTTAATTCCTCTCTAATAATGGTTTAAAGGCTAATTAGTCAAAGCAATAGGAAATCTATCGAGCTTTTACTCTCTTGTAGGGGACTGCTGGTGTGAGTGGTGTGATAAATGTTCACACTATAGTCCAAGCTTTGGGATTTTCTAAACTTTCCCAAGTATTAGCAAGCCCCTTAAAAAAACCTCAACATTTAAATCACACACACACACACACACACACACACACACACACACACACACACAAAGGGCTGAGTTCAACCACTGAATCATGAAAACCTTTCCTCCGCACCTCTTAGTGTCACCGCTCATCTTGTCTAAAGAGCCTTTCAGAGCGAGAACAACAATACCCACTCGCACTGTGTCCTGGTTTGGTGCCAGGCGTTACCCACACTGAATACAGCTGCCAGTCAGGCCATTCAATGGTCTTTCATCTCAGCCTTAAACACCCTCATGAGTGTGTTTGTGTGACTGTGGGTTTTTTTGGGGAGGGTCTTGTAAGCATCACATTAATCAGTACTCTTAGCTGTGCCTTGGCAGGACTGGACCAAATTACAAATATGCAATTAGCAAAGGAGAGGTGGCTGGAGAGAGCAGGTCACCCCTGTAAAGTAGAAATTTGTTGTTAGCGCTGCAACGTTCACATACATTAGCGTATTAGCACCATCACTGAGTGTTTCTGTGTGAGGAAGAGAGACAGCCCGACTAAGTTAATGAGAGACGAGACAGCCTCAAAACTAACAGTGAGAGCCAACTGCAAAAACAAAAGAGCTTCTTCAAGCAAAGTGGGATATATTTTGGCAAGAGTTATGTAGTTGACATCATCAGCTGAGCTAGCATGATTGCTAGCATGGTAATTTTCCAGCGTGTGCCTTTCCAGCTCACTAAGGCTACGTTCACACTGCAGGTCTTAATGCTCAATTCCGATTTTTTGATCAAATCCGATTTTTTTGTCTGCTTGTTCACACTACAAATAAAATGCGACATCAAACGCGCTCCAGTGTGAACGCTCAAAGCGGCCCGCATGCAGTGTTGCCAACTCCTCAGTAAGGAAAATCGCTATTGGCTGTCCTAAAAGTCGCTAGAAGTCGCTAAATGACGTCATCACCTAATTTGCATAATTGGTCACGCTAATATAATTGTAACCTATGTTGTTGGAGAGAGAAATAACATCGTGGAAGAGACATAAAGTGAGTAAAAAACGTCCTAAATCCATTTAGAGTTTATTTAGAACTACAATTAAATTTCTTTTAGCAATTATTGTTTTTTTAATGTCACAATTCCAACCCTGCTCCTTTACCCGGGCTTGGACCGGCAAAAGTGACCCGAAATAGGCACTCTGGTGGAGTTACTTTGTGTTTGTGTGTGTTTATAAGTAGTTTTAAACCTTGTGATCCACAAAACCGCATAAGAGTAAAAGATTAAAGAAGAACTGACTGCGTTACAGCACCGCTGCTTGTTGAGAGTAAAAGCGATACGCGCTTTCACGTCTTTTTTTTAGCGACTTTTTATAGAAAAAAAGTCGCTAGGGGGTCTGAAAACTCGCTAAATATAGCGACAAAGTCGCTAAGTTGGCAACACTGCCCGCATGCACAAAAGAAGATGTCACACACAACTCGCTCTGTTTAGACCCAGAGCAAACAATATTGTTTGACTGATGGCCCTTAATATAAAGACTTCGGACTTTATGTTTCCAGATTTTTGCTTTAAGTTATTTTGTTATTTACATAATAATGTAGATGACCTAATAATGATCCTTTTTGCTGTTTTAGAGGAGCGGTGCTTCAAAGGATAGTTGCAGATTTCTGTCAGAATCTGCAGAAAATACAGTAAAAATAAAATGTTCACATTTCTCCAACGTGGTCTTCCTAACAGTTTCACCGGATGGTAGGAAATCGTTCGCGATGTCCTATCGGGCGCTTCTCCGGCGCTGATAATTGGCGTCTGTCTTGTGTCAGTGACGTAAAAGACGGATTTAATGCGACTTGACCGTTCACACAGCAGTCGCTTTCTAAAACATCGGATACGTATCGGTTCAGTACCACATACGAAAGTGACCCAGATCGGTTTGAAAATATCGGTTTGTGCCGTTCACACTGTCATACCAAGATCGGATACGGGTCGCATAGGGGCGAAAAAATCGGATTTGATGCGCTTTCGCCTGCAGTGTGAACGTACCCATAGACACGGATACGAGGACAAACCTACTGCTCTCTTCATCTTTAACCTCAGTAAACACTTTCCTGACAAATTTCTGATCTTAACAGCTCGTTTAAAGTCTTATTGAACACAGCATGATGTTGATTTTATGACTTATGGTCACTAATAGAACAAAACAGATGCTCAAGCAGGATATGATTAGGAGGAAATGCCACCATTAGCACTCAGAGCTCTTGGTTTCTCAGTCAGATCTCCATGTCGCTTATCTACTTTTTTATTTGTTTAGCACTTTTTAAAGTTACAAAGTGCTTCACAGTTTGGATAAAAACTGGGACCTGGCGTCCACATATGTGGACATCACATTTTGGGTTGTCTTGACCAAAATACTGCATTTGGCAGGGCCTGATATCCACTTACGAGGACATTATACTGCCACTGTTCTATCGACATTTAAAACAAATGTCCTCATATGTGGATCTTATTTTTGTCAAAAACAAAAATCAGGAAAAAAATAAAGATCAGGTAATTCTTTGTTTTTACATGGTCCCAATCAGCCCAAATAGCAAAGAGAAATTAAAAATCCATGCCATGAAAGAGTTCAAGTCTTAGGAGGTTAAAAAGATTCATATAAGCATATGATACAACCTCAAAAGCGTGATCACCTCTGCTTTCAAAATAAGAGCGTGGAACACCTGATCAGATGATCGGACAGGCCAGCTGAAGATATAAGGTCTCAGCAGCTCTGCTGTTTACACAGGTGCCTGTTCATGTTGTGCTTTGTATGTTATTAATACATATCATTAATTTAAAAAATTAATTCTAAATTTCATTAGAAAGCACTGAAAGGAAGCAACAATGAAGCTTCAAAATGGACCTTTGGAAACTAATGGCTAAGGCCTTCTTTTACATACAGTCTTTTCATTTTCAATAAAATGAGCGCCAGCTTCAAAACATTTGACTTTAAAGCCATCCTCGCTTTTCATGTAGTAGTCTTCCACCGAGAGTCAACAAGAGAACGCTTAACACTTAACGCAACCATTTCACAATTTCATCCTTTCCTTCCTCCCTCTGCATTTCAGCATCAGCAGTTTTCTAACATCCTCCACCGGAACATGTGAGGCAGCTGCTTCTCTTAATCATTTAACCCCCCCACCCTTCATTCATGTTTGTGAGGTTTCATTCGAGTGACTCAGATATCTGACGTGATTTCACCCAGAATGGGCTTTTCTTCACTGACAGTGTGACTCACTTTCTTATTCTTCTTTCTCTTGTTTTGCTCCCTTTATATTCATCTCACTCTGCTCTGACTCCCTCATCCTCAGTCTGTGCAGCCAAATCTGTCAATGGTGAAACATGAGGGGGAACTTTTTCCTCCCCATGAAGAGCATGAGTGAGGTGAAACCATAAATAAAGGGAGACAAGGTGTTCAAATATGGCAGGGCAAAAAAGGTTTGATTTATCAAATAAAAAACGTCTAATATTTGGTGTAATCGTACATGTAAACAAACTCTGCCGTGCATCTAAAATGTTCCTGAATAATAATCACAGCACTTGCTCGCTCTGTGCTTTTCGTTTGCTGTAAACTGCACAAAACGCGCCCTCACTGTGCTCGCTGTTCTCCGTTCCCCGTCCTCTCGTATACAACAGTCTCACCCAAACTCACAAACATCCACATTTAACTTCTGAATAACCCTCAGAGTGTGAGAGCGCGTACGAGTGTGTATTTACGTGCAAAAAACCAGTATCAGAACCACAGTGCATGTTAATGAGAGAGGGCTAATTCTTAATGCCTGTATAAATTAGCCTCACCATGGCAACAGCAGACAAAATGGGATGAAGTGTGTTACGTAAAACAACAGTTATGAGCCAACTGCCAAGAAGTAGGACACACACACACACACATACACACACACACACCCTCGTGTTACAGGGCCGAAGCTTTTAAAGCACCAAACCTGCATTTGGAGAAAAAAGTTGTTGTTTTTTTGTATATCCTGAGCTTTTAAAGATGCTGCTTTCAATGTCATTCAACACATAAATACATCATCATATAAAGTGACTGTGCTGCTTGTCATTATTTCCTTCTATTTTTATCTCATTGTGCATACGAAAACAGTAAGATATTAGGAAAAAAAAAGAAAGGCAGGTGCTGATAACAATGCAGAAAGGCAGAAATATGTAAGATGATGCAGCAGTCCAGCTGAAACAGTCAAGTTTGTGATAAAACAAAACCAACCGAAGCGATCGGCGATGACTGGAAGTGAAGTAACATGTTCCAACACAGCCTGCAGGCTGCAAGCGTGTGCCTGAAAGCTGCGCAGTTATCCATGAGTCCAGGTTTGTATAAACTGGTTCAGTGAGGAGGGTAACTGCTGGTCTAGCTCCAAGCCGGGCTAAACTTGCTGCAGGCTGCAAACCCAGAGCCAAAGAATAAACATGTTGTTTCCATCTATGATTTTCTTTTCCTGTTCACAATGAAAAACCAGGTGTGTCACATATGCGAGAGCATGTCAGCCCATCGAGAACAGGTAAAAAGGTTGAGGGTTAGCTGTGTTTTGGCTAACTTTGAGTGCTTGTTCCAGTACTGAGGGTGCACCAGACACACTGCAATGGAGTGAAGGAAGTCAAATCGGGAAGTAGAGCAATCAGATTTTTCCTCAAGGAAGAATGAGCTTTTTCAATACGGAAGATCAATTCCACCAACATTTTTTGCCATCAATGAGTAAAACTCTCAGGTCAGGAATCTCAAAATTTAAACTTAATGACTCAAACTTCTGAGAAGAAAACTTGAATTTTTGAGTTTTAAGTTGTCATTTTGAGATGATTTAAAAAAGAAATTTTCATATTTTATCCATATTTCAAGCTGTTGCAGCATCTCTCCTTGTATAATTTGGGACTCTCTGTGTCTCTGTCCTGATATATCACTGAAATGGAAGTAAAATGTGACAAAATTGTACACTTGTGTTGTGTGCCTTCAGCCCAGCTGAATCATCCATGAAGCAGTAACCTTTGCTGCTGAAACATTTAGCCATCTCAGAGCTGCAGAGGTGTTTACAGCCTGGAACAAATCAACAGTTTAACACATTTAAGTTTTGCTTCGCCTCCCAATCATAATATTATTGATTAATTATTAAGGCTTGACGTTACACGTTAAAGACACGTTGAGCAAAAGGTGGAGTTATTTAATCTTCTTCAGGATTTGATCCAGATGTCCAAGTTCTTCATCTGTCACTGGTCATTTGTAAATCACTGTTATATTAAATGAGATATATGAAAAACAACAGATTTTGAATTCACCTTGGTGCCTGTGCTTGCTAGCTAACATGTTTCTACCATGAGCCGATAACTTCCCAAAATGCTACACCTGCAGATTAAAAACAGTGCTCTCCATCTTTTTAAATCGAGCCTGTAACACAAAAATAAAACTTTTCTGCATCTAATAAATAACTTTGTAACTACGTTCAAGGGTTACCTAGGCAACTGGAGCCTGGAGTATCTGCCAGGGACCAATCGGTTACAATCAGGTCACATATCAATGGCAGTCAATTCAAACACTCGTCTTAAAGTTGAGAAAGGGTTTTTCGTCTGTCGCTGCTCGCAGTCCACTGAATCTCAGAAGCTTCCTGCGTGGACGCATTTTTATAGGTTATATGGTACATTCCATGCATGTATTAGTTACTTAACATTAATTTCTTGATGAAAGGGAACATTTATCACTGAACGTCTCAGAAAGAACAGGTTTTAAATCCAAAACTCCCTGCAGGTAAAATATGTGACACTGACAAATGTGCAGAACACACCGGTGCATAATCACAAGAACAGCCATGTTTACGAACCTGAGCAGGGTGCACATGCAAATGTGAATCCACATTACTACACAGCACAAATCTCACGATATTGCTTCTTAACCCGATTCACAATTTACACATTTACAGCTACTTTTACAAGGAAAAATGACTTGGGGAACAGGAGCCTCATTATCCACAGTGCTGCAAAAGAGGGTGCGTTTCTCCCGAGGAGGAAGGTTTTATTCATCTTTACTAAAAAGCCTTCAAAAAGCTCACTAGAAAGCTGGGAGGAAAGTGCTTTAAGATGACATTGTGGAGTAGAAAAATGTCATCTTTTGAGGTGGCAATGAAACACTTTTAATAAGCATGACTCTCAGTTCAGTTTTCACCGTCAGCAAGAAATGAAAAGGGCTCAAACAGGAAGGTTTAGAGAGTTTTATGTTCGTTTTTGCTTTAAATGCCAATGATTGATATACTGTGTGAGATCCATAAGAGCAATACGTGCTATACTAACAATGGGTCAAACTACTGTCTAGTTGTAAGAATCACCTCCACTGAACTTCAGCATTGTCCAGCTCACTGTTTAGATTCCGAAATCTAAAGTTTTAGTTTTGGCTAAGTCTCTCAGTCTCATCTTAGCCAATCAAGATCTCAAGATCAAGATCTCACAAAACACCTGTCTGCTCTGAAACATGAGAAAGAGTTCCATACAGACTCACTGGTGAACACAGTTGAGCACTCAGCAACATAAAAGCCAGAAATTTCCCATAGAAGTGGGAAAAGTGATGTTAAAGGGAAAGTACTGCAAATGCATTCAGTCAAGTGCGCTTAAGTGGCTAAACACAGTTATTATAGGTTGAAAAAGAAGGATATTTTAGGCTTTTCATTACTTTCTGCCATATATATTCTGTTAAGACCATCAGTGTTTGTGCACGCAATCAGTGTGAGCCACAACTCAGGATTCACACTGATTCAGACAGTCTTTTTTTCTTGGCTTGGCCCTGCAAGGTGTCAGTCAAATAGAGGCAAGTCCCCAATATGTTCGTTTTAGCAGAGCGGACCCGCCCACCCGCTTCTGAGACCTTTTGTTTGCAAAGTGCAGCCAATCACAAGAAAGCTGGTTAAAGGGTCCGTGTCCTTAAAGTGAAAGGTGTCCAACACCAGGTGTTACCATAATAAACAAAAAGACATCATTTAAAGCCCAATATGTATAAAACTTGTAAAGACAATATAATGCCTTTCTTATGGAAGATATAGATGCTGACAAAGCATTTCTTTTGTCTTTGCCACCAATCAGTCAACATTTTGACCTACAAACTCAAACTCTGGAGATAATGACCTGAAATTTGGATTGAGTAAGTCAGTGCCGGGAACAAGTTTCCATAATTTTCCTCATTTTGTGTCAAATATATAAATGTTATTTTGCAAGCTGACATTAGCTGCAGACATTTTTTTCTAGTAATGAGTTCTGCTTACGTACAAGTGATGCTTAGTGTCATTTTTCCTACTCATGGCCTTGCATGGTGGATAAGCACAAAGGTGGGTGGGAATTTTCGAGGGGCAGCCAATCAGAAGAAACTTTGATTAAAAGAGATAGTAGGTCATTTTATTTTGCCAGCAAAATAAATATGGATTAAATACGGTTTTCAGGTTCAGTCATCTGAACCCATTCTGCTACCTAGAAATTAACATATTAGGTCCCCTATAAAGTTTTATGTTAATGTTTACTTAAGACGAATATTTATATATTCAATTATTTTATTTTCTGACAATAAAATTTTTAATAAGAGAAATTTAAACTTGTAGACGACAGGTATAAATCTCTAGCTTGTGTAATCCAATCTTCCCAGCATGTTAAACGAACCCTCAGATCCAGAAAGAAGGAGGAAGGTGTAGTAAATAACACGACTGCGGGACAAATAGGAATTCGTAAAAAGCTTTGAACCTGAAACGAGAGATTGACGCTGTTATGACTGACCATCATATGCAGGATCATAAACACCATTTCAGAGTCACCAGCCTGTGATTCCAGGAATCCGTCACACAGAGAGAAAAGAAAAGAAACAACCGGCAGGACAAAAACTTCATGTGTGATGCTGGTACCTGGTGAGTCCTCTCCACATGTGCTCACAGAGCTCTTTTTTCCCCCCTGAGCTATCTCTTTGAACGGCTGCAATGGTGGGAAATTCCAGAAAGAACATAAATGTTCAACGTGACACCCAAACACACATGTAAAACAACACAGACTAACTCAGTTTGGTCAGGGAATTGATTTCTGTTTGGAGCGAGCAGTGAGACTATTCAACAGGAAGCTTCCACAAGAAACAGCTCGGATTAGGGAGATAGCTCGCACTGATTCTTTTTAAATCAAATTTATACCAGGACAACAACAAAAACTATTTTTAAGGATGCTGGAACGATTACAACATGTTTTTCTTGCTGTTTATTCCTCATTTTGTTAAGGGAAAATGTTAAAGTGCGTCGATTCTTCATCAAACTATCTTTAAAGATTTAGCCGACGCAAACCTGATGTTATAAAACAGATATCACTCACTGATAACCGTGGATGTTATCTTATCTGCAGTGTCTCACACACACACACACACACACACACACACACACACACACACACACACACACACAGAGTGAATTTCAGCCAGTGCTAACATATAAACCGATGCTTCCCTTCCCAATAAGAAAGACCCTTTACTCGTATCGGGTCTTCTGACCAAAAATAGTCTCTCTGCCTGAAATCCTGACCTAATTAGTCAGACTGATCTTAGTCATCCTCCCATGGTGACGGATTTACTTAAAAAAAAAAAAAAAAGGGGGAAAAAAAGAAAAAAGCTTTACCAGGTCATCACTGAACTGATCTAGACCCTATAAATAATAAAAAGAATCAGCTGAGAGTCGACTCAGTCATCTGATGCAGTCAAACGCTTTATTGTGAGAAAGACTGGGGACTGGATGCAATGCAGACGGGACGTGACGGTACTGTGGTGGCCTCTGTGTGTGTGTGTGTGTGTGTGTGTGTGTGTGTGTGTGTGTGTGTGTGTGTGTGTGTGTGTGTGTGTGTGTGTGTGTGTGTGTGTGTGTGTGTGTGTGTGTGTGTGTGTGTGTGTGTGTGTGTGTGTGTGTGTGTGTGTGCGCGCGATAAAACACACTACGGAAACATAGCACTGGCAGATATTTTAAGTCCGTATCGACGCGATCTATTCCCGATTTATCAATGTGTGAACTAATCAGTTATTAATAGATTTATTTATATCTGTCAGAAAGTCAAAGATCATTTCTCTCCACCTTTTCGTAACATCTAAAGAAACCTGCGCCGCTTCAGACACTAGTGCGTTCATTGCGTGCGTCAAAGTCTGCCCAAAAACATCAGTAAGATGCGAATTTGGTCATTCCACTCCAATTATAAGTCATCGTGGTCCTCACGGCGCACGGGAAAAATTAAGAACAGGATATGAAGTGGAATTTGACCAGATTAACTGAGGCGTGTCGGGCCTGAGGTTACATTCAGGCATTTCAGCAGGAGGGTCGCGTGCAATCACTGTAAGCCTCACCAGTGAATGCAGCATCCAGATTAATGGTCTAGAAGATGATTTTTTAAAATAATTCGCACATTAAAGAGCACAAAGATGTAGCAGCAGCTGAGAGATCGAGGCCTAACCACAAACACATGATGCATGTTTTTCTGACTTAAGTGTGCACACATAGTTAAAAAAAAAAAAAAATCACTGAATGCTGCAACAAAATGAAGTACCTCAACAGCACATCCACAGCCATAGTGCATTTGCTGCTGAGCTCATACAAGCTCACCTAACTTGATTGCAGAGTATTAATAAACCCACCCATCTGTGATGCTTAGTCAGAAATGACACAGATGGCAGGGACAGGAAACGCTGCCTCTTAACAACAACACCCTACACTCTGACAAAGAAAAAAAAAAGGCTCCATATGTTTTAACCAGGTGTTTGTTCTTCATGATGCCGACTGATCTATCGGCACAGCAAGAGAGCGAAAACATTTTCCTCAAAATCAAAAAAGGGGAGCTGCGCAGAAGATTAAGCCCCACAGTGTCTTCTTCTACATGTAAATAAAAAGGGACGCTTGATTAACATATCAGTGTGCTCTGAATGTGGGTCAGCATGAGAACCCGCTCCCTGCTTCCTCTGGTTCTTTGATTTGTCCATCATGCGCTGGCTCCGACTGAAAGTGGCCACCTATGCCGCAGCGCTGGAATGCAGTTACCATACAAAACAGGATTACGCAGCTTATTTCAGCTCCATTTGTTATTTTCAGTGGGAAAAGACAATGTTTTCACCGCTGGCAGCTGCTGTGGTAACACAATCTCAGAGTATCGCACAGCCATGTGTGAATCAGCCAGTCAGCGATAGGGTTTGCCACTGTGTCAGCTGTGAAGTGAAACATTTCTCTGGACTTATTACTAACAACGGGCCAAGATCAGGCCTGCTGACCTGAGTTATCACTGCTTATTAATGTTTAATAGGGTAAAAAAAACTGCACACAGTGATATATTGCTTAGGAAAAAAAAGCAATTTATGCAACATCTAACCACATTTTCTCTAAAAAAAAAAACAAACAAAAAAACAAGCAAAATATGACCTATATCCATACCGCACATGCTTTCTGGCTATATTTGTTTCATAATACAGCCATATGCCCATACTCTCCCTCTCTCTCTCTTACCAGCAATGCATTCAGGTCTGTGGGTGTATTTCACAACCAGAAGTCATGGTGGATTTCTGTTCCATTCACTCCTCATGTTGCCTTGAGTTAGCCATTACTATAATGTTAAGGACACAAAATTTACCCAGCGGCTGAACGAAAGAGAAGAAACATCAGCTGGAAGATGACAGAAAAAGAACATCATGTCCCTGAAAGCAACTTTCTCTGGTGGAGAAACAGACTGAAGAGGAGGACTTTCCTTTCCCTCTAAAGTGTTATTTCACAGTTGGATACTTCAAGTTAACGTGGAGATTTCAGCACTGCTTATAAAGAAGATTCAGTAAGGAGCAGGGCAGCTTTTACGACCAGTGAACGCTATAATACATGGGTCCGTTTATGTGCTGATGTGTGACGTGTTAAAGTCTTGGTGCTGGGTGTAGCTCAGAGAGTCGCTGTATGACAACAAAAGCAAAAAGATGACTCAGACGCTCACAGAGAAGCGTGTGGATGGTGCTGCAGATGCTACAGATAGGCAGCAGAGAGGCTGCATCACCGTCCATCGTGCCAGTCATCGCATGAACTCGCTCACCTGCTCACAGCCAAGCCTCTCCACACACAGATGTTTCACAAAGCCCACATCTGGTCCCGCTGTGATCTCCTGTACGGATTACTGACATTTATTTTATGATTTCTTTATTTTATTATAGTGCGGCAGCTTTTATCTGCAGCATGAAGCAGAGGATGAGCAGGAGAGAGGTGAGCGCGTGCGCTAAAGGTCGACAGCTAAAAGATGCTGCACATGAACATGCTGAATTTTATGCATTTGATACATTAGCACTTCAGCCAACGCCGTTAGAAGGTAAACATTTACGAGGGAAGGAAAAAATCTCTGACCTTTCTCAGCTGCTGATTATTTATTGATGGTAAATGGTGCCACTGACCACTTAAAGAACTTTTACACTACTTAGACATGCAGAGCGGAGGAGCCGAGGATCAGCCACCAGACTGGAGGACAACCTGCTGAACCTCCTGAGTTAGAGTTGCAACAATCGCAGTCTGAAAGACTTGTAAGAATCATGAGCATAGATGAAACACTCTGAAAGTTGACTGATTTGTTAAATCAATAAATCAAGTCATGATTTTAGGAAAACTAAAAGCAGGAGCGCTGGTTTAGCTCACTGGGTAGAGTGGGTGAGCCACATGGATAAGGATAATGCCTGGGCTTGAATGCACCCCGAGGCCTTTTACTGCAATAGGACAGGAAAGACATGCTGTAAGAGTTAAAAATCTCATAATATATATTGCAGAGAAAGCAATATATACATCCATAGGATTATCAGATCCCATAATTCCCATAATCCAACTTGATTTCCCACAGCTTCCAGCCTGGTTTTCTTCCTAAATCCACAGCTATCCTCCCCATGTGTGCAGCTCAGTTCTCCTAAAATGCTGAATAGATTATTAACAATTGATTCTGATCAATATGTTCAGAGATAACTGCATTTGCAGCTGTTGTAATGTCAGAAAAAACATCATCACCACACCAAATGTACTTTGAGTAGCAGGTTTCAGTCATCCTTACAACGATTCCCCCTTAGGACAGAGGAGTTACACACTCCAACCCCTTCTCCACCTTCTTAAGTCATCTGTCACCGCACAGCTGTGTGTCACAGACGCCCTCAAGCAGCTGAGTAATGGGAACGCCCACTTCAGGATGCCTTAAGTTGCAAACATGTCTGTGACAAGATGTAATCACACGCATGGGGGAAAAAAACGGTGCGAGATAGCTCACCAACGAGCGAAGACTGGAGGCAGGAGGCAGAGAAGACAAGTGCAGCTGAGAGATCCATCACCCTGGTAGCCCAGAAACGCTGACAGCTCGTGCACGACTTCCTACCAGTAACTATGAAGAAAACTGTCAGGACTGCTGGCACCGGATGTGCCACCAATCTGTTAGCCTGTGTTGTCATGCTGTCAAAACAAAGACCCAGACATGAAAAGATCACGACACACACACAGACGCGAACCAATAGTGTCATCCAGCTGCTGGACTGCTGCAGAGGAAGCACATCAAACACCAAAACAGACAGATTATCAGCTTAGGACGCTAAAACGCTTATGACAATCATAACGCTGCTACTACCAACTGCTGCGGCCAGAGGTGTGTGTGTGTGTGTGTGTGTGTGTGTGTGTGTGTGTGTGTGTGTGTGTGTGTGTGTGTGTGTGTGTGTGTGTGTGTGTGTGTGTGTGTGTGTGTGTGTGTGTGTGTGTGTGTGTGTGTGCCAGTATGTCTGATATCATGGATCTCCCATGATGTCTCGTGCAGAGCATGCAGCATGTGGCGCATGCCTCATAGAACAGTAACGCAGATGTGGGGGAGGATTAATGGGGAACACCTCAGACAGACACACACATGCCAAGCTGATCTGCTCCGAAACAACAGGAGGAGGGGGTGAGGATGGGTTCAAACACCCTACCGTAAATTCCTCATCTGTATCTACGCAGGAGGGCAGAGAAAGGACAGGGGGGTAAATAGATGTGGTGGAGGAGGGTGGAGAAAGTACCAGAGAAAGGAGGGATGGAGGGAAACTGATAGAAAAACACAATAATATAGATGGAAAACCCAAAGGGATGCCGAGCAAGCACTCAGCCTGATTGATGCCCCCCCACACACACAAACACACGCAGACACACACACACGGAGCTGGACACTTATTAGGTCCATTAGCGGCACATAATTGTTCCGGTTTTCCAATTTTCATACATCACCGCTTCTTACTCGTGCGGTCAGAAGAAAAAACAAAAGCAAAAACATGCAAAGACAAGTACACACAAGCCTGTGTGTTTGTGTGTGTTGTGACTTTAATGGGATATAACAGGCAGAACCTTCTGCACTATTATCCGCAGTCATTGTGTTTAAGCCGCACTGTTCTCAACACTGGCCTAAAAAGCTCTGATGTGTCTTTAGACAGCTCAGTCCTCTGTAGCGATTCTATAGGCTAATCTTATTGTAGCTCCGCTCATTAATAAGCCAGCACTGGTTTCAGTATCTCTCTTAGAGGGACGAGTGAAGCAGAGTGAAAGAAAAGACAAACGCTGCTGTGACACCGTGACTGAAAATGGTCACAGGAGGCAAAAACTGAGTCGCTGTAATGAGGCAGACTGTCAGAGGGGCCGTGGTGTCCACCTCAAACTCTGGTCCCATCAGACCCCCAGACACAAACCGATGAACGCTGATCGTATTATTTATATAAAAAAGTTAATGCAGCATGTCTGCTTTTAATACAGTTGAGTAACAGCTACACAAAATGGTAAAATGGTAAATGGCCTGTATTTATATAGCGCTTTAACAGTCCCTAAGGACCCCAAAGCGCTTTACATATCCAGTCATCCACCCATTCACACACACATTCACGGCAAGCTACATTGTAGCCACAGCCACCCTGGGGCGCACTGACAGAGGCGAGGCTGCCGAACACTGGCGCCACCGGGCCCTCTGACCACCACCAGTAGGCAACGGGTGAAGTGTCTTGCCCAAGGACACAACGACCGAGACTGTCCAAGCCGGGGATCGAACCGGCAACCTTCTGATTACAAGGCGAACTCCCAACTCTTGAGCCACGATCGCCCGAGATTAAGGTTTTACTATAATGATGTTAAATTCCATATTTGTATGTACATCTATGATTGTGAAAAGCGGAATTAAATGGGTATAAGTATTAACCCCCATTTATGGCGTTTGGTATTGGAGAAATTAAGAATATAGATTTATCTTTGCTCCTTACTACCGATAAGTAGTGGTGTGCGATACTGCATATTTTGGTATCGATCCGATACCAAGTAAATATGTGCCAGTATCGCCGATACCGATACTTTTCAATAAATAATTTTATATGTTTTTTTTAATGTTTATATAAATTGGTAGTGTTTCCACTATACCTGACAAGCTTTCTACAAATCCCACATTTTGCTGTTGTCTCATTTTCGACTTGAAAATACAGCCACATGGCGCTACTCTTCCTCTCTGCCATTTTTCTGTTGTATTTTCTCTGTGCTGATCAACCTGAGCCAGCAAATTGCTTGTTTGTTTGCTTTGTGCGTCTAAGTCACGATATTTGGATCGATCCGCCCACCACTACCGAGCACTAATACCATCAAAACCTTAAGGACACCCATCCTTTTATATGACAGAAGAAAGAAAAAGTATCGCAGGTCAATTTTAAAGTGAAAGTACAATCCCACCTTGTGGTACATGAAATTCTTCTAAACAAGCTCTCCCTTCCTAGAAAGCCCAGGAAGGACACCCATCAAAGCTGTCAGGGAGTGACCCAGACATCAGTGACATTTTAGGCATTATTACCTCACGATGTTTGATCTGGCAGGACGTACAGCAGAGGCTGGTGAGAATTTAAGTTCTGCAAAATAAATAATTAGTCAAAAATGAAATTGTAAATATAAACGTAAAGAGATATCAGACATCAATAACCAAACCACTTTCTCGCGATTTTTCAAAAAAAGAGTCTATCTGCTAATCGTGGTGTAACCACCATCAAAGTGACCTCCAGTAGTGACTCTTCCTCTCCAACTTAAAGTTCCTCTCTTATCTCATCTGACCCCGCCCCCCACCTTCCCTGAGGATACCATCACCCTCCACCACTCCTCATTCCTTCCAGCTGATCCCTTCCCTCCACTCCTTCCACATACCACTTAACCCCAGTGTAACAGCTTATGACCCACCTTCTTGACACCAGAGTTCCCGACTAACATGAAAACCTCCCACACCCCCCCTCTGAGGAGGCAGTGATTGTAGGGCCAGGCATGTTAGAACAGCCTAATAAGACTATCATCCTGAGATAACCTCTGACTTACAGCTGGCAGCTTTATCTCACCCCACAACCTAAATGGAGGTTTATCTCAGTTAGCTCAGCATGTGATGAAGCTCTTTACACAAACAGACATTTCTGCTAAAGTTTGGAAAGTTACAAAGAGACTCTGTTACTAAAATAACACTAGACTGGATGTGCTCTGAAAACAACTGTCATCTACAGTATACCAGTGATCAGAATGACCCATTTTCTCCACAGGGAGCATTCAAGTTTCATCAAAGGACCAGAAAAAAAAATCAGCCTCTTGCAAGTCACGGTTTGTATCACAGCAGCTTCCCAGACGCAGGCTGGGGGTCGAGTTAAAATTGGAAGTCAGGATGAACTCAGCAGGAGTTTTGAGACTATTCTTCAAGTCGTCCTCAATATCAAACTCCTTCAGAGCGTTCGGAGCGTCAAAAGACTCCAATTGGATTCATTTCCTTCCACTGGGACGTGGAGAGCTTTAACTTTCTGCAGCCTACGGTCCTTAAGAAATAACTATCAGCTGTGAAAACTTCAAGGAGGCACTCCTCCTGTAAGAATGCAAGGCCTTCGTTTTCCCCCCCAAAAAACACATATATGCACACAGATGGAAAAACATATGTAGGTGCATGCAGTGAATACAAGCACCCACCCACACGCACACACGCACAGTAGCAAGCAATATTCCTGAGAAGTACAAGTGGGTGTACTTAGGAAGAAAAAGGTCAAGTGTGCCATGTGTGAGACGCTGATAGACTTAAAAGCACTAAAATACTTACTGTGTTCACAATGGACTACCAGGTCATGCTTCTCTTGTTTTGGCATTTGCATAACCTTCATAACTCGCTTCTTTTGAAGTATCTACGTGAGGCGGTCAGTGAGGTCACGCCACAGTAGAAAAATCAGCGTACGTTGATAAATCAATACGTTGATTTAAAGAAGATTTGCTTTTAGCCCTGAAGTATGAAAGTGACCCCAGATTCCTGTGTTAAAATAAACCGGTTTACAGAAAAAAAATGAGCAGATTTACAGCCTGAAGTCTCTTTAGCTAATTTCACTTTTGCTAATAACTGTACAGGGGTGACTGTTTTTTTACTGTACTAAAGCTTAAAGTTTGGCATTATCCAGAACGTGGCTACTTAGGGTAACCTGTGTTTGCTGTTGCCTCAATGAAAATTAACTTCTTATCTTAGATCACAATAAGTAAACGTAGACTTTGTTAGCCCAGCTAGCTAGCGGTTGCTGATAACTTGCCAGGTTTAGCCTCTCATTCACATGTCATTAAAACAAACAAACAAACCAATACAAGTTGGAGTCGTCCAAATGTTCAAATTTGAAGCTTCAAAACAGTATTTACAAACAAATGGGTGATGTCATGTTAGTTACATCATCTATATACATTCCATGTAGTAAACTAGCTCGCTCTTTGGGTTTTGAAATACAACCTATTATCAGATTTATTGGTTTTTATGACTAATATTTCTTTAATATCTTCATAAAGATACAAAAAACCATCAAAAAGAAATATTCTCTGTAGCGCTACAAACAAAACTTCAAAACCTTATTTGAATGGTTTGATAAGTTGACAAGATAATTACAGTTTACTAAAATTAACAGCAATTAAATTAATTACTTTGCCAAGAGTTTGGGCTTGGTTTCGAGTTTTGAAATGGTGTTAGAGGGCTGCTGCTCCATAAAAAAATAATCTTTTGATGACTGACATTAAGTTGAGATGGTTAGATTTTTTTTCCAAGCAGCAATGCCAAACTTTCTTTGGAAACGGCTTCACAAACATAAACATACTTCCTTGTTTTATCTGATAGTGATCTGAATATCTTTGGGTTTTGAACTTCTGGTCGGATTTAAAGAAGAGTGACATCTAATAAATCTCTGTGCTCTGTGAAACTGGCAGCTGTCATAGACAAAATGAGTAATATGGAAAGGAAATTGTGGATAATGTAACTAAAGTTATGCTGCAGCCCAGGCCCGATACAAGCGCTCAGGTGATACCGACATTCCTCAAATCCCACTTAGTTGACACCAACGCTGCAGTGTTGTGTTTTGGTAGTTGAGGGGAAAACCCAACAAAATGACAGAGCCTCTGAATTTCCTCCAAACCACACAGTCATAATTCCTTTAATGAGGCTTTTGGAGAGAAAGAGAAGGAAATGAGTGCATGTGGGTGTGCTTGCCCCTGCATGTGTGAGACTCAGAAAGTGAAAGCTGGAGAGAGAGAGGGGGAGAAAAAGGAGGGACGGTTGAGGCAGCAGATGCGGGGAATGAAAAGCCGGTTGTGGTAAAGTGGAGAGAAGGTGAGGGGGGGGAGCATGTGTGAAAGTCTGGGAACAGACGCTGGTCCTGCATCCCCGCAGCCCATCTCAGCTTGGCACAAACACCCTACCCCTCGTCTCCAGCCCCCTTCAAACAGCTTAACCACGGCCCAAACAGCCTGGCAGCGAAGCAAAGCACTTCCACTTAACCATATCAAAGTCAGCCTGGCGCTGCACTGAAAGAGCATTTAGCCCTGAAAAAAAAAAAAAAAGAAAGCCCTATTCCTCAGAAACGGCATGAGCAGCCAGGAGGGACGCCTGCGTGGTTTTATAGGCAGCCGATTTTCATGTTGTTTTGTTGTTATTTTTATGTGTGCTGGAGATGGCTTTGAACTGAAGACTTCTGATTGCCTGAAGAACCTTTTGATCAACTTGAAGGACACGCAGCTGAAGAGATAACGTCAGCTCAACTGGAAAGCCTTTAAACAGAGCTAGATTTATAAAACTCAAGGAAAATCATGCATCCCTCTGGGTTACAGGGCCCAGGAAGCAGCAAAAAAAGAAACGTCCATCTGGCAGGTAGAAACCTGCTAACTGGCAATGTCTTCTGACAGAACAGTCAGAGCTCACTTCACAGACAGTTCCTCCTCAGCGCTGCTGCTGCTGCTCTGTTTATCTGCTCTGGTTCAGCTGGAAGATCCACCGTGGGTGGTTTCAGTGGACAATGGATGCCCTTTGACCCTGCCTCATCCCCAACAAACCCGGAGATGCATTTGTAAAATTCACTAGCCTGATTCTCGCGTTTCAATTGCACTGAGTCCCAACACGTGTGGATGCTGTGATAATACAATTTTAAACCTACTTTGCATGCTTCCAGTCAACACTGATCACAGAGGTTCATGTCAGAAGAACAGAGTGACACATGACACAAAGAGCCGCACACGCACATGTTCGAGGCTAAAAATACTCTCCGTTTTACAGTTTCGGAGTTCAATTTTCTGAAGTTGTTTATTTTCAGAAAAGCGTGAAGCCCCAAAACAAAATATTATTCTATAAGTTTAATCCTGCGATCTAAGAGATTTATGTAAGGGGGTGAAAATGAAATTATTATAGGCTTCCGTACGTTTATCCTCCACTAAGCTCCATCCTCGGTGAAATCAATTCACGCGTCGCCTTGCTCCACTAACCCAGTGCCCCGGGGAATCAGCCTTCCTCCACAGTGGGGAAAGAGGACTTCCCCTGAATGAGCGCCCCACACCAAACCACGAGCCTATTTTCTTCCCGGTTTAACCCTTTGTGAAGTAGAACCGAACAATGCTTCAACCCACCTCTGGAAAAACTTCACGACAGCGGCTCCTCAGCGGCGTCTCCGACCGTCTACCTGCGCCTCTCCATCCATGCGTAAGAAAAATATATATTAAAAAAAAACACAAAAGTGATTTTTCGCTTTCTGCGCGGAGGATTTTAGCACCAATTCAGTGACAGTTCAGAAAATCTCATTCCCAGAGAGACGGACCAGCTGCCCGGATGAGTGATGGATGATCGTCGCTTTATTTTTCACCCCCCCCACCTCGATGAACAGTCGTTGCGGCTCGGTCCAGAGCAAACACTGAGCCCACTCACACATTCCAGTTTGTGTTTGCAGCGCTCCTCCTGAACAGCGGCGGCCAATCAGAGGCGGAGGATGTCACGGGGAGGGCGGGGTCGATCTTTTCTGTACCCTAACCACGGCTGAAGAATGACCCTCAACTCCATCGTGTGGCGGTGGGGGTGCCCGTACGTGCATTCATTTACGCGTCTCTCCCTTTGTCTCCATCTCCAAAAACGAAGGAGCTGTATTATCGTGAGTTTCAAAGACTGAATACTTCTGCTATTTAATATCTCACCTTGATAACCTTGCAAAGGGTGGCCAGTATCAACTGAGATCATATTATTGCATAATTTTTGCAGACCTCTTTTATAGCGCATTCTATGTTTTGGTGCTTTTTATTGGCTATAATCTACAAGCTAACACTCATACAGACATCAAACAGGGTTACTGCACTGTAAGCGTATTGGTTGATATCTCAGCATGCTGTGAAGCTGCTCTGTTTTATCTGCTGTGTACAGTGTAGATAATAAAAACTTGGCACAGATAATAAGCGGAGACTGAGAGCCAATAGGGAATGCCAACATAATTTTTCCTCCTCTGAGGAAGTATTTGGAGTTACTCTCTTTTATTTTGATCTATAAATAGTCCAAATCACAATTTGTTATTTCTATATATAAATATGTGTTTATGCCAAGCTAATGATGCGCAATTAAAAGGAAAGACCTTCATAAACATGCTGTTTGTAAAGGTTTATCAGCTACAGGATATGATCTGCACTCATAAACCATTCACCAATAAGGATGCGTTCATGCACGCTCACTTTAGAGAAAATATAGAACAATGTATTGAGTTAGATTATGAATTATCACTATGTGCGTGCACTCTGGACAGCAGTGGGATCATGGTTAGGAAGCTTTCATAGCTTTAAGGAATTAAATTAATTTCATGCCTCATTCTGCAACATTTCACCAGTGCCTGAAAGCTGTTTCATTTCTCTTATTGTCAGGTTGTACGACTGATTATATAATTACCCGTGAATGTACATCTTAGCACCAACAGATTATTCCAAATTACCTCGTCAGCCTGTTTGCCTCAATAGGGGTTTGCTGAGAGTTCTTTTCCTTGGAAAGCAAGCTGCAAACTAACCGAATTACATGCAAGGGAACCATGAAGAAGACAAACGCTTCCATCTTTAGAAGCTACAAACAGCATGAAGCACAGGTGCTGCTATTTGAGGCCGAGGGAAAATACATTTCTGTGGCACGACTTATGAAGAGCGACTCGTCGTGAAGTGCTCCTGCCAACATAATTGCCCTCCATAAGTGGATACATTGTTCCGCTGAGTCCATACAAATCCAATTCAGCTCACCCTTCCAAGAAGCAAAGGGAGCAGAAAATGGCTTGTCCCTTTTAATTCATCAGCTTGGTTTTTAGTAGAGAGAGGGACTTTTAAAACGACTCACCGATATGATCAATCTTAGAGGGTGGGTTCATCAGGTTTTCACGCAGGTTGAAAATTGTTCAGTTTCTTTAATTTTGTGTTAAATTATTGTCTTTTCTAAAAAAAAAAAAAAAAAAAAGGCCAAAGGTGCTCTTTAGGGTGAGAAGCTGTGATCAGATATAAGTGGCACAAGGTCCAAAAGAATCAAGAAGAGGCTAAAGAGATGCATAAGGTGGTTATTGTTACAAACACCTTTAAAACACATCTTTCCGTCTTCAGGACTGCTGATCGGCCAGCTGTACAGTGCATTGGAGGCAAAGCTGGGTTTGCTGTCCTTTAATCTTTTCCTGGATAAGTGTGCAGTAAAGTGTAACACATGCCCAAATCAATCTTTATGAGCAGAATTTTAAACTGAACGAATCGCTGATTTCACCAGCGTCCTGCAGTAGTTACAGCAGGAAGGGGAACCCTTTCACTTGTGACCACAGACTGCTCAGCTGTGATTCACCGAGCATATTAGTTCCTTGTTAAAACATCGATAAAAAGGCAGAGAAATCCACAGAAGTCCTCATAATCTGACAGAAGTAGGCTAGCTTAGTCATAAATCGACCTTACGGACAACTTTGGTGGAGCGTGGTTTCGACACGACACGAATGTAACTTAGCTTTGGGGAAACAGAAGAAATGAGATGACTGTGAATCTGTAAAGTGAACTGACAAAGTGACTCAAATCATCAAAGTCATTCTTGATTTAATTTCTAGCTGATGGGAAATGCATATGCCGGCCATTAGGCTGCATAATGATGATGACAGATACAGACAGAGAGGAGGGATGAATGAAAGAAAGGTTTAGAGGAACGACTTGGAGGAAATGTCCTTATTGTATTTCTTGCTAAAAGTCAGATGATGATTTAAAGTGTTTATGTCTGAAGGGAAGCCATAAAGCCACCATTTGGCTTAACGACATAATGCTAACTTTCTGAATTGTTTTTATCACCCTAAGGCGTCTCTTCCTCATTAGCAGCTCCATATGTTCTGCTGTCAGCGAACTTTCCCCACCTGAGCCTGCCAGATAAATGCAGCCACTCACCTCAAACACGATCATTACTCAGCCTTTTTCTTTCACACTAACTATTGCTGAGCGGTTCATCCCTATTTTTTAATCATCTTTTCAGCAAGTACATTTTTATTTGCTCTTACTTTGTTTTGTGCATTTTGCTGTTAAATCTCGGGTCCAGCAGAGCCAGAGAGTTGGTTTCCATGAGCTCCTCGATTAGCACTAACACACACTCTCTCTCTCTTCCTCTCAGCTGTTGGACAGCCCAGCCTGTAATTATGGCTGTCATCAGCAGCCCCTGACCAGCAGCTATATTTACCTCCTTGTACATGCACACCACAAAGAGAACAACATATAGACCAAGCAGACCAGTTACATACAAACAAAACCACACATCTAGCAATATGTTTTTAAAAAAACACCCTCTAATATAATGTAATAAATCACAAACTCCAAAATGTTAACTCCAGTTTTCTTTCTCTCTATTTTTACCTTACAAACAAAAGTAGCCTAAGCCTGCGTACCTAAACTAAGGCTGAAGATTTCCTCCACACCATGCACGAACTGAGTTACACAATCAAGGAAAATCTGGATCTGAATCAGTTTTTGTCCAATATATCACCTACATTGGATTGCTAATGAATCAATTTGCTCTAAAAAGTTTGTGCCTTCTAAGTTCTGCCAAGCAAAACACCTCTGGTAAAATGCTCGTGCGCACCTGTCCAGAACTTAATGAGTCATCTTGCTAACAAACAGGCGGACAAGCAAACAAATAAACTGGAACAGTTACATAATGTCCTCAATCAAGGTTTAAAAAAAGAAGTGCTTTTTCTTTTCTCCTTCCTTCTCTGGTGTGCTCCAGCTCTGTCAGTCCCTCCCTGATTTAAGCTGCACTTAAAACATACTTGTTCCACACTTGTTGTGGTGGCTGCCAGCGTCTCCTGACTACTTTGAAACTAAGACCTTGTTTCTGTGTGGGTATAGCTGCCCAGCGTACATGGGTGCATACCCTGTTCACATAAACCTACACACCCTTTCATATACACAAACTATGAATGGAACAACTTCCACTGACCTCCCAGCAGCGCAGCTCCTTTCCTGCCATACCAGCCTCCGCCACTGCTGCTGTTCACCACCTTCAGTCTCCTGCTCACCACCTTCAGTCTCCTGCTCGGCCTGTAGCGCAGCATTGAAACTCCTGTCTCTCTCTGTAGCTCAGATTCTACTTCAAACTTTTTTATTTTACATTTTACTCTTTTTTTGATCCTTTTCCCATATTCCCTCATCTCTGCTTAACAGCGTCTGACCGCTAAAGCCACGGTGATTTCAAAAGACCACATGACTGGAAGGCCAGGAGGTCAAGGCTAAAGGATGTACAGGCACAGCTGATGATGATGTGTGTGTGACTGAAGGCTGAGTGCTGCCTCTGCTCAGATTACTTGCCTCGTTTAGGTCGAATCATTGTTGAATTTTTCTCCTCTGAATCCAACACACATTATGACATCAGCAGCTCTACTTTAATTAAAACCACGCTTTATTAATTACTATGTATTTATGTGCTCTAAATATGCAGCTGCTTTTACTGCTGCCCAAACAATGCACAGGTTTAATAGGTAACCACGAGTGTAACTCACAACATTAATGAAGCTTCTGCTCTTTGCAAGTTATATAAAAGGGAAACTCAAGCTTTGTGTTGTGAAATATGTTTCAGTCTTTGTTTCAAATCCATTTCTCAGTACATCATTTTACCCAAACATGTTCTGTGGCTAGTTTTCAGTTCCGGTTGATTGGAACAATCAGCAACACTCATAAACCTCAGAATTGGTTCAGTTTACTGCACATAAAACCCCTCTGTGTATAGACTATCATTAGGGTATTGACACACTGGATGCTGGCATGCATGTGAATGAAAGAACCATCTCTGGTCTGAATCTTGGTGGAAATCCGAGTGGACAAAGGCACCAAAGTGAGGTGCTCCAACCTGTTCCTCTGCAGTTCTTGTGGCTGTTCCAGCAGGACTATGCTCAGCTCTGCACTGCTAGAGTAGTGCACATCTTTCTGGATCTGTTCTACTGTACGACATGCCTGGGATATGCTCGGCCAAGGGTGGCTTGGCGACTGGTTGCATCCCATCAGAGGAACCCATACCTCATTTTTAATGGGTTCTACACACACATAAATATATCATAAAATCTATTTAAAACACAATCTTGTCCTTTATTTTTGACAAGTGTTATCACTACTGTGAATAAAGTTTATTTAAAGCTGCTATAAGTTTGTACAAAGCTGCCTATTATTCAGTATGTCTCTCTGAGTCAGGCGTACTGTACGGAGGTGAATCAATTACAGGCGTGTACTGCCCCGTGGCATGGCTCCGTGGCTCCTGTCTGCTTTGGTCTGTAATGACAGCTTGGCTGTTGCAGGTAGACTCCTGGCCCCCCTGGGGCTTGGAGGCATCTCATGCATGTGTGTGTCAACAATATCATCCAACTCACAGCCAGAGTAACCTGACAAGGCGTGGATGTGTGTTATAGAGCATGTTTCTGACTCTGTATAGATTTAAAAAGCTGCACAAATGGAAAAGAATTCAGCAGCGAGGCTTCTTACTGGTTTTAGCAGACATTACCACATAACCATCTTTAGAAATGGTTAAGAAATGTGACTGGTTTTAAAACACGTCTGTAAGTGGTGAATCCATTTTATGAAAATACATTTTAAACTGTTTTAGTTTGGAATTTGTTATTTATAGTGAAATTTTGTTATGGAATGATATCACTTCGGTTAACATTGTCGCCTAACAGCAAGAGGTTTCCAGTTTCAAACCTCCTTGTCCTCTGGGGCCTTTTTGGATGATTGCAGGTGCTTCCTGCAGCTGTGTGGGTTTTCTGCAGGTGCTCCTGATCCAGCACCACCACCACAGTCCAGCCGATGTGCATGTTAGGCCAGCTGGTGAGTCTAAGAGGGCCTTAGGTGTGGCTGTGAGCTTGTACTTCTCCTTCTTCCTGATGGACCTCAAAGTCATTTTATATTAAAATAACAACTGCATTGTGGGTGGCATACCTGCAAAGAGAACTCTGCAAGATCCAGGTAACTTTCTCAGGATTTATGCTTTTGTTTAACCCTAACTTGTGGCTTGTCCATTTAAATTACATGCACTCTGACCCAGTGCCAAATAAGAGGCGCTAATCTGCTCTGTGAAGAGCCATGGGTGGCCTGCTACGCTCCATGCTCTAAACAGGGTTACCTCACAGTGAGAGAAGTTCCAAACCACTAAGTGTAAACCTCGCACGCCCAGTGTTGACCACAGCACACACTGCCATGGTAACCGCACGAGAACTGTAAAGCGAAAGGTGAAACTGCCGCCTTTCATATAAACCACGTGCAAATATCAGTGAGCAAAAAAAAAAGGCTGAGATATGTCTGCAGAGAGAGAAAGATTTCTGCTCTTGCATCATCTGGCTTACCGAATGTTGCACCATTAAACTTCCCCTTTGTTTTTGTTGCTCTTTTAATTTTTCTCTCGCCTCTCATTCAGTGAGAGCTGCAGAAAATAATAATAGTAATAATAGTTGTAGGCTTCTGGCTAAAGTAGGTCAGTGAAGCCAACTGTCAGAAGCAGGGAGAGGGGAGATGCAGAGCGGAGCAGTAATATGCCAGCTACACTAGGTCCCCTCAGGTCAGAGCTTTCCCCGACACAGAGCGGCCGCTGACGCATGAACTGCAGGACTGTCACGTTAGTCTGTTAGCGTGTTGCATCCCCGTGGACAGAGACGACATCTGTGGCCACACACTGGAGGTTTTGTGTGTGGGTGGACTGCCAGTGTGTGAATTTTCAAGGCAGTTTTCAAACAGGAATGGCTCAGTGCATGTGTGTGTCTGACAGCGGGGCGAGTTAGTTCACATCATTCTCGAGCTCAGCCCGCTCCCCCTGTCGTACTCGCTCTGATAACAGATATGCATTTCCATTGATAGCATCCCTGACAAACCAGTTTGTGATTGGCAGTCATGGGAGGGGTGAGTGTCTCTTTATGTCCCATAAAAGTTCAGCTCAAGCTGACAGACAGCAACAAACATTGGCCAAATTACTGCCCGGTCTGACCACCGTGCTGCCGGACTGAACTCTCTGTTTTCGCTGCGGGGAAAGTTCTTTATCTAAGTCTGATATAATCATGGTGTGAATTTCGATTGCAGCTTACACACTTTAACAGTGAAGTGAGTCACAGGTATGAGGGTTTTCATTATTAAGACAGTATTGTCTGCTAAACCCCAGTGCCACAGATTCTGAAGCTGTAAAGGGGAAGCAAAAACAAATATAATTTTAGTGCCAGACGATATAAGCAACGATCATACCAAATACTGAGATTCACTGTGTAATTTCTCCAAAAATACTGCCTTAAACAAGCTCTGGCAAGACAAGCTTTAGCCTAGATATCAGATTTTGCACTACACGATTATGGTGCTGTGATAAAATGATAATATTGTGTCTAAACATTTTGAAAAAAGTGCTTTAAGTCAAAATCATTCTCAACTTTCATGGTAGTGGTGACTTTAACTAGCATATCAAAATAGTAAATCAGAACATCCAAAAAGACTTGGCCTAAAAAATATGTATTACTGTCTTACATGAGGCAAATAATAAAAATCTATCTAAACAGGCCTGAATAAATTTTACTGATATATCGAGTGTTCAGTTTGTACAGCTGAACCAGAGAACTAAGCTGCAGTGATTCACTCAGACCTGCCACAAGCAGGGCAAAGGAGGGCATTTAAAGAAAGCAGCTAATGTTAGCTCCAAAACCACCTTTCATGAGGGAAACATGAGTGTTTCCTGACCAGTTGGTTTGTGGTTGCTAAGGGTTGATGCTAATCGCTAGAAAAATGATTGGTAAAACTCCAGGAATGAGATGAGCCCCCTAGGAGCACGCACTTGGTGACAGTGGGAAGGAAAAACTCCCTTTGAAAAGGACAAACCTCAAGCAGAACCATGCTCAGGGAGATGCAGCCATCTGTTTTGCATTTAAGTTTCTGCCCCAGTCTGATGCTCAGGTTGAAATTCAGCAGCTCCTCTTGAACATGCCTATATGCCTACATGCACTCAGCTGCCACCATGTGATTGGCTGATAAGATATTTGCATTAACAAGCAGTTGAGCAGGTGGACGTCTTTTAGTGGCAGGTGAGTGTAAATAACAAGACGCCAAACACACTCGACTACAGTGATTGTGTCTCATCAGGAATGGTTTCCGGCGAGTCATAAATCACTTATTAGTGTGTGATTTTCTTTTATAAGTTCTGACAAACAAAGCTACTCATTAACTGAGTCAGGTTTGACTGCACGGCTGTTTTCACCTCTAAAATGGGCTTAAAGGATTTTCAATGCAACAAAGAGTTCAGACTCTAAATGCAGCGCACTATATGTTGCAGAAGTTTTCGGTCTTGTTCCCTGCAGTCTCGTTCTCTCTCGTCACACAAGCACTTTAGTCTCAGCTGGAACCACTCAGTATTTTATCAGCATATTATTCTTTCTACAAAGTGGGGTAGATCATAAAAACACTTGATGCACTAGTGCTGGTTTAAATGACGTAAAACTTGCTTACTATCCTAAAACTGAAGTCACTGAGCTATCATGGCTCGATATCCTCTTTGCTCGCCACTCATTGGTCGTGATCCACTGTCATCGGGCACAATGTCAGCTGGGAAGGATTTGGTTTCCTCTGCTGCACAAGGCAAGTACAGACAAGAGGCTAAGAGGGGGAAAAATGGATTTATGAAATCCGACCAGGCTTCTAGTCTTACAGCATTCTCCTGGAGCTCTGTATGTTATGCTAATGGCTCGTGTTAAGTGTGCGCGCTCGTGTTGTGGGGGTGCATCGCTCATCTCACCCTCAGGGCAAAGAGATAAAAGCTTGTACCGTGGAAGCAAGATAGATTTCATGTCATCAGAATGATAACATAATAAGAGCTCATCAGTACTCATATGTGAAGCTGTGATTTGATTAGGACTTTGTGAAATGAAATTAAGCATGTGGCTGTGTGGTAATATATAAACCTCTGACTCTCATATTGTTGCTTAACCGCATTACAATGAGGTGCATTCAGCTAATGCTGCATAAAACACACAACCGTCAACTTTTACAGTGGATAAAAGTGTTTTCACCTGAGTCCAGCTGTCTTTTTACTGCATCCTTATTACCAAAGGAATGCAGCTATTCTACTGGTGCCTCCTGTTGCAGGAGAAATTCCCGTATAATGGAAATGAGTCCCCAATTGTGGGGCTTGAGACATTCTTCCTTTAAGAGAAGCCTGCATGTCGAGTCATGCTCTTATTTATTTGTTCATCCTTAAAATCCCAGGTGTTGATTAGCTGCAAACCTTAAAGAAAAGCCCCTCTGGCAAAGGCTTAAAAGAGTGGAGGCTTAAACACTACATCAAAGGCGTAAACGCTTTCAGGGGTAGTGCCACTTCACGCTATCGCTCAAAGCTCCACCTGTACAGGAATCCTTTAATCGCACATCTCAGCCTCACCTCGGTGAAATTCTACAGAATCCACTGTGCTTCGGGGAGCTTTCACAAACTGCACTGCATTAAAACAAACAAACAAACAATAGCTGGTGAGGTCAGCAATTAGTGGTTTTGTCATGTAATTAGCAGTCTGCAGTCAGGGTAGGGATGAATCCTATTGTGCAAGAAGCAGGAACAATGCAAAACATTCCTGCACGAGAGCGAGAACTTTTTCACAGATTTAGATATTTTGAAGGAGTTATTTCCTTTGTGGTTCTCTAAACTTTAACTCAAGGTGCTCTGAGGCCTCCCTGATACCGACAACCCTCCTCACTTGTGACTGAAAGCCCCACTTCATGCTTTCTGAGCTGACCCAGTTAGTCAAACACTGGTTTATTTAAATACCAAACACCAACACGTTACTCCATCCACGGCGCCATCGATCCAGCACTTAACTGTATTTTTACTGTCCTGCTATGCCTGCTTCCGTTTGAGACGTGCCGCTCTGCTCTACTTTGTTTTTGCGCACAGCCACAGAAGTAGACCAATCATCACTCTCTGGACTTCACATGACAGGAAAAGAAGGAGTTAAAGAGTTTATTCTGGCCTCAAAGAAGCTACTGGCCTCAAAGAAGCTACTGTTCACTTTTACTGATGCAATCTAATTTTCTGCTTTTCAGAGAGGCTTCAAAAAGGGAGATTGTGCATGCGTGTGTGTGTGTGGTGGAGTATAGAAAAAGGTGATAAGGGTATAAAGTGGACGTACTGTTTCTTAGCCTCTGTGTAAAACCACTGTAGTTTCTTTGAGCTTTCAGCAGAAACGTTCTGGTCCGGTGGGAGTTCATGCAGAGGTGATTTTGCATGGACTCATGAGCGTGACTCTGTTTGAATCATTATACATAAATAGGCATGTGCGATAGCTGTTCATGCAGTAGCTGCTTTCTTTAAATGGGCGATTGAGAAATTTCTCTCGGCTAATACTGCGACACATTAAACAGAAGTGAAAAAACACCTCTAAAACTCCTAATGTGGATTTTTATGATTGCACATTTCAGCCACTTCTGTATCACAAATAAACACAGGGGGGTAACACATAAAATAAGTGGCAACAATAATATCTGTGAAGTTAGTCCAAAGGTTTAATTTCACTGTAAACATCTGCCAAGAGACCTGCACATGACACCAAAAAAGAAATACACAAACAAAAGACACATTTTCTCACGTGTTCCGACTCAGAAACACAGAATTTAGTTTTGTGTACTTTGTGTAGCATCTTTCACAGACGGCTATCACAAAGTGATTTACAGAAGACAAACTAACCACGTAAGTAAGGAGTAAGCTTAACATTCATGAATACAGTGGGTATAATCTGGTCAACATGTGCCGATCTGCACACTGTGAGCACACTTATCCCGTCCCTACAAAGCAGCTGCTTTTTGGCAGAGTACTTTGAAACACATTGTTCCTGTGAGCAAAGCTAACCGAGGCTTTTTGTTAATTCATACGACCTGAACTGGAGCCACAGAGTGTGTGTGAGTGGGGAGGAGAGAGAGTGTGTGTCGCTGTGTATCTGCTATGTTCAGGCACTCTGACATTTCTGCTGCCAGGCTAAAAGTAGCACTCCTTTAGTCATAATTCAGCTCAGCACAGGGCTAACAAAACTTACTTCACACACACTCCCTTTTTTATAACGGCAATTCTGAGTTCAGTGCCACATTGGGGTATTGTTATAGCTGTTGTAGCTAGGACTGTGATGTCTGTTACTTCCTTTATCTGGCTTTTATCTGTGCATTTAAGACACCACACCATGCTTTTCATTAGACTCCACAAAGCGATGACAGTGATGAGTTTCATGCTTGCAATTCTCAGCTATTTCTAAATGAATGGACACTTATTTTTAGACAGAAACAGAATGAAAGCAGGCTTCATATCTGGAGCCAAGAAAGAAGAACTTTGCCAGTGTTTTGTCAGATTTCTTCTTCGAATCTTATTTCCTGCATTGTGGTTAGGATTAAGGTTTAACGTTACAGGAGAAAAAAGGTCTTTGAGAAATGTAACTCCGGCTTTCCCCCTGGATTCGCCGTTTGACCACTTGTGGTGTCGAGGGCCGTTACAAACCTGCAAAACCATGTCACACACGTTACGCTGAGCACATTCAACACAATGCTCATGTGTGCATAGGAAAGATCTGAAAGATTTGCAAATGGTTCACTAACTGTGATTTGACTGAGAAGGAAAATAGGACAGTTGTAATAAATTTGCATGTGGTACCAATAAAAATGAAACACACACACACACACATACAAAAAACAACAGAATAAGCCCATCGCTAATCCAAAGAGCTAATTAGAACAGAAAATATTAGTGAGCCGTATTGTGCAACCTTCCTCTGAGTCTATGAATAAACACACTCATGCCTGCTGGCCAAGCAGCACATGAATCCGTGTGCTGTGATTGGCTGCTTTGTTGCACAGAGTCATGTGTATCTCCTGGCAGCGCTGTTCAAAGGGAACGTCACATTACCATCGGTGAGTATCAGTCAGAAGTGGGTCAGTGGAGGCATTTACATACATTGCACACCAAATGACGAAATAAGTCGGAATATCCTCCTCCGCCCCGTCCACTCGCCATCTGACGAGCTGCAGCAGAGCCTTTTTAAGCCTGCACGGACCCTAAAGATAAATGTATTAATGTATCAAAGGCCTGGTGTTAGTGTGTGTAATCCAATCAGTTGGTGTGTAATTTCACTGCTAAGAAAAGCCAGTGTAAACACAAAACATGGCCGAGCACTTGTAAAGCTCTGATGTGAGGCGTTTGCCTCTGTGAATGAGAGTAATCGACCATTTTGCCACTGATGCAGGGATGTGTTTATCAAAACAAGGAAGGGAAACTGTTTCATTGGAATTAAAGGGACAGTTTGGGGAAGTATGTGTTTTGTTTTCTAGTCAGGATCTAGATTTTAAGAAACACCATCGTCTCATGAGCTTATCTTAGCGTAAAGACTGTCAAAAGTACACTGTTTTTGATAATGTTGCAGAGCCATTTCTGCCTTGACCAGCCTGCATTGCAACAGGTTTGAGAACCTGTTGTTACGTAGCAGAAGCTGCATTCATGGCCAACAAAATCTGCAGGTTCTGCATCATTTGAGTTTTTGCAGCAGCCACTTTGCATAACCGCTGATATCACTGGTTCCTGCTCTGGACCCAGCCTTTTTGTGATGGAAATGATAAATGGACTTGTACTTATAGTGCTTTTCATACTCTATTTAAACACTCAAAACACTTTCTTCCTGCAAGCCTCATTCCATCACATTCACACAAGCCATTTTTCCCATGCCTAAGTGCTTTCAAAATAAAATTCACACAGTCGAGCTCTGATGGATGAATCGGAGCAGAGTGTAGAATCTTGCCCATGGTTACTTCTGTGTTCAGACTACAGGATGTGAAGGTCGGTGTATCCTCCCATTTAGTGGACCACCCACTCCATCTCCTGAGCTACAGGGGCCTGAAAACCAGTTCAGGATTCTGCACCAGAACCATCACAGCATTTGTGGGAATGAAGCGTATGTTTTTAAAAAGCTAATATTTTTTTCATGCCAAAAACAGAGGAATAGCTTTTTGCAAAACACTGAGCTGTTCCTTTAACTAGACGAGGGCACATTAAAGACAAAAAGTGTCATGTGATGCACATGAAACTCAGAGCTGATCTATAAAGCATCGATATCTGTTATTGTGTCGTCTCAGTCCCGATGCTGGGGATTACTTTTCCAACAGTTACTACCCGAGCTGACACCTTTCTCACCTTCTCATGAATAATCATCAGTAAAGTTCTGCTGCACTTCTGTTGCTCATCACTCTTCCAGCTTCCAGCTCACCTCAGGTTATGATTACAGTTTGTTCTAAAATAACAAACACCCCCACCCCACCCAAAAACAAACATGTTAAAGAGATTTTCTTGTGGAGAATAATGCTTGGTTAAAAACATCTGCTTGTTATACAAGAACGCCCCCACACGCTGCAGAGGGCACGGCTCCTCTCTGCTTTCTAAAAAGGGTAAAAGTTTGAAATCGATTAAAAAAAAAAACTGCAGAGAGCGCCTGCGATGAAGGGAAACTCGAGACACAGCTGAAGCATTCATTACACTGACCGTGACTAATTACTGGATGTACGAATTTTTTATTTCACAAATCTATGTATCTCGAGGTTACTCATTTTCCATCTCTGTGTTTAGGAGAGGCTACTCAACTGTGCCGTTGACAACGCCACCTACACAGCTGGGGAGATCCCTCTGGTGCGCCCTTCAACCATCATTTTTGCCCTTTCTTTAATCCTGATCGTTTCCACAACTCACAAACCAACCAGTATGACCGCGCCGCAGCGCTGGGGCAGCTGTCTCGGCCCTGCAGCCCACCTGTAAACCCACGCCCGCTTTCAAACACTTCACATTTGACCCTTGGCAATCCTACCGTCCTCGTAGAAGACGTCCTCCGCTTCTTCGCGCATCATCTCATCCAGGTCATCCTCTGCAATGTCGGTCACGGCCATCACTATTCCTCCTCTTCTTTCTCTTCTTCTCTCCCTCCTGTCCTCCTTCAGCTGACTAGTCGGAGCCTCAGAGAGAGAGAGAGCGACTGGGCTGTAAAAATTGAATCGACGCCGGCCCGGCCTCTTCGCTTCAGGCGACAGTCCGATCGCCGGCAGGATCCTCGCACGAGCAGGAGGGGACAGGGACTGAGCTGAGCTTCAGCTCTCCGCACGAGAACGAGTGCGTAAGTGCCAGGTGAAGTGTGTGTGTGTGGGTGAGAGAGAGGACTCCCAGCGACCTTCACCAAGTTTCAGCAACAGTGCTGATTTCATAACATCCTGTGCAATGCTGAAGTGAGAGCGTGCCGGTTGGAGAGCACTTGTATGAGTAACTGTGCGCATGTGTGCGAGCGTGCAGCACGGGGAGGGTCAGTAGTGTGTACATGTGTTTCTTCATGTGTGTGTGTGTGTGTCCGTATGCACATTATGGCTCTCCACAATGAGTCAGCTCGAGCGCCTGGTGATTTAACCAGAATAATTAGATTCTTTATTTTAAGCCGGCAAGGACATGCGAAGAGGGTGTGAAAACACACCCTGTGTGTGTGTGTTTGTGTTTGACATGGTGTGTGAGACATGAAGCTGGCTCTGCTTGTCATTCCTTCACAGCTCACTAGGAATCATGGGACCACAATGATTGCTCCCTCTATTTTTTTTTTCTTTTTTGTGGCCCGCTGTGAGGAGGCCTTGGCAGAGCCGGTAAAGTCTGTTGTCATCTGCTGTTGCTGAAAGCCTCCACAGAGCTGCTCATGCAGCAAATAAGCACGCTCACCTGCTCTGAAAGAGACAGATTTAGATTCAGACAGAGTGGGAGAACCTCTCGCATAATAGTAGTTTTTACATGTCAGTCTTTTGCTCAAGACTACACTCAGTCACACAGTTGAAATCTGTGTTTAGGGAGCGCAAACGCAGATTACTGGCCTTTACAAATATGCTTTAAAACAGCGTAAAGCCTCCGGATTCTTTCAGTCTCAGTGTTAAAGTATTCAGTCAACTTTTAGTACAGTAAATAATTGTTTAGTACAAGATTTCTCTTTAGAAGCAATGCTTGACTCGAGTGATGCATCTACAAAGTGAGTAATTTATCTTCGTACTGGATATTCATCCTGGTCTCTGTCATCTGTTCCATATATTCATGCATTTATAGAAAGGGTGTTCGTGCGTGTGAATAAAGAGATGTTGCCTCCAGCTCTTTGGCCTTTATAAATGAATATTTTTTTCATTTCACCTGAATACACGACAGTCTGATAAATCTTGCTGACTGAAAAGGTTTTAAAGTCTTTCTATAAGAAAACAGAAACAAATGTAATGCTCACTGTAAACGTCTCAGGTGGAACAAGAATTAGAGTCTACAGTGATACTAGCACCTCTCCAAGTCTGTGCATTGGTGCTGTGGTACTTATTGACCATACAGCTGTGGTCATCTCGTGTGCGTTCACCTCCACTCATCACAGGTGTGAATGTAGTGGTAATTTGGGGGTTTTAATGTTTTCCTTGAGCTGTTGCTTTTCAAGGATACAATGAATAAACAGCATACGTCTTTAATGGACTTTAAAAACAAGAATTGGGTGGAAAATTTTCAAGTTTCAAAGTTTAATTGGTTAGAAACATGTTTCCCTGCAAGACAAAAAAAAAAAAAAATCTAAATATGAACTAAAGAAACAAAATAAATTATAATACAAAAACAATTAAAAACAAATAGTAAAAACAGCAGATGAGAAATACAGTAGAAATATAAGCTAAATGCTTATGGTGACCATCAGCAAACTTCTGGCATAAGCAGAAGAAATCACTAAAAGCCCAAAACCCCAAAATGAGCATTTGACCTCAACTGGACATTCTCAGTCTTTATCTGCAGGTATCAGTGTAAAATACCTTTAAATCCAGCAATTAAGAATGCAAGAGACAAAACATTTAAAGAGATTAACAAAGGAAAGCCCAATGCTTCATAGACAGGAATTTAAGTAGATATAAATTACTCACATGTATTTTTATTTTTAATTTATCAGAATTTCAGGACCTGGACCACACCCCACTACCCTTCTGGTCATACATATATAATCACTCGCCCCACACACCCGTTTTGTCATGTTTCGGCTGTGTGGCAGGCAGGAAGTGGACCCAAACGCAAGCTCGCGGAGGCAGGAATAAACTCAAAACACAGTTTTATTGCTGGACAGGAAAACGGCGAAGCAAACTGACATGAAACTAAACTGGGAAACAATACACTGGTACACGGAGAAACACACGGCCATGAATGAGGGAGACGCGGACCTAAATACACAGAGGGTTAACAAGGGGAGTGGGCGCACACGGGGAACACAGGTGACACTGATAATCATAACGAGACAGGGCAGGAGGGAACACAACATGACGCATACTGACGAGGGACTGTCAAAGTAAAACAGGAAGTGCACAGAGGTTCAGACAGGCGGAGAGAGAGAGGACAGACATAACGGGCTGGGGAAGACATTGAGTGAAACACAAGGAGGGGAAACGAGGGCTCACAGATACACAGAGGGGCACACAGGGGGTAAAAGTCACAAGGGGAAATCAAATAAGAAACAACTTAACAGAGCAACCCAGGAACCATGGCCTAAATAAAGAACAAAATACAAAAATACATGAAAACTAAGAATGCTGGGCCAACATGGCGCAGGATCATGACACGTTTATTCTCATTCCCTACTTTAGCTGCAGCTGTCACCCTCTCTCAAAGGTATCAAGCTCAGGAGCTGCTGTGGATCCTCAGTGAGGCTCTCTCCAAACCAGATTGGTGCTTTACTCTCACTAAATGTTTGGCACCTGCATTTGGCGTTTGAGTCCTTGTTACTGAATAGTTTTTATGCCTTACGCCTGGAGGAATTAAGGTAAATAAATCTTTTAAACTGTAAGAAATCTTGTCAGGTAGCCTAATGTTAGGCCGCTTGACCTAAATAGAAATAAAGGGGGTTAAACAGCACAGGCTGGCACTGAACGCATGTGTTGTGCTGTTTTAGAGAAAAACAAAAGCATGTGGAACGGCTTGGATATATTTTTGGAGTCCTGTCATGTTGTGTTGCATAATGACAAACTCTCTAGTCTAGTGCACTTTATAAGTCTGAAGTAGTTTTCTTCCAGCTTTTTTTAAAAGCTTTGGTCCATCCCCAGGAGGCCCTTTACCAGCCTCTTTCAAGCATTTCATGTCCACTCCTAAATTACTGCTAACATGCAGCGCTTTGTGTCTTTTTGACCTTTAATTTATTCTTAGATGGAAACGGTTTGTTTTTTTAAAAGCAGGCAGACACAGAACTTTCTTCCTCTTTCTCACACTGTGCCTACATCTGCCAGAAAGCAGTTTCTCTGACTCACCCCATTTAGACAAACCAATTTCAAACCAAAATAGAAAGTAGGCCTCATGTCAGTTCATTATCACTTTTCCTTCAGACTTCCTCTCCCCAGCCGCTGGCTCCCTTCAAGGCCAAAGCTTGAGGGAATAAACTCATTTTCACTGGGGCTAGTCCAGACAATCCGGACACATCGCAAAAGGACTCGCAAAGAATGTGAGACCTAAGAGTTGTTTTAAGCACGTCTTTGGGTTAAGAGAAAGGCTCGCTTTATGAGAGTATTTCCTGTTTGTGTGAGGTCGATAAGAGGCACAGAATGTGTCTTTGGTACTGTTTGTTAGAGATGTGCTCAAATCTTATCTGCCAATCTGAGGCAACACAGAATCTGTGAAGATGGCTAAAACTGGCTGCTACAACTCAAAACCCAAAGATGAAGTCATTCAAAAAAAAAGAAAGAAAGAAATCTGGCCCAAAATTCTGATTTTAACCAATTCAATTACATTAAATTTTCTATGTAACTGTATTAAGTAAATACAATGTAAATTCAATTTCAAATGAATTTTACTTCCACATTCAGTTCATACCAAGCATGTTTTCCTTTACAATTAATCATTTGAATAAATAAGCCTTTGATTTGATATATTTTAGTTGTATTTTACTCTTGCTTTATATTTATTGAGGGTCCACATTTCCACGCACAGCAGTCAGCTGCTTCCGTAGGAATTAAGAGGTAAGGAAGCATCCAGGTTGATCATCAGCAAATATCAGCACCTCTTTAAAAGTGGATGTTTTCATAGTTTGTAGGTGTGCAACATTCAGGTGTGTTAACCCAATGACACAGTCTTCCCTGCAAATTCACCCAAGGTCAGAGTGCGCAATGCTCAGAACAACTGCAAAAAACCCAAGAGCTACATGTCAGACTGTGCAGGCCTCAGTTAGCATCTTAAATGTTAAAGTTCATAAAAGTACAGTTAGAATAAAGACTGAATATGTGTGGCTTCTTACAAATAATCATATGAACATCCTCTCTGGAGAAATATGACGCTATCTGCATCAAGCTGCAAGTGCTGCAGGAGCCTCTGCAGCAACGAACCAGGAAGCAGAATCAGTCAAGCTGGAGCTGACAAGATTAGCCTACTAATGTAAAAGCGGAGTGATTGAAAACTAACTTAATTTGTTAATAGATTCATGTTTAATCACCTATTGTCCACAAACAAATAAAATGAAGAGCAAGAATTTTAAGTAATGAAAACTGTGCATGAGAGCAATCTGAAAGGCTTCTTCTTCTGAATGCTGTCTTATGATCACGCAGCCCTGCAAAGATCTTTCTCTTTGATTAACGCAACAAGAACCGCACTGTCTCCTTGCAAGTTAAACTCGAGTGTCGGACTAAGTGACGGATCATAATTAATGCTCGCCAACCAGACTGCTGCTTCACAGCTAACAGCAGTGACATTTTGACTCTCTGCTCTTTGTCGCAGGGAGGGAGAGTCACTGGTCAGGCAGGCAAGTAAACAGAAAACACAGTGACACATGCAAAGCAAAGCCCACTGTCTTATGCAGATTCATCCCACTCCCATCTGTGCACTGCTATAATGAGCTGGTTCTGCTGCTGACTGTGTCATCATTATGTGCAAAACATTGTTGTTGGTTTTTTTCCTTAAACCGAGGCTCACTTTATTCACAGCAAAAATGGTGCATGCAGATATCGGAAAATATGGGAGCTTCTCTTCTCTTTCTGTGACCGTGAACTGTTGCCGGCCTGCAGCGCCGGAAAATGGGGTCACATCTGGGCAGCGTTTGCCCTGCTGCGTTTCAGTGGCCGGCTATTTGTTCTGACCACCAGAGAAAAAGCCCCTGCTTCGGGAAATGCAAACACACAACACCACGCATACGCACAAATGACTCTTACACACTCATATGATACAACTGAACACACACACACACAATACGACCAAAACAAAACACACACACACACATACACAGTTGTAACTGTCGCACAATCAGACCCGCTCTGTACAATGGTGCCGTTTGAATGGGGTCAAACAATGGAGCTCTTTGGCATCTGAATCAAGCCAGATGATGAGTATCCCAGGAGGCTGAATAGGCGGTTTCAGCCTCCTACACGGCCGCTCTTCTGGCCCTGAAAATATGCATCAGTATGTTGCCTGTTACCATGGCTTAAAATATCAGTTATTAGCATGAAAGCAGCAACTCTTTAGCATCCATGCTAATTCTGTGGCGCTTGACAACTGAGCTCTTGCATTAAAGACAAACTGCCCCGATAACTTTTATGGACTGGTGGGGAGACTCCAACGGAGCGCATCACTAAGTGTGTGTTTCTATATTGTTATCGTCCCTGAGCTAGCATTAAAAGCTGTGACTGGTCTCTGTGGCCACAAGTTTAAAAGGCCACTGAGAGGCTTGCACTGACAGATTTAATGGATGCATGCCTTGATTTTGTCTTTTTATACCAGTTTCAGTCATTTAAATGCTTCTCTGGCAAAGATGATAACATTCATGTTATAAATTAAAAACAAGAAAAACAAAAGAAAGAGTCCACTTATACATTCACTGCACTAATTCCCAACCCTTACGCATAAATACTCACAAAAATAGTCAGTGTTGTTATTGGATTTTTTCCTTATATTGCAGACCTTTAGTTAGCATTTAGGTCAGTTTTACTGTCCTTCTAGAGATTCTGGTATTTTGTTCAGTCTGGTTAGGACCATTGATGCATACACCACATACGCAAAATTTTTCTGTAGCGAGCAGCTTAACGCATTTTTTTTGTTCAAGAAAGATGTTACTGGTCTGTTACTGTTACTCACATTCCACACGGCTGCATACAAGTCGAATGAATCTAGTAATAGTTAAATACAAGAATGACTGTGTCTCTGAAGCAGCTTTGGCTAGCCTCTAGCTGTTGCTCTGAGGGAAGCTGACGAGCCTGTTGCTGGTTATGTAATGAAGGAAATGCAATGAGTTAAAGTCTGGACGTATAACCAACATGCCAGCTAAATAAAAAGTTACTTCTGTGAGTTACTTTTCTCACTAGAGAAAAGGCCTTTGCACACCGGACGCGTTAAATCTGAGTGAAAATTTAAATTTCACTCTCACATATGACAATAAACTGATCTGACCAATCAGATCACTATATTTGGCAACGTGACAGCTTGTAGCTCAAGACATACACAGGTATATACAATGACATACAAATAGTAAAATGACACTATTTTACCTCAGAGACACAATTAGATGCTGACTCAGGTCAATCGCCTCCCTCAAATGATTTCTCTGCCTCCTCAGATGTGGTCCCAACTCTGCCAACGAGAGCTCAAACTGCCCCACTGATGTCCTGAAATATGTACGATAGCAGTCGTGATCCAGCTTCAACTCCTGAATCAAACCATGAAATTCTCCCTGCTGCTGTCTGCTAGTGAGAATTAGATGAACCCAGAATCTCAGTTTCTTCCTTTTCCTGTTTCAGGAACATCAGGACCAGCTCATCATCGCTTGATGTTGATTCTATCGACTGTCGTGCATTTTTTGAGGACAAATATTTTGCAAAATAGCAATGCTTCTTACACAACAAGTTCCCTTCTGATGATTTTTTCACAACACACTTGATGTGGCCGTGGGTTGTGCTGTAATTTAGCAGATTATTGCTATTATCAGTGTAAAAATTACTTTCTAAAAGAAATGTTAACCAGCGCTAATTGGGATAAATAAATTATAGAAAGCTCTTCTTTTAGACTATATTTTAAAGGGAGCAAACATGCTGCTGATAAAACTTCTTGCAGGCTTTTCTCTTGAAAGATTTCCAAACTGTGATCTGGTGTCAGTGCATAACAACTGCTGATATAACACTAACTGAGAAGCTCTTCAATAATGCACTAACGACTTAAAGCAATAAACAAACGAGCAATAATACTAAGAGTGTGAATAAAGAGGAAAATACGCCCAACCCACAGTAAGCTGACACTACACAAACTGCCATACACAAAGTGCATTTTGCAGTAAAGTTTGTGCTGCTCCAGGACTGATCAGAGATCTCAAACACATGAGGCAGGAGGTTTAACGAGGAGACTTATGGGAAAACTCTCCTCCAAAAAGTTCTTGATGTCAGCCTGACTTCCTCTGCTGCACCCTGACAGATGGATATTCATCTGAGGTGGTGGGAATGAGGTGAAGGCAAAAAATATCACATCATTTTTGGAAGACGGTGGAAAAGTGTCCTCAGGCCAGCTCGCGTTTGATCATTCCCACAGACTAATGTGAGCATGAGCCAGAGAGGATGAGGAGCGGAGGAGAAAAAGAAGACACAAGGGGGGGAAAAAGGAGACCTCTATCATTCCCTCTCCTTTTCTCTTTAGCCAGGCCTCGGTCTTTTCTCTCTCTCTCTCTATAAGAAAGATGACAAAATGGGATGACTGTGAATGGGTGGCTGGTTACCCGGGTAACAATAACGAGGGCACTGCGTGGCAAATCCAATTTGCCATGGCACTTTCTGACTCATTGGAGGTGCACGTGTGTGAGTTAGTGTGTGTCCTGCACATTATGGCTTCATGTGGCTAAGGGAAGACGGCCATGATGTGCCAAACCGCCACCAAGCCTGCACATATTCATGCATGCAGACGTGCACGGGCCAAAACATCTGCTCCAGCTTCCTGAAACGTCTTTAAACCCCACAAGGATGCAAACTATAGAGAAGATCTATATGTTATAGCATAGGGTAGTGGCATAGTGTTGTAATCACCTGAGAGATACAAGAAGGAGAACTCGTATTTTGAATCTAAGAGTGGATATAATGATTCATGCATAAAACACAATGTAAACAGTGCAGACTGCTGAGTTACATCCTTCATGAATCAGCCTGCAAACAGAGAACAGAGAACATGAGAGTGAATGAACTTCTAAAACAGCAAACGAGTTGTGAAATCCTACAAGTATCATCCGCTCTCACATTATTCAAGAGAAACCACATAAACCGACTTCCACTGGGACAAACCTGCAGCCTGTGATTGCGTCAGAGCGCTGCGTGGTTTAGCGTGCAGGCAGAGCTCGGTGAGATGACAGACAACAACAGAGGCTGGTATTGAAAACACACAGAAGTAACTTTGCAAGAGAACAACTAGTAGATACCTACTGTAAGCATATCGATATCTTTTCATCTTAATGTGGTTGTATGTCTTGACTCTGCGATGCATTGTGCCAGAGGATAATCCAAAGCGATGCCTTCTTAACAGTGTGAAGCCTGCTACTCCTTTTGTGCTGTCACCACTTTCTATTTTTGTGTTCTCTCTCCCTGTCTCTCCCTGCCGCTATTGTATTTTGTCTTTCTTTCCGCTTCACAATTGGATCCTTTTCTCTTGCTCATTCACTCTTTGCCTTTCTGTGTCTGTCAGAGTGCAAAGAGGGCATCAGACAATGGCCGCAATACAGCCGCTGCACGACGGCTGTGCGGGCTGGCACCGCAGAGATGGCGGTATTCATGCTGTGGCCTGCTGCTCCCGGGTACACCTGGAGGGAAGAGATAACAGGCGGCTGAAGCGCTCAGTCAAAAGAATCAGCGGACCTCGACCCTGTCTGTTCGTTTGGTCTCTGTGACCCTGAGTGCTAATTTTACGCGGATGTCCTCGATGCACGTTCACGCTGCTGATCTATGTGGGGTTTTCTAGGGTGTACAGACAGTGGTCTGAAAAAGAGAAAATATTCAGGAAGTGGCAGTTCTCTAGGTGCAAATGTTCACACAGACTCACCAAAATTGGATAACAGAAGACGTTGTCTGATTAGTCTCAGTTTTTCTAGTGACATAGGGTCAAAATTTGGTGTAAACAACATCAAAACTCGGATCCATCCTGCCTTGCTTCAACAGCTCTGGCTGCTGGTGGTGTAATGAAGTAGGGGATATTTTCTTGGCACATTCTGGGCCCCTCATCACCAACTGAGCAACGCTTAAACACCATAGCGTATCCTAATATTGTTGCTAACCAGGTCCATCCCTTTGTTACCACAATGTTCCCATCTTCTAGCTGGCCTGGCCTGTCACAAGCTCAGATCATCTCAAACTGGTTTCCTGAACATCACAATGAGTTCACTGTGCTGTATGGCTTCCACAGTCTCCAGATCTCAATCCAACACAGCACATTTGGGATGAGGTGGAACAGGAGATTCGCATCACACGTGCAGCCGACAAATCTGCAGCAACTGCATGATGTCATCATCTCAACAAGGACCGAAATCTCATGGCACAGATTCAACCCCATGTTGAATCTGTGCCATGAAGAATTATGGTAATTCTGGAGGGGAAAAGGTGGTCCAACATGGTACTAGCAAGGTGTACCTAATAAACTGGCCATTTGGTGTATGTCACACATCCTCTGGGATTGGCTGACAGACCTTCAGTGCACACCTGTGTGACTGTATTACAGTCAGACAGATCAATTCAGTGGTAAAAGGGGGTCTAACCCAATCCCTTTTAAAGTGATCAGTGAAAAAGTGTAGCATGATATCATGCAGCCAGCTCATGTATACATGGCCCAGCCTTTTCTTTTTATTTTACATGTTACAGTCATCACTCCACTCGGCGTGTTAGCAGATTTCTGACAGTCGATATGCCCGAGCTTCAAACAGATCATTAAACATTTTCCTGTTGGGGAGATTCAGAAGCTAAATGAAAAAAATTACCACAGGGTGGGGTAACAGGGTGGCAACAGTTCTGAAAACCACAATTTCCTCTCCCACGCCTCCCAGTACATCACTGTGTCCTCTAGTTTACATTTCAGCCATCACCTGCTGACTACAAAAAGGAGAAGTCAACTTTCAAAATCAGAAAGTGGAGAAAACATAAGACACTGACAAATGAAATGGGTCGTGTTACTAAGATCAACTTTTTGAGGCCTTTGGTTGTGTTAGTCCTGTGGTTAAAAGGTACATATGCAGTAAATATAAAACATCTTAAAAGTCAGTGGTGAAAAAACCCCCAAACAGATTTATAGATTAAACGAGTTGAAAATATGGTAACACAATTTCTGAGAACTAGGGTGGGGACGTGGAAGGAAGGTTGGGCAATAGTGTGTAAAATAACATTAGCTCCCTGTTGCAGCTGTATTTCTCAGAGAATACAGAATGAACACAAATTACAGCACTAATAAAAAGTGTCACAATTAGGAAGTGGGCTCAGGGTGTATACCAAATCAGAGGATGACAGAAGCAGTCACAGTTTTATACTTTTAGCCTTTCTGCCCCGATGGTCAGAGGAACGGGGGCAGAGCTGAAAACTGTGATGACGGCACATCATCACGCATGAAAGCCCTTTAAAAAACAGACTAAAAATCTCTGCATGTGTGTGTGAGCATATGTGTATGAAAGCGTGCTTTCCCAGAGTCTAGCTTTGCATCAGGTCACTCTAGAATGATGACATCTGCCTTGACTTCACATCTGTCCTTCTCCCTGAAGTATGATGGTGGACTAATAACGGCAACCACGCATGACCTACTTACAAAACAATATGATCCTGGCACTGCTTTTTTACCTGTTAAATATAAAGACATTTCACATATTTCCTGCAATTCTTCTCGTGTTAATAATGGATCAAACTTAAGCAGGAAACGAGTTACACAGTGATGGTGGAATGATTTGTCACTAATGCTGGTTGTCATTTGACATTGATGCAGACAACAGAATGAGACCTACAACTGAACACTTTTAAGAAAAAATTCTACAAAACCCTTTTTTCCCATAAATTTGGAATTGCACCTGAAAAATACTGAAAGGTGGCAAGAGACAGATTATAGAGCGGTGGTCAAAACTGATAATCTGACGTTTCTACCCCAGTGTGAGTGATGCACGACTACAGATCCCACATTTTTGTGAAAGCAGTTCAGTAGCTTGCTTTCCTAAATTCTAATTAATAAGATCATAATCATATCATTAAGTTATCTGATTAAAGAAAACTTATAACTTGTTAACTCTCATTAGAAAATAATACTGCAGTCACAGAACGAGGTAGCTGTAACTTGCCTGCACTGCACTGCAAAGCCATTTTCAAACACAGCCCCAGTATACCGATTTTATTTATACAGCATCAAATCACAACAGCAGTCGCCTCAAGGTGCTTTACATTGTAAGTTAGACCCTACAATAACATGTACAGAGAAAAACCCAGAAATCACATGACCCCCTATGAGCAAGCACTCGGGGATGTCGCGCACTACCAGTCTGACTGCAGTTAGGCCAGATGGACTTCAGTGGATAAACCTGACTTTTTACTGGGTAAGATTAGCTTATCTGATAAAGCTGATGAGTGGCTAGCTCCTGGAGATAGCAGCTGGAAGTCCAGTAAGAATACACATGTATTAATACCTTGTGCATCCAGATCAGCTTCTCTTTTATGTGTTGGAATCTGTGTTGACGTTAGTGTTTAGTGGACTCCATTTCTAAACTAAAAGCACCTTTATTGAGGTATTGCCATCATGCTAACATGTCCACCAAATACACATTTATCCCTTGTGACAAATGATTGTATCACATCCAATATTGCAGAATGGCAGGCAATGTGCATATGACATCACCCAAGAACCCTCAGGATCTCATGTTAACATCTCGATGTCTGATGCCATGGATCAGCTTCAAAGGTCTTGTGACGCTCATGCATCAGTACATGAGAGCAGCCTTAGAAGTAAATGAGACCTACACAGGATTATGAGGGTGGTTGTAATGTTATGACTGATGTATTGTGATCAAAGCCCTATGTATAGTAGATATACAATGGTATCATGTGATTGTAATCTTCAGGTGTTCACTGTGGGCACTGTAAAGGAGCGGAAGAGAGGCGCTTGAATTTAGGAGTTAGCTTAAAAGTCACATCATTCAGATTCCAGCAGAACATTGATCTAAAGTCATCACACATGGGCTAGTCCATAGGTTAGGGTTGTAAATTGATATGGTATCATTATTAATACACGATTCTTCACACATCGGCCACAAAAAACGCTGAATGCGGCAACAAGGCTCCAAAACATAAAAGCTAATCTGAGCACAGCTTGATCAAAATATAAGTAAACAAAACTAATCTGAACAAACTGTGTTCTTGGCACTGAAGCACTGAGATCACAGCTAGGCTGGGACTCCGAAAGTATAACCCAGCCCTGTTATTCACAGTAAGTCTGAACTATGAAATAAATGCCAGAAATCTTTCAAACTGAAGTGGTTGTTGGACCTTCTGACAAATTAAAAAAAAAGAAAAGGAAATTAAATATCAGTTTGCACATGTGAGTTTTAATTTACAATAACTTTAAAAAAAAATGTGAAAAGGTTCTCTAAAGGAAAAGAAAGAAGGAGACTCTCCCACAGCAATGCAGAGTCACACAGATGCCTTCTTTCCGGTTCATCAGCATTTCAATGGTGCTTCTCAGTAGTGAAGCCAGCATGCGTTTAAGTAACGCTGGCATCTCGGTCTCTTGCAAGCAAGAACACACACACAATGACGTTAGTCTGGCATCCTTCTGAGGGGAATGGACACTCAATAGCACCACATCCTGACCACCATGAAACCCGGCAGTTCCACCGAGAAGCACAAAGAAGAAACTGTCAGCGCCGTCCAAGCCCGGTGACGTGGGAACCGTGAGCTCACGAGGATGCCAGCTCTTCCTGTTTTGGCCTTGAGATGCTTCAGCTGGCTCAAAGTTTGACTACTCAGCCCGATGCTTTTCTGTGAGAACCTCTCATTCATGTCTCAGTGAAAAGACAGAAATAATAAGATGGTAGGAGGCGGTTTGCTGTGTGTGGTGTGTCTAGTCATTGATCAACTCTGAAAAGAAGAAGTTCTTTAATGCAGCAAGTGACTCCTACAAGGTTATTTGCCGCACCCATATTTCAAAATCGAAGCATGTCGGGAAAGATATGACTACGTCTCTTTATTGTAACAAAACATTCATGATATTACATTTTTGAACCATAAAGTTGCTTCATTGTCTATTTTTTCCAAACATGATACGTTGTGGGTCATCAGGAACGAAAAGAGTCCAACAAGCTGAGGGCGAGGTCAATGTGAACTTTTCTCTCATTTCTTCTGAATGAAAACAAGAACAATAATAGCAGCAGCAGCAACAACAGGATACTTGATCGATTTGCTCTTTCCATTATAGAGTGGGGTCAGAGTGCAACGCCCTGGAGAACTGGCTGATATTACTCACTCAGCAGTGAGTGTTTGCAGAGCTTCACCCTGAGCTGTGGCTGTACTCAATACTTTTACAGGTTGGTGTATTGATACCAAGTGGCACCTTCTGGAGGACGAAAGTTAAAGCCATCTGCAGTTCCTTGAATGGCCACTTGGGGATGAGTTAATCCAGTATCAAGGCTTCTCAGGTCTCGTGTGACTTCATGTCGCGCATGTTACTTAATAGTTGTTTGCCATTTTGTACCTGATATAAAATATATATTCATGTATTCCCTGACTGGTTGGTAGTCAAGGAGGTTTCTGGCTGTTGCCGGATAAAATCGATGAAACTGGTCTCTAGGCCTTTGCGACTGGGTCTTATTCTTCCTGATCATATGTTGTCGCCATGACTGTTATACATTTAATGCAGCATTTTGACAATTCAGTGGTTTAATCAGTTACTAAGTAACTTTAATCAGTTACTAAGTAACTGATTAAAGAAATACTAGAATTTCACCCAGTAGAACTGAAGCACAACCTTCTTGGATGGTCTGAATCAAACAACAAGCCACGATAATAGTCAGAGAATATCCAACAGCACAAACAGTGAACAGATGTCAGCTCAGTGACACTACATAGTTAGAGATAAGGCCTAGCAAACATAGATGAGCTCCAGCAGCCTTTGTCAGGACACCTTTCAGTCAATGTGGGCTTGCTCTCATCTCCAATCTCCAGGTGGATGAATTATTCTTACTGCAATGTGTCTCTAATCTCTGTCTGTGTGTTTGTTTCTTTGTCTGCAAACTCCTCCCAGACAATCATGAATAGAAGGACCAAGTTTGGCACAAAGGTACATCTTAGGCCCATGGAGGTTATGATGTCATCATTTTGCCTAGCACCCTTAGCCAAACAAAAAATGGTGCCTGAAAGTAGCAGTTCAGCCTATGAACTCATAAGCAACAATTTTGTGAGGTAACAAAGCAAACAAGCTCAGGGTTGTTTTCCTGCACACAGTCAGTTAAGGTGCCCCCTGCTGGCTAATAGAAAGAATACAAGCCTCACTTTTTCTACCCGGAATCTATGTCCATCCTTTAAATACAGTTTATGCATTTTACTGTTTTTTAACATTTATAGATTACAAAAACTTGCACGTTAACAATTGCCTCATTGTATGTCTAAGCTTACAGGCGTCATTATCAAGAACTCAAAATACTGAACTATATTGCATAGGACATAATGAAGAAACCCACAATCATCATGTGAGCGCCTGTGTTGCCTGTACATTTTCTTCTTTAGGAAACACATTTTACTTTGTTCTTTGCTCCCTCTGTCCCTCACTCTCTCTTTCCTTCTATAACTCCTTCTCTCTGTGTTCATGAGCAGCCCACGCAGCAGCCCAGCTTGTTGACTTTATTGTGTGAAATTACAGAGAGAGGGCCAACATGACTCCATTTACACGCACCCTGGAAACCTGTAGAAATAATTATTTTCCTGCAAAGATAGTGCAGAGCGCAGAGAAATGTATGGATGAGAGGGAAAGAAAGAAGAAAGAGGGGAAAAAACAAGCGTGACAGGAGGAGAAAAAGAGGAAAACTGGGACAAAATATGAGCAAGCAGCGAAAGAGAGAGAGAGAGAGAATCATGTCTAGCTACAGCTGGAAAAATGAGCCGAGGCAATATGTAATCTCCTCTGATGTAGTTTGCATCACACCGCCTTCCCGCATCAGTGGCAGCAGAGTTACAGTGGTGAGGAGGCGCGTTGCTATGGAGTGGGAAGATTTTTTAGAGAGTGAGCACCATTATGTATCTGATTGGAGAGAAGAGAGCGGGGGGTGGTGGGGAGTGGGGGGTGAATATCTGGAGGGAGGAAGGGGGAAAACTGGAAGAGAGGGAGGGAGGTCGCAGGGCATGAGGATGGTGAAAGGAGGGCGGATGGGAGAAAAGGAAGCAATAAAGTAAATGCAGCAGGGCAGAGGTGAGGGACAGAGAGGGGCAAAATAGGGAGGTGGCAACAACAGAATGAAGGAGGAAAGTGCACAAGTGAGGCAGGTCACAGAATAACACAATCTGCTTAAGTGGTTTATTTTAATCATCTTCATCATGACTTCAGCTCCATTTAGAGGAAAACAGCCTGACAGATAAACTGGCCACAGTGGGTGTGCATGTGCGTGTGTGTCATCATCAGAGGAAAGTAATTTTTCCAGCTTCTGCAATACTCATAAAATCAAACAGCTGATGCTTGTTGACTTCAGCGCAGTGGCAGAAAAGGGGAAGAATGCATTTTAACCTTGACAATAGAAACACACTGCTGAATGGAGAAGAGGTGCAGCCTTTCTGTTGCTTCACTTCCCTCTAAGCTTAAGATAGGAACATACAGCATGTGCCTACTGTATGTTTGTGGTGAGCTAAAGGGAAGCATGCATATTACCTAACTGTGGAGGCCCCCTACTGCTCAGTACTGGAAACAGTTCAGTGAAGGGGAAAAAAACAACACAAAAAAATAAACAATGGCGATGTTAAATGCACTGGTTCTTATATAACACTTTTCTACTATATCTGAGCGCAAAAAGCGCTTCGTACAGCGTTTACACAAGGACTTCTGATTGCGTTCTGTCTGACACTGATGGATGCATCGGTTCGGTGTCTTGCCCAAGGACACTTTGACGGACAGGAGCAAGCAGGGATCAAACCACCAACCCTCCAATCAGTAAATGATCTGCTCTACCTCCTGAGGCAGGGATAGCTCAGTAGGTAGAGTGTTTGCCCCATGATCGGAAGGTTGGGGGTTCGACCCCACTGAACGGCTACCCTGAGGTACCCCTGAGCAAGGTACCGTCCCTACACACTGCTCCCCGGGCGCTGCACTGGTGGCTGCCCACTGCTTCACTGGGTGAATGGGTTAAATGCAGAGGAGTAATTTCCCTTCGGGGACTAACACAACACACACACACACACACCCCCTATGTTCTGCTTCCTTTATGAGCAAGAGGTTTATTTATTTAATCACACTGACAAGTGATAAATTATCATTTTGTGTTAGAAAGACGGAGAAGTCCAGATGGGATTATTGTGCATTATATGGCATCGAGGTTTAAAGAAGGAACCTGTGCACGTATAAATCACCAGTCCATAGATTTCTGTCATCCCACAAGTGTTCAAGTACTTAAAGCCACCAGTGAACAGTGACATTAGAAGCACGGTACCCACTACTCCGTCTCCAGTGAATAACTACCCCTCACAAACAAAGGAAGTGGCAACAGGACATTTTGAAATGGAGAGCAGAAAAAGAATGTGTAAACACACTCAGAGATAATCGCCATCTACAATTAAATGTAATCAACTACCATCAATTACGAGGTGTGGGAGACTAAAAAAAAAACAACTTCTAATGTGACAGAGTGAAATGCTGCATTATCATGATCTGCATACTCATTATAACTGTGGTTCAGCTGCACGAGCACAACAAAAAGGCTCCATGAACAATAACCTCTTGTTGTGAGACAGCAGTTCTTAACCACCAGGGAGAACATTATTTCTTCCAGCTGCCTGTTGAAGTCGACATTTGCGTTTCGACCCTTAGTACAAACATTATGACGTGTTAGCTGTAGCTTTTTTTAAACTTCCTTTTTCCCTCCGTTGCTATTTTAATTTCTGAGCCACAGTCAAAAGGACGATGAAAGTCGAATATTTTTATCAATACTTTGAAGTAATTCTGTTCTGCTTTGCGGAGCTATTTCAGGGCTCATAGGTATAAAAATGCCATCATGCATTCGAGGCCGCTGCTCTAGATCAGTGCAAAATCCAGTCAGCCTTCTCGTAAGAAATAATCAACCTTTAAAGTGCAGGTTTAAAGGGGGTGCTGGCCGGCAGTCACGATAATGGAGAAATGTAAAAAACGAAAAAGACATGAATGAGTTTTCATTACATTATTTTTGCTGAGATTTCTTTGCATTTGGTCACTTCATGCAATGCAGGTTGTTTTTAAAGTATATGTTATAACTGCAAAGCTGACTAAGAGCAAAACATAAGGAATGCAAGCTCCAAGTATCTTAACAGTATACATAATCACAAACCACCCCGCCTCATACTGTGGTCTTTAGTGATTTGACTGTCTTTGTTCTGATCAAGTACTTCCTTAGATGTGGGGGTGGGGGTGGGGGTGGGGGGGAGATAAAACTAATTTAAGCCCCACTTGAAAAGAAGATTTTCAGTGTTTGGTTTCAAAGCAAATCTCAATACTTGAGATACGTTTCAGTTTCGGCTCCTTCAACAGTTACAAAGGTGAGACGTTACCTGTTTGTTTTCTACCAAATGACATTTAACTCAGATAACGTTTTCTCATTAAGTTAAACGGGAGTGAACAGCTGCAGGAGTTGATGCTCTAACCTGAATGTAGTTACTAATGATCATTTTCAAGGCTGACTTTGACTTCTATACATGCTTATCTCAAACAGTAACCCCTAAATATAATCATGTGTTTGCTTTAGTTTCAAACTCCAGCAAATGTGGCGATGCTTCCTCAACTCCAAGCTCGGCGGTGAGACCTTGATAGAAACCTTTGTTGATTTTGTTCATATTTATAAGTCTGACTTTGGTTTTTCATTTCAGGAAAAAGGCTGAAAGGGCAGAGTCGAGTTTGGCAGCTTATTTTGAGCAAGTCTTTAATAATAAATAATCCACTGCAGCAGTTCAGTATCTCAGTTCTGTGCTTTTCATCTTTTAACTTTTCAATTTCCCCTCTGACACGCAGAGCTGAATGTTGTTGATGTAGGGTCGCTGGCCCCATCATCCTATCAAGTGTTTGTTCTTATGCTGTTTGCTGTCTCTCTGGTCTCCCTTTGCCTCCCCCTCCTCACCCAGACCGCTGCCTGCCTGAGCACTCCTTCTTGTTAAAATGGAGCTATATAATATTTTCCTAAGATCTTTATGATAAAATGAGTCTTAAGAAGGTTGATAAAGCCTGTTATTAGAAGTCAAGTGTGAAAATATGATTGGTTTTGGTGGCTTCATGAAACACAAATGGACAAATGCCTACAACATGAACTCTCAATGATCATTTCAAGCTCTATCCCATCACAACCACTGATTCAAGCTAAGGCTTCAGACTGCTCTTAATACTCCAATACTCCCATGCTCCATGTGATGTCAGCGCGTGATATGCATAATATGCACACAGAGGCCCCACCCACCTGCTGTTCAAACTGCCTGTGAGGGGTTGGCCAGTCTTAAATGGAGGGCTGCGTTGAATGAAGAAGAACCACAAAGAACGAACTGATGGACTGCATAAATACTCACGACTAGCTAGGACCACATCCTCATTGAGGTTTGAGTGCAATTCTAGTAGATAATGGCAGTAAGTATGAATTGAGGCTGTGGTTTGGGCCTCAGAGGGGGCTGGCGGTGGCTTCCAGGCTGAATAGATCCCCATGTACTAGTGAGAGATGAATTCATTGAAACAGGCAAGGAGGGTGGGGGCACAAAAAGAGAGTACGTGGGGTCATATATAATCAAGAGAATTGGAAGAGGAGGGTATAACGAGTGATCCCGCTCCAGAAATTCAAATAAATTACTTATTTCGTACAGTCCAAGAATCAAATTAATGTAGCTGGAAGTGAGCATGATAGAGCCAGTTTAGGTGCAATCGCCATCTCTGGGAGTGCACTCCATTTCAGTGGTACGTATGCATGTCACACTGTACACACCCATTTCACAGCAACAACAGCAACTATTTCTACAAAGGGACAGAAAAGTCTGCAGATGCTCAGCTTTGCAAACAACATGCAAACCGAATAAAACGCCATCAAATCTGCTCAGCGCGGCCACACGGGTGTTGCATTGCATCCTTTTCATTCCTACAATCTGATCCTACACAATCGACACAGATGTTGTTTCAATTAAACATTCACCATCAGGCCTGATCAAACAGACTAGAGCGTTGGCAGACAGCCGTTGGCTCACTGTGTTAGACAAGCTTTCCTTCTGATGGAATATTTAGAGAGAAAGTGAATCGTAGCCATCTGTCATCAAATCCATCAACTATCAGCAAAGGATAACAAGTGTAATGATGTTGTTTGGCCCTTGAAGATAAGACCAGCACAAATCAGGCCTGGTCTGCAGCCAAGTGAAGATGGTTTTAATATGAATGAATCTTCATACACTTCAGTGCATGTTCTCTCAGCCCGGTGCTTTTTCAGCACATGATGCTTAACATTAATCTTATTTGACATTTGCAGTCTGCTTGTTGTTGTGACAGAGAGCCGGTGCAAGCATGTGGTGAAAATGTAAAAAATCCATAATTTGCTGATGCTATGATGCTGACTCTTAAACCCCCCCCCCCCTCCAATGAGAGATTAGAAAACGAGTGTGGGGCACACCAGAAGAGGTTTGAGAACCGCTCACTGAGTCACATGACTAATTTAAAAACACAAAACTTTGCAGCATGTAAACACGTTTAAAATCATCAAGCATGACAAGGCACATGTGTCTGCAGTCCACCGCATGATGCTCTGAACAGCAGCAGCTCTGTGACAGTCACAACAACTTACACTTGACAACTCATGATGACATCACTGGGAGCTTCTCGGGTTCACAGCAGCACTTAGACAATTACAAAGCAGGCCCAGAATGGAGATGTTTGTAAAAAAAAAAAAAAGAAGAAGAAGAAGAAGAAAGAAACAAATGAACAAAAGATGTGAATACAAAGACAACATAAACAATGCAAATCAAGACTAAAGCTGCAGAGGTGATCACACACATCCACTGATTCCCTGATTGGCCCACACACACGTTGCACTTACGATTGAAGTGCCTGCGGCAGCCATGAGGCCTCCAAGCTCGGTGACGCATCCAGTTCAGACGTCGAGGCAGTTCCATGATGCCAAACTGGTGCCAGTGTGTAACAGCCACTCATCCATCAAAGAGCAGCACCCTGGTTCCTCTGCCCATCCCCAGGTGAGATGCTCCCTCCCTAACATCAGCTGCTGAGAGTGCTACCTTAGCAGCCTTGAGCTTTTAATACCAAGAATTCACTTCAGCTGCTGCCTGATCTCCACTCAGCGGGAGAGAGAGCAGTTTCTGTAGCCGTCATGGTGCTCGGCTACATTTCCCCTCCACTGCTTTATCTTTTATGCATGAGTCAGTGGAACCCAATTCCCGGGGTTCTGGGGAGGAACACTGTCAGGCCTCTTCCCCCCAGCCAGGAGCACCTATCGACGGGCAGCATCTGAAGCACAGAGTGCACACCCCGGTGAAATGTGATGCCTCTGCACTGAGCCTCCAGGGAGGCAATGTGGTTTGGATGGACAGGAGGTGGGGCTTGAGCAGCCACCTGAGGAGGCTGGAAGGTAGACAGAGCAGAAAAGATGCCAAGAAACCGTTTCTAGTGTGCAGAAAGATTCAAAAACAAGTGCGAAAGACCAACAATTCTGCTTTTCCTTATTGCTGTTTGTGCTTTTGTAATAAACAGATTCTAGGTCGGAATGACAGTTTAGCTGTGGGCAAAAGGTGACACGGGTAAAATTTTAAAACATAATTTATTTAATAAAATTACTGAGATCAGTGGGAAACTTCTTGAGCTACAAACAGTTAAGGAATAAAACAGTCTAGCATCCCATTTGTGAACACAGAAAAAAACTAAATCCAAGGTCAGGGCCAGTTATGCCACAAGTCAGCTACACTCCTCACGCTGACAACTTCAACAGGGAACAGCAGTTGTCCTCCCAGACCCTCCACCCTGTACGTAGTTGGCCTGCAATCAACCCAGCTTCAGCAACCCAAGTCTGCCTTCAAACTACAGCATATGACACATAACAATTAACCCCACCCAATCACAGCAATTGTGAAACACACAAAAGCACTCTCGATTCATGCCTGTTTCCCAAAGCAGATATGGAGGTGAGTTATTATGCAGGGAGTCCACTGTGTTACAGCTGATGTACACATTAAACATGGGCAAAGTGTCACTGTGAGCCAAATACTCAGTCTTCAGGCTGCTCTCAATGCTTTTCTGTGATTTCAGTGGGAGAAGATATCCTTATATTCCTTTAGGTCCCAGCCACCTAAAGGTTCAAGCCTGCTGTTTGCAACAGGAAGCTAATCAGATGTTTTTTATACATTTATATTATATTAATGGTGCTTCCACAGACGAGCTGCACTAAAAACCCACAGTTAAATTTTTAAAAAAGGGAGAATTATAGCCTGAGCTACTAAAATAATGATAATCAATGATGGTTTTATTTTACAGATATTTTTTAAAATATTTGATTATATAGTATTTAGGTTGGAATCTACTATATAAAACATATACTATATATAATATAATACTATATACTTCTTTCAGAAATCTTTTTCAGATTTCAGATTAACTGCCTAAACTTTAACAAAAGCTGATCAGCAAAACACAATCTAACACAAGAACTTCTGGTCTAACGCTACATGACCAACCGTGGGTCAACGACCGTTAGCACCACGTTCAAGGGTGCTAACGGTCCCCTGCCAGAGTGTAAATATGTAGGCCTCTACACCATTTGATTGTAGAACAGAAGCAAGGATTAGAGATGAAAAACCTTTACAAACTTAATGCAGTTGCCTCTTGTTTTTTCAAACTCTCTGGCTACCATGACCTGGAGAGTTGTGAACCTACGCAAATATTTAAATCACAAACCAATCATCTTGTGTTTAAAGGTTATTTGCTTCCCTCCCCCGACCAGACCATTAACAATTTCACTAGTGAATAACCCCAGGATACTCAGTCCACTGTGATATAGGGAAATGCCTGCAAAAGGACCGGTTAAAATACCATTAAAAATATGTGGATTTCCATACTGATCAGTTGGGAAACTTTTAAAACCGTGATTTTATCAAGGCTGTACATAAAGCTACATATGTGGGGGGTTATGAGAGGATGACCTCTAGTGGCAGTGAGTGCTAGGGGACTTTAGTGTGTTCAGGTCAAACAAGACAAATGATAAGAACAGCCAGTCACTGAAGGATACAGTCTGTACTCAACTTTATTCAGATAAAACACACAGCTCACTTTCTGCCTCTGAGTGAGCGAACACGTTTTCGTCCCATTGGAGAAGCTCACGTCTGGGCAAAATAAATAAGAACAGTGGAAAAAAAAGCAGGTACTTAAGACACATTCAGCACAAAAGCTTTCAAACAACCAGAAAACACATATTTGGTACCCAATGAAACAACAAATTTGTTATAACATTCTTATTTTGCATTTTCTGAGAATAATAGGTTCATTTTATTACAATATACTGAAATATACATATACAGCTGTTGTGTTTAAACGGCCCACTCATTTGGTTTAAACAATGACTACTGATCCCAGAAAAGAAATTAGCACATGAAGCAACAAACCATGTGCTCCCGCTAGCTCGTAAGGAGGAAGTGCTCGTGTCCAGAGGCTAAGCAGATTTTTTTTTTTTTTTTTTTTTAAATCTAAGGACTGATTATTTCTAGCTGATGACAAACTGACCAACAACTACTGCCTGTGTTTTTGTGATAGGCAGCTTCAATTTGAAGAAACTAATGAAAGATGACGACTTGAAACACATTTGGCAAGCTTTACATCGACATGTCAGCGACTGTGCTCAAGAACAAATGTGGTGACGTCACATCTATAGACCCACCTCACTGAAGGCACGTACAGTCTATGAACACAAAAAGTACACCACAAAACACACCATATAAACACACTACAGCTGTGAATTTTCACTTTACTGCATGATGGTCCAACAATCGATCTGCTCTCTGTGACAACCGCCCATCATTAAAAACTGAAAAAATATAATAAATATTTCATCTGCAATAGAAATCCTTATGTTGTTTTTTAAAAGTTTAACAATGTGCGCTCATAAGCATCATCACTGAGGTGTGTACCTAAAAAAAAAAATCAAATTTTTTACTTTTAAATGAATTGTGTGTACATATATGTAAACAGATGAAATGAAGCAACAAGGTGACGAGTAACAGTACAAACACGAGATAAAACACACAGAAGCACAGACAGACTCTTATATGACACTTTGGAAAGTTTTATGACTTATCAATGGAAGTTCTTTAAGCTACCACTAGGAGGCACCTGAACTTAAAAAGAGCCCTGAAGATGATGTCAATGTTCCCACATGGAGCTGTGGTGGATGGCAAGCAGCATGACGGATTTGTGATCATATATATATATACAGCAGGACCGCGCCTTAATTACTCTTTTTTTTTTTAAAACCATTTTTTTAAATGGTCTCCTTCAAAATGAAAAATTTTTGTGCAAAAACCGTTTGCTCTTCTTTGAGGTCTCAAGTTCAAAAATCAAGATTTTTGGACTAAATTTGCTGCCGTAGATATACACTTAATAATCGTCATTATTATTAATATTATCATTATTATTATTACAACAATAAAATATAATATATTGCAATTATACTATTAATCATATTACTGTTATTTTTATAAACAATAATAATAATAATAATAATAATAATGTTGAGCAAACTTAGCTGTGATAAGCTTATGTAGGAGTGTGAGGTGCAGTGTGTAGGCTTGTGTGGATGGAACTGATCAACCAACACTGCGTTTGTGCACTTGCCTATAATGAACGGTCTGAGTAAAATCCTGCTCCTTCCTTATTTATGGCACATTTGTGAGAAAAGAAGAGGAGGAGGAGATCGAGTGGTGTGGTGTGCTCATCTCTGCACAGTCTCCATCCATCTTTAATCGTTCCAGCGATGCTCATCTCAGTCCTGATTGTCTGCCGCTCCCAGATTCCTTCATATTGTGTTCGTTCATCCTCTTTCATCTCTCCATACAGTACTTTAGTCTGAGTTTGTCTGTCCATCGATCATTCGATCTTCCCCGGGTCTATGTTGTCCAGATCAATATCTGGCGACGCCACACAACACATGCACAGTTTCTGGGTGTATAGAGATATCGCATCTGTGGGAAGAGAGAAAAAGAAAAATCAGATGGTAGCTCAAGGGATTCGCCTTTACAAATGAGTTTTTAATAAATACTGGTGATGGCGTTAGAAAAATTAGCCTTAAGTGTTACTTGTTTAAACTAGTCCAGTGTTAATAGTATAGAGTAAGAGTTTTATAAATGTTGTACTGTAGAAGCCTTTAGTGAAAGTGGGCTTTACGCTAAACTGAACTTTGAAACACTAATTCCAATCACTTTACAGAGAGCCATAGCATTTCCATACATTTCTATGGTAGCTATAGGAAATATCAGACTGGTATGCTACTTTAAAGAGTTATGAGTGATAACCTAACACAGCCACATTCATTCACAGAGCTTTATACTGTAGCTGTTGTCATATTACCACGTGCTAGCATCAATTCTCTACCTTTGTACCTAGATTTAAGTGTCTTGGGGAAATACTTCCTTTATAAACCCATTGGGAATTTAAATTTGCAAGGAAGATAAAGGACGCATTTCTCCCCAAAGGGAATGAAAAGCTAGACTGACAGCTTGGCTAGCTTGTTATAGCCTATGAAAATATAACACTGAGCTCCTGCTGATCTTTCTCAAAGCTAGACCACACATGTTAAAGGATAAAGCAATAATAGACAAGTGGTTTAATAAGAAGGCTATCAAATGTGAGTTTAAGAGTTCCCTCAAAGCAAACAAAACCTCTTCTATGATAGGCAGTGCAGAGTTTCTCTTACTGAGCATTTTTCCAAGGAAGGCTGGTCTGGAGCTGCGAGGCAGATGGACACAAATGTAGTAGATCGGTGCCCCAGAAAGTGCCACGCCAATCCCCACTAGAGAGTTGACAGTGTCACTGTAGAGCGGCACCACCACCAGGAATACGCTGCACAGGCAGTAGACTATTGGGAAGAACAAAGATAGCTACAGAGAGGGAGGAGGAGAAATGGACACAACAAAAAGAAAAGGATGTAAAGTACCATCATGACTTTAAATATTGTCGCAACTCATAACAAAAGAGAGTGAAGAGTACAATTCACTCACTGTTGATGGGTAAACGAAAAAAACTTCACAGACCATGAACAACACGTTATGCACACTAGCTTTTATGTATCCATTTACATCTTGTACTCATCGGTTTATTTGTCTGTTCACAATCTGATGGGGGCTGTGAGGTGGACGATGTGGTTGGGTGGCTGCACCAAGGTGCAGTCTAAGATTATGAGATAAAAACAAAACAAAACACTGGCTCGCATTCAGAAACAAGATGTTCATATTTGTCACACAATCTACACTCGTCTTCCTGTGTAATGCTTAATTGTTTTTATTTTATTTTATTTTTTTATCTCTGAGGTGACTGCATTAACAGGTCTGAGCTAAATTTCACACCTGTTTGTACTTCAAGCTCACTTTGGGTATTAAAAAACACTGCATCATTTTTTGGTACCTTAATGGGTCGGTGCAGATCAGGAGCTTTGATGCGAAGGTAGATCTGGCTGGCTATCGACAGGCCAATGAATAACCAGTAGTTAAAACTGAAGTAGTTGATTAACCGGAAAACATCTGGCACAGTCAAGTACAACAGAGACATGCCACCCTGTGAGAAGACGACCAAAAACAGACACAAATATTACGTTCAAGAGAAATACATTCATGACAAAGATGAAGAACCACAAAGATTTACATTAAAATAAAAAACCATATTGGGATACTTGCATTGAAAAGTAGGGCAGGAATCGGGGTGAAATGTTTAATGTGGATCATGCAAAGCACATTAGGTAGGTGGCCTTCTCTGGAACCAACAAAAAACAACCTGCGAGAGAAAATGACATTTCAATAAGAACAAAAGTCACTGTGCTGCTGATTGGTTAGTTGGCAATAAGAAAAACAAAACAAAACATTAAAAAAAAAAAACATACATTTTGGGAAAAACAGAAATGGAGACCACTAGATTTAGGAGTTTACCGACCTCGAGGCTGCAATGATTGATGAGTTGAGGCCTCCGTAACAGGAAATGGCCACAGAAAGAGGAATCAGCCAACGAGCCCAGCCCAGCACCTCATCTGCAAATGTCTGGGGAAGCAGCCAACAAAGTGCTTGTAACTCCTTTGCACTTTAGTAAAAATGTGACTCATCAGTGCAGATGTGTGCTACTAATTAAAAGACACGAGAACTAATCCAACAAACTGGCTAATCTGAATGCAGGAACCCCCTGATGTTTCCTGCCACTCCCCTTTCCTTCCTTTTCAAGAACGGAAGAAAGTGTAAAGCTCACACTGTTACAAATAATCAATGAGTAGATACAGTCAACAAAAAAACTACACAGATTACAGCAGTTTCACAGGACACTGTTTGTTAGAAAAGAGAGAAAGAAACAGTTACCAGCTAGAAAGAAACAGCTGGAACCAAGAAAAATGTTATACTGTGATGCCACTTTAAAACTTCTGAGTGGATTTTCTTTGTTCATATTGTGACCTGTGAGCTGAGCTGTTGCCAAAAGCTTGATTCGACAACGATGTGGCATCACTCATTTTAACCCACTCAAAACCCAAACATGCCTGTGGTGCATTATATTAGCGATATAATCAAGTTTAGGTTCAAACATCATCATGTTTTAGTGTGGCGCTGAGTTGCAAAGTACAACCAGCGCACAATGAGATTCGACATCATTAATCTCCAAAACCTGACTAAACATTTTGCTGCATCTCACAGTTTAATTTCAACAGGGCAGAAAACCCCTGGCTTAATGACAGAACATTAGTAAACCATTAGAATAAAAAAAAAAAAAAGAGATTAGCAAACGCCACTGACAAGTACAAATCTTCCTCCTCCCTGCACTAATCACATCATGAGCTCTCCTCCTGTTCCTGTGTGGCGCGCTAACCTCTTTAGCTAAATGAGGTTCCTGTCATCTCGACTCCTACAGTCTTGTATGACCAAGAGGGAGTACCAAAGCCAGATGCGAGAGGCAGTGGCTGTTAGATGGACTCAGAGAGACGACAGTCAAACACAGGAGGGACAGATCACATCCTCCTACCTCTAAGAGGGTGAGCAGAGGCTGTAAATACTGGTTTGTGATAGGGCTTGTATGCAGATATGTACACAAAGTGACTCTAGTACAGAGCTTTGGACTCACCACAGCAACAGCTTCGCTGTTGAGCACTGTATCTGCATCCATGACGACATAGTAAGCTATGTTGGTCAAGATATAGATCACTGTGACGATGGGCATTGAAATGGCAATGGACAAGGGGAGATTCCTGCAATGGAAAAATAGGAGGTGGTATTCATTACGACTGTTAGATTTAAAGTACTTAGCAATACAGCAGTGTGAAAACGTGTTTGCCCCCTTCCTGATTTCCTAGTGTTTTGCATATTTGACACACTTACATGTTTGATGTTTAATATTAGACAAAGATAACCTGATGAAATACAAAATGCAGCTTTTAAATGATGATTTCATTGATTAAGGGACAAATGTTCAATCCAATCCAAACCTATCTGGTCTTGTGTGAAAAAGTAATTGCCCATCTTGTTAAATTATGAATTAACTGTGATTAACTGCATTGTTTGGAAAGCTGAGTTCAGTTTCACTAAACACACTCAGGCCTGATTATTGGCAGACCTGTTGAATCAGGAAATCACTTAAATAGAACCTGTCTGACAAAGTAAGAAGGCTAATTATGCCACAGCACGCTAGATGAAGAGAAACGCCTGAGAAACAAAGTCATTGACATCTGTCAGTCTGGAAAGGTTACAAAGCCATTTCTAAGGCTTTGGGACTCCAATGAACCACGCTGAGAGTCATTATACACAAATGGAGAAAACCTGGAACAGTGGTGAACTTTCACCGCCAGGAGTAGTCGGTAGGGGTGGGCGAATATGCTCGATGTTTCCACGTACGATGGATAAAATGGTTTTATCGCAACCATCAAGTATAAACTGCAATGGAAATATTAAGCTGTCTGCATTTAATTCACTGTGAGTTTGTTTTTCTCCACACATTGTGAATGCATCATTAATAACCCCCTCCCAGATTTTCTACCTGGCGCACTGCCCTGAACATGTGTGTTTATATACAACCAGATAGGGAAAGATATGAGGACAGTGGGAGTTTCAGATGAGTGAGGGAATGAGACTCTGTGGGGTTTTTTTTGGAGGTTATTTAAACATATCGCGATGTGTATCGTGATACAGCCAAAACAAATTTCATGATATTAGATATTCCTGCTGACGACTCATCCGGGATTTCACAAAAGAATGATGAGTGGGCCAAAACTCCTCCACAGCACTGTGAAAGACTCACTGCCAGTTATCACAAACGCTTAATTTAGGGCTGCAGCTATCGATTATTTTAATAATCAAGTAATCGCTCAGTTATTCCATCAATCAATCGAGAAATTAGATAAGAAATATTTTTCTCTTATTAATGAGCAATAATAAAAGACCAAAACACAGGGTTTTTTTAAAAATGAACTGTTGATTGCAATTTTTCAATCTGAAAAATGTTATGAAAGCCTCGAAATTAATCTGGTCTAGTACACCCCATGCCCCACTTTAGACTCACCCCTGCTTCAAGCATCAATAGGATGGCTGCTCTTAGTTAAATTATATGGCTTGCTTTAGAATTTAAACATGGTATCAGACTAATTAACAATTCATCTGTATATTTTAATACAACTTCTTGAGGCTTACTGCAGATTTTCCACTGTGTAAAGCAAACGGCGATGGATGGAGCAGCTATAAAGTGTGATTTTTTTTTTTCCATGTCAAAGTTTGTTGATGACATTCTTTGAATGACTCCGGTCGCTTTTTCCCAGTAATGGTTTTATTGGCGATTGCAGGAACAATGCCGCTGTTTTGGTTGCTAGAAACACATCTTCTTTCACTTAACCAGAGCTCACGTCTTGGTAATGGCTTCGTCTGCTCTTCACGGTGTGCAAACAGACTCCAGCTCCTCGTTAAACTGTGCCAGCGTCAACATCACTGCTGCTGTTGTGTTACCAATGTTTCTGTTTAAGACTGCGGGCTGTGTGGACTTAATGTTGTCAGCTTTTGTATTCACATGCTGCTCCTAAATTTGTTTGCATTGCAGGTTTGATTTTAGTTGCAAATGTGGATGAAGTGCTCCCATTTCCACGACGACAGCATTGAAGCAAAGAATTTGTCTCGGGAATTTTTTTATAATCGAATTACTCGAATCATTGCAGCCCTAGCTTGCAGTTGTTGCTGCTAAAGATGGCCTAAGCTGTTATTAGGTTAGGGGGCAATCACGTCTTCACACAGGGCCATGTAGGTTTGGATTTTTTCCCCACTTAATAATAAACACCTTCATTTAGAAACTGCATTTTGTGTTTACTTGTGTTATCTTTGTCTAATATTTAAATTTGTTTGATGATCTGAAACGTGTGAAAACCATACAAAAAAAGAGTGCACAGAAATTCAATTGCCCTGCATTTCTGTGTGAAGCACTTTGTGATCTTGGTCTTTAAAGGTGCTATATAAATAAAATTTAACTTTACTTACTTGCTTCACAAACACTTTTTTCACACCACTTTATGTATACAAATTGAAAGCACAACCAGGAATAAAGGATTTTAATGATTACTGTAAAACGAGCATTATAAATACAAGATTGCGTACCTCTCTGGGTTCTTGATCTCCTCTGTAATGAAGTTGAGCGTATCCCAGCCAGAGTAAGAGTAGAGTGCTGAATAAAGGGCCAGGGCCATATCACCAGGGTTCAGCTTGGAGTCTTTGAAAGAATCCTCAAAGTTCTGGTTAAAACCTACAACAACACAAGGTTTATAAATATTATAAACAATATTATAAACATTATAAATATATCCCATTTTTTTATTTTCATAATAAAGAAATATATTATTCAAATTGTATGGTGTTTTTTTTTTTTTAACTTTTCTCACTTAAGGGAGAGGAACAGTTCATTTATCCACACAACACCCTAACCATGCCCACAGTTTAACTTTTAAATGACTTTGATAAATGTATTATTAAGAGATCTCATCCAGCTGTATTTCTAATTACTATTATTGTTATCATTAATATTATTTAAGCACCATGTTTTGAGCCTTAGAACATATGTTGTCTAAGGACCAATTGGTAGCCTTAATAGTTGTTTTCTAAATAGTGATTATTCAGGGATCCTACCTTGTCCCAGCCTAACCAGTCCGGCAATGATGATGACAATTAGAGCAATGACCTTGGCAAAAGTAGAGATGACCTGAAGAATGGCACCCCACTTCACTTTCATGCAGTTCACAAATGTGAGCACACCTGATGGAAAGAAAGCAGCAGTAAAAAACTACAGAAGTAGTAGAAAACTACAGCTCTAGAAAAGCTTGCAGCTAGAGAATGTAGCTAAAGGGTACAAGTCACTCCTCCTCATATAGAACTGACACGGCACCACCCAAATACAACAGGGTTCATTCAGACCCTGTGAGGACACCCCTGTAAATTTTGGGCACAGGGAAAAAATGAATCTCACTGCGTGATTTCATTAATTCCATCACCTGTCCCATCATCTGCTTTATCACTGGATGTTCAAGTCAAACCACATGCATAAGAAGCCCATTTCAAATGACACATTTCATATGGGCGCCATGCAAGTTATTCCAAATGCAGCATGCGTGTTCCAGTAGTGCTGCAGCCAATAAACAGACCATTTTAAACACCTTTCTCCTGAATTTACACGTGGCTTCTCAGTGATGGAAATCCATTTTAGCCGTTTTGCGTGAAACATTCAACTGTCTGCAACTGATCCTCCTGCTTGCATAGGAGACAAAGATGCATTTAAGACTTCCTAATTAAGACTCTCACTGTATGCACTGCAATTTACAGGGGCGTGATGTAAAACAGTATAATCTAATACAGTAAACAACTGTATATGAACTTTCCATTGCTTTGGTTTAAAAAAACAAACAAACAAACAAACAAAACTAATGTTTGTGTCTTACAATGCTCTATTGCCAGCTCTTTAAATGAGCTGTCTACAGAAATTAGCACAGAGATACAGAAAGAGATGGGACGTGGTGACGTGCAATTTTTCACGTGCTTTATCAGCACAATATTTTTGCTGGGGTTGAAGAAATCTCTCCCTAATTATGTCCAAACAGATGTAAACCAACACTGCATGGATACAAGCTTAAAACTACATAACACACTTACACCTTTACAACGTCCATGCAAACATAAATAACAGGTAAAATAAATTATGTGAGTGATTAATAGTGAAAGAGGCTTACATATGATGACAGCGGCAATAAGACGGACGGCATCATAGGGGGCTGAACAGGTGGGGTAGAAAGGCTGGACCAGGTAACTGGAGAAGGTCAGGGCTATCACAGCTTGACAAGTCGGCTCTACAATCATCAAGGATGTCCACAGTCTACAGAGACATTTTTTCATCTTAATTATTCCTTCACATAATACTTACAGTAGGCAGATTTAGATTATTTACACTGGGTAATGTCAACCTTTGTTTCTGTCTACCATTTAATCCCAGTACAGCACATGCCTGAGTAGTTTATTGTGTTAGTAGAAGGGCTCAGCAGTGCACTGCTGAAACAACATACCGAATAAAAGCCAAGAAACCACCAAAGGCTTCAAGGATGTAGGCATAGGAGGCACCAGATTTACGGATGGTGGTACCAAGCTCAGCATAGCATAACGCTCCAAACACAGAGAATACCCCTCCGATGGCCCACACGACCAGGGACAGCCCAAATGAGCCAGTGTACATAAGGACTCCCTACAGGGTAACACAGGAGAGCAGATATTAAATATACACACACACACAGAGAAGGCAGTGAACCAGCTGTCATTTGAACAAATGTGCCTAGTGATCTAAGATCTAATGTAAATATAGAAGACTGCTCAACCCTAAACTGGACAGCTGTAATACACGTCATCAACAAAAACTGAAGTCCTTCAATTTCAGATTTCTTTAGTAATTAATGTGCATTTTACAGAGAAAGCATTTAGATTTTACTGCTCTGCAACATTTAAACCACAATAAAAACTCAACCACCCACCCCCCAAAAAACGGGAGAAACCTACCTTAGGCGAGACAAAGATGCCTGAGCCGATCATGTTTCCCACAATGAGACAGACGCCATGAAGGAGGGAAATCTCCTGCTTCAGCCGTACGCCACTACCCTGAGATGCCGTGTCTACATCAGCAACCATTCTGAGGAATTTACAGCCTTTGGCCTCAGCTCAGATGAGATTGACAAGGAAATGATGGGAATGACAAAGTAGTCAAAGACTAGAACAAATAAGAGGTAGAAAAACTGAACAGAGAGGTGCAGGCCTATCACACGAGAAAGGAGGCATCGAGGCTTTGAGTGTCACTGAATGGCTCAGGCTACTGCATGTCTCTAACACTCATTGAAATCCAAGAGGTGCTTCTCTGGGACAATCTGTAAACGAAACAAGCACAAACTGTCTCACAGAAGGGAATTTATTATAATAGTAAACAGTTTTGCTGAGCAGATATGAGTTAAGTGATCCCAGTTCATACACACATCACTGTTATCTTCCATAAATGAATGCCTTTTTTTTTTTTTATATATATGAAGTGCTTTAGGTTCAAATAGCACTATGAGTGCAACGTTTTCCACACTGCTCTTTCCCACAGATATTACACATTAACTAGAGGTGGGAGTCACCTGACACCCAACGATACAATATTATCACAATGAAATGAGATGGTCAAGAAGACCAACACTGTCAGGAAAACCTGCTATAAATGTTTCCATCAGAGGGAGTCAGTCTACTACTAGCCTGATATCAGTATGCAAATGAATGGGGTCAAGTTGGCAATTACATGCAATCAGGTGACCTGTGCAATCACCTTGTGATCAAAAGAGTTTGTGAGTCTGAAACACCGCCAACCAACCTGTGGGTGACCATTTAGTCACCATTGCAGAATGTGAAAATAAATTCAACACAATCACCAGGAAACCATCAATTTTTAGTAGTCATCAATTGTTTGATTTCAAAGTGCTTTAACTCAATTCAAACGTGTACTGTAGAAAGAGGGAATTTGTAACTTTTATGTGCTTGCTGGTAGGTAGCATGACAAGAGCAACGACTACAGTGACTCCAGACATGTGTGCAGAAGTAAAGGACAAGTTTGACTATCAAACTGACATATGGACACTGAGCACTTTGTAACTATTGCTATAAAACTTCATATTTAGGCATGTATTTTAAAATCTCGCATCTATAACTATGTAACTTATATACAGCTTTTGAAATCGGATGATTCTTTTTGAAATACTCTGTATAATAAGAATGTCATATACAGGGAGTGCAGAATTATTAGGCAAATGAGTATTTTGTCCACATCATCCTCTTCATGCATGTTGTCTTACTCCAAGCTGTATAGGCTCGAAAGCCTACTACCAATTAAGCATATTAGGTGATGTGCATCTCTGTAATGAGAAGGGGTGTGGTCTAATGACATCAACACCCTATATCAGGTGTGCATAATTATTAGGCAACTTCCTTTCCTTTGGCAAAATGGGTCAAAAGAAGGACTTGACAGGCTCGGAAAAGTCAAAAATAGTGAGATATCTTGCAGAGGGATCCAGCGGTCTTAAAATTGCAAAGCTTCCGAAGCGTGACCATCGAACAATCAAGCGTTTCATTCAAAATAGTCAACAGGGTCGCAAGAAGCGTGTGGAAAAACCAAGGCGCAAAATAACTGCCCATGAACTGAGAAAAGTCAAGCGTGCAGCTGCCAAGATGCCACTTGCCACCAGTTTGGCCATATTTCAGAGCTGCAACATCACTGGAGTGCCCAAAAGCACAAGGTGTGCAATACTCAGAGACATGGCCAAGGTAAGAAAGGCTGAAAGACGACCACCACTGAACAAGACACACAAGCTGAAACGTCAAGACTGGGCCAAGAAATATCTCAAGACTGATTTTTCTAAGGTTTTATGGACTGATGAAATGAGAGTGAGTCTTGATGGGCCAGATGGATGGGCCCGTGGCTGGATTGGTAAAGGGCAGAGAGCTCCAGTCCGACTCAGACGCCAGCAAGGTGGAGGTGGAGTACTGGTTTAGGCTGGTATCATCAAAGATGAGCTTGTGGGGCCTTTTCGGGTTGCGGATGGAGTCAAGCTCAACTCCCAGTCCTACTGCCAGTTTCTGGAAGACACCTTCTTCAAGCAGTGGTACAGGAAGAAGTCTGCATCCTTCAAGAAAAACATGATTTTCATGCAGGACAATTAGAGCAGGGCGATATGGCCAAAAATATTTATCACGATATATATTTGAAAATTTGCGATAACGATATAACTGACGATATAATTGATGCGAGACAAAATACAACTCCACAACATTACTAGCGCAAAAAGACAACCTTCCATTTATTTTCACTTAAACAAGAAGTTGGTTTTTATGTGCATTAAAGCTATATAAAAATTTAACAGTGCAAATGCAAATTCCTTGCTGAAAGTTTAACCAAAAGGCATTTCCAGTAGAAATGGTCTGACATATCCTGAGCATAACCATGTATAATATCCACTTAAGTTAAAAAGAGGTGCTTTGCAACATTAAACTGCAGTGTGCAGTACGTACTTTTCAGACCATAAAGTGCACGGGATTATAAGGCACATTAAACCAAACAAAGCAGTCAGATAAATCAAACTTTACTCAACTCATTCTTTTTGCTTCCTCCACTTCTGTACCATTGATTCATTAATGCTGTATTCTATCACAACTGCTCTATTCCCATGTTGTAACAGTATATTAATGACTAACCTCATATTGTGGATGGATTATCTCAGTTGTTCTCCTGACTGAAGTTTGGTCCGTTTACAGCATCCTGCCATGCGATTGCATTTGTCTCTAACTATCAGGAACCTTAACGTTAACTTTTATAAGTGGAAAAGTGTTAGTGTTCGTCCTCCAGCTTCACTGTTTATGTTATGCTAACATAGCTGTGTCGCTAGCGATCACGTAGCTCATCACTATATACCAGGTAGCCCAACTTCAGTAACCCTACAAACGTCACTGCTGTTTAGTTTTCTGTCTTCATTTATGTTGGAAGTGATAGCAGAGCTGTACGTTTGAATTTTTTCAGAAATCTCTCAGTCAGAACATGCTATATCATGCTTAGGTAACTAGCGAAACTAGCGAGCTAACTTCCGCTAGCTTCCTGCTAACTTCTAACTCCGTTAAGTGTAATAAATTCTGTTTTCATGGATGCCTGGAAGTTAAACTTCATAGTTACACCTGGTAAAGCAGTAATGCTGATCATTTTATTAAAGATGAAAGAATTTAGACAGTTTTTAACTCTCAGTGATGCTGCAGTGTTCGTTTGACCTGAAGAATACGGAGTTTAGGACCCAGATTACTCCCAGATTTAAGAGCATCTTAGTCCGACAAACACGGCAATAACGACGGCCCGCTTGCATGTTCTGCAAAAAAATGTGCTTTGTCGTGTATCTGACGGACAAACACTAAACCAGTTCCTCATCACTGAAGTTGCACCATTTTTACAAACCAATTCTGGTTCATCTGTTTCACTCAACAATCGGCCATGTGCGTATGAAAACAAAGGCACTGCGCATGCGCGTTTTATTCATATTCTATCGCGATATTTCATTTTCCTATCGTTGCCTAACATTATACCGGTATTACCGTGAACGGTATAATATGGCCCAGCCCTAAGGACAATGCTCCATCACACGCGTCCAAGTACTCCACAGCGTGGCTGGCAAGAAAGGGTATAAAAGAAGAAAAACTAATGACATGGCCTCCTTGTTCACCTGATCTGAACCCCATTGAGAACCTGTGGTCCATCATCAAATGTGAGATTTACAAGGAGGGAAAACAGTACACCTCTCTGAACAGTGTCTGGGAGGCTGTGGTTGCTGCTGCACGCAATGTTGATGGTGAACAGATCAAAACACTGACAGAATCCATGGATGGCAGTCTTTTGAGTGTCCTTGCAAAGAAAGGTGGCTATATTGGTCGCTGATTTGTTTTTGTTTTGTTTTTGAATGTCAGAAATGTATATTTGTGAATATGGAGATGTTATATTGGTTTCACAGGTAAAAATAAATAATTGAAATGGGTATATATTTGTTTTTTGTTAAGTTGCCTAATAATTATGCACAGTAATAGTCACCTGCACACACAGATATCCCCCTAAATTGGCTAAAACTAAAAGCAAACTAAAAACTACTTCCAAAAACATTCAGCTTTGATATTAATGAGTTTTTTGGGTTCATTGAGAACATGGTTGTTGTTCAATAATAAAATTATTCCTCAAAAATACAACTTGCCTAATAATTCTGCACTCCCTGTATTTGATCAGCTGCATTTAGAATCCCTATCACTGTGCTCGTCAGTGCATCCAAGAACATTTCCAAATCAGAGCCAAACAACCAACAACCAGGCTGTGATAACTACATCTTCTATGCGCCGGCTTAAAGATTTATGTTTCCCTGTTGCAATATTACATCTAGCTTGCTCGCCTTCAGCAGTCAGTACACATTCTGGTCAGTACTGTTTCACAAATGGCTCCACGGTGGAGCATTTTAAACCTTTCTCTAACAAGTGAAAGAGCCCTGGTTCGATCCCAGGAGGAGACACAAATCCCTTTGGGGCTGTTGCCAGTGGAACAACTCTCAAATCAACCATGAATAAGGAAACAACTACAGCTTATTTCACAGGCATGCAGCTCACCGATCTAGTAAATCTTGAATAACCAGCTGTCAGCCACCGGTCCTTTCATTCCCACGCAACTTCGGTTTTTAAACCGTAGGGTCGGATGACACGGTGCAATCAAAATGGAGCGAGTTCCACTTTTATTGCACCTCATTTACCCAATATCTGTTCTCGTATATCATCTAATTGCGCTGGCTTCATAATTCATCACTGAATGTGAGCAAAGTTTAACTTAATTTGTATATTTTACATTCTAACTTCCAATACAGGAAAGCAGTGCCTCGCTCACTCTCTCCTCTCATCAGTATGTATTCACAGTGAAAAAGAGATCTAACCTTACATAATCCTGCTGCTTTGTCTGTAGCACACAGTGTGCTTCATAAGCAGGTGCTATGTTACTAAAAAGTGAAGCAAACTACTCATCCTACCTCCTTCAGCCTGGATCAGTTCATGGGAAGAGGCACTCAAAAGCAAGCGTTGGACTGAAACACTGAGCCAAATCAAATTTCACCTTTACTAACTAAACACATCTTTCTTGGAAGCACATGCACAAATACATTAAAGCACTATGAACAGCTCCATGAGTTGGATCCCCAGGAAGAAACAACACTCATATTACACTGAGGATATATAACATGGAAGAAAACTTTAAATATGTTCACTGTGGGTAACCAATGGTGTAACAACAGAAAAAAATTTGGTTTCGATGTGTTTCGAAACTGAACCACAGAAACAATGCACATTAAATCTTTGTGGCTGCCAAAATCATCACCATCCCAATGTTTTTATGTGTCTAATATAGAAGACAGACGTTTGACACCATTCCAATTAAAATGACATTCTGATTGGAAGCGCGCCGTACTCTCAGCCATCAGCTTTTGGTCCAACTTGACCTTAATCTTTCAGTCAAAAGACCAATTTAAGCAATGTGTTTATTAAATGTGTGTATTTGTTGACAACTCCTTGGATTTTGAATCAGCTCTGTAGGTCTATATTCACCATTTAAATCATGTCTGAGGTATTTCATGGTTTTTGTCAAGTCCACTGTGAACTTTTTTTTTTTTCCATTTTAATCTTGTTGTTTGTTTATATTGCCGGCTATTGCTGTTCCAGTGAGAGTGTGAAGTGGTTACAATGAGATATGCACCTCCAAGTCTGAGGCCATGGTCCTCAGCTGGAAAAGTGTGGAATGCCCACTCCACGTCAGGGGCGAGTTACTCCAGAAAGTTGAAGAGTTTAAGTATCTAGTGGTCTTGTTCACGAGTGAGAGGAGAGGGAGATCAACAGACGGAATGGTGCTGCGGCTGCAGTGATGCAGAAACTGTACTGATCTGTCATGGTAAGGAGCGAGCTGAGTGTAAAAGCGAAGCTCTTGATTTACCGGTTGAGCTACGTCTCTACTTTTACTTATGGTCATGGGCTTTGGGTAGTGACTGAAAGAACGAGATCCCGGATATAAGCAGCGGAAATGAGGTTTCTCCGATGGGTAGCTGGCATCTCCCTTAGAGATAGAGTGAGGAATTCGGCCATCCGGGATAGGCTCAGAGTAGAGCCACTGCTCCTCTGCATCAAAAGGAGCCAGTTGAGGTGGTTCGGACATCTAACAAGGATGCCTTCTGGGTGAGGTGTTCTGGGCATGTTCCATCAGAAGGAGGCCCCGGGGCAGAAACAAGACACACTGAATAGATTATATCTCTTGCTTGGCCTGGGAACACCTCTGTGTTCACCCAGACAAGCTGAAGGAGATGACTGGGGAGAGGGAGGTTTGGGATTCTCTGCTTAGGCTGCTGTCCCCGCGACCCAGCCCCGGATAGAAGATGGATAGATGGATGTTTATTAAGCAGAAAATAGTGGAATGGCAAAGTTTTCAAATTTCCCAGTCCATCTACATCCAGACCCTCACCACTGGTCATGAAATCCTGGTAATGACTGAAAGAGGGAGAAGTATGTCTGGAGTACCCTGTGTAGCCTGCTGCTGTGATCAAACTTCATGGATGGATGGATGGATGGGTGTTCCTATGTGCAGATTTTCTATCTTTTGAAACCTCGAATGTTAATACTACCATAACTGGAAACCACTTTGGGTCAACTATAATAACAGCAGTAACCTTACAAAATTTGACAAAGCTGAATCTCCTGAATATTCCTTTTTTTGTTCATCTTAAATTTACTCAATTTAGTAACAAACATTTCATTGCTTTTCTCTGTTGGATGCAGTGTTTTTGGTGAAACCAACAAGCAGCGTTGAGCATTGCTCATTAGTAAAGTTGATTACTACCTAACATGGTAAGTCTGGAATCGTCTGGAAGTAAGGAGCAATCATCTTTTCAGAAAATAATTTCTTTGGACGTCGGTACTGGACCTTCTGGTCTGAGGAGGTCTGGCGCCATGTGTCCCGTTATTGGTCCAATGAAATTATGCTAGCATCTGTTTGTTAAGGTAATGCAGCTGCTCACTAAATGTCCCCCCCCATACCACAGCCTCAAAACACATCTCTAGGGGAAATGGTTATGCTCACCAAAATAACATTTTCTGTGAATTTATCCCATGTTCATAAGAACAACAGAGTAGTAACTTAATTAAACTATCAGTGTCAAGAACAAGACAGTGTAGAAGAAACCTGATGTACAAGTCAACCTCCATATGGAGTTACTGTGAGTGTAATGTATGAATCAAAAACTACAAAATGATTTCACAAGGCCTCATAACAGCAAAGACACACAATGCCTGACACTGATGCTTACTGCTATTAAAGTCTGGATATCGCTTTACTGAAATGTTCATTCCTCAGACATCTAGTAGGAAATATAAAACCATCAGCATGAATGCCTTGTGCCATGTTTAAAATCAATTTTGAACAGTATTCTAGACCTTTCTGCAACTCATAAATATCGCCAATAAGTTTAACATAGCAAAGTGTTCATTCTTTTATGTGTTCCCATCTCTTTCCCTTCATACTCAAGTGAAGCTGCACTTACTCAACTTTTGTTTTTTAACTGTACAAAGTGAACACATTTACCCCATTTACACTTTAAGATAATTCTGATAACATACAAATCATTCCACTGCGCACTCATATCTCTGAACTCAAAACCAGAATCTGATGTGTGTCAAACATCCGTCCCCACCTTATCAAAAGGTCCAGTCAAGTAACTGAATTGTGCAAAGTTTGAAAATTGCAGTGAAATTTGATGGATTTTTATGACAGATCCTCTTTCTGTTATTAAGTCTTTATACTACAGGGGGGAATCTACGTTGTAGCTATAGCAAAACCCCTATAAAAACCGACCAACATAACATGCTGCATAACTTAACATGCACCTCTCTGAAAATGTAACTACATGATAACAATAATTGGCTCTCTATAGGAAATAATAATCATAGTATCAATATAAGGACTCACAAATTTTATTCATTCTTATTCACAAATCCTGGGAGGAAATTGCTGAAACTATTGGAATGGAGGTGAGTGAATGTGTTCACATTGAGAGTAAACTGGGTGGACACAGAAGACCCGCCTAAATAAGACCCAAAGCTGTTGTCTGTTTTCTGAGACATCTACTAAATGATGCTCAGGATGTTGCAAGAGTCTGTTGTGGTCAGGCAAGTCTGACATTAGGTAACAACGTGAGTGTGGAGTTGGACTCTCTGACAGAGGTATGGGAAATAACGTCTTGATGCATTCTCAATCATCCAGGAAAGTAAATCTCCAAAAGTTGAATCTGTTCATAATGCTACGCCCAGATGAACAGATTCAACTTTTATGGGAAATAACGACGCTGTCCAAGTTACTGTCGGTATAGCAGAACTGGCTTTTATGCAATAGTTTCCTCTTAACAAATTACGCTGTGTGCGGACCGTGCAGCATGTATTTTTTGAGTTTGCTGATGGATTGATAGCACTTGAGGCACGTCAGGCTTGTTAAACGCATGTTTAAACTGGTTTTTTTTAGTCGCTGATTTTACGCTGCGTTTATTTACTGTATCCTGACGCAATCTTGCTTGCGACTTACGTTTCCTTCCCCTGTCGACTTCGTAATTTTCCGCGTGTTAAGTGAGAGAGGGGGAATGCAAATTTCAGACCAAGCTTTTAAAGGAAGTACAACTTGCACTAGTACTCCCAACTCAGTGTAAAACTAGTGGTGATTGTAAACTTTTCCAACTTATGGTCCAGATAACTTCCCATCATTAAAAAAAGCCGGCAGAGAAGATTAGACCGGCTTCTTTGCCTTGTGTCATTACGACTCCGAGTATTGCTTTCCGCGCTCCCGCACGGGGCATCCACCATTCTGTAAGGCACACACAAAAAGCAACGTAGTCACTAATTAGTGGTTCCTCTCTGGTATTAGCCATAGGCGGGAATGTTCAACGCGCAATTGTTTAGTTTCAACCACCAAATTATAACACATCAACCAAAAAACGCGCTCGCGCCCTGTTAACACGCAAAGCCAACGGTTTTTGTTAACAATGATTAGGAATGATAGCTCTGTTAGCCCCGGTGTTCTGGCCCGACATACACTCAGTGAAAGAGGACAGGGGTGAAAAGCGCGTCTTGTCTCGCCTACTTTAAATCTTCAGTTAACATTGTTATGTAAGAGGAAACACTCACTCACCATGTAAGAAGAGTCTGCATTAAACTAGTTACCCGGCGGCTCCACATGTGCTAAAAGAGCTAATGACGAACATGCATGATGCTGCTGATGTACATGCTAGCATGTATGTGCGCGTGAAAGACACGTAGCGATGGTTAACTTCGACTGAAATGACTCCTCTGTCCGCGTGCCCACCTAGTCTCTACATCTCCAAATGTAATGGAAGCTCTACGCTGAAAACAGGCAATTTACCTTTTAGCTGAAGCGAGCGGTGACTCATGGACCGTCTTTGGGATTTACAGACACCAAGTTGTGCCGCTCCACATTTTAGGCAAGCCACATCTGTAGCTGGCTCCTCCTAGCCAACCTCCCACCATACGTGACCCTATACTTTCAAAAGCAGAAGCCTTTCTGTGAACAGAAAAGAGAACATTGCTTTAGTCTAGTGGGTACTTTAATAAATAACAGAGGAAATAAAGTTCATCGCGTGTCGCTTCTCACCCTATTGTTAGCATTTTAGGTGAGCGGTGAATTGATCTGTTTGAACATTGATATGGTGTTGGGATTTTGAGATTCTTTTATTGCTACCAAATAATCTGTCTTATGATAAATGCATTAATAACATGTTCTACAGTATTATTTTATCAGTAATATTTCTTACAGGGTTCATATTGCATTGAATATGTTTGTCATCACATTCATTCTATTCACAGGTAGAGTTCATTTTATACACATTGCATATCTGTGCTTGTTTAGAGTTGATGTTCCGTCCAAAAGGGTTTTAAGCTTCACTGGTGAGAGTGTCCAGGTGATACATGTTGAGGGAAGATGAGAACATAGCAGGTTAATTGCATGCATGCTTACAATACACATAAATCTAGTAGCAGGCCTGAGCGAAGGCCCAAGTGTCTTCTGCTTCTTATTTGAGACCTGCGCCAATTCAGTCTACTTAGAGATTGAGGACGAGGGTCAATTATTAGCCCTTAGATATGGAACGCCAGGACTGCCATAATGAATTACTTAAATACACCATTAAATAATTAATTAAATGTGGCAATAATTAATTAAAATGGGAATTAATTAATTAAATAAATAGTTATGACACATGTAATTAATTAATTATTGACACATTTAATTAATTATTTATGTATTTCATATTTTAATTAATTATTGACACATTTAATTAATTAATTATTGACACATTTAATTAATTATTTATGTATTTCACATTTTAATTAATTAATGACACATTTAATTAATTATTTCATGATATATTTATTTATTTCATTTTGGCAGTCCTGGCGCCTGGCTCTCATCATGAATTAATTTTATCTGTCAGCCTCACCCATCAAACTCAGGAGGCGGGGTTAACGCTGATCGACTCAAAACCATTGCTTTGGCCTGGTGGCCATTGTTTTTAGCCCACAACAACCGGCAGAACTGAACTTTGAAAACCCCTGTTTGTGTGTCACCAAATACTGTTTTAATATGTTTTAGCCGAGAATGTAGTGGTTTAATCTTCACATGTGTGATCGGTTTGTCAAGATACAGCCTCTTTGCAAAAGTGCTTCGATGATTTCGGAGATGTCTGCCCAGTCTCACGGCAAAGCGTGGGATAGACCCGCTCGCCTCGCAAGCAATCGAGCTGTTATTACCGCCGACAAAGCGCAGGCCCCGTTACACAGCTGTAATAACCCCGCTGACACTGACTTCTTTTACTGAGGTTATATTTATCGGGTGTTATTTCCTGATGTTCTTATGTGTCCTACGTGTTTCAGTCGCCATTTCTGAATTATAACTAACATTAAAAACATGTTTAAGGAGGAGAGAGAGCAAATAAATTCGACTAACAGCTGATCTTTGGGTTTCTGTTCAGTAATCAGCGTGACCTGTGTATAAACGTATAAAAGAGAAAACGTTGGTGTTTCCGTCATGTAGTAACTGCTGGCTTTAACTGTACAAAGGTTGTTCGACACTATGAAACACATACAGACTTCATGATGTTCGGCTAATATTTTTATTGTGAATATTAATCATGAGGGTGACCTGTACACCACGGAGCAAGATCAGCATCTCTCCACGATATCTTCAGATCTCTGAGTTAACACAGAGTTTCCCAGCTGACTATCTAACTGTCATCTACTGAATATGTCACGGGTCATATCAATATGATTTTACAGAAAAGCATCCTTAATACTGCCAACTATTCCAGAGACGTGAAAATCTACAGCATAAAGAACACAAAAATACAGCAGTCTAACGCAACACTGTAACAGAGATGAACCGTCAGTTTGTCGCAGATCAAAGTGGAATGAAAGTGATTGGTTGAACAGGTGTTCGTGATCTGTGTTATCTGCATTTTCATCAGCGTCAGAGACTCAGCAGCAGATTAGACTAACAGTTATACATTTAATAAATTACCAAATGAATCCACGATCGAACCTGTTCCGACAATTTGAGTTTGTATTCCCTCAGCTGCAGACTCGCTGCTGTTTAAATGTTTGAGAGGAAGATTAGATATAAAGCAAACATCAAACATAGACTCAGTCTGCGGTCACATTTGATATGAGGCCAGCACGGATATTGGCTGTGTCCTGTTTTAAGATCATACATGTAAAATTGTTGTCTGACCTCCGTCGATCCAGCCGCGCAGAGTCCGTGGTTACCATGGTTACTGCATAAGCAGCTATAATGTAAACATTACGCAGCATGGGTGTTTATGTTTTCATTGCAAAAGAACTGTCTGAATGGTTAACTGACGTTAACTTGGATAAATTATAGTTAAGGAGTATCACAGATAACGCCCATGTGAGCTGCTGAAATCAGTAGGCTATTACTGAAATACACGTGCTATATCATAAACTACGATATAAATAGGGGAGGTCCTATTAACATGTTTAGTTTTAAAGGACACCTTCCTGCCTTTAGTCTCATTCATGAGCAGTATTAGTTTTCTTCTAACATCTAACAAGTCTGCACGATGTGTTTCATAGTTTGTAACAAACCTTTTACAGTTAAACATAACATGACCGAAAAAGCAAAAAAAAAAAAAAAAAAAAAGAGAGAGAGAGAGAGAGAGAGAGAGAGAGAGAGAGAGAGAGAAATCACACAAATTATATGTTAACCTCATTTATTTTTAGTTAAGTAAACTCTAAAAATTCTAACATAGCTGGTGCTTAGAATACAGTTAAATAACTATTAAAAACAGATGATATAATATTTCTGTCCAGGTTGCAGTCTTCATCTTGAACATGCTGTTGCAAACTCTGCTCCTCTCGGTGGAAATGCGCCTTCTCTTTCCTCTTTGTATAAAAACATTTTAAAAGTCAGTTTAATCTCAAAATTCACTGTTAAATCCGAAACACACCAGATAAAGAAAAGCGAATAGTTCAGTCTAACACATGTGCCAGTGAATCATTAAACGTCTGTAAAACTCTGCAGTTATGAAACGTAACTTTAACCTCAGCCAAACCGATTTGCTCAGTTGTAAATAAAACAGCGAAGTAAACGTGACCCGACAGACAAAACCTGAGTGAATTAAGTCCAGCGTTTAACCACTGAGAGCTAAAACTCAGGTGAGGTTTCAAAGCTGTGTGCGGTGATTGGACATCAGCTGCCGATAAAGTGGGTTCGCCTATAAAGTCCTCTGTAAGGAAACAAGCTCCAGCAGCTCTGCGCTCGGGAAAAATACTATATTTACTTATGTTGTGCAGAAAATGCGCTGACATTGCGTTATATCAAGCACCGGCTGCCCAGTTAAACTGTGACTATCACCAGGTAACGTGGGCGTGTTTCTTGAATTAGCAGCAGGTGTTAAACAGCTGACAGGTGAGGAGGACGCATGCAGGTAAACTGAGGGCCTGCTGAGCTGATCGCTGGTGTCCTGAGAAACATGTCAGCTCGTTCTTTATGTTACAGAAGCACAGAGACACAAGACCAGGCGGAAAGAGACGATCGTTCGGTGAAAATGCGAATCTGCGAATGCAACATGTGGAACACGGAGAGTGGAATATGTAAACAAACCGGTTGACGTAACCCCCTCGGTGCACTCTGCATGCTGACTGTTAGCAGAGCTACTGAAATCTCTGAAAACATCTGAGCACTTTTGCAAACATGTTCTATGTTGACAACCTGACCAGACATGTGAAGATTACAGCGCGACATTCACGGCTAAAACACTGTTAAAAGTGTAGCTGGTGACAGAAAAACGGGGTATTTTAAAACTACACCACCACCATTGCTGCCTGTGATTTGAAACGCATTCTGGGATACCTGGCTGCCCCAAGTCTACAGAAGCAATCGATTATCTAGGATCGACCTGTTTTGACTTACATTGCACGGCAACCAATCAAATGTTAGAGAAGCTGCATGGGCAGCGTTAACCCCGCCCGTGAGTTTGATGGGTGAGGCTGACAGATAAAATTAATTCATGATGAGAGCCAGGCGCCAGGACTGCCAAAATGAAATAAATAAATATATCATTAAATAATTAATTAAATGTGTCAATAATTAATTAAAATGTGAAATACATAAATAATTAATTAAATGTGTCAATAATTAATTAATTAAATGTGTCAATAATTAATTAAAATATGAAATACATAAATAATTAATTAAATGTGTCAATAATTAATTAATTACATGTGTCATAACTATTTATTTAATTAATTAATTCCCATTTTAATTAATTATTGCCACATTTAATTAATTATTTAATGGTGTATTTAAGTAATTCATTATGGCAGTCCTGGCGTTCCATACTTAGAGGCCCTGAAGCTTGAAGTTATTACATTAAAAGGAAGGTGTTATCAAAAAAAGAAGTTACATGTCTGTTTATAGTTATTAGAGATGTACAAGATGTACCCTTGTCTGTAAACAATGACTGTACACAATGTATTTTTGACCTGTATTGACGTGTATGTGGGGGTGTGATCCTCTATGCTATAAAACCAGAACCCAGTGTATTTTTATCAGAGCAAATAAGCCATATGCTGATGATTGTTCTCCGTTGTCAATAAACTCATCGTTTGATTGCACTTTTCTGGAGCCTCCGTCGTTTGTTGTCTGATCTGCAGTTGATCGATCTCGCTTCAATGGTTAGACAGTTGAACCTCTGTCAAGCAATGAAAAGGCTTTCTTTCTTTCTTTCTTTTTTTAGATCTGGAGACTGTGGAGGTCATTTGGGTAGGTACACTGTAGTCATAAAGAGATGGACCAATACTCACATAGACTGTAGCTTTATAGACTGTAGCTTTTTAAGCAATGTTTAGCTGATTTTAACTGTGTGCCAGAAAAATACTCCCCTTACAGGGGCGGATCTAAAGGGTGGCATGTGCCACCGTAAAATGCTCTCTTGCCACCCCTAGTACCTTACCTAGTGCCTTAGTTTTGCATATGGCAGTGTTGTTTAAACCGGTCGGAGCGGGCACGCTCCGTTTTGCTTAACTATTTTTAAATCCCGGTAGCTCTGCAACCACATAAGCTAGAGCAATAATTTTTTTTGCATATGAAACCGGAGGAGTTGTACTTACATCTTATGCCATCAGCTTGTCCTAGGTCACAGTTTCCTTCCACATATAGCTTTGCAAAAACTGCATAAAAAGCGCTTGCAGCAACAAAAACATAATATTCCAGAAACACGTTTTGCCAATCCGATCAGCTGTTCACAACACTTCCTACGTTGGAATAGAGGTCAGCGCAAACTTTCGCATGTCCGCCATTACTTGCCCGAAACCGGGAGTGACGTCATTTTCGCGGAAATGTAGTTTTTTTTTACTATCAGGGCCTCAGAGCCTATACTGGTGTTTTTAAAAGTTATCTTTGACTTTATGACTTTCTGTGTCGTTTCTGGGATGCTTAGAACTCAAATTGCACTGCTGGAAATAGTTTATTTTGATGCATATGCTGCTTTTTTGCAAATTTGCACTATAATATTTATTTTCGTTTTTCCTGCAGTATATAAAAATTGGTGTATTTCAAAAATAAAACTATGAAGACACTCAAAATAAATTTCCTGTGGTGGGAAACTGTTTTGTGCAACTTTTTTGTATTTAAAGTTTTGAGGGATAAGCCTCTTAAATTTCTCTAACTAGAAATATATGTTAAAAAACAAAAACGATTTTCAATTTTTTTGTAGTTTATTGCACTTTTTTGCAATTTATGTAATTACTATGCACTTAATGCATACATATTATTAAAATTTGGGCTATAATGGTTGTATTGATGTATATCAACTTGAAATGCTCCCAAAATTGGCACTACAGCATGTAAAAATATAATATAAGCTCTGGCGGACTTTGTTCTATGGTAGGTCTTAAAGGGTAAAAGATAAGATAGCATTAAGACTTTGAGCCTAGCAATTCTAAAACTGAATTACATAATGTTACCACACCACCATCATTAGCAAATGGTTCAGCCCATAGTGATGAAAACTGTAAAATTTAAGCATGTAACAATTTAATTTTTTTCTAAAAAAAAACAGTGAAACTTAAGTTAGACTTGTTTCTGTAAATGTGGCGTAGCTTTCTGTTAATTTTGATTTTATAAATATATGTATTTATTATGAAGGCTATACAGTACATAAATCAAAATTAAATAACATGAAAAATAACATGTTTTATGTAACTGAAATGTTTAATGATGTGGGCTACAGAAAATAATTAAGTTATAGACTAAATTTTTATGAAACATGTGTATACTTACTGCATTTGAATCATTTTAACCATAATGGGGTGCCACCCCATGATTTCCATGCCACCCTAAGAAAATTTCTCTAGATCCGTCCCTGTCCCCTAGACCATTACACCACCAGCACGAGCCTGAACTGTTGAGCCGAACCCCACAGCGGGGCAGTGGCAGGGCACACCCTGGACAGGTTGAAAGTGTTACACAGGGTAAGCGCAGAGAGACATACACCCTTTATTTCATTATTTACTCCACATTTTTCCTCTCTTATTCTTTTGGTGAGCCCATGGGAGTTAAACCATCAGTTTACTGTTCTTAATTGACAGGAGTGGCACCAAGTGTGGTCTTCTGCTGCTGTAGCTCATCTGCTCTTCAGAGAGACATTTTCACCCAGATAATTGCCGCTCACTGGATATCTTCTCTTTTTGAGACCAAAATAATTTAAATCATCTTTCTTTCCAATTATGCTGGTCAATTAAAACTTCAACAGCCATGTGATTGGTTGATCAGATATCTGCATTAATGAACAACTGAACAGGTGTATGTAATAAGTAGTAACTGTACATCAGTAGAATCCCATAAATAATAAAATTAAAATAGAAAGGATGAAGAGGCTCAAACTGTTATATTTTACTTTAGCCTAGTTGTAAATTGTGCTGGTAGGCCTTCACATTCATAGTGATATGGCAACAAAGATGCCCATCCAACTTCGAATTTAACGATATCTGAAGGCTTGTATCTTGACGATATATTTATTTTAGGTTAGCCATAGTTCTTTATGGATTGGAATAATTTATATGCAATATTATGTCTTATTCCATTCATGCCACCTTATTACAAGCCACAGCTACAACCGTTGGCTTATTGTTGGGCCTAGTTAACCATTGGCTTTTTACAGAACCTCTCACTACACATGAATAAACAGTGGGCACATAACGACTTCGCTATCTATGCAACCGCATGCTTTGCGATAAGGACCTTGTGCTTTAGGATAGTATGGACTGTAAGACTTTGTTTAGCACTGAGAGTTGAAAATCAGATTCATTTAGCACTGAAACTATCTAGGGGGGCATACAGTAAAAAACTTCTAAAGAGATTCTAGCTTTGTGCTCAAATTTTTGGAAATAAATTGAAAAAGAGAAAAGGGAGTCCAATTTCCTGTCCAGTGGAAATAAGATCAGACATTCCACCAATCTCTGATAGCTTTCTTTGGAAATGCTACTATGGCGTTAATGTTCTCATCTTTTTTGTCCTTTTGCTGTTCTCTGCCTTCTATTTCTGCAAACACCTTGTATCATGGTTCCTGGAGTTGACACAAATTGCAAACACAGAAAAAATATCAATATATCAGAACATAAATAAATACATAAGATAAAATTATACACAGTAAAATAAATGAACAAAATGATGAATAAATGATTATTCAAATAGGAAATATAGACAATACATTAATGAATGAAAATTCAATAGTAACTAACAATGGAGTTACATTTTCTATTTGTCTCTATTTATTTTATTTATCATATTAGGTGCATTTTCTTGGATTTTGGATGATGTTTTTTGAGTCATTAGTTGATGTATTGTTATTGTCAGTTTTGACAGGAACTTTTCTCCGTGTACCCTAAAGACTTGAGATTTGCTGCCACCTAGAGGCTATTTTCTAATAATTCAAGTCAACTATTTGGTGGTCTTTTGCTTTTGCATATAGCTATGTATAGCTATCTTTACACACACACACACACACACACACACACACATATATATACATATATATATATATATATATACAGAGATAGATGGATATAGAAATAGATATAAACACACACACACACACACCCACACACACACACACACACACACACACACACACACACACACACACACACACACACACACACACACACAATTGTTTCGCCTCTAACCGTTTATCAGAAACAAAAGGGGAGACACCCTCACTATCAGCTGTCACAGCAGGGTTGGCGCTCTGTTATGCAGGAGGACATTAGGTGTGTCAGGGTTTGCCTGGAGGAGAGGAGACTGTGGCAGAGTGCTTTACAGGCTCCTAAACGCTCATTACAGGCACCGCCAAGTCAACTAAATTATATATTGGGAGTCCCTGCAGTTGATTTCAAAATAAAACACACGTATATAGAATATAATTTAGCTTTTTCGTAGTGTTTGACGTTTACTCAAATTGTTTGGGAGCCTCACAGTTTAATTTAAAAAACAAACAAACAAGTAAAAAAAACCCAAACAAACCACATATTCTCTCTGCTTAGCATATTACATATACTTCACATGCACCTGTTAAGAGTTTATGATTATTTTCTGGTTGTATAAAATGTTAGCTGGCAATGAGACAACCAGCTTTCAGTTTTAAATTTAATGTAATGCGTTTATAAATTTTGTAGTGCTTAAAAAAGAAAAAAAAACCCGTACATATTCCAGTTATTTAACCCATCGGGTTTATAAGTTGGAGCCATGACACCAGCATTTATTTTCAGTGCATTCATTATGGTATTTTATTCTGATGTTAGTTCCGCGTTGTCTGTTTTAATTTGAAGCAAGAAAGAAATTCTTTGTTAGACTAAAACATTTTGAGGCACGTCTTGTATAAATGTTGCTGTGCAAATTTTATTTATTTATTTATTGTTATATTATAATTTTATTTTGTAAATATTATTTTGTAATTATTTATTTTTACTTTCACTCTTTGGTCCCTCAGTAAAATGATTTATGGCTACTTTTATTCTGGAGGAGTGCGCACTTCCGCTCATGCCCTCGTTATTGCCCAGCGACTTGACGCAGCTCGTCACAGACCACCAGGCGCACCGGCAGCCCCCGTCTCTGCTGACTCAGTGCCTTACCAGCAGTCCCTTCACCCCGAGATAGCATCCAGCAACTGACGCACACTCCTCCGGTCAACACGCCCAGGCACTACCGTACAGAAATGGCTAAGACCGCGATCGGTGAGTTTTGCACTTTATGTGTGAGTGTTTTAGTGACATTACAGCGGATTCGCAGTTTGAGGAGGATGAGAGGCAGTGGCGACACCCATGGCACAAAAGGATGCTGAGGGTTGATGGGAGGGAGCGGCCAGACTCCTTCGCAAGTCACTGCTAAATATGTGATGAAGTTGTAAATCGCATGCAGCATTTTGAAGATATATTATTATTATTCTTAAATATTGTTTTGGTCTTTAAAAGTCTAATCGATTTTGTCTAATCGTAAATCCAGATCGGTGCCGATCAGTGAGGGGAGTTTGAGGTTCAGTTTGCCGTGTGAACGAATGACGCATATTTATTTATTCAGCTGAAAGAAAAAAACATATATATCTAAATACTCCATAAATGCAAAAGCCGGGCTGTTTTCCCAGCCTGCACAGCATCATCTTGTCGATGCCTGCCTGCCGCACCTGCCTCTTGTTGCCTGACTCAGAGCCGTGCAGCATAATGCAGCGCCAGCGACCCCACCCAACATCTCCGGTCCCTTCAAAGCAAATCAGCCGCTCTCCAAGGGTGTGAAATATTTCCCCGTGACAAATCTCATTATTAAAACTGGGCCATCCTATGTAACTGCGCTGTGTAAAGCCCGCTGAACCAATTTTGTGGTTACCGCCAAAGACGTGAATCAAAGAGAGATAGAGAGGGGGGGTGGAAAAGAAAGAAAGAAAAGGAACTGCTTTGCATTCGAGGGAAGAATTTACGACAAGGGATGGAAATATCAGACACCATTCCTGTTGGCAAGGTTATTGATAGTAACTGGGGCCTTTTATTTGATAAGAGTTTTATGATTGGGCTGCAAATGATGCTTGAAGGCAAACATGACGGCATTTGGCATAAATATTCAGGGGAGATAAAATGGAATGCATGCTGTGGCAGGTGGAAGGCCTTGTGTCAGTATATGCATCTCAACATCCAGGTTTCATGTGGGCATTTTAACCCGTCTCCTCTTCAGACCATAAACACTGCATGGGAGCTGCAGGGTTGCCAAAAAAGAAGCCCTGCCCACCATTAACGCGTGTGCTTGTGTGTTTGAGGAGAAAAAGAGCAGTGTGTGTGTGTGTGGTCAGTCTAGGGGATGGTGTGTTTGTTTTCTGCATGGTTGACATGCTGATGGATGCAGGGGCACGCTGAGGGACAGTGGTAAGGGTCCTTGTGTCTGCACTCAGTGAAACCAGCAACTAAACCCTGGCTGTTACATTTATTCCCCCCTCCTCCTCCCCCTTCTCCTCTTCCTCCTTGTCCTCCTACGCCTTCTCTTTTTTCCTCCGTGATTTGAGCTGTGGACAGGCGGACAGGATGGGATGGGCATGGAGCAGACACTCCGCCATCATGCCAGTCAGCATTCAACGGGTCGCTGAGTTCATGTAGGTTGTGCAGAAGCGCAAGAGTAGTCTTAATGTTTCAGAACCAAACTGCTGTTTCACGTTGAAAAAAAAAAAGACTTTCATGGATCGGTGAATATTACACAACTATATGTAAGGACAGAAAGGGAGCCACCAGAAACATGTGAGTTTGTTGGTTATCTTAAAGCCTTGACAGTATATTATAGATCAGGACCACTCCTGTGTGCTTTAAGGCTTCTAAGCACTCTTCCTGATCCCTATCACGTCCACTTGTCATATCCAATTAGGTGTGGTCATTCAACTAGCTCCATAAAATCTGTGCACAAAACAAAAGCAGCTTGGATAACGGCACATCCAAAATCTCATCTTAACATGTCTCCCAGGTTTGTTTGTCTGTCTCCATGTCTGCCTGCCTGCAAGATCACGCTAAAAACTGCTCTGCGAAAACCTGACGGGGAGGCGGAGCACAGCTAAAAGGAGAAGCCATTAAATTTTGATGCAGAGCCGAGTCACTTTCTTTAAAATTGCGAAATAGGGCACTGGCCTTGGAGGAGGATGCGCTCGCTCTGCCCTTTGCAGTTCATCCTGATTAATCACTCGGCCCATCGATCTATGCAGCACACTCCCATTACTGGTTCAGATGACTGTTGCTTTTTAAGATAGGCCGAGAGGAAGAGGTGACATCAGTCCAGTGGTGATCCATGATGTGCTCATAAAAATTTACATGTGGGTTAAAGACAGTTCAGACATTTTAACATCCTTGGCAAGTCTGGCTGTTCTCTACAGACTCAAGAGTATCTTATAGACACAACCTCATTATTTTAAACATATATTAGAAACCCCATTTTCTCTTTTAATATTTCCTGGCACAGTATCATCATATCCACCACCTTGATTTAAGCAGTTTGTTGATTAATGATAATATTTGGTGTATGCAGTTAGTTTGGGTTTATATTACAGATATTAGAGCACACTAAAGAACTACGTCACAGCCTGTCATCATCACCTAGGGGAGCAGCATCTACTTACACGTGATTTGTAGACATCCATCACACTGTCAGCTTGGCGAGATGCCTATGATCAGCTTTCAAATGACAACACATTCCATTTCCCCCCCACTTTGTATACTGATTGTATAACACAGCCACGGTTTCTGTATGATCACTGTCCATACCTCTTTCTTTCATTTCCAGGGAACAGTTTTTAGCATTTTTACTGATATTTGCGCGTATTTGGGCACAGACTTTGTCATGTTTCAAGCAAAAGTGCTAAAACATACTAAAATTGGGGGGATTTGATGCTCTTCGCTTGTGATGCTCAGCTGATGATATTGATTGTGGTTGTTAGCTGCAGGCTCACATATTGGTAGCTATTAGAAATTTTCCCTACCTGCCCTTCATCGTCCGGCTGCTCTAATATTTCCCGCAATGGCCAATTTTGCTCTTAATAACCTTGTGATTTTATTGCTGATGGGCGATTTGAGTGTAAAGGGCTTGTATGTGCCGAACAGGAGCGCCAAACTCGCGCTGCTGTGACTCTACAGCACCCAGGAGGGCAGTGGGGATTTGATGCACAGGGTCATATTTTGTAGGGCACGTTTTGTAGCCAATTTGCTCCTAGTGCTGCTAAGAGTGTCATTTCGTTTGTTTTTCCACCCCGTGTGTCTTTTTACTCAATGTGGCTATCCAATAAATTCTTGTAATGGTGTTTTTTAAGACTGCATGAAGCAGAAGGGAGGAAGAGTGTGGCTGAGGGGGAAAAAAGGCTCCAGGAAAAATACCAAATAGGGGTGTGGCGGTTTGTGGCAACGCACTCTCTCTGAGGAGATGCTGGGAGTGTGGGTGAAAAAACAGAGAAAGAGAGTGAGAGGGAGAGTGCATCAGCGACAGATGAGACGGAGGCTTGGGGATGCAGAAGGTGCTGGGGAAGAGGGATGCTTGCGGGGGTGGAGGTAGTGTGGATATTGATGATCTGCACTCTTTTGGCTGATGGATTGGAAGAGGAAGTGCAGTTTGATGGCTGTGTCTGTGGTTGTGGGACGGGAGGAGCAGCTCTGACTGGTTGGAACCAGCCTGATGGATTGGAGTGGGAGCAGTAAAGTGTTGATGTCCCCGTCTGAAATTACTTCATCTCATCTTAAACTGACATATATCACTTCGGCACGCCTGAAGCTCTGCCAGAAACCTTTGTTTGGAACGCCGTTGCTAGCCATTTTAATGTGTGTGATCCTCTGGGAATGACCATATTATTACACTGCTTACAGAAGGAATTCTCTCAGGAGGAATACAGTAGCACTTTAATGTTTCTACATAATAGTGATGCTCATATATTTTTGATTATGGAAATGAAAGGGGGGGGAAATGTGGGTTTCAGACATGGAGAGCTGTTTCAATTCACAGCAAGCGGTTCTTGTCCAAGTCAACAAAGAGAATCAATTTAATTTAACAGTCATAGAAAAGCAAAAAAAAAGTGTTTGCACCTTTATTAATAACCAGGATAGAGCTGCAATCATGGGCGAATTTATCCACTCATCCATCAATACAGATAAAGTCTTCTTTTTTATGTCATTTGCTGCTTTTTCCAGCTAAAGTGAGATACTTAACAACCTCATCTCAACTTCAGTGATTAACCAATTTGTCAAGAAAATCACCATCAAATTAACAGATTATGAAAAAATCATTAGTTGCAGCCAGAACTGCAGAAACTGTAGATCCACAGGAAAAAAAGGCCCCGCCCAGACTCAGCAACCAGTAAAGAGGAATATCTGCTGATCTGCTCCATTAACCCAAATTACCCGCTCCACTGAATTGTTAACTGTCTGAGTCTTCAGCTGTCAAGTGGAGTTGTACGTACGAGAACATGGCTGCTGGGGTCTTGACATATACACAGCCCCGTAATGAGCCAGTGACACCCTCCAAGTGGGTCCACCCCCACCCCCATCAGCAGAAATGGTGCAGTCCAGTAATTATGAGTTTAAGTGGCATCCACCTGAGGTGGCTCCTTCCATTAAGCTGTCCTGAGGGCAGTGGGCGGTGGCAGCGATTCCAGCGGGAGCTGATAATCCTTCCGTCTGTGATTTCAGTTTAAGTCAGAAAGGTGTTAGCATCATCGCAAGGCTACACCTCACCACTCGAGTGTTTTCTCACCCTCTCACCCCTTTTCTCTCTCTCTCTCCTTTCATCTCATAGAAATTGCACTCTTTTCTGTTTCTTTCATCTTCATCCTATTCTCTCTCTCTCTCCTTTCTTCCAATAATTCTCTTTTGTTTATCAGCCTCCCTCCTGCTGTGCTCTTACTCTTCCCCTCTTCCTCCTCAGGGAAGGGGCTAACAAGGCCATCAGAGAATAGCAAGAGCTACATCTGAGAGTTTATCACATTACGGTGGCGTCTGCCCGTCTGCAGGGCAGAAAGTGAGACGCAGGGAGAAGAGAGAGTGAGAAGGGAATGAGAGAAAAGAAGTGGCTTGGATTAATCACACTGTACCCCACCACAGAGAAGCTCTTTCACAGTAAATCTCATTTCTGGCGTTGGTACTGTAGCCTTCTGCAAATCATGAATCAATGTGCCACATTTCAGCCCTGAAGGCCTTGTGCTCTGGGTGATGGATTATGCCATACAATGACAGTTGGCATGCAAATCTGCACCATGAGGCAGTGCACCTTGACAGATGCGGTCCTTATGTGCAAACGCAGAATATTTCACAACCTGCAGCGTGTTGCAGATATTTTTGCCTTGCTCTCTGCTGGGACTGCTGCTGAACTTAAAGTACAAATTACAAAGGTGTAGGTGCCAAAAACACAAGAATAAAAAAAAAAAAAAGAACAAGGTTACACAAGGTTGTTCTTTTCTTTTTTTCTGTCTGCCCTTCAGAGTATTTGTTCCTCCCTGCAGGGGCGTAGGTTGCCAAACACAGCAACTATGAATTGCTGCCAGCTCCACTTCAGTGTTATTAAGTTTTTGGATTGTAAATGGACCATGGGATGGACAGCCATACTGCTGTGCTATGCTGATAAGCTAAACCAGTAGCTGTTAACCTCCTCTATCCATAAGCCACAGTCTAAGAAGATAAAAAACCCCAAAGATTATCTGGCTTCTAAAATTACCTGAAAACCATGCAACTAATCGCTGATTACCTACAGAAAAGCTGTGAAGCACAAGGGCGTTGGTCTGCCGGCGTTAATAAATAATAGGCCGAAATAAATGCATAGCTAATGATGTGTGGAGAATCCTGTGGGGATGGAAGCATCTTGACTGTTGGGGAAATTAGGTCAAGTAAGGACACATCCGTCGTGCTCCCCTCACAGCTCAGTGGAAACAAAAGCCTCAAAATGTCTGCAAAACCCTGAGCAGTTCAGCTGCAGCAGACATCCTTTGATGAGATTTCCTTTTGGACGTCTTGATGAATAATTATCCCTCCAAAAATGTTAATATTTACATCAAAGACCTCCCGTGGAAGTAGAAGTAGGTTACAGATGTTTCATCTTTTTTCTGTGTTACTGGGTTAATATTTTGCCTGCGTGCATGTTAGAGGCGCGGCCCTAAGTGTGCACGATAGTGAAGTAAGCAGAAGTAATATTTCACGTTTGTATCCACAGCTTACAAAGAGAAGATGAAGGAGATTTCAGTTCTCTCGCTCATCTGCTCCTGTCTGTATCCCGAGACCCGCAAAAATATCATGGGCGACTATGAAGGTAGGGTTGAAATAAGCCTCCTGTTTTATCCAAAAGCACCTAAAGGAAGAAAGAAAGGCAGAGAAAAGTGAGAATTGTCTTTCTTTTGTTCGTTTTTGTTGCACACGCATGCAGATATGGACATAAAGCCCATTAACAAGCGCGCCTCAGGCCAGGCCTTTGAGGTCATCCTGAAGCCGACCTCCCCTGTATCTGAAGTGGCCCACTGCATCACCAGTCCCCCAAAGAGGGACATTTCCCTGGAGGATATCCAAAAGAAGCTGGAGGCAGCTGAGGACCGAAGACGGGTAAGGATTTTCCCCCCACAGAGACACAAAAACATCAAGTGTAAGAAAACAAAATAATGCCAAGTAAAAGCACAAAATCATCTTCAAGTTTACAAAGTATTGCTGCTATGATGTTATAATCAGTTGACTTCCCTTGAAATCTAATTTTACATAAATGTGCATCACATTGGCTGCTGCAGCCTCGAGCCTGTCATGAAAAATCGAGGCTGACATCGGCTAATTCGTGCATCCCATTGATTCAAATGTCAATAGAGTGAGTCCAGCACCTGACAAATCCAACAACCCAGCAACAAATCAATCAACCAATCAATATCACTGATTTTTTTAACACCGACTACCCAATACTGTCAGGAAAACACACAGTGTACTGCATAAATTATCATACATAGTAAATAATTCATTATAGTTTTTTAAAAAATTAAGCCGTTGAGGAGAGACCTTTTCCTAGATCATTTTAAACATCTGCATCTGTTGCACCGTCTCTGACTCACTCTCAGAGACATAAATCAATGGGTGGTCAGATTTCAGTAAATCACATTTAGGAACAAATTTAGGAAGACATCTTCTCTCCTCTTCCTCCTCCAGTCCCAGGAGGCGCAGGTGCTTCGGACCTTGGCTGAGAAGCGGGAGCACGAGCGCGACGTGCTGATGAAGGCCTTGGAGGAGAACAGCAACTTCAGCCGCATGGCTGAAGAGAAGCTCCAGATGAAAATGGAGCAAATCGAGGAGAACCGGATGGCTTACCTGGCTGCCATGATGGAGCGCCTGCAGGAGAAGGTGAGGAGCGGAGAGAGTCCCATCTGAAAATTATTCTTCTTATTATCCGGCTAATAATAAAAATTATGTCACTGTGAGACTTTACAAACAGGCAAATAAATATTTTAGTTGTTACTTCATATTGTGTATAATACATACTGATGTCAGTGTGAATAAGAAATGGTGATTCTTGTTGTGTTGCTCCAACTACAAAATCCTCAGACAAAATATTGACGTGTGACCTCAGAAAGGCTGAGAAATCTTAAAGAAAAGCTACCTTGTGTTGCGCTTGTATTCATAAATCTATCACTAAGTCAAAGTAGTATCTGCTATTTTCTGATTAGCACTATGAAAACTTGGAATAAGCTAATGACTTAATAACATTTGTCTTTACTATAAGAGTCCAAAACAAACAGCTGAACAAACTGAAAGTGACTCTGCCATTACACACAGTGACATAATTACCATCAATGTTTTATTTCAGTTATGAATCTGATAATGAAACAAACCAGTAAAGACAATGTGTTTTTACAGCTGAAGTACTGGGTAATATTCTCGTGTTCATAAAGGCAAGAATAAATAGGAACTATATTATTAAACTAGGCTAATGAATGCTTGTTAGCTGATCACGATCAGCCCCCATTACTCAGTATACAAAAGATGCACGTAGCTACTGTGACATCACCCACTGGTCTGAAGCCTGAACAGCCTCTGCCATGTTGTATTTTCTGAAGGGCCAAAGCTTATCATTAACCCCACCCACACAAGCCTAGAGACCAGTTGGGGACTGCCTGACAACCACCAGTTGCTAAGAAAAAATGTGTATTCCCTGACTGGTTGGAAATGGTTGTTGGCAGTTGCTGTAAGCAGTGGTTGCTAAGGCAAAATGGTTTTTACCCAATCAGTTGGGGCGTCGATGCAGCTGTTACTATGTGAAATTGTTTCATAGACAGGTACATGGCGTCCCAACAAAACCTCCTTGTGATTGCCTTGGCTACTAGCAGATTGCTGCAGTTGCCCATAGTTGCATGGAAGATGCCAACTTGTCTGCAAACACTTGCCAAATATTTGTTAAGCAGCAGTAAAACACGTCTCTAACAAAGAAAACATCACTTTTTGTAACATATTGGTTGGAGTGGTAGGACACAACTTAAAAAGTGTCGCACTTTTTCAAGTTTCATTAGCACTCGGTTATTAGTTAGCAGGCGTTTGCAATCAGTGTCTTCCATGCAGACTACAAGCAATCTGTTAGCAGTCAAAGCAGTCAAAGCAGTCACATGGGTGGGGTTATGGTGCAGCACCTTCTTTGCTCGTGACACCTCTAGCAAACCTGATACTGAATACCTTGTTTTTTGTTTTTTGTTATTTTTCTGTGTGACTGAGGTCATACTTGGACGATCTAGCTAAGGCTAGCTTGTTTAGCAAGCTAAGGACAGTCACCACCAGTTGGGAGCTAGTTGCTTATTCAGTACTCGTGTTCTCCACCATCATTTTGAAACGTCTTGCACATTTCTCAAGTTATCATTGGCAAAAGACAGAATGACATTTAAACTCAAAATCGCCTTTGGGCAGTAGGTCTGGAAATAGATTTTACTGCACAAACACACACGCTCGCACACACACATGGACTGTAAAGAGGAAAACAATACAAGCCGTGCTCTCACGGCTGGTAAAAATAGCAAGAGGGGAAATGAAGTCCAGGGGTCAGCATAGGGAAGCTGTTGCTGTGAACAGGGGAGAAAAAAATGTCAGGAAATGGCTGGCAGCGGAGAAAAACGTGACATCCTCAATGTGTGTGTTTATGTTTTTTCTAGGAGAAGCATGCACAGGAGGTGCGCAGGAACAAGGAATTGAGAGAAGCACTGACAGCGTGAGAAGCCCCAACTGGTTCCATGTCCCACCTCCACACCCTCCACAGCCTTCCCCAGCCCTGAGGAACGCCCCACCCCGCTCCTTTCCCCACCCGTATCCCACATTTCCCCACCTCTCCACCCCCACCGCCATACTCCCCCTACACTAGTACAAACCACCACAGCCTGAGGTGCCACCCCGACACAGCGGGAGCTTCAAACGGAGTTGGGGGTGGGAAAAATGCAAAAATGATTAAAAACAAAAGAAAGATCAATGTATCCTGTCCACTCTTCCCAAAAAAAAGAATGTTTTTGCTCCGTTTCAAATGAGAGGAAAAGAAAAAAAATCAAATTGACAAGTGACAGTGGTTTATGTAAATACTTCCTTTTTTTGTTATATACAGTACGATACAAGCAGCAGAAGTATTGATTGCAGTGTGCCATTTTTATATATAAGTTTCTTCTCCTTGCATATATGGATGTAATGATTTGTTCATTTTCATGTTTAGTTTTTTTTGTTCATTTCAGCCTGAGAATGTTTTCTTTTTTAGATTTCTCTTGTGTGATTACAGGCTTAGGTGTTTGTTGTGAGTTTGCCAGCTAGCTGATGGTTCGCGGTGACTGCTTGCGTCCTCACACGGCCTGCATCCTGGCTCCGTTCCCTTCGTCCCTGCAAGTGGCCGCTTACTCATCTGACCCAGCAGATCTGCGAGGCAAAATTAGATAGTTTTGGCAAGAGTGATTTTCCATCCGGTTTATGCCAGTGGTCCAATTAGTGAGGAGCAAGTGCAGGAAAGCTGACAGAGGGCAAAGGGGGACAGTTTTGCGTTCATGTGAGGACCGCAAGCCGTCGTCGCACATCCACTCCTGTGAGGTAGGTAGTGACTGTACCACAGGAGGCCACTTTAGCATTTAATGAGCCCATCCTCATCCTTCTTCCTTCCGTCTGCAAACTGTTCATCTCTCCACATACATACATATATATATATATATCTACTGTAAAAGCACTCACTCACATGCTCTCCACACAGGAACCACAGAGCTCAGGCAGAGCGTGCTAATTTCTGTCCATCTGGCACCGGAAAGCTCATCCCTGACAAATGGCGGGCCTCTTATATTCCTCTGAAAACAGGCTTCCAGTCACATTTAAATCACATGTTACTGTAACGTACAACACCACTGGGGACAAAGTGCATCCTGAAGTGCAAAAACAAAATAATAATAATAAAACCTGCTACTGTGAAGCTTAAGTTGGAGAAAAAAAACAAAATAAATCCCAGTTTTCTCCATTTCACAAAGGCTAGAGTAGTCCGCGACATCGCCATCACCTACTGGGAACCATCGCACTTCACTCCAAGACACTTTAAATGCCACTGTAAGGTCAGCACAAGAAAGACTTCTAAGCCATAAAGACAGGTATCACTGCAGCAGCGATTCATGAACACAGTATTTCCATCTGTAAAGGTGTATATGAGTGTGATAAAGTATCCGAATGGTTTGTAACCAGGGGTGTTGAAGCCTGAGGTTGAACCCTGTTGGTCACGCACGCACAGTTGGCCCATAGATGTGTGTGAGTGTGTGTGTGTGTGTGAGTGTGTGTGTATTTCAGAAACGGCGGGTAGATAAACCAATCCTTGTGCCATGTGATATTGATCCGGTTAAATATAAATAAACACCATTACAGTCAGAAGTTCAGCACAGACAGCGACTCTCCTACCTGCCTCTCTCTCACTCTCTCTTTGTCTCCTCTATCCATTTGTGTGTTTCCCCCTCTCCACGTATATCTTTGTGAGCAAGCAGTGGTTAATAAAGATTTGGGGTTCAGTGAATGAAACCGGCTCTCAGAGTGACTTCTTTCCTACATGCTGGTGTTTCCGGTGGACTGTTTTCTTTATGTAACTGAAACAAAATGTCAGGTCAGAACAATGCGTGGATAAACACGTCTGTAGATGAATTATTCAGCTTCAGTGACTGTTTGAACTGTACAACAGTCACCACCTGGATTTAACTGAGCAAACAGGTATGAGCCTTCCACTGGGTAATTACTGTAGTGATTAACCTGTTTCGGCTGTCAGCAGGTTATTTAACCCTAACCGATGCAGCAATTAGTTTCTCATTTCTTAAACCAGAAGGTGCTAAATATTAACCAGCATCAAGCAAAGAAAACAACGAAGGAGACTGCTGAAACTGCTAAAGAACTGTACAATGCATTATGAAAATGTGGAAGGACAGGAGTGTGTTAGAGGATACCCACATGCTAAGTGCAAAGAGAACTCAGGGGATTGGGACTAAACAGCTTTTAGCTTTAAGAAAACCACTTATCAGTGAGGCAAACTGGGGAAAAAAACATGCTTTAATTTGGTAGGGAGCATGAAGATGGGACTGGATGTTGAAGAAAAAAGGTCGTGTTCTCAGATGAATTCTGTTCCAGACTGATGACCGTATCAGGGAAAGAAGAGAAGTGGATAAAGTGGTGCAACCATCGTGCTTAGTGCCCCCAGTGCAAGCCTGTGGGGCAGTCTTATAAGCTTGGGTTGCTTCAGTTAGTCCACTCCAGGTTCAGCAACATTAAAAAGAAAAGAGAGATTCTTCCATCAGTGTAATTTTTCTTCCTTGATGCAGTGAGGATATTGCAAGGTGACAGCGTCAGGATTCATCGGGCTCAGACTGTGACGGAGTGGTTCAGGGAGCACGAGGCAGACCATTAACCCCACTGAGACTGGAGAAGTCGTCTGACTCTCTCATCATGAATACAAGATATCAGTGAAAAATTAATGCAACTCTGCAGTAAACAAATGCCATAACACTGCATTAGGTTATTAAAATGTTTTGATTTATATACTTTTATTTAAAAAGGGAGGGGCGGCCATCTGCCCGACCAGTTGGGGTGAGAGATCAATACCTGAACCAGTTTAGGGCTACTAAAGTAACTTCTCTGGCATTTGTTACGAGCATCGTGCTGCAGTCAGCTGCTTTACACAAACACCAAAGAAAAAGAGACACAAAGTCATAAACATAGATAAAACATTAAAGATTAGATGGGGTCTAACTACACATAAAATCATGCAATAGAAAGAAAAATTATGGCCTCCGGTGATGAATTTGATTGAGAGCATTTTTTTGTAATAACTGTCTGCAGATTTTGGGTTAATGTCATCATTTGATCACAAAAAGGCATAAAGTGAAAATCTGACATCAGCCCCAATTCAAAGGAAAATGAGAGTAATGAAGGCCGTATTTGCACATGAGCTTTTCCTGCTATGACAAATAGAAGGCCAGTTTACGAGGCTGTAATTTGAGTTATATGGTTCCAACTTGTTTATTATACATGACCACCTTTTTAAAATGTTCATCAAGATTATATGGAGACATAGAAATACAGCATAAATGCCTGAGCATTTCCATTACATCTATAGAGAGTGTTTATACTCTTATCTGTTTGTACTATTATCTGCTCTAAAACATGTTTAAAATAAACTTTCAAAATGTACTTTTTATTTCAGTGCATTAATACAACAGAAAACATTAAATGCTATTAGAATAGTGTGCATTTTTGCATTATTGCTTTGACATACAAAATATAAGATGTCATTACGCATAATAGGTTTCCTTAACTTCTTTCAGCCCTTTTCCTTGTGAAATATTCCCATTTTGCTGTGATTAGCAACACATCCTTTTCCCACCACGACTTGAAGCACCACTTATGACCAGTTGAGGGCGACAAAAGACAAGCTGTCTTCGCTCCACTTCACTGATCTTGCCTTTCGGCTGCACAGAGAGGCTTACATCACTACCTGGCTCTGCATCGTCGTCAGCAAATGAAAGGAGGATGACTAGACAGAAGCGGAGAGAGGCGACAGCAAAGAAATAAAAGAGTCAGAGTTACGCAGGCGACCGGGCCGACTATTTGGGGCACTGTGCTGAGAACAGAAGGTGCAGCTGGTGCAAGCTGAAATGATGGCAAAGAGACAAAAACCTTTGATGCACACTTCCTTTCTCACAGGTTCCTGCTCCCTCTCTCCTTTGACTCCGCCACCCCTCCCATTGCTTTCTTCGCCCTTTTCTCTTCATCTGCTACCCAATACTCCATCCCTCCTTACTTTCCTTCTTCATCCTCTTCCAACCTCTCCTCCCTCCTTCTTCCCTCCTCTAGTTCCCACGGAGCACATGGGGCCAGGCAGGCTGCTATTGTCCAGGATATCCCCTCCTTGTTAATGGTTTCCTGTGCACACACAGAGGACTGCTGAGAGAAACAAGCAGCCTCATCTGATACCAGGCGTCGCCATGTACTGCACACACACACACAAACAACTGGAGGCATCAACAAGCAAACACACGTACCATACCACACCAAAGCACATTCACACCACAAAGAATAAAATCCAAGCACACTTGAACAAATACGCTGAGCGAGCCGCAGGTGATTTATCAGAACTCTTTTTTTTTTTATTGCAAGGAACTTGTCATTACCACCAGCAAGACCTTTGAAAAGCAGGCAAATCTGATTTGTCAGCGCTTGCTTGTGTTTTGTACAACCATGAAATGCACACAGTCACAGTGAGGTTTGCTAGGAGACACCAAAACATCACCTGGAAATAAAGCAATTGCATTTAGAAATTTGTCTACAGGTTTTGGAAATGTAATGATTTTATTTACTTTTTATTTACTACAACTGTTCTTACAGACGGAGATGAGCTTCCTGTTGGTAACTTCTGGTTCTAAACGCTGATGCAAAAATAACTTTTGAGACTAGGTGATACGAAGAAAAAAAACAGCCTAACATCTTTTACATTAGAAAGAAGTGGGAACTTTGCTATAGCTGGTACAAAGCATGTTAATCAGTTGATTGTTAAGGACAAGATTTTTTGTAGAGAGGAAGTTTAAGTTGAGGAAAGTGAGTTTAAATAACAGCGCTTTACATGAACACTGGAGGCTGTGGGTAAATCACATTTAGCTTTGTTGTAACCAAGCGGGTAGCTGACGTCTGCTCCCACTATCAGTCAGACGAGCACCTGGTTTTGGTTATTCCACCCCATAAAATGTTGTAAATAGGGGGTGACTCTCAATCCCCTGTAACTGTGGTACCAACACCCGAGTTCCTGGGTGAAAGTGTCCCCCCCCTTTCACCCAGGAACTCGACAGGCGGGGGCTGCTTGACCATCTGGAAAAGCCATTCCTGATAGACTGACTACAGTGGGTGAAACTTCTAAAAGGGGTGGGCAGGAACAGAGATCAATCAACATAGTAAATCACACTTGTTGCTTTTTAGTCACGGTCTCCCTCGTCACTGATTTTTTCTTCTTCTATACAAAGAACAACAACAACAAAAAAAACCATTACAGACGATTAAAAAAAAAACTATAACTAGGTATATCCTCTGTGGGATGTCATCATCATCATCACCATCATAGAAAAAATAGCACTTTCTTAGCAGGAAAATAAAGTCTTTGAGTCCTTGAGTCCAGCTCAGCTGGGAAGTGAGTCGAGTCTGTACGCAGATAGAGTTTTCATTTTAGTCAGAAAGCTCCTATCTCCATACCCCAGGGTCTGTAGGGTTTGGCCACGCTGGAGTTCTGGGTCGGGGGGCTGATGGCAGTGGTGGGTGAGATGAGGGGGAAGGTGCTGAAGGTGAAGGGGAACGCCGAGAGAGAGGAGAGGAGTGGAGGGGAGAGCTTGGAGGCCGCCGAGGGGACCAGAGCAGGATGCAGGACGGTGGTGGGAGCGGCAGTGGTGGAGGGAATCCTGATCGGACCTTGATCGGAGTGGGGGGTGACGCTGCCGCTGCGCCTGCCTGGGATGTGAGTCTCTGCAACCAGCGCGGAGGATGACGGCGAGGAGGAGGAGGGTGATGAATTGGACGTGGATGACAGAGGAGTTTGTGGGCTGCTGGTGGTGCTGCGGGGTAGAGGCGCCAGCGGTGCACCCTGTTGGTGCTGCAGGAGGAGGGGGTGTGTGAGGTGGGCAGCGGGGGATGCAAAAGCAGAACCCCACGCCAGGTGACTCAGGCCGGAGTGAGCCTCACGCTGACTGGCGTAGTTGTTGAGGTGGGAGACTAGACGGATCCGCAGAGGGTCTGCGCTGTCCAAGCCTTCGATTATGCTCAGATAACGAGCCGTCTCAGCCAGGCACTCCCTGAAACCCAAACCACGGTAGTCCATTGCGAGGGCGTGGGCGTCAAAGTAACCTGAAGAAGACAGTAAATTAGATTCTATAACAGCCGACTCCTCTGAACTTTAAAAAAGAAACAGTCATGAACCATTAAGCCCTTGCTTTTGGGATAATGACATATCAATCACACAAAAAAAGAGACTAATTCCACTGCCGAGCTGATCAGACCAGCTATGTGTGTCTCATTCAGACATATTTAAAATTAATAAGCATACCTTTGCCTCCAGCAGCATGAAGCATCTTCAGATGATCAACAGTCATTTGCAAAATCTCTGCTTTCTCCAGCTTGGCTGAGCCCTTCAGGGAGGAGAGAAAATGGAAAAGATGAGATTTTGATAATCCAACAGATTTTAGGTAAACAGTGAGCTTTCTTGACTGTTAACTGCTCATTAGGCTAGGAGACTTTGCGTACTTGTTTCTCGTAGGCGCTGGGAACCAGCCTGCGGAGCTCGCTGAGGCTGTTATTGATTCTGTCACGGCGTCGCTTCTCAATAATCTGAGAAAAGATCATTAAAGATTAGAGATCAGACCTGCTAAATGTGACATTTGGTGACAAACAAGGTCGAGAAAGATAAATTCACTTACTCCTCGACGCCTTTTCCTCGCCTGCACCTGAGTGGATGTTGAGGGAGACATGGAGCCGAGAGGGGAGCTCATATTCCTGAAAGAAGGTGGAACGGGGAGGTTCGGTCAATATCCACACAGTAAAGTTTTACAGAGATATGCACAAACTTGAACCACTTTAGAGGAAGGAAACACTTCAGGGCCAAATGACTTACCCATTCTCATCTGCGCTCTCCTTCTCCACTTCAATAGTTTCATCCAACTCGCTGTCCGAGGAGCTAAAATCGTGATTCCTCTTCATTTTGATTCGTGCGCAGTAGTTCCTTCAGTGCGTCAGCTCTGTGTGCCAAACTCGCGTCTGCCCAGGTTTGCCCGGAGCGCCTCTGTTTGAAGCGCTCAGCTTTCCCACGGTGTCATTTCAACGGTGCTGCCGGCCAACAGGGGCGGTGACCGGCGCCAAATCAGCCAATCACAAAGCTGCTTCGGGTTTGAGAGACAGCGCAGTTGGCCCAAGCACGTCTTCGTGCGCTTTGATAAGTCTAAGAGGGGTGGGGAGGATCTCTCACTCTGAGGCTGTTTCGATGCCCTGAAAAACCTTCAATACTTTTCAACTGTAACGGCAGCTTATGTAAAACAGAGCGGTGGGTCATGACTTATGAGAGTTTGCAAATTATGAACACATTTTAATGACCATGACTGCGATTTTTACTTTTCACAATAAACACAACTTTAAACCTTTTATGTATTTTAAAAGCTGAATTTATTTATTTATTAAATTTTTGGAGTTTAGTGATGTAAATGTGCCTGTGAGCGTCTGTTGTTTAAATGTGCTATAAGCTATAAATTAAACAGACGTGACTGACAACATAGAAAGGTTCAGATATTTTTCATAGTGCATGTTTGGGATATATTTTATATCTATGTAGAACACTTCAGTGGGCTACATGTTGAACATATTGAACCGACCTGCCCTGGGACTACAGATGGAAGTTTAGTTCTAATCTCTACATTTAATATGTTTGGTATACTGATGTCCATTAACACACGTTGTCCCTGTTGAATCAATTTAATAATAATTTTTCTTTAAGACCACAGACAGCCTTTGTTACCTCCTTATGTTCCCCTTCTTAAATACTTTCGTGCACTTTTCTTTTCACTCGGTGTCTTTGTTCTGAAATCACAGCTGAGTTTTTAAAGAAAATCAGGTTTCACGACGTGATTTGGGATTTTTTTCTCAACTTCAGAGTGACTGATCTTCCCAAACACGGAGGATCTTTGGAGAAACTTTGACATCGGTCCAATGGACTTTCGGTCCGTGACTGTCCAACCCCCCCTCCCCCACCCCCCCTCCCGCGAGTCCGCCCCCTCCTCCCCCGTGTGTGTCCCCGGTGGTGATGAGGAGTGGCTGGCCGGCTGTCAGCACGCGCTGGCCGTGGGAAAGTTCCCTAACCGGCGCTGATAACCAATCAGAGGCCGACGGCCGGCTCCAGCGCTGGAATGAATGGAGCAATTGGTCGGGGCGACGGGCGGTCTGCGAGCGAGCGTGTGAACCTGTAATCCAATACTAACTCAGCCCGGGAGGAGAGACAGGGAGCGCTGCCGCAACCAGAGGAAGCCACCAAGTCTAATCTTACCCCACAGAGAGACCTCATGCACGGTAAAGACTCCGTGGGCACTTCAAGGGCTTGTGAGAGCAGTCAGCGAGAGGCCCGTAATGCAATCAAAGCGGTTTGTCCGCTCTCCCTGGAGTTTCCATATCATCACCAGCGCACGACTGGTGGCTCCTATAATGGTCACACTCCCCAAATAATTTGACAAGAGCTGCTGCTGTGTGTTTGTATATGCGTGCAGCACTCATGTAATGCATATGGAGCTGGAGCCCCTCAGGCGACGGTCTCCTGCAGGGACCGGTCTGCGGCATATTCAAATAACAGTGCGGCGTTTTAAAGAATAGCGCACAGTGATAGATATGAAAAATGCCTGAATCATTAACAGCATATAAGGAGACGGTTGCAGTAATTATCTCTCTCATAGGCTGCAGTGGCTTTTCACTTCTATTTCATTTCATTTGAGGAACATATTAAAGGCAAATTTTACTCCACGGTTTTGTTGTTGTTCACATTTAAAATCTTCCTAATAGTCTGTAAAGGGCATTAATTAAAATGACACCACCTCACTTTACATTAGGTCTAACCTGCCTGATATAGTTTTAAATTCCTCAGCTATTAATGCTTCTGAGGCCTAATAATCATCCAGTAATATTATGATTATCAAAGATGGGACTCAATTTATTTAATGGGTAATTTCTCTTAGTATTTTACAAAATGAGTCTGCTATGACATCGAAGTCTGGTGATATAAGAGTTACTGCAGAGAAACAGAAAATAACTTCTTTATTTTGCATTCAGCAAAAAACTTAAAATAAATCTAAATTTTGACCAAAACAGGCGAATCACAAAAGAGCAATTTGTTTGAAAAAAAAAGTTGCAGTACCTTTGATCATTTCTGAGTAAGCCAACATTTTTAGATTCTTGCCCGAATATAACCCCCAAACTTATATATAACCAGACAGTTTGTTTACTTTCATATTACATTTAATAAAAGCTTACCTATAATTAACAGAGTAAACAAAGAACAACCTGAGGTCAAATTAAATAATAAATAATAAAAGAATAAAAATAATAAATTATTAAAAACCACACTCCCACTGCCCAGTTTGCTCACTTTAAACATGATGATGTAATATTTATGTTTCACTACATTTATAAGAACATCCTCGAAGACTCGAGTGTGTGATATCACTGCAGAGGGCCAGCTGGATTTATGGGAACAAACTGATGGCAAACTGACATTTTTATCCCAGCTCGCGTTAAAAAAAAGAGAAGCCAAACTTGTCACTGAAGGCAGTTTCATTTAATGCATCCTGCGAAATGTCTGCACCAGGCAGCAACAATGAAGGGCTATGAATAAAGCGGGGAAATGTGCTCTGTGAGGATGTAATGAGGAAACATAAAACCTCAATTCATCAGACTTTTTAAACGTTTATTGTGATATATAAGAACGTAGTGCACCTCCACTCATTCTCCGAGGGGCTGTGGGATTGTGGTTTTAATCTTACGCTAATATAGAGCAACAGAAAAATCAGTCATTAGGAGCATGCCTGCACAGACACACACACACACACACACACACACGCACTCGGAGTAATATGGAGATCCTTATCAGTGGGAGCCGAAGGCAACCCGAGGCGTAATAGTCATCTCAGAGAGAAGGCCTGCCTTGTTTGGTTTATATGAATGAGAGGAAGCACTTAGGGCTGTTTTCATCTTATTGTTGTTGTACAAGGCTACGCTTATATCAGCACAGACACACACACACAGACACTGAAAGGTACAACCTTTTGCTGATCAGCGGTGAGCTGGTGCCTGTGTGAGTGTGTGTGTTGGGAGTGGGCGAGCGGGAGTTGCGTTCACACACGTTCCGAGTGCATGCAACCTGAAGCTTTTGTCACAATAAACACAGGTGTGCGTCCACATTAGTTTCTGACTCTGTGTGTGTGTGTGTGTGTTTGTGTATTGAGCGTGGAAGGAGGAGGAGGTGGAGGCGGGGGGTGTGAGCCCTCTTGTTGTATTTCAAGTTCACCCAGAGTTCCCACGCTGTTATTTTCTGCCCGGCTGTCTTTGTTCTACCGGTCTCATCACATGTTGTGATTAGTAGGGCCTTTCAGAGGCCGCCCTTTGAAGGTGAGGGCCCGTAACACCACATCATCAAATCCACCCCTCCTCCCCCCCCTTCCCCACAGCCGCCCTCCCCTTCTCCCGCCGCGGATCAGGCCACCAAATCGAATGAAACTCGGGCCCAGAACTCGGTGACGGCTCACCTCCGTTGCCCTTTCTGTCTCGTATTCGCTTCTCTTCTCATTTCATGTCTAATTTCCTGTTTTCACATATTTTCCTCTGTCTCCTTTTCTCCAATTATAGCCCCGTTTTGCATGTCCTCTCCCTCTCTCCAAACTCTGCAGAGCTGCCAAATCCTCTCAAACGGCGAATATTGATGCACGTGGTGTGAGCTCAGTTCAAAATGTGAAACGTTAAAGCATTGATTTAGAAATTAACTTCTTGATTCCACGTCCTCTGCTGTCTTGTACTGTACAATCATAAAGGGTTTTGAATTCCAGTTTATTAGTAAGCCACAAGGGTTTTTTTCCTTTTTTTTGGGCTGCAATTACATATAATCAGTGCAGACATAAATTGAGTCTAGACTGTCTTACCAAAGGAAATGTTTGAGGTATTTGTGCACATTCGGGCTTTGAAGTTGTTTTAAAGGGAGATTTCACCAACAAATTCAGCTCGGTGCTGCATGCCGCCCGTATTTTCTGCATAAAGTTACTTCGGCTGCAGAAATGTACACAATGGTCCGCATGTCATCGGGTTTTTAGTTGTATTGGTTTATTTAGATGTGACTTCCTGAACAGAGTTTATGTGGCTGGGAGCGTAAATCAAGCAGGACTGCAGCGCTGACAGACTGACTTTGATGAACGATGCTGAAATCGCATTCAGGAACTCTCGGTTACCCCTTAACAAAACAAAGTCATGAAAAACTGTTAATGTGCTAAAGCCTTCCTGATGTTCTGCTCGAACTTTGCCAGCAGAAGCAACGGTGAAGGTGAGGTCTGTTTCCCACTAATTATATTAATGCGCACAAAAGTCATAAACATAATTAATTAACAAGGTTGAGTATGAAACAGTCGTGCTATTCGAAAAAGGACAAAGTGAGATTACAAAGAAATCTCATCAGGTTTTGAGGAATTTACAAAAATATAAAACAAGAATCTCCTTTAAATCATAAAGCCGCAAAAATCATCACTTCTTAATTTAATTTAAAGCTGTTCATCATCTTCTCCCTTTTGGGAAAAAGAATAAAAATAAAATCCTGACTCAGTCAGCTGGTGGCTAATAATTTAATCTGCCTGTCTTCTCTATATCATCCCATCCCTGCGTTTATAAAGCCCTAAAATAAGCTTCATGAGTGGGAAGGTCCTGAGAAGAAACAGAGGAGCGATTGTTCTCGCAGGATTACTGGTTGTCTTGACTTGAGTCACTGGAAGTGCTGAAAACATATTTAAAGCCTTAAAATGAAATAAATTAAAATGTTAAAAGATACATACAATGTAACTTTACTGAGAGGAAGCAATCCCTCAACTAAGGCTGTGTCCTTGGAGTCAGTTTGAGTCATCAGAATGAATTTCTGTATAAAACTGTTGCTGCCTAATGAACTTCACTTTTTATCTTTTAACGTGCTCCTTCTAGAGACCTCCTGTCGTTACTGTAAAATGTGTATTCCCCAACCAAGTTATGGACGGGAACTGGCTGTCGCTTAGTGAAATTAGTCACACAGAAGGTGCGTCACCAAAAACCTCTCAGTGATTGCTTTGGTTGCTATCAGATTGCTGCAGCAACTTGCTAGCAACTAAATGACTCTCAGGGTTTTAGGTGTGGCACCGTATACCAGTTTCACACAAGATCCTGCCAACAACCCCTCATAACCCATTTGCAGAAACACAATTTCACTGGCTGGGCTTGAGGTCTGCGTGACTGGGGCTCTGAAAATCAATCTCCCAAACTGTCAGTGAATACATATTTTCTGCCCAGTGGCAAGTGGTTGCCAGATGGTTGTTGAAATATCTAAAGATCGATGTGACTGAGGCCTTAGTGTCCATTTGTTCAAAATGGCAATGACATAAATCCATGAGGCAGGGTACAGCCTAACACAGAAACAGAAAAACCTCACAATTTTATTGTACATGTGCAATGACAGTAAAAGACTATTCTATTCTATTCTATTCTATTCTAATGTCGTGTATGGAGCTGGACAAAAAGTGAAATTAGACAAAAAGTAAAACAAAAATGCAAAAGATTTATTTGAAGATAGTTTCAGGAAATGTCTGAAAAACATACATTTTTTGCACCGTACAAATATTTTTGAAAGCAAATTTTAGAAACAATGTTTCCTTTACAAGTTAAACTGCTGGATACAAGGTGCTGTTCTGAATCAGAAGTTTGTCTAAGCTGCGTATTGGACCATGACTGACTTCCATTTGTGATGTCACAAAATCTTGGTTACATATCCCTTAAATGCCAATGTTATTCTTTCCTCATTGGCAAGTACACGAGGGTCTGCTGTGGTCCGCGTGATGTAGGACAGCAAGATTGGATGCTGAATCTGAGACTGTACCCACATCTCTGTAATTTATCTTTGAAATTATATAAAGGAAATTAAATTGAAATAATTCAGGAATGGAACTTGGCCGGACTTTGGGAAAAGAAGAATAAGCCTTTCTGTAGACGCGTGACACATCCTCAAAGCAGCCTGGAGAGCAGTATGAGAACACCTCGGTGTCTGTGCTGTCTACAAGAAAGGCTTACAGGAGCCTTAAACCCAGACTTAATGTGTGCCGGAGAAACTTTATACGTTCATAATTCTGAATGGAGCTCAAGCATCCAAAAAAGTGGAGCTCTAAATGTGTTAACCTGCAGGACTTCTAGCGAAAACTAAGTGATAAAGTTTCTGAAGGTGTGCCCCTCACTGACTCAGAGCTGAGGATCTGCGGCGTCTGCACATTAGCCACAGACAGATGTTCATCCGCTCGAAACAATGCGTGGAGCTGCTCTCTGGTGAAACCCTGCCGAGGGTGAGCCTTGTTATTGTTTATAAATAGAGCTGCGCGGAGCTCTGAGGAAGGCTAACTTTGTTTCTCCTGACAGGGAGAGGAAGCAACGGCTAATTCTGCTCCAGACATGTATGACACCCGACTATTGTCCCTTAGCGAGACAGGGGGTGAGAGCGAGAGAGACATTGTTAATGAATGTGAGTGTCTTTAAGAGGGTGGGCTGTTTGTAAGGCAGGGGTGAGGGCTGTGTGAGTGTGTGTGAAACCCTGGCATTGTCTTTCAGGAGGGTGGGGGGTTTGAACGTGGTCGCATTGTTTGTGCTTGTCAATCATTGTTAGTTGCCCTGTGAGTTTTGTTGACGGGCCCTCTCGGTCACCCCTCTTGACTCGTATTCTTCTCCCCTTTCCACAACGCACAACACATCAGTCAGTGTGTGTGCGCATTGAGGAAGTGAAGGATGTGTCAAAGTTGACCCACTGACACTCATCACTGTCTTGCTTCCCCATGGGAAGTGTTGGAGGGCCTCCCACACTCTCTCTGTCACACACGCAGAAACCGAAACACACAGAAGGAGAGAAAAACTGAAAAAACATCCTAATTCTTAAAAATTGTTCTTGAGGTCCATAAGATTGATTTTCTCTCAATCTGAATAAACGCTTGTTTCAGATGTCGGTTTCTTTGGTTGCTTTAACCACCCACACCACTCGTAGAGCAACATATTGTGCATTGTTGTGCAGCATAATTTATTTTCATTATTACCTTATTTATGCGCTTGGTTCTAGGAGTTTTTGGACATTAAAATATAATTTTTTTGTAGCTTTGATTCAATAGATTTTAAATCACATGATTAATATGGGATTGAGGTTGACTGAACAAAAGCAGCTGGGTAGTTGACCTTTTTATCTGTTTTGTTTTGTTTCCCCGGAATACTCAATTTGAGGTCCGAAGTCATGTCGATGTAAGTGAGGGAGGCTATCATTAGGCTGAAAATAGCAGCATGATAGCAAAAGCTTTAGGAGTGGCCAACTTAACAATCTGGTTCATTCCTAAGAAGAATGAATGAACAGGCCAGCTAAGCAACAGCGAGAGGCCTCAAAGACCACAGAAGACAACTAAAGTGGAAGATGACAGAATCTTTTTCCATGTTTGAGAGAAAACAGCTTCGCAACGTCTCACCAAGTCAAGCACACGCTCAAGGAGGTAGATGTATCATTGTCAAAGTCTACAAACATCCAAAAGAGCCTGAAGAAAATATTTGGACAGATGAAACCAAGATGAACTCGTACCAGAATGATGGAAGGGAAAAATATGTCGAAGGGGAGAAGCAGCTCAGGACGTGAAGCAAACCACATCATCTGTCAAACATGGTGGAGGCAGTGTTATGGTATTGGCATATAGAAGCTGCAGGATGAACTCTGAAGTGTACAGAACTGTACTCTGTGCTCAGATTCAGCCAAAGTCTGCAAAACTGATCAGACAGCACTTCACAGGCAAACTAATAATGACCCAAAGCAAACTGCAACCCAAGAGTTTCTCAAGGTAAAGAAGTGGGATATTCTTTATGTCACACCATGTCAGCCACCTGAGCTCAGTGCACTGGTTGGGGGCTTTTTTTGGCTGTAAATAAATACATATTTGATGTTAGTGAACATGCACCAACATTTACATACACATACAGTAGCATGGGGTGGACTCACATTATACAAATATCCACTAACCCACCACTCTTCCCACGCAGCCCATCATCGTTCCTATCACAGCCAAACAAAAAATTCAAGACGGGCTGAAGTTCAGATATTATATACTGACGTCTGCAAGCAGAGTAAAAAGTGTAGAAGTCACCAAGATTTCACAGATGAATCTAAACATGTATTTTTGTCTCCTTATCCTCCTAATAAGTGATTGATATTTGTGCAGTAACTCTATGTACTCTACACTTTTATACTTGTATGTAGTGTTGCTCTCATTTTTACAGCAAGAACTAGTTGCTGGTGGAGTCCCTCTCTTCCAGTGAATCTGAAAAATGAAGGCAGAAGAAGGAATAGCTGGAAATGCACAAGAGGAAATGGAAGCACAAAATTCCAAGTTGAAACTTTCCCCATAGGAGGATTGGTCTTATTAGCTTAAATTATCTGGTACAAGGCTTTACCAAGATGGCTTCCTAGTGGTGAGACTGAATCCTACAGCTGCTTTGATGGCAGTTCACTAATAAAGAAGGAACTTCAGCTATGTTGGGCTCAGTTATATCTTTTCCCGCTGGCAGCAGGTTCATTAATTGATGTTTTTAATGCTTCCATTGAATCCCGTCATGGCCACAAGCAGAAACACACTGGTCAGATAACAAAGTTGTTCTCCATACTACAATTGTTGGTGCAATTGTTGGAAAAGTACAAATACAGCAACAATTCTTCTAAGAAATAGAAAACATGTAGGATATTCACTTGGATCAAGTAGTGAGTTCGTCCTGTTTTAGAAAGAGTTCCCGGAGAGCTTGAATGTGACGGCACCTGCCTCAGACCGAGGAGCTGGTGGACATATGTTACAAGGATCAAGTTTGTACTTTTTTTTTTGCTCAGGAAACACAGACAACCTGAACACACCCCTTCATCTGCAGCTCTCTGATGTTCTAGCTGGTGCTCTAATCCTCAGTCTGGAACATTTGATATCTAAATTCAACAGGTGGGTGGGATGAAGAACTCGGTATATTTGACTCCCATTTGTTGCATCCTGTCAAGTCAAATCAAAAAGTACCTGCTGGTCACAATCGGCGCTGTCTGACTTTAATCTGGAGACAAAATGGGAAGTGGAGCGGCTGGGCTTTTTTTTTCTTGGGGGGGGGGAGTGGGTTGGGTGTGACTCATGTCTGGAATCAGTGAAACTCCTGGTGGGTGGTCACTGTGAGAGGAGACAGTGAGAAAGAAAGTCGAAGAGAACAAAGGCAGTTATTTAACTTTCATCTCGGCCTGAGGTGATTATTCGCTTTGAGTTTGACCCGGTCACACTTTCAAACGGGCCTTGTGCCCTTGGCAGACAGTTAATCTTGACCTGTTTTGACATTTCATACACTGTGGTAGCTATATATATTATAGGAATACGTACAAGAATGACAGCTGAGATCAGAGAAAGGACAAGCTGCTAGCATGTGACAGAAGTCAGGAGTAGCATGAGAAGTTGATTGTTTGTGGCTGGATATGACTAAGATCTCATCCACTGATGTGGCTGACATGAAGGTATGTTGAAATGTGAGGCGGTGAACAACACTGGCTTTCACACACACACACACTCCTAATGCACACAGACTTCTAATCACTCATTTCTACTCGCTAATTCGATAACAAGCTCGAACAGTTGAAACATGTTTTAACGTTTGACATTTGACCCCGGGATGAGAAAGCGAGAGAACTAAACGGGCCCCCTCCTGTATGTTGGCAGTGTTTGGATGGAGCAATGGAGCAGAGCCCCCCCCCCACCGCCCCCTTCTCCTGCTGCAGCGAGGGGTTGCTGGTCCTCTGACCCCCCGTAATGATGGAGGGTCAGGAGTCAGGCTGTGTGAAGAAACCGTCTGAGTCTGCAGACCGCGTGAGCAGCGCCTGGGAACCGTGGCTCGCTGTGCGATCCTGTGAAATTGATCTCTCCAGAGGGGGCCGGCGGTGTGTAGTTATTTGTGTTGTGGTTGTGTGTTATGTGTGTAGGAGGGGAGCGACTGTGACAGGAGACACGCCAACGGAAATGGTAGATCCCAGCGGTTGGGCGGTTGTGCTGCGACCAGGGACTGCTGTCTGCCTGCCTTTCAGCATCAGCAGGGAAGAGCGTAGGGAAAAGACTCAGCTGAGATGACTCTACCCATCACTGGCAATAAAGAGAAATATATGAAGGGGCTCCCTATTCAAAAGGAGTTGATTTTATTATTATGTTTTGTTTTTGCTTTTTTATTCCAGACACCTTTCCTGACACATCCCCAAAGATCCCTGAACCAGGGATCTTTTGGTTGCTAGGTGAATGTGTAAAGCATACCCCGTCCCCTCCCCACATTTATCTGCACTGAAATAGCTGAAGGTAGTACAAAGCTGTCAAATGTTTCCTTGTGATATTTCTCAAAAATGTCCAGAAGGCATTCCTGGACATGCGTTTGGCATTATCGGCACATTTCTATTACACTCATTGGTGTAGGTGTGATTAAACCTTATTTCACTTCAGCACCAAGCCTGTTTGCAGCGGTAACAGGAGAATCTAGCTCTCAGACTTCCACCGATGAAGAGCTCAGTCATTCAAGAGGGACTCTGAGTAGGGTCACTGCTGCTCTACATTAAAACGAGCTAGTTGAGGTGGTCCGGGCATCTGACTGGGACATGCCCGAAACAAGACCTACCAGGAGGAGGCCCTGGGGCGCACCCAGGACTTGCTGGAGTGATTATATGGCTCGGCTGGCCTGTGAATGACTCCGTGAATGACTCACAGCCAAACCTGGATAAGGAGTAGAAAATGGATGGATGGCAGTTTGAGTATAAATACAAAGCACCTAGGCTGTATCGATATATGTGTATGGCTGGGTGATTGAGACTTGCCACAGAAAATGCTTTGAGTGCTCACCTGAGAGGAAAGGTGCTATGTATGTACGAGCTGATTGTTGGTAAATGTTTAAGTAACACTTTAAATGAAGGCTTGCAGCATTCATTTTTCATTCTCACATTTGTAAGCCAAAAGAGATGAGAATGAGAAGGACTTACATGTTTTCAAGCAATTAAAATTTGCTCACACCATCATGGAAAAACATTAGCTTGCAGATTTAACCTTTTTTTCTAGACATCACATAAAAGACGGGCATGTAAGAAAACAAATGTCAGCTTCACCCTGATCTAGCATTAAGCCTCTATTTAACCTCCCAGCTCCCAACATCTGTAAGACGTGAGAGTCATGCATGATAACGGTCCAGTACTTTCACCGTTAGCAAGTGGCTGCCATGTGTGCCGCCTCCTGCGTGTTCTCTCGAGCTCCCATGAGCTCAACCTCACAGAGTTATCCGGCAGTGAGGTTTCGTTCCTGCTGTGTGTTACATGTGAGCAAGGACAACTGTGGAAATTCTGACCGGGTTCTCTGAAACTGCTTTAAAGTTTTATGATTGTTATGTTGTTATGTGGTGAGATTGTTTTATCAAATGGTATTTCTGCATTTAATGATGCAGAGAATCGAGTGCACTCGAGTGGGTGCTCAGATCCGTTATGCGTGCTTTTATGTATGCTAGCGCATCATCTCATTCAATTTAAACAGACTTTAAACACATTTAAAGGGAGAAGGGTTTGCACTGAAGAAAGCAAAACTCATGCAGAGTGTGAGTGTGTATACGTCTCAGACAGACCCCCTCCAGTGAAGGCCTGGCGCTTCTTTCATCTTCAGCATCTGCTATTCTTCTTATAGCGCTCTCTCTCAGGCCAAACCTCCGCTGTCTGTCTGCTCGGCCTATTCAGATGCGACCACTTCAGTCATATCTGCAGGCTTGTTATGGCAGCTACAAAACCAATCCCTTCTTGTGCTTATTCAATCACAGAGGGATCTCGGGAGCTCTTTTGTCTGTCTGCCCACTCTCAGAGGCTTTGCGCAGACATTTTGAAACAATCACATCTATTAGTTGGGACTTGTGATGTCTGATCCCTTTGCTGTACATGGGGGCTGCATTAAAATGTGGCACACCCCATTCAGAAATTCCTTGAGGTCTGCTTTAAACGGAGAAGCATTTTTTGAGAATTCGGTCACATGGTATCATACGTTTGAAGACATGCCATGAATGTCTTACAGAACTGATTGTGAAGGATGGTTATGGGGTTTCATATCAAGCGAACAGATCTTCACGTTGCTTTTAAATTAATCAAAGAGGCAGAGAGGTATGCGACGAGGCCGAGCCATTATTTGGAACCAGAATCTGTTCCGATTGGAAAGCTGGAAACACACAAAGGAAGTCAATTTAAACAAACTGTGTCTCACTTTTCACTGGCTTCTTGTTATTTTTGCACATTTTGCAGTAAGTCCTAACATTATTTAAACAGTTCATTAGCTTGCAGTTTTTTGCACTGAGCCTAATATGATGCATATCTTAGATAGAAAAATCCATCCACTCACTCAGGGACTGTTTTCGTCCCTTGATGACCTCAACCAGGTGAGGAAAGGTGAGTATAACTGGTAATTGTTTGAGATGGTGTGGCGTTTCATCTCTTTTGATCACACAGTCGCTTACATTCAAAGCTGTTGTGGCCTTTTCCACCATGTTACTAACCATTCATCATCTGGAGGCAGGATGTCCACTTCTGGGACTACTATAGCGCTGTGTTAACACCAGAGATGGGCAGTAACTACTGTAATTCGATTACTTTTTTCAAGTAACGAGTAAAGTAAGGGATTACTATTGCAAAAAAGTAATTAGATTACCGTTACTCTGCATTACTAAACTGTGATTTTGTTTGTGTCTCATGACAATGACGTATGAGTGTGCGATGTCCATGGCTGTATGACCGTGCAGCGTTCAAGGCTTGGACGTACTGACATTACTTTGAGTTTGATTACGTAAAAAGTGACAAAACATTAGCGTCTGATGTACACTCCGTGTGGGAAGAAAACATCTTTCTACAGTGAAAAATTACGCTTCAAATCTGAGCAAGCACCCAGCACACTCCCACGGGAATGTGAAATTCACAGAGAACGCCCCGGATCCCCCCACTGACATGACCGCTGCGGCACCGAGCAAACCTCCATCCGCCCCACTCCTGCTAAACAGGTGAAAATAGATTTAAGAGCGACAGGACTCAGTGCTTCTGAATCTTTGATTTTATTTACTTTTATTTATTTTATTTGCTGGAATATGCAGAAAATAGGTTTAAACAAATTTCTTCAAGTCAAAGACTGTTGCATATAATTAAATTTTTGCTTGATGCAATGTGCATAAAGTTTAAAAGATTAACACTAATAAAACAATTTTTAAAAAGAGACTTTTTTCATTTGATTCAAATTTATATGATAGACAATGCAGAAAAAACAGAATTGGGCTGAAAGGTCTATTGCTTTATTACGTATTCAGGTTGTGCATCATGTTTTTTAAAAGTAACTAAGTAATAAAGTAACTAATTACTTTTGAAAATACGTAATCAGTAAACTAACAGGATTACTTTCTTGGGTAAGTAATCAGTAATTAGTAGCTAATTACTATTTTCAAGTAACTTAAGCAACACTGGCTGTTCGTCTTCCTATAAAGTAGAACTAACCTGTATTATGCAAGGGTGCACTGTGACAACATACAGGGTTGTATTGTATTTCTCTAATTACTTTTCACATTGTGCACCTGAAGTTACTTAATGTAAAAAGGCAAAAGCAGTGATACTAAAGTACATTGCAGTATTTCCCACTGACCTCTAGAGTCACACACAGACAGTAAGGTAGTGCAACCCACACGAAAGTGTCCCTTCTTGACAGAAAATCTGGATTATATAAACCAAAAATCTTAAAACCATTGTTTTAATGTTTCTTTAACCACCTGTGGATTATCGTGAATGTCGCAGGTGAGATGTTGTGGGTGTGTTGTACCCACTGGAAGTCAAATCCAGCTCTGTGGGAAGTCACACGCTCACTGTGCTGAGAGCCTATGACTGCATGACTTACGTGTTGTCATTACATCACTCAGAGGCCAGATTCAAAACATTAATTAGACAGACTTCCCCGGCTTGTTTGCTTTTGGCCTTGTGAGTGACGTGTGTATGCATTCGTGTGCATGCTTGTGCTCGTGTGGATCTGTGTGTGCGCACATAAGCATGCCCTTCTGTGCAATGCGTGTGGTTGCTGTGTTTGAGTATGGCTTCACTCACCGAGCTCTACGGCTTGCAGTGTGTGTGTGTGCGTGTGTGTGTGTGTGTGTGTTTGTCACAGAGCAGTTAGCGCAACGCTGATTGCTGTTTATTTGGTCTGTGGGTTGACACAGAGCCTAGCAGTCAGGAGCACTCCTGACAGCTCTGTTTTTATTGGGTCCCTGTGGCAGCACCAACACTAACACTGGGGTCGCGCTCTTCCCTCTGTCCCCCACCCCCGAAGACTCCCACACCAAGCTTCCCGTCTGTGCTGCGAAATAGCAAACAGTTAATGGTCATTACTGCAACGAGAAATGTGCAAAATGTAGAGTCGGGGTAGCGATGCCGAGACAGATGTGGTGTCAAAGGGAGATAAAAGCTGCTCTGCAACTACTATTAACACAGGCATTTTTAGGCAATAATTGACCCCCCAAAATCTGTATGGGGCCACAAAACTTGCCCGAGCCTTAAAAGATCTACTTAGTTAAGCCTTAGCAGGGTGTTTGTTATGCCTAACTCCCTTTTTTTCGCTTGCCATGAGAAAATAATTACACAACGTTGTCATAAATGAGGCATATCTTCTCTAATCCTAGGATATCTTAATGAAGGATATAAAGCCTGTTAAGTACAAATTAGCCTATCAGTATTATAGCCATATGTGACCTCTCTGCAGCGGGATATTGAGAATTATTTCACGTTTTTGATGCATTTATGAAAGAACTGTCTATTATTATAGAACTAAAACTGTTTACTTAAGATTTACCAACAAAATGGATCAACTGTTAATGTGAGGAGTAAAACTATTAGTATTTGTAGGCTTTCTTTTTGTGCGTGTGGAGTGTGCATGTTCCCCGTGTCTCTGTGGCTGTGGATGTGAATGTGAGTGTGAACATTTGTCTGTCTCTGTGTTTTGGCCCTGTGATGGACAGGCAACCCACTGGCTCCTTGAATTTAATACACGTTTACAAAGATGGATTAACGGGTAGCTATAAAATCATAAGCTGTCCAGGCCGCTTTGAGGGCCCGTCCACATGTACACAGCTATTGTTTTGTCTGTGTTGTTTTTTTCCTGAGTTTTGGCCTGTTTTCCACACATAAACAGCGTTTGTATCACTGAAAACAGATCGTTAGGAAAAGTCCAAAAATTCAAGAGGAGAAATTTAAGAAACTGAGAAAAATTCAAATTCTGTATTTAGGTGTGGACGAGGAAAACTGAGGGTTTGTGTTGCAACATCAAACGTCTGCAGCTTTATCTCCTTTTTTGACGTCAAAGTGTGTGCTGTGTTGTTGTATGTGCGCTTTTGATTGGCCAATATTTCTATACACTCATGGTTATATCGCCACCTGTTCCACTGACAAGCTGTTGATGGTACTTGAGATATTTTCATAGCAAATGTGGAAAAATCCTCCTTTTATGTTTAACTCACTGGATTGTACAGGTGAGCTGTATGTATTAAGGCTAATGCAGAATCCTGGGTCTGAACCTGCCCAAAGGCCATTTACTGCATGTTTTTCTCCAAGCTTTCCTTTCCTGAATCCTGTGTTTGGGAAAATTAAATAATTGTATTTCGTTAAAGTTTTTTTTTTTAATGGGAAGGTGTTAATTTGATTTTGACTGAAGTCCCCTAACAGCTCAACTATACCTGTAAGCAGCCACCGGCACTGGCAGGGGAAAAAAGTCTGTGAAATTTCAGGACGCCTCTTCTTCTTTCAGCTTTGAGCTTATATATAATATAATCTATATAATAGAGTTTAATTTTTTAATTAAAGTTTATCACATTTATAATTCAGAACCAATGAGACCGAAGAAATACAAAATACAAAACAAGAATCGAGCAAAAGAATAAATTTGCCTTTTTTTTGTTGTTGTTGTTGTCAAAACTTTGTATTGTACTTTTTTATCATCGTAGCTCATGATGTTCATGGTTGAACCCCTGCCCGCACAGATGCAAGATAAATGCACACACACACACAAACACACACACATGCTGACATGCACAAGATGGTAAATGGTACATGAACACTTAGTCAACCATGTAATGTGACCCTGTCTCAGCCAACACACCCACACACACACTTGGAAAGAGGTCACCGCTTTGCCGTCTGGTGGTCATACCCCCGCCACACACACACACACACACACACACACACACACACACACACACACACACACACACACACACACACACACACACATGCTCGTATTGAACCCTTGAAGTCTGTAGCACCGTTCTACATACTGGAGAACCATTTTTTTCCTCTTTACCAGACCTAACAAATGACCTGGTTACATGTACACAAACGCACACATGTACACACACAGTGATCTCCTTGGTCCAGCTGACATCTCCCTTTACAGAGAAGATGCAGTGATTAGAGTATTAGGGGAGGAGAGGGTGGGATAGAGTTGGATGTCGTGATGAGACGGCTGTGTGTGTGTGGGTCCTAGCTGTAACGGCTGCTCCCGGCCGTCCACACAGCTGTCCGCTAAACGCACTCACACACACAAATGCACACACACTGAGCGGTTGTGAGAGATCCCCCCCACGACTGCTTCCCAGGCCTGTGACTGAGTGAAAGGAAAGTAGGGGAAACGGCTGGAGGGGATTACACACACAATCACACACTTGCACACCAACAAACCCACATGGAACATGCGCACGCAGCGGATTTGGAAAGCCCCCAGACCTCGAGATTTAATTTTAAACTGTGTTTTTCACTAGACTCAATAACCCAGATTGACAAAGTAAAAACATGCTTTGCACAATGCTTACAAATTTTCTCAGGAAACTTGTCGGATCCATGTTCAGGACGGTGAGGCGGAACCTTTGGCACCCGTTACAGCTTTGAGTCTTCTTGAGTATGAGTTTTGCACACTTGGATTTGGGAAGTTTATCCCATTCTTCCTGCCAGATCCACTCAAGCTCCATCAGACTGCACAGGAATCTGCTTCTTTGGCCCTTGATGGCACTCTGGAGTTTGAGTCCAGACTTTGGCTTGTCTTGGCTGAATGCTTTGGATCTTCAGCCTCTGATTTGCTTCAATGCCTTCTATGTCTTCACTGCATTCATCCTTGCTCAGTTCTGACCATTGATTCTGTTCTTTCTTTGAGGAGCACCCCGTGGTTCTGCCGCTACCATCCATCAGGCCTGGGATTAGCACTGGGGAACAAGTACCTGGAGATCTGCCCAAATATACTCATCATACATGGCAGCTGCTGAGATGGTCATCCTTACACATCTGCAGAGGACTGAAGCTGTGCTAGAGACAGTATTAGGCCTCAGCAAACCCTCAGCAAGGCCACTAAGAAAAAGCTATTTGTCATTTATGAATGAAGACTTGTGTGAGAATCATATTCCTGGTACAGAAATAACTTTTTAGGCGTGTCGAACTGCAGTTGACATTTTTTGTTGATTCAACTAAAGAAACCGAAACACATGATGATGTTTATTTGTGACATGCTAACAAAGTCTATTATATGTAGACAAAACACTGGTTGATTCCTCGAGTTAGGAGTCTTTTTTATGCTTGAATGATTCATAGGTCAGCGTTAAGTAGCTTAACAAATTAAAAGCTATCGCTCAAGTTTGGCTACAGGGAAACAAAACAGTCCTTTGCCCAGTACTTTAACTCAGATCAAAGCGCCAAGCAGTGTTTTTGCCTCCTGTTCACATTTTCTGGACAGCCTCTGTCAGTTCGGGGTCAAGTCAGGACAGAAAACAGTTGAGTCACCTCCACATTTGAGAGTCTGAGTGAAGACGTTTCCTAATAAAATAATACATCAATAGCTGTCCAGTGATTGCCAGCTCAGAGTCAGCGGGCTCTCCACTCTGTCACCAGGAAATTGTTCATAGTTAACAGGAAGGAGGACTATAGTCTCAACAGGAAGCAATGGGCAGCCACATTGGAGAACCTAAACCTCTCCAGAGCCTAAAGGTGAAAGGTGCATTTTTGAAAAACATATGTCACTTGTACAATTCTTCTCCTCAGCAGATATGAAAATGTGTCAAACAGTATGTTGTGTTGAATGTGTTTTGGTTCACAGATGCGTGTTGTCCCAAAAAACACAGATTTGTTATGTAAATGAACACTTCCTGTGCGAGAGTGTAGGTTTCACGTCTCGAAATGTTTAGATTGAAGGAACTGTGCTATTTTAGTTATTTATGGAGGGCTTGATGGCATTTCGGACATGCCCTGCGAAAACACGCGGCGGACTCAGGAATATTCTCCGTGTTTATGTTTTTATCAGGCGCTTTACGCTGTGTTTGTTATCCCTGCTGATGGAAATAGACAGAAGCTGGAGGTTCACAGGCACAGGAAAGGCTTTGTTGGCAACCAGAGCCCTCGGCGCTTGTCACTGCAGGCGTTAGCCTCTGGAAATCTCCACTGATACACTGTAGCCCGAGTCCTTGATGGTGGTCGGCTTCAGCTGAGGAGGTATTGTATGCATTCGGTGGGTTTTAATTAAAGACTACTGTTAGAAACAAAGAAACTGAGAAAGACAGAAAAAAACAAATTAAAATGACTTGACAGGATGAGGAAAATCAAAGTTGTGACATCCCTGCAAATGACTGCAGACCCCAGATTCAAAGCCTGGCGTTCACCACACATATTTGCTTTGTAGCTTTTTAGCGATTCTCATGAATATTTGCGAGCATGCTGTTTGGGCGACAGAGGGATCCGCTCTGTGTCTGTTTGCGTGTGTGTGGTGTGCGTGAGCACTGTTGTGGTTATTGATGCATGCTTCTTATGAGGCACGACATTATGAGGCGGCCAGAAGTTAAAAGGGTGGTGGTGTGTTTGTTGTGTGTGTCGAGAGTGTGGGAGCGAGACAGAGAGGAGAGACAAAGACACAGAGGGAAAAATAAGGAAGCAAGACATACTCGGAGTAAAATTAAAAGGGGTCAGAGGATGATAGAGAGAGAGGTACTCACGCCAAAACATATCGAAAGCATGTGTGCCTTTATGAGGGGAGGGGGGTCGTAAAAAAAGAGTTGTGCAAACGGGGATAAAAGCAAGAAAAGTGTAAATGTGCATGCGTGCGTGCGTGTGTGTGTGTGTGTGTGTGTGTGCATGTGTGATACAGTGGCAACCTGATCCAGTGGGAACGTGGGTTAAACGTGGGCTGCATGGAGCCATAAGCATAACAACAGGAAACCCTGAGTACAATCATGGTCTTAACCCGAACTTAACCCAAACTGTTCTGTAGTGCAAGTAATATGCGTATGTTCGTACTGTGTATACATCTATTGTTGTTCCTGATTATCACTTGCAGTTGCACATAATCAACCCTGTCCCTGTTTATATGCAGCAAATTTGCAACATCAGGTAAGCAGAATTTTGGAGAATTAGCAAACACGCTTACGTGAAATAGTCACCGGCTTCGCTTTTTAATTTGATTTCGGAGATTTTGTTGACAACCAAAGTAACATTATGCCTTTTCACGGCCGTGGCAGTACTTGGCCAAGGTCGGGGGGTGATTATGGTCTTTGTCCACACGCAAACCGAAGAGCTTTTGCCGCTTAAACTAAAAATTCCAGTCACTTAAGTCAAAGTCTTGTATTCTGTGCAGCCAAGACACTGGGAAAGCTCACTGATGTAGGGAGGTGCTTCGCCATGCAAAGTCCTAGAGGTGAAAAGCAGAATTTTGAATTGAATTCTGAATTTAATAGGAAACCAGTTCAGTGAGATCAGCAGAGGTGTGACATGAGAACATCTGGAGGATCTGGTTAGGAGCCTAGCAGCAGCATTCTGTACAAGCTGCACATGATCTGAGGTAAAGAGTGATTTACAATAATCCAGGCAAGATGAAATCAAAGCATGAATAATGATCTAAAGATTAAGAATTTCTTTTCTTTTTATCTCAAATTTTCAAACTTTAGTCCTCAAGCCAGTGGTTTAGGTCAAGCTGGCCATATTGGTCTTTTGTACAATCGATGCCTCAGTTAAACTGTAGGCCTGCAAAATGCATATAATGCTTACATAATGATGTATTATCGAGTAATAAATTATTATCAAACTTATTTATTTTGGTCCATGTGGCAATAAAAGAAAAGAGAGTAAGGAAAATAAGTCCAAAGAACAAATGAATCTTCCAAATCTGATAAATATTGAATATTTTGAAACTTTAGATCTACAAATGAAAGACTCTGACAGGACTCATGGGTTCACACCAAAACAAGTTTTGTTTACTCTTTAATTCATTATTTGTCATATTTGTCAATAAATAAAGTGAAGATAAAAATATGCGCTGGTGTGTTCTCTCACTTACACACTCACACACACTCACACACACTCATCCACACTGCAGATCTAAATCTTGTTCTCATACAGACGTTTGGCCGTGAATCACCATTGCTAAAGAAATTATGTTCAATTTAGAAAATATGTTATTTTAACAAAGTGGACTGTTTTTAAAGCACATCTGGGTTCTCACACTGATTTGACAGTAACTCCTCCATGTGTGTGTGTGTGTGTGTGTGTGTGTGTGTGTGTGTGTGTGTGTGTGTGTGTGTGTGTGTGTGTGTGCATGTTAATGGGTGTGGGATCTGCAGCAGCAGCTGGTGGATTATACAGAGCTGATGTATCCCTCATGTCCTTCAGAAGCTTTCGTCATGCTTCCTGTATTTTGGCCAGTGGTACATGATGTCACTTCCTGTGCTGGATAGCGTATGTGTTTGCGTGTTCGAGGGTGTGGACCGTACCGAGACCCAGCTGTACTCGACTGTCCGTCTGTCCCAAATTGATTTTAATGACAGAACAAAGGGCAGATATGATTACAGGACTTGGAATAAAATCAGGTAAATTTCTAATAAGCTGAAACAGTTTCTTCAGACTTGGGAAATACTTGTGTCGCAGCATTTCTAAACTCATATTTGTAATGGAAGGTTTTTGAGCTTTAGTAAATGGACCGGTGCTCATATAATCCTGCTGTGCTCTAACTAAGCTAACAAAGCACTTTTTACTACAAGCCACCGTCATTCATTCCCACACAGCTTTATTTTGTCCCTTTAAGCACCTTTAAAGGCCTTTTAAAGATGAAAATATTTTATGCATTTAAAGTTTTTTCCAGACTCATCTATTCTGAATGCAGATGTTCACACCACTCACGTAATTTAGTGGCCTTTGTCATTTCAGATCAAGCTTGATTTTTCTGATTTTTCACATGTGAATAAACAGATCTGACCAATCAGATCACTGCACTTTCCAACAACCATGCTTGTAGCTCAAAATGCTCACTGGTATCGAATACACAATGATATGGAAATAGTAAAATAATACTATTCTACCTCAGATACACTGGTAGACGCTGCTCCGGGTCAATCGGTTTGCTGTAGTTATTCCTCTGGCTTCTCAGATGTGGCCCCAACTCTGCCAGCAAGAGCTCAAACTGTCCCACTGACATCCTGAAATATTTACGAAAGTGGTCGTGATCCAGTTTTGACTCAAACCATGAAGCTCTCTCTGCTGCTGCTTCCTCGTGAGAATCGGACGAATACGGTATCTCTGTTTCTCCCTTTTCTTGTGTAGAAACTTCAGGACCAGCTCATCATCGCTTCATGTCAATTCGATTTTTTTCACAGTACATTTTTTGAGGATGATTTTTCCGACTCTTTCAATGAGTATTTACCTTACACGACAAATTCGCATCCAAAAAACTCCTTTGGCCTTAATATCACTGACACTGGTGGATCCATTGAGGGAAACTTGGAGTTCAGAACTTTCCTGAAGGATACTTCAACTCAGGAGAGGCAAACAAGGGTTTAACCTACCAAAATGTCCAATTATTAGGAGACCTGCTCTACCTACAGAGTTGCAGCCACCTGGTTAGCTCAGCTAGCTGATAACACAGTTGCTGCTCATCTTTGCAAAGTCCACCACACCTCCGCCTTTCACGTTGTATTTCACTTAATCAGGGTGGTGTCTGTTGTCACTGATGTCTGCTTGGTTTGTTTCTGGGCTCTCCAAAACAAAGCCTTGCCACCAAATAATAATGTTTGCAGATGAACTTACCCTCTTTTCTTCACAGAGGCCTAATCTGAACTTTAGTCTTTTCATTAATGGGATACTAAACAAATAGAGTTTGCATATTAAACTTGAGCATTGTTTGAACTCGGTGAACCTTGACTAGGAACCATGAATGCAGCGCGCTGCGTGTGCTTGTCGGCACGGGTTTGTGTTCTGACAACGCAGCCCCGCTGAACCCAGTCTTCATGGCCACTTGACGAAGTTTAATGAGCAAATCAGTGTAAAGCCTGATGGAAAACACCCCACATTTTAATGCAGATTGTACCCACTAGGCGTGACAAAACAAGTCAGTATGTCAGCCGCATTGGAAAATAATTTGAAATGTTACACGGAGCTGAAGCATCCACCCAGTCCTGGTAAATATCTGCAAGTGACTGATGACAAAAAAGAAATCATTACCAAAGAGCAGGACTATGGGCCAAGAGCCACACAAGTTTCTACAGAGATGAATTTGAGCTGTAAACCAATCTGTTTTTCATTTTTTCTGCTTTATGACATATTGTTTAGTTAGTGAAGGCCATAGTTCGCATTTTCTCCATTGTAGAAAATCTAATACATTACTATTAAAACAGCAGAATAAACGTGATATAATTACTTTAAGTTAAAATTCAAAATTATGAACACAAGCTGTGTGGAGTTTGCATGATCTTCCCATGTCCAGGTACTCGGGCTTCCTCCAGTGTCCAAAGACATGCAGTTAAGTGGGGTTAGGTTAACTGGTGGTTCTGATTGGCCCTAGGTTTGAATGCGAGAGTGAATGGTTGTCTTCGCTCTGTGTTAGCCCTGCAACACAGCAGGCTGGTGACCTGTCCAGGGTTTATCCTACCTCTTGCGCTATGGTAGCTGGGACAGGTTCCAGTCCTCTTTCAACCCTGAATTGGTTAAGTGGAAGAGAATGGATGGATGAACACTAGCTAGTTCATTTAAATTTTTCCTCTCTTTGTAATCACATCTTCATCCATAGTTTCATGTTTACAAACCGTCCCCTGTGAATCCATCTATTCATTCCTCCATCTCCCTGCTCTTCTCATGTATGTTCCCTCCACTTCCCCTCTCATCTAACTGTTCTTGTTAGTGTGACCCCATTAAGGAGTCTATGGTTGGCAGCCCGGCTGCCGGGACACGTGGTTCATTGACTGGAACTGGCCTGGTCTGGCAACACACTCTGTCTTTCCTCTCACACCATTTATTATCTGTACTGGGATACTCCCAGGACCCAGGAACTTGTGCTCACATGAACACTGACGCAAACACACACGCTGAGACAGACACTCGCACACACTGGAATATAAGCAGCTCTCTCGCTCTCAGTGTGAGAACTTCGGCAAGGTCTCTTCACCCGAGTCACACAGATGTTCCTCTTGGCACCTCAGCAGGTTGTGGTGTGGCGGCTCGGGGGGCCTTTCTGGGGTCTGGAGTGGGGGGGGGGGGGGGCTGCTGAGGGCCAAACAGGGCCCCAGAGCCTGGATGAGAGCTTCCTTTGTGGGACACAAAGCATTGTCTGTGCTGGGAAAGGCCATGGGGATGGGAACACCGCCCAGAGCTGGACACTGAGCAGCGATTCGAGCTTTCTGTGTGTGTGTTTATGTGAGAGTGAGACACAAGCAGTGAGTCTGAGTGTGGGAGAGAGAAAGTGTGTCCTCGCACATGACACGCAGTAAGAGGGGTGTGTGTGTGTGTGTGTGTGTGTGTGTGTGTGTGTGTGTGTGTGTGTGTGTGAAAGCCTGTCTGAGAAGGTGAGAGAGCAGTTAGAAGGACAACATCAGAGTAGTTCACTACTTTTCTCTTTGGGGTCTCAGCTCAGCTGCCTCTTTTTAAAACATGTATTTCCAGAGACTTATTGTGTGTTGGGATACATAATAGACCGCTAAGAGCATTGCCTTTTTTTCGCCTTACATTTAACACTATTAAGATCACTCGACTGTCGACACTTTAGATGTTAAAGATTGCAAACATTACGCTCAATTTAATTTAGTTCACTGGAGAAACATCTGTCTCTGGTCCACATATGAGGTGAGGTATCACACTAACATGAACTTCCTCATAAAAATATAAAAACTTACCCAATTTAAATGTGTTTAAAGGCAAGCCCCTCAAAACCTCCAGTGACTAGTGTGTATTCCCCAACTGGTTGGCAAGCGTTTGCAGGAGGTTGCTGGCTGTTGTTAGGGGAAATCGGAGGGTGCTGAATCAGAAACTTGCTTGAGATTGATGTGGTCGCCACAGACTGTCGCGGCCACCCACAGTTTGATTGGATGACAACAGCTTTTCTGTTAACACTCACCATTTACTCTCTGAGCTGTAGTGAAGTTTGAAAAAGTGCAGAGAAAACTGGAAACAGAAAATGTTCACCTCAAAGTAAAAGTTCTGCCTTGCAGCTGCAACCGACACATCTCGAAGAAGTGCAACTTTGACTCTGTTTCCGGTTTGCGTCAAACGTCGCACAGGCGCACTACATCTTGGAAAGTAGTTTGCAAGTGTTTGCAGACAAGTTGAGAACTTCTGTGCAAACTACTGGTGATCAACCTAAGCTAGCAACCAAAGCAATTGCAAGCAAGTTTTCAATACAGATATTTGTTGCTGGCAATTTTTATGCAACTGCTCATTCACCAGTTGCAGAATGCACACTTTTCTCTAACAACCGGAGGTTTCCAGAGCATCACTAACTGGACTGTTGGTGTCTGGGACTGAAGCCTTAGATAGTCCTCTCGGACGGTGCTTATTAGTGCCGTCAGTTAAAGTCCTACTCTGATCACTTTGATTAGTGTGTTTGTTATGCACACTGGATCCCTTGCACCAAAACATCCAACCATCAAACTCAAATTTAATTTCTGGTAAGAGGAAGAAGAGGCCAAAAGACCGAGAATTGATTTTTAGTGTGGCCATAAAAAATCCACATCAAAATTCTTAATGTGGGGGACTAATTTATTGCAAGTACCACTATCAAACACCAAAATAAAAAAATACTTTTGCCTTCCTTGGGCCTGGACACCTCTCAGAACCAGTGATGATCCCTAACGTGTAAGTCATTTGAGTTTAACACAGGAGTTGATGTCTGCGCTTGGAGCTAGTTTGAGGGTTTTGGTGAAACTGCAAACTCACAAGTGCTTCCAGTCTGATCTGAAAATAGAAACAGCACTCCAACTCATCCAAAGCTGCACAGGAGATGGTTTTGAGAACTCGCTAAATATTTTGATAGTTTTTATTATTCCATTGAAAACTAACATGTGCCATAAATAAATGTATCATATTAAGAGTCATTTTTTTTTAGAAGGTTAATTCATAAAGTGACAAAAAATAACTTTTACTGCCCTGTGAGCTTTGCAGGAGCGGGTGGATAAAAATGGGAGCAATACGGCGTTTTCAAACAGAAACAACATCACGTCAGCATCAAATTAACCCGGGGATAAAGCTGTTACCATAACAACAGTCAGCCTGACAAGCAGTCCCACCCAGCTTTTCTTTCAAATATGATAAGATATGGTGCTGATGAAGGACCAGGAAGCATGGAGGCTATTTTAAGACTTTGGGAACTGTCGCTTGCAAAGTAAAAAGAGAAGAAGAAAAAAAAAAGCTGGCCTGAGCCAAAAGAGTGAGGTTGCATGTGTGCGTGAGCGTGAGTGGGGGTTTCGGGGACGGTGGGAATGGATGAGGAATGTCAGAAAGCCAAAGAAGGGGAAAGAATGAAAACAAAAAAGCAAAGAAGTGGTTTATGCCCACAGAACAAAGATGGAGAGAGGGGTTTTTTATAATTGGCCTTTTCCTTCGGGTCCCAGACTCACTGGCTGAGAGGAGGAGACAGGGGGACAGAGGAGTGCATGTACTCTCTCTCTCCAACACACACACAGACACACACAGACCGCAAAGACAGTTCAAACTGTGGAGGAGTCCAGGAAGACACCAGGAGAGTTTGGGACCGAGGTGATGTGGAAACCTCGATAAACCATCGCCGTCTAATTACTGTCGCCACGGTTCTTTCCTTGGCCAAGCTCTTTACACCAAAACAAAACACGCACATGCACTGACTCACAAAACAACACACAAGCCCGGCTGTTAGAAAAGCTTCTGAAAACACACACACACGAAAACAGTACGCTCCACTGCTGCACATGTGAACATCAGAGCAACTTGGCCTCGGGCCATGACGCTCTCTGTGGGTAGCTGTGTTTTACATAAGACAAGCGTGACCCTAAAGCACCGTGAGGAACGTGTGTGTGTGTGCGTGTGTGTGTGTGTGTCCACTCTGCAAACCACCTCGGAAAGCCCCGCTCCTTAAAAGCCATGTGGGTCTTCAAACCCTGCAGAGCTGCTGTCTCATAGTTTATTCAGTTATTTCGAGTAGCAGAAGATATTCCAGCATTTAAGAAAGAAGGAAACCTGAGATGATTTGTGTGGTGGTTTGTTCTCTCACAGGGAGGTGCAGGAAAATTGGAGGTTGGTGTTTTTGGTATTGTTCTCCGCTGTGTTGCTGGGATCCAAAATCCCAAATCCAACACTTGGACTTTGATGAAGTGTGCATAAATGATGTTTAACATAAAATAATGTTTAAAAAACATAATTTTAATGCATTGGATGGTGAACGGCTAAAAAAATACATTAAAAAATCTGCCCTAGAAAAACAACAAACATGGTTTTTTCACATTCTTGCGCATTAAAAAACCTCAGAAGAGGAGGAGGAGAAAAAAAGTGGGTGGGTTTTTTTTTTGTTTGCTTGTTTGTTTTTCCTAGACTTTATTCAAAAACAGCACTCAAAGTCTTGGCTGGTATTTTCTGCATCATTTCACAACAAATGTGATTGGTTGGTTTGGGTCTGATGATGAGTCGCACTGTGAGGAGTCTTGCAATGCGATCGAGAACCAGAGTTTTGAGCTGGGGATCAAAAACTGAACCTGAACGAGTAGATCGACGTGTAAAGGGTCAAATGTTGCTTTTAAAGGCAAACCTTTCCCCAAACATGTGTGAGTACTGAAGGAAAGGCTGAAGAGGTGCTCAAAGTTCCTGTTGACACAAATATTTGGTTCCTTAAATTTAAAAAGGTTGAGGAAATGCACATGACTGCCAGTCAGACTGTGTGTCTTCACACACACTCAGGCAGTAGTTTGGTGGATGTTGGCAGCGAGCAGGCTGCAGTAGCTCTGGTCGCAGTGTCTAGTTTCCACATGATGAGTGCGTAATCCTTGCAGGTTCCTGCCTGCTGCTTTGTTTTTCCTCGCTGTCTGACTCATCCCTCCAACCTGTGGGAAGGAGGGAGGGATGGACTATGTCACTGTCATAACATGGGATTACTGTCTACAATACACTTTCTCAAAAGGATGGGAAAGATGCCCGGGAGGGTTTTTTTTCTCTCTTCTGTCTTTCAATTGTTCTCAAATTGCAGATTTTGTTCAGTTTTTTGCTCCTTTCCTTCCTCCTTTATCCTCTCCTTTCTTCTGCAGTTTTCTGAGTTGCATTCAGTTTCTTAATAGACACACAGTCGGGTTTTATCCCTAAATATAAGATCACCCAAATCATCTGGCGTCTTTCAGATTTTGTTCTTTAATCTTGTTTCATTCATCAATTCTTAATCCCCCCCTAAAATACTGGTTTTAATTCCACTTTATCCCTTTAAAGCACACTATCACTTTTCACAGTGATTTAATAACACAGCCCTGGAAATTTAATGTCTTAGAATTATGTCAAAGTTGTTGATCACGTTGCAGGAACTAAATCTAACCGAGAGACACCCTGCTTCAGGTTTCTGTCAGGACGTTTAGTTTTGATAAAAGTGATTGATGGGGCTGATAAGGGAAAAGGAAATGTGCTTGATTACAGAATAATTTGCAGAACAAGTATTTTACAAATCAGCTTTGGCTGGCTGGATTTGATTAAAGTAAATATTATAGTAGGAATTACCCTTAGAGTGTTTTTAATGAAGTGAAGAGTCAACATTAACACTTACTTAGTGCACGAGTAACTTTCCAAAGCAACTCTTAGGTGAGTAAAATATCATTAACTTGTAGATGGAGTGAAGCGGCTTAACCTCGTCTAACTTCTGGGTATTTACGGAAAAGGAGACACAAATTATACTGTACGTAATTTTAAGTAGTGGGTAATTATCTGGTAACTTTGCAGAAAATCAATGTTTTCCCATCTTACATCATATGTTCGCTGTACTTTTCAGGGGTCAGGCTGTATTATGGAGTGACTTAAGCTTGCCTTTTTACATCTCTACATTTATATTGTTGTTTACTATTCATTATTGTTCAGTTTCATTGGGGTTTTGTTTCACTTAGGCACAGCGTATTTACGATCTAAGAAATGAGGAAATATTTTTTCCACTAAATTTCCAGGAAATTATACAGTACTTAAAATTACTTACGCCCTACTTAAATTGACTTACAGTATAATTATTTCTTTGTTTTCTGGCGACCTGGTGTACCCTGCGTTTCACCCCATGACAGCTGGGATGGCCCCGCCCCTCCACAGCCCTGAATTGGATTATCGGAAAAGGATGGATGGATGCGTGGATGTTTACCGTAAAAGCCTGACTTGTTATCCCTTATTCTAGTGTACCTACATGTAAGTATTTGTATGATGATTTAACTATAATGGATAACATACAAGATTTATAAGCTGTTTAGTACATATTTATGCACATTCGTGTTTACAAAATTAGTTAGGAAATGATTAAATGCACATGTTTAAACTTATCTAAGAGTTTGTGTGTATATGTGTGTGTTACCAGGTAATAGGAAACCATCTGAAATGTAAAAAACAAGAAACGAATCCTGGAAAAAGAAATTATGTGGCACTGTGGAGAAATCACAATTTACTTTGGCACTGAAAAGGTGGAAATTAATAGCAAGCATAATCAGTGCCAAAAGTGATATAACATAATGCAACTTTCTCTCAAGTCACTCTTACTCCTAGTCAGTCCCATCAACCCCCCCTCACATTCCCATTATCTGAGCGAATCCCAGGTCTTATCAGTCGGCACCTGTGCCGCTGCTCAGCTTTAGCTTACTAAATCTATCTGGATCAGGGTTAAACTCTGTGGGATTACAGCTCCGTTTAACACCGACGCAGACTGAATGCCTCTCTGAGTCTACCTTCCAACACTTTAACAATCGTGCCTTTTCACACCCGTCCCGTTTGATGTGAGGTGATCTGCCAAAAGCCATCTGTCTTTCAGCTTTTGATAATGTAACAAAGCATCCATTTAACCATTCACGCCCAAAACTTTTTTTTATTTCATACTATATCAAAGAGCGCCCTGGCGGAGAGCAATGAAGCAAGTTTCATTTAATGATCCTAAAGCAGCCTGGGGCATTACATACATTTTTATCAGAACGTTGACTTGAGCTTCAACAAATTGGCAGTTCCAAGGAAAACAACTTCCACCTCTTTCAAGATCCTACATGCAGCTACAATGGATCTGAGATGCGTGCTGCCGAGGCTCGATGATTTGCCCTTTGGGTGGAGTGGCAACATCAAAAGCTTCACACACACTGCTTTCCTGGGTGCCAAACAGGCTTAAGAAAATACACTTGAGCTTAAAGCTCATCTTAGACAATGCTAGCATACGGCCGTCCACCTGGCAGGAAGCACAGAGCCAATAACGAAAGATCACCTGCACCTGTGCTTATTACCCAACCTCAATGTTTCAAAAAAATCCACCCCAAACGAACGGAAGGAAAAGTCAAAAGACTTCAAGTGGTCCGTGTCAAGGCTGAGCTTGACGTGTGTTTTTGAACTTTGAGGTCTGAAATGATTTTTTTCGCCCCAGGAGTGGAGATGGGGCACCTAAACAAGGCTGGTAAGAAAAACAAATGAAGGTCGGGGTATTTTTGTCTGGAAGAAAAGGAGGAAGCTTTGAATTCGAATGCCAGCAGTTCAAAGAGTTGCACTGGTGGTTAGGAGCGTATATGCGCACACACACATCCATACATATAGATGTAGCCATTCAGTTTAAAGAAACAGGGCGCCTCTTGGATCTTTACAAGGCCATGTTCATGGTTACCGTGGCTGCCAGTCACACACACATATAAGACACACTTTCAAACTGAAACATCCACTTGAGCAGGTTGCATTAGGTTCACACACGGAAACGTGGGCCATCTTCTTCTCTTTAAGCCATCTGAGACCAGTAGTGCATACAGACACACACACAGGATGGGCCTCGTGTGCGAGAACTTGCAGCAACTGTGGCGGTAGCTGCACAGTGACATTTAATCCCTGACCGCATGGGAAAGTGGCTGCTCTCAGCTGTCGGGACCCTGGGGGACCCTTATCCCCCTCTATAATAGTTAAATGATGATTAGGCATCAATGGAAAGACATCCACAACATGCAGCAAGGAATTCTGCATTCACAGTTTAACATGTTCTCATTCCCAGGGCTGTAAAATCGAGCTGTTTTGCCAGACAAAGAGACCCATCTCCACTGCCACTGATGTACCAGACACATCAATTTTATAATAATTTCAAATCTAAAATGATATATCTATTAATATAGAATAAAATGAGATCATCGATGAGAGCTCACGGCCTTGTTTAAGAGCAAGAAAATTCAGGAAAGCAGACAGGAGACAGGAGACGTGGTGTTAATCACAGGTTTGTCAGCCGGGAGCCTGCAGTGTGTATACTGTATGAGACATTTGTGCTTTGTTTTGCCCCCTGTTTAGTTTGGCTTTAGCTCGCTGTTTAGTTAGAAGAAGAAGACGTACTCTGAGAAATTACTGTTATAGCAGCAAAACATGAAACACACTTGGCTCAATAAAATCGATGCAAAATTACAGAAGATATAGCTCAGAAAAGTGAAAACTGCATTGAAAAAGAAGCTCAATAAATAGAAAAAAGAGAATAAATGAAGTGAAAAAAAATCATTGAATTAAAAACTAACCAATAAGGGAGTTGAACTCTATGGACAAAGTACTGGGCAGCCTGTGGGAGCTGCTGAGCCACAATGTGAAGCTCCTGGAGAATAACTGAGGTGCTGATGTTGATGTCAGAGGAGGCTTGAAGGTCTGACGTTATTTTACATGTAATTTTACATGTAAAATTACATGTAAAATCTGTAATTTTACATGAGGTGATGTAAATGCTTCCACTTTGCAATAATGCCATTTACAGCTGATTTGTGGAACTAAGAGGGAAGAAATTTCACAAACATGACTTGTTGCCCAAAATCAGTGAGCTCTTTAGAACGACCCTGTCTTTCACCAGTGTTTGCATAGGTAGACTGTGTGTTCTTGTGCTAGCAGAGCTGAAACAGATGTTAGAGAAGGCATCCAGCTGCATGTACAGTAAGAGGTGCAGAGGATGGTCGGGATGGGTTAGTCATCCATAGGCATTCAAACTAGTGGAGTACCTCCATTCAGGTCAAAATATTTCACTTGATGCTGTTAAAAATAACGCTTGCAGTTACCTGTTCATGAGCAGGTATGAATCGATGGATGGAGCTGAGACCAACACCAAAGGACACCTTGTACAGATCTCTGATATACAAGTTTATGAGAATACAGTAGTGAAAAAAGCATGCTGAGGTTTCTCATGTGACATCTTGTGCATGTTGCTCAAGAGTTGTCTGACATATTGTATGTGATACAACCGCTGGATGCTATAGAAAAATGTGCATTCAATGAGTGATTCCCACTGGCTGCCGAGCACTCAGTTGGAAAAAAGCCACTGCATCAAAAACCTCCTACTGATTTATTTAGTTGCTAGCAGATTTCTCCCTGTAGTTTTTCATGCTTGTCTGTACATGCTGTAGTAGTACTAGCTGTAATGTTAGAAAAATGTGAAAAAGTGCAACCCAAACCAGAAATGGTGAAGGTTCACCTTCAAAGTAAAGCTGAGTACACGCTGATGTGATTTGTTCATCATGCTTTCAGGCACATTTTAGGCTCTGGTTGCCTTGGTAACCCTCTAACATATTCACTACCACAGCCTTTGAATGTTAACTCCCAGGTCATATGTCATTAACGGTATTCTTAACTCTCATTGGTAGTTGTTTCAGTTGCTTGGTTATAAGTTGAGTTCATCTCAGGTCCCATGCCAGCAGTTATTTCCTGTAGTCATTCACTTTCTGTTGTCTCAGATCACGACGTCACTTCCAGCGTGGACACTGCTTAAAAGCTGTGCCTCAGGGCTGCAGCCAACATGCTTCAAAAAGCCTGACTTTTACTTTAAAGTTCATTACTTCTGATTCATCGGGCACTTTTCACAGTTTCACTTCAGCTCAAAGAGTAGCCAAACAATGTGTGTAGGACAAGTCCGTCACTTCCCCTCAAACTACAACTAGCGACCAAAGATTAATATCATCGAGGAGCAGAGATCCACTCATTAGTCTCAGCCTCATAAGCCCTTCATGTCAACAGTGATTGCCCAGTCATTGCTTGCATATAGGCTCCAGGGGCACCACCCAGGGGGACCAGGGGGGGCAGTGCCCATCCACCAAACTTTGACAAAACCAAATTCTTTTTTTGGTGTGCCACTGCAATGTTTTTAGTGGCCCACATACAGCCACCCCTATGGAAAAATTCTAGAGGCTTCCCACTGATAGGCTCCTCAGCCATCATGGCGAACCCATGAAAACAGAAACTGTCTAACACACAAAGTTACGAAACACAACCAACACTTTGCATGTCAAGAGTTTTCGAGAGAGGCTCCTGTTTTGTTTTTAACTCTTCAAAAGCAAAACAGAAACATTGTGGGGGTTTTTGCTTTCACACAAACTGCGATCATTATGGTTTCCAGTCAAATAACTTTATACACACACTTGTAACCAATTTACTTCAGAGGCCAAGGAGCACATTCTTAACTTACCGCACTAGTTTGGGGGGTTATGTAGGAAAAAATAAAGCTCAGTTTGATTCTCGCACTTCGACTGAGTGTCGTGAGGATGTGCAGAGGTCGCCCCAGGATGATAACAGAGTTTGGGCTCTATAATGCTCTCTCTTGGCTTTGGGCAATTTTTACACTCCAACAACAAGAGTCAGCACTGCACACGATTATACAAGCATTACTACATTTAGACATCAGCATGCGTCTGCACGCACACACACACACGTACACACACAGCAGAATTTCTTTCCAGCCATTTAAGGCCTAAGAATATTTCTTGCCATGTCTTTTGGTTCTCACAGTCCTCAGTCACTGTAGGAATGCTAAGTATCCAGGCACCCCCTCTCCGGTTGAGGGGACCAGTGGTTAGGCCCATGATTTAAAACAACTCGGGTTGTTCCCATGTCACACGCTGTGACAGGGGGCACAATCGATGCCACGGCCCTCAGCAGTCAGCTCTCCGTGTGCAAGCTACACATACTTGGAGTGTTTCTTCTGGGTGGAGCAGAGACATCCACCTACAGTAGCTCCGTGTTAGTGAAATACAACAATTTGTTTCTGTGCATTCAGGCTTTAGCCTGTTCAGCTAAAATTAAAGCATCATCTCCTTTTTAAGATGCAGATTTCATTTCATTCCTGGACATTTTTAAAGACACCTTGCATGACTTGCAGCAACGCAGCAAAATGCTTAAAGGAATCCTGAACACCAACAAGTTTTTAATTGCTGCAAAAGGACATCTGATCAAAGCTGCTTTTGCCAAAGTTAAAACAGCTTTGACAAAAAGGTCTACCAAAAGAAACCCAAAAAACAAAATGAAAAATAAATCTTAGTGATTAATTATCCTTCTAAAGGAAAAGCCCAAAGCGATGGCTCTGAGCAAGAGAGGAACAATGCACTTATGACTTCAGAAGATTTTATGAAATGGTTATCAGTTATATAAATAATGTGTAATTAGTGGTAAATAAGAAAAGCCTGTAGACCCATGGGATGGGTGTGGTTTAAATAACGATGAGTATTAACAAGCTTGTTCTGGTGCCAGAATAACTTCAGTGGTCAAGCACAAAGTAAACATAACCTCTCCGGAAGCGGAGTTTTGCTTTTATTTTAATAAACACCGGGTGGTATTCATGTACATCATGAAATAAATGTGGTTTTAGTCCAATCAGATTAGCTATGAGTGGTCAGTGACCATGCAGACCTCAAGAATCACCATCGATTGTTATAATCCCTCAGACAGCTGGGACCCCAGGATTCACAGATGCCCAGGCGAGAGAGGTTGGAGATGGGACTGTAATTGGGTTGGGGGTGGGGTGAGTGGGTGGGGGTCTGGAGCTGTTAAATACACACATGCAAATGTGTCCATGTCTGTGTGAGGCAAGTTTGACATGTCAGTGACCGCATGCGTGTTAAAAGTTTCGTGCTCTGAATCTTTTCATTGTCAGCTTGGCAGCTGATTGTGATTAATATTTTACAGCCGACAAATGGAGAGCACAGGCAGGAGTGTGTGTGTGTGGGTGTGTGTCCATATGACAGCAGTATAATTGACATAATTACCCACCCCAACAGACACAGTAACACATGCACATGAGCAGCGCCCTTCGCTTCTCAGCCCACACGTTTAAGAGTCAGACATACGTGGAACCGGCTCATGCAGAGAAATATGCACACTGTGCCACTGCGTACACACACGCTAATGTGGTGACTTTGAATCTGTGATGCTTTGTTACAGTTTGGTGAGTTTATTAGCTGTACTTCAGCTTAGATAAAGCTTGGCTTCATTTGAAAGATGGATAACATTTCAGTTGTGGAGATAAGTTTACATCCACTCATCATGGGCATGAATGTTGTGGTAATTTGGGGCTTTTAAGGATTTCTTTCCATTATTCCTCAACCAGGGTTTAATGATTGTACTGCATACATCTCTAATGTCTTTGAACAAGTTTGAATTTTCTTTATTCCACAAGATCAAAGCACAGCTGTCCTCAGAAACAGCTCTGTTACCATTAGTGCTGTGAATACTGCAAATTATGGCATCGATCTGATAGCAAGTAAATACAGGACCTATAAAGGCAGCTCATGTAAGGGAGAGCAGTGTGTCATGATTTATGAGATTAATTATTGTCAATCTACAAATTCACATTTTAATGAACAGCAAACTCAGACGATAGAAACAAAGTATCGATCCAATACCAACACCAGCGTCGGTAAAGATACTATCGATATTTGGATTGATCCGCCCACCTCTATAGCTACCATTGCTGCTGTGTTAAACAGTTAAATCCATTGTGTGACTGTCCTGTGATGAAGTTTGGACAAAAACAAATGTCAACTTCTGCAGTGGTGGGTTTTTTTCCAGTTGTTTGGCATGTGGAGGATATTTCTCCGTCCTCTTTGTAGTATTTAACCGATCGAGCACATGAAGGAGAGCGTTCGACTTGTGGCTCCTTTGTACAGCTGTGCAAGCACTGGTATAACTGTGGCAAGTTTAGTCAAATATAACCAGCAGCAAGTCTTAGAGTGGGATGCCTGTTACTCAAAGCATGCAGTGATGTTGTGAACTTGCAAAACAGAACTCAGTAATTAATAACAATCTGTTGCTTTTTGGATCCTCCTCCAAAACGTTCAGTGAACCAGACTATGAGAAAGCGTGGCTGAGTGTCATCATGGTGTCCACCTTTGCTGCAGTACACTTTGTCTTTCAGACACTTTCTTCTCTGATTAAAAAGCTGCAGCTTAGTCATTAAATGTCTCAGAGTGTGGGAAGTCCTGGTCCTCACTCGTTTAGCCGTTCATGACTAAGATGCTTCATGACTTACTTTTTTCTTTTCTCTTCTTCGCTAAAAAGCTTTGTGCATAAAGACCCTGCTTGAGTCTCATCTTAATGACATAATGTCTTTATGTAGTATACCCCTTTAACAGGCGCACAACATTGTCACACATACAGCTTTGATTTTACTTATTTTAAACATTTATTATAAATATCAAAAATAATTTTTTTAAAAAAGAAAAGGCTAGCCAGAAAAAAAATGCCAAAAGTTTGATTCTTTGCTCTTTTTATTTTTTGCAAAGAGGGCAAAAAGCTTCTATCAGGCTACCTTTTTATTGGCTCTTTGGTTCCTCTGACCGTCGGCCTCTTTTTCTTTGGCTGGGTTGACTTTCCACTTTCACTATGGCAGTTCCAGAGTCCACTACTCAAGTAACCTGTGCAAATCAAAAGCACTAACATTTGTTTTCCGAGGAAGGAGACAAAGAAAAGTAGCACTTTAAAGAAGTGGTGTCAAACATAAGACCTGGGGGCCAGAATTGGCCTGCCAAAGAATCCAATGTGGCCCAATCATGGAAAATGTGAGCAAGGACGTAAACTTTATATTTTTTAACCCTATTTTAATAAGTTTTACAGCTTTTCACAATAAAATAAAAGCCTCCCATATGGTCATTCATACTACACGAACTAAATAAGTAACAATCACAAAGATTTCCTGTTTCTTCATTATCTACTAAGAAATTTGTGATTTTTACAGTTGGTTCACATTTTTAAACAAGAACAGATAATCCTCCAATCTTCCATTTTATCTACAGCACAGTCTACATAAAGAGCTAACAGAACTGTTTCTGTAATTTTACACATTTGTTTCTTACAATTTAAGCCCCAATAAGCATTTCTTTATCATGTAGAAAATGAAGATGTATTGTTGAAACTATATTTCTTTTTCTTATATTAAAATATCTCGATATCTCAAAAGTGTCTATTTGGACTATACATTTCTGTGCATATGGTACGCGGCACTTTTATACTGTTGCTTGAATGGCACCTGTTTCATGAACCAGACTGTAAACATTTCACACCCATATTGTATAAAAAATAGCGTACGTGAAGAATAACAAACCTTCCAGCCCTTTAGTCTCTTTCTTCTCCAGCGAGTAATCGCTTTACAAACGAGGGCGTCACATGCTTCAAACAGCAGATAACTCATTTTGGAATGAAAATTAACGCCAAAGTTAAAACAGTTATCTGTGTTGTTTGCTGTTTTTGTACATGAAAACTTCAAAATAAAATCTTTATCCCATGTGAAAGTTGTCCCCGATGAGACGCCTTTGATGGGGGCTTTGAAGTGGAAGAGTCGCGGTAATAATGGCGATGATGGTAATTGATAACTGTGAGCTGAACAGTAAATGGCTGTTCATTGGGGATAGGAAGTGCTGAATGCGAGCCAGACTGGATGCTGCCTAGCCTCGGGCTGTGTGATAATAAAAGGGAGGAGCTGGAACAGTGATGATAAGGAAAAGTGGTGATTGCGTGTGTGTACTTGTTTTTCTCTGTGCCACTGCATCTATGTGAGAGTATGTCCGTTTATGTGCTGAAAAGCATGTCCGTGTCCTTGTTGCTGTTCTGTGTACGTGGTGTCAGCTGGCGGTTGTTCGGGCTTGTTAGGGGAACGGGTGTAAAGGTCAAAGTTTATGGGTCGGGAGCAGGTGGCAGACAAACCAATGCATGCTTTCATTCTAGGAAAGAAGAGATTAGCAGAGGTATTTAACGAGAATATGATAACATGAAAATATGATTGAGTATTTCTGAAAGGTTTGAGTATTAAATGTATAACCCCGCCACGTCAGGGTGTCTGAAGAACACCTCATATTGGTACTCTAGTGCTGAAGTGTCATTCCCAAGCTTTTATCAAAGCAAACAAAAAAAAAGTTGTTTGTGACTTTGTGTCTCAAATAATATATAAATGTTTTGTGTTCTCATGTACAGAACGACACAATTTGTCAGTCCTTCCAAAAATTGTACAAATCGCTTCAGGAGAAAGGAAACGGCAAGCAACTGCTTGGGTCCGGAGGCCCCCTGAGGGCTGACAAACTTCAAACTGCAGCAGTGGCAATGTGTAAAGTTTGCAATGACAAGGAGATACTTGACCCTCCTCAGGGACCCCACATGACTCCACTCACTTCACTTCAGCTGCAAGTGGCATGCATAATTCTGTTGAAACAAACCAAATGACAACAACAAACACCTCTCAGTGAAAAAGAAGGGGAGTTATCCGTCTGGGGGTGAAAGGAAAAAAGGAGGGAAGAAAAAGCAAGACATTAGTAGCGCAGCGGCTAATAATGATTTAACATAATGCTAAATACTTAAATGCTGTTTGTAAGGGCTTTACTGTGAGAGAGAAACATTTGAATAAAGCCCATTAGCGTCAAAGAGTTCCTTGTTTTCACTTTACTTTGATTTTTAACATTAGTTATTTTGGTAATTAGAGTAGCATAGTGAGTCCAGGTCTGCTAACCGTGATGCTAGCAGACCTGTTAGCATAGCTAACAGGAAGCTATGTTAGTATAGCTGCCAAGAATAGAAGCTAGTAGTTACAGTACAACTTCACAACCAGTCAGCTTGGCCTTGGTCGGTATTATAACAATCAACATGGCCTCTGCCATTTGTAAGCTAATGTTTTACCTGTTGTTTTTTCTTTGGGTAATTTGGAGGAGAACTCAGCAAACTTGGACAATACTTTTTGGTATTTAACTGTTGAATGTTATGTTTCGAGCAGGTTTGCATTTTTTCCCCGTCTTTTTCTCTCTCTCTGTCTCTCAGGTAGAGTTATGTGCCAGAGCTTTCTAACTAGCAACTGTTGCTCATTAACCAGTCGACTTGCGGCATAGGACCACTAACTGCTGGTGCTGCTACTCTCTGCCAGATTGTTGTTGCCATAGTGAAGGTAATTAGGCCTCCCTTGTTTCTTACAAGTTTTTGTGTTTTCCGCCCAGTAATTGCGTCCTCTCCCCAGTTGTCATCTCGAACCCCAAGTTCTCAAATTTACCTACCTCAGTGGATCATCCGGTCACAAGCAAAAGGATCAACCTACCACTCACCTGCCTGCACATGCTCCACTGGGTCTCTTTGTGCTACAATGGATTACCACCTGCCTGCCAACTGCCCCTCTGAAACACCTGTTCAAGAAATCTACAAGTAAGGCCTCAAACTGTAATTACAAACTTTGCAGACTCCACTTGTCTGCTGTTAACGCCAACAGAAACACCACCCCTGCTCCAGCACTGATTATCTAGTCCATACCACTCACTTCTTGCCCCAATAACTCGTTAACATTTGTTATTAAACCTTTCAAAACAGCTGTCAGTTGATGTGGTGTGCTTCCTAGCTCCAAATTGCATTTACAAAGGACATAAGTTGACTTTTAGATGCAAAGCTATATTGACAAGAGTTCTGTGTTTACATTGTGTCTATCAAATGAATGGATGATGGATCCTGGTTGGAGGGGGGACCCTGTGAATTGCCACTGGGTGCTAGGTTTAGGTACAAAAACAATACTCGGGTAGAGAGTTATTCACAGCTACAGTATTGAAGCTGGGTTCTTACAACTTCTCAGTAGGGAAGAACTCCCACTGTCGAAACTCTTCAGTGAACTGGGGCCTATGGAGCTGTGGAGTAAAAGAAAAACAATCTCAACTCCCATTGTTTGTTTTTTTGGATAAAAGGTTTGGGTTAGATTTAACAGCAGTAAAACATTTTTAGGATATTAAGTATTAAGGATAACACAGCACCAGAGCCACATTTGCTTTTTGATTTCACGCATCAGCGAGGCGCCACCGTGCAGCAGTCACCATCAACCACGACAACCGGCGGCTTCCCATACACAAAATGCTTCTGTTTTCCAGGAGCGTGTTGTAGTTATCCTTTGAAAACTGGTGCCCCTGTAGGAGGATATCCTGTTGTCATCAGTGGCAAATCCTTCGTTTTCTTTTTTATTTCAATTCTCACACTTAAGTCATACATATTTAGGACACAAAAAGTAAAGATTGGGGTGGGTGATTGATTTTCTGTACAGTGGCATTGATATGAAATGTCCTTTGATGTCCTACACCATCAGGAGTTCAGCACTGAATCAGCAAGCTGTAGAGTTTATGCACCTATAAAACATTAGAAAACGCATCACATCATTTTTAATTTCATGTAAATAATATCTTATCTACCAAACACTGAATATATTGTTGGTTCATTTTCATCTCAAAATTGCATGGGCAGTTTAGATGACGATGAGCGGTTTTTCAAAAAAGGTATTGTTGGAAAAAAAGGAAACAAACATACAAATGAGAGAAAGAGATATGAGAGGCAAAGACAAAAATAGTCTGAAAATAAACAAAGAATGTTAAAAAGGCAGCAGAGAGCTGTTCAGATAGCTTTTATCTCATCTTGTGAGTGTGTGTGTGAGTGTGAGAGTGTGTGCGTGCTGTAAACTCCTGGAGCCAGCAGGGCGGAGTCAGTTACTAACGAGTACAGATTTTCCCACAAGCTCGAGCTGGTTTGAACACGCTTGCTCCTGCACGCGTCTGTATATGTTTGTGTATATGTCTGTGGCAGTTATCGGTACATGTTTGTGTACATGATGGTTATCGCTATATGTTTGCATATGCAAATTTGTAGCCGTGTTGGTGTTGAAAAGTGTACTTTAGTCGTCACAATTTTGTTGTTCAACACCAGCTTTGTAGTCATTTATTGATTTTAGGAAAAAAGACAAAGCTTTATTACTGGCTTTTGATTTTATTCAACAACACTTCATAAATAAATCAACGACACATGCAACACATGACGATACAGATGGCAAAAGAATGAGTTCCAAAACCACAAATTCTAACAGAGGGAGGAGGATTAGCGAGACAAAATGCAGATTATATTTCTGAAGACTGACTGTAAGATCAGTGACTTTGCTCAAAATTAAAAAAACGTCAACAAGACACTTGTTTTTTGGGGTGTGGGGGTGGAACAAACAGTGATATATTTGGATAAGCATTAACACGCTATCAGCTAATACTAACAAGTCTGGTTAGCAAGCTATATCCATACACCACTTGACTGTCACAGCTGACACATATATTTGCCTAACAGTGGTAACAGTCTAAAAACAATTCTGTTTTTAGACTTAACAAACAGCTAACAGCTACCACTCCCTATTTTGGCACACTTTAATTAAACTGAGGTGACAATTTGAGCCAAAGGGAAGAGCAGCAGAGGCGTTACCTAATGTTAGCGCTGGTTAGCAACTAGCTTGATTAGCATATTCTAATTCAGAGGGAGATGCTAATGTTTGTTGATCTTAAACATGTACTAAACGAACTCTGTGTGCTTTTTTTTGTAAATGACCATGTCCTAATTATACAAAACTTTAGCTACATAAGAGCAGTTTTCATGGCCAGCTGTAAATTTATTTTTGTTGTTATTTAAGGTTGTGTTTTTTAACACCAGTGCTAGCTAAAACTTATTAGCATATTGGCTTAGTATTGGTCATTTTAAACAAAATGGCACTTGCTTGGGTCGAAAAACTAAGTCATTATAATGGAGTTTGACTTTATATGCAAAGCCAACATTGCAGAACCAGAGACGTGGGCTGGCTCTGCCTGTTAAACAGGCATATAATCAGCTTAGCTGTTGCCTCCACTGTTAGCTTAAAAGTACAACATGCAAACCCCACCATTCGACCTTTGTTCCTTTTGTATCGACTGCAACACAAATAGCAAATAACTAAGCAATATTCCCACATTGAACAGGATGTGAAAAAGAAGCTTTTCAAGTGACTTGACTAGCCTCCACTTTTCAAGCTCCGGCATTGAAAATAAGTAGTCTTGGTATTGTACTTCAACTCATGGCCATCTGGGCCTTAGGCCACCTTTAAAAGTAGCAGTAACCCTGCTTTAAAAAATGCAGCTCCCTCATTCATTTGAATACAACTGTGGCGCCAAGCTTATTCTGCAAACAAGTTGTACCTGGCTCTTTTCCTGCATTAAAGCTCTTTCTACTAGGAAACTAGACTGGTTAGCTATATTTATGTAACTGACGCATTCCTGTTGGACTTATTTGTAACGTGAACTCTGTATTTATGCTGTTTACCTCATGATTGCTGTGATGAAAATTCAAATAGATGCCACTGTGATAACCCTCTGATAACTGAGTATTACAGATCATTGGGAAGTGGGGGTTTTTTTGGCTGATAAGCCTTTTAACTCTCTCCATAAGAGTCCTTAAATCTGAATTTCTTCATTTCTAAAAGACACAGAAGAAACTTAAGTCATATGTGTTCATGATGTGTGTTCTGTTTTTTTCAGAGTGAGAAAGCTCTCAGTCTCATGAACGGGGCGTGAGCACGCCGTCATATTGTTGTTTACTCATGCTTCCATTGTGTTAGTGTGTGTGTGTGTTTCAGCCCCATGCGTGCATGCTGTTGGCTTGTCTTTGATTGTTCTATTCAATATTTGAAAAAGTGTTTGCTATATTATACAGAACAACTGCAGCAGGAAGCAATGCCATGCAGGATAACATCGGCCTCAATGTAGGGTTTGGTTACCCAGGGGATACCAAGCTAGTGACTAGTACACACACACACACACACACACACACACACACACATTTGCACAACACCTACACCCACGATTGGGAGCCAATAAGGCTGGACAGCATTCTCTTCAGTGGGTCTTTCAAAAACCAATCAAGCAGACATCTTGGCTCTTGTCATTGTTGGCTGCTGCAGCACTGTCGCCTTTGTCACCGGATATAATTACAAGTAGCTCAAGACTGTGTAAATCTCAGGATGTAGGCTGTTGTGCCAAAGTTGTATACAGAGCGCAGGGAAGTCATTTTGCCTGAACACAAATATGCTGTGTAAAAGCATTTAAAACTGCCAGAGGTGGCAGTTAATACTCTTGGGTGTGTTTCTTTGAGTGCAATAAACATGTTAATCTATGATACCTTAAAATGATAAGAAACACAGAGCTGGTAGGACAGTGAGTTTACTGATGACTATTGAATGATATGATAGCACAGAGCTGCTGCAGATGATATGAGCCTCCCGTTCCACCACATCCCAAAGGTGGTGGAACAGCTCCATTGATTTAAGTACAGTGAACTCATTGACATGTTCAAGATGTCTTGAGCTTAGCGACATGGTGTGTTATCTTGCACACCATATCTTGTAAGCTGTTGCAGTCACTTAAATCACATTTCAACCTTGTGATGCTTAGTCTGAACTTAAATGATCTTGACTATGTCTGCATGCTCCAATGTGATTGGCTGATTAGAGCTGTGTCCCAAAACCTAGGCCACATCCTTCAGACGCCGCATTTGTAGACCGATTACCCACAGCCAGGCAATGAAGGCTGTCCCAATTCGTAGGCTGCTCCAAACGCAGCCGACAAATACGTCCTTCATTTCCCCGAATTTGAAGGATGGGTCGGGTGTATCCTTCGTGGCCCACCATATCCCAGAATTCATAGCGTGGCCCAGCCACTTCCTGTTTCTAACAATGGCGGCAGCTGCTTAGTTTTAATATTACTCTTATTACTCTTTCTGGGTCACAAAATAAACTTTTAACAGGTGAGAATGTAGCTGTGTAAACTTCAAATATCTGCTCGGTTTATCAAGACAACACATATTTGCAAAAGTGCTCTGACATTTTCGAAGACGTCTGTTACCCACCAGATTGATAGCTAGCCGTGGGTTCAAGGGTTACTAGAGCCGGCGAGAGCAGCGGACTCCCGGCACATCGTTTTCAAACCCCTGCGGTCTTTCGCTACTGAGGTTAAACATGATATATAAGTCACTCAACTTACAAATGTTATTGTTTGGCTTTTTTCAGTGTTTCATTTGTTCCTGATTAAATCAGTTTGGCTGAGATAAAAGTTATTAGATTACATTAAATTAGATTAAATAAAACTTTATTAATCCCTCAGGTGGTTTCCTCTGGGGTTTTCACGCAGCTCAATAAACATCAAACAGAAAACTGATTAAACAGAAGTGTGAGATGGTCGAGAATATACTCCAGTCTCCTGTTATATTTTAGATAGCAAGGAGCAGACGGCTGAGTTTATTAAACTCCACCGAGACAGTTGGTGACGCATTTCTGAAGGCTAGACCATTCAATTTCACAACCTCGCACTTCCGGCCTTTTCGGTCTTCGAAGGACCAGGCCGGCCCCTATGAATTGGGAAATAGCTAGAGTCGTTACGGTAATCCGAAGCACTGCGTCACAGCAGCCCGGGAAGATGAAGGCTGAGAGAGAGTGAGCGAGTGCTAAGGAGTCATACAGAAAACTGACATTATGGGTTTTTTCATATTTTTTACAATCATTTTTATTTTTAGTGTTTTATAAAGGAAAATTGAAGTTGCTGAATGTAAACCCAGTTCAATGAGTAATAATGACAGTTTCAAGGCACTAAGAACATTATGTTTTATGCCATGTTTTTTCATTTTATATATGATTTATCACCCATCAGCAAACTATGCATTTTGTAATTTTGCATAATTTAAATTTTTACATTTAAAGTTTAAATTTGTTTAGTAGCCTATTGAACAGCAGAAATGAGACTTTCTTGTCGGAAGTAAGTAAAAGGGGGAAAAAAACAGCGCCCAACAGCGCTGCAAACAACGGTAGACTAGAGAACTCATGACGATGTTGATGTGAAGCGAAATGTGAAGCATAGTTTGGATCTTGTTTTGCTGCTGGTTCAGTCAATATTGTTTGGAAAGAAATAAAACCTCCAGCTTCAGAATCTAGAGCAAATGGGACGTAAACACAAAACGTGGACCCACCGAAACATCAGAATCAGTGAGCTGTCGGCTTTCAGCTCCGACGTGTCCATGCTGTCGGGAGAGAAAGGCGACATCTCACTGATTCTGATCTGTCGGCGGGTCCGCACTTTGTGTTTACGTCTTTGTGCAGATCCCAGTACCTCCTCTCATTTACTGTTTTAGCTGTTTGGTGGTTGTTGAAATTTTGTGAGGTTTAACCTGCGATTCTGGCGTTTCGGGCAAAATAAATTTGTATTTAAAAATCCCATACGGTAAAAAATACATTTTTCCTGCCCAAAATACATTTCAAATATATGGTAAATATATGTTGTATTTGTGGTGCTCAAAAAAATACATATTTTTGAAATTGAAAATATATTTGTTTCAAATCAAAATACATTTCAAAAGATATTTTAGGGTGAAGAAAATACATTTCCAACCTTACAGTAGAATGTATATCAAGTATCCTTTATTTAAAATGATCAGGATCTAATCTACCATTCACACCTCTTGATTGTGTAAGGGATACTGAGGGTCGTTTTGTTATGTGAAAGGTGTTTTATACGGAGAGGAAATTGCCATTATGAATATTTACTGTCCCCCTGGTCACCCGGGAGACTTTTTGATTACAGCCTTCACAAAATTTGTGGACTTAAATGTTAAAAACTCATTCATTGGAGGGGACTTTAACTGTCGTTTTAATCCAATTTTGGATAAATCTCCTCAGGGTAAACCATCTCTTTCACCTCAAGCCAAGACCCTCGTTACCTTATGTAGGGAACTGGATTATGTCGACGTGTGGAGGGCACAGCATCCTGCAAATAAGGAATTTACCTTTTTCTCTAAAGTACATACTTGTTATACAAGAATTGACTACTTCTTTGTCCCAAACCTTATTTTGCCATCAGTAACGTTTAGCTCAATTGGTAATATAGTTATATCAGACCATGCAGCAGTTTTCCTTCATTGTAATGTCAGGAATCCAGCCCCCCAGGATAGACATTGGCACTTTGACCCCTCTATTCTGTACGATCTTGGATTGACAGGCTACCTCACAGAGGAATTTGGACAGTTCTTGTTAATTAATACACCCTCCACGGATAACCCGTCGCTACTCTGGGAGACATTAAAGGCCTACTCAAGAGGTCTCATCATTTCACATACTAAAGGGAAAAAGCATAGACAAGCAGAGCAAAGGAAGGTTTTGGAATCCAAGCTAAAATACACAGAAGGCGATTATCTTAAAAAACCTTCTAAGGGCAAACTCACAGAAATTTATGCTCTACATTCGGCATTAGACTGTCTACTGACGAAAGATGCAGTGACTAAAATTAGATTTGCTAAGCAAAAGTTATGTGAACATGGTGACAAACCTGAGAAATACTTAGCCTACTTGACTAAGAAGAAATCAGACTCTCAGAATATCATTTCAATCCAAGATGTACATGGTAAACAGTTTTTTGACAACATCAGTATTAATAATATATTTAGAAAATTCTATGAAGACCTTTATGCACCGCAAATTCAGACGAATACAGCAGACCTATTAGATGTATTTTTTGCCCCTCTTAATCTTCCCAGGGTGTCTGAAGACCAGAACCTCAAATTACAATACAATACAATACAATTTTATTTATATAGCACATTTAAAAACCCGAAGGCACACCAAAGTGCTTCACAGTAACATGTAGAATCAACATAAATCAATAACAGGGTACAAATCAGGCACTAGCACAGACAGGATAGAGGCACTAACAGACCAGGAGATTTAGGTAAATACAAAATCTGCTAAGACAAAAACAGCAGTAAAATTAATAAAAAATAATAATAAATTTAATAAAATCTAATAAAAGATTTAACAGATTAAAATTTAAAAGATTAAAAGGGTGTTAACTGGTCAGGAAAGCCAAGTCAAACAGATATGCTTTTAATCTTGATTTAAAGGATTGGACAGAATCCAAGGCTCGAATAGAAGCAGGGAGGCTATTCCAAAGTTTGGGTGCAGCTGAAGCAAAGGCACGATCGCCTCTGGTCTTCAGTCTAAGCTTAGGTTGGGCCAGAAGTAATTGATCTGATGATCTTAATGCACGACAAGGGGTGTGCAAATTAAGGAGATCAGTGAGGTAGCTGGGTGCAGTGTTATTCAGGATTTTAAACGTGAGTAACAAGATTTTAAACTCAATACGATATTTGATTGGTAACCAGTGTAGATCGACAAGAGCTGGAGTAATAGGGTCAAACTTCCTAGTTCCAGTAAGAAGGCGAGCCGCAGCATTCTGAACGAGTTGCAGCCTTCAAAGAGAAGGCTGGGAGACCACAGTAGAGGGAATTACAATAATCTAACCTGGAGGTCACAAAAGCGTGGATAAGTTTTTCCAGGTCCCTATGTGGTATATAATGCTTAGCTTTAGAAATCTGGCGCAGTTGAAAAAACCAGATTTAACTACAGATGATACTTGCTTATCGAGCTTAAAGGAGCTATCCAAATAAACACCCAGGTTACGCATAGAGTCAGAGAGAGAGTTAGCTAGGGGCCCCAGCAGGGCAACAAGCTGGTCTCGAGGAATATGGCTGTCGAACAACATAACTTCAGTTTTTTTCTCATTTAAAACAAGAGAATTTTCTGACAGCCAATCTTTAACCTCACTCAGGCAATCATACAGAGAGTTCAGTGATGCTGACAAATCATCAGTCAGTTGACAGTAGATTTGAATGTCATCAGCGTAAAAGTGATAGGAAATATTGTATTTTTCAAATATGGAGCCCAAGGGTAGCATATACAAAGAGAATAATAAAGGGCCCAAGACAGACCCCTGGGGCACACCACAGCAGAGAGGGGCAACAGAGGAAGAGTATCCTCCTATCACAACAGAGTAGGATCTGTCAGTGAGGTAAGAATTGAACCAATTAAGGGCAGAACCCTTGATGCCTACAACATGCTCTAGCCTCATCAAGAGTATATTATGATCAACCATGTCAAAGGCTGAAGACAGATCCAGTAAAACTAAAACGGCAGGGCGACCAGAGTCAGCAAATGTAAGAAGATCATTATAGACTCTTAGCAGGGCCGTTTCAGTGCTATGGTGAGTAGGGATGGGTACCGGTGTCCGGTGCCATGATGGCACCGGTTCTGACATAAACGGTAGTAACCAGACCGAAAAGCAGCGCACATTTCGGTGCTTTATTTCGGTGCTTTTTTTTTCCTGAGCCAATTCTAGCCAATCATTTTACGTTTCCGAGGATAGTAGGCGGGGCCAGGTACGTACGTTCTTTCAGAGCAGAGCTACAGATTAAAAATGCCCAAGGCGAAGCGGTCAAAAGTCTGGCTGTACTTCACAGCAAAAGATGCAAACTCAGCAGCCTGCAACAAGTGCTTTAAGCTGATACTGTGATACTGTCAAAGGAGGTAACACCTCAAATCTGATGAAACACCTGGCGACACATAGCAGGGGTTTTTCAAAGCCGAGAAATTTGCCGTGTTTGATAGCTTGCTGCGAGACCTCACACCGTGCACATCTACTGCGGGTGTGGTGCCTGTTAGCGGACCTGGAGTTAGCAACATCCCCCCAAAAGAGTAGAGTCCTGGCCCCTAGCCCTGTCAGCGTAGCAGAAATGATGACGGATGATGATGGCAGCAGCAGCAGCCGTTCTCCTCTGCGTGAGTAGCTTCATGTTCGTGTGTAATTAACGTTGAGTACGCTAACCACGTTATTACATTAATGCATGTAAGGTGAACTAGCAAACAGCGTCGTAGTTACATGCGGCTGTCTTCTTGTTTGATGGCAGATACTCCCTTCACCCTGGCCAAAAAGGCTAAAATGACCAAAGAAAAAGTGGAAAACAGTTAAACATGAGAGGTTTTTGGACAAAGTTTGTGTTTTTTCCATTGTTTAAGCACTGCTTCCAGCCAAGAGTGACACCATATATGCCCTATAGCTGCAGAAAAGGCTAACATTGTTATCTTTTACAAAAACCAGCTGAACATGAGAGGTTTTGGACCAATTTTGTGTTCTCCATTCTTTAAGCACCGGTTTGAGCACCGTTTAAGCACCGGCACCGTTTCAAAAGTACCGGTTTGGCACCGGTATCGGATAAAACCTAAACGATACCCATCCCTAATGGTGAGGCTTAAAACCAGACTGGTATTTGTCTGTGATATTATTTGCAACTAAATAAGCCTGTATTTGGAGAAAGACGGCTTTCTCTAAAATTTTTGATAAAAGCGGAAGCTTCAAATTGGCCTATAATTGGCAGGGTCTTTCTGATCAAAATTACTTTTTTAAGAACGGGTGCACTACCGCATGTTTAAAAGCAGTCGGGACACAGCCCACAAACAATGATAAATTCATTAAGAATAAAATGCAAGGCCCAATTTCCTCAAAACCTTCCTTGATAATTCGGGATGGAAGGATATCATGCACAGAATTCGAGTTTCTCAGTTTTTCAATTATTCCCTTAAGAGTGGGGAGTGATAGCAGCTCAAAGTGAGAAAAGGTGGACATGCATCCTAAAGCCGGAACGGGATTCAGCACAAGAGAGTGAGAGTGTGAAGCCTTCAGTAATAAAACTTTCCCACTAAAATGATTAAGAAATTGTTCACAGAGAGCCTGAGAGGCCGAACTCAAAGAGTCCGGACAGGGATTTATCACTGAATTAAAAATTTTGAATAACATTCGGGGTTGTGGCTATTAGTCTCAATAATGTCTGATAGGAAAGCTGCTTTAGCTGCCTTTACGGAGTTCTGGTAGAGAAAGCGGCTCCTACAAAGAATGTCATAGGATATTTGAAGCCTATGTTTTTTCCACCTCCTTTCGGATTGACGGCAGACACGACGTAAAGCTCGTGTAGTGTCATTTAGCCATGGTTGATGAGAAGTTCTGGGACGTTTCATCTTTTTAGGGCCACCACAATATCTAAGATGGCACAACTGGTGGATAGCATAGCATTGGCAAAATCATCAACCAATGGAGGTGTATAACAGTTTAAGTCAGTGAAGTCTGGATCAGAAAGGGCAAAGTTTAAGAAGGTCGTAATGAAGTTAGCCACAGTCTCAGAATTAATGATACGTACAGGGCGATGACAGCCTTTAGAATTTAAGTCAATTGCACGTAGCTCAACATCAAACATGACCAAAAAATGGTCAGAAATACCAGCATTATCAATGTCCATAGTAGAAATATCCAGTGCATATGAGAGGACCAAATCCAAAGTATGGCCTTTAAGATGAGTTGGTTCCCTGACCCACTGTGTAAGATTAAAAGAGTCAATTAGGGCAAGAAAATCCTTGGCTAGGGGGTCATCCGCACAACAAATATGTATGTTAAAATCACCAGTGATAAGAGCTTGATCATAACTCAATAAAAAGAACCTAAGAAGTCAGCAAATTCACAAATAAAAGACCTATTGTATTTAGGTGGTCGATAAATCACAGCACATATAAAGTCGCGGAGGTCCGGCAAGCTCCAATAGTTGGACCTCGAAACTAGAGTAGGTAGGAGAGGGCAGCTGCCGAACTTTAAGTTCGTTTTTAAAAACGGAGGCCACGCCTCCACCTCTTCCCGAGGGCCTCGGTGAACTGAAGAATACACAGTCCGGTGGTAGTAGCTCTGCAAAGGAAGAGGACTCACCAGGACGAATCCAAGTTTCAGTCAATAATAGAGCATCAAGTCGAGAGGTGAGGAAGAGGTCATTTAAGATGAAGGTTTTATTCACCAGCGATCTTACGTTTAATAAAGCCATCCGAGAGATCGGCATCTTATCTCTGCCGGAAGTACGTCTTAGCTGGCTTAGATGCCTGTGCCGTACACCATCACTAGTGGACCCAATCCAAACACGAACAGGCAAAGAGATTACCGGAGAAACCGGACAGGCTTGTTTACCGACCGGACAGATCCAGCGATGGTTGAGCAGCCTGAAGGGTGTTGGATCCCGGCGGATGGAAGTCGTATAACCCCTGCGGTGGTGAGGGAATTAGCAGCAGCTGATACTTTAAGGTAAGCCTTTAAGCGAACACGAAACCCACTCCGTTTGCCCCGCTTCCTATAGCGCTTCTTAGGCGGGGAGCAGAGAGGGGGACCGTATGAACCAGTGGAAGAGATGATATGTGGAAAGGTAGCGTCTCCCAAATTCCAACCTTGATCCAACCCAGCATAGGGAGGGAAACGAAGATTTAACAGAGTATCCCGGTCATAGGTGATTAATGCATAACCATCTGGGGGGCATAGTGCCAGAAAGATAACAAATAATAAACAAATATCAAGGAAAAAAGATCGACAACAGAGACGAGGACGGCCTGCCGTACACACTGGCGCCATCTTGGGTCTACTGAAGACGATGTCACAAATTGGATTTTCCCATATCGAAACAGGAAGTATTAGATGCCATTAAAGAGCTGAAGGCTGGCAAAGTTGCGGGACCAGACGGACTATGTGCTGAGTTTTATAAAGAATTCAGAGAAATTTTAGCTGGCCCGCTGTTGAATATGTACAATGACTCCTTTAAAAAGGGTCTCTTGCCCAGTTCTCTAAGGGAAGCCAATATATCTCTTATACTTAAAAAGGGTAAGCTACCTGAAAATTGTGCCTCCTACAGGCCAATCTCTTTGTTGAATGTGGATCTGAAAATCCTCTCCAAGATATTAGCAAAACGTTTGGAACTTTTACTTCCCTCGCTTATTAATGAGGACCAAACGGGTTTCATTAAAGGGCGCAATTCATATAATAACATGCGTAGGTTGTTGAATATGATCCAGCTCTTCCAACAAAAATCTCTACCTGGGGTGGTAATTTCCCTTGATGCCGAGAAGGCATTTGACCGTGTTGAATGGTCTTACCTGTTTTTTGCACTACACCAATTCGGTTTCAGTAGAAACTTTATAAACTGGATGAAGCTACTTTATAACAATCCCTGCTCTGCAGTCCTGACAAACGGGGTGCGGTCCTCCAACTTCCGGATACAGAGGGGAACCAGACAAGGCTGCCCTCTCTCCCCTTTGCTCTTTGCCTTAGCCATAGAGCCATTGGCAGAAGCAGTACAAGTTCAGGCGGATATACATGGTCTATCTGTAGGACAAAGACAGCATAAGATTATTCTGTATGCTGATGATGTACTTGTTGTGCTGACTCAGCCGGAAACATCAATCCCCTCTCTGGTTGAAACTATTAATAAGTTTAGTGAAATCTCAGGCTATAAAATTAATTTTAATAAATCAGAAGCGATGCCATTGGGCAGTCTGAAACAAAAACCACGGGCCCCTTCTCCATTTCCCTTCACTTGGTCCCCACAGGGCTTTACGTATCTGGGGATTAGGGTCACGCCCGCCTTTCAACAGATGTATAAAAGTAACTTTATCCCCCTATTTGAGCAGGTCAAACTAGATCTGGAGAGATGGAAGTCCTTACCATTATCCTGGCTCGGTCGTATCGCTCTTTTGAAAATGAACATTCTACCCAGGCTACTTTACTTCTTTATGAGCATACCAGAAGAACAGTACCGTGCACTGGAAACAGGGTGCTCAGATGAAAACACTAAGCTGGCACTTGGCAGGATTACAGCGGAGTTGTTTCACATCATCATGTCTGATGTCATGCCAGTGAATAAGCACTGTGAGGGTGGTGTCGACCCAGGGGAGAGTGTCAACTCGGGGGAGACAATTTTACAGGGAATAGAGGAGAAATGGAAGCACAATGCGTGCTGCCCCGATTCCTGCACCTGGCAACTGAATCAGGAGGCTCCACAGTCAGCTGGTCTGGAATCAGTTTCAGAAGTAGCACAGGGGCCAAAAAGTGGACCAGTGGCTGACCCTTCTGGTGATGTGACTTTGGAACCTCTACTGTTGGAACAAAAGCTGCTCGTTAAAGAGCTCATAAATGCTGTGATTGTACGCGCCTCAAGAGAGGCAAAGGTGTTGCCGTCTCAAGAGATTCAACAGCGACTCTTCATAGCTCTGTGGGCGCAAATTAAGGAAAAAACTCTTAACATCAAACGAAATAGAATCAAAAGTCTTGAAAAAGCCATTTTCAAAGACATTTCAAAGCAGCTGGGTATTCCACCTGATTTTGTCATTGTTTTGCTATTATTTTTCCAAGAAGAGGTCATTGCTATATTCAAAGATCACCTCTTCCGAAAGAAACGAAACCTACTAACAAGGCTATTTGCATGGTGTAGAAAAACTCAAGACAATGGAGACCAAACACCAGAAACTAAAAAAACACCTTTAGAGTTTGAAGATAATATATTTCCATTACCGGATGAAAAATCACAATCTGGTGTAAGTAGCAGATCTCATGATGCTGACATTAAAGAGCGTGTGAGCACACTTATTCATGATGTGCTCTCACATGCTGCAAAAATGTCCCACTACAAACCTTCAGTTAAACTCCACAAGCGACTCTTTGACAACGTGGTGTCTGATGACCGCATCAAAGATCTGTATATAGATGAAAAGAAATTAAAAGGTCTCGATGAGGCCATTTACCAAGAGCTCCGCAACAAAACATTCTGTGAAGACAAACATTTGATAATGTTACTGAATGAAAAGGACCCGGTATTGCAAAACTTGACGATCCAGATAATTAAAAAGTACTTGATCGAGTCGATGGAGAATCCAGCCCTTAGTGCGGCTGAAGAGGTTCAAAAATACAGATCTTCTCTGGAAATCTGTATTGAGGGCTTGGTGAAGCATGTCGTCGAAAAGGCCGACTCACCCTGCTCATCTGAAAAAGTCGATGCCATCACCGAACGGCTGTTCAGTAAAGTCTGGCCTCGAATCAAAAGAATTCAAATCCCTGCCGAATATGTACCATTCCTCCCTAACATGGTCTACAAGTCTCTCATAGAGAAATGGAAAGACCCAGATGTAATTCTGACATCCATGTCATTAGACCACAGATACATTGATGAGCTCATTATTAAGGTCTTCAAAGAGCATGCCGTAACTATATTGGAAAGTCAACGTTTCATCAGAAGCTTCTTTTCCTTTGAGGTTTGAGCTACGGGGGTTGCACACAGACAAAACAAAATGAATGTTCTGTAAGCAATCCATCAGGATTGCCTGTAAATATTTGTTTAAAGTTATTTGGACGGTTTAAGTGTATTAGTTGACATCAAACTCTTTAAATTGGCTAACAAGTCATTTTAAAAACTCCAGGACCGGCCGAGGCAGATGGCCGTCCCTCACTGAGCCTGGTTCTGCCGGAGGTTTCTTTCTTTTAAAAGAAAGTTTTTCCTCCCCACTGTCGCCGAGTGCTTGCTCAGAGGGAATTGTCAGATTATTGGGGTTTTGTTTTTTGTCAACTAATACAAAACTTATCTTATTGGACACTCTAAATTGAGTTTATTAATTTAGAGTGCCCAGTTAGATGAGTTTTTATTAATTTTATTAATGTTATTAAATTAATAAAATCCTAAAAAGATTATATTGTGAATATTGCATGTTTCATTGTCACACAAATGTCTACATTTTCAGCCTAGACTGAACACGTGTGTTTGTCATTCTATTCAAAATCAAACATTTTAGTAGCAACTATTGTATATGGCAGATGTTTTACTCTGATTACACAAACCTTATGTAGGAGTAGGTCACAGATAACAGGTATTCATTTGTAAATTTGACCTCTGACCTCACATTGATACACAATGACAGGATATTTGTATGTAAACTATAATGTGATATGTAGAATCCACATATATTGGTATATAATCTCCTTAATGTTGCCAAAACAAACAATGGCAGTAAGGAACATAGCTTTAAATAACATTAGGATTTTTTTTACCCTCACTATAGTCTAGATGAGAAGTCAAATAGAAAGGTCAGAGGTCAAATGTGGTATTAAATCCTAATGTGGTACATTCTTATGTTGACAATACACACCATACTTTTAAGAATCCAAGGTATAAGATAAATTATAAGGCTTTTTATAAGGTGTTTCTCTATGAAAATAGTTAAGATCATCATGCAAATACATAGGAAGGCTCTTCTTTGTATCTGCCAACAGAGGCGTTATGGTCACACTCCTTAAAGCAAGAGGTTCAGGTGCTATTCTTTTTTTTTTTAATCTTGAAAGCACCAGTTTCCGAATCAGCACCCTAAGTAGAATGATCAAACTTTCAATAACGAAAGAAATTAAAGCGTCTGTCTGATATAATCTGTAGCAGACAATGATTTCCATGCGTATATGGTGCAATTCCCGGGTCTATCATCAAGTAACAACAAGTCTTTGAGGGTAAGACATGACAGTAACAGTAGATGGAAAACATGAAACCGCATTCTGTTTATTTAAAGATTTAACTTGTATGGTCATCTGTAGGGTGTAGCTGTAGGAACCCCAGAGTGCACCAAGACGCTCCAGTCCTCCAGGTGAGATTAACCTGCCGGCGACTGATGCTTTAGCTTGTCTCTCTCTGCAAATCCATGTTCAGAATGTGAAAACTATTACTACTGTAACACCCGTCCCACGTTCTATTGAGAGGGGCCCTGGGTTCCTGTTGTTACTTTCCTATTGATACTCCCTTTTTAATGCTTATGGTATAAGACATGCAATAAAACTACACTATATAGAAATAAATCACACACAAGCAAGTCAATTATAAAGTTAACTCCACTTTAGTAAATGATTAATTAACGACACAGAAGAAAATAAGTAAAATTAATAAAGTTTGTTAAACAATGTAATGTATCTACTTTAACAGAAACAAAATAATCAAACAATATTGTGGGCCCACACACACTCTCACCGACACACACAGACCTCAAGTGCTACAGTCTTTCTGCTAGCCAACCCCTCGTTGCAGGCCTGAGTCGTGGCTCGGGTGCGTTGGGACCTAAAACAATATGGTCGCTTCACTTGTTGCCAAGCAGTAAAATAAAAAGCACGTGCAAACAGTACTCACACCTCCAGGCAGTTCAAGGGGATAGCAGGGGAAACTGGGTCAAGGCTACCAGCAGGCCACGGCAGCAGCACTCACAGTCGTCCTCGCCACGTGCTCCCACGTGAACACATAAGTTCAGCACACCAGCAGAAGGGACTTCTCCGACACGCCAGCAAGACGTCCGTCTCCTCCTACTGAATCACACAACCCCGCTAAATGCCAATTCACAAGCAAGAACATTCAATCTTAGCATTAGCTTCATAAATAAAAACAGAGCAGGACAAGAGCTTAGCGAATATGCTAGGCTACGCTAGCGGCTATGTTAGCAGTTGTGCTAGCGGCTAATCGCGGTTAGCAGTTAGCCCGTTTTACACCATAACATAAGGCACAAGTGTCAGACAAAATTGACATTTACCTCACAGTAGGGTACAACAGCTTTTCACTCCAGTTAACTATCCGTCAACCCGAAAATACGTCCGTCGGCCCTCTATGAACTCTGCGTTCACTCGACACTGTTCAGCTCTCGTCTCTCTCGCTTCCTGCAGAGTGCACACGGCTCCCCACTTGCTCCCACCCCCTCTACCTGAGACTACTTCAGGGTTCACCGGAGCTGTAGTACATATCAATACCATATCAAAAATAATGACATAAACCTCAAAATACAAATAAAAAGGTTGTGCATTTAACTGACACACATCACAAACCTTACAGGCATTTGTATACACATTATTGAACACAGTGAACATTTGCATTTAACTATCAATATAAATGAACTATTTAAATAAATGACCTATTTACATAGCCAGGGCTACACTACAATGTTATATTTCCACTGTAAACATGTAGGCTGTTCTCTGTGCCTGCACATATTACTCTGGTACAGCTGAGTTTATTTACAGTTCATGGTACTTGATTGCCCTGATAGTCATAAATATTTTTCTCTGAAATGGTCAGAACATTCTTGCCATTTAGCAAGTGCACACAGTGCGTGATATTAAATTGCGTATGTGCTACGTCTGGTAGAGTGACACTTTATGAAATGGACACAGAGATTACATTTTATTTTTTTACCATTGCTGTATTATTTTAGAAGATCGTGTCACTATAAGGTATGTTGGTTAATCTTTTGTAGGTGGAAAGAGTAGTGGAATATTTGGTGAACCTGAGCCTGCTGCTCAACCACAGAGACCCATACCTCCAGGTGGACCAACCAGCAACATACTTGGGCCTGCAGTCACTGCACCTGCACAAAGTCCAAGCCGAAGCCACCCAAATAAGCCAAAGGTAGGCTGTAACATTACCTTCCTTTCACTTTTTGACTTGTATTTTATGAGTTGCAGAACATTTTTATTCAAAGCCCGTGCAAAAAAAGGACTTTTCAGTGAGGAATACATAGTTTTGCAACAGGCAGCACTTCAATACAATCTCTAATAAACAGACACTAACTAAGCCCCACCCTAACCCCCACCTGTCTGTGCTTCCAGTGAGGCCGGTGGTATAGTAACCTCAGAGGTGATCGCTCATTTGCATAGCTAGTGACTGCAAACCTGGCTGATGTAAATGGTAAATGGACTGGTTCTTATGTAGCGATTTTCTACTCTATCTGAGCACTCAAATCGCTTTATACAACTAATTCATTCACCCAATCACACAAGCACGTTTTTTTCTAAGTTGTTAAGTGCTCACTGTCTAACATTCATACACATTCACACTGATGGATGCATCAGAGAGCAACATGGGGTTAGTATCTTGCCAAAGGATATTTGACATGTCAGCCTGTTATTGTAGATGTCTGTGATTACTAATCAGCAAAGGTGTGTTTAAGTCAGCACGAAAGCCTGAAGTCGCCTCTAGCTTTAGCTCATTGTTTAATGACTCAACAAAGGTCCTGATATTGGTAACCTGTCAGTTGTAGGTACTGAGGGTCATTCAGATTATTTGCAAAAGTAAACAAAACATGAGGCAAATATAACCACCATGACCTTTAAAACTAAAGAAATTTACACAATAATGTATAATAATTTCACTTTCTTGTCTTGTTCTCATGTCCATTTGATATGCATTTTTATGCCCATTTACTCATCTGTCATTTCAATAAACACACCATCTAGAGAGGTTTTAAAAGACAAGCTGACATTAAAAAGAAATGATGAGTTTGCGCTTGCAGGTCACTGTCTTTGTGTTGATTTCTTTCTTTCTTTTTGCAGACTGAGTGGATTTACCTTTATTAACATTATTAATTTCCATTTTAAGTGTATGCAGTAAAACAAGAACACCTGTGCGTTTTATTTTTTTCCTTATCTTTACCTTTTTTGTTTTAAATACAGGACAATCTAAGTGTGGGACCTGAACCTGAATCACCAGGTGGGTACTGAACATGTTCTTTGTGTATAACTTTTTTCATTGTACTATTAAACTACGTCTGTTAAGCCTTGCTGTTCGGACAGATCAGATTTAATCATATTGTGCTGTCTTCTGAATTTTAGTTTTGCAACCTAAACTTTTAATCAGTCTTGACTCTTCAGTTAATGAGAGAGAAAAAGGCATTTTGAGTCTATTTATGTTCTCATCTGTGCATTTCCACTGCTTAACTGCATATAGCTCCATGCAAACAAAAATATGTGATAGTCTCAGTAAATTGGTGCAATTTTTTTTACACTTATTAGTTTCACTGCGATTTTACGGAGCCCCGCAGGGGACATGGGAGAAAAAAAAATTAAGACGGACTTTTGCGAGATCTCGCAAAAGTAACTCGGGATCTCGCAAAACTATTGCGGGATCTCGCAAAACAAACTCGGGATCTCGCAAAACTATTGCGAGATCCCGCAAAACAAACTTCGGGATCTCGCAAAAGTTTTGCGAGATCTGCAAAAAGTTTTGCGAGATCTCGCAATAGTAACTCGGGATCTCGCAAAACTTTGCGCGAGATCTCGCAAAAGTTTTAGCCGCATTCGGAGGCCGCTAGGTCGAGGCCGACCGGGAGGTCGAGGCACGGCGTGCCGGGAGAGCGGTGTTTCTCCCGGCTGTAGTAGGTCTCGACCTCCCGTTAGCTTCGAGATGGTGGGTGTCAGATCTCCGAAAAAAGCGCCGGAGCACTTTTGCAAATATGTGATGTCTTGTAAACCGCGCAGATATTTGACATTTACACAGCTACATTCACGCCTCAAAATATCTTAAAAGTTTATTTTGTGACCCAGAAAGAGTAATATTACGACTAAGTAGCTGCCGCCATTGTTGGAATTCAACTTTTGCGGGATCTCGCAAAAGTTTTGCGAGATCCCGAGTTACTATTATGAGATCTCGCAAAACTTTTGCGAGATCCCGAAGTTTATTTTTATGGGGATCTCGCAATAGTTTTGCGAGATCCCGAAGTTTGTTTTATGAGATCCCGCAATAGTTTTGCGAGATCTCGAGTTACTTTTGCGAGATCTCGCAAAAGTCCGTCTTAATTTTTTTTTCTCCCATGTCCCCTGCGGGGCTCCGTACGATTTAACCCTCCTCTGTTACTGGACTTGAAAATGGCAGGGCTTGTGGTGTCTTAAATGAACTCAAGCTTTGTGGATTTAGATGATAATTTGGTACTCCATGCTCTCGTCTAATTATGATCACTTCTGGGTCCAAAAAATCAACATAACCAGGGGGTGAGGTCACAATGGCTGTTTTCAGTGTGACATCACATGTCAGCGTGTTTGTATCAGTTCCTCAAGCTCCCAAAGCCAAAGCCAGCCAGCCTGTGGCGAAAGAAGAAACAGCACCCCCAGTCGATGCACCAGCCAAGGAAGAGCCAACCGCTGCCGGTGCCGCTGCGCTCTCGGCACCCTCGGAGCCTGAACCCATTCCTTCCTCATTTCCTGATGACACTTCCCAGAAGAACTACGAGCCCCACCTGCGACCCAAGCCTCGCTCCCACAACAGGGTCCTCAACCCTCCTGGAGGAAAGTCTAGTGTGGTATTCTACTCATCAGCTGAGCGTGCCACCTCTCCCAGTTTGTGTCCAGAAACCTCTTTGTCTGCTCCCTGTTAATCTTCTCTCATTCCTACACTGCTCTTTTGATGGTCATGTGATCTGTACACCTCAATACAGCCCAGTTATTGTTGTTGTTCACACCTGACGTCTAGGCTCATAAGTTGTCCTCAACATCTTGCACTTTCATCCCCCCTTTCTGACTCCCTGCCGTCTGTCTTCGCCTCGATATTCTTCTATAATGCAGTGGTTCCCTAACTTTTTTTGCTGGGCCCTCTTTGTTTTACAAGAAAAATGTTCCCACTGTAACTTCACTGCATAAAGAGCTAACATCTCCAAAATGTCAGGAGTAGTTAGTCATTACAAGAAGTGTTTGTGAACTAAAAATCAAGAATGTGGGATACTGTTTGTCCGTGACTTGGAGAGCCCAGCGCTGCTCCCGACGCAGGGAAACTAATTCTGTAGGGGAGACCTATCTTGGCACTTGTGCAGGTGAAGCCAAAGGGAAGATATGCTTCAAATATGGTAGGAAACATATTTGGCGATGCTTCATCTCCTGCTTTGGTGATAACTTAATAGTTATCACCTTCTTCTAAGTCAGGAGAATAATGCAAACTAAAACTACATAATGATTACACAATCTTTAATTAGGGGTATAACGTGGCAGAAGATAATATAATAATCTCACAATTCCCCCTTTGATGTCTTTTTAAAGAGATCACTTACATCTTATAATCCAGTGTTGCAGGGTCCATTTCTTCTTATCCCTAAGGCCCTCTGTCCCCCTTTAACGGGTGGTCCATATGTGGGATGACCTCTGTGTTTGCGCAGTTCAGATGCAAGAAAAACTATGATTACAACAACAACAGTAGTTACAGATGACACTCCCATCACTCTCCAGTTCTCCCACAGCTTTATTTTGGTGCTCCCGTTTTCCCCACCTCATCTTGGTGCTACCTTGTACCTTTCAAACGTACTCAGTCTAGAACCTCTGTCCGAGGAGCTCTTAATCTTTATTTTATTCCTGCAGCTACCAGTATCTTCCAGTCGGGTGATTCCCTGCTCCTCTTCTTTCTTTGACCTCAGGGGTTAGACCACCCTTCAGTTGTTGCACAGATCAGGGGATTATTCTGCCCCTATTTCAAACAAAGATCTGTGTATTCTGGGGTCACAGCTGTGTCCCCCCTTTTTACCAAGAGCCTCTCGAACCTCCTTCTTCTGGTGTTCCTGTATTTCCGCCAACCGCTTCATGGTTATTGCTGTGCTTCTGGGATCCATCCTCTCGAGGTGACTAGCTGGAGCCCAAACGGCATGACACTTGACCCCAGTTGCTGTCTTGGCAGTCTCTGTGTCTGTCTCTGCTGCGAAGGAGCCTCGTATCTCCGTGACCTCGTCTGGTGTCTGTTCCTTTCTCTGTAAGGCAGAAAACCAAAACACCTCTCTGCCTAGCCTTGATAATCTAATGTTGTTATCCATTGATCCTCTAGTGATCCAAAGTTGGTTTAGAATATCATGTTCAGGACTCTCTGACCCAGGGACTTATTCTAATCATAATCTATGTGTGTAAGCATGTTTGCATTTACCCCTCTGCACTCAAAGTCATTTCCTACAATTTATCAGTCCGGACAGTCACGCCGAACGAAGCTTATGACCTTTTAAAGACTGAGTGCCAACTCATTATGAGCACAATCATTAACGCTTAAACATGAAAATGATGATTTATGCTTCTCACTGGTTCTCTAAAAAAAGTCTGGGAACTTTTGGGTCATTGTAATCTTAAGTTTGACCATACCTAAATTATTAAACACACAATTAAAGTCATAAAAATGTTCCTAAAACCATTGTTTGATGTTAAAACTCGACTTCCCCCTTTTTGACAAACTCCCATGTGTCAATTCATCGGAGCTAGAAATTAAAAGAAAAGGTTAGTGACATCATATCTCAGAAAACATCAGAAATTCTTCTCTCGAGTATCGTTGCTCCAGCCTTGTCATCCTGTGTTAGGGAATGAAATCAGTTTAATTATCATGTTAAACCTGTTAAACTCCTGGCTCTGCCCAAAGCCTGCATCCGCAGAACTGCCTAGAAACAAAACCTGTATTAATATAAACTTCACATTTGTAATGCTGTTTTTTTCCCACTGTTTTTTCCCTCACTAACCACAGCAGGGGAATTTATGTCTTGATTCAGCCATGAATCCAGCTCACCTGATTCATCATTGAGCCCAACCATCACTGGCATCTGATAGTGTGGCACTGCATTTTCTTCCCTTAGTGTCACTGTTTTCAATCTGTTAATTAGAGTCCTTAAACATGAAGTAGACTGCATCCACAGTAAGTCAATACAGCTGTGAATGTGGCTAATTATCAATCAATTAACATTCAATAACAAAATGATAGCTTTTATTTTATGCATGCTTTAGTCAACCACTTACCCAGATGATCTTCAATCCCAGAAAATTCCTTCAGCTCATTTAATAAAGTCTGTCATCCTTCCATGCCCTGGTAACTGGGCCATCCAGAGCTGTATCACTTTGAAATATACATACAACAAGCCAAACCACACCTTGGTCACACCGACCCTGTTCCCATCCGAGGATGTCCAACGCCATCCCAGTCTGGACTGTCAAAGGTGACTTTAACACTAACTGTTCCGACAGTCCTGTTTATTGCGTTACCTGGTCAGATTAGCCAATGTCTGCACATTAGAATAAACATAATTAACTTGGTTAACATTTTACTGCGTGTTATTCCAACGCTCCATCCTTATGTGGTTTGCCAAATTATGTTTATCCAGAACTCATTTCTGTCTCTAAGTTTTGGAAAATTTTATGTTTGTTGTCAAAATTTTAAGAATTTGACCATAAATGAAATTTATGGAGTTATCACCCCCATCGGGGCTTACCTTTCCCACTTTTGGTGATATTCCTCCCTCAAATATTCGCAATTACCTTCCTTTAGGCGTGAAAACTGGTGGTGTGGTCAAGTGGGTGCTATAGAAAACAAAAGCTCAGGACAGAACAGTTATCAGTCATGTGCTTCATACAGAATTTGCATATGTTTGACTTCATATTGATCCTCTGAGTGTAATGGTACATTTTAATTAGAATTTATCAGAGTTAAGCACAATGGATTTTTCTTTCTTTACTTTGCTCTTGTTCTTGTGCAGTACCACATCCTATTGGCATTCCCAACAATATAATGTGATACCTTAATCAAAACACAGCTAATAAAACACAATTTTCTCAATGCAAACATCAGTAACTGAAAATTAGCAACCAAAGGGTTAAGTCTGCAGCTCCACACTTTCATGTTAAGCTACAGTCTCCCCCTCCAGTCTCTCCTCTCCTCCTGCTCCTGCAAAAAACAAAACAAAAGAAAGCAAAGCATCCACCCTTCTCTTACCAGCCGGGTGAATTGTTGCTCAACATTTACTAATCCTAAGGTCGCTGCAGTTTTTGTCTCAGTATCAAGTCAGTCAAAACTTTTAGTCTACATCGTCAGTCCATCCCAGTCCAGTCACATGCATTAATTCACACACATTCATACCAGATATTGCTGATACTGGAGTCTCACGCGCAACCTATTCGAGTGTCCATCACCAGTAAGATGACGCCATCATTTTAAAGGAAAACAATTCGTTGTTATTTTGGACTGGATTGACTCGCTACAATCCTTTTAGACTCAGGACTTAGCCTCTCATGTGATCAGTGTCCCATATGAGTGAATTTCTCCACAGCTCATTATAATCATGGAGAAGGACCCGGCCCATGTAGACTGCAAAGGCCGAGTCGTCCGAAGGATGCAGCCTAGGGTTTGAGACACAGGTTAGGTGTTTTTGTAAACGAACACTTAGCTATGTAATTAGAAAAGCTTTGTTTACCTAAATTCAGTTAACTGTTGGTATTACCTGGAGTTTGTCTATGAGTATATATATATATTTATATAAATCAGCATATATTATTCTACATACTACTGTATATATATTATTATATTATTACTCTAAATGATGCCACATTCTTTACCCAGAGCTTCTTTAGAAATGATTGAAAATGCACTTTGCAAAACAAGGACTTCTGTGTCGTCGTCATTCTTTGCCTTTCTTTGACCTTTGACATTTTCAGATGAAATAATGATTACTTGTTGCCACGTCCTGGGGTGAAAATGAAGTAAATTAAGGCCAACGGGGTAAAGTCTGAATGGCTGATGTCACAGTTCACTGGTCTGTGTGTAAATGTGTCAGCGGGCATTTTGTTGTGTTTGGTAGCGAGAGCCATCGTCTTGCGTAACAAGTAAAAAAGTGTGTGTGTGTGTGCGTGTGAATAACAGTGGAGTTGCTAACAAGACATCAGTAGCACCTTTAGCCACAGTAGGATCCCAACCCTCAGGGCTGAAATCTCACACACAAACACACACATTCCTTTTGCCTGGTGTACCAAACGCTATTCAGCCAGCGCACAATATGCACACACGCGCAAACACATGCACACACACATGCATGAATACAATAACAAAGTGCTGAATGCACAGCAGTGACTGTATAAACACTTGGACATTAAAACTCTCGGGGCACCAGCATTTGCATGAACAATGGCACACAAACACACACACTTTTGTTTTCACACAAACACTCCCACATGTTCTCGGCCGCTCCCACACACACACAGACACACACACACCCTCCTGGCTGGCCTGATCCCTTATGATTTTTTTTTCTCCCAATGCTCACAAACGCAAACTCTCACACACACTCGGCGCTCCCACAGTCGTTCACATCTGTTCGGATTTGTTTTCTGTCTGAAGCACAATCCCACTCTTCTTCACTCCCTCCTTTCCTCTCTGCTCATCTCCTTACTTTGTTTCCTCTGTAGACGCAGCAGGCCAAAGGAAACTTTGCGCAGCTTACACTCTCTCAGTTGTTGTTGTGTGTTGGGCGTAAGCACATGTTTAAGGCACATACCCATAAATTTACCCAAGGCCTTTCAGCCTGACGGGTCTCTTGGCAACAAAAGTCAGACGTCGGTTTATAAAAGGTATGGATGACAAGAGAGCGACAGTTTCATTCATTGTCTCTCTATTTTAAAATGGGTCCAGTAGAGTGTTTATAAAGCTCTGGGTTTTTTTTAATGTTTTAGCCCCTCTACCTTTAAGACCCGCCCACATTCAAGGCAGCTTTCTTCTGATTGGCAGCCCCTCGCAAACAGAGAACAGAGAAACCCCAAACTGTCTGAGCTGTAATCCTGTCTCACCTACATTTCACTCGGGTAATTTCCTGTGAGAAATTCTGCACTTTGGTGGTAATGTTATACTCCATTTCTGCATTTTCAGAGAGAAGAACGTAGAGAGACAGCGTGATCACATTAATCTCTTAAAATGCTTTTTGTTCATCTCTCACACTTTCATTTCTAAATGTGCGATATGCTTGTTTCAGTCAGCAGTGATTTATGATACTTTTAGCACCAGTTTAGACACTCAGGTGAGCGGCTGTGTGATACGCGAGTAGGAAATAGTGTCCGACTTCTAAGACAGCAGGCAGTTAGGTCACTTTGCATTCAGACGATTAAAAAAAGAAGACAGTTCTGTGCAATATTTTCTCAAATAGATAAATAAATAAATGCATGAATAAAAATAAAAGATTTGCTCGTCAATATCAAATACTGAAACACGAGAAGCGGGCAAGTCTGCTGATAAGACTTTTATGTTTGCTGTGAGTTTAATATCCTCATGCTGCTCTTAAATTGTTGGAAGGACATGCATTGTGTCTTAGCCCCCCGGAAACACCAATAGAGAGATGTACACAAACACACACACCCACACATGATCAGTGTCCCTTAACCTTCCAGATGTCTGAATGGTAGGTGTAGGGTGTCTGATTTGTATATGTGAGCGCGGGTTTGTGTGTTTGTGTGTGTGCGTGTGTGAATATGACTGCTGCTGCTGCTGCCGTCAAGCTCCTGGCGTTGACACAGTAAACTGATCCTATGGGGTCTGAAGGGAAATGTCTTCCCCACCACACACACACACACACACACACAGATGTATATACACTCACACACTCACACACACGCACACACACACACAGTCCAGGGGGAGAGGAGAGCACTGGAGGAGCGACACTCACACGGAGATTGAGTTACAGATGAATTAGATCTGAGCTGTGGGAACCAGCACCTTCTCTTAGACACACACACACCAACACACACACACGTGTTGTCACTTCTTGACACCATAGACGAGCTGGGACACACGCTGAGATGATACGGTATGAGTACACATTCTCACACACATGCTGTCCCACACACACACACACACACACCAACAGATGCTAATAAACAAACAGAGAGTCATGAACAGATGCAGGCGGACCCTCCGGAAGACGCACACAAGTAAAGAATATGACATCAAAGAAAAACACTATGTCACTCGATAAATAAAACGCAAGTACGAACATGAAATGACAGCGTGTGTGTGTTTGTGTGTGTGTGTGTGTGTGTGTGGATTATCAGACATAATCACAAACAGAGATACTCATCTGTAACTATAATGGATTAAAAACACAAACACACATTTCTCTCACCCGTGCACCAGAAAGGGAAGCCTGAGGCAGCAAGGTTATATCAGGCAGAAACACAGCCTAACACAGTGTATGTGTGTGTGTGTGTGTGTGTGTGTGTGTGTGTGTGTGTGTGTGTGTGTGTGTGTGTGTGTGTGTGTGTGTGTGTGTGTGTGTGTGTATAAATGATGCAGGCCTTGACTTGGAGATGGTGGCCCTAAATAAAGCTCCACTGAAAAGAAAAGGACAGAAGAGAGGCCACAACACCACAAGCCAGTAAACTCTCCACGTCTTAATTGCCCTTTCGTTTTCACATGGTAATTCCTTTCCTTACGTGTGTGTGTGTCTGTGTGTGTGTTTATTTGTGCGCCCCTGCCAGGTTCACACAGCAAAGCCCGCCAGACCAACTGTGTGTGTGTGCGTGTCCTCCTGCCATAAACACACACACTGTGCCGCCCCGAGCTCTATTGTGCACACAGCCGGATGGAAGGATGGATGGAGCATTTCCACCCACACATGCACACGTTTTAGTTCATCAACCAGTTTTTCCCACCACCACCACCACCACCACCACTGCTACCCATCAGCTCAGAAATTTGAACAATTAATGGAGTTCTGAGTTTTTTTCCCACTTGCGGAAAAAATATAATTAATAGATTTTTAAACAGTCGGCTTGATTTGCTGTGATTTACAAGCTGTAACCAAAGGTTTTATTTTTTTTTGCTACTCTAAAACATGAAGTGCTTTTTTAGCACATTTTACTTCCAGATTTGTCCTTTTTTTTCCAAACAATTGTGGGATATTTTCACCTTCTAGATGCTGCCACATACTTCATTACTCTAAATAGGATTTTCGGGTATCTGTACTTAACTTAAGTATTTATTTTTCAGATGAATTTCTGTTTTTCCTCCCTAATTTTCACACACATATCTGTACTTTCTACTCCTTACATCTTCAAAACAGGCTTGTTTTAAACTTTAGGTTTAATGCGTCTGAACGAAGGCTTTATTTCACATGACTGCGTGCCAAACAGAGGGAACAATAACACATAAAAACCAGGATTACTGCATACAAAGAGCTGAAAGAGGTAAAAACATATCATTTATGCATCAGTTATAGCGCTATACTCAGGGGTCAAAGTGAGCCAGAATGATCGGGGACGGTGTTTTTGGTGCAGTTTTCATCACACTTAACCACCAAAACCAGTCTTGGAGTTCCCCCACCTCCTGAATCCCACTGTACTCATAATAATATTATCTTAATATATAATAGATGTTAATATAGCTTAAGGTTCAATTACATTGGCACAAAAATAGCTGGTAGAAATGTCGCTTAGAGACCCTTTTTTACTTTCCTACTCTGAGTACATTCCACAGCATGCACTTTTTCACTTTTACTGACTTTAAGTATTTGTCCTTCTACTTAAGTAAAGAATGGCTGTAAGTTTGCCAGCTCTTCAGGACACGTGGAAGAAAGTGATCAAATAAATGTTTCATCCTTTTAAAAACAGCTAAATTATTTAATGTGATTGGTGCAAAATTCATAAAAACCTGCAACAGTTGGAAAATAAGCATTAAAATTTAAACCCTGCATCTCTAAAAACGGTACTCCAGTACTCTGACTGGAAAAGACTGGTTCCACAGAGGTTCAGATTCCACTTTTAGCATCTTGTGTCAAAGCTCCAGAAGCACCGAATCCTTTGTTTTCTATAACGAACATAAATCCAAATCATATCTTTCATTTCCTTGATAAATGATCTAATCCTTCATTGCTTTTAAAGGTTAAGACGACCAGGAGATACAATAAGTTCTTTCCATTCAAGAACTTCATAATGAAAAGAAAAGATATTTGCTCCAAGACATCAAAGTGGTTCTGAAGCATCAGTGTAACTGCAGGTCAGGAGCTGCACGGTGCTAAACTGTCCTGCTGGGAACATTTTTGCACATGAGAAGCTGATTCGTCCAGAGCAGGGTCACGGCAGGTCACGGAGGAGATAATGGTGATCAGGGAATAATCTTCTCCAATAATGTCTTTCCGCCCTTTGACCTATGAGAGGACAGCAATGGCCTGATACATCATGAAGGCCAAAAGCACACCCACATGCACACACATGAACACGCATGCACATTTCATGCCCACACAATGTGTGGCAGTGGGGTTCCCCTGCAGCGTGGACCCTATGATTACCGGCCGTTCCACTTTATTTTCATGTCCAAGCTACCACGCATGGGCTACACACACACATTATAAACATCCCCTTTACTCACACACACACACACACTTCCACTACGCTGCCATCCATTCAGCCGCTGCCCTGTACACACAAGCTCCAGGAGCACCAGGGGAGAGAAAGGGGAGTGCAAACAAACTCTCCCCAGGTCCAGAACTCCGGTTTCAGCCTTCCGTCCATCGTGGCTGGGAGGCCATGGGAACATGAAGCGCCAGGGGCCCTGTGTCAATAAGGAGCAGTGGTTCAACACAATGAGGGCCTGCCTGCAGACAACACTGCTGACAGATATACACACAAAAGAGCCTGTGAATGGGAAGGAGGCTTGTGCACACATTCACGCGCGTGAACACACACACACACACACACACAGGATAAAGAATAGGGCAGTGTGTGGTTGCCCACAATGCCAGTGTTTGATGATTACTTCTTTGTGTGTACACATCGCACTCAAACAGCAAACAGCAGTCTTGATGCCCAGGAGGAAATAAACACACTTATAATAAACGTTTGGCTCGGCATACACCGCAAAAAAAAGGCCACAATGCACTTTTGCATTTTGTCCGTTTCAGTGTAAGCATCAAGTTTGTTGGTCTTAGTGCTGATCGGGTCATTTTTATGAACTGTGTGGTCTCAAACATACACACTGAATGACTGACATGTGCTAATAATTCTTCTAAAATTTGAGAGATACTGAAATGAGAAATTTCAAAAGGAATGATGCATTAAAGCAGGGATGTCAAGATCATTTTATATTGTGGGCCACATGCAGCACACTTTGATTTTAAGTCATAATTTCAAGAAACACTGAATCCCTGAGATTTTTCAATATAAAAAAGGAGAAAAGAAAAATAGAAAGATAAAAAGATAAAAAGAAAAATTTCAACAATACAGCTCAGTTTCTCTACACGATAAAAGTGTAAAAGTACAGAAAAAGTTCTGGTAGCTCATTGACTGTCCTGTAATTATAAAACATAATGTTTTTGTTAATTCACAGACTTATATTTTTTTTTTTTATGTAGACCCACAATAATGAGAATAGACACTTCTATAGTAGATAGAGGAACTAAAGGAAACTTTCTGTCATTGAGCCTTTATCAATAGGAAAAGCTCTAAATCCTGTGAAAATACAGCTAAAAGTTCTAAATCTATTCACTCTTTCACATTTTCCAAAGCCTTCCAGTGTGCCGGATTGGAGTCTGTGATCGATTTAGGCTCCCAGGCCTTATGTTTGGCACCTCTGCATTACAGACTCACTGCACCTCCTCACTCAGCAGCACAGTTACCGGGTTGTTCATGATCAGTATCGCTGCGTAACTGGAACAGAAGGATGAGTTTTTGGCCAAGAAGGAAGAAATGCACAGAGAAGTGCTGCCACCTGGTGCCAGAGGGAGGAAACTTAAACTTCATGCTAAACCGGGTCCTACCAGCAGGTGGCAGCACATTAACTTCAAAGGTCAGTTAGAACATTGCAGGATAAAACCATCTGTGTGTCCAGCCTCTGATAAGAGTCCAGAGGACTTCTGGGCTGTGCTATCAGGCACTAAAATTAAATAACACATGTTTTACTGATGATGGATTATTCCAGGTATCAGTTGACGCCACTGTTTCCTGTCTTTACAGAAGACATCATTATATTGGGAGGAAAATGTGACAGAAATAAGCACACAGTAAACTGCTGACCCAACATGACCTGAAGCTGTGCAGGGATCAGTAAATCTCTGAAAATATCATGTGTTCACCAGAAAGGAGTTACCCTGACTGCCGGCTGTCTGTCAGCTGTTGTTATCCCTTAACCACAGGTGTGTCACTCCTGCTCAACCTGCTGGTGTTCAACAGTTAGTGGAAACTCATAGTTTCAACTGCTGAAGCATGCTATCTGAAACACTGACAAACCCGGCACAGCACAAGGAAAAACACAACATGTTTAAAACAAGGAAGGTCTTCCCCAGTCCCGGGAGTATTTTCCTCCCATGTGTACCAATGTGTTGTCCCTCTATGATCATAACAATACTAATATCACCACAGATGGTGCACAGTGTCCATTAATCAGTTTCTATCAGCTGTGACAATGCGCTTGGTTTCGTTTGTTCGCCTTGTGACTCTGTGTGGGTGTCATCGTGACACACGTGTTCCTGGTGACACCTGCTGTGGGAACTACCACAGAGGCGGCTCTACCGGTCTCTGGATAGCTTTTGTTAACATGATGGCATCTCATCTGTGACAAATACAGAGATAAAGCTTGACGTGAAGGCTGGGTGTGGTCTGACCCATGGCACCGGAGGTCATTGGCTCCTCCACTAAAGGCCAGGGCCTGGTTCCACATTGTTCTTGTTATTTATTTTTTATTCTTTTAATGCATTTGTTATTCCCCAAATAATTATGTCTTCATCTTATGTTTAAAAATACATTCACTGGCCACTTTGTTAGTTACATCTATTCAACTCCTCATGAACACGGATATTTAATCAGCCAATCACATGACAGCAACTTAATCGGGGCGATCGTGGCTCAAGAGTTGGGAGTTTGCCTTGTAATCGGAAGGTTGCCGGTTCGAGCCCCGGCTCGGACAGTCTCGGTCGTTGTGTCCTTGGGCAAGACACTTCACCCGTTGCCTACTGGTGGTGGTCAGAGGGCCCGGTGGCGCCAGTGTCCGGCAGCCTCGCCTCTGTCAGTGCGCCCCAGGGTGGCTGTGGCTACAATGTAGCTTGCCATCATCAGTGCGTGAATGGGTGAATGACTGGATGTGTAAAGCGCTTTGGGGTCCTTAGGGACTAGTAAAGCACTATATATAATACAGGCCATTTACCATTTAAGCATGTAGACATGGTCACGATAATCTACAGTTCAGACCGAGCATCAATCTGGCGTGGTCACCATGCCAGACGGGCTGGTCAGAGTATTTTAGAAACTGCTGATCTACGGGGACTTTCCCACACAATCATCTCTGAAGTTTACAGAGAACAGTCTGAAAAAGAGAAAATATCCAGCGAGCAGAATGTCTCTGGGTGAAAGTGCCCTGTTGATGCCAGAGGTCAGAGAATAGTCAGATTGCTTTGAGTTGATAGGAAGGCAACATTAATCCAAATAAGCACTTATCACAACCAGAAGAGCATCTCTGAATGCACAACATGAGAAACCTTGAAGAAGACGGGCTACAGCTGCAGAAGACCATCGGGTACCACTCCTGTCAGGTGAGAACAGAAAACCGAGGCAACAGTTTGACAACAGAAGACTTGAAAAACCTCTGATGAGTCCCGATTTTTACTTTAGCATGTGGATGGCAGGGTCAGAATTTGGAGTAAAAAAATGTTTCCAGCACCTTGTTGAATCTGTGCCACAAAACCTAAAGCACAACTGTTGCACCTAATGAAGTAGTGAGTGTATGTGTGCTAGTGTAGCTGATGCCGTTCATCTTGTGAGTCAGTCTGTGTGTGCATGATTATGCCACAGTGCGGTTCTGGAGAGCAGGATCTACCACAGAGGCTGTGCAGCTTGCTCTTGGCTTGTTTCTATTGACAGATTTTGTAAACACAATATTAATTTAGAGGTAGTCATTAACATGAAAATTAAGCTTAAATTTGAGCGTGGGTGTAAGTCTGAGAACTCCAATGTATCCCACTGCAAGACGGTCCCTCACTTCATAAAAACTAAGGTAAAGCAATCAGAAAGTGATTTGGTTTGGCATGTTTCTCTTGTTGTTCAGCGCTCTGGGTTTTGAACAGATGGAGCTCGGTTTATTTCTTCGAAGAGTAAAAGGGTTTGGGAGGCCATCATCAGAAAACCGAAAGGCGCCGCTGCAGGAAAGAGAAGCGCACAAAGAGGTTAAAGCAATATCAAAGTTTTATTCTTAAAATGTAGTATAGAGAGGAACAGTAGTACAATTCAGACAGAAAAAAGGAGAATGTAGTTCCATCTTTGAAAACCCTTGATAAAAACGTAAAAAGAGTAACCTGAATCTGCTTTGTGTTCGGAGGGCACTGAGGCGGCGGCCCGAGTTTTGCATCACTGTTAAAGTTCGAGAGAAATTGAAAAATACAACCTTTTGCAACAGCGTAAAAAAATACAGCTGGGGAAAAAAAACCTCTGCTTTACATCTGTAGTGTTTTTGCTCTGGTTTTTTTTTTCGGGTTTTTTTTCGTGTTTTTTTGGTGTGTGTGTTTTTTTTAATGTCCATATAACAAATACAGCATAAAATCTAAAATGATACATCATAGTTTTGAGTTTCATTCATTACAGTAAAATCAGTAGGATGGTAAATAGTATCAAAAGAACAAACAAGACAACAGGATGGTGTCATGAACAAGCACACGGCGTGAACAGAGCGCGAGAGAAAGCGGAAGGTTAAAGTTCACGGAAATAAATCGCCACAGCAGCTTTGTAGCCGACTGTTAATGTTCCATTAAGTAAATCCACTAGTTAAATAATATATTCTTCATATATATATATATATTTATCTCATATATTCTCAACATATATATATATATATATATATATATATATATATATATAGATCCGTAATATATCCCCTCCCACAGTGATTTGAAGGTAAAAGTGACACGAAGAGTATGAATATCTCTAAAATATATCATCTTCCACTGAGTGTGAAGGGAAGTTACACATCTTCTGTATCATCAGCACTTCAGTACTATACTGTATATTCGACTGCATACGAACAGATACTGCTGTTCCAAGGTTTTAACCCGCAAACAATCCGTGTTTCTTTAGAAAGTATGTGCTTAAAGAAATAATAACAAAAAAAAAAAGAAAGGAGAAAGCAAAAACATCTGTGGAAAGGACAAAAATTAAAATCTGTTTCTAGGGTAAAGTGAATGATTCTGTAGCATTAAAGACATTTTTAAAAAAAATCTCAACAATTAACAGACACGAGCAAGGATTTTTTTTTTCTTCTACACTAAGCAAGTATTCACCTGGCTTTTCTCATACATTATATTTCAACAATAATTACAAACAACAATTTTGGTTGGACAAATAGAAATTAACAGTCTTGATTGCATTTTGGAGTCAATATATATATATAATATTAAATAACAAAAAAAAAACTAATAATAATAATATTTTAAAAAAAGTCGCACATTGGAAGAAAAGAACAGTTCCATTCAGACCCGCTTTTGGGGAGAAAAACAAAACAAAACAAAAAAACCCAAAACACAGAAACATAAAAAGAAAATTATTTAATGAACGCAAAAGTAAGTGCATGTCTATGAGGCGCCATAGAGCTTCACTTTTTGTGGAACAAAGTGTTTTCTACCTGGCAGACCTTAACAAAAAAAGACATCAAATTAAACGATGACATTTCTCTATCGTATGAAAAAAAATGGAGTTCTTTTACACTTAAAAACATCACACACAATGATTTCTACACGCCTCCCCGACCCCCCCACCCTCACAACCAACGTTCAAGTGATCCAAAATATATAGATATATACTGTATTTACTTTATACCTCAGTACCAAATATAAACAAACGGGTATGGATGTCCACTTAGGTCCTCAAAATGTCAATTGCAAGTACTGCCGGTAGTTCTACAAAAATGGTGCACGTGTATGTGTGGATGTGTGTGTGTGTGCGCGTGTGTGTGCATTAAATAAAATTTCTTTTAAAAAAAGCTTAAAAACAATGGCAAAGCATACCTGATAGTCGCTGTAGCACAACAGTGTTTCTATAGTTTAAGCTGATTACATATGCATAACTGAGTCAGTTTAAGCTTTATGATTATAAACATCATATATAGCCTGTAGGTCCAGTATTCTGCAACAAGCATTACAGCACCAAACGTTTCATCATTTGGCAAAATTCAAGCTTTAAGTGAAATTCAAATGCTTTTGTATTATAATAATAATAATAATAATAACAATAAAGTGTTACTGTGACGCCGTGATTTGTGTAAAGCTAGCAATAACATTTCCCCTTGTACTTTCTTTTTATTTGTTTTTTAAATCATCTTCCCCCACCCGCCCGCTTAACAACAAACCTAACATCATCTTTCTCTCACTCTCATCTTTTTTTTTTTCCTCTTTTTTTGTTTAAATTCAGTAGTTTTTGTTTCCTGCTTAATCTTGGTGTGCGGTCTGTTTGGCACAATATCACAGCCCTCTTAAATTAATCATAAATATGGCTGTAATACATTAGAGTCGCAAAACAGATTTTTTGGTTCCAAGATTTTGTGCAGGGAAGGAAAAAAAACAAAACAAAAACATCAAACACAGAAAAGAATAATATTTAGCGCATCTAAGAAAAGAAAAAAAATCTACAGAGCAAGGTAAAATCTTCCTGTGGACAGTAATGCTCTTCTTCTGTGTACTTCTACAACACACGCTCAGACGGAGCAGAGAGCGACGGCTTACTACGGCTCTGCTCGCAGACAAGGAAAGAAACAATAGAACAAAACAAATTATAGAATCTGATAAGACCATAAAGACCTCTCTTCATAAATTAAATAATTAACATTTCTTTGTTTAGATGATTGGCCTAACTCAACTCAAAAACTACTTCACCCTACCCGACTCCTGCCCGCCCACCCGTCCCGAAAACAAAAAACAAAACAGGAAATAAAATACATCACCAAAGACCTGATTCATCACGTTATTCGTCATTAAATCGTTCTCTTGTGGGCGCTGGGCCCAGAGTTGGACACATTTGAGCAATAATAAAATCTGTACATCTTGGAGTTCCCGCAAAGCTTTTTTTCTTAAAAAAAAAAAAAAAAAAAAAAAAAAAATTCCAACTCTTTGTCATATACTTGCACAATTAAGTAACCTCAAGGTTTGATAGCACTTTGGAGTTGATTGTTTACCAGCTAGATTTCTGTATACATATATATTAAACATCAACTGTTATTCATTTTTGTTTCTCAAGCTTGTTAAAAATGTATTTTTTTTTTTTTAGTCCTCTTCCGGGGCAGCACCAGCGTTGCCCTCGCCCCAATTTGATTGGTCGTTCTCAGCAGGTTCCTCGCCCTCCACTTCTTCCCCTTCCTCCCCGTCAAAGTCTTCGTCCCGAGGAAACTCCATGCCCTCCAGGCCCTCCTGAGTGGCCTGGTGCGAGTCGGCGCAGTCTGCACACACGCCGTAGCGCCGCGAGCCGTGGCGGATACCGACGCTTGCTGCAAGCATGAAGATCTTCTTGCATACCATGCACTTGTATTTTTTGTCCTTCTTGTGAACCTAGAAGGTAGATAGGGTCGATGACATGGAGTAATTCCAGTTAGTTGTTGTGTAAACGATGTGGTCACTGGTAAATCTAACGTGGACTTATTCTACATTTCTTTAGTTTTAGTTGCAATAAAAGTATATTAAACATGACCAAAGTTAACGTTCTCCTTGAGATCGCCATTGTTGCTAGGAGATAACCAAGGTTTCCCATAGTTCACAAGTGCAACATTCGCCTTCAAAGTAAAAGTTGTGGCTTAACACAAAAGTTTCATAACTTTTACTTTGAAGGTGAATGGTCTCGGTTTCTGGTTTGAGCTGCACTTTTCATGAGTTGGTGTCTTTGATAGAGACTACGCAACTGCAGGAATCTGCCAGCTAGCTGCTAGCTGGACTAAAGCTAGCGCAAGGAGGTTGTCGGTGCAGTGGCATACACCTCGAGCAACCACTTGCCAACTGGTCGAGGAAACATTTTTCTCGGCCAGGAGGGCACTGACCCATCTTTAGGCCTTTGGGACTGATGCCTTAGCGGCTCATTACACATCGGTCATGTTGTTCAGTGATGCCACTACAGCTCTGCGCTGTTTACAAAAACCTCCGCATCAGCGCTGGTAGAGGAGAAAAAAAAATGTCAAAACTGGAAGTAAAGACTTTACTGCAACATCTCCCTCTGTATAACCTGCTACTCTGAGCTTCTGTACTGATAGATCATTAAAATGGTAGTAAAAACTGACACGATTGTAAACTTGTGTCTGGTCAGCACCGGCCACATCAAAAACACCGAGGTTGTGAAAATGAAGTGAGACGTGCACGCCCGGTGCCTCTAAACTGAGTTTCGGCCACTAATGTTCAATCACTTTTGCTGTACTTGACGAGAAAACATCGAGGATAATGGGCACTTTGAATGGAGAAAAGCTAATACAGCTGAGGATCTGCACCCAGGCCAAGTTAAAAAGCCAGATTATTTCTGAATTATGAGTCATGCAAAGCTCTTCTAATGAAAGCTATGAATAAAATATGGAGCTGAACCATCCACGTTAAGGAACAGAAGCAAAGTAATATTCTGGTAATCTCGGAGCTGATGGGAGGCTTCAGACTAATCTAGGTTAGACATTTACATGTTTCCAGTTTCTATGCTACGCTAAGCAGAGGTAAGCAGTAGCTCAAAATCTACTGTGATTAATGGGATGTTAGCAGAATCAATATTCCCATCGGACTTGAAGCAAGAAAGCAAACAGAAGTACATCCTTCACTGTCAAAGTGTTCGTCTCAGCCAGTGGTTCTCAAACAGTACGCCAGATGAAGGGAAAACAGACCAACACGTTTGCTGATTGTGCCATACCAGCCTTTATTTTACCAGTATTGAACTTGGATCCTTTTTTTTTGTTGTTAATGATTGATAAAACCGGGGTGTGGGGTTTGGGCATTTATTTTCCAGCTACTAGGAGTGGCTCACCAGAATAACTGCTTTTACCACTAGTGGAACACAGTAACATTTCCCCTTCTTTTTTCAGTACATGGAACTGGGATAATCTTTCTCAACTGACTAAGGAGTAAAGTAATTATGCTCCATCTTTAACGGGACGATGCCAGGACAATGATTAACTTGGCCTCCTTATCTTTAGATGCAGGAAATGTGGGACGATCCCACAATTCCATTTGTTTGGCATCACTTTGTGTTTGACCCTACAGTCCTCCCACCATTACAAAGTAAGACATGCAGCCAAAAATTTCTACTTCTACACTCACTCCCTTTGAGCAAAAGCTACCAGACACAAAACACAAGGTGGAGGTGCACTGATGTGAGGGGGGCGGCCAAAACGCTGTGGTGTTTGCCAGAAATTGGAGGATGCATGTCACGTGGTAGCACGAGAGGATCCAGTGCATATGCAAACTCACCAGGGAATGTCTCTTTACATGCTCACGGCGGGTGAACAGCTTGCCGCAGATGTCGCAGCTGAAAGAGCGTACACCTGAGTGGATGATCAGATGCCTCTTGAGTGTGCGACGGTGCTTGGCGATGTAGTTACAGTGGGGGCACTTGAGCTTATTGAGGGCTAGGTGTGAGGACTCGCCTGCGTAGAGAGAAAAAAGAGAAAACATGCAGATGCACAGGAAGGTCAGCAGGAGACAACATTTCACTCGAGGAAAAGAAAGTTCCTTTAAACCAATAATGATGAGATGGAGGCAAGACAATTATCATAAAAGCTGCATTTCCACCGAATGATGACAGAGGGGTGTGCCAGCAACCAACATCCTGTTTATCAAATCACTGAGTTAAAATGCATTACAAACCACAAACTGTAATGCAGACATAATTTAGGCAAAGCTACGCACACTGCTAACTGCGGCAGATTCGCAATCCCTCTCTGTGGCTGCTGACTGGTCTGCGGGGTAACTTTATGACTGAGGTCACGCCATGGCGATGATACAAAGACAGATCCATGTTAGGCATGAATGTAAAGCAGCACCATGGATCTATGGATCTACTGCTGGGCTCACGTAGTTCAGTCGGGGGAGTGGGGGGGTAGGGTTAATACAATTACCAGGGAACTGCAATTGAAACAAGGAGGCAAGTGTTAGTGGGCTACCCAGTTAGTCTCTTTATTAAATAATAAACTGAACAACGGTATGGTAAGGATAGCGACACGCTAAAAAAGCTTGTTAGAAGCATTAAGGCAATCTGAATAATCCATAGACACTGAGCTACCTAATGATACAGAACACACGATTAGCAAGCTACATAAATAAAGCCTGGCCATTTTATCACTCAAGGACAAAGTCTATGTATCAACATGTTTATTTATTTCTTTATTATTTTTATTTCAGTGTGTAAATCAATAATAATGCAGATGTCCTTGCACCCTCATTTTCTTCATTAACCCTGTGGGTATGTTTACAAGCCAGCGAGGACAGCTGGGTTTGCAAATAAATAGACGATGTATTGATTTTGAAAAGGCTCCAAACGGGCTGTCTCCGCCGAGAGTGGGGTAATAGGGCTGATCCTTTTGTTTGAGCCAAGGAGCGCACAACAGAGGAGTCGTCAAGGCAGGTTGCTAAGGGGAGGAGGGGACGATGGTTGATGAGAAGCAGGTCACCTGTGTATTCACTCGGCCTGCGTGCGTGTGTTAAACACAGCACAGAAGCACCTCGGGGAAGTGCAACACGCTGTTAATTTAAGCTTCACAGATTTTGTGTAAATTCACAAACTGCCCTAAAAGTGTCCATTTAATAAAAATAAATAAATACATTTTAAATGCAGTGATTTTTTTTATTTTAAGTGAAAGGTCACATTCACTAAGGTTACATTAAAAAAACAAAAAAAACAATCCCTATCACACCTTTTCAGCTGATGCCACCTGACTAACCTGACTCTAAATCATTAATCATCAATTTAAAAAAAATCAAAGCAGAATCAAAACAGAAGATCCGTCTCAACTTTACAAAGGGAGTAACGGAAAGAAAATATATATATATATATATATATATATATATATATATATATATATATATATATATATATATAGACACACACACACACACACACCCTGCCATTTATGACCATAAGCAGTACTCTCCCCTCCTACATGCATGTGACAAAGTCAAGTTATTTTGCATGTGTTCTGACACTAACCGTTCGGTAACTAACTATTCTAGTTCTCAAGAATATACTTAAATCAATTACAGCTTGTTGTACCGTTGGCTGTACAGTACTGTTGAGTCGGAGCACTGGCCATTTTCATATCCTTTATAAATAGACTGAAAGTAACACATAACCTTGTCTAAATTTGTCTTCCCCTCTCACGCCTTGTTGAATACTATTTTTTTTTTTTTTTTTTTTTTTTTTTTTTACATTTGTGCTCTGTGTCATTGTTATACATACACCGTTAAAAACAAAGAAGCTTTGTTTATAGCTTTAATTTTATTAGCCCAAAGGACCAAATTAAACACCAAACGTTGTTTCCCATTTTTACAGAGAAAGAAGCTACACGAGACAGTCTTGCTTTCCATGTGTCAGTCTAATTTGCTTAAACTTGCCCCAGGCTTTCCACGTACTGTGGAAACTAAAGTCTCGATTCGGTGGAGGAACTTTTACCCCTTGGAAAGTGCCTGGACATCAGCTGATTTGAAATTCCAGGAACTTTTGGTGGAAAAGCACCTCACAGAGATCACAGGTCAGCTGCACCTTCTAAAACCAGTTGAACAGGAGTTCCTAAATGAACCAGATCGTTTGTCTTCTCACTTGTTAAAAGGAAACATGTTAAATAGACTTCCCACACTCATTTGAAATAATGGGCATTGCACAAGAGTCACTAAATTTGCCTAAGCTGGTAATTTAGCAGTAGTCTAGAGTGTGGCATCTTACCATTCTCCCAGGACTCCCCTTGCTGTAAGTCTTGCATGATGCTATACTGGATCTGATTGGCCAGCTCTGGGAAAGGGGGAAGGGACAAGAGAAGGGAAAAAGACAGATGAGAGGTGGTTGAGAGCCTGGAGGGTGGGGGGGGGATGCACACCTCACAAGTCTTGTGTACACAACTAACCACCCCCACATGAAACAATGGAAGTTTCAGTGAACAACACAGGCAAACACAAAGACACAGGCCCCAACTGTATGTAAAGCAGTGAGTTTTCCACCAACCAGTGCAACAAGTTAAGGAGGCTCCAGCGGGAAGGGGGTTAACTGGAGGATGACAGAGTCGAGCCCTCACATGGCTCATCTTACACTCAGCTTTAGTAAGCACTAGTGTGAGCACCTGTGTGTGTGTGTGTGTGTGTGTGTGCGTGCGTGCGTGCATGTCCGGTTCCTAAAGCATCAGCGCTTAGAGCCCATTAAAGACACACCCCTTTGTGTGTGTGTGTGTGTGTGTGTGTGTGTGTGTGTGTGTGTGTGTGTGTGTGTGTGTGTGTGTGTGTGTGTGTGTGTGTGTGTGTGTGTGTGTGTGTGAGAGAGTGTGTCTCCATTCTCCCTGGGTCAATATTTGGAATAGTGAGGACAGCCCCAGTGCATTAGAGTGGATTATGGAGAGAAGGGACTGCCCCTGGCGGCTTTGCACCTCGCAGGGATTGGGGGTAGGGTGAGCAGCGGTGGGTTGTTTCTATGCGTGGGTGTGTTTGGGTGTGCTACAACAGAGACCAGTGTGCATGCAAATGCATTTCACCTGCTCTTTGTGCCTTTGCAGCACCCACCCTTTAAACAATCCAACAGTCTTGTTTGGCCAAAGAATTTACTGGCCATGAGTAATGGCTGTGGGCTTGGTGTAGGAAGAACAGGCAGCACTAGCAGAGTAACATAACCTTGAAACACTCTTCACTTTCAATTGCTCTTATCCTATTCAACACCAACCTTCCTTTGACTCTCCAACATCAGCCGTCTCTACAACTAAACCACTGCCAAGAATTAATTGCTGCTTTTCTGAGCTTTCACAGCTCATAATTAACTATTTGAATGGTTTGGGACGTTACCTTGAATGCTAAAAAACTGACATATTTCAGTCTGCCCAATTTAAAGGCCAGACTAATTGTGAAAATCTGGGGAATAATTAAGAGTTGTTTGCAGCAACGAATAATCTAAAGCACAACAAGAAGAAGACAAACAAAAAGATCCTGTTTTTGAAAGGGATAATAAACATTGTAACAAAAAAAGGCCTCCATTTGTGCTACAATGTTTCCATCCTTGGAGCGCGACTACACAGATCAAACTGAAGCAAAATGAAAGCCAAGAGCGTGACATCACTGTGGGAAACTGGGACAGCTAGTATTGCTCGATGACTATTCACTCAAAGAGAAATATGCAAGGCAGCTAGTGCGAGAGAGCTGTGTAGTTTAAGCCAGCAGAAGAGTTTTTGTGGTGTGTACTTGCACCAATGAGAGAAATGGTGATTGTTCTAGTATTTTCTATCCAAGTATATGTAGATTTAGAAGATCATGTGACACACAAATCAAGACTGAATCACAACAATTGAGCACTGTATGCAGTACATGGCTAATCAAGGCTAGACTGTGGGAAATGCCGTCACCAACCGACCGCTCTGACAAGAAACTTTTTGTCCATAAATGGCGCTGGACAATCGAGGTGAAAAATTGTAATGGTACGGATCTTTCAATCAGACAACAGTGTATCTAAACCAATGCAGAATATCTACCATTGTGGTTGCTGCCTGTGTCTAAAATAACTCACTAGAACCATAGTTTGCAAAATGCTGGCTCCAGAGATGTGATGAATTTTTCAGCACATTCGAAATAAATAAATACATACATAAATAAATAGATAAATAAATAAATAAAAAGACTCGAGGAAGTCAAATCTACTGAAATAGAACGAGGACAAAGGTTAGTTATCTTCAACAGAGTGGAGAAGTATACTCGGGGGGGGGGGGTTTGGCATCGTCACCTCCCCAGAGACAGAGGAAAACTCACCAGCTTTGTTTATTAACCACTTTTTAAAATTGCACAATAGTACAAGCTATTTTTTTGCCCATTAAACAGTCAGCAATAACAGGGATATGGAGGTTTCTGTCAAATAATCTGTAATACACACTTGTCTTTACGGCTCCCAGAGGTCAGTCTACAGCTGTGTTACCATTATTACCTACTCAGATCAGCTCGACGGACTCGGGGCAGTACGACTTGATTTTCACCACAATTAAGTACCACCTAATGTGCGTGGGGTCGTTATGGCAACGCAGCTGAAAGTCCCGTGACATCATTTGTATGCGACACAAACACCACAACAAAGGTGGACGTTGAGATGACATATTTAGACTTGTTCAAAACAGCTGATGTAGATCAGGATTCTTTGCCAAAACTTTTGTAGTTTCAACCTCAGCTCTAATCTTCAGAAAAAGGAAAAAAAAAAAAAAAAAACCCTCAGCAACTCAACTTAGGCTGCACTCTGTAGCACTACACCAAAATGGGAACTAACACTAAGACACACACACACACACAAAAACCCCCCGCTTAGAACGCACTCCACTGACAATGGGAACCGGAGAAATGCCACACACAGTACAATTTAACCTCAAATGAATGATATATCACATGTTTAGCGTACAACCGGGCTACATTTCTTATGACCTAAAAAGAGGTGAAACGCCCTCCTCTCAAACATCAAACAGCAGCAGCATAATGTGTTGCACATTTTAGCCTTAAATTCTCTGGACACCACCACTCACAGATATTTCACAAAAGGTTGGCTATTAGTTACAGACGTTCAATGTTCCTGACTGTAGTAGTTAAAGGATTTAAGCGTCTGGATGAGGAGGTGGTTAATTTTTGGTGAGCCGATCATTATTTACATTTAAAACGTAGCACATACTGCTCAACTAAAAATCTGGTAGTTGAGGTAAATGTACTGTTGGACAGAAAATATAATTTAGGGGTAAACAGCTGCCTTAAAACCTTTTTCATGTGATTGATATCTTACACAAAGCCATAAACATCTCTTTATTTGGAAAAAGCTGTATATACCGAACAGAGACATGGAGCGCACATGTTAAAAAAACTAACAGCTTTAAGTGAACTCTCTCTAGGCCAACACCCAGCATCGCTACACGTACATTTTAAAAGAGGCCTTGGAGGCACTAAGAGCATTCAAGTGCATTTAGGGAGGTCTGTGGGAAGAAATGCTTCCCCTGCTTTCTTCATTATCCCGCATCAGGAAGGGCTTCTGTCTCTCTCACACCACACGTACATAAAATGTAGTTCTCTACTTCTTCTACACACAGTCTTCACATCCTCTTCCCCCTGTCCATACCACTCCACTTAATATGTGATATCATTATGGTTAGATGGAGAGCCATGCTTAATGGCAACAAGAGATGGAGAAGGCTGGATCTAAGAAGAGATTACCAAGAGTGCTACAACGTATGCGGACTGGATAGGGTGGATGAAGGAACAGATAGTTTAAGTTTAAGAGAAAAAGACTGAAAAGATAGAAGATTTCAAGAAAATGGAATACATGAAAGTCTCTTACAGAAACAAAAACAACCTCAGCGTTAGAAGGACAGACCTGGTAACATTAACATATCTAGATCTCTCATCTGTTAACTTTTATGAGCCCGATGGTCTGGACTAATTGGTGAAGACTGAGCCCAGGATTGGCTTAATTATTGACCATTCATGGCAGGTTAGATGCTTGAAAAGCACAGATTGGACTGCTTTGGGTTTAATCTGTGCTTTTATTGGGTTAGCAAGTAGGAAAAGTTTGTTACTTGATGATAAAGCCAACTGAATGTTGCTTTTGAACCACTCATGTTTCAGGGCTCTACTCAGTAATCTTCACTATATTTTTAAAACCTTTTTGCCCGACAAATGTGCAGCTACAGACTCCTTCCAAGGTTGGAATTACTTCTAAGGCACAGTGCGTTATTCTGCATTTGCACAAAAAAAATGGTGCGTTTACATTATTCACTTTAAATACAAGGTTTTAATGTGTCATGTGACTACCAAGAGTGCGAGGATGCTTTACAGTGGAGGACAAGAGCTCGGTCTGAGGCTCCACTGTGTGGATGGGGGGGGGGGTGTAAAGGAAGAATATAAACACTTACACAAGAAACAAAATGTCTTTTGCTAATTACTACTTAGCATTAGCTATAAAGTACAATCCACATATTCTCACATCTCATAGCAAGACTGTTGTAAAGTTGAAAAGGTGTGTTAAATGTGTGTCTTACCAGCATTTTCGGAGAGCGAGGAGAAGTCCTCTCTGGGGTAGGAGGCTGAAGGCTGGATGAACATCCCCTCATCGAATCCCTCTTCAGGCTCTGGTGGGAAATTGTAGACAAACCGCCGTGTTGTAGCTTGTTTTTTCCTCCGTCCACTTCCAGCTGCAGCATCCGGTGCCTCTCGCTTTATTGCTGCGGGTGATGCGGCCGTGCCGCCTGTGGCTGGCTCGTTCCAGACGAAGACCCGCGTCTGGCCACTCGTCGCCCGTGTTTCATTGGTCTCTGCTGAATCAGATGAGTTGTCGTTTTGGTGGGTCCAGCTACCAGAGGCTCCGGGGGTTACAAGGGCACAGCCCTCACCCCTGACCACTGTGACTTCTATATCACTCGTCTCCTCTTTCACGCGGCCATTTTCGTCATCTTCTTCCATTGCCTCCTTCCCTTGATTGCTGCTGGCCTTGATTGATAGCTTTGACAGGATGCTTGTCGCCCAGAAGTTACTTGGCTTACGGTCTAGCCCTCTCTGTCCCTCTTTGGCCACCATCTGCCTCTTGTTGTAGTCCACCACCACGGAATCGGGAGCTTCTTGCTTGATGCTGATATTCAGAGCATCCTTTATGAAAGCCCTACAAGAATGTACAACCTCTGTCATCTGGAGGTAACTAGCAACTGACATCACCTCAATGGCATTTTGGCTTGTGAGCAGCAGATTCCCAGAGTAGAGAAAGTCGAGGATGACCGAGAAGCCCTGCACAGCAGCAACATCTAGGTGCGTGACTGTGGTCTGGTCCTGGGTCTCGCTCTTGGTCAGACAGTAGAGGGTTTTGAAGTAGCGGCTGCCTGCGACCAGGATGTTTTTGTGCGCGCGGAACACCTGGCCCGAGACGACAATGTTGACGTCACAGAGGATGCCACTTTTGCGTTGCTTGTCCAGCTCCTGTAGAAGCTGGTAACAGTAGGAGTTCTCGTTGGGCTTGTTGCGGTAGTCTTCCTCTGTGCAGTTAGTGGAGGGGCTGGTGTTGTCCGAGGGCCTCAGTGTCTCCTTTTAGGCAAGAAGGAAGAAGAAAAAAAAAAAAGTATTGTAAAAAAAAATGTGTGTGCCCACACAAGTAATTTGCAAGTGCAAGCATAAATGCAATCGTACACAAATGTTTTCCCTTCCTGTAAGTCCTGTCTTTACAAAAAACAAATACACCCACTGGGTTCCCAACGACACTGTTGCACCTGTCCTGGGGATGAAACAGGTTTGACAGGCTGCTGTTAACGGGGAGGTGGGAATGACGGAAGGCAAGGTGCAGTACTTTAAGGCTAGGTAATACACTAATGCCAATTTGTTTTCTAAACCAAATTCCACAGCTGCAAATGTAAACATAAATTACAACCACATATTAATAAACACGAGAAATGACTGGATTCAACCACCACAAACAAAAGTAACACATCTTATTCCATGTACCAATGTATTTTTGGTTCCAGGCACGATGCCTGCAAAAACCTGAACATGACGCCGTATTTGAGCACGATGGCATGTTTGTTCAGCTAAAGCAAGCGTTACAAAAACTTAACACGTTTCTGAGCTAAGCATTAGTGACCAATCAGGCACAGATCAAGTCCAAATATCTGACTGATTCAACTCCTGCCAGATCTTGTGTTACAAGTAAGCGGCAAACTCAAGGACTGAATGACAACGCAAATAGAGAATAGAGTTCCTTGAATGGCCACTTAAGACTGGATCAGCGAGAGAGAGACACATATTAAATGCCTGTATTAAAATGTTGACATGTATGGAATGAATCTTGTAATTGCATATTGATAAGGCTTAAAAACATGGTTATATTCACCATGACTCCCAGGTGTTAACACTACGCCTCCTGAAGTTTCTTAGTCTTTGCTCCTTTTGGAGATTTTCAATGCAGTCATTTTGGGAATTAACATGACTTAATGAACAAGTCTGTGCCTCAGTTTTGGTAAGCAAAATTCTGCCCTTGTGTTGTAGGATATGTGTCTCTACAATATACCTACACAAGCTTTGAAATCAGCTTGCTAACTGTAGCATTAGCTGATAACTTATCAGTCCACCCTTTCACCTAAACACGGTCACTCCTGGCCTCGGAAAGAAAAGATGGCGATGGCTATAAAAAAAAAAAGAACACACAAAAGTAGAGCCTTCAAAATCAAAAAGCAGAATCTACAAACTGACGGGTGAGATCACTGTTGCTATATCCATCTTTTACAGACTGTGGTTTCAAACAGGGAAGAAAACAAATACATAGCATTAATACTACACACAGAATGAAACAAATGTATTTTCAGTGACCCCTATATACACTCGCATGGATAAGAATAATTCTGGATTAAGACCTCTATCCATTTGTATGTCCTGATGACACAGTTTGAGGCACCATTAAGAAGCTAGCCATAACTGTGCTAGGAGCATATTTGAAAATGCAATCTGCAATAACACTCAATGTCTTGAGTTAGTTTTGGGTTTTTCTCCCCCTTGATTAAAATATTTTTTCTTTCCATTTATATTCTTTAGTTAGCTTCTACTACAGATTCGCAGGATTCAACATTTTGCACGTATTTAGTTTCTAAACAGCTAAAATGTGCCACTTGATGAACAGGAAATAGGCCGTAAATAGACCAGGAGGCCTGAGAAGTATCCAAAACAAGCATGGGAGGGGTACAGGCAAAGGCATCAAACCCCACTCACCTGGAAAGAGTTGAAGGGCAAAGAGCCAGACTAACACAGAGCAGGAGAAAGAGGTGTGTACACAGATGTGCATGCATATGCTTAATACAAACATCACATAACACAGTCTGGGGTGAAGTAAACGCATATATACTCACAGACAAAATAAACTGCCCAAAAAAGTATATATTTTTTTTATATATTTATATATATATTAAAAAAAAAAAAAAAAAATCATAAACCCAGAACATGCATGTCAGTTTTTCCACATGATGCACACAAGCAGGGCATACATCTCTGGCTCATTTTAGAATTGCAGAGCAGATGTCCTAATCCAGAATAATTCACATTGCTCAAGCCCTGCATTTTTGCCCCCACCCATCACCATCTCGCCAGCGCGCGTGCACATGCACACACAAACACACACGCTGCCTACACGTACAGCTGGGGTTTCAGCTCGAGTAATTCAGATTAAATCCATTTCTCTGAGGTCCCCACCCAGCCCCCACCCACCACCCCTACTCGCTCCACACTGCAGCTCTTGTCCAGGGCAGCCTGGTCACAGTATAGGGGGGCTTATCATCCTCTGCCACAGCTGGAGGGAGAGAGATGGGATGGAATAAAACAAAAGGCAGAATGAGGGAGAGATAGGAGGGGTTGACTTTGCAGACCACATAAATAAATGGAGGATGCACAGATAGAGCACATTAGGAGACAAGAGAGCTGCGCTGCACAATCCTGGTGGGGGAAAAAAAACAAAAACCCAAAAAACCGTAGAAACAGAGCTGAAAGAACTATATGAAAAGAGGCTGAGAATCTGCTGATAATAAATATTCCAAGAAAATGAATAAAAGGCAGAGCTTGAGAGAACAGTGAGGGAAAGGGCGGAGGAGAAAATGTCGAGCAGAGGGGGACAGAAAGCGAGCGTGATAGAGAAGGAGTTGGGTCACCCCATTTTAGCCTTCACAATAGCTCGTGTTCTCCCCGAGGCTTATTGTCCACTCACTGTGGGCCTTTGTGAAAAGGCTCGGCACTCACTCTCTTATTACACAGCAGCTCCCACTTGCAAGCATAGAAAGGAGCCATGGTGCATGTGGGTGAGGCTAAGAGGATGAGGAGAGAGGGAGAGAAATTATTCCATGATATACACATCAAAGCCTGTGGAGGGGCACGGTTATCATGTTGAGTACTATGGTTGGGAGGGGGGTTAATATAGCGTTGTGGTGACAGGCAGGAGAGCGATCGCAACAAGGCGAGTCGGATATGCTTTCAACTTAGATTGTCAACACTCATGCTTGTTTGTTTTTGCCCAGAGTTTTCAATTTTCCACCTAGCAGCATGAAATAAAATAACCTTAATGACAACTTCAGGGCTCAACAGGCTCAAAAAAATAAATAAATAAAAACAAATACATCTCAAATACTACAAATAAACCAACACCCACAAACTTGCAGACTGCTTATCATTTGCAGCAACTAACCATCCCGCTCCCAAACACCCTGACTCCTCTCAGCTTTTATCCGGGGTAAGTTGCTCCATACTGGCTTCATGAGCAGCATCATTCTTTCTCCAGATGTGCCACGTGTGAGATGGGAGCTTAAGAGAACCAGCAGATCAACCCTGCACAGCAGATGCTGGAGGCAAAACCAGCTTGAGCCAAAAGAGAATGTGGGGACAATATCAGCCTCCCCCAGTCATGACGTGGCTGGGTTTTTATTTGAGCCAGAGATGCCAGGGGTGGAAGAATAAAAGGCAGAAAGAGAGCACAGCATCCAGAGGGTGCTTTGATCTAGGTCAACCATGAATGCTTCAAAATCTTACAGTGAACAGCCAATAACTGCTGATTTACAGGTGGATTAAACAAACCAAGATGGTCATAAACCCGAGCCTTGATGCTCTGACTGCTTGTAGAAAAGAATACTTCAACAAACTCAACCGCAAACCCAAACAAACCACAACGCCCCCAAGGCCAGCAGATCCATGGCAAACACTCAGACACACCTCCAACAGATCATGTCATACAACAAGGTCCCCTTGAAACATAATAACCCACTGGAGCCAGTTTTTGTTTACCTTTTATGCACACATGTTTGCCTCTGTCCCCTCACTTATACCCCACCACCCTCCATCTATCCAGTCCCATGACCAGCCCAGCCCCGAGGCCATCTCCACCAGTCTTTCACAAACTCCCTGCATCTAGTGTATCCTTCACTCAGCCCCCCCCTTTCCTCACCCAACCCGTCTGTCCCCAGATGCTAGAACAATACTGCAGTGTGCATTTGGCCCAAGGTGTGGGAGGGCTGCACTAAGCGAGTCCCTGCCTCCCAACAATGCTAAAGAGCCGGGGGTGTCACTGACAGACTCAACGAGAAGAATTCTCCCTCCGGCTCCTCCCCACCCATTCCCCTGACCTGCATCCCCCAATAAACCCCCCCCTCAGTCTATCTGCTAGGCACCAGGCTGGACCCCTTACCCTTGTGGGAACACTCAATCACAATGAATATGGTGTTTGTCTAGGGCTGCTCGACTACAGCAAGAATTAAAATCAGAAAATTTCAGGCCAATATGAATCCCATGATTTCTCAAAGACTTTGGGAAAACAGGGAACTTAAATCTTGTCATTTTAACTGTGCGTTTCCTTCAGCTTTAATTGCAATTCAACAGAAATTAAACAAATAATGAAAAGAGAAAGAAATACGACCCGAACTAAACGTGTCCCAGCCTGCAGGAAGGGAAAGTGGGCTTTTAGGGAGCAACAAAACTAAAAGAAAGTTTGATGGGTTGAAACACAAGAACAAGAGAGACACTGTGAAATAATCATTTCATCTCCAATCTTTATCTTATTTAAAAATCTTTATCTCTTAAAAAAAAAAAATCCAATTTCAATAATCGTTAGAAGCCAAAATTATAACTGAAATTAAAGTTTGATTAATGATGCGGCCCTATGTTTGTCTTTACTAAAATGACAGGATGAAAATTACATATAAAAAGGAGCCTAAACATATCTTAATTTCCCTTTTGGAGAATTAAGTGTAGTGATGTTATCTTACACCCCCATTTAGACCAACACAGTAGTGTTTGTTTGGCCATCAAATCAAATGGGTCAACATACATCATCTGACCTGACTACAACCGTATCCTGAGCTGGTTCGGGCATATAGCGCTGGTCTCTGGTGAACAGGCGAGATGGGGATTAAATTTGTCACATATACTCAACAACAACAAAAACAAAAACCAAGGAAGTAAATGAAAGTTAAGAGAGAATAGCTGTTGAAAACCTGTTGTTATATGACAATTACACATCTCTCTGTGTTATCATGTTAAGAGGAATACCAGCCACATAGTCTCTGCACACGACCATGACAAGGAACTTTCTCTATCACTCTGTAACATCTAGAGTGGGTTTAACACACGCTCAGCCGCCCTCCTTTAAATGCGTATTAAAAGAAGTGTATGGGCTGCACATTTTTTACCATAAAAAATAAAACTTTTCTGAGAATTCAATTTAATTAAATTGGTCGTACATATGTGACTTCATATCTGATCTCAGAAAACCTCGTCTCCTTTTGCCTCCATTTACCCTTTTTTTTCTCTCTAGTGAGCACAGGGAACAATCTGAGCATAAGACAGCATCTAGAGAATTAAGGACAACGGCCCCCTTCTCCAAGGATACCCACATTTACCACAGCTGCCCTGGTGTGCTACAGATAATTGAATTAGCTTTAACAAATGCAGCAGAGGCCTGACTAACATCAGGAATGGGTGAATAGAACAAGACGTTGCCTCATAACACCGTAGTTCCCCTTTAATGTACTGCTTCATAATGCTGTCTTACTTACACTGCTGCCTATTATTTCAGCAGTACTGTGTTTGCTGTTTTGTTTACTTTAAAAAGGCAGTCCAAGTTGAGGAAGCATAAAAACAAAAGATAAATACTTCGGAAAAAAAAGGAAAGAAGGCTTTAAGCTTTAATTCAATCTTTTCTAATAATACAGCATTGGGACGTTATCTACTCAGCTCTAACCATCTATCAGGAAATGGCCTGAAAAACCTCTCAAGACAGCGTCTGGGGTCCTTGTTGCTAGGGAAAAGCCTCACCAAGCCCCTAATCCACTCCTAGTGCTCTCCTTGCCAATTAGAGATGTGTACAAGTTAGTGGATCACTTTAAGTCATTCTGATTAGTGATTGCGTGTACAAAGGAAGGAACTAAATGTAGTAGTACAATCCTCTTCACTCACAAATCACAGACGAATAGCACCCCGCTCTTAATTCTCGTGACAGCTCAAACCATTCTCTGAATATGAGGTAGGATGTGGCAATTTAAAAAGGAACTGAGCTTCCCGCCCCCCCTCCATACTGTAGGACTAATGGGAAAAATGTCCTTTGACACCGAACTGTACAGACAAATCTGCCCTCCCTGTTTTTATGAGGTCACTAAAAGAGTATTGTAGAAGTGTTGCTTAAACCGCAATAAAAAATGATGAAGCAATAAAAACATCTCATGGACATCAATAAAGGGAGTTCACATGTAATAACGATGTGAGTGTTTTGAATTAAAAAAGGCATTCAAGAAACTGATATGGATACCCAATAACTTTATACCTACATCGAGCTTTAGCTAACTACACACTCTTTATGTGCCTATTAAATAAAGTGGAGTCATTTCCTGTAAGTATGACCCGTGGTTTCAGTCCTCTGCAAACAGGATAAGCCTTTAATCATAAGATATGCCCCAAAGTTATAGCCAGAGCCCAATAATCCAGAAATATGGATGACAGGCTCAGGTGATGCTGTGTCATCCTATCACTGACATCTATTTTCACTCTTTCAAACCAATTCAAACGCTGCCTCTGGGCAAGCAAGATGTCACGCTCAGGGCAACCTGATTTACTCTCCCCTCCTTGTCCAGCACTGCAAGTGACACCATCTATGGATTTTGGGGGGTCATTCTCGCACAATGCCTCTAATTTAGCTCCCTAAAGGGAGGCGGAGGTGGAGGAGGAAGAAATGCGCCAGAGGTCACCCGGGACAGAGAGGCAGCAGAGCTGCATGAGAGGCGGGGGGTTGGGTAAGGGGTGCGGTTCCCCGAAGGCTGCCAGGGTCGAGCCCTTGCCATTGTGCGACCTCTAGCAAGCTAGCGATCAAGACTGCTGCTGGTGAAAGGACTAGCTGCAGTGTACGGTGAACATCTCAAACTGCTCCACAACACCTGCACTGTCCGATATTTATCCATTCCTTTTCGTCAGTTATCAGTGATTAGCAGTTAATTGTGACACGCAATTAGTCCGGTCACTTGACAACAAACAGCCTCCGTAGCGATATTAGCTAGCAGGTGTCAAACTGGAGCAGGTCTTTAACTTGCCCGGTGAGTGGGCACACAACAGTAACTTGCATAGTACAATATATTTTGAAGTGATTCTGTTTTTCCACTCTGTCACCCCTTAGCTTCGCTACAGGGGCTTTCCAATACCGCAACTGGTCACCTACCTCCGGCTAAACAGTAAAGCCACGGGCGGCTGTGAAGCTAGGCTAGACATTAGCTGTGGTCGTTAGCGCACACCGATGCTAACTAATTAGCCGGGAGAAGGGATTGTGAAGCTTAGGTAAAAGCTCATTTTCCTCCCAGGCTGCGCTTTACAATTTGAAGTAACTTCTATTACGTGCGACAGAAAAGGGAAACAGGTAATGACATTAAGGTATGCCGACGGTGACAGGTATTTCACGTTACGTAGTTAACTAAACGAAAGCGTCGTGGAGTTGGGCTAACGTTACCTGTTTGGTGGGATCGTTTCTCCCGTGCTCAGAAGACAGGTGATGTCTCAGCAGCAAGGCCCTCTTGTAGTTGCGACTGCCTTTGACGAGCTCGTCGCTGTTTTTAGTGGCAATGTTGTGACACCAGGAGCAGGACATGAGTCCAGTCTCCTGGCAAAATTTGAGCCATGGAAATTCTTGCAACCACGAAGCGTGGAAAAGCGAGTGTTTCTGAAGCAGCGTCTGCGGTCTCATCTCTACCCCAGATTTCCTGGATCCCGTCTCGATCCCTCCCCTGGCAGTCTCCTGGCCGTCGGCGCTGTTGTTGTGACCGTTCCCCGCAACCCAGCTTTTCCCGTCCCCGGACCCGTCCTCCGCTTCCACCGAGTCGACACGATCGTCGCCGTCCCCAGCTGCCCGACTGCCCCCTTCCGGGTCCTCTTCTTCCTCCGCCTCGGGTTCCGTGCTATCGCTGACAGATCCAGCGCCCTCCACTCTCTTCTGCGACGGTCCTTTCGCCCCCAGATCCCTGTCCTCCTCTTGATCCGGCCTGTTCCCGTTAAAATGTCGATCTTGACAGGCCGGGGCCTCCCAGCTGTTACAGTTCCCCCCACCGATACCACTGGAACCCGTTAACCCAGCTAATCCACCTCCTCGGAAAGCCAGCGACCTGCGGTTTCTCTCACCGGACATTTTTTTTCTTAATATACGTTAGAATCTTCACTTTCTCAACAGTATCCCCCTCCTCCGATTAAAATGCTGTGTTTATAACCGATGTGTTTCCCGAAAGAGATGGACCGTCGTCGTTTCTGCGCTCCGCTCGGCCCTCCCGGTGAGAGTATGTAGGTTATGCGGAAATAAATAAAGGTTTTAAACGCATAATGAATTTCAGGGTTCTCGCTGCGTCCGCGCAGGCCCCGCAGAGGTCGAATGGCAACGACTTTCCTCCCCACAATGCACCTCGTCCAGAGGGGGGGCGGGGGGGAGGGGACGTGTTGGTGGTAGTGGTGGTGGGGGGTGGCTTTTTAAAGGAAGATGATGAGGGGGGGTGTAGATCAGCATGGGGTCTTTTGTGCTTAAAAAAAAGCACCCATTTTCCGCATGCTTTTCATCTGATGTCTGTTTGTTTTATTAGACCGCAAATGTCAAATCACATTCCTCACGGCGGGGTGTCCCAACATTCATGAATGTCTGCAGTAGAAAACTTGTCGGGTGTCTTTTTTATATTATTCATTTATTTACTTTTTATTATAGTGAATATATGTATTATAAAAAAAAATAAATAAATAAAGGTTGGCATTTGAATATGAAGAAGTGGGGCAAATAAATATACATAAAAGCATGTTAACCGAGATATTTATTCCAAACACAATTGCTTACACTACAATAATATTAAGTCGATATTCGACATTCAACACCACAATATTACCCCTGAGCTTTATGTGGTGTGTGTAAGAATGGTGCCTTATATTTTGTATGTGCTCGAAGTATATTTGCATTTGTGGGGGGGTTTTCCCAGACCCCCTTTGTTGAGTTTGTTGGTGCATGTTGAACCCTAAAACAAACGTTAACTGAGATTTTGTATATATATTTTGAAACGCGTGTATCTGAAATAAAGTCACGTAATACGTTTGGACCCGAGGTGTCATTCTCTGGAGACTCCAGCCTTGTATTCTCGCATATCTGCTCGTCTCCCGCTCCTTGTGATCAAAACGAGATCCAGTAGGTGGCACTCTTTCATCTGAGCGTCTTTTCTCACCCTCTGTTTGTCACATTGCTTGGTGTATAGTTTCATTGCTTCCCAATTAAGAGCTTTGCACACACAGCGTGTGAACAAGAGTGGGAATTAACCCGGGTTTGGATGACAATAACGTGGAGGATTGTATATCCCGCAGGAGTGGGTAAATTCCCAAGAAGAAGACAAGGAAATTTTTGTATGGCTAGTGTGTGTGTTTATTCATCTAGCTCGTACAAGCTATCAGCTGGAAAATAAAAAAATATAATGGAACTAAAAGGAAAAATAACTGAAATTCCTTCGATTCTGTCATACTAAAGTGCAGTATGTCATCTCGCATCAAATGAACAGCAGGCCTTGCAGGTGGCAGTCTCAGCAGAGTGATGACTGGCTGTATTTTTAAAATTAGAAATATCTTGAGTTGACTTGACTGTAAATGGAGGTTAGTTTGAGCTTAAGAAAGATATGTTCAAACGTATATTTAGCCGAATATATATATATGTGTGTGTATATATATATATATATATATATATATATATATATATATATTTATTTATATATGTAACTCTAAAAAAGAAACAAAAAGAAGAAAAACAAAAAGGAAATAGAAACTAATATTTAAGGCAGCCATGATAAAAATTGATATTGATATCAATATAATTTCATTCTTCCTGTATATGCTGGAATTACATGAGGTGGAGCAGCAGTATTTTCCTCACTATTAGTATTAAAAATAAAATTATAATGATTTAAAAGCCTGATTTAACTGGCTTTTCTTTAAACTAATTTAGCTGTCGCCGCCTGTCACTGGCACCAGAAGCAACAGGTTTGCATGTGTCATAGTTTTCCTCGTATTTTACCTGACACTGTATCTGTAAGAAAAATAAAACAACATATATATACTACTACACTATTGCAGATACATATACATTTTACATATACATATACATATTCTTGTTGTACAGTAAAAAAAAAAAAAAAACCCCAAAAACAGAAATACAAATAATGACGTGTCCTTGTTGCGCAGCTTTGCATTGTTGTTGGGCTAAAACTTGATCCACGTGCTTGCTTCTGTTTACACTGCTGCGTGCTGACGTCACGGCGAACCCCACCCCGCACGGCGGGCTGCCTGGCAACATGAGGCAGAGAACAGGAAGACCCACAGCAGGAAAGTGAACAACCTGCGGACCCTGAGTAGAAATCGACGAGAAACAACGCTTTGGACAGACAATGGAGGATGCAGACAAAGGTAATTAAATTATCGACGTGTGCCAGTGTTGTAATAGATGTTTTAAAACTACTTTTTCCTTAGAGAAAAGTTAGCGGACTAGCTAACTTTGTGCTGTGACTCGAGTTAGTTCGTTGAGAGCATATGCTACCTCTCGCTATACGAATAAAGTGAGTTATTTTTGCGAAGGACAACAGTGTGAAGAATTTGAAGAAAGAATTTGAAGAAAATAACTTTTTCAGCAGCACCAGTGCAAGAGATTTCTAGAAAAATGACTCGGAAGTGCGGTGTCACACCACAATTTGTTTTTTTTCCCCAGCATGTAAACCACCCATTAACTTTTTAGGTGAAACCATAAACGCACATTTTCAGTTTTGGGGGGAGTTAAAAACTTTGACAGGCAGTGAAAAAAGGAGTAAAACATTAGTCAACAATATATTTTGTAACCGACGGCTTAGCCTGTAAGAATGGGTTACACCTGTTTGACAGCTCACTGCTATAACTAGTTTAGACAAGTCACGCTGTGCTCTTATGCTCTTTCAAATGTTTTTTTACACTGAAAAAAAAAGAGTTTTATTTTGAAATTTACGAACTCTTATTCTGTGCCAAAGTGGTTGTGAGTTGTGGGTTTTACTGATTTTTCTCGTGCCAAACTACAGCACAGTTCAGTTAACCACAGGTATCCTGAGTGTCTTCTACCTGCATTTCTGTCTTTCACCTCGTTCCTCTTCCTGCACGTTTGCTTTCCTATCAAGCAGCTGTTCTGCTCTCTTATGTACTTAAACACAACTGCTTCTGTCTCAAGTCCATATGTCTCTGCTGTAGTACAGAAAAGTGGAGATTTGCACACAAAAAAGCTTGTATGTCCAACTTTTTGTGATTTTACTTGTAAACAGCATGATCCATTCTTCTCTGATCTTTGTATTATTTTATTCTACTTCATTTGCACTAAAGTGCTTGTGGAAAGAAGCAAAGCATTTGAGTTTTATTTGTTCATTTAAAATGTCATGTTAGAATTTTTGACCAAATTTCCCTGAAGCACAAACAGCCTTCACCCTCCCCTGGGCTCTCAAAGGTAATTTCCTGATGGTTGAAAATTGTTTTGTGTTTTCTTCTTCTTCCCTTTTTAATAACGTAGAGAGAGAAAGCCAGAAGAAACGTTGCGTATGAACACCAGAATTATTGATGTAACTGGTTCCTGGTTGATAATTTGTGCTTCTCCATATCAGAAGAAATGAGGTTTGTTTCTCCATCACTTTCTGTGTTGCTGCCAGTGGACACGATAGAAAAGAATGCTTTACTTGGCTTTAAATGCCACGCTTGTGAAGCCCATTCCTGGGTTAGAGCTGCAGGTCCTGAACACATCCTTAAGTAAATGGTACCTTAGTAACTGTTTGATCTGGGTTCTCTTTGCTTGTAAAGGTTTCTTGTGGTATGCTTTGGAGGGTTTTCCCTTCCCACATGACATGTTTTTTCACTGTGTGCGTGCAGCGGATGCACCAGTAGATATCTTGTCTTTTAGTGGTTTTATAAGTTGTTGTATGTGACCTTAAAAAAACACCGTTTGAAAAAAGGCAAATGCCAGATTTCTTTTAAGGCCGAAACACACTTGCACTACAGGCTATTGTTCATCAAAATCACAGTAAAACGGGCCTGTAGCACAAGTAATCACAAGAAAGTGAAATTGCGTAGTTATCAGATAAAGGGGAACCTCTTTGCCAATCTCTAACTTTACTGCAGCCTTGAGGTGGTGTCTGTTTACCTCTCTAGGCAGCAAAAGTAAATGATCTGCCTCTCTAGATGTAATTTTATCACCTTAAATATCATCATAGGAACTGCTGTGCTCTCTGAATTTATAGTCACACTGCTGTACAGGCAGCCAAGTTCATTTCAAGGTCAGACTTTTGGTATGGTAGCTGTATTTTACTATCATCTGTACCTGCATCCTCCTCGTGGAAGTTCAGGCCGCTCAGTGACAAGTATTTGCTTGCTCCAATACAATAAGCTCCCTTTACGTTATTTATTTATGTATTTATTTTATTTATTTTAAGGGAGCGTTTCATAGGTTAGATGCTTCAATCCTTTGTCAGTAATTCGGGTAAAGCATTTGCAAATAACTTGGTGAACAGGTTTTTGCAGGACCAAGGTTTGGAGAGTGCTCGGACTGGTGCCTCTCAAAGGAGTCTGCTCTCCCCTGATTGTGTGTCTCTGTGCAGATGACCTTTAGATAACAAACTTGTCTGTTTGTGTCCTCCCTTTTTCTTGCAGTTAAATGTTATTTTTCCACAGTGAATCTTTTTTTCCCCTTAAACTCAGGTTCAGTGAAATTTGTGGTCCACTCAGATTTGCCTTATGCTGTTGCTTGTTAATCTTGATTGGTTCATTAACATTTATAGAGCTTGAATAGACTAGAAAGAGGTTCTTGGTACGCCCATAGATGCCTGAGCCTAAACACTTTCTCACTCAGTCATATTGTTCCAGGTCAATCTCAAGGACTCTAGAAAGTTTTTGTACTCCAGACTAACTTTTATTGTTGTTTTGAGTGTTGCCTGTTTCATTTTCTACATACAGGCTTGCGGCTCGAATCAGATGTTCAGAAAGGACGTGGTCAGGTTCACCAGCCCGTGTTGTTTTTCAGCTACCAGTCTAATGAGATTGATCAGGAGCAGTGGCCAACATTTTTTGGCGTTATTAGATTTCTGTGATGCACAACTGTCTGCTTTCAGCTGTCAGAGGAAGTCTCTCACAAACAACATCCCCACCCCAGTAATGCAGATCCGATCGTTTGAGCTCCATCTCCATGGAAATACATTCAGCACAGCCAAATCATACTTTAAAAGCTGCAACCGCTGCATGTGTTTATGTAAAGGTTTGCTATGATTTGTTCAGTCATACTAACAAATGTCATATTGGGCTAGAAGCTGTGTCAGTCTGGCCTGGACCTCCCATTCAGTGAAAACCAGATGTGTGTTTACCAAAACCATTAGTATTTGAAGTCTACTCAGAAATACACCTGTCAGCAGTCATGGCTGTCGTAGATCATTTTAAAAGGCCTTTTTGAAGGGTTTGATGTATGCGAGAAGCTTTAGCCTTTTTGAAAAACCTGTAGCTTTGAACGTTGGTGTCACCAGGTTTGCACATTTCATTTCAAAGATTAAAGGGAACACCAGCTGTCTATTTGAAAACTTTGTATGTGGACCTGATAGTTGCCTGAAAGAAAAAGTTGGCAAATATGGTATAAGATAGTTTATGCTCATCCAAAAAGTCTGAAGTTTGAGAGAATACTCAGGCAAAGATGCTTTTAACCTAAATATATACATCACAATGCAATGCATTTAATATTTATGTGAATTGTTTGACGTTTCAGCAGTAAAATGCAGTGATCAGGCTCTGTTAAACTGAACGAAAAAGAAACTCAAAGGTCATTAAATTCCTCTACTTTCAGTACAGCTTTATGGAGAATTTTTCACTGACTTGTGAGATTTGGCCGAGCAGCACTCTCACCTGTCTGGTAGTTTATTTTTCAGTGAAAGACTGCAGACAGAAACTTTGATAAACTATATAAAAGAAAGTACAGTAGAGATATAAATTATTACTCCCAATTAACCAAAAGTTCTTTTTTATTTCAGGTTACTTCTGTCCCTGTTTTCAATATCTTTTAATTGGTACCTTACATGACAGTAGAAGGTTTGGCAGACCCTTTTTTCCTGTCCAATACCTGCTGTTTTCATCTAAACTCCATCATTTCAGTTATTTAAGGTTTTGTAACACAATCAGGTAAAAACTTAAACTTTTAGGGTTTATTCCTATCAACTTAGGCCCAGCTAAGATGTATAATGACTGTAGAAAGTTTTGGTTTCATTACTTTTTTTTAATGTGCTGCTCTATACACCATGTCCTGTATTTGTGTTGCAAATAGAGTCAGATGGTGAATCTGTTTTGGAAGTAGGCCACACAGCAACAGCTTTCCACTCTGTCGCCATATATCAGACCTTGTATTTGGAGAAAGAACCAATCTTTAGTGTTTACCGTCGTTTGAAGGATGAGAGGACTGACACCCTTTTCCAGTTTGAATGGTTCATGTACAGCTGTGTTCTGGGTCGGTTGGCTGTTTCCAGTTGTTTCCAGTTGTCTGTGCGCTAACCATCTGTAAGCAGCTGCTTCACATTTAAGCAACAGATCGAGAGGAGATTGTTTTCCAACCTGTCAGACTAACTTTAATCAGCTTTTATCTCCATGTTTGTCTTAAGTCGTGTAGCCAAGAGTCTAGATTGAATGCACATGTACAGTATCGGTGTCCATCTGAGGTGTAGCCACATCCCATCATGCACATCTCATGCTTTGTGGGCCTAGTCAAAGTATCCACAGTTATCCATGTCTCATGATTCCTGTTTAGGCTAATCGTGTGACAGGCTCTGCTTTGAATAGTAAGGTAATTGATCGTGCGCCGTGCTTCATTAGCCGCTCTAAAATGGCTGTTTGTTTGTGGTTACAGTCACAGTCGACGAGCGGCAGGGGTTGTTTTGTGTTTCTGTTTGTCTTATAAATCAAATGGCATGTTTTGAACTTATTCGGCGAAAATGTCTGATTTGTGACCTTGACTTTCAATCATTTTTAATAATATAGCTATACAAGCGTACTGGTTTGTGTGCGTGTGTGTCTGTGTGTGTTGTTTTCGGGGGGGGGTTGTGCTTTGTTTTAACAAGTATCACATGGATTAGGGGCTCCACTGATCAGGAAGGCTGCAGAGTTGTGTTGAGTTCATCATGTTGGGAGGCCTGTCCAGTCTAGCTGAGAGAGATTACTGTTTGCTAAGATATAAAAATGAGTGTGCCGGTTCGATCCGTTTCAGTACAGAAGGATTCTTGTAGAAAAGTATTTGTGCTTGCATCTTAATGAGGACCTCTTGTATTCATATTTAGCTCTATATTTGTTTCTGGAAAATCATTTTTTTCAGCTAAACCAACCTCCTCATACAGGCTTTTAGCTCATATTCTGCCTGAAACAATCACTTTCAGCTCTTTCACATTTCCTTCTGATTACCCGCCCCTCGTCTGGCTTCCACAAAGTGAACCACAAAGTCTTTGTGAACACTACTTCCTCTTTTTGGGAGTATGCAAAGTCACAAAAACAAACCTACTGAGGGACATAATTTCTTATTGTTTATGTTGTGGCTGACTTGTGGGGAATGTCATAAAATGCCAGTTGAGAGAGGAAAATGTCTGTTGTCAGGAAATCCCAAAGTTACAGAAGCCAGAGAAATATTACCTGCAGTTGCCAAGTGAATGTGTAATGTCTCTCAGCACTGGAGGCTGTTTGTATGCTGGAGTACTTGAAGAAGTGCCAGTAATAGTAATCATTTAGACTGTTTTAAGAGAATGTGTTCGTACATTTACTGAGACGTTTATATTGGACTGTTGTTGTGCTCATTTGCGTGTTGAGGCTTGATAGTTTGCCGTGAGCGACTGCAAACGCATTACTTCTGGGTTGACCTTGCTAAATAGAAGAGCTGTGCAGTGGAGCCTGACTAGTGTAGCTGTAGTGTTATGCTAGTTAGCCTTATATGACCAACAACTTATTGTACAGACTTGTCATGCGTACTGTAGGGTTTGCCGTTACATTGAAATTCATCATCTCTCTGTCACCATCATTGTAATACCTCTGCTGCCATGATGGAGGTTCTTAGTCACTTGTTTTCCTCAAATGGAAAAAATGAAGATGTTCATCACTTTGATGTACAGTTAAGTAGAAAAATAAGTACATCCCATTAAGATTATTGGCTTTTTCCACATTTCAGCTAGTTGGCATGTTTATGTCTTTGAAACATTGCCTACAGTTAAAGGTCCAAACCAATCCAAATGTCATCCTTTTTATAATTTTGTATGAAAATGAGATCAGACCATAACTATGACCTGCTTATTCAGCAAGTGCTGTGTTTTTTATTTGTATTTTTCCTTTTTAAAGTGTGGGATGCCATCAGACCAAGAGCTTTAGAAAAAAAAATCTGGATTCGTTTTAGTCTGATGAGGATTTAAAAAGGATCTCCAAATTGTTTGAAAGTGGAAAACATGTCACTACTGGCGGTGCAGATTTCAACCGTTTCCTTATCTGCCCAACCAAACAGCAAACCAACACAGTGTCTGCAGGTACCTCAAAGTGCATCAACAGTGAGAACGAGAGCGCAAACATTCACATGGGAGGCTTTCCCACAAACAAGCCTTTGGTTCTCAGAAGGCAGAATTTGAGTTTCCTTGTGAACATGCAGGAAACGGATCAGGCCTGTGGATTAAAAGGCGCAGAAGAGCCTCGTATCTTCCAATAAGGTTGGTGGTGCAAAATGTTGATTTGCTTTGCTGCCTCAGAAACTGAGCAACTCGATGAGTTCTGTCTAATGTCAAACATTTTTTTTCCAATAACAGAGTTTTCTTGCTGTGTTTAACTTCATCCACAGGTACTGATTTAAACAGACTCAAATGTTGGGTTGTACAAAATATGTAGGAGGAAAAAAACGTCAGCTGTTTTTTGTTTTTTTTTAACATGACTGTAATCGTGGAATTTGTCCCCTAGTGTTTCAATACTTCCAGGAGAGCACCGCTCCTTCTCTCTAAATGTAAGGTATTTCCTGGAGAGGATCAAGCAGACATGCACGTCTGGCTTTCTGCAACAGAAGAATGGTGGCTGCACAGGCCTGAAGGGAGCTCATGATTTATGTACATAGTTTTTAAATCCTCCTTGTGAATGTTTCTGTACTGATGTGCTAATTTTCCCCGCAGCAATACCTTTGCAGAGTTTAAATCTTTACCACTTAAATTTTAATGGTGAGTGCTGCTCGATACTGGTGCTGCAGCACATCTTTCCAAAGTTATCGAGTAATTTTAGGGCAATTTTACATCCGTGGTTGAGACTGCTGGGATTACTTATTATACATCAGGGTTTTTCGTGAGTGGAAGAAATAAAAAATCGGCAATCTGCTGAAGCGTTTTGGGCTTTCCCCAAAGGAAAGTCACCAGGGTAGTAATTGAAATATATTTGAATGCATTTCTTTAAAGAGGGGTTTGATATAACCCTTCCTGTTTTCCCTGTGATTGCCTGGATAGGCTCCCCCCTCTGCAAATTGCACATTGCTTAAATATAAAATACATTTTTGATTATTAAATGTCCAGAACTAACAGGAAAGTCTTCGTCTGACACGTCTGTTAACTAAAGGTAAATTACTAGGTGGGTAACTGAGCTGATAACCCCCAGACCTCAGTTTAAAACCAGTAAAAACTCAGTATAGGATCTTGCTTTGAGTCGACTTCACTCTAATGTTTAAACTAGCCGATGTTTGTTTTGTACCTCCTTCCACAATGCTCTCCAGCTCTTTCAGGGATTCTGTCCATTCACAGTCATAAAACTTGTGCTGCTTTTCTTTTTCAGTGCAACCTTGAAAGCTTCAGTGTCTAATATGTTGCCATCTACGCTGCTTTTTGCACATTTGACTGAAATGTGACAAGAATTGCGCTTATGTTTTCCTCTCTTTGTGCAGCCTAAATACCTGCTTTATGTCACGGCTCTTTCTTTTGTGTTACGACACGGCACAAAGTCTGCTTTCAGGCGAGAAAAACTTGATTAAAAGAGTTTGTTTTCATGTGATGAAGGTCTTGCATTACAGGAGCTTTCTAGTTCAGAGAATGCCATTGTGGCAGGCACACAGTAGCACTTGTTCCCTCTACCACTTCGCGTAGCCTCTGGCACCCTCTCTTCTCCTTTCTAGCTGACTAGCATTACCGCTGCTTCAAGCTGGACTGTCCACCCTGGATTAGAGCTTTGCTGTAATCTGGGACACTGCAGATTATGCTTTTCATCTAATGCGCCCCTACACAATCACATCACATGACCGGCCCACACAAATGGGGTCGCTCTCATTTCCTCTTCGATTGACAGGCTGGGAAGCGAGGGAGGGCGGGAACTGGCGGTGGAACCCGAGAGTATTGGAACAGGAGTACCGTGCGGTATCGCAACAGCAGCTAGGCACCCGAAAATGACAGCGATGGCGCACACGGTCTGCAGGATGGACTAAGAACTGACCTTTGGGATTATAGTGGAGAGGAAGTGGGAGGGTGTGTTTTTTGTGTGTCTGTGTGTGTGCGCGCTGGCTACAACAGCTGCTTGAGGGGACAGGTAACTTATTAACAGCAAGACAAGAGCAAAGGGCTCACAACACCTTGGCCCAAACAGAAACCGATATTTAGAAATTGGCATCACTGTAGTCACTCTCACCTTGTGACTACCTGAGGGCCGATACAAAACCTCCTTCCTTGTGCATGCACACACTTGGACACTCGAGTGTGTCTCCGCATGTCTAGCAAAGAAGGAAACGGACACAAGCAGCACGCGCCTGGGTCACATGCAAACAATCAGCAATAAGCACTCAGCTGGCTCTGCTTAGGTAGCGCTGGTAAAAAGGAGGTGGTAGTCGCTCCGGCCAGCAACGCGCTGAAAGCTGTAAAGAATAAAGCATGGACCCTCTGGAGGAATACCGCTCTCCGTTTGACTTTGAACAAGGAGTCAACACCAGCTATCTCTACCTCTCCCCAGCCTTAAGTGACACACCGCCCAGCTCGCCAGCTGTCAAAACCAGAGGTAATCACAAGGAGAGAAGGGAGAGGCCGAGTGAAGGGTGTGTGTTTTTCATGTGTGTGTGCTTGCTGGATAAAAAGACAAAACATGGGTTTGGTTCATTGAACAGGAAGAATTTGGGGTGGGGGCACAAACTGGAGGGGGAGGGAACAAATGATGATTGTTGGCGATGCATATGACAGCATTCTCTCAATTTAGATGCTTCCAGATTTCAGAGTGTCGATCTCAGACCGTCATAACTCTTTAAACTTCAGTCATAATTATGCTGCTGTACCACACCACGCACCGTGCCCTCACTGCTCTCCGTGTTTTCCTCCTTTTTCCTAGAAATGTAGAAGATAAGGATGCAATGACTGTAAAACTGTCAGTTTTTCTGTTTTGGGGAAACAAAGAAGTATTCGCTACAGTAGTTTAAAGTTATTCAGCTCTTTATCACGCTGTCTTTGAACATTTATCCAGTGCAGAATTGTTGGGACTTGTCCCATGGCTAAATGTAACAAGGACGATAAAAACCACCTCATTCTGCAGTGTAATACTCTGATTTTATCCGGTTCCTTGAATTACCACTTCATGTCCATTTCAGCTTTTGGAAAATCTGGTGTAGTAATCTGGTGTAACGTCTCATGAGGATCGTTTTTTGTCTTCTAATTCCAAATTTTTATTGAGTTAGATATAAACAGAAAAACACAGAACAAGACAGACACAGAGTGAGGCACACGGGACAGTTTGTACCATAAGTTATTGGGTGACATTTATTTGCCAAACGTCCAGTACAGACTGTCCATATCAAGTTATGCTTTGATTTTGTCTCATTTTTACAATTAAGCCTTTCCAACGAGTTCTCACAGGCAGAAGTGTTCATCATCTGTTCCCCAACCATCGTTCCTCCCATTACAGACTCATTCAGCTGTGGTAGGAATCTCCTGTTGTCATGGTACCTGGGTCAAGTTTTGTGTGAATTCATTATTCTTTCCTTTGCGTGATGAAAATGATTAAGAGTTTTAGTTTTGTATGGTTTAGACTTGAGTTTACTTTTTTCTAGGGTCTCTGAGTCTAATATTAGTTTCCTTTCATGTCTCGTCCCTGTGTTTTGTCCTCGGTGTCTCCTGTGGATGTCAGTCTTGTTGTCATGTCCCGTCTGTCATAGTCTTCGTCTCTGTGTTCTGTCTTTAGCGTTTCCTTAGGTTCCCCAGCCTGTCTTATGTCTTCCTCTCCCTCTCTCTGTGTCTTAGTCATGTCTCTGTGTTGTGTCTCCTGTACCTGTTTCCATGTTCTTTGTCTCCCCACTCTGTCACGTGCTTCCGTGTCCGTTTACCTCCTGTCCTACTGTCAAGCTTTCATGTCCTCGTCTGGGTCGCTATGTGTATGTCACTTCCTGTTTTATTTTGACGGTGCCTCGTCTCATGTGTGTTATGCTCAGTTTTGCTTCCCCTGTTCTGTTACTCAGATTTGTTCCAGCTGTGTTTCCACCTGTTGCCCTTCCTCTTGTTGTCCTGTGAATTCAGTTCCTCAGTCTTCCTTTGTTCCTTGTCACGACATCGTCAGCTCCCTGGCTGTGTGCGCGCTCCTTGTGTCTTAGAGTTCCCAGCTCCTCGTAGCTCTGTTCATGCTGAGGTTTTTATGCCTCATGTTCTTTAACGCTAGCACTATAACGGTCCATGTAATCCAAAACATTTCTCCAGAAAGAAAAAATTTTTCCCACAATGCATGCACATATATTTTCAGCATAAAGCATCCTTAAATAAACCCTTCTGTGTGGTCTAGAAGGAGTGTAGTAATCTTTTTTTCTTCTTTTTTTTTAATAACAGATAAATTTACCCCCGGCTTCCCTGAAAAACTTCCCCCTTTTAGAAATGATGTTCTCCCATGACTCATCTTCAAATGTACAGCCAAGGTCTTTTTCCCAGGTCATCAGAGACCACTGGTATTCCTGTTTGTCAGGGGCACCTTTCATACCACACGCATGCTTTATGGCATGCTGTTGAAAGTTGCAAATAACACAGTATGGGGTTAGTGTCTCGACGCAGCTGGATGCTTCTTTTAATACAAGCTCTAATTTGCAAGTATTTCCTCAAGAGGAGAGTTTTGATTGTAGGTATCCGGATCGCTGACTGTCACATTTCCTGTTGTTTTCGCTTGCGTGTTTGTTTACATAATAAGGTGGCCAAAATTTTAGGCACCACAATGTCAGAAAAAACTGCACGTATCAGTCAAGTTGCCACTTTTATATTAAATGTCATCATTTTACCCTGCTGAGCATTTATGCGAAATTTTCTTCTAATTGGTTATGGTTGACAATGTGCTCGGTGACCTTTAACCTTTGACTACCAGTATTAATTCATTCTTGAGTCCAATTAAACATCTGTGCAAAATTTGATGAAATTTCCATGAGGCGTTTGAGGCGGGTCGTATTTATGAGAATAAGTTTGACAGAGAGAGAGAGATGGAAAATCTTAAAGTATATTCCTCGTCATGTTTGCAGCTGTTTGTGTGCGGATACACACACAAAAGTGTGCAAGGATTGAGTTTGATTTAACTCAAATGAGACAATAGAGTAGACACATTACAATAGAGGTGAACAAATAGCTTCCTATGCACAGTGTCATTCTTATCTTATTCTTTCGTAACATTCTGGTTGTGTAATGCAACTTTATTGATTGCTATGTTTATTGGTGTGTCGTCTGGCCCTTTATGACAAAGCTGCATTAGCGTTGTTACCGCTATTCGATGACTAGGCCACATCGCTGCTTTCCTTTTGACTCGTTATCACAGGAAAAGAGGGACGATCAAAAAGCTCGATGTCTCTATTTAAGTGCACGTTGTTCGCCGTTGCTACAGTACTGACAGACACACAGTTGGGTGCTTATAGGGCAGGATTGTTAAGAGGAAATGAGCTCAAACCATAGAGGTTGGGCAGGGATGTGGGTGAGTATGCAGTTTGATGTCGCAAGCCAAACTTCTGCCTACACTCGCATATAAACTTCTCTATTTGTTTCTCTCTCTGACTCTCCCTTTGTTTCCTTTTTTTCCCCCCTCATGCTCTTAGCACCTACTGATGGAAACACACCTACAAGGCATGCATTCACTCATGCAGAGCCACTTCCACATTTACAGAGGTGCCCAGAATTTTACATAGCCTCATGTGCTTGAAGAAAATGAGTTCCTGAGCAGCATATTGTAGGTTATCAAAACATTATATGTGCTAAAATAAAAGGGTGGTGTCTTATTTTTTTCTCTATCACTGGCTGAAGCACAGCCGTTATAACAGGAAGTGTCTATTGCAAAATTGTGATGTTGTAGTACGCAGGTTTGTCTGCAATATATGGAGTCAGGGCTGTATCACTAGTAGAAAGAAGAGGGGGGTAAATTCAAAAGAGAGTGGAAAAGAGCTTAAGGGCAGATGAAGTGAAACACCCCACAGGAACAGAGGGGGTGGTTTCAGGACTGAGGGCTAAATGAGAATTTCCTCTGTGGTTCTTTTTGCCTAATTACCATAATGCCCATCTCCGTTTCCTCGTCAAAACGATTTGCCTCGGATTTTCACTTCTCTCGCCAAAGCGTGTTTTGACATATAAATATTTGCACTTGTGAGGTGTCCAATCCGCTCGCCTTTTCCCCTGGCGTTAATTAAATGTAAAAGGAGAAGCAATTAATGGCACGGCCCAGCTCCCTCAGCTCGTGATAATAATGTGTGTGTTTTGAAGGCAGAGGAACGTTATTTCATTAACGGCTCTCCAGACGGCGTGAGGCAATCCCGCTGTCTTTGTGGGAGTATGCACTGCTAGATTTATGTGATTTTATTTTTTTTTTTTTTTTTCTGTCTCCATCTCACGCTTTCACAGTGGTCCGCATTGAAAGAGAGAAAGGGAGTCCTCAGTATTTGGAATGAGGTGGGAGGAGGAGGCTGGAGATGAAGATGTATTTCAAGTACCGTTCCTTTTGGCGAGATTGCGCGTTTCACCGCAGTCTCCGTGTGGAAACAAAATGTATCACCAGCTAAAATCATGTTGTGCGTTTTGCTGTTTATGCCAAATCCTGACCCTAGCTGGGTGACAGCTCAGTCACTGAGAGGAACATTTCCTATTTTCATGCAGTGAACAGGTCAAACTAAAATGATTGGCTGCTGGCTGCTTACGTGGCCACCTTCAAATGCACTTTTTCTTTTTAAATCCTGAATAATAATAAGCAGCTGCAAATATACAGAAGCTGCACCTGATGTCTTCATTTCATTCTTGCACTATTACATATATTTAACTGTTATTACATAATTATTACAACCCCAGTCTGCTGAGAAAATTGCACATGGCCAAATTTTCTTACTTATTAGGTTGAGCCAACGCTTTAATGAAACTTACACTCTTCTCTGTTTTGTATGATGGTTCTGCCTCCACACTGAGGTAACAACACTGTATATGTATGAAGTTCACTCCAGCAGTTCCTTTTTCTTGTATTCTTCCCCCTCACACTTCAGAGTTATTCAGCTCTGGGGTTTCCCCTTTTTCCTTTTTTTTCATACTCTCCTGTTTTGGGCTTTGCGTCTATACTTTAACTTCCTTGAAATAATTTGACTAGATACCAAAAAAAAAAAAATAATGACCTCAGGGACAGATTTTTGTTTCCCCTGTTCCAGCTCACTTCTGGCCCAGAACATCCTTATTGGGTGTCGTACTTTTGTTTCATAGATCCCAACGCCCCCTCCTCTCACACTGTCTGAGCCGAGGATGTCTCCATCTAGAAAGTTCTTTGTATTATTGATGCGCTCTTGTTCCTGCTGAGCACAGCTCTGTCAGAGTCATCAACATCCAAGACAAGCTTGTACTCTATATGCCGCGTGTGTGTGTGTGAGGGAGATGGTATAGCCGGTCTGTGCAGGAAGAATTGTGGAAAGTTTCACTCCTTAATGTCTTTCACATGTTAAATCACCAGACATGTCTGTGCATCTTTAAAAAGAGATCACTTCATTAAATTTTGCACTGCTTGCCAAGTAAAAAACATTGTTTTCTTTTCTTTCTTTTTTTTTTTTACCTCTCAGGTTCCCAGGGCCATCCGGACTCAGTCCCAGAGGTGGGAGAGGATGCAGTGACGTCTGTTGGCGCTGCGTCCTCAACAATGCCCGCCTTGACGGAGGAAGAGCGTCAGGAGCTGCAGGAGGAGCTGGCTAAGGTCAGGAGGGGTCAAAGATTTAATAAGCTGTGATTCAGGAAGTCAAGATCAGATGTTGGACATTAAAGACATGTGATAAGAGTTGGAGCAATGTGTCTGCATATATATATATATATATAGATAGATAGATATAGATAGATAGATATATGCAGACACATTGTGTCTGTATAACCTTTTATTTGTTTTTTTTAATCCTTATGACCCTTTTCTCATAGTTGCTTTTAGTCCAAATAAATAATAAAACAGCATCTCCACTGAGATGTATTTTTAAAGAAGAGATGTTGGTCTGTTTTCCTAAGTATCAGTAGTTCCTGTGGGGGCACCCTGGACAAATCGGCAACAGAGCGAGACAAACATTCACGCTCACAGTTTGGGATAATCAGTTAACCTGACAGGATGGACTGTGTGAGGAAGCCGGAGTACCCAGAGAGAGCCCACGCAGGGAGGAGCGTGCCATGCTCTTTAACCACTGAGAAACTAAGTTGAGGCCTTTTCACTTAAAAACGGTTCAGAGCTATTTAAAACAGCTGAATGTTGTTGCCCCAGGACCTCACCTGGTGGCGCGTGTGACCCGTGTACTAACGGCTCGGTCCTCTCTGCAGCTGCCTGGGTTCGATTCAGCCTCAGGGCCTTTGCTGCTGCCCGTCACCCGCCCTCTCTGGCTCCATGCTGTCCTGTCCGCCTCTATCAGATAAAGGCTAAAAGGCTCAAAAAATCTTTTTTTTTAAAAGAGTTATTTGGAGAACAGTAATTCTGTTCAGTCGATTTAAAGTATTTTGATCAAATGTCGCTCAGTGGAGTAAAGGGCTCATTTGTCGAGGAATGTATTTACTGCGGATTTAATGAGATAATTTGTATTTGTAACAGCAGAACGGTGGTGTTTGTGGGGACTGGCTCCAAATAAATTGGAAATACATGTCACCACGGTCATGTGGTTAAACAATGGTGGAGTTTTATGACCTGGAAAAAACGTGTTTTGAATTTGGGTCTTTTTATAATGGCAAATACTGGATGAGCCAGACTTTACATGTTGGGGTACAGATTTATATGTAGAATCAAATATGACGTCTGTCTGTGTGTGTGTGTGCGCAGGTCGAAGATGAGATCCAGACTCTGTCCCAGGTGCTGGCATCCAAAGACAAGCAGCTGGCTGAAATTAAGAGGAAGCTGGGCATCACCCCTCTTAATGAGCTGAAACAGAACATCACCAAAACCTGGCAGGAGGTCACTGCCTCCACTGCGTAAGTCCTGAGCTACGCACTTTTCACGATGCCTTCATGTCAGCTGGCTGAAAGCGTTTGCTAAAGACTTTTTGTAGTATTTTTGTCCTTTTTCCGTCCCGATCGAGAGCTTTCTTATGCATCATCCCCGTACGTTTTCTCTAATTGCTCTGAAAATACGGATAACCGTCAGCGCTGTGGAGAAAACGCTCTTTCTGCGCTGAACGAGGAGAAAGCTGTCAGTGCTCCTGACAGGCTGCCTGTGGCCTGTTTGAAATTGTATTGGGATTCACATTGAAGGAAATGAGCAGCATTCTGATGCTCTCCGGCTTTTCTTTAAAATGAAAAAGACACTGAAGTTTACTTCTGACCTTGATGTGTCTCTTCAGGCTTTGATCCTTCAGTGTCTTTTCATCACACTCATATCCTCTTTATTTGTTGTTGCTGCCCATCACTCCTCTTTCTCTCCCTCTCTCTGTTTCAGCTATAGGAGGACTTCTGAAACTCTGTCTCAGGCGAGTCTGAAGGCTACAGCAGCTTTCACAAATATGGGCTCAGCCATCACCCGGAAGCTCGAGGATGTCAGGTGAGTCAGACGGGGAGATGTCAGCGAATCATATTTTGTAATCCTTTGAAAAGCCACAGTAAAAATGGTTCCGCTGTGCTGCACCTGTCCATCATATCACATGTGATAGAAATGTGTTCCTGTAGCTGTTAGAAGGCCTGAGCTTCTCTTTTCCTTCTGTCCTTACTCAGCGTTTTACATGAGCCCACACTCCTGTCTTTCTGTACTAACCACTAACAAAACTCATTTTAACAAGATTCAGAGTCAGGACATGTTTTTAAGGTACAACTTTAAAACTGGGGACAGTGTGAGACAGCTCGCCTGCTTCCGTTCATGACGCACCCGCAGGCCCACATGAAACGCATCATTGTTTAAAGCATAAGCAGTGGCTTCCATATCGCCTCTATATCCATTTTCTGCCTTTGTTTGTGTTAAACAAATGAGAAACGTGCGATAATCAGCGTCGAAACAGCAGAAGTGTTAGTAACTTGCAGCATTGCTTTTGCAGGTCACACTATACGTCTGATAAAGTTAGGTAAGACTGCTCACTTATTTAAGGCCAATTAAAGGAGAAATAAATCTTTTTTTTTTAATACCGTCTCTGTGAAATGTTTGAATGTGGGACTGCAGGGGTCGTTCTTCTGATCGATTTCAATTTGCATGAATAACTTTGACATTTTCCTGCATGTTTTTTTTTTTTTTTTTTTAATCAAATTCTGCAAAATGAACTGAAATCAGGGGTGTTTTTATGCACTAATGTGTTTTATTTAAATCTAATTAGCCTGTTGCACCACTTTGACCAGCTTCTTATTAAAGGGCATATGTCCCGGTGGGTTAGGTGTCAAACTGTGCTTTCAGAGCACCAAACGCAGCACTTCCTGTGAATTATTCCTGATTAAACCCGGCTTAAAAAAAAATAAATCAACAGCAGATTGTTGCATTTGAGATGTATCTGTTGTTGATCCTCCCTCTCGTGTCTTAGTGCGTCTCCCCTCCCCTGTCATCCTTCTTCTCTCTGGATTACTGAGCCGCAAACAAGATTATTAGTCCTCTCAAAGCTGCAGTGTGCTGAGAAGAGCAGCCTCAAAGACTCGGGGCTGGTTTCCATGGGGGGGTGGGGGCTACTGAGGGCCTGACAGGGGTCAGAAGAGTGTGTGTGCATGTGTTGTCCTTTTGTGTGTGTGTGATGACATGATACTCACCCATAACTCACAGGATTAACACGTACCCGCTGTGTTAATACACAATCGATCTTAATTGGATAAAGTGGGATTTATAGGATTTATGCACTCGGTAGAATAAATGAGGGTTTGTGCTGTATGTTGTGCTCTCTCGCTCTGTGCATGCTCTGCTGCTGCTGTGCTAATATGACCACTAACACTTCCTTCTTTTTTCCTCAATAACGCTGTCGGATAGCGTAAAGTCATTGCAGCACTCGGCTAGCATGCCCGTCATGAGGTAAGAGATCCCAAACCAGTTCGTGTGAATGTTGGAGGCTGCTCAGTGTCTGTGGGCGGCAGTAGACAGACAGAAGAGCGTGTTTCCTGTTAAATAAAATAAGGCCTGACAGCGTACCCTAATAATACAGAGAGACCGCTGGTGAAAGCCACCTTATCTGCTATCAGTGAAGCTGCAGCTTTAATAATCTCGCTCCGCCAGGCCGCTGCTGTTTCGTCAGGCTCACAGAGGTTTAACAGAAATCTAAAAAAAAAGAAGAAGAAAATACGAAGATGCAGGGAAACGCCCACCTGCACAAACCGCTCGCCTGGTTTTTGTTTTTCTGCACTTGGAAAGAAAGTTCTGCCCTAAATACGGCTCTGCTTTCACAAAACCTGGACACACACACACACACACACACACACGTAACCAGGCTTTGAAAGAACTTTATTTCTTATTTGCTCTGTAAATATAATGAAAAATTTCTCCTGGTGAATCCGAAAGTTCAGCTAGAGAGCGTACGCACACGAGAGGCTTTTCGGAAGACTGTGCTCTCGCCCTCTTCGCTCTGTATTCCCTTTGTGTGTTTGCATGAAAAACAAGCCCTCTTAGCACTTTCTCAGCTGAACAGAGAAGAATGGGGTCACTTTAGAAAATCCCGCATTGTGTGTATCGAGTATCAGATAACATGACCTTTAAAGGCTGTGCTTACAGTGGGTGTCCTGCTCTATTTTCCTTTTGAAAGGAAGACGTGTCTGCATCTCGTCTGGGTATGATTATGTGTGATAACTTCAGTCATCTTTTTTTTTTCTCTCTCTCCTCTCTGTCTTCTGTCTTTCTCCTTTCACAGAAACGCACCAACCTTCAAGTCGTTTGAGGAGAAAGTAGAGACTCTGAAGGTAACGGCTGGATAAAGGACCTTGATGCCGTCTGCAGACGTGCCTGTGTGGATGCAGAATGGCTAAGAGTCAGAAATGCACCATTATTCTGTGCACAAACTTTATTCCACTGCATTTTGGCATCACGCCGCAGTAATGAGGTCGCGCTCAGTTCGTGATCTCTTTTCAGTGTCAGTGAAAAGAGGAATTTGGCTCTTAAATAACTTCTTAATCGAGATTTAAAGTGAGACTTTGTGACTTCTGAGAGCACGCGGTGTCCTTGGTTTCTTAGTTAGATCTGTCGCTCCACGTGTCTGGTTTAAATAATAAAAATAAGATGGTGGATGTCAAAATGCTTAATTTGAGGCCTTAAAAACCAGCCGGTGATGTCAGATGCCCTCCCTGAATCAGTCCTGCTACTTATCCAGGCTTGGGACCAGCACTAGGGGTACAGGAGCTTTATGAATCCCCCTTAAGCAAAGTCTAAAAAAGAAGCGTTATTGTTTAGCTGGCTAAAGGCTTTCAGTCTCCTTCATATCCTTAGTAGTGGAAGCTGTGATATTATTTGACTCATTCAGCTCACAAAAATGTTGTGCAATATAAGTTCCCAGAGTTATTTAAGGCTCATGTAACACTCTCACTGTTTTCAGCCTGGTTGCGTGAGATTGAATGTTGATGTATCTCCTACTGCAGTTTGATGAGACGGTGTGCAGGGTGGGTTGGGTATCTGGTGATGTTAGTAGTCCTGTTTATGTAGCGGGCCTAGAAGATGTCACTGACTGCAGGTAGCTGGATCCCAATTATCTTATCATCCCAATTAGTGACCCACTGTGCACTGGTATAAGTTAGTGATGAGAAAAACACATTTCTGTGCTCTGGATGAGTCACACCATCCACTACAAAGGATATGAAATAAACTGAAAGCCCCCCAAAAACAAGTCAGACGGGACGAGTATCACTACGGTGGTTGTTAACTTTCTCTGTGCCCCCTACTCAAATCTGAGAGGTTGTCAGATGATGGTAAGAAGATGATGTTAAAAATAAGCAGAGATTATAAAAATATAGCAGTAAAATGCAACATATTGCATTAAATGTGACAAGTTTAATGCTGCAGAAAATTTTTGATCTTGGGATTTAGCGTGTAGAGCCGTAAAACAAACATTTTAAGTTGAGTTAATTATCTTAAAGCGGAGCGCACTCTCGGCGCTGCTTTTTTAAAGGTGACGGCTTCACTTAAACATTCTTTTATTTAAACATTAAATGTTGCCACAGCCTAATAAATGAGGCCTGATCAAAGTGAGATTCATTTCATTGGTTGTACAGATGCTGGTGTGTGCTCTCTGTTCTAGTAGCTGTAATTCCAGCAGAGTAAAACCAACGTTGTTTTCTTTCCTCCTCCCTCAGACCAAGATGACTCCATCACCATCCACCAGTGAGACCGGCATCCAGGACGACGGTGATTCTCCAACCGCTGAGGCTTCGCTCAATCAGCCAGACAACTCGCCCTCCCAGGAGGAGCCGATGCACTGAGAGGGCCTAACCACTCTTGACCCCTCCCCAGCGCCTCCTCGCTCTCTCTGTCGACCCTCTAACCCCGCGGGCCATCTACACTCTCCCCCTAAACGCTGCGTGCCAGTTTCCCTTTATTGGAAACCAATGACTCCCTCCCCCCCCACACTCCCAGCCTTCCTTGTGATCTAATTGTCGGATCTTTTCTCATGACACGTGCTCTCACTTGTTAACCACCGCGGAAAGTGAAAGCATGGGATGGGTGCAGGCATGTGGTCTTTCGCTGTGTATCTTCGAGTCTCTTCAGGCTCACTGTGGGAGAAATCCTCCCTGCTGTGCCACTTTTCCTCTTCCCCTTCATCTTCTCCCTCTCGCACTCCTCATGCCTCTGCCTAACCTGCCAAACGTGCCCCAATTTAATAGTTTTTTCTGTATAAACGTAACAATTTTTGTGGGGTTTTTTTTTTTTTTTTTTTTTTTTTTTTTGGAGAGTAGAAAATTGCACAAAAAGTTTTCACTCGTTTAGTGAAGGATTTACACATTGGTATGTGAACCAGGCAGTTGTAGGCTCCGAGCTTCTGCATGGCCCTGTGTTATGTGTTAGTTGTTGTTATTAGAAGCACTCGTTTGCTCTGCTTCCAATTTGGGGTCTTTTTAAGTTTACCTTGTTTTGGGGCTTTTTTTCTTTTCTTTAATTTTTCTTACAGCACGATTGCAAAGTAATTTAACACTGCGTTCAAAGAACAAAATGTAAAAATGTATGCCTTTCAGTGTCATATGGGTGTGACAGCTGGTGCGAGTACTGTGGGTTAAATTAGTCAGTTTTTCACAAGTGCAAACACCGACTCGAAAATAGGAATTTCAGAGCACAGGATGGGGGTGAAACACACACACACACACACAAAAAAAATCCCCCCTTTCTTTGCCTTTGTGATGATGTTGTCAGAGAACGATCGCCACGCTCAGATAGTTACAGGAAAACTGCCAAGATCAGCAGAACAGAGATAGACCAAACACAGCGTCAAGGTTCAGCCTTGACCTGAGGTGAAGAGGGAAAAAAAGAGCCAGAGTCAATATTTAAACACTTCATTGTTCCTGCGTGGGAGGTAACACCTAAACCTCCCCATGCTGTGTGTGATAAAACGCCTAGCAAGAGGATACTTCACTGATATGAAATAATATTGTAACAGAGAAGGTTTCCCTCCCTATTTTGAATATGCGCACTAAGCTTAACAGGCTTTTTCTTGCTTTTTGGGGGGAAAGTTGCATAAATAATTGAAATTCTGATTCTGGTGGTAGAGTTGTGGCAGACTGCACAGGTACATACAGTATTGGGTAAAAAAAAAATGCTGCTTTCAGAGATCAATCACAGTTTCTGAGTCTTGAAGGTAAACTTAGTGGTGCATCTTCAGTGAACACTGTTTTCAGCTCGCTATTGATCCTGCACATCCTAGAAACTATTAAACTACTGAACAATGAATGAATCGAGTTGCGTGCTACCTGCGGGTGCCGATGGAGGCTCAATGAACCTCGAAGGGCGAACAGAGCCAGTGTGGAGTCAGCCAGGGCTTCCTCTGAGACGCGAGCGTAACTAAACTACTGATTTGTAACCCTTCCCCTCTTCTGGATGCGCGACCAACCTTGTGCAAGTCTTCTCCTGCTGGTGGTCCAATCGTGCGTGTGATTCAGCTCGCCCTCCGCCGTTAACGTCGCCACGCAGACTAAGGGTCGGGAACACTGCTTTCCAGCCATGAGCAAATTTGTTGCAGCCTTTTATCTGAGGCGCTTTTATTTGGAGTCGTTTATTCAACACACACACACACACACACTTTTGTTCATGAATGGAACCATGGAGACAAGAAATGCACTCTAATTAAAAGACTTTTGAAGTAACCTGACTCAGTGCTCATTGACTTCATGTGGAAGGAGTGGGGAGTCACTCAGGCAACATTGCTTACCCCACTGTGTTTATTCATTAGTTTCTATGATGTCATTTTACATTAAATACACAAATATTATGGAGCTGCAATACCTCAACTGAACACAAGAGGGCAGCCAAGATCAGAAGCTCTGCTTGTGGTGCTTTTACGTCTCAGTCCGACCCAGACAGCCTGGAGCCTGCTGCTGAACTGACTCACAGTCAGTACTGCTGCCTGTCACAGTGAGGGGAGCTGTAGGAGAAGTGAGGAAGTCAGAGGCGACAACAGGCCTAAAATGTTTGTAACCGGCTTCTAAATATATAAGCAGCAGTTTCAGTGACACTAGAGATGGAAAAAGTTGAAAATACTGATCTGATCAGCGTTTAAATCAGACCTAAGTCTGGGCTAAAGCAGCGGTAAAATGAGAAGTATAAATTTAGAGTTGACTGCAATAATATGACTAACAAAGCAGTTGGTATTTGTATTTAATTGTTGTTCCTACCACAGTACTGTGCAAAAGTCTCGAGTCACCCCTCATTTCTTTATATTTTGCTTCCAAGGAGCCAGACTTTCTTATAAAGTGGTCTCGAGCAATAGTTCTCCAGGCTTTCAAAGGTTTTCTTTACACATTGGCTGTTTTTTTTTGTTTTGTTTTTTTTCCCCCCCACTCGTTTTCAATCCAGTCCTCATGCCTGACCGTTTTCAGAGAAATGTTTGTTTAAGCTACATAAAACTGACCCAAGTCCACATAAAATATGGATGAAGGAATATTCAGTGTACAGACAACTTTGCAAAGAAGTTTAAATTGTATCTTTAGACATTTTGTTACCAGCAGCTGGTTACAAAGACTTATTTGCTCCAATTTCTTGAATGGAGTCGCAGTTTTGCTGCCATAAAACAGTATTTTTGAGCCATTAACTAAGAACTTATGTATCTCAGCACGGTGTGCACATTTGCCCCTAAAAAACTTAAGGAAACTGGACAAGTGGAGGACAAAAGAAGTATTGGTAGGCCTGAACTATCTACAGCAGCTGAACAGTAGCTGAAAGTCACGTCCTTAAGAAATGGGGAAGTGAAGGGAATCTTATTCTGATCCACTATGTAATACTGGCATCAGATCAGCAAAAGCTTCATTTGTCAGCATGAGAATGATCCCAAACACATGGCCAATACAGTAATAGCATAATTGGACAGAAAACGACCATATCAGTCATGGATTGGCCTTCCCAGAGCTCGGATCTCTACATTACTGAAGCAGTGTGGGATCAACAACAGAACAAAAGGGAGCCGACATCCGAAAGTGCTTCAAGAAGCCTGGAAAACTGTTCCTGAAGACTACTTAAAGAAATCACAAGAAAGCCTGAACTCTTTTATCCAAGCTGTGTTGAAGAATAAAGGATGTCATACCAAATATTGATTTTTGAGCTTGTTAGAAATGTACTAACTCTAAAACTGATCTGTAGACCTATATTACTTCAAATAAACAATCTTAAAGAACACTGTGTGTTATCAGAAAGCATGTGTGGTTAAACTGCACTCACACAGAAGCGCCACATTCAGGAGAAACGACACACCGACAGCAGCTAACAAACAGCTGCCAAAAAATCTTTATTCAGTTATAACCAGACGCCTGCAGAAACGTGTAGTCACGCAGATCGCTCTGGAGAAGGTCTAAACTCTACACCGAGTCAAACAACAACAGCACCAGAACGCACTTTGTCAGTAAACACAATTTTACAACAAGAACGATGGCGTTTTCTACACACACAGAGATCAGATAAGAAAAAACAAAATGGTACAGGAGATTTAACAGTCAGTGTGCACCGATTCTTCTCAACCGGAGAAAAATCATATATATATATCGATAGAAGTCGTTTGATAATATCGTGGAAAAGAATGCCATAATAATAATAACATCACTGGTGCAATAGAGTACACATTTTGTGATAGATCTTTACTGCAAGTGCTTTGTGTCGTGTGCTGTGTTCACAAAGGATCCCGTGTAGACTCAGTGTGTGACACTGACAGCTGTTGTTGTCGTGCGAGTTATGAAGAAGCAGGCCGGTTTAAATGTGCAGAAAGAGAACATTCAGTCGAAACATGGCTTAGTGTGTGTAAGGTCCAGCAGGCAGAAGAAAAAAAACAAACCTCCGGGAATCCCAAATAACAATTTGGGCCGTTTTGGATTTCTCTTCTTAAGAGTTGAACGAGAAGATCAATACGCTGCTATGAAGGGAGACATTAGTGACACGTACCACAGGGGACCCTATAGTATGTGTCATTATGTGGGCTCCCAGGGTCCCGTTTCCCACTTGTGTGTAGCACAAAATGGGAAATATGCCGTGGGGTTTTGTGGGAGCTAGTCAAAGCAATGTGTGTTCCCCAGCACTGGTTAAAGTTTTTCAACTGAAAGAAAAAAAAAAACTATTTTAAAACCTCTGAGTTAAATAGTTTAGAGCAGGGATGTCAAACTCATTTTCCATCGTGGGCCGCACACAGCGCAACATCTTTCTGTCAATGTGAAGAAGTTTAACCAAACATTTACAGAGCAAATCAGTTTTTCCACACGATAAAGTTTTTCTACTGTAGTAAGTGAAATGAAATCTGTCAGCGCGACTCTTTGGGCTCAAACTGAAAGAAATTATAACTAAATAATAAAGTGGGCAGCTCATCGCTCACACTATGATAGTATGGGGAAGGAAGAAGCTGTAAAACGTATGAAAACACTGTTAAAAGTCCAAAATTTATGCCATCTTTCCTCCTTTTCAAAGCCACCCAGATTGGAGTCTTTGCCGGCCAATTCTAGCCCCCATGCCTTATGTTTGACACCCCTGGTTTAGAGGATGTGGGTAGGTCAGTCTTGCAGACACCAAAGCCAGCTCGTCTGCAAGCCAACTTGTTGCGGCACGTTGTTCTATAATTTTATAATAAACAAGCAGCTGGTATCGATCTTCTCTTCAAACTTCATGATAATGTGAATAAGCATATTCCTACCCTGCAAAGAGAGAGAGAGAGAGGGGGGGGGGGTCATTTCTGACTTCCCAGACACCAGTCAAGCATCAAACCGTAGTGCATGTTCCTATCATCACTTCCTTCTTTGCACTCTGACACATGTGATCGGCCCCACGGACATCTGAGACCTTCTGTTGTGGCGCAAACATGCAGAACCGAGTCCACCTTCATGAAAACCAGAGCCTGCGGTTGCACAAATCTCTTTGTCTCGGGTAAAACTGACCCATGTCTGTCTCCTTCTTCTTCTCCTCCGTCACCCTCCCCCCGGCGCCCTCACAGTAAAAGGCAAGCTACCGATTCCACGGACAGCAGCGATTCTTATCATCTAAGGTCACAGATGGGGAGCCCTGCGTGCGTGCCCCGTTTCTCATCGTCCTCATCAATTATTCAAAGACTCGGACGCACGCGTACGCACAAACAGCAGCAGCTCCCCCCGCCCCCTCCCTCACGCGCTCAGCCGATAACACCTAACATCGTCTGCGCTCTTGACTCAGAGAGGCCTCCGCGTCCTGTAAACGCGGAGTTACAGCTCGTACTGGTTGCCTGATGGAAGGTGATGCTCCGCAGATGCCAGTGTGTGTGGTAATGAATCACGCAGGCGGGCGTTGGGCTGGTGTGAGGAGCAGAAGTGTGTGTGTAGGGCGGTGAAAATTCATGAGGTAAGACAGCTTGAACACTGAAATGTGCATTTATGGTTGCAGGAATGGCTTGACCAGGCTTTGTAGGGAGTAGAGGTGTACAAACACACACACAGACACACACAGAATAAGCTTTTGTGCTCACTTTCGCAACACAAACACACAACAGGAGGAGGTATAAATGCTACATTGAGCAGATGGGACATACCTCGGGCGGTCATTGGAAACACACTCCATCATCTCTCTCTCTCACACACACACAGATGCCGATAACTCCTTAGCGGATCTGTGTTTTTGGACCAGCGGCCCGGTGAGACATGAGCAAGCTCTTCGCATCGTCACATGATGAGATCTGAAGCCACGGGGACATACGCTGAGCAGCAGGACCACATATTGCCCCCATGATCTCACTCAGTGGGCTTTCACACCTCTTTCACTCATATTGTGTTTGCTTGCTTGCGTGTGTGTGGAGATGAGAGAGGTCTGTGTTGTGTTACATCACTGTTTAATGCGTGCAGTGACAGAGGCCCAAAAAACAGGCGACAAATGTGTTGTCGCTGGTGTACGGTTGCATATTATCCTAACAGATCCTGCTTGATACATGATGCCGACTGATATAAATGATGCGGTTGCTTGAGCGATGGATGAAAACCAGAGAGCATCGCCAGTTTGGAAACAGTTCGTACCTCCCCAAACTGGTCTGAGCTAAATCCCTACATCGGCTGCATAGCGCCCATCCCCGTCTTTAGACTCCCCCCCTCGCTGCGAGACGCCAGCTTCGTGAGAACATAATGCTGCTACTCCTGATGGCACAGGCGGAAGGAGGCCTGCGAGAACGATACTGGAGCTCATCGTGAAGTTTTAAGTGGCTTCCTAGGACTTATTTTCAGCACATATAGAAGGAAGAAGAGACTTTGGGAGACTAGTGTTTCTCTCAGAGCTGACGGTGTTTGAGATATCAGAGGGGGTGTTACAGGCTCATAATGCTGACTGGAGGAGATACCAGAGGAAATCCTTTTGTCTGGTTTAAGGTGGTACTTGCAAAGATCAACTGATTTCCATCTGAAAACTGTATCTTAATCAGTCAGCTTGCATCCAAATGCCAAAGGAATAGATCATCAAGAAAGTCTTTATTTGTTTTCTTGATGAGAGTCGAGAAAACCTCTGAAGCTTGTGGAGAAGTTAGCCTGTCAGCTTAACTTAAACTCCAGACTGGGAAAAACAGAAGGAGCTCGGTGCACTCTGCCACAGCAGCGCCTCTGACGGCTCAGTCACACTAGAGCAAACACAGGACATGGTAACCTCCTTGTGAGTAGGTTAAAAAAAAAAAAAAAAAGCCTTTGATCGCCGGGTTATTGCACTGAACTTTTTCCAAATTCGTCACCTGATTGCAAGAAGGTGAGGCAACCAATATCACTTTTGATCGCAAGGTGAAACAATTAGTCTGACTCCAACCACTCGTGGGCAGATTGGAAGGTTTGCACATAACTGTCATGTAAAGTCTTGATTATACTCCACTGCAGACAAGGAAAAACTGGAGACCCGAGGATTGAGCAGTCAATCTGACATCTGCTTGAAGTCCGTCACTTTGGCAGGGTGCATAGATGGTGCTTTGTCATGTAAACTCTGATCGGTCACAAAACTCAAGCAGGCACTCAGATGTCTGTACTAACAGCTGATGATTAAATTTACCTCACAGGGACTCGAGTGGATCCAAGCGAAGTCCCTGCTTAATTCAGAAACGCAGACAGATTTCTAGCACGCTGCACCCAACCTGAGCCAGTCTGCATCCATGACGCGTCTCTTTGCATTCGGAGTCTCGACTGAACTGGTTCCCATTGGCTATATTCCTACTTACAGGTTACTGAGCGCCTTTGTCATTTTGCAGTTAAATCATTGTTCTGTCTTCATGTTTCAGATCTGTGAGGTTCGGACTGGACTTACAGAATTGTGATATTTGCTGCTTCATCAGTGAATCGCTGCATTAACACAGATTGGATGTAACTTAGCGAACTTGGCCCTGTTCAATCTCAGATTGTTTCAGTTTTATCGCAATCTTCATGCACCAAAGTCACATTGAAGACATGGTCCTCGTCATTGATGCAAGCTTTTCGAAGTCAATGAGATCGCAGGTTCTTTGCACACGGCTGCAATAATTTTGGTCACCCTGCGCTCTCCACCCACTGTTTTCTCTAGTGTGACTGTTCTGTTTTGCAGTGACTGAATTTATCTATAAATGGCATCCACCTGTTTAATGGTGCGGTGGAGCATTTCTTCACCCAGACTTGTTGCTTTCTGCGGTGCTGGTGGGAGAGCTTGTAGCATCATAATTGCTTTTCTTTTCAGTTTGGTTACAGTCAGGCAACAAAACTGATTGTGGTTTGGGTTGAAATACAAAACTTAGAACTAAGAAACAGTCTGGGCCACAACCCTGCTGACACTGGCAAATTATTGCTTTTTATGCTTTGGTTTTTGTGCAGCTCAAACAAACAAATGGGTCATTTAATTTAAGATTAAAATGCACTGGAGGTGGACTTTGATGCACACCAACTCAGCCTCCTCCGTTTCTCCCAGTCTCTGTGTCACAGACAGAAGCCGAGAGCCAAAAAGTGGACAATAGTGTGCCGCTCCTGGAGTTCTGGCATGTGCCAGCTGCTGCTGGGACTGCTCCATAGTACACGTACTGGACTTGCAAACATTTCAACCACAAGGACACAAAGTGTCTGCAGTGTTGAGCGCCGCGCCATTGGACACTTCCGGATATCGGCGTTGCTGACATTACCTTCATATACTTTCACTTCCTAGCTTCAACAGAGCAAAGATTTCTCAAAACGCCTTCGCTGCTTAAAGTTTGCTCGACGCCTGGCAGCTGAATCAAAAGCAGAACCGACCCCGTTCAGAAAATGACACCCTAAGCACCTCGGCGTAGAAGAAACATCTCCCAGCCGCGGTCGCCGGTGGTAACAGATGAGGAACTGTTTGAGATTTTACAGCCCAGCTGTGGCACCTAATGCACTGAACAGACTCTGGAGCAAGAAAATGTGTTGCATCTAGTTTACAGTCTGGAAACACATATCAAACATTTACATTTAGAGGCTTCAAAAGGATAGAAAAACGCAACAGACCGTGGCGACCACGTCAGGGTGGAGAGCGGCCGCTGCCAAACAAAGTCCCCTTTGCAAAGTTACTTAAACATCTTAAAATCGGGGAAATGTTGTTTTAAATAATCACCGTGTTTTAGCGAACTCGCGGTTAGACCTCTCAAATCATTTTGTACCGTGTGTGGTGTAAACAGTTGATTCAAAGTTTGACAAGTACCACATGATTCAAGCCTCCTGTGACTGATGTCCACACATGGGAAACATCGGCCTTTGCGAAGCCTTGAGTGTCTTTTCAATCCAGCTTCCCGAGGGTGGTGCATGCAGGAGGAGGGACGACAAAGAATTCGTCCTCACGCCGGCATCCAACCAGCTGAGGAATCGGGTACTTTTAAAGAGATTTGCAAACAAAATCGGGGGATTTTATTTTTAAGCAAAACTGTGACGTTTTAGCTAAAAGAAAACTGAGATTGCACCGGCTGCTCTCGAGTCCCCGTCCTGGACGCCACAGCACAAGTAGAGCACATTTATATAAAGTCATGTTTTCCCATAATTTCCTTATTTGCATGCACATGCAGTATTAAAAATACAGTTAGACCAGAGCAGTGTATATATATATATTTATATATAGAGATATATATATATATATATATATAGAATGTTTGAAAAAGGAGTGTAAAAATCCAGTGCGACAGTCATTGAGTTCTTGAGGTCTACATGATTGTAATCAAAATAAAACAGCCAGTGAGGTGATCCAGTTTGGAGAGAGGGCCGAGCTCTCTGTTGCATATTCGAGTTCAAACTGAGGAAGCTGCGGCACAAATACCCTGAAAACAAAGACTGAGCGCCGTCTCGACTGTTTAGCGAATTAATATTCCGAATGATTAAAAATCCAATGATAGAATTCCGGCTGACGGAAAGTGAATTTCTTCTCTCTGCCTGATCGCCTCACCTTCACGCCGAACCCGAGCGATGCCCGTTGAGGTTTTCCCGTGGAAGCCGCTTAGCAGCTCAGCGCTAAAAATGGATCATCTCACCGACTGTTTCACATGCCGTTTGCTGAAAACGAGGCTTCCTTGATTTCCCAAACATATCGAGATTGCACCACGACAGCGATTCTTCTTCATGTCAACATATATTTATCTACAAGCCCTTACACAAAGGGGAGAGAGGGTTCATGTTTGGGAAAGCAAAGAGAAGGAAAAAAAACTAAACAAAAAACACATTGGAAACACAGTATCATCATCATTATCATCATCAGGTTTGGATCAAAAAAATAAGTTTACAGCAAAGAGTAGAAAAGTCACTCGCAGATATCTTGCAACATCTTTCTTTCTGGGACTGAGACGGGGCTAAAGAGGCCTCTGAACACGACTCGCAGGAGAACTCAGACTAGCCAGCACCAGAAACATTCCTCCAGAGTTTCTCAGAGCACAACGCTGCGACGGCTTGAGGTCCGATCTAGAAACTCCACACTCATCAAGGCACATTCAAGACTCCTCCAAAAGGTAACCACCAGAAATGAGAGGTGGTGGTCGAGAGGGGGGAGCAGCTCCTGGAAACACACACTCAGGATTTCTGAGCGTTTCCCAAAGCCATTTCACCCATCCTTCCACCCTCCTCCTCCTTATTCACATTCCTGAATGAATGAAGGACGGACTCGAGAAGAGGGCCCCTACCCTTTTAAATCGACAACAAGAACAACAACGCTGCCCCCTGCTGCTGCAGTGGCAGCTAAAAAGAGGCAAAGACACACACCCAAAAAAATCCTGCCACTTAGCACAGCAGCCATAAAAACCAGGCCAGAGAGTTGGAAGGCTCTGACACTGCAAACACACTTGTTCCCCAGTCTCAGCAGAGCGCCACCTGCTGTTAGCCTTGCAGAACACTGGGGGGTCTGTGATGCGAACTGCAGGGCGCAGGGGCAGATAACAGCACCGTGGGCTCACGCGCATTATCGCCCACTAGACGTGGGTGGGTGGCACGTCTGCAGACAGAGCTGAGGTGGGGGCCGGGGAGGGGAGGCCACCTGACCAAAGGCACAGCCTGTCACTTTAAATAAAAAAAAAGTAGGAATTTTGATCGTATTATAGTTAGAGATATCACATCAATATACTGATACACACCGATACTGTAGCTTAGATATACTGTACTGTAGCATATATTGACCTCATAGGTGGATGATACAGGGTATATTAAGTGTCAGCCTCTTGTCACAAAAACAAGCGTCGTCACGTATGAAATATTGATCTGGCTAAGGATCAGCTTACACAAACGAGGGGTCCTCATAAAACTGTCAACACGTGAACTGCTGTTAAAGCTGTCACCGTTCAGGAGCGGTGACAGCCCAAAGTGCAACACACACACGCACACACACAGAGGGTCCCTCATAGCTCATAAGAGTTGATGTTTATATCGTCCGTAAGTAGAATAATGCTGTCTTGTTTTACTCGGCTCATAAATCACAGCTCAGCCCTTTAATAGGCAGCAGCGAAGTAAACACGACAGAGAACAAAAGCCAGACCAGCCGCTGCCGCTCCATGTGACAAGAAAACAAAAAACAAAACAAAAAAAGTCCTCATAAGTATTCATATGGCTCTCTCTCGAGCAACAAGCCCGCCTATCGTGGGCCTTTGATGCCACCGTTTTAATTCAGCTGTGTGTACACGTGTTCATAATGACAGCCCATTTCTGAACTCGTGTTTACGCCTCCACCCCCCAAAATCCCATCAGGTTTCAGGGCTGAGAGATCAGATTAATATGAATGAACAAGTTAGATGATCTGATTGGTGCGATGCTGCCATATGGTGTGTTGCACATCATTAACCTGTCAATTTGGGGGTAAAATGATGAACATCATGATCTTTTTTTCCCCTGCTATTTTCATCTGAATGGGAGTAAATTATAAATTATTCTGCATCTCTGTAAATATCTCCATTTGATAGTTAAATAACAAGATGCTGCAGGCATATATCTGCACGTTTTTTCAAATTTCATCATGCTCGGTGTGCGGTAAGAAAACCTGCCTGTTTACTCACTCCATCCAGAGCCTTTGAAGGTCTTCATCAGCACTGATAAAAGGCAAATTTAAAAGGGGACCTATTTATTATGCTACTTTCCTATAATGAGCCACACTTGTATTCTCTGGTTCTGCTAGAGTAGCTTTGCATGACTCACAGTTTGAAATAATCCTTGTTTATATTACGGGCTACAGTACAAGCCTGATGAGTTCAGCCCCCTTCATTTTTAGCCAGCTTTCCACCGATTGGCTGCCCCTCACAAGCAGCATATTTTAACAGCTGGTGGGTGGGGCTTCTGTCTTCTGAAGCCTGAGCTTCTGGTTGGCTGGGATCACATTTGTTAGTCTGATTATTTTAATATAACTGCAAAAGTATATGTGACAAAAATAAGAAAAGAACACAACAGGTCCACTTTATTCACTTAATTCCCATTTTAAGTTACTTTACAACCCATAAGTTTGTAACTTAGTTCCCATTAGTCCTAATTTTACCAGCTGTGGTGATTATTAATGAACCAATTATTAGACTGTTATGAAACGAGCCCTCCTGCACGGTGAATATTTGATTCTTTTGAGTAAGTTTTGAAGTTCAGACTCGAGCAGACCGAGACTGCACAGCTGAAATAAAATGAGAAAAATCAAATTCAGTTCAAAGATCTGCAGTTCAATGAAAACTGAACCTGCTGATGAAGACTGAAAGCTCAAGGACCAGTGAGTACATGAACTGTGATTCGAGCATATTTTATCAGCTGTTATTCTGAAGCCCTTTGTTGTTACAGAAAATAACTTCCAAGCTTGAACATAAGAGCTCAGATTCAATGTGAAATAGAAAATAAGCCGATTTAATATTCTGCTGGTGTTTTCCATCTATTCACAGGGCTGAGCAGCAGATACGAGGAAACGGTCATCAATAGAAGTCACCAAAATAAAAGCATTAAAAAAAACAACTGTGTATTTTTGTTTGTTTGTTTTTCGGGTGGGGTTTTTTTTATTTTATTTTCATGTTCTACAGCAAAACAATGTTTACAAAATGGAGTTAATGGAGAAACAGCACTGCGTTGAGTGTTTAGCACCTCTGTTTCTCCTCCCGCCGAGGGCACCAGGACGTACAGCATGCAAAGACAAACCCTGGCAGAGTGTCTCTGAAAGCACCGTCACGCCGAGGCCATGTTTGGGCCATCGAGATGTTCTCAGATCGGGCCACGGTCCACAAAACAAATCCCATCGAGCTTCCCCACGATCCAAGAGGGGATGGACGGGTTTCGGAAATATGGCAGCAAATATATCTTTGAGGTAATTTTTTTTTGGATCACCTCTAAGCGAGGGAGTGAGATGAGCTTATTTTGGCCAAATCTTATTGTCAGCCATGAGATCGGCTCGACAACCCAGAGAGAGAAAAAACTAGCTGCCTGGAAATGCTGCCACTGTAATTATCCAGTGCTCTGAATGATCTGAACTACTGAAGGGACTTGTTTCTGGACAGGACCCTGACTGAATCCGATTGGCTGCCGAATATATATAAATATATTTTAAACATCAGTGGAGGAAAATGATCCAGACGCTGAGACGGAGAAGCCCCATTCAGCCTCAACTAAAACATCCTTAAACCCCAGTGCGGGCAAATCAGGAGTGGACGAGACAGAGAAACGCCACGGGCCATTAGACGCTTCAGGGGAGTGCAGGGGCATCGAGCTTCAGCAGCACCCCCCCCACACGCGCTTCGCCTGGGGCTCCTTCAGAGTTCACACACAAGAGCCAGCGAGCGTACACACGGGCGCAAACACACTGAGGTGTCAATCAAGCTAATTGCAGGCGGGCCTGCGTGACACGGGCGGGGAAAGATGGGGGTGGCGGAGTGGCAGAATTGGAAATATGATAAAGGTTTTAATCAACTGCAGTTTTTGACCCAGCGCCGGCAGTGGAGAGCGTTAACGTGAAGGAGCTCCAGGCGGGAACGTGAGGGTCACGCTCACTCAAAAGAGCCTAACGAGCTTAGTTTATGAAGACGATGACGCCACATAAGAGTCTCCCTCAGCAGAACATGAAAACAAAAATCATAAACACTTCATATATATATATATGGATGTGTATATTCATATGTATGAAAATTAAAAAAACAAAAAAAACAAATTAGTTTCATTTTTTTAGTTTTGAACGCAACTGTTTCTTTCCAGATAATAGATTTGACTTAAACAGTAACATGTTCACATGATACCAAAACCTCACTGTAATGACACAGAAGGAGCACAATGGCCTTTCAAAGAGTGACTTGAAGGCTGCGCCTACAGCGGGGACAACAAAAGCACGGCTCGTTCATAAGGTGGCATTTGTGATGACCGAGGTCGGCGGTCATTAAAACGAAAAAGGAGCGTAAAAGGAAAACAAATATATACAGAATACAGGAACAAACTATAAGCAGCTGATCAAACGTAAGAGAGCGCCACAACTTTCAGGCGCTTAAACTGGACGAGCGTGTGTGAGTTTATCAGCTGGTGTTGGTTTTTAGTAACTCTGATGAAGCCTCTTTGTGCGCGAGTGTGTGTGAGAGAGTGTGTTTGACAGAAACCCTCCCAAAAAAGGTCGAGGCTTTCAGGACGATCTTAGAAAGCAGATCGAAAGAGTTGGTCCGCGTTCGTAAACGCTCGGGCCTCGTGATTCTGTTTCCTGGCTTTGAGGCAGAAGAAAGGAGGCTGGAATTCAAACTAGATAACCGCATTTCAACCTCCTCTCACCTCAGCAGCCAATCACACGGACTCTTGTGAGCCAAAGCTTTGCGTGCCGAGTGAATTAAGTCAAACGCCAAAGGAGTGACTTAATTAAGTGCCGCTTTGCTCTCCCAAAAATGAAAACAAAAGCTTGCTGCAGAGAATTTAAGGGGGAGCAGCCGCAGGCGGGCGGACAAATATTATTACTCTTTCTGTAACGTCCAGTCAGGAGACGACGCGGAAACACGTCCAGCTTTTTAAAAGGGACCACAAAGGAACTCTGTTACACAAAAAGTATCTCACTTTGGGTTTTCAGCCCTCCCTTCTTTTGGATATCAGGTCATCGGGAGGCGCCTTTGTGGCGAATGTAAACACAAACTTAATTTGTTGGAGTAAAAGTTGGTGGAGGAGGGCGATTGTGTTGAACGTTTAATGGCGTCGCATGCTGCTGACTTCCAGTGCTATGAGGAGGGTCTTTAACACACATTGTAGTAGCAGGTAGGTAAACAATCTTAGTTTCACCCAAAAAAAAGAAAAAGAAATAAATGACACCGACTACACTAAACATGGCACCTTAACCAAAAAAACCAAACAAAACGTGAAGGACAGGATAAAGTTTTTGGTTGCAAAGTTGTCATGAAAGATAGAAGCTGTTGAGATAGTGCTGCATACAGTTTAAGCTGCTGGTTTTTTTTGCTCTCTTCAGAATCACATCCCTGATAAAGCAAAGAAACAACGGATAGAAGTCGACGTGATCTGCTTTTGATTGTGTGAGAAGAAACCGTGTTTGTGTGTAGATCACTCGTATGGTCCATCAGCTTTCCCTGACTGTAAGTTGGATCTTCTGCTTTATTGTGTTTTTTTTTTTTTTTTTTTTTTTTTGCATTGGTCATTCATCTCGTGTGTGTGTACATGTGTGTGTGTGTCTTCCTCCTCCTTTCCGACCGTCCACCACCCCTTCCCGGCTATGCCACACATGCATTCCCTCGGGGCTGTCCGGGAGGCGTGAGGGACCGGGATGTTGGTGATAAAAGATCACCTCAAAGTCCAGAATTGGATACAAAGGGACGAACGAGTCGAAGGAAGAACAAAAACTGCAAGCTTTACCTCCGCGTGCTTTTCATAGCTTTCTTCAAACGGACTTCAGAGAGTTCCCTTCTTCTTTTGGATAAAAAAAGTGTTTTTTCCTCTAATCTTTTGAGAAAACACACACACTTAAAAAAAAAAATCTTTTGGAATTTTTCTCGACCCCCTTCTTTGACAAGACTTTCATTTAAAAACCAGAGCTGTACAAAACATAGAAAGATGCAACACTGAACCCAACATTAAAAAAAGAAAACAAAAAAAACTGCAGAAATCTTTTTTTTTTCTTTACACTGTTTAGCTGCACCAAGGTTTTCCCAAAAACTGGGAAAGAAGGGAATGGCGAGCCCACGCTGGGAATCCCGGACGGCGATGTGAAAGGTGACTCTGCCGTCCTGCGGTTGCTTCCACAGCTGGAATGGTTCAGTGGAGCTGACGAGGTTGGGTGGGGTGTGGGCGGAGCCGGAGAACGAGGGCGGGGCCATAGCTTGACGGACAGTTGCGATGTTGATCTGAAGAAAACCGAATGCATGCAGGATGACGCTCCCCCCCACTTTCCCCCTTGTTTTCCTCAGCTGGAAAACTGCAGTGCCTGTTTGTCTGGCGAGCTGCGGGGGACGATCAGTCAGTGAATCTCTGGCAGGCCTTCTTCCAGCGGCACGCGGTGCACCACATGTCGCGGTTCTCCATCCCGTACACCTTACGGCACTTCTTCCCCTCGCCACGCACCTTCCGACTGGAGGAGAGATGAAGACCAACAACACACGAAGCTGTTATATATTAACGACATAACAAACAACAGCACAACGCTTATAACTCTTATTCGTCTTGCCCAGATGCCCACTGCAACAAACTGATTAGCTCCTCTCCCTTTAAGGCCAGCCTCCCTGGAAAAAAGCTTTTCTCACTGGTTGCCCCTCAAAGCCACAGGAGGGTGGAGCTACTTAGGGACATCATCTATGATGTCATAACCAAGCAAAAAGAGCAATCCCGAGTTTTCAGCTCACAGAGATTACTGGTATTTACACTGACCTCACTATTAGAAACTTCGTCCGCTATAAAAGCATAAATTTGAAAACCACAACCAGAAAACCAGGAAGACTACAACATGTTAGAGGTTAACATGAACACATATCTATCTGACATGTTCCACATGTTTGCAGATGAAGTTGCTGTCTCAGCTTGTGTGTATCTTCTTCCTGACAACAGCGCATAGTTCCTCTGTGGGGTTCAGGTCAATGGCCAATCAGGTACAGCAATAACACGGTCAGCAAAATATTTGGCAGTTTTGGTACTGTGGGGAGGTCCCAAGTCCTCCCCACAGTACTCCAATCCTCCACTACAGCTCTCTGCAAACAGCCAGCCTTTACAGCAGTGACCTTCTGCGGCTCACTCTCCCTGTGTGGGCTGTAGATGATCGTCATCTGGAGGGCCGTAAAGCATGTGGTATTCCCCATGATTGTGGCTGTGTTTGCTGCACTAGACTGACAGGCACACACTATTTAAACCGTGTTTTATTAAATAACATGCTTTCCTCAAACTCGAATGTAAATGAAATATTCTAATAATGTGAGTCATATGTTTTTTTCTAAAATGACTGTAGGAGGTTGCCATAATTATCAAAGTTAAAAACAACTGGCTTCTGTTGCCCTTAAGATAGGCTCACCAGTTCATTATGGTTTCTATGTAATGGTAGTTTCTCTTCCTACATGGAAAACAGATTAAATTTCGGAGTCACACTTTCTTAAATAACTGATGGATCATATTCAACTTATTTAAACCGTGTTCACATTTTAATTTTTTAATGAGGTTTTTTTTTAGCTGTAGGCCAAATTATATTGGAAGAAATGTCCTTTGGTTTCTATGTAATGAGTTTGGAACAGATTAAATTTTCACTAATATCTGATGGATCATCCTTTTTACAGAGGTCCCAATATATTGGAAGAATTGTGCATAATCTGTCTCTCCCAACTGGTTCTTTTTAATTACGCCACTGACTGCAGAGATATATAAACACAAACCAGAGCCTTATTCCATTTTTCAAGTTGCACCAAACAAGCTGAAAGAGAAAGATTTAATTGGACCTTTAACTGAAGCTATAACCAGCCATAAGGTGAGACTCTGTGAGAGTCCAGTACCTGAGGGCAGCGGTGGCTCTGGGAGGGGACGAAAGCACTGCAATGGTCTGGGAACGTTGGTCACCAAATCCTTGGCTCTTACTGGGAGACACCTGGAGAACGAGAGCAGATCATGAATAAGAGAAAGACGAGCTGCGTGAAAGCAAAGGCTCAGCCAGGCTTTCTCACCGTGGTCCCGGTGAAAGTGACGGGTGGCGACTGCCAAGAGATGCTGAAACTGGAGCTGTTGGTGGGAGTGAAGCTGGTGGACGCCGAGCCGGCCGAGTTGTTGCTGCTGCTGGACGGGATGGACACTGGAGCCGTGGCCTGAAGGCAGAGGCCAAAGGTCAAAATATCACTATTTTTAACTTTTATTTAAATGCATCATATTGGAATACTTTTATTTCTTTTAGTGTTTGTTAATTGATGCAGAGCTTCTTTGTATGGGTATGTCAGACAGTGGTTAGTGAAATCCTGTTACGAAGCCTCAAGCAGAACATTTTTTTCTGCTTTGAAACTCGATTTAATGATCAAGCGCCCTAAAGCATACCTTGCTTTAATCTCTTTTTTGCTTCCAATTAAAGCCATAATTTATAAAATTATCATTTTGTGCTCAAGACCATAAACTAATCAGAAAAGTGTTAATGATGTCACAACCAACAGAGCTGAGGGTCTTTTCCCCATAGACTTAGTATCAACTGGAACCAGGGGAGTCTCCCCCTGCTGGCCATTAGAAAAAAAGGCAGGTGAATGACTTCACTTTTTTTACCCAGAAACTACACCTGTCTTTTACATACAGGCTATGTGTATACTGCAGGCTAATGATTGGCTGGAGGTAGGACCTCTTCATCTTTTCTGACACCAAGTTTACTATTACATTTTTCTGTTAAAAAAAACTCTTGATTTTATTATTTTCTAGGTGAGGTAGATTTTAATGGTCGGATAAATATAGTTTATTCAAAGAAGGTTTTTTTCAAGGCAGATTTTTGGCCTTCATCAGAAACATAACTACTCATGTTAGACCTAAAGCGTGCAGCTCTGCATTAATATTAGATGCACAGATATTAATGGAAAGCTAATGGCGGTTATTCTTCAAACAATAATCTAAAAACCGAGGCTAAAATAGATAAATTGTGTCATTTTTCAACCTTTAATTAATTATTCAAACCTGCTGCTTGTGTGTTGATAGACCGCAACTGTTAGCACAGCTGCTATAGGGAGGGAGGGAGCACAAGTCGCTGCGAGATCTTTAGTGTGTTTACGAACACTGTGACACATCGTCAGCGTAACAAGGACCTCGATAGTAATGTGTGAGAAACTGCGGGACGTATACAGAGCACATCAGTCTTCATCACCTGGTAGGCATGGTCCGTGTGGATGAGGTAGAGAGCGCTGGGTGCAGAGCGGCTGAGCGGCGTGGTGCCGCCGGCGTGGGGCTCCTTGGTGTCAGAGGGCTGCGTCGGTTTATGGGAGTCTGGCAGCTGGCTGACAGAGGGGAGAGGAGACGGGGGAGGAGGCGGGGGAGACAGGACAGAGGGCGAAGCTGGGGACAGGCTGCTCAGCCCGTCGGCCACCGAGTCCGTGTTCAGCTTAATCTCCGTGTAGTAGAAGTCCTCCTCGCCATCGCTGCAGTCTGAGTCACAGTTACGACTGGGAGACGAGCGCAGGGGCAAGACAGACAGAAATACAACATGAATGTAAATCTCCACCTAAAGGTCAAGTTTGCCATCTATCCAGTATCACTGGGACATATTACTCTGCTGATAACCCGTAAGTCATTAACCAGAGGCAGGATATGAGCCGCAGAGCTGTTTTAGAAGCTTTGAGTGGACTTTATCTCAGGTGTGTATGCAGAGTGTCTGTGTCTTACCCCAGGTGGATGGTGCGGATGTGTCTCTGAATGCCAGCGGCAGTACTCAGCACCTTGCCGCAGTTCTTCCACAGGCACTTGAACATCACCTTCATGGAGTTCTGCAGGAGACACACAGCACATCAGTGTTTCGCTGGCGCTCTGATGCCAACTTCAAAGAGTCACACGCAACAACTGCAGGGTACATAACAAGAAATCATAAACATGAAAGCTTCTTTTCTCTAAAGGATGTTTTTTAATATCTGCCATTATCACAGAAAAAGTTTATCCGCACTACAAACGTGTTCAGATAAAGGTTACAAAAAATATCATTTTATAGATTATAAAAAAACCCTTTTTCACTAACGAGCAGGTGTACCTAATAAAGTGGTGAATGTACAGTATAAACTCATTGATAACATCACAGTTCATTTAAGGCTGCACAGAAATGAAAATTCGTTCAGGTAGCAAAGTAGGTACAAAAAAATATCCACTGGTTATTATATATACTATTATTTCCATTTAAAAAGTGTAAAATTTAAATTGCAACTTGCACTTTCTTTTGCACATCACAATTTACAAATGCATAATATGCCATTTTATGTTAAACGAACAAACACGTACATAGAAATGACCAATTCTGATGTAGGGGTTGTTTTTAGAGTAAAATAACCAGAATTTACAAAATTAAAGCGATATATGGAGATAAATGAAATTTCTCAGATTAAACATGCTGCTGCACTGCCTCGCTAACACCCTGCTGGTATTCATTGTTCAACGTCATACCTGTCCTAGATTAAAATGCGGATATGCCATGTTTACGTTGGGAATTTAAAGGATTTAAAGGACTTTAAAAACGCAAGCGCCTTCATTTTCATCACAGAGTGATCAGTTTATGATACCATATTTGAAGTCTTAGCGTTACAATATAAAGTGTCATGAGATATGCTGTGATTTGAAATTACATAGAATAAAACCAGGGAGGAAAACAAAATAGACATACAGCTTTAATGCAGCATCTATCTCTGGTGTTACCGTGGACATAATGGCGGTGATGCTCCAGTATCTCTGATCTGCCTAATGTAATTAAACCACCGGCGTCCTAGAGAGACCGTGTATTGTTTTCATGGAGTAAAAGAGCCCCGTGAACTTCCTCCCTGCCCTCCTGCACTCTCGCTCCGAGCTATTATAAACGGTCTTATAGCCACGTCTGTCAAACTATTGTTGCGCAGGCTGATTTAATTTTGACAACATGTTTTATTTCTAATTTTCTCTGTCTTTCAGAAACACACTCTCACACATACACACAACAATCCCCCGATTGCATTGTTTTGTCTTTGCGTAACAAAAGCCGATTTTGTGTGTTGGCGAGCGTGTGCGCCCCTTTAAAGCAACATTTCACAGTTAATTAAATGGGGAGCCTCAAACGGTGCGGCGCTGCCAGGAGAAAAACAAGAGCACGCGAGTAGCATGTAGATAAGTTCACCAGGAAGCCTGGCATCTGCACGTATAGATTGTGTGAGTGCGACTTGTTAAGCCAACATTATCCAAGCTTTCGGAGACGCTGTTCATGCCTCCGTCTGCGCTCTATTCCTTTTTCATGTAATTCCTGTTAGTCACTCTTTCATTTTTCATCCACAACCTTCATCTCTCTTCCCGTTTCTCCCTCTCTCTCTCCTCCCTCCACGCCCTTCTTTGTGATGTTCCCAATTAACCGAGTACACTGCGCCAACGTGGAGCTCACTAAAGAGTCTATCGATTTTTTTTTCCCTTTTCTTTTCTTTTTTTTTTTTTAGAGGGCCGGCAGACTCTTTTCTGTTTGCCGTTGAGGGTATTAAAATCATTACTGTTTTTGAGGGGAGCTACACGTGAAGGCTGAGGAAGTAATTATTAAGGACAAATGTCTGGGGAGGACACACTCAAGCAGCGAGAACGGAAGAGAGAGGGGAGAAAACAGAGGCGAGAGCAGGGGAGAGGAAAGAATGAAAGGAGGGGTAGATGGATGATACCGTCGGCAAACTGGCACACAGGAGCGCCGATAAGCAGAGAGCCCCGAGATGAAGGCAGAGAGAGAGAGAGCGACGCAATATACGTCGGACAAAATAACGAGTGACAGCGTGGTGTAGATGTGATGAGCTGTCAGTGGCGCGTGGTGATGAGACGAGGTGAAATGATTAGTGTGAAAGAAAGTGTGTGTGTGGCGAGGACGCGTGACACGAAACTCAAGACCGGAGCAAAAAAGGCTTTGTGTCCTTTCCTGTCCAATTTCACTCTCCGCCTATCAGTCAGAAACTAAATTACATCCGTAACCTCACAGGTTAATATTGCAGAAGAGAAATCAACCAGCTCATGTACATGTGGCGGGATCTCAAAGACAAGTTCACGACCTTTATTCTTACCTCCAGATATGCGTGCTATCAGGATGAGTGCGACTGTTTCCTTTAAAAAAAGCTTTTAATGCACCACACGGTAACAAAAGTGAAGCCACAAGTGGCACAAAACCACCTGGGAAACACACCATCATATCTCCTTCCCTTAACCCCGTAACAGTGCTGATGTTGAACACTTAATAACTGCTACCATGTTAATATGGTTGTATCAGAAATACAACCATATCACAAAGTTCTTCAACAGTATTTTGAGTCTAAAAACACACAGTAACAAAAATTAAAGCCGAGTTTGATTCAAATCTTTATCGGCTTCGTCTCTTTTCTACTAAATTTACAGCGCCATCGAGATGATATTAGCATAAATTCAATTGACTCGAAAAATCGTGTTGGGAAAACATTGTGACAGCGTGAAGTGGTTTTCATCATTTTAAAGGGGCAATTGATGCTTGTCCTTGTTTTCTGTGTATATGATTTTACCCGTACAGCAGTGATGCTCGCATTAAAGATTTCAAATAACGAGGTCAACGCATGTACAAGTAATCCCTCACAGGGAGTCGGCTCAGGCTGCAGTCTGCTATAAACACTCTGTTTCATGTGTTTTTTGTCCTACTCTTGGCTCTGTCATTGAGTAAGGATATAGCTAATATGATCACCTCAGTGGCATCACCCTCCTCCACGCTCTCTTTAAAAGAAATGTGCCTTAAAAAGACCATCGGTGTCAGACAGGGGAAGTGCATCAAGATCACAGGGTGAGAGGCAGGGTACGCCCTGGACAGGTCGCCAGTCTGCCGCAGGGCTAACACAGAGAGACAGACAACCATTCACACTCACATTCACATGGATAATCTAGAATCACCAATTAACCTAACCCCACTAAACTCATGTCTTTGGACTGAAGCCGGAGTATCGAGGGAGAACGCACACAGGATTATTGCCCAGCTAACGGTATTCACCTTGCGCTTGCGAGGGATGGGCTCATCGAAAAGCAGGCTGCTCCCGTCCTGCTCATCCAGAATGGGGTCTTCAGGTCCTGCGGGGCCAGGCCCCACCCCTCCCAGGCTGGGTACACGGAAGGGCTTGAAGCTGTCTGCAGAGAGCGGTGGGGATGGTGTGGATGGGTTGGACTGATCGCTCGGAGCAGACCAGCTCCAGTAGCCCCCCGAGGAGCTGTTGCTCGATGGGGTGAAGGGTCCGGCCGAGCCGTTGTCTTTCCATGATCCACTCAGACCCTCTAAGAGACACAGAGGAACAGGAGATTGAGAGTTTATCTAACAAAAGCACAAACTTCTTCAGTTATATCTGTAAATGCTACAAACACAACAAAGGATGAGATCAAGACATCCAATTAGGTTCAGACAGCTATATTTGCACTTCACAAAAAAAGAGCCTCCCAGAAGCAGTCTTCACTATGACACAAGAAAATAAAGGTTACTCTCCTGTTGTGTGATCCCACCGAGACACTTCCAAGGTCTCCTTTTTTTAAGATCAAAGAAGAGTTTCTTTTGAATATCAGCCACAAAAGGCATTTCACTTAGTGAAGCAGGGGAAAACTTTGCAGAGTGTTCATGTGTGTGTGTGAGAGAGAGACAGAGACCCAGTTTGGTTTAGTGAAGCTGCTTCCTGGCAGGGTGCCTCTCTCTTCTCTCTTCACTTGTTTGTTCGGCAGAACATTTAACATAAAAGAGGAAGTGGCTCACTAGCAGCACAGGTTCTGAGTGGTCAGAACAACAAGACTATTGGTTCATTTGAGAGATATCAGTAGTGCTGTGTTCCGTGCACGCTGTGTGATCTCAAACTACATGACTACATTTAGATAAAAAGTGTACAGTTAGCATTTAAAGTCCAGTTTGTTCATCTGCGCATGACGTACGGCAGTGACACCACGTGCACGGTGGTTGGCTGCGCATCTGCTCAGCTGAAAGGACAGCAGGAGGGTTGCAAAGACCGTCTAAATGGTTTCACGAGATTGCAGTTATGGGGCATTTTGGACTTCCGCCACTATGCCGAGTGGCAGAGATCCAGACTCATTGTGCTTTTCTTTGGATTTCCACAGCTCATTGATGAGATGATCCTACAGCACAGCAGGTGGCAGTAATTTATCAACCTTAAGCTTCCACATGCATTCACAAGATAACAGCTGTGAGGGAATGAAACTCAGCGTACAGGAAAACACACAAATTATTGGCACGGGCTCAGCGACTTGTTTTAGTTCGCTTTTCATAAAACTTCTGCTATGTTATTAGAAAAATAGCCAAGTGACACATAAAAAGGAAATATTTACTTACGGCTGTTTATTTAGCACTAATGATGCTTACCACTGACTCTCACAGGTGGGCTCCTCACCAGCGGGCTGGTAGAGAGGCTCGTCAGTACCATAGCGGCCGTCACTTTGTCCATATCCACTTCCTCCTCCGACCGCCTGTGGAAACAGAAACAAAAGAAAACTTTACTGAGCATCTTCTGCTTCCAATCAGTTAAAGAGAAAGACCTTATAACTCTCTTCTTCACATAAAAGTCCAGACAATTACACTTTTTTCTTTTTAAAACGGGTAACAATAAACACACTACAGACACATTACCATTTACAGGAAGCTCGAGAGCTCAACATGTGTTTGTCTTCTTCGCGTTCCTTGGCCTGGTGTTTTTAGATGGAAAGCAGACCTTGAGGTTTCCATGCTGCTGCGATGACTGCAGCAAAAACTGCTAATTACATTCAAGTTGGGGTTTTTTGTTTGACTGATGCAATCACCCAGACACCATTAAGAAAAATAAACAGTTAACAGAAGACCCGCACAGATACAAAAATAAGTATAAATCTGAAACGATACGGTGTTAGAGCCCATATCATAAACACGACACTGGTGTGCAGTTTTACACACACTGCAGAGACTTTCACTTCGTCTAATTGGCTTGCGGAAACTGTAGACTTGCAAGATGGGCGTCTTAATCTTCAGGCATGTATTCCTAAGAGAGAGGCAATCCCTGTGATCAAAGAGATGTCAATAGCTTTATTTCTCACCGTATACCTGTAGTACATGCTCGCTATTACTGTGACAACTGCATGTGTGTGTTTTATCCCTGAGCAAGCGAGTCTTTGATCAAAATCAATTTTTATAACAATGATGAACTCTTCTGCTGGCTTAGAAGAACATGACATGCACCTAGTCTTTAATAGCCGCTTAGATCAAATACTGCGTTATACTCTGTTTTAATTGGTACACATATGCCACAGCTGTAGAAATAAACACTGTCGAACTTTTAAATTACTGTTGGAGGCTACACAAACGCAAGCCAAGGAGAAAATGCAGGCAGATGTAACGCTGCTCCACACTGCTTAAAGAGAGGAAAAGAAGGAGAGAGACCGTATAGCCCAATTTCCACAGGTAAAGCAAGAAGGAAATTTCCTGTGCATGCAATTTAAGTATAGTGCAGTTTCAGTGGTCTAGAAATGTCCTTTTGAGTCAGCTTAAAACAAAATAAAATACAAATAAAAAGTAGGAAACTGAAACTGCACAGGATGTTGCAGGCTGCAGACATTACACACTTTACCTGTGTTGTTAAAAAAACAACAACAATAACAACAACACCCAGCATCATTACTGATGCATGCAAAAAAAAAGAGAAAGAAATAAGAGGAAGTCACATAAAAAATTCAATATTGAACGTCTCTGCAGTGTTGCAGTTTTCCGCTTTGTGCATGATCCCACTGTTAAAAAAATAAAACAACAGGGCAGGATGGAAAAATGAGAGACTGGGGACATGTAATAACATTCACCGCCTCTTCTAATGGACAGAACAAAGCACCGCTGTCACACCCACCGCTGAATACCACAGTCAAAGGCTAGGTGTCATTCTCAGTGTTTATTTTTGGAAGGGTTTTGAGGCACACACGCTCGGTTTCAAGTTGACTCAGTTTAAGAAGCCAATAAACACAGCTGACGTGGAAACTTAAGGTTACTAAATGCATCCGTTTTCTGTGTAGATACAGAGAGGAAACAAAATGTGAGTCTAGCTTTATCTGCCAAAAGTTTTCCAGAGTGGAACCGGCCTGCAGAGAAGAACAAGGTGCGGTTTTGCTGCTTTGGCTGCAGGAAAAGGAGAAAGAAATTTTAAAGTCAGTGTAATTGACACCTCTCCTAAAATGTTTATACATGGAGAAAGACGACTGTTTATTCACTTAAAGAAGAGTGCAGCTGTTTAATGACTGCACTCTGATGAGCCACTGACGGGTCACGTCCATGCAGCAGTGAAAACACTCAAACATATATAGATGATCTCTACTGGGAATGCTTACTGGAAGGTAGTAAGTAAATCTGTGGTCTCAGGTGAAACGGTAACTAAATGTTAATTAAAAGCGGGTTTCATTGCCCAGAAGAGCGTTCTCGCTGACTCAAGAGTGGGCTTCTGGGAAGCAACAAGAGAGGAAGTGTGATCAGTCATTGATCAGCAATGTGTCTACCACACTGGCCTAGAGACCAGTCAGGGTAGGGAAACGTGTATATCCTGACAGGTTGGTGAGTGTTTGCTGGAGGCTCCTCCCCATTACCAGGTGAAAGTGGTCACAGTGAGGGTGCAGCGCCAAAAAGTTATTGTGATCTCTTTGGTCCCTAGCAGACTGACACGGTCGCCAAGGGTTTGCATTGAAGACACCAAGTGATCAGCAAAGACTCACCATTTACTCTCTGAGCTTTAATGAAAAAGTGTGAAACAAACTGGAAACAGAGAACCTTCACCTTAAAATTTTTAAAGCTATGCCTCAGCAAAAGATGCAGCTTTTACTTTGAAGGTGAGCGTTCACAGTTTCTGGTTTGCGTCACACCTTTGCAAGCATTTGCAGTCTTTCTTGCACAGCATGGCTTTCGCAGCAATCTACTCGTGACCAAAGTGATTGTGGGGAGGACTTTGTTCCAGCGTGTTATTCCTTCTTACGACCAATTTCATGCTGGCAACTGCCAGCAGCTACTCAACAACTTCACCATTGACAGGTGGTCTCGAGGACGGCGTGACTAGGACTTTAGCAATCTACTTCACAGCGACTGTCAGCAACCTCCAGTAACCTCCAGCAACCACCTGCCTCCGGTCAGGAAATGCTTTCCATAGACCAGTGGTTGCCAGGCAAATCTCTAAGGGAGTATGTTTTACCTTTTCTGACCGAAATATGTGCATTATATGTGCATCAGACCTTCCGTAAATGACGATTATTATTATAATGCTGCCAGAAAATCATGGATGTGCTATGACTGACAATGATTTCCCTAAAATAGATCCAGCACTGGGTCAATTGTACACAATTTTGATTAAAAAAACCTTTGCCGATCAGATCTGAGTAGCAGTTTTCACAAACATAAAACACGTGAAGCTTTATTTAAAAGAGATTTCTTGACTTTTCATTGAAAAAAGAAAAAAAGAAGTTAAATATAAATGCAACAACAGGCTTACGTTGTAGAGAGGCTCTTTAAAGCCAGCATCTTCTTGTCAGTAGTTTCGTTGTGAATAAACGACACTTTAAAATTTATGTGAAAGTAATTAAAAGCGTATTTACTTCACAGGGGAAAAGAAAAGAGCGATGTGAGCAGAGAACAGGAGCGCGCTAACAAAGGAAGAGCCTCAGCCTCCATTAGCTGATATGTAATTTATTACCCTTTCGGCTGTTGAATATGATGTCATTACAGCCTCCACATAAATCAAGAAAAGGAGCTGCACGCACAAATGCCACTTTTACCCCTGACCCCCCCACCTCCCCCACCCAGCCCCCCAACATCGCCATAAAAAAAACAAAAAAAACCCACTTCCTGGTCACCTTGGGAGGCCATCATGTGACTGTAGATATTATATCCACGGTAACAACGACAGACAGTAATTGCTGGGCGCTTTGTCAATCTTGAAATATGAAAGAGTAAATCCCAAGAAAACACATTAGGAAGACTCATAATTAAGATGTGATGTATGAGATGACGAGGAGGAAGCTGAGAGAGCGGGAAAAGGGAATTTCCCAAATCGCATTTGTCATTAGTGGCCTTATCAAACTTAGTTTCCATCCAAGTGCTTATTATGGCTGTAATTAAACACACGGGGAGAGCATGCATGCACGTGTGTGTGTGTGTGTTAGAGAGAGGCCCGCTAAAACACATGATACATGTGACACAGGAGACAGGGTGGGATGGTTAATGGATCGGTAAGTGAATTCTGAAAAATGAACTTCATACCCTGGCATGTTTGTGTGCGTCTCTGTGCGCTTTAATATTCTTACTTCACTTTATTTGTAATAAAACATCTTCCCATATCCGATCCCTGGGGCTTCCTAAAGGGAACATTATCTTGGATGTATAGCTTCATCAACAGAAAACTAGAGAGGAGGTAAAGGGCTTGTTTACTAATGCAGATAACATGAAATGGATCCATGTAATTTTATCTTGCTGCTGGCTATTCATAAATGGAAAATGAGTTTACACTATAGATGCTGTTAATGTTGCTAAACCTTTAGAGACTGATAAGGTTTTTTTTTTGTTTTTTTAAAATGACCTGAACAAAGGCCGCGGACGCTTTAACCGATACTTCTGTTCAAGTAGCGTTACCAAACTGAATTACCTCTCTTCACTTTACCGCTGCCCCTGAGCTCTTTTACTCTAAAAATGCAAATATGTCACTGTTCATGGACAACCCTCCTACGAGATCATTTCACATTTACATACACTCACCCGGCACTTCATTAAGTACACCTGTTCAACACACAAACCCAATCAGCCAATCACATGGCAGCAACTCAATATATTTAGGCCAAGGAGATCTGCTGAAGTTCAACCGGAGCATCAGGATGAGGAGGAAAAGTGATTTAAGTGACTTTGGCTGGTATTTATTTCAGAAACTAAATAAGAGTGTACATCACTGTCCACTGACAACAGACCCATAAGATTATAAGATTATAAAGACACATACAGTATCACACTTTATTTTAAAGCAGCAGAGTAATTATAAACCTGCATGTTGCTTTTTTTTTTACCCCTTCCTGCCCTCAGCTCTAAATTTAAATGCATGCGGTAGTGCTAAAGTTGCTAAAGTTTTAATTAAAAATAGAAAGACAACACAAAAGATAACATAACTGTGGCTGTGTATAATTTTTTATAAATATAAATAAATACGCTGCTATAATTTTCTAAATTAAAAAATCTAATTATTTTGGTCTGTATGTTTTTAGAATTGTTTTTTTGTTCAACCATCCACAAAAAAATAATAACAATTTTTTAAAAAGTCAGACAGACTGTGTGCAATCACATATCGGAAAATCTCTAAGGACAATCCATTAAAGCAAGTGAAATATGCACTTTCTGCGCTCTCACTGGAGCTTTATGAAAAATAAGTCTGCAAGCTTCTTGAACCAATAAGGTGCAACGCCAAACCAACAGGAGGGTCAGGCAGGTCTCAAAATACACACAGTCCACAATCCGAAGACTCGCTTTAGTCTTTGTTGTGTTCTGATGCAGTTTACACACCTGGTTAGGTTAAGAAGAATTTCTTAGTCTTTCAACACTGAACAAGTCAGCGAGAGCGACTCTGACAGAAAGGCTTGAGGGCAGAATTTTCCCATATGCGCCCACTCCCACACAGACCTAAGGCAAGGTTTTTCTTTTGATTATTCACCTTATATTATTAGATAAGCTTAGACTGGTTAATGGGCTGAAGAGAACATAAAGCAAAAACAGAAAAGAAGTTGATTCGGGCTATTCATCGTCTCACAAAGACCTGCAGATCACTGCCCGACTGCTGGGAAAATCATGAACATATGTTGGAAATGACAGATTAGAAACTAAAGAATTTAAAATTAGAAGTAGGGATCAGATGGTGTTAACCCTCTGTGGGAATGAAGGCACAAATAAAACAACAGCTCCCTCTACAGGGGACTGTGATGAGCTTGGATGGAGATGTGGCGGTTAGCCAATATGTGTGCATGTGTGTGTGTATGCAACAAGTGGTGAAACTTGTACTTCCACAGCCAGATGTGCCTACTCTTTTTAAGCCAGTGAATACAACAAAACAAAGGGCCTCCATGAGAACAAATGAGACGGGAAGCGGGGTCACGTGCTGTGCTTTTTTTTTTTTATGTGTGAAGTCAGGTCGCCGCCATGGAGGGGGGACGGGGAGAGTTTGGTTTCAAACAAAACACCAGGCAGGAGCAGCGAGGAGGGGAGACAATAACAGGAGGCTCATGTTACCGTGGCCACCGCGGTTTGACAGGTAGATGGAAGACAAAGAAATGGATGCCTGGTCTTTGTTTTTCATCACATTTTTTAATTTCAAATGAAAGAAAATACGTGATTTTTTTTAAGGTGGAAAAAGGATAAACGTCTTATGAACGGGTTAAGTTTGCTGTTTTATCTCAGTATTTAAGGTAAACGCCACCATGTGAGTTCAACAGACTTTCCCTTTATTCCAAGGGATAGTCACAGGGAGAGTTCATACGCCAAATATACCAAATAAAAGCCCCACAAGTTCGCACAAAACGCTCCTTATCACTCGTTATCCCAGAATTTGGCCGTGCACACTCAATTCAACATTCCTCCTTTTTACAGTTAATGAGAAAAAATCCTCTGGTCAGAGTGAATAACAAGATCCTGTCAGAGACACAGACTCTTTAAAATCTCTAATCTTTGTTTTCTCTTTCTCCACACTCCCTTTTTCTTTTCCTCCCAAATGCCTTCAAACTAACTGGGCCAAGGTCAGTCTGCACACACACACACACACACACATATACACAAACATGCACAAATGCCTGGTAGCTTTACTTTATATATCACCCAAAAACTATCAGTCATTTTTAATGAAGGCAGCTGAAAGGTGTGGTGGGTTACAGGAATTCCCCTGAAACACAGGCCAGCGCTGCCAAGCACACTCGCCGCCCCCCCGACTCCTACACTCTTCCGTCTCCTCGCCTTCCCTTCGCCCCTGCTGGACTCTCTTTCTCTCACTTTTCACTCCTGCACTTTGAGCTTCTCTGACTTTCTGTTGCCATGGATCACGGTGGGAGCGAAGTTAAAAGTGTGTGTGTGTGTGTTTTGTGCACGCGTTCGCTTTGGCTCCTTTTCTTTGATGCCGCGTGGCGCGGGGTGGTCTGCTCGTTTATAACAAGCACTGGACTATGAAGTCTATTTCCTCCTCAATACGCTCTTATAAATCAGAGAGCTCCTCCTCTGCTATCTGCTTATCTGATTTTCTCCCCTCTCTCCAACACACACAAACTGCCAAAGGCATCTGCGAATGACACGGAGCTAACATGCATGAAGGGCACAGCTTTTGATTGGCAGGTGTGTGTGAAGGGAGACGCTCAGGAATTTCTTTGACATGCTTGTGTGCATCGCTCAGAGATGTTGCTGATAGCGGTTCTTTGTTGGTAAACACGCATAAACAAAACAAAACAAAAAAACCTGTATTTCCATAAAACCATTGGGGTCAGATTAAAGCAGAGCATCGCCTCTTCAATTTCCTGAAGCGCACTTGGGCCCGGGTTATTCACAAGATGTGCATTATTGTGTCCGTGAGGGTAGTACACGTCCTGCCAACAGCTGCGAGACAGTGTTTACCTCTTCGCAAAGTCAGACGTGGCTCGTAAGCAGCATCAGTTTTTATGGCTGCAAAAGGAATTCAACAGCACATGGAGAGCGTGTCCAAAATAAATAATCTCCCTTTAGTGTTGTCCGTTTGCTTATTTATAGACTTGGAGCATGAGGTGTACTGGCAGTTAGGTTTATGCATTTTTGGATGCTGGCACGACTTAGCTTTAATTGCAAGCCTTGACCTAAATGCTGCTTTCAAGTTTCACAGTCATTTCAGTGCACAGCCACCTGTTTGCAGTAGCTCATGTGAAATGCTCGCCTTTAACCGTCTTGCGCATACTTTGCAACACCCAGCAACTCTCGTCTGAAACCCACTGAAACAACAAGAGTTGATATGTTGTTTCCAAGACTTTATGTCTTTAGTTGTGACTTTAGCATAAAAGTGAATTCACCATCAGCTTGACATCGTGACTCGGCCATTGTATAATAATCCACTTCTTTACCTTTAAAAACATCAGAGTTGCTCTCACAGTCTATTTAGGTCAGTGTCCATGTAGCCCAGCAACTTGGCTTCGTGTTGTGAGCAGAAGGTGTTGCGCTTTATTTACGCTTCACAATTCGACTGGAGTATTTTGTCTTCAGTCAGTAAAACAGGTGAGTTAGTGCAACTGTAAACCAGACACGCGGCACACGGCACATCTAAAGTAAACACTGCAAATGCAGCAGAACCTGTGAAACGATATTTTGAAACGGCTGAAGCTGAAAGTCTGTAAAGTAAAGCACGTATTTATCTTTAATCTGTAATTTGAATGTTTTTGGTACAAGGCCAAAATGAAATTGCTAGACGCTGCCCGTTTACTACTGCAAATACATCTGAGGTAAACGTTATTAAAGCTGATTCTGTTTCTTTATTGATTTCACACTTTATTCCATCACATAATCACAAGCATTTGGAACTTTTCCACTTGGAATTTAGAGATTAATGCGATTAGTTCAAATATGAATTTTAATTATTTAGTTTTACATTTTCCGTCTTAATAGATTAAACGAACTGTTAACTGATGAAGAAAATAATCACATTTTTCCACAGTGAAAATATCCATCAGTGGCAGCTGTAGCTTGCCTAATGACACGTGGATTCATATCTCCTTCTTCTTCTTCTTTTTTTTAAAATTTCTGATCAATGTCTCTAAAGCCAGTTTGAGATCAACAGATGGTCTGCAGCGATGCGGACGCTGTGCATCAAGATAAAGTTGTTAAACCGGTCAGTCTACATTTCTGCCCTCACCTACACCTACACCCTCGAGGATTAGGTAGTGGCTCTAAGAATGAGATCGCAGATACAACTGGTAGACATGAGCTTTCTCTAAATGGTTTTTTGGCTACTCTTCTGAATTGAAAGGAACCAGTTGAGGTGGTTTGTGTAGTTTAGAATGAGGCATTTCAGGGATGTCTCTCAGAGATTATGTCTCTCAGGTGCCCTGGTAACCCCTTGACATGCCCCCAGAGGAGCCACAGGTGGTGGATGGATTTTGACAATCTTTTAATCATTTAAACGCTATTTTCAAGGAAAAAGATCCAATTTAATCACGGGAGCGGACGGCATCTGTTTATATATCACTGTAATCTGAACATGTCTGAGTTTTGGTCTGCCTGTCGGATAAACTGAGGCATGTGACGACCTCAACTCGGCCAATAACCAGTCAAGAATTATGAGCTATTGCATAGTTTGCTGATATTTCACAGTACACCAACTGATTAATCCCATCAAAGCATTGCCACATTTGTTTATTGCATTTACAATAATGTTTCTGAGCTGCACATCTGTTTTGGGAGCAACACGAACACACACATACACAAGCCATATAATCAAAGGACCTAGTCATCTTTCTAGCCATAACAACATATGCACTGGCCTCGCAGCCAGCTTCTTGAAATAGGAGCCGTGGGCATCCTTCCTTTCACGCAGACTCTGCTTCAGCCCTCAGAGCTGAAGTGCCAAACCTCCATCTGATTCAGTGTAACGCGAGTTTCATGGTGAACTGCAGTCCAGATCCTTGGGGCCCTCTTCTTAGAAATGTCAAGATACCCACATTTAGTGTGGAAACATCACAATGGAAAAATGTAAAAAGCAGATGGTGTTAAATTACAAGCTGCCTTCGTTCTAGATTTGGAGAGGAGAGACCTTGACTGAACCCATCAGACTACACGCAAACGAATTACAACGCCACGCTTAGTCATGATTGTTGTAATCTCGCATGGACGTGGCATTTCTGACACAACATCACGGTTCTCTGGTTGCTTAACGAAATAACTGTAGTAAATACTGAGTTCTAATCCGTCTCCTATTTTTATAAATGAAGCTTAAGATCAGTTAAAACTTCACAGCTGATTTTTTTTTTTTTTTTGAATGGCATTGGCCTGAATCGAATTTGACAAACTACACACTAATTGAAAGCGCAGCAGCCTCAAAAGTGCAACCCCAACACTGCAGCAACACCTTACCTCTCATATATCTGTGTAATGAGAGCCGACAGTCGTTCCTTTTTAATCATAAAACGGGGAGTTCACGTTAAGGGGTAAAACACACAAAGATGGAACGAGACGATTTCTTCTTCTTCTTCTGATTTGGAAAGTCAAAAACTAAAAAGACATCAGACCCTGAGAAAATTCTCGTGCTGCGAAGCCTCTCGAATTCACTGCCCCTAATGAAGTGAGGCCAAGACATAATTATGAGTGACTGCTGACTTTCAAAGCTTCAAAGATCAAACAAGGAGATGGGACTGTGTTCGAGAAAGTGCTTTACATGATTAATATCAATCAAACCCTGGTATACGTTTCTCGAGAGGCAGAGCAAAGTGTTTCTGGTTTGTGAAAAATCAAATATGTTGAATGAGAGCCTGAAAAATCCGCCCGACCACGCCATTATCATCATCTCCTTAAGCCCAGAAAATCCTGCACACAATCTAAAGTAAACAGCGCAGAGAATGGCTCACTGGATGTAGAGGGCTGGTCACGTATAGATTAGTGAGGATGATGAAACCATTAAGACTCAACAATAATATTGCTGAGAGCCACAAAGCGTCTAATCATTGGCTTTCGGTGGCAGCTAATTAGTTGATTACACATTAGCATGTTTTAGTTGTCGGCCTCTCTCTCTCCCTCTCTCTGTCCTCCAAACACACAAAGTCAAACACACAAAGCAAAGCGGGCACGCTTACACATGACAATCTGTGCAGATGGAGACGGACACGCACCGTTTGCTAGGTTTTAAACAACAAAAGCAGCACTCAGAGACTTTTCTCATAGCTACAGCTCACCGCTAAGTGAAAAACAGGGCGTGGCATTAGCTGGGCAAGTAGCCAAAGCCCTGTGTGTGTGTGTGTGTGTGTGTGTGTGTGTGTGTGTGTGTGTGTGTGTGTGTGTGTGTGTGTGTGTGTGTGTGTGTGTGTGTGTGTGTGTGTTGCTTCCATGTGCAGCCAGCCAGTCACAACTGTACAGTGTAACTATTTGCAGATCAACAGAGGAAGTTGCACGCCTTTGTCCTTCTCTGCCTCTAATGTACCGAGAGCAGATGTGGCATGTTTTCACGCGGAGATTCGGCCTCTTTCTCGCACAGTGTCCCCTCAGAGTGCACTTCGTTACAGGTACACAATACGAGCTCTTCTGTGGCTCGATCTCATTCTTTGTTGGAGTACAGCTGATCTTTAGTATCACAGAAAACACGGCCTCTTACTACACACTACACCGCTGGGACAGAGAGTGTGTACACAGAGACGAGAAGAAATTAGATCACAGATGTAAACAGGCACACACGTGTTTGTTTGTTTGTTTGTTTGTTTGTTTGTTTGTGTTTGTGTGTGTGTGTGTGTGTGTGTGTGTGTGTGTGTGTGTGTGTGTGTGTGTGTGTGTGGAGGGGGTTAAAACAATTATTTGCACTTAGATATATGAGTTCGCTTGACAAACGAGCAGATAAATGTGGCTTAAGAAACCCTCAGGCCTCAATTTTCATTCTGACAGCTGAAATTATAATGATTTTAACATCATCTGGACCAAACAGTCTTTGAGCTGCAGATCACTCACAGCCACTCACAGAGTCAGTGAAGCTGAAAACCTGCTTATTAAAATAACTGAAAGACATTCATATGCTACTCGTCATTGTTGACTCATAATCCCCCCCTCCAAAAAAAACCCTCCTCAGTGTCAGATCAATTTCTGGCATGACGGCCGCAAATGTTAAGCAGCAGCTGTCTTTCATGATTTTTATGTATTACCGTTAAAGAGGCAAGCTGCCTTTTCTCGGAAATCACCAGACTCTTACAACCGAGCTTAAATAAGAAAAACATTATAACTGCTGCCTGCAACAGCCAACAAGTCGGGAAAATCAGAGACATCACCATTAGAAACGATAATAAAAAGTTTAAATGTTGCTTTAGGTCTTGGAAAAAAGTGGGGACATGCAGTATCGGCACAAACTAGTGATAAGCAGCAGCTTGTGTTGAGTAAATTGAGTGCATGCTTGAAAAATTAGCCAAGCTCCAGAAAATTTGTCAGTATTCCTTATCGCTTTCCTTCTCCTCTCGCTTTTCTATTAAAATGAGGAACTCCAGGAAGAGCAGCCATCCAGAACAGCTTTGTTTATGACCCACCGGCAGACTGTTTTTGTGAGACAGGATTAGCCTTGAACTCGAATGTAAATATGTAGTGACAAAGGCGAGTCAGGGGTGGTTAAGTGTACGAAAGAATGCTTTTTTCTCTTTTTCGGTAGTGTGTGCCTGTGTTTATAGAATCAAAGTGCTGCAGGGTCAAGAAATGTGCCTTTCTTATCCCTGTATATGTGTGGTATAAGGTATATGAGTGTGTATGTATGTGTCAGTTTGATGTATATAAGCCCTGATTCGTTCTTATTTCATATCCACAGAGACGGTTAATCCGTGAGCAACTGAAATGAGGGCAAATGATCATCCGCTCTCCCTGCTGCCCTTTTACCTTTTAATATGCCTTTTGACTGGCACGCACACACACTTCAGGAGTGCGCCCTAGATTTACATCTTGCATTGGCGATTCTATTTAGATCCTAGCATATAGGATATGTACCAGCCTCTGGGTGAAGCCTATACACACAGATACACAGTACAGTGCATGCACACGTTCATCACTAACAAAAGGCTTCCATTATCTAATATTATGGTAGCAGCTGTTTTTACTTGACTGGAAGTAAAAAGACACTTAATGGCTAATAAATAAGAGTTTCTAACCTGCTGCATTAACCCGGTATCACAGTATAACATGAAATAGTCACAAAAAGTGATCCACGTTTATGGACATGAGAGCTCACTTTTTTGTGACAGTCAGTGAGACTTTCTCAGTAATTTATCGAAATAGCAAGTCTAATTGTGCCTGCAGCATGTATTTTGTCCAGAATAAGCAAGGATGTCTCACCATAGCAACCATGAAAACAGAAAAGAAGTGGTAACTGTTGAATTTTAACCAAAGCATGGTGTTTTTTTCCTAAACCTAACTGAGAAGCTTTAGAGTCCAAATCTTTTTATATCCCAGCTACTTATGAAGATGTTCTATGAAAGTGAATAATCAGTGTTGGGAAGGTTACTTTTAAAATGTATTCCACTACAGAATACTGAATACATGCCCCAAAATGTATTCAGTAACGTTTCACGTTACTCAATGAGAGTAACGTATTCTGAATACTTTGGAATACTTAATATATTATCATGCTGTTTACAACTACATGAATGTCCTATTGCTGTGATTTATTACTGTTACTGAAGGTCCGCTCCGAAGCGTAGTAAAGGGACCTCTGGCTAATACGTCGGGTTCGTGTCGGGGCTGGTAGCCGAAAACTAGCTTTACTTTGTTGTCTGGGTCAACTTTGCTTGCGGAGACAGAGAGAGGCGTTGAAAGGCTGCTCCAACGGAACTTATTTTTTCCGGAGGAAAACACGAACACAGTGTACAGTTGAGTCTTAATAGCGTGCTTTGGGCTCCTCAGGCACTCTTCTTGGCTGCAGTGGTTATTATTATATTTACATGCTTCCAGCTCCCGTTTTTGCTCCGTGACAGCTCGGACTTTTCCTTTCTCTCCCTCCCTCGCTCACAGACACATAACGTGTATGGTAGTCCATTCTCCCTGCAGCACGGACTACACTGCCCATCAGGCTACATGCTTTAGAGCTATGCCTGTAGCATTCTGCCTTTAGCTTAGCACAACAACAACAACAAAAAGCGCTTCTCACCCATGAAACACGCAGAGAGAGCGGCGCGTCACCCTGTAACCATGGCAACCGTAACGCTGCCGCCTGGAACAACAGAACGTAGCTGTCAAACAAACCCAAACAATCCTGACCCGCCACAATATGAAACAGGGAAGTACCGCATTGTATTCCATTTATTTCAACAAAGTAACTGTATTCTGAATACCACCTTTTAAACGGTAACTGTAACGGAATACAGTTACTCATATTTTATATTCTGAATACGTAACGGCGGTACATGTATTCCGTTACTCCCCAACACTGTGAATAATATACACTCACCAGCTTCTTTATTATGCACACCTCACTAGCACCAAGCTGGAACAGCTTTTGCCTTCAGACTGCTTTAATTCTTTGTTGCACAAATTCAACAAGGTGCTGGGAGCAGTCATCAGATACTTTGCTTCATATTGACACGAGAGCATCACAAAGTTGCACAGACTTGTCAGCTGTACATCGATAATGGGAATCTCGTGTTCCACCACAACCCAAACATGCTCTACTGGACTAAAATCTAATGATTGTGGAGGCCATTTGAGTACAGTGAACTCATTGTCGTTTTCGAGAAACCAGCTTGAAATGATTCGAGCTTTGTGACATGGTGCGTTATCATGCTGGAAGCAGATGGGTACACTGTGGTCATGAAGGGATGGACACAGTCAGCAAAAATACTCAGGTAGGCTGTGGGATTTAAACAATGTCGATTTGGTACTAAGCCAAAGTGTGCCAAAAAATATCCCCCCACACCCTTACACCACCACCACCAGTCTGAACTGTACGGATGGTTCCATGTTTTCATGTTTTTTACATCAAATTTTAACCCTTCCATCAAAATATGTAACAACAGATAAACACAAGCCTATACTTGCTAACAGGAGTGTCACCCAGTGCGGTCTTCTTCTGCTGTAGATCATCTGCTTTAATCTTTAACACATTATGCATCCAGAGATGCTCTTCTGCTTTCCTTGGCAGTCACTGATGGTTACTTGACTTCCTCTCAGCTCAAAGCAGTCTGGTCATTCTCTTGTGACATCAACATTTTCGTCCAGACAGCTGGTGTTCACTGGATATAGAGTTAGAGATTCGGGAAAATCCCAGCGGATCAGCAGTTCCTGAAATACACAGATCAGCCTGTCTGGCACTAACGATCATTTCACGTTCAAAGCCACTTAATCACTATCATCAATTTGAACTTTAGTACGTTGCCTTAATCATGTCTAACTTAACTGCACTTAATTGCTGCCATGTTATTTGCTGATTAAATATTTGTCTTAATGAGCAGTTCAACAGGTGTAACTAACCAAGTGGCCAGTGACCGTATGCAAGAAACGGCATGATTACTGATGGCTCTCTAAGAACTGGTGTTTCTGCATTCTAACAGAGGATTAGATCATTTTCGTCCTGTCTGCTTTAATTTATTGTTTTGGTCAGCGTGTTAATGAATGTCGCACACCAGTGGAGGATCCATCGATTGTTTTGACAGTCAGTTTGAAATTCAGCAGGTTGTCTTGACCAAGTCCACATGCCTCAGATACACTGAGTTGCTGCCATATGACTGGCTGATTAGATAATTGTGTAAGCGAGCAGATGAGCGGGTGGACCTATGGATGTAAATGTACAGTTATGTTTTTTTATACTGTAGAATCTGCAGGCATGAATTGTTCAGTTAAGATACAGGAACTACTGTTTTTTTGCATTTATTGTCTTTTTTCTGAGGACGGGGGGGTATCGACTTAAATCTTGACATACTGAACTGCTCCCCCGTGACAATGCTATCAGTGCATCTCTGTGTGCTTTCTTCAGAGCTGAATCTACACTTGAATCAAATAAGCACCCTGACAAACACGCGGCTGAATAACAAGAACAACAAAAGCACTCTTGTTTCCTCTTTTTTAGGCAAAACGAGAAAAACACACAAACACACATCAGCAACTCTGGAAAGCTGTGATCTGAATGTGTTTGCTAGTTGAACTTTTGCACCCAGAAATCATGACAATCCGTTGTCAGCCGACTGCACACAAACATTATCAGGATTAACAACGATGTGAAGCGCGAGGAGACTGTGAGGTATCACTGTACAGTGTTTCATCTTTTCCTGTCTACCGGTTTTCAGCTAAAAACCAACCACATGGAGCGTCCTGATATCAAGGGGTTTCAGACAGTGGCAGGTGATCCTTAGTTAAAAGTCACTACTTTATCGATCTGTCCTGTATTATAGAATAAACACAATTCCCATTTCCAAAAGAACAATTAGGGAAAAATAAGAAAGCATAAACCTTTGACAAAAAATCTGAAATTATAAAGAGAAACCCTTGAGGTCTTATTCAAAAAAAAAAAGATTTTAATATTTCTAACAATACAAAGATAACAAGGCATGTAAAAGAAGAAGGAAGAAAGAAAGGTTAAGAGGTGGGAGACGGGATAAGCAATCTTAGCAAATACACACACACACACACACACACACACACACACACACGCAGTGTGATGGGCTTTCCCTGAATAGATGTTGCTGAATGCCGTAATGAGCAGAGGGAATACACGGGGATCTCACTGCTCCGAGCTATTCATTTGGCTTCCTCGTGTGTTCATGTGACAACATACGCGTGTGTGTGTGTGTATAAGAGTGTATGAATAAATGTGTCACGTTCTGAGAGATGTTTATGTTTTTGCGCCGCAGCATATGCGCGTCTGAACACAGGGCAGCCGTGTGACTGTATGTGACGCCGTAGAGAAAGAGTTTCCACCTCATTCTCCTTCCCAACATGTGTTTTTTTTTTTTTTTTTTAAATTTAAAGCAAATTATTTAAATTATGTTTGCAAATTAATAAAATCCCTTTTTTACTATTATCAGTTAAATAAAGGCAACCTGTCAAATATTAAAACAGACATTTAATTCATGATTATTATTATTGTTACTTTTATTTAAATAGAAGATCATTTTGACTTTGCTACAGGGGCAAGCTTACCACTGTGTTGCATCACCTCCTTTAACAACACTCTGTAAGCATCTGGGCACTAAGGAGACCAGCTGCTGTAGTTTTAGCGCTGAAATGCTTCCCTATTCATGCTTGCTGTAGGATTCCACCTGCTTTACACTTTGGAGCCTCCTTTGTTGTAATTTTTATTTCCGTAATGTGCTAAACGCTTTCGACGGGTGACGGGTCTGAACATGCTGTTGCAATAAGTGCCGAATGTGGTTTGGCTCTGTTGCTGAGATCAGCAGCATGTAAAACTCTAAAACCTCTATTATACAATTAATAATCTGATGCCTGTAGGCTGCAACGGACACCGATCAGAGATGCTGGATTTGAAAACTGTATTCTGATAACATCACATCTCCCTGTTAAACTGTGAAATGTGACGAGAATAGTTTACAAAAAGAATTTCAGACCACTTCACCTCAGCTCACCTGAAATGATTCTCATTTAAGATGAAATTAGTGTTTTTTTGTGTGTTTTTGAGCCCATGCAGTGATTTCCACTGGAGAATCAGATCTGTTTTTAATGCAAGGCCACCTAAGGACTATCTCGACCATTCAGCGCTGGTTTTTAAGTCGTGTTCGTTCTGTAAAAAATTCTTTGAGACATTCTTTTTAAAGATATTATGAATTGAAAGTAATAAAATTCCTAAAGTTGTAAAAGTAATTTCATGTTTAGAAACATTATTTTTCAACTGCTGAACTAAACACACTAGCAGTCTTTGACAGAGCGGTCAACATCTTAACCTCTGAAAGGCTCTTTGGGATGTTTTTCAAAACTGAATGTTATCATTTAATAACTTGTTTTTGTTTGTTTATAGGCCATTAAAGCTACAGATACCATGACTATTGCTAGAAATGATGCAGGAATTTTATCTTTTATGCACATAACATTAGGCCATAGAAAGAATGTTTTAGTCAGGACAACACAACTTCTATAAAAGCTTCAAGGCAAAAGTGCAGAGCAGCAGCTTCCATGCTTCACTGATTTCTACACATGCTTAGGCACAGTTTTGAGAGCTGGACCTCATTTTGGCATCAGTTAGAGCCCAAACAACAGCAAGACTTATAAGTGTCTTACCGTAATTGCAACTCAGTTATAACAGAGTTAGCTGGCACCCAAGCATTTACAAAGACGGCCCGTTTCCTGTCTATTTGCTTTATTAAAACTATTAGTATTGGAAAAAGGCTTAATGGGATGCAAGTTCAACAAGTACTACCCAAGTCCAATCTGATATCAAACTTCCTGTTTCCTTTAAGCACTGAGTATATTTACTCCTGCAGCTACCTCTCACCTCATCAGTGTTTGCGTTAGCGTTTAGTGTTGAGAGCAGTGGTGATTATGGGGGTCGTAAGAGCAGCTGGTATTAGCTCAAAGTGTTCTTCCTCTCCACCTGCCCTCTGGACACCTGCCAATAAGTCACATAAACCACGGAGACATGAAAAAAAGCCACAGGAGCACCCTTTTATCACTGCCGAGCTTGATTATAAACACCTTGGCTGTAACCAGAGCAGATGCAGACAGGCACATGCCCACACTTTCATACATACACCTCTAGCGCTTCAGCTCCCCGGAGAGCAATACACACATTGGAGAAAGGGGCCTCTTTCCCAATTACACTTTGTGAGAGATGGCTTCTGTGTGTCACAGTGTGCATGTGAGTTTGTGTGTGTGCGGGCTTGCTGAAGGTGCTCGTAAAACCTCTGGAGATTGAGTTGATGGAGAGCATTAAAACAGGCCTATCAGCTGGTTCAATCACTTCACCCAGCCTCCAGGCAGGACAAAGGATCTGCCCGCCACTTCAACATCTACCTAAAAGCCTTTTACTTACCCCCCCCTCCTTCTCACTCTTTCTCTCTAGCTCTTCCTTCCCCAATTTATTTGCTAATTGTGCAACATTTAACCTTTTGTCCAGGATAAGTTGACTGCACAGCTACAGCGTTTAAAGTTTGCAATCGCTGCTAAAGAGCACCTTGCCCACTGGTATAGGCAAACACAGAAACAAAAAAAAAAAAAAAAAAAGAAAAGAGAAAAAAAATCCCTCATTGGCAGCGAGACAATCAATGCAGGATACAAGCATGTTTGGACGACCTTTCCGTTCAATCTTTCTTTGGTGCAGAAGAAGAAAAAGAGAGAAAAAAGGGACAGAGAGAAGCGAAGGGTGTGTCTTTGGGGAAAGGTCTGCATTAGGCGAGCATCACCTCTGATTAATTTACTCTTGTGTGGTGTGAGCGTGTGACACCGCCCAAGAGGAGACAGCTGCGACGAAAATAAAAAAAAATGAAAACAAAGCGAGAGAGGGAGAGAGGGAGCTCGAGAGACCGAGTAGGAGAGAGGGAGCCCACCCCTTCCTTCTTACTTCCCAACATGTCAACAAGTCCACACAAAGACCACGCCATTATCCAGTATAGATCTATACAGATGCATGCAGTGTAGTTATATTTTCTACTACAAAAGTAGAAAATAGAATTTTAATCAATTATTTCATGACAAAACAGTCCTGAAATGTCCTGGCTTTTATGTTCAATTGTCTCTGGCACCTTTATAAGTATACTACTACTTTTACTCCGGCTGTACCATTTGACGAGTTGGGGTAGCCTAAACACAGCCCAAGAAAGCAATTCTCTTAAACTGTTAGTGGTTGGATGGGGAATACAAAGCAGTAATATTTGAAAGTATCTGCAGTAAAATTAAATAAATAAATAAAAATAACTCCATTGTCTAAAATAAAAACTCTGAGAAAAAGTACCCCGGAGAATTGGTCCACTTTTAAAGCAAAGGGGTGGGACGGGTGGTTCACAAGAAATCCCGCTTTTACATAGGTTACTGCAGATGCACAACATCGGAATATTTGCAGAAAACAAGAATCCGTAGGTCCCACAAACAAAGAGAAATGCTCCACATCCCTGCTGCATTATTAATAACTGTGTAGGATATCTGCATTCTTCAAAACACAGCCCGCGTCGCGGCCTGTAGAATGAATTCACCCGACGAGAGGATTTATTAAATCGCATCCGAATGCAAGTGTGGCAGAAATGACAATAAAACCCACAGAAAGGAAAACCTATAGGCTACGTGAATGTGATTGCACTCCCGAGCTGCACACCCGCCACCTGTGTGTATGTCATCATGCCGCTCACGTCCTCAGCGCTAATGCTCTAAGCAGCCGCGAGCGAAGCCACAAATTGATGGACGCTTTCAACCAGCCAACGTGCCAATTGTCACTTAGCATTTGGGTCAACGCTGCGTCCCTTAGCTTACAGTAGTCTGCAATCAAAAGGTAAACAAGGAAAAAAAAACACATGTCTCTTTGCTGTCTACCTCTCTCTGATATTGTTATCAGTTTCAGATGGGTGATGGTTCTGATTATTAGTTACTTAACCCTTTCTATGGGGGAGCAACTACAAATGACTGGCATATTTGCATAGCTAATTTGAGGTGTGCATATGTGTGTTTGTCTCCAGTGGATCTCTGTATACACGTTGAGTACAATGCATGTTAATTTATGCGTACATTATTAATTAAAGCTAAAACATTTAAAGTTTGCATGTGAGAACGTCCAAACGAACAGCGGATAGCTGCAAAATCCGTGGACACATTTAAAATTTTGAGAACGCTCCAGGTTGCCAGAATTCGACACGGCTCCTTGTCGTCGAACGCTCGGACAAACAACGTGTATCCGCCTCTGGGTGTTTCGTACGCTGCTGTAATTTTGCCACGCTGTCCGTTCTAGAGCTCAGCAGCAGGAGAACATCTCTCTTGTCAGTCAGAGGAAAAATACAGTCACATACACACACACGCACACAAAGCAGGCAGAAAACAGAGAGAAGACAAAGGAAGAGAGGGAGGGCTGGACTGTGGGAGGGTGGGAGAGACACGGATCATGGGGGAGCGAAGAGGGGGAAAGAGCGGGAAAGCAGAGATGGAGAAAGTAAGACAGAATGTCTCCAGCGAGTCAGGGGAGGTAAAAGCGGGAGGGAAAGAAAGAGATGGAAAGCTCATGCAGTGATCTGGGCAAGTGGGACAGTGGAAGAGAGATGAATGTAATAAAAAAACAAAGGGAAACGATTGGCCAGCAAGAGGACAAAGTGTACTGTAAGTGGGAAAAACAGGAGGGAGGTTAAAGGAGTAAGGGGAGCGACAGTTTTCTCTTTGTTTTAGTGAAGATCAGTCAGACATCATCTCCCACACAGCAAGATACATTCAACCCAGAAAACACATTCATCTCTGATTTAATCCAATATATAAAACCAGCTGTCAAGTCTGATTTAGCACCAGTACAACTTTATCCAGGTTAGTGAAGGCTGCGGCTTTGACTGGCAATGCAATAAGTTGTTACTGGAAGAAGGCGTGTGTGTGGCTTATGCGTAAGTTGATTTGAAGTTAAAGCGGTCACCAACACTCCCCACAAAGACCATACTGCAGGGAAGCACCCGTGTTTACACTGATATCAATGAGAGGTCGTGAATTATTCATGCTATATGGAGGAGTACGGCTACGCAACATGGTTTATGTGCATGTTTGCAGACCTAAGCTGGAGAAAATGCTTTGGTGTGACTGTCTAATGGGAGTGTTATGTTTCCCTCCATCAAGGCTGGAGGAGCGAAAATAAGAGAGGGTGCTTTAAAAGAGAGACCAAGAGAAGGGGAGAGAGAAACCCCTGGTAAACACATCCATTTTCGGCTCATAGTGAGACAGTGCTGCCAAAGCGGCTACGATACACGCACACAAGTACACACTCAGGCGTACATGCAAAAACACACGCACAGCATCTGCAACTCTGCAGCTCTCTGGTTTGGCAGAACATTGGAGTCCCACCCGACCCAAACCCATAAAGTGATTGCACACACACACACACTCAGACTATCCCGCTCACATGGGAGTCAAGTCGAGCATGTGGAACCCAAATCAAAACAATAACAACCTCGCCTGCAGAGCTGGTAGACCACGTGACCGAAGCCACGGGCTCCCATTGTTTACAGGGGGACATGATACAGAAAGCATGTGGGAGGGAGGGTAATGAATCTATAGTTGGGGAAAACAGTTGCATCGCTGATATTAAGAACGCTCTGTCGGTGGGGCTGATGTTTGTCTAGGAAAACAGGAGATGGTGCGAACAATCTTTCCAAATAGGGAGGCTGAGGGGGCAACTGTACCAGCTGCCTTCTGGATTCCAGCACCACCCTGAAAGTGTACACCACACACCCCGCACAAAGATACTCCTATAATCTACCTCAAAGCAAAAAGTGCCACTGCTGGCTGTTTAATTACTTACAAGCTGTTTTGTACAGCTACGAGCGACAACCTGAAGAAGAGCAGCGCTGTTAAAAAAAATAAATAAATTAACCTTTTACCTTCAGGGGTTGTGTGTCTGTGAGTCTACAGTAAGCATGTCTGCTGGCCTGCAGGTGAAGCTAATGAAGCTAATGACAAATGTCTTTGAAGAACAAAGGACGGTGGAGGAAAAGAGAGAGAGTGAGACAAAGAAGAGAAAGTGCGAGTGGGTAAAAGAGAGACAGGGAGAATATTGCACTGGACCCCTACAGAGAGGAGACGCGCCAATCAGAAGCTTTATCTTATTTGAAGGTTGGGTGGTGTGTGGCTATGGCCAATTATGATCTGGCGCTTTTATGATGCAGCTGAGGTCCACCATTTAGAAGTTTTAGCACCACCAAAAGCAGGTTTACAGATTTTAAATGTCACGATGATTTCTGAGAGACAATCACAAGGACAATAATAAGGAGCAAAGGCAAAAGGCAGCCTTCCTCCATGTCCTTTTGTCTTCTTCCACTGAATGTAAATCTGTCCAAGTCAGCTAACCGAAACCCGGCAGATGACAGTTTAAAATCTATTTTGGAAGTGCCTGCTCACTTATTTACAGTCCTGCTCTGCTGCCTCCTCGGAGCTTTAGATCTTATTGGAGACACCAAAGACCAGGGAGGCCCCTTATTGGATTATGGAGTAAAAGGATATTCCACTGTTGTCCTATTTGGGAACAATTTATGTAGATCTTCCTCAGCAGATGGTTGTTAGATGTCAGACTCGCAAATGGCTAACTTTCAATTAACTTTATCGCTCCCCTCCTCGCAGCATAAGGCCTCTTTGTTGAGGAAGACATCTGTGGGATAGTTTTGGCTAAATGCAGAAGATTTAACAGCACTGAACTCAATTCAAAGAAGGCTGCACAGCAGTGGGCTTTCTAGCTTTCCTAATAGTTATTTCATTGCTAAACATAATGATACCAAAAAAAATAACCTGAGAGCAAATCAAGCAGATCTGCACCTAAAGATCCCCGATACACGCTGCGCTGTCACAACATTAAGCGTGTACGGTTGCTGCTTATATGAAGAAATATCTTATTGCTCCCTTTGAGGTGAAATTACATGCAACAGTTCTAAATGCATTATATCCTCTCCCACGGTGTAAATATCTTTGATGCATCTGTTAGCCCAGAAGGTGCATTCATCTCACATCTGGAAATTAACACTCATATAGACATAATGGTTTTGGCTCGTTACATAAGTCAGGATCGGATGAAGGTCCTGTTTAATCTACAAATTTGTTACTGTACTTTTATTTTTAGTGCAAACGAACAGAAAAGTGCTTTTACAGACTGCTTTTTTTTTTTTACAGCTTGGCTGTAACCCAGGCAGTAACTGACAATCGCTTTCAACATCAGTTCTTTAAACACTAAAACGTATTCCTGTGGTTAAAACTGAGTTCTCTATCAACATGATGGTGTGCAATGTTGTTTCAAACAGCTAATTAGCAGGTAATGTGTCCTCCTCTGATCAATACTCAGCTGTCATTGGATTAATACAAAAACCTTTGATACCATTAGTAGAGGATTATGGGGTCAAAGCTTTTCTAAAGGAGGAAAGGAAAAATTGAAAAATGTGAGATTTGTCCATCCAACCACAAGTGTTGGGGGGGGTGATTACTGGACTGATGATATTTTGCTGCACACCAAAGGGTTTTTGAAACCGTGCCAAAGGAAAATGACTAGTAATGTAATCAGGTTACTCTGAGCTCACTCTGAGCCAAGAAAACCCTGACACTTTTGGGAAAAACGACAGAAGGCATGTCACGATACCAGAAAATTAGTAGTCAGAGCCAAAGCCAGCAGACGTGCATGATTCTCCATACATACCCAATTTAAAACCAAAACAATCTCATGTACTTAAACTTAAACAAACTTGTTTATTAAAAAGTAATTTTGAAATCAAAAACAGAAAAAGTTATCGTTATATTTTGTTGACAGGACAGACTGAAATGTTATGATAGTGGCTGATTAGCCTACTAAGGTTACTATGAGGTATAATTTGGTTACATCACGGAACGCCATGGAAGTCTATGGAATACAGTTGATTTCGCTACAGCAATGCCAGCTGTCTCAAACAAAATGGTAACGTGTATTTCAGGATAAAAACCAAAGTACTTTCATACCTGACTCTTACTGCCTTGTCAACAAGTTGGGGCGGAGCCATCATGGAAGCTGCACTAGTCGGTATCTTTCATGTTGTTTTCACTGTGCCATGTGGGCGTCCTTCTTCTTCAGCACAAAACGATAGACTAGAACACTTCAAGGTGTCTGATGCCTGGATGAATTGCAGCTGTAGTGCATGCACTGCCTATGGTTCAATCCATGCATCCAATTCAGAGTAACGGAGGGCTGGAGAATATCCCAGCTGTCATAGGGCGTGAGGCAGCATACACCCTGGACAGCTCACTAGCCTATCACAGGGCTAATACAGAGAGACAGACAGCCATTCACATTCACACCTACGGCGAATTCTGACTCACCAAGTATTCCTTTGAACTTTTGGAAGAATGTAGAGTACACAGAGAAAACCCACAGGGAGAACATTCGAACTCCACACAGAGAGGCCCCGGCCGCCCAGTGGATTCAAACCCATGACTTCCTCGCTGTGAGGCAAAATTGCTAACCAATTTACCAGGACCTACGGCATATTTGCGTTTTATGAATTTTGCTATCAAAAGGTATCAACAACTTTGGTACTGATGACATCCCTAACTTAGAAACCTTTGTTGTGACCCTAAATAACCCGATTTAAGAGAAACGCTATCGGTGGGTAATATGGCAAGATTGAAACAATAAAAAGGAATTACAACATCCTTACCACGCGTATATTAATGTCCCTGAAAATATATACTAGCCATAAAAGAACATGCACAGACACACAATTAATTTGATAAAAAATATGCACTGAACCATGCTAAGCAAGTCTCACAGCAATTTACACATTTCATTCAAAGATCTGAGAGACTAATTGAAAGATGTTCCTGCATAATACCAAGATAAGTTACTGAAGACAGCACACCAAACAGTTTTTATATGGTGCCTCAGTCCAGCTTCTCAGCAGTTTAAAAATACAATTAAGGGCCCTGCAATAAAACATATGGCGAGCAGCTTATAGGAGGAACTACCACGGGTATGGCGTTGACTTTAATTTGCACTTATCTGCTGAGATTATGACGAAGAATAACGGATGTTCCCATGCAAACACCATGAACAAAGTATGAAAACCATTACAACATCTGGTCTATAAAGCGGACGATGCTGGCATTCCGCACAATGACAACACAAAAGTAGAAGAGTAAACACATACACACATGCAGATTAATGAAACACAATCAAACTAGGGCACCTCCACCCTACCTTCACCGCCACTTCGACATGCCTCGCCCACTCTGCCAAACCGCGATAAAACTGATGTGCGACACTCAAATTAAAAGGTGGCTGCAGTTATGACACCCTCATGCGGTGCTCTTAATTAGTACATCTCCATTTTAATTAATAAACCCTGTCAGCCTGACAGATATCAATAATTTAAAACAGACAGGTCAGTGAAGCTTTACAATTGATGGCCTTAATTAGAAATAATGTGTGCAGGTGGGAGGGACTTCAGCAGCGCCGGGTTTATGTTTGGGTTAGACTTGAGGAGGATGCAAACTCCTAATGGTACCACAATATTTTGTGCCCCTGGGTCAGTGTAATAGTACTGATATCAAATTATGGCAGAAATGGTAAAATCTGTGTGACATCACTTTGAGTTTGCTGTGTTTTTTAGAGCATTTTTTCTACAGCATGCGAGACATGAGTCTTTCAAAAAAAATAAAGACCATATCTACAAGATTAGTTCAGAATAAAAACACATAGAAACTGGGTTTCACAAGGTTTAGGAGTTCGTGTATTGGAATTTTTGACCATTCTTCCAGAAGCACATTTATGAGGTCAGATACTGATGTTGAACAAGAAAGCCTGGTTCACAGTCTCTCCTCTAATTCATCCCAAAGGTGTTCTGTTGGGTTGAGGTCAGGACTCTGTGCAGCCCAGTCAAGTTCTTCCACACCAAACTCACTCATTCATGGTTTTATGGACCTTGCTTTGTGCACTGGTGCACAGACATGTTGGAACAGGAAGAGGCCATCCCCAAACTGTTCCCACAAAGTAGGTAGGATGAAATTGTCCAAGATGTCTTTGTATGCTGAAGAGTTCCTTTCACTGAAACTAAGGGGCATGGGTGAGTGAATAATTTTGGCAATATAGTGTATCTATTGAGATTTTGGGGGTATTTTGGGAGGCTCTACAGTATTGGCATGCATGTCAATAATACTATATGTAAGACTTTGCTGTAGCTTCAAACAAATATTACACACATATTGTCATTTCAAAAGCCCAGCAGCCCACGCAATCCACCCTATTGCTTTTCTTGCTTTTGTTCAGCATCTGTTCACTAGTTAAATGTTTGAGCTTCGAGGAAATCTTTAAGTAAAATCCACATTAACTTTAGGTCATCATTAGTTCTTATGTTTGAATACGATGTGTGCCACTTGACAATGCTGTTAATTAGTACTACCTTATATATACACACACAACAGATGAGCATAATGCACATGTGTCAATAGGATCAATGGGTGCTTTTCTTTTCCTACAGCACTCTGTGCAATCAGTCCATTAAAAATGGGGACTATAGATTAGTCCGCTGCAGCAGCAGAGGGCCCACAGAGCTAACGTCACACAAACACTGGGTTTTAACCACTGCCCTATACATTTCAGGCATATGACAACTGAATACAAAACCCCTTGATGGAGAGGAAAACAGTAATAGAACAAATGAGCGAATTTCTGGTATTTTCCGAGAGGTTTTAATTCATTGTTAAATTGTGATTCTGTGCTGTCACGTCAAAGCATTTAGTCACCCTCCCCTGACAGTAATAGTGAACATTATTGCCGCGTTATCTTTATTTAAGGCCTCAATACCTGTTTTGCCCAAGTTTTTGCTGATGGCTTCAAAACAAATGTGGGCTATAATGAGTCAATTACACTGATAGACATCAATAGTGGACATCTTGAGTTTCAAATACATTATTTAAACCAAGTCAATTAAACCACATGCAGTGAAGCTTCAAATTAAGACAGGAGATCATTAATGTTTGTAATTAGTGAGTCAGATGTATGCTGGTGAACTTTCAAATCTCCATCGTTAATGTCAGTGTAAATCCCGGACTACACGGATGTTCAGGGCAGAGTTTTTAATAACTGCACCATCCAATTATTAAATCAATCGAAATCAACCACTCAAACCCAACCTTACCAACAACTCCACTGCAAGACAGCTTATCCACAATTCTACAGCCACAATCCAGGCTACAAATTAAAGCCCAACCAATACTACATATTTAGGTGCTAAAGACCACATCAGGTGTTACTCCTGTCAGCAAAGAACAGGAAAGTGAGAATACAATTCACACACAAAATTTGGGCACAAATAATCTCAAACTTGTTTGAGATTGAACAATATTGACTATGACAATGAGTTCACTGTACTCAAAGTTACCAGCTTTCAATCCAACAGAGCATCTTTGGGATGAACTGTGTGATGCTGTCCAGTCAATACAGACCGGAATCTCTGAAGAATTTTAATAATCTATACCATGAAGAAATAATGCAGTACTGACAGTAACAGTGGTTCCAAACGGTTATTAGCAACGTGTATCTGATAAAGTGTTTAATAAGTGTATGCCATCCTGTTCGGCTACACATATATTTGTGATAGACGGAAACCTGCCAACAATATCAGTCATGCTGAGCCTTTTAAGTTACAGGATATTGAATTATGTATAAATGGAGTGCAGTCTGTGCAGGGGGAAGAATAGATGTAAGGTATACTAGTAATCACAGCCCAGCCAATAGCAAGCAATATTTATTTGATTTATTCAGCCTATAACACTCTTTGTCGCTTTTTGACCCTGACCTGCTCGAACTTATATTATTTTTATATTAAGTTTACCCAGACCCATGGGTTAGAGGTCAACTTGCACATAACTCACTATGAGAGCCCAACAATAACACACACCTTGCCTGCATACTTTCTGGCGTCCAGCGCTTTGGCAAAAGTTCATATTGGATTCAGGCCAGCCGACTAATCCATAGCTACCCATTCCCCCATGGACACTAGCAGCACACTTAATTAAAAACCCATTTGCATATAAATTTAAACTCACAATTATACTCCTGTCAGTTTTGTTGTTCTCGGGAGCTAGATCCTTTCAAATGTCCTGGCAGACCAACTCAGTGTGGCTCTCACATGCGTGCCTCAGATATTGAGAAGAGGAAGAGGAGTTTGCCTTTGATTAGTCTACGTGTAATAAATCTAAAGCTTCATTAACAGCAGGGTGAGGTTGATCCGTGAATACTGTATTTGAGATTAGATGGCGGCAGCAAAACCTGCTGAACAAGCTAGCTAATTTAACCTACTTTCTTCACTTATCAACAACATGTCACCAACTTGTGGAGGCAGAACCCCCGAGAAACAACAGGTATGATATCTAAGTAATCCATGCAGGCCTCTGTTTAATAAGATGCGCTCCACGGAAAAAAAAAATCCTTCATGCGTGAAAACTCCAACGACACCCTGTGGCACATCCGCTGCTTTTTGTCTCAGCTGGGTTTCACGTCTCCTGTGCATTTATTCTTTATCCCTACAGAGAAGATCTAATTTGGTGTCATTACGCTGAGTTATATTTTACTGAGACACCAAAGATGTAAAATGGGAGGTTAGAGAGAAAGGGTGTGGTATTGCACCGATGCGCGTGATAGTTACCGCGCAACCCTGACACTAATTAGATCGTATCAGTCTAATTTGGGCATGTTTACACTGGTTAGCTGATCCTCTCAGAATTGATTTTAAGATTCTGCTGATCCATTAAAAAAAAAAAAACATACACAAAAAAACCCCATATGCACCTGGTGCCGAGATATGATCAGAGACCTTTTAACCCCACATAAGCCAGAGCCAAGACCTTGAGACGATCCCTAGTGGCTGCTGGGGCTTCTTCTATCAGGGCTCCAGGACAATAAAGCATAAAAAAAGCGGTCTTAATCCGACTCTAAGACTAAGGCAAGATAAAAATCTAAGAATGATTTAATCAGGATGTGAAATCCTGAGCTAATATCGATGTTTAAAATGATTTGGCCAACAGATGATGCAGACACCATTATTTATTTATTATTTATCTCCCCTTGTGTTCAAGAGAAACAAAGAAATCTTTGTTTTAAACTCCTTCAGCTCCGAGTCACATGCTCTTTAACCTTTTAGCCTGTACAAACTGTAGTGACACAACAGATGAATATCGGCCACTGACGTTCAATTAAAAGTTATTTATACAGCACCAAATCAAGCATCTTTAAAGTTTTCTGGTACGTCTTCAGGTTTTATTCACCGCAGGACATCCAGTGGTGACTGGGGTGGGAGCTACTGGGTGGCCTGTAAACACACTGCATCCAAATGTGTTTTTTTCTTCTTTTCTTTTTTCTTCTCCATTTTCCATTTGCTTGTATTTAAGGAATGTGCTAAAGGAAAAAAAAACTTTTCCCTTCAGATTTAAAAATTAACTAAATAAATAATTTAAAAAATCCCAGCTAAGGCTGCCATCAAAATAAATCACAACATTCGGAATTTCAGAAGCCGTTTTTATGGTTCAAAAGCAGGAACACTGATTTACACGTGCTGAACAATGTTCCCTTTATATAAATACAAGCACTTTTCTGTTATTTTTAGCTGTGTGTGGTAAAGCCAATCAGATTATCAGGATATTTGCCTCAGCACACCTGGTTTGGTCATACTGTTGTGAGAAGAAAAAAACAAAAAAACATCAACATCAGATAAAGGCCCGCTGAGATTAGCAAAGTTAGACAGTGGAGGAGAAGGAACGATTTGTCTTTTCAGATAGTAATCTTCTGGTTTCTAAACTCCACTGGCATCCAAACCAAGAAAACTGTTTTCTTTGGCAAATGCACAGTGCGCTTTTTCCCTCCCTCTCTCGCTTTCCCTCTATGTCACTCACTCTTTCGAAAACCCACGCTGCTCCCCTCCTTTCTCTTATTTCGAAACCCGAGCGCCGGCGCACACCGCAAACACAAACACGTTGTGCAAAAGAAGCGAGAGCTGCAGCAGTGTTTCCAAAAAGGTAAGAAAACTCCATAAACACAAACAAAACCACCGAACAGCAGGAAAACAAACCGATTACGGGCCGTGCCACTTTATCAAAAGACAAACGATAATTTGAGAGTCCCTCTGGGCCTCTTTTTGTCTTTGGCCTTGTTCCATGCCTGAGTTGGCTGATGCAGGCAGGCTCTGAGAGCGGAGCACATGGTTGGCTCAGCGCACTAAACGGGGTGATCTGCAAGCACACTGATCAACAATAAAAAAAAAAATGACAATAACAAAATGCTCTTGGCAACAACGCTGGTTTTGAAGTTGGTCCCCTCCCAAATTCCAGTCCACCCCACCAGACTCCTTGTCATCAGTTACCATAATTAAATTACACGTGTAACTTTGTTGAGCTTTTATGTATTAAAAAAAGAAACAGGGATAGAAAAAAAACCATCATGGAGGAACAGCAAGGGGTCCAGTCATTTAGAAATACATGAATAACCTCTGTTAACGCTAGACAGATTTGGGGTGGGGTGGGGGTGGGGGGTTGCTGGCAGCCTGAAGAGAAGAGGATTTAAACCCTCAGATCTGCTGTTTTGGGATTTTGTAATAATAAGCAAAGCACTCTTGATTTTGCCTTCATCTAGGGTTATACTTCACTTCCCCTGCTAGCAATTAGTCTCCTGAATGCTATTTGTCAAGAGCCAAGCCATTCATTTTCCACTGGTCTGGCCCCACTAGCTCTTGTTACAATTGGCCGTTTCCTGAATAAAGAAAACATAAGCCCTTGGAGGAAGCAGCAGACCCAGCAGCTGGCTGAGACTACAGTCTGACAATGTTTAACCATGTCTGATAATTAAGCAAAGACAGAATCGCAAAATAAACATGGCAATAAACAAATCAGAACCTGCCGCAGTGAGCAAATCTTTCCACTCTTAATATGCAGAATAAATATTTTGTAAAAAGAGAAAAAAGGAAATAATTTCTGAGCGTTTGAGGGTTGAAGTGATGGAAAAAATATCAACCAATACGTGTCAATCATGCAATGCCATCAATTTGACATCAGTTTGCAGGACTCATAAAAAGTTGCCAGAGCAAGCGTCCTGCAAACTAAAGCAATGAAGGCAGCTACGCGATAAAGCACAGAGTTGGACAAGCTGGCAGAAGCATGAAATGTAGTTACAAAAAACCCCCCGAGGTCCAACATCTTATATGGCACACTGTCATTTTTCCTCTAGTTTCCCAATGATTGCAGAAGAGGCATTTGGGTACTTCACTGACTCCCAGCGAGGGAGGGAACCTATTGTATTCTAGGTTGCAAGGGATCTGGAGAGCCATCAAACAGCCAGACATTTTCTTGGTAAATCACAAGTTGAGAGGGAACTTTTTTTTTTTCAGAGCGCAATTAACAACCTCAAGGTCAGACTTCTCTGGAGAGTTCTCTCCGACAAAAATCCTCAGGCATTTTCTCCCTTTCCTCTCTCTTTTGCTGTTAACTTAATAGCTACACATGCTCTCTCCAGCTCCGTTACCTTCTTCCCCTCCACTGTATGCACAAATTTCCCCTCAGTGCTTGGGCTTCCTTGGGCTCCCTCGTCCCTTTGCCACCATTACTCCTCGCCACCTCCCTCCCTCTCGTCTCTTTGCCCCTTTGTCTCCATTACAGATAAACGTTACTTTGTGGTCAGCGGCGACACAATTTCTTCCCCGGTGTGGGAGCAGGTTTAAAATTGGTCGCAGGTGTGCAGCGGATGAGACCTTTGGATCTTAATCTTGAGGCAATAATGGCGCTGTATACTGAAGAGGTCACTGTGGGGATATCTAAAGAAAGAGCTTAGAATCATACCTGCTCTTAGAGGTAGCAACAATGAACTTTCCATCTTCTTGATTGTGCAAGCACACTTTATAAATTGGGCTGAAAATTGATTTTTTTTTTTGGGAAGTCTGCTTTTGCAGTGGGTTTGATTTAGCACTTGACTAGCACAATAGATTGTTGGATGTTGAGTACCAGGCTTTGAAGTGCTATACACAAAATAATCAGAGTAATAAGTCTATTCTATGCTGTTGGACTTTTCATTAACTAAAAAAAGATTGTGGCATGGGAAAAGGATTGAACTTGAACTGAACTTTATCTGCGAGAACATTAAGAAATAAAGAACAGGAATGAAGGGATGACTTCACTTATAAAGAAAACTGAAGAATCCACAATTATTATTCTTCAATACTGAAACTTTATTAAGGGACAAACTAGTCATCTGCACATAGAGACATTTGCTTTATCTTCCCATGTTTCCTGTCCCTGTCATTACTGTGTCTGGTATTATTGGTATGACAATAGGAAGGTGGTGCAGCAATTTGCTGAAAAATGGAAAAGTTTATGGAAAAGTGGCTAAAGACTTCAAATGGTATTTATGTGACTTTAATTTTTTCGTTCACAAAATGAAATAACTAACAAATCCCTAATAATGACAAAGTTGCTGATGTGCAAAAAGGCAGTAACACAAACAACCCCAGAAAAGACTTATAAATACAAGATCTGATAAGGCTAGAGCATTTCAACATGTTTGGTTCTTTTTGCTTTACTGGCAGCTTTTGGTTCAGATGCAGATGGAAACTGTCAAAAAAAAAAAAAAAAAAAGAAAAAACAGTGAAGTGTTACCTTGACTTGTCAAATGAAGATAACACTTGCTATCATTTCACGAAAGTCTGTACACAGTTAGAATTGGTTTCAAGGACTTCTTCTTAAATGTTCTTATTAGTGTTTCAACAAGTGGCAGCTAGAGCTTCATTAGAACAAGGCAGGGAAAAAAACAAAACATAATTACAGGCTTCTTTCCAAGTTTACTGTGAAAGATCTACTGCCCTTCATTAGAGTGGATAGTGGGTTTAGGTACCATATCCTAACCTCTAACCATAAGATTGGAATTAGTGTGAGCTATTCTGACAATCTGAAACGACTAGTTTTTGTTATAACACAGCCCCCGACTCCAGAAGCACATTGCCAAACGCCATCATGCCATGGCAATGTGCTAAAAGTAGCCATGGCAGCCATTGTTAGCTTTTCATTTTACACCAAAATACGCAAAGGAGTGTCCATAGTTTAAAACCAAATCTAACTTTAGTGATTGGTTGCTTCTATATACACATGTATATAAGAAGTATTGCACACAGTGCTCATGTCTTTTGGTGCCTTAGAGATGTCTGCACAGTCTAAATAAGATCACAGCATACATAATCCTGTTGGAATTCTGGCTGGAGAGCCAATTTGGGTTTTCAGAGTGCTGTGTGTGCCCACACCAATAACTCTGAAGATGTGAAGCTCTCTGAAGGTCATGGCTTCTTTCAGTCATTTTATGAGGATTTCTGAATGTGACTTATAAGACATCTCCCCGTGGCTACATTGTTTTTAGCTGGCCTCAGTGGGAGGAGGTGCAATCACTAGACCAACATGAAGTTGGTCTAGTGATTGCACATAAACTTGAGCAGCAAGATAATCAATAAGACATCCAACCATAAACACATAAATATCAATATTTTTGCAATCCCCATCCAAAGGACAGGTATGAAATTCCAGTCTAATCTATGCGATAGACCTTTCTTCCTTCTTAATGGGCCATAAGGCAGCTTCTAATCAATGACTCATCAGCAAATAACAGTTAAATTTAAGGCAATAGCTCAGGATGGAGTGATAAAGTTGCTCAAATGGGAAACTTTTGCTGTACTTTTCAGCAAGTTGCCATCGATTGGACTCCTGCAGCAGCGTGAAGGCAGGTAATGAGGAGTGATGTCCAATAACAGCAAAGTGCTTTACAAGGTATTAGGGTTTCACATTTAATTGAGAAAGAGTGTTGTTCCTTTATTAGATAGAACTTCACTGTCGTGCACTGCTGCCCACCAATGGTTAACTGCTCTATTGTAGAAATGGCTTATGTGGGGAATTAGTCTGGCGGTCTAAAATAATATTTGTGTGCACGTGTGTGTGTGTGTGTGTGTGTGCAGTGTAAAGAGAACCACTGAATGAGTAAAGGAATAACTAATGCATCATAACATAATAATTATTTCCAGTTGTACAGGGTTATGTTCTGCATGTAGGATCAGATTGGAATATGTGCCCCAATGTTTATACCACATGAAAGCAACAGCTGTACATGCTGGCTATGAGGGCAAAGTATTCTGCAACGCCATGGTGTCTTTGCTGTGTAGCAGGAAAGACCCTCAACAGGGTAACTGTTGAGAAACCACCAGAGAGGCATGCCGTTTAAATAACAATACCCATAAATGCTTCTGCAAGTTAAAGAAACAGCATCCAAAAGCAACATTTTGCAGAAAACCTTTTAATATTCAGAACATGGATAGAATCCTAAATCAACAAAATGTCTGGATCGGTTTATAGAGGACCTATTATGAACATTTCCGCCTCCATACTTTTAGTCTTGGATTCTACTAAACTAGCTTTATGTGAGTCACGATTCCTAATAATCCATATTTATCTTATAGTAGACACTGGTGTAGTTCATGCTATGTCAGGAAGCAGTTTTAGCTACCCTCTCCCTCCCCTGAAGTCAACTTTCTTGTTCCCATCACAAGGAGGTTTGAAAAGCAGTTCTTTGAGGCATGTTCTCACAGACAGAGCTGTCTGCCCGCGATGGCCACCATTAATGACATCATCCACATTAACAGTAGAAAAAAAACAATCAAACTGTTGAGTGTTTACATCAGTCTAAAGCCTGAACCTTTGGATTATATGGATTACTTGCACATACACATCTATGCAACTATATATCTATCTATTTATAATAAACACACACACACACACAACACTGTATGTTGGAAGAGTGTAGCATGTGTGAGGCCATATAATAAAATATTTATGTAATGAAGTAAAGCAGACTCTTGCCAAATTATCTTGTAAACTATGTGCTGCAAAAATGGCTTCGAGGATCAAATAAAATACAGGATGTCAGCCCACACAAGGTCTGTCCTATTTGTGAGATGACATATCTATGTCATAAACTTTCAGTGAACTTTGCCTGTATACTCCAGCCAAGCTGCCTGCAGGATGGGAATCAGACTGTCACTGCTAGAGAATTTCATATACACAGCCCTACCTGGCGTGGGGGACGTCAATGCTGGAGGAGACTACTTTGCGTTTCTGCTCCAGCAGGGACACCGATCGGGTGTCAGAGTCCCGGCTAACACGTTTTCCGTCCGTTGAACGCTGCTCCTCCGCTGGCTCTGGGCTCAGACAGCTGCCCTCCACCTTCTGGCCATCTGGAGCTCCGTTACTGGAGCTCTGCTGTAGAGAGGCGAAAAAAAGAAATAATTCAGTGCTTGAGTAGAAATTCCACATAAATAAGTTGGAAGAAATGATGAAGTAGCAATCAGCTCCTTCAAATGGCCTCTTTTTTTATTTAACAAGGTCATGATGATAAATATTTTCTGCAATTCTGTTACTGGTGAAGAACACATCTACAGAATGAGTCCATTTCAATTTATTATTAAAGAGAGTAACACAAAAGTAAAAATAGACAGAAAATAAGGTCTGGGCACTGGCTGCCTCAAAACCTGGCAGCTAAAATTTGAATTTGAATGTTTACATTTCAAATGTGATCGAACACAGTCTAAATACGGTTTAAGAACATTTCCACATTCTTGGGCCTAAAAAAGTCGTTGCCAAAACACACTGGATAGAGTCAAAAATGAACTGTGGTCAGTTACAAAACCAGTCTATTTTTCTTCCTGCAGACATTTTGGAGGGATGAGGTTTTCCACAAAAAACTGCACTGTCATGAGCAAAAATATAATAAAACATTACATAATAGCACCACACTTGCTTTTAAAGTAATTTGTTAAAAAAAACACTAAAAGAAAAATCATTTTTAAAAACAGCATCATCTGTACTTTCACAAACACCATCAGGTTTTAGTGGAAGAAATGTGAGCAATTTATTGATAACGTCAGAAAGAGGAAGAAGGGTTTGCATGTATGTATGTATCACAGCCACCTTATTAGGAACATCTGCTTAACTCCTTGGTAACACAAATATCTAGTCAACCAATCACATTTCAGCAAGTCGATGCATTTAGCCACGCAGACATGCTGAAGTTCAAACTGACCATGAGAATGGCGAGGAAAGGTCATTTAGGTAACTTTGAATGTGGCATGGTTGTTGGTGCCCAAAAGGCTGGGCGAGTATTTCAGAAACTGCTGATCTACTGGGATTTTTCCCCACATAACCATCTCTATGGTTTACAGACAAAGGTCTTAAAAAGAGACAACATCCAGAAAACTGCCAGACTGCTTCAAGCGGACAGGACGCTGGTTACAACCAGTGTGTGAAGACGGTATGGTCAGAATTTGGCATAAACAACATTAAAGTGTAAATCTGTCCTGCCTTTTATCAATGGTTCAGGCCTTACTTGAAATTGATGGCCTTTCCTGCTTTAAAAACAGATTACAGATATTACTATCCTAAGTCCTTGGTCCCAGACATTTTTATACACAGAAAAAAAACCCATCATTGTATTTTAAACAAATAAATAGAGAGGAAGTATATTTCACTGGTTTCACTACATCATGACATAATACATCAGTTACTTATCTCCCATAGTCAAGCCTCAAACGGAGTGGTTTTGTTTTTGATATAAGAAGCAAGGGTCGGATCAGACTGAGAAACTTGGGGACACTGCACACTTATTCAGTAACTTCTCAAGAAATAAGAATATAGGTCAACCCTGCTGCATTGCATTGGTTTTACTGTAAGACTACAGATTTCATAACGTAAACATTGTGTTTTATTAAATAAGAATCAAACTGTCAACAGAGACTATAAAATGTTGACTAACATCATAGTTCACGGGAGCCAAGGAGCATTTTCCCATAAATAGTCATCTTTTATGTACAGTCTATTGCCACAACCAAAGTAATGGTGTTTATTAATTAAATAAATCCTTAAAGGATAATAAAAACAACATTTTTTTTGTTACAGCAAAATAAAGTCTCAGATAAACTGCCTGTTTTATCTCACAGACATACTGATTCATCTTGCTACGATTCTGGCAACATTGCAGAAGCAATAAAAAAGCAGAATGAAGTTCAAGGTAGACTGGGGTAACCAGCAACAATGGCTTTCTTTGTTTCAGGGCTTCAGCCATTAAGGTGACCTGCTCTGGCAAGAGAGTCGGATCAAAAAACAAGCGCAAATGCACCCACCAACACACACACAGACACACACATACGCACGCACTTCTGTTTGTAACTAAAGCCACGAGGATGTTAGAAAAACACACTGAGAAAATGGCAAAACAAAAGCGGAGTGACACACAAAGCTGCCTACACCGATGGAGCGCTGAGGAGAATGGCATTAAGGCCAGTGTGTGTCTGTATGTGTGTGTGAACTAGATCATTATCTTAAAGCAGTGCAACAGGATTAGCCTTTACTGTGGAAAAGTCAACACACACACACAGAATGCACACACCCAACACACAACACCATTCATTTCGATTAATGACAGAAAAAAAAACATGACGAATGGATATCAAATATCACTCATGATATAGTCTCGTCACAAAACATGCCCAGTGGTGTGCAAAATACACAATGAAAACACAAACTTGAGTAAAACAACAAGATGGATTACACCGGCTGGGAGAAGATTAGGTGTTGTGTATAAGATGAGTGTATTCCTCGGATAAAACCAACCGTAATTCCTTCCTTTCACCGGGCTTATGAATTATGGCGTTGCAGAGAGCCAGGAAATTGTGAATCATGCCAAATCGGTGGTGAAATGTGAGTCGCATATGTCAAAGCTGGTGTGTGTGTGTGTGTGTGTGTGTGAGTGCCTGTGCAGAGAACAAATACCCGGAGTGTCCCTCCTCTCCTCAGCTATCATTCTCGTTCTGTGTCCCACTCAAAGAGACACAAATTAAAACTCGTAACCTACTTACAGCAGTTTGTGAAGCGTAAAGATTCTTCTACCTGTGCAGGTCAAAGGTCATAATAAAGAATTTCAGTGGAAACCACGTCTATTAGCTCATGTGGGTCTTTGTTGCTGGGAGGAATTTCTATTATGACTATTAAAAATGGTTCTGATAAAGATAGTTAATGGCTTACTCATAATCTCAGTTTTTCCAATATGGCATTCCTGGGCTGAACCACATCCTGACCACAAGTTTAAAAAAATGCAAACAAATATTGACTTTTTTTTTTTTAAACACAATTTTATTCAAAAAAGTGCAGCAATATATTTTTTGGATGTTTTAAATATTAAATTAAGGGGAAAAAAGCTTATCATGCTTGTACAAAAATATCTTGCTACAAGATATATAACAAACACATGGCAGTAACATCACTTTTTTTTTTAATTGAAAATTAACTTACAATATGAATACTTTGTCAAAATGACCCTTTGGCATGGTGCCTGGTGAGTCAATCTAATGAGGCTGGACCAAATATCCTGAGCATAACATGTGCCAAACTGTGGGCTATAGCTGCCTGTAGGGTGTTATGCACAAATTGAAAAATCTACATTTTAATTACACAGCCTAAGGTGTCTAACTAATTTAAAAATAAAAGACAGGTTTAAATGACTGTGTTTAGTTCAATTATTTTAGCTGGGCTCCAAATGATCTCAGCTAGATGCACTGTATACATTAAGATTTAGTAAGTGGATGAAGTTATCACCTTTCTTATCCTTTTACTTATGATCTACTGGTTCCTTGACTTGAAAACATGTCGGTAACGCACAATAGCTCTAGCAGCTAAGGACGTTTGCTGGTGTCGTCTTCTTTATGTTCAGAGTAGTACTGAGTACCTCGTGACACACACAATAGACTGTGTATGAAAATGAACGTTGCTTCAAGGTCTGAAAAGGGAAGCCAATGCAGAAGAGTCTAACCAGTACGGGATTTTTAAGACCAATTTCGAGACTGACATTTGGTGATTGAAAAAATCTTATATTCTGATATTGCCAATATTTTTTTTCTTTCAGACACACGAGACATACACAGATTTCTCTAATATTTGTAATGTGTACTTATGTATTTACTCGTGCACGCTCTGACTGACTCTGCTCAGATCAGCTGGTTGTTGTGTAGGTAGCGTTCCAAACCCAGTTTCGGAACAGAAAAATTGTAAAGTGCCCTCTGGTGGACAAACTATGCATCATCAACACTCATAACATAAGTGAAGGGTGTTTCTCGGATTTCGTTTTCTTTTTTCCCCCCATCAGTCTTTATAAACGTCAATAACAAGAGTTCAATAAATAACTAATATTGGCTGAAAATATCGGCCCAACGATAAATCAGTCGGGCTCCACTTAAGCCTGCATTCTTTCTAATGGCCAGCAGGCTGCAAATTTTTTGAACTATATACCTGCCCCAATGTGTGATCTCATTAACAGTTTCTTAATGAGTTTATGAGCTCCAACGCTACTTTTAAAATCATACTAAATACATTAGTGTCAAAAAAAGGATAAAACCGACTGACTGTGTACCTGTCACAAGTTGTTAACCAATGAGTGTGCGGTGTCCCTGAGTCCACTTCTCATTTGTTACATTTTAATGCCAAGATGATAGTGGTGAAAATACTCAGCTCGAAGCTTCACAGCAGAACTTCACTAACCATGGGTGATGCAACGATGGCCATCGCCATCTTACATACAGTCTATAAAATGGACAAAGCTGGAGAGCCTTATCAGTATAACAAGTGGATGTAACACCTTGTAGACCTAGCCTAGTATGGTCAATGTCAAACATTCAGAAGCAAATGATGGTAAATGAGCCTTTATGTACAAATTATTATTATTATTATCATCATTATTATGTATTAGTAATACTTTTTTCTTTTCTTTTTTTTAGATAGGTTACCATTTTATGGTTGGGTTTATGATTATTCCTGTGCCCGTGTGTAAACAGCAAGAATAACGTGTATATATAAACTCATAACCTTCCTTCACCCTCAAAGGATTACTCATACATTTCCACATGGGCGCCAGCATCCAGACTAACTGTAGTTCCTGCTGATGTTGCTCAGCGAACCAATAAGCACAGCCAGCGCCGGGCCCGCCTGAGATCATCGCCTTAGAACAAAGAGTCACAGCCTCTGTCAACAAGCTTGCTTCATTGACTCCCACATCGGTGTGCAACAAACACAAACAACGACAGCTCCGGCCCAACAAGAAGCGAGTGAGATGTCTTTGTTAGCAGCTGGAGAAATCACCATAACTTAGTTCTCACACAACACACATTTGCACAAAACAACAAGTCAACAAGTGGCATCGCGCCCCCCCACTCCTGCCCGATGCAAAACAGGGACCATTCGTTCGCCATTCTGGGCACAGAGCCAAGCATCCAGATTCTTTGGAGCACGCCACCCGTTGCCAACCTGGGGGCGCCCACTTTGTCGGCCGTACAGCTGCTGCTGTTCAAACGGGGTGGCATGCTCTCACAAACAGCTCCTGTTCCAGGATTTAAAGCAGTCACATCTCACTCGTTAAAGATCCAAATCACACAACAGATGAAAATCACATTCATATAAGCGCCCTAATGCACACAAAAAGCAACCCAGATGCACATGTGAATGCATACACACACTGACACACACACACACAGAGCATACCCCTCCTCCTCATTTTATGGCTTGTTTTCGACATCAGTGGGAATTGAGTCGTGCTGAAAGAGACTTGACCATTGTGCTGACAGGACTACGCTCTGAGCCTCAGCTGCACTACTCCAGCCTGCGCTGGGGACTGTAACAGAATTGTGCAACAGCTTTTGTGTTGATCACTGGATGCACAACTGCAAACCGGGAGACCCAAGTTCACACTGCATTTCCCATCACTCACAGATCTAACAAGTCTCCCCGAAGAGCGGGTTTATCTTTGGGAATATCTGACATCTGTTTGTAACGATTTAAATAACAGTTTACGAGATTTATGTGCATTTTCAGGCAGAAGAGTACAATTTACTGCTGCAGGAACTGTGACAGATCCACAAACTGTGGCTCAACATTTCAGCTTTGGTCATGGAAATAAGACTGAAGATTACAGCCTGCAAGTTTCTGCATCAACAACATGAAAACACACACACATACACACACACAAGAAATGCAATCAAAATAACAGCAAAAAAAAAAGTTGTTATTCAGCCACAAGCATTCCTCAGTCACTCCCTCGCTATAAAAAGGATGAACACAATACCACACACTCACACTCACACACACATTTCCCCTATGCTAGAAACAGTGTGCTCATCCAAGAGCTGAACTGGTCTTTTCTTCGTCGCACAATCTTTATTTGGGGCCACGTGACAGAAAACCATTCAAGTTGGATTGCAAGGCAATCAGATCATCGCTTGTTAGGCCTACATCAGGACTGCAGATTTGGACACCGTCACAACTTACTATCTTGACTCTAATGCAACAAGAAGCGCGCGTGATCTCTTTTATAACAGCTCTTAAAACAATAACACCCTTGAGCAGAATGGGTGCACACAGAGACGATCGATTTTAAACTGTGTAACATGTATTAATATATGAATGAGAGAAAAACAACAACAACAAAAAACCTAAATGTAATTAAATCTTTAACCAAATGTGCAATTAAATGCCGGTTGCACAGAATTATCTGTAAGAAATGTCACATTCACATACATATATGTATAAAATATAAGGCGGCGTGCATGCAAAAACCTCGGGCCGGTTATTTACATCAGTCTAAAACGCTGCAGTCAGAGCGTGTTTGTTTGCCTCATCTTACCCACCCACTAGCCCACATAAACATTGCGCAGGCCCCATCAAGCCCTTTGTCCTATATATCTGATGTCGCCAAATGTCATGACAGTCCGTTATATGCTTCAATATGCAAACGACTCATTATAGCAATAATAACAGAATGCATTTTTTTTTAAATCCCAGCCGGTTAAATCTCCCGTCCGCGGCGGCGGGAACGGCGGCGGTGACACCGTTAAATCCGCTCCGTGCAGGAAGCGGTTAAACGCTGCAAAACACCGCACAACAACAACAGTGAAGCGTCGCCTGCCGGCCGGAGCCCACGTACCTTCAGGCTGGACTTGAGCGGTCCTTTGGCTGCGGTGTGGTTGAAGCCCGAGGCTATCTCCTCCTCGAAGAACTCCTTGAGGCTCCCGTCTTGCATGAGCACGGTGTAGACGCTTCGCCGGGCTCCCGCGGCCGACAAGTCTCTGTTTTCCTGCTTGACAGCCTGGACCACTCCTGTCACCGGGGCACCGTCCCCCGTCGGACTCGGCGCATAAACGCGGCTGCCGAGGACCGAGCGCTTCACCAGGCGCCTCGTATGCATCTCTAAAAACTGTTTCACTGTATTCTGAGCCGGCGAGCCGGTAAAATTAAATCATTAACTGTCGAATTATAGCCGGTAAACAGCGTCGTGAAAGACACAAAACTGCAGCGGGTAGACTACGCGCTCCAACAGCCCTGACAAAATGTTAGAAAGGGGCAACATACTCGGAGGAGGGGGAAACTCCAAAAAGCGTCCGGAATGCACCGCACACAAGCACCCCGTAAAAAAAAGAAACAAGAAACCGACCAGCTCTGAATTAGTAGCCGACGACTACAATTCATTCGCCGCTAAACAACCTCTACATCCAACCGGCTACCAATCTTCCTCCGTTCGACCTGTTTGTTTTCCTCTCTGCTCCCTGCGAGCTGAGGGGGCGGCGGGAAAACGCGGACTAATCGCCGTAGTCGTGAGCCGAGACGACACTTGTACACGATTAAGTAAAAATGGTGGCTAATACAGGGGAAACGGGTTGAGCATAGAGGCACGGGAGCCAGCACGTCGAATTGTTCCGCCCCACACGGCTCTGTACCCCGACACCTCGCCGTATGTATTACAAAAGATTGAAATTTGACCGTTAACCGGCTCCGGCTCCGACTACTGCCGCATCCAGTCCGCCGTCACCTCAGACCGAGCGGGGACTCTACCGGCGGAATGCTGCCTGTAAACATGTGCGGTCCGGCGGCCAAGGCGGGCTGTAATTGGTCGGCGCTGCACACGCCTCCACAAGCCCCCACCGCTCCCCTTCTCCTCCGAAAGAAGGTAATGCAACCGGGGAGGATGCTCCATTGAAAACAATGACGCAAGGAGAGATTGGAAGCGAGAAGGGAGGGGGTTATGGCAGAGGGAAGAAAGGAAAAAGGCGGGAATTTAGGCTGTGGAAGAGAGAAGATTTGGACCAGGCAGCAAAGCTTCATGCTTTAACCTACTTGTACAGCCTACTTTTCAGGTGCCGTGGGACCTCTGAATTACTATGATCTGGTTAAAAATAAATAAATGAAATGGGCTGAACTGGTCTGCCTTTTTGCTCATAAAAACAACAGGTTATTTCCCTTTTTTTTAACATGCCCGTTTTGTTCTGGTAAAACTGGGTGTCGAACATAAGGTCCGGGGGCCATAATCGCCCTGGCAAAGACTTTAATCGGGCCCACAGTTTTGGAACAAATAAAGGAGGGTATAACTTTGGACTCTTAAATATATTTTCAGAACTTTTACTGCTGTTTTGTTGTCATAGATAGATAGATACAATGGCATTGTTTTTATCATTTTGCCTCTTTATATCAGCATTCAAGGGGTTGCATTCATACAGTCATTTTCAGAGGCTCAAAAGTATTGGATATTGATGATGTGACTGCTGATGGAAGTAGCAGGATAAACAGCAAGTGTACTGGGCTATACTCTCCGGATAATGTCCCAAAGCTTGCTGCAAAAGCTACCCAAACGTTTCTCAAATCGAAGAAATGGGATATTTTTCAATGGCCAGGTCAGTCACCTGATCCCAGCCGAATAGAGCATGCTTTTCAGTCCCAGAAGAAAAAAATGAAACAAGAGAGAAACCCACAAACAAGCAAAGAGGCAACACCAATAAAAAAAATTGTGCTGCTGTATACTAATGGACCTAATTGTAGGGCAGAACACGTAGACCAGGGATGTCAAACTCATTTTACATACTGGGCCTGACCAGTGAAACCTGCATTTTAGTCAGTGCAAAGAAGTTTCATCCCTGATGTATTTAGTAAAAATACATTCCTATCTATTACCGAATTACTGTGGTGCAAAAGCTGGAAAAATGATTAAAATACAGTTAAAAGACCAAAATTTATGCCCTTCTTTGCATTTTCCAAAGATGTCCAATAGGCCAGATTGGAGGTTTCGTTGGGCCAATTCTGGCCAGTGGGCCTTATTTTTGACACCCCTGCAATAGAGCCTTGAAAGGAGGAAAAGGAGTAGAAGAGGCAGAAAGACACAAAGAACCGAGAGGAGAGCAGAGGACAGGAAGGAGACAACAACAGGTGTGAGGACCCTTCTATTAAACAGTATTATCCTTAAAAGAAGAAAGAAAAAGTTACTTAACATTACATACTTAGGGATGAATTTATATCATCATAAATACATTTCAATTTTCCAAGGATAGACAGCGCCCTCCATAACATTTTAGAACTATAAGAAAAAAGTCAGCAGAGTCTTATTAAAGACTTGTGCCCAGGGGTCTCTAACTTGATGACTCGGGTAGTACCCTTCCTTCAAATAATCTTAAAGCTGCCTCAGAGGGCTGTTAACCCTCATATAGCCGGCATCACGTACTAAATGAGACATTTAAAAGTGTGATTTCACAAGCTATCGCTCTCCGAGAACCAAAAAGGCCACGGGATAAATGTCTCTCTTTTGAAAAGAAAGTTCAGTTTGATAAATCAAGTGTGCCAGCACACTGATTCATCGTAATTATCACCCAGCGTGGCAGAAAAAATACACCAAAGAACGTTATCACAGAAACAAATGACCTAATTAATGTCAAACGTTAATGTTTTTGGAAACTCTTACGCAGCGTACAATCCTTCTACAAGACATCGCCCCGGAGAATTAAAAGACAAAATGGCACCATTTATTATACTTATATATTTAATAGAACAATTCATGTCATAAAATATTTACATGCACAGAATGGAAATTGAACAGAGTGGAGTGACAGATGTGGCCATAACCGCCAAACCAGGCTTTGCCCTTTGATCAAAGGCGGGTGTCACCATAGAGTTGTCTGATGGTCGTAAGTGGGAGGAGGGGGAGGAGAAGGGAGGGGGGGCAAATCATCTCATTAGTGGGTGGGGGTGAGGGTGCTTCTCCAAACCTCTACCACTCCCCCCCAATCCCTGGAGGGAAATATGTGTTTGTGTTTATCTGACCAACAGCTTGAGAGAATCATTTTTTGGTGTAAGTAAGCATCTATTAGCGGTGTGTTTAAGTTTTGTCCTGATTAGATTTGGCACTAACACACCCCCCACTTTGGCAGATAGTGATCTTCCTTCCGAGTAAAAAAGAAAACAACAAAACTGATAATTAAAGACGTTTTTCTCATAAAATACTGGGGGGTGGGTGGGTGTGTGTGTAAGGGGGGGGGGGGGTGGCATTTAAAATCCTCTTTCACAGTAGCAACACTGGGAGATACAACAGCATTTCAAATGTATATAATTTATTAATCCGATAGCAGTCAGAGCAGGCCGGCTGCGTTTGTGTGAAACCACGGGCGAGCTCCAGCATGTCTAATGAAACACAAACCCGAAGCTGGAGATACTGTAACGCTGTAATATTCTGATGTGGGTGGAAACAGATGACACCGATTTGTCTGCAAAGAGGTTACATACTGTAGCAATAATAAAAATAATAATGATGACAAAAAAAGATATTTACAGCACAAAGCAGAGGCAGTATTCATTTAAAAATAAACAGTAACGAGGCAATTTCTTTTTTGTTTTTAATAAAAGTACCACAGGTTTCTTAATATGCATGTACCAAAAGGAGCTGTACCATATGTCTGGCTTTTAAATGGATATTCTCAGATATGAAACGCCATCAACTTTGAGTTAAAACAACACGAAAACAGGGTTGAAGTTTTTTTCTTCTTAAAACAAGTCATACAATCAGTGCTTTTAATCTTATTTTAAAACTATACGACTCTGGACATTGTACAAATAAGTAAAAGCTCACATTAAATTTCCAGCGAGTAACAGTTGATTAAAATACTGCTCTAACTACAAGCCTCGGTTGGCACTGTCGTCAGTTCAAGCTACATATAGACAGGTATGGTTTTCTGTATTTAAAAGAACAAAAAAGAAGCGTTAGATGTTGAATAGTGTGCAGCGATGTTAACTGCTTTCTGTACTTGTACTTGTGCTTTAATGCCGACAGAAGACTGTACCAAGAATAGACTCGAGGACACATACAAAGTACAATAATACAAGCTCGTCGCGTCATTTCATCACAATATGTCATCCGAACTTGTCTGACCAAAGTGTGCAAAATGACAATATACACCGACACATTCACTTTTCTTTCTTTCTTTCATTTTTTTTGTTGTTTTTTTTTTAAAAACAGTGAACTCTTTAAATACTCTGGGGGAACACGTACCTAACTGCCACAACCCTCGCAACTCACTTTCATTTAGTATCTCAGTAAAAACGCTAGAAATTTAATTTTTTTTATAAATGCCTATTCGCTTTTTTCTCTCACAGACATACTTTAACATTTCACAATTACACAACAATAATCGTCTTCAAATAAATATGAAATTCACAAAAAAACCCTTTGACATTGACTGTAGCTCTTCTAAAAGAACAAAACAAAAGCTTCAAAAACGTGTTGCGACACTTCCCTTCTTCCCTCACTCCTCGTTTTCCGTTTTTTTGGCTCTGCACAGATGACTGGCGTCAACCTGCGACATGCTAAGCCCACACACATGCGCCGTGTGGTCTGAGCAATGACACGTGTACGCAGCAGGGAATTCATCAGCTGTGTTAAAAGGTGAAAATCTACCGAATGCAACCTCTGTCTCTGCTAACCGTTTGGCAGCAAAACTGAGAGGGGTGGGAGAAACCTAATTTCTAGTGGAGAATGCACAGTGGAGGTGTTGCCGACCTGACAGGAAAAAAGCCTAAAAATACACCACCTGACACCTCAATAAAACATGACACTGAGTCACTCGGAAGAAACTAGAAAGACTAGCAGCTGCAGAGGGAGCACACAAATAATATAACCTTCACGTGTGTAAGTGCATGAATTTCACCATCACTTTATGGCACTGAATTACTGGTATTTTTTTTTTCTTTGTTTTAGATAGTGTCGTTAGCTAACTATTAAAATGCTGCATGAGTGTTGTGATTGGATATTTATTTGGTAGTTTAACTATTGAATATTTTTCTTCCACAATCAAGTGTTGTTAAGGCCCACCAGTACCGATGACATTCACCATGATTGATGAACTAAAGGAGTCAAGTTTGGATATGATAAACCGTACCCAGGCTGTAAGGAGGATGCTCGTGCATGGCTGGGTGGATGCTGTGGCGAGCTGTTTTCTGTTCACAAGTCATGCGCCCAAAGCATCCTTGATAGCAAGCTTAAAGCACTGCAGCAAAGTCCGTTAGATGCATCCAGGCAATATGAGGAGGGGAGCGGGATGGGGACGATTTAAAGGCGGGACATTTCTGGGCCCAGACCCAGCTCTCCGACGCTTTCATAGTCGGGCTCCGCCTTGCCCACGTCTGACCCCTCGGCTCGGTGCTCATCCTCTGAGCTATTAGTCTTTGGGATGCGGATGGTTTCGTAGCCTGGGTCTGTGCTGTCGGCGGGGCCGGGCTCATCGGGTTGGTTGTAGATATCTCGAACTGTGGCGTAGAGGTCACCGGAGGAGGAGGCCGGGACCAGACCTTTAATCTCCGCTATGCTGCTGTAGTCGTGCTCTTTGTCCTCCTCGTTAACAGCGTCGTCACAGTTTGTTTTGTTGACTGTGGAGTACACCGCTGACTGAAGGGCACACAGAGAGAGAGAGAAAGACAAAAATGACACAAACCGTTAACCACAATCGTGTTGTTTTTCTTCTCCTTCTTTAGTTGGGTTATTACTCATCTAATATCGCCCAAAAAGCTCTGCATCAAAAACGGCACAACAGTGGAGATAATAAGATTGTTAAAACACTGACGCATTCATACTCAAGGACCCCTGCTACGTTTCCCCCCCCCAAGCACATGGTGTGATGTTATCTGACTATTTTACCAGATTCCACTGTGTTCTATTTTTTTTTTTTTTCTCAGGTGCTCGGAGCATTTGCATTTGCATAGCAGAGGAGCTGCTGTCTCGGGACTGGAGACGTCAGTTTTGGGAATAAGGGAGTTTAACACACACTTACCTCATTGTCTGACAAAACGTGGTTGTCGAACTTCGGTGCAGGAGACGGAGGGGAGTGTAACTGGAGGAGAAAAGAACAACAAAAAAACCATTTAGATATGGGAGTCGGTGTATAAAAAGAAAAGATTGAGGTTTTAAGAGCTTCCACGGTTGCTTAAATCACCCAACAGCGGCCGTTAAAAGCATCTGAAGGTATGTTACACATTTTCATTTTCAGGAATTTACATGCAATCCGGTTGTAAAAAACTCTTTTAATATATAGGAAAGCAAGGCAAACCCAACACAGCAAACAGAGCTGATCCAAACGCCTTCGAATGAATCAAATGAAGACATAGTGGACTTCATATCGAGCTTTATTATTAAACATGCTGGCAAACTATCGACAAGTTCTCAGAAACAGTACCCAGCAGTAAAGCACCGTGAATATGAAAGAACGCCTGGTAGCTGATCGATAGTGAAATTCTAAAGTGTTCCCAGCAGTGGGAGGAAAACACGCTCTGCATTTTTGCTTTATACAGTCGAGCACGCGAAGCTACAGCTCGCAACAGGCACTCGTTCATTAAAAATAAATAAATAATGGAGTCAAAGTCGGTAGGCAGCGACAGAGAATGTGATGCTTTTGTGCAGTCTCTGTCCACTCCGTCTTATGATCAATGAGAGGGCCATTAATCAAAAAAGCACATCTGACAGCAGCACAAAACACCTCAGGAGCCGAACAAGAATCTCAATAACCCCGCCAGCACTGACTAAAGAGTTTATGTCTTGTGGAAAATAAGGAAAAGGGAAAATATTGTTAGGTTTTTTTAAAATTCAGATGCAGTCCTTGGACATTCCAAGGTTAACGGTAATACGTTTAAAAAAGAAAAAGGGGAAATGTGTTCCCTGCTGAGGCACAGCACTCGATGCCTCACGCGAGCTCCAACGTTAGGTACTGAATGAAAACCTGTGCTCGGAGCCCATCCATCAAACTGTCCACCGCAGCAGTACAGCCGAGTATCTTCATGCAGACACATGTTTCTCCAGCGTTTTCTCCAAGCACTTAAATCAATATGATGACTTTATGGTTAATGCATGTTTGGAGACATGATTACTTTTATAGATCCAACATACACTCGTGATGCAGCTGACGCCTTTTGCATTTCACTTTAATTAGCCAACCAATTAGGCAGAATGCCCCCAGAGGAGCGTTTGCACGAAACAAGGACGTAGGTGACATGACCCAGACACCGCACCTCCAAGTTTGTTAATCTAATGTGAAGCTCGCCTCAAGTATTATTGCAAATTAAAGTGGAATTTTTCATTTAGTCGGTCGCGCATCAAGCATCTAAACTGCAGATGGGTGTTAAAATTTGAGTCATAAAAACTTGATTGTGTCCGCGTGAAACATTTCTTTTATTAAACGAAGAACCGCAACAGGACGGGTACTTGTTTTGCGTCGATACACATCAAGACATTACGTCTGACAGATTAATATTTTGCTGTGCTGCAGTAAGACGGTGGTATGCTTATGTCTGTGCTCATAAGACAGGATTATGGGAGATTGTTTATGTGCATGTAGGTGACACAGTGATATACGGGGCAACAGGTTTGACTGTAAGCTGATTATAGCTGTCTCAGAGGATGGGCGACTCAGGTGTCAGTGTGTCCGTCACAGTGACGCGCATGTTGAGACACATATATATTATATGAGCATCGACCAGTTCAGGAGTTGCACATAGTTGGTCAAGTACATACAGTTAGGTCCATAAATGTTTTGCCTCTGTGAACAGTTGAGATATAATTTAAAGTATCAGCTTTAATTTAAGGGATTCAACCAAAGAAATGAATAAAATGCAGGCCTTTTTATTTCTGCAGCCACCTGTAGTTGCAACTTGTTTGTGGCTCTTTCTGCCTTCAGTAACTTAGAAGCTGCTTTAGTGGGCAGGAAATCAGGTGACTGACTTCAAGAGTATCACATTTCTTTGAGAAACTCTTGGGTTGGTTTTGCACTTTGCTTTGAATCATTATCCATTTTTGCTGTTTAGCAGCATTTGTCTGAATCTGATAAGGGAGCCTTGTAGCCTTGTACACTTCACAATTCATCCTGCTGCTTCTATCAGCGTTCACATCATCAATAAACACCAGTGTCCCAGTTTCACAGGCAGCCATACATGCTCATACCGTAACATTGTCTGCAGCATGTTTGAGAGATGATGTGATCTGTTTCTTTCCTGTATGTTCATCTCTATTTGGTCATAAGAATTTTTTAGTGCGGGCAAAGTCTAATCTGGACTTCCTGTTCTTGAGTGTAACCAGTGGTTTGCACCTGTTGTAAAATCTCTTTGTTTCTATACCTCGTAGAGCAGGGGTGTCAAACACAACGGCGTTAGGATCAGCCTGCCAAAGATTCCAATTCAGCCTACTGGATGTAAAGGAGGGAATAAATTCTGGACGTTTAACTGCATTTTCAAAGTTTACAGCTTTATCTCTACTGATAAACAGAACCCCCACGGCCATTTATGCTACACCGAAGTAATTAGACCTCATTCTGACAGTTCCATTGAACAGCTATGCTAACACTAAGAAAAGAACCTTCACGCAACACTGAAAATGCTTCAGTTGAGCCTCTGAAAATGGGGTACTATGTACAAAAATGGGTAGAATTCCTAAAAAGTTAATGCAATAACTTTGTGAGACCCCTTCAATTAAAGCTGAAAGTGTGTACTTCAATCACATCTTGACTGTTTGATGTACACCACCAACTGCGATGGTGTAGAGACGCAAACTTGTAAACTACATTAAGGCTAATTTAAATTCTCTCCCATAACACAAAATCCATCAATAGTGATTCTCTTTAGCAACAGCTCAGCAGTGCTGACACGCCACATATCGCAGTTCACCTGGACCGTGGCCCCCAATGTATACCCCGGCAGCCCAGAGGCTGGGTCAAATTCATTTCCTGCACCTCGCATGAAAAGCCCGCAGGCGACACACAAACAAATGACTGCAAACAAGTGTTAGTGCCGTTTATGGCAGTTCAATCACTGTTCAGTGCACACAATCACAGAAGCCGTGAAGAAAAGGTCACAAAGGCTGCGGACATGTGTTTCAGTGTAGCTGCAGCAAATATCACAATAAAAAGCAGGTGTGTGTATGTATGGAAATTTGCTGCATATAAGGAAAGAGTGCCACTGTGTGTGTGTGTGTGTGTGTGTGTGTGTGTGTGTGTGTGTGTGTGTGTGAGAGAGAGAGAGCAGCATTTACTGAGCTGCTACCTGGGGGGATTCCTTTCAGACATTTACATTCATGCACCTCTGAGATTGCCTGTGTGTGTGCGTAAGAGACAGAGACGGAGAGAGAGTTTCTATAGCCCATATCATCCATCATGAAGCCAGACTAACTGTCGTAGAGATGGTGGCCAGCTGGTGCTCACTAGGCGCGCACACACTCACACACACTTGGTCAGACAAGACAAATCACAGACGACTCCTGGTCATACATGGGCGTAAACCACAGGGAGCCAAGAACATTCATGCTTAACCTTAAATACGCCCCAGGGTGTCTATGCGTAGCAGAATATATGTAAACACACACACACACATCATAAAACCTGCATGTGTGTTTGGCGTGTGTGTGTGTTTGTATTTAACTTGAGGGGTTGGGGGAAACTAATATATATGTGGGCGGATGTTAAATTCTGTATATTTTAAAATTGTGCAAGTGTGTGTGTGTGGGTGGGTGTATGGTTTCCAGAGCTGTGTGAAGATATATTTGGAATTTGCAAGATTAAGATTTTATCACAGATATGGGGGTTAGACGAGGCCATTTGCCTGCTGTCCAAACGAGCAGCAGTGATGAACTAATTGGCTACAAAAACACCAGAGACAAAGGAACAAAGACGTGTGAATAAAGTAAAAAGATACATCAACGCAGAAAAGAGGGACCAAAACCTAAAGTTCAGAATAGTACAGAATAGTTCCGGTTTATAACAACATGGGTCTTCTTGTTGCTTAGTGCTGTTATTTGTATTTGTTGCAACAACTTACAACATTACAAAGAGGAAAGCAGCAGTTAGACAAACAAGCAACCAGACAGATTATCATAAAGAGCATATTTAAAGCAAGGACAGTAAAAACATAAATAAATGGATTTATCTTCCGAGTTGGAAAAGCAAAGCCAATGTGGAGGCGCCTCAAACCTGCATTCTATCTGATGGCCACCAGATGGCGACAGCTGTGGTCGCAGAAAGACTTTTACGCCTATAAAAGGCTAATCCGCTTTCCTTTCGAATTTCCTTTCATCCACTCATTTTTGATGATATTAAATAAAAAATTTAGTCTATTTTGAAAGTTTTGGTCTTGGTTTGTATTTCAAACGGAGGATTATCTGCGGGATCATATTGCATGCTCATTGGCTAATAAGTTATAAATCACAAGTCGCAGTCAGATGTGCCCCTCATCACATTGGGTCTTTTTACAACCAAGTTTAAAGACATGTGTAGGGTTAGTTTAATTGGTGACTGTAAGCTGGTCGTAGGTGTGAGCGTGAATGCTTGTCTGTCCCGCCAACTTATTGTGACAGCATTTACAAATGACATTACTCCCACTGGCTTTTCGAGAGAGCAATTTTCTAGTATTGTTGACCAAAGTTTTGAGCCAACCAGGAGGTAACAGTGCCAACAACACTGGAGCTCCAGTGTTTATGTTAAACAGCTACTGTTGTTTTCTGCTGTAACCACTTTAATCTAGTTGGCTAACATGCAAATATTCACTAAATAGAAACACAAAGCATAACAGAGCATCCATGTATTTAATTAGAAAGTAAAGCAAATTATTGACCTGACGCTAACTTGTCTTAAGAGGAAGAAGAATACCTGTGCTAAAATGCAATGGACCAACAACACAAACTCGTATATCTTGTTACACTGCCCCCTGGTGACAGCACACTGCCGCAACACTCTGTAAACAAATGTATGTAAAAAGTGCTGTAACATTAGAAGTATAATTTAAAAGTACTTTAAGTTAAGAGAGGATCTCTGTGGCAGACTGATAATGTGATTCTTTGTCTGATGCAATTCTTTGAGCTGAGAGTGTGTTGGTGTGTGTTTCTCTGATGGATCTCAGCATGCTGTAAGCAGCAGCAGCAGCAGCAGCTCTGCCCTGCCTTGTTCAGTCCATGATAATGAACTGCTGTGCTTCTCATTTTACCTTTTCTTTTACTCTTCCTCCATCTCTTCTTCTACACATCTCCACATCTCACCCTCTGTATCAGTTTTCTTCTCCATCATCCTTTTTTTCTCGTCGCCTCCTTGTCGATGACTTCATTTGTATGCTCCTGGCTTTCTTTCTTTCTTTTTTTTTTCTCCTTGTCTCTCACTCCTCTCTTTCCCCCTCACCCTTCATGCCTGCCAGTCCTTTGCGAGTTTTTTCAAGTCTCCCATCATCTCTCTGTCACTATCTCCATTTCATCTATTACTCTCTCCTGCTCTTCTCACTTCGGCTCCCATTTTCATTTTTTTCTCTCCTCCCTTCACTCCCACACCGTGTTTTTTTGTGTTTTTTTCCCCTTGTCACCATCAAATTTCTTTCTTCGGTCTGCCAGTCTCCATAAAGCAGCACGAGATGTCAGCTTAGCGGATAGTAATTGTAGCGGAGAGACACATCTCTCTTTTTCTTTCTTCTCCGTGGTCTTTATCTCAAGCCAGGCATGATGTTGAGAAGATGACCGACATCAGCTATATATTGGTATAAATTGCGTTATTAAGATGGGGAGAATGAAAGAGTGGATCCCTATCATTACCCTAGGATGATAAGTTTCTGCCTTTTTATGCGTGTGGGTTTGTCAAATGGAAATCTTATATAAAGACCAAACTGACTCAACTTTTTCTGACAACGTTCCATTTTTCCTCGTGGAATAATGCCACAATTAAAGCCCATTTGGTCAAGAGAAGCTTTGCTGTTGCTTCGAGAAAAAACCTCGGCATCCCGTTCAGTAGCAGTGCAACATTTTTTGGGTGGTGCATCAAGTGCCATGATGCTACCCACTTGCACTGCTCTTACCCATTCATGTGATATCTGCTAATTTAACAAAAGTTTAAGAGCAGTTTGCAGTTTAAGAGCTCCAGGGTCATGGCGTAACTGAAAATTACAACTCTACTTATTATTCTTGTTGTTAAAAATGTAAAAATTAATTTAGTTTCTCCCTTTTTTTCCCTGCACAGCTCCATTAAAAGCTTTTCATTTCTCTGTTCCATCAAATTAACAATGTTCATTATGCAGATTCTAGCTGATTAAATCTACATGCACGAGACGCATAACACACGCTGGGCACCCCACGCAGTGGAAGCTGAGAAGCGGCGAACACGTCTTTCTCGACCGCACGACTGAATCAAACAAAAGAAAGTAAAATGCAATGTTATATTTTTAGGGTGACATCATCGTATCAAAGATTTATTTGGGTGTTAACTTAATGAATGAATGGGAATCCCATCCATTGTAAAATATTTAGAACATCTTATAAGATCCAGTGCTTAATAAATTTATTAGACCACCACCCAATATAAGGTTCATGTTGCTGTAAATTAACATTATTGGCAATTACCAATTTTTTTTTATTTAATCAAAATGGATTTGATTTGATTTTCTTCTGATGAAAATATAATTGTTTTTAGCCGAGAATTTTAAAATTTACCACTTTACAAAAAACGTAAATTTCAGTATTATTTTAGCATTATATTTTATATTTTAACATTATGTTTTTAATGCGTAAATATAATTAATGTTATCCATGAATTGTCAAATGTACTGTTTTACAAAAAAATATTTTTTTGTATTAATATGCTAAATTCATCTACTTACATCCCTGAATAGAAAAAATAGTTTTATGTCTACAAAAAAAACACATTTAAACAATTTTTTGACTGATTTGTAAAATTTTTTGTTTTTTTCAATGAAAGGTGATCTAATAAGTTTGTTAAGCGCTCTGAACGACAAAGGTTTTTTTTACTATAATGTCTAGAACTGCATTGCATTGCTGTATTTTTCTTGTTATCGTTTTTGTTTCATTCTACATAATCTTAACAACAATAGCTGCTTCATTCCTCACCTCCATGTCACCTGCCCTCCCTGGCCTTTAAACACCCTCGTGCTCTCGACTGTGAATGCATTATAGCGAATACGAATGAAATATTATCAGTATAAAAATTTTTTTAAAGCGGTGTTTTGTCAAGATGATCGAGAATGGATTCATAGTTTTTACTGATCTGAGTATTTTATGCCAAGGGAAATTGAAAAATGACTTTCCCTATCATATATTTTCATCATCTGACTAATGCTCATTTTCCCCGTCGTCACAGGTTACTTTTCTTCTTTCCTGCCACACTTCCTCTCGCTCACGATGACACATTGAATGAAAGTTGACTCTAATAAAACTGCTCGCTCTTTAATCAGACGCTGCCTGTAATAAGCAACTGCGGTTATACAGTACAAATATTCAATCATTTGAACGCTCCTACACGCAGCACAGCATAAATGAGACTTTACTTACAATTCACGTGGGGCTTTCTCACAAACAAGCTAATAAGCACACCCACGAGCCCCATCTTTGGTTGCTGGTTGGAATCATCTTTCCAGCTAACTGCAGTAGCGTTCCCTTAGTTATGGTTAATGGATTGGAAAATGGAATTTATCCAGATTTCATAAAAAAATGTTTGTTTTCATTTCATGTTTTTTTTTTTAATTTATTTTAGTAGAAATAAAACCAAAATATGGTCCAGTTGCAAAAATGACATACCTTTTCACATCTGTATGTATGTAAGTATATGGAGAGAAATTTGCCTCAAAAGTGTTGAAAATGTGTATGATGTCATTCACAAGTATAAACTAAGATTTACAACTGTGTTCGGTGATTTGTGCGTAACTCACACGAGCATGCTTCAATCCATGCACGAATACGATGCAACTATTTTACATGTGCGTACATCCAAACCTGAATAAATACTGATCATTTATGCACAATTTATTAAGTTCTCCTCATGAATCTAATAATTTTACCTTTCAAAAACCTTTTTGTGCGTACAAATGTCTAAAACTACACATATCATGTCTTTTGCTCACTTGCAGAACCTTAAAAGCATGTCGCATGCCCACGTAGGGTTTTAAGACAAATTCAACACTGCCAGCTTCACAGATCCACAAATGTAAGATGCATTTAAGTCCCATAAATACTTTGAAATCTGTTACAGTATTCATTACTGCTGTCACTGCGACGTTTATAGAATATTTATGAGGCTTAACTACACAAGATCAGAAAGACCTCTCATTTATCGGAAATATGCTTAACCCCCCCACCCCCCCACACTTACTACAACACTGAACATTAATGCAATAAACCAGCTGTGTCTGTTTGTTGGCTGAGAGAGCCACACCTGATGTGCGGATGCTGCGCATCAAGTCCATCCCGGCTTCGGCTCAGCACGATGCAGACGGCAACAGATTTGCAACAGACGGCAAAAGATTTGCAATGTATCACAGTTAATTGCTGTATTACTGCAAACAAATTAATGTAATTGCCAACTTGACCTCACTCACTCGAAAACTGACCGCAGACTGACTCTGTCTTATTGCTGTTTCTCCCATTTTATTGCTGTCTTGATGCACCAAAGACAGTTTGAGGACGCCAACTCACTGTAGTAGTAGTAGTAGTTTCAGACCTCGACCCCGTTTCAGTGTTATTCTACTTCAAAGGCATAAAGATCATGAGCCGATTGCACATGTTCACAGCAATTTTGGTGGCGCTGTGGTCTCTAACCAGTGTTTCCGCCAGTGTGACTGTAGACTCGGTTTGCGTTCGTTTTTACATTGAAACAGGTGTTTGATGGCATCGTGAAATCTGGAGCATGCCTTAGTGAAGTCATCAAACTGACATAATGCTTTCTCTAACCTCAAAAATGTCTTCAAATTTGTGAGACACAGCATTTGGTCCTCACAACTATAGTGGCATGTCTATTTTTGGTCCTCACAAAGATGTTTAAACAAGTACACACACACACACACACACACACACACACACACACACACACACACACACACACACACACACACACAGTACCCTATAGTCACTCAAAAAAAATCTCTAGAAGTCCTACAGACACGCACACAAACAAGCTTTACCTCTCCATTGTGCAGCCCAGCCTCTGCGAGCCCATTCATCATCAGCGCTGGCTGGTTGTCATTTTCATCCAGAACCTTCTCCGGTACCGGTGGCGGTAAATCCTCCTCTGGCTCCTCCTGAGGCTTTTGTTGAGGAACGGCAGCATTACCAGAGCGCCTTTTGGCCTCCATGTCTGCGCTGTGACGGCTCTTCTTATTCAGGTTGACAGAGGCGTACTCCGCCCCGGCGAAGATGGGCCCCCGCTCAGGTGTGCTTGGGCTGACGTGGCCGTTAAGAAGAGCGGGAGGATGAGGCGGAGGTTCGTCTGGACTCGGCTGGATGGTACCGTTGGGGAGGCCAGCCTCTGCAGCAGGTTCTTTGAGCTCCTTGACCGTCTCGTACAGGGATTCATCGGCACTGACGTCACGTGAGGCCACGGCCATCTCCTTCACCACCTTAACATCAGAAACACACACTGAACTTACGTGCATTCAAAAAAAAACAAATAACTTTGATGTTTCTGCTTCATGGCTCTAAAATCACTCAATTCACCAGCCACTTGTGAAAAGATCCCTAGGCGTAATCAATCAATCAGTCAATTACTCAGTCAACCAGCATTACAGCATTACAAGCTTTAATCTCCTCCACTGAGCATGTCCGAACTTACTATGAGTAAAGAAAATAAACCATCATTCTGCTGTTTAAAGGTGACTTTTAAACACTGACCTCATACGTGCTGTCTCCTGAGGGTGGGGGTCCGTTCCCGATAAGGGCGTTGTTGGGAGGGATGCTGGGAAGCTCACGGTCCTGAGGGCACTTGGAGGACCTGAGCTCTGATTGGCTGGAGAGCATCTCCTCTGACAACTGGGGACTGGTGTCCTGTGTGTCCGTGAGAACTGGAGGAGGAAAGAAGAAAAGAGTCAGGGCGTCTTTTTACGACTGCATTTAACATTGACTATAAAACGAATCAAGGCTGACCAGCAAACATGCTTCATAACAGCCATCACGTGTCAGGAAAAAACACACTGCATGAATGTTGTATTATCATCATGCGGTCTAAATATTAACTACGCAGACAACAATGGCAGGACATGACGAGCTGATAGGAACTCTATCGGCTTACTTGTACCGCTGGTGAGAGGCCCATTGTGAGAGGTGCTGACCGCCGCGTCAGTCGCTGGACTGTCTGCTGATTGGCTGACGTCTCTCTCTGACACCTGCACAACAAAGGATAAGCTCTTTGTCACTGCTGCACCACAGCTCGCAGGCTTGGAGGCTTCAAGCAGATAAAACCTCAGTCTCAGATTCTTTAAATAACAAAAACACCCACAGAAATGAATTTGCATGTCTTCTTTATGTTGCACGGGATAGATGTCCGTCACACCTCTGTGCAATCTAAAAGCCATATGTGTGGTGCATTACCTTCAGGATCCTTGAAGCACAAATCTAAATTTTCATGCTTTCCTGACTCTTTATCTCGCTTCTTCTAAGCTTTTCCAAACACATTATTTATTACTTTAAGCTAATTATAAAACCGTTATGCATTCCTAATTAAGTGTAGCTTATTTTTACCCACCAAGAAAAGACATCTAAAGACAGCTAACAGCTTCTGCGAGTACGAGTAACAGGCAGCTCTTGTTTTATGCTGTTGATTTCATATTAATTCATTTATAAGAGGCACGAAAATTGAATCAAGCACAAGCAACACATCGAGCTGAACAGGGTAAAAGGACGGCGTCAGTAGTGTCACATTAATAATGATAATAACAATAGGAAGACGCTACCTTAAGGATACCCACAGGGTAATTTGTCTCCCTGCTTGTCTCAATAGGAGGCTAAAGAACAACAGCTGTGAAGCTGTAGTCGAGTTTAAACCATGCTCTGACACTGACAGCAGTTTCTGTGCTTGCAACATCATATAAGCTTGGGAAAAAAAATCTGCATCTCTAATTAAACTAGCACAGTACAAAAAAAGCAGAAGAAGAAGAAGAAGAAGGGTAAAAAAAGCCCAAGTTTCCTGTTTTATCAGCCTAAGCTGAGCAGAATCACCTCAGAGAGTGAGCAAACACTCAGATCAACAGTGAGAAGAAACTAGTAATTAACAGAGGATGCTCCGAGCAGCTGATTTATTTATCAACATGCACTTCTGTTTCCACGACGATTGCTCAGTCACTAACGAGAGATCAGAGAAAGTCAAAACCTTTCAAAGAGTGCACGCCAAGACTGCTCTTTGTCTGGGGTTTGCTGTTTTTCCTTGTGTGAGCAGAGGGATATGCATCAGAAGCTCCATAACTCCACCTAGTGGTCACGCACTCTCATAGCTGTTGGTGCCAATGACGTAATCTTAAGCTGTTTTATGAAACCACTAATTTTATGCTGTCGTTTCGTGATTTAGGCACACGTTACATCCATCTTTCTTTTTATAGTCCATTAATCTTGTGTCGTCCGTCCCAATGAGAATATCTTGTGTACACCTCAGACACAATAGCTCACCACTTCACCGCCACTCAGGAATCACGGGGGAGTGTCACGCTGTGTTTTGTGACTCGGACATCTCATCTTTGTTCTTATTAACCCCAGGCAGTGACAAAAAAAGCGTAAAATAAAGCATAAAGCTAAAATACTCTCCAAAAATGAAAGCTAAACAAGAACCAGTGTCAATCTGATCCAAGCCGTCAAGGACGATAATCACTGTAATTCTCTTTTTTTTGCAACTTCTGTTACAATCCCATGACAATGTCTCATTAATTGCTCTCCCCAGATATTCACATTCAGTTTCAACACAGCTAACATTAACATCTCTTTGCTGATGTGTCAAATTATTTTTTTGTAGGTCACTAACTGTAGAAAATTTGAGTGACACACAAGAAAAAAAATATTGACAGCACAGATTAAACAAGGTGCTGGAAACATTCCTCAGAGGTTTTGGTTGGACTTGTTTGCTGTACATCTGTGACGTGAATCTCCCGTTGCACTGGTTCCAGCGTCAAGAAACCAGTTTGAGATGATGTGAGATTTGTGACATGCTGTTGTCCTGCTGGAAGCAGCCAACAGATTCTAACTGTGGTCATAAAGGGATGGACAAGGTCAGCAACGATACTCAGGTAGGCTGCGGTGTTTAATCAATCCTCAGCCGGTACTACGATGTGTCCCAGGAAAATATTACACCACATTGCATCATTATATCACCAGCCTGAAATGTTGAGACAAGGCAGGAGGAATCCATGGTTTCATGTTGCTTTCACCTTATTCTGACCCTACCATCTGAGTAACACATCAGCTACAGAGTCTTATAAAACCAGGCAATGTTTTTCCACTCTTCTACTCTCCTATTTGGGTGAGCCTCATTTTCCTGTTCTTAGCTGAGTGACGTGCACTCGGTGTGGTCTTCTGCTGATGTAGGCTGGATGTGTTGTGCGTTTAGAGATGGTTTTCTGCATCCCTTCGTTGTAAGATATGAAGCGGGCATTCTCCTCTGACCTCGGGCATCGACCCAGAGAACTCACTCTCGCTGATTATTTTCTCTTTTTCAGACCATCTTCTGTAAACTCTAGAGATGGTTGTGTGGGAAAATCCCCGCTGATCGGCAGTTTCAGAAATACTCAGTCTGAAACCAACAATCATGCCAAAGTCAAAGTCACTGAACTCTTTCTTCCTCATTCGGATGCTCAGTTTGAACTTCAGCAGGTCGTCTCGGCTTGCTGCCTTGCTGTAATGTGACTGGCTGATTAGATATTTGCATTAATCAGCAACTGAACAGATTGAACCTGTTGATGTGTTTGTCCTACACTGTGTCACAGACACCCTTTGCATTTGTGATCAAACTGATTGAGCAACTGCTAAAGAATCACAGAGGCTGGTCTTTAATCCTCTTAGAACAAAATGGATCACTTTGCCCCTGCTTCTGATGGACCTCCACGGGGTGCTTCCTGTATCTAAACTGACTTAAATACTAATTTTGGTTAATCTGCACCCTGTGAGCTTAAAACACCTGAACTCTCTAATGATGGAGAGGAACAGGAGGGACAGCGTTCACGGATGCTGGCTGCAGGAGAGACAGACAGATTGCAGCTCAGCGAGGACGAGCTAATCTACTCAACCGCGAAGACAAAGACCCCCATTTAACCTGTCAGGCTACGACGCGGTCCGTCGTACAAATGGGTCCCTCTTGAAACAATTTGACCACCTGGCAATTGGGCTAATGCTTAAAGGTTGCAGTGAAGATATCAATCAAATGCAAAAAGGCTCTGAAGAACACACACACACACACACACACACACACACACACACACACACACACACACACACATAAACGCATATAAACACACAAACCCCCAGAGGGGAAGTCAGAATAAGAAAGTAAGTGGATGTCACTTAACCTGTGAAAGCTCGACATTTGTCACACTTAAGTGGTGCTTGGTTACTGAAGCATCAATATTATAGTAGTTTGTAATGACTACCTCTGCCCATTACACAGTCTTCAAAAGGACATAGCGGACGTTCGCCACGCGTCATTATGAGCGGCGCATAGGTCAACTCTACCAATAATAATCATCTTTTTTTTAAAATAGAATCCCTCTTATTTCTGTTTTAAGGCAGCATGACATTAAAATAAGTGACATGTGACGAGCAGGCAGTGGAATTTCCCACGTGTTTTCTTAGCGGGAGAAACCACTTCCCTGTTGGCAGCTGTGAGCCGTTCAGAAACAACCTCTCGCTAACAACTGGAGGCTGTCAATCAGCCATACGCAGGGAGGCTTTGTCCTCTGTATGTTTCTGTGTCAGCGTGATCGAAGCGGGTTACGAGGCAAAGAGTCGGAGGGTGTGTTCTAGTGTCACAGGATGTCACGTAAGGGCGGAGATGTGTGTCAGTGTGCACGCGTGTGTTACTGAGGAGGCACGCAGCTAAACTCCATCCACAGCTCCACTTGCTGATCGCTCCAGCGCCTGACTAAAGATACACACTCTCCCACACTTGGACTAATGAGAACACTATGCGTGGGTGCTTTTGTTTAAGGCTCTGAGTCGATATTTTGACAGCGTTTAAACCAAATGGCTGATCTTTGACTGCAAGAGCTGACGATTCCTTAGATTTCCTGAAATCTGCCTGACCTGATGTGCCTTTTAAAAAAACAATTATGTTTACAGAAAATATTTGTTTATGCAAAAAAATGTGCGTGTCAGTGTATGAATGTAATCAAACTATGATAAGCCTGAGAACATTCAGCTGTTCGTTCTACTTCCTCCCCTGTCACACCAGCCCTCTGCATGTCCTTCACTACATTCATGAATCTCCTCTGCGGTCTTCTTGTTTTCCTCCTGCCTGTGAGCTCCATATTCAGCATCATCTCATCCAAATCATTTAAACTATGTCTCCAAACTCTCATCTCTCTTCCACCTGCTCCCCACTCTTACAGACCACAATGTCGTCTGCGAACATCATAGAGACACTCCTGCCTGAGTTCATTTAATTCATTTTTTCATTCACTCTCATTACCCCCCTCCCCCAACTCTCTTTTAACTTTCCTGTCTACTCTGTACTTTCTTCTCATCATAAATATTCAAATTTTAAAAATATAACAGCAGGTTAGCCACAACGGTGGAAGGTGTTAGCTGGTGCTGCAAAACAGCAAAGTGTGAAACCATTTTTGATTAGTTCTCTTTCAAAGGTAATACCTACAGACCTCGAACACATGCCTTAGAGCTTCCTATGTTAAGGCTCAAATAAAGGACACTGAGATGGCTCCTTTAAGTGTGTATTTTATCTCCTTTCTTTGGATTTCCCGTTTAAACCACTGTCGTATTAACTACTCCGCAGAGGTCGTCTGTCTTTGCATTCGATTTGTGTTACAGCCTTGCACATTAAAAACCAAACCACAGAGAGGTTTTGCAAATAAACTGTGCCTTGAAGTCCTGCATACACACCGCTTGACTTTTAAAAAAGTGTAACAGTGTTAGTATGCATCTTTGCTATTAAAAATAAATAAATAAAAGGTTATTATTTCATTCCCCTTCAGAACTGTAGCTTTGATATATTGAAGGAAAAGTCTGTGGAAACCTGAAGGAAAAACTCACTCCATTCACGAGGCTCTGATGGTCTCCCGCTGGGTGTCCATTCACCGCTTTCTTCTGCCTGAAGAGAAGAAGAAAGGAGACATGAGAAAACAGAGCAACACATCGAGCGTTAGCTCAGCCTGCGCAGCTAAACATGGGCGCTCAACTGTGCATGTAAAGAACTGTGCAAGCAAAGCGTGCCTCCAGATTAGGGACCAAAAACCTGTTTTAAAATTGTACAACTCCTCCAAATATTATGTGTTCAACCCAACATCAAATAAATACCAGAAAATTCAAATTTTGAACCTTTTGACAAATTAAACAAAATAGAAATCAAATATTAATTTGCATATATGAGTTTTATTTATTGCATTTATTGCTTTATAGAACACTTTTTTACTTCTGTTGGTTATACGGCAGAGTAATCTAAAATTAAACTAAACATTCAAACAAAAACATATAAGCAAAATCAACAGTGGAACTGGGATCAGTAAATGTACTTAATAACCATCACTAATAAATATTACTTTCCTTCAGACACGTCCACTTTAAGGCAGACCTGCTGCGAGCAGGTAAGCCCTGTGAGGCTCAGCCTTCAGCCTGTTCAGAAACACTCAGTTTCAGACATTTTTGTTCTACTCTGGCTCCCTGTGATGTCACTGAGAGCAGACAACCTAACTGTGGGCATCTAAAGATAGACGGCTCTTGCTCCGAGAGCAGAAGCTCCACCTCGAAACTCCTGTTTTAATCAGTTGAAGAAGTTGCTCTAAAGGAGAAGGAGTTAAAACAGCGGGGAGCTGTGTCGAGGGACAAATAAGGACTGTATGTACGTATATACATGTGCAACAGTGCTTTCATGCTACCTGTGATAATTTGGTTTTCATTCACGGGTTAATCAAATTTGACTTTATGTCATAAAACAAGCTGCAGCAAGCTGATGCATATCTGACTGCATTATATTTGTTCCTAATGTTCTGCGCCTCTCATCTACACGAGAAGAAAAGTGACAATTTTCTTTATTTACCTCTGCAAATCTGAAAACTTAAAAACCGTCCGCCTGCCAAACGTCTCCCTGCGGGACATTAACATTCAACTCAGCTCTCTGCAGGGCGAAGAAAAACTCATTTCTCTTAGCTCCTGGGGGTTACATATAAAAACAATTACAATCCTACACGTTGGAACCGCTGCGTAAGAGGTGGGTGTTTGTGTTTAATATACAGCCCGTCACGTCACGCCGCAAAGTAAATGCCTCATTAATCTCTTAGCCATTACTTCAGTGCAATCCCAGTGAGACAAAACAAAGCTTTACGCACTATAACGAAGTTCGCAGCTTAGACTCGTTAACATTAAATCTTCATTACGCACTGGGTCGTTAAGTCGGTCAAATTAACTTTTAGTTTCAGTTGTGCTGCTTTATTTGGAGTCTGCTTGCATCAGCTCTTTACAGGAATTACACGAAAGGAAAGTTAAATGACAAGGAAACGTGTTTCTCTTTTACATATATAAATAGATGGGTGTGCGTTCTGCTTTGCAGGCTGCTTAAAGACAGCACATGCTTCCATTCATAATTAATATTTAAATAATTATGGCCTACTGCCCTAGAGGGCATTTTTAGTGTTACTCAGCAGCACTGCTGTACCTATAATTACTGTAGCTAAGAACGGCCTCTCAGGTATTTGTGCACTGTCTGCATTTCCCAGCAGAGCAGATTTGCTTTGGATAGCTGACACAGCAGGAAGTAAAGCTTTTTCTGGCGACACCTTTCAGATACGTGAGCGTGCCCTAACAGTGATAACAATAACACCATTCGTACGCGGTATATATGGGTGTGTTTGCTTGGTGATGGCGCTCACCCCTGGCAGCTAGCGCAGAGCAGCAGCAGCACCGACACCAGCAGCAAAGCGGTGAGGATGCTGAGGGTGGCGATCAAGATCAGCTGCCCGCTCCCCAGCCACGACGCCACGCCAGTAGAAGCTGCCGTCCCTGACCCGACGACGCCTGCCTCCGGCCCCCACCACACTCCACTCAGCACCGGAGCCATGGCACATCACACTGTGGGGGAAGAGGACATCGGACTGGTACCAGCTGGAGAAACACAAGAAAAAAAAACTATTTTTGAAAATGTGAAATTACAGTCACATTTAAACTGAAACTAAACTATTTATTTTCACAGTTTTACCAGGAATAACCTCTATAATGGAGTTTTTTAAATGCAAAAAAAATTTGTGCAGCAAAAAATGTAGCTTTTTTGCTGCAGAAATAATGACTTTTCATTGTTTGCTATTATAAAGAAATCTGATGGTTTCAGATCAATCATTCAGATCAATCATATGGCCTGAGGGCAAAAAACTCCTTCGCCAAACGGTCGAGCGGGTGACTTTTTTTGATAAAACAGAGTGAAAACGTGCAAAAGTTCAAAGTAACTCTAGATTTGAAAAGGTGTAAAAGATGCAGCATGGGATATGTATGTTCATTGGCCACTTTATTAGGGACACTTTGTGATTACTGGGTTGGAACCTCCTTTTTTTTCTCCCTGAACTCTTCAACAATGTGCTAGAAACACTTCTCGGTGTTTGGTCCATGTTAACATGATAACATCACACAGCTGCTGCACATTTGTATATCCATGATGGGAATCTCCCACTCCGCCACATCCCAAAGGTACTCTATTAGACTTTAGATCTATTAGATCTTGTGCCATATGAATACAGTGCGTACAGTGAGCTCATTGTCATGTTCAGCAACAGTCACCATCTGAGGATTATTTCCTTGTTATTGCGTGACGTAATGGAAGGTGATTATGATACACACCCTAAATATATTCAACATTGCTTATGCTTTTCAAAGAAATGACACACCTTAATAGAGGAAACCCTCCATATTTCCTGGCTATGCTGCCCAGCACAGTGTAGGACATGTTTTCATCTCAAGTCTCGTCTAAACTCCTTTAATATCAGCGCTGAAATGTAAAAATATGTTTGGCTTTCTTTGGTAGAAATACCAAACCTCTACACTCGCTTTTGTTTTGTTAGTTAGACTGCACAGGTCAGCTGTCCCAGATCTTCATGTATAGATTCAACAAGATTTTGCTGCGTGTTGACATGATAGCTTCACACAGTTGCTGCAGATTTGTCGGCTGCACATCCACGACGAGATTCTCCTGTTCCGCCTGATCCCAAAGAGGCTCAATCGGATTGAGATCTGATTACTCTGGAGGCATTTTCTCCCACAGATCTGCCACTAACTGGTTATTTTCTCTTTTTCAGACCATTCGCTATACACCCTAGAGGTGGCTGATAGATCAGCAATTTATGAAACACTCAGACCAACAACCACGTCACAATCAGCGCCACTTAAATTACTTTTTCCCCCCATTCTGATGCTCAGTTTGAACTTCGGCCGGTCGTCTTCTTTGCATGTCTAAATGCACTGAGTTGCTGTCATGGGATTGGCTGATTTGGTTTGCGTTAACAAGCAGGAACAGGTGTAGCTAATAAAGTGGCCTGTTAGTGTACATTGAAGTGCACATGTTAAATATTGGACTATTTTCTGCTTAATTATCTGTGAGAGATCAACTTTAAATAACCTACTATATCAACACCTAGTGGAACAAAGGACACCAGGTGCATTAGCTGTTTTATGTCTTGGACACCTGTGAAGCTCCAACTACAGAGACACATACTACAATAAATGAATTGCTGGTTTTGGCTTATTCATTGGGATTCTTTAACATTCCTTGTAAATGATATCTGAACTGCACACACTGACCAGACATGACCAGCAGGTGGCAGAAGCGAGCAGCATGAGACCGCAGTGCAGACAGCGATCAGCCTCAGTCTGCTGCAGTGGCCCTCACACCAGTGCCTCCAACAACTGGTGTCTGGGCTCTGCGCACAGCATCAGAAACCTCATCACGTCTCCGTCTAACAGCTAAAGTTGGGTTTAGCTGAACTGATGGAACCCCTGATTTTTATCACGGATGATTTATAGGGGCTGTGTGGAGCTGCGGGTGAGTCACAAAAGGGTGGGGAGGGATTGTGAGCCTAAAATAATAAAAATAAATAAATGTGGAGAGGGCGGTTTGTATCCCACTGTGTGTGTGCAGGGAGGGGAGGGGATGTCGTGCACTGCCGTGACTAAGATAGAGAAATAGTTCAGGGCAGACAGTGTGGAGAAGGAGTGAAACCGCACAATGAAAAATGGGAGCGAAAATAAATCGCACACACTCTCCCTCCTTTCAGTCACAGCACAACAGAGAGCCACAGCAGACCTGGTGGCAAGTGGCAGTGACAAAAACATGACAACCTATCTTTCCTCGTCTTTTTTCTTGGAGAGTGCAGGAGCCAAACTCCCGTGTGGAGTAATGTGCGTGTATGTGTGCGCGAAGAATGTGTGTATTCTGTGCCGGCGGTGAAAAACTCCATTGTGTCTCTCTGCTCGCCTATGCTAATGTGACTGGGGAGTGTGGGAGCTGATGTAGCACTCGTCGTATTCGAGCAGCATGGAAGTTTTGTTTGCAAATCAGATGGAGCTGCAGAGCACAGTTTTAATTTCTCCTTCGTCTTCTTCTTCTTCAAGAAGACGCTGAGGAATTCCCGCCTTTGTCGGAAAGCCGATTGTGTTTATCCCTGTACAAAAACACACAGGTGCGCCTGGTGCGAGACACCAGCAGACTTAACAAAGCCTTACCTTGACACCTTGGATGATTAGTCAGGTCGGCCTTGCCTGGAAGAGAGCAGATAAAAAAAAGGGGGGGTTAGATGAGTTAATGTTATCCTAGGAGGGCGGTGTTGTTCTGCGAGTGTGTGCGTGCACGGATGTAGGCTGGGCAGGCATGTGAGTGGGAGAGCAGCGAGGCTATTGAGTGTTTGTTTTTTAATGCCCGTAGCAAATACATATTGGACAACAGGCTGCTTGCAAGCTCTCATGCACAAACACACACACACACTAGCTGTATGTAGTACACACAATAAGCACTGCACAGCATCTTTCACACATGCGATGTATTGATTAGTAACCGAGAAGATAATAACCAGGTGACATCATTGCTCAACTGTGTCCCATAACATGTAACGTGCACAGTATTCACTGCAGTATTTTACATTATACACGTACGGGGTGCAGGTTTAGTTATACCCTCTGATTTTGCTTGAAATGACTTAAAAATAGTCCGAATGCTTTGGGGTCCTCTGGGACAGTTACCTCACAGACGCCGTATCTGACCTCGCCTGAGAGGCTCCTGTCCAGGTGTCACTATCTGCCGCTGTGTGCCAGCTCGCCCGCGTCTCGTGCTGGCACTTAAACCAGAATAATTACCGGCTGCCACGGCGCTGCGTCGCCATGGCAACATTTCCTTCTACCCATCGCCGCTATTTATGGTGGTTGAGTGGAAAAAAAGGGGGGGGGGGGATAAATAAATAAATCTCCGCGGTGATGTTTTGTGAAAGAAACTCATAGGAGATCATGAGCCTGTAACTGGTGGTTTTGGTTGTTCCCGCACGCGTGTTCAGCTCGGTAGGGTATCGTGCTCGACTCAGTTTAGCTTCTGTGGATCAAAACTAATCGTGGAACCACTAAGCCAAACTTCTGAAACATCCTCAGAGTGCTTCAGTGTTTTCTTGAAAAAGTCAGCAACAGGTTGTAAGGATAGTTTGCAGTTCACACCTCTTTTTTTGTATGTGTGAGTGGTGTGTGAGCAGTGTTAACCAATCTGCAGACACATGTAAGCAAACCCCACTTGAACACTTAACTTTGGATTTCTCAGATAAGATGTTTTAATATGACAGGAGCATAACATTAAAAATATGAAAAGCAAAACACAATAACACAATAGTTTCAAAAGTTCTGAATGTATCCTAGTAAAACATTGCAGGGGTGTAGCCTGAGGTCATCTTTAACTATCATTAAAATTTGGCGTACATACACCAAGGTCTTCAGTGTCAGCTCACTGATTACAAGTGATTTCACTCAGAAACCAAGAGACGCTGCACACATGCATAACTTCACCTTGTCAATAACAAAGCAGTGAAAGCACAAAGCGTACTCTGTCTATTTTACTCTAAATTGGACCAGAAATGACGAAATAAACATCATACTGAATAAAATGAACCTTAAAACCAGTAAATGAGACCATGACCTCACCATGAACCTGTTTAATGAGGTCATAGATCAAGTGATGAGTAGGGGCATTTTCTCATAGACTTCTATACAATCGACACTTTTCCCCAACCAGAGCAGTCACCCCCTGCTGGCCATTAGAAAGACTGCAGATAGCAAGCTTACAACATAAATATAAAACGCCTTTAAGGCACTCTTTCACTCACTTATACAGTCTTAATATTTAGACTTAAGGGTAAATTCCTGGCACATGAGACCATTCCCATACTTTCCAACATTCCAAGGCACCAAAACTCTCTCTGCAAAAGTCTTACACTTATCATCTTACTCCCAGAGCAAAAGAAGTTGGATACCACTTTGGGTACCCTGCTGTGTACAAAATATGCGTAGAATAAACCATCCGCTCTGTCATCAAAGCATACTTTTCTTTCCTTAATGCTTCATAAACACTACACGTTAAAGCTCCGAGTATCTTTTTCACAGCGGAAAGCTCTCCACAGGCCACCGTTATGTGATACAAGACTTCAAGCCAAGGACTACAACTGTGCTTTCTTTTGCTGTCACTCTCCTTTCTCCAAGCGCTCCCTGGCTTTGATGAAAGAAAGCAGAAGCCTTGGAACGGAGAAAATCAGTGTGGATGTCTTCTGTTTACAGAAAATAACCGACTGGAAAAGTCATTTTAGAAGGAATGTGTTTGGAAATTCGAAGGTAGAAGCCCAAATTTTACCCTCACCCAGCTGCCCACACACACTGAGACCTGACATAATCATAAGACAGACCACTGCAGGACTTAATATGCAAGACACCAGAGCCAAAAAGCCACGGCATCTAATCTGAGCCGTGCTGCTCTACAGGAAGAGCGTTTGCCTGACTCTGAGTGTGGGTGTGTGGGGGTTTTGTCTACTGGACAGGTCACTGGCTAGAAGGGAAAGGCAGAGAAGAAAAATTAGCATCCACAGGCGAAAACGGCGCTTCGGTTTCCACGTATACTCTCGCAGCCCGTGTGACACCTCCCTCTGCAGGGTCCTCTGGGTGCACGCAGACGGGGAAGGTTTACAGCTGGATGTCTGCAGCGAAATGAGCCCGGGGAAAGCTTCTCCGAGGACAGCCAGAGGCATTTCCACAATAATAAATAATCCAGTTTTCGGGAGAGGAAGAGCCTCCACTTTCTTTAAGAAGTTGTGCTTGTGTGGAGCTCTGCAGGAAGCCCCAAGTAACCTTTCTAGCATCATAAAAGGAGCTAGAGAGGGGTTTATTGCAAACAATGAGGACTTCTGCTTCTCAACATCATTCTCCACTGATGGGAGGGGAGGTGATTATCCAGAATCCATCTTTACAATAGGAGTATATACAAAAGACGATAATTTTCTGTGACCTTTCTGACCAGTAGAATTACAACAGTGCGCTTTGGGGCAGGGGCTAAATGTAATCCAAAGACATATATATATATTTTTTAACCATGAGAATACAGTTGGGGTGGGAATCACAGAGTAAAGCCCCATTCGTACAGGATTAGTATCCACAGGGGACTTCATGTGATTTAGAAATTACCCCTCACGTCTGTGCTTCGTGCAGCACATTTGCACGGGAAAAAACAAAGTCTGCATTTTACTCAGATTTACTGACATCTGTGTTTGCTAGCCACAGACTCTAATCTGATATGAACAGGCTGCCACATAATAGCTTTTAAACATGCTGAATGCTGCCTTGCACGTCCGCCTGCATAGTGCCACACGCCCTCCTCCTGCTATCCAAACTTTAATTTCATGGAGCAGTCACACCAGATTATGATCACCGGTGGCTTTCACAGCCAAAAGACGTTGCTAGAGGTAAGTAACGCTATGCAAATACTGCAAAACTTAATAATTAATATAAGCATTTTTTAAAATATCTGGCACATTACATGGCAGCGATTTAAATCAAACTGTTTTAATTGTGCAGACGTGAACACGGTAGTCACATTTTGAAGGAGGTGGTCTGTGGCCCGTTCCAAATAAAAACTGATGGTTAGAAAGTGATTTGATTTTGATTTATGCTGCAAGTCTGAGCTAAACGTGGCATACAGACACACTCAAAAAAGTGATTCTTCACCCAAAAGTAGCAGCTGGAGCTTTTCTATGTAAAGTTACGCAACTGTATGGTTTTCCTCCAGGTCCTACGTGTAATTAATGACTCTAAATTAGCTTTAGGTATAAGGCACTTAAGTCCGGCTGTATAATACACTGTGTGTGTATTAATGTTAGTCCACTTCTGGGCATTTGATTTGCTCTGACTTGCAGTCCACGTCTTTTTCGCGTGCGAGTTTTGTCTTCTCTTACCTTCAGTTCATCCCATCCTCATTCACTTGATAAGCACTGATAAGAGGAGTCACAGAGACTCTGCTAAGTCGAATCCCTTTGGAGCGCCTTCATGATTTAATAAAAAACGTCGATACTTCGTGCCAGTGTATCGATTATTCTGCTCTAAGAGGATGTGATGCGACATTGCCGTGTTTCTTTTGTCTCACCCCTGAAATACTGTGTTTACCAAATGTGCTATGAAGCCATCTCAATAAAGTGGAAAACAGCAATATGCTTGCAATGCCTCCCTTTGCTGGCATAATAGCATCAGAGTAATGTGGACATAGTTAAGGGAAACTGATGACCTCCTAGTCTTCCCAATCAGTGCAAATGAGATTTGCATGCACACACACATACACACATTAATATACAGAAACACACATATGCAGCATTATTATGATAAATACAGAGATGCATGCAGACACTCCTGCAGGCTGTGTGAAAACAGAAAAAAGACCCCCAAAAAAAAAAAAAGCTCCATGAAATCCAAACACACTACTGAGCATCTTGTGACTTGACCGGAGGGCCATTTGCTTGGTGGAGGGGGGTGAGATAGATGGGGGAGGGGAGAAGAAGGATGGGGGACTGATGTCAAGGGTTAAGAATTCAAGATTAAAAAGGGGAAAAGAAAAAGAAGCAAAACAAAAGGACGGGGTAGAAAAAAGAAAACGATGTAGAAAAACCACAGCTACTAGAAGAAATAAAGAAGGGGGAGGAGTAAAATAACCGAGACAAAAATACATGGCGGCAGAAAGACCGCATAGGCAAGCAGTAGTTCACTGTGACACACACACACCCATCCCCAGAGACGGTAGATGAAATACAACTCCTCGACAGGATGCAGTGCAACAAGGGACCCTGCCCCTGACTGAGACAATGCAATTAAATGCACGCACACATGCACAGAAACGCCTGCAGGTGCTGCAGGATCTGCTTACTCAAATCCATCACAGCAACTGAAGAAACCGTCAAGTTTCAGTTCAGGAAAGTGTGTGTGGGTGTGTGTGTGTGTGTGTGTGTGTGTGTGTGCAGTCCAGGCCTTGCACAGTCTAATTCACTGATCGCTGCACACGCCCGCATGAGCCTAAGCAATGGTGCGTCCCCATGAAAACAGGTGCTTGCGATCAAGACACATAAGAGTGTTGCCATGGCGACGCTGGCCATCCTAAGGGTTAATGGTTTTAGTCTGAGAAATTGATCTATCCTCCCTAAATGGGGAAATTGAAACTGCATAATTTAGCAAGGCTGCCTCATTTTCTCTCTCTCATATTACAAATTTGCGTGCGTGCGTGTGTGTTTGTTATAGATTCATCCACAAGATGACGACCCTCCTTCTTACAAGTAACTATATCTGCTGGCGGTAGCATTTACAATCATTTCCCACCAGGGACATGTAAGTGAAATATGAAGCATGTAAACGTTTTGTAATGATCCAAAGAGATTAAAGGAAATGTACAAAGGAGCAAAACCAACCTATCTTTCATTGTCTAAGTCCACAGGATTACATTTACACATATATCTTATTTTTTAACTTTCTTATACAGAATCTTTAGAAAAAAAGGGGGCTTATTTTAACAGTTCAATGCCAACTCCCTTCTTCCTGAATCCCAAACAGCTGCAGGGCTACAGAAACAGCAACATGTGTCTTAAGCTTTCACCAGAAATGACACATCTTCTCTCTCCCTAAGCTTTTCCCTGACCTGTCCTGACCTCGCGGAGCCACTGCAGTCCACAGAGGCTCTGGGCATATGTGCGAGGATTGTGTAAACATGTGCGCGCGTCTGTAAAATCTGCCTCCACTTAATGTCACACTACCCCATGGGAAAAGCCACATTTCCTGCCTTCCTGTGCCAGTTTTCCGTGGTGACCCCAAAGTCTTTTTAGAGGCCCAGGGAGATTTCTTTCAAACGCACTCGGAAACGCAGCTGAACCAGAAGCTGCCGGGCTCTAATTGGATGGGCAATAAGCATTGATTTGATTGCCTGGCTGGATAACCTCTGGCATTCTGGGAGCTAACAAAACATGTTTTCTTTGTGGTAAAGGGAAGATCTCAGGTTCACAAACTGTATCCTGAGCAAAATTCACACATTTTTGCCATCAGAGGTAGACTATCCTCCCCTTTTTCTTACTTTATCTGCTCCTTTATCTTCTTCCTCTCCTTTTCTTGCCAAAGCCCCAGGCAGCTGCTCTGCATGTAAATCATTAGGACTCGAGTCCGTGAGCGTTTGTTCAATTAACCTCAACAATGTGTGTCTGTGTGCAGCACGGAAAACACAAACTATTAAAAGAATATTCACTCACAAATACTGCAAGCATCTCAATTTCACTTCTGCTTCATTTCCTCTCTTTCCTTCCCTTCTTTCCTCCTCATGGTGAACAGCTTTCTCGACCTCGCTCAGTTGCCTCCTCCTACATGCGATTAATCTTTAGCTTTCCACTGTTTTTCTCACATGCACACACACTCCCTCCACTGAAAAGCAGAAGTGTACTCTTACTGTCAAAAATATCACCTATCGGTAACATATACTGTAACTGTCTGCTGCCCTAAACTCCCCTCTGAATGTGACAAAGGCGTGCTTGTGGTTTTTTTGCTTCTCTGCAGGAAAAAGCAAACTGAAATTTCAAGAAGCAAGCTGCAATCTGCACCACAAGCCTCCACGCGCGCCTCGACAAAGCAACTTTTATTATCCCCGCTCGGGCATTAAAGACGTCTGCCGTTGTTTCAAATTGATTAGCTCGGTGTCGGCGGTGCTGCGCGCCTAATAATAAGATGCTGAAGCACAAAAACAACTTTAGTAATTGTGCAGCCGACCAGTTTACAGCAATTAAACAAACCAGCCGGGCGTGTCATCCAAATATGTAAATGGAGGCATGCTGCCTTTAATGAAAAAAAAAGAAGAGATGGATTGTTGTAACGATTTCAGGGATTGTCACTCACATCGTAAGTGACCTTCTTGGCAAACACTGTGGGGGGATTGAACTGTTGAACTCTGGGAATTTGAGGAGGGACAGCCTGGACGTGGGCTGTAAAGTGTGCCTGTTTTTGTGTGTGCAAACATGCGCCGTGGCTTGTTTTGACTCCTGCTCCCGGCCCAGAAATTAGGAAATCAGATTTATTCAACTCCGAACGACCGCATGCATAAAATTTCTCCATCACTGTCATCCCCAGATGAAGATTATCACCGGGGGCGAGCGAGGAGTAGATATGACCGCATCATTATTCAGTGGCATTGGCCCTTTATGTGTTGAATAGCTGCCAAGATAAAGGGATTATCAGGGTGGATGGAATAGGATGAAGGGTGCTGTGTATGTGTGTGTGTGTGTGTGTGTGTGGTGGGAAATCCACTGAGGTAATTCATTCTAAAAGCTGCTAATGATATGCAACAGATGCCTGTTCTCGCTCCGGCGAACGCGCGCACACACAAGCCCATGCACATTTATCACACTGAGGTGACACATGGACAACCCAGACGCACACTTTCACTGTCAAAGCTGCGAGCAGCCACAGATGTAATTCTTTCTTCTTCAAAGCCTTGAAACCACTCCCCGAAGCTGCCACTGCTTCTGCTCTGAAAATTGCCACATGCCACTTCATTTATCTCCCCCTGTGACACCAACCCTTTTGGACAAAAGACACGGGCCAAAAAAAGGAAAAGGCAAAGGGATTAACGGAGGTGTGCGCCTGCGACTGAAATGGAAATGTGATCCATCTTTACGAGGCTCGGACAACAGCAGGGGCGGGTTTATTAGATGACCCAGACGGTGCTATTGGTGGTGGTGGTGGGGTGGGTCTGAGCCTCTCTAAAGGCTTCTATTACACATTGGGGCTTAAGTAGAAAGTCTGCTTTGCTAATTGGTGTACGTGCGCGCTTTGAAAGGAGTACTGGGAGGCGTGCTGTCGTGGCCTCTGACCTTTAATAGCAACACATTTTTCAGACATACTTTAACAGGCTGGTAATTTTCACACAAATGCACGTACGAGCCTTATCCAACCCTTTCCGGCTCTGCTGGTTTTACCCCCTCTTCAACATCCTATGTTTTGTCTTTTTCCCCCTCGAGTTTCCTGCTATTTATATCCCTGCTCTTGTCCTCTCTTAGTCCCATTTGTCAACCCCGGCTTTTAACAATCAGCAGTTAAACCTTTTCGGCTGCACCTTCAGAAGGCTCGTCCCTCTTTGGAGCTCGCCATCGCATATTCAACACGTCTTCTAGCTGGACCATAAAGATATGGTAAAATATGGAAGCCTGCAGGAACTCAAAGGGCACATCTACAATCGGGAGCAGCCGGCAGGTGGGGAGTGGGGCGGTGGGGGTGGAAACACATGGCAACCCCCATAAGAGCCAAGCAGGGGGGTAGGATGCTGCAAGACGTGGCAACCTTCAGACGGCTATCTTCAGATTTCTGGTTAAATTCAAGCAGCACACGCCTGAGCAACACTCGAAGATTGCAACAGCACAGATGCAGCTCTGCCTTCACCGTTCTCACAATTCCATTTGATTTCTCATTTCACAGACCAGAGGTTATTCCATTTTTCATAGCGGTGAGCGGAGAGAGGGCTTCCAAACAGAGAGTAGGAATAAAAATCAAAAGCAGATATGGAGAGAATATGCACAAAATTATTGTTTTTGTTAACAAAGTCTATATTTTTTGACTTTTTCGGAAATATGCTTATTCACTTGTGACTCTTGTGTCTTTATGGTAAACATAAAGTCCTTACACTTTCAACCTGACACTGCCGGAGGCTTCTTCCTGTTAAAAGGAAGTTCTTCCTTCCCATTTTTGCCAAAGTGCTTACTTTACAATATTAAGCACCTTGAGACAACTGTTGTTGTGAAATCTGTTCGTAATTCAGTGAAAAGACTGAGACACAACTACCTGCTGAGCGCATAACATGATGCCGCTTGTCTACGAACCGGTTGAGGAGGTGATGGTGACAGGGTGTTTGTAGGCCCTGTGAAGCTCTTTAATGCACTACTCACAATGTAAAGCAAATGTAACTTCATAAAATATGCACCGTGTAATCAAAACAGGAACCTTTGTTGAGACTTTGAGGTTTTAAAACACTTTTACTTACCAATATTTCTAACCGAGGTAGTTGTATCAGCAGGCTGCCTGCAGCCTCCAGCAGAGACTTAATTATGCTCTGAATGTAACAGGCACAACTGAAGCCAAAAACGGCATAATCCTACTGCTGAACCCTGTGTCGTCAACACACTATTGCTCAGCTACATGAACTAGAGGGCCAAAGCGTGTATAATAAATATGTAACATGGTAGAATATTTATTTACAAAGCAGCAGTGGCTGCCACAGCCCTTCTCAAATCAGTTAATGGGGGCGGCTCTGTGTGTCCCCAGGGAGGGCTGAAAACCAAATGAACCAGCTGAATGTGCATCAGAGCAGTAAACAGGATGCCGGCTGGTGGCAGAAAATCTGCTGTCAGTCACACACACACACACACACACACACACACACACACACACACACACACACACACACACACACACACACACACACACACACACACACACACACACACACACACACACACACACACACACACACACACAAAGCCACACTCGGGAATTTAGACTCAAAAAATACACCGAAAATGGTCACGCACACGGAGTCATTGGAATAGAGATGAACCAATTAGCAAGTGGCAGACATCAGTGTGACAGAACGAGGTGGAGGCAGAGAGGAGTGAGTGATGAGAAAGAATATATTAGAGCGCGCTCGGTGTGCGGGCAGCCGGCCGAGAGGAAAATGCAAGTGAGGCACCTTCACACTCTGACACTTTCAAGGAAGCTGAGGTGGCCAGTGGCAAATCCACCCTGACGCAGTGGGTGGATAATGTGGCAAGATGTGATGTGAGCAGAGAGCAGGACACACACAGAGGTGACACTCACTGATATTATTCACAGACGCGTACGGACTGAGAAAGGTGAAACGTGGAGGAAAAGCCTGTTTTATACCATCAGAACTGCTTAGTGGAGGGTCCCTAGCTTACAAAACTACACCTCCCACACCTTTCTTACTTTGCCTCAGGGCGGTGCTTCATATAGGAAGAAAGAGCCTGCAGACTTTAAATCAAATCAGGCCGTATAGACTGTACCTTAACTCGAAATCAGCACCATCTGTTTAGGGAGGCCAACAAATTTTGATGATAATTATCATGGAGAAAAAAATATTAAATGTATGTTTTTAGCACAGTGATGCAGACACCTTCTTGCCTCATAGGAAGAAGGTGTCTTCAGGTCCTGTGAGGCCGGTTTCTCTATGCTTGTGTGGGTTGTCTCCAGGTACTCTAGCAGTCCAAAGAGATGCACGGGTCAGGTTAATTGTCTGCTGAGTGTCAGCATGAATGGTTGTCTGTCCTTCTGTGTTAGCCCTGTGATGGACTGATGACCTGTCCAGGGTCTGCCCTGCCTTTAGTCCTATGACAGCTAGGAACGTTTCCATCCACCTGCAACTTGACTTGAATATGAAGATGGATGGATATTTTTATATCAAATGAAGCGCTTATTGTTTATCTAGTCAGCTGTGATAGTTTTCTGCCACATGTGCTCAGAATAATCTAAGAAACAAAGCCAAAGGTGGTGCATATTGGACACCATTTGGAAACCAATATATGAGTGATATATCAACCAAGACCGACCAACCAGCTTTACACAAATAATGGGTTTTTCTGTGGGGGAAGTTACACATTACATATTTTATTTATGTAGTGGTGTATCCAGGTTCCTCCTGGTATGTGGAACGGCAAATGACTTGACTAGTTCTTTCTTTTAGAGGACCTGTGGATGTTTTATCACTAAACTGATGTTGATTTTTGTTCACCACGTAGTATTCCCTAATTGATGGATGATTGAATGCTACCTGGTGTAAACGTTCGTAAACTTGTGTGTGGGTGATTATATGAAAATTGTTTTGTATCTGATGAAGGTCAGCTGGTCTGAAGCTTTGTGACTCAATAAAATAGTGGTAAGTGTGCAGAAGTTAAAGTTCTAAGACTTGTGCAAACTCCTCTGCGCGCACAGACGTCAGAATGCACGCTCCTCTCGAGTGGCCCTTAAAATCAAGAGCCCTTACAATACAGCGTTTGTAAAAGACCTCTCAACGCTCCTGACCGCCAACTCATATTAGACCATTAGCAGTGCCCTGGAGACTTAACACACTGCACAACAGAACCACTCTACATCGCCCTGACCCCACCAGTGCTGCTGATGGAGATTTTATTTCTTGTTGACATCACCCGGGGTGAAACGCGTAATACATACGACACGGTATGGTGCTAAAGCTTTATGACTTCCTGAGTGTCTAGCAGTTATTGTAGGCCAGACTATCAGGATAGACAGGATGCTTAGTGTAGCTCTGAAGGTTTTCCCAAAGGAGGAAGTCAATTAAAGAAAAGCCAACACGATCTCCTTAAAGAGAAGCTGAGTGAACGAAAGCATCTCTTGGATTTCTTTATCTCCCGCAGACTTTAAAAACAAAAGACCCGAAATACCATGAAAATGCAATTCAAAAGAGAGCATGCAATCTGAAGATTAAGAGGGAGATAGAAAAGGCACCCAGTCTGCCGTAAGCTGACGCAGCAAGGAGCACAAAATCATCTCTTGAGGAGGAATTAACAGCGTGAACAAGGCCACAGACGAGATTGCAGATAAGCTGCTTTGGGTACAAAAATGACATTTGCAATCCCCTGACTTCCTACAACAAATTTGTTGTGCAACACTTTCCTAGAAGCCTCCATCAGTAGACCAAGCGTGGAAGGATGACAAATCGAGAACTTTAATTCCAAAGTGCATGTAGGAAATGTCATTTTTAAATAAACCCCTATGCTACAAATAAACACCACATTCCCAGAGTTCAGTCAAAGTTAAAGAGTCCATCGGGATGTGCGCTCGGTTGTGTGTAAGCAGGGCTTCACTTTCCAAATGTTTTCCAGAGAGACCTCTGAGAATATCACGGAAGCAAATGCCTTCCCAGGCGCTCCAGCACAGGATCCAAAGAAACAGAGAGAGGGATTCCCGTGAGGAATGCCTGGAATGTAAACAGGCCACCCACGCAAAACGAAATCACACATCCTTTTCTCTGCATCAGAGGCCGTGAGATGACGGCCTCAGCTGGAAAAAGATGCCCCAGAGAACAGTGCAATTTGTCCTTCTGGTTTACCCCTTTCATCCGCACACATCCCTCCAAAAAAGAAAAAAAAATCCCATGAGAGGCTCCAGGAATGCAAATGCATGCTGGGAAATGTGTCGACCTTCATCCTTTCATTGCAGCAAACATCCTCTGTGCAAAGTGTTGCAGAGTTATGGTCAAAATGCTAAAACTTAGAAGAAGCGTTCTCGTAATCTCGCCTACACACAAACTATATACACACGCGATGTACTCTGAGGCAGCTGTAATTAGAGTGCAGTGGTCAGCCGTCAAAATTTGAAGCTTTCTTTATGAACGCTGCCTGGTTTTAACACCTTCTCAGCCATATGACACCGCTGCTGTTATTAGTCCTATGGCCCACATAACCACCTGCTCCAGAAATGACTTTCTGGGTCGCCGGGGGATTACTGTACGGCTAATGCTGCAGCACACCAGCAGTCCTGGGGGCCACAAATGGGTCAAATACTGCTTGCTTCATTTCAAAAGCATCATAAACAATAAAACATGCAACAGGGACACTCAGAGCGCCTTCCTTTGAGACCTGAAATCCACAAGGGGGCTCTGTGCAATTAATTAGTAGGAGCAAATGTAGGCAAGCGAAAGTAAACAGTGGCTAATTTCCTGTGTTTTGACTTCTCGTGGCCTTGCTCGGTGGCTATTCCTCCTGTTTAGCCGAGCGGCGTTAGCCACCACCCCGCCCCCCCCGTGCATGTGGCCGTGACAGTTATTGTTCTGCTGCAAGGCCGCTAACAAACAGCCGGCTGGAGCCCGTGTTGTTGTGGCTAAATGAGCCACAACTGCCTTTAAAAAAACCCACAACAACCCGGCAAGCGTTTGAAGTCCCCCGCCTGTGAAAGGGTGGATTCCTTATTGTTTAAAACTGGAGATTCCTTCTTTAGCAAGGAGGGAAACCATGTTTTCATTTCAGCTTTCATGTCCTTTTTATAGAGTGTTTTGTCTGCTATGAAAGTGCTGACACATTTGTTTTTAAAAAGAAAAAAAACCTCAGGGGTGAGGAACAAGGAACAACATCTGAGGAAATACAAAAGGCGGAGACGATCGCATGAAGGCAGAGAAAGTAAAACCTATTTTTAACTTTAAACAGTTCATCTGGAGTGGAAAAACATGGCAGACTTACAGTGTGTAATGTTTAAGGTTTACTTAAAAGCTCCCTTATCACTGGTTCCTATTTAGCACTAATTAAAAGGAGACTGGAGAGGTAAGCAACACGATAAAACAACACACTTCCTATGGTAATAAAGGCCTTTACTGCATGGTCATCGAGTACCATTAAATTATCCAGGCTGCATTAGTAAAAGCGTCCAGCTGAGAGGCTTTTCATGTCAAGATCTCTTAAGGTAAAAGAAGTTAGAACAGATGTCTGGAGTTATTCCAAAAGGCCACCAGCTGATCTTCAAAGATAGCTGCAGGAAATGAAAGCGATACAGAGCAAAGAAGTAGAAGAAGCTGCTGAGCACCTCAATCTATAACGCTCGAAGGAAAGTGTGGACTTTAAAGCTGCAAGAAAAACACTGGATGCCTTACACACGAACACAAACTCGTGATTCCCCTCACAGGGAGTGATGACTGAATAACTGATCGACACATCGAGCTGTTGGCCCACATGATGGTTTGGTAATGAGCTCCGTGGCCCGATTCGGAGATTTGTTGACTGGAGCGTGACACCGTTTCTGAGGGAATGTGGATTTTATTAAATTTTAAAGTTTGAAGTCAAAGCAAAGACGAGGAAGTCCTCGAGCGGAAACTGATGTGTGACATATGTTACAACCTGGACTCGAACACGCAAGAAAATAAGATTCATTAAACCAGCGACCCACGAAGAGGCGCCGCTGGAAATGCAACTGCACTCACTAGCCCATGAGCCACACGTCTTACTGTTGACTGTCATTAAACTTTTACGGGTTTTTCCCATTTTAATCTTTTTAAAATTATTCCTTATGATCTATTTGGTATTATCTTAATGTGGTTATTATATCTTTCTATTTTTTAACTGTAAAACTCGTGCTTTCTGTTCTGTATGTTTTTATATTGTTACTCCATCTACATCGACTCTTTTTTAAATGTGCTGTTCGAATAAACGTGACTACCATTAAATACTGAATATGCTATCTGCAAGTGTTATTCTCAGCTTTAATGGCTAAACATCTGTCAGCGTCTAGCCTTACACAAACTAAATTATTGAACTGAACTGGAAAAACAATGCATTAATAGGTAATGAAAATAATGCAATTAGTTACAGTCCTTTAAACAACAGAAAAAATCCACGGTGGACATTAAGAATAAATGCAAAACAAAAAAAGTGCAGCTTGTACTTCAGAACATTAATGTTTTCAATATACTGATATACTCGTTCTTTATATTTTGAGAGAAATATGAGAAATAGGTGGAGTGATTTATTGAAACGTGCAAACATACAGAGTTTGTACAATTTTAACAAGCTTTATAGTCAATATTTGGTATGAAAACCCTGATTTTCCAACACAGTCTGAACTCTCTTTGGCTTCCTGAAGGACTTTTAAAGATCTTCTTTTGATGTTGGCTGACTTTTGTTTCATTTTCTGTCAAATTATCCCGGCTGCTTCAATAACCTCGAGGTCTGGGCTCTGGGGAGGCCAATCCATGACTGATAGTGTTCCACTGTGCATTTTTTCTACCTAGGTATGCTTCTAATGCACTGGCAGTGTGTTTGGGATCATTGTCATGCTGAAAAATTAAGCTGTTGCCAATCAGACACTGTTGCAGCCCCAAACCATATCAGCCTCCACCATGTTTTACAGTTTCAGACCTCTTCCGTGCACACAGATGGTGATCTTCAGTCCAGTTGTTGTGTAATTTGGAATACCGGTTTTCCTTCTTTAAGAATTGCTTTTTGACAGCCACCCTTCCACTGTGACTATTTCTAATGAGGCTTAGGTGAACAGTAGACGGATCAACTAAATGTCCAGATCTCACAGGAATTTCAGATACTGTTGATCTGCCTAGATAGTTCTTTTAAAGCCTGCCACTTCTTCTTTTGTCCTCTACTTCTCCAGTTTTTAAGGACACACTGTGCCGAGAATTCAGAATATCACTCTGAAAATCACCATGTTGGTGCAAAGAATTCTCTTTTCTATCTGTCAAACTGTGTATCTTTGACATTTTCATAGATTCAACTAAAGGAATAGGAACATGTGTGTTTCGTGACAGGCTGCTAATAACAAGGTGACTAAAGATACCATTTAAAATTGGTTCTTTGGTAAATTGTCTGTTATGTGTAGACACTACACCAGCTCATACTTTGAGGCAGGTGCCTTTGCTATTCATAGGTCAGAAGACTTTTGCATAGTATTGCGTGTTATGTGAAAAAATCTTCATCAGTTAAACATAGTATGACACATTTAAGTCTCCCAAGATTACACATATGTGTGAACGTGCACGCTGCATAACAAACAACCAGGGATGAAGAATAGCTTGTTAACATCCCATCTTATGTTCAGAGGTCGAAAAAAAAAAAACTCTCCCCGGGTCTTATTATCGCCTGGCACGCTGCCTTGCACCAAAGCAGCGTGTCCCAATAACAGGCTATAAAAATGACAATGCGCATCGACGGCCTCAGAGACGCTCGGGGAGACTCTCCAGAGGATATAAAGCAACCTTGAAGTGTGACGCTGTGGCGCATGAGAGATGACACATCCACAAGCGCGTACATGCTCCCGCAGACGCAATACATATTGATAATCCCAGACGACTGGCTGGCTTTGTACGTCAGCGGCGTGTGTCTGGGGCGTGTGTGTTTATGTCTAAGTGCGGGGTTGGCCACATGACAAATCTGCAAAGAGCAGAATGTATGAACGTCGTGAGAGTTACAGGTCACTGCCGATCGCTAGAAGAGCATTAGCATAATCCTATGATAAGTCATGAGTAACTACATAGTAATTATGTAATTATTAGAGGGTTTAAACCTATGTTTAGCCACAATATGACGTGCATTCAATTATCTGTCATGTGCAAGCACAGGCAGCTTGGTCAGTATCTGGGAGGCTTACCTAAGTAAACAACTCTCTATGCAGGGTTTATCTCCAGGACAAAACATTAAATGCTGCTAACATTTGGTGTAATCAAAAAAAGGCTTTCATAGAGCAACACTCATGTTGTGTAGTAAAGGCTTTTGTGTTGTTTGTGTCTGTCGCCAGGTAGACTGTGACTAAAGAGGCACCAGCTGCTTTGGATGCCGCAGGAACGCGTCACTGACTGCAACTGAGCAATGAAGTTTCGCTGGCTCTCTAAATCACAGATCCACACACAATATAGAAGCAAAGTTATGTGTGTACGTGTGGGGTGTGTGTGTGTGTGTGTGTGTCGGTCATCCTGCTCATTTGTTGTAATTCTCCCATAATCCTTTACTCTGCAAAATGACACAGCTGCCAGACATATCCTCTTTGCTGGCGCCTCAAACCTCCACTTCTTTCCTCTCTCTCCCACTCTCTTTATATGACACACACACACACACACACACACACACACACACACACACACACACACACACACACACACACACACACACACACACACACACACACACACTGTGACACACACGTATTTAACAACCATCAACCATGCACAGAGATTATCTTGACGATTACATGATCAGCATCATGTTAACTCGTGCACTTTACAGTAAAAGCATGACACAACTATTTCTGTGATTCGCAGCGCACAAAGACGTGCCTCCGTCACCATGACAACCCGATTCCTGGAAACAAACAGGATCTCCATTCTTGATGCATTTATGATTCCTCATCTGCTAATTGTTAAAAGAAAAAGCATCGCGGCACCAGTTGGGGCAGGAGGAGGATGATGAAACAGCGCGCTGGCTTCCTGTTTGTGAGGACAGAACACACCATGTTTACACAGCGAGCGCACAAAACTGCTTCCTAATCCCCCACATGGCTCGGTGCTGGACTCGGTTGGTGGAGTGGGTTTTTGAGAAGCACCTGCTGGGGACTTATCAGCTCAGTTTAGAGGAGTTTTAAAAAAAAAAATCTCACCTGATTTTGAAATCGGGTTGCATCGCGCTCAAAAGGAGAGAGTTCACAGATTTCTCTACTCTTAAATCTCAAATGGGCACGTGCTACAAGATTTTGAAATAATGGTGCAACACACACATTGAGAAATCTTTAAGATGATCCTGGCAGAGGGAGCAAAGCAGCATCTTATGTGCGGATGAAAAAGAAAACTGCGGTGCAACAGCTTGCAGCTTAGCAATGAGCAAAAAAGCAGAAGGTTGAAGCTAAATGAAAGGTGCTAGAGAAATGCGGTCAGCCTATTCTAACTTAGTCTATTCAGAAGGGAGAATTTAGCTTCTGTATTACATATATCTCTAGCAGCATTGCTAAGTAGTAGTAGTTAACGATATGAGCCTCAGGGGCTAGAATGGCAACAGCTGTACTTCCATCTCAGCTGACTAACGCACCGGTAGGCCCTGCGGTAGTTTCAGATCTCATTCTCATTGTAGGCTCTCCATCTCGATCTCAGTGGCCGCTTTGAAAGTGTTGATGTAATAATAATCACAATCAGCTGAATTTTAATTTCTTGTGACACCCTGATGAGTATAGGAGCAGTTTGGGAGGTTTTAGACTTGCGCAGAAATGGATAATCAGAGCCAAAAAAACACAAAACAAATAAAAAGAAACCTAAAGAAAATGTAACTACCAAAGGTCCTGGACCCGATTTATCCCACTGAAAGTTCTGGTGGCTAAACTGACCCTAAAATCTTAAGAGCCAACCACAAGAAAGCTTCTTAGTTTGTATGACGCAAGCAGAAAAGCGCTCCGATCGCTGCTTTTCACCTGGCAAAATTAATTTACAGGCTCTCTGATATAAGACAAAAGGGAAGATATCAAACAAAAAGAGCAGACCAAAGATGTGGAGCACCCCACATGCCGCGCTGGCACTTTGGTGATGCCAGTCTGTCCGTTCATTCCCTAGCAACCCTGTAACCCGGGGCGACAGGGCCTCAGCAACAAACAGACAGACCAGAACTCCGCTTGCTTGTTGCCAAGAGGCTGATAATGCAGATCTTTTCAGATCTACACACAAACACACATAATAGGAACACAAAGACACGAACTCACACCTCCAGCATATACATCCAATATTGCTATCATACTTCATCTGCTCGCACTTGTATGCAGTCATACACAGTGTAAAGCAGGAATAGAGACATTATACATAAGCGATATGCTGCTTAGCAGCAAAGTACGTTTTTCCTGGCTTAATACATCCACAATATTAATGATGATGGCATTTGTTAAGTTGAATTGATAGAGACAGAGACATGCTCATATCACGCATTCTGGTTTGAATTATTAAAGCTGTCAAACTCTGCACATCCACACATAAAAAAACTTAAAAAAAACAAACACTTTTTGCAGGAAAGAGTTTTATGTCTCCGTCTCTGAGCATTTACACAGATTCTTTGTCTGCACCGTGTGGGAGGGGTGGAGTTAGGGAGGTGGAGGGGTTACCGAGAAGTCTGCTAATTGGCAGGGCTCGCCATTCTTCAAATGACTGAGAAACTGAAACAGTTAATATCCTACCTCAAGAGAGAAATGGATGAGCCTCGTCATTCATCACCTGTAAAACAAAAACAGAGAGTTGAGAGTCAACACACACGTCTGCCGGTAACGTAATAAGGACACATAACCCCAGAATATGCAGAGAGCTCAGGAAAAGAACAAGCACACTGTGTGATTCAAGCAGGGATTCAACATCCACTCGAATGGCCTCCTCGCAAATTCTTGTTGATCGAATCTGAGCATGCTCGGTTGACAATGTCAAGTTAGGGAAGCACGAGCGGGATAACCCTGATATAAAGGATAATGTGCTATATGCTCCCTTCCAGCCCTTAGTGGATGCAACATAACAGGAGCAGGGGGGAGAAAGTGCTGAAAAAGCTCCCGTGTGAGGCGGCAGCGCAGACATCAGAGCAAATGGGATGTGAAGTTTCTGGAACAGCGTCTGTATTGTTGGGGGGGACGCAGCAGGGGGGCAAAGCTCATGCAGCTTCTGTTTACTGACAGAATATAGGAAAGCACAGCGCTCACCTGCACCTATTAACTGATATTGCGTCGCAAGCGCCCGTATCCAGGACAACTACAGAGCTTACGGATATTCTGCCATTAAGTCTGAAAGAACTGTGTGTGTAACAAGTATTGCAGAGTCATTAGTAGTGTTCCTTTCACTGTTACAGCCTGTTTAATGAGAGGCCACGACCACGCTGTCTGAGTGATTAGTTACTGTGGCGGCTGACGGCCAGCACTTGTCTTTGTATGCTCAAAATATTTGGAGGGAAAAAGGAGGTCTAACTGTGCGCCACGTACCTTCAATCATTCCAATACCAGTTTCTAGTCTACTTCCAGCCCCCTTTATGTCGTCTAAAATGCTATAAAAACAAAAGATTTACAGGAATTCAAAATCAAAGAGAAACCTACACCCATAGGCACGGAGCCAGAAATATGTGTTCAGAAGCCAAACCCTGCTAGCTTTGTTATTTTATGAGGTATTGTGTAGATGACAAGAGTCTAAAAATAACCTTCATAACGTGGCTGAAAAAAGCTAATGTCCCAGCTTCATTTGTTGCTCTGAGTCAGGCTTTTAAATTCCCAGTTAATGACCTGTTTATGAGCTCCGTGCCACGAGTTTTTCATTCTCTCTCTGCCTCATATATCGTGTACATGTACATACCCATACATATACATACATATATATATAGCATATTTATAACGATGTGTTTAGGATCAATGATGGAAAGTGACTAATTATAGTGTGAATCGCCCTGTCCTGCGTCTCTCCAGCTGAAGGAGCCACCGCAGCTTGCTCTTTATCGAAACCGACACAGCTGCTTAAAAAAACAAAACAGGCCATGTCACATTCTTTCTTACTGGTACTGACAGGCTAGGAGGAAACAAATCTCTGAACATTTATTTAAATCTGACAAACAATGCAGAAGCTGAACACAATGGCATGAAGGGAATGAAGGGAGGATGTAAATAAAACAGCTGTAGAGGCAGATTAGTAAGCAGCTTATTTTAGTGACCTTTGCGGTCAAACGGCAACACGATACTCTCTGTAACTTTTAGAGATGATGATGTGGAGAGAGGTGAATTAAAGTATTAATGCCTAGTGATCGATTAGCAAACATCTGATAACCACCGGTTTCTTGGGAAAATTTATATTCCCCAACCAGTTGGTGAGTGGTTGTTGGAGGTTGATGGCAGCTGCTGTGAAATGTATTGCTTAAGTCCAAATCACACAGGTCTAGAGAGAAGTCAATGACATCCTGGCAACCACTGGTTGCTAGGGGAAAATGAATCTTCCCCAACCAGTTTGAAAGTGATTAATGAAGGTTACTGTCAGTTACGGTAAAGAGGTATCTGGTGCTGCACTGAAAGCCTCCCTGTGATTGCATTGGTTGCACGCAGACTGCTGCAGTCACTTATTGTTTGCATGCAAGATGCAAACACGCTTAAAACTAGCTAAGTGGCAGCAGAACTTGAAGTTTTGAACGCAAATTGGAAACATTAAATGTTCATCTTCAAAGTAAAAGCTGTGTCTTGTGTAACATTGTTGTAGTTACTGAGTTTTTGCTGACAAGTCTCCATCTTACACACAAATTAAGGGGAACTGCAGCACTGTGGGGGTAGCAAATCATAAGGAGATTTTTTGGGTGCAGCACCTTCTTTGTGATCAGTTTCACCCAGTGATAGCCAGCAACCTCCAGCAACCACTCTCCAACTGGTTGGGGAATACAAATTTTCCTTAGCAACCACAGGTTCACAAGAGGTTGCCAATGGTTCTCTAAGCCTGTGTGACTGAAATCTAAAGTAAAATCCTGAATAAATAAGCGGAGAAACACAACAAATGCAGAAGCATCCAAATCCATAAATTGTAATATCTTCCATAAAAAATAAAATGCTTTTACTCATTTCACTAATTTGTGCTTTCCTTGTGTCCTCTGCCCTTATTATGCTCTGTTAAAGGATGTCTAAATTGCTAAAATGCATCTGGAGTACAGAATACAGCAAGCCTGTATTACTACACAGAGTTTTTACCTTCAGCTCATAAAAGAGGCGTGGCGCACAGCTGGAACATACGAACTGATGGGAGGACTATAACAAAGGGCTATAACAAAGCAATGTACGATGTCGCTGTGTCAAACTACACAACTACAAAACAAGTCTGTCTCATCATCTGCCTCGACTCTTCTATCCACAGGTTTCTGTCTTGCTCTTGTGTCTCTCGTGAGTCAAGGAAAGGAATTGGGAAAGTGCAATTTGGGAAATGAGAAAAGGTTCAGATGGCAGGAGAAAAAGGTCAGAGCGAGTTCAATGCGGGGGCACAAATGGAGAGTTTCAGTCACCAGAGCTTTCCAGATGGTTTCAATAGGAGTAAAGATTGGTCTCAGAAAGACATCGTGGTCAGCGGCACACAGTAAATGACCGTGATTCTTGTGCACTATTACAGGTCGGTGTCAGATGTGATCACACTGTCAGCAGGAACAACAACAACTTCAACAACTAGACAAAGTGGGTCATTTTTATTGCACATTACAAAGATGAATGCACATTTGAGAGCTCAGTAGGGGAAACACCATAAATACTCATATGGAAAAAAGGTGATATGATCAGATAAGTTGTACTTTATGGTATTCACAACAAATGGATGAATGGAACTGTGGTGTACACCCAAAGATTAGGACAGGCCTGAATGCTTGACCTTTACATCTGGTGGCTTTGATACCCCGTAGGGGCATTTAGCTGGTTTGTTTCATATCACTACAAACTATTCAAAGCTGTGCTGAGTGCTCACCTTTAAACTCAGTGAAACTACTTGTTGGACTGGTCTCTTCCAGAATAACAATGATAGACGGTCATCTTCACCAGATATCAACCCCACTGAACCTGAGGGAGGTTTTGAATCCAAGGTGTTAGACAGCACTTTAGCACCTTATGAGGAAATATTCTTTGAAAGAATGGTATTTTATCCCTCCAGTAGGATTACAGAAACTTGCAGAACCAATGAAAAGACACAAGCCAACTACACATCTCAAAAGTAAGGTAAGGTTGATGGGATAACTAAAAGGATAGGATAGGATAAACCAAAGGATGTAACGTTGTACAAAAAGGAATATCCATCACATAAAGTTTAAGGGACCTGTCTCTGACCCAGAGTCGGCACTCTGCCCTTTTTCAGCAGAAAAGGAGTTTAAGTATCTCAAAGTGAAGAGAAGTGACAGATAGACTGGTGTCGTATGTGTACCAGCGCTGTGCTACTCTGGTGTGGGGAAGAGAGAGCTGAGTGTAAAAACGAAGCTGATAAATTACCCGTCGACCGGTCGAACTCTGCATAGTGACCAAATAATAATGAGATGGTAGATACAAGTAGTGAAAATGAGCTTCTTCTGCAGGGTAGCTGGGCTCACCCTTAACAACAGATTGAGAAGTTTGATCAAGCCAAAGTGAGTAGACCAGCAGCACCTTCACACTATAAGGAGCCAATTGATATGGTTCAGGCATCTACCTAAAACTAGAAGGCCTCAGAGCAGACCCAGAACACACTGGAGACACTAAAACTCTTAGGGATGCTGTGGTATTCCTGGATTTCTTTGCCTGGACTGCTGCCCTGACGACCTGGATGGATGGACATGGATGGATTGATGGATGGATGGATGGATGGACGAATGGATGGATGGACGGATGGATGGATGGACAAATGGATGGATGGATGGATGGACGATGGACTGATCAAAAGTTGAGGTTCAACCAGGTTATGAACAGTTCTGGTACTTGCTTTGTTCTGTCTACCAGTTTTTCACCACCAGCTCCTCTGTACACTGACTAAATCTCTACAAGCTATAAAAGGTTGGGGCCTCACTTCAGGATTAGGAAAATTTTTCAGAAGGACCACGTCAGACTGAAAAAATTTTCATCAGTGTGCTAGAAATTTCTAAGATCTGTTATGTCTAGCAAATCTGTCTCGTTTGGCCCATCTGAGAGTTGCCACTGGCTCTTATCCCCAGCTATGTCCTTCCATTTCTAAATTCCTCTGGATCAGCGAACACTCTTGAATTCATTTCTGAATGAGTCATACGCAAACCTCCACCTAAAGTGCACCCTTTAATAAATTTCCACTGTTATCCCTCATGATCCCACAGGGAGTCTTCATGTTTGAATTCCCCCCTTTGTTTAAGAGTGGTCGTAGGTTTTGTTTTTTTCTTGCAGAAACGGTGTCCCCTGGAGAATTATTGTTCTGTTTTAGAAATTACTTCTCATTCCACAGCTTCATCCTGCACTCTATCAACTTGAAAGAAGACTGTGGAAAGCACTTTCCTTTACGTCTCTACCCTGGTTTCATCTTTTTCTCCTCTTTGCCGTCCTCTCCGCGCCCATTTTCCTCTTTCCTCTTCAGTACTTGCTACTCTTTTTATCTTCACCCCTCCTGTCTAATCCTCCCTTTTCTTAAACTTTCCTCTCCTCCCATCATTTCCTCTCTTTTCTTCTCCTCTCCTCAGTCCCTCAGTATCTGTATAGCTAAAGGGCCTGGCTCAAGTTCAAAACCTTTTTCATGTTGCTCTTTAGCGCAGCTCAGCAGAGCACCCTGCTGTGGTGGGTCTCCTTGCTTTTTTTTCAAGCTCACATCCCACATCCATTCCTCTCTTTACCTCTCACTGGCACTCAGATCACTTCCCTTACCAGGAGCTAGAAGGTACACCGCTTTCATCTTCCCCTCCTTCTTTTTCTTGCTCTTGTCAAAACTTCTACTTCCACTGTCTGAAGAAAAGGTGCTGCTTCTGCAACGCAACCCAAGCGTTTAAGCTTTGCTGGCATTTTTTTTACTCCCTACTCCCTAGGCCAAGCATGCTGTCTTTGCAATTTCACTGATCTATAGAAGAAAAAAAAACATTGCACAAGTAAATGATCAGCAAAACGTCAACTCAGGTGTTGCACATGACCACTGATTTTGGTTTTATCCTCAGCTTCATTTCTCCGTGTAACTTGTGCTTGAAATACACAGTTTGCTTAAAGGTTTTCAAGATAACATCGATTTGGGTCGAGGTTACCTTAGAACTATTAACAACTGAAGGACTAATTATTTAAATTATTGAAAACATTTCTAGTGCAAACAGCTGATTCACACTACCAAAATAACACCTCAAAATCGCACGTTTCCTATTCTTCTATAAAATCCTAACAATATTTAACCCAATCACAAAAATTCTTCCAATAAAATTACTTTGAAAAAATACAAACATTTAATTTTTTAATAAAAACTAGCGTTGTGATGATGGATGACGATGTCAGGGATAGATGGCCAAATTGATGGGCGAAAGCTCTCCCATGGAGGCTATTTTTAGCTATTTTTCTTACTGATGCATTCATATAATATCATTACTATGAGGTTCATCATGAGTTGAATTTCTGTCTGCAACTGCTTGCATAGATATGTTTCATGTTGCACCGATCATCATCATCATTATCAAAAATCAAATAAAAGAAAATGGGACGATGAAGAACAGGAATTACAGTCAGAAAAAAGTCAGAAAATGTTGTGACTTAATGCTGTTTTAGCTGTTTGCCTAATAAAGTCTAACGTGAGCGGGAGCAATCACAGCTGCTCAGAAAATGTTGTGACTTAATGCTGTTTTAGTACAGGTCATGTGTTTACAGCTGCTCAGAACGTAGTACAGGTCATGTGTTTATACACCACTTTGCATTTAATCATTAGTTTTTATTGATCTCTGGCTCTCTTCCACAGTGTCCTTTGTCCTGTTTTCCTTCCCTCACTCCCAACTGGGCATGGCAGATGGTTGCTAACTAAGTCTGTTTCTAGCAGAGGTTTCTTCCTGTTAAAAGCAAGTTTTTCCTTCCCACTGTCGCCAAGTCCTTGCTCATAGGGGGTCCTCAGATTGTTGGGGTTATCTTTGTATTATTGTAATGTCGTTACTGTGCAATATAAAGCACATTTGAGGTGATTAAGCAGTACACAAACAAAACTTGAATTACAGTAAATTACTAATCAGAAAGTTGTTGGTTCAATCCCTGGTTGCACCAGTCTGCATGAAAGATACAAAATCCAATACACTTATGAGAGAATGAATGGGTGTTAATATTAGATAGAAAGGGCTTAAGAGTAGAAGTAAAGTGCTTGCATGTGAATAAGCGAATGAAGTGTATTGTATAAATTGCTTTGACTGCTCAAGTTGAGTAGAAAAGCGCTTTATAAGAACCACAGAGCTGAGTTATGAAATGCCCCCTTTGGAATATAAACCAGGATTAAGTGATGGTAATAGAATCAGTAGCAGGAAAGAACTCAGACTTGTGATGGCACTAACATCTGAGGCAATAGCCACATTTTGTAATAATAATAAAAAAAACATATCAAAAGTTACTTTTTCTTAACAAGTACCATAGAATTAAACTACTAACCAAGTGGACCTGCTGAATCCTGTAACTTCTCCTCAGAGAATCTAAGACAAACATCAGGGACCAACTGTCCAGGAACTGAAAGGCCCCTCAGTTTACTGCGACAATCAGCTCTTTGTGCCTCCACTTGGCTCCAACATCTTTCCTCCAGTTCTATTTACTCATTCATTCAGCACTAATTCTCTGTCTGTGTCACTCTGTCTCTCTGCATCTTTCTCTTCTTTCTTCTTTCCTTTACGTCTTATCATTGCCATTGTCTCATCCTGGACACAGAAGCATATTTGCCAGGAGCCAGCGGAGGCAAACAGGGAGCCTATTCAAAGAGCTCAGCACGGACACAGAACGAGAAGGGGAGGAGGAGGAGGAGGAGGATGGAGTGGAAAAAGCAGAAGGAGACAGAGAGTAAATTCCCTGGATGTCTTGATATCAATAAGCAATTTCTTCAAGAGAAAACATTGGAGGGAAAAATAACTAATGGCTTTAATTGCATCCTTTTCAGACCTTCCTACAATTCTCATGTTGCACACTGTTGCACTCAATCCAAACCACACAAACAATATTTGCCTTGCTCGTTATCATCGCCCCACACACCCCATGCTCTCTGATGACATAATGCCCTGAAGTCCATTAACAAATACAGTCCCTGATGACAGACAGTCATTTGCAATCAGGCTGAAAGAGAAAAATGCATAGCTGCTCATATCCTCTGTAGGAAGATGATAGCCTCAAACAATTACACACTCTGAGCCAAGACAGAAGTCAGAACTGATCACTTCCTTTATTGCTTATTGCTACTGCTTGGGCGGTGAGCGAAATGCAGTGATCAAACAGACATTGTCTCACAAATATTGGCTGTTTCACTGTTGAAGGAAAGATCAATAGGATTACAAGACGTGCCCTCTAATCGCTGTTGTTTTAGGCTCGTCGTTTGATTCCTGATCTGATGTATTTTACATGCCACAAAATTTCTGTCATGGACATAAACGGCCAAAGTTAGCAGCAGTTTCAATATTCAGCCTGTTTGTAAATGAAGCATTTTCACACGTGCATTTGAAAAGAGGAAAAAGTGACTTATTTGAAATCCGACTCTCGGTGCTGACTCTCAAAGGAACAGAAAGCAGCTTTTTAGCTGAGTTGGCAACAAGTCGACAAAAGAGGAATGGAAGACAGACAGTTATGACAGATGGGTGGATGGTACAGCCTTTTAAATAAACCGTGTGAACCTACTGTTAGCAACAAAGTAAACAGACAGTAAACAAGGTAACACATTTGCTAAGTGTTTGGCTACAAACATGTTGAGGTTTTGGGTTTGGTTTTTGTTTTTTTTGCCTCATAATAAAAAGTTTATAAGTTAAAGGAGAACCAATTGGACAGTTGATGAGCACCCGCTGTCAGTCAATCTTCTAGCCCAGTGGATGAAATTTGCTCTAACTTTGAGGCTGTTCCATTTATTCAAGTATTCAGGTTGAGAAATATCAAAATTCAGTCTGTGGTGTTACATATTTCTGGAAGGATCCAGACCTTCAAAGCTGAACCAATTCATAGACAGTTAATGAGGGACATCGAGTAGGAAGGCAGATGTGTGTATTTGGAGGGGTTTTCTGAGGTTTTGTTGGAAGATTTTTTTTTATTTAATAAAATAAAATGAAATATGAAATGTAGTCACCCTTCATTCTTTATATTTTCCTAGGAAAATGGGAAATAGATGCAGTATATAAGGCAAAAACGAGTTAGTACAATTCTAACGAGCTTGAAAGTCAATATTTGGTATGACCACCTTTATTCTTCAACACAGCCTGAACAACTTTTGTGTAATTTCTCCAAGTAGTCTTCAGGAATAGTTCTCCAGTCTTCTTAAAGGACAATCAAAGCTCTACTTCAGATGTTGGCTTCCTTTTGTTCAGTCGTCAGTCAAGATGATCCCACACTCCTTCAACATTGTTGAAGTCTGGGATCTGGGGAGGCCAATCCATGACTGACAGGTTTCACTTAGTGTTTTTTTTTCTATCCAGATATGATTTTACTGCATTGGCAGTTTGTTTGGTATCACAGTCATGCTGAAAAATGAATCCTTTCCCATTTAGATGCTTTCCAGGTGGTATTGCATGTTGGACCAAAAACCTGATGGTACTTTTGCATTCATACTTCCACCAATTCCACAAGATCTCCATCACCACTGGTTGACATGAATTGTGGAGTGGAGACTGCCCCTTATTCAAAAAATAAGTACACAATAGGAATATTAGAATTCTCACAGAAGGATCATCATGTTAAGATTGTAATAAAATATAATTCTTCTTTTTTGCACAAGAATAACACCACATAAAACCATAAAAGTGGAACTAAATACAGCCCAACTCATGCAATCATCCGTTTAATACACTGTGAACTTGAGTCTGCCCCCCAGCCCCCACCCCTTGAGTCTTTTCCCTCCACACTCAGCTATGTCTCCATCCAATCAACCCCCAAAAATTCCACATCACACTCAAGAATTATTATTTCCCCCTGGAGAGCTCCACACTTCACTTCATTTCCCACATTTCTCACTTTTCCTTTCTCGCTTATCTGTCCGTCACCTTTTTGTGCCCCATTACCACGCTGATGAGCACAAACCGTTGGAGAGGCTTGACCGTGAAATATCAGCCTTGTGCTGGTGCCTTTTATCAGAGCGCGAGCATAGCAGAGCACGTACCCACACCTTGTTTGTCTGCGGCTTATATTAATAACGCTGGTACCCGACGAGATAACAAGGGCATTTCCTATTATGAGCCTGCTTGGGAAAAGGGAAGAGGGAGGTACGCTTTAATTGTAAGCAGAACAGACCGTCAATGTAAGTGTGCGTGTGTGTGTGAGTGTAAAGCCAAGAAAGAAAAATAAGTCGTCAAAGGGAGGCAAAAGGGATAGACAACAAATACAGAGGAATTTAAAGCAGGCTAACCGAAGAAAAATGGGACCGAGCGAGATATGGAGAAGAGGAAGAAGAGTGGTATGCAAAAAAAAAAAGAAAAAAAATAAGATGATGACGGAGAAAGAAGAAAAAAAAAGTAGGCTGGAGAAAAGATGGAAAAAGTGGTGCACAGAGCCAAAGAAACAAAGAGAGAAGGGATGTGAGCAGGGGAACAGCAGACAGACAGAGAAGAATAAGAAAGTGTAAAAATGGCCTGAAGGCTTTGCTGATGGATGAAAACCAATCCACTGGCCATCCCATCCGTCACCTGACTGCACATAAATGAAGCAAACAACCACCCTGTGGAGCACAAAACCTCATCACAACATCACCTGCATGTGTGCACCTTGTAGCTTTGTCCAGTTATTTGGAAAGGCGCACACACATAAACACAGAAACACGCACGCGCGTCCGCAAAGGGTGACATCAGAGAACCAGCAGATAATCATCTCTTTGTGGTTTATCTTTTCATTTAATCTCCAATAAGCTTCATTCAGCTCCAGCCGTAAAGTAGCCATGAACAGATATTTTAGCTCTCCACGAAAACCTGACGTTGAACAATGGACCACACAAACCAGGCAGCAGCTGGCATGGTTTTAGGCCAATGCAGGGGGAGTCCCACATTATCCAGTTGTACTCAATTTGTGGTAAGAAAATGACAAATGATGAATAAGAATATGACAAATTTACATCACCAAGTATTTCAGTATGTTTAACGCTTGCACCTGTCTTGTAAGTGCAGTGAAGCTAAAGTAGCTAATAAAGCACTTAGCATGGGTTTGAATCCCACCTGTGGTCCTTCTTTTTCTCCGTTTTCCTGTCCGTCTCCACGATCGCTATCAAATAAAGGCAACAGGGCAAAAACAAGAGCACTCAGAAAGTGCAACTCTGTCCGAAGACCAAGGGCTTTGCTAAAACTTTGGATTTTGATGGTGTTTTTATTACCACATATTACAATGTTAGCCTGCTATGGTGTCCCCGTAACCTCATAGGGCTTCATATTACAAAAACAGTGTCTTGTACAGCCCTCTCCGTGCCCTTTCATATGATGTATTACTCGATATAGTTTCTTCAAATTTTGTTTTTCAAGGTCATCTTTGACCTTGGGCGCTAACAATTAAGGTCAAGGTCAAAGGCTTAGCCAATGTAAGTACTCCTCCCAGGTATAGTATACTGTTGTAAAGTTTGAAGATGGTCTATGAAAAAAACATATGAAGTTTTTACTGATTTCCACATTTGGTGTGAACTTACCCTTGACTCGAATTCCACACAAATTAAATCAGCTCGAGTTGTTATGTGTTTCTTCCTTAACAACGGCAGAAACAAAGCAGAAAATGATTTTGCAAAATACAACGATTTTGTTCTCACAAAGGCAAAAATGAAAAGGCTGTACAGAATATAGATAAGACTCTGTATGTGCGTGTAGGAGTGTGCATGCAGGCGTGTGTGTGTGTTTGTGTGTCTGCACCCTCCCTGCAGTGCCTCAGCCAGCGGAGCGTGAGATGAGGCGGCTCCCTTTGAGCGACATTATAGCGTCCCACCCCTGCAGTGTGTGACTGTGTGCGTACATGTCTACACCCGCCGCATCAGCAGCGCTTTACACCGAGGGGAAGGGACCGCGTACACGCGCTGCGTTCACTCAACCATCTCTGCCGTCCGTCACCTCCTCTCACCTCGGCCCTTCACACTCAGCATGCTGGTAATCATTTGTTGCCACTTGTTTACAGTTCACGCCCCTGCCTGTTACTTGCATTGCTCCGTGAGTAGTAAAGTAGTAGTAGTAAAGGCGCTCCAACTCAAGGTCCGCCTGTTGTGGATTTTTTATGAGGTATCAAGGCTGTCATGGAGACAGATTTGTAGGCATACAAAACTTTATTTGGTTTTAAAGGTGAACAAACCAGGAGATTATTTGAAACTCTGACCGAACAGCCACTATTCTAATTGTACATTCCCAGGCTGGAGTTAACTTGGAAGACTGACACCTCTGTTCAATACATCTGAACCTGTCACAAAACACAGCAAACACACACACATCAACCACAGAGAACCAGTCTTGTCAAATTCACACTCTAACAACAGGGGGCGAATGCATAACAACGCGTTACCCACAATTCTTGAGAAGTGGGACTCTGATTTCTCATTAGACTTTCCTCTTAGGCAATCTCAATTAACTGCATCCACAGTGTTTACTTGCCATTAACACACCACACATTTTTGCACTACAGGAAAGAGACTTGGTGCACAACACAAACACAGAGCAGCAGAATAGTCTAACGCGAGCTGAAGCGCCCTGTTATCCGTGAGAAAATTGCTGAGGGCCAGTGTGATTTGATGGCAGCGTGTGTTTCTTTGCGCATGAAAGCGATAAATAGTATGTGTCTAAGTGGAAACCGGTGCATTGTCAAGTGTGTGTGAAACATAGGAGGGAGTATATCTAAATTATGCATGTGTGTCCGTGTACTGTAAACGGGTTCATACATGCGTGTGCACTTGAACACATGCATGTTCTGTATGTCTGTTATGAGTCGAGAGTGAGTGTTCCCGCTGTGATTTGGCTGCTTAGAGTGAGTATCTCTGGGCATGATCAGGCTGGATTCCAAATACTGTATGTCAGGACAAACAAGTCTAGCTCCAGCAATGAGTGACATACTAGTTTGCAAACACACAGATACACACACACACACACCTACGTTTGGTATGCTTACCTAATAAGCTCAGAGGCTGTGTATCTCCAAATATTTTGCTTCTTTCTAGAGCTCACTTTCACAGAAACATATAAGGTGATGGAAGAAATGCAACAAGTTTTCTAAGCCACGCCACTATATTCTATTCTGCAGTCACAGCACAGTTAATACAGACGAGGCTGGCAAATATCTACCAGCTAGTCTTAATGGGTGATTAACTTGTCCAAATATGCAGGTTTTTCTAACCCCAGGTGAAGGCATTCATCATGGTTCAACAATTAACTCATCCAGCATTTTAGATTACCAGAACATTTGGTGCTTTCCCTGCTTTAAATTTCTTGCTACAAGCATTTCCTGGTTTTACTGAGGTGTGAAACAAGACATTTAAAATTTAACACCTGTCTGCTTTGTTTAGGTATGTGGTTTGGTGGAGGGAACTTCTGAGCAACACCTGCTAAACATCCATAGACTGTCTTGAAAACTGTGTACTTGTGTTTCTTTCGAAAAAAAACAAAAGGTTCAGCGAGTCCCCCTTACATTGTAGGAAACAAATTCAATTCTTGCAAGGGTCAGCAGTGTTTAGGAGAGGTAGAAGAGTATGAGTGATAACCAGACTCACGCACTGTAGATCAATATCCTCTTTTTATTATTAGAATTGCTCTCTCGTTTTTTATTCTCCTCATTTGTCAAAGCCTCCGTCTAATAGTTTATTTCCCTCCAGTTTCTCGATCCTGTCTTCATTCTCTGACTGGATCTGTCCCATTTCTCACCATGAGCCTCCTAATCTTTACAAGGAGTGGACCCGATACGTTTTCAGCCACTAATTTGACCAACCACAAAGGCAATGGTCTTTTCTCCACGAACAGCTCTCTTTATTTGAGAAATGACAGGCCTCACATAGTCAAATTACAGATTAAGGTGTGAGATGTGTGCAGCACTGAACCAAAGGCACAAAGTTCCTGAAAAGGTGGAATGGAAACTTAATTATATCACATCTGCCTACCAAGCTCCGGACATGGGTGTGTACTTGACAGTTTTTGCTAGTAAGTTCTCAGCCTACAGTGGCTTCCCTCAACCAGAATGTGTTGACCACATGAGCGGCTGTTGTGTGTGTTTCCTCTTTCTCAAAGAAAAACTCAAGAAAAATATCTAAAAAGCCACATCTTCTGTAGCTGTAAACAACTTTTGGCTGAGAAATTGAAAAAAAAACCCCAAAAACCAACCAACCTGCGACATGGCAAGTTCTCTTTTTCTGTTTATGTGAAAATATTCACATGTTGAACATGTGGAGTTCAAATAAAAGCCACTTCTGTGATGTTGTGATGTCTACACAGCTGACCGTCAAAGGTTTTACAGTCACAAAATAAAACAAATACTTGCAATAGCTCAATAAAACTACAGATAACTGTCGAAATTATTAGCTAAGAGTGTGTAATAGTGTTTGTTTTGGTTGTCATGTGACTAAAAAGAGATCTATGAGTCATTGAAACATAAAAAGGCACCTAAGTCGAAGAATAAAGCAGTGTTGTGTCTACATAACAGACAAGAAACAAGCTATTTAAAAATGTATCCTAAAGCATTTTATTACTAATAGTGCATTCAAAAATATAATTTGTTCCATTTCCTTTATCTGAATCTACAAAACTGCCAGTGATAACACAATTTGACTTGAAATGAAATAGTATTTTTGCACTAAGAAGCTAATTCCCGAAGAGCTACAAGCTCAAATTTGGCATTTCTCAGCATGGTGTGCACTGTATCCATAAAAAAATCTGAGGGGTTTGGACAAATAGAGGATAAAAGAAGTGCTGGGCCTAAAAAAATCTATCAACAGCTGATGAAAAGTATCTGAAAGTTATGTCCATAAGAAATAAGAGAAAAACCCAGAAAAATTGCGACACAGGACCTGAGAAATCCATCTGTACTTCCATCTACTGATCACTGAAACGTCATCAGAAGTGGTCTCAGTGGAAGGGTGGCTGACAGAAGCCATTCTGAAGGAAAGAAAACGGGGAGAAAAGGCTGAGGTATGCCAAATTACACAAGAGCTGGGCTGAAAATCAGTGACAATTTTCTTATGGAGTGATGAATCCAGACTTTACTATTCCAGAGCCCGTATTCAACATTGCTGAAGCAGTGTGGGATTTGAATTTCCTTCAAGGAGACTGGACAACTACTCCTGAAAACTATTTCAAGAAATTACAACAATGCTTGTCTAGGAGAGTTCAGGCTGTGTTGAAGAATAAAGGCAGCCATACCAAATGTTGACTTTCAAGCTTGTTAGAACCGTAGCTTCTCTGCTTTTGCCATGTATTTCCATGTATGTTTGCTTATGTTTCTGCTGCACCTTTTTTCCATTTTCCCAGCAAAAAATAAAGAAATGAGATGTTGCCCAAGTACCGCAAACTCATGTAGCAACCTAAATTATTAATACCCATTGGTAAATTGTGTAAGTTGTGTAATAAAATAGGGCTAGCGGTTTATCTGTTGGGTAACAGCTGAAGTTGCGAGTAAAGATTAGCCAAAGATGATGGATAAACAGTTAGAGAACAGTGTCAAGCAAAAATTATAAATAAAATAAATTACAAATTCTTTTGCTAAAAGTATGACTAGCAGTTAAATTATTAGCTAACAGTGGATTACCAGTGCTAGCTAACTGTAAGAATGCATTTTTAGCTACATGTAGTGGTTAAACAGGTTCAGCTGGACAGTAATAGCTGATAGATACAGAAGTAGCTGAAAGCACTGGATTGAAAAAGTACGTTAATAGTAAACTACAGCTGACAGAGTTGTTTGAAACAAATTTCCAAAGTCCCTCTGACATGGCTGTGAGGGTGGGCAGCTAAAAAGTGGACAAAGCTGTTCTAATCTTTCACGTTGCTTTTATCTCCTCCGGACCAGTACAGCAGAAACTGCGTGGAGAGGGACAATAATTACATTTAGCTCCTCCATTTCTCCGTTCCAGATCAATGATGGAAAGAAAAGCTCTTTGCAACAACATCACATAATAGCATTTTCCATTTTCATAAGAGCAGAAACTACTCAAATCAAAGCAAGCTTGACATTAAACAAAAACACTCGCACACAGCAACACGCACTTCCTCCAGACTCAAGCCTGCATATTTCTTCCCCTCAGGGCAAATGCAGGGTAATTGTAAAATCTGAGGTGCACATCCAAACGCTCCACTGTTTGCCTACCAATGACGGGGCTGATGTCCTTGCTTGTTAAAGCCTAACTGACTGTGAAATGTGTGTAGTCTGCTAAACAACATCTTGACAGCCTATGATGAAACAATAGTCGCGCAGCAATCAGACAGAGAGTGATTATGCTTTACCCTTTCAGCAGGAGGACCTTCAGGCCTGGGGCAGCAGCATCACTGGGCTCTCTATCAGACCAGACACATTATGGCCAGTTTTAATGAGCGCCGACCCGCCTGCAGCTGCTCAGCCTCCACCCCTCTAAAATACAGAACCATTTTTTGATGCAAATGACTTTCTACCAAGTCATTTTACTAACATGTGTTACAACTTGAAGTTACAGTTTTACCATGCATGTATTTCTATTTCCTGGAATCACCTGCTTAACAGGTATCATATTCGTGAGCTAGGAGGTGTCAAAGCACAGTGTAGTTGACTATTTTGATGTTTCTGAACCAACCAGTAAGAAAAAGAAGCAATAAAAGGTTCAAAATTCCTTAAAAATGACCAAGAACTTGTGTGGAAACCTGTTGGATTCTTGTGGTTATAGAGTAAAAGCACACAGCGGCCAGGCCGCAAAATTTCCAAACCTTGCAACTCTTTCGGGAACACTCACTCATTTCCCTTCTTCCATACAACAGCTGCACATACCCAGCCCCTCATCTCCATTCAAATTCCAGCATTAGCAGCAAGGCTATGAATACTCTAGAGTTAAAACTGTCACAAAGCATTCAGCTCGCCCTCCATTCGCCCAACACACTTGCTTTTACAGTGACAGAGATTTAACCATACGCAGACATCCCGCTCTGACCCGTCTGACATGTGCATGTTATAAGCTGCAAAAGCCCGCCAGCTACTTTCTATAAACATAATATGACATGATCATACCCCATCAGGCTGAGCGTTTCGCCATTTTTAAAGCATCGTTCCCAATCCTCTCATTTCCATAAAGGCTTAAAGGCCTGAATGGCACTCATTGTTGCTCTATGGAAAACAAGTAAACAAATTAAAGATCAGTTTTGTCACAGAGGTGGGTATTCATACATAGGGCTCTTATCAAGTGATGTCAGGGGAAAGAGGAAAAGGAGGACAAAAAAAAACAAAAAACATAAAAACACAAATTTGTTAATGTTTAGCATGTGACACGAGGAACTCAGAGAGAAGCTGAAACAAAGCACAAACTGTGTTTGCTGAAGTGAAGTGAATGTCAACTTCTGTGAAAAGCCAGACCGCTGCAGGGTGAATGGTCTGCCAACATATCGTATTCAACTGAGCACAGACGGAGGGAGGATGGGGGTCTTTTTTTGGGGTGGCATTTGGCTCTGTTTGCCTGTGTGAGTGTGCGTGCCAACGTGTGCAGGAGAGGGGGAGACTTGGGAGGCAAATCTGGGAGAAGTGACAGAGCGTGAAAAGGGGGGTGTTTATTTATCCGGCAGGTGAGCCGAGGGAAAATTCGTATTCACGATTACAGGGAGGGAAAGCTGTCTGAGGTTCATCTGCATCTTGCTGTATATGCATGTGCATGCAGTAGGGCATGCATGGCTGCTTGGAGCTATGAAGAGGGAGGAAAGACAGCCCATACTTGTTAGTGTCAATGAGGAGGAGCAGTGGGGGGGATCCACAGGGCTCAACATCCACGCACATGACCATATCTGTGTGTATGGTAAAGTTAATATGCATCTTTAAAAAAACAGACAGTGATCTCGTGATCCTTAAAAGAATCACCAGGAATTTCCTAAAAACATCATAAGCTATAAGCTCGTGCAAAACTTAAGCAATAGATGTTATGGGGGGAGGTTGCATCCTTTAAAGCGCATGCACCGTTTTTCATTTTAAAGCTCGATGTACTGCAGCAGCCCTAAACCGTACACAAAGTGTGCAGGGGAAAAAAACGAGATTTAAGACACAGACAGCTCGCCACTCTTGGGAATCAGCAGGAAAGACGAAACGCTCAGCAGAGGGCAACAAGTCCCTGTCTCAGCGTGACTGTCACCGCTTCTTAAATTTGGTTTGACTGCGAGCACCGAGGCTGCCTCTGCGTGCCGCAGTCACAACTCTCAGTACACTCAGCCTGTGCGTGAAGTTTCCCAATGCAGCCCTCCACACACAGACAGTCACCCAAAAGAGAGGCATAACACTGGATATACCGACTACATATTAAAAACAACAACAACGAATAAAAACACAACTTCTACACACAGCTGTGAAGATGCACTCACCGGAGGGGAGAAGACAGTCTAAAAACCCAGCATTCAGCGGCCGCTCTGAATAGAAAAGTGCGCCTGGCTTTTCCAGCTGAGCTCTTAACCTCTGTCCACGCCGTCGACGCGCTGCATGAAGCCGGTGTGAGAGTGATCGGTGTCCGCTGAGGCCACACGGAGCGATGCGGCTCGTCCTTCAGCCTGCGCGCATTTCAGGACGCTCACTTCAGCCTGCTCCGCCGTTCCAGCCAGCCAGGACGCTGCTGTGAGGAGGAGGGGGCGGAGGAGGAGTGCCAGAGAGCTGCCCCCGCAGGGCTTCACGGGAAATGTAGTCGGACATTTCTATTAGTGGCCTTGACCGTCTCCCATTAGCTTGCGATTGATGTGCAGCAGGGTCACTTCTTTTTCAGGGCACTTAACCCTGTTCGTTTAATTCAAATGTAAGCATTACGAGGGATTATGGGATGATTACCTGGCTGCTATGTAGACATTTTTGAGTGTTCAGAAGTGAAGTAACCGTGTGTGAGGTTTATTAAATCCCTCTCACGGTGAAGAAAACCCACAAATTATGTATCATTTATTTTTTACGATGCCTAAAACATTATAACTAATTACAGTAATTAGTTCAATCCAGACCAGTGCATGCAATACACTGAAGAGTGTAACAGTTCCAGGCTGTTGTGCAATAGTCTCTCATACTTGTAGCTTTGTACTTTGCACAGATTACTGGAAGGAACTCAGCAGGAACGTTTTTTTGTTATTTACTGATTTATGAGTTTTTGTGCGTAATTTATATTTAATAGGTTTACAGAGAGGCAGTGAAACAGGGAGCACTCACTAATGAGAAAGAGCACTCAGTGTGTTTGATTTCTTTCCATTTTGTCAGCAGTACGATGATTCTGTGTTACAGATACGCCCTTATGATTCCTCTCAGTGGCGGGGCCCTTTGCCACAATCCTCCACCTTTCCCCAGAAGTGAATTCACCCCTATTACCCATCAGCCATTCATTTGGAGGCCGTTACAGTCACTTCTGATTCATTCTTTCATACTACAGCCTCTTTGGTTTACAGTCATACCTAACTTGGGTGTCATTCTCAAGGTGGAAACAACAATTCAAAACAGGGTTTTGGCACCAGAGCATGAATTTCTTTCGACATGTTGCAGAAATAGCAATGATGGAGCCTTGTGGCAAAGAAAAAGACATGGCAGATCATGTTAAACACCACAGCTTCCCAGGGGGACCATCTCCTAAGTTCATATTGTGCTCAGGCAGAGGCCTTCATAAATGAACTCCAACACCAAGACAATACCCTTTTTTTTTCTGAGGTCAACATCCCCTGGAGCATTTATTGTTTCTGACCGCCCTCTCCCCAACTTTCTTACAGTAAGCCTCCAACAACTACTTATTGTGTGTGAGTGTGTGCATGTGTGTGCGCGTGTGTGGTGGGAGGTGTATAGGAAATGCTTCGGCATCTCAGTAGCCTTAATGTTTAAATTTAGAGCCCTCGTGCCTCTGCTGACTGTTACAGGCTGGGTCAGGCTGTCGCTCACAGGAAAGAGACTTGAGGCGTGTCAGAGCTGGGATAAACAGCACACACTCTGGCTTACTGATCTGAGAACAACACATTTGTTCTGCTTACTCCCTGACACCAGGCAGGGGTGTCTATAAATACCCAGCTGCAGCGAGCAGAGGTCAAGAAAGTGCAGAGGCCTTGATAAAGTTTAGATGAGGTAAATAGTATGTGCAAGGTTTCTTCTTCTTCTTCTTCTTCTTCTTTTTTAAGTCACAGGAAAACAAACTGTTCAATGAGAGGAATATATCACCAAAAACATTTTTAAGCATCATTCTCTTGAGAAGTATTAAAGGGGTCACGCCCAAAATGTGCAAAAAAATAGCGTTTTCACTTTTTTCTGACGCCTTCAAGAGCTTAAATGTTGAAAGACGTGGACACTTCCCATCCTCCTTGTCTATTTGATTATGAAACGTGCCTGTTAGATTGTCTATTTGAACAGCAGCACCTCCTTTATTGACTTATTTCCTCACAGACCCCCTTCTCCATCGTCCTGATGATTGCACAACTGAAGGTGCCACGGTCACTTTTCCTCTGATTTTGTCACTATGATTGGGGATGTTGGAGTTTACATAACAGTCAGTATTTTGTATAAAGGCCGTGTTGCAACTTGTGTTGTTATCAGTGAACTGCTTCCACTAGTGAAGCTATCACTGGGAGTACTACAGCAGCATTGCACCAATAATTTACTCTGTGAAGTCACAGGAAACGCTGATATTAAACAGACAGTGCATAACTAAGTAGACAATGCCTAACTTCACAAGTTAATGCATAATGTCTGAGAGGGGAAAACATTTGTTGGTGTGTCAATGCTTTGCTTATAAATGATCTTATGAATGATCTGTGGCAGATGACTGCAAGGATAGGAAAACACCTGCTTTAATAACTATGAATGCAAGCTAAAAAAAATCATGATCACCTTCCATTCTTTATTAAATAACAGCTCCATGTCCTGTTCAATAATAATTACCTTTGTATGGACCTGTTAGTGTGGCAGCTAATGAAATCCTTAATCCTGTGGCGCCCTCTCGTGGCTCATGTGAGAAACCCCACTCTGGCGAGGTTAGAGGTCATTAAACCGAAAACATGGCGGCTCCCAGTAAAGCGACCGTGGTGTTAAAGGCTGTGAAGAAAATAACCGTTCAGTTTTGTCCGTTCGAGTCCAATGTCCGGTCCACACGGTAAGAAAGGCGCGTTTGACGCTGCTGTTGTGTCGGAGAGCCGTTCGGTGTGCCTGAAAGGCGGGTGACGGTCGTAATTTGACAATACGGCTGTTAGCGACAGCCAGCAGCCACCAACCGCGACGTTATTTCATGTTGTATGTAGCGTATAGCTCGTTGATGCTTGTCGGAACAGACTGTGGTTATGCTGGCTTTCATGCTTAGTAAAGACACCCTTAAAACATTCAACATGTGATTAATGTTAATTAAAGAAACCCTCCGTAAATTCATAGCAACACTATAGGACATGCTGCACGAAGTCTCGTCTAAACTCTTTTAATGGAAGGTTTAAAAAGAAGTTTTGCTTAAAGTAACTTGCATTTGTTTTGTTAGTTATTTAGATTGCACGTGACATTATACAGTCATTACACGCCATTATACACCGGCCACTTTGTTATTGGGTAGTGATTTCCCACGTTTCTGTGTGTTTATACTGCGCAAATGTCACAGCAGAAATTGAGAAATTCAGAGCATGCAATGTTTTTCCAACCTGCTGTATGAATATTAGCCTCAGTTTCCTGTTGTTAGCTAACTTGAATGCCAGAGTGGTCTTCTGCTGCCACAGCCCACCAACTTCAAGGTTTGACACACTGTGTTCAGAGATGCTCTTCTGCATCTGCATGGTTGTAATGAGTGGTTGTTTGATTTACTGTTGACTACCTGTTAGCTTGAAGCAGTCTTGCCATTCTATTCTGCTCTATGACCTCAAAAAGGCATTTTAACCCAGATGACTGCGGCTGGATATTTTCTCCCAGAGATGGTTGTGCGGGAAAATCCCAGCAGATCAGCAGTTTGTGAAATACTCAGACCAGCTTGTCTGGCACCAACAACCATGACATGCTCAAAGTCACTCGGTTGATGCTCGGTTTGAACTTCAGCAGGTTGTCTACACACCTAGGTATATGTACATGCCCATGCCATGTGACTGGCTGATTAGATACTTGCGTTAACGAGCATTTGAAGAGGTGTAACTATTAAAGTGGCCTTAGAGTGTACATTACTGCCTAAATCAACGGTTCACAAAGGAAATATTTATTACTGATGTTTAAACACTATTTTAATGTTTAATGTTTGCCGGTTTGGTGTCAACCTTACTTTGAATCTGTAGAGTAACTAGTGATTACTGCTGTAAAATCAATGCAATGGAGTTTAGTGTGTCATACTCGATGTCCCCCACTGTGGAAATATTCACATCTACTACAGTACCTCGAGTTGTGCTAACATACCATACTATAACAAATGTACTTTGTCACTTTAATGTGCTATACGGTAAATCTAAAAAAGCTTTTTTTGTCCTGTCCCACAGGGAGTTTCTGGCCTTAGTGGGCTCAGAGAAGGCCAGAACTACCAACATGAACTGTGAGGTGATAACAGTGGTGAAACATGACAAGTCTGAGCCCGTAGTGGATATCACTTATGGTAAGTATGACGTGAGCACATCAGAATGAGTGGGGGAGGCAGAGTTTGGTCCATAAGTAGTTTTTTTTCTCTAGTTTTACCTTAGTACTCCACCACAGTGGATTTTAAATTAAACAATCAAGATGTCACTCGAGGGGTTTAACGAAATTATTGCATTAACTGTGTAGAAATTACAGCTATTTTTATACACAGTCCACTATTTTCACATGTTGAAGAGGAATAAAATGTGATTCATGTAGTTTTATAGGTGGGGAGGCCTGCTCACTTGTTATTTCATGACAAATTGAGGAGATCGATCTGGAGATGGTTGTTGAGCTGTCAGTATGAGGTCCAGTTACATGCTCATATATCATATGATTACACTTCAAGACCTAATGGGAGTGTTCTCATGGGTGGAGTTATTTTGGATGAGATAGTTGCCGTCGTTCCCTCAGCTGTCTGAAGTGATGTGTAGTTTCATAACTGGCTCGTCTAGCACTTATGAAATTTAGCAGTGAAATGTTAATAATGCATACAAAAGTAGCTGTCTGACTTTTTTAACCAGCTGCTAAGACAGAATATGTCGTTTTATACAGGTGCGTTAATTTTTCATCAAGAACTTGTATTTGTGCATAAAGTCTTTCTCAATGTGGGGTTAAGGTGGTGTCCAATTCATGCTGTCTCCACCACTCTCTCACATTTTCAGCCTGGTGCCTCCATCTTATGTATCTTCCCCTGTCAGGGAAGAAAACATCATTTTTTTTCATAGAAAATTTTGGCCATTCAGTTTTTTCAGGTAGTCAGCTGATCTCAGTTTGTGGTCAGAAATTGTTGCCTAACATCAACCTGACCAACTGAAGTAATCCCTGATGATAACACCGCCCGCACAGAGTTTTACGGTAGGCACTAGGCCATCCATCTCTCTTCTTACCCTGATGCATCCATCACTCTGGAGCACCAAATCATAACTACAATCACCTCCAGGCACAACAATGATACGGCCACTAAGACGTTCGCTTTAACCTTTGACTCAAGACAGTCGTAACTTGGTTTAATTTTCTCTCTTTTTGGTTATGTTTTTAAAAAGCCTATTCCAGATATGTTACGGGAGCCAAAGATGATAAGTGTGCTCATTCTTAAAGCTCAAAAACAGCATAAAGTCCTGGAAATGGTGCACATGTGCAGTTCATACACTCAGAAACATATGACCCGGTCTTGGAATTTCATACAATTAGCATCACTCACACAGTGAGTCAGGCTTTTACAAAACTGCAGATGTCTGCCACAGGTCAGCAGAGCCGCAGCGTGTCTTACTTGACTTTTGCGCAGAGTGAACTTTTAAACATTTCCTTTCTGTACTCCTTAAGCATGTTATTCTTATGAGTCATCTCATTGTGTTTATGTCCTTTTCCGCAGTAGACGGAGAGAAGCTGCTGATGAAGGGAGCAAATTTGACCAGCAGTGAGATGCTGAGTGCTTTTCAATCCCGCTGCGTCGCCAAGGACCCGCAGGCAAAAGTTGGAGAGAAGAAATAATCATGAGCTTGGCAGATGTGTATTTATCTGTGAATATTGTTGAACATGTACAGTAAAACTATTCCATTTCATACATATGGTGTTGACTGGCTTTAATTTAAAATGTTGTGTTGGTTAAATATTTAATGGTCAAATTCTTCTGTCTCCTTTTAACTAAACAGTAAAAAATAAAGAGTACTGTATCGTTTTTGTCATATGGCCAGAGTTTCTCTCAGCTGGGTTATTTCCCAACAACATTAGCCGGATCAATTAAAATGCTTTAACTGCTAAAAAAAAAAAAAAAGTGCTGCGATCAGTACGGGGTCACGGTGTGTCCTTGCATAATGTGACATTTTCCTGATAAAGGAGACCATTCCAGTGTTTGAGAGAGCGTCATGCAAGCTCCAACCTTTGACACAGCAAAGCTGAAATGTAATTTGGCACAGAGTTTTACATCCAGCCCATCTGAAAAGGAGAAAAAAGCCTTTCACCCAGTCACAGATGAGTGAAATCCTGCCCTCTCACATAGTCAACCTCTGTCCCGTTAGCATCTGTGACTTAATGTTTTATTAATGAATCATTATTGCATCCACACACTTATTTTTTGGCAGGTTTCCTAAAAAAGAACCGTAACATAAATGACTTCAAATGACTTTTCTTTAACTGACAAGCAAAACGATGGTTGGAGACCAAATTTATTGTGACTGTGTGCAACTGTGTCGATCTTGTTGCCTTTGAAATGGTTACTTCAAAGAGGAGGACCAGGTCTCTGACCTCGCGGCGTCCTTTGCTATCTTTAGTTGTTGCAAGACAGGTTGCCTCCGACCAGGAAACCTATGCAGTTGCCTTGTAATCAGTAAGCAGAGGTGCAGCATGATCAGGGACCAGCTGGTTGCTGCAACTACTTAAAATAGGTCAGTGAGTGTGAAAAAACCGCAAAAGCCAGTCAGTCACTGATTTTTTTCTAATCACATTCAAGCCTCTAGTTAAAATTATAAGTTACAAACATGCTGATTTCAGTTTAGCTTGGATACAGCTCTCTGTAAAGGTTCGTGCCCCTCACCTTACAGTTTTTGTCAGTCTTTAACAATACACAAGGATCCAAAGTGAATTTAAAGGTCATCACAATAGCGATATCAACAGAGCCTCTGTTTGTATTTCCTCAAAATGAAATCAGTCACCAGACTAATAATAAATATAAACTCAATTTGACTTAACTTTCACCTACAAAGTTGGCCTAATAATAATTCTATTGTGCTGGAGCCTATCCCAGCTGTCATAGGGCAAGAAGGATGTGATGGATTTGAACTCAGGACCTTCTTGCTTTGAGAACACAGTGTTAACCACCATGCCACCAATATTTTTACCATGACAATGTCATGTTAAAAATGTTGTTCCAGCAGATCCCAGGAACAACATCTTAGATCTCGGTCAGCAAAGATACTGCACAGGACCCTCAAACTCCCAGGCCTCTGGTAGAGGACCTGAGCTTGAAGGATACTGCCTGCAGGGGCGAGAGGGAGGTTAAACCCCTCCCCAAAACTAGGAGGGATATGTAGTTTTTCACCTGTTAAGAGGAATGGCTTCTTATCAGCAGATCACTACAGAATGACGGCTCTTAGCCAAGATAGCTGAAAACAAATATGTCAGTTTTGCCCTGTTTGGCCCGTGATATAAAGTGAAATCTATGGAACCAGAGAAATACTTGATATTAAACTGTAACAAAGAAAAATATTGTTTATTCTGTATAAAATTACCGTGTTTGAAAATTCATTTTGATAAATACACATGTAGCTTAGAATGTAAAACTATTGCCACGACTATGTCACAGATAAAAATAAATAAGTGGGAAAAAAAGGGAAAAACTCACACAGAGGAGGGATTTCAACAATCCGTTATATGACGTTGCAGGCTGTGATTGGCTCCTATCGCGTTGCTGAGAAAAGGACTGTCCCTTTAAAAAACGGCCAAACTCTGCTCCCACACTGGAAGAGAGCTGAACCCAGAGTCACTGCACACTTTGTTGTTGAGGATAAAGAGGAAAAAAATTTCAAGGATTGCAAAATGGTCGAGAAATTTGTTGGAACATGGAAGATGATTTCCAGCGACAATTTTGATGACTACATGAAAGCACTTGGTAAGAAAGTCTGTGGTTGGAGCTAAATTTAGGGGAAAAAACATTTTAATCTTAATTGTAATTAATTTTATTTCCTCAAGTTTTCACAATAGTTTTTGAACGTTTTAATGAAAAAGCGTCTCTATATCTGACACATTTCCTGACACCTCGCGCTCTGCAGGTGTGGGATTTGCAACCCGGCAGGTGGGCAACCGGACCAAGCCCAATTTAATAGTGACGGTGGACGACCAAGGGACTATATGCCTGAAGTCTCAGAGCACCTTCAAAACCACCGAAATCAAGTTCAAACTCAACGAACCTTTTGATGAGACGACCGCAGACGACAGAAAGACCAGGGTTAGAAAGACAGAACAAGCATTTACACAGCCTGACTTTTAGATTATTAATTATTTAATTATTGATTTAATCTGTGCTGGACGTGACCACTTGTCTGTTTTGTGCCCTGCAGACCGTGGTGACTCTGGAGAGCGGCAAACTTGTGCAGAAACAGAACTGGGATGGCAAAGAAACGAATATCGAGAGAGAGATCACAGATGGGAAATTGATAGCGGTATGACTTTTTTTAATCCCCAAACTATCTGTTTAGAAGTTCTACGTAAAGTTATTTTACTTTTCCCCTGTTATAGATATTATTTAGTAGATTTAGTATGTTAATGTGTGTTAAAATATACTGTTTATACCCAATGATCCTGTTAGGATAAAAACAAAGGTATTTGTTTTAAGGTGAGGAGTTTTACAGGAAATAAAAACATCACCACAACATACCCGAGGAAGATTTATACAATTAAATTTTTTAAATAAATAAGTCTCGCAGTGACTTCTTATATGATTGTATGCTCTGCCTGATATTTGCCAGAGTTGATGCACATGCAGATTTCTTCTGATCACCTGATGTCTCCTTTCCACACAGAAATGCATCATGGGAGACGTGGTTGCAGTGAGGACATACGTAAAGGAGGCATGATGGAGGGAGTTTTTCTTTTTTTCTTTTTCAATTTTCAGCCCACTTGTTGGATGCACTGCTGGATGACAGGCTCAGTTCAATGAGCGCAATACCAAACTAAAGTACCGGCGTACTCTGCTTTTCTTATTCGCTGTGTTGATAAAAATCACTCTTCCGTGCCTGTGTTCTCCAACATGATGCATTTGGTTTCATTTGGAATTGTTGTGGTGATTTGAATAAAAATGAATGAAAAAGCTGTCGTGTGTGTGTGTGCCTCTGTGAGTTTGTCAAATGTTGGTCAGCAAGTGAGTTTGCCTCGTGCGTTTTGGATAATATCTTGATTTAATTGTGACATACTTGAAAGCATTCCAGCCACTGGGCCGTGCTGAGGAATGTCTTAATAATAATAAAAAAAGTGCTCTAATGGGAACATACCTCCTAATCCGGCAGTCTGACTTTAATGGGATCCCATTCATGGTCATTACAGCAGTTATTCTACATGCAGTGGCTTTTTAAATCTGTGTCGCCTGATGTAGTTCTCTTTGTTCTTCTTTATTAAGGCCAGAAGACAAAAACAAAGAGATTTGAACATACCCCCCACTTAAAGTTCAATCTGGAAGCCATCCTGCCTTTCTCATGATGTATAATGTGTGTTGGCAGGGACTCTTTGAGGAATGTGAACTCATTTTTAGAAGTATCGAGAGGTCAGTTGGGAACTATAGCCCCTTTTCCGTTTTGGGAGGTTGAACATTTCCCATTGCACATGTACTGGCAGCTGTACATGAACATGGAGTACATGGAGAAACCCAAAACATTACGGGTCTTCCCAACAGGCGCTCCCACCCTTTGGCCACTTGTCAAGTTTTTGTATGTTGGGGAGATTGTTCGAGAGCTGACCGCCACTTTCCCATGACAGGAAAGGGAGACGATAGAACTGATTGGCTCTAATGGTCAAAACAGCTGAACCAGGTGGAACTGCAGCCCAGTGCTCTCGTTCCCTTCGACCTGGACAATAGAACTGGCAGCAGCCAAGGACGTACAGTGTCTGAACTTCTGGGAGACTGCCAAGAGAAGGATAGTATCACAGTGGACAGCTAGCAAAGGTCAAGAAGAGTTAAGTTGGTGTGTCATGAGCTTTTTTAAACATTGTTTTCCTTTTTTTAAAAGAGTAAAGCATAAATCTACCAGAGCAACTGCAAAACAGCATCACGCACGAGTCTGAATGAATTGTCTGAGGTTCAAATTTACACTTAACTTGTTTTCAGTACAGAAAAAAAATCATCATCAAACAGCTGACTCGTATTGACATCAGGTTTCCTCTTAAGCCCCTTGGGTCACTGTACAAGGCTTTTTGTTTGTGTTTTTGGTCATTTGATAGCAAGTTTGTCAGGAAATTGATGCCATTGAATTCAACTGGTTCTTGCAATTTATGAATTCATTTTTTTAATGCAAGTTTCACTGAAACAAGTAGGGTTTCAGCTGGCTGCCACGGTTATTGTAAGTATGGTGGAAGCACCATAAACGGGATACTATGTGCCTTGTACCTTCAAAACTAGAAGCAACAAAGGCCTAACGGTGAATATCAAATAACAAATGATGGATTTTTTTTGTCTTTGTTGAACATCATAAAGGAGGATCTGGGCTAAAAGAAAAAAACATCAGATCTCTGTGGGTTTCCTGGATCGTCTGGCACGGAGGGTAATGTGAAGAATGGCAGGAAGCAACTCTCCAAAAGTATAATTACATCTTTTGTCCATTTTGATAAATGAGGGTTGAGTGCAACAAAAATAGCCAAAACCACAAATGACGCAACACAGTTAAACAGCAATAAATCCTTCAAAACATTCTTTCTTTTATTGTATTAGTGCGGACCGGTGGCACACTGGAGGAGTGCCACGCACTATTGTTGATTGCATTAAGGTGTGCGGACTCGAGACAGGTCAAGTGAGTGGGCAGGAAGGCTAGAAAAAGGCTACATAAATGCTGGTACTTTATTTATGCCTTCTCGCTTGGCTTTTTTGTAGCACTTTGCCTCATTGATCTTAAAATTGAACTATCACTGTTTCAAACTTTCAACAGTAACCCAGCAATTCCTCAAACTTGCATCATCTTTGTTGTTATAAACAAAAAAAGCCTGATTGAATTCACCTGAGGAGTTGCTGCTTTTATATCTTCTTCAACACATCTGCTATGGATTGACTTACAGGTGCGCTGCTTGTTATCCGCACCATTTTTGTTTGGATAACTGCAGGGAACGGAGAGTGGATCTCCACCTCTTTGTTTTTATCTCTCACATCTTTCCCCCAAATGATTTGTTGCTTTCTCTTAAAACGCAGTCTGGAAAGCGCGTGAGAAAACTTCCAAATGAAAATGAGAATCTCATTCTGCAACTCGACCCAGTGGAAGGTGTACGCAGATACATACACAGTGCAGGCGTGAACGTGAACTCAGTGAATGAAGCAGAGATTCCAGCTGACCATCTGAAATAATAGTGTTTCAGCCCGCGGCCAAGCAGGACAGAAAGGGAGGTGTTCCACTGAAGAGGAAAGGTCCTGATCTTCCAGCTGCCCACTGTTGACAGAGGTGAACCTTGCAGCAACGCGGTGCTTTCAGAGAGCAATTAGGAAACTGGTCAGGAAGGAGGAAGATAGTTGGAAGCCCACAGAGAGAGTGGACTGGCAGTGAAGGAAGTAAAAAAAAAAGAACCTAAGGTGAAAGATCAATGTGGCATATACTGCATGTCGTCTTGCTGAAATGACTCATGCACTAAACAAACACTGTGACACTGGTTGTGCGTGTATGCTTCACCCAGTGTGCGCTCTCATACACGAGAGACAAAGGTCACTTGTTGACATTGGGGTTGTTTTGTGTTAAGAAAGATTGTCTTGGACTTTAAGAGAATGAACTCACATCCTCTGCATAACATCTGGAAAGCTCCACTTGACTTCTGACGTTGACACCCTTCCTCTGTCTGTCCTTCACTTTTAAACACAGCACTCTGAGACATAAACACCTTTTATGTCCAAGCAAACCCACGGGATCAAAGATACATGATATGGCCTACAGTATGAGTTCGTACTTGCTAAACGTGCTGACGTATAGGGATACTGAGGGATGTGGAGTCGCACGAAGTACGAGCTGCAATCTGCAAAACAGGGAGCAGATTCAGCTGCTTGTTTGTTTTCTTGTGTGTTTCAACATCTGAAGCAGTGTGAAGATAAGGAGGATTAGACAGATAACAGTTCTAAAAAAGCGAAAGATCATTTTCCTTTCCCTTTAATGTCTTTGCACAACTTTAATGTCTGAATTTAGGAGAAGAAATCAGTAACGAGAAAGAGGAAGTTCCAAGGAAAAGAAAGACAGGTGACCTGACTAAATGCCCCATCATCTCCAAAAGCCTTTTTTTCATTTCCCCACCACAAGCTGCACATCGAAAATAGAAGCACTGCTCCTTAATGTGGCTTTTTAAAATGGCAAAGCATTTGACATTGACTTGTTTCATTCTGGCAGCTTTCTCGCTGCTGCTTCTTGTTGAGTCTGACTGCACTGTTTTCAGGAAACCTGTGGTAAAAACAGAATGAGCAGACTATCTCTGTTGCACCTGGAGGGTGGGGATGGCCTTGAGGTCGACATCCACCTGCTTTTCAAGGGTAACTCCTGTGAACGACGCCTCCATGCTGGCTAAAAATCTTGACTACACAATCCCCTCCCTGTACATCTTCTCCATGGGATTTATATATGAAGCCTACACTGGCCTGTTTCCAGGGCAACCAAACAGCTGAGCAGAAATATGTCTGCTGAGGCCCCTCGGAGCTGTAGGGGAGGCTGGCTGCCATGCAACAAGGCTTTTTTTCCTCTGAAACTCGCAAGCTCTGATTTCTTCAACAAGTGTGAGGATGTTATGCAAGCTGTGCTGTCTAGGCGCGCAGGCTATCATCTCTCCAGAGACTGCGGCAGAGACGCTTGGATTAAACTCAAAAATCTTTAAAATACTTTTCATCTTTTCACACAGCACATCTCCAGTCATTTGTCTCTGATTTTAATTCTGAATCTGACAATCATAAGGACTTTGTATACTTTGTTAGGTATGCCAGTTCAATCGCTCATTAACATTAATATCTAATCAGCCAATCACATGGCAGCTCCTCGATGGATTTAGGCACGTAGACATGGTCAAGACGACCAGCTGAAGTTCAAACTTTACATAAGAATGATGAAGAAAAGTGATTTAAGTGATTTTCAAATGGTGGTTGTTGGTGACAAGTTGAATAAGCATGTGTATTTCACAAACTGCTGATCTGCTGGATATTCCTGCACAGCCGAATTTAGAGTTCACAGAGAATGGTCCAAAAAAGAGAAACTAGAGAGTGACAGCTCTCAGGGCCAAAATACCTTGTCAGAGAATGGTCAGTCTGCTTTGAGCTGATAGGAAAGCATCAGGAACTCAAATAACCTCTCATTAAAATCAGGGTATGCAGAAGAGCATCTGTGAATGCACAACACGTTGAACCTTGCAGCAGATGGCCGCACTGAGGCTACAGTTTGCACAGCCCCAACAAAATCGGATCATAGAAGGTTGGAAAAACATTGAGCTCAATTTCCACTGCAACATCTGAATGGCGAGGTCAGAAGCAACATGAAAATATAAATCCATCCTGCCTCGAATCAACAATTCAGGCTTTTGGTGGTGCTAACGGTATGGGGGGATATTTTCTTTGCACACTTTGCACTCAACTTCTGGTGACTGCTTCCAGCAGAATGGACTCCTCCAAAGGTGGTGCTTCCAGGACCTTGTTGAATCGATATCATGATGATGATGAAGAATTAAGGCATACTGCTAGAGAACAGAGAGGCTTAGCTAAGCTCAGTTCAGTTATACAAATTATTTATTGAGTTATAATATATTTTTGATTTTGACTTGGTCTCAGTCTTTCTGAAAGGAAACAGACTGTGAATATTCTCACTGTTTAATCTTTAAATTATATACTTCTTTAAGATGATGCTGTTAAACTGCTTTGTATTCAGAGGCAGCTCAAAATATAACTTCTGACGGGCCTCTGTACTGTATATGAGGAAACACTATTACACCCTTGAGAACACCACAAATAATCTATGTTTTTCTAGTCATCTCAACAGGAGTTCCTGTCCATGTGTACCTCAGAATAACGGCCCCATGAGTGATTGTATAGCTGAAAGGAGGAAGGATGGTGGAAATCTTTAAAGCGAGACTATGCAAACCAGTCTCTACACAATGGGTACCCCTGGGAACACTGCAGCTCAGACCTCAAGCTCTATAGAAATGTGATTACCTGCCTACTAGTTTGTCTATTTTTGTGATCTTTGTGATCGAAAACATATAAATGAATGGAAAGCCAACTTTCCTGATGGCCTACTTTAGAAAAAGTCAATAAACAGTAGTGGCTGTATTTTCTGCTCTGAATTCTCCGCCAGTTGTCACAGTGTTTGGCTTATCCACTCGAAAGACTACTGTGTGACAGGACATGTGATCTATAATCTGGAGGGGGTGATGAGGAGAGGGGGGAGCGAGGACTAACAAGTGTGGGACCACAATGAGCCAGATGGGAAGAACCATTTCAGGCGGCCTACGTCCACAGGAGGCTTTCTTCGCGCTGCGACCTCTGAGAGCACTCAGTGACTTTACAACACGCAGAGCAGTTTATTTTATGGCCACAGCACGAAGAGCTTAAGCGGAACTTCTGTGAGGGAAACTTCAAACGCTAAAAGAGTACACAATCCAACTGGCGAAAACAAAAGATGTATGCACTTTACATACAGAGGAAATCGCTGAATAAAGAAATACGTTTGCAGAAATTAGAAAGCTTAATAATGAAAACAAGCAAACATCAAACCAATGCTTTAACATCATCATTGGTATATTTTACCAGCCTGACGATCTGAGCAGCAGACATTCCAGTCTGAAAACTGATTGCTTTCTTCCGGAAGAGATATTTGCTCCTTTGTGGCAGACAATACAGAAGGCTCTCTGTCGCACTGCTTACAATAGCAAAAATGTGTGAATCTAAGTGGCTAGAGCAGCGGATAAGTGATGCACAGTGATGCACTGACCTTCTGCTGCAGGTGGCACGGCCGAACGGAGCTGATATTTTAAAGGTCAGGCTATGCTGATTGTCTGCTGAGGATTCAACAGTCTCACTTTTTTTTTTTTATCAAACCATTTAACTTCAGGAAAAAGCAGAGGAGGTTAAAAAACGAGACCGATGCTCAGAATTTAAAAATTCAGACATTTATATTATTTCTTTGAGTTTAGCAGAGTTTGTGTATGTTTGCATCTTTATCATCTCTTAAGAGGATTTATTAGCACACTGGCTGTGTGTGTGTCAGTTTGCCTTATTGCTCCTTAGGCGTAAGTACATTCAGTTTGTGATGTTAGATTTCATCAGTGACAGAACGCAGATAGTTTAGACTTTCATAGGAAACCTTTGCTAAAAGCAAAACAAAACAATAGGCCATCAGGAAAGTTGGCTTGATGGACACATTGCGACGTGCTGTAGGCAACAGGCACTTCCCCACAATGCTGCGGAGAGATAACGGCAGCCTCTGATAGGCGGGAGGAAAACGGAAGCCATTAGTCTCAGACTGACCTTTCTCCAAGTGGACTGTAAACAGCTCCTTCTGCACCATAAACCCGAAACACAAACCTTTCAAGTAAGACTTATTTAACATCCATCCAAAAAGCTAATAAAAAAAAAAAACAGTTGCTTTTTTATTTCATGTGTAACATCTACACACTGATATGATATTTAGAGCTATTTTCAAGACAGGTGATTTTTAAAAAGTAAAATATAATAATATAACAATTACTCCGAGGCCTGTGGGTTTACAGCTGTTTGAGTTAAACTCGGTCCGTGTGAAACTCACTGGGAAACAGCTTGGCCGCCTTCCCTGCAATGCACAGCTGCACATTAAACAAACAAGCACTCTGTGCGGGTCAACTCTTTTGTTATAGCTGTTTGCCTCGTCAGGCACTTTTGATTATGAAAAAGTGAAATGGAGCATGTGACTGTAAGTCTGGATCCTGACACTGGTGTAATGAAATAAGAGTGGGTGGCGGTGGCGGTGAAGATTACAAGTGAGATATTGCAAAACGTCCATTGAGAGCTTTTGCTCTGATTTTAGAATTAGTCATCATTTTGTCTGCTGAGCCAGCAGCGCTTCGTTACACTGGAGGAAACAGGCAGCAAAAATGTATTTTATAATGATATCTGATGAACTCAAATATTGATTTACAGCCATAAAAATTACAATATTTGTTCTTTGAGGCAAATATAAAGGCGATTTAAGTGACTTTGAACGTGATATGGTTCCTGGTGGCAGACAGGATTGTGCAAAGATCCCAGAAACTGATGATCTGCTGGGATTTTCCCACAAAACCTTCTGTAAGGTTGGCCGGGAATGGTCTGAAAATATCCAGTCAGCAGCAGTTCTCTGGGAGAAAATGCCTCGTTCATGCCAGAGGTCAGAGGAGAGCAGTCAGACTGCTTCGTGGTGATAGGAGGATAACAGTAATTCAAACTGAAACTGAGGCTACAGTTCACATGGGCTCACCAAAATTGAGCAACAGAAGATTGGAAAAATGTCGCCTCGTCTGACGAGTCTTGATTTCTGCTTTGACATTCGGATTGTAGGGTGAGAATTTGGATCCATCCTGCCTTGTATCAGTAGTTCAAGCTGCTGAAGGATATTTTCTTGGCACACTTTCCGGACTTAGAGCGCTAATATTGACTCTTTTTGTATCTACGAGTTTCTGATGGAAAAATCTGGATCTTGAGACCTTAAATGCTCCACTATGTACTCCACCAAGTGTTGCTTTTGTCTGGCTGGTGCTGGCGGAAAGGACTCAGTTACCTGCTAGTGAAACAAATTAGATGAAAGTGGTGAGAGTAAACCACGACAGCAACCTAATAGCTTTCTCCATTGGGCGCATGCAAGCTGCAACATCTGCAATTTCTGCAGGAATTCTACTCTTTGACGTTCCAATGCAATGTGAAGATCAAACAATCATTAGAGCACATTTAAAATGAGCCCCCTCCCCCCCAAAAAAACCAAAACAACAAAACAATGAATGTGTGGAATGAATGAATATGAACAAAGTGCCGTACAGAATGAGCGAGGAAAAACAAAACAAAACAGGGGAGTGTGATATGTAAAAGGGAAGAGGAAGGGGAGGTTTGTTACTGTTACGTGAGCAAACCTCTCACCTCCTCACCGCTGTGTACTAACAGTAGGAGAAAGGTGAATACAGGCCGGGACATTAAAGCTGCAGGAAACAAAGAGAATTAGGCGAGGGAAGCGATGAGAAAGAGGACGATGATGAGAGGGAAATTGCTCGAAACTGAAGCTGGTGGGAGAGCGGTTGTGCTCTTGTTCTCCCCTTGGGTGTTCCTGTCAAGGCTCTGGGGAAGCAGACATAATTTACTTAATTGGTTCTCACTGTTACATATAAGACTAAGAGGGGATTTTTTTCCCCCCAGTTCTTTGGGGCAAAGGTAGCGAGGACTTCCCTCTGCTGCCTCAGCAGATGAAGTTGTTCCTCTTCAGCGCTCTCGCTTTTTGAAGTTTTGACTGCACAAACATATATTTAGCACCACAAAATTGCTCATTTTCTTTAAAAAGAATCTTTGATCTCTGCATGAAATTAGGGAAGGATATTAAAGGCATTAATCTGATTTGAAGCTGTGAGAACTGACTTTAAACTAAATGAAACTACATGGACTTTGGCCAGTCTGACTAATGTATACACAAATCACATGCTGCACTCTCTCCACCCTCTAAAAACAATACGAGTGACCCCTTACCCCACATTCTCTGGATGACTGAATGCCTGAAATTACAGACGCACTCCAAATCTAACCTTTGTGTCCAGTAAGAACTTAAAGCAGTGTGTGGTTTATGACACAACATGCAAGGACAAAAAAAACTGCAGACTCCCAGATCTTGAGTTCACACATGGCCATGAGAGGAATTTCTCTAACTGGGTTTTTTGACAAACTCATGATACTTTTGATACATTTGAAAACCCGGGAGTCATGACTTTTCGTAACGGGCTCCACACCAGAGATATGGTGCTATCTGAGGAACTTTAACATAAACTATTCCACATGTTTGAAACTGACACAACCAAAGAGTCCGAGACTTCCCGAGACATTTCTCAAGCAGGGACTGGACTACAAAAACAAATCAAACACAACAATCAACATTTTTTTATAATGTCTGATGTAAAAAACATTTTTAAATTACATTTTCAAATGCATTGGACTCGAGTATAGACAGCATAAATAGATAGACATAGCTATTGTGACGTGCCTTATTGGTTAGGTATTGTATTACCCTTATCAAACCTGGAGCTGAGCTGTTTCGCCATCGCCATCTTGGTATTTTTATTCTAGATGTGATGAAAATAATAATTATGAAAATTCTATTTTTTCAGTGTGACCTGAAACTAGCCCCACAATGCATTAGCAAACTGTTTGAGGTCATACATCAAAGCCTTTTAGCAACCAGATTAGTCGCCCCCTGCTGGCCATTATAAACCCTTTGAAAGTTTAAGACACTTTTGTGTCAGCTTCACTGGGCTGGGACTCGTGCTTTGAGACTTCAAATGTTGTTGTTTTATATGATCAGTTTGGTTCTTCGTTCTTTTTGCCTTTTTACTTTCATGTCTATTGAATGTCTTTAGTTCCTATTTCTATTCGTGTGAGAGTTAAGTTGTTTCTCGTGGTTTGATTGATTTTTTATTCAGGATCTTTATGGTTTCCTAGTTCCAGGTGTTTTGTAAGTATTTCCTTATATTCTGGGCTCTTAGTTCCCTTTAGGTTTCTAGTCTTGGTTATAGTTTATCTGTGACCTTTTGTTCCTTTTGCTCTCCCTTCTGTGTCAAGTCCCGGTCTCTGTGTTAGACGTTTCTCTGTGTGGCTGTTTCCTGTTTTATTTTGTGTCCCTTTTGCTTGGCCTTTATTTTTGCTTCCTGTGGCTTCTGTCACCTTGATTACATTCAGGTGTGTCTTTCTCCCCAGGTGTTTCCTATCTCCCCGACTGCCTTGTGTGTATCTATAACCTTAATCTTCCCTTTGTCAGTGTCTCTTAATCCTTCCTCTTATCCTGCTTGGTGTGCTCCTTGTCTGTTTTTAGATTCTGCTGACTGCTCCTTATGTTTCCCAGTTCATCTCTTGGATTTTAATTGCTTTCTTTGTAGATTCTTTGCACCTTATAGACTTTGGCTTCGTACCTAAATACAAAATGAGTCTTCTGTTTACCCGTTTTGCAACAGTGCTCCGTGATGACAGTGGCCTCCCTCAATAAAATAATCCTCACATGTTCCCTCGCATCAAAAAACTGCTCTACAGCACAACAAAGAGCCCGAGGCACTGACCCGGTCTGCAAACTCTGTTAATCTGAGTATGAGGAAACACTTGGTGGATTCCTTGGAACAAACCCAATCTGTGAAATGTGACACCCTGCAATCCACTGAACCCAAAAACCATAATCTATGATTTTAGCAACACAAGAGACCAAAAAATAGCAGACAGGTGCTTTTAATGCTGTGGATGATCAGTGTAGATTCATTTACGATGGTTAGTATAATAAACTGCCAATAAATACTTAATTATCAATCAATTGTCAATCAAATTCTCCTGTTTTTTAATGATAGAATTGCCATATTGATAAGTTTATAAACAGCTCTTTTTGAGTTTTACTGACTAAGGCGCACACACTTACCACACAGTGCTGATTCTCTGATGCTTTCAGTGTTCTGTGTTTAACTCTTCCTAATTTTTCCATAGTGCTAATTTTTTCATCTTCCTTTGAAAAAGACCAGCTGTTTTTGCTAAGCTAAACCCTCTAATTGCCTGGTGACGCTGTATTCTGAGCATGTCAGAGTGTTATCAGTGTTAAATTTAATTAGATTTTAGAAGAACTATGCCAAGTTCTTATCTGCTATCCTCCTTTGTGGATTTTAAATATCCCACAGAGAGAGGCCGGGGCGGGTGCTGGTTTTCATCCATCAAAGCCACTGAAAGAGCAGAAACATGTTTATATTTAAGAACTCAAATATATCAGAAATGAGACCGAATCTTTGACCACTGAAGACCAAATACACAAAACATTCAGCTCATATTGTGCACTTTAGAGCAGTTAAGGTTATTTGGTGACCTTGTTCCCTTTAAGTGTGTCTGGAAGCATTGCCCACATCCTGTATAGACACAGCAAGCTCTCTCAGCTATGAACACTCTGTGTTGTGCACAGATACTTTCAGTGGCTCAGACAACAAAAGGAATTATCAAAATGAAGGGGCCTGTCTTCCATGTAGGGCAGTGAGTGTGCACCAGCAAAAGCTGAACAATCAGAGTGCAACAGGAAGAAACATTTTCCTTGTGAAATACCCGATCAAGAAGCTGCCTCAGATAAAAGGAGAGAGGCTGCTCCAAGTGCCATTAGTGTTCCTCTACAGCAAGGTCGACTTTACAAGGAGAACATGTGTCTTCACACACACTTGAGGAGTCCAAGTGCCTCCCTTATCTCACCTTGACAATGTAGGTGTCCAATAAGGGCACAGTTAGATTCAGCGGTTTTAAAATGGGCGCTCACTGTGAACATGTTGTGCTCTGTTGACTTAAACCAGCCAATCTAAGTTATATTGCAGTTTTATTTTGGTGGCAGTATGCTTAATATTTACAAAAGATAGCTTGATCTCATTGTTATTTGGCATATGGTATGAACACAAATGTCCTTTGTTATTACTGCACTTATTTGTATTTTATTTTGTCCCCATTCTTCAAATAAGACATTTAACTTTTTGTTTCATTTTAAGCTGAAGATCTAATTCCCTCCAAATGCGAGCAATGGTGACATCCCAGCAGGATGAGCATCAGTACTGGGAAAAAGTCTTGAGCCACCCTTCGTTTCATTATAATTTCCTTACAAGGAGTCGGACTCTTGTTGAGCAAAACGTCTCCAGGCTTTGTGAAGGTCTTTTAATTTTTTATTCAGACACTGTCATTGTGTGCTGTGTGGCAGGCAGGATGCAGGACTCAAACGCAGGACTCACACATGGGAATTTTAACTGAAAGCAGCAGCTTTATTGGTGGAAAACACTATTACCAGTACAAAACAAAACTAGAAACCGAAAACTCAAACTAAAGCACGAGAAAATAGGTCAAGGTCAAGGTCAAGGTAACTTTATTTATACCCATAGGCAAGGTCAATTTGCTTTACAGAAAAATGATAGCATTTGGCATCCCTTCAAAAACACACATACCTAATAAAGATATAAACCTCACTGTAGCACATATATAGTAATTTAATATTTCGAATCAAAAACAAAAACAGTTCTTATTTAATTCAGTGACAGCAACGGGGGCAAAGCTATTTTTATAACGCTTTGTCCTGCATCTCGGAAATAGAAACCTCTGTCCTGAGGAAAGAAGCTGAAATTCACCCCTTAGAGGATGGGAACCATTTTTAAGGATCGATAAAGCCATCCTCTGTACCTGCTTAGAGTACAGGGAGGCTCAACACGACTGTGGCTCACCTATCAGACGACTGGACCATCTCACTATCTGATTTAGAGAGTTTTTCCTCTGTGACAGAGGTCTGACCGAACCATGCCACCAAACAAAAGGATAAAACAGGCTCAATAAAAGAACAATAAAACAAAGTTAAAATTTTTTGGTCAATGTGGAAATGAGCAAGTTTCCTAAGGCAATAAAGGTGCTGGTGACCCTTTTTACAAACTGATTTGCAATTCTGATCAAAGTTCAGTTTTTCATTGATTATGGTCCCAAGATATTTATATGATTGTACTTGCTCTATTTTCTGACCTTTAATTAAAGTGACTCCATACCCATTTGTTGTTTCCTAAAATCATCAACCATATCTTTTGTTTTAGATATGTTCAGCTGGAGATAAGACTCCTCACACCACTGAACAAAGTCATCAATGACTGGACCGTGGTTAGTTTCACCCTCTTTCAGTAAGCTGACAATAACAGAGTCATCTGTATATTTAATGATGGCCTTGTTTTCATATCTGCTCTGACACGTTTGTATAGAGAATGAATAATAAGGGCGATAAGACACACCCTTGAGGAGAACCTGTGGAGGAGAACACTGGGTCAGACAGAGTCCCATTTATTCTCACTCTTTGTGACCTGTCAGTTAAAAAATCTAAAATCCAGCTGTTGCGAAATCTATCAGTGTAGAGCAGTGAAACAAACCACGAAGGCCCCAGAAAAGTGCAATCAAACGGTGAGTTTATTAATACAGAACAAGAAATTACAGCATAAGTCTTCTCTCTCTCTGCTAAAAATACATGTGGAGAACACTTTTAAAGCAATGGGGTATCCGCCCCCCCCCCATGGCATCAAATACAGGTCAAAAATACATTATGTACAGTCATTGTTTACAGACAATGGTACATCTTGTACATTTTTAATGGCTAGACACAGACATATAACTTCTCTTTTCTATAACACCTACCAAATAAGGCAATGAACTTCAAGCCCCCAGGGTCTCTGAGGCCGGTCACTAACTCTGGTCATCAGTTACCAAGTAGACCAAAGGGCAACAGGTTACAAAAAGAAGCAGAAGACACTTGGGCCTTCGCTCAGACCTGTCACTAAATTTATGTGTATTGTAAGCATGCATGCAGTCAACCTTCTATGTTCTACAGTGAAACTTGAGACCCTTTTGGATAAAACATCAACTCCAAATCAGCACAGATATGCAATGTGTGTAAAGTAATCATAACTAAGCCTGTAAATAGAAAAGGTCAATGTGATGACAAACATCTTCAATGCAATATGAACCCTGTAAGAAATATTACTAATCAAATAATGCTGTAAAACATGTTATTAATGCAATTATAATAATGCAGGTTATATGGCAGCAATAAAAGAATTTCTGAATCTCCACACAGCCCACCAGGTTTTTCCTGATTTCAAACTGTTCTAAAAGTCTTTTAATTAAAATATGGGGCTGTATTGTATTAAAAGCCGAAGAAAAAACAATGAAAAGAAGTCTTGCAAAAGTCCCTTTACTCTCTACATGTTTAAGAATCAGATTTAGTAAAGTCAAAAGTAAATCAGGAACTGAGAACTAGAATTACTTGGAATACAGAGGGAGGAAACACAGCAGACTGAGGGTACGACATGACAACTGACAGAGAGAAACACAGGATTTAAATACACAGGCAGGACAACAAGAGGATGGGAAACAGGTGGCAACACAGCTGGGACAGATCAGACCTAACAAGACAAGGGAAGCTAAACCAGACACACACCACACAGGACAGGGACTATCAAAATAAAACAGGAAATACACAACATGCACAGAGGCATGACCTTGACACTGAACAGGGGGAATAAGGAGCACAGGGACAGGAGTAACAAACTGCAACATGAGACACAACTGGGGAACAAGAAAATAAACATGAAGACAGAACTAAACCTACGCTAAATGTGAGGGGCCCAGAAACAAAACCCAAGAACTAGAAATCACAAAGCAAAGAAGAACTAGAGCTAGAAATACAGAACCATAAAACAAAAGACTATTAATGATAAACCAAAGACTAATAATAACACAGAACACAAAACACTGGAACACCTAACTCGAAGGATCAACCATCCATAAAAGAGAGCTTAGCAAAGAACATATTTTTAAGAACTTTAAGAACTTACTAGCAACTTGTGGCAGCCAATAGCAAAGAGCTATTGGCTGAAAACTTGACATGTCTTGGCATTGTGTCCAACGCGTTCTTTTTGGAAACGGTACTATAAAAACTATCTATAGAAGATGAACAGGATCTGAAGGTCCTTAAGAAATAGGAAAAAGATCCAACATGAGAGATGCACCTGGTCCTTCAGCTGATCCATCTATTCTTTACCCAAGTTGCATCAGAAATGTTTTCAATGGAAGAGTGGCAACCCTTCTTATGGAAGGGAAGTGTGAAGAAAAGGCTGAGGTATGCCAAATTACACAAGGACTGGACTGAAAATTAGTATGCGTAGATGAGGTTAGGAGAGAGGTTCAACAGTGTCAGCAGCTGTCTGTAAAACATGGTGGAGGCTGTGTCATGGCTTCCGGCTGCTTTTCAGTCAGTGGTGTGTGGTATCTTCTTAAAACTGATGGAATTATGAACACAGAAAATACCATCAGACTTTGATCCAATCAGACTCTGGAAAGATTCTGATTGGCAAAAGCTTCAAACAAAATGCCAATGCAGTAAGTAACCAAGTAACCATACCTGGACAGAAAATCACACTATGTAACATTGTCAGTTGTGGATCGGCCTCCCCAGAATCCGGACTTCAACATGATTGAAGTGTGGGATCATGTAGACGGAGAACGAGAAAAAAGGCAGCCAACATCCAAAGAAGACATTTAAATGTCCTTCAAGAAGCCTGGAAAACTATTATTGAAGACTACTTAGAGAAATTACAAGAAAGCTCGTCTAAGAGAGTTCAGGCTGTGTTAAAGAATAAAGGTGGTCACACCAAATATCGACTTTTAAGCTCATTAGAATCCTACAAACTCTGTTTTTGCCTTATGTACCATATTTCCATTTGTGCTCACATAGTACACAGTAACTCGCTGTGTAACTCCTATTTTCCTAGCAAAAAACCCCAGAATAAGTGACGAGTCAAGACTTTTGCACAGTACTGTAATATTTGTTGTTAGTGTTGTTGCCAATATATAAGATTGCAGTAGCAGAAACACACAATCCAATGAATGTATCTGTGGTTTCTTTGAAGATTAAAAAAAAACAGGCTGTGTAATAATTTTAGTTACTCTTCATGTTTCTAAAGTTTTGACAGTCCTCAGATGTTGTGGGCAACAATATAGCACATCCACAAATGGAAACTTATGAATGAATTTTACACAATAAAATTACAGATTCTTCCTTATCTGGGTGATACATAGCCCACCACTAACCAGATCACCAAACCTCTCTTGCTCATTCATTTCTTTTCTAGCACACACACTCGCTCAGACACACCTCCACAGCAGTAATCCCAGCAGGTTGTTGGGTTTCTATGGGGGTCAGCGTTTGCCGGACACTGCTTTTATTTGGACCCGATTACTTTTGGGCACAGTCATCGTATGGCTTCTGTCGACTGGGATAACGCTCATTGGGGGCGGATTGGCGTTCGCCTCACTGGCTCCATTCACTAGGCCCGGCGCAATCATGTGGATCTGGCAGACCTAACACCTAACCCAAAGAGTCGGGCCAGCCCAGTCAGCAAATACAATGCCCTCCCTTCCCCGGTAATCAGAGAGGAGGGGGAGTAAAACGATAGCCAGTGAAGACACACAAAAATGAGACTGACGTGAGTGAGTAAGTTAAACATTTAGGAGGGGAGACAGGCGTGAGCAACATCTGTAAAGTGGGGTTAAAAAGAAAGAGAGGGGAGAGTTTGTGAGAGAAAAAGCAGCACGGCTTTCCATCAGCTGACTAGCCAGTTTTAGAGTTTTTGACCCCAGTGACCTCAGCGGCAGACCACTTTGCAGAAATGTCACTCAGTTAAGATGTTTGTGAGCTCTTAATGTGGTAGGAGGTGGGAATGTACATGGTTAAAAAAGTTCTGCCAGGAATCATTTTATTTTGAAAAGCCCGGAAAATGCACCTGAATTAAAGCAGACAACATAAAAACTGCAATAAGCCTAACTGTAAATCATGTCTGATATAGACATCATACAGTCACTGTTCATAAAAGTGTACAAATACAGAGTAGGTAGTGCTGTTGTTTGTATTTAGTATTGTTGAATGTGCATAAATGGACCTCTGCTGCTCTCTTGTGGTGCAGTCTTAGAGTAATGTTGCACGTGCTATACATATACTGTAGACATCAAGTATAACATTATGACTAATGTGTCTAATATTGTGTTGGTCCCCCTTTTGCTGCCTAAACGACCAGACTCATCAAGGCTTGGACTCCACTCGAGCCCTGAAGGTGTGCTGTGGTGTTTCGCACCAAGATGTTAACATTTCATCAAGTTGCAAGGTGGCCTTGTGTGTCCAGCATATCCCAGAGATGCTCACTTGGATTAATATCTGGGGGCTTTGGAGGCTTTGTGAACACCTCAAACTCATTGCTGTGTTCCTCAAACTATTCCTGAACCACTTTTGCTTTGTGGCAGGGCAGATTATCCTGCTGAAAGAGGCCACAGCTGTCAGGAAATACAGTTTCCATGAAGGATGTAACAGAGTACTGTAACAAACACTGTGAAGGTTGCAGACCCATGCTCTAGACGGATGCTGTGGATTTCCTGCCCTTCTCAAAAGGTGGTAAGATGTGAGGAAGAGATGCCAGTAGTGGAAGCAAGTAGACACAGCACACTAACACAAATCACACTACAACTGGAAACTAGCAGTAAACCAGTTAAAACTTGTGCTGTGAACTTGTGGAAAATTAACAGCTCAATAAAGGGCATAATTTTAAAAATCAAAAGCAGTAAATGTGTGCTATGGCTGCCAAAGGTGGAAGAAATGGACTTTTAAAAGTATGACAAGTATCCACAGGAAACTGAATGAAATGACAACAAACAAAAAAACCCAGAATGATCCTTTAAATGGCTCATACCACTAATGACAGCAGGGGGATAGAGCTCCTTGCCATTTTGACTACATGGTATTTATTTATGATAAATGAAACATTGATAAAGTAGATAGCATTGTTTTAAAGACACACAAGTCTTTAATTTGAGCTTCATAAATATTATTAAGCGACACAGACTCAGGGCGCGGCGTATAGCAGTGAGTGGTCCCGGAAGTCCCCGTATTTACAAACACATTTAGCCGGCGCTTCCCTGCACCAGCCGGGAGCTAATGAACGGGGCACCGGGAGGATTACCTGAGGGCTAAACGCGTTTTAAACGGTTTTCCTGCCAAATTCAGGCAAGCCTGTGAGGACGCTGAGGTATATTTGCGGCTATGACGGACGAAAAAAGCAGCAGCGGTCCTGAAAGTGACGCACAGCAGCCTCAGAGCACGGCTACAGCGGAATACTGCGCAAACTTGCAGCAGTGGATGTGGCAGTATTACTGGGGGTACGCCAGCTGGCAGAGCTGGGTGGCTCTGTCAGCTTTCCCCTTCCCTCCGCCGGGGATAAGCGCTCAGACGCCGCCGGGTACTCCCGCCAGTGGGCAGCAAGCGTTTGACACACGGAGCTGGTACAGCTACTATCCTGTCACATCCCCCGCCGCTTCCTTTCCTCACCTGGCTGCCGGGACCGAGCTGGGCTCAGCCACCAACCCGCTCCCGGGTGCCGATGCCCGGCCTGGCCAGCAGCAGAACGGGAACCCACCTCAGGCAGGTAGGGCTCAGGTTTGGCAGCGCGAGTCGGTTACTACGTGCTAATTACAACACACGCTGCCCAGTCTACATGAATAGTTATACATTACTTCATATTTAAACAACTCACAAATGTAAGTTTCTCTTTAAACGTTTTTAAATTACCCTCATAAAAACTGCACAAGAGGTGCACATATGTATGTAGTATGTTACTGTTTATGAATTGAAAGCATTATGATTAGTAAAAGTTTAATAAGAATGTAATCTTTAAAGCAGGATAATCATCCGGGCTGATTATTGTTGCTTATTTGTTGTAATCTGATTAATAGCAATTGAATGTAAGACCCAGCTCTGTGTTAAAGCTAGGTCATGAGTCTGACCAGGCTTAACTAAATGACCTAGAGGAAACGAGCTTATATGCTTAAGAGTCTTTCAAGGTTTTTCCTCCGTCTTCTGTTTCCTCTGGTGACTGTCAGCAGTGTCTATTCACTGATTATATGTGAATGATTGTGAGTTTATGAAGCTTTGAGTCGCACCACGGTAATGAAAAAACGCCTGTTCTGTTGTCTTTTCATCTGCTGTGTAGGACGAGAGTACACCATCCCCTCTCCTCTCCAGAGGTTCCTCGCAGAGACTGTGGACTTCTTTATCCTGTTTTGTGTAAAGGCCACCATCGTGTTATGGATCATGTATCTGAGTGGTATGAAGTGAGTAAAATACACCAGGATAAACAGGCAAAGACTCAAAACTTTAAATGAGGCCTCTCAGTCTGCTTGAATTCCAAGTTATGCCACTTTGCACAGACAAACTGTCTCTGTTCTTTAAAGGGACATTGCCAAATTTATCACCCACTTCATTGTGGAGGAGATAGATGAGAACACGTCCCTGGAGGACTTGCAGAAGATGATGGCTGTTGCTCTGGTCTACAGGGTACTGGTGTGTGTCTACGAGGTGAGTCGCATTTCTCACCGCCTTGATAAATGCTCAGTTAGGCGATGTGCAGAAGTATATTAATATTGAAATTTTTGCCACTGAAAATTTTCATGCCAGGATGTGTTTATCTTCACCCAAACTAAGCTTTCTGTTAATTCTTTTATAACATTTAATAACATTTTAGAGTGGATTAATCCTTGGCTTCAGCGTTTGCTCTACTTTTTAAATGTCCTCTTAATGTCATAGTGTACAAGGTTTTCCTTGTGCAACTGCGAATTAAAGCACAACACCTGTTAGAGTATAAATAACATTTCGCACTGTTCTCATTTACACCCAGTAGCAGCAGCACGTTCTCTCGTTTAATGAGAACAAGCAGCGTCAGAGTTCTTTGCGGCGCCGTTTCCCACAGAGAACAGTGATGCAACGTTGCATTCATAGTTGCCTGCGATTAAGTCACTTATCCCGTCTCTTGTTAGAATTACGATATTGTCTTGTTTTCCCAGGTGGGAGCCAGCTCTGGGATATTCATGCACCTCTGCTCAGACTCACACCATATGGCATGATTCCTTCTCTGCCTCTGAGCTTGTTTGTGCTACGCTGAAAACAAATTTCTTGTCCTGTTGCTGTTTTGGGCCGGGATTAGTTACTCAAGCTTTTATTTGTTGTATAATTTATATTCATGGCCGTGAGTATTGCACTGTGAAAATATCGGGCAATAAAAGCTTGAGCCTAGCATTAGTTCAGACAGGTTTGTGTTAAAGTTAGCATATTATATTACTCAGTCATTTAACGCTTCCCTCATTAAAATAGGCACATTTTCTGAAAAGTGCAAGCTTATCTAAATATTCCCCTTCAACCAGTCTCTGACTGTGGTTGTTGTACATGGTGGTGATCAAAAGCTGGAATTATACTCTTGATTAATTCACTAATTGTTGCTATATGCTGTTATTTTTGTTTGTGCATCTGCTGGCTGCTTTGCAACCCATCTGACACCATCTGTGACTTAATCAATATTATCTATCACCACTGATGCCTGCTCTGTTCTGTGGGTCTTCCAGCCTCCACCTTTTCATGTATGCACACTGAGGGCGAGGGTAGTTCCCAGAACAGCGCAGCTAAATATACGTTGCAAGAGATGGAAATGAAAGTCTTTCGTAATTCTCCTACCGAATGACATTCGGTGACAAGCGGTGTGATGTTTGTTGTTCTCGTCCAATCAGATCATCTGTATTTGGGGCGCTGGTGGTGCTACTCCAGGAAAGTTCCTGCTCGGCCTGCGGGTGGTGACGTGCGATACGTCCACTCTTATACGACCCAACTGTGTTCTTGTGGTCCCAGCATCTAACGTGTCCTTCTCAGCGTGAGTCTTCACACTTTTTCTGTTGGTTTTTTTCTGTTGAGTTATTTTTATATTTATTAAAAAGTTAAAAAAAAGTATATTATTTGTTGTTTCCAGGTCTTTTAGAGCATCTGTGTGGGATTCATATTTTGTCTCGTCTCTCTCGATTTTCACAGCTCTACTGTGCGGGCGTTGAACAAGAACTTCTCCATTGCCTTCCTCTTTCCTGTCTTTATCACCCTCCTCTTCTTCCAGCACAACAGGACTGTGTACGACATTGTGGCGGGGACCATAGTTGTTCAGCGCAGAGGAGGCAGATAGCAGTATTAGACTTCTGTTTGAAGAGTATCTAGAAAATTTTATTGAAATCAGATTTACTAACACAGAGGAGAGTCACTTTGCTGGGCAAATCTTGGAACGCTCTATAAAATGAAATGTATACAGACGTAGACCTGGTACAGTGGGATGAGAAACATCTCCTGCTGTAAGGGATTTAAAGGTGCAATGTGTAAGATGTTTAATTAAAAACATTTAAAAATTAACTGGAATCATCAGCACAATGTGAAGAAATCCTTCAAAGTTTCTGAAGTTATGTCAGATTCTACATATTATGTTGTAGAGATGAAATAATAAATGCAGTGATGGACGGGGTTGGACAAAAGCGCTGGACGGTTTCGGTTTCAGCTTACAACTGACCTTACAGTGTGTCCTGTGCTCGTTACTGGCAGTAGGGGACACCGAGAGCTGGAGGCTTGGATCCTACAACATGATGTTAGCTAGCTTTTGGAATATATCAATGCTGCAACAGCATCTGTGATAGCAAACACAAACTGTTGTTGATCTGCTGTTAAAATAAATAACAGTAAAAAGTCCAGTGCAAACAAAAATATATATATTTATAAGTTAAATCTTCACATATCAGCATTTTGGTGATTGCATGATTATCAGTTGTGCAATCCACCACAGTGAGACACTGCATTAGTCTTTTTCCCTGGCTGAGTCGGTCTTTACCTGCCCACAGGCTCATCAGTACTGCATGAACACTACTGCTGTTACTGCGTCCCAAAGCTAGAAGGTCTAAAGCTGAGATTGGTGGAGAGGCAAAGCCAGGGAGAAGTCCTGAACTGGACACTGGCTCTCTGTGTATTTTAGGCAGCCCGGCCCACCTATTATGTGGATTTCTAAAGCTGATAGCTCGTGTGTGTCTCCATGTGAAACAGAGCACAGGAAAGCACCAAGTGGAAACAAGTAGACGTGAGTTAGCTAAACAACATCAGTGTTGTTTTTTCATTGTCATATGTTTATAAAACAAAAAAAGAATAAGCAATATTCTGAAGTGAGGTGCTCTAACAGGCACTTTCATAAAAGAGCGACATGTTCAGGAAACTTGACTTAATTATGTTAAGAAAACTTTAAAGGAGCAGTTAAAAAAAAACACATTTTGTCGTTGTGCTTTGCTTTTTATTTAAGAGCAATTTTGTTCTGTTTTTCTTTTAAAATTAAATGACAGAACATGACTGTTTTTGTCAGCCTCTGCAGAAAAATTTTATATTCAAATTAAAAGACTTTGCAAGTAAAAAGGTTTGAGTCATTCGTCACTCTTTTTCTATGCACAACTGGTATATGCAAAGCAAGATGGCGTGCGAGGCTCCTGAATGACTGTCCCCAAAATAAAACTGGAGGAAAAGTCCATCTGCAGTCCTGAGTCAGGCTGAGAAACTGAACACTTTTTACAAATTGCACCTTTAATTCTCACCACTGTTTCGCTCTAAATAAGCTCAGAGGACAAAACGAAAGTATTGTGAGGTTTTTGCTCATCGCAGAGTATGTAAAGTTGGAAAGTTTGTTGTCATGGAATAATCCCGCAGCTTCTCTCATGTGAATTTTAATAAGTGCGCTACTGTATGACACAATCTACTGTTTCCTTTTTTTTTGGTGAACCTGAAAGGATTTGATAACTTTTACCTTTTGTGATTATGTAGGTGCAGTATGCAAGATTTTTGTACCACTAAAGTGCATGTCCACTATTGTGTGATTGTTTCATTTTTCTACAAACTGAAGCTAACTGTTCTTTAATACTTGGTAAGAAAAAGTTTTAAATAATTTAACGTATTGGCAACTTGCAAACACATGGGCAGCATTGTTATTAGAGAATGACACTTTGCTTTCCTTTCTTTAAGCTAACAATGATCAGTCAAATGTCTAACATGCTGATAGTTTCTTTGTGATTTATTAATGCTGAAAAAAGAACATTTAAGAGTTGTTTTTATGTGCCCACGGACCATTTAATGAAGTATTTTTTTGATGTGGTGACATAAAATTGTGACTCAGGGCAGCTTTTATTTTGAAAGGACCGCTGTATGACCGCTGTTACTCTTCAATTGTAAAGACTCATTTTGTTAGATTACCTGTTGGACTGTTTTTTTTAACACAGACATCTAATCAGCCAATCACAGGGCAGCAATTCAGTGCATTTAGACAAGTAGACTTAGTTAAGACGACCTGCTTGAAGTTCAAATCGATCTTGAGAACGGGGCATAAAAAATGTGATCTAACTGACTTTAAGTGTGGTATTTCAGAAACTACTGATCACCTGGGATTTCCCCTCGCAACCAGAAACTTAACAGAAGGTAGAGTTATAATAAAAATACATTAAAGCACCTATTCTTTAAAATATGAATCAAACATTTTAGTAGCCATAATGAAAGTTTACATTTGCTATTAACACAGGAGATTACGCTCTCCACAGTAAAAATGACTTCTCAGCCTTCAGAGGAAAAACAAGTTCAAACACTGATGAAACTGGTTACAGTTCATTGAATGGAAAAAGACATTTCAGTTTTTACACAGTTATTACGTCATATTTAATGTTATTTAGGCTGTGGAAAGAGGAAGGGTTGAAGATGTACTGCGGTAATAAAAAACAGCAGAAAAGTTTACTTTTTACTACAGTGTCTGATACGTTTGTTCGCGTCATAAAAGCAACTAACAGAGGGCCCTTAAGAGACTGAAGGGTAAAAGAAAGAAAAAGAAATAAAAGACAACAACACTGACAGATGATCTTCAGAATGCATTTATGAATCCGTTTCCCTTGGGTGTGCACATCATGACAATGCTTGCACTTTACCACAAAAGGCACTTTGAATTAAAGTATAGTTCCAGTCGGAACAATAGCAACAGTCCTTCCAACAAAGCACTCAGTCAGGTTGTTTCCCATCACATATCTGCACGCTATTTCTGTTTTCATAGAGCTGTTAATACTGACGTCTTTACTTTGAAAGCTGACATCCTTTAACTGCTGCACACTTGGGACCAGGCCACATGAGGGCAGCAGAGAATGACACAGGCTGAGGCGCAGATGCTAGAAATACGAACCATCTTGCTTATTTGTACCTAACATCCTGTTTTATCATCTTTGTAAACGAAGCGGCGCTTCTATTGTGCTTTTCTACTCTGAGCACTCAGATTGCTTTCTACTGTGAGGCCCATTCACCCATTCATACAAGCACTTTATCCTCTGACATTCATACAGTGAACAAACCATCAACATTCCCGTCAGTAGATGACCCGCTCTACCTCCTGAGCCACAGCCACTCCCTGCGGTTCCTGTCCTGGATTGTCTTGTGAGGCCACAGGTGTGTGTCAAACATGAACCCTGAATAGGTAGCAGTCTTACATTCATGACAGACAAGAGAAATCTAAAGGCCTTTGCATAGGACAGTGAAACATTTCACTTGGATTTAAAAAATAAAGTTAATTATATAAAGACAGGCTGAATTATGTTGCGTGGGGATATTTTGTTTGTGTATATGGTTTTATGTATTCAGTACAGGGGACGTTATGGTCTACGTTTAGAAAAAAAGAAGTGAAGAAGTGTAACTTTCCTACAGAGCGCAGTCAAGTGGGAACAAGTGGGAAGAGGACGGTGATTCTTTAAGCCTTTAAACCTGCAGTAAGTGATGCTTATGGACACTAGGGGGCAGCAGAAACCAGCTGTGAACACAATCGACCTTTTAAGTAGATGAACTTGTAAGAAAACATTTGCTGATTTACACCTCCACTGCCATTAGTATTAATTCAGAGTCGTGTTTAATTTGGGGGATGACTGTCTGTCTGTCTCTGTTGGCTCTGTATTGAACTTTTCCATGGTGTGCAGTACCTCATGACCTGTCACAGCTGGGATAGGCCCCAGATAAGTAATTAAGAAAATGGATGGGTTAATATAATCCACTACAGGTGGTGTTACTGTGCATAGCACTGCTTTTTTGTAATGCTTCAGTGACTTGGAATTAAGACTCAAGCCTTACTCATTAACTGTAATGGTACAGCACTGGTTCTAGTTGAATCAAACTGTCCAGTCAGTCATAACTGAACAAAATGTTTGGATGCTACTTACTGTGCATAACTCTTGATCCACCTGTCATTTCTTTATTTTGTTTCCAAAGAGCCAGACTTTCCAAAGACAAATCCAACAAAGACACAGGACCTGAGAGATGCATCTGGCTCTCCAGGTGATCCATCTACTGTTCACTGAAGCCTCATCAGAAATGCGTCAGTGGAAAGGAGGCTGACTGGAAGCCATTCTTAAGGAAGTGATGCAGAGAGAAAAGGCTGAGGTATGTCAAATACCGAATAAGTACCAATACTTGTGGATGAATCCAAGCTTGAAACTTTTGGTTCAAATCATCGGACAGAGAGATACAACAGCAAGAATCTAAAGCCATCTGTAAAACAGGCTGCATTTCCATCAGTGATATCGGGAATCTTGTCAAAATGAACATAGATAAGTACCATCAGATTTTGATCTACAGGTAACAGATTCCTTTTTCAGCATGACAATGATCCCAAACACACTGTCAATGGATTAAAAGCACACCTGGATAGAAAAACACACAGTGGAACACTATGAGTCGTGGATTGGCCTCCCCAGAGCCTGGACCTCAACATTATTGAAGCAGTGTGGGATCATCTTGACAGAGAAAGGAAGAAAAGGCAGCAAACATCCAGAGAAGAACATTGCATGTTCTTCGAGGAGCCTGGTGAAACATTCCTGAAGACTACTTAAAGAAATTAAAGGAAAACTTAGAGAAAGGGGTTCAGGCTTTGTTGAAGAATAAAGATGGCCATACCAAATATTGACTTTCAAGCTTGGTTTTTGACTTATGTGCTCTATTTCCATGTATGTTTGCACATATTTCAATAAATCACTGCACCTGTTTCCCATTTTCCAAGCAAATATAAAGAAACGAGGGGTTTTTGCACACTGTGTGAAGAAATCTACTGCAGGTATAGCTCCCACTGGCACCTCTCACACATAAAGACTCAAAATACCTACCTGTCATGTAGGAAACATGATCAGGTTGTTATTCAGAAACAGCTTATTTAGTTATCATGGGCTCATAAATAACTTCAGCTACAGCTTTTTTTTCTCCTAGTGCCAAATTGTTGAATTTTTATGAGCCGTTTTCAAGCAGAGATTAGCTGGAGGCATATTTTGTCTCATGGTCCCATTGGGAAGACACAACGCTCGCTCGGCTCTCCTCAGAATGGTAGTTTTTAAATAGCAACCATTAATCCTAATGAATTAGTAATCATCACCAATCTCTTGCCAACTTTCTCACTCCAACATGCTCACAAATGACACTAATGAGAAATCACAGCCACCATTCACGACTTTTTACTAGCTCTAGTCTTTTAATTTCATTGTCTTTACTGCCAAAGCAGATGTGGCTTACCTTCCTGTTTTCATCTGTATATTTCTTTCATAGCTTTATTTTTAAAAATTCTTAGCAAAATCTGGCCTTCGGGAACCACTAGATCAACTTGTAGGTTGCTCTGACACCCACGTGTGTGGCCTGGAGCTCCAACAGGGGTAGAACATATGTAAATGCATCATCTGAATTATAAATGTATAGTACACTCCATAAATTTTGAGCTAGTAGAACTTAGATATGAGTTTAAAAAGAGGATTAAAGTCCTTAAATGGCTTTGAGGCAACGGGAAAATTAGCTTTCTGCTGTATAATCTCTGTGCATGGGAAAACTATCCAAACATTTTGTCAGCTATTGTGCATGATTTTAAGAGTTCATCACAGTTCGTCCTTCAGTAGCAAGTTTTTGTGCAGAGAGTCATGAGTTGTTCTCTGTGCCAGGGAACTGAGAGAGGCTTAGCAATAATTACGCCTCGAGTGGCTCTAATACAAATTTCACAGGGAGACAGAGTGGGGAAAGAAAAACAACAGAAAGTGTGAGACACAGAAAGGGATTAAGAGAAAGACAAAAGCCCAAGAGGAAGGAACGGATTGGAAAAGAGAGTTCAAAATGAGAAAAGAGGGAGAGTGCAAAATGGGAAGAGACAACGAAGAGAAAGGGAGGAAGGGAGCGAGAATGAGAAGGAGTGAGTGTGAGAGACTGAGGGACACCATGCTTGAAAATTCTCTCTGATCTCTGAGCTGTGGGACCAGAGGCAATGGAATACCCCGCAGAACTCTATTAAAATTCACCCAGCCTCACTTAAGCTTTCAGTTATTATACAAGAGATGCCCTGCAAAGCTCAGCTTTCTCTGTTTGCTCTCTGTCGCACACACACACACACACACACAAACATAGTGCATGAATGCACATGAAAAAGACAAACAGCCATGGCCATACACACACACACACAGACACAAACCAGCACTTTGTCCACACTGGTACACATACTAGTGACGGTGCCTTTGAACTGTACTTCATACAGTATACACACATACTTCCTGCCTTTATATGCAGTCTGTTATTGTAATTGTGAAATTTTTACCAACTTTAAGGAGTCGTGATATATTGACTTAATTTAAATCATCTAAAACGCAAAACACTAAATCGAATCAAGCTGGAAAGACTGATGTTTCTCCAGTGGCTATTTGAAGCTGGCTCCAAAAGTGGTATAATCCCATAGACAGTATAAAAAGTGGATGCAGCCACTAGATTTTAAAGCATCAGCAGTAGCATTTATTTATTTATATTTTTGTCACACTTTGTTTTGGGGGCTCGAAGTCGTGAATGACAGGAGTGGAGTGCAAAGCTTCCTTAGCAAGCTGCAGCCTGTTTAGGTGCAATGCACAGACATAGCGGCTAATTAGTGTAGGCAATTAAGTAACTGGCTAAAAAAATGAAATTTGAAGCGCAAGCTTCTTGGATGGCCTTAGCCACATTACATGTCGTATTATTGTTAGGCTAATCCATTAAAATGCTTCAAATGTCACCAACAGCAAAAACGTGGCAGAGAGGTTAACTTCTTTGACCCCAATTAGCAGATCTCAATCAGCTCCAGCAGCCTGCATCCATCAGTCAAAAGTGGCTATGCCCCTAAGTCTAATATCCAGGTGGAAGAGTTACATAAAACTCTTCCCTACACTTTTTAATGCTGTAAAGTTTTTATTTTTAACATGTTAACTGTTAGGGAATGTCACACTTTTGGATCCAGCCTCAAGTGGCCACTAGAGGAAGTAAAGTTCCTGTAACAAGAGTTTGGCATTTAGAGTTTTTAGCAGTTCTGCATTGATGGGGCTTGATCAATCGTCATAAACTTCCATATAAAAATGCCCAAATTTAGAGCGTGCGTCAAAAAATGGTTTGGGCTATATCCCTGATTTCCCCCTTCATAACAACCCCTAAGCGGGAGGTGTTTTGGGCGGCACGTCTATTTAAAACCAAATGATACACAATATTACAAGTGCGGTTGCTTTGACTGACAGGTACATGCTGACACCTGTCTGTAGCCTGTACCTGTTAGCTAGGCTTTGAATATGCTAATTCTTGTAACTGAATGCTTCCTCTTGCGTAGGCAATTTGCACTTAGTGTTTTTTATACATCTATTTGTAAAATTAAATGGCTCAGAATGTTCTTCATTGTTCTAACAGACTGTCAAAGAAGTGATTTTTTCTAATAAGTAAGTTAGCTAGCATGACTTAGCACAAACTGCAACTTGCTAACCAAGCTAGTTAGCATTAACCGATAACTTAGCACTCAGTTATCTTGATTAAATGCGGTCACTTCTGACTTCATGCAGTGGCCATAAAGCCATCCTGCCGGGCTTCAAAACAGGGCTCACAAACAGGTGACAGTGGCTACCTTCATGTTTTATACAGCGTCTATAAAGCTGACCAAACTATATGCCTGTTAGCAAACAAATGGACACCATAATAGCTTTCAACATATTTAATATGTATTATATATATTTTAATTGATTCAATTTGTCTTATAAAGTTGATCTGGGAAACTCACAGAGTAGTTAGCCTACATTTAACAGTTATGGTGAAACATTATCTCACCTATGGCTTGTGTAACAGAGATACCTTCTAAGGGAATTGTTTAGGTGCTGAATACTCTGTGCCTGAATGTTAAGTGTGAGGGGAACTAAAAAGGTTGTGAGGTTATGATACTATGTGGGATCAACATTTCACAAAACACCTTTAAAGACATGACAAAACTCATTCAGTGGTATTTAGAGTAACTTCATCACTGCTTCTCTGTGAGGCAGTGAGAAGATCAGAAGATTCACCAGGTCCAAAGGAGGATACACTGGTATAAACTGTGACAGCATTTTCTACTTGACTTGTTTTCTTTTAGTAAACTAAGTAAGGTTTATACAGTCACACACACAGACACACACACCTGTAAACTCCACACCATCAGGAACAGATAGAACAAGACTTTCCATGTGACTCAGCGAGCTTACATTTACTGGGAATTTTCTTGAAAGGACATCCCCACCCTCAGATAGCTTGCAAAATATTGTTACAAGGCTTTGGATGCTTTCCAACGCCGCACACAGCTGAGCAGAGCCAGGGAGCAGCGGCAAACTGGTTGTGTGTGTGCGTGTGTTTGTCTGCTGTAATAATGAGAACGTTTTGTACTGTGCATCATCTGTGAAATGCAACAAAAACCCATCCCTTTGTGTGTAACAGTGAGCAAATGCTAAGTTGTGTTACTGTGTCTACTCATGCGTGTGGCAGCGACAGGCTGTATGGCAGCAGAGCCTCTGTCTGATTAATGCTGCTGGAAAGTGGAGGCGAGAATAAGTGACTGAAGAAGAGGTGAAACTGGGAAGTAGGACAGGAAGGGTTTGTATAACTGATAAATTAATATAATGGCTGGTGGGATTATGTCCAATTCAAACCCTTTAATTTCATTAAAACATTTTTATTCTATCGAAACAGATGAATTGAGCCTCTCTCTAGACTGCCCAACAGAGGGAGTTCATTTTAAACTGTCTGCTTCCCAGAGCCAGCTCTTTATTGGTTCTCCAGTGGCGTCAGTGTCGGAGGCAGCTCAGCCAATCAGCATTCTTCTGAGCCACAAACATCTGAAGTAGTAATAATGTGGAATGTGCTGGCTCGGCATGAGCTGTCAACTGGAGCATGTAGTACTATACTATATACAGACGGGGGGAGGAGACGTGTGGAGAGGAGGAGGAAGTGGTAAACACTCGATGACAAAGCAGCAGTCTCATTGTGCGTGTGTGTACAACCCATACTGTCAGCTGTTCTATTGCCTAATATGCAGAAATGCACCACACCCTCTCCGACTCTCCCTTTTCATAAGAAGTCATGCATATGTAAATATAATTTCCTGATAACTGGACTCTTGCACAGCTTAAAACGCCTTTAAATTCAAATCAACAGAGTCTCGAAGAGCAGTCTATGTCTAGGCATGCATTTCAGGGCTTGCAGTGTGAGAGATGAATATTGCTGTGCTAATGTTGCATGCACTCAACCTGGAGACTGTGACCTTTGTGAGGGTGCACTATGTGTTTGACACGTTGGTTTTGGGCTTCCAGGTCCTCACAGCCAGCAACAACCCAGGATTAGTGCTTCTCGTGGGGCCTCAACAAACCCAACACCAGCTTCCCCCCCGGATGGAGGTATGCACAAAATGCCAGCAGATTTAAAATTATCCTCAAGTTGGCCCCTGGCGTGGGTGCACCGTATGCCCATATGTGTGGATGCATGCCTGTTAACAGGTGGCATTTATGTAGGCGATTGTCTGTGGTTTAGTGGTGCCCAAAGGACACGGGAGAGAATCACAAAGCATAAATGAACAGGTTACTAGGAAAGATTAAGTTAGACTTGTACATATATGCAAATAAAAGTTATGTATCCCTGCCAGTCTCCAAGTTAGTTAGCTGAAAACCCCACCCTCCTCTCACAGATGGCAGCGTCTGATAGGTCATAATCTGGCGTGATGACTGACAACATGTGCTAATGCAGGGTCGGCTACTGAGGTCTGCTATTAATAGCAGCAGGCTAGCACACGTGCAAAGAACAGACACAACATAGTGCACAGGTCAACACTCTGCTGCGTTATTTAACTGCTGGGGTTCATTAAGTACTACATGCAGTACTTAATAATAATATCCAGTTCAGCTAGAACAAGGGCGTGCTGAAGGTATCAGCTTCCAATGAAGCTATTGTTAACATTTCCTTCTAAATTGACTCTCTTGTTATCAGAGCTTGCGGCTAGGACTTTCTCTCCAAATGCTTCTTCCTTAGCTGCCGGTGCCCGGCCATAGGATTGGTTGTGTATCCTCCATTATCCATAATACTGTGTCCTTTTTAATTTGCACACACATCTTGCACAGCATGGCAGTGGTGTAATGTGCTTCTGCCCCAGTTGTGAAATAATTTATCCATGTTCGGAGTTCACTGACGGAGGTATTTATAGTATTCGGAAAACACAGCGTTTTCCACTGTAAATGAATCATATGCCTCAGCGCACGCACGCACACGTGCACTCACGCACACAGGGGGGGAACCATCAGCTGCAATACATGACTCAAAGAGACGTGCTGTTTGGAACGACAGTGAGTAAAGACTTTTGTTGAGTTGTGGGGGCATTTGTAAGGCAAAGTACACGCTGCTACTTTGAGCGTTATATCAAATAAAGTCTGTGCTGCGGATTTTATGAGCAGAGAAGAAATGTGTAATGTAATAATGAAATTCCAAGAGGTACATTTAAACAAGCATGCATAGATGAAATTCTACAAATCCGATGAAATAAAGAGCAGGAGAGCTACAGCTAAAGAGTAACCGTCATTCCTAATAAGCTGACAACCATTTGAACTGCTACATGAATTTCTTGTCGCTTTCTAATTAATCTAAGTTAGAACTTTTGGCAGTTTGCAGGTCTGAAGCCAAATGAGGTCAGTGTTGTGCCACAATCTTCCCAGGAGTGGACGTCCAAGCAAATTCACCCCAAGGTCAGACTCTGCATTGTTTAGAAAAAACACTGCAGAAAACCCAAGAGCTGCATCTCAGACTCTGCAGGCCTCAGTCTTTGGGCTTGTTCTGCAGTCACAGGACTTGGGCACCTTGCAGTCATTGACTTAACCGTGAACGCCTCTGTATACCAAAGTGAGGCGGAGAGCTAAAACTGAGTCATGCAACTGGAGAATGCTGCCAAGCACAACATCACATCTACGACAGAATGAGTGAAAACAAAGGTGTAGCGATGGTCCAGTCAAAGTCCACGGATCTTAAGAGGGATATGCATAATAGAATACCCGCAAACCTCAATGAACTAAAGCAATGCTGGAAAGAAGAGAGACAGGGTCAAGAGAAAGTCATTCAGGAACAATCTTTACAAGTTACTGCTGCTAAAGGTGGTTCTACAAGCTTCTGAACCATAGAGTGTACTTAGTTTTTCACAGGATTCTATGCGGTCCTGGGAAAATCTTCTTTTCTTTCACACGACACTACAAAGAGAAACTGATGTGAACATTGAGTGGTCAGGAAAATGCCTAGCAAACAGTTTCTTTTTCTTAACGCATTTAAACTAAATGACAGATGTGATACTAAGACGAATACTCAAGCAAGGTGTGGTTGCAAATTGTTGACACTCACCCGCATACAACAAAACAAGTTATATGACATTACGTATGGAAAATGGTAGCTGTACATGGCTGTATCAGGGCTGCTACTACAAAGTTAGTAACCAGACAAAACAACAAGGCAGTTTTGATTTACACTTTTACACTTCTACACACAATCTGTAAACATATTTATCAAAAATACGTTAGCGTGCTTTGAGGCATGCATTAACAGTTCACTTTTGTCCAGTCATTGCTGTTACATTATTTAATCTTGTACTTCTTTCTCTGTTTTTTTAATATCCATTTTGTTTCTGAGCTGATGACAAGTAGACTGTACCTGGAATCAGTTACCTTAAGTATATTGTTTAGTTTATTTGGCAGTGATAAGTTAAAGTAACTGTTAGGCTACTTGTTTTTTTTGTTTTTTTGTGGTATTAGATAAGTTGTGTTGGTTTCTGCCGTGTGTCTCTGTGTCATTGACAGATATTGTCTTAGATAGTTGTAAGTGTTTTATTTACTTAATTTGATTTCTTTTATTTTTTACAGGGGTAATGATCATTAATAAACTATGCTGGAAATGCACCAGAGTTAGCGGTTGGCTAATTTTCATCCATAGTCCCTGGCTAGATCTTAAAAATAACCTAAAACAAAACAATTTAGTGAATAACGCCAACATTATAAAAACAAATAAAGGCAAAAAAAAGAAAAAAGGAAACAGACGTAATGAAGGTAGAGATGGTAAATAGGGGAATAAAACCAACTCAGTGCAGACAAAATTGATCAATCAACCATGTAACCATTATTAATTAATAGCTAGGCCCGAGTGGCCTTTGTTTGTTTGACTTCTTTTACCTTCCCAGAACTTCATTGTTTGACTTTTTTGGAGCTTGATCAGCCGTTTCTGTGACAAACACCAGCTTATTGTATTTCAAAGCTTGTGTCCCAACCTTGTCTCTTACCAGCTGAGCCTCTTGATGATAAGCCTCCAGTTCACTGTTTGCCAAATCTATAAAACTTTGGGGTTTTGAGATGTCACATTCAAGTGAAGCATTCAAAACACTGGGAAATATCATTGCCACTCAAAATAATTCTTTACATTTCGCCCACATTGACTGCACATAAATCAACACTGTTCAGTAAGTGTAAGCAATGTAATCACATAAAATGATGAGAGTTTCTCACTGAGAAGGCTCTTCTTCACTTATTTTGATGACTGCACATGCAGAGAGGCACAGTGGTAACCAATAATCGACAGGGTTTTAGCGTTTGTGCAAGCTCAACGTTACGAGGCCTCTTGTGGCCAGACGTCTAGGGAAGCTGTGCGTTGATAAGACGGCAACTTTATTGATTCAAGTTTTTAAAAGGCCTTTGAAATCGAGCGTCTAGACGATCTGGCCTTGTGGATGCTCATGTTCAATTACACTGTAAGAGCAGAGCAGTCAGTTAACTTTGGAGGCAAAAATGAAACGGCGAGAGAGATTACAGAGGAGATGAGGTCTGCTTTCTTTTTTAGAAGTTTGCATCACAGTAAAGAATTTACACACTCGTTATTGAATTAGACGACCGCTGTGAGCGTCTTGATCGCATTGAGAACTTTAAACCTTTTCCACTTGCAAGTGAAATCAAAGTGGTTCACATGAGAGAGTATAATTAGAAAGAACTGATTAAGCAAACTTTGGGGAAATCCAACCCTAGTATGTACAATGCAGGATGACACTTTTATTATAAGACAACATTTGGAAAATATGCTCATTCCCTTTCAGAGAAACTAAGAGAAGATCAGCACCCCTCTCATTACCCTGACTCTGTTAACAAAATTCACCAGTACTAATGCATTATTAATACATTATAACTTCCTTGTTCAATCTATGCAAAAAAATTAAAGGGGAAAAAACAAATATAGAGCGTTAACTTCTGTTTTTGATGAAGAAATACTTCAGAAAATCCTCCCTGTACATAAGATTTTTATTCTGTTTTGATATCACAGTGGTAATAATGTCAGTCCTGGATACACAGTGGGGCTTATGTATGTCATCAAATGTGCGATCTGCACTATTTTTCTCATAACAATGAAACACCCTAAAACATCTGTGTTATTTTATCAGCAGACTGATGGTGAAAATAACACTGAATGTGTATACATGGAAAAAGCCTGTGCTCCGAGGCGCCTGAGAGACGTGTGAAAAAGCAGCCCTAACCTCAATATACAGATGCTAAAGATTGTGGTCAGAGGCTGAAGGCACAGAAGGAGTATTGATCAATGACCGTGACTCGCTGTAATCAATGACTGTTGGAAGACAGTGCATTGACAGATGTCTCCTGTCCTACTGCTCCACTTTGTCCTCTAACGAGATTTGGAAAAATCTAAATCCAGAACTTGATCTTTAGATTTTTGTTTTCAGTAATGACTTGAAGGGAAAAAAAAGTCTTTTTCAAGGGATAAATGTAGCTTGTTTTGTTGTTTTGTCTGACCATCAAATTACAATCTGAAGAATTTAAAAAAACATAAATAAATAAATAAATTAGGGAGCATTCAAACATTCAAATCCACACACTGGAAAAGGTCAATATGCTACATTTTAAGATACTCTGTATCAGAATGGTATTAAGTTAACTAGCTAGCTTTATAGGTGCTGATGGGTGGAGGCTTGTCGGCTGTTTCTCCTTGCCTCCAGACTTGATGCTTGATTTCCCCACTCTCTGCTGAGCATGGCATCTTCCTCTCATCTACTAGTAAAAAATGAACAAACACATGCACCCACCGGCCACTTTATTAGGTACTTGTTGAACAAAATATCCAATCAGCCAATTAGCCAGTGAATTTAAGCACGCAGCATTGTTTTGGTTGGTTTGATTATTCCAGAAACTGCTGATTTACTGAGATTTTCTCACACATCCCACTCTAGAGTTTACAGAGAATGGCCTGAAAAGGAGAGCAGCAGTTCTCTGGGTGAAAATGCCTCTAAATGCTTTAAGCTGATAGGAAAGGAAAGTAACAATCAGCCTCTTCTCACTTAAGCTATGAAGAAGCGCATTTATGAGGAGCAGCTGGTCTACAGCAGCACAAGACCACACCAGGTCCCTCCATTCAGATAAGAATAGTAAACTGAGTCTACGATTCACACAGGCTCACCAAAATTAGACACCAGAAGATGGAAAAAAATTGAGTCTCAGTTTCTTTTCAGAATTTGGCCTTGAAGAAGTGAAGGAGTATTAGCAGGGTCTAACTAAAAAAAGTGTCCAGTAAGCGTATCTCCCATGTATTCTTTTCACTTGACTGATCATGCTGTTAATACCGCTCTTCTTAGCAAGGCTGCTGTATTCAAAAAAAAAAAATCTGGGCCAAAGTTTAATGTGCAATCATCTAAGTTTAAGAGGAATTTCTCGATGCCCTCAGATGCCGCCATCACAATAAATCAAAAGGACATTCTGCTCTATTTTTCGCCTCCCAGTCTTTCTCCCGCTCACTTGTGTCGCCAAACGTGGCTCATCAGACTGTCAGTTTTTCTCTCTGTTCCTCCGACACAGTCATACTGTCAAACACGCACAAAAAGGAAAAATCATGCACCCGGGCAGATAGACAGGGTGTAAGGGGAGTGCTACAGATTTGTCAGCTGCCTCTTTCAAGCTCATCCATTATCCAGCTGACTCCACTCTGACCCCAGAGTTAGTGGCCGTGTACTGTAGAGACCTGTCCCCGCATCACTCACCTGTGTATGCGCACGTGTGAACCTGTGTGTGCGTTTGTGTGATTGCATCCCCTTGCCCGGTCAATTATTAAAGTGACTGCTTAGCAGGAGGAGAGTGCCTCGGACATATTAGAAAGAAAAAAAGAAAGTGCTTGTATTTTTTTGTTTGTTTGTTTTGGGGACAGAAAGTTGAATCTTTTAGAAAAAAAAAAGGTCTTCTACAGAAAAAGAAATTACGATAAAGGTGAAAGTGAAATTAAATAACACAATCAACATGATTGTGTGCAGAAAGCCAGGGGCTCAAAGGGTGAAGCAGCCATTCGGAATCTGTGTAATAATAAGAAAAACATTCTGTGCCCCTCTAAATTTGCAGTTTCATCTACAAAGGCAGCAGTCTAATAATAAGTTCTAGGTCCAGAACTAAGAGCCAATTATTTTTTCATACAGATGGAGCTTGGCTGTAAGACACACACACACAGACTCACACATACATCGGCGCTCACGGATCTCATTGTTCTGCGCCTCTCTTTCAAGCTTTATTTACGTTTTATCAAAGGCAAAGTGTAATGTTACTGCTGATCTGGTGCAATGCTGACAGCAACAGTGTGTACACGAGACATTTAGGTGTATCAGAGTTTCTCCTTTCCAATTAAGACTGCGGGGTTTTTATACACATCACAATGAGACACTTTTAGATTACTTCCCAAATTCTGCCTCCCCGAGACAGCCCGACTCAATTGGTTGCTGTTAATACACAGATTAGGGAACTCTCTTTGCATCCTAATCCTCCCCGCTTTCCTTCTCCCTTGTTGCGGAATAGGGAAGGTGAGTGAGAGCAGGTTAGCCGATAGCAGGCTTTCACTGTAGGATTACACTTGCAAGGGCGACTTTAAGCCTGTGTAATTTGGTTGCTGGGGAGGTGGTGAGAAAATGACGGCACTTTAGTGAGATTTGAAAGGTTACGCACCGATTTAAAAGACGTCGAATCATGATTTCAGTTTCCCGAGATTCTGAATTCAGTGAAGATATCATAAGATGCATAAATGCATTGCTGTAGAAAACTATATGACAAATCGGGAGAAATGCCGAAGCAGCTAAATATATTGATGCATGTGTATTTTTTTAGTTCACCTTTTGCCTTCAGAGCTTCCATAATTCTTCACAGCACAGAATCAACAAGGTGCTGGAAACATTCCTCAGAGATTTTGGTCTATATTAACATGATAGCATCACACAGTTGCTGCAGATATCTGGGAAGCACATGCATGATGGGAATCTCCTGTTGCACTAATTCCCAAAGGTTCTCTATTTGACTGGGAACTGGTGATTGTGGAGGATGTGTGAGCACAGTGGGTTCTCAAATGTTATGCGAATGGTCAAGAAACCAGTTTGAGATTTGAAGCAGCAGGATGAGCAGCGTTACTCTGATAGGCTATGATCTTACTAAGTGTTATGTCCTTGTCCTCCTGTGCCATTCTGCTACTTTGACTTTCTCTCCTGTGTGTGTGTGTGTGTGTGTGTGTGTGTGTGTGTGTGTGTGTGTGTGTGTGTGTGTGTGTGTGTGTGTGTGTGTGTGTGTGTGTGTGTGGTTGTAATTCTGCTTGTGTGTTTCAGAAGCAGAGCCTTCTCCTGCATCACTCATCTTTTTCCTGTCTGTGCACCTGGAAGCAGTTTCATAACCACTCACCTGTGTGTATTCTGATTACTCACCCACTACTTAAACCTGAAGAATTCTGTCAGTTCCTCCCAGATTGTTGTATCTACTGTGGCAGTGTACTCTGGCTCCTCAGTCAGTTTAAAAAAAAAAAAAGCTGTCTCTGATTCGGACTTACCTATGTCTCTTTGGAGAAGATGCTTCCAGTCATTGTGGATTTGTGGGGAAACACCAGTGTGGAAAAGGGAAATCTGTGGAAGACAGCAGACCTGCGGGGAGAAAGAAACTGTTGAAGGAAAGTGATTCTGGAACAGGCTCTGTTTATTCACCTCCCTGCCTAGAATATGACATTTTAGTCTTGATTGACTGAGAAACATCAGTGAACAAAATAAATCTGAGCTTTTACTTTTACTGTCTGCATTTGAGTCCAGATCAAATCTGGTTAATGACACTAAAGGGCCAAAAGTGCACCATAAAAATATCCTCTGCATCGTTACACCACAAGCAGCAGCCTGAGCGGTGGATACAAGGCAGGATGGATCCATGCTTTCATGTTGTTTACTCCACGCTGTTCTGACCTCACCGTCTGAATGTCATGGCAGAAATTGAGACTCATCAGACCAGGCAGACCAGACCGATCTTCTGGTGTCCGATTTTGGTGCACACTACCGCCTCAGTTTCCACATGTGTGAATTTAGAGACGCTCTTCTGCATACCTCGGTTGTAACAAGTGGTTGTGTGAGTTGCTGCTGCCTTCCTCTCAGCTCAAAGAAGTCTGCTCATTCTCCTCTGACCTGTGCCAGCAACAACAAGGCATTTTCACCCAATAATCACCTTCCAGCCTCATTCTGATGCTCAGTTTGAACTGGAACATTTTATCTTGATCATGTCTACATGCCTAAATGCGCCTACATGCATGTGAGATACTGACACAACAAAGAAGACTAGAGAAGTTAAAAATAACCTGAGTTACAATAGTGGGTAAAGTTACTGATTAGACAGAAGTTAAAACATGTAGCTAGCTAACTCACAGTATCTGATGGATGAATAAAGGGTTTAATTATTTAGCATTTAAGTATAAGAGCTATAATAAAAGGATAAATACTGGGTAATTAGTTCCCCACTGTAATGGGGTAGCCTGTTACTGATGGTGTTCTTGGTGACTGTGGTGCCAGCTGCATTTTTGGCCTAACACACCACCTTTCTCATGACCATCCCATGAAGCGAGATCTTGCATGGAGCTCCAAATCAACGGTGACTGATTCATTTTATACTTCTTACATCTCTTACATCGCACCGACAGTTGTCACCTTCTCAACAAGCTCCTTGCTGATGGTCTTGTAGCCCGTTCAAGCCTTGTCTAGGTGTGATATCTTCTCCCTGATGTCCTTTAACAGGTCTTTGGTCCTCTCCATGGTGGTGGAGAGGTTTGAGTGGAAGAAATCCACAATGTGGACAAGCCTGCTTTATACATGTAATGGGTTGAAATTGGGAGTATCTGTAACTGACTGCTAGTCAGTCTGTGGGAGCCAGAATTCTGGCAGTGTTGTAGTGGATCAAATACTTTTTCACTCAATGACAAACCTTTTATGTCATGTCTGTTTTCTGGATTTTTGGTTGATTAGAGACTGTTCATTTTGTTGTAAGTAAGCAAACTTAGAAATTTAGCAGGGGATCAAATAATTATTTTCCAGACTCCACAACACTTCATTAAAGTAATGTAAAAATGATTGCAATAATGGAAGTGAATATGAAGGAGGATCTTAGCTAACTCCTAACCAGGATTGTGGGATGTGTTTGAAAAAATGCAGGAACCAGTTTACAAGTTACAAAGCAAAATTGTCTAAAAGGTGTTTATTTTGTGTAATTACAAGCAAAGCTGTGGATAATTCTGCATTTACGCAGCTGTATGCTGCAGTATGTGACATGACAGCATGTAGGGAAACACTGTAAACCAATAACCACTTCCACATTTGAACAATGGGGGGAGCTGTGAGTAGCTATGAAACACACCACCTCCCCTCTGTGCACAGAGAGGGGACTTGGACAGAGCGCAGCCTTGAAATCTGAAGTGACAGCTGCTTTCAGAGCATACAGGAGGAGCGCTGCTGTTCTGCTAAAAAAAAGTCTGTATTGGTTTTTTGCAGAGAATGTGAAGAGCTGACACGACGATGCAGAGGTCCACATACACAAATAAGGAAAATGCAATACCACGATGCCTGAAGAGCTGCAGCCCTCGATAGGTGATTGTAGTGTGTAAAGTAGCATGCACTTCAGACACGCTGCTTCTCTGTCACTCTCTGCTGTCCAAAAAAAGAAATGTCCGTGACCATTAAAATCTTTGAAAATTGCTGTAAAGCTGCCTTCAAAGACTGGTGATGATTAATTATATATATCTCCCTTGGTGCCTGCTTTAAGCTCAGAGTGTTATTTATTTATCTGCCAGATAAACTGTCAAATCCCTTATTTGTGGATACTTCTGTCTGTTTTGGAGCTGAAATACGTTAAAGCTTATTATTTTTATGTATGACTCATTTACTATGCAGGTACTAAGGATGTCACTCTCTATGTTCAAGGGCTGTTTCCATACACGCCCCACCTGGCACACTTCATTGTACCCGAGTGTATACTGTTCACACCTCCTACAAAGAACACAGGTACATCTCTAGGGAGGAACCCAACCCTCGAAGAATCTGCTCCTCCCATGGGAGTAGTTTTTGTTTTATTCCTCAAGCACGCTATGGCCCTGCACTACACACACACTGCTATGGAGTCACGTTGTGCTCTGAACGGTGCAAACCATTCAAAGGGAGGCAATGTCAAACAGAGGGCTGCTGAACTGTCTGCAGAAGACGTTTAGCATCCTATATGTAAAGATTACATCGGCACGTTGTAAGAGCGAGTAGGTGTGAACCTGTGAGTACATGCAGAGGGGAACAAGAAGGTGCAAGTACATGCTTGCGTATGTGCAGGCCTGTGAGCTCGAGAGACACTGAGGAAGTATTTTTATTAAACTGGTGATCTATTTTGAAACGTGTGGTCAACTTACTGCTTCCGCTTGACTCTGGCCTTACACATTTGTTATTATAGGAAGTTCTATTTTAGCAACACGGCGTGAAACTGAAACTACGAGGTGCATTATGGGTGGTAGGTTAGCACAAAAGTGAACATATCACACATCTGGCTGATGTAGTAATGACAACAATCAGTCAAATCTCAACGTATTTAAGTCTCCTTTATGTCTCAAAGTTGCAGATCCCTTCCACAGTTTTGATGGCCTTCTGCATGTTAGTGCACTATTTCCCTCACTACTTGGACTACGAGGGCTTCCAGGATCAAATGGCACACATGTGGTCTGGATATTAAATGTTTTTTTTAATTTTTTTTTAAATGAAGCTCTTCATTCCCTGCCTACACTTAAATATCAAAGTCCATTCAGCAACTCGCCGCATCTCTTCATGAATGTAATGCTAGCCCTCTAGCACACAGGGCAACCTACCTCTCTGTCTCTTTGTTTGGGATGCATGTGACAAGAGCACAATAGAGTGCTGGACAATAGGCCACTTATTGAGTGACTCGCAGGGAGTGGGACAGATCCCTGATCGTCTGTCACTCCGCAGCCTCGTGCACCCTTCGGCTCTCGGGCAGTGTCAGGTTGCATTCTCCTCTGACGAAGAGGCAAAGGCACTTGTTGTCACATTGGAAATCTGGGAGAGGTCACAGAGGTCAAGATAATAAAAACACAAAAAAGAGGAGAGGGTTAAGCGGGTGTTTATTTCTTTTATCTTGATAGCTTATTTCAGTGGCACAGCTTAGTTTTTGTGCTTATTTGACACATGCTTTATGCATAATTATAACTGATAATAATTAACTTTGAACTAGAGCGAATTGAATTTAGCCCCCTTAAAGTGAATTAGAGTTAATCAGGACACGAGTGCATAAACATCTTTCATAAGCATGTTTTCTAGCATCACTCCATCATTGTGTTTATGTTTGTAGCTATGCGTGTGTATGTGAAAACAGTCGCTGTCGGCAGCTGAGATGTTCCATCATGTCACTGTCAGCTGACTGTCAGTGACTGCCTTCAGCTGAACAGATCCTGAACTCTCTGGCTTTAAAAAAAAAACATACCATGACCTTCTTCTCTTCTGAGAAAAAGCAGAAGTTTCCCGGTGCAGTCAAATCCAAGGATGACATGTTTTTTTGCAGCAAGTCACACTGAAAACAGGACTGACCTCGTAGCATAAACAATAAGAACAAATATCTGAAGTGAATCTTGAGTTTTTGCTAAATTGCATCCAGGATCCACAGGCGTGCTGCGTGTTATATTTATTCATTCAGACTCCTAATATGCTTTGTGGCTTGTGTTCAGATAATATTCATTAACTTTTATGTTCTCTTCTTCATTTATCACACTTTATATACTTTGTTTTGCTGCTGTGACACTTTTGTTCCCCTGCATGGGCTAATAAAAAATATCATCTATTCAAATTAGTAACACTAGATTACATAATACACAGATGTACCAATATACTAACCAAAAGCACAGGAAAAGTACACAATGAGTCACATTATAATTACATATGTTTTACATAATACATATGATATTATTAGATTTAAATGGTTGAAGCAGTGACCTGCAGCCTTTTGATATTTTAGCCAGTGGAGGTGGATCTACTTTATGACTCGTTATGCCTCCTTGCTGGTGACAGCTATGCTACGAGGCATCCTGTTTTCTGGCTGTCCATCTGTCCTTCCTCTCTATGTGAAGGCGGTGTCTCTGGACGTCTGGCACAGAAGTTCACATGCACTGAGGGATGAAAGGATTAGCTTTAGGTGGAAAAGGTCAAGGCCACTACGACTTTGTAAAAATGTTTTTGGCCAGCGCTGTGCAAAAGTTATGAGCCACATTAGATATTGGCTGCTTTTTTGTTTTTACTCATTTTCAGTCCTTGTATGCACTTAACACTGACCTATGAATTAAACGTTAAATTCTGTCTCTAGGCACTTTGTTACTAGCAGGCTGCTGGAAAAACACATAATTTGTTCCCATTTCTTTTGTTGAATCTATGAAAAATACCTAAGCTAACAAAGTGTGACAGACAGGAAACAGTATTTTTACACCTCGAAGAGCTATTTGCTGAAAATCTGGCATGTCTTGAAATGGTGTGCACTGTGTCCTTGAAAGAAATCTGAGGAAACTGGACAGGCGGTGGACAAAAGAAGAAGTGTCAGGCCTAAAAACAATCTACAGCAGATGAACAGTCTGTCCTTAAGGAATGGGCCCTTCAGCTGATCCATTTACTGTTCACTAAAGCCTCATCAGAAATGGTCTCCGTGGACGGGAGGCTGTCACGGAGTCATTCTGAGAGAAGGGAAAGTGCCATCAGATTTTATTCCACCAAGCAATACCATTTGAAAATCAGCTGGTTGGCAACAGCTTCATTTCTCATCATGACAGTGATCCCAAACACACTGCCAATGCAATAAATACATACCTGGTTAGAAAAAACAAACAATGGAGGACGATCAGTCAACATTATTGAAGCAGTGTGGGATCATTTTGACACGGAAATATTGATTAATAGATCCATATTTGTCGAGACCCCCCCCCCCCTATTTTAAGCTTTAAGTATAAATGCCTCAGAATTTTACTTGAGTTATATAAACTCAGTGTTGAGCTGTGCAGGGTTGTATTGTAGATAAAGTGTTTACACTGCTGAGAAGCCACTTTTTGAGTGAGGCTGAGTTAAAAAGAAATAATAATATTAATATTAACCATTCTTCCTCTCCCACAGCGCGCTTTTGCATTTGCTCCTGAAAAAGCAGCCCAATCTCCACTGTGAGTAAAACAATCGTGCCAATATAGGAATACTGTGTATTCCCACACTCTGGCACTGTCAGCGAACCTCTCTTGTATCTCTGTGACTGCTTTCTGTGCTCCGAGCTCTCATATTTTTGCATGAGTAGTTTACAAACTGCTCCAGTTTTGAACTTCTCTCTCGCCCTCCCTCCCTCGCTCTCTCTCTCTCTCTCTCTGAAGGTGGGGGCAGAGAGCTATTAGCCGAGCGCTGCAGACATCATTAGGAGGGGAGACGCTTTCCACCGTCAGCGCTGGAGCAGAGCAGGGGAGCCCTGGCAACAAGGAGAGACACAAACTCAGCAGCCCGCTACACCCCGCAGTAAGTCGCACAAAACTATTTCCACAGAGCCGCTTTCGCCAACCTGTCACCGCTTTCACGTTGTCACTCTTCTCTTTTGGAGCTGGCTAAATTAAAAAAATGGCTGGAAGAACTGGGAAGGGTGGCGCTGAAGCTCTGGTTTACTTCAAAGCCTTAGAAAATGTTTACTTCGCACTCTGACCTATTTTTAAGTGACCACACAGTACACGGCCACGCGGGCTGTGGGTGGGTATACTTGTCATTTGGGAACGTGAACGCAAAGTGTTGTTTAAATGGGACGAAAGAGGGGCGGAGGTTCGGCTGGATTCTGACCGAGCGAGGAGCGCGTCCGCCGGGTGAGTTGGGAGTCGGGCAGGCGCTGTACTTCCAGTAACTGCGCCACTCGACCTCGGCTCAAAACATTTCCTCTTTGCAGACTATTTCTTTGTCGGACATGTCCGAATAATGTCGCTTCGGGCCGCATACGTCTTCTTCTGAACTCTTGCCTTACTGACAGGGACTGTCACGGGAAAGCGTTACATTTTTTTTAAAATCTACGTTTCACTATCGCGGAAGTGTTTTCTCCACACGAAAGGAGGCGAACTACTAACCACAGTCCACATGATTTCTACAATTTAAAAAAAAGCGTAACCGCAGGTGTTTTGCATGTTTCGATTAGTAGGAAGCATTTATTGTTGCGCACGTAATACTACACAGTGTTTTACATTGTCAGCTGGTTGTAAAGGACATACGGTTTGTGATTGCAGGACTACCCGTGATGTCATTCATCCTAGCATGGACCATTATATAACGGGACTGTAGGGAAGCCTGTGATAGCAAGCTATTTTTACTCTGTTTACACCTCAGAGCAGGGTAGGCTATGCGTCCCAAGTGGTAGCCAATGCTTTCACTCGCACTATAATTTTTTAACGAGCATTCCTAATGGCAGCAGACTGATTGACAAAGTGAATGCTCAAGATTAAAAAAAGAAAAAGAAAGAAAAAAGCTGCACTTCTTTCCACCAGCTGCATGCTTAAGTGTTCCTCTTTTCTGATGATGTCTGTGCAATTTATAGGAAAAACACGAAAAAACAGAAGTGGGTTTGCATTACTTGTTGATTATGTCATTTCTCATCTTTGAAGCCCGTCCTGTAGCCTTAAGCAATGAATGACTGGACACCCCATAGAGTGCTTTCAACACACAGATATCTCAGCAGATAGCTGTGATCGTGGTTAAACTTGCTTTCTATCTAAAAGACTTGTTTTGCTACTTTTTAAATGTGTTACTGAAAGAAATAGAAAATATTACAACACCAACAAATTTGAATCTGCAGCTTTCAGTAAAAAAAAAAAACCAAACACACTTTCTGTTTTATTCCATGGTTCTTGTAATTCACTCACTTGCAGCCACTGTGTGTTAGCAAACACTTGCAGAGTGAACCTATAGAGTAAGTGCAGCCCGTCGGCTCCGGTGTTAGTACTTTTATGGTGTTGGACATATCTATTAGTGCTGTCGCTAGTTCAAGTACTTCTGTCCTCCGTGGAGGATGCGAGCACAAATGTATGAGTGACCCATTAATTAAATTCCTTGCTTGCTTTGACTCTTGCCTGTAAACACATGTTTCAGATTTTATCTGCACTGCCCATGATTGTTGTTATCCAAGTACTGAAAGAAATCTGATCCCGTGGTTGCCATAAATCCCATATACAAGCTCTTCCAACATTTGTTTCAGTGCAGTGAAACACACATTTAGAAACACCTTCATGTGGTACATGGTGTGGAAAAGTATTCAGAGATCAGTGTGGAGTTACTTTTTAATACCTTTTAATGTTTAATAATAAATAATTCGGATTGTTTATTTATTCAGAAAGACAGCAGGAAAAGTGTGAAGAAAAAATGCTCACTAGTTTGACTTTTGTCTCTCTTCTGTAAAAAAATACATAGCCGACACTGGCCAGCCATTTTTTTAGGTACTGGTATTCGGTCAGACCCTTTTAAGCACGCATATCAACGCATTGAGTTGGTGGCTTGTGATTGGCTGTTGTATTTGCACTTAACAACATGGCCATTAAGTCTTTATTAACCATACTGAAACCATTATGTATTTTTTATGTGTGACTAGTATTAAATACAGCAGGTTGGAGAAGAGAGGAAGGGGTCGTATCCAAGAGGTACTCGGAAACACACAGCTGAGCTTCAAATCTTTAACAAGGGATGGATTCATGTATAATGATGGGAAGGATGTGGATAATGAAGTGATTGGGATCCGGTGTTAATCCCTGTGGGATGCCATGGAAAGGTCTTTTTAATGGAAATAAATTTCTCTGCTAGCGAGGTCGACTAGAGGCATCCAGGAACTGTTCATGACTGAAGCTTTATAGATGTTAATCCACCGCGGTGCATTTTTAGCACGCAAATATCCACCGCTGTATGATGGCTGACAGCGTGCAGCGCGAGCAACTGGTTGCCTTTTGTCCCGTCTCCTGCACGTTCCACAGGCAGCAGCTTTGCCCGAACCACGCAGAATGTTTCTGGTGGTAAGAAGGCTTATGAACGGGTCTGTCTCCTGCTGTGTGCTACCTGTGAAAATGAGCAACTGCTGCCAGTGTGCTCACCTGATTCTCCAGACTCTGGTGTTCAGGTGTGAAAACAGGCTGGGAGATAGATGCGTTATGAATGCTTGAGCAGAAGGGAGGTGTTAATGTAAAGGGTAGAGAGTGAAGATAGGGAGGTAAGGAGAGGCTGTTGTAGTGATTTAGGTAGAGTGGCAGCGATTTGCCCAGTGCTAATCCAAGACTGTCACCATGAGATGCTGAAAAGTAAACTTGGATTTTGTTGTGCTAGTTGAATTTCAAGGAGTTTTAGATTAAGTTTGTTTGAGTTCCGGAATATTTTTTTTTCACATTTCTCCAAAAAACGTTGCCTTTCTTGTAAGGGAAAGCGTGAAGCAGAAGTCCAAACTGTTGTACAAGTCATGCGGCTGTGAATAAGGCGTGCTGCTTCAGCCGCTCTCTCACCACACACGCACACATGCGCACACTTTACCACTGCTACTATAGCCTTTGATTTGAGCCGCCACTCACTTTCAAATGGTAATGAGTGGCAATTAGAAGCCAATGTGTCCTAATCACAAGTCATTTAACTGAGCTTGGCTCATTTGCCATATGTGTGCACGGACTCACACCGTCAAACACACATGAATACACACATCTGCTAGATCACGCTAAAGTGTCGTCTTTGTGTTTGGAACTGTGTCTGTGCGCGCGCGTATGTGTGTGGAAGTGAGCGGGAGATTTTGTGACAGCGTGTTTGTGTGAAAGTGTGAGAAAGACATAAAGAGAGAGATCATTTCCAGGTAATGATTGGGTGGAGATTTCACGCCTGAATGAATAAGTGACAGAAATGGTTTAATACTCTGAGTGAATGATGGGTGGGAGGGTCAAATAGATCGACAAATGTGCGAAACAGGTGTCTGCGTGTTTCTGTGTCTCTCTATTGAGCCATAATGTGGAACAAAATGCTTACTCTTTACATTTGGTTGCACAGAAATTTTGACAAGTTGCACTGATCCACATGTAGTGCAAACATGCCATAAATAAACTGGGATTTGTCATAGAAATATAATGTAAATCCTAATTGGCAGCATTTTTATGCCAAAAAAGACAATAAAATTATTATATAAATTACACGTGATTTTTGAGACTACTTGAGGCTACAATCATAGCAAAAAAAAACCCCAAAACAAATCTATTTGTTTGTATCGATAGGTGCAAATTTTCTTTTTTAAAATTGTGGTATGACTCTTGAGTTTCGATTTGAAATACATTTCATGCCTTCACGTGGGAAAAGTGTTTCAACCTGAACCGAAATCCTTATCGGCCGCTTAGATCTGCCTGTGTAGTTGTGGTGCCTCAACCTAAAGAAGCAGTGAGTGAAAATGAAAGTTGAGTTTAAGAATATCTAAAAGCGAAACTAATGTGTGGTATTCCAACTTCAGTCTCATTTTGCCGAAAGTCTTGTGACTTGTGATGACGCTGTGTGCCTCCTAGTGTGGGTTCTGTTGTTTACCGCTACACTTGGCGCCCATGAAGACAAGTCAGTTAATAAACGGTTGTGACTATTGCGCGAACTGCTTCCGGGCAGTGCTGTTCCCGCAACTTTCTCCAGTTTGTCCCTTGGGATCCTCAGCTACTCCCGTGTCAAAGTTGAGCTTAATCTCTCCAGTGGGTCCTGCGCTGACCTTCAGTTCCTTTCCCAGTTGGCCTTCTGGTAGTTTTCCAACATCAAGCATCCAAATCAGGTGCCAGAACCGCCTTAACTAGCCACAATGCTCAGAATAGTCACTAAACGCCTTCATGTCTGTTGCTGTAACCCAAAAAATGTTATTTGCTGTGGGATAATGAAAACGGTGCCGCATGCACACCAGACCGCCGTTGCGAGTTAATCCGTGGTTTTCTCCTTTTCTGCTAAAAGCTACCCGAGAGCTTGACAGAAAGGAAGCAGTGTTGTTCAGAAATGCAGGGGTATAATAAAAAAAAAAGCTCCGAAGTGTGGGATCGAACGAGGTGAGCCGGAAAAGAATGACCAAAAGCCAGTGAGGTGAGCTATGAGGGGGACCAACAAAAAAAGTGTGTGAGAAAAATGGTTTTAAAAAGGTAGAGAGCAGTGGGTGGGGATGGGGGCAGATCAAGCGATCGAGCTGTCTTGTTGAACTGTGCGGTGTGCTCAGACCTTTTCAGCTTTTCCTTTTATCCTCCTCTATTCACGAGTGCGGCGAGTACACATGCACGCACTCGACATAAAGGACACATTCACGTACAGTATGCTGCCATTAAGGGGATCAATGAACGTTTCCTTGTGTCAGAACACTTCACCATGTGTTATCATGTTTCTTTTATTGACTAGTGTACAGTCCTGTGTTCCTTAATCTGTCGTTTGTGCCCTTGAATCTGCAGGAAGAGTAAAAAACATGCCACTGTTTGCTTGCGCTATTTGCCAGTATTGTCCCGATCATAATTTAGTTTATTAATGCACAGCTATCACGACATTAGAGGACCTCAGAAGGGATTGCTCTTGTTTGCCACTTTGCAGCATTGGTTGATCCTTGTGTGTGTGTGCTCAGACATTAGAGCCTTTGTGACCTTGTTTCTGTGCTTACCGTCTTTATTTTGAAGTGGCTAATCAATACCAATCTTCTGAATGACCAAGATAGTCCCAGTGCCCGAATGAGCGAACGAGACAGACAGAGGAAGATAAATAGAGGGAGAGAGGACTAAAGCCATCCTACAAACTTGTGTTACGCTGTCGGGTCGATAAGCTGCTGTATGGCTCAATAACCATGTGAAACAGGGAAGCTGGCTTTGGGACTTACTTTGGCTGTGTGCTGGCTTTCGCTCTGTAATGGCTGCCAGTGGCGCTGACATGATATAGGGTTGTCTGTTTGCCAGGAAAACAGTGTAAAAGATTGAAATAGCCTAAACTCCAGGGTGTCTAAATAAACAGAATAATAGGTAAATGACGAGCACGCAGGGTACGAATTTGAGTCTGTAAACCAGTAAGATCCTCTGAACTATAAATGAAAGGCAGGTGAACATGCAGTAGTTCATTCACCATGCTCCCGCTTGTTATCTCTTTTCCAAGAAGGAACGAAACGTTTTAGTCGTGGGCCTTTTGAATGCTAAAATAAATGAAGGAGAACCAAACAGGTAACGGCTCAGCTATTAGTAGGGAATGTGTACGTGTTATTGGTTTTATATAGGGCGTAACAGAGGAGTGTCTCTTTAAGATGAGGCTTGAAAGAGCCGCAAAACATTTGGTGGGATCATTGAAATCTGGTTTTGTTGCTAAAATTGTTAATTTGCTTATTTCAAAAAAATATTTCCACTCATCTCCAAACTACAAAATCTCTTCTCTTCTCTTTTCTTCTCTTTTCTTCTCTTCTCTTCTCTTCTCTTCTCTTCTCTTCTCTTCTCTTCTCTTCCTTATCAAAGGCAGTAGAGGATTACAGAGGGGAGTTGACGCTGACTGGCAGGCAGACAGCTCCTGCAGACTCTTCTTTTCCCCAGCAGAGCTTCAGGCTCGGGACAGGGATAAGCTGACAACCTGGGACACAGCCAGATAGATAGAGAGAATGCTAGGAATTGGGGTCATGTACATTCATTGGACCACAAATGTAATGAGTTCTATTATTCAAACATTACATTCACAAATACTGTTTGGGTGAAGGTTATGGCACAAGGTTAACAACTAATGAATTCTTGTGCTCATTCTGACTTTATTGGAGCTGATTTATGGGGCAGTACTACATTAATTAATCAAAATACACTGTTACTTGTGCTATAATTGATTACATCAGGTCATGTTTAGCTTTATTAGTCATCCCAGACAGCTGGATAAACCGAATTGGACCATGCCATTCAAATTCTTCCTTTCATCTTTTCAATTACAAAGGACATTATACCCTTTCTTGCAAGTCACTTTTTGTATTCATACATTCAGTTATGTCATGTAAACCAGTCTAGTATGAGGCCCTCGTTTTGTAATTTCCCATTTGCAAATTAAACCATAAAGTTTAACAAACTGTAGACCAAGCTGGAAATGAAGGTGTCCGGACATGCAGAGAGTCCATTACATCACGCTAACTTGTTTGAATTGTGCATTCCAGTTAAAGTGACTCTACGTGCACCTCTATTTTTGCTGGATTTACCTCAGTGGGTGAGAGCAAAGCCCCATGTCCTCAGTTGCAAAGTGGGTGTGTGGGTATCAACAATGACTTAAGTCTGAGCCAGAAGGATATGCATTGAGTGAGAGGAATTCAATAACAGGAAAATGGCCAGTGATAGAAACAATCCCTGGAATACCAAAACCCACCCTTCACCAGTGTTATTCTTGGCAAAACATTGCTTTCCATTACTACTGTTTACTCCTTGTAAGGCCAGGGTCAGTGCAATGCACCAGAAAACTATGCTGCCTGTCATTTCATTGATGGTCCATGACGTGGCATGTGGAGTAAAGACGAGAATTCAAATAAGGGCTAGATGCTCTCTCTATCCTTTTTGACATTGCACCGGTATGTAGTAACAAAAAATCATGGTTAAGCATATGGCCTGGGCCATAGATGGGCAAACACTTGATGACAGGTCGAGACAAGCCTGTGCAACTAAACCACAAGCAGTATTTAAAACAGTGTCTGCAACACTGAAACTATTTCCTCTGACAAATCTGTGGTGTGGTTCGAATAGAGCAAGTTGCTGGATGCAGTGCTGCATTTCTCTGTCTATCTGTATGTCTGTCCAGCTGGCTCCCTGTCTGGCTGGTAGCTGCGGCTTGGCTAGTTCACCTTTATACTGGATGGCTGGCTTTGGGTCAGCCTCATCTGGCTGGACGTTTGGCTTGATACTTGGCTGCAGGCTAGCTTTCTGACAAGCTTTCAGGGTACATGTCTGACTGACTGACTCGCTGGCTATTATTTCTGGCCTTTCCTTTAGCTATGTAGTAAGCTCATGACATTGGAACAGGGTCATTTGGCTGTGACAGTCAGGGAGGTGTGCTAAAACACTCCTCCGGAGCGATCCAGGATGATACTTGCCTGCCCGCGATCCCCACGAGTCCATTCCCAATTACAGTTTCAGGACCTCTTTGGAGAAAGTGTCTTTTCTTTTTAGTTTGTTATTCTCTTTCAGCGGCCTAGACTAGAAAATATTTTCACAAAGTTGAGCAGCACTTGACAAATTTATTACACCACCTGTCATAAAAACAAGAAAACGCAAATTTAAAAAGAATGAATTACATTTTCGTACCCACATTTGAGCTGGGACACTGGACTGAGAAGCAGGACATCCAAACACTAATTTTGTGGTAATTTCACCCCAGAATTTTTTTTTTTTTTTTTTAACTAAGTGCTTTCTATCTAACATGAATTCACACTTGAATGAATCCATCGGAGAGACACTTGTGGGACTCAAACTACCGCCGTTCCAATCAGTAGACAATCTATGTGCTCTATGTGCTGAGCTACAGCCACCCTCTATTGAGGAATGCAAGTAAATGACTGTAATTTGCCATCTTCATTAAAAATAAACCCCAAACCCCACAATTTTTTCAGATTTTTTTTTGTTTGTATAACAGTAAATTTGAAAATCTTGATAGTTTTACCATAAAAATATAATTTTTATAAAAAAAATGTGATAAAATATTATTTTGATAATGATCAGTACTGTTAATTTAGTGCAGCTGTGGTATAAAGATTGCATTGGGTGGTGGTCTAATAAATTTGGTTGGCACTGTAAACCAGTGGCCCGCAGTTCTTGCTTGATGAAAGTCACTGTATTGTATGCATTACTGGGTGATGAGAGTTGACACAAGTATGGTGCAAGACAATTATAGGAATTCATTTCTGTACAATAAAGAGAATTCATTTTCTTCCTGCTGTTTTACCGTCTATAACAGTTTTCTCTTCTATGCTTTTTTTTTTAATAGCGTCACGCTTCTATTATTGATTTGATTGGAATGGTGTTTTACAAGATAATGCGATCTTTGTTCTCAAGTTTAGAAATAATTCCGTGAGTTGAGAAAAACAAAAACTGTATATATTATGTGTAGATGTGTGCGGAGTCTGGGAGCTGCCATATGGAGGAAAGAAATAGCTAGTAGAACAGGAGACCGTTCATGTGTGAAGAAATTTTTCTGACACGACTGTGAAGGAGTGAAGTTGTTTATAATTTTTGTAGTATTTCTAGTATCAGTGTTGTAGATGGTCAGCTGGGTGCACGTGGAGAGACGCCTCCTCTTGTTGAAAATGAAGTTGCAGCTTGTTATTCGCCGTGCTGTGGCTACAAAGAGGAGCCGCCCGTGTTTTACCAACAATTTGCTCATGAGTTATTGATTTGGGGAGCTTAAATTTGTGAATACCTTTCCAACAAAGTAAAACGGAGACTGCCTGGGCTGTCCGACTGCTCTTATTATTGTGTGTGCACAACGTAACCAAAATGGGAAAACAGAAATGAGAATAAATTGCATCTTGTGGTCACAATAAATCAAAATGTGGGAACAAAAAATGTCAAAATAAGACAAAAGAATAATCAGAAAGTTGTAATTTAGTATAATGTGGCCTAAAATATGCCTGCTCCTCGACTCTGCTTTCTATTATTTTTGTGTCTTCAGTTTTATAGCTGTATATTTGTGTGTATTTAGTCAGGCATTTGTGTGTTAGAATGTTTTTGTGGATGCTGCAGCTCAGTCTCATGTTTTCGTGAGTGTGTTCAACAGTGGGTGACTGTGTGGCAGGCCAGCCGATGAGCTATGACACAGATAAATGAGGTCAATGTAAGGTTTCACTGTGGCCAGGCCAGGTCCAGTTCTCTGACACTATCATCTAATATTAGCTGCCAGAGAGCTCAGACTAACGGGGCCCAGTCTCATACCTGCTATGGGTATAGATATTGTTTCGAGTAGCCGTGCTTGCACTCATGCTAATATGCAGTAAGGCCGTCATGGACACAGAGTAAGAAACAACACATACGGGATGGCCATGAATAATCTAACTCTTATTGAGATCAGACATTAACAACTTTACATGCAGCTCAATATCAGCATATTAGTTGAAAATTTGTGCACGGATACTGTGCTATAGCCAGCGTACACACCTATCCGCAGGGACTTGCCCAAGGGAAATACCTGTGGTAGAAGAAGAAAGTTTCCCTAATGGGAAATTACTAGGCATCCTCATCAGACCAAAATAACTTTTCTGTTTTTGTACATTCCCTAACCTTGACTGCTCTTAAGGGAACTTTGTAACTTCCCTCTTACGGGAACTCTCTTACATCTGGTAATGCATGCATACATGTGCAGTATTTAAAAATACCCGTGTACTGTATGCAGTATGTCTACAGGGCTTGAATTTCAGCGTAATGTTGCAGGTATTGCGCATAATTTAATTGATTCAGGCAAATCTAGTGCTGGAGGTTTCTGCACACAGTTACAGAGAGCAGTTAATGTTCAGCTCAGTGCTTCCATCGGTGCAGAACAACCGGTCAGAAGCACTGCAGAGATGGACTGACATCCAATCTGGACGACACCTGGCGTGCTCTCTCTCCCTTTCTCTGTGAGACTGCAGACTAGGAACCTGCGAGTTACTATTCGCCTGCTCTAACCTTCAGTCTTCGTCTCTGACCCACATGTTATTTCTAGCTGCCCACCCTAACATAGACGCCTAGAACCTGGCCTGATCCCCCACCCCCCATAAACGCTTCCCTTCTCTTTGGGAACCATTTAAGGTGGGAATCCCCACTTAAGTGGTGTGTTGCTCCAGATATGATTTTCCGGCCCTGGCCTGTTGGTTAGCGGTCTGACAGTCTACTAGAGTAACTAAACCACAGTTCAAATGGCTTCAACCAAAGTCTGGCAGGTGGATCCCTTTAGAAGTATCTAGGTCGAGGGCTTCTTCATGTTGAGGCTTTTCTGCAAATGTTAACTTGTTTTAGTCATAGGTCTAAGCTGTGATATTGTTTCCATTTAGTAATGTAGGCGTTGTGAAGAGCTATAAGATCATAACAGTAATTAAGAGCCTTGGAAATAAATTGACTGGGCTTAGCTTTCATTGTCTGCTGTTGACACTGCTTCTGTGCTCTCTGCTATTTTCCTCTGATAGCATGGACCGTTAAGGCCACAGCAGGGCAGCACTGTTAAAACAATCTGTTAGAGCTCTATTATATTAATTTTACTGTGTGTTTTGAAAATTCAGAAATAATATTTCTGACTGAAGATTTGGTAGATTGTATATGGGTGCCTACCACGCCTGCCTGTCAGATGTGTAGCATTCACCACTAACTTAACTGTGCAGCTCCCCTTCTCTTCTCCCCTTAGACCTTTCCCCTTCATTTAGCCTCAAAATTCTGGAACAGCCTTTTCGAGGGGAAAAAGATGCTCTCTCTCCCCCTCCTCTCCAGTGCTTTGGTTTTGGAAACCAGCGCCTAGTCAGCTCGGTTTAATGCTACATGATGTGCCATTAGCTCTTCTAGCTATTTGCCCCCACAGCATCTCTAGCAGGGCTGCTTGAGATGAAGCTGAGTGCATTTGCAACCTGACAGGGCACGCTACCTAACTGTTGAAAGGGTGGGGGGTGAGAGCACTGAGGTAGCATACACCTTTTAAGAGGCATTTTATGGCTACCATTTACACTCTTACCTAAAGCAAGAGAAATGGTGTGGAGAGAGAGAGGGCGGAGAATCCGTGTGTCCATTTGGGTCAAGGGTGGAGTTAAAGCATGCAAAATGCATGTTGTTTCAAGACATTGATCTTGAACAAAATACACCTGTCATAACAGCTATTTCAGGAAAGGGCGTAACTGTTGCAGACATCATCGTCTCGAGTTGCCGTTCAGTCTTTTCAGCTCTCGTTATGATAAACAGAGACAACAATGGCATGCTTTAGAGATAAGATGTTGTGAAAGTACCTGAGGTAAAGCAGCTCAGTGCGTGAGTGTAAACGCAGACAAATATGAAAGAGACGCCGTCATAGCGCAGAAACAGACGGACTGGTTCATCACAGCAGATAACTGCGTGGACACGACTGGTATGTTAACTACACTGTGTGGTGAAATGCACAGTACTTAAACACTGCAAGTGCGTGGTGTAGTAAACAACATAGAACTGAAATGAATTCGCTTTAGATCACCGATCCACTTTTCGAGCTGGGATCAGAACAATATGTGATTCACCCAATCAGTCGGTACATCCGTAGTGTAAACAACATGTGTGCGTAATAATGGCTATGTGGCTCTGTGCTATGACAAATGCTTACAGAGTAAGCATGCTTACTTTTGGTATCGTAGCACAACCAATCAAGCCAAACAATAAGCTTATAAAAGTTGCATGTAGAGCCTCTGAGATCATTGGTTGCGATCTGCCTTCCATAGCTTCATACTATGCCATCGGAAAGGCTAGCAGGATTGTTTCTGACCCCTTCCACCTAACACATCACCTGTTCAGTCTTCTCCCAACAGGGATAGGCTCGATCTGTTAGATGTACTTTTTGTATTCATATTGTGTTGTGTTGTATTGTGTGTTGTTGGGTGTGTCTTGTGGTTTTGTGGTTATATGTGAGCACACTGAGACAAATTCCTATTAGCTGTGTTGTTTGAATGGCTACAGCAAGGTTAAGAAAGTAAATCACAAACAGCATGAAAGGAGAAGCTGGAGTGGAGTTGGGTTGTAAAGCGGCTTGCAGTGCGCAACACATGGTGTCACGCTAAAGCATCATAAATGTTACACAACCATACAAGATTAGCCAGTTGAATGTGTAAAGGTGCTGAACAGAAAGTAACAGGTTAATGACGATATTACTCAGTTTGCGACTTAGCTGAGCCGCCCTGGCTGTAATAAATAAATTGGAGGCTGTTTCGTTTAATGTGCTTTGGTGTGGTAGTTTGGCTTAAACATGCAGGAGAGCCATTTAAGGAGACTTTATGTAGACGTCCAAAGCTTTTCTATTTCTTGAACTTGTTGAAAAACCGAGATAAAACCAGCTGGAAACTTCACAAGGTCTTGTGGATATGAAACAAAGCAGGAAGAGGGCAAAAGGTTTCCTGGCCTCCTGATGGAAACCCAGCAGCAACATTGATGCACACACTGCTAAGTTTATTTGCTCAGATAGACCCGAGCTCTGTGATATTTGCTCTTGAACAGGGCGACCCTGAATCACAACTATTCACTGAGCAGCAGCTAACATCTGCAGATACCTTGTTGGTTGAGTTCCTGTAAAGCAAATTAAACAGCAATGGTCGGATTTAACCTTGTCAGTGCTTATCATGATTCTTATGAGATACTATAAACAGGGCTGTAAGTGCTTGTTTCATCTTCCCATGATTCAGTTTACTAATAGGTTCTCTCCTCTTTGCACCGCATTTGGTTTGTATTCCACACATTGTATGATGTGGCACTTATTCATAGGTATTGTTTTAAATGGCAAGACGTGAGAAAATCTCGTGTCAAGGTGGGTGTTTGTTTTGAGGAGCTGAGCTCGATATTTAAGGTTCGAGGAGGTTAAAATATGAGTCAGCTGTCTTGCACCATGGTTGCTCGTGCTCGTGGCTTGTTTATAGTGTGTTGTCTTGGTAATGTCAATATATTGATAGTTAGAGAAATACAGATTAGGGATACTTAAGAAAAGACTGAAGTACTTTCAATATCCTGCTCTGTGCCAGTAGTCTTATTTAGAAAATTTAATGCAGCTTTTATATGTTATGTGTATGCTATTCTGCACAATGTGAGCATTATCAATCCTTCTAACTGTGCAGCATATGTGCTTGAATGTGTGTTTTAACACAAAGTGCCAGTATGAGTATGTTTGACTTCCTATCTGCTGACCTGCAAGTCCAGGCCTTATCAGTATGACCCAAAGGCTATCTGTATTTTATCAGTTTCTCTTGGAAGTGATGTTGCATCAACAGTTCCTGAGTGATCAATGTAAAACTGGACACATCCACAACTTCAAAAGGTTCATGTTTCAAAAGTGTACTTTCATTTCCCAAAATCACAACACAGAAAAATCCAGTCCCCTCTCCCAGCCTATGATCTAATTCTCAGAAAAATTGCACAAGGCTGCTAAGAAGCTGCTGGATTTGCAGGTTTCTGTTTGAACTTTTTGCACAGGTCTTTCTCGGCCCTAAGTGCGTTTGCCAAGTGCAGCACATGATCGGAGTCGACCAATAGTAATACTACTCGGTCCCTTCTGCTCCAGCTTTGGAAAAGAGATTTGTAGGGTTTTATTGTTGTTGTTTACTTCTAATCTTCTAAAACTGAGGCACAGTTTCATAATGCCTCGTAAAAGTAGTAAGCTTGTGTCCTGCACTCATTTAAATGGGTTTCTGTTTGTAAGCCCCACAAGATGGAAAAAGCCTCGGATCAGTTTGTGTATTTTCTGTCAAAATTGGTGCACGGTGTGCACATGTTGAGAGATTTGTAACTGGCATTATACCTCTACCAAGCATAGCCCAGATCAATTGCTTCAAACTTGAAAGCATATGTTCAATACATCATTTTGGGATAAACTGTGAAGTATGACGCTTCTCTAAGGCATTTTTCTCTGTAAAGCTGATAAACAAGAAACCCTGATGCGTTTCTCATGATTTCTTTTATTCTTGTTAGTCTCTAATGTGGAACTTAGCATTTGGGAAATCATGCAAATTTGAATGTTAAATTCACAGTATATCTACAGTATACCACATACCACAGTATGTCTTTGGCACCTTTTGTACAGACATGTAACTGAAAGCCATTTTAGTTTTTTTTGTTCCAAAGTAGAATGATTCATGACAGATTTCCAACATTTGTGCGTGACTCAGAATGAGGTGGATCTGCCAAAAATAGCGCACGTCTGTGTCTGACTACCTGTAGTTTAATTAAGGATCGCAAAGGTTTGTTTTAGGTGCTGCGCAAAGGCTGCTGAAGGTAAATGAATTGTGCTGCTCCAAAATAAATGAATGGTAATTGTAATAACTGACATTTGGAATTGATTGTTTAACGAAAAAACAAACATGTAAAGCAAACATATATTTATTTAACATGAAATACAGAAAATTAAGCATCTCTGTAATAATGCAATCTGTAAAACATCTGTCCTTTGAACAGATGTGTTTGCTGTTCAGATTCCTGCAAGAGGTAACTGGCATCTGAATTCCCTGAGAGCTATTTTTAGTGGTTCCAGTATTTGCAGATCTGCAACTTTTCTGTGAAAAGTTCCAAGATCACAAATCAATGGACCAGATCATCTTTTAACACTGGAGGTGCAGTGAAAGGTTTAAGAAATTCTGGTCTTGCACAGAATATCATAGTGATAGAAGCAAGAAGGGGAAAAAAAACCAAGCAAAACAAAAAAAGAAGCAAAAAACCCCCAAAAACTGTGCTATTTTCGAAGTAATATCTCAGATAGAAGCATTTTGCAATTCTATAGCAAGGCGAGCATTATGACCGCAGAATTTATTGTAATGATGCCTTTCAATCCCCCCTGGATATTCTTAATCCTTTAAATTGATCCTTTAATTTGTGCTCGCGTAAAAAGCTCAGGGTAAGCTGCTCTTAAAATATGCAGTACTACATGGCAAAAGCAGTTTGAATTCATAATCAGCTATTTTACATTAAGAGCTGACATATATCACATATCACATTCACAGAAGTGAGACATGAGGGTATCTTTCAGCAGTTAGTGGACACCCACTGAAGCAATACGGCGCTTTATTTTTAATATTTGGGGTGTTCTGGATGTGCTGTTATAGCATAATTATGCAAAGCACCAGGTAAACAGCATTTCAGTCATTTTTTGTTCTGCCAGCACAAGTAAGTGGTTGGCTCCTGTACTCTCCTTCATGGCAGGTATCACTCAATTATTAAGCCAACTTATGGACCTGTTATCTTGTGCTTGTATCTATGCACACATATCGGACACAGGGCTGGATCTAAGTCTGTGTGCATTTGAGTGGCTGTGTGTGTGTGCGTGCTGAGGTGGGCTAAAAGGAACTGCAGTAATTTCACAGAGAAGAAGAACTGTGCGCCTGCCCCACTTTCAGTCTTTTAATCATGTATAGACACTCGGGGCGCTCCTCTGAGTAATTGTGTGTGTGTGTGCGTCTCTGTCTCTGTGTTTGTACGGCACTCGTGGTGTGTGTGTGAAAGACAGGTACAGTATGTGTCAAGGGGGAATGCACTTAGAATTCCCTGACCTCAGACGACTCTGTCTGTGTGTGTGTGTGTGTGTGTGTGTGTGTGTGTGTGTGTATTTATTTTTTCTAATGCATGCATTTTTTTCTGCACAGAAAGGCAGAAGCAGTCACTACTAAAACCTGCCCTCATTTAAACTTTCGGGCTGCAGTGCCGGCAGTGATTCACTGTTTTATTTGTTGAGATTTTAATGCACTCTAAAAGTACTGACAGAATACAGCTAAATACAGTAGCTACAGAAATACTGTAAATGTTAAGGATGTCCTAACAAGCCCACGCCTTCGTACTTAAAAACAAAAAACATGCAAAACAGAGATGTGATAAGAAAATTCACCATTTATATATTTTCTAAAGCGCTTCCTTCCTTATTTAACTGGGGCCATTAACAGCTAAATACAAATCCCTAAGGGGTGTGTGCGTTTGAGTGAGTGCACATTAAATTTTTGGCCCCTCCAACTATGTAATCTCAGCATGACCTTGTAGCAGTTTGTAGCCCCATGGTGCCCATCCCTGTGACTAACGCCCAGTGTAACAAGCTGCCACAAGCAACTGTACTGTTATACTTTACAAGACCACAATATAATGCTGTCTGTAGCTGGGCTACAACCTCCTACATGCCTCTCTTGCCTGTGAAGTATTTGTGATATATGAATTGATAGCAAAAGGCCATACACTATTTTGATAGATGACCTCTTTTAAAAATAGTGCCGTATTTAGTCCTCACTCTGTGGAAGTATTTGATCCATAAGTTCCTGTTCCAGAAAAGTGCACACAGTGAAAGAGGAATTAAGGACCTGGCACTATGCAGTTAATTTACAAGAACATGTTGGACTTTAAACCAAACGTTTGTCCACCTTCATCCTGTAAGGTACTCTCCATGGGATTAAGAAAACTAAAGAAAACAAAAAAATTCATGTATTCAAATTTGATTAATTGCTACTATTACAGTTTTCTCCAGTGTGTAACTGAAGGGCTGAGGAGATTTCACACTAAGGCACGTTTGAGCTAAGCCCCTGGAGCCTGGAGAGCAGCACTGGACATCCAAGTATTGACGCATTGTCTCACTGTGGAATGCTAAGAGGCAGCAGGGTGTGGCCCTGACAGGGTTAGGTACTCTGACCCTTTCACCTTGGTTATATAATTGACTGTCGCTCTGTTGTAGGAGTGAGCGGGAGCAGTCCTTTATGATGTGTCACAAGACAAACATAACTCAACAGTGACATAAAGCCTCAAGAAGCAACTGCGCTGACTTGAAATGTCACATTACTGTTGATGTCGACTTCCATATTTAAGCTCCTAAAGGAGGGAGTGTGGTTTTTTTATGGCTTTTCCCCGGGCCTGTGTTTTTGATGATTTTGCAGGTGTGGACGCACATAATGCATGCTAAAAATACACACGTCACTTGCAGTCAAGGTTAAACAAAGATAACTGGACCTTATTTGGGTTAAGGGTAGGGATGCAACGATACCAATTTTTTCAAACCGATCCGATACCGATACTTGGATCTGAGTACTTGCCGATACCGAGTACAAAATCCGATACTTCTACCACACACGTTAAACTTAACCAGTAGTAAAGAAACGACCCCAGACAACTCTTTAACACAAACGAAACGTTTACTGAACGTAAGGGCAGAGACAAATACTGTACAACACATCCCTTTTTTAAACTCAAATGATATTCCAATTCCTTAACCAAATGAAATACACTGTATAAATGACATAATTCCCTTTGAAATTATATTAAACAACCCAACTTATGTTATCACCTTTTGGTAAGTGACTCACTAATATACACTCCAAAACACGTTATATAACTCCACTAAACATACAATATTCACACATGGGCCCCACACACACTCACATTCACACTTGTTGCAGGCCTGTTTGTTGCTCACGCCGGACGATGGAGTTAAATCCTCTTCTCCCCAGTAAGAGCACAAAAGTCTGACTTACAGTTCAGCTGATCGGTAGGTCGCCGTGCACCAGTCCCACACTAAATCCACTCCCTGCGGACCCGATGCTGTCTCTGCTACAGCGCGTTAGCGAGTCACTGTCCAGCTCTCCGACAGTCCATAGCGGCTGCCTCCTTGGCGAAGCCAAGCAGTCCGGGCTAGCCTTTAGCCTCGGCGGTCGTAGCTGGAAACACAGTTTTCCACGGTGGTGCGACCGTTGAAACAAAAAGTCACTTCACCCACACTCTGTTGTGAAGCTCTCACACGGTCAGCTTTCTAGTCACACACTCTTTTGTGCTGGTTAACCTCAGTAAAACTAGCCGAGTCTCTCACTTTGGTTCAGCTAACCTCGTGCATCTCCCCATGCAAGGTCCCGTTTTATGCTACCTTCACAGGCCTCCAGAAAATTAGAACTCTGAAAAATATTTTAACTCCCTTCAGAGTTACATACCATAAAATAATACTTTTATGATTAACATAACAGTTTGATTGCTCTAATTACCTGTATTTACCTTGCGACATATTACAGGGCAAATTATATTCAGGGTAGAGTTACATCACATAACATCAACTGTGAACACCTTATGTTACCGTGGCGTTTAAGTCCATGGGAATTATGAGTATCCACTCCCAAATTCCCATCCGGGCTACATTAGTATCGGTTCATGGTATCGGTTAACTTTTACGAGTACGAGTACGCACACATTTTACAGTATCGGCCCCGATACCCGATACCAGTATCGGTATCGGTGCATCCCTAGTTAAGGGCAGTGCAGCATGTTGGAAGCGAGCCATGACCTGTCACGCACGCATGCACGCGCTCACTCACACATCTCTCACACACACATATAGTACACACACCTGTCAGTGTTGGCATCTGCTCAGTTCTCTTTCTTGTAGTCTCTCTGTTCCTTTGTCCTCTCTGTCTTGGTCACTTGGTCAGGGACAGCTGGTGGGGCAGTGTGAGCACCTGTACTTTGTATGTGTGTGCATCTTTTTGTGTGTGGTTAGGCTTATCAGTGAGGCTAGGAGGATGTATCTGCAGTGTCCCGGCCAAATGTCTGTGCATCAGCATGTGTGTATGTGTGTGTGTGTTCAGTGTGTGTTAGGTGAGCGTATGAGCACCTGTGCTGCCAGCAGGAACCTGCCACAGGCGTAGTGCTTCCTGACGTATGCTGGTGACTTCCTAAGGTCACGCTGCGAACCCCATAATAACTATTATCTTCTTAAAGTTGATCACAGTGTCAAAAGAGGGATGGTAAAGTATTTGGCGCAGGACAGATAACGCCTAATATGTGCACAATTATTTTTGATGTGTTTTCTTTGGTTAAACTTTGCTTTGACACTGTCGGTGTTTTTGTTTTTTCTTCTGTGTCAGTGTCCGCACAGTGTCAGCACTACCCTGAGGGCGTGCCACGTGCACACACTTCTGGTGTGCACGTCAGGTCTGCCTTATGTCCAAAGCAAAAACTGAGATTTTCAGTCATTTGTAAGGATGAATCTTTTTTTTTCTTTTTTCAAAAACAACTTAAAGTTAGTCAGCATACAAAATAGTTTCAAACAAGAACAAAGCAGTTGTTAAATTAAAAGATTTAATACTGCCTGCAGGCCTTCATAATAAGATATGTATGTTTTTCTCCTCAAACTTTATCTCTCAGCCAATAGCTGTTCTTGTCAGCAGCTGTGTTTGACCCACTTTCTATTCAACTCTCAAGCAAACATGCAAATAAAGTGTATGTAATGTTGTTTTGCACGAGTATCCCGTGGTACATGTTTTTTTTTCTTTAGATGGAGCAATTACATAAGATGCCTTACGCCAGACTAATTTTCCTCATCATTTTTTGCAGCTTTGTCTTTTATAAATTCAGTTCCTGTACAATTAGACACCTCTAATTCATTTATATTATGTTTCCTAGGAGCCAGACTTTTATATTTTTTTAAGTGGTCTTGAGCAGCAGTTTTCGAGGCTTTCAGAAGGTTAAGCCACTTAACACTAACCTATGAATGATTGAAGCATTACAAAAGGCACCTGACCCAAGAGATGAACCGATCCAGGTATCCAGGTAGGTCTAATTCAGCACTGAACCAATTTCAAATTGCATCTTCAGGCCCTTGTTATTAGCACCCTATTGCAAAAAGACATAATTTGTGCTTATTTCCTCAGATGAACTCTATTTGAAAGATATTTCCTCAAATAAGAGAAAATAAATGTCCCATGCAGGCGTTGAGCCCTAGGCTTCTGGGTGAAAGCCCTGTTACTGCCTCATGTGACCTTCATTGGTCTCCTGCTGGAGGAAGGATGCTTCCTTCAGTACATGTTTAAAAAAAATGTATTAATAAAAAATAAAAATAGCCTTTAAAGCTGATAGATGAAGAGAAATTTGAGGTTTAGCTCTAAATGTTTGAGTGGGTTCATCTTGTTTTCACAGCGCTTTTCACTTTTCTGGAAGATGCCACCCCAACTTTTGCTCCGATCGTAGCGTAGTTTCTGTCCTCAACCAGTGAACTTTAACTTTGGCTTGTACAAGCAATTATAACTTCAAGAAGAAACGGCTCTCTTGGCACGGCTAAAAGCATGACAGACAAGAAAAAGAGTAGAGGTTGACGCGTCATTCAGCACATTCTGACAGGAATGAAAGTGTGGGGGCGAGTGAGACTAAACGCTTGTGTCAAGGTGTTGAATGAGGTCTCTTGAAACCTGCTCGAGCAGCAACAGTTTGGATCCGCTTTGCTCTCCTGTGGTAGAAAGTCCGTAATCCGGCCATTATACGTGTTGTCTGCCTGACTGTCAGATTACTGCTCGAGAGCGCGCCTGTAGCATTAATGCTGTTTGCTGTCCCCGTTCATATTTAACTCAGCTTTGGACTTAATTTTCAGTGGTTGGTTAGCTGGTTTCGAGCTCTCGTTCATATCGGCGTCTCCTATGTCTGGATGCATCGAGCGTTCCACACGTTTCCAGAACACATGTGCTTGTTTGTGGTTGGGAGCAGGAGAGAAAACCTTTGGAGGGAATCAGTGGCAGAAGATTATTACTATGCATGCGTGGGTAGTTCTTACTGTACAGTATGTCTTTTGAATGTTTGGAAAAATTGCAATTGAAGTAATGCAGTGTGTGTGTGCCCATGTGTACACCTTTGAAGTGGTTTTTCTCGGTGCATGTGTGTTCCCTGTAGGTCCCCCTCCCAGCATATTCCCCTTATCCTCGTATTCGGATCTTAGGGAGGCGATCAAAGCCGGGCTCCCTGCGACTCCAGCATCTCCAGGCTCTCTGTGCTAACGTGGCTCGACTGAGCAATGCTGAGCAATTCCCTGAGGTGGCAACTTGCGCTCCAGTGTTCAACGCTAGTGAACTCTGTCGGCTTCACTTGCACATGTTAGCTCTGTGCTGTACCTGCGTGCCATGTAGAGAAGACTGTTTGTTCACTTTTTCCTCTCTTTTTTTCCCCTCTTTCACCCAGTGTTCTTCTATGCAAATGCACTTTGGACTGTGTGTCTGCTCTGAATTTTACTTCCCCCCCCACCCTTCAGCTCACATCTCTGTCTTGTGTCATAGTGATGTTGTTATGTTGTGATGTGTTACCCTGGAGAATACTTGTATCAGAAGACAGGAAGAGAGTATATAAAAACAAAAAAAGAAGAAGGAAGGAAGAAAAAGAGGAAGATGTTAGGGGGGAAAAATACAAGGTGAGAGGAGGACAGGAAGTAAGAAAAGGAGGATGTTGGATTTGATTAAACCTTTGCTAGTTTACTTTAAATTTTCTGGTTCAAGGACACGGCACCGCATAGTAATCTTACCAAGGAACTGACCACCACCAACACTGATATACCAAGTGTGCTTCTACTTGCTTATAGCTTTGTTTTTTAAAGCCTTTTGTAAAATACTAAACACAACCTTCATGGCTGACCTTCTAGTAAAGTTCTTTGTTAATATTATCATCTCATGGCTTTAATTAGTTGTTATTATTTTATAAGTGGTGTAACAACATCAGGAGACAATTAATGGCCCCTCTTGCAAAGGCCTAATGGAGAGGCGTTGGAAAGTGAGTAAGTGCTTTCAACCTAAACCTCTGAAGCATTTCCCCTACACAGCCAGTTTCTGTTGATGTCTCAATGCTGAGTGCTGACAAAAATATGTGCACGTGTGTTTTCATCTTAATTTACCTCTACCTTATGAACAGAGTGTTAGAGCATTGTTTGATTGTCATCTAGGTTTGCTGCTGTCACATCAACGTTATAAAGTATATATTATGGTTTTAAACGAGGTAGCACCATAAATAATATAAGAAGTTCTGTTTTGGAATGTCGAGCGTTTCTGACGTCACCGCCTTGTTTGTAAACAATGGGCAGGTCTGAGTGTGACATGTGTGGTCTGACCAAGATTTACAATTTTGATTTCATATTTTTATTTGGTATAGCCCAAAATCAGTGCTTGAGCCCATAAACTCAGTATGAAAGTTTTCACTCTTCCCCCTCGTGTCTCTGGTTCTCTTAGACCATAGAGGGACACAAACTGTCATACCAGAAAATATAATCTCAGAATAGTTTGATGTGTATTTCCCTGCCGTTCCTAGGCCTCATACCCCTCACTATTTGTGGAACATCCCCGGGCCTCCCTGAGCCTGGTTCTGTTGGAGCTATCTGCCTTCCTCGCCACCGTCGCCAAGTGCTGGCTCACAGGTGTTTGTCACATCATTGGGTTTCACTGGCCAGTGATATTCTAGTCTCGACCTTAAAACACTGAATGCCTCGAGATTACTTTTTGGTAAAATTATTAAATTGATTTTGTGTCAACATGTGACAAAGTTTGTTTGTGAAAACAGCACACAAAGAAAGAAATTACTGTCCTCAAAGCTGCAAGACTCTCTTGATGAAAACAGTAATTTGATGTCACAGACATGGAGCTGTTGGTGTACGGCTATGTGCCTTTGTTGTTTTAACACATTCATTTTAATCTAGATTAACCCTTTAAGTGACAAAAGTTACACAAACACCCAAGCAAGCTAACCGTTTGAGGCAGAGGTAGATTTCAGTATTGTGTTGGATAAAATGCTGCGGGCAGAGATACATTTTTAAAGCCGCTGTTTGTCAGCACTACTCTGACTCTCTGACTATAGTGTAGAGTTAAATTAATATTCATGTTTCCAGGCAGCTAAAGAACATAAATAACTCCTCTTTAAACAAATGGAACTATCTGTTACTGAGTGGAAACAGTTCATTTAGTGAAACACTTGAATTAAATATTCTAATCTCAGAATATTTTAATAATAGTGCTTCTGACATCTGACATGTTGCTTTGACTCATAACTGAGCATTTAGCCCACTTTGTACCAATTACTGAGATGTATATGGTGCATGTATGAATACTGCATGAATGGCAGTGAAGACATATCTGTTGTTTGTCAGCAGGAAAAAGCCCGATCATCAGGTACACAGAAGCACATTTGGGACGCTTTTTAGAGTGCTACACTTTGACCTGCAGTTGTAGTGCCGAGGGTTGCTAAGTGAGTTGCATAACCAAGAGTTCATGTTCCTGTTACAGCCTCATTGTGTGTGTGGGGCTCTTACTTTCTTTCACTGTCACTTGTTTCTTTTCATTTTTAGTTAATTTAGTTTTACTTGCATAATACGTAACAAATAACATTGCAAAAGCAAAAATCTGTCATCGTTTTGCATGTGAGAATATAAAAGTTTCAATTTAATTCAAATTAGTGAAAAACATTAGGGGATATATTTCACAGGAACGTTACTTTTGCAGGACATTTGGTCATAATTCCCCCTCTCACGTGCATCCAGGCCACGCTGTGGTCAAACGACCAGCTTATTGCTGTTTTGTTGTGTGGAGCCAGTGAACCGGCCTGCAATCCAACACCTTTGCAAAGCTGCACTTTCCTCAGTCCTTGGAATCTTACTCTTTTGGCACATTTCAAACTAGAAAAACAGCTTGTTTATAGGAGTGTATGTTGTGCAGAATAGCCAAGTACTACTCAATTTCAGCAGAGTTCACTTCCAAGGCCATCTGCCTTATAATGCCTTTGGATCCAGAGTTTTTGAACTTTCTTCATTTGCAAAAAGTTCAAATCAAGTACAAAGGCAACACAAATGAAGACTTATTAGGCAGGCAAACAACGACACATGAAGCTCCCTGCTAGCCTCCTAGGAGAGATTTATTACATTTATCATATATTGTATTAGGGTGAGGGTGGGAGGAACACATGTGAGAATACCAGAGTTAAATTGATGTGACATGTAACAGAAATGTGCAAGTTTAGAGCTTTTATGGGAATGAATGTTATAAAGTACTTAGAGGGTCTGCTTTCTTGCGTCCTCTTGCTATAGCAGCAGCAGTACTGTTGCGCTCTTTATACATATATATTTACTTGTGAGGGCACTCATCAATGCACAGTGCACTGCTTTTTTTATTATGCCTCTCATCCTGACCTTAACCATCACAGCTAGATTACAATCTGACCTTAACCCACAGTCCTAATCTAAACTGTGTCACCTGAACCTTTAACCTTGAGCTGTTCTCAGATATGCACCACAGCGCTGAACTTTTCTAAACATTACCCGACCAAGGTACACGTGAAAAGGCAAATGTCCAACGCGCCTGGTTCGGACACACCGGGTCTTTAACCCGCTGCTTCTTTTAACCTGGTGTTCAGGTTAAAGCTCATATCGGTGCTCGCAAACATATCACTAAAATTTCTCCGTCTCACACGTACGCGCACAGTCTCTGTGTGACAGAGGGACGCCAGGCAGGAGACCAATAAAAAAACAGGCTGAAAGGGGCAGTGCACAGTTTCACAGGTGCACATGGAGACACACACATTGGGGCTGCCAGTATTATTGAGTGCCCTTTGCAACAGATGGAGAACTGAATCCGAGGCTGCTGAGTCGGAGGAAAATCTTGCAGTTGTAAGTGTGAGCATTTACAAACCTGTGCTCATGTGTAAACTTTTCACAATATTTAGAACACCCCCATTTCCAAGAAGCACACAGACAAGGTGAATCCAAGTGAAACCCCCCCACACTGAACAAAGAGGAACATTTGATGATTTGGTGAATGGAGACATTTAAACATCTTTATATCCTGATATAAAAAATTTAAAAATGGGACTGAAAGATGTAAACTAATGACAAAAAATGTCTATTTATTTATTTTGCATTGTTGACATGGACAACAATGGACATGGACATGTTTTGAGACCATTTTCTGAGGACGTGTGTTTTGTATGTTTGCTCTGCTAATTAAGCTTTGAATCAGAGTTTTGTATTGTAGGCAGACTAGTACTGCCATACTTTTCATGTCTTCATCTATGTGTCACTTTTTCTTATCATAGTATTTTTTATAACATCCAATACTGGGAAAAGGACTTGCACAGCAGATGTCCAACCATATATGTTAATAGCTTCATACATTATTACAATGCATGCGCGGTTGTTGAAAATAACCACTTTCAAGGCTTTGTCTGCTTTAACTGGGGATAAAAGAGACTTTATTCATCTATAGGAAGTGCATATGGGCGCAAAGAGCATGACAGCCATAAATCTGGGGCTCTGAGGCAGATGGTGAGCTCATGATTTGTGCATTTCAACCACTAATAAGCACTTATTTCCTCTTTCAAAGACCCTCACATAAAGTCATCTTTGGTAAAGTTGTTGTCCTGGCCTCTGTGAATGGTGTTGCTGTTTTTTGCGTACCTTATCCCACGGCTGTGTGGGTTTCTGTGTGTATACGTGACTCTACGAGCTGGATGTACACACCATGTGTTTTGCTTCTTTCGTATGCCTGGGTGCTTGTGTGTATGTGCTTCTTGAATTTTGTGTTACGTTAGTGCAAACAAAAACATGCATGCTTTAGTATCACTTTCTGTCCCCGGGGTGGGGGGTACTCTTGGTTGTCACATGATCGGCTGACCTGATTTTGTGTTGCTGAGTCAATGTGTTGTTTCGGGGTTCAAGTTAACGCTCGGCTCGGCCCTGCGACCTTGGGACATGTCTTTGTCACTGTGGTAACAGCCTCGGGGGTTACTTAAAATAAGAGAGCGCACTGGATGGGAGCACTAAGTGTTTCTCTATGTGCTTGTGCATCAAATTAGGCACTGTACCACATTTTATTTGCCCGGGGAACATTAACTCACTCCTTTTTAATGAACATCCTGCAACAAAGCCATAAAGTTGGATTCACACCTGGGCGATAAATGATGCAACAGCACCCTGCTTTAGGTTATGGTGGAGTGCCACTACAGTAGTTGGGAATTAAGTGCTTTGCACAGAAGGTGCAAAAGCAAGTGTATTGGTTGCCTGAGTGTTTGATGCAGGGGGCTTGAAAATGGAACTTATTTCCCTGAATGGTATGCATGCAGAGTAGGAAAGGAGAAGTGCGATTCTTTCGGTATTGCTTTAGACATAGCGACTCTCGATCGGGCTTTCTGAGAAAACGAATTGTAGTGTAAAATTGTTTAACATTTCCAGGCTATGAGATGTGGTTTTCACAGAAATACTACCTTCATTATGAAGGTCTGCTCTCAGTTTACTAGAGACATTTGGTCAGAGAAAGAGAAACACTGTCCTTACTGGAAACTGAGCTAAGTTAATGCGCAAGAACTAAGTAGCCATGATTTTTGTTTAGAGAGGAAAAAAAAAGAGGACACGAGCCTCAAACCGTGTGTCTCATGTGGGTAAACAAAGCGTGGTTACCATGCTGATTCGGCGTCAGTGTATAAATAGCATGGGTGTTTGTTCTGAATAGTCTTCAGAGAGGGAGAGAGCACAACAGAAAAAGGGAAAAGCAGAGGAAGAATCACAAGTGCAGACATTTACAAATGCACATGGTTTAAAGACTTCTTCTGTTTAAACAAGGACTGGGATTTAGCAAGTACTACAGGCAGTGTGTGTGTGTGTGTGTGTGTGTGTGTGTGTGTGTGTGTGTGTGTGTGTGTGTGTGTCAGCTTTGTCAAGAAAGGCAGTGGTAGCAATTACTCTGTCATAAACAACAACATATCTACAATTTTCCTCTTCAAATTTGCAAACCCATTTCTTAACACAGAAGGCAAGTGGAGTTTTCTTGTAATAGCAGCATCACCCTGCACCTCACCAATAGTTATTTATGTAGTTTCTCTTTGCTATTTCATGAAGTTTTATGAACAAAGATCGCTTGGCTATCAAGCTCATTGTTAACGTCGACCTGTTTTGCTCTTTTCCCGCTTCATATTTTTATTCCTGGACTGTATGAGACTAGCTTTGACTGAAGTTCATCCATTGTCTGAAACAAAATGTTTGAGCACCGCTCTCTTGAAGGACACCCTCCCTCCAAGCTAACGTTCTTCTGAATGGCTGCCCCTTGTGAATGGGGGGGCTACTAAGGCTACAACATTACCATTTAATGGATATTGCTTCTATATGAGAGCTTAATGTTCCAAGAGTAGCAGTGTTTCTGCACAAAACTGAAATAATTAAGAGGAAAAGAATACTGAATGATTAAGCTGATTATTGTACTTGCAAAGCACTGGATGTGGTTATTATGCTATGATAATTGAGCTAAAGTAAGCAATAACCCAGACCTAAATAATCTCAGAGGATGTAATATTGAAGAGAGAAATAAAAGCCTCTCTGTCTCTGTTTATCTGCAGGGAATTGTGACCACAACTGCCGACATAGAGACGTGAATAGACGGCGCACACTTCTTCTCCCTTCCTTTCTGCTGGTGGAGAGATCAAGGCTTCACATCAGGAACTACGACTGCAATCCGTTGTCAGCTCTCAGCTGAGCAGAAGGCTCCACCTACTCGGCCAAAGTAGCTCTGCCTCCTATTCTCAGGTAGGATTCAAAGAGGATGGAGTCAGGGAGTCGGTTGTCTCCTTCCCCTCACAACTACCCGGTCACAGCAGATGGCTGTCCCTCACTAAGCTTTCTTCCTGTGAAAAGGGAGTTTTTCCTTCCCACTGTCGCTCCAAATGCTTGTTCATATGGGTTGTCTGATTGTTGCGATTTTTCTCTGTATTATGTGGGGTTTTTTACCTTACAATATAAAGGGCATGTTGTTGTGATTGGGCACCATATAAATAGAACTGAATAGAATAAATTGGATTGAATTGAAGGGACTTTTAACATGTATGTCTGCGTTTTATTATCAGGCAGAGTCTGGTCCAGTTGATCTTCTATTATAACCGTTATGAATACACAAGCTAAGCTGCTATTCAAATCCAGTAAGACCTGTGGTGCCCGCACAGTCTATGGATATACATGCGTTAGGTCTTAATGGGTTAAATCCATCTGCTGTATTCAAGCTGTCGAGGGATCGTTTGTAGAGGAGGCATGTATTTTTATGCCAGATCAGCGGTAACCATGGAACCATGCACGGTAACATATAAGCAGCGCTTATGGTTTATAGCATGAAGGAATATGATTATTGACCAGTTAAACACAGTAACTTTTGCTTCATGAGATTACAATATGAAGAAGTTGAAGCTCCAGCAACACTTGGACTATATAGGACAGTTTAATTACTTCCCCCTTATTGCTTATTATAGATAACATTTTAAGTAGGGTGTGAGTAGAGTAGAAAAAATAAAATAACCAATCGTACAGCGCCTCAAACATCAACAAGCATGTGCTGGGTTTATGATAGTATGGATTAGAGCCAGTCATTCTCCCTGGCAGTAAGTCCAGTGACATCTTATACCTGCAGTTATAAGCAGGAAAAGTAATATTACAATATGAAATGTAATCCTAGTACAGGTTTTCTTGTGTTGTAGTTTTCAACACTAGTGTGTTCTTGAAAACCCACGCTAGAGACCTTGCACTGCGTGATTTGTGTCACTGTAGAACGGGACAAAAACCAACAAACGATCCGATAGCCTGCGCTAGGCGAGCTAGCTGCATGATCCAAACTCTCCGACACGACCATACGTAGCAGGCTCTACTCCAGTTCAGAGGGGTGCGGTCATGGTACACTGACACATCTCTTCTCCAAGTATATCAAGAATCAGTTATATGTTGTTGGTTCACTGTACAACCTACGTGAGTCTGAACCAAACGAGTCGAGCTGCAGGTATGAGAGCAGAGGGTCGGGCCTGTCCTTTTTCTTTTCTTCTTTTAATAGCCGTTTTCATAAGATCTGAGGTACTTAGGTGTGCTTTGGGTGTATGTGCGTTTCTGTGACTCAGAGGATAAACTTCTTTGAATGGAACTGAGCTCCTGTCCCTCTCGCCGCCCCCCTTCATGCTTTTTGACTTTTGATTTTCTCGTTTTCACTCTTCACTTCGAACGGCCCATTGTGACGTCCCTCAACTCCTTCTCCCATCCAGATTCCCTTTCTCTCTCTCTCTCAGTTTCACTACCCATCCTCTAGCTGAAGAAGCTTTCCGCTCTTTTCCCTCTTACTGTATCCTCGGCCGCTTGTATTGAAGCTCCTCTGCCAGCCCTTTATCGCCGTCTCGCCAGCTGCATGTTGAAGCTCCATTCTCTCCTATGAGGGATAGCAGAATGAATAGAAGGGCTTACTGAGGGAAAGAGTGAGAAAGCCAATCCCTGCTTTTTGTCTCACTGAACATCTTTTACCGTCTTCCTCTCTCTCCTCTCCCTGTCCTAAACTCTTCTGTGACCAATACCGTCACCGCTTTCTCCTGCTGTTCATTCTGCCTGCTCTGTGAGAGGGGCTGCTGTTGTTATAGGATAGGTGTAGACACAGACAGTATAGAAAGAGGATTTTTTTGTACCAGTTACTTTAAAAAATATATCATAAAACCCAAACATGATTTTTGATTCTCGTCCCAGTTGCAGCGTGCCGCCGGCTGCTGCAAAATAAGTTTTTGTTTATCGCCCCTCAGCGTACAGTTATACTCGACTCACCAACAGCATCATTTTATTTTTGCTGTGAGCTACTTCAGGGACTTGCTTCATACCTCTACAAATATGTTTTGAAGTACAGACTAATTAGCTTATTAAATTAACATTGTACCAATTTATAGAGGACTAGTTTTGTGGATGGGGGTGGGAGGAGTGTAAGGATAACAAATCAAAAGGTAAGATAAAGAAGAAAGAAGGTTGATAATTGGGGAAAAAAGTGAACATAAAGTAGCCTTTTTGGATATTTTTTTCTCTAAAATTCAGTCGCTCCCTGCTCGCCTTGTCCTCTTCTCTTCCTCTTTCTTCAGCCGTCATTCTCGCTGACTGGAAATTACACATTTCACTCCCCGCTGCTTTCTGCTCTCTCTCTCTCCTTTGTAAATTCACTGTTGACAGTTGCCTTTCTCTGAACACCATGTCTCAGAAATGAGCAGATGGAGGGGTGACAGCCTAAAAGCTCAAACAATGACACTGGGCGGCAAGTCGCCGTGGCTGTCGGTGTACCATATAGAGACTGCCAGCTATAAAGAAGCTAAAGATGTAGAATCAGAATGAGAACGCATGACATAAATCAACTAAAATTTATGTGAAAACATTTGACATGTGGCTTATGTTGTATCCTGTGTGACTTACAGTGAGTCTAAGAGTAGAATAAGCTCATGTTACAACGCAGCTAGCAAAGAGGTACCCAGCTGACAAGTGACATGTACACCTTACCTGTCACTTCATTAGGTACGCCTTGCTATTACTGGGCTGGACCCTGTTTTGCATTTAGAACTGCTTTAATCCTTTATAACATACATTTAACAAAGCGCTGGAAACATTGCTCAGAGATTTTGTAGCATCACACAGTTGCTGCAGATTTGTCGGCTGGACATCCATGACGCAAATCTCCCGTTGTCCACCCGATTGAGATCTGGTAACGGTGGAGAACATTAGAGTGCAGTGAACTCACTGTCATGTTCAAGAAACCAGTTTGGGATGATCTGAGCTTTGTAACATGGTATCCTGCAGGAAGTAGTCATCAGGAGATGGATACACTGCTACCTTACACAGCTACCATAGAGCGGGAGGCGAGGCACACCCTGGACAGGTCGCCAGTCTGCCGCAGGGCTAACACCGAGACACACGTCCATTCACTCACACGTTCTCACGTCTTTGCACTGTGGGAGGAAGCCAGACATCGGTGCCCGAATTCTGACCTTAATATCTGAATCTTGGAACAGAAATCGAAACTCATCAGACCAGACAACATTTTTGCAGTTTTCTATTTTCCATTTTGATGAGCCTTTGTAAATCATAGCCTCAGTTTCCTGTTCTCAACTCACATAAATGGGACTGCTGCAGCCCATCCACTTCAAGGTGCTTTCAGAGATTCTCTTCTGCATGCCTAGACTGTTATTTGAGTTATTGTTGCCTTCCAATCAGCTTGAAGCAGTCTGGTTATTCTCTTCTGACCTCTGGCATTAGCAAGACATTTTTTAGACCGTTCTCTGTGAACTCCAGAGATGGCTGTGTGGGGAAAATCCCAGCTGACTGGCAGTTTCTAGAATACTCATAACAGCCACGTTCAAAGTAACTTAAATCACCTTTTGTCCCCACTGTGATGCTAAGTTGGAAGTTTGCAGGTCGTCTTGGTCGTGCCTCCATGTCTAAGTCCATTGAGTTGTTGCCATGACATATATATATATATGTATGCATCATATTGATCTGCTCATTCATTTTCTTACCAGTTGGTTATAACTTTATATTCCAGTCATTCTTGGGGCCTGTTTGCAAAATGCGCTTGGCTTTCATTAAATTATTGCACAGAAGGGTTAAACTTATTTATGTCTTGCAGGGGGAAGTCTGACAGCTTTATGTGGATTCAATCAATTTTTTACAGATTGATTTATTTTTTTATTTGAGACTGGAATTACTCCTACCCACTCTCACTCTTGTTCACGGTTAAACTCAATGCTGCCTGCAGCAACAGCTCACAGTAATCTCTGAGATGTCAAATGACTAATTAACCCAGCGATGCTTTCTGTAATACAGTTTCACAGGAGCCTCTGGATATCCAGCAATGCCAGGGGCCGTGAGTCCTTGAACAAATGCTCAGTATATAAAATAAGCCGACCCAGTCCCTTTTGTTGGTCACAGGCTAAAAAGTTTATTGCCAATTACGTGTCACTTGTACAATACAAGAATGTAATTAACATCAACTCCTCTAAAGTAAGAAATCTGTTGGATCTGGGTGGTGCCATGAGAAGATTGAGCAACACGAGTCTATAGAGAGGTCATCCCTTCTATGTGTGTGTTTGTGTGTGCGTGAGAGGGAGCATGGATTTCCCCTTCTCTGTTTTCTTGTAATCGCTACGCTCTGCTTTATTTGATCTGGGCCCCGACTCTCATAGTAGGATTGAATTGGGCTCGGAGAGCACGGGAAACACACACACACAGACACACACACACACACACACCTGAGAGTGCCAACTGCAACAACAGCTGTCACGAATTCAAGTGACGGAGAGCAAACGAGAAGAGGGACAGCGGGAAAGTAAGGTAGAGTTTTTAGAGTGACCAGATATTAAGGTGGCATCTTTGCATCCCTTTTAATTTTGATAGAACAATTAACTAATAATTAAAATCATCACACTTGTTTTCTCCGTCTTTCTCTGTAGTTCTGCTCTTTCGTCTCTTTCTCCTTTCTGCCCCCCCCCCCCGACGAGTTCTTCCCTCAATCTGTCTTTTGTCTCGCGGTCTTTACTCGTCATGCCGCCGCTCTCCACAAAAACACTGACACACACACACACAGACTTGAACTGCCTCTGCACACTAAACAGTTAGTTAATTACCTTGCTCAGTGTTGCTGGGTTCATCCAGACTGAATTACTGAGAAGAGAGGATAAAGGTAGAGAGCAGAGGAGGCAGAAAAAAGAAGTGAAGTGTGTGTGAATGAATCGATATAAAGAGAGACATTCACAACGACCTGATTTGTATACGCAAGAGAGAAGAAAAAAGAACAAAACTTATTTGAATGTTTCATCCAGGTTTGTTCTTTTCCAAGTAAAAAGCCTCAAAATTTGGTAAAGAAAAGTTTGTAAGTACATTTCAGATCATTGGAGTTTAAACCTTTGTTGCATGAAGGTAATGCTCCATGTAACAGGAGCACAGTGGATTTGGTAGAAGAGTTTCATGAGAAATGCAGCTTTGTCTGATTTGTACTTTACTCCCCTAGAACCTGCTTGTTTTTATACAGTAGCTGTAAAGATGTTGAAGTCTGGCTTAATAATCAATCCACCTATTAGTTAATGAGGTCAGTATAATTACCTATTTTTATGGATGTTTATCTGCATGTTTTTTTTGTGTGTCTCTTTTTGGCATACTGAGGTTGTGTAAAAGTATTGAGCTGCCCCTCATTTCTTTATATTTCACCTCCAAGGAGTCAGACTTTCTTGAACAATATGTCTCTGGGCTTTCTGAAGGTCTGTTTTTCTTCGCTGCATTTTCACTAATTTCATGAATTTCGGCTCAGTCCTTGTACTGGACCATTTTCAGAGTCGAAAATCGGCCTTTGCTGCATTTTTTTCTGACACACTCATTTCACTGGCCCCTCAGTTGATACATCCACCGTTCACTGAAGCCTCATCAGAAGTGGAAGGCTATGGAGGTATGCCCAGTTACACTGAACTGAAAATCAGTGGCAACAGGTTGGATGGAGTGACTGATACAAATTTGAAAATTTTGTTTCAAAATGTTGTAAACGTGTAGGGAGCGTCTACAGCTGTCTGTAAAACACGGTGAAGGCTCTGTCATGGTTTGGGGCTGGATTTCAGCCAGTGCTGCTGGTGGTCAAACTGTAAACGCAGAAGTACTGTAGATTTTCATCCACTGTACACTGCCAATGCAGTAAAAGAATAGTTGGATATAAAAACACACAATGGAACACTATCAGTCATGGATTGGCCTCCCCGGAGCCCGGACCTCGACATTATCGAAGCAGTGTGGGATCATGTTGACAGAGAACAGAAGAAAAGGCAGAAACATCCAACATCTGTGAATGTCTTTCAAGAAGACTGGAGAACTATTCCTAAAGAATGCTTGGAGAAATGACGAGAAAGCTGCCTAATAGCTTTCAGGCTGTGTTTAAGAATAACGGTGCTCACACCAAATATTGACTTTCAAGCTTTCACAATTGTACACTGAATCGCTAAACCTCAAAGACCTTTACACAGTATTGTATTATACTTTCACCTGCGGCTGCCAGAGGAATGGGTTACATGCTATTTAAATGGTATCAAGATATGTATTCAACTAAAATGGGTGGGTGCTATTAGGTTAAAATACTTTATAGTTATAGCAGCTACTGCCAGCATTTTTTAGATGTGTATAAATGGCTAACAGGAACCATAATCTACTGAGATAAATTATCCAGTTTTATTTGGTTTGGTTGTACCTCCAGAAAGCATCTGAGGAATGCATGTGGGGAAAAGAAAAAAATCCTGACTCTTGGGCCTATTCAGGGTCAGCTCGGATCCAGTGGGCCGCTGGGCTTGTAATACACTGGTGTACAGTACGACAGTGTATTTGAGCGAGATCACCCTGTAACATCCTGACTGTACATGTAAGTGAAATGTGAAAATGTCATTTGGAGCTGTGGGGTATTGACTGTAATCGGTGTGGAAAAACATGCCGCTGTAGGTCATTACTAATGAGCCATACGCATGCTGGAACATTCAGCGTGCTGAGGGTGGATGCCTGCATCTTCATCTTTGCTGTGTACTGTGTCATTGTGAGCATGGCTTAATATATCTAAGCATTTACTCTTAAATGTGTATGTAAGGGTAGATGAACTGTGTGTGAGAGAGATTTTTATTCAGCATGGGTGCCATTATTCACATAAGTGTACTAGTCTCTGTTTGGTGTGATTAAGTGGGCTCTTCTCAGCTTAAACCCACTTTTGTTGCTCTTTTCTTTGTTTTCTCTTGATTCCCTTCTGCTTTATAGCATTAAGCAGTGAGTAATGACGGCTGACATCATCTCTGGCTAGGCTAGTGCTGACTAATTGGCCAGAGCAATCTGATTGCATTAGATGTTATTCCTTCAGGGCATTCCCTGTCTTCCGCGCCTGCTTTGAAAGATATCCCTCATTGTTTGCATGGAGCAACATATTACTTTTGTGCGGCGTTAGGGTTTGGGCTTTATTGTATTCATAGCAGGGTGAAACAAACTGCATCGGATGTGAATTAGTACGTTTGATTTATGGTTTGTGTGTTTTAACCCGAAACATGAATAATTTTAAAAGCGGTGATTGCTGTCGAGCCCTGACTCGTCTCGTTAATTGCTATCATCTAGAATGCACGTCTCAGGACACCTCAAGGATATTACAAACGCACTATGGGGACGCTAATATACCGCTGAAATGTCTTTGGTTATTGTGCGGATGCTCTGGGTGCTCGTGCGAGAAAGCAATAAAAGTTGAAAAATGAAGTTGTGCTTTAGATTTACTAACAGCCATAAGAGCCGCTCATCTCTCTTTGCCTCTCTCCACGTATTCTCCCGTTCTTGTCTCCTCCACAGAACCTGCTCTAAGAGCCGCCTTTTCAAGTGAAGTAAAATGATTATAGTAATGGACGCCCACCCCCTCCCACTCCAACCTCTCTCTTGCTCTCCTTCACAGTTGCTGCTCTGTACATTCTGTTCTGTACATTAGTGTAGCCCCTGGGATGCCCTCTCGCTCTCTTCTCTCTGCAGCTTAATGCAATCACACCTCCTGTATAAGTGTGCTGTGAGAGATGGAGAGAATCAAGAGGAGCGATGAGGGAAAAAGGGAAGGCACAGGTGGGTGGCAAACTGGCAAGAGTGATCACATCATAGGATGATAATTACCTGCAGAAAGGAATCAGAAGTCATGCAAATTAGATAATTGACAGGCTTCCCTGTCAGTCACAGTAGGTCTGTACTTTCTTGGAACAAATGCCATCTGTACGATTAATTTCCTGTTGCCTGTGTGATGTTTTGATGCACTTTTTTGTGTGTCTGCAAGATCGCATTCAAGCAGCAAAGAAAAAGGAATCAAATAGAGTACAAAATAGTTCCAGCCACTGCTAATGGCTAGCACAGTTCAACCCCAAAACCAAACTTATAGTTTGGCATTCAGCGGGACAAAATGCAGGCAAACTGAATAAGTTCAAAGGCAACTGGAAAAATGCAGGCACAGTTCTTATCTGTTTTTATGCCTGGATGTTCTGAAATGGTCAGAAGTTCACAATGACAAACACTTCTCTCCAGGAGGAGCTGAGCTCAATTCAGCAACTTCAGCTTTTAGTGAGATGAATGAGCATGGCCTTTGTGGTGCCTGGGAAGTCTTTATGCTGAGACCTATAGAGAGTTTATTGCTTTTACAACTAGGCTGTATGATAAAGTGCCATCTTTGTCGCCACCCACACTCTCCCACCCACTATCCCCCCCGCATACCTCACTGTCTCTCTGTTACTGCAGCTCTGAGTCTTGTTCCCTTTGTTATCGCCTTCTTTTTTTTTTCTTTTACCTCCTTGTCAACTTTCCCTTCATTTTTCTCCTTTTCATCTTTCCAAGTGTCCTGACTTCCCTTTCAGCTTCTCTCGTTGTTGACTTTGTCTCCCTTTCTTCACCTTGTCTCTACTCTCTTCAATAGTTAACCAGAAGGCTGTTAACCCCCGTATTTAGTGTGAGTTTTTTTTTCTCAGGTGAGTGTGTCTTAGGTGTTACTAACAGAACAATCTATCACTTGCCAACAACTTTTGGTTTTGGTTGTGCTTTTATTTTAATGCTGCTACATAATATCCATTCCTAACTTTTGCATCTGCACTAGTAACAGGATCAATCTAGTTCTTTATGTGAGTTGACTTACCTTTTCTAAAAGATCTTTTGTAAAAGAGCACACAGGAAACCAAAATATTTTCTTGAAAACAAATGTTTTCCTGTGGGAATCCTTCTGACCATATTTGGGAGGAAAAAATCACCATTAGTCTTGTTCTCAAGAGTGCTGTTTATACCAAGCCTTCACGAAATAGTGTGTACAGTGTGTGTGGCAGAGCTGATGGATTGCCACTTACCAATATCCCTAATACTCCACGGTTATGCCGCTGTACTCATTCCTTTTATGTGTGGAGAGGTGAAGGCTAATAGCCCATTGAGCTAAACTAGTTTTCCTTCACTTGGGGGGGAATGTCGTGAACTCGGGGCCCTGTGGTTTCCTGAATTGTATAACAATGGCAGATAGGCCTTGGCTGAGGAATTTTAATGGAACAGTGGAGGGTGATAGCCAGCAGACATTATTCAACACGGCCACCTGAGACATGCTCAGACTTGCACCCCTAGAAAAAAAAACTACTGTCACTCAGTTTGGACCTTTTTGTGGTTCTCCATCTCTTTGCTTTGCAAAATATAGAAGATTGTTTAATTTAAAGTTTCTTTTTTTCCAAGAATGTCCTTTTTATAAAAATCCTTCCATTTTATTCAGTTCAGGGTTGCAGGGTCACTCAGCTGTCACAGAGTGAGAGGCGGGGTACAGGTCACCAGTCCATCGCAAGGCTATAATATAAAAATTGTTTGCTACTGGAGATTTACTTTTCTTTTTTTGGGGGATATGGCAAGAGAAGATAAATTACACTCATCATCACAGATATTCTGAATCTTTCACATAATATCTCCTTGTAGGTAGCCATGCATATCCATGCTTAATTGTCTGCTATATTCTAAATGAGACCATAATTTACACCCATTAGGAAAATGTTTCCTGGGGTCATAAATGACATGAGATGTAAGGACGTTTTCTTTAAGATGTCTTTATAGTCAACCAGAGGAGTCAGCTCCTCCTGGGACTTTTCAGACCTAGAAAATTCTCAACATACTTTCTCTGCATCACTAAAAGAGATCATGCCACCTACTCATGTGAAAACTGTTTGTGCTTATGGACGTCTTTGAATAACCAGTTATGTATGTGTGGATTGCCTGAGGAAGCCAGAGTATTTAAACCCAGGAAGGACCTTCTTGCTGTGAGGCATCAGGGCTAACCACTTATCATCATATGATCTTTGCCTTTATTTTATTATTGTGTAAAATTAGCTGGCTTCTTAAGCTATAGAAAGTATTTAAGGTCCTTTACATATCATCAGATTTCTCCTTTAAGTAAAATCTGTTGGTTATGTTGAAACCCCCCAAATTTATTATGAATCCATTCAGGGACTTCATCCAGCCTTGCAATAAAAACATGGAAGTCCACATCACACATCAGCATGAAGCCTTCAGGCTGCCACATAACTGTAGGTTATGCTGATTAGTGTGTGGGAAGCAACATGAACATAAAGTGATGGAGGGAAAGAACTGTCATACTGTCATATTCAAAAATATGTGGAAACTCGGGGGGGGTGAAGCACAGTTCTGTTCTGCGTAGTCCTCTGTAGATTATTTGGATTGCTAAAATAATTTAACTGTTAGTATAAGTGGTGATGAGAGCACAGCAGGCATCAGACTTGAAATGTTATTTACAGCAGTTAATTTTTTACCTTCTAGGGAGAAATGCTTCCTTCTCGGTTGTGCTGACGATACCATGCAGGGCTCTCTCACCACAACTGGAGAATAACCTCTGCTCTGTTGGAAGACAGTAGTGTGTGTGTGTGTGTGTGTGTGTGTGTGTGTGTGTGTGTGTGTGTGTGTGTGTGTGTGTGTGTGTGTGTGTGTGTGTGTGTGTGTGTGTGTGTGTGTGTGTGTGTGTGTGTGTGTGTGTGTGTGTGTGTGTGTGTGTGTGTGTGTGCAGGACATGTGTGTCTGCAGAGGTGTGTGTGAATGGGATTGACAGTAAGGATTACATAAGCGCAGTGCCTGCTGGTGCAGGTCGCCGTGAACAACATGAGCAGAATGACACTCAGATGTAAATCATTACAAATTCCTACACACACACACACACGCGCACACACACGCGCGCGCGCACACACACACACACACACACACACACACACACACACACACACACACACACACACACACACTCAAACATATACACGCACATACGTGACAAAGAGCAAGAAGGCTAGTGTATCTCCATCTGGTCTGTGTGATCAGCAGCCAGATTATCTGAAAGAGTGTGATGAAATTTTTTCCCAGTAAGTAGTAAGACTTTTCTGCTTGTTATCCTCAGCAGGTTGACATTTTGAGTAATCACTTCTAGGGAACTACATTTATTTCCCTCCCACTTTAGTGTCTTTGTTGCACTTTAGATTGAAACGGCTGAGTTCCTGGAAGGTGTTTAGGGTGAAACGGAGCACGCAAAAAAAAAAAAAAAATCGCATTACGTATAAGTGCATGACCAAGCATGCAGGAAAGATCAAGCTCCTACAAAATGTACACATGCTCAGATACTCACACACACAGTGAATACTTTGTCTTTTGCTATAAACATAGCTTCTATTGCTACACACTTAAAAACCAAAATAAATTACAGTTCTTTTGTTTTTAGCTCTCGGCTAACTTAAAGGCTGTAACAAATACCACTTTTCGGCTCTTGAGATTCAGTAGTGAACCACATTAAACATTAAATAATACCCTCCGGTATCTAGTATGCTCCAAAGATTTTTCACTAGCTAGAAGCCACTAAATAGCTATGATAGCTATTGTAGCTTAATCAAGTTGGCAATAGTAAGGTGAACTGAAGGGTGAAGGTTATGCTTACAAGTGGAAAACCCACAAATATATATATCACAAAAGAAATATCTAAATAGCAAAAAACTGTAAGTATAGCTCTCACTGACATTCTGCAAAGGGTTGTTAAAAGAAAACACTTCAAATTAAAACAAGATTTGATGTAATGTGTGTCAAAAGCTAAATGCAGTTGTCGTGGATGCACAGCTTTTAAAAGTAGTTGTTCGTCTTTACCAGGCATTTAAAAAAAATAACAAACTACGTCAACATAACTTATTTATGTCATCCTAGCACCGACTGTATATTAAAGATGGAGGTACCCACCGTTGCATAACCCATTGGTTTGTCCTGTTGAGGTCAGCGTCGCCATTTTTATTTTTAGAGACACAGAAGGGCACTGCACACTCGCAGGATAACCACGCCCTTAAGCACAGTCTGAGCTGTAATGGATTTACTGAGAGTGTAATTCTGCCAGTTGATTAATAAATGTGGTCACCAGGGAAGCATCGCAAATGATCAGTGTAAATTACACCTCTAGTCTTGTCTGTCTGTGTATAGTTCTGTAACAAGGAAATAAATGGCATAATAAATTCAGGTTGTCATATACAATGTAGCATGTTACCAGCTAAATGTTTAAACTTGATGCCCAACACAAGCGAGCATAAGGATATGAAATAAAATGAATTAAACCATAGCTTTGAAATTAGTACACAGGAGCACTAATGAGATCTCACTGATATATAACTCTAATATATAGTTCTTGCCCTCTGTACATCTATAGAAAGCAAAAGCAAAGAGAAATATTGCCTAAGCTGTTCAAGTAGCAGTAGTTCAACTCGCTCAGTAAATGTCGACATTTACAAGGTTATAAGCCGGAATTAAACCATCTGATGACACCATTATATAAACCAGCAATCACAGACAAGCAGCAAAGTTGGACAAGGTTACCTTGTAACAAACGCACTATAAACAATGAGGTAACTTAACAACAGTTCCTGGACTTACTCAGTGGCTAGCTGCACGCACACACGGCTGACAAAGAAAGCATGCAAACACAAACTCTGAATAATGATTCACAGTCCATCAGGAGCACATTTTTTCCTCTGCTTTTGCACACTAGCCACAAGCAGTCTCCTCCGTGCCAGCAGGGAGTGTTCTGATTGGCCGCTCCTGAGCAGCCAGTTTAGTATATCTTAGGATGCTGTCCTTCGCCACAAACTGGTTCATGTAACTCTGCTTTGGACCCATTATTTGCAAACTGAAAACTAGCAATAGCAATGACACCATAAATTCGTCTAGAAAATGTTTGCTGAAGTTATAAATCGCATAAGCAATAAAGTTATTTTCCCTATATAACCAAACTTCTTTTCCTACAAGGGGAGTTGCCCCCTGCTGGCTATTAGATAAATGGAGGTGTAAGACATGTAGAGGCTTCAGACTGCTTAGTATTATTGCTGAATAAGATTACTCGCTCAGATTAGTTGTCTGCACAATATGCTAGGAAAGGGGAGAGTACATACGCTCACACAAGGGATTCATTATTAAAAAAAGTGTTATATAGTGTACAAATGTAATGCTGTCTGTTGCTAAGCCCTTCCTGTTCTTCCCTCTCACTGCAGCAGCTCTGCTAATGAACCTACATTACTCCTTTAATAGAAATCCGTGTCTGCTAGCCAGCAAAACTCCACTCAGACGCTCATGTGCACAAAATAGCACCATGTTTATACATCGGTTTGCAGGCTCAGATGCACATGCAAGGCGAGGCTGCTGCAGATGACGTGTCATGCGTGGAGGACACACGGGTCCAGTTTAGGCACAGATTTTATTCTAAATGAAGCAGTAGTTTGTGAATTATTGAAACACTTGTCCTCTTTTCTTCCTTCTCCATCTCTCTCTCCCCTTTCCTTCTTTAGATCTTTTATAGCTCTGTGTTCCTTTTTCTCACATACACTCCTATGTTCCGCTGTCCTTCCTTCTTTTTTTTCAGTCCCTCTCTTCGGTTCTCTTCTATTAAATAAGCAGGGAGGAGAATCAGATTGATTTGTGAAGCAGTAGTTCTGTTTTTGTGTGTGTGCACTTGTGTGGTTGGAGGGATGTTGGTTAATCCGATGTTGTCCTTGGGGACAGATTTGGCCCATATTACAGCCCGCTATTACAGTGTCAGGAATCTCCTGTGCATTGAGACAGTCATTATTTACTGCCGTTCTTCGTCCCAACTCTCCCACTAGCATTTTTATTATACAGCTCCACCCTGCTCTGCAATTGCACGCACACAGAGCCACAGTAGGACGGTCTACGACAAAATACATTTACATGCATACACTGGGGCCGTTCAGTATTGTTGAGCAGTTATTTGCACAGTTACTCATTTTTTATTATTATTTTTTTAGTGGCGAAAAATATTTCTTTATCACACTTTGCATTGCCACGTAAAAAGGATGCTGCTTCTTCACCTCTCTGCATCAAAATAAAATTGGCACTCCTCATTCACATTATTTGAGCGCAGCTCTTTGAGGAAGAACAGCTACTTTTGGCTGCTCATTTATTCACGAGGGGTCGCCACAGCAGGTCGCTCCACACGTTTGATAAGAAGAAAAAAGAAGTTCCAAAACTTGAGATAAAACTCAATCAGAAAGGCGTTGCTTTCATTTTTACATTGTGCTAATTAAATTTTATAAATTAATCATTGCAGACAAATGATATAAAGTCTTTCACACCATTTGTTATACCTGCATGATGTGACTAAAACTCACAGCAGAGTATTCTAAAGCTGTGAGATCCCTCTTTTATTCCCCTGCAACGTTTTGCATACAGCACAGATTTTGCCACTTTGGAAAAGTTGACCGTTTTCCTGAAGCCTTTGTTGCTCAACATGTTTACTGGCCAAATGGAATACGATTGGATATGCTGATGTGCTGCACAGACTTGCACTTATACTGAGTTAATGTTGGAAGATTCATGTTAGCAACCACTGCATTGTTTGTGTTGTCTTCATGCATTCATTATACATTAAGATAAGATAAGATAGCCTTTATTAGTCCCATAGCTGGGAATTTCACGTTGTTGTGGCAGCAGAGTGGACAGGGCAGGAATAAATTATGCAGTTTGTCGTGTGTTTCCAGGTAGTTTGATTTGTGTTGCTTTGTGGTACAAACACTTGTATTTCCAAACAATGGATGATGACTTCGAGGAATAAGCTCTCTGTCTTCTGCTGTGCCAGGAAAACGGTTATTTTTGTTGCATATCTGTCTTTTAATTTAGTGCAGCGATGTCAAACTCATTATACACGCTGGGTTTTTCTACTTGATAAAAAAATGCTGATGTAGTAAATGAAAGAAATGTGGCAACAGAACTCTTCGGACTTAAATTGTAAGAATAAATATGTAAAATTACAGAAGAAGAAAAAGAGAAAGTTTCTGTTAATTCACAAAAAAACCTTCTCTTGTTTTATTTTACCCTATACTTATTGTAAAAGAAAACCTATAGTAGATCATAAACAAACAGGAACCTTTCTGTCATCTAATAGTTTATATATTACTTAATTACTTTGGTGTAGGATGATTGGCCATAGGGGACGTCTTTATCAATAGAAGAAGTTGCTGGGCTGATTCTGGCCCCTGGGCCTTGTGTTTGACACCTGTGATTTGGTGTTACCAGAGTAGTCCTTTGCCGGGAACAGCTGTGATTGGCAGATTCAGACATGTGGTCAAGTGCCAATTTAGAGAGCGCTTGATTTGCTTTGTGTTTTAAATAGCATGGCTTGCTTTTCAAATACTGCTCGGTCGTGCTCATTTAATTGTGACAGGCCAAAATCATGATCGAGATTAAAACTCGATTAACGTTGCAGCCCTGTGTGACAAATGCTATTTACAGCAAAGGAACAACTCTGGGAATTTAATATATAAAAAGCGCCATCACGCTAACCAGATAACCAGGTACACCGCTACTGTCCTGTATATCACTGCAGATAAACTCAGCTGTCACATCTACTGTACTGCAGGAATAGGTGGGAAAATACATTACATATATTCTTTCCTCACCCTCATCGTTTATCATCCAGAGCTTATCTTTTTTAATGGCTGTGGCCTCTCTTTCTCTCTCTGGCTGTCACACAAACTTCCAGATAAAAGATCCTGACTTGGGACGTTTGTGAGATGATTGCCTGGACAGCAAATGTGCTTTTTGTCTCCACAGATTTGGTCTCATGTGACATGCATCATATATAAGTATGTTAGGTGGATAATGCAGTGAAGCATCGGCAGTGAGTTGGGTGTATCGATGCTGTTTTGAGATGATGGAAGGTCTACTGACAACCAGCGGGGCTTCTTTGTTTAACGTGTCACATAGCAACGACTGTGGCCTTTTGCTGAGGTTACAACTTCAGAGAAAAAAAAAAACCTCTCACTCTGACTACCATGCTTTATTTATTTATTTCTGCAGATCAGTAGAGAGAAACTGATATAACTGGTCTGAAAGATGGAGCTGGGTAGTGACCTGGCAAGTATATTAATAGAAAAGTATTTCTTCATTCATTAACTACGCAAATATACAGAAATAAAAACCTAATGTTGAGGTTTGTTACTTTTGCTTTTTAAATATTTTTAATTTGAATAAGTGGATATCTATTTTAGCACAAAATAATTAATTTGGATGTTATAAATTTAACTAAAGCAGGTGTTCAAAAATAATCAAATAAAAGTGACACTTTATACACCCAAACAATCAATGAATTAATCAAGCAATCAGCAGATTTATTCCAATTATGCACTGTTTTTCAATGAAATTTGCCGTTTAAAAGAATTTACCTGAGTACGTCAGTTATGCAGTTATTAGGCTGCTTTTTCTTCTCTCCCTCTCTGTCTTTGTGTCTTTTTCACCATCATTGATTCCTCTGTTCTTTCTGCTCTTCAATATTGATACGAGCTATCATTGGTCCAGTTATTTCTAAAATCCCTCCCTGCTGTTTTTTCATTGGCTTAGGTTCTACTGTAAAATTCAGATAGAACCCAGAGCACCAAGATATTCTCTGTTGTGACACCGTAACAGAGCCCAAAAGAAAGCTCTTTCAGCTGATACGATGTCTTTACATGCACACAAGTATGTTGTGTTTTTGACTCTCTAGTTCTTTTTATTTTCTTTCCCTCCCTATTGATATTGTGGCCAAAGGCTCTTTCCCATAACCTTTTCAGACCTGTGTGTATGTGTGTGCAATTCTGCACAGAAGTCTTAAATAAGAGACAGATTGAAAGGCATGTAAGCCTCGCACATACAGCCACTTGCGTGAGCATACAGATACAGTTGTACTGTTCAAGCCTCATTACACGATCCCAAGGGATTTGTGTAGGAGATATTTCCTGTTTGGGGTTAGGGAGCGAAGGGAAGTAGTGAGGATGAAATATGATGTAACAACAGTGGTGGTCTTCCTGTGTACTCTACTAGAACCAGGGTGTTACCCAGATTTTAGTCTTCCATGGTCATTGCATGTGTAGAGCTGCCATTAGCGCGGTGCAGTTGGTAATCCTGGGGCAAACAAACAGGAAATAGTGGTATGACTCACAAACTGCAGATAAATTTAAGTGGCAACACTGTAAATGTAGGCTCATGTGTAGCTGGCACGCGTCACTGTTTTAATGGTAAAACGTTTGAAATTGACTGGGGTGGGAAAAGTATTTCACATAATCCAATTAGCAATGTGTATGATGTTTTTGGGTTGTTTTTTTTTTCTTCAAAAAAAGGATAAACCGTCAATGTGACATCTGATTTCGCTCCCCCCAGCAGCAATGTATTGATGTTGTATACAATTATTCACATTCAGCTAAAAAGTACATGCAGGGTCAGTAGTTTGTAGGGCCTAACTACTCCTTAGATTTCCCTTCTTCCGAGTCTAGTTTTAAACTGGGCTTGCTGCTTATCTGAACACATAAAGAACTGGATTTGATTTTTGCTCATGCAGCTGGCTGTCGACCACCAATACTCCACTACTGTTGGAAGTCATTTTATTTTGGAAGGGCTTGAATGTTGATTTTGGTAAAATATCCTTTTACATGGAATTTGTGAGATTTTATGAATGAAATTCACCGACCACGTGGCAACACTCAGCCACTATGGAAAAATGTATATTTCCTGACTGGTTGGTGAGGGGCTACTGGAAGTTGGTAGCTGTTGCTTGCAGTCACTGGGTGAAATTGATTGCAGAGGGGGTGCTGCACCAAAAATCTCCTTGTGATTGCTTTGGTCACATAAACATGGCGACCTCCAGCAACCGCTTGCAATCATTCAGAGAATACTTATGTTTCCCTAGCAACCGGTTGCTACCAGGTGGTCACCAGCTGGCTTCTGGGGTCTCACCTGATTACTAGGATAAAAAGAATTTACACCTGAACCTTTAAAAGTCATTAAAATATTCATCCTGATTTGTGCTGATTTTCAAACCTGTTCTTTTTAATTCTGCTGTTTAATAATCAACAATTTTCATTTGTCCGTATGATGTGCCCAAGATATTTATTAAATAAATAAATACAAATTCACTATTTAACTGCAAAGCCCCTGCATGTTTCAGATCAACTGTAGTCATGTAGCAAAATAACCCACACCCATGAATTTTGTGAATATTTGAAGTTTAACTTTTAAAAACAGGAACTGCCTCTTAATCTTTTCACTGTTTCTCTAATGCTAACATCAAGTTGTAGAAGCATCACATCAAGTTTTATGTTCAGTACATAATTACTTGCAGTGAATTAGGTTTTAGTAGAAAGACTGGGTTCACTGCAGAAGGCAGGATGTAAGCTCCACTGATTTCCTTTAGAGGTGTCAAGTCGTGTGCTAAAAACAGAGGCAATGTAACACCTCGCTTGCTGTGTGGATCTTACACATTCACCTTGAGACAAAATAGAGGAACACCCACACCCGTGTGCACACTATCACATACGCAAGATGTCAACAATGATCACTTCATGTACACAAAACAAACTAAAAGTTGAACGGTGTGACAAATCAAACAAATAGCACTGTAGTTCAACGAGTTGGGATTGCTTTTGAATGCGAATAGAGGCGTTCACTTCTCCTACATATGTGGATGTATGATTGTCCGGGATTGCTGGCTTTATTGTAGAATTTGGTCAGCTGATCAGCTGCAGCTCCTGAGGAGCATAGAGGGCAAGTTGGTAACTGGTAATTTTAGTGGCTGGTAATTTTTATAAGCATCTCACACCTGCTATACCCTGTAGGGACAATGCTTTGCTATCACATGTGTAACTCTGATATATGCAGGGCGGAAAAAAAAGTAACACCAGTCACCTTAAAATAGACTAGAAAGCCATGCTTTTGCTCTCCATAGCAACAGTTGAGCACTGACTCGCAGTTGATGGAGTGGGCTCTCTCAGCACCGTATTCACTCTGTGTGCATTTGTGTTTGCATGTGAGTGCGCTGTATGTCTTCCTGTGAGTGTGTCTCTTGTTTATTTGCGGACGAAGCGTTCCAAGACGTTGTTTGTTTGGTTGACTCCATCACTGTGGAAACCCAGAACTAGGAGTAAAACAGTGAGACTTTGTCTCCTGCTAAGCCCGATAATGAAGTCCGCGCTGTCTCTTGTCGGCTGTGAAACCCCTAGAGGACATCACCACACAGTCTGTATACAATTATTTATGCTCCTATTTCTGCAGTAACACATTTGTAGTATTAATGAGAATGAACAAAGTATGAATCTTAATCAGTCTCGCTTTGCAAAACCTGCTCTATAAGCACTATGTACAGGACTGCACTCAGTTACCTTCCTTTAATCAGTCATGTACGTGCACCCAGGAAACTAACTACTGTAGATGATGCTGTATCTATTTGTAGCTCCAGGGCGGACACAAACACACAGAAAAGGGTGTGCACAGACACACGCACACATACAGTGTGTAGCGTCAGGCACAATATGGGGTTGCATCTCTCCAGATGGCGGGAGCCGCCCACACACTGCCAGTTGTTATACAATATGCATTGTATAACAGCACAGAGCAACAGGCACCCTCCCTGAAACAACACACACGAACACACATGGAGACACACAAACATGTGCATCCCTGTACACATACAGGCAGTAAACACATAGAATCCACACAGACATGCACTTGTTTACATAGAAACACGTGACATTTTTTGTTGTTGTTGTTGTGCTTGGAGACTATTTTTTTTTTGGCACATGCTATTTTAGATGCATAAGTGCTTGCGATTCAGTCGCAAGCTCCCAGCAAGCTACTTAGATACCTTGATCAGTCTGCAAGACAGCTGGCCAGATAGCCATCCAGTGAGACCGTTAATAAATGTGTCTGTTAGCCAGTCGTACAGCTGTGCACAGAGTCACACAGCTGTTCAGTTGACCAGGCTGTCAGCCATTCAGCCAGCTGTGCAGTCAATCAGCCAGACACGTTTTAGCCAGTGAACGGTGGGATGTGCTTGCATGCATTAAGTTAGAGTAAGTTATTTAAATGGCTTTTTATGTTTAGAGGCTTGCTTTCTACAGATAATTAGACTTCTGATGCATTTTAGATCACAACTGACAGCAAATTACATGAACCAACAGAACAAGTAAGTTACTCAGTAATTTCAGATTGTTAACACAGGATCGCTGATACAGAACATTAAACATGTGGCCTTGTTAACAGTGCTCTAGATTCAGACTGCTGCTTGGCACAAAACCATCTAGACGCATGCAAGAGACATGGAGTAAGCACTGATTCTGTTCCTGTTATTCTGTTCTGTTGTCCTTTTTATCTGTATTTTAGTCTTCGCACAACCGGCTTCTCTGTTTTGTCTCAGCATCACTTTGTTTACTTTACGTCTGTGATGGTGGAAGACGCCACCGCTCGCCATGTCTGTCCATCTTTTCTTTCTTTCTTCCTTCCTTTCATGTCTTACACCAGTCTATCCATATCTACTCAGTAATAGATGCTGAGGAATGTAACCTTTTCACCCAGCTTCCTCATGTAGACATTGAACAGGTGTGTGGGGGTGGTTGCACGTGTGTGTGTCTGTGTGTGCGTACACGCCTAAGTGTGTGTGTCTTGACCTTTTGTCAAGCACATTCCATTCTTTCGTGGCACGCTGTTGATTCGGCTCTGCACGTTTCACAGCCCTGATCCGTGCTGACGATTTTTCTTATCGTGAGCGACTAGTGTGTATTCGACTGATGTCATCTTTAATCTTAATGTCACTGAACACTTTTTAGGTACTTAAACTAGAGAGTTGTGAGGGAAAAAGAGCAAGAAGTGTCACATTTAGTTTTTTTTCTTATATCTTATACCTCTTAATACTTCTGCTACCTTTTTCCACCTTTACAACTACAGTCACTTGTTGCACTGCAGACTCAGGTTTATATGTAAAACATAAAACTCAAACTGCAACTACATACGAGTGTGCAGCTGAAATTTAGTTCATAAAAGTTTTCGAACATAGCTATTTTACTTTTATTAAATTTGATATTTTAAGCAATACTGAAATACTTCTCACAAGCTTATTTTTTCCCTTCCACCTTACTTCTCCTACTATCCCTCCTCATCTGCTAACCTGATTCACTTTCCCTGTTTTTCTTTGTCTCTCCACTCCCCCGGCTGGTGCTTCTCTCTCTCTCTAAGTGCATTAAGAGGGTCATATTGAAAAGGTATTATAAAGGCTCTTTGAGAGTCAACCAGTGTGCCCTTGCAATCATATGACTTCATTACAGTTTATTCACACTGACACACATAAACACTTGCTGCACAGCTGCAGTTAAAACACATTTTATCTCTGTCTGTATTTGTGCCTGTGTGTATACCAGCTTGCGTGTGTGTGTGTTTCTTATTTTTTTTAATGCGAGCAAGCCCAAAGCACCATGTGATGATGTAACGAGACACTGAGCAGAGCAAACAGTGGAATCCCCTAAACACACAAAAACACACACACACACATGCGCGCGCAGGCATGCATGCACACACACACACACACACGCACACACACATGTATGTACATATACTGAAGTTGTTGAACTAAAAGTGAATGGAGCATATAGAAAAGTCCCTCCAGTCAAACACTTGAGTTTTTCCTTCATTGAGTTTCCTGCAGTAAATTGTTGTAGTGGCTCCCCTCTGTGCTCTCGCCTTCAGCCCATACACACACGCGCGCACACACTCACACACACACACAGTGGAAACTCTCTTGCATTCACTCTTTGCTCTGTCTCTGGGTGTTTTTCTGCCCAGCACCATAAGTCTGAATGACAGCATTGTCAGCTTTATGATCGCCCTGTTTGTGCTCAAAGGGCGTGTGTACGAGCGTGTTGGGAGAGTTTATGACTATAACTGGGATTACCTCACCTAACGACTCAAAGGCAGACGGTGAAGAAAGTCGCCCTCGGTGGAAGGTGCGCTGGGCTGATACAGAAAGGTGGGAGGAAGGTGAGAGTGCGTTCCAAAAAAAAAAAAGAAGGGGCTGGGCGAAAAAGAAAGTGGATTGAGGGACAACCACGGGGAGGAGGGAAGGAAGGGAGATATTTATACTCAGAGTGAGATAAGAAAGGGAACATTTAGACAAGAAGTCAGTTGGAGGAGATAAAGAGAGAGAGTAAAAGAGCTAAGAAATGAGAAGATGACTATGCGCTGTCTCGTTCTGACAAGAATCATAGATTTAGTAGGTAAATGAGGCATAATTACATGTAATAGTGTTAACTCTGGATTTGGTTATTTTGTATGTAGTATGATATTGAGAGGAGATGGATCAAAAGAAGTGAAGAAACTGAGAGAGCTTTGCATATAAAAGGAGGGGATTTCACATAGAGCGAGCCTGTGTGGGTGTACATTATGTTTATGAACTCAATAAAATATCCCCACTGTCCCAGCGAAGAGGACAGAATGCACCCACTCATGCACAGTGGTGTTCACACACTCAGAGGTCCATAAACTAAGAGCGAGTGGCAGGCAGCCATGATGACCTGCCATCAGCCAGCGCCCAGTCATGATAATGATATCATCCTCTCTGTCCCTCTCCGTCTCACACAGACACACACACGGACACCAGTTATAGCATCACATATTTATATAAGAAGGAGCTGCAGGTGGAGACATCTGTGCATTTCACAGTAGAGCCTTTCATGTGTAGGGCTTTAATAGGATAACAACTGTAAATGTGCTCTGATCAAGTGTTGCAAACAGTGCATCTTAAAAGGATGTGTGGTTTTATTATCGGCCACTTGGTAAGTGCTCGCTGCTATCCTCTTGAGTCAGTCTTTCACTCTCTTTAAATTTAGTTAGTGCTTGTTTCAGTCAGGCATACATGGGAACCATTTGGCTTGACTTCTTTTATATACTGTGAGATGGTTCCTGCTGACAGCGCAGTGCTAACATTGCGAGACAGTTCACGCTCATATTCACACCTTTTTTTAAGCCATTTTAGAGCCATCAGTTAGCATGAGAGGCATGTGTTTCCACTGTAGGACAGTGCTGGAGCATTATGCAATATATTTTGTATTACTTTAAAAAGGTAACACACAATGAGACTAGACAAAATGGGGAGAACATGTATATCTGGTCGCCTTTCTACATTTTGAAAGTGTAAAGATGGAGTATTACAGCTGAATTTAGCTGCCTCTTGGATGCTAAAGTGAGTAAAAACACCTGTTCCACTCACTATAACGATGTCTTAAATGATATGTTGTATTTTGTAGTTATGCCTGTTGTGTTTATAGCTATACTATACCCTACAGTGTATATATTTCACAATGCCTTGTTTAGTAAAGTCATCTTCAACTAATGGTCGCTAACCGAACATCGTATAGCATTGTGAATTGGAGAGATAAAGGAAAGATGGGAGAGGTAAAAGAGAGCTGCAAATCACAGTATAAATACAAGGTATTTGTGTTGGGAAAATAAACTCACTACTATCATACAGTGGTCCTTCGTTTATCGCGAGAGTTACGTTCTAAAAATAACCCGCGAGAAGGTGAAATCCGCAAATTAGTCAGCTTTATTTTTTACAGTTATTATAGATGTTTTAAGGCTCTAAAACCCGTCACTACACACTTCATACACTTTTCTCAGACAGGCATGAACATTTTCACACTTTTCTCTCTTGTTTAAACACTCCCAAAGTTCAAACCTTTGTAGAAAAATAAGTCCAGTATTATAGAATGAGACCAAAGATCAAACCCTGTTTTCAGGTCTAGAACATGGGAATAGAGCAGCTGCGAGAGAATTCAACTTTAATGAATCAATGGTACGGAGGAAGCAAGAAGAATGAGTTGAAGTTTGACTTATCTGACTGTTTTGTTTCGCTTAATGCGCCTTATAATGCAGTGTGCCTTATGGTCCCAAAAATATGGTAACTTCTACCTTCCTTAAGCAAGTCCAGAAGTCCAACTTTTTGTGCGATGGTTAGCACTTACTGTAGAGAGAGGGATTTCATGTATTATAGTCTGTGTCTGTGTTTGTATGTGTTTGTTTCTTTGCCCACTGGCTCCTCCCACAAGATCAGTTGAACAACCACGCCTGGGACACCAGTGTGTCTTAGATCCCTGAATGTTCTTGTCATTATCATCATGTCATCACCTAGCATCAGGCTGAAATAACCTACTTTAGGCTTTCATGCACGTATAATGCCTTATAAAAGCATCATGTCATTTTTATTACATGATGATAACATCAAAATTATATCCACAAAATTTCGGTAATGTAGGTTTAATTATGATGCCATCAGGTTGCCTGGAAACCGTCCAGCAGTCGGCAAAAGTTCCTTGCCTTTTTTGCAATTATAACACCATATGAAAGCATCCTGCCATTTAATTTAATAAGAATTACATTTCATTTATATCTACTAAATCTGAATTACACAGGATATTTTATAATGTCCTCACGTTTTCTAGCAGACACATAGCAACATGCTAATTAGCACTTTTTTGCATTCATGGATAGAACACTTTGTAAAAGCATCGTATCATTTTCGTTAGATGGCCAATAACAAGATCAATTTCCAGAATAGTTTAATCAGTGAAATGAACGACTGGGCCCATAAACTCGTCAGGACCAAAACGTTCCCCGCAGCCTCAAGTATCGCCCCCTGCTGCCCATTAAAAAGAATGCAGGTTTAAAGCACCTCCACGTTTACTTCACTTCTCCGACCTGGTAGCTAGTTTCACTTTTTATGTTGTCTCTGATTAAGACAAGTACCTCTGAAACACATCCAGACCACACGGCCACCTGTGAACATGTGATGTGTGACTGGGCTGATGTGTAATGGCGAGCAGCGTCATACCTTTACTGCCAAATCAAGGAGGTTAAGTGACAGTCCCACGAGCAGTGTCAGGAAGTGTGGGTACAGTCTCCAATGTAAATATAACAGAGTACTCAAAAACAGCTGGGTTATTAATCAATGTGAAACACACACACACACACACACACACACACACACACACACACACACACACACACACACACACAAGTTAAAGGACTGTCGCACTCATTAACGTAGCTTTGTTCTGCTTCATTCAGTTTTAAATGCAGGTAGTGTATCTGGTACTAACTCTGTGTTCTTAGACCACAGTAACAAAGCAACAGCCTGTTTTCTGGCTTGTTCTCATATTTATCTTTTTTATTGTCTCGGCTTTTCTGGCTTCATTGCCCTTCTCTGTTTTTCCCGTCTAGTTTATATTGATTTATGTTGTGTCTTTTTAATAGTTCTTTTTATTTGCTTATTCTTTTATGCCCTTGTAGGTGCTAACATCAACATGTATTAAAATCCTTCCCGAAGTCCTGTTAAAACCTAGTTAAGTTTTAAATATGTGACAGCTCAGCAGGTGCAGCGGGAAAATCTTTGGCTCCTTTAGGTTATTTGTTCAGTTACTTAAAGCGTGCGCCGCACTGTCACCGCCAACATGCTGTAGGTTACGTAGTATGAATGGTAAGGCCTTGTCATTTGTGTCAAACATCCCTCAAGTGCTCCTTTGACAAGTGTTCACAGGCCATACATGTTACGTTGTGTAATTTGCAAGCGCGGCTTGTGAATGGTGGGCGATGGCAGATAGACGAAAGTGGGTAGGTCAAATAAGGAGAGGATGCGTAGAGCCGACAGCCAGCGTGAGAGACGAGTGACAGATTTCGAATGACAACAATAAAAATACAGCGAGGTGGGAGGATGAGAGACAAGGGGGCGGTTTGTGAAAAGAAAAAGAAAGAGGGAAAAAAAAGAGCCAGACAAAGAGAAATTGCGGGCGGGTGGAAGAGGACTGAAGAGAAACAGAGTTAACAAGGCATGCAAGAATATTATTTCCCCAGACCAAGCAGCCGCATTAACAACCACGGCAAATAATGAGTCCAACTTTATCAGCCATGCAGATAAGTGATAAAGCCTTACGTGTACAGCAGCGCACATTTTCATGCTGCTGCTGCTGCTGCTGCTGCTGCTGCGAGACTCATCTTCTGTGCGAAGCTGTGAGAAGGAATACAGCGATGCTAGATTAGAATTTTCTCCCAGGGCAAAAATGAAGGAGCAGGAGGAGGCATGTGTCTTCATTGTGTTGTCTTTATTTTCTGTCGCGTTTTCAGTCAAAGATAAGAAAATATTTGACAAGTGAAATAATACTGCTAGTGAAGATGTCAAGCACTCGGCATAAAGACTGAACACTGGTGTTTAATGAGAAAACAGTGGTAAAAAACAACAAGAAAAGGGGGCATTTACTGGAGACCGACAAGGATATTACTACACAGTACACACAGCCCATGCTTTGTATGACACTGCATTACGTTTGGTGAAATTCTGTCACAGTTTGAGTTCGGAGCTCTTTACCTGCTTCGCTTTTTTCCTTTGCTAAATTTACATATGACAAAATTGTTAACTGATTTTTGCAAAAATACCTAGACTTCCAGTTGTTCGCTTGAAGACGGTGTATCTAATTTCTTCCTCTTTCCTTTCATGTCAAAGGTTCTTCTCTGCCTGACTCAGCCACTTTTCTTTCCCTTCATCTGTCTGTCTGATATTTCTGTGTATCATTACTTTGGTTCAGAGGAGGCTTGTGCAGAGCTTGTCTCCCAGCTGAGTGTGTGTGTGTGTGTGTGTGTGTGTGTGTGTGTGTGTGTGTGTGTGTGTGTGTGTGTGTGTGTGTGTGTATGTGTGTGTCCCACCAGTATTGGTAGCAGTCTCTCAGGAGTGCTGCATTAGTCTTTGAAGATCTTAGAATAAAAGAGAGCGAGAGGGAGGGAGAGAGAGAGACTCAGACGAGGTCCTCGTTCTTTTATCATATTCTGCCACAACTCGGTTTCTTTATTTCTTCGTTTGTGTTTCGCCTCTGTCTTCTATTCACTCCCTCTGTTATCACCCCACCCCTATCTGTCGGAGCGTTTTTTTCTCCCCCTCCTGTCTTTATTTTATCTGCTTCACAGTCAAAGACGCTCTGTTTTCATTCTGCAGCAGTGCAGAGCGTTTGAGACTCGGTTCAACTACTTGTGATATTTTTACTTCAGTTGCAGACACAAATCGAGTTTAGGTTGCCGTCCACGTTATTAAACATTCATTGATAAAATGTGACCCACCGCATAAGCAGTAACTTAATCCGCAGCGCATTTAGGCTGATGCATTTCTTTTGAAAGAAAAGAAATAGGGAATGATTTCTCATTCAATAAGAGGCGAATTACTCTTACATTAACTTGTGACCTTTCTTTATGAGATGGTCAGATGAGTCCGCACTGCTGCCCTAATCTGCTTAATTTTTCATTTTGTAACATGTGACCTCAGCAGGAACACTCTGCTAGTCAGGTGATTGACTCAGTGAGCACCTGAGGCATACCATACACATATATCGTGCAGTTTAACACCCTTCACATGTATAATTTAGCCACAATAAATAGTCATTAAGTCAAAGACATGAGGTAAGAAAAATAAACAGGATTTTCACTGTAATCTAAATGGAAATCTACCAAACTGAATGTGTAATGTTTTTTGCAGTTTTGCTTGTATATACAGCGAATACGGGTTCAGCTGTGATTAAGCCAGAGGTCTCCACCTCCAATCAACAACAGCTACTGTCCTGCACAGCTGAATCAAATGGTTGAATTACCTCTTCAGCATGGCATCAAATTTGGCAAAGGCCCAGTAACAACATTTGATTTAAGTGTGTTAGAATAAGGATCCATCTAAAAGCTCCAGGACAGTAGCACTCGAAGACTGGAGTTGGAGACCCCTGGATTAAGCCAACATAGAAGTGCCAAAAACTGCAGTTCCTCAAGTTGGCCACTTGGGGTAACTTCAAAAAGAGTTCTTATAGACACCAGTAATAAGCAGATTTCCCTCTTTTGACTACTATAGATGGATATGATTTTTATTGTTTTTTTTACCCGTTCATATTATTAGAATTCTGCTTAGACAAGTAGGTGCTGCGAGCCACGGGTGTGTAAGGTTACACTTATTTTAATTTGAGTTGCTCACTTGGACCTCGTCTGTGTTTTTGTGATATTAGCTGATGGCAGAACATAGCAAACAGAGCAAGATGTCAGCAGTCACAAATACTAGAAGGGAGGTTTCAAAACTGGAGTTCACAAACCAGTAGGCAATGTCATAGTTGCTACTTCCATCCTTTATATACAGTTTTTCACTCTTGGTTGCAATACAGTGTAGCTTATCTTAAATCACACCCCCTACACTCTGATATAATGCAAATTTCCTTGGATGTTCACAGGTGTCTACAGTTAATGTTTAGAGCTGTGATAGAGGGAACTTTCTGTGATTTTTTTTTTTTTTTTTTTCCCCATAGCTTTAAAATATTGCGGTTTTGTTTATTTGCTCCCATGAGCTTGTTTTTAATTATTCCTGTAAGGTTTTTAGGCTCCTCGTGGTGTTTGAAGAGCTCTGAAGAGCTCTAGTTGCACAGGCGACATCAGAGATGGTTGAGCCACGATTGTTTAGTGTTTTTTTTGTGACGTGATGGTAGTATTGTGTCTCCTTCTTCTGCTTCTCAATGGGAGGTCATCTGAGTAGCATGAGTACGTGTGTGTGTGTGTGTGTGTGTGTGTGTGTGTGTGTGTGTGTGTGTGTGTGTGTGTGTGTGTGTGTGTGTGTGTGTGTGTGTGTGTGTGTGTGTGTGTGTGTGTGTGTGTGTGTGTGAGATTGATAACCTGATAGGGCAGGGAGTGAGGTTGAATGGACTATCTGCTTACAAGTGCTACCTAGAAAGAGAGAAAAGGTTCATAGAGAATAAACTGTATCTGATGAGATTATGAGTATATAATTACCAAAACAGACTAAAGATGTAATTCTGTAATTATGTAAATGAAGCTGCTCCAGAGCAGGTTTCAATAAAAATATAGACACAGATATCTGCTGTTCTTCATTGTCCATAAATTAGGATTGAAAACAGTCCTGTAAGTGTTTGTGTGTCTGTACCTATATTTTTACATCTTATGTATATGGATATGTGGATTTATGGATGGTCTCCATTTTATCAATTACTGCTATTGCTTAGTCAGTTATTAATAAATAATAATTGTTGTGACAGCAGGCAATTACGTTACAAACTTGCCTTTTCAACAAATGGCTAATGTATCCTTCCTATTTATCATTTTACACGAGCTGCATGACACAAACACACACACACGCACGCACACACGCGCAGGCACACGGAGTGGTAAGGTCCAGCTGCCTAGCTGGCGGGCACTGAGCTCGCAGCAGTCGACCATAACAGCCCTTTCTCCATCAATCAACGATAGAGTGCTCGGCTATAGTAATGATGTCATCACACTCACACAAACACGTGCACACGCATAGACCACTCACCACACACTTATCTCATCCTCTTTGTTTTGACCTTGAGTTGCTGGTAGATGTGTGTGCCTGCGGTTGTCTCAGTGTGTGCAGAGTGCAAAAGGAATGAGTTTTTTTTTGTCACTGCTTTGCAAAGATAGCAGGCGAGGATGCAATCTGTTTCTGATATCAGGTACATAAATCTTGCACACATCAAGTATATTACAAATGCACGCACAGACACACACACGCACATGCGGGCGCGCACACACACACAGTCCCAGACAGACCATTACAAATGTTTTTCAATTGCAACTGAAGTCAAGGTTGTCTGAGTGTGTGTATGTGCGTGTGTGTGTTTAATTTCTTCTTTTCTCTGAAATGCTCTGCAGCACACTCATGTGGTTACATAGAATCAGACATTTAATTTAATTGTATACACTGCATGCATGGATTCAACCTGGAAATATACACTGGCTTATTTGGCTGGCTAAACTTTGCTAGTACCAGTGTGAACCCCCTTTACCGTTAGAGCCATTAATTTGTGAATGGCGCAGATTCAACGAGGTGCTGGAAACATTCCTCAGATTTTGGTCAGTTTTGGTTGACTTGAGAACATCACACAGATGCTGCAAATTAGTTGGCTGCACATCCATGGTGGGAATCTCCTGAATCACCAAATCCCAAAGGTGCTCTCTTGGATTCAGATCTGGTGACTGTGCCATTTGAATACACTGAACTCATTGTCATGACCAAGAAACCAATTTAAGACATGTTATTCTTGAGGATGACACATGTATGTATACTTACACTGACACATGCACAGATCTTCTAAGTCCAGTTGTGCCTCTGCCAGGCTCTGAGGCAGGGGGCCAGCACGGTGAGGTGAAGAAAGTGGCAAGAACACTAACTGGCAAATCAGGGGCCAATTAAAAATGCTCAATGCTGTGTGTGTGTGTGTGTGTGTGTGTGTGTGTGTGTGTGTGTGTGTGTGTGTGTGTGTGTGCGTGTGTGTATGTGTGTGTGCATGTGTATGTGTGTGTGTCCTTGTTTTACTGCCAAGGAGAGGGTTGGCAAAGAAAGCACGCTTCCTATTCTCTCAGCATGCCCTCTTAACGCTGAAGCTTACACACACACACACACACACACACACACACACACACACACACACACACACACACACACACCATGGGATTGTCTTACCCCATTGTCTTTATTTAGGGCAAATGAATGCCTGTCCTTTCTCGCTATTTGTTTGTGTGTGTGTGTGTGTGTGTGTGTGTGTGTGTGTGTGTGTGTGTGTGTGTGTGTGTGTGTGTGTGTGTGCGACAAACACACAAGTGTAGTTTTACAAAGTAATGCTAAGGCAGGACAATACCCTGCCTGTGAATTTGTGTGGGATAAGTAAAAACAAAAAGTAGAAGGGCTGTCAGCCTTCGCTCAACTGATCTGGCATTAGGGTCTTAATCAGTGGGGAAATATGAAGTTAGTTGCTTTCCTAGATTTTATTGACAGCTAGTGGTACAAAGTGATGATTGCAACCTCGTTCCTTCCCCAGCTGATTGTGACTGATTAAGTAACGTGAATCAACATTTCCCAACTTGTTAAAAAGATGTTCTGTTTTGCCTGTTTTTGGGAGTGTGGGATACTCCGCTAATTAAATTACAGCGAAGGCTTTTGATTGATCGAGTCACTATTTTGTTTATTTATATGATATTTTACTGTCACAGAACACTGAACATCAGCTGTCATGTTCCCACGTTTCAGAGCATTTTATTGGGTTTTAATGTATTAGCTAACAAATTTCAGAACTTTCCTGAACTGTATAGTAGTACTTAATTTCTCAGTGTAATTACTGACCACTAAATGTGGTGGTAAGCAGTTTTAACTGGACAGTGACACTAACATATGTTCCTGATGATATAGAGTGCTGCGCAAAGGTCGTGAGTCACCTGTCTTTTCTTTATATTTTGGTTCTACGGAGCCAGATTTTCATATGGTCAAGTGTTCTTGAGCAATAGTTCTCCAGGCTTTCTGGTTTACAGTCCAGTCCTTGTACCTAACCTTTTTCAAAGCAACGAGTTAAGTGGCTTTACGAGCATGAAATAGAAAAAAAATCCAGCAAAGAGCTGAGACATTAACTCTGTCTGGTCTCATCAGAAATGGTTGGAAGGTTGAATGTCGACAAAAGAATGAGGTATGCCAAAATACACAAGAAGTGTAGTACAAATCAGCGAAACAAGTCTTATGGAGTGACAGAGGACTGAACAAAAGGCAGCCAACGTCCAAAGAAGAACTCTAAAAAGTCCTTCAAGAATCCTGGTGAAATACTGACGACTGCTGAAAGAAATTACAGGGAAACATGTTCAAGAGAGTTTAGGCTCAGGTGTTGAAGAATAAAGGTGGTCATACCAAATATTGACTTTCAAGTTTGTTGTAATTGTACAAACTCTGTTTTGGCCTTACTTGCATATAAAGAAATGAGATGTGGTTCAAGAGTTTTGCACGGTTTTGTGTCAGGTTAATTATGCCTGTGATCACAGCAGCAGTATTGGTGTTCCAACTCTTATCCATACTATAGCTTAGCACTCAATTACATATTGATTCTTTGTTCTTTTAATACAGCCACACACAAAAAATGTCCTACATGAGATCAATTCTCATTTACCAGTGTGTTTGAAAACTATGACCTCCATCAGTTAAACTGTTCTATACTCTCAGCCTTATAATCATATTGTTGTTCCTTTAGACTCCTTTAGACTTTGATTTAATTCCTTTAGATTTTTGAAACGACTAAGAAGGAAATGCTTATATATTGGGTGAACTATAAATTCCTCTGAGATTTTTCTCATTTTTTCATGTGCGCATGTGCATTTGATCGTTATTTGTTCATACTTTTCAAAAACACATTTTAAGGTTGTATGCTAAAAATAGACCAGGCCTGTAACAGGAATGATTTGTTTTTGGCACAGACTCTAACACAGCTGCCACGTACACACTTCCAGTAACACGGCAAACATTAAGTAAAGGATAGTGATGATTACTGAAGGACACTGGTCTTTCCAAACACATGTGCGCCTATGATAACATTCCTGTTCTCAGCACCTTAAACGTGCAGAGGGCTGATTCTTCACTTGTGGTATGACAAGATTGTTGGAGTCTAGGGAAATAGGACTGTGGTTGAGGAAGGCATTTCCCTTAAATTACAATGATGGTCAGTCACTCAGTCTATACACACACACACACACACACACACACACACACACACACACACACACACACACACACACACACACACACACACACAAAAAGGACTCAATGCATTCTTCTGCCTCAAGCAACCAAACAGCTGTCAGACACTACGTCAGCTCCTGAACTATTCCGTCTATGTGTTCTTGTGATTGTGATCGTCTGCCATACTTATAATGATGAATTGTGTGCTGTACTACAGCAAAGGTAATTGGTCTAAGTAAGTGAAAGAGAAACTGGATTCTTGAGGCTTTGAAATGGTCTTACTTATCCCTCGGTATTTACAGGAAGATCAAGTGCAAAAATCTAGACTTTGAAGGCTTTTTAACCTTAAATTTATCTACTATTTACTAACATTCTGCACAATTCTGCAAAACATTGTTGAATTAAGGTCTGGTTGATCTCAGCTCTTGAACCCAGCATTTGTGGTTTCTACAGTCTACAGCAAAAAAAGAAAGGAAGGAAAAAAATGCACCATACATGTTCGACCAAACTTGTGCAGTAGGCATAGGATTTGGCAGCAGTCATGGTAGATGTGGGTGGATGTTTTATTTGATACACTTGGCGAAAAATGCAAGCACTTAAACAGATGAAGTGATGGTTGAGTGGACAAAAGCATTCATGCCGTAATCACGCCAGCATGCAGTCAAGTACAGCGAAACATTCACACAGAGAACATTTGTTAGGCGTGTTGAATATCATCGCCTTTGAAAGAGAGAGCCACGCACTGCTACATGCATCATTGTGAACCCGCTTACCCAAAGTGAGGGCACAGAACAGCAGGAAAGTCATACAAAAGACTGCAGCTTTGGCATTTGGTCATTTGTTTACTGGCTCTAACACTTAAAGTAGCTGCTCTGGGAAAAGGCTCTGGGCAATATACCAAACTTTTGTACTGTATAATCACAAGTTTGTCTTGATGACAGTGTCAGACAAGTGAATCAGCGTACATAAAACGTCTTTCACCGACTGCTGTTGTACAGGGTCTGTTGTTGAGACTGAGGTAGATTAGCAACAAATGCATGAATACTGGAGGCATTTTGATCATATGAGCGTTTGCACGGTAGCACTGAATGTGGTCTTTGTTGGTTTGGAGGTTGAATGCACGTATTGCAAGTCACTTTTGACAAATAAATGTAATGCTGTATAATTCTGGTACAATATAATGGAAAACCTTAAGGCACATTCATTTTCAGCACACACAATAAAACAACCAAACCAGGCACATTACCACACACACACTCTCATAAATACACACAGGAGCTGGCTACTCCACTGCGCTTTAGAATTAGATCAGCTATTTACTTAATGTGGTTTACACTGAACCACTCCTGACTAATTTAGCCTCCCTAATTTACGGATGTGATGGATTAATACAGCGTTTATATGTGTAAAATAGACAGCGTACAATGTGGAGTATGGAAAAAGCTTTGGTAGGGGTGGGGTAAGAAATAATTATATCACATTTATCACAATTTCATTTAAAATTTCAAGTGATTTCCTTCTCTTTATGAAAAATGAAATGGAACAACAAAACCAAGATTAGGACTGATAAAGTTGTGTCACACTATATTTACAGTATTTTACTGATAGATTTTGTGTATTTAAAGTTAAATTAAAATTGTGTTATTTATTTTAATTAGCTTGTGAGTTATTTAGTCTTCTGGATTCATCCCAAACATTCATTTTTATTGCTATTACTAGTGCATGCCCATCCCGCCTGTATTGTTAGCCTGTTTGAGCAGCGAATTTGAAATGGCACTATGCTTGTATAAGGTGTTGTAGCTGCATAGATGGAAAAAAGGATCATTTTAGCAAGAGGTTGCTAGGCAACATGATGATGATATAATATATTATGTGTAACTGAGCCTTTGTGGATATAAATGAGATGTTATTGTCATGAAATTAAAACGATAGGATGCTTTCATGAGGTGTTTCTATGTACATAAAGGCAAAAATAAAAGGTCATTTCAGGTTGTTGCTAATAATTTTTGGGGGTATTAATTAGATGTTACAGTCATGAAATAAAAAAAAGTTGCTTTTATAAAGTCCTATAAGTCCAGAAATGCCAAAAACAGGTCATTTTAGCCTGTTTGTGGATGGTTGCTGGGCAACATGATGACATCATAACGTCTGATATAGATAAGACCCTCTAGGAGCCTAAGATGTACCTGTGTGCCAAGCTTGGCTGCTCAACTCATTACGGTCTAGGAAGAGTTGGCAGTCAAAGAAACAAACTCACAGACAGAGATTTCCTCTTTCATAGTAAAATAGTACCAACCCAAACAGCCAGAGAGATCTCCTATTCCTTATTGGTCATATTCAGACTTATTAAATCCAATACTTTGCACGTGTCATTAAGTCATGAACAACAACTTTAACAAAGCTATTAAGATGCATAGGCTCTACTCCCATTATTGGTAAAAGACCAAAGTCAGAACAAGACAAACTGTTGATTAATGAACTTTCAGATATCCATTAAGCTCTTTATTTTCATTTCTTTAAGCCTTTGAACGAATCTACTGCCTGGACTTGCTGAATAATTTTCAGCTGACAGACATTTCTGGTGTTATTTGTTATTATTCTGATGATGTGCGGATTCAAAAGTATCAAACTACCAGTGTATTAGTTATGAACAAGATGTCGCTTTGAAATAGAGAAAATATTCAGTCATAACAATTTAATTTTGGAGTTATTTGGACACCTTACAAAAGATTAGACCATATTTATTAACCACTATTAAGGGAGACGGACTGCTGTTGCGGTACTGCCACCTTAAAAAGCCGTACTGAGCAAAGCAATTCAAGTGCAACAACTTCATCACTTACAATAAGCGTGATTAGGAGGTTAATGAGGTAAAACTCTTACACCGTAGATTTCTCATATTTTCTGTGTGTGGATATTAAAAAAGACATTATTAAGTACTTTATTTTATAATGACTAATAAATAAAATCTGACAGTATTGGTTCTGCTCATGAAGCTGAAGAAATTATGATACTTTTGGTTTTTTACCCTTCACAAGGTTTATCTCGCTTAGAGCTGTGTGAGGAGAAAGGGGCAGGTGTCTCTGTTTAAGAGACCCCAGGTAGTTGAAGGATTAAATGGACAGCTGATTCAGATTATAGGCACAGTCTGAGGTAATTAGAGCATCATGTGAAGGGTGATTTAGATATCAGTTATATGATTAGCTTTTTTGAATAACAAGTCTATTTTAACGCAATAATTCTAATTTATAGATATGAGAAATAAGCACATAAAGCAGTGTTAGTTAGTTGGTTTGTTTTTTAATAAGAGGAGCTTATAAGAGTACCGCTTAAGCACGGTTGCTGATAAATTGTGTTGATAAGATGAGAAGGTCTGTTTTGTTTTCCCTGAAAGTTGGTGCAGCGTTAGATGAAAACCCTCGCTGTCTGTCCTGCTTTGCCCTCACTTCTTATCATCCTCCTCCCTTTCTGCTGACATTTTTCAGCTTTTCATACTCCCCGCTGTGCCTCGCTGGCTGTGCCAGTGTTGTCATCCCATTGAGTTTCTATCTGCCTCTTCTCTGCCACCATCTGTTTCTCTCTCTGCCTCTCTGTTGCCTCTCTTTCCTCCCTGCTTGCTTTACCTCTCTGTCCCCTCTTTTCTCTCCATCTGTCTTTATTTTTCATCACCTCTGGATTGTCTGTACTCTACTTTTTCTTTGGTCTCTCAACATTTTCTTTGGCTCTCTGGAGCTGGATTTTCTTTCTCTGTGTGTAATGCTTCTTCCCTGCATCCCCCTTTTCTCCCTTGTATTTTTTATACCATGTGATCAATTCCTTTGCCAGTTGGTGTTTGCTAATCCATGGCCTCAGTGCTCATCTATTTTTTCCTCTTTCTCCTCCTTACATAAACACATTACAAGTCTCTGTAATACACAGAACCCCTCTTGCTTTCTTTGTGCAGACACTTTAACGCATGTGTAAATGTTTAAGCCTGATTCTGTAGCGCACTATCAGTTCTAACCAGATATTTATTTTCTCTCTTCCTCTCTCCGTCCCACAGAGTGATCATGCATAACTTAAAAAGTGTGAATGGAATGACATATTTTACTATCACAAAACCAGCCAAATGCTGTAATTCCCATCTCGGTTTCTTATGAGCTGCAATGAAACACTTTCCCACAGCTAAGACAGCTGCATACAAACTTCCTCCCACACCTCCCCACCTCTTTTCTTGTTGTCAGACATATAAGAACTAGGTCAGTAGGATGTTTGGCATCCCACATATACCCCATAAACATTCATAGACACACACATACTGCCGCTGACTAACAGCAGGGAACATGTGTCTTGTATCCCCATAACATAGCCGTCACTCCAGCACAACCTGCCTAATTAGTCCCACAGAGTGTGTACACACTGTCGACAATCAGCTAGTCTGTCTCTTATGTTGGTGCGTGGGCGTCTGCTCGAGTCAGCTTGTTGCACATTTGATGTCTTTAAAGACACTCTGGAGTTTCTTCCCCGAGTATGACATGCACTGTGTATAATGATGACCTGCAGTTTTTAAAACAGCGAAGCACTTGAAGCTTCTCATAGATATGGAAGTGCTAGATATCCCCCACCTTTTCTCTAACAAATCTAACAAATCATTTTTACCTTATGTTCATGCACAGCAACAATCGCGGCATAAAAGTGGCGTAGAGAGCTGAAGGTCTCTTTTTTTTATCCACCTATTCACATTAATTCATCAACATCCACATAATCATGACAGAAGTAGGGTTTTTTGTCTTATTGTGGGACTTTTTTACTTGTTTGTAACAAAATAATCAGAACCACGGTTTTTCTTCTTGAATCAAAGAAGAGCTGTGATTATTTTTATTGACAGAACAATGCAGTCCATCCTCAGCTGTGTGTCCAGGTCCGTTCTTGCTATTGCTGACACAACGTATATGAATATATGTGAATATATATAAACATATGCGCCTTTTCCTTATATTTACCTATGAATTTAGAGTAACTTTGTTTGTTGTTTTCATTCACCAGGGAGTGCTGTGTCCCTGAGTCAACACACACTGCATTCTGGGATAGTCTGGAACCCTCTCCATGGGCCGTACCACCTGCTGACACACCTGGGGGCTCTGGAGGGGTTGTGTTGAATGAGGTAAAATTGTCTTTGCATTGATACCATGGTGAAAATTATTTTTTAAAAAGCATCTCCTGTTCTTTGCTATGTAATCTAGTTTCGTCTGAGCACGGCGACCCGCTGCGTATCGTGTTTTTAAGTTGCTAGAACTCAGGTTGTGCTTGACAACCTAGGACACAGTAGTTGGCTCGTTATTGCTGAATCACAACTGACAAACTGCTATCACGTTGTTATTTCAACCTAAAAGCTGTTAGTCTGCCATGGTTAATTTGATGTTATTAGTTCTGGCATCAAGGACTTTTCCAGATCAGTGTTTTCTCTGTGGCTAAGAGTCTAGTTTTGCAATAAACCTGACATTCCAACTGCTGCACAGATGCGTGTTTAGCAAGGTTTAAAACAGCGACTTCTATATGTAGCCTTTGATATAATGTTGTAAAGTCAGTTGACCAAACAATGTGAAATGTCACTTCTTTTCTGACCAGCTATTCAAAACCTCTGCAAAGTAGGTAAGAAGGCCTCATTTGGTTACTCAAATAAATTTAGTAGTGCTTACTTATTTGAGGTAACTAAGTTTGCTTCCTGATTTCACTGTGATTGATGGAAATGCATTTAAAGGTAAGGATAACCCAGTCTGCATGGTGACAGTGGGTTTATTTATTAGGCTGCTTTGTTGGTAGTGCTAAAAAAAGTACCTTTCATATGTGAGGTTAATGTAAGGCTTGAGAAGGAATTGTTTGGTTTACAGCTTTGTTTGTGTTGCGTATGTATTTCTAATGTTTGTCTTTCAGTATCTGCTATCTAATATTTCTCTACAAATAAAGCTGCCGTTCTTCAAGTTTCTTGAAAAGCACAGACTACAACTGCTTTGATTTTCTCTGAATTACTCACAGCGAAAGTGCTGTCTTTTTGTGGTAATATCGATCCCCAAAGGGGAAACTCTTTTTCGCTTCCTACCCTTACCGCAGGGAAGTAAGATGGCAGGGTCAGCTACAGAATAGCACCTTTGGAGCTGCTGGCGATTATCTCACTCACAGACATTTCAGTGAGGTCAAGGATTTGAACTCGGGTCTTCTGTTTGATGGATAGCCTCTCTGCTCACTATAAGCTGTTTTCCCAGTGAGTCACAAGGAGAGAAACAAGTATTAAAGTTGAATATTTTAACTCCTTTTAAGCCCAGCTTTGGCAATCACATCTAGTAGAGATGCTTAAACACTGGTTTAAAGACAAAAAAAGTGAGCTGTACTGTCAGTAAGGCTGGTTCTTATACAGTATGTCATTGCTTTTTTTTTTTTTTGCTTTTTTTGGAGTAGAAAACATGTTCCTGCCTGTTGTTGTGATGCAGTGGCAGTAAGGGAATGCACTGTGGTCCACATCTCTATCCACCAGTTTACTGCTGCCTCAAAAAAAGAAAAAAGAAAAGAAAAAAAATCACATATACTGTAAGTACACATCCACAGAGGGAACAACAAACCCATTTACCCCACAGGGAGCAGCCAGCGCGGCAGTTTCATTGCCTCTCTATGCTTTTGTATATCTCTGTCTTCCTGCCTCCCTAGCCCCCTTTCTCCTTTTCTGAGTTAATTGAAACTCAAATAAGTGAAAATGTATTAGCGTCATACTAATCAAAACATATTGTGTCCTAAAAAAAGTCCCACTGCACTGCTTGTTGAAGAGTACAAATATATGAATTTAGAAAATGTCCCTCTCCTTCTTCTTCTTCTTTTTCTGTCACGGTGTTGAAGTGCACAAGGCTGTTATTTCCTCCTTCACACTATCACCCTTTTTCTCAAATCCAAACAGTAAAAATGTGTGAGTGTGGGTGAGAGAGAGTAAAGCAGAGAGACAGAGAGTGTCGGTGCTATTCTTGGCTGGTTGGGGAAGTCTTGGCTCCCTGGCGTATGGGAAAAGTGCTCTTGGCAAGTCTCGAACCGAGGCATTCCATTATGCTGTCCTCTTGAAACACACACAGACATACAAACTTGTTTTTGCCACTTAAAAGGACATCGCATTCACCAAAACTTACTGAAAGGAGATTTTAACCATAATCACTATGTGCTAAATCCAAATCGTTACATTCACGAAACATCAAGCATTTACCCTAAAATGTGATGGTTTACATTTCAGTTGTAGAAACACACTAGTAGATTTTTAGTACTAGTACTTTATGCCCCGAGGCTCAAAGCTAGAGTTTCACTGTCACTCAGTTGCGCACACACGCAGACAGCATTCAGCACAATATCCTTCGAATCAATTGCCTAAGGAGTGGGAGGCTGTCTGCATGGCTTCTATCAGCTAATAGATCTCTCAACATCCCTTTTTCTCTCCCTCTGTTACTCGCTCTCTTTGTCCGTCTCACTGCAGCGCAAGTACAAGGTGACATCACTGTCTCGTTCACCGTCTCTCTTATCTTCTTTCTGCTTCTCCATCATTTACTTGTACTTTAATCCTGCTCTCCCTCTCCTGGTCCCGGTGTCCATCTCTCCTGCCCTCTTTTTTTTTTTTTTTTTTTTTTTTTTTTTTTTTACCCTCTTCTCTCTGTCCCTCCCTCTGTTTCTCTACCACTGCAAAGGCTTACATAACTGCAGTCAAACCCTGTGGTGTTCCAGGCAGAGATTGGGTTTGGCGTTGAAATGGGGTCATGGTCAGAGGGTGTTGTGTCTCAGGAGGACTCGTACGACCATCCTGAAGGCAATTTGTGAGTGTTTGAGCGTGCGTGTGAGACTGGGGTTAGGGGAGTCCCAATAAAGATAGTAAAACAAGGGTGTGTGTCTTTCTAAAACACGAGACAGCTGCATGCATACGGAAGCATATTGCACAGAATGAGCTTGTTTTGCTAACTGCACACAATTTGCTGGTCTTTCAGTGTGTGTGTGTTTGTGTGTGTGAATGAAAACAAACCGAGAATAATGATGTTAAAAGAAAGTGACAGATTAGTCGGGAAAGTGAAGCAAGCAGTGACAAGCCTGTGTGGTCAGTCTGTCTGTTTCCTTTTTGTCATTCTAGCTTCAAAGTCTAAAGCAGAGGGAATGTTGGAGTGAACCAAATCCAACTCACTGTTTGTGCATACTTGAAGCTTTTTTCTTTACCACAAGTCTCTAAATATAAATTGCTTTGTCAGGTCAGGCGAAGTTGGAAAAATGAGATTGAAGCACTAACATAAACTTCAGTTATGGTATTTCTAGTGTAAGCTAGAGAGTCAAAGTAATTCTTTGGCTCGTATTATCAGCCAAGACGTTGCATATATAGCTGGGGAACAAATTGAAGGCCAGAAAAACCACATAAAATACGTTGGCAAAGTGCTTAAGGTCACTAGAGCCCGTCAGAACAACTTCAGTGTAGTGGTGTTTTGAAGATGGTGGTGGAAAGTGTTGCGTAAACACACAGTCGCATTTAAGAAATCTTGAAATGCGTAGTTCCTTATCAACAAATAGGCAGAAGTTGAAGCAGCCTTTAGAGTTTACACATGTAAAGACTTCCACTTCTTTGTTATGTGTGTCCATTGATGAAATCAATCAGTCCTGTGAGGTCTTTTCTTAGGAAAATGTAGAAATATAGTTACCCGCTGACTGCATGCTTTCTGTCTTAGTGAGAAGGTTTCCATCTTTATTTGTCTATGCACATATAACATTTAAAACACAGCATTATTTTCTGTTGCAGTATTTTCAGTTGATCACAGATTTGGAAAATGAAATATTATCCCTTTGTTACCAGCACAGGAAACCTTATTCCCTTCTGGGAGACCGAGAGGACAGAGCACAGCTATTTTCCATACTGTACAGGGTAACGTGAATGGAAGGATGTATGGATTTGTATGCTACGTTAAACTCTATTCTTCTTTTCATCACACAGTTTTTAGCCTCACAAGCAGGGATGCTGCTGGGCAGCGTGCAGACACCTGTGGAGCGTGTAGCCTTTGTGTTTGTGAGAGTCTGCCTGTGGAATTTGTTTGTTTGGATGATTGCTGAGTACTGTACTGGCTCCGGTGTGCGCTGCACGTGTGTCCTGTTGAGTCTCAGGAGTGTTGGATGTGTGTTTGTGTAGAGCAGAGGACTTTGATGAATGTGTGCTCAACCAGTGGTGCTGCCGCTCTGACATTTTTGTCCGTGTGCCTTTGAAAAGGTGGAACACATTATTCACAGACAAGGACACATGCTGAGCAGCCGCTCACCTCTCCTTCATCCACAAAATGCCTGCTGCCATGCCCATTCATGCCAATTAGTGCCAGTCTGCCTGTCTGTGTCCATTACAGCGGGCAGTTCACCTTCAGCGAACACAGCAGTATGGTTCTCTGTCCTAGATGTCGACACATGCAGCGGCCATCCTAAAATCTGAGTGAATCCTTTTTTCGTTCTGTCAAGGAGGGAAAAAAATAAAGTGTATGTGCACTGACAAACAAATCCAGCCACATTATGTATTAATATTTGTCTGCTCAGCCATTCTGTTTAGTGCTGTGATCTCTGCAGCACCTCAGACTCGCGCATCACATGCACCTGTCAGCATAGTCCTCAGCCTGACATCAGATTTTGAAAGCTCTGATTTTTTTTTTCTTTTCTTTTTCGCATTTCTCACCATGTCCCACTTACATGAACAAATCACCAGATAAACATGGACATCACAAATTGACTTTTTGTGTGAGAAATGGGATGGAAGGAAGGAAATCGGTTTAATAAGAAAAACTCTGTCAGTCACACTCTACATATGTTACATTGTAGGAGATAATAAAAGAATTATAGAGCATAGCTTTCTTCCCATCCAACTGGAAAATCTTATTTAGGGCGAGCTACTAAAATTCTTTATAGGTGCTGTTCACCTGCAAGCTACTTCTCAACCCAACCTCCACTTCAGCTCTACAAAGCTTTCCTGATGTGTCTGACTAAAACATGCCTGCCACTGATTTCACATTTATTCTGAATTGCTGCTGCTCTCCCCACCTAATGATTTGAATGTGTCCAGACAGAAGGGAGGGAATGCCCCAGAACAGTGTCATATTGACAAATTACTCCATCAGCTTTAACTATAGTGGTTATGACTGAAAATCTTTATATTGGCAATTTTTTTGTTCTTTTATGTCACTGAATTGGAAGCATCTGGAGTTTGATGCCAGTGGTTTGTAGTATATTAGAAGTAGCACAGGCCTATGGTACTTAGTGCATGATGTGTTGTTAGGTGGTTTCTAGGCAACATGCTGTCATCATAGTACCATGCTCATTTAATGTTTTGTGATAATAAATTTGATGTTTTTGTGATTAAATTAAAATTATTCTATGCTTTATAAGGGGCTTTGGATGAATAAATGCTAAAAAGCCTTTTAGCCTTATGTGATATAGATAAGAACCTGAAGGTTCTTATCTATATCACATAAGTCAGGAAGGTACATTTTTAGCAGTCTGCATGTCCATTGGGTACTCAACCTGGGTGCATGTTTTGGTTGTACAACTCCTGATTGTGAAGCAGGAGTTCACGGGCAAACAAACTGATTATGTGTATTATAGTAAGATTTGTCAGATGAGTCAGCAAGACAAATATTTTAAACTGCCTAAAACAAAAAAGTAGTGAAGGAAAGTAATGAAGCAACCATGAGTAAACTTTAAAACCCTTTAAAAGACAAACAAAAAAACCCAAACACACAGATTCAGTAAACTATTTCTTCAATATGTGAATATGAAAAAGTTTTTTTTACAATTTCTGTTGCTTCATTAGCTTAGTGCAGGGGTGCCAAACATCTGACCCATGAGCTAGAACTGGTCCAATCTGGCCCACTAGATGGCTTAAATTTTTAACTGTATTTTCATTAGTTTTACTACCAAAACTACTAATACTACATATTTATGTATGTATATGTGTGTGTATATACATATATATATATATATATATATGTATATATATATATATAGATATCTTCATTCAATATTTTTATTCAGACATCTCAGGGATTAAATATATAAACCTCAAAGTAAAGTAAAGTAAGGGGTAAAGTGTTTCTTTTTTAACTCCTTTGGCCGACTTAAGATAAAAATGGGCTGTATGCTTGCACTAACTCCATAGGACCACATGGGGTCAGCGTATGTGATCTACAGTGACCTTATTGGTTGTTTTTTTTTTCTTCTTTATTTATTAACTACAGTCACTGGAGAACTGGTTCTTCTTGTGAACCCTTTTACATTACACAATAAATTATGATTCAAGCTTGTGGAGAAATATTTCGATGCTCTTAAACACTAATTGAGTCATATTTAGAATTTAAAACAGGATTACTAATTGTATGTATTGCATTTCTTGAAGGGTTGGGGAAGGTGGTTGAATGGACAAAAGGGTTCTAGTTGTGTGGGCAGAATGAATGAATAGATTGCATAATGGTGTTTGGATTACATTTACGCCTCTTTTCTGTCTTTTACTTTTTATCTCCATTTTTCTCTCTTCATTGGGGTCTCTTTTTTTTTTTAACAGAAGATGAAAAAAACCCAACTCATGTTTTCTGTCTCCAGCTACCTCCCATCCCACATTTCTCTCTTACTCCCTTTTGTACTGCAACACACATACTCCGAACAGGATTATATATTGTCTTTGAAATGATATCTGGGTGTTTATGTCTGGATTTGTTATTGAATAAGTGTGTTGGACTTTTGCCTGCATATTTGTGTCTGAATGTCAACGATGACTACTATTGTTTGCGTGAGTGGGCGTGCGCAAATACATTCTTTGTACGTGTGCGACATTGAATGAGAGAGCACTTGTTCGTTTTGTGCGTGCACATCTGAATGCATGTTTGCATATTTACACATTTGTGTGTCTCTATTTCCATGCATGCTTTTGTGTATGTGCTCATATGTGTGTGTGTGTGTGTGTGTGTGTGTGTGTGTGTGTGTGTGTGTGTGTGTGTGTGTGTGTGTGTGTGTGTGTGTGTACTCAGTAGGATTATGCAGCAATAGAGGAGCTTAGCAGTGATTTGCCCATCCATTCCAGTCCCTCCCTAATCCTGCAAACACACACATGCATACTTCTTTGTGTGTGTGACTAGCAGGGATCTAATAGTGTGTGTGGATTAGTAGGTTTGTGAATGGGATGTGGCTTGGGCCGAAGTAGCGCACTACACTGCCAGCAAGTTAACACAGTCTGGCAGAGGGTTTGTGAGCGAGACAGAGATGAATGGGTATGGGGGGTAAAAATGAAAGATATTTGCAGACCGTGTAAATGCCCCAAAGTTCAGAGGGCACTATTAACATAATTATGAAATGATTACAAAAGGTTATGAATAATAGATTACTGACAGAACATTAGTTCATAAAGTCTGTCTGGCAGACACAGTTTGTGTGTATGAGTGTGTGACCATTAGATGGCTCTACACCTGCTCTCTCACCAGCTTCCGCACACATACACACACACATAGTCACACATAGACTCAGAGACAGATGGAAAGACATGGATAAACAAGGGAGCTGAGACTTTTGCCGACAGAGACGGGGGGGGGGGGATAGATGGGTAAAGAGAGTGTAGGATGGCGGGGGTTGCTGTTGTCATAACCACAGCGTGTGTGAAGTTTGCGTGGGCGACTGAGAGAGAGCGGCACAGAGATTCAGTGTGTGTGTGTGTGTGACAGGGAGAGAGAGCAGAGCAGTGTGTGATATGTATATGGGTGTGTGTGTATATATAGAAGCTTTTCATCAGTTTCCTTAGTGACTGGCTGTGACTGAGACTGTGCTCTGCAGAAAGGCAGAAGGCTGAGACAGAATAAGGCAGGTTTTGCAGTGAATTTTTCAGAGCACTTAACAATTCATTGATTCTTGTTGAGAGGAGATCATTGACTGAGGTGTCATGTTATGAGTGAGTCTTGTTGAAAAGCTCAATGCGTGTGTTTTGATTCAACCTTCATTCTGGTCATTTCTAATCAAACTCACTAAGGAGTGTGGCTTGTCAGTTAGAGTTGCATTAAAGTGCTTCTTCTTGTATAAAGTGAAAAGGTTATGTCAAATTATTGTAAATCAAAGAAAAAATGTGTGTTTTTCTAAAGCTGGAGATGTACGATGATTATGATGTCGTGTTATACACATACAGCACATTTGCCATGAAGCAATTATGTACATTTGTAGGGATTCAACAGGACACTTTTATGCTAAAGGACAATGAGAAATGGGTTTTGAGGAAGTTGTGCCAAGATTGAGTATAAGTGATGTTTTGGAAGCGTATTGGTTTCTAATTTTCAGTCACACCCAACTGAATCAATTGCCTTGGTTGGGCTTCAGGCAACATTTGAAACAACAGATATAATTTATCTTTAGATTCAGCTGTTAGCGAAAAGTTTCACCAAGGCTTCAGACGAGACGGGCCACCTGATCACTGTAGGGAGGTGTGCAGGGCTAGACTTCAGATCGCCAAGCAAGAAGTTAAAATTTCTCATTTCTTTCTGCTCGTTCTCTACTCCCACTTTCTCTCGCTCTCTTTGTTTTATCCTGCTTTCACTTGTAAACAAACCCACACAAATGAATTATGATTAAATGCAGAGAGGCTCCAATTAGCTGCCAAGGAAACAGACCAGTGTTGCTTTGCTGCTGAGGTCAGCTGACTTAACAAGAGCACGGTCTAGTCTGGTTTTCTAGTCTGTCTTTTGCTTTGCTTCTTTCCTTATTTATGCATCTTTTCAGCCCGTTCTTTAAAGCTACATGTTGAGGTTAAAATACTCTTCTTTAATATTGTCATATTAAAGTGTTACGAGTAAAAAATGCACTTTAATGTACTGAGACTTTATCATAGTTTGTATTGTATTTGATTTAAATGGAAAAACTAATGACTTGTTCTTCTAGTGAACCCTTCATACAGTGAATTATGATTCAAGCTTGCTGAGAAATGTTTCTATGTTAGAAGGCTACAGGCTTACTAATCATATTGCATTTCTTGGGTTGGGGCAGGATGTTTAATGGACAAAATAGTCCAGTTGTGCAGTTTTTTGCTTTGCTTTTCCTCCTCAATCAAGTATTTTCAGTTAATTCTTTTGAGCTTCATTTTGATGTTAAAATGCTCTTCGTTAACAACTTAATATTAAGATTTTATAGCGCCTATGCAGTGCATGATTCCTTCATGATAAAATGCAGCGGTGTTGGTTACATTTCCAAAACTGCCTTCAAATTCCCCGATCTTAACATTTCTAAAGAAATGCACAATATTCAATTTCTTTAGAAATGGGTGGAATATTTTTGAAACAGGAAGGAAATTTTGCAACTTTCAGTGCCATAGCAAATCACGAACTGTGCTGTCAACATGAGTGAAAGCCCAACCGTACTAGATGATGACTTATCAGTAAGAATGCCCTATGAAAAACAAAATAAAAAGACTACAAATAACTGTGACATTCCTGCTATTTAAAACTCTTAACATTGAGCATTTTACTCTGTGTTTTATATGTTACCACACTCATTGCAAATATTGAAATGTCTCCCGCTGCCAGAAACTATGAATACCCAGTGTTGAACATTGGAACCCTGGAATGATATCAAGCTGACAGGAAGGCCAACTAAAACAAACAGGATGTCTTTTTAGTGCATGTTTAGACCAACTAAATCTTTCGGGAATCATTTTTCCGTAAGTTAGTTAGTCATTGCATGTGTGCGCATGTGTGTGTTTGTGTTTGTGTGTGTTAACATCCTATAAGAGAGTGCTCATTTCTCTTCTGTGGGTGCTACATCTCTTAGCATTGAAGAGCACATTTCATCTATATTTACTTCCAAATGGTCTTTTAACTAGGTCAGCTAACTAACGGAAATAGACTCCTCTACAATTGTAATCAGTCGTACCATCTAGTGGTCAAAACTGAGAAATGCAGGCTTGTCAAATCCGAGCATGAAACCAACTATATTTGAAAAGGGGGACAAACAGAGGTTCTGATTTTCCTTGTGCCTCCTTGATTTAATTCACAAACCATTACACCTTTATAAACAAGACACCTTTCCTCGGTTCCTCTCCAGCATATATCAAATATGTCTCGCGTCACCGTGATCAGATCAGATCAGCCTTATATGCAAGTCTATCTGTGTGTCTCGACGAGTTTTCCATGTGTCACTCTTTCATGCGCTCACTCCGTTTCTGTCTGCCTCCCTCTCTCTAATCTCTACTACTCACTTTCTCCCTCCCTCCGCCTTTATCTCTCCCACAGTCCCCCTCTCTGCCCTTCTCACTGTAACACCCTCCCACCCAGCCTCTCTATCCCTCTTCCTCCCTTTCGTTCTCTTTCTCTGCTTGTAAGCGGTCTCTGGGCGTGCAGCCAGCTGGCATGTGTGTGTTTTTTGAATGAATACCTGATGAAGTTGGACGAGCGAACTGTGGGAGGGGCCCTGTGTGTGCTTGCGTGCATGCGTGCGTGCGTGCGTGCGTGTGTGTGTGTGTGTGTGTGTGTGTGTGTGTGTGGGGCAGACAGTGTGAGAGCTCTGGCTCGCATTCAGCCCCTTGCATAATACACGTTGGAGCTCTGCATGCGGGACTCCCTCCCTGTGGGCGTGTGCTAGTGTGTGCTACCAGTTTTGTGTGTACGTTTGTGTGAGTGTGTGTGTGTGTGTGAGATCACCTGAGTGCTGTATTTCAGTGGTAGTGAGGGAGCTTCCTGCCCCACTGTCAAGATTTAGTAGAGGGTTGCTGGCTCTGTGTGTGTGTGTGTGTGTGTGTGTGTGTCTGTGGTGTCTGTTTGGGGGGAGGGGGGTGAGAAAGGCAGGTAGCAGTTTGTAGCACAAGTACACTGCTTGGGATTTACCGCCTGAGAGAGAGAGAGAGTGAGAGAGGGAGAGAGAGAGAGACTCGGGGTGCTTTACAAGGGACACAGCAGAGCAGGAGAAGGGAGCAGTTAAGGGAGCAAAGGAATGAGAGGGGGAGAGAAAGCATGCTGCAGAAGTGGGCTACTCCTGCTACCCTGGTAAGTACACTTCACACAGTTTTGCGCTCGCTCTGAATGAAGTGTGTATGGGAGCAGCAGAGTCAGCCTGTGTGTGTGTGTGTGTGTCTCAAATGCTTGTGGTGTTGTCTCACAGTATGCCTTTTGTAAATGCGTACTGCCCTAGTTTATCCTACAAGCGTCGTTGCTTGTTTCTTGCATTCGTCCGATCTCCTGAAGCTCTTCTCTTCTCTTCTCTTCTCTTCTCTTCTCTTCTCTTCTCTTCTCTTCTCTTCTCTTCTCTTCTCTTCTCTTCTCACATTTTTCTCATTCTTCTCCTTCCATTGGCTCTCCCTGCCTGCCTGTCTGTGTGTCTGCCCCCTCTTCCTCCTCCCTACCCCAGCCTCCATCCACCCAACCATCCAACCAAGCTTAGGGCTGCCGAGGGGTGAGAAAGTGCAAGTCATGCAACACTGCCTAAGTGTTTGTTTTCTGAACGAGACTCTCTCTTTTTCTCACAGTCATTTATTTCTCTCCATCTCTGTCTCCCTTTGTTTGTGTAACTCTTAACCACTCTCCCTCTTTCTCACTTTCTCTCCGCCTTGCTACTCTCTTTCTCGGTCCCCCTTGAGCTTCTCTAACTCTGTGCCCATCTGTCATTGGCAGATCCTCCATTACTCTCTCACTATCTGTCCGTACTCCTATATGTGTGTTGTTTGTTGTTGTTTGTGTGCAATTACGAGCGGAGGATGACAGTGAATAAAGTGGCAGCCTTGTCAAAGTTCCCAGTCTGGCAAGGGTTCCTCTAATGTGCACACGCACATGCACGCACATATGCAGCGCCGTGCTTGCAAACACACTCACACACATGAATGCAAAACTACGTCGACAAAAAGCTGCAGAGAAGCTTAGATGAAGAAATAAGAGAAGGAGAGACAGACAGTGAAGTATAAGCCTGTAGCAACACTGTACTTTCTAGTTGAACTATATTTAGCTGTGAGATAACACATCACGTTGGACTTATCCCTTTGATCATGATTATGATTATGACTGGGCAATCATGCACCCACACACACACTGAAAGACTGAAAGACACATACATTATGTGCAGCAGCATTTGCATAGAAAAGTTGCAATAGCATGTAAAATGTAAATAAAACCCAAGTGAGATGATTTGCATTCATTTAAACCTTTATTTCATAAAAATATCTTGAAATGAGAAATGTGTTTATTAGAAAAACATTTGCTCATTTAACATTTGATGTCTGAAGAACATTTTGAAAAAGTTAGGAAAATGCCACGTTCACCACTGTGTTGCATCACCCTTTTTTTTTTAGCAATACTGTAACTGTTTAGCAACCAGTTGCTGTAATATTTACCCATTCTTTATAGGATTTCAGCTGCTCAGCACTTTACTCTTTTGTCTATTTCCTTTCATAAGGGTGAACCAAAGGGAGTTGTTAAGGACCAGCACTCTTACTATAGAGCCAGTATGTTGGTATATGTGCAAAATGTAGTTTGGCATTATCTTCCTGAAAAAGATTTCATCTGGATGGCAGTCTTTGTTGCTTTGAAATCTCAAATATTTCTCAGCATTAGTGATTAGTGATGGCCCCTGTCATGCTTCCCTATTTGAACTGTGTGCTGATAAGTCAGATCGCCCCTCTTCTCTGTAGTTCAGTGGACATGTTCCTTATAGTTTCCAAAAGATATTAAAGTTGTAAAGTTGTATATTAAGGTTGTTGTCCCAGCTTTCTCCCGTACGTCTTTCCACGGGAGTCTCTTTTGTCCTGTTTTACATTATGTTGATAGCTGGATGTCTTCTGTGTTTTGTCTAGTTTGACATTGCTTGTCTTGTTGTCTTGATTGTTTTCTGCTGTGTCTTGCTTACCCATGCATTTCCTGTTTCCCTGATTACCCCTTAGTGTGTCTCTGTGTGTATAAATAATCATGTCTTCCCGTTGTCCTTTGTCACAGTCTCTATTACCTATCTTGTGTGCTGTCTGCAAGTTCTTGGTCATCGGTTGGATTTTTGCATGGACTTTCTAACCGCCTAATAAAAGGTGCATTTTCTGTTTAAATGAATCTGTCTCACAGACTGCATTAGGCTCCTTATCCTGCAAATCTTGTCACTTTTTAATCTTTCTATACATTTTATTTCACTCACTCTGTAGCAGCAGAGATGCCATGCTGGCCTGCCATTTTCAGCGTCTTGGGACTCGGTGTCTTATCCAAGACACTTGGGCTTATGCAGGAGTGTATGATTAGTGGCCAACCCGCTGTACCATCTAAACCGCAGCTGCTCAGAAAGTGCAGCCGCATTTCTGGATCTTGTTTATATAAATATCTTTTTCTTTTTATGGTAGAGCTTGAGCTGGCATTTGTGGATACGACGATGAAATGTGTTGACTAGGACTGGTTCATGACTGACAGGAAATACCACTACAGAATCTTGTGCTTTTGGCCTCATCCCTTGCATGCAAAGATTTCTCAGGGATGATTGTCAAATTAAGAGACATTTTTTTAAATTGCTGAAATATTCGACACCTTTCCAGAGTGGGTAAGCACCTCCCCCATCTTTACCTCTGAATGTCAGGTTTGTTGGATGTTTTGTGTTATTGACCTGTTGCCATTCAAGCGAAATAGCTCTAGGTGCTTTTTAATATTATACTTTGTTTTGGCTTTTTACTCCTTTACTAACCTTTTTCATACTTGCTTCTGGCATCAAATTCATAATTTAAACAGCATCTCAACTTCTTTGGAAGATCATTTGTAGTTTAGTTTTGAGTGTTTAGCAATGCTCAGTTTATACACTACTGATTCATTTATTCTATTTATTTTTATTCCTTTGCATATTGACTTGTTTCCAGATCGACACAAAGTTTCATTTTTTATATCTCATAAATCATATTCTAAAATTTAATGATAAATTGGAATGTTTTCAAAAATGGTAATGCAAACAGATGCACTATAGCAAACACTGATCGTGGAGCCTCGACTGAATTTCTGTGTCTAGATGTCCACAATGTGTCTGCTGTATGTTGACTTAATAAGCCAATATGCTTATTACAGTGCTCCTGGGTAGAGATGCAAAGTATAATGGGTTTTTCTATGCTTTGATGGGAGTTTAATTGGATTTTGTTTATTCTGTAGTCACTACAAGTCACTGTTATTTAACAAGATCATATATTTCGGTCATTAGCGAACTGCATTCTGCAGATGTTTGATATAACTCACCAAACAGAGAATGTAAATGTTTGATAAGGGATCCAGTGGTTTTAGAACTCAACAAACATGGGAATTTTGCCAACTTGAAAGCAGTTACAGATGGAAAGTGACAACTAAAACTAGAAAATGTAATAATGGATGTATTGGAAAGGTAACATCAGCATTCAACACATTTAGTATATTAAAGAGGCCTGTTTGACAGATGTATGCAAAGATTTGAGTGAGCAGCTTTTAAAAATATCATTCATCTATTTGTAGATTTTTAAAGAACTTCCTCACCAGTTTGTACATAGTTTTGCATATAATTTGTCATTGTAGGGTTAGGTCCTCCAAAACAACCGAGAGAACTCTCCAGAAGTTCTTCTATGAATTTGAGTTGTTTCATTGTTTTCCCATCTCTTTGTGTAATCCAGGACTGACTCTGTAATGCTGAGATCAGAGCTCTGTGGGGACCATACAGTCTGTCACAGGACTCCTTGTTCTTTTTGTAGCTGCAGATTTTTCTTTCTTTTTTTTTAGGTGGATTCTGGCCATGGAACTTTTTCATAGCTAATATAACTCTTAAAAATAAGTCATCCCTGTCGATGTCTGCATTGCAGGAACTAGAACCTTTCAGAGTTCTTAAAGCCCTTCATTTTGGGGTCTTTGACATACATGTGTGGTGGAAAAATCCAAGTAAGCAACAAAAAGGGGGAAAATGGAAGTCATAGAGCATATGTCAGATTTGCTATCTCAGGCATCCACCCACAGTTAAGCAATGTAGTATGTGTAGATCAAAATCGGCAGCTTTTTTTAGTGTACTATACATGCTACTAAGTTAAAGACTACAACTCAACTTTAATGCTAAAAAGAGACTTTTTTTGTATTTAATATGTTAGTTTTTCAGCGATAGTTTGGAGGGATATCGATTTGTTAGAGATACACTATGACAGTCCAGTCCAGTGTTTAAGTAAATATTTTGTAATTGTTGTATTAAACAGTCATACTTGTGGGTGGCCTTATGACTTCTGTTGTGGCGCCATAACCACAATGCACTCCATTACTGTGAGAGTAAAACATAAAGTGTTTATAAATTATAGATTGCCTTCTAAGGTTAGGGTAAGTCTCCAGGAGATTAATGTTCATGAGTATTGTGTCCTCTGAAGTAACAACTGCGAGAGAAAGGTGGCATATATGAACCTGCAGTGAGTGAAAAATTCCAGTATTTGCTGACCTGCACACAGGTTTTGGTAAGGTGGAGAAGCGTGTTTGTGAGTGTGTGTGTAGAGAAAAAAAAAGGCTCAAGCACATGGAGGACAGGCAGCTTGGGTTACAGGTCATCTGATATCTACACACACCCACACCACAGCGCACAGTCCTGCACGTACACACTGCAAGCTCAGCAAGATTCAGGTGACTTAGCTTTTCAGCGAATGTGTGTTTGAGTGTCACTTTCAGTGAAGCAGTCCTCTCTTTGTGCAATGTAGGTCAGCTGAGCCTGCTCTCTCTATCCCTCTCCATGTCTCCCATGCATCTTAAGCCTTTCCTCACTCTCATACCCTCTGCTCTCCAGTCTTTCTCACCTCCCTGCCTCTGTTTATCCCTTTCTCGACCTTCCTTGGTCTCTTCCCTCATTAATTGTTGTTGTAGCCATGCTGTTTTCTTTTTTCTTTCTTTAAGATACCAAAGTTTCCCACCGTGGATGCTAGAAGGGGATTTACAGTGGGAATTACTCTTTTCTTCTACTTTTAGCTCTTTTTCTTTCTCTTTTCCACTATGAACACTTCTTTCTGGCTCTGTCATGCTCTTAGTAACACTGCAGGATAAAATGGAAGCAACCGGGAGGAATATGAAGTTAGCATTGGTGTCTCTGTTCCTGCAGCACAGCTGTGATTTCTAGTTATATTTGTATATTTAAATGCTTTATCATTTCCCACATTACCTTTAATGTGACATGATAGTACACTTTTCCAGCAGAAGTTGTTCAGTAGCTGTTATGCTATTGTTGTCATGACTTGTTTACCTGATTTTTGTCTAAGGTTAACTATTATTTTATGTTGCACATATAAGATTTCTCTCAGAGTACAACCGTTTTGATGTGTCTGAATCAGTTGTGAGAAATTGATGCTGTCACGATAAAAGCTCTCATAGACAGCAGCATGAACAGATCTGAGCTGCATGTACCGACATTGTCCGTGTTTGAGGTGACAGCTGATACGAAATGTCTCTCATCTTGGAACACTCAGGCGTATAACGTTCCCTTTACCTTAAAGTCTTAAGTTAAGCAAGAGCTTGTTGAGTTGTTTTTACGTAGTAGATTCGGATTCCTTTATTGTCAGTCAGTCAGTACATCACAGATGCATTGCTGAATGAAGTTATGAGCACAGAAGGGAAGAAAAACCACCAAAAACATCACAATAAAAACAGAATGAGGTTAAGATTACAGGGCAACTGACTATTACACTTGAACAGTAAAATAAGATAAATAAAAATAGTATTGCACGGTATATACAAACTCTTTAAGGCTGAGGTGAGGTCAGCTATTGGATTGATGTGCATTATTGTCTTTTGTATATCATGATTGTATTTTGTGACTAAACAGTAGCGTGACTGAGGTTAGGTTTGCTGAAGAGACATGTCAAAGATTTATTGCAAAAGGATTCCAAGAGACTACAAGTGAATACTAATGTAGAAACTAGGGAACATAAAACCATTAAATGGAAGAATGATAATTGAGAATGGTTATGTAGTAGGAGAGGTGGACAGGCTGAGGCAAGAGAGTCAAGTGGAGGTGGAGTGACAGAGAGGAGAAAAAGAGGGAGATGCAGAGAGTGCATCTCAGGGCTAAAAGCTCAGCGATCAACATTCCCTCTCAGCACACATCTGAATCATGCCGGCTCGATTAAACAGATAAAGTATATACTTGAATAAGTGAGTGTGCGCTCCGTACCATGAAACAAAGGCCGCTGTGTGCTCCGTGCGAATGTGAATATGCATGTGTGTTTACTCCTACGCCTGTTTCTGCAGCTGTGTTGTAGTAGCATTACAACACGTCTTAAATTACAGGAATCTGCTTGAGCTGCATGATGTCCCTCGCTCTAGAGAACACACATTTACACACATACTGTGTGTGGGAATTAGCTAAGAAGGCAGTGGAAGCCTGCAAAGTTTGGTTGAAAAACTACATTTTTGGGTGGTTTTAGCAACTTTAGAGTAGGCCTCAAATTGAGAACCACTAACTGTTAAAATTCAATGCAGTATTGTATTTTATTTGATGATATTGCCAAACCAGCTAAATAAATGTGGCTGTAACCTGTGTTTTAATCACTTTCCTCAGTCCCATTTGACACGTTTTAGTGGATGGATGGATGGTCCACCTATAGGTTGTGCTATAGGTGGACCATCCATCCTTCCATCTTCTTCATTAAAGACCCTTTTAGAAAAAGAAAAGTATTTTCAGATGTTAATCATCTGGTTCCTTATTTGGGCATAAATAGTGAAATCCTTCACTTTTATTTTGTCAAGTCCTCATCCATCCATTTTCTTAACTGCATTTCCAGTTAGGGGATTGTGGGGTGCCACAACCTGTCCCAACTGTCATAGGGCCAAAGACAGGCTACACTCTGGACAGACTGTCAGTCCATCACAAGGCTTTTTTCAGTCTGTAGCATCACTTAGGCATTGACATAATTTGCTGTTTTACTGCAGAAATGGACGGTTTTCTAAATGTGTAACTGTGCAGGTGGTCACAGAAACCAGCTACGGTACAAACTCACTCACTCTACAAAGAACAAATAAATTGGTGAGCCGTACAGCAGTGTGTTAGTGAACAATATGTGAACTACCTGTGTGTGTGTGTGTGTGTGTGTGTGTCTGTGTCTGTGTGTGTGTGTGTGTGTGTGAAGTTGTGCTGTGCTTCAAGAAAAAAAACGTGTCAGTATAATTGAATATACACAGGTGTCAGTGTTTGAGTAAGCAAGCAGTACATGCTCAGTTTTGTGTGTGTGTGTGTGTGTGTGTGTGTGTGTGTGTGTGTGTGTGTGTGTGTGTGTGTGTGTGTGTGTGTGTGTGTGTGTGTGTGTGTGTGTGTGTGCTGGGGATGTATGTGCTTGAAATTCCTCTACATTATTTATGAGTTTCACACTGAGCTTTCCATCTTTCACAGTAGGGGATGCTCGCAAACAGATGGCACACACAGGCACATGCACACACATGTGGTACACCCTCATTTATGGTATACACACAGGCTTGTAATCAAACTGTTATTATTAGTAATCTACTGAAAGTGCCTGGTTATTGTTGCTTGGAGTGGTCATTTTTATATTAGCAGGGTCTCTTTTCTTTAAATTGCCGTTACCCATGACTGACCTGTGTTGCTGTTATTCACATTGTTACATAAAACACCTCCATATCCACAGAATCTACAGGCCACACTTGTTGCAGTGGGCTTTTTGTATTTTTTTAGCCTTCTAATTCTCATCTTTGTCACCTTTTTAGAGCTGTTACTTGACCTCCCGAGTGTCCTGCTGGCTTATTCTTTGTAGTTCAGAACGTTGTCCTTTTATGGATTTGTTGGTGCTAAAGTGTTGTTCCATTGTTAAATTAGTTGTGGCAGAAGCTGTTTTGCTCAGACACATTATTAACCTATCTGTCTTTATAGGTCTGTAGATACGCTGCATTCACTAGAAGGGATTTTGAAAATGGCTTTGTCGTTATAGTTGCTGAAAAAAAAAAAAGCGCAGAATAAGAATTATAAAGTATTCTCCTATTCATCAGTTAAAGAGCCACACCTTTTCTAACAGTCTATTTTTTCCTCTCTCTTCCACAGGATTGTGCTGCGTGCGGGCAGACTTTCTTTCACAGGGAGATGATTCCTCATGAAGTGCGACGCACTCGGCCCCCCATCGTCCTCTGCGACAGCGGCAGGTGTGACGTTGTGACGCTCTCCACTTCCACGCTGAGCTCACCCATCAGTCGCTAAAGATCCCCGGACGGAACGGACCGCCCTTCCCCCTTCCCTTTTAACCACCCCTCCATATCGTCATCCCCATCTTTGATCCTTCCTCACCTGCTTGTTAGGGCCTGGATTTTCTTTGTCAAGAAAAGGCCTTGGGTGAAGTGGATAGAGAGGGAAAAGAGACAAGATTGGGGAAGTTTCATTTTGTGGCTAATTAATGTGAAATAAAGGACCGGACATCAAAAAGTGAGAAAGCGAACAAACGTGACAACGAAAGTGAAAGAGCGAGGAAGCAAAAACAAGGAAAAAAAAGAAAGCTGTAGTCCAAAACTTGAGGAAGGATAACGCAAGTATAGTTGAGAGGCGTGAGGTGAAATCAGCATGAAGTCCAACCAGGAGCGCAGTAATGAATGTCTGCCCCCAAAGAAGAGGGAAATCCCCTCTTGCACGCTACCATCTGAAAATCGCTTACCTATCATGCCACCTGCCACTGAGAGCCAGCGCTCAGAAAACATGACCTGGCTCGCCAGTGTGGCTGGTGGGAACGAGAGCAGTGTGGGTGCGCACCGTAGCTCCAGTCACTCTGACGGATCGCAGTATAAATCTCCCTCCTCCATATCAGACTCTTTGACCTCTGCGTCCTCACTGAGGGTGGTCTCATCTCTTCCTACAGTGTACACATCCCACCTGCCACAGACCACAGTTGGAGGAGCTGTCCATTACACCCATCTGCCTCACAATATGCAGTTTATAGCCTCACCTTACACTGCCCCATACAGTTACATCCCCTCTCAATTGCTTCCTCCTCCTCCACCTCCTCCCCCCCTGTCCTCCTCCTCCTCGGCTGCACAGAGACCCTCACACACAGAGATGGCCTCTGCTCCTTCACAGGCCTCCAAGCAGGACCAGCAGCGAGCATCCACAGGACGTACCTCCATGCCTCCTCCTTCTACAGACCCTGTCCCTCACCATGTTCAAATATCAACATCCCCACGGACTGTGCCATCATCCCATCACCAAGGAGGCACTCACCTTCCGCCCCACTCAATGCACCCTCACCATACTTTGGGACACAGCATGTCTCAGGTGGTGGTGCAGTATACAGATGGACACACTAGAAAAGAGCAAGGTGGGTCTCAGAGACCCAGAGAGCTCCACAATGGAGAGCTGGAAAGGGGCCGGCGGTATGCCGCGCCACTCGAGTCTAACGTCTCCAAGTCAGGGAGCAAATCACGGGATGCCACATCCTCTTTGTCTTCCTATGAGGCTCGACAGATGGTTCTGCCAACAGACTACTCTCCGCATGATCCATCAGGGCTGAGAACCTCTGTCATGTTAATGCCCAACAGCCATGGGGACCACCAGCTGGTACCACCCAGAGCCAGCCCTGAGAAGGTGACAACTTCTGCCGCTGCACACCTGGAGAAAAGTGGCAACGTCATGGGCAAGCCTGTCAGTCGTGCTCCATCCTTATCCAACACCACCTCCTCTTTCACATTTCCACCCCCACTAAGTGTAGACAGCCTGAAAGCTGCTGTCAGCACACTGCCACCCCAGACCGTCATCCAGACCACCCACAACGCCACAGAGCCACTCTCAATGGGGCTCTCTTCCACCAGTATCTACCCTCAGCAACCTATTATCGGCTATATTGCAGGAGGCAGTGGTAGCAGCTACCACACCAGCCTACAGCAACACTTACTCATTCCAGGCCCCCAACCGGTCATCATCCCTGTCAGTGGAGGTGGAGTCACAACATTGGAGCCTGTAACCTCCCATGTTACATCATCTACCCAAGCTGCACCTTTTCCTACTACACTCCCACATACGTACATTGCCGCCACCGCCCCCAAAGGAGAAACTCTGGAGACCCACAGTGGCTCATTTCACCAGGATGCCCCAGGTGCAGTGGTCCAAGCCCAGCTTCATCTCCCCATTGTTCCTGCTCCGCCAGGGCTGGTTGCGACCTCCGCCGCACATCCCCCCTCTAGTACGGTGCTGCCTCCCTCGCTCCCCCCATATTTCATCAAAGGTTCCATCATCCAGTTGGCTGATGGCGAGCTGAAACGTGTGGAGGATCTGAAGACAGAGGACTTCATCCAGAGTGCTGAGATCAGCAGCGAGCTGAAGATAGACTCGTCCACAGTGGAGCGCATTGAGGGGAGCCACACCTCGCCCAACTTTGCTGTGGTTCAGTTCTCCGTTGGTGAACACCGTACACAGGTGAGGGAAAAAATCTGAAACATTTAACAGACATCGCAGATTCAGGAGTCCAGTATCGCAATCATAAGTTTTCTTAATCAGTTTATCACGTACAGGGGTGTTTTTACAATTTTGAGAAACGAGCTTATTTGCTTTCTTGCTAAGCAAGAGCATCATCTTATCTTACAAACTCTAGCTGCTAGTTAGCTTAGCTTAGCATGAAGTCTCCTCTGATTAACAACAAGATTCTTAAAATTCACTGCTCAAGCACGTAACCTCGCCATGAAACTGTTAATTCCTTTTTTTGCAAAGGAATTAAACAAACAACATAGAGGTACAGCAGGTCGTTTGCTAATCGAAAGGTTCCCCTTTCCTTCAGTCTGCATGACAAGGTGTTCTTTGCCAAGACACTGCCCCTGAGCCCCTGATGTTTTCACTGGTGTGCGAGTGGGTGCTTGATAGGTAAAAAGTGCTCGAAGGAATAAAAAATTAAACTGCTGTGTGAATGTGTGCGAATGAGTAAATGCGACTTACAGTTTAAAACCACTTTGAGTGCTCGCTCTTTAACAGCAGAAAAGTGCGATTTAAGTAGCAGTCCATTTATGGTTTTAAATATAATGTGCTGATTAAAGTTGATTTGTATTTACCTTCTCACACAGCTAGGATATTTGTTTCCCCTTTGCCTCCATTGTTTTAATGTTTGCAATAATGGGATTTAATAATTTCTTAAAATGTTCACACATGGTTTCACGTTCTTTACAGCATGAGGTTGTCAAAGTTTGATTTATCTCATTCATGCACACAAAGATGTAAATGAAAAGTTACTCGGTCCTGTGGCATTTTCCAGGTGGGACCAAGGTACCAGGACACCTAAATCTAGTATGTGACTAATCTAGTATCTGGCTTCTATGTGCATCATCGTCTTCCACAAATGTTTAAAGTTTTCAAGGTATTGAGGGCTGGAATCTACTTCAGGTTGTCTTAGTTAATTAAAGCCATGTAAATGTGTTGATATATTGCTACATGTAATGCTTTGCATATTTAAAGTGCTGATTTATACATTTGAATTAGCAAAGAAATTGAGCTTTCTGTAATTTATTCTACCAAAGTACCAGCTGTTGTAAAGTTCTTCTTGACTTACTGAAGCTACTTTTAGCAAGATTAACTTTTTCACACAACTCTTTTTTTGTACATTTGTCCATCAGTCTTTGACATTTGCTTGCTGATGTTTTTGACCTCTCTTCTGGTCATCCTTCAGTTGCTAGGTGTTTGTAGGTTTTCTTTATATACTGTCTATTTTAAAGCCTTCCACCTCATTTCAGTCCGATTGATGTCTGGGCTTTGACGAAGCCTTTCCTTAAGCCTCCATTTCTTCTTTTGCCACCAGTGCTTGGTAGATTTGCTCCTGTGCATTAGATCGTTATCCTGCAGAAATATTCAACTGTGGGTCAACTTGAACTTTTGTAAAGGTGACTTTATGTTATCTTCATATTAATTTATTGTTGAATCAGTTACTGTGAGCTACCCCAGTCCAACCTCCAAAACCACCAAGTATCATACAGCTGGTATGATGCTTAAATCTGTGCTATCCAAATTACAAATTTCATAAAGTCGTTGTATTAATAGGCAGATGTTTGGCTCTGATGTTTTTTTCCCTTCCACTAAAGTTCTTTTTTTTCTTTTATCTCTTTCTGATCTGTCGTGCAATTTGACGCTAATAGAGTTACCCGCAGATCCTGAGATGACATGTTGGTGGTCTCTTTTTATTTATTTTATTTTTTTTAGTGGTTAAATTGTCCCTTTTTGGGACATTTGTTTACCTTTTTTATTTTCTACTCTGCCAAAGAGTTAAATACAAACATACTCGAATCTCTCATTAACATTGATTATTGATTGTTGGGGTTTCCTCTATATTATTGTAGAGTCTTTACCTTATAGTATAGTATGTGCCTTGAGGCAACTCTTGTTGCGATTTGAAGCTGTATAAATACATTTAAATTTACATTTGAATTGGAGCAATCTCTTAATATCTGATATTATGCCACAGTTTATCTTTCCAGCTTTTTTAGGCACATTTGCGCTCACGTACACTCTCATGCAGCCTTCTCCCTGTCTTTGAGGATGTGCGTTGAAGCCAGTTAATCTTTTTCATCTGTCCATGCTGCGAATCGTCCACCCACACAGCACATCTCTAACCATCTCTCTCGCCCCCAGCTGCTCTTTGATGCCGTACCCCACAAAAGCTGACCATCTTTCAAAGACTTCTCTTTCTCTCTTGTGCTCCTTCAATGGTTCCTCTTACTTTTTTCCTGAGCGACGGTTATAGCTTTGAGTCCACACTCAGAGAACTTACTCCGAGAAGTCAAAAGTTATATAATACAGGAGGGGAAAGTGTTGCCTGACGTAAGATTTAAGATTTGAGATTTGGTACTTGTCACGTCTTTCGCTTGTATCCTTCTTGACATAGCTCTCTTTTCATTTCCTCCCTCTTCTTCTTGTCCAACCTACTCTCTCTTTGTAAACTTGTCTTTTCATCCCCATCTTAGAAGCTTCCTCCACTTCCATCATCTCACTCTTTTACAGTATCCTATCCCTGGCTTTGCCTTCTTTCTGATGTTTCTGATGTTTACTTTCCTTCTCTCGAGCCTGCAGCCGGTCTCTTTTTGTCATCCGTTCATTCTTTTTATACATTCAAACACTAATACAGACCCAGTCAGGGCTTTAAGTCCACAGTTTAAATCAGAAGTGAAAGAAAAATCATGATTATTGCATAAATATCTTTTTGACTTTGCAGAACACTAACAGAAAAGGTTTGTATTTCTTTCTAACTTAAAGTCTTAGAAGACAGGAGCAGCCAAACATAATGAAATAGTGGACAGGATACCCTTACTGCTTCTATAGGAACTAGGAGCATTGAATAGCAGCCATGTGCTGCTAATCAAACACTCTTGATTAACTGATGATCAGCAAGTGTGAGCAGCTCTACAAAAGTAGAAGTTTTGGAAGTTTCTCACAATAATGTGAGAGACTCTGAAAGTTGTACAGAGAACAAGTTATTGCTGCTAAAGGTGTTTCTACAAGTTACTGAATCCTGGAGTGGACCTCAGAGTTCTGTGAAAACGTCCTTTTTCAGATGAGAGTTTCAGGCCTTAAGCTGACACCAGTATTAGTGGTATAGCAGTATAGTGTTTTCAGTATTCGTCATAACAAAAAGGTTCACAAACAGTAAAGTAATATTAAAAAGTGGCCAAACAGAGGCATGGCAGGTTTTCCTTTAAAACTTTTCTCAACTAAATTTCAGGACACTGGCTGCTGTCATGCTGCTGGGCTGGTCTGGGAACTTCTTCTTCTTTCTTCTTTTTTCTCGTTATCCTTTTTTAGCCTCTTTGTTCTTATCGAAGCTTCAAAACTGAGTGGAAAATAATGTTAAAGTCGTGAACTTTCATAATTAACATGTTAAAACCGTGGTTTAGTTCATGGCTTGATTTTTGGACCTGAGATTCACAAAGAAAAAATTCCCCATATTCCGATCTAATTTCCCGAAGGAGCTTTAAACATTACAGCTTTCGGCTCCACGTGAGATTCAGTTTAACAAAATCAAAAGATCAAAGTTGATTTTTTTTGTGAAACAACAGTATATAATGTAAATAAGGTATTCATTCAGCTTAGTCATTTACATTGCTTCAGTTTGAGAATCACTGGTTTAACTGGAAAAAACCAAAAAAATCAGAAGCTGTACAATGAGCTTATTTTTAATGTTTAAATGTCTTCGTTTGTCCCCACTTCTCTTCTCTAGGTGAGCGTGGAGGTCTTGTTGGAATACCCCTTCTTCGTCTTTGGCCAAGGCTGGTCTTCATGCTGCCCGGACCGGACCACCCAGCTTCTGGAGCTGCCTTGTACCAAGCTTTCTGTAGGCGATGTTTGTATTTCACTCACGCTCAAGAACCTGAGGAACGGATCTCTGAAGAAGACTCAACCCCTGGAGCCGCCCGCCCACGCCTCTGTCCCCTCCTCCAGCCACGGACACCTCAAACCCCCTAGAGCTGTGTCGGACGCTCCTCAGAGCTGCAGTGGAGGAGGTCCCAGGCACAGAGAGCGGGAGAATGGCATCAGCCAGCGAGGGAGTGGGGAGAGTGGGAATGGAGGTAGAGGAAGCTCCGGTGTGGAAAACGGGGATCTCGTGTTTGGGGAAAGAGTTTCCAAAGGTCAGGTTGTCGGCAGTACAGAAGCTGGCTCTACTAAGCCATCGGGAAGCAGGAAGCGGAGATGGTCTGCGCCCGAGGGTCGAAAAGTAGAAAAATCAGAGGAGGAACCACCTTTGACCCTTCCCAAACCTTCCTTCATCCCTCATGAGGTGAAAATCAGCATCGAAGGAAGGTCAAATATTGGCAAGTGAAGGCTGGCAGGACTGTTAACAACCCATGGAATAAAAACAAACACACCTAAAAAGATTCTACAAAAACCCCATAAATGCCCACGTTAAAGGTTCATTTGTCGTGGTTTTGTTTTTTGTTTATTTTTAGTTCACTTCCTGTACTGTAGCGGTAACCTTACCCTACACCTTACATTAAGTCCATGTAGTTTAACACCTTTATTTTTTTTAATAGATTGATTAATTATCACATGAGCAATCTGTGCAGTTTTGGTGATTTTCATGAGAAGATTTCTGGTGAGGGATTTCTGACCCGTGCGTTGAATGTTTATCGGTTGCTCTGTGGCACGCGGGCGCGTGGTTCGATGGCTCTGCTTGGCCGGCGACACATTACACTGAAATTTCAACTCTGATTGGTTCACAGTCACACTCTGTGACAGTGATGTTACCTGTGTACTCGGGCAGTGAGGCCGTCTGGATTCGCCTCTGATAATAATGAAGGATTTGCGTGTAAATCGTTAAAAATTTTCACTTGCTAAATCAGATCAGAAGTTAGTATGGTGTGATCGTCACTGTGTCATCCAGGCCTGACCGGAACCAGAGGTCATCGGGTCAATGCCCGTGTGCCGCACGCAGTCGTGAGGGAACAACACTTACTCTGCTCAGTTTGTAGACAGTGGAGTCTTTGCTTTCATTTCATGTTAGTGTTTTTCATTTGACTTTTTTCTTCTTTAACCCCTCATCTCCCATCTCACCACATAGGTTTTATTTTTTTTTTTTCAAGATTTTCTAAAACCTTAATCAGGGGTCCTTTTTAATAATCAATCAATCCCGCCTAGGTGGGTCAATGTTAATGTATCAATATGCGATGCCCCTAACCTAAAGCAAATGCAAACACACTGGGTCGGTGAACCCAGTGTGTTTGCACTCGTACGGAGTCTTCGCATACGATCCCAGCTGTTTTGTTTGAGTTTAATTCTTTTATTTGATGAATCACTTTATTTTTTATTTACAAATCCAGAAAGGTCGCGTGAGGAGAAGCGAGAGAATCTGCACGTTAGCTCTGAGAGGGTCAGGATGTTTCAAAGCACTTAACACACCTGTCACTCTCATCGTACAGCCAACAAAAAAGAAACAACAAAAAATGATGATGTTGTGTCTTTATTTACAAAGTACTGTATGTTTTTAGATTTTTTTTCTTTCTTTTTTTAAAGACAAAGGCAGAAAGTAGCAGAAGCACTTTGTGAAAGGTAAAGAGGTTGTTTAGTAACGTGGGAGCAGATGTGCCATGAAATCACAGAGCAAGGGACAAGCATGAGAGCGAGAGGAGTTTCAGTTAGTAGGTTAGGGTAGGGGAAATGAGATGAAGCGGGAGGTATCGCGGTTTTCGGCATGTGCGCGGCAGGAAAGTATCGGAACGTGTCTGGAAAGTTCGATTAAGACGAGAAAAAACAAACAAGTCTTTGAAATATCCTGCTCATGTTTTAGACTGAGAGCAACAATCAGAAGCTCACACCCACAGATTTGTGAAGGTCATCATATATTTGTAATATGTGTGTGTATGATGCTGGTGTGTTTGTTCACACACACACGCATGCACGCGCTCACACAGACACAAAATAGTCTCTAAAACTCAATACGTACTGTACTTGGCGATCCATATTTAGACAGCTGCAGAGGCAAGCATTTATTTTGGTGCATATTGTCCCTACTGCAAAGACACTAGTGGACTGACGTTGGATTAATGCACGCGGCACTGCTCCAGTGCAGCCGTGCAGAAAAGAGTGCTCTGTGCTGTGTTTGTGTATGGGTGGGAGTTTGTATAAGAGTGTGCGTGCACTGTGTATAGGAAAATGATATAAAGACAACGCTAAATGTCCAGTGTTTCTACTTGGAGTCTTTAATTAAGAGAATCCTGCAATTTGCACATCAGGAGGAGGGAGTTCAGTCGAGACACGATTTTTATTTTTTGTTTTATTTTATTTTATTTTTTAAGGCCCTGTCCCAAAACTAGCCCTAGAGCCACATGACACACTGGAGGAGATCAGGGTTTTTGTTCCTCAACAGGCACTTACCACACTGTAGAGGAAACGTTTCTGATCAACAGTTATGGCAAACATGTGCCTGCCTACTGAACTGAATTAAAAGCCGACCATTTCTCGGGTTGCTTAAGGAGAATATCTCCCCCTGCTGATTAAACCGGGGTGCCCAGAGTGTAAAGGGGGGCTAGGGTTCGCTTTTGAACACGGCCTGTGCTCAGCCAGCCAAAACTCATTTATCCCTTAGATAGCAGTTACCTCAACAGATGTGCTTGCGTGGTCAGTCGGTCGATCGTCCTCACGGAGCTTGGGGTTTTTCTCTACTATGAAAGCACGAGCCTTAGGTGTAATTGGCCATCCTCGATCATTTGTCTGATTCTTCTTCTTTAAAAAAAATAAACTAAAAATAAAAAAGCAATTGGCCGGTTAGTTTTTTAATCTATCCCATGTAACATAAAGGTGCCGTACAACATGTAAACATATGTCAGGTTATGTGAGATTAGCATTGACACGTTGCTGGCACAATAATGTCGTTAGGGAGGCAGCGGCTTCCTGCAGGCATGTCTGTTGAGCATATCTGTTCCTGCTCAGCCTGTATTTATGTTTTATGGCTGTTGCTGCTTGCCTTTAGAAAAGGAAAAAATAGAGGCGACAATGTTTCAGGTGGTGGGAGTTTACCAGGGTGATGGCAGGATGGATGTGTACTCACGTGGATGAGGAACGGGTGGATAGGTGGTTGAATGAGCAGACAGACTGATAGTGAAGGCGAGCGAGTAAGAAGAGCCCCGAATGAGATTTGAAAATGCTTTATTTTTATAATAGAACAGGGTTCTCAGATCGACACCCACACAGCAGTGCATTTTCATTTGGTCCTGTTCCTATTGAAACATCTGGTAGAAATAGCAGTAGGTTATATGTGTGTGTGTGCGCATGGTTTGGAACCGCTGTGTGTGTGTGTGTGTGTGTGTGTGTGTCTGTGTGTGTGTGTGGCAGTGGTTTATAAATGTATGTCTTTTTTCTACATGTTTCTCCAACCCCCTTACCAACAAAAGGAAAAATAGACATCTGAACAAAACCGTCAGCCACTCAAACCATTCAGACTCTTACTGTTGATCAGGTAGATTATTAAAAATAATAACAATAATAAGCCAAAGCCAAGCGACGCTGTGGTTGCTTTGGTTACTTTAGAAAGCAATAGTTAAAAAGTATTCAGGCAGTCTCCTTGTATACGAGTGGAGCGCGCGCTCGGCGAGTCATTCCACTCAAAATCTCTGCAATAAACATTTTAATAACAATCCTCCAGCACGACAACCAAAAACAGTTCTTTTTGCCCAGAGAAGAAGTACAATTTTTGTCTCATACTGCAAAAGGTTTGTAGAGGCTAACACACCTGAACCCAGCCCGCTCCAGGTACCGCAGTTCCCCTTCTCATGAAATTCATTTGAATCCTCAGAAATTGCAGTTGCAACACCAGTTGCTGATCTTTCAGGGAAGTTTCTCATATATGCAGTAACCCAACACAACCCCTGAAACCTCCTCTGTCCCTGCTGGTCAGTCACAAACACTGCTGTTACACTGTCAGCGCTGAAGGTGAACCGACTCGGTGTGGCACGAAGCGAGGTAACCAGCAGACTTCTTTTTTTTCTCTTCGTTTTTTTGACTCCGCCAAGCTCTGCCTCTTTGCCACGACTCCCGTAGTGACCTCTTTAACTTTGTTTCAGGTACCCAATCATAGCCAGCCAGCCTCACAAGCACCTCTTTCTGAGGCAAAGCAATCAGTTTAACCCTTAACGACAACCGTTCGCTACCTTTCAGTGTGGCCTGATGCGGATATAAGAGGTCTGCCCTCCTAATAACATCATCTTTTCATATTCGGTCTCCTGTTCACAATCAGCTTAAAAAGGCCACTGAGTTTATATTTTACTATAGATGATAACATAAATCAATCAGCAAGTTTTTTTCTTTTTTTTGAGGGTCTAGTGTAGTTATCATTTCCCAAGTCTTTCTTAAATCCCATTGAAATGTACCACAATGTGCAATACCTTGATTTTGTTTCCCCCCTCTTTACTGTGCCAAGTGTATGTAGCAAAAGTTCAACTCCAATGTCTGATCCTCGTTAAAGGCTCGTGTATTTTTTTTAAATATCTGTTGACGTGTGTGTCACATCTAAGTCAGGATGTTTGTGAGGAGAAACAGCAAAAAGTTTTTCCTGTTTTTCCTCTTTCCCTTTCGTCCTCGCGGCCTTCCTCAGTTGTACTGCGTGTGAGTCTGCACCGTGTGTCGTCGTGCGTGTAGGATGTATGCTTATGTACACCTGGTGTTCAAACGTGTGTGTTTGTGTGTGTGTGTGTGTGTGGGGCGGAGTGTTTTCTCCTCTAATAGTCTGTGAGATCATAAACCCTGACCCTCGACGGTTCACGGTGAGACCCACAGGAAAAAGAAACCTCATCGCTAGTGGGGACCACTTTTTTTTTGTAGAAAAAAAAGAGAAAAAAAAAGAAAAAGAAAAAAAGAAATAAAGATTTTAAACCAACCGAAAGAGATGCACATGTATGTAGATGTAAAAGACTTGATAATGTTTCAGCACTTTCTAATCCTGGGACAGGGCTCGGTCTAACCCCTCTCTTTCAGGCCGACGCCTGTCCTGGGGGGTAACATTCATTCAAAACAGACAGAGAGAATGAAAAAAACAAACAAAAACAAAACGGGGTGACTATTGATGAATAAAAAGAGAGAGAGAGATGGCTCAAGTTTGCACATCACCTTGCCGTAACCTTGTGTTTTATCTGTCTGTGCTCCATCTCGCTTGGCGCCCGGCGCGTTCTTGGGTCCAACGGGCCGAGGTGTTAGGTGATTCCTTGGTTCTTTTCTACTAGGAAAACCCCTTTCTCATGGAAAGCATCCCTTCTTTCGTTGCGTTCATCTTTTCCAGCGCACACCGCCAACCGGCCTGAACGATTAAATTTGGTTTCTTGATGTTCACGGCTTGGTTCGGTCGTGCGGTGCGGAAAGAGCGCGTGCAAACCTTCGCTTTGTTTGCATTATCTTTGGTGCAGGAGCTTTTTTTGTTGTTGTTTTGTTTTTGGTCTCCTTGTAGCACTCAGTATAATGTCAGGGGACTTAAAACTATGTAGAGAATGTGTCATTGTTGAGTTTTTCAAGACAAGCGTCCTCACTGGAGGAACAGTGCTAATGTCATTTTTTTTTTTTTTTTAATTGGCTTCTTGCACAACTTGACAAATAAAATGAATGTTGGTGAGTGAGCTTTGACTTTTTTTGATCAGAAAAAAGGCATGTGTGCTCTTTGTTTCTTAATGTTTGTACTTTCATTTTGCGAAAAAAAAAAAATGTGTTTTTTGGCACTTTTGTTGTGTTTTAAAAGTGAACAGAATTCGATCAGGATTCCACTTTTTTCATGAATTTATTTTTCTTTTCTTTTTTTTTGTATGATGTCTTGTCGATGTCCATAGCGCTGGATAACCAACTCAGGCAGAAAGAAGAAAAAAAAAAGTGTAGAGGCCCACTTAACAGTTTAGTTTCACCCCAGTCAATTTGCATAGTGGGCTTTTTGATATGGGTTATAAGATATGTAAATTTATTACCTATAATTTGATATTTGAATTGATTTGATTAACAAATGTCCTTATTGGAAATTAACTATAAATTATTATGATATTATGTGTATTATGCTGGAGATGGCTTGGATTACTCTTTAGTGTACTGATCATCTCTGGGCGGCCTCTCTGTGGAAGGCGATAAAAACACTTCAGCAGGGGACAGGCTGTGTGGTTCTTGACCTCTGACCCTGCCCACTGCCAGGGAGGGGGTGGAGTTGATCTGTCAGCTGTGTCCTTCCTGTGATCTGAACACTCAGCCCTGAGGCTAGCAACCTGTCTGTCAAGATGTTTCTCAGTGAACCTGCGTCACCACCTACTAAAGTGAGACTTACTGGCCTGTGAGATGGTGGCGGAGAACTGGACATCAGCGCAGACCTGCATGGACAGTCTGGCCTACAGGGGGGGCCACAGCAGTTCCCAGCCAACTTGTTTGTACTATATTGTACTCACCAAGTCCCTGTGTCTCACCACCCCATTTCCTCTATAGCAATGGAGAAACCCTGTTGGTGTATGTATTTGACATCTGTACAAACGCACCTCTTTGGAAAAACAAAATGAAACCTTGACATATCTGGAACGAATGGGCAACTTGTGTTTTTCTTTGAGTAGCAGTGCATACGTGAACAAAAAAATCTGGATATCTGTACAGAACGCAGCTACTGTGATTTCACCCAATGCTGAAATTGGTACCTTTGATAATATCTCCCTCTAGTGTTTAGTGGGCTACATAACACTAGCCCTACAGTTTTCAGCCTTTCCAAAGCTTCAGGGTTATGGAAGCGCTTGCTCTGTCTAAAAGCCAAACTAAAACCAAAAAGCTGGTATAGAATAATATAAAATGAAACATGGTACTCAAACAGATATTAATATTTATAGCCCCTGAAGTTTATTGATTTTTGCCTCCCTGCACAGAGCTCACTGTGTGGGCTTAGCTAACTATTACAGTTTGGTCCTATTTGGACACTGACATTGTGTCTCTGTACACAATCACAGTGGATTATAAATTAAATAATCAAGATGTGATTGAATTGCAAACTTTCAGCTTTAACTCAAAGGACTTCACAAAGATTTTGCATTAACTGTTTAGGAATTACAGCCATATTTAAAACATAGTCCTATAATCCCAAGGCTTGAAAGTAATTGGACGACTGGCAGGGAAGCTTTTTTTTTTAACCTGTTGAGTCCTGGTCCCCCATTATTTCATGACAAATTAAGCAGATAAAACTCTGGAATTGATTCAATCTGTTGACCTTGTATTTAGTAGCTGTTTACTGGAGCTTTGAATATGAAGCGCAAAGACATGTGAGGGAGTCTATCTGAAAAAAATAATAAATGAACCTGTCAAAGGCAGTTACTGACTGCAAAATCAATAATCAATCATTTCAAGCTTCAGAAATGTCTCTAATTCTGAAACAGTTAATGCATTATCTTTATTAAAACCCTCTAGTTAAAGCGGAAAGTCTGCACACCCATCACATCTTGATTTAAAATCCACTGTGGTGGTGTACAGAAGCAAAATTATAAAAACTTATGGACCTAATTATACATTAGAAACAAGTTTTCATGGACCCAACATGTGACCAGCAGCACAAAAGAAACGACCGTTTCATTCCATCTTCAGTTGTCGTACTCTCCCTCCTGATCTTATAGTAGCTACTCCACGTGGTTTTGTTTTCACAGGAAGTGGCAACACCGTCAACAAAGAAATATTAGAAATATGTGAGCGGTAAGTGATGAAAGAAGTTTTGTTGTAATGCAACATGAATCTAAATGGTTTTAACTCCAAGCCAGACATCTTGGTAGTTGGTTTACCACTTCTTCTTTTTTTGTTGTTGAAACTTTTGAATCAGAAAAGGAAACCGAAATCTCAAAAGCTTCTAGTTACACAGTTTATTCTCCAGAAAGAGGAATTATGTTAATCATTCACTGATTAATTACTTCCATTTTCTGTCTTGACTGTAATAAACATGTAATACTGTTTGTAGTCACAGTATGCATTACATAGTGTAGGTTTTCATTTCCTGTGTTTAATGGCATCGTTGCGTTACTTTGCAATGCAGTAAAAGGCACAAATCTCTAGACTTGCATGATTTAAAATGAGAGACACATTTTTAAGTAAATTTGTCTCAAATATACCAAATACCTGAAATGCACAAACTGTGAAGACTTCATTCTCATTATGAAAGCGTCACAATTCAGTTGGAACTGAAAGACCAACACCACTGAGGAAACCAGCACAAGGTTCTCCATGCAGTTTATTGCACACAATTTCTGTCTTGACAATTAAAGGCCGGAGTCTCTGGATCTGGCATATCAACTTGCACATTCATTTTAGGATAGACTTCAGCAAAATTGATCTTACCACTAATACCAACATGTTCCTGCTGAGTGTGTTGTACAAATCTCATATTCTTGCTTGCTCTTGATATGTTGTTAATGTTGAAATAGTCTCCAGTAACAACTTTATATACAAGTTTCTGAAAGATCTCCACTGTAGTAGTTTCACTGCCGCTTCCCAAAACTGGGAAGTATTTATCCGGGTGTTTGTAGGTGAAGCGTATTTGCACATTCCCATTCAAAAACAATGTCTGCATAAATTACAACAGTACTTTATTGGTTTCTGCAAGCATAGAAACACACTCACTGTGAGATTAAAGTGAGTAAAGTATTGTTATCCATCGGGGTAATTCAAGTCAAATTTTTGAGTTGGTTTAATTGCGGCCTGAAGGAGCTGAAAGCTTTCGGACAGCAGATATCTTGAGAGGAAACAGGTGCGTGGTGAAGTGAGGTGTAGGTCTGTATGTGGTCCTGCTGCTACTGGGAGAAAGTAGTACCACCCCCTTAAGTGAACATATGGCTAGACTGCTGTGTGACACGGATAAAGGTGGTTCTGCGGCTCAGCTCTTTGAGTTTGGCGGCACCCACATAGGTGCAGGTGGAGCGGAGTCCCCCCAACACATCCCGGATGGTATTTTCCACATCTCCTTTGTAGGGAACCTCGACCGTCCTCCCCTCTGATGCCCTGGGAGCCAAGGAAAGAGGTGAGAAGGTAGACTTTAGAGACTTTTCTTTGGTAAAACATCTGCTCATCTATTCTAGTACAAGACCAGAGCATGAGAGTTTAAAATGGACTGATCTTTTTTTTTTATAAAGGCAACTTTTGGAGTTCTAGAATTCTTTGTGTCTGCGTTATGAATCATCAAAGTATGAAATGGATTGAATAAGAAAAAAAATGTTGCAAACACCTGAGTCATTGAAGTGTGTCTATAATCATAATAATAGACTGTTACTATAAGCAATTTAAAAAAAAAGGAATTCCCATAGCAACACAGATGAAGCCAAAATGAATGACTCACAGGTGTTGCTGCGAGTCTCAGGGTATCACTATCTCACCTATACTCGGCAACTCCCCCGGTGTATTTCTTCATGGCTGTGTCGGAGCTCATGCCGTAAAATAGTTTGTACTTCTTGCCGTTCTTCTCAATGACCTCCCCGGAGCACTGGTCGTGGCCTGCGAGCATTCCTCCCATCATTACAAAGTCAGCACCGGCACCTGAGGAGCGGAGGCACAGCCAGAGGAGGCACAGAGGTCAGGTGTATAGAAGAACACAGCAAGTTTGAAGAGACAAACAGTGCACTGTAGCAAACTGTTGTAGAAATATGTACAGTTTTGTTTGTTTCTTTTACAGTAATTAAATTAAAAATGCAGCTTTTGCAATCAGAATTATGATTTGAATCTCTTGTGCCAAAGACATTTTGCTTTTCCAAGATCAGCTTGGGTGCGGGGAGGGTGAACCCTCCTTCCATGACCACGTCCGACAGGAGCCAAGGTTTAGCAAGCCCCGGACCCCGGCCTAGCCATAGATACACACACGCACACACACACTCAGTGTTGAAGGTGCCATGTTGGGTGGGTGTGTTGTTGACCACAGCATTCCCGTAGCCATGCAGTGTGAAGAATGGGGAAGCACAAGAAGCTGAAGTCAGGGAATTTGGACAAGGACATGAAGTGATGGAGATTATAATCACAAAAACCCCCCCAGAATAATCACAATTGTATACGACACCATACTGTAAATGTTTTTACATTAAGATACTTTTTTTTTGGTAGATTACAGCAGGTAAGCTGTATATACATACAAAAGGAAGCTGGGAAATAGATTTGGCACTACTTCACTGTAATTTAACTGGGACATTTCTTACAGCGTGGGGTTGGTTACTCACCAAAGGCCTTAGCTACATCTCCAGGGCAACTGCAGCCACCATCCTTAACAGAGGTTAAACACGTGTCAGTTTACTGGGTCACATTAGGTCAGAGAAACAGGTTTAATGTTTAATTTTAGGACTAAACTGCTCCCCCTACTGGCTGCAAACCTTTAGTAACTATTGCAAATTAAAATCTGTTGAATTGCACAAAGATCAGAAATATTATAGCAAACTCAGCAAACATTAGAACAGTGCATATGAAGCGTAGACTGCTTTGGTGTACGAACAAATCTAGTGATCCATAATTGCACATGTCTTTTGGTTTTTGCACGTTTACAGTGTGTTACACCTGCTGAACTGATGAGCAAAAGCTGGTCTTTCGAGCAATAAATGCTCTTCTGTTGCTCACGGTTTGCCACCCTATCCTCCAAGTACAACACAATTTAAAAAGGAAATCTCTTTGATGCATTTTCAGTATCTACATGAAAACCACATCATTGCACTCTGCTCTGTATCATTTTCATTTCAGCGTCTTGCATATTTGCAGTATATTCTGCAGACAGCTTTCCTACTGTTGCAAAAATTGCCAAGATTTACTTTGATTACTGTTTGACCTCATTATTATTATTTTTTAATATTTTTATATTATGGACTTACAGAGATAATGTGGCCTTTGAGTCCATGAGCTGAGTCTGCACACTCTATAACGGCACTGAGCTGTGGGTAACCCACTCCTGTCTTGATCCTTGTCGTGCACACAGAACCTGCAACAGTCAGAGCACACATTAGAGAACAGCATCTTTATCTCTCTCTCCGTCTGTGCTGATTATTGCTGTTGTAACTACAGGAACCTGCTGTCTTTTTTAATCTGTTCAAGTCAGGTGACTACTCTATCAGCAGGAGCGCTAAGAAGCACCAGATGACGTGATGCAGAACAAGCGAACAGAAGAGAAATATTCAAATGCCAAACCAGGAGGGTGTTTAACAGGAAATAATACAGGACTGCACGAAAGTCTTCAGCCACCTCTCACTTCTTTATATTTTACTTCCACGGAGCAAGACCTTCTTAGTAGTAATAGTTACGTAGTAAGTGGTTAAATAGTAACAGCTCTTTGGGCTTTCTGTTTCTTTACTCGTTTTTAGTCCAGTCCTTGTACCTGACCATTTTTTAAGGAGTGTTTTGTTTGTTACATCATGTGACACTGACCTGTGAACCATGAAAGTACAATAAAGGCACCCATGTCAAGTGTTGTGTCTACACATAAAAGACAACTTAACAAAGCAGCAGCTGTATCTTTAGGCACTTTTTTACTAGCAGACTGTCACAAAAACCACACCATTTTTGGTAACAACACATTTTGACAAGCATAAAATAGGATTTTTGCACCATCAAGGTGATTTGCAAGGAGTTAATAGCTGAAAATTTGCCAAATGTTGGCACGGTGTGCAGTGTAAAAAACAAACACAACAGTACCACAGTGAGTGCCATTTTTAAACACAGCGTCTTGGTTTGGTGCTGCGTTTCAGCCACTGCTGTTGGGAATCTCATCAAAATTGATGGAATTATGAACTGTACGAGCAAAAAACAACTGTTCTTTAGTATTCAGCTGCTTATTAATGAATGTGATTCAAATGCACACACGCGTTAGAAAACAAGCAGCTTCATCTTATTGTTTTTGCTGTCCTGTTAAGGCCATTTTTATATTCGCTCTATGAAACTCAGTGCTATCTGTGTAAAAAAAACAAACCCCAGCTTGTTTCATGTTTATGTCGCGTTGTTGTTGGACTGAGTTTGCAAGTAAACCCAGGAAGGACAGATAAGTCTGAGGCTGGAATGGGAATCCTGATTAAACAAACAAACTGTGCAATACCATCTGGAAAGTGTCCGATTGTCAACGGCTTAATTTGTCAGCATGACAATGATCCCAAACATTAGTCTGCCGTAATCGTACCACTAAAACCACATTTTTCATGTCGCCACAGCAACGTTAGAGTGGCTACATTAGTCATGCAATGAGTCAGTAACTTAATGGCGTGTAACATGACCGCTATACTTGGATTCAAATGCTGTATGTCTCTGTCTAATGTCTCATCTGTGTTTGCATGCCTCACTGCTGCTGTCTTTGTGTTTGAGGACTGTGCAGTTCTGTGTTAAGAGACCTTTGTACCCACTCACCTGGCCCGATGCCCACTTTGATGATGTCAGCACCAGACAGGATGAGTTCCTCCACCATCTCTCCCGTTACCACGTTACCAGCCTGCAAAACCAGCACACAGTCTTAAATATCCCATAATCCACCAGGAGACAAACTGCCAGCCAACGTGAGGCACTGTCTTTCCTACCATGATGGTGTGTTTGGGGAACTTTTCTCGGACTTTCTTGACAAACTCCACAAAGTACTCAGAGTAGCCATTGGCCACGTCCAGACAAATGTACTTGAGGGCAGGGACGGCTTCCAGGATGGCACACAGCTTCTCCAGATCTGCACTGCCGCTCCCTGAGCTAGCAGCTACGTGCTATGGGGAATGAAAATGTGTTTTATTTTGATTTTCTAGTTTCTTACGAGAGACAACCTACATGTAAAAAGTCTTAAGAGCTTAAAAGAAGGCAACTGGACTTCTCTAAGTTCCACTTCCTTTTTTTCCAGCTCTTAAGGCGATGACCTGGATGACTGGGAATCCACACAGACAGACTACATTAAAGCAAAGACTGGAAATCTTACCTCTAAGCACTCTGGGTGACTAGCAGCAAAGTTTTTCCAGTCTTCTACAGAGTAGTGTTTATGAATGGCTGTGAAGAGGGTGTGCTAAAGAAAGAAGCAGTCGGACAGAAAGGAAGATGAGAGATTCAGAAATACCCTAGATACTCTGGGCCACTGACATTTCTCTCTATCATCCATCATTGTCCTTCTCCAGTTTTTTTCCACATATTTTCAACTTGAACAGAAGTAACCTGCTGATGAATCCACAACCATACGAAATAAAACAAATGTATTTTTTATTTACTTTCTTTTTTTAATAACTATTTTCTTCACTCACTTTACTGAGAACTTGTGCCATCTCAAATGTTCCTGTGGTGTCCATGTTGGCTGCAATGATGGGGATACCTATGTAGGTCTGCTTAGAGTTGCGGAATGTAAAGGTCCTCTGAAGATCCACCTGAGGACGGAAGGGATTTTTAAAAATTTATTAGTATTTTTTTTATCTTTGTGATTTTTCTTGGGAATATGAGAAGGCTAATACTCATCTCCTGAGTGTGCATGGACGCACTGAATCATTTAGATCTAATGGACAGCTTCTAATGGGTATGCCTGTAATGTGAAAAGCCACATGAACCAAGCTGAGCTCAATGTGACACACAAGCTGCACCATTTTCAGGAAAGTGTTTGAGTTACTCGTGGAAATTATTTCTTTCTAATTAAATCGTTAAAATAAACCTTTTTTCCAGTTAACGGTCTAAACACTGAACTTTGTTACTACTCAAGAATCTTCTCCCAGAACCATCGTTCAACAGTCTTGGTGGCTTTACTGCTATAGCATTACTTGGTCTGCTATAGCTTACTAATGTTAGCTAATGTAAGCAATCTAAATGTGTTTACTGAGGCTAATATTATTGGCTGATATTAGTTATTTGCCGATCTTTCAGTATCTGCATTTAACGGCCAATAATAAAAATTTAAAAAGAAAAGAAGAGACAGCAGAAACACCCTTCACTATGGTGTGAGTGATATTGCACAGTTTGTCCACCAGAGGGCACTCTGAAACTTCTCACTTGTAAATAACTCTAATAGCCCTTTTCCACTAGTACTTGCACGACTCATCTCGGTTTTGGATGTTTTTCATTACAATCGAGTTCCACCTTATGTGTGTGGGGTCGTTACACAGTCCTGTGACATAATTTGAACACAACACAACAGTGGAGGACGTTGAGGCGATGGTACACCTGCTGTTCCGTGCATGGCTTTTAGTCAGACTCGGCGACCACATTGTTGTTTTTTGTGTAGCTATTTCACCTCCCTGGCACAGATTCTACCACCTATGGAAAACCCTAAAAACCCAGTCTAGTTGAACCACGCCGAGTAGCTACCAGTGGAAAAGGGCTATAAATGACTAAATATATAATCAGGTTCAACAAATGCCAAAATATCAGAATATTGGGGGTTTTAATCACCAACTATCAGTATTAATCTGAAACACGTTTTATCATTCTCTAAAATGTAGAAAATGTAGAAATGTGTCTAACAGGAAAATTTTCAAACTAGATAAAAAGGAGGTAAAGATGGTGGGCATGGTTGTCAAAAAGTGGGACATAACGGTGAGTTTCCTTGCCAACAGTTTTCCAAATGGCTCCCTCTTAGTGCTGAATGCTTTTGTTGAATAGAACCAAGACATTTATTATGCAAAGCTACTTAAGCTATAGACTTACCGTACGCAATGCACCATAACTTTTAATGTGGGTACGTTTTGAACGCCCCAGAAATAAAAAGAGGTCATACCTCATAATAGTGAGAGGAAGGAAAGAGGTGGAAGACATGGACGAGGGAGGTAAAGTCTATATTGATTCGCTCCAGCACATCAGCAAATGCTGCACACTGACTCAGGATTTTCAGTTTACTTCCTTTCTATTCACCATTAATAATGAGAAAGTAATAATGCTGGTGTAGCTCACCAGGTTGAGCAGGAGACCCATGCGCAGCAGGGCTATTGCAGGGCCAGGCTGCGTGTCTTCCCCCTGCTGTCTTTCTCTTCCTGTCTACTCTCAATCTGTCCTGTCATAGTAAAGACTAACCCCGCCACCAACACCATCAAGCTGAAAATAAACCACATCACTGCAAAATATGTACTTAAAATAAATAATGACAAAATGCATCCAGTGGTCTCAGTCGCGGCCCGCTGCCCACATTACGATCTGAAATATCAAAATAACCAAACAGCATTCATCAGGTGTCAACATGTGTCTGAGACCTGAATCAATGTGATTAAAGCTGCTGTTATACTGATATCTCTGTGGCATGTGGAATGTGCTCTGGTTGGCTGCAACACGCTCCGTCCTATTTTTAAACAACTTTTCTGAGAAGTCTCCCGTGTCTCATGTTGCTTGCTCTCTCAGAGGGCTCAAACTTTTTGCTTTAGATCTAGTGCCACCACAAGTATCGTGATGTTGGACACAGTGTGGCCTGCTTAGTCTGCTTTAGATAATAATGACAGGTAACTAGATCAAGGCCAAACTGATCAAAATGTTCTTTTATGCCTGTGACCAGCCGGTTTCCTGTCACCTTTAAGAAGGTCACTCCGCTGTTACACAGTTTCAGCCCAGCACAGAGGCAGTGTACACCTGATAGCTCAACATTAAACAAGACAAGGAGTAGAGGCACTTATGTACAAGTACACTGAGTGCGCATTTCACTCCTTCAACGAGGTATCTTTGTTGATTTAGGAGTAAATGTAAAGTATTTTTCGCACCCTCATCAATCTGCCCTCATGTATAAACAGTTAACACGATATTGCGTCACGCGGCACAATGCGCAGGAGAATACACCTGTCTAACCCAAAGAGCTGTTTTGATGGTTGATTATACTGTAATGCGTGAGTTATGCGTAATAATGAGCAGACGTAATTAGCAGGACCGACCTCTGAGCGGCTCTTCAGGCTGCTCCTCTTGGGTCTGAAAAGGACATCCTTAAAGTCCAGCTTGAGGTCTGCGTCCACTCGAGGCATCTTGAATGCCCCCAGAAATGATGACCAGGACGATGATGGCGAGTATGCAGAGGTAGCTCCCCCGAGGAAGACTGCAGCAGCTGTGGTGGTCGCTGGTCCCAAGCCCCAACCACCAAACCCGAGTCTCAAGGAGGCCAGCGTTTTTATAGCAAAGAGGGACCCAGCCCAGTCCTGGCCCCCATGTCTTTATTTGGGCCTGGACTCTCTCTCTCCCCCCTCTTTCTGTCTTTTCTCTCGCTCCAGCACTCCACTCCTCCAGCCTCGCCTGTCTCCCCCCTTCTCCGCTCTTCAGCTGAATGGCAGGAGCAGCAGTGGCTGAGCTGGCAAGCAGGTCCGGGCTGTCCTGTCCCATCTGCAGCCACACACACACACACTCTCTCTCTCTCTCTCTCTCTTACACACTCACAGACATGGCAGCACTGCAGTGGCTCGCGTGCTGCAGTGCTGAAGAGCACACCTGCTGTCCAGCTGGGGCATTGCTCCCTTTGCTGTTGATGGGCAAGACAGAGTGAGGACAAGCTAACGAACAAAAGCGGGGAAGACCAGGTTACAGGAGGAGAAACCAAATCAGTCACTTAGATTCATACACACACGTGTGCGGCAGTGCGCAAAAGTCTTGAGCCACCTCTTATTTCTTTATATTTTGCTTTCAAGGAGACAGACTTTCTTGTTTCAAGATGTCTTCAGCAATAGCTATCAAGGCCTTTCTGAAGGTGTTTCAAACTGTTTCTGTGGACATTTGGTCAGTGCTTGTACGTGGACATTTCCAGAGGAAGAATTTTTTTTGTTAACCCCCATATGAATTATTTAAGCCTGTGCTGTGACTAGCCAAAAACAACAACAACAACCCGACAGCTTAGCAAAGAGCCAGTTTTAAATCTTTCTATCTTTCTATATGCAGCCTGTGACAAAACACATCATTTATTCTTCAATTTAATCTACAAAAGATGCTACCCCCCTCAAAAAAACCTACAGCAAAAGAGAGGTATCTAAAATTCATGTCCTTAAGAAATATCAAGCAATGACAACTGCATGACAACTATCCCAAACAGATTAACAATACAGAAAAAGCAAAACCTGTTTAAAAATACAAATCTTAACAGAGAACAGAGCAGAAAGCAGTCAAGATCCAAATAAGAGCTTTAAATGTCCTTCAGAAAGCCTGGAGAACTATTTCTGAAGATTACTTAAAGAAATGACAAGAAATCTTGTCTAGGAGAGTTCAGCTTGTGCTGAAGAATCATTCCAAATATAAACTTTCAGCTTGTTAGAGCTGTACAAACTCTGCTTTTGCCTTAAATACTGTATTTCTATGTAAGTTTGTACATTTTCAATAAATTACTTCATGTGTTTCCAATTTTCTAGCACAAAATATAGAAATTAGGGGTGACTCAAGACTTGCACCGTACTGCATGTCTCTTTTAGATTGCCAGTGCTTCCTTTAATGTGTCTGTGTTGTTTTTTTTTAATGTCTAATTTTTCAAATTTTAGCCCAACTCTGATCCTTTATTGTCACGTCTGGCAGGGCACAAGGCGTGGAAGGAATGAGGTGAGGACCCAAGTGCAGGCAAATGGAGACGAGGGGGGAGTGATTAACAAAAGGCAAGCTTTTATTTTGGAGGCTGAACTAAACACAAACAAAAGACAAGGCACAATTAGAAAGGGACTAACAAAACCTAAACTAGGAAGGCAACTACAGTACATGAGGAGACCAGGAAAACGTTACAAAGATCTTAAAACCGGGAGAGAGGGGCAAGAGACACAAAATATCAAGGAGCTGACTCAGAAGAACGCAGGGGAAGACGCACAGAAGCAACATGGAAGATCACACGCAGACAGACTAGAAACAAACAAAGGAAAACACAGGGCTTAAATACAGAGGCAGTAACGAGGGAGTGAGAAACAGGAGGGAAACACAGCTAGGACTAATTAGACATAAAGAGACAAAGGAAGCAAAGCAGAATGCACCGCACACAGGACCGGGACTATCAAAATAAAACAGGAGACAAGCGACATTAACAAAGACACGGACTTGACACTGAGACTTAGAGACACAACTGACTGGGGCGACAGAGGGAACATGAAGACGAGTGACTAGACGAGGAACACACTGAAGGCAAAGTAACAGAAACCAAAATCCTGGGAACTAAGAATAAACACAAGCAGAAAACAAAGAATGACAATAATCCAAGAATATAAATTAACCAATAAACACAAAACCCTGAGTCACAGACTCAGTACCTACGTTTCTGTGTTTGACTAGAGATTTCTAATTACACATAAACCAGTTTGTCTCATAAAAATAAATCATCTTTCATAAGTAACACCCTAAAAATGTATTATAATGATTACTTACCCTGCAACCTTACACTCCGAATCAATAACAGTTATTATATTTATGTTATTAATGATATTTATTATTATTAGTCAGTGTATTCATAGTAAACCCAGTAGCATCTTTTAAATAGCGGCTGAGCAAATAAAGAGCCCCGTTACAGTTTCAGATCAAACCAGCAGATGTCAGCAGAGTTTCAGAAAACAGATACTATATGAACATCAGAAGAGGAGCCTCAACACAACACTTGTTTAAGTTTTTCCTGGGAACAGGATGTCCCTTCCTGATGTTCACGTGCAGTCATGGAAGAGGCATTCTTGTATCATCTCTCAGCTTTTATTTTTATTTTGTGATAGTACCAGTGCAAAATATATAATTGAATTGTAATTGGTTTTAGTAATGCATTATTAAAAAATATCACTTCGTATCGCAGCTGATAAAGGTGAGGATAGTTTTAACTACGGTATAACTCTATTTATAATAAAAAAAAATAGGTACACCTGATCAACTGAGTGTTAGTGCAAAATTCTAATCAGCCAATCGCATGGCAGCAGCTCAGTGCATTTAGGTCAAATTGAGCATTTAAATGGTGAGAAAGTGACTTTGAATGTGGCGCGGTTGTTGGTGCCAGACATGCTGGTCTGAGTATTTTACAGAGAGTGGTCTGAAAAAGAGAAAATATCCGTTGAGTGGTTTAAATGCCTTGTTGACCTCAGAGGTCAGAGCAGAATTCAGACTGCTTCTAGCTGAGAGGAACAACTGCAGAAGAGCATCTTTGAATGCAGAGCAGATGGGCATCCGCAGCACAAGACCACATCGGGGGTCACTCATGTCAGCTAAGAACAGAAATGTGAGCCAGCAGTTTGTACATGTTCACCAAAATTGGAGAAATGTTGCTTTGCTTTGATGAGCCTCGATTTCAGTTCATGTAGAGGGTAGGTTCAGAATTTGATGTAAACAACACGAAAGCATGGATTCATCCTTCCTTGGGTCAAGGGTTCAGGCTGCTGGTGATGCAGAGGTGTGGGGAATATTTTCTTTGGGCCCCTTAGTACCAACTGAGCATTGTTTAAACAAAATCTACCGGAGTATTGTTGCTGACCACGTCCATCCCATCACACTGTACCCATCGTCATACAGCTGCTTCCAGCATAATAAGACACCATGTCACAGAGTTCAAATCATCTCAAACTGGTTCCTGGAACATGAAAACTGTACTCAAATGACCTCCACAGTCAACAGATCTCAACAACAGAGCACATTTTAGTGGAATGGGAGATTTATATCATGCATGTTCAGCCAGCATATCTGCAGCAACTGTGTGATGCTATCATGGCAATATGGCTCAAAATCTCCAGGAATGTTTCCAGCACCTTGTTAAATCTACGTTACAAAGGAGATCTGACCAGATACTTGCAAGGTGTATCTAATAAAGTTTTCCAATAAAGTTAGTTGCTTGAGAGTTAAAATCATATAAAAAATAGTATGTTAGAGTATTATATGTTATTAATGTTATATCAGTGTTATTAATAGTATGTATGCAGCATGTTGTTGCTGCAGGACGTGGAGCTTAGAAAGTGACTGAGTCATGCAATACCACAGTTTTTAAATCTAGAGCACAGGGTTGTGTAGGATCAAGGACTCAGACCTTTTCCACAGATCCAGTCTCATATTACTCAGCCTAATGTGGGGCTAAAGTCTCATTAGCACTGTTAGCTCCAGAGTAACGTTAATGGATGAAACAGATTTTGGAGGGCTGTGAAGAGATGCTTTTTTTGAAAGATATTTTAATGGATCTCTAAATAATACAACAGTGTTACACTGGTATAAAAAGCATGTTTACAAATATGTTTAGAAATGTCACTGTTTAAGGTTAAAGTTTGAATATTTCAAAACATAAAAGCATACCAGAGGATAGATTTCAGTTTCTCTCTCTCCCCCCTCTTTCTGTCTTTTCTCTCGCTCCAGCCTCACCTGTCTCCCCCCTTCTCCGCTCTTCAGCAGAATGGCAGGAGCACCAGTGGCTAAGCTGGCAAGAAGGTCTGGGCTGGCCCATCTACAGACACACACACACACACACACACACACACACACACACACACACACACACACACACACACACACACACACACACACTCTCTCTCTCTCTTAGAGGATAGATTTCAGTTTCCATAGCAACATGTTTGTTTGTTTCGCATTTTTTTGTAGCTTGAGACTCTCTGTCATTGTGTGTTAAAGAATAGACAAGAATAAGAAGAACAGAGGAAGAATCTGTATCATTGGTAAACCCGTTCAAAGAATGTTGCACTGTTAATAAGCTGTACTTTATTGAAGTGTAATGCATTCAGTAAAGAAACATTAAACTAGCTGAAAAGATACAAAGGTTTCTTTGTTTTTGTAAATGTATGTGAGGTCTGTTTATTTTCTCAGATTCACTTGATTAATTTTTCCTTAGAAGAAAATATTATTTAAAGAGGAAACAAATATTCTTTTGACTCTGGGCCTGATATACTGATAAACAACTGAGCATCAGCATAGAGCGCTCAGGTGTGTGTTAGCAGAATGCTACACCTCTCAGGGGTGGATTTCCCAGCAAATTCATCCCAAAGCCAGATGGTGCAATGCTCAGAAAAACTGCAAAACACCTGATAGCTACATCTAACTGTAAAGGCCTTTGATGAACTGAAGCAACATTGTGGAGTGTAGAAGAGTGGATCAAAATTCCTCCACAATAATGTGACAGACTGATCATGTGATAAAGACAACTCCCTCGCTGAAACAGATCAAGTCCAGTGGACTTGTTCCCCAGTAAGAAGGGGCAGTCACCTTCATTAGACAGCAAAGTAAAAAGAAAGAAAAGCAGGGAAGAGAAGTCTGGTGAACCATGTGAAGGAAAAACATAAATGACTGAGTCAGTCAGTGTCTCTGGTCAGTTTTTTTTTTGTTTGCGTTAGACTTTTAAATACATGTCGCAGGAAACGTTCAACAATTCAGTGTCTGACAGAGACAGGAGAGAGGAATCACACAGACCTCCTGAGTCAGCGGAGAGAGGAATAGCCCAGCGGATGGAGCCCCAGAATATTCAGGAAAGAGAGACACAGCAGGTATCACTGAAGATAGAACTGCAGATCAAAACAATTCAGAATGACCTGGTTGTGCTTGAGAAAAAGCAAGAGTTTCTCCTTGAGCAGAACAGCAACATTGTTGCTCTGCTGTCCAAGTTTAAAAGTGAGAGAAAAGAACAAAAGACAAAGAACACAAATCTCAGGAAATGTTTGGAAAATCTTCTGTGCCAAATGGAAGAAATACAGCATTTAATAATGAAATGAAGTAAAAGTAGAAGAAATCCTACTGACCCTGAGTGACTTGAGACTCCTGTCTCTGAACCACCTCCTGACGAGGTTCAGGAGGTGGTTCAGCTGGGCCTTCTCAAAGATGTTCAACTGATGTGAATTTCCCGGCTGTTCTCTGTGGGATTGTGTTTATGATCTACTTGAACCCTACTACAATTTCAGACGTGGGCCAGTTACCTTTTAAAGAACAGGAATGATGTTAACAGACTAGCCAGAGCCTCACATGAACATTTTGACTGTGCTGATATGAATAAAGGGACAGAAATGTCTCAGTCTTTTAATATGTATGTGGGGTCTGTTTATTTTCTCAGATTCACTTGACTAATTTGTCATTAGAAGAGAATAATAATCAAAAGGGAAACAAATATTCTATTTACCCTGGGCCTGATATACTGATGAACAACTGAGCATCAGCATGGAGCACTCAGGTATATGTTAACAGAATGCTACACCTCTCAGGGGTGGATTTCCCAGCAAATTCATCTCAACGCCAGATGGTGCAATGCTCAGAAAAACTGCAAAACACCCACTGGCTACATCTCAAACTCTACAGGCCTCAGTTAGCATGTTAATTGTTAACATTAACACCCTCGCTGAAACAGATCACATCCAGTGAACTTGTTCCCCACCCTTCTTACTACTTTCAGTGTTTCTTTGTCATTCTTGTTTATGTGACAAAGGCTTCTGACTCTCAGGCTCAGTAGCCACCAATCACACATACTAACATACCGACTTCAGAATTTTCCACAATTTCCAAATAGTTTTCTTCCCTGTGCTCACATCTCAGATCATTTCATTCAAATCACGGACACCTTCCACACTTCCACTGATTTGTGGATTTTGGAAGACATGAAGTTTTTCACAGTATACATGCTCCTGCTAAAGATAAACATCAATCAGTGGATCAGTGTTAATATGTACTGGAAACTTTTTTCTTCATATGAACAATACTGATAAATCGATTAATCACACTTAGCAGAGTTGTGAAGGTATTTTAAGAACCCTACATATTCTTTAATTACAGTTTTAGACATATGCAGCAATAGGTGCACACAAGAAAGGCCCATTAAGAATAGGCCCCGCCCACAAAGAACAGGCTCTCAGCACTTTACAATTTTTCATATGTTTATTTTAAATTACTATAATTCATCCCCTTCTACATTTACCCTAAAACCATTTTAACCACTGACACCAAAGCTCTTCTCTGTGGTAGAAAACCTTTATTTTCCACGCTCTCTTCACTCCCATCAGCCTCTATCACGTCTATTTGCTACACAGACCCTCATTAATAAACACTCACACTTTACAACTTCACACAACTGTGGGTCAATATGAAGGGGTCACGCAGGTGGAAGAGGTTGGAACGAGATTTTTGCTTCTACTCTTGTTGCTTAGGACTAAGGTAGGAAGGAGAATATTTAAGTCAAGCGGGCAAACTGATCAGACTGATTTTTGCGACACAAAGTTTACTTTTAACGATGAAAAAATGTCTTTGTTTTTTGTGCTCTATATTGAAATGAGCTGACTTTTTGCAAATCGGCCCTAAAACTACTGCACTCTGCATTCTCATTTGACTGAACGGATCGTGGGATCGTGTTACGTAACATTAATTTGACTCAACGTGCAACAAACAGACTGAACTAAAAGGATCTTGAAATGACAGTTTAAAATCATTCAAACTACCGAGCTTGGAAAAGACCGAGGCTGGATACACAGAAGTCTGACCGGACGCTTTATCGCTCTATGACAGATAACATCAACGTAATCTGCATGAGATACGGCTACAGAGAATACTAAACCCACTGATCTTTAACCCCCGTGGTGCACGTCGCACTGTACTGTACCGATAAACAAGCAGAGCAGTGTTGGCCCTTTAAAACCTTTCGCGGCAATAAAACTGATAAGAAAGGAACAGCTTTTTCTTAACTGTGTTCTTCGTTTATCAGCTTATCACGAGTCATAACTGGAGGCTGTGACCTGTGTTTGTCTGAGCTGTGAGCTTTTGTAGGAAGTAGGTGAAAGGGAAGCAGGTAGATACATTTACAGGCTATGCTTGTACGAGCTCTCGTTGTTCTTGGAACTCGTATATAATGTCTGTATTGTATATAACCATGTTTCCCTATAACAACCCAACAGATCAACTTATTAAAACAAACTGGTTCTTTATTTTCTTATCATGTGAAATGCATATTTTTAGCCACTCGAGCCTCTTTGCAGGCAGTGACAACAAACATATTCATTCCCCTCAGATAATTTTATCTCACCAACATTTTTTGAGTTTTTTTAAATTTTTATTTGCCCAGCTGCAAATTTGGAAATAGCATGAAGAGCAAGGCACCCTCTTCCACAGTGTGATTTTAAAATGATTCATCAAAGCGACACAGTTATACGCACAAAGGCACATGTTAGCAGCAGACTTCATTATAATATACTGAAGTCGGCTTGCAAATGATGAAGTTTAAATCCTCTGGGTGGAGAATGTTGTGTATCTTGGCACAGCGATGGTGTTTGGTCCCCTTTACAACTTCTGAGAGAACACAGGGGCATGCACTTGCACACACTTGCAGACACACACACACTCAGACTGGACTGTATCTCCCTGTATTAGGTTACCAGCTGATGCTTCCATCTAGACATACGCTCCCAGGAACCAGATCTCCGGCACGTTCAGAAGGAGCGCGTTTCCCCCGGCAGTGTGTCACTGGGCCAAGCAGATGTGAAGACCACATGGCAGTGGGAGGGTGAAGTTGGAGAGGAACTTTGATGTTCTTTTCCTGGCACGAGTTGAAATGACGAGAATTTAAAGATTCTATTTGTTTTCTATTTGACGAGCTAAGGTGATGAAGATGAAGGAGATTTTATTATTTTTTCTCCATCAGGGAACATGCACAGCTTTGTGAGATTTGTCATGAACTGCAAACAACATGCTGCATAACTTCTTTTCTCAGCAGGCCCTGTTTTTTTTTTTTTAACACACTAACAGAAGTTTAAGAAGAAGAACAAAGTTCAGAAAGTGCGTCATTCCCAAGAGACAATGGTTTGACACACAGTCGAGTTCTTGTTAACCTGTGGTGCTTTTCTTCCCTCTATATTCCCACAACCACAGCGTCCGTTAAGATGAATAACATATGGAGTGTGATTATGTGACTTGAGATGGTCTGCATCAAGGATTCCTCAGAATTGTTTCATTCTTTTTAAATTAAAAATGAAAATCAGAGGTACAGTGAGTCATAGTTTGTCTTTTCCATTGGGCACGTCCATTAAATACTGGCCAAGCAGCCGAGCTGTAAATGTCAAAGGTGTTTCCTGAGAAACGGTGCTTTATGGTACTCGTTTTCAGCCAGCAGAGATGCCAGGGTTAGAAAGGAAGCAAAGAGGAAGTGTATTGTTCATGCCAATGAGTAGACAGGAGGGGCAGCAGCACAAATTATTAGATAAGGATCTGTTACAGTAACTTGGTATTCTATAATTTATAATAAACTGCTCCTAGGAGTAAATCAATTCAGAAGAAATATGTATTACTGACTGCAGGATGTCTGCGTTGTTTCACCGTTTCCCACGCGAAGCGACTTCCTGTTTCTGTGCACATTATGAGTCATATCCACAACCTTAGCTGTAGTTTTGGTTTGACATACTCTGAGTACTGCTGCAGCTCTTCATACGCCAACATCAAAATATAAATGAGCTCCCTGTATAGTACAGTCAGACTAAAACAAACAGGCAACATCACTTACACATTATATCTCACTGACTTGCTCTTTGGTTCTAATGGTGAGCTTTTTAAAAAAAACAACTTTCATGTTTTAGAATGACAAAAGCTCAGACACACGTGTTTTATTGAAACGTGACTGAGCAAATATATGCAGCAGATTAGGCTCGTCCAAAAAAATTCCCAGTCTTCAATGAATAACTAAACTGTTTTCTTTCCATTCTTCTGCATATTTTGCTGGAAATTTCTCAACAAGCGATTCATGCACCTCTGTGTGCAATCAGAAATATTTTAGCTTAATGTGACAAAAGTTTCACCTTGCAAAGAGCTTAATGACTCGAGGTATTGGCTGTTTTTCTCCAATTAATTTTTTAGCACAGTGTCAGACTTACAAAGACTTGTGCACCTTGCCCCTGCTATTGCTAATAAACTCATCGGGTGCTTTTTTCAACTGCTTTTTAACATAAATCAGCCAGTCACATGGCAGCAGTGCGTTTAGGCATGTAAACATGACTAAGATGATCCACTCAAGTTCAAACAGAGCATCAATATGTGGAAGAAAGGTGATGTAAGTGACACTGAATGTGTCATGGCTGTTGGTGTGAGTGTTTTGGAAACTGCTGAGCCATCTCTGGGGTTTACAGAGAACTGACCGAAAAGGGGCAGCATGGCGGCGGCAAAGGTGCTAACCACCGTGGTTTGAATGTACTGATTCAAACCATCCTGTGTGGAGTTTGCATATTCTCTCCGTGCACTCATCTTAACCATGATATTCAGAACACGCAACATATTGAACGTTGAAGCAGAAGGCCACACCTGGTGCCACTCCCAACAGGTAAGAACAGGAAGCTATGGCTACCAAAACTGGCACAACAGAAGATTGGAAAAACAATGCCTGTTCTTATGTTGATGATGTAATGGTGTATTTTCTCAGCACACTTTGAGCTCCTCATACCATCACCATCATCAAAAAACCACAGCCTGCCTGTGTATTGACCATATCTATGCCCTTCATGACCACATAAAGTGCATGTACCATCTTCTTATGTCTGCTTCCATCTCAATAGTCAGAGTAAAGCATTACTGCTGCAGATGCTACATAACCAGTTTGTGGCAACAAGTGCATGACTGAGAATGTGTGTCAAGGGAAAAAAAAATAAACTATTGATCATAAGCATCCGTGTTTTGAAGCCTCACCCCACACGGAGGTTATTCAAGGCTCAGTGTATACAGTGACAGGTCACTGCTCAGTTTGAGACTAAAGGCTCATTTCTTTTTGGTTTACTTGTGAGAATAATTTGTGAAGAACTTCTATCCAGGGAGGTGAACGGGCTTTTTGAAATGGTTGAAAGCAGTACTGTTTTTCCACACGTCTGGAGAGGATTTTTAATTTTCTCTTTACTCTCAGGTCGCGTTTCATTTGCTGGTACCCGTTTTGCTTTTAAACCGGCATTAAGACACAAATTCTGCACGGATCACTGAGTTGGAATCACCGCGCTCCTTCTCCCAGCTGTCATCATGTCCTTGGAGGTATTTTAATGGCAGTGAAGGAGGGGGGAGCGAAACAGAGCACTGTTTTTATCGAGAAGGTCAGAGAAAGACAGGGGCGTTAGAGGGAAGAGGAAGGCTAATCAATATCTCCTCTACTTAAACTCTTACTCCCAGACTAATCGCAGTTCAGTGGTGACTGTCATTTCTAATTAGTGTAAAGCCTCTCGGCTTTATTCACCTCTCTCCCTGCCTTAGGGTGGAAAATGATGGGTTGATCTTTCACTGTACAATATACACGGCAGGCTTAAGGAACACAGTCATGGTCCTGCACTTCTTCAGTCGTGACAGACATCGACTTTGGTTGGATTTAAAGGACATCCACATTGCTTTATTATGCAAAATATAAAATACAGTCATCAGACAATCTGATGACTGTATTTCTCTGAAAGTAGCTCCTGTTTTGAGGGTTGGTTACTTCTTAGAGCATCCTCAAAAAAACAAAACAACAAACAAAAAAACTTAACTTACTTGACCTGATTTGGGATTAGCACCAAACAAGGAGTGACAATAGGCTTCTACAGGGGGCTCGGCTTGCTTTTGGAGCAAAACTCAAGTGGCCACTTGAGGAACTGCACCCGTGGAGTGTCATTGCTTTAAAGATGAAAACACCGGGTGAATTCACCAGAAGGCAGAGGATCACAGTAACAATGAACAAAGCTTTGTGCAGTTTTCCTTGTGGTTTGTCTTATTATGCACATGGGAACATTTTAGGAAGTACCAGCCTTTAGATGGGGGAAACACCAAGCCTCCTGGTTTCTACAGCTTAGTTCCTTGTTCTTAATGTCAGTCAGTACATTACACAACAGGTATAGTTAAGCTTGGTCGACAGTCAAGTGTAAAAGCCAGAATCAGTGATGGTCGTGACACAAATTTACAGACAATTCAGTTTTTTTAAAAACCAACTTTATTAATACTTTCTGTTAAAGCACAATATATAAAAAAAAGGGTTTAATTCCAAGTCGTTTAACAGAGCATAGTGGCATTTGCTTCAGAAAACAGAAACAAATCGCTACTTGTACAATGTGAAAAATAAAAGTCCTTCCCCTGCAGTGACTGAGCTTAGCTGTGTCAGCATTGACAAAAAGATTCATCTTCCTAGCAGAAACTCTGGAAAGCTGGTAATAATAATAATAATAATAATAATAATAATAAACACATTGCTGCTACATTAAGGCCAAAGCCCAGGCATATTTGAGGAAACCTTCCTTGGTAAAGTGACAATGGTGTGTATGTGTTTTTCTTCTTTTTAATATTCTTTGAAATTAAATAAAACTGAAAATGAAAAGCTTGGCAAGCAAGTATTGCACATACAGATGTCCCAGTACCCCTAAAATACCGAAACTCACTAGCACATCTGAGAGAGGAAGTTTATAGGTGAGGTTTTCAGAGGAAGCAGCTGCTGTTCAACAAATGCCAATTCTTTTTGGATACAACCGTTCCGTGTCTGCCAAGAGTCACTTTAGTGTTTTTAATTTTATCTCTGTCCAGACGAGAGATAAACTCGTGAAGATTGAGCCGTCTATGAAAGAAATTGAGTGGAGTGTCAGTAAGATTCAGTTCTGATCACAACAAGACGAAGACTGCGGTAGTTTTACTGCAGTTTGTGTGACGCGTGCCAAATTCAGGAGCAGTATGCTGCTGAACCTCTAAATACCTCCTCATTGGCATTAAAAAAACAAAACAAACAAAAAAAGGTACATTAAGAAAAAATAACTGCATTTCAAGCCATTACATAAAAGTTTTAAAATGTCAAAGCTTCAAAAATAATTATTAAAAAACAAAAACACCCTCAAGTAAATACCGTTTTTAGCCAGTCTAGGAGGGCTAGGAGCTACTCACGATGGAGCATTCAACCAAAATACAAGTTCAAAAGCATAATTATGTATCAGGTCAACTGATGCAATAATTTAATTCACAATAAGAGCCTAATCTTAATAAAAATGATACTGTGGCAGGGCATAATGATATTGAAAAAATAAAATAAACAGACAAGATTTGGACAGAATGACACACAGAGCAAAAAGGAAGAAAAAAAAAAATACTAATGAACCAGTGACAAACTGAACATCATGAAAAACAAAGAATCAGAGTGTAGTTTGAGTGTGTTGATCTTTAAATATGCTCAGGAGTTTCTATTTTTGGTCATTTTTGAAGTTCAGGCAGGAAAAAAAAAAGGAAAAAGCTGATGAAAAAGGAAATGTTCCTCCTTTTGTATGAAATCTGTCTGGTGTAACTTCAAAGTATTCACAGTGGAGTTCTTGGTGGTGCCGTCTTTATGTGTGGTAGAGCTTGTGTTCATACTCTGTGGTGGAGCAGGTGTGAGGAGAGGCCGTGTCTCTGTGGATGGGTGCGGGAATATTGCTGCGGTGCTGGTGGTTGTCAGTCAACGTCAGGTTCAGGAGGCTGGTGCAAGTGGGCAGGTAGACGTGCTGCACGTGCTCCACCTCCGATCGACACACGGGACACAACTGGGGGGGAAACGAGGAAGAAAAGCATTTGAAATATGTCTGTTTAAGAGGGGAAACAGGAAAACTGCACCACTTTCACAAACACATAGGCCTCAATGTGCAACTGCGATCGTGCTGCAGTGAGGGCAACAAACGTAACCACAAAACTAAACTGAACTGTGATTCTTTCCAAAGAAGTGAACTTTTCCTTTTGTCTTAAAGTTTCGGAGTGATTCACACATCTATTAGTTGGGTCACGTTTCCCATTTGAATTAATAGAAGAGAGATTTGCCTGGCTGACATAATCCCTTCATAAGGGCACACTCACACACACCATCTGCTTCCACAAGATGGGACACATTTAGCTGATTAAGTGTGGGGGACAATCAGGTCAGCAGAGTGTAAAGCAAGGCTTTGGATGTTGTTTAAAAGACCATAAAAAAAAATAAAATAAAAAAAAGATAAGAATCTGGAGCTAAAATAATTAAAAAAGGCTTTTGGTGAAACTGAAAACTCAAGGTAGGAGGGGAAACGGTTTGATTTTCAAGCAAAAGTCACTTTTAAGGAGTCATTTGTCAGCACGTGTGACTGTGGAGAAATCCTCACCTGAAGCTGATTTGCGCAGGTCTGGCAGCACACCATATGGCCGCAGGGGCAGAATGCAGCATCTATCTCCTCCTCGCAGCAGAGCATGCACAGCAGAGCCTCTCTGAGCTTCTGCAGACGCTCCTGCAGGGCCCGGCTTTGCTGGCAGCTGCCACAGTCCAGCCCCTTGTCCTGCTCGCCGTCCCTGCTTGGGGAGCGTGAAGGAGAGTAGCGATCCCTGCTTTCAGAGCGGGACATCAGGTCCACCACGCCAGAGTTGTAGAGCGCTCGCCGAGCGTGGTCGTACACTTCCTTGGCGGTACGTCGGATGTCAAAAACGTACTTTTTGCCCAGGTTGATGTTTTCGTTGAGGAAGAGTGAGGCGAGGTGGCCCTTGAAGTCTCTGCTGTACTGCATCATCACTGCATTGGTAACTGTGTCACACCTGAAAATAATTAAAAGACATTAATACTACTGCCAATGAATTTGAGCTTTGATTTCAGTTTAAGATAATCGGTACAAATTGTGACTTGCAACCATCCTGTTCCATTTACTACTATAAGACATTGAAATCTTGCTTTTAAGCAAGCAGGATGAAGATTTGTCTTTATCTGAGTTTAAAAAAAATAAAAACAACAACAACAACAACAAAAAAAACCAAAAAAGAAACTATGCTGGCAGCTAAAGGACTGTCTTTGTGTCATTGTGATTGAGAACAATTTCATAGCTCAAACTGTCCCTGCTCACTGCAAAGAGAGTTTTGGGTGCACACATACATCTATGGTCAAATATTTTCATCGCTATTAAAAGCCGTCTTGCCCAATCTACATTTTTACTTTCATATTTACTTAAGCAGGTCAGGCAGGGACACTTTATGCTCTCCTAAAGAGAACAAAACAAGTTTTTACAGAGCACATTTTAGGTTATGTTTTACTGCACCTCTCTAATAATTCACTAGTGCTAAGTGAAGGATAGTCCGCAATAAACAGACTGGTGAATGACTAACAACAAAGACTGCTGACACACACACAGCTGTGCAGCAATGCATAAAAGCTTTTTTTAATATTTAAACTCATCTGGGCTCACCACATTAGGCGAGCTGCAGCCTTTGTCCTATGATTTCCAACATTTGAGATACAATAACTTACAGTGATGTTTTAAAGCTTTGAACCACTTCTCAAATGCAGCCACATAGCTGCAGTACATAGGCTTTGAGTGTACTATATACATGAGTCACTGATCTGGGATTAAATATGGCTCTAACCCTCACCTGTAGAAAGCATGCGTCTCTGTGATGGCTCGGTACAGGCCGCTGGCTGCCCGGTTACTGATCAGCTTAAACAGAAGCACAACGCTGTCATTCGTGTCCTTGGTAACTGTCAGGTAGACACTTTTCCCCGACTGGGTGGCGATCTGGATGATTGGATAGCTTATCCTAAAATAAGTTAACAGGAAATTGTTAAATGCTGCCGCATCCTGTATTATCAAACATGCAGTTATATTACAAACGAGGTTATTACTATAGATGTCGGCCATTGTACCTGTTGACCAAGCTGAAATCCTCCTTGCAAATAGCGATGCCTTCAGGACCAACTCCTATTGCCATCCTCTGACCGTCTGCGTCCCGAGCCCAGTGCCACTCCACGCCGTAATGCTCCAGAGAGGAGACCAGCTGCAGGGCCTGATACTCCACTGAACCCTGGCTCAGACCTTCTAGAGTTTTGTGTCTAGAAATGATACTGCAGGGGCAAAAATAAATGTTTTTAGTCAGTTGCAGAAAAGCATAAGAGTATATGTATTACCATACTGATAGAGCTATAAAATATATATAGAGAGACATCAAATGTACGTGTCTGCATAAATAACAGGCTGAGTGTAGGTGTAGCTATGAACGCTGTTGGCTCAACATAACGCACAAAGTTCAGTGTAGTAGGATTGGCAGAAGCCGCTTGACAAGTATACATTTTTTTGAACAAGCAAGGACCGGGGCCATTTGCACAACATGTGGGAAGAAAAGGGGAAGCCGTGTTTACACTTTCCCGTCTACGCGTCACATTTCGCAACAGAACGCGATCCACGTTCTCAGACGTTAAAAACGCAGTAAAACCGTCGTCCTTGTTATATTTAACGAGAAAGTGTTAGGGATGTACAGTAGGAGGTTCTGTTAGTGAAACCCTGCAAGCACATGCTATCTGATCTCCTGTCAGCTTCTGTTTGCTGATCAGTGTGTGCATTAGCTCACACACAGCATACACCAACCATGTGGCTGTGCGTGATGTGTTCTTATCTGAGTCTTTAAGTCTTTCACTTGGAAAAGGAGAAAAAAAATTTGCTGCGATGTAGGGGAAAAAGTGCAGTCTAGTTTAAAAGGCAGTTCTGTTTAACTGTACTGCTGACTTTTTTGCTTAAGACAGCAATTTAATTTCTTAAATTATTTTAATATTGATGACCATTAGCTGCCACATTATGCCATCCTTGGCTCGTTGCCATGCTCCATTATTTACTTTTCATCATGCCTCCTCGCCTGGACTCCTACCTCCCTCAAAAATAGCGCGGGGGCCGAGCTTTAGTGACTTTCCAGTGGTACAGAGCATCTTAGCAAGCATGTTTGTGGGCTATAAAAACTGCAGTTGTCTCATAAACTAACCCAACTTCACTAGAGGTAATGTTAGGCTGCAGCATCATTTATAACTTAGTACATCTTCCTTGTGCAAATGTCCCATATTTACAAAGACATTTTATTTTCATGTTTGGTAAGTGCTGTACCTGTCGATGGTGGCGGGGCTGGGCTCTTCTCCACACAGCTCTGAATACCAGTACTGGGCTGTGTTTTGGTTGTAGTCGCCAAACTCTGCCTGTGCCAGGAGTGCACTCAGCTCCTCGGCTTGTTCCGAGCCCATACGCAGGTGACCGTTATGGAGGTCCTCCTTCACGTGCGTGAAGAAAATGTGTCTACAGGGCAGAAAAAGGAGAAATAAGAATTTTTCACACTAAACTCAGCACTAGGGGAGATTTTTTTTTTTTTTTTTTTTTTAAATACACTTTACCTAAATAACCAGTGGCTTAAAAAATAAACAGAGGGGTTAATTTGTTACTTTTGACATAGTCATGCAGAACCAACTTCCATGTGTGATATTTAAGTCACCCAGACATATGTCAGAGCAGGTGGTCATTGCAAAGCCTAAATCCCATCACAGACTGCAACTGTTTGTGTGTGCAGCAGAAGGAAAAACCACTTGGCTCGTATTCAGCGGTTACAAGCACTCTCTCCGTTTCTACAACTTCCTCAAAAACACACACCACTAACTTCCTTTAAGTGTAATTTCACTGGAAACCCTAAAAGTAGAAGTTGAGAAAAAGTTAAAGATGCAAACAGCAGCTTTTTAATGTCATGCACATTTAGACTTTGCAGCTCGATGGGAAACTGAACTTTCACTGCTTGGGGCTCGATTACGTGACTGCCGGCCAGGCTCTGTCTGTAATCCATGTCCATCTCTTGGGCTTCTTGCCAAAAATGTGACATAGCCATTTAAACCCTAATTATGTCGTTACTCATGCTGGTGCCTAAAAACGAAAAATTCCTGCTCCGAAATGTGGAAGTTTTACAGTGGGCAAATACAAGAACTGTTATTGTTTTGAGTTAATGTTTTAAAAGAGAACACCCAGTTCTGGTGTGGTCAAGGAAAATAGCTCCATACTCCAAAAACACAAGTCTTGACATGTCTTGCTATTGTTTTGACCAAAAGATGTAAGGACTTTTCTTCCTTCTAGCAGCAGGAGACAATACGTCAACAGGAACACCCTAAGTGACTCAGTTCTTACATCATGAAAAAACTGAACGCAAGTAACCCAAACGATCCTTCCTCGATTCGACCTATAACAAAGTAACTGTCTATAAACCTGCTCTGCAGCTTCCACTGGGCAAACATCCTGATTGTCATCTTTAGTCCTCCAATGCTCTACAAATAAAACTTAAAATGCACTTTTCTCTCCTCTCAACATTTTTTTTGGAGCTCCATATTCCTGATGTGGACTTAAAGTATATTGTGCCTCAAACTGCTCGCTATTTCGACTAAAGCAAACCTGCCTTGGGCCAAAGTTCCCTTTGAAGCATGATGCCAAGAGAGACATTTTCATTTGTGCAAATCAGGTCATACCGTGACTTCGGGATATTTGAGGTTTACAAGGACATTTATGAGTCGAGTGGAGAAGCAGCACTCACCACACTGTTCATTACGTGTGTACAAAGCCTTTGTTTTGATTATGTGGAAAACGCATCTACTTGAGAACCCCTATGGGAACTACAGAAGACATGGATGTGGCGTTTCCTCTGTCATCTCAGGGGAGCAGGAGGAGCCCACACAGAATACGCACACGCAGTGCATCAGCTTCGCAATGCAAAAAACAGACAGCTCCAACACATTCGCAGTGCTTCCAGCAGCAAAAAGCAGCTGTGGGGCACACAAACAGTCAAGTCTACACCATCCCAGATAAAGCCAGACTGTAACAACGAAACCCCGCAGCTGACTAGCCTCAGGCATAACAAACACTGCTTTGATATGGTGTTAAACATCCCATTCCCTCCAGCACGCGCACACACAAACACTGCAATCTATTGTGTCAAGCCCAGCAGGCGTCATGTGACGGCGAGCTGCTCGTTAGCTACCTGCCTGACGCAAACAATAGGACCGACTTGACGGAGAGGTTACTACAGGTTGCCGTAAAGGGTTACCATAGGGCAAGCCGCAGAGGTTACTCTAGTTCAAGCGGGGACTGCCAAGATGTACATTACTGCCAAGAATGGCAATTAAAATTTCGAAAGTGCCCTTCAGCACGAGTGCAGACCTGTTGGCTATCGCGGCGCCGATAAGATAAGACAAGACAAAGAGGAGACGTACCCAAAACTTTTACCTCAACATTGCTCGACTTGTGTCAGTGTGCCATGAGATGCACTCTTGGGCCCTTCCCTCGGGCTGCAGGGTAAGACACCAAACTTCTGTTATTTCAGTGTTGTGGGCAGCCAGATGTGTGTAAACAGGTGTGCGTGCTTTGCTGAGCTCAGGCCAAAATAACTATTAGGAAGAAAAATCTTGAAGAGGTAACTTGAGATCACCGCTAGTCGTTCCTGTCCGACGAGCCTGAGGCAGAGGTAACACACATGCACTCCACTGAACACCACAAAAACAACTCCGCACACAACTGCTTCAAGTGCACGCGTCCTGCTGTTGTGCTTTTAAACACTGGATTTGAACAGCAACACCACACAGTCACAAATATAACTTGGTTTAAGCAAGTTTTATCACTTTTGCCCCAGTTAGTTACAAGACAAGGACTTCCTGACCTCTTTGTTGAATAAAGAGCTTTTCAGACAGCTGTGCTAGGATCAGGCAGTCTCAGCACCTGTCAAGGTCCTTCCTATTAGACAAGCAAGAGCCCATAAACTCAAAATATAACCCAACATGCGAGTTGAGCTTGATTTGTTGATGTGGTCTTGATCCAATTCAGGCAGACTTCCTTAAATTTACTGTGCAGCTTCCTTTTGGAAACACTGAGAAAGAAAGGAAGGATTTGTGACTCAGTATGTCTGGATGCATAAAAATAAAATGGTGTTAAGTCTTTTACAAATCCTTCAGGGTTACGCGCCTTTTATAACTGCAACAAAAGACAACAGAAATGGACAAATAAACCCCCCTCAGGCCCAAGCAAATTGGTTTCCAAGCAGATGATAAAGAATCTAGTCACTGTGACCCCCCTTTGAGTGACCGGAGAGCCGTTTATCAGCAGCTAGACAGCTCTCTGAGCAATGCATGATACTATCCAGATACGTTTGCACATGCATCATTACTGAACCAAGTACTTCTAGAGCTGCAGCCATCATCTCAGCATTTGTTTTGTTCTCTAGGCTGACCCCAACTAGCGCGCACACATGCAGACTGAATGCCAGGAAATGTGCACAGAGACCAAAGTCTCGTGGCCTACTTTTACTGTATTACTTTGTATACACCCCATTGCTTTGTCTTTTAATGGAGAAAACCCATAAACAAAGTCTTAAAAGGATTACTCATTTATAGTCATAACACTCTTGTCAGTGCCAAGAGAGCACAGGTGAAATGAAATCTACTCAAAACGGCGCTTGTGGATGTTGTGGAGATCGTCGTGTGAAGAGCTGTACAAGTGTTTGAATACTTGATTGCCTAAGTGGAATAATTCAATTAAAGCAGGCCTGGGCCCTGAGAACGAATATTTCAAAATAGGTCACCGGCCAAAGAGCGGAGCTAAGAGGGATGAAGATAAATTTTTCAGCTGATTTATTCTGCTCCGTCTTTGAACCATTTGAAAACACTGAAATATCCCTAAAGGAATGGTTTTTTTCCCCTCCAGCAACTCAGTGAGAACCTTTAATTATTATTTTTTTCTAAATACATTTGCTCTGAATAAGAAAACAGAACTTTTCAAAGTCAACTAAACTCTTTCCAGTATGTTCCACCCATCTATAAAAACCATTTCATCTTTTTTTTTGGTGCCCTGACCAACCACCAAGCTGAATGTCAGCCGGTTCATTTCACAGGAGAACAAAACGTCCCCGCAAACTGAAACCTAACACCTCCGCCTGCACTTCTTCCAGCCAATCACTACTAGAGTTTCCGACCTCATCGGTTGGACTCTCAACAATGCGGTTTGTAAGTTAGTCAAATAACACCCTGCCAGAAGCAATGTGTCGTGAGGTTACTAGCAGTCAGTGAACTATAGTTACCTCTGCTCATCATCCTCTCTGAAGCTGTGGGCGGTTTGATCGCATAGTTTGATGCACAGTTGCGCAGCATTAATGCCAAGCGCTAAATAAAACTTGCTTTTGAACTGACAAGTTGGACTGAAATCCAACACTGTATTAAAACAAAGCCACTGCTTGTCTGCCACACTTCTTGGGTTTCAAGCAACTGGCTGGTAAAATATTGCCATTACTGCCCCGCATCAAATTCAGGTGCCATAAAAATATAACAACTGTCATGTTGTGACTTCAAAAGAACCACGGCAAGGTTACTCAAGTGCACAACAAACAGACTGTAAGAAATTTATACAGAAGCTGGAAGAGAAGAATTACTGATTGTAGAGCTTGCAGATAAAAACAACACTAGAAGACCCACAGGCATCATATGTGATCCTTGGCTTAATCGTCTGTGTAGCATGCCACAATGACCTGAAAACGATAATCGAGTGTGACCTGCATAAATAGTTTTTGTAGAACATTCACTCTCAGAGGCCGCGTATGAACTTTGTCAGACACGGCACGTTCTTCATAGTCCTTATCTGAAATTGTGCGTTATTAAAAACAAAACCGATCTGCTCAGAATACAAAAGAAATGCAGTCAAGTTGAGCTTTTTCTTCACACACAGCCCAGAAATGGCTCGACTCTGGCTATGTACGTGTAGGCCTGCAGCAGGTATAAAAGTCTGTGACAAAAATTCCAATTTAATTTTGTCTACAGCCACCGTGGGTAGACAATATTCAGCATTATGCAAGAAAGATGGTGCACGGTAAGAGAAAAGACAAGCAGTGAAGAGTCTTTAAAGTTAAAGCCAAATATTTTTAGTCTGCAATTGTTTCCAGTCCTGTGATTCATCACAGAGGAGACTGTTCAGGGAAAAACTGTTTAGGGTTTGTCCTTGTCTTTTCTACTTGTGTCACCATCATGAACAACAGTGATTCAAATGAACATTTTATTCAAAAGCCGTAATCAATTAAAATAAAACTCACTTGATTTGGATTGAAGTTAAACAAAGGCTTAACCCAGAGGAGGCACACGGGTTAACAACCAGGACCTCTGATACAGCCTGTGCTAATAGCTGTGCCTTCTGGGGCCATCCAGTTTTTTTTACTGCCTGACCAGAATGCTAAACAGGAGTGCTAATGAAGGGGAAAACATTCACATATTTAAACTATAAACGCCCTTTAGCAAGTAGCGTTTAATGATGCAGATAATAGAGGCGGTTGTTGAGGCCCTTCTGTCAGCATCCTTTAACCAATAAAAGCAGCATTATTCCAGTAACAGGTCAGTTGATGCTGGATGTTTTAAAGAGCTTATGCAACTAAGAACTTTTACAAACAGAAGAAAAATACACAAAAACAAACAAGCTGATAGAGAGATGGAAAGAAGCCACCCCAAGTCAATTTTATGCAGTAGCATAAACTGTTCTAGGCAAGCTATTTTAAACAAGTCTGCAAAAAAAGCAAACAGATCAAAAAGTAAATGAGGTTTTAGAAGCATGGTCTGGAACACTTATCACAGATGCAAGCTAAATTTAAGCCCTGCAATACAGCCACACAGCATACCCTCTTAAATACTATGAATTCTGGTTTTGAATGTCACATTTATTTAGCAAAAAGGCCCTACCAAAGATTAAAATGAATTGGCAGAATGTGCCCAAACAGTCGGCTGCATCTGAGCATTAAGGCTTCTTTTAATGCTCACATGCAGGGTTAACACTTGTGACCTGCTAGGCTTAAAGCAGCAGCAGAGTGCGCAGCAGCTTATATAAGCAGCTCTGCAGGTTCATCAGGTTATGTAAGGGCTATAAAGGCCCATAAGGGGACAGCGACGGTAGCAAGGCTATCCTCTAAGCTCTGCATGGAATATTTACTCAAGCTCGCACACACTTGCTACTTATTGCTCAACTGAACATAAGGGTAAAAAGCAGCAGAAGATACTCAGATGGGTACACAAATGCCCTCAAAATAATTATTGGATGTTCTGCTGCAGTGGAAAGGGCCTGTGGGTGTGTGACTAACAAAAGTGTTTTAAAAAGTGGGCTGTAGAAGATGGCTTTGTGTCATGAGGCGTGTCATGAGAGCATGTGTGCATTCAGAGCAACTTTCAGGAAGTCGTGTAGCTTAACTAGGTCAAAGGTGACAGAACAAGAAAAGGGAAGCTAGTCTGTCTTCTAAGTACCATTTGCTTAAATTTTGAATTTATTTTCTACAATGCAAAAAAAACAAAAACAAACAAAAAACCTCCAAAACCCATCTTTCAGGAAAACGATGCATGACGTTAACCATCTGTGCATTGTAGCTACACGATAAGCTAAAACTGGTCCTTTTGCCTTTCTTTACAAGTACAAAAAATAAATCAATTGGTGTAGAAGGTCCTTGCATGCCACTCTCTTATGTAGACTGTTCACAGACAAAGATAATGATAAATGCAACTAGACGAGATAAAAATCTGCTATCAAGAAGAAAAAAAAAAAAAATGATGCGAGTCTTTGAAAGAAATGCCACGACTCTAAATGCACTAAAAGGATTTTCTGAGCCACGTGTGATTGTCCTCAAAATGCTGCTGCTTTAACTTCAACAGCTTGGCCTTATCTCTAAAAACTGATGCCAGCGTTTGCACGCTCACCCCTCATATTATATCACATCTGAGCAGACGGCTGGCATGAAGGCTGAGCCGAAATTAAACACCTAACCTCACAGCGTGGTGGAGTGTGACATGTGCGAGTATTTATTAGCAGCGACCCACCTGACCTTACCTGCAATTTAAAATCTTTATCTCACTTCTTTTCACCCCCACCCCCCCAAGTCTTGAGCAAACACCAGCCATCTGCTGATAACTCCTGCTAATCTACTGGAGGTCAGAGCGCAGGCAGCCAAGTGTCCTCCGTGCCCTTAGCCCCCCTGACTGTCCTTTCACTTTCCTCTTCAAAAGGTTGCCAAATATGGGCTACAGTGGAGTGGAATAGGAAGGTGGAGGGAGAAGAGCCAGACAGAGAGGAAATGGGAGTGGGCACAGTTTAATCACCCAACAGCAGCAAATAAAGAAACCGTAGAATTGCCCTCTTTTTACATTGGATAGAGCAGGGTGAAGGGAGAAGGAAGAGAGAGTCGGAGCAGTAGGCGAACCAGGGAACAACAGGGACACTTTAGCTTAATAAATAGTTCTAGTGGAATGCTGCAGTTCAAGTGCTTCCTTGATTCATATCCGTGGTATCAAACACTCATCACATCGCCCAGGGTGAACATAACATCGACTCCATCACACTAGTGTTCAAAACAAGTTTTTGGGACTCGTTTCAAGGGCTGAAAATTCACTTTCCATTTATAACTTCACAGTGTGTGGGCAGGGGACTACCCATTCAGACATGCCTGGGATTGTTACTTGTTTTTTTAAACTAGTTTGGCAGAGAAGGGCACATGTTAAAACTACATGTCAACTCACTGTAGCAGCAGCTTTGCTTGCCATTGTCTAATGACCAATAAAGCACAGAAAGTGAACAACAGTTATCCAAAACTTCAGCTGCAACCGTGTTTCTAATTGACGGCGTATTCTCGCAAGGGAAAGCACCCCTTACACAAGCTTTTCCCCAAACTGCATCTGCAGAAAAAACAGAAAACGGGAGGGCTTTTGTTCACGCAAAAAACGGCCACGGACAATCGAAACAAAAAGATATTTCGAGTTGAATGGGAGCAGTGACGAGAGGTCCTGGCTGTCACACAGAGGGTCCCTGGGGGTAGGCTCAGAGCAGCACACAGCACCAGAGCTGCTGGATCATATTTCCTGCCTGGCGCTTCACCAGAATGACCTATAGTAACCCCGGAAGGGCTTGGGGAAGAGGTTACTATAGGGCATTTTCGCTTTGTCGGAAACAGTGATCAGATTATGCTCTGGGAACTCGCCAATGGTGGCTTTGTTTTGTTTCCCCAAACACGTGCGCCTCATTAAAGTCATGTACATGAAAAAAAATATAAGATGTTATTTCTTTGACCCGTTTTAGAGGAGATGACGAACACATTTACACACTCAAAACAATAAGAGGAAGTAGTTCACAGTTATAGCTGTTCTAAGGCCTATGAGCAAATTTCCTTGCACACGGTGTCTTTACAGCGTGCGAGCTTTCAAAGTACCTCGTCTGCTCCTGCAGAATCAGATGGGGCTCCACGAAGAACTTGACCCGCAGCCTGAGCCGACAGGGTGTCAAATTATCCATCTGCTGGCTGATGCGGTTCCTCAGATTCAGCCACAGGTTTTCTCCTTTGCTGCCTGTGAACTGCAGCCCAAAGTAGTCTACTTCGATTATGCCCAACTTTCTGCAAACCTGAAGAAAGACGAAACAAGCAGGGGGGGGGTGTCACAAAAAACACACACACGAAGTGAGTGAAGCTTTTCACCACAGGACAGTGACAGCTGGTGAAGAGCTCCTTTAAAGAGGCAATCAATAACTTTTCTTGTCATGTGGAAAGTGATGAGAACCAACTGAGTAAAGTCCCACTGGACTTTTTTTTTTTATTATTATTATTTTTACAAGGAAATTCACCAGTACTGCTGTTACTGCAGATACTCCGACACACAAACCCCCATCAACATTCTGAAGCTCACGAAGTGAACTTGGAGCCCCTCCCGGGGTACAGGGGCTCATCAAGCCCGCAATCCCACGCTCCTCCGGCGGCAGCAACCATGGGTTTATTACATAACTGCTGCTGAAAGTCTGCACAGGGAGCCAGGAGGCTGAGATAAAACTCGTTCTGTGCATATTAAATAGATTAACATCATAATGAGGAGGGGAAATGGCAATCAAAGGAAATAACAGTTACTACTGTGTCCATGTTGAGTTGGGGGTGGTGGTGGGTAGAGATGTGAAAAGCTAAGTTTCATCTTGAGAGGCGGCAGGATGACCTGGAGTAACCTGCACAAAGCCATCTGCCTCTGACTAAGCGAAGGAGCCTGAAGTGGCAGTCGGCAGCTTCCCAGCAACCTAACAAAACTTTTTTCTACGTGTTTCAGCCCCGTGGCTTTTTGACAGAAGTGACACTTTAGAGGGTTTGTATTATTTAAAAAAAAAAAAAAAAATTAGAAGAAGAAAAGAAAGAAAAGAAACACACGAAAGAAGAAAAAGTTGACCTTTTTTCTGCACTTGGCGCTCAGAACATTGTTTCCTCAGTCCTTGTTTGCTACAAGCAACAAAGCAGGTGACAGTTTTGTTGTAGCTTAAAGCTGAAGCTCAGTGAAGCTGTGGCGAATTAATTAATTAAAGAAATAAAAACATAAAATCTTCTAATCGTGCAGAAACTTGGCTCTTCGGTCTTATTCACCACATATAGTCGACTCATAAATGAGCGCGACACATTAGAGGTGAAGTTGACTGAAACATAAGAAAATATTTTTCTGACAACCCGAGCCGTGCTGCCTCACCGACGCACATACGGCGACGTGTTATTCTCACATTAAGACACAAAGAAGAATAAAACGTGCTGTCCGTCTTTACCTTGTTGAGGCAATCTTCACCGTTCGCCTTCGCATCAACTTCCACTTCCATCACCACCGAATCCGGACGAGTAACGTGGCAGAGCATTTTGGCTGTTTGTTTCTGGAAATCTTTGGTGTGCCACTCTTTAAAACAATCAACCAACTCTCGAGCCTTCGCTTAAAAAAACCAACCCCTCTACATCAAGCCGTCATCACTTTCTTAGCCCTTTCACTCCGTTTGGTGTCCGCGGCCACCAGCTGTAGGGTATATCAATGAAACGCCGCGCACAGCACCGCCTATTTGACACTCTGAGCCAATGAGAAGTGGCGTATCATCCGCACACCGCTCGGGCTCGAGCTCGCCTCCCGTGCCTTGAACTGCGAGGAGTCCACTGCGCCCTCACCTGGCTCGCCTGTTGCATGCACCTGAACTCACCTTGTCCTCGTGGCTGTGATGTTTCAGCGAGCTCGTGCGGATCTCCGGGTGAGTTTAATGGCTTGTGTACCGTCTACCCTTCGTTTCGTGTGAATAATGCATGTGGAAGCAGTCCAGAAATAACTCCCATAACTGGAGCGCATTCAGCTTCGCTGGTTTGCTGTTTTCCATCCAAAGCTTTTTGTGATTTTTTTTTTTAATATATATTAGCAACTTCAACTTTTCCATAACGCTGCTGCGTTTGAGTGTTGGAGAACGTGAAACTGTTTGATTATAGTGTGTCAAGGTGGGGGAAAAAGTCAAGATAAAACGGCTAAGAGAGACTTAATAATTCAGCCTGCTCTACCTCATCATTTCTTCACATCTTACTATTTCATGATATATTATTCAGCATCAGTGTGCAGTGATGCCAGATAAGACACTGCAGAAAGCTGCAGCCACACTTAAACTATGGAGACATAGTATTCAGCCAAGCTCTGAGTTTGTCTGCCAGCGGACATTTTAGAGTAGATGCAGTGTGCCTCTCTATGTTTTTCTACTCCCCGGCCACTGCATTACTGCCTCGCTGAGTCCTAAAAACACTCACTTCATCATCCAGATATTGTATTAAAGCACTTACTTGGAAGGGATGCGAAAATAAGATTCAGCTTTACATACTGCACATTTAAAGATGTATAATGTGTTCTGTGGCCCTTTTATCTGGATCACTTTTTGAATGCCAAAAAGCACTGACACTTTTCTTCAAATGAAGTAATTTCCTGGCAGCCGTGTTTTTGTCTGTGCTAGCTTCCGATTTATCACATTTAAATCTTACCTGAGGATCCAGGTTTAATTTATTTACACCATGAAAATCTTTGCGACACAAGTGAAGTGATTTCACCCAAACTCGGGTTCCGGATAGATTTTGCCAATCCGGGTAGCACCATAAATTTTTATTCGGGCTCCAAAAACACAAACAGAGTAAACAGGTATGCGACAGTGGGAAGGAAAAACTCCCTTTTAACGAGGAGAAACCTCAGGCAGAGCCAGGGTCAGGGAATGGCAACCATCTGTTGCGACAGGGAGTGAGGAGAGGATGATGGGACAAAAGACACGCTGTGGAAGAGGGTCAGAGATTAATAGTAACTAATGATTAAATGCAGAGAGGTGTGTAAACACATAGAGAGTGAAAAGAGGTGAGTGAAGAAGAAACGCTCAGTGCATCATGGGAAGACCCCTTCAGCCTAGACTTTACGCAGTAGAGAGGATTAATGGGTCACCTGATCCAGCCCTGACTATAAACTTTATCAAAAAATAAAGTTTTTTAAAAGTTTAATCTTAAAAGTAGAGGGTGTGTTTCTTTCCCAAATCCAAACTGGGAGCTGGTTCCACAGAAGAGGGGCCTGAAAGCTGAAGGCTCTGGGTCCCATTCTACTTTTAAATACCCTAGGAAACACAAGTAATCCACAAGTCTGACAACAAAGTGCTCTGTTAGGATAGGTACTAAGAGGTCTTTAAGATATGACATGGCCTGATTATTCACGATTTTGGGAGAAAGATATTAAATTGAATTTTAAATTTAACAGGGATTTATCAGAAGAAGCCAATATGGAAGAAATATGTGCTCTTTTTCTAATCCCTGTCAGTACTCTAGCTGCAGGATTGTGGATCAACTGAAGTCTTTTCAGGGAGCTTTTAGAGCGATCCAATAATAATGAATCACAGTAGTCCAGACTAGAAATACTAGGTTTTTATTTTTGATCACATCAGATAAAATCAGTATGAGAAATGTTATTATTCTCATTTCAGGCATTATCAATTTCTCTTCCCTTCAACGACACATCGCTGCCTATATTCAAACGTCGACTCAACAGATTTTTATCTGATGTAACATGTATGTGTGTCTTTCTGTGTGTGAGAATGTCAGCCAGCTTGGAGTAGGCAATGTCCTTTTGCCCCGAGGTGATGCAAGAAAGTGTGCAGTGAATGAGCAGAGAGACGTGACGTCTGAGCAGCCACCAGGACCATAAATGGAAAAGCAAGCATATAGCCAGTGACCTACCATTCGCTGTTAGTCTGGGACTCACTGAGCAGACTGCCCTCATAAGACCACAAACACACACGTACAAACACATACTCTACTACTGCTACAACACACAGAGCTCCAGCAGAAGCACAGCTGCTGTTGCTGTTATTGGTTTAAGCTTTCAAAAATTCTCTCTTTGTCCTACAGCACCCCAAAATAAAGTAAACACATGCACACAAACACAATTAGACAAATAAACCAATATTTATGGCAAACGCAAAAACATCTGGAGCAACTCAGTGATTTTAATCATTCTTTTACTTTTCACTTTAAGTATTTTATGCTTTATTTACCCAATTAATTAATGTATATTTTGGTAGCCTGTGACAAAAATAGACAAACTATTTTTGACGCATATCATCGCAACTGTAGCACAAAGAATAAAGCATAGAAAGGAAAATCATTATCACGACTACCATGTTGCACATCTAGGTCAATTTCAAGGGTAGGGCATCTATTTTTTTTTCTTCCACCATCTGCGCTCTTGCACAAACACAGACCATTTGTAGACTCCTGGTTCGAGGCTAGGTATGACATCATGCAATGTGACATCACTTCCCTTTGAGGCAAGTCACATCTCACTCGACTGAAGCATGCATGCAGGGGATTTGTGCAAGAGTGTGTGTATGTGTGCATGTGGGCACATGACATCACAACGTCATCACTGCCCAGCTCCACTGGCATAGCTGTGCCTGTTGAAGCAGATATTATGTCAGAATGTGCCATGCTAGCAGAGCTGCTGCGGCTGCTGTTGTTGTTGTGATAGCTGTTACTACTTCGCTTCTTTTTCTGTCAATCTGTCGCTGTTAAGCCAAAGGAAGAGTAGTACTGGGCAGCTGGAGGAGAGGAATTGTTTACCAAAGTATGAGGAGAGGCCAGAGGGCAATCAGCTCCTCTGAGTCTGAAGAGAATCATCCGCCATGGTCGTCACCGTGTGGACGCTCGTCAGAGGGAGATTCATCGTCGGAGTCTGATGTGGAGGCAGAAAGAGCAATGAAGAGGAGCCAGAGGTTCAGCAGTTCTTTCAGCTTTGGGGAGGATCAGGAGGTAGCGTCAAAAAATGAAGGTGAAGAAGAGGAACTGTCACCAAAGAACTCGAACAGAGTTTCCGTCAGAGAGGTGGTGGAGTCGGATTCTGAAGGAGAACATGCAGAAATGGAGGAAAGAAACAGTTTTTGTGACACAGATCAGCCAAGGTCAGGTTTATTCAGGCCTCAAGAATTATGGCTGGCGGTGACAAAATGTCTCTCCCTCCGGTGGCCTCCTTGTCTGTCCATCAGCAGACAAAGTAATAAGAAATTAGCCTACCAAGTGGATCTTGACCAATTGGAGGACACGCAGTCATCTCTCACCTCAGAATCAACCAATGAGAGTTCTTCTAGTACATCTGCCTCAGATGGCAGAGATGTGTCTTTGGTGAAGCAAAAGGAAGACGATGTCAGAAGCAGAGGGGTTAAAGGTGGCCCGCCCACTCGTCGAGGGGTGTCTCGGTCCTCTCCCAGATTACCGAGAAGCAGACAAGCTGCAGACTCTGTGCTGGCTTCGATGATGTTGGAGAAAGAAATGTTCCTGAGGATTGAGCTTGTTGATTCAGGAGAAGAGAGGGATGATTTACGCTACCGGGCAGAATGGAAGTTGTCAGAGAGAACTAAGGAACTGGCAGAGGGAGTGTGGCTCTCTCGAAGCCTAACAGCTAATAGACTGACCTCTTAAATTAGAGGTTTGGTTGTCTTTGATGTGGTGGACTTCATACCATGCACCATGTAGGTTAATTATATTCAAATCTTAGTTAGTGTGACTGCTGATTAGAAATGGCCCAGATTTCGGTGAATAATCAGTGAGATTGTTTTTGCATGAAGACTGTGTAAACCGCCGCCTGCTGATATAAACTGTGCTGATTCAAATGCAGTCACTGTGGCTAACTAATTAGAAATGCTATTTTCAGAAACGCAGCGCTGCACAGTTAGTGTCAGTGTTTATTTTTTGCCTTTCTGGGTGTCTGAGAAAATATTATACACATGGCTGGTTCCATGCATGGGAGGAAAGGGAGATTTAATCCAATATATCATGTGTTTATGAATAAAAGCCTTTTTTGCAACCTGGAGTTTGTTTTTATGAGTAGTGAGAAAACAGTAAAACCACAGACTGTCATACCATGCTTAAATTTGAAAATAAATACATAGAATAAATGAAAAGTTTAGATTCAAAAAGTGAAATTATTGTGTAAAACTACTACAATGTGAACCCAAAAGCAATTTTAATGGACACTCTGTGCCTGTAGGTTATAGTAATCCCACTTAGATTTGTTGTGATTTGTACTGTATTGTACTACCATTTACAAACATCACATTAGGGAGGAATACTGGGTGAATCCAAGCAAGGAGTCAAACATATCATTTTGTGTCCACTCACTGGCCTCTTTATTAGATGCTCTTTGCTAGTGCCGGGTTGGAGACCCCTTTGCCTTTAGAGCTGCCTTAACTCTTCATGGCACAACAAAGTGCTGGAAACATTCCTCAGAGATTTTGGTTCATATCAACATGACAGCATCACACAGTTGCTGCAGACTCTTTGGCTGGACATGTATATGATGTGGTTGTTTGAGTTGCAGTTGTTTTCCTATCAGATCAAAGCAATCAGGCTATTCTCTTCTGACCTCTGACATGTTCATCACTACTGATGCTCACTCCATTCTCTGGCTCTATGGGAAAACCCTTGTAGATCAGCAGTTTCTGAAATACTCAGACAAGCCCAGTCACCGTTCGTCCCCATTCTCATGCTCGGTTTGAACTTCACGAGGTCATCTTGATGGTGTCTAGATGGCTAAATGCACTCAGTCACTGCCTTGTGATTGGGTCATTTGATATTTGAGTTCACAAGTAGTATGACAGGTGTACCTCACATGTTGACCAGTGAGTGTATTCTTAGTATCTTGTACCAGGGACTTGAAACACTATGACTTTGTTACATACACTACCAGTCAGCAGTTTGGATACACCTTATCACTTAACGGTTTTTCTCTATTTTTACTACTTTCTACATTGTAGATACAAACTGCAGGCATCAAATATATGAATTATGTAGCAAAATGATAAATGACTCTAAATATGCCTTTTATTTTAGATTCCTGAATGTAGCCACACTTTGCTTTGTTGACAACGCTGCAAACCCTTGGCCTTCTCTCAATGGGCTTCATGATGCCGTCTCCTAAAATGGTTTTCACTTCACAGGTATGCCTTGTCAGGGTTCATTTGTGGAATTTCTTGACTTCCTAATGGTGTTGGGACCATCAGTTGTGTTGTGCAGAAGTCAGGTTGGTCCACAGCTGACAGCCCTATTTGACAAATGCAAGAATTCATATTATGGCAAGAAACAATCAGCTAAGTAAAGAGAAACAACAGTTCATCATTACTCTAAGAACTAAAGGTCAGTCAGCCTAGAACATTGCTAAAACTTTCAATGTCTCCCCAAGTGCAGTCGCAAAAACCATCAAGCCCTACGATGGTTTCTACATCAACTCTTCAGAGCAGACTGTGCGAATCAGGCCTTTATGGTCAAAAAGCTGCTAAGAAACCACTAGTAAGGAAAAGCAACAAGCAGAAGAGGTTTGTTTGGTCCAAGAAACCCAAGGAATGGACGTTAGACCAGTGGAAATCTGTGCTTTGGTCTGATGAGTCCAATCGAGATGGTTTGGGATGAGATGGACTGCAGATCTCCCATATCTGGGAACTCCTGTTGGACTGACTGTTGGAAAACCATTTCAGGTGACGACCTCATGAAGCTCATCGAGAGAATGCCAAGAGTGTGCAAAGCAGTAATCAAAGCAAAGGGTGGCTATTTTAAAGAAGCTAAAATATAAATGTTTTGAGTTATTTCACACTTTTTTCTTTACTACATAATTCCTTATGTATTCTTTGATAGTTTTTGATGCCTTCTGTGAGAATCTTGATTGTAAGTAATATTGAAAATAAAGAAAAACCATTAAATGAGAAGGTATGTCCACACTTTTGACTGGTAGTATATGTTCTGCTTAGTGTGTGACTTTTCTTTTGCTGCTCAGAGCCACACGTGTGTGGCGTACAGATGTCGAAAGATGCATTTATGTAGGCGTTAGCCAGACTTAGATATATGCAAATTGCTGAAATGTTTTAGCACAATGTGCAATTATGTTAAACACGAAGAAAAAAAAAATGAAGCCAAACAAGTGACAGCCCATCATGACTGCTCATTAAGCAAATGATACATGTACTGCTGAAAATGATACCGTTTAATAACACAGTAAAACCAAAGTGAGGATTTATAAGTAGCTATACCCTATTTGTGTGTGTGAGTGTGTTTTTCTTACTTTCCCACAGTCAGTGTTTCTAAGTAATTAGCTGTACAGAGTGCCTCTTTTCCAGTGCATTATTAAATTTAAGTGCTTTTTGCCTCTGTGGAGAAAGCCATTTGTATTTTTAAAATTTCTAAACATTTAACAAGAAAACATGATCCATACTCTGGATTCCCTTCAAATCCAACAAGTTAAAATAATCTAATCTTCCTTGTGTAAAGCATTGTACCGGAAAACATCCTAGAAATGAAATTTGATCTGAAAACCTGGATTTTGGTTTGGTTTGGGAGCGGGGCAAAATTCCAAGTACATGCACACACCAGTTGTTATATTCATATGACGTCATTCACAGTCAAACATGTCTGGATGGTTTCTTTTTACAATAAAGTAACTGACACTAAAGAATGAAACAAGTACAAGTAATGCTCAAACACTTCAAATCAGTGATATTACTTTTTAAGACGTGGTTGGTTTACAGTTAGAGATATCTGTCAGTAAGCAGACCGTGCTGTTTTCTTATGCCATAATTCACCAGCTATTGCTCAGCAGGATGCTTTATCTCTTTGGCTGGCTATTCCAGGAACAATCAGCCACCTGACGTCTTCTGGCAGGTGGCGTTCGAGGTTGTAATGACAGAGTGCGACTGAAGAAGAGAAGAGTTTCTCATCTTCTGTTGAGAAGAGACGAAATGCAGAACACAGAGTGCCCCTTTGCGGTCCATTTTCTGACGACAATGTACAAGTGTGTTTGTAAACTGTGCTTGAAGGAACAGTCCCCAAAGATAGTTGCATAACATGGTGATAGACTGCAAATCCTAGCAGAGAACACATGTTCCAGTTGCCAAAGGACAAATGTGACTTCATGGAATTTTGAGGTCCTAGGAGGCCAGCCAGACAGTAATTGCTTCATCTCCTGAGCCTTTTAGTTATATTCTATTAGATTTAATGCTTTTTAGAGAACCCATTATGCCATACTCTCAAATGTGATACCGCTGCTGCTTTGCCAGAGCCTAAGACTGTTGTAGATTGTCAGATTAGCAAAATCTTAACTGGAAAAAGCAAATCAATGTGAAAACTAAACTTTCTTCCAAACTTTAAATACTTGTCTGGGACCCTTGGTGAAATTCCAACCTCTGTAGAACTGTAAAGTGAATAAAGATGACTTACGCCCCCAGAGGCAACCCCCACCCCCACCCAAGAGTACTTTAGGAGACTTGGTTGTGACTCAGCAGCCGGTGCTGTCACCTCACAACATGAGGCCGCAAGTTGAATTTCCTGCCTCTTAACATTTCGGTATTGCTTTTAAGGTCTGCTCTGGTTTCCAACCAGCCATGCAAGTCAGATGGAGTGGAGGCATGATGGTGGCAGTTATTATCGCTCAGCAGAAATAAAATAGGAGTAAGATTGCTAGTGATATTGTCAAGAGTTACTGTTTTTGTTAACAGATGTGTAAAGTTGCCTTCCCCCCTTCAAATGGACATTATTAGGTTCATTTCTACATCTCAGTTTTTTCACACTGTGCAGCAAACGTGGAAGAGAGGGAGGAATAGAAAAGTTAACTCGTGCATCTCGAGAGAATATAGAGTGTTTTGAATCACAGGAAAAGAGTATCATGCATATATAAGTTTTCTCTTGCGTATATATGCCTGCTATCCCATGAGTGGGTGTTTTCTGCAGGTTAATTTGTATAGATTCTGCCAGGTACAGAGTTGGCAGATAATTCCCCATTTGCACCTTTTGTATAAATTTTTAACTGAGGTAAAGCGAGGTTAATTCTCTTCATTCCGGCACACTGTGCTGCCTCTTATGTATTATAGATGTATCTTATTATTTGTGCACGTACGCATGCATGTGTTGTACAAAGGAGCTGTCAGTCAGACTCAAAAGTGAGCTTGCTATGGTATGTGCATTGCAGATATTCATAATTCAGTCATTTCTAGTCAAAAGAACAGTTCGTATATCAACAGCTTCAATCTTACAAAGACTTTTGCTGCTCATGTGTATTGGGCTGTCAGTCCACAGCTCTTCCATTTTATTATCTACACTTGAATTCTGATTAGTCATAATTTCTCTTTTTTCCCCCACAAATGTAGATATCTGAACTATGTTTTAACTGTCTTTAAGTTTAGCTCAGCCTGTTATGAAATCTCTGGCAGGTTGGTGGCAGGTTATGCCAGTTTCGTGAATTTTCCATTTCAGTATTTATACTATTCCTTACTTAGCGTTTTTAAAAGTAAAATACTAACTAACAGGATGCCATAAAAACCCTGTTTTCAGCCAACATTGTTTCTGAACTGGAGATCAGAGAACATATAGACCAGATTTGATCACAAATCCTCAAGTGAGGCCAGAGAGGAAACAAAAACAACAGATATGCGACAAATTTTTTTCCACAACAAGTCCACAACCTCGTTATGTTTTATGGGATTTTCTAACTATATTATTGAGAACCGTAAGGAACAAGCTGCTCATCCTGTTCAAGTTCTTTGCTGGGCCAACATCTAATCTGAAACCTTTTATGAGAAATACAACACAAAACAACTGGGCACTGGTGTAATGTAAAAGATTATCTGAATAACCTCGTAAATATCTGAAGTTAAAATTGCAGCTTTTCCGACTGACCTGTTTATAATCCGTAATGTTAATTCCAGACAGCCTGACTTTATTCATGCATTTAAAAACATTTTGGCCTAGCTTACTGAAGTGCAGTAATACCAAAAGTGTCGTGGAGGGGCATGAAAACTTGGTGAGATGAGCACGTGTTTTGGATGATGAATTGATGTTGTGTGTGTTTACATGTGTGGTGGGTGTCTGTGGAGGACAAAGGAGAGTGATGGATGATTCCAGCAGGACATTTGTGATGGTGGCAGAGATGAGTCAGCCATGGACACAAGCACACATGCACATACACACACCTGTACGCTTTCACACACAGGCTTTGCAGATGGCCTGAAGTACTCTGGTGACATCCTTAGCTGTTGCTGTTTGGGATTCTTATGCGAAGTGTTTGTCCTTGTGGGTTCATAGTCTGCTGCGTGCTGAGGCGTGTGTCTGCGTGTGTGTGTGTGTGTATTTGCCGTTTTGCTGCAGCATCGGGCTGGTTGATTATGTGATAGATCACTATCAAGTCAAGAGACTCCTCAGTAATGCCTCCTGCTGTCACCGGCACACATACATATTCTCTCCTACGACACTATTCTAGTAGAGGAGACTGTGCACAGGCACTGTTGGTGGTGAAGTGGGTATTCTGCTGCTTTTCACATAGCTGAGTGGTTAATTTTAGCCACCTGCAGTAATCACCAGAACTTTAACCCTCAAGTTGTCAGGAAAGGAAAACTTAAGCTGAGGATTCTGTGCCTCAAAGCAGTACTGGACATTCCTGCTGAGAGTAGGATGGGCGTGACAGATTTCTGCGAATAATTCCCATTAATTTCACTCATCCTTACTCGATTTTCTGGGTTAAGATTAAGCCTGAAGCAACAAGGTTTGCTGTGTAGTAAGAAAATTACCCTTCTAATCTAAGAGTCTTTATCATTTCTGCATCAGAACTCGTATAGCACTCTGAGTGGTGGTGTTTTGACTGCTTTTATGATTGCTTGCTTTTACGCTTTAATTTCCATAACCTTTTTACTTTTTTTTAGTTATATCATCTTGTCATCCAGTTACTCTCTGCAAAAGCAACGAAACATGTTATTTAAATGCAAATATGATTTATTGAATTAGTACAATTGGAAAAGGCTGAACTTGTTCTTGTTTGGAAACAAGATGGCCCGGAGGAAGCCTCTTCTCTCTACAAAGAATGTGGCAGCACAGTTTAGGTTTGCAAAGCTGCATCTGAAAAAACCACGAGACTTCTGGAACAATTCGATTTGGACTGATGAGACCAAAGTGGAGATGTTTGAACAAAATGTACAGTGTCACGTTTGGAGACAACCAAACACAGCATATCAGCACAAACCCCTCTCACCAGCTGTCAGCACAGTAATGGGGAAAGGGGGGGAGGTTGTTGGGGGGATTTTGGCTTGTTTTGCAGCCACAGGACCTGAAGGGTGTACTAGGAAGGAAGTTCAGCACAGAGAAAAAAGACTTAGCAGATTAGAACCGAGTATAAAACATTTATACATTTCTGCATCACCAACTAAATACATGCAAATTCCAGTAATAATGCAAAGCACAGTATGCACTTCTTTAACTTTACAGCGGGGCTTCATTTGATGGGTTTAGTAAGGTAGGCCTGAACAGGTTACATTTATAAAACATATTCCTACAGCAGTGAATCAGTAACTCTGCAGTAGTAATAACATAACCTACTGTTGACAAGGATACGTATTCAGCACTTGTTACCACAGTGATTTAATCAAGAAATAAAAGAAGCCATTTTTGTGACACAGAAAACTCTGTGAATTTAAACTTGACATAGTTCACTAACCTATTAATCTTACTTTGCAGCACAGCCTTCTGAGCTTCTCTGTATACTTGGGCAAAAATCTACAACAAAGTAGCAAAACAGAAAAGAATTGGGGTGATGCCGTGGCCCAATCAAAATCAAATGCTTGCAGCAGGACCTGAAGAAAGCTGTGCATAAATGAATGCCTGCAAATCTCAATGATCTGAAGCAACACCATGAAGAAGATTGGGGTAGGTTTCCTCCACAACCATGTGAGAGACTGATAAAGTCACACAGGAAACAACTGCTTCGAGGTATTACTGCTAAAGATGAAATGCTGTTTTCACATGACTGGAGCTAAGCTCTTTTTCACTGACTCTTTCAAGCTAGGCTGTTTAAACTGAATTAGCTCACTTACTGGTTGTAGCCTCTGTTTAAGCAAAAGTATCTTCCACTTCATTGCAAGCTGCATGTATAAATATATTGAGTATACTAATGGAATATTTCATGACTCTTTGGCTATAAATGGGAAATACTCATAATATCCTTAACGGTTATAGTGCCACAGAAGAGCTAAACAAAGTGATCTATTTATTTCAAAGGTCAGAACATCGCCTCAGGAAGTGTTTTCCTTTTTGTTGTTTAAGTGATATATGAACTGATTCTGGTTTGTAGCTCAACAGATTGATCAATAATTTGCAGAAGTTACAATGAGACATATCTGTAGTTTCTTTTTCAGGTTTCCACTGGTTAAAAAAATCATGCATGTTGCATTGCAATATTTCACATATTAAAAGAGATGCACTGTATTTTGCCAGGGATTAGTGAACCTTTAAATGTGTATTTTACTGTATAATGTAACTTCTGTCAGCGCTAGCCATTAAACTCTGGCTGGAGCCTGTCCCAGCAGTCATAGGGTAAGAAGCTGGATACACCTTGGGCTAACACAGAGAGACAGATATTCATTCACATGGACAACTACAGCCAGCTATTATCACCAGTTAACCCAACATGCATGCATGTGTTTGGGCTGTGGGAGGTAGTTTGAGTACCTGAAGGGAACCCATGCAGGCAGGGGTAAAATATGCACGATGAAAAGCGCGGCCGGTGGATTTGAACGCCTCTTGCTGTGAAGCGGCATTTCTAATCACCACACCACTGTGCTGCCAAAGATAATGTTAAAGTGCTGTTATTCTCATTATTAAAGAAGTTTGTATAATTCATAAGCACCTTGTTTTCATGTTGGATTTAATTGACTTAGACAGAATAATACAGGAACGTTGCACAGTCGGATTTAATCAAATGAAAAATTGCTGCAGTAGTAACCCATGCAATAAGTTGTGTCAGCCATGTTCAGCTCACTACACTGTCTCACCATCACACAAATTGCACTTAGTCATTTAATGAAATTTTGTAATTTATTGGATCCATGTATCCTTATATTTAGTATAAATATAAGCATAGATTTCTTCTTAGCACCACTTTTATGCAATAATTATTGTCTGCTAGTATGAAAACACATTTTCTTACCTATTTACGTAAGAAGAAACATGGCTATCAGGTAGAAATTGTGCAGGAGTTGAGTGGATATTATTTTTAGTCAGACTTGTGTAATGTGCTGTCTTTCTCATCATGGATCAAATGGCAGAGCAGGGCTGCAGTGATGGAACATGTGGATGTCCTCAAGTGAAAAGAGGAGAGAGACCAGATGGGACCAAATAACCTGGCAGACTTGATCTGTCTCATTTCACGGGTTGTCATCTTCAGGAACGTGGCAAACGCAGGCAGAGACAGGACCAGGAAAGGTGGTTTGTAGCTGCGTACGGTGTGGACAACTTCTTTAGATTTGATGCAGATGTTCACTTGGACTTGAGGATGACCTGGTTAGATTTAGGTCGTTAAAAGTCGAGCTATCACTGACGTTACAAAACACTATTTTTGGACACGACTTGAGAATTATTAAGTAAACGATACCAAAGTTTCTCAATGTGTCTAATGAATTATGACAAAAGGTGAAAGGTCAACTAGCTCACATGGAAGAAAAAACTGCAGCAGACAGAATAAGCAGAACTGTCAGTTTATTTTTCTATTTGAAAAAAAGCTATTTGATTCGTTGTCTACTGCTTTGTTGAAGATGTGTGTGAAAAGCTGTCAAAATTTCAATTTTTTTTAAGCATTTTCAGCTTTTGTGTTCCTCTAAATCAGCTTTACTGGCTGAACAGAAATACACTTAATAACTGTCACAAGCAGCAGAGAACGAGAGCCAAGCGCTGGATACTGGAGGATAATTTCACAAGTTTATAATTCAAAGAATACGCAGGAAAACTTGTAGCTAGGGATGTTCCAGCGACTGGGCAGGCAGATCTTCAGAGGTGACCGAAGGTTTAGTCCACAGAACGAGATGTGCTGTAGGAGGAGGGACAGCGGCTTCAGTCACAGAAATGTGCACAATGGACAAATGGTGGCCTGATGATACATCACCAGAGATCATGCAACAAACTGGCACGACTGAAGGATTTCCACAGACTCAAGAACATGTGGAGAAAGCTGAGTAATTAATCACAGGTGAGTCAATTGGAGATCTGCTGTCAGGTGTGTCTGATAAAGGCGAAGACAGGATACGCCAACGAACCACATCAGAGACAGATAAACAACGAGCCAGAGAGAGCGCAAGAGTGACAGGGCCACCCAGGAGGACAGAGGAACCTTGACAATAACTTCTAATATAAATTTCTTCAGTGTTAACCTTCTGATATCAGTCAGCATGCTTTACACAGTTTGTCAAAAAGCCCCTTAAGAGCTGCCAAAACACATCAGGTCCTGAGGACAGAGGTGTGGAATGAAGGTCAAAGTCTGTGTGGACTGAGTGGATGAAACGCTTCGGTGGCAGGTACTGAATACCACACTCACATCTTCTAATATTTATTAGTGCATCAGGATCATGGGCAGATATGAACACATCAGAAGGTCTCACTGACCTTTTGGCAAAAATTATTTTAAGTTGGGGAGTCTTAAAAGTCTTATCGATGGAAAAAAAGACAAAAAATGGTGATGAAGTGATAATCAGTGACAGTATTTTTTATTAACTATCACTGAATCAAAGCCTAAGATCCTAAATTTATTCATGATCATGATCGCTTAATTTGAAATTAGTTATGTCAGTATCCAGATATGTAAACTTGATATTTCCCATTTTCAGTTACAGCACTCCTCTTAGTAGCGTTAGGTTATGTGAGTGATACATTTGGCTGGAATATCACACACACACACACACACATTCAGCACAATCACTTTCTTGCTGATACAGTGTATTAGGATATGTTCCCTTCCCTCACCGTGGCATATATGGAAAATGTCCTGTACATTCACTATCTGAAAAATAGCTATGTGCACCCAGAATAAATGGGCTGTCACCATACCAGCTTGGATACTGTCATCTTAGCAGCATAGTGCAAGGCTGAGAAATACGGGTGGGAACTAAATCAATCCATATTGCATGTTTTTCCATACTTTTGTGCAGTCTTGGCTGCAACTTTTAGAAAGCATAAAATTAGTATTACAGATGGTAAGGATGAACTCTGTGAACTACATAGATTTATTGAAATGAGTATGTGGGGTAAAGCTCACATTAGGAACGCTGACGTCAAAAAAATATACAGAACTTATAAGAAAGTGAATCTCTATGTGATAGTGCAGTGGTTTATCTCTAAAGGCAGCTATGGTCTAGGCCCGAAGGCTCTGGGGGAAATCAGTCACCAGTGTGCATGCAAAGTCGATGTCGCAAAGTCATTGTCAGAAGTATTCCTCCTCCCATCTCTGACGTGCCCGTTCCCTCTCTCCTGCTTCAATCACACTAATCATTTTCCTTGTTAATTGCTTCTTTACCCCACAGTGTTGTCACGCCTGTGTAGAGGATAGAAAGTTATGACAGCTCATTTTTTCCTGTGCTGTACCTGCTCCAATGTGCTGGTCCATATCTTTGTGTTTTTGTTCAAATGTAACAGTACAAAACGGTGGCTCATATAGCCAGTGTGCTTGGAAACTGATAGACAGTCCAGCATGTACTTATAGTTCATGTGCACTTAACTTGGACAGATAACATGCTATCAGTGAAACACTGGTAACTTTCATGTCATCACCGTATTGTGTAACAACATCTGGGGTGAAGACAAAGTCACTGCTAAGTGTTAGATTTTGCTAAAAGTCATGTTAATGAGTAATGGGTTTACATGCATCTGCATTCCAGCTCCTTTAAAATTTGCATAAGACCTGGGACTCATTACAGCAATTAAGAAACATAGGGTATGTAATTTACTGTAATTATCATGTAGACTCACAGATATCTTTGCTAGGTATAAATGTTTAACTGCTTGTTAATGCAAATATCAATCACGTGCCTAAATGCATTGAGTTGCTGCCATGTTGACATGGTCAAGACGACCTTGTGAAGTTCAAATCAAGCACCAGAATGGAGAAAGAAGGGGATTTAAGAGAATTTGAATGTGGAGTGGAGGTTTGTGCCAGATGGGCTAGTTTGCTGGGATTTTCACAAACAACCATTTCCAGTTTTTATAGAGAGTGGTCCAAAAAAGACAAAATATCCGGTGAGCAGCAGTCCTCTGGAGAAGAGAAGCTGGTAGGAAGGCAACAGTTGCTTAACTAAGTAGCTCAAGTAACCACTCATTACTACCAAGGTATGGAGAAGACCATCTGTGGACATACAACATACCTGCGCATTGAAGCAGATGGGCTACAGTAGCAGAAGACCACCCCGGGTGCCGCTCCTGTTAGCCAAGAACAGGAAACTGAGGCTACAATTCTTATGGGTTAACCCAGCGGTCCCCAACCTATTTTGCGCCACGGACCGGTTTATGCCCGACAATATTTTCACGGACCGGCCTTTAAGGTGTCGCGGATAAATACAACAAAATAAAACTAGTACCGGTACCGAAAAAAGAAGATTTATTCATAACACACGTGAAAAGACCCAGGAAAACCGAGTTAACGATAAAAACGATAACAAAATAACGCTGAAAACTGATAAAACCCCTGAAAAACATACATTTCACACCTGAGCCTCAACTCTCGCGGCCCGGTACCAAACGACTCACGGACCGGTACCGGTCCGATGCCCGGGGGTTGGGGACCGCTGGGTTAGCCAAAACTGGACAACAAAAGACCCCTGGTCTTATGAGTCTAGACTTCTGCTGTAACATTCTGATGCTTCAGTCAGCATGAAAACGTGGATCCATCCTGCTTTGTGTCAGTGACAGGGTTTTAATAGTTTTGCAATTTTCATTAGTTTTTATTTTTATTTCGTTTTGACTTCAGATTTTCAATTTTATATTAGTTTTAATTAGTTTTTACCAATTGTTTGCTAGTTTAGTTTAGTTTTTATTTTTTTGAAAATCCTTAGTTTCAGTTTAGTTTTGATTAGTTTCAGTTATAGTTTTAGTTGTGTTTGCAATAATTAAGTGTAACAAAATCCCAGTTTCATCATATCAGTCATTCTCTTCTGCTTATCCTTGGGTATGTTGCTATTCCAGCTACCATACCCTGCACCCTGGACAGGTCGCCTGTCTGTCGCAGGGCTAACACGCAGAGACAGACAACTCACATTCCCACCTATGGGTTCTTTAAATAAATAAATAAAGGCAGATGAACAACCATTGATACCAGGCAACTATAAAATGTATATCTTGGCCCCAATGAGACTATTAACTCTTGCAGCACCGGGTGTTAAGGGAATTGACTCACACAGTTATGTAGATATCCCAGTCCTGTTGTCTCGGGATGCATCACGCTGCCTTGCCTGGTGTTAGCTTCTGTTTCTGGGGATGAGGGTTGAGTGTGCTCCCTTACCTTCCCCAGGTAAGCTAGGTTAGCCTTCTTGTGTGAGCTTTTCAAGTGCACTTTAAGGTTTGTGGGATTTCTTTCCCTTTAGAAATGTCCCTCATAATTTGTCTCGTTCCACTACAAGACACTTGCTTTATCCAAAACACAGTCATATTCAAAGTAATCCCAAATTGGACTCTGACGCTTTCTCCAGACTTTTGTTGACATGATGCTACGCGTGGACGGAGCGGCAACACAGACGACCCGACTGAGGTACTTGCCACCTGCTGGCATAATAAGGCACAGCAAGAACATAACCTGGAAAATACACTTCATTCTCACCCTAGACTAACGTATGACACATACACATCAACGAAAACTAAACACATTTTCTCTATAAATTCAGTTAATTTTAGTTAGTTTTGTGAACGGTCATTTCAGTTTTAGTTAGTTTTCCTTTTATTGCAAAGTCTCGTTTTTATTTTTATTTCCGTTAACGAAAATGTTTTTTATTCGTTATTTCGTTAGTTTTCGTTAACGATAATAACCTTGGTCAGTGATTCAGGTCCTGGTGATGTAAGGGTGACTTAAAACCCCTTAGTGCCAGCTGAGCATTGTTTAAACACCACAGCCTACCTGAGTGTTGTTGCCAACAGATGTCCATTCCCACAGTGTATCCATCTGCTTCAATGTTGTGTTTCCAGCAGGCTAACACACCACGTCACAAAACTCAAATCATCTCAAACTGGTTTCTTGAACATGAGAGTGAGTTCATTGTACTCAAATGGCCTCCATAGTCACCATATCTCAATCCACCAGAGCACCTTTAGGATGTGGTGGATTGGGATAAGCAGCCAACAAATCTGCAGCTACTGTGTGATGCTATCATGTCAACATGGAACAAAATCTCAGACGAATCTTTCCAGCACTTTGTTGAATCTGTACCACAAAGAATTAAGGACATTTTGAAGAAACGAGTGGGTCTAGTACGAGCAAGATGTAACTAAATGTATACATTTTAATTCTACTCCGGGATTCAGTAAGCAACAGCTACAATACTGCCTGAAGTAAGGTAATATCTAGCTAATTATGGTCTATAATCCAGGCAGCTCACCAGTCAGCAGTTTTACCTTAAGAGAGCAAAGGGTGCTTTTTATTCTGCAGGTATTTTACTCCGGTGTCATCCCAGTCCTTCTCTAGACAGTGAAGAGAAATCCAGAGAAACACACGATCTAATGCTGAACACAACAATCAATTATTACCTCATACTGTTCATCACTATCACTATTACGAATCATTACTGCTACTGTTTATCAAGCAAATACAGGGACTATAAAAACGACACCACCCTGTCCACCCTGTATGTAGTCATTCATAATATTATAGAGATTGAAAAGTTCAAATATCAAGGTTACATTTTTAACAATTTAGCCAACACTGCTGGTCGAGTGATTGAGCAGGTAACAGGTCAGTGTATTGCCCAAAGACCTTGTCAGATCACATTAGGCGATATCTCGATTAAACCTGAGCGCTTTCAGTCACACCAGGGCAAGTCGTCACTTCCTTTTCCACAACAAACTCAGAAGATGGAGACGCATCAGCATCAACACCGCCTTAAGACTGGTTAAGGTGCAATGACACATGGGAAAATCTATGATGTGAACCTCTGCCCTGCAGCTAAACAAGACATCACTGTCATATCTCACCCATTTAATATATCACCCTTCTCTACTTCTCTAGCCTCTTTTCACATGCCCTTAGTGCTTCTGAAGTCTTCTGTCAGTCCACGCTTTGTTCTGTACGGCATTTTTCATAGATCTCCGGTGCACAGAATCAATTTAGGATAAGAGTTCTCTAGCGCTGGTGGAAAGGCATTGAAAAGATGGTCAGACAAGTATAGTTCAAAGCTGACAAGCTGTGTCTGGATACACATTAAAGCTTATTCAGTGCTTTCTACATCTCCTTGCCTTAGGGCATAGAAACACAGGGGGAGAGTGACAGAGGGGGAGAAATATTCATGACTGGATGAGCATCAAGGAGAAATGGAGCAGGAATTAGAAAGGGGCGATAGCGGCAGTGCATTCCCTGTAGTGTAGGCCCTGTGCACGCCAGTAAAATGTCTTTAAAACCTTTGAATAATGAGTATTAATGAGTACTGATGCAATTTGTTACACACGTAAGTGGTTAAGAAGATGGATGGGTATTCCATATGTGTCCCAGCAGATGTATCGAGGCTGTGCTGTATATATGCCACGACTCAATCACTTCGTGTTTGGGAGATGGGACTGTGCCTGTGTGACGTGTCGTGCAGGCTCAGGTCCAAACTGGCACGCTGCCTGATGACTGTGACAGCTGCCAACAATGGTGCCCATAAGGGGATGTGGCATAGAGTGTGGACCTCAACAAAGCATAAGGCCATATATCAATCTTTTCACATTGTGTTAAAGTCCCAAAGCACATCTCCCTCACGGCCCACTATTGTTTTGGCAGAACACAGTTACAAATTAAAGTGTGAGGCTTTGCTAATTCGTTGGCAATTAAAGCACGAAGGAAGTCATTTTAATGCAAACTCCAGATATTTCTGACATGTGAAATGTTTTTATTAATCTTCCCTGAAATCCTGAGAAAAGATTAGTGATCTGTGATCAGGACAGAGTTCAACAGCAGCTATAGTTTTATAAGCTGCTGAATATACAGTACAGTGTCCGGATACTATAATTGCATTTTCTTGTCAGTCTGATTAGATAGAAAATCTTGCACTGTATGCATGATACTACATCAGCATGGTAAAGCATTTATCTCATGCTTCACCACAGTCTGTAGCAAGTGATCCATCTTAGAGTCACTAGAACAGTCAGCCTGTCCCTAAATGTTACTACTACTACAGAAACATCTTAATATGACGGCCTGTCCTGTATTTAATGACATTTAATGACAACATTTAATATTCTGTAAAAACAATGTTTTTCTTTAACCTGCAGCTTGGCACCAGTTTGAATACTGAAATAGTGTTTTATGAACACCATTTCCACCCCGCATGGAGAAATTCAGCAGCAGTGATCGCAGATTTGCAAAGTTTCCTTGTTTGCTCAACTTTGACATCAAATACATAAATTAGCATCTCAACAATGGTAAGCGGGTGGTGGCGGCGGCGGCAGCAGCAGACCAACCAAAGCAACCGGTCATTTTTATGTTTGTATTCACATCAAACTTTTACGACACGTAATTTAAAATCTTGCATAATTTGTCACAGTGAGCTGAATGCCAAACAACACGTGGGTGAATGCCTTCACTTATTTGCATTCACACATAACTTCGAGTTTTCCAGTCGACTAGAAATCAAAGGTTGTGTGTCCTTGAAGACTGACTGCATAACCAGCAGGATAAATTTAAATGATCTATTTGGTGAAGTAGTTTTCGTTGCATGAAAAAGCTTGCAGATCTTTTGGTATCACCTGGATTCATCAGATGTGATGTGATCTGTTTGCCTGTAGATGTTCATAATAGCAGGATTTTGGGGCTTTTCCTTCTGCAAACGTGTTTAATTTCATGTATATTTGTAGGATACTTTTTGTTTTGGTAGAGAGTTATCTCTACCAAAACATCAGTTTCCTTCTCTACCTATTCTGTCTTACATTACATTTCTGCTTTGGGTCATGTCTGCTGCATCATCCAATCTCTCCTAGCATTCAGATCAGGAGCAGGTGCTTTAACATTCACCTAAAGAATTTCTTAACACAATTCTCTCAATTCCCCTGGAAACTATGAAATTACAGTGTCCTCCAATGGAGACTGGGGTGCTTTGTTTATCCCTATAGAGGAAAAATTAACATACGTGTCACAAACTCATAGTTTCCTTCGACATTTATTATACTCTCTGTTTATAGTCTAGTTCATCTTCTTGGTTATGTAATATTTAATTAGCTTGCGTGCTCCCTCCCTGTTCCCTCTATCTGGTCTCCATGTTTGTTTATCTTCTGTCCCAGTGCCAAGTTTGCATGTGTTAGTCTGGGTCTTGCTATGTAAGTGTGTTTGTTCCTGTTTTATTTTGATAGTTTTGCGTCTTGTGTGCTTTGTATTGACTTTAACATCCCCTGATTTTGCTGTAGCTGTCTTACCCAGTGTTTCCCATATCCCTAATTACCTGGTGTGTATTCAAGTCCTCAGTTTCTTTCTGCTCTCCGGCATGTTCCTAGTTTCTGCCTAGCCTGAGTTATTTTGTCATCCTTAGAAAGCTGCTATTGATTTTTATGTTTGTGTTTTTTGAGTCATGCCTTTGGGTCCCCATTTGCCTGCCACACAGTTGTCCCTGACAAAACATTGATGAAAGTTGTGTTAATTTCGTTCAGGATTGCATGTTGTGGTCTTGGTGTGATATTTACAGGGTGACTACTCCTGAGGAATGTTTCAGTGGTCTAGAGTTTTCCTCCCTTTTGTGGATCATTTATCTTATTGTGGATGGATGAGCAGCCAGGTCTTGTTGGGTAGAAATTCCTGTACAACTTCCAGCTCCATGCAGTTCTATAAATCATTTTTTATGGTCCTGTGAAGCCTGAGCTGGTCACACCAAGCAGTGTTTTGTGAGAAATGATCAGATTTTATAAATAAATGCCGATTTCCTGGTAATTAAACTTTTTCTTCTGAAAAGTATCTTTATTACTTATTCGTTTCTACCCTTAAAAATGGCTCTGAGACAATTTAAAGCAGCGACTCATCATGCCACTTCTTGCTGAGTATACAGTATAAACTAGCTGCCCCAGTCTGCATGACCTCTCCAGTGGCATCTGTTACTGGAAGTGTTTTCAAAAGCTGAGTAATGCAGTTGAGTACGCACAACCGCCCATATTACCCGGAATGAACAGCAAACACAAGTCCCTTCTGACACATATGGAGTAAGCTTCACTTTAGATCTGAGTTCACTGAGTCAGGAGGATATTTCTAGGTCAGTGAAACAGACAAGCACTTGTATGCATTTCAGATGTGCTGTAATTTTTGCTCTTCCCTCAGCGATGGAGAGGGTCAGTTTATGCTTTATTTAGCTACGTGAACTGTCAGCTCGCTCGAGCAAACTTGCTCGTGTTTTTATTTTCACGGCTAAACCAACATGTCACTGGTAAATGTTTTATTTTATAAATGAGAAAGTCAGAGTGAACTAAATTTTTAGCCAGGGAGTGACCGTTAAAGTGAGGAAACTCTGTTGTTTAAAAGCTTTCCATCTTTAAAAATGCATGACCTGTAGAGAGAAGTATTTTTCTGGACTTCAGATGCTGCAGCTGAGCTCACTTTCTGTTTAACGAAATGAGAAGCAGCCTGGGAGATAACCATCGTGAAGTTAATCTGAGTCAGTTAATTTAGGTGTCTATAAATAAAGGCTGGATTTAATCAATATTTTAAATGTCAAAAATATCAAAAATTTTGCCACAGCAAACCAGTTGTGCCGTATTTTAACAGCTGACACAAAAGAGCTGTGATTGCTCTAAAAATAGGCTGCAGTGTAAAAGAAAGTGACGGAGATGAAAGAGTAGCTTTGCTGTTGGTGTCACTGAAGAGACAAACATTGCCTAATCTATACTGCCCTCAACAGGGAAACGGTGAATTCTCAAAGGTGGTGTGAGAAATATAGAGTGCTATTTAAACAGCTGTTTAAGGTAGAGTAGCTGATTAGTGGAGCTGATTTAATATTACAGCACTGCTACATGTGCTATCTTTTTTTTTTTTTTTACATTTAACTACATCTAAAGGTAATTAATGGAATCAAAGGTGAGGACAAAATTATTAGCCGCCTATGAATTTTTTTGTCAAAAAGTGCTTTTAAAACATAGCAAGGGATTTTCAAAACAGCATTTCTTAACAGACTTTCTTTAGAAAGCATAAATGACTTCTATTTGCACACCATGACAGAATTATTTCAGAAAAAACAAACACGACCTATGAAAAACAGACTTTTTTTATTGGGCCTTGGCACAAATGATGTGCTTTAACTTTGTAATCTTATAAAATCAAGTTAAAACTGAGGGTTACCTTTTAATTTGTATTGTGCCAAAAAGAAGTCAGTTTAGACTTGAGAAAACGAATCGTTAGTGATCACAAAGCAGGAGATTGATGTGCAAAGTTATCTTACTGTTTCTGAGTGTCAAGAACTGGAGTGAGAGGTTTCATCAAGACATTCAAAGAGAGCCACACAGTACAGAACAAGCCTGGCAGAGGTTGGAAGTAAAAGATTTCAAAGTCTCTGGAAAGAAAAGTGGTGACAGATGTGAGTAAAGACCTCAGAACAATTGCAGAGACACCAGAGATTGACTCAACCATATCTCGAATTGTAGTCTCAAAGATGATCACTGGAACCCTTCACAGGAAAGACTGTGAGGTTTCAGACTGAGAGAAACTCCACTTCTGCAGAAGAGACACCTTCAAAGCCACACTGAAGGACATTACTCTGCAAAAGTGTTGATTCTCCTCTCTCCTCTTTATATTTTTCCCTGTTTAAAAATGGCTTCTTGACAGCCACCCTTCCACTGAGGCCATTTCAGATGAGGCTTCAGTGAAGAGTAGATGGATCAGCTGAAGGTCCAGTTACATCTCTCAGGCCCCGTTTCAGGTCTTTGCTGGATTTGTTTCCTTGTTTCTTAAGGACATGGCTTTCAGATACTGATCATCTGCTGCAGATGGCCTGACACGTCTTCTTTTGTCCTCCACTTGTCCATTTTTCCCCCAAGACATACTGCACACCATGCTTAGATATGCCAAGTTTTTAAGCTAATAGCTGTTTGCGAATCGCACTGGTGGTGGAATAATACTATTTTATATCTGTCAAACTGTTTTTTGGAGATTCATGTAAGGAAATTAGGAAAAAATTATTAGTTTTGACCCAGGCTGCTAGAAACAAAGAGACGTGGGTTATTGATGAAGCTCCTCCACTAAAGACCAGCATAAAGTACTGTCTTAGCTTTTTTTTTTTTTTTTAATGTAGTTCTCTGTTGCAAACAAAACTGTTTTTTGTAAACTTGATAAACCCAGTGCCTGAAAAGAGTAATATTATTACTGGGTTAATTTGTCACTGGATCTCTGCTGCAACAAAAACAAAAACACAACCCTGCAAAATCAAACCACTAGATGGAGATGTTGATCTATTTAAATTCTTCACCCAATGGGCTTCACTCATATTGTGAAGTGAACCAGGCAGACCAGATTACAGCTGGTGGGGTCTAAAGATTAAAGCCAAGGGAACTTAGGAACAAAGAAAGTTCACATAAGTGGTTTGTTTTTATATCACTTATCTGCAGTTAAAGCTGAAATCCATCAAATGAATACCTTTCTAAATTAAGTGCAGTCCTTATCTAATGTGATCTAAAGCTGAAACATTGTATGGAGCGTCCTTAAGCATTTTGAGTTCAGACAGAATTACAGTCTAAATATTACTTATTTAGTTTAATGAGGATAGGGAAATTTAATATCTTAATTAAGAAAATGAGTAAAGACTCCAGCTTGATATCAGAGGATATTACACAAAATTAAAATATAGAAGTATAGCCAAGTGGCATTGCCTGCAAGACTGTGATTTTCTGTCATTTGAGGCAGCACTGATATTGCATTGTGCCAGTAAAAACGTCGGATTAGAACATATTTCACGAGTGTCGGGTAAATTATGGTTTGAATTAGCTCTCGTCCCCGGCTGAAGATGCATTTGTCAAAATCTCACTATGTATAGATGGAGCATGTCTAATGGCACTGCTAAAAGTGAATGGGGGGAAATATTTAAATGATTGGGCAGAGAGAAAAGTATTACCATAACCCTTTCTGATCCGTACATCACAGTAAAGATTTAAAAGAATCATGCCACCCGTGGTTGTGTGTGTGTGTGTGTGCAGTGCACTGTGTGTAATACCCTGGGGATCAGTCATGCTGGGCTTTTGATTGTGGCAGGGCAGTCTCAGTGGAACACACTGACATACTCTCAGTGAATGAAGAAAAGATGGAGTCTGCGTGCGTGGAAAGCCTGCGGGACTATTTTTTTTTCTCACTTCTTTTTTTCCCAATGTTGTTTTTTTGCTTTGTCATATTACACACTCAGTGTGCTGAACAGCTCATTGTTTCCAAATATGAGAGCATGAAATACACACGCATGCACACGTGCACACACGCACACACTCCTTTTCATAATCTCGTCTGCTTTGAATGCTGACTTTATCCCATTTGACTGAATGAATCTCAATATAGCCTCGCATGAGCACAGTATGTGGGGATGGTAACAGGAAAGAGCTGACTTCCGTATAAGCTCTCGACAGCAATGGGCTGAGTGAGTGGAAGAATATGCTGCCTGTGGATATAATGCCTCAATAAGCCGAAGATGTTAATCTAAAGACCTGGCTCCATGCATCTGGCATTTTTTTTTCTTTTCTTTCTTTCTTTTCCTGAGTTCTGCTCCCTTTGCCATCTGCATTCATCCAGTTATCCTCATTAAATGATTTGAGAAGTTTAAACAGTTAGATGTAACATTTGTTATATGTATTTTTTTTTTTTAACAATATGACAGAGATTTGGGGTTTTTATGGAGCTTGCAAATTAAGGGCACTACTGAAGATCATCTTTCATGAGGTGTCTAATGGTTCAATCACTCTAGAGCAAGAATCGGATACTAACCTACTTGGAACCGAGGAAAAAATCTGTGGTTGCTAAAGTTTTTGAGTAGTTGTGACCAACTGGTTGCTCAGAAGTGGAAACAGAGACAGCTTGCCAACAAGTTAAAGTCAGTCTGAGTCAGTCTGAACCAATGAGCGCAACTTGTCAGCAAATACTGAACTATTCATGGTGGAATTTCTGAATTTTTGTTTCAAAGTAGGTCATTAATGTGAATTTCTTTGTATGCAGATGTCAATAAATTTGCAATTTTCAACAATTTATCACAGTTAATCTTTAACGATTTCTACATTATTGCCAACTTGCACCCATTCAATGGCGAACTAATAGCTGACTGATAGATTGACTCTATGTTCTTTTATTATCATCTTGATGCATCACAGTCTCTTTTAAGACAGCAGCTGACTGGGAGTAGTCAAAGACCTGGTCTCTGTGTTTGAGGGAGAGGGAAATTGCAAATATTTTGAACTGTATATGTCAAAATACATCTACAAAATTATTACCACGCTGTGGTCTCCAACTACTGTTTTCTGTAGTGTGACCAGCATAGCTGATAGTTCCTATAACTGAACCTCCTCCACGTGGTGAATGTATTTAATGAGCAGCATGTGACTGACACCAGATCTACTGCTGAGTGTCTCACACACAAACATTGCTCTGAATTTGAAGTCAAGAAAAACATGGTTCCAGTTCATAAGTCAAAGCATACTATACCCACACCTTGTTAAATCATGCACCGTCTCCATAGTACTGACCATACAGCGAGTTGGTATCTATGCACAATATAATAGGATATTCTGATGATTGGATCAGAGCTTCAAATTCAATTTTCTAACAGAAACTATGTGCTTCAGATTAAATGGACCTCTACTACCTCTACTACGCTATGTGTGAAGTAGTTAGATAAGAGTGAATCTTGTCAGGAGAGAATCTAAACTTCCCCGTAAATATGTGCTCTGTTGTTCCAGCCATGCATACATGCACTGCGTAACTCTGAATAGCGGAGCTGGACTAAACACTGAATGGATGTAAAAATATTGGTGAGAGAGGAACAGCTGTGTACCCACAACACAGAAAAGTTGCTCTGGGCCAGAACGCCAGTCATTATCTAATCCTCTTTGACGGAGCCACTGGCTGAATGACAATGCTGTGTTTCGGGACAGCAGCAGGGAAAGCCAATCATCTGCTCTATTTTGTATTCAGGCCTCGTCTTCGCACAAAGGTCTCTCTTGCTGTTGGCGTTTTCTGTCAAGTGATATTCTGTTCTCACCGCGTCAGGGTCACTCGTTCGAATTTGTCAAAGGTTTATTTATCCTAGAACAAACTAGCACTTTCGATCGGCCTGAAACATTAACATAAGAATTCAAGTACAATGTTTATGTCGAGTTTTTGATTCACTGCTTTTGTGACATTTTTTCTTTATATATATAAATAATATAAATAATTACACTGTCATCTTCTTTTTGCTGTTCACTTTATGGGTCGCCACAGCCGTCCCACTGCCTCCATCTCATATCTACCATCCTCCTCTGTCACATCAACCCTCTTCATGGCCTCCTTCACTACATGCATGAACCTCCTCTATGGGCTTCCTTCTTAACTCCTTCTTCAACATCCTTTGCCCAATGATGTTATTTTAAGAAACATTATTTTTCCCTGTGCATCTCTATCTTTGCCAGAGTTAACTCATGATTAGGGTCCTGCAGCTAAAACGGTTTATTTTGGATTAAACTCCATGATGCCACACGGCAGTGTTTGCGTTTAGATGTTTGCGTTGATTTGTTTTGTGTATTCAGGTTTTATCAGCAGATTGAATGAAGAACAGACTAAAACGCAGCTCATACATCATGAGCTATTATCTTTCTCTCACATTACAGAGTCGCATTTCTTTGTGCGTGTTTTAAGTAAATTCAGAGCAGACTATAGATAAGAGCACTCTGTGTTGTTGATATGCATTACATAAATCACTTTTAGATAAGCGAGTGAGGCTTAGTTGAGCTCAGTGTTCAAAGTCACCTTTTTAAGCATGCCAAACAAGACTGTTTTCTTGATATATGATATATTGTTGCCTCTAATCACTGTAGTACTTCAGATATTTACATTATTAGCCCAGTGGTAGCAGTATAATGTCTTATAATATTATTCTCACCAAAACAGAAAAGTCTTAAGGGGAGGAACTAGTTTCAAAGGGATGCAACATAAGGGCCAAAGTCGGTAATAAAAGGTCAGCTTTTGGAAAAGGTCGGGATCAAGAAGGTTCCCTGTGGCATGAAATGAGGAAAATTCAAAGTGCTAACAAGGGTAGCGACACAGGTCAGGTCATTGCCTGTGGCGGCTGTGTTACGCAGCAGGATCAGAAGATTGCAAATCTCTGAGTTTTAAAAACATGAGCTGTCGTCTTCTTCTTTAGCGTTGCCACAGTGGCTCATCTCCCTCTGTCACACCATGCACCCCCTCCATCACTACTTCACTCCTGCCTCTACATTCAGCATCTTCTGTCCAGTATAGCCACTATCCCTCATCTGCACGTGCCCAAACCATCTCAGGCTTGCCTCTCCAACTTGGTCTCCAATCTGCTCAACCTGAGCTGTTCCTCTAATGTTGTGATTTTAAAAACACAAGTATTCATCATATGGAATGATACGGTATATATGTTCTATATACCGTATACAAGGCTCGTAACAGAATGAGCTGCAGATCACCTTCCCAGCTTTTAGACAACATGGAGTGCATAAAATGTGAGACATCAGCTAAAAATGTGTTCACATCTTTAAACGTGTCACCTAAAATAATCAGCATTTAACCTTTAATACTGATTAATGCTCATTTTTATCGGCAGGCACTCTCCAAATCCCTAACAGAAAACGCGTAATATTAGGACCTTTAGGAATATTGTGCATTAGAAGAGAGAATTAATTATAATTTCTGCTGCAAAACCTGTAAAAGCTCCCTCATATCATAGTCTTTGCAGTTTTCTCCGCCTGTTCTGAAAATGGCCCATAAAACATGTTTTTCTTGAACAGATTGTGAATAACAAACCGTCCCCACATCCCTGTCGCCCAGTGGCTAATTTTCAATGGAAATGACGAAGGCTGGTGATTAACATGGGAGCCATATTGCATCCTTAATGATTCCTGAGTATGTGTCTCCTCGAATTGACTAATGCAAGAACAGATGGCCCCATGGGTAAAATCCAGAGACACTCACTGTGCCTGTGACAACTTTGAAAAGTGTGCCTATGAGTCATTTTGTGTCTGAACATTTGCGTGTGTATAAATGTGCTCACAAATGTGCTTTCCCAACATTTGCATCCTGTGGGCCATTGCTCTAAATAAGAATGTAGATTTAGTGAGACAGCGTGGTTACATAAGAATAAGACAACGCTGCGTTTTTTGCATGTTTGTAGTGGGTTTGGGCTTTTTTTGTCTTTTGCATGCCTGCATCTATTGCCACGGGTGTGGAGGTATCGTGGACATTTAAGGTGAAAAGGTTAAAGGACCACATGACTTCCTCTGTTTGTGCACAGTCTGTCAGCTGTGTGCACGGGGATTGGCAGTTAAAGTTACAGGTGCTGTGCAAAGTGCTCATTTGAGCCTCCAGTTCCTCCAACACCATCAGGATGTGAAACATGTTGACTCAAGAGTTGCAGCACAAGATGCTGACAGAAGCTCAACTGTTCTCAAGAAAGCACCCATTGGCTTCTGTAGCAGCTATCGAGTCGTTGACATAACTCCATTCTTTGCTGTGGGCAATGTCATAACATAACTTCACCAGATTCACAGTTCAAAAACAGTCATTACTTTTCTTATATTCAGACTTTGTGCAGCCTCTCAGTTCATCCAGTACCTGAACTAAACTATTTTAGCTCCAGCTTTCTTCTGATTGGGTGCCCTTTGCAAAGAGGAGGCTTCAAGTCAAGTCAAGCGGCTTTATTGTCATTTCAACTGTGTGCAGTGGAACAGTACACGGTTGAAATGACAACATTCCACCAAGACCATGGTGCTCCATATAACAGATAACAGACAATCAACACAGGACTACATAAAGTACAATGAAAAAACACCAGACAGAACAGAACGATTCAGACAAAAGACAGTGCAATAGAAAAGTGCAACAATGACAATGCATTATGCAAAAAGTAACTTGACCGGATCAGGTATGCTTGTCTCTATCATCCAAAAAACAAAATACATTTTTTGCCAGGCAGAGCTAAGTCGAAATTTTGACTTATTGTCTCAAAATGTCAACTTGACAATGAAAATTACTGAACTTATTTTGTCAGAAGTTTGAATTTCAAAAAGTTTGAGGTACCTAACTCAAAATGTTGACTTATGAATGGCATTTTTCCCCCAGTAGCAGAAATAAGCTTTCATAAAGTCCCAGGAAATGATTTTACCCCACAGAAACTGTTCAAAGCTGATTCTCATTGGTAAAGTATTAGTACTACTTGAAGGATTTCATCAACTCCAAAAAGCTGTTAAGAGCTTAAGCGGCACTGATAAAAACAAAGAAATAAAAACAATATTTTCTGTTATGATATTTTTTTTATAGTGAGTTCTTTCTTAAGCATAAATTGAACTGCTTATATCTTTGCTCCCATCAGCACAACCTAACAGAAATGTTCAGCATGTCAGATTTTGGTGCTAGGCTTCCACTCAGACCTCCATCTCTGACACAGAGAGAGAGACAGTCTGAAGGCAATCTTATAGTTATTTTAAATAGTTCCTGGGAGTAAAAAGGTTCTGGGAACTTTGGGTGGAAGTGTGCCTGCTGTATCACAAAGAGCTTCAGAGGAATATACTGACTGAGCTGGTGTTAGTTATTCTGTAAAATGTCTTCATTTGTCAGTCAAAGATATGTTAACTGACTTTGTAGCTTAAATAGGAGGCCGGTGTTCACTTGGTATACAATGTAAATTAAATATTTTGAAATCCAAATGTGATCTAAATGGTTATGCGAATGATCAGATCTCTATTTAGTTTTTTTTAAAGAGTCACCTTGGATGTTTCACTTCTCATCGCTCTCTTATCTCTCTTCACCCCAGTTCTTTAGTCCCTTGTTCCACTCAGCTTTCCCTGGATCGCTGCCATCCAGGCCCAATTTCTAATGTAAATTTTCTCCCTTTTCATGTTTCACTTCACAGGTATTAAGATGGTCTGAGACTCTGAACCAGCATTAAAGTGCTTTTATTTTGTGGTGATGACAAAGGAAGTGTGATCTAAGGGGAAAGGGGGACATAAAGAGAACTGCCTGAGGTGTAGAGTTGCCTGGCAACACCTTTCCACCTTTGTGTGAGTTGGCCTTCAACACATTGCAGTAGAAAGTTAAGAAATACTCCAGCATAAAAGTTGGTGTGTGTACATGAGAAAAGCCTGAAGAATGATATTGGTCGCTAAACAGGGTGGCTAACTCTTACAGCTGGTTCTGTGCTTGCTGCACAAAACTGGCACTCGTCTATATGTCTCCGTTATCTTGTCAGTTTATAATTTTGTCTTGCTTCATGTCATTCAGTTGTGCTCTTTGAATGACTGATTACTTGAAGGTGGATGTTATTCCAATTTGTAGGACTGCTTCCCCCCCAGGGTGCCTTGTAGCTCATAGCTACCCTAAGGCCTCATGTTGTTAGCCAACGGCAAATAGCCTCTTTTGTGACAGATCCAACTCTAGTGCAGATGCTATTTGTACTAGGTGTATTTGGCTTTTCCCTAGTGTCATTTAGTTTAACAATAATGTGACTTTCACTGTGATACATATATCTAAAGCATTTTCTTAATTATTCTCTGACTTCTTGTCCTTCTGTCCTAAGGAGAGGTTTTCTTCATTTTAAGAGACATGACAAATCTCCTAAAGGATCTTCTCTAACAGTCTGCTATTCCTATATGTTAGTGCGAGATGCCTTTATGCTACACTGAATCAGCATGTGACAACATACACTCTATAGCCAGCCATAAAGTGCTGTCCTAGGGGCTCAAAGCCTTGTAAAAGACCCACGATTGTTTTTCCCACCACGACCGTCCTAGATAGTTGAGGCTTATCCTGTTTCTCCCTTCAGGGTGGCTCCGGTGTAGGGGATGTCCAGGCATCATGCATCCAGACTCTGTCTCTAATGGATGAGACATTTCATTTCAATCACACTGGACTAAAAATAGGACGGCAGCCTCCTCGTAACTAGAAAAGATCAGCAGTTGCCTGGCGATGGCACTGAATTTGATCACTTTTGGTGACAGATTGCAAGTAGTTGCAGTGATCAGCTGGTTGCCCTGAGATTAAGCGTGAAACACCCTCATGCTCTGGGCGAACACTTTCGATCTGATCGCAGGTCGCCTGGTGGGACGCAAGCTGTCTCCAAAACCGTTGCGGTCTGACTCAAACTGACTGCAGGCACTCTCAGACAGATAGATAATGTTTTGCAATTGCCATCTAATTTGCAAATGAAACAGATGTTGCAATCAATCTGATTCGGTCTGTGCTGCTGTTTATTATTGCTGTTTTATTGCCATCTTGGCACAACAAAGAGGACAAGTGCTGTTTTCCCTGTGGTGACTTTAGCATTAGCCAGGGGAAAAATTAGGACCTTATGTAGTTGTAAATTTACGATTGTGTCCTTAGACCTTGATGCTCGGGTTCTGAGAAGGTCCATAGGATGTTAATGAGGATTTGGGGGTCATCAGGTCATCCTTGTTGCCTAGCTGATTGGGAATTATTGATCGTTTGATTCTCTGTCATAGTTGTCAGACACATTGATTGTGCCATCTGCCATTATCTGCTCATGGGGAACAAATAAGCAACCATTCAAATCAGAGTGTGCCTAATGACAGAGAGTAACTTTTTAATGACTTTTTGTAGTTTGCTAGGAGAGTAGAAATCAGCGCTTTCAGTCTAAGACAGTCAAGTGAAAATATTTTCATTCAATTAAAGTGATTTTATATGTTTCACAAGCAGTTCAGCCAGTGTAAAACATCCTAGAATATTACTGATACTGTGGCAGTCTACTTCCTCTTCTTGTCTGGTTTAAGGAAAAAAATAGCAGATTGTATATGAAATGATAGAAATTGCTGTTTCAATATGTTTAATATTATTCTACTTTATTTTTATCATGCTTATTTTTCCATTGTATTGGGTGGAAAAAACCATAGCATGTGGTCTTGACGTGGTGTCCACTTCCAAGGTTGCCCGCCCATTTAACATTAACAACAGCCTGCAGGTAATTATCCCTTGCACTGCATTGGTAATAGGTTATATTGTTATTATTTGGAGCATCTTAGCACTTTATCAGCTGTATTTTTCAGCACATGTAGATGGTACAAGCCCTTAGTTGCTGGCAAATAAATGTATGATGCATTCCTCCTCTAATTATGACCCATTTTACAGGTTGGTACTACACCGCCCACGTGGAGAGCTGCTAAAAAAAACAAAAATTAATGAACTGCCGGAAAATATTAGGGAAAAGATGTTATAAAGGACATGTAAACATGATTGCTTGGACAAACACCTGGGTGTGATTTTTATCCGTGAGTGAATGTTTACTCATTATGTCCTAACATATTAGGATGGATGGCAGTATCATTTTTCATATTCTGTTATTAGTTTGTCAAAATTATGTGCCTGTGAGCCGCTAATGTGCCAAGCTAATTTTGATCTGCCTAAATAGTGAATATGCAGAGAACAGTTTTAATCCACATGACATTTCAATGAAGCTGAGGTGTGAATATTGGCTGGGTTGTTGCATAAACCCTAACTATTTTCTGTTATACGTTTGCAGCTGTCCTTTTCTCATCTTCTGATCTTTTTGCCCCATCTTTAGCTCTTACACAGATGATCTCATATTCGACTCTAGAACGCTTTGGTATACAGAGGAGTTCATTTTGGACTAAATGACTGCGAGATGCCCCGGGCATATGGCTGCGAAACAAGCCCAAATCACACCACACATCACACCTCCACCACTAATTGATAGTTGTTATGAGGTGGTTGCTTTGTTTGGTTTTCATCAAACATGATGTGATGCATTATGGCCCTTTGAACTCATCTCTCCAAAGCACTTTTGTTCCAGAGAAGAAGCTTTCTCTTGCAACCCTTCCAAGCTAGCCTTACTTTTTCAGTCTTTTTCTAATTGTACTGTTTAAAAACTGTAACATTTAACATGCTAACTGAGGCCCTTAAATTTCTGAGATGTAAATCTTGGGTTTCTTTGCAGTTTCTGTGAGCAATACATGCTGACCTTGTTGTGAATTTACTAGAAGGTCCACTCCTAGTTATTCTCACTGTAGAATGATGTCATGGTCCTTCACAGATTGATGGGCAGCACTTTTAAGATCACTGCTGATGTCTGCCACACGTCCGCTTTAATAGAGGTGCTCACACCTGTTGATGATCAGTTATCAGATGCATTTTATTAGAAGCTTAAACTATTCATTCATAAGGAAACAGTAAAGGTGTGCTTAGTTTTCCCCATGCTGCTTCAGTATTTTGGCTCAGTCTTTGTTAAATAAATAACATGATGTCATATTTTGTTATTCATCTGAGGTTGTACTCAGCTAATTTTAAGACCTGCTAAGATTAAGATATTGCTTTTATGTCCTGATACATAAAACCTTAGAATTAACAGAGGGTGTGCTTCCTTTTTCACATGACAGATTTATGCTCGATCAATTTAAATGAGAGTTTTCTGAAATGTGTCCGACTCGTGTTCTTCTTTACATGTTTGGCAGTAACTTTTGCATTACCTATTTAATCTGCTTAATAGCACTCAACAAGTATGACACAAGGCAGGTTAATGGGAAATATATTTAATCTGACTTGCATATCACGGATTGCCCCTGCCTGATCATATGTCTGATGAAAAATAATGTGCCCAGAAGCCTGCAATAGGGACCATATATTTTAGACTGCTGTGTTGGTAAACTATATTTGTTGCAGTCATAAATCAATTGTTGGTGCCAACCTGCAAGAATTATATTAACCTATCCATCCAATTTCAAGTCACATATCCAAGTTATGGTCATGGCGGTAATGAATCAAGCTGAGCAGCCTAGATGTACTTTCCCACATTGACGTCCCCCTGCTCCTTCTGGCGTTCACATGCCAGCTGGGAGGTGTAATCCCTCCGGCTGTGCTCCAGGATCTCTTCCAGTTTAGTCAAGAACACTCTGAAAAGGAAGCACCTTGGGGGGTCACCAGGCGACTGAACCACATCGAGCTTCTTTTCTCATTGTGGCAAAGCCTCAATGTCCTCCTGAAACTCTTTCGCCTTCTCTTTTGTTAGCTTGTTACAATGTCAGCAACACTGCACCCACTGTAAGTGAACCGTATCAGTGTCTTTTGCTCTTGCACCACATCCAACCTCTGGCATATGGAGTAGCAGGAGTGCTAGGGAAGAGAAACTGCACATCTCCAACATTTATTAATACTGCAAAAGCTACATGTAAGTCAAAAATCAACACTTAAAGGAGTTAAAATGATGTCAATTTACTAGGATATGTAGTTTGATTCTCTCCTCTCAACTGCTGACAAATAAGGATATGTAGACTGCAAAAAATGGCTAATTTAGGCTACTTATTGAAGTGGTGTTTCTTTGGGACTATCTATTTATGATATAGTCTGTTGGAAGGTTTCCTGTCCGTTTCAAGATCCTGACACAGCATCAGTGCCAAAGAGCTTAAAATATCTGAGCCTGTCAAAGCCACTCAAATCAAAAAAAGTGCTTTTCAAAGTGCACTGACAGTTACCTCAGCTATATTAATAAAATAAACACTTGCTCATCACCACTGAATTTAATTGTGAAATTTGTGGCACAGGTACATATCGGGCGAACAGGGTCAAACCCACGCCTCCACTCAGGCAGGAAGCTGCGATCAAAAATTTAGGACCATTTCAAAGAACTCGTGGTAACTTCAGCTTCTTTGCAAAGATGACGGGCGGGTGTAAACAAGGAATAAAGATGAATTTAGACTGGAATGAAAGAGTGTGTATGAATCCTATAAAAACATAGATTTTCTATGCTTACTAAGATATTAGCATTTGGAGAAGATGAAGCAGGTTAGGCCAACTCCCCCGTTAATTATGTTAACAGTAATATGGCAAAGAGAGCAGCGCTGTTCTTTCCCCAGTTTTCTCTGGGCTTCTGGACAAAAGAGTTGAAAAGTTTATGGATGGCCTGGAGAATTTGGCATTTCTCTACACAGATTACATAAAACTGGTAGGCAGAATGTCAGTTTCCAAGGCAACTGTATTTTTTTTTTATTTTTTTTTAGTATGTGTGTCTTTGCTTTCATTCTCATCTGTCATTTCTCTGAGTACACTTAGTTTTCATCATCACCTGATGCCTCTGTGGGTTTCTAAGCTTTAGTAATGGTGGGTTAAGTTTCACATAGGAAAGAGTGTTTAACAAGGCTGCGACTTTACAGAGAGATGATGGGGAAGGAGAAGGAGTTCAAGTAGCAAAGAGTTTTTGTATAATGCAAAAGACTGTTGGATTAAATGAAAATGTTTGATAACTTTTATTACTGTAATGTTTAGATATGTGTTCATCTTGTTTTTGTGTCTAGACAATGTGAGTTGTAAGTGCTGCCTAAACATTTACCTGCAAATGTCAATGTGTGAATTAAAAGGAGGTTTTTAACTGAGACTTGCACACTTACCCCAAAGTATCCTGTGGCCACTGAATGATGATCTAAGTGTGATCTTCTGATACAGGGTGGTAGTATATTCACAGTACATTAGAGACAGATGGCTGTGTAGTGATTTTAACATTCATACTATTTGCACTGTATGGACTGTTTTAGGTATATTTTCCAGTTTACAGTGCAGTGAAGTTCATATTCTCTGTGGCCCGCCCACACATTTTCACACCACAAGCTGCTTTGTCTCATTCTAAACATTAAATTCAGCCTTTTTTTCCTGTCTCAAATGAAACTGGGACAAAGTGAATACACGAGGAATGTTTGTACTTTTAGAAGTGTTCGAACAACTTGATTTACAGGTTTATTAAAAAAGTACTGTGTATATTAGTAAAGCCTGAGCACAGATATTCCAATGGCTTGCCCCAAGGATCCTATTTTTAGCTGCATTGCACCAGTGAGATATGTTATAGTACGTTACTGCCAAATTTGAACCCACTTGGAAACTAAATATAAAAGGTAACTCTGCTTGGAAATCAGACACATTCAAAACTGTCTGGTCTCGACTTATCTAAAAGAACATTTTAATTTGTTCTTTTATAGCTGTTAAAATTCTTTATTTCTGCTTCTGTTCAAGAAAGTGCTTTGAGGTATCGTCCCATGTTTGATGAATCATATATCTCCCACATTCCTTCTTGCTGGGTGATGATCTTATGCAGTTTTTAATATTTTTGATACTTTTCTCAAGGCATAACCATTGACTGATGATCATTGTTAAGTAGGTGAGAGTCCTGAGATAAAGGGGCTTGGGTATAGAGCTGGACTTATATATCGATCCCACTGATTGCACAGTCATATCTAGTACAATAGTACAAATAGAACAAAACACAGTAGACTTTAAAGTGTAAGAAATGTTTAAGCAAAAAAGGAACGACTTAATAAATAAATAAAAGATTAATCGAATGTTTATTGCACATTATTATAGCCCCCAAAAAGTTGGAGGTAGCTTCCCCGAGGGAGGTAGCCAATCAGGTCAGCTGTTAGCACTGATTAGGGCTGTTGCCCTGCTGTAAAAGCTGTCCTTGAGTCTGTTCAGAAGTTCCTGATGACTGTAAGTAACTTCTGCTCGACATACAGTAGGAAAAAACATACACCCACACGCATACATGTAGAAAATATAAAAAACAAAGCATTGAATGTGAAGAGCGGTAAACCGCTGCGTCTGTGTGCGCTGCCATCTTGTTCGGCTGGTGATGTATTAGTATCAGTTTTTATAACAACGGATGAAAAGGAATTGAAAGTAAAGACGAGACAGGAGAAACACCCTTCGACCATGTAACGAGTGTTACTGTTGCATAATTTGTACACCAGAGGGCAACGTCCCTGTAGGCAACTCAACAAGCAGCTGTTCTGAGCACAGCTGAATTAGAGTGTAAAGAGGTAATCCACAAATTGTTGTAATAGTAAAACAAGATTGTTTGTGAACGGCATTGTTACATTATCTTAAAAAAGACTCGCATAACAAATGTCAAGGAACTGTTTATGTTTACTGTGTCTGGAAAAAAAAAAAAAAAAAAACCACCACCAATATCAACATCAGTATTGAGCTTAAAAATCATATACGAGTCTGGGTCTACCATTAAAAAAGGGAAGTCTTGAAAGGAGTGTAGCAGCTTTACTCACATTTATGACAAGAAGCTCACAGCAAACCTGGAAATTGTCACGGTCAGAAGTCGCTGCATAAGAAATTCCTCCTAAAGCCTTGAAAGGTTTCTTTAATCCCCTTTTTCTGTATTGATATATTGTCCAGGCACAGTGCTATTAACCAGGCTATCCATTAATATCTGTACTTTACCACTAGTGAAAGAAAGAGTTTTAAATATCTCTCAAGGCAGCTCATTTCACTACATGAAAATGCTAAGTCAAAACAACAGCTGCACACCACTGTAGTAAAAATTAAAAATACTAATGTAGCACTGTTGATTAGTTATTCACAAATTAGCTGTTATGTTTAGTCACGTTTTTCCATGTTTATTTCTTGGGTTGTGAGTGTGAATCAGGGCAGTTATCTGTTTAATAACTCGCTTTTTGTATTGCATGATTTCATACTCAAAGAGTCCGTCCTCAATTCCAGCCGGTGCACTTTTTACCCCTCCCACAGCTCATTCTCTGCTGCAGTTATAATCACCCATAGCTAATTAAGGGGCTTATAATATTTCCGTTGAACTGCCTGCAGCTTTATTTGTACAGCTGTGTCCAAAAGCTATCGATTGTGGCTGCTGGTGTTTGTAGCTTGTTTTCGAGAACGGCCCTACAGGCGCTGAGAGCTTTGAAGGATCCTGAAGATGAAGGGTAAGGTTGACAAGGTTGGATTTAGTGTGTGTGTGTGTGTGTGTGTGTGTGTGTGTGTGTGTGTGTGTGTGTGTGTGTGTGTGTGTGTGTGTGTGTGTGTGTGTGTGTGTGTGTGTGTGTGTGTGTGTGTGTGTGTGTGTGTGTGTGTGTGTGTGTGTGTGAGAGAGAGATGTTTTAATTCCTCTTTAAACTCACAACCCTATGTTACTCTAAATTTCAACCAGTTTTTTAAAATAAAAACAATCTGCACAAATGTGAACATATTATAAAACCTATATCCACAATACTGTGTCAGTGGCACTTGTAGATCAGAGAGCTGTGTCTCTGCAGGTCCCATCACTTGAGCTTAGCATGCATTGGAAAAGAGGTGGGCAATATGAAAGAAAAGAAATCGGGAGGAGTTAGTGAAGGACATGAGAGGAGGCGACAGAGCTAGGTGGATTTGTGATGCTCTTCACAGCATCATGCTAATGAGGAGGATTATTATGTCCCCCCCTCAGGCTGTGGAGGCACAGTGTGGGCACAAGTGTGTTTCACTTTTGATGCTGTGATTTGTGTGTAAGGCTGTTCATGTGTATGTGTGCGTGGTACATGACAAAAGCAGCGAGCCTAACCTTTCGGAAAGGGTTCTGTTTAGCTACCTTGACATCTTTGCTCTGTATCCACTTTAATAGGTGCTCATAATCCCTATTCATTAAAATAGCTTACTCCTCCAGATATATAAAGTGTGCAGACTGGGTTAAGAGGCATCCATGTGTGTTTAAAGGTCAAAGCCAAATGTGTTCACGAGTTATGATTTCTAAAACTGCTCAGCTTCACACACAAACCTACAAACTCATAAGCGTCTATGCTCCTTATTTTCTATCCTCCTTGCGTACACACCCTCTTTCCCACCCCCTCTTCGCCTTCTCTTTTCTACTCAGGTCCCCCTCCTCCCTCGCTCAGCAGCAGCTAGTGGTATGCTCCAATCGTCTTCGCTCTTCTCCCTTCTCTCTCTCTCTCTGCACTGTCAGCCTCAGCAGTCTCCACACCAGAGCGAGACACTGGTGCAGCGCCGATCCCCCCACATGCACGTGCATGATTTGTGAGTGGCAGGTTCTTAAAAAAAAGGCTCAGCACCGAAGTGTGTACAAGTGTGCATGAGAATGTTTTTCTGAAGCATCTTTTTGTGCGGAGGAGCATGTGTGCGGGCCGAGAGACAGTGTGAGGATGCATGGTTGGCAGGTGTTGTCGTGATCGGTGGAGTTTTTGGTGTACTATCGTTGTGTTGTCTGCCTTCCCCCTTCTCCTCCGATTTGGTTATCCTGTGAGGACAAAAAGCATCCTGCTGGGATGTCCACCTCGCCTGGTGCAAATGATGGGAGCCAAAGGAACTCTTGTAAGTGACTTTATTTCATCTTTTCTATTTGAGGGTTGTGATTTCTGTGTTTTTCCAGGACGTCAAATGTCTGATTGGTGCTGATTTTATGTGAAAGAACCTTCTTTTTCCCATTCAAATAGCGGATGTTATTTTGAAGGGAGGCCTGGTCAAGACAAAAACAGGACATAATTTAAGTAAATGTATTTTACCATTAATGTATGCATCGCTAGTGAAATAAAGACTGCACTTTTTACTGACAGTAGGAATGCACTGTCTGCTGATGTGTGAGAGTTGGCTTGTGTGACACTGTACTGTATGTAATTAAGAAGATGATATGTAAATTAGTAAAAGTGAAGTAGTCCAACGTGTACACACTGCTACATGTTTACATGATGCAGCGCTCAGAGGGGTGTGTAATGTGGGAGTCCGTGCGTGTGTGCGCGAGTGTGTTTACACACATCCTGGAGCTTCTCCAGCTGTCGACGTATTGGGAAAGTGCTGTTCGTCGACTGACAACCAAGACAGCTGTATTTTCTCAGGAAAAGACCAGATGCTGATGTCATTCGTTATCGTCGAACTGTTAAGTATTTCATTTTCACACCTGTGTTTGGTGTAATCATTGTTAAAACTTATTTATTTTCTTGTGCTTTTGTGTGTTTTTTTTCTTAGAATAAGCTTATAAACTCATACTATGTCATTTTCATAGTGTAATTGTCGCATTAGTTTCCTTTGTAAATGTATTTGTACTGTATCGGCAGCTTTAGCTATGCAGGGCAGTGCTAGGTTGTGGAAAAAAGAATATGGCTATACCGTGTATTCAGTGGGTGAAAGTGTGTGGGACTCATGTGCGTTTTTGTGAGTTTTAATGTTTGACTTCATTCTGGCTTCAAGTAACACACACACACACACACACACACACACACACACACACACACACACACACACACACACACACACACACACACACACACACACACACACACAAAGGATTGCTGTACTGTAAGTGGGTAATTGATAAGACGAAGTGAGTCATTTTGACTCATTTGAAAGCTCAGTGGGAACATACACACAGAAATTCTCTCAAACACATCCACACACAGACACACACACACAGACACACACACAGACACACACTGGAATACATTGACTGTCTTGACTGAGGCACAGATCACAGCTGGGAAAATGGGCCTTCTCTTATTGCTTTCATTATTATTGCACCATCCCCCTCTTCCTCCTTTCATTCCCCTTCTCCTCTGTTATTTTCAGGATGTTATTTACTGTTCAACCTTTCATATAACTTGCCTGGAAACCTTCTGTGTGTCTGGGTGATGCATTAATGATCACACAATGACACACCCACCCACAGTAGGTATCAATTGTGTGTTTGCGACTGAGGGCTTTTTTTGTATAATTACACTGTTCTATGTTCTTTTATTTGCCCGACTAATACCGAAGCCTCCGTTTCGCTCTTTTATGTCTAGTTCTTGGTTGCTTTGTGTTGAATTTGACCAGTTTGCTCCTTGTCAAGGCACATCCATCACATTACCTTATCACAGAGCAGTGCTTTCAGACAGAAATATCAAGTGGCTGCAGGCTATGATTACTGATTTACTAACCATAATGTTACATAACCGAATGCAGCATCTGAGGAAACAGTGTAACCTAAAGAATAGCTTTTAGGAGAAGAAAACCAGAGATTGAACAAGTGAAAAGGAAAAGATTTCATCAAGGAGATAAATATTAACATATTACCATATCTAAGGTAGTATAAATAAAACAGCCAGCGTGCTTGTGATCATGAAATACAAATTTAGTGCTCAATGCACTGAATTTACTGATTAAACACTAAAAGCAAATCATCAGAGATGATACAAAGAGAGAGGATACTTATGAACTATTTATGGACTTGTGTTTTTCAGAGCGTCTTTTTTCTAAAGCGGCAGTATTTTTATCTGCGTCCTGTCATCTTGACTCAGTGTGATATTATCAAAGTGTAATGATGGTGCAGATCTCTTCTATCCTCGTTAGTTTGTGTCCTCTGTAAAGGAGCAACAGCAGGCACCTGCCACTGAGATGGATGTGCTGTGTCATCACTTCCTCAGCCAAATGATGGCTTACCTCACCTCTCTGTTCCTCTCCGCTATTTTCCCCATCTACTCACCTCTCTTACCCATCCCCACCTTTCTTTCTCTTTGTGCACGGTTACTGTACACATCTGCTCTCTTCACCACTGGTGTCCTTAATCTCCTCTCCTCTCCTCTCCTCTGCCCCCCCATCGCCCACTTTATCTAGGTTCACATGAAACTTTAATTGCATGTAAATCAAAGCGCTCCAGATATAATTAGTCTTTTGTGCTGCTTTAATAAGGAGAGTCTGCACTATTGAAATATGGTAGAGTAGCAGGCTCCTGCACTATCTCAGATAGCTAAAGCCACAGGGCAAACTCAAGTTTTAATGCTGAAGGAAGTGACGTGAACTTTTGAAGCGAAGGTTTTTAGTAACTTAAAAAAATGTATTCCTGGTGTTTTTTGGTTGTTCTTACTACTGTAGGGTTGATCTTCCTTGTCCCTGTATAAAAATCTGTTTACATTCACCAGACAATATTTAATAGGTAAATGCTCATTAAAGGTATCAGTATTAGGACTGTGTGTCAGAAATATTGGATTTTAAAATGGTAATTGGTGTCTACTTTTGGCAGAACAGGAATGGTGGAAATGTGACAGCGAGCAGGCAGCAGCACAGAAGGTGGGAATTTTTTCATGCTGAACCAATTATTTGCTTGTGCTAAAAAGTTAAAGCTCTCTAAATGACACGATTGTTGTTTGAATCTGGCACTGAAATGAAAATGTCTTCAGTGAGTACGACACTGTAACTGTATGCTTTTATTTTTGCATACATTTCTCCTCCTCAGCTGGTTTAGTTAAATTAAAAGCAATTAGCTTGTGAATTATTAGCATATTCAAACATTAATCACAGAGCTTATAAACAGAGTCTGTGCACGCTGACGTGCGTTTAATTTGTCTGATCATTGTCAAAGACTGCTTTTGAGACTAGAAGAGATTAATATTCGCTTCAACTGACCCCACTTCTTGTTTCTTTGTTTTTGCTAAATGGCAAAAAAATGTATTGATTATTTTTAGACCTTTTTCGTTGTGTTCACTAGTCATTCGACTAGTCATTAAGCAAATAGGCTCATATTTACCCACTTGTTGTTGAGTCACACACATGTCAGCCACGGATATGCAATATTTATGACATCTCTCTGTCCGCTCCAGGTTTGTTTATTGTCCTTTTGTCGGTCTCTTCCTCTCTCCCTCCTTCCGTGAATCGTTTCCACCTTCCTTCTTTCCAAGTCATGTCCACCTGGCTTAACAGGTGTTGTTGGCAAACCGTTAACAATATGTCTCCTCTAGTAACACTCATAAGTTTACTCATCTGTACTAGAGAGACAGCTTACAGTTTGTATCTGTTGTATAAAATTCATTACAAATAAATTGTAAATTGGCGATTTTTAATGTTTTCATTTATTACTTTGTTACTACTTTTGTATAATATGTTCAATTTAATTAGGCACAGACGGGAAAAGAGACGAGGGAGACAATAAAAAAAGTGAGACAACATTAATGAGTAAAAGGAAGAAGAGTACAAAAACAAAATGACATGAACAATGAAAGGAAAAATGATAGACAGAGCAAACAAATCACACTAAAGTAAGGAGAGAGCAGCGAAAAGGAAAAGGGATGGGATTGAAAACAGGTGGAGGGTGAAGGAGAGTGGATGATGAGACATGCAATTAGTGCCTCAAGAATAATAGGAAGAGATTAATAGTAGAACAGGACTTTAAAAGACTAAATCAAAACGGGTAATGCAGTAAAGAAACAGAATATTGATGTCTTAGAGCAAGACAGACACGATGTCTGGAAGTCTACTAATTGGTGCTGGCTGTGGTGGTGAAATAGAGGAACCCTGCACTCCTCCTCTACAGCCATGACAGGATCTTTCATTAATTTACAAATACCGACAGATAAAAGTGAGAGAACCATGACCTTGTCACACACGATGTCCTATCATTACTGTAGTTGTGACATATTTTCAGAGGTTTTGGCTTAATGCACTGTGGTTTAAGTAATTAACCTACAGAGCATTTAACACATGTATTATTATTACATAATACCAGAAGCTCTTCAAGTCATTTTATATGTGCTGTTATATGTGCTTGTTTTTAATTTGGCATGCTAGGATTTCCGCTCAGCCGTTTGAATTGTTGAAACATCTAAGCACATTAAGAAGATATCGGTTGTTTGGTTAAGAATGTACAAAGAGGACCGCATGCACTTTCGTCAGGCCATATGTGAGTTAATGTAGATTGTAATGGAGTTTTATAATCTTTCCGTTACCCTTTTTTAGTATCACAGCTACAAATAAGCTCCTGTTGCTTATCATGCTGAGAAATTATACTCTGAGCTGCGTGACATGACAAAAGAATAAATACTTAGATCCACACAAAGCGTAATGACTGTAATTAAGGGGACAATAGTGACTGATATATAATTTAACACACTAAGGAAGTGCGAGAGGGATGAATCTGAATTTAAGCTGTCAGGTGATTTCAAACACCCTCGCAAATGTGCCTGTCGGTGATGTAAAACTCAGGGACGAAGATGACAAGCTGCTTTAAATTCTCTCACACACACACACACACACACACTGAAGAGATTAAAAAACGCAGTGCATTCTCATGCATAGAGTATCTATCCAAATGTGAAATCTCTTTTCTCATTGCACAGAAAAGAAGCACGTGTAATGGGTGTTTTTGTTTCAAAACCTGGTCACAGATGGTTTAGAAATTGCATTTTCCATCACTGTGTGAGGTACCTCAGCAGGTGGGTTATCACTTTTTTTCCTCTTCTCTCCTCCCACCCCTCTGGGAAATGGGCAGAAAGAGGATCGAGAGAAAAGTGATGGTGTGGTCAGACAGCTATAGAGAAGCTCTAATTAGGTCCATGGTTGAACAATTAGTATTTATAGGCACCTACCAAGGAGAGTCTGTCACAGTTTACTTCCTGTTTCACTTTGGGTTCAATACTTTCTGGGGTTTTTTGGTTTTTCTACTTTTTTGTCAGGTTTGTCTTTAATGTGCTTCTGTATTTCTTTTCTGTATATACTGTAAAGACAAGTTCCTCCACTTCCCTCACTTCCTGTTTTTCCTCTTTGTTTTTGTGTTTTTGTGGATTTTCTCAGCAGAAAAGAAATGTTAGACCATGTGCACATCTGTGTCGCTGAATATGCATCTGCATGATGTGGATACACATGGATGCAGAGATCAGTTATTATGTTCTTTGTATGGTATTGTTTGACAGATTTATTATTTATGTGTGCATTGTGTGCGTTTGTGGGGGTGGGACCAATGTGACACTCATGCATCAAAACAACAGATAAATCGACAAAACAGCACAGTCACTAATCGAATAAGCAAGCGTTTCAAACAAACCTATTCCTGCTAAAGGTATTGTCTAAAGATGCTAATATAAATACTGAGCTTTTACTGTAATATTTGTCAATTGTCAAAACTGTATAACAGGAAAAAAAAAAAAAAGAAAATTTAATTAATAATTAAAACAGGTCTATGTGTCACAATAAGTCTAAATGACTTTAGATAAAAATCTAAAGACGTTTAGATTTTTACTTTCAGGGTTGGGAAGTGAGTGATCATTTATGTGCTGCAAGTGCTTGAGAAGGAAGCAATGTTACCAGCACAGAGGATATAAAACCCAGTTTTATGCAACATTATGACAATTTGCATCTCCTCATCTCTACACAGCTGGTCCAGACAGAAAAGGCTAGCAACAGATACGAGACAGGCAAGAATAGTAACACTTGTATTTGCTGCAGATCTATGTGACCACACATGTGTTAGCAAGAGAGAGATACCCATTGCATCCATCTATATTAATAAGGTCTGTTTGCAGATTTCTTAACGACTACAGAAAGCTGTTGTAGTTGGTACACTCCTTCATTGAAGGTTAGCTCAAAATATTATGTGCTGACAAACTGTGAAGCTATTCAAATATGAATGTATTTGACTTGAGGCTACAAGGTATACATTTTTGAACAGCAGAATTGAACCACATGATCATGATGCACTCTAACAGCCGCGGGACATACAGTACTAAGTAGATGGTACTGCACTAGGCCACGGGCAAAAGAAAGTGAAACACTGGAAAAAAAGAAAAAAAAAGATAATCAAACAACAAAGTACAGTTTGGGGTAATAAATACCAGAGGGAGTTTATATGTGCAGTTTTATGTCATCATTGTGCAAATACTGTGGCCAAGATTAGGCTTTTACAATTCATGCTGGTACCGACAGGAGTGCACACCATGACTGCAAATAAATGAGGATGTGAATGACAGACAAGAGCAACAAAAGAGGGATGAAGAGAATACTTGAAAAATATGCAGTGACAGAGAGGAACTGGAGCTTAGCAAAAACAAAGAGATGTTGCTGATAGCTTCTGATATCTCTGTCAGTGTGAGGAAAAACACCCTTGAACTGTTTAGTGTAAGACTTCAGCACAGATGAAGACATGAGCTCTCTGCTCAGCAGTTAACCCAGGGAACTGAAAAAAAGAAAAAGAACTGGCACGACAGTGTTCGTAAAATACCTTTTGAGTTTCACATCATTATTATGACACCTCAGTGTCAATATGTAGAGTGCATCGTAACTGTGTCAATAACATCAGCCCTACAGGCTAAAATACAACTGTTTTGTTTATGAACATAGTCTTTCATTTCTGCTTATGGACCTGCTCACACTGCAAGTTTGCAGTGACATCAAAATGTCATTGAAATGGAAATTGCAGTGAATTATGCAGAAGCTGCTATGTCTACATTATTCTACAATGCAGGACGAGGTGAGCGCTTTGCCTCAACCTCAGTTCAAGGGGGAAAACAAACACAACTGTCAGTTTTTTTTTTTGACATCCTCATCCACATCGCTTTCAGTGTGATCAGTTCACACTGAAATTACACCCTAACGCTCAAAAACCAGGCTCGACACACAGTGACTTCAATTTTGTCCCCAATGTGACACACGTCCCCATAACTTGGTGAGTGGTCAGGTTGAAGTCCCCACATGTAACAATAACATGAATACACACAAACACTGACTTCCATTTCATCTTTAACCATAAGTACTACTTGCCTAATTTTATAAATTAAACCTGACTTGATCCTCAAATTAAAACAAGTCTTGCCCTTTAAAACTGAATAAATATATTTATGGGGACTTGCTTTTTGTCCCCATTGAGAAGATGCATGGGTCCATGATGTCACTGTGTAAACACAAACAGATTCCCACAACATGAATCTTATCTGGAACACACACACACTCATATATACAGACAGATTATCTCAGTCTGCCTCTCGTTTACTCTGTCATCACAAGATGACAGCAGAGCAGCTCTTGGGATATAAAGGAGTCGCTTTTGTATATATTTATATAATAGTTGCATTATCCCACGTGGCTGCCTCTCAACCCAGGCTTGTATGCACACATTTCTATCACTCTACCACCCTTATTCATAGACCTTTATGGTGTTTGCGTTAGCATGGGCTCCTATAAAGAAAGCATGAAAGAAAGCTTCTTATCCCATAAAAAGGAAATTCATCAATTTAGTAGAGTGATCTGTAGTGTAGGGTATACTAAAAACTACACAAAATAGCACATTATGGTCTCACATGACCTTCACTTATTGTTCCTCTTGGACATAAAGACTTTAACCTAAACATACATAGATAAATCTCAATTTATCTCGCTTCCACCTCCAATCAAAAGCCTTTGTCTCTCAATCCAGATGATGACAGAAAACACAAAAACTTTAAATAATAAAAAGACCATGTTGCGTATATGTCAGAACACCTGCTCTGGTTCAGCACGACTCTGTCTTTAAACTAATCTATCATTTATCAGCGTCTCTAAATGAAAAGACCTGCAGTACACTCACTCCTGCTCTTACACTGACATGAGTTCTGATGAAAAATTGATCAAAAGGAACATGTGTGTGAGCCTTTTCTGCATGGTGGCAACTCTGTTATGTATGGAGGCACATAACACAGGCCCAAAAGTCAGCGCAGTGCAGATTTTTCACGCCCCTTATGTTATAATATAAGCTGTAGACAGTTTTAAAAAGAGAGAGTCTTGTCAGGGGTTTAAAAAGAAGCATGCACTGGCTCCACTTGAAACTTTGCACATCTATTTGTAGGACGATTTTTACATTTTTACGCTCAAGTCATCCCACATTGTGCTTATGCTTCACTGGTGCTGTCTTTGATGCTGTCTTTGTTATGCATGTATAACTCCACACTGTTTCTCACTTGATTGCTATGTTACAGCACATGCAACTGTTTCTAGCGGGCAGGTCTGTACTCTTATTGGGGATACTGGCAAAATAACATGTGTTTCAGAAGTTATTATTCATGACATGTGGTATACCGACCCCTTTTTAAGTCTACTTGTGCAACAGCGGGCCAGAGTTTCTGCACAATTGGCTGATAAGCTCAGATGCATTTCATCCCAAATCTCTTTCACCTATATGTGTCTCCTGCCTTTCATCAGCTTTGTAAAATAGAGAATAATCATGGAAAGGGTCAATAGGTCATTCTGGAGTGGCGTCTTCACTGAACACTTGCGGTTGTGTTTTGCTGATGTAAGACTGTAATTGCGAGAAAAGAGAGAAAAGAGGGCATCCTTGCATAATGCATCAAAGCCTGCATGAAATGTAAAATATTCGCATATTTTATGGCCCAAAACAAACTCGGCTTGTGTACAGATCCTAAACATATAAGCATATTGGATATGGATATCTGCATGCATGCATCTATTTATTTTCACGAATTCCAAATAATCTACAAGATTTGGAGCTGATTTAACCCAACTACAGTGCCACTGTAATATTCTAGCTTGTGCATGTTCACAATATCAGCATTAGAAAAAAATGCTGCAGGGCATGTGGTCAGTGATTTTGCTGTGTATTTTAGTCACTGCAGTCTTCCAGAGATTTTAACTGCCTTTTATAATTGCGAGGGTCAGGTTGGCTAGGTTTCCCAATTTACACCCAGTCATTACCACTTTACCCATCATTAAAAAAGACATCACTCTTATTGGTGTGAGAAAAGCTCCCTTCAAGGCAAGCAATTAACGCACTAGAAAACGCTCCTCATCCTCCGTTTCTTTCCTCCTCTCCTCTTTTCACCCGCTCTGTTAAGAGTTCAGAGGTTTCTGTGATGTAAGCCTTTTTAATTGTCTCCCGGGGAGATGGGTAATTTTTTTTTATCTGTTTCGAACAGTACAGCATGACATAGCCATACTACGTGAGCAGATGTGCTAAGCCTTTGTCGAGGTGTCATTTGTATCCACCATAGTGCAGTTCCTCGTTGTTAATTGCTAAGAGCCGACTGGCTGATAAATGATTTATTTGGCAGAGCAGGAAGTGTCTTTGTCCCATATTTATCTCTGTGCACATAGAAGAGTATGGGAAATGTAATTTTTTATTACTCATTAAGACACAGTTAATCTCCAGTTGAAAATATGTGTTTAGCAGCATTTAAAATTGCAAACGAAGCAAGACTGGAACTGCAAAATCCTGATTAGCCCGAGAATTCAATATCCACTTACTAGGAAGTGTCATTTCTCAGACCTGTCGCGAGCATTATATCACACCGGGCGTTGGGTATAAAAGACGGGCTAGATGCAGTCAGCAAAATCTGCATCAGAGAGCGTGATGAGGGCTCGTGTGGGCAGTGCATTTTGTAGGCAAACGAGAATGTTATTTTTTAACAGATTGTGTGAGGCGGGTAGTTTGACATGCTTGTGAGGAGCTGGAAGAGCTGTCAGGTGTTGTCAGATGAAACAACTCTTTCTCTCTCTCATTGCATCTCCCTTTCACCAGATATGAGGCCACATAAACTATATATAGTGGTCTCGTGTAACTGTGGGTCACAAATATGTTAAAGCTGCAGTTTGAAGAAATTTTTTTTTAAAAAGGCAAGTACAGATTGTCAGAATTTGACAATAGACTGTGTAGAAAATGACTTATTATATGCTGGATATGTCCCATATACTTTTTAATTCTCTGCAGTTGACCCTACTTCGTTGCCCTGCTGGTGTAAACTTGGTCCTTTTAAGCATGCCTGTTGCATGACTTCATGTAGTATTGAATGTACGCATTTAAAGAGGCCAGATGCCTTACAGCAGTGGGAATGCATTTGAAAATGTCAGCTGTCAGCTAAAATATATGAATATTTTTTCATATTCTGTGCATACAGTGCATTTGTGCAAACCTATATCTGCTGCTTCAGGCTCTTTAGACGATAACATTTAGATTTTTGAAATATTTAACGAGCTGAAGCTCACTGTATCTGTGCAGCAACAAGACAGTTTTGTACACAAAAAGTCGGCTGAATACCACATGATGAACATGGAGTTTGTCAGATAATTATGCAGATGAAGCCTAATGCATGTTGTCTTTCTTCACTATTGTGCCAAGTCAGTTTAAAAGTGAAATAGTAAATGCATCTTTTCATGTGTCATGTTATATAATTGCATCTGTGGGTGGTAATGTGTGTTTTATGTGTTTGCATTGGGATATACATCTTTGTTAGTCTTTCAGCTTTCAACAAACAATCTGTGCTCATACATATGTCACACACATAGATACTTTTATTTAAGCATTTAATACTCTGGTTATGCTCTGGACTGTTTTTCTTTTTTTTTTCCTGGACTGTAGCTATTTTCAGTCCCTCAAAACATTAACAGTTGATACTGCTGGTGCTTCGATTATTTCAAAGATAGTACTTTATTAGCCATCTAGGTTCTGTCAGCTCTGGCTTTAACCCCTTAAAACCTAGAAATTTTGAGATTTCTACATCAGTGTGATTTAGTTATCCTCCTGAAAATTCTAAATGAATTGCACAATACATTTTCAAACTGCAAAAAAATGCCAGCTGTTGCAAATATGATACAAATGAAGACTCATATATATGCAAACTCACATTTAATCAATATTATAAAAGGTATCAGAAGGTTCAGTAAACACTCCATTTCCAAAACAATCTAATTTAATGGTTCACGCTTTAAAGGGTTGAGTCTTTGCAAGATCTCCTCCAGTGTATATAGTGTAGTTTTTCCAATATTCAACCATCAGAAACCTTAAAGCTGGGGAGGACAGTTTGAGTTGAGCTGATAACTTGTAACTAATTCTAGTATTTGAAAAATTGTCTTATTTTTGTAACAGATGGCTTTTCAGAGAACATAGTACAGTCGCACAAAGTTGACACCTAAAGGACATTTTAACAAAAGCTCAGCGCATGTTCAGCCTTATCTGAACACATTCAGCAAGGTTAGACTCACATTTACAGATGTAACCTTCACCCCTCTCACTTGTGATTGGTACATTCCTAATTCCAGCGTGCAGCCTTCCGCTGTGAATCGTTGGGCTGCTACAGTAGCTGACACCTCTGATTTGCTGCCAGGCCTAGTCGTGACCCATTCGCTCTATTAAAGTGTGTGTGCGTATTCATGTGGGTATCTGCACACATTCCTGCCTGTCTAAGCAATTTATGTCTCTTGTTCCTTTCATGTGACTAATTGACAGAAAACAGTAAAGCAGGTAAATAATAATGGCAGCTCGCTGTTTTGTCACATTAGTTAAGGATGTGTTTCAATGTGGAATCAGTCAAAAAGAATTATTCACATCAATTAGGGCCGTTTACTACACCATTACAGTCTACGTGGGGTCTCTGAAGCTGGAACGTTAAGCCATTTTTGGAATGAAAAATGTCCTGTTTTCTGGTAGTGTTTAGACTGTGAATGACTAAGCAGGAGGCAAAAAGCCCTCCTACAGAGCTCTGCCTTATATGTTGGTGTGCAGTTGCCTGGTTACATGTGTAGTTAGGAAAACTGATTAAATGTTTGTTGATACTCTCACTTAATTCAATATTCTACTGGTTACTGACAGAAACACTGACAAGAGCCTTGATGTGTGCCATCTTAATTCATGTGGACAACGCAACCATTTAATTTCAAGGCTGGGGATCTATTCTTGGCTACTCAGGGAGGAGGGGGAAGCAGCTTCCTGCTCACGCTGTATACAGTGGGAACAGAGTGTGGATGATCTCAACGGTGGATATAGGTGGTGGAAAGAATACTTCCAGGATCTCCTAGATCCCGCTGACATGCTTACTTTAGTGAAGTCTGGGGACGAGGGGTATGACTCGCCCATCACAGTGGACAATGAAGTAGCCAAAAAGCTCTCCGGTGGCCTAGGCCCTGGGGTGGATGAGATTTGCCCTGAGTTCCTCAAGGCTCTGGATGTTGTTGGGTTGTTGTGGTTGAAACGCCTCTGCAGCATCACGTGGAATCAAGCTTCTGGATTGCCAGACTGGGATGACGGTTTAAGAAGGGGAACTGGGAAGGGTGCTCCAAGTTCAGGAGCATTGCACTCCTGCTCTCTGGGAAGGTCTACACTAGGATGTTGTAGAGGAGAGTCTGCATGTTAGTTGAACTTTGGGCCCAAGAAGAACAAAGGGGGTTTTTGCTCTGGTTGTTGAACACTGGATCATCTCTTTATACCCTTGAGGTTGTCCAAGAGTGCACAGGAGTTTGCCCGCCTAACCTATATGTGTTTTGAGGATGTGAAGAAGGCATTCGACTGTGTTCCTTAGGGCATCCTGTGGGGGTTCTCTGGGAGTATGAATGACTGGCCCATTGTTCTTGGCCATCCAGTTCCTGTACAACCATGAAAAGAGCTTAGCTCGCATTGCTGGCAGTAAGTCAGACCCTTTCCCAGTTAAAGTTGGGAACCAGGGGGAGAAATTACAGCCCCAAGTGTAAGAGCTAGAGAATCTCAGGAGATTGACAGATGGATGCAGCAGTGAAGCAGAACCTGTATCAGTCTGTTGTGGTGAAGAGAGAGCTCAGCGTGAAAGCAAGGCTATCGATTTAGTGGTCAGTCTATGTTCTTATCCTGACTTGAGCTTTGGGGAATGACCAAAAGAATGAGATTGGACTGAAAATGAGAGAAAAAGCATCCAGTGACCAAAAAAAAACAAAAAAAAACAAAAAACTTTGAAAGACCCTTGGAAAGCCTGAAAAACTGTTGCTCAAGATTATATTTAAAAATGACAAAGTCTGAGTCCTTGGAAGTAAAATATAAAGAAATGAGGGTAGCTCGAGACTCAATATGTTAAATAGCCCAGGAAAAGTCAGTGAAAAAAATCTACAGCACAACACGTTCCTGCCTTATACACAGTGTTTTATTATTTTCATTTTGTCTCAGAGAGGCCCCTCATTAGATACCCATCAGCGACTGAGGCTGCCGCATCATTGCGAACACTTATTTGATTACAAACCAGTGAAAACTAGTTTCTGCATGCTCGCCAGCTGTGAATGCCTAGTGAGTAAAGTAACAGTTGTGTTTGTATGCCAGTACATTGGCATATTAGCAGAGACAAATTGACTGTAAATATTTTGAATCTGTGACGGAGACTTGTGATTTATGTGGAGGGAAAAGAGCTGGGAATGAGACATCTGCCCGAAACTTGATCCAAAATTTGGGCAGTGCAGATGTAACAGGTTCTGTAGAAGAGGATTTAATTTTGTGTTTCCATACAGCATCTCCATCCGAGATGCTTTTAAGTATAGTAGTCCAGTCCATTTTAGTCACACACACTTTCTCCATACATGTACTCCATTTTTTTTCTGTTCCACCTCATATTTATTGTGTGCACAGTAACATTTCAAAATACTGAATCTAAAGGTTTTTTCAGTTGAAAATAAACAAAAAACCACAAAGAAATCAATTGTCCACTGTAAGATCATGAAAGCATGAAAATAACGTGGTAAACTCCCCCACGCAGCGTGTACTCCACAGTGTAGCCCACACGGCAAAGCGGCCCTCTGCCGCATCTCGCGAAAACATTTCAGGAGCAGAAGCACAATGCTCCAAACGTTAATGTGTCACAAAAGCCGCACAATGATTCAATATCATTTTCTAAATGAATTTCCCTGGTTGGTAATAGAATGGGCCACACACACTTTATAACCATATTCATCAGTTTTCCACGGTTCAGTTAGGTTTCTGTGTAAATTAGGGCCAGCAGCAAACGTGGAGCGTTTTTGGAGGGAAAAAAAATGTAATATTGCAGAAAGATAAATAGGCTTGTTCTTCAAAATATCAGAGACGGTGAAAGAGCTGCAGTTGCAATCTGAATCTCGTGTCCTGAAGCCAAAAGTTCTCAATAAAACACTTCAACACTGCAAAAGCACCGCAATGATTAAAGGCTGTGGGAGGCTGAAAATTACATTTTAAATGTGCTGTGGATGTGCAAGACACCTAACACATGCACACAGAGTTTTGTCGTTCTTGAACTTGATATATCCTAATCATATGACACGTTTTATTTATTCATTGTTATGTATGTTATGCACTATAAACAGCAGATAAGATGAAACTCGTATCTCCTTCAAAGCTGTTAGCACTTGATTGAGTGCATCTAACCTCATGAAGCCGCCAAAGCCGCTTTTTAGACACGAAAGAAGAAGTAAATTACAAACGAGACCCGTAGAGAGTGGCATGCCTGTGTACATGTGGGAGTAGTAAGGGTGGTAACAGTGAGCTTGAGCTGTTTAAAGATAAAGGAAGTAACAGCGAAGCCTGCAGAGTGCATGCACATGTGTAAATCAACCAACAGTGCAACTTAGATTATCAGAAGCCAGCAGTCGTTAAACAGCATCAGAATACAAACAAATGCATATGAATGAATCATCCAGTCATGGTGAGGTCACACTTGAGCCACATTAATGTTGCTCTTTTGTAATATCTCTGGTCAGCGATGCATGCTTAAGTGGTTTTTCCCTCTCTTGTACGAGAAGTTCATTCATACTATTAAGATATTACAGTTTCTATATCGTGCACATATGACCTGTAGCATGCAAGTAATTGTGATGGTAGTGTGCTAGAGAGAGACACAGAGAGAGAAGGCAGTCATTATGTGTGTTTTATTTACAACACGGGGGCTGCCTTTGGTGGAAACCTGAACACTTGAGAGATATAGCGAGGCGCACAGAATCTAAAAATACCACGGCTGAGGGAGCAGGGCTTAAGAAGAAGAATAGGAAGCAGTGGCTGTCTCTACTGTCAGCCCTGCCTCTTGGTGTTCAGGCTGTGTGTTGCTGTCTCAGAATGAAATATTAGGCCTTTATAAGCAAACGGAAACAAATCCATGTGAGACCAGACAGCTAATTTAAAGTGACAGATGAAACAGGGAGGGTTTTACATCAGATATATTGAATGTTTGATCTGTTTAGCGAGTCAGTGTGATGTAAAGTATGCGAAACGGCCATAATGAGATCGTGGATGGATTCTTTGAGCTCTAATCAAAATAACAGGGGAGGGGAAAAAAAAGATCATTTGTGCTTTGAGTTTTATTCATGGCTGAAAAATGTCACCAGTGCTTTGTTATGACAAACTAAAATGCAGCTTTTTTAATATCTGTAGCGTCTCGGAGTAGATAAAACAGTTATTTTCATAAAGGTAACACAGACTTTGACATCATATAAGATTACTGCACTTCAGTTTTACATTATGTGGCATCTCCAGCATTGACTTTAAGGTCGTGCCCTGTAGCCATGCCCCTGATCTCTTGTCATCTCTCTCCAAGAAAAGCTGGAACACAAGGATGAAAACATTTACCACCCACACGTTCTGCATCTTACTGCCACTCCTGCTTTCTCTTCTTGTCCTCCTGTGTATCACTCTGCTTTTCTCCCGCCTCACACTCATGCAAACGCATATATATAAGCCTCCGAGGACCGATGCATAGTTAGCAATGTTTGTAAACGCATGCGCACGAAACGATGGCTCCAGTCCCGGGCAGGCCTCACAGGCAAGCTGGCTAGCAAGTCCACCGACGCCTTCATCCGTTTACCCGTTCATCTGTCCGTTTAAGGCTTCAAACCTAACCCCCTCTTCACTGGCAAAGCCCAAAGGCAGCACCTGATGTGTGAAGCCCACACCAAAGTGTAAACGAGTGCCTCAGCCGTGACTTGAATTGGCTGCTGATGATTTACAAAAAGACATATTTCCATTTGAAAAGGGTTCTTTAAGAGTTGCTTATCATCACTGCTACTTTTTTAGTGCTCCGTCTAAATGCTCTTTTACATAAGGAGTCTCACCAAAGAGCATTCTGAAAGCTCTCTAATTAAAAAACTATTTTAAAAATGTCAGCCCGGTTTAGCACTGAACCTCAAAACAGATTGAGGTGACCAAGTCTGCATGATGAACACTTGCTTTCTCGAACCAGGGTGTGAGAAAATGAGTGTTTGGTCACATCTAAAGCTTGATTTTAATCCTAAAGACTTTAATTGCCCTTCTAACAGTATAGCTGCTAAAAAAGGGGGAAAAAACTAGTGCACTTCCATATTTGGGTGCACATTTACATGCCATATAAAAGAATACCGCACACTTGTAAACATAAAGCAAATAAAGTGCAGACTGTGTTTTTATCACAGTAGTGGAGTTTATTGTCAATAAGGAGTGGGTACATTAAAAAAACACATTTAGACTCTCACACGCACAGTCGCCCACACAAGCATCCACACACACATGCGTGCAGCCACACACACCCTGACGCACCAGCCCCTTTTCCTGTGGGTTCTGCTTCCTGCATTTTGTAGAGCACGAACAGATGTTTCTGTAGCTCTGAAAGCAGATGATTTGAAATTCACACATCGTATTGAATCTGAACAAGAAGACTGAGTCTCTGTGGATTTGGTTTGCACACCGGAGAACCGAGAAAGAGAGCAAACTTTTTGGACCACGTGATTTACAGTGAGCTGTTTCCTCCTGTGCAGCTGAGAAAGAGAAAGCGTGTGAGGGGATAGTTACACTTTTCTTGGCCTTTTTTTTTTTTTTTTGAACGATGATTGTGGAAACAGATGCGCCGTCAGGTAGTAAAGTCGATTTTGCACTTCATGTTCATGTCGTAATCTGCAGCAGGAAAATGATTGGTCCCTCTCTGCCTGATTAAGATGTTTGGAGATGGTGCAGTTTTAGATTGCACTGACGCGAGTGCCACAGAAACCATTTCTTTAAATAAAACGGTTATTTTACTCGACATCATCTGCTATGACTAACATAATGCTGTTGGCTCAGCTCCCATGAATCATCCCCAGATGTATGCGTGTTCACGAGCTCACCTTTGCACGCGTGAATCATCTGATGCCAGCGTGCACATTTGTATAGTATGTCCGTATGTGCGGCACAGCTTCAGAAATTTGTTGGGACTTAATGACTTGTGCTCTTCTACTAAACTCATCAGCACAAACTTAATCCTGCAGGCTAAATGAGCGAGAGCTAAAAATAGTCCCTGTAGCTACGGTGCCATGGGTAGCAGGATACGGTTGTCTGGTATACAGCAGTGATGGAAGAAGACCGGGGGGTGAATAGATGGATGAAGGCCTGGAAAGATGACAAAAGAGGTCATCATTAAAAGTAGAGTGGTTTTCATTTAAGTGTTTTGAGGTGGGAATACTGGCATAAACCATCACAGTGTAGACCATATTGGAGTATATTTCTGTTCTGATTTATATTTGAACCTTTTGGGAATCATGACTTTCATGGCAGTTCTCAAAAATCTTTGTCTGCGGATCTGACGGGGAAAGGAATAATAAGCTTCCACCGGTAGGCAGGCAGACAAACAGATGGATGCATTCAGTCAGCAGGTACATAGATGATGTAAATAAATAGTCAGGGGAAGCTAATAATGGATCGAGAATTAGATTAGAGACGGAGTGATTAAAAAAACGGGATCCTGCTCTATTGGTAATGCCTTCTGTCCACATGTCCTAATTATACCTAAATGCATTGCCCTGCTTCTCCCTTACTCCTGCTCGGTCTCCTGCTACTAACCCCACACAATGCTTGACAATCTTAACAAAGCTTCCCTGAGGCCCCTTATCTAATAGAGCAGTCTCTACAAGACACACACACACATGCATCGCAGCCAGCAGCGAGTTGAGAGGGAAAGATGAGGGAGTAATGGGACAAAGACAAGTTGTCAGATAAATGAGATAAATTAGACACTGAGTGAGGAACGACAGAGAAAGAGAGAGAGCTATTCTTTTCCCAACTCTCCCAGGGTTGTTGCTGTGTGCGAGAGCTCTGGTGGGATCTCATTGTTCTTTTTTGTCCTTGTGTGTATCCGTGTCCATCTGCTGCAAGCCACAGTGTATTTTATCAGGACTGGGGTCTGGTGCTCGAGCAGAAGGATGCATGTGCAAATATACTGCGTGTCACAGCCGAAGAGTGCACTTCTGTTTAGGAAAACACACGAAATCCTGCAAATGTACTCGTAATGGACAGTGTGGCAGACGTTAGTCTTTGTAGATTTACTGTGAGCATCAGTGTCAACTTTCTTCACTGATTTTTGACATTAAATTCATTTTTTTAAGCCTTCATTGATTAAATTTGATGGTTTTTGTCTACGTTAAACCAGGATCAGAGATATGCGTCACATCAGCCATTGTATATGCGTTGGCATCTTGCCATAGTAGTTACTTGGGGGGGGGGCTTATATAATGCTGTCATTTATCAGCAGGAGAACAGAGAACTAAAGAGACAGCCAGTTGGAGACCCCAGGCTGCCACAGTGCCCACGCACACAGCATCATGTTTCCACTGCATCACTAGACATTAAATTAACTTAAATTTGCTTCCTGGAGACGTATTTATTACTGCGAACCCTAAAACTAATCCTAACCTAGTTTTATCCAGCATCCAACCTTAAACCAAGTCTAGATACTAACATCTGTAAAACTTTACATTGAAGTCCTTGTAATAAGCATTAGTTTAATCAGGTTTTCAGATATTAAAATCTCCTATTAGTTAAAACATTATATGTTTCATTAACAGCGTCACTAACACGTCATATGAAATTTCATATTTTGAGACAATCATACGCACTTAAAGCGTGTAAAAAGTTGTTCCTCATTTCACCATTTCATGCTATTTTTAATAGAATTTTTAGTATTTTTGTTTAGATTAGCATATGTATGTGCTATATAGTTATTAGTAGTTAATCATGCTTTTTTAAGCTACTGAATCCAAAGAGCAGACAATACCTTATCATGTTAATCTAAAGAGCTTGGAAAGAAAAGTGACTGAAGAAGCTTCTCAGAGGTGAAGTCCAGTGGTTTTTCTTTCCAAGCTCCTTAGATTACCACGATTTGAATGACTGAGAATCTACACAAAATCTTATTGGGGTTATTTTACACTTATTGAGAGTGTGAAAGGGGTTTAACACCTATTACCTTAACAAGGACATTGATAGACATTAGGAGCTGGATGTTGGATATCGCCCTGTACTCCAGAGCTGACCGTGTTCCAGTAGCAGCAGTCGGAAAAACAGGCTCTATTCTGTTTCCTAGCAAGGTGGAGCCATTCATCCATCACTGTGAATGCCTGGAGTACAACGCAGTAGCTGTTATTCCTCATTAAAAAAAAAAAGAAAGAAGTAAAAACACAGCTGCAGCACATTAGTCTGGTCCGTGCTCTGTGTATGGCTTATTTAGTGAATCACAAATACACAACAGGGGTAGTACAGAGCACACGTTTTACACATTTGCTACTTTTTTACTTCTTACAGTCTTTAATTTCAAAGTTGAGATTGGTGTGGCTTCACTGGCTTTCCAAGTGTCAAATCTGACCTGAGGGGGCGTTGCACCTGAAAATTGTGATTCAAACTTCCAAAACGTGAATTATCCTCCTCCTGCACCATGAGACATTTTCAACTTCCAGGACATGGCCAAGCGGGCTGCTCAGGCCAATCACAGCCAGTCTGAAAAGTCAGAAAGTCAAACATTCAGTATATGACAGGCCCTTTTCATCTAAACCCTAATTTGTGTCAGATTCAGTTAATCCAACGGAGCAGCCGATTGTTCTCGTTGACAGCAGTGATAGATTTTCATCCTGAGCCTCGCCTTTGATGCTACAGTACCGCTCAGGATACAGACGGCAGGTTTACCCACATGTGCACTCCACTGAGTGTGTGCCCTCCTGTGAAACCGAAAGCAGACAGAGTTTAGAGGTAAAGAGGAGGGTAGATCTCAGAAAGATGGGCATTTTCGGTAATACCAGGGCTCTCATCATTAGCCTTATATAAAGACTGATGAGCGTGAGTTGGCATCCTCCTTTCTCCTGTGTGATGAGTCATTAACAGAAGACTGCAATGCTTTTCATGGAGTCATAGAAAAAAGATTTAAAAATTGATCTCTGGCTCTGTTCAAGGGCTGCTTTTTTTGTTTGCATTCCTTGTCGCCTGCTGCTCTCAGTAAAACATTTTGGAACAGAAAATGAAGCACAGCAAGTAGGCCTTGAGCCAAAGACATCCAGAAAATGGACGGATGAGCTTACAGAGACTGTTAGATTTAAACTTCAGGTCATATTGCACCATATAAAGCTGACTAAATCCACTTTGGGTTCACAGTGGTTTGGTAGTACTTATTGTCTCACTTCATGTGTTTCTAGTGGAGCTGGATGCAGAGCACGCACAGAGAGTCCCCGGGGCGGAGCAAGGAGGGGGCCTGCCACCCCAGGTGAAGCTGAAAGAGAGGCAGAAGTTCTTTGAGGAGGCCTTTCAGCAGGACATGGAGCAGTACCTGTCTACCGGCTACCTGCAGATTGCTGAGAGGCGAGGTGAGGAGGAGGAGCGGTAAGGTCAGACGTTTTCTGATATTTAAGCAGCTTGAAGTTTAGTTTCCTAGCGCTACGTTGCCTTTAGCGCAAAAGGAAGATGTTGAGGGTTTCAGGTTTTGGTAGTATTGTGTGCTAATTCTTTAAAGGTGAATGCAAAGGCGTGAATAAATTTCAGACTCCCTTTACTATCAGCTGAGACCTTCACACTTTAACCGCATACCATGAGATTGAGTCATAATGGCTTTACGAAGCGAGGAGAGCCTGTCACTTAACACGAGTAGAGTCATTACATTTTAAATTATGCCACCATGCTATATAAATGTACTCTGGCACTGGGATTGTAACAGAATCCTGCTGCCGCCATGTATTTGCTGCCAAACGTCTACTGAAATACCCAAAGCATGTGCAGAAACAGCTCCCTGCACTGAAAGATGTTACAGACTCCACTGGCCAGTGTTTGTAATGTGATTTTTCTTCTTCTTTCCCCTCATCTGTCCTCCTCCCCACATCACCCTGGAAATGGCTTAGAGAAGCTTGTGGAGCAGTAAGGACGGAGGGAGAGATGGAGCAAAAGGAGAGAGATTTAAGGAGCGTTCACTGAAACTCAAAAGGCTTTTTTATCAGTGCAGTGAGCGGAATAGTCACAGCTCATTATCCGAAGAACCGTAGCACTGTATTGGCTCTTTTATATTAGTGGTACAAAAAGACTGGACATGTTTACATTTAAAGTGGTTACAAAAATAAATAAAAATCATCTGAAACCAACACCACTCCATGACCAATGAACGCACAACTCATAACCCTTAATATAGCTGTAAATCCCTACAGCAGGGCGGCGCTACTGAAGAGCAAAGATACAGCTGGAGAGAGCGAGAGGGAGGCTGCAGATGTCATAAGCCGCTGAGCCATCAAAAGCTAGTCCCAAGGGTCACACACACAGACACACACACACACACACACACACACACACACACACACACACACACACACACACACACACACACACACACACACACACACACACTCTCTGCAATCTCACTGCAGGCAGAGACAGTCCTTCCCAGCAGGAGAACCTTTTAGGCAAGGTCACGGTGGCGCTAAAAGAAGAGCATGTTAGAGGCAGTCACATGGAAACGATGCTCTCAACGTAGTGCTTCCTGGACCTGGACTTTCACATAACATAACCACAGCTGTCAGTTGTGTATCCATGTGTGTGTCTTCCCGTTTGTTTGCCTATTTATTACATGGAGGAAACGGAGCTTTAAAACTGAAACAAAACGTCCTTCATGCTATGCTTTACGAGGCCGAAGAGCTCCTATGGAGGCGACTGTGTAGCTGACAAAGCAGATATGGAAATGCCCATGAGAAGCGCCTGCCCACTGAGGCCCACTGAGGAGTCTTTAGGCAGAATCAGAGTCTGAAACATGTCCCAGAAAGCACCACTGCTGTCCTCACTGAGCAGAGGAGATAAATGGGTCCGTTTCATTTATTCACTTTCTGTGCGTACGCATCAACAGTCGCTGTGTATATAAACTTAATGTGCGCGTGCGGACACTCAGACGAGTTACCCAAGTTGAGGCATCTGAAAACACGGCGCTCTCCTGTGTCTGTGTGTGATCTTTTTGTGTTTTGTGTTACTATTTAAAGGGCAAGGAGACCTTGGGGCAGTCTCCACGGGAAATAACATTCCCCTTCTGTTTTTTTTCTCTTTCTTTACTCTTTTTTTTTATTCTGCTCTCCCTCCCCGTGCCGCCCTTCTTCTGCTCTCCTCATTTCTTTGAGGTACGGTAGCCAATGGCGTCTTATCTCACTGCTCTGCAACAACCAATCATGCTGCTTCTTCCTCATGCTCTCACAACCCCGTCCCCTCATCCTCTCAGTGTACCAGCTGGCTGTTTACGACGCATGTGGCACATCACGATGGGGTGGGAGGGTGGAGGGGGTTGCACCTCTGCAAGGTGGTGAATCCAGGAGTGTATTAGCTGTAGTGTAACAGGAGTTTCCAATCAATCTGTTATTGGACTATTAAAACATTAGACCCATTAAACATTCTGATGTGCTGCCTTGCTGTCAACAACCACACATTTGTGCTTTCATATATAATAAGAACGTCAGCAATCTGAAAGACGCGCCTCAGGAAATCAGAGTGATTTCTCAAATTTGTCATCTATCTGTTTAAATCTCTTTCGACATGCTTTAAATCGGGGTGTCTATTTTTAACTTTAAAGCAATATTCAGGCATTTCAGAAGTACTCTTAGCCTTCATGGGAAGAACGTTGTGACTTCAGTTCATGATACCTGCAAATTCAATATGCTGAATTTCCAGGTATTTCCTGTAGGCATGCTTTTGATGGTAAGGTAAACCAAGTATGGTTTGTATGGATTATATACAAGCTTATCCACTTTGAATGCCATCCAGCTTGAACATGCCCATTTGCTTCTGCAACAAAAAAACAATCCCACTGTTCCTGGACTCAGCCCTTGCTGCCGCGTTCTGCTGCAGTGTTTGCTAATACCTCATTTACCTTTTGCTGTGTACAGAACCAATAGGCAGCATGTCATCCATGGAGGTGAATGTGGACATGCTGGAGCAGATGGATTTGATGGACATGTCTGACCACGAGGCTCTGGATGTGTTTCTGCACTCTGGAGGAGAGGACAACAGCGCTGCCTCACCTGTTGCAGGTCGGAAGCCATGCACACAAAGAATGGCTGGTTATACTGGCTTTTGATTTAGTGCATAAAACTCACTTAATCTTTGAGATAGCGTTCTCAAACTATGCATTAAAGTACCACCCGGGTTCATCTACAACAAATCACGTCTGCATGAGTATTTGAGACCACTTGGACTGATGTCAGATGTTCCCTCACCACCTGTATAAATAAGGACTAAGAAGCACTTTACTGAAATAAAAGCACAGTCCAGATGTTCAACTGTCAGTTGTTTTACCCTAAAAGGACATGAAATATACACTCACTTGAAAATTTATTAGGTACACCTGCTGGTAATGGGTTGGACCCCGTTTGCCTTCAGAGCTGCCTTAACTCTCCGCTACACAGATTCAGCAAGGTCCTGGAAACATTCCTGGTGTTGTCTTCTGATCCTGTAGCCCATCTTCAAGTTTATTATTATTTGAATTACTGTTTCCTTCCTATCAGCTTGAAACAGTCCTGACCTCTGCCACCAGCAAAGTAGATCAACAACATATTTTCACCCAGAGAACTGCTGCTCACCTGATATTTCCTATTTTTCAGACAATCCTCTCTAAACCCTAGAGATGGTTATTTCAGAAAATCCCAGTAGATCAGCAGTTTGTGAAACACTCAGACCAGCCCATCTGGTACCAACAACCAAAGTAACTTAAATCACATCTCAGGGGAAACTGGCATCACGGATTTGCAGCCAACAAATTTGCAGCACCTGTGTGATGCTGTCATGTCAATATGGACCAAAATCTCAGAGGAATGTTTCTCCAGCGCCTTGTTGAATCTGTGCCACGAAGAATTGAAAGCATCTCTGAAAGTAAAAGGGGGTCCAACCCTTTGTCAGGTGTCAGGTGAGTGCAATTTCCCACTCATCGTCCGTCCATTCACCTCCGCTCATCCCAGCTATTGTAGGGGAAGAGGCAGGGTACACCCTGGACAGGTCGCCAGCCTGTGATTCATAACAAATTCACTGAAGCAGAAATCTGACAAGCACACCACATGATGTAACACACGATGCACCATCAGCGTCTGTCCAGATCTGCTGAGGAAACATATTGTTGCAGTCAGTAATCTTCAGCATCTGAGGTCCTCTTCATCTGATGCTACACTTTCTGTTTACAGTCGATCAGTCCATTGCAAGTTTGAACTAAAGCTGTGAAGTCATTCCAAAGAAACGAGAGCAGTTGCCTCATTTTATCTGCAGCAGCCCTTGGCCTGAGACAGCAAGTAAATAATAAATAACCATAAATAATAGAATTATTTGGGTTATTTAAGGGAAGTGGGTCCAGTTACGCACAGACTCAGAGACATGGTTATTATTGTCTGTCCTCTTGCAACCCTATCAAAGTCAACTATTTAATTTCTGTTTATTTAAACTAAGAAGTTCATAAAAATTAAGAACTGTTTTTTAACACAAAGTGTGAAGTTACCCACTTCCCCCTCCTGTCTCTCAGGTCCAGACGTCGAGTCCTTCACCACAGAGATCAGCCTCCAAGTTCCCACCCAGGCCGAGCTACGACACAAGCTCTCTTCATTATCATCCACCTGCACTGACTCCGCCAGCCAGGACACAGAGGCCGGGGAGGAGGACGAGGAGGAAGAGGAGGAGGAGGGTGAGCAAGGAGGAGGAGGGGGCGTTGGGGGATCAGGAGCAGCAGGAGGAGGAGGAGGAAGGAGGAGAAGACCCCCTGTGGTAGTGACCCTGGATGAAGAAGAGGTACACCCTGACACGGTGCTGGTGGACAGGGCGGAGCGCGAAAATCAGACCAGCAAAGACTGTGAGGAAAGCAGGCCAGAGGTTTGAGGAGAGGCGGAGTGAGACACAAACACCCAACAGCTGCCAAATCAAACTCAGACATAACGATATTGGCTTTGTTCTTAATATTCCTCTCATATGTCAGAGAAACATATGATAGAAAGTGCAACCTCAGTGCACTAACTGCCACATGACCTTACCTTGAGAGACGCGAGTTTTCAATTCTAATTGATCTTATAAAACAGGTTTTTATTCCTTTTTAGCATAACGTCATCGAACGGCTTAGCGTTTCTCCTGTTTCTGTTTCTCCTGCTGTATGTCGAGGCCTGTTGCTGATTAACGACTGAGTAATGAGGACATAGAAACACACTAAAAATCACCCACACGACCCTTCTGCTATGCTCCATCCTTTACTTATAGACTGCAGCGGTCATGTGTTTCCCATTATTGCTTGTGTTGGAGATTAAGCGTAGAGCCTAAAGTACCCCATTTGGCCAAAATAAAGAAGCTAGCTTTTAAAATCTAACTGCAGGTCAGGAATGTGAAGTCAGTTTTTAATCTGTAAAAGAAATGTTGCCATGCAAATTCACCGGCCAAAGATTTTATACTTTATAAAATCCACGTGTGTGAAACCAGGTTTGGTTCTGTTTGCACAGGTTTTCTAAAATATGTGCTCTATGAAACTGTTCTAGGGGTTAAAGCTATGAAATGAGACTTTCAATTGTGCAATTTCTCTTCCAAAATTCATTTTAGTGCAACAAATGCAAAGATACACTACTCACAGAAATGAAGGGAACACTCGATCATCACTTGGTATGACATAAAGTCGTTTAAACTTCGGGATATTAGTCTTTCCTTTCATTTGAAGCTTTGCTGCAAGTGAAAGTGAACTGAAGAGGCAACGAGTGGTTTTGCCACAAAGCATCAATCTCTCGTTATTTCCTCCCCCGGACTAGTTTCTCCAGTCCAGCTCCTCTAGGATGGCAAAATGACATGCATGTTTCTCACCAAACTGTCAGAAACAAACTCCACGAGGGTCCGATGTGCTTCAGTGCAGAGCCCGGCACCGTGCAGCTCAAGTACATCCGCCTGAGAACACTAGATCCGTGTATGGATCTGCCATCCTGGAGGAGCTGGACTACTTGTGCAACCTGAACAGGCTGGAGGTACGATCTCACGCTAGCAGCAGTGATAAGGACACGAGTGAAAAGACAAACTAGAGGATTAGGAGGGATAAGGAGAGAGGATTTTTGTGGTGGTCGTCTTGTTGTTGCCTCTCCGGTAAACCTGTTATCACTAGGACTTACACCAAAGCAGCTGAAATGGATTCACAATGCTTTCTGCTTCCTAGCCAGACAGACTGATATCACTGAAGTTCAACCGACTATGATGCTCGAGCGTTCCCTTAATGTTTTTTTGAGCAGTGTACTTATTGATCGCTTTTTTCTGAAGAAAAAGGATGAATATTTTATCACTTTCTGAAACCAAAAAGCCAAAAGCATTTCTTTCACTGTTTTAAAAGTCTTCTAGATCACGTCGGATGTAAACTACCAGTTCAAAACGGTTTTGTGCCATTACCCAGTAGAAACAAAGCTTAATAGCAGGCAGGCACCTGACAGTGGTTTCTGAAACACATTGTATAGGAGACATATGGGTGAAGATCAGGTACAATGATAAAAATGACTTACCACACACACACACACATATACAGGACAGTTACCCTTTGCCATTCCTTTGATATGTGATCTCTGGGTGAACAACTTCTGTTGAACGAGGACCAAATCCCTGCTGTGGACTGTGTGCTATGCACTGGACAATGCCCAGAAGACTGAACTGCATCCAGACCTCGGTGTCTGCAGTTGTTGACATTTGTGCAATGTGACAGCATTACTGCTTCCTTCTTTTTCCCTTGCCTAAAATTTCTGACTTGTTGCTAATAAACATTTGTCCCCCGGCATTGTTTAATTTTCATCTGAGAGTTACAGCAGTAAGAAATCTTTAGGCTTTATGCAGTTTAAAAGGTCTTGTTTTATAGTCCTGCCATTTAACAATGGAAAGCTAACACAGTAAGAATAGACTGAGAGCGTTATTAATGAGGGGAGAAAGGATCATGAAATATTTAATTTTATTTTGTGCGAGTTAAATTTCTGTGTATATTCATTGTTAAAAAAGGTAACTAGAAATTGTGGGAAAGCAATACAAGAGCTCAAAATTTGAGGCTAAAAATGGAGCCTTGGTTTATTGTGAACAGTAAAGAGTCGGTGTTGATACACAACAGTGCGCTTTAACAGGTAACTGTGATGCCTCCTGGGTAGATACTTCCAGAGGTAAGTGAGAAAAGACTGAGGTTATTTTAACATCCCATCGTCCATCCCAGGGTCACATAGAGGGTGGAGCCCATCCCTGTTGTAATGGGGTAAGAAGTTGTCAAGAGTTTATTTTTAATAAGACATTCTTCAGGCTGAATAAAGACACTCAAACAGTTAGAATATAATAACAGCAACGTGCATGCGTGAGGCCTCTGGCGAGACCCCGCGCACGGGTGAGGACTCTGGCGAGACCCACACCCTGAGTGCAGGCACAGTTCTTTATTTATAGGTTACATCGCGTATGCAAATACGTCACATTTCCTCTTTACAAATTCCTTTAAACCAACAGTTGTATATGTGTGTGTGTGTCTGCTTTTTCTAAAAGACGTGGCGCTGACTTAATCTTTTGTGGTTAGGGAGTCGCGCATCTGTTTTCCTGTTGTGGTTTAGGTGCCTCATCCGTTTTCTATTGTAGTCTGGGTGACCCGCATCTGTTTCCTGCTTAAACTATATGTATTGCAGAGTTCACTGTCGGGTTGCATGACAATGGAGCAATACATCGAATCTTGTGACATGGGGAAGTACAGCAAATTCTGTGAAATATATAAACACTTTACAATATGCTTGAATATTAAAAGATAATAAAACAAAGAATAAAACACATAAAAACATAGAATCTCATAACATTCCCTCCTGTTGTTAATATATTTCACTCGTACTTCATAGGCTTCAGTAGACAATCACTTGTTTGCACATTTTCAATTGCTACGTCATGTTAAGTACAAGAAATTCTTACACACAGTCTTCTTCTTCTTCAGTTGCTATCGGGCTATAAGCTTGTGCCAGGAAGATTCCGGTTGCAGTGTCTTATTTGGATAAACAAAAGATACACCCTGCTTTTCTGGGACTCTAAGTCTCCATAGGCAGACCATGGTCATGGATCTGATTCCACAGGATGAGGACACATCTTGAGTGATGGGTTGCTCTTCTGGTTTTGCAGGTTGGACTGATCTTCCTTTACTCTACCGGGCAGGTGGGGCTAGGTCAGTGCTCGGGCTACAATGGGGTTTCTTCAGGTCGACCAAGTTCACCAGATCACCTAGTGTGTTGACTGAAAGCGAGAAGTCAAGAGGGCGGGGTATACCCAATCTGCCCTCTCCTCCACTTACAGATCACTAGATGACAGGTGAACTGGCGTCTGGGCTTGTGTCCCCTTGTACTTTTTTGGTGTGGCTCTGGTGGATCCACGAAGGTCTTTCAGCGATTTTGCACGCTGTTGGCGTCGTTAGCAGGACCTGAAAAGGGCCCTCCCACCTCGGTGAGCTCCAGTTTTTCCTCTGGAGAACCTTGATCAGGATCCAGTCGCCTGGTTTCAACCTGGAAGAGACTGGAGAAGAATCACTCGGCAGTTGGTTGCTCAGAACTATTTCTTTGTTCTCTAGCAGTTTTGTCATCCATTCTGCTAGGGTTGTTTCTCTAACTGACTTGTCTATTGGTTCACTGGTGATGGGCAGAGGGAAGGGTCTACCATGTATAATTTCAAATGGTGTCAGCTTCTGCAAGCATTGGGTTAATCTCATCCACATTTTTACTAGGCCTATACACTCAGGCCATGGCCTTCCTGTTTCTTCCATGCATTTTCTAAGTCTCTGTGCCGTTAGTTCTTTCCGCTAGGCCGGCACTTTGAGGATGGTAAGCACAGTGATATTTGATGTTGAACCCTAGTGCTTCAGAGACTTTGCTGATTACCTCATTGACAAAGTGTGTCCCATTATCTGATCTTATCAGAGTGGGGATGCCATATGTTGGAATAAAATGGTTACATAAGCATTTTTCTGAAGTTTCGAAATTTAGAGTGTGTTTTGGAGATTATATCTCTTATCCCTCCTGTTGACGCATGGAGGGTAACTCCATGTGTCACTAAGGCTGCTGTTTTGTGTAGAGATTTTGGAAGTATTGGTTTTCCTTCACAAATCATCAAGTCATCTTTTAGTTGCGCTCCGCATTTCAGCCATTTCTTTTGCTCAGCTGTGGGAGCTGCTTTTTGTTCATCCTTTGTCAGTAAAATTGTTTCCTTTGTAATTTCATAGTCATTCTTCTGATGTGCTGCACACTTGCAAACTGCTAAATGTCGCATCACATGAGGAGTTTCCTCCCGTGTAAACAGATGTGTGCCATGATAAAACCTTCTCCACACACTAGAAACAAAAAACTATATTTCAACCGTTGTTACATCTTATTCACTTATTTTATAATACAGTTATTTTTTCAAATCTAATATCAATCAACTAATTTGCATATCAGCTTATAATGCGCTAAATTGACAGGTCAACAGAAATGCACGCTTCAAAAGATTATCACAAAAGAGAATTTCCTCCATACAGTAAATTACTTGTGTTGCATCAATCAAGCAGAAAGCATCTCACAATTTATTGTATTACCAACTAAATTTATTGTCTGATCACTGCTTGGTCATACCAGACTCTCTCTGTGTCTTTATTTTTCCTTCTCTGTTTTCACAAACGTTTCCTGCAAGCTGGAGAGTTAAATGTCAGTAGTGGGTAAATTCAGCAGTTGATAACAAAACTATTAAGTTTTTCCTGTTTTAACACCAATGTGAGATATAGAGGCGCACATATAGTGTGTGCTCTAGTGTAAGCTGCTCTTCATTGCATGTATGTGTGTTAGCGGCTTGCATGCAGGGCCTCTGGGCCTGTCTCACCCAAAAGGGCATTTTCTTAACAGTTGCCTTTCACTCGCGTGTGTGAAGAAAGGCAAATGTGCTTGTAGCAATTGTGAGATTATATTACATTATACCTGTAATCAAAATGAGTGAATCATAATACTGCTGGAGGCCACATCATACTTCTTGTGTAATCAGTATGTAGTTTTAGTTTGCATCATACTTCTTAGTTAAAAGAATTTGAAAATCATTAGATTTATTAGGTAGGTTTGTATTATCCTATACTACTGATTCACTGCTGATTTACTGTGAGTGAGTTACACTGTTTCATGACATTTCATACTGCCGAGTTATGAAGAGAATATTGTATTCAGAGAGTAGGGGCCTCTCTCTTTTTTTTTTTCTTTGTGATAGTAAAGAGAACAGAGCACATGCCACGGGAGCGTCACCCCACCCTTGGTGGAAGCAGAAAACAGGGAGCCAAGGTCATAACTCAGGCTCACAAAGAGTCAGAAAGAATGTGAATACTTAGTTTTGTGGCTGTGGCGCATTCTGTATAGCTTCTTTTCTTTGTTTAGTAGCTTTCTGCCTTCACCTGAGGGTGTGCCCTAAGCATGTGACTTCAGGTCTCCATAATTGGAGTTTATTTAAAGATAAATAAGATGATTTCATATATTGCTCGCAGATCATGCACTAGACGGTATGTTGCAGTATTAGCCTGCTTCAACACTTAAACAAAACATCACTCTTTGTTTTATTATTATTATTATTATTATTATTATCCTGTCTCAAAACAGAAAATGAAATTGTAGTTGTTCTTGGCTGAGAAACACAAAACCTCTTTTTTTTTTTCTTTCAAAACAAGAACCTAAGTTTTAATCTCTCAGCCTTGTCACATAAAACAAAACAGATAACCCAGCTCTCAGCTGGCGCTGGACTTTATCATCATCAAGGATACAAAAAGAAAAAGAAAAAGCTGCTGCCAGAAACAGAGCAGAAGTGTGAGGAAAAAACTGAGCTCACAGACAGCTGCATGTGTGACCTTTAATATGCAGCTTCTGCACTAAAAAACAAATAAAAATAAAAAAAAATGTGTAACTTGCTCATCAGCTTGGTAGTGTCCACATATTTAATTCATTTTATTCAGCTTCTCAAACCTGTAGCTTTAGCTGTTGTATACAGGGTTTGGCTTATTAGTTGTTAGTATAGGTTTGCTCTTCATCTCAACAAAGTCTCATCTAAGATGACAGGTTTACAAGCAGGTCAAGTGTCTCTATGCACCTGATTAGTGTAGTTATTTCCTTATTTTCTTCATCTCCTATATCATTGTACTGAGTTTGAGCAAACCTTAAGCTTGAATCAGACTACTTTTGACAATCTTCCACCTCGCATCATAACTGACTGAGGTGCCTCTTCCTATTAATAGTATGTCATTATTAATGTTATCATTGTATTGTTTTTCCTTTTTTATAATAGCAATAGTATATCACAATACACTACTTTACTACTAATATACAATAGTTTATTAGTTTATATTTTATTATGTATCCATCAAAGGCCGATGTGACCTGCAGCTTCACACCTTCCCAAGCTGGAGACATTTTCCTTGGCTGAACAATGACACAGCCTTAATATACCTTATGCATGTCTCTTTTTTATTTGATATATTTTGTGTGAATTATCTGGTTTCACGCATTCTATTCATTCAGCTTGGTTGTCTTCCCAATTTTGTTTCATTGCTTTAATTTAAGTTAACCTTAATTTAACCTTTTGTTTATTCCACTTCATTCCTCTTTCCATGCTTTAAAATATTACAACTCTTGTGTATGTTTTGATTTCTTTTTGGCTTCCTTTTCAGTATTTATTTCTGCTTGGAGGGTTTCTTATAATTTAGTTAATGCATTTTCCCTCCCGCGTGGGACATTTAGTTTTCTTTGGATTTCTCCATCTATATGCACTAATTTGTCCGGCGCCTGGACATTTTTTTTTAGCCACTGCTCGTCAGCAGTGAGTTTTGTTGTTTTATTTCCCATTTTGATTTTGTGTTATTAATACTACAAACAGAACTGTGTGACCTTCTCTGGTATTAGAGTTAGGGGAGGTTATTAAGGCAGCCTTCTACCCTTGTCCTAATGTCAAGGGCGGCCTTAATTTTATGCGATGAAGCGCAACCTTTTCCCTTCCTCACCAGTATTTCAGTCGACACAGGAAAACAATAGAAGTGGTGTAGGGTCCTACTGTCCCTCTTCAAATGACACTCACTTCCTCTTTTTAAATACAAACAATTCACATACGCGGCAGTGTAATCCTATTTTAATTGACACTTTCCTTTTCCCATTTACTCCCGGAGTAAATTTTGTCGACTACCAGCTTTTTTTTATTGCGAAACGAGTCACCTCTGGACTGCCAGTTTCGTCTTACAAGCGAGTCTTTTAGACTACCAGCTTTTTTTTTTTTATTGCGAAACGAGTCTCTTCTGGACTGCCAGTTTCGTCTTACAAGCGAGTCTTTTTTTTTAAACTGCCAGTCCCTACAGGACGAGTTTTTCCCTTAGAAAAGTGTCAATCTAAAAGACGATTATTTGCGATGTGTCTTTGAGTGTTAATATTCACCTGGTTATGATGATATAAGTGCCGGTCAGAGATTCCTCCTCGTTCCCCAGGATCGTGGACCTCTTACTAAGAACGCTGGCCAACCCCGAATTCACGTAGTTGGTCTTTTTCTCCTTCATAGGAAAGAGGCTGTCGACAGACTTCAGCGCGGGCTCTCCACGATGTCAGGAAACGACGAGGTCACTCCGTTGGAGCATAAAATTAGTTATAATTCGATGTCCTACATCCAGGCTCGAAGGACCAATTAAATGTCAAGAGTTTATTTTTAATAAGACATTCTTCAGGCTGAATAAAGACACTCAAACAGTTAGAATATAATAACAGCAACGTGCATGCGTGAGGCCTCTGGCGAGACCCCGCGCACGGGTGAGGACTCTGGCGAGACCCACACCCTGAGTGCAGGCACAGTTCTTTATTTATAGGTTACATCGCGTATGCAAATACGTCACATTTCCTCTTTTACAAATTCCTTTAAACCAACAGTTGTATATGTGTGTGTGTGTCTGCTTCTTTCTAAAAGACGTGGCGCTGACTTAATCTTTTGTGGTTAGGGAGTCGCGCATCTGTTTTCCTGTTGTGGTTTAGGTGCCTCATCCGTTTTCTATTGTAGTCTGGGTGACCCGCATCTGTTTCCTGCTTAAACTATATGTATTGCAGAGTTCACTGTCGGGTTGCATGACAATGGAGCAATACATCGAATCTTGTGACATGGGGAAGTACAGCAAATTCTGTGAAATATATAAACACTTTACAATATGCTTGAATATTAAAAGATAATAAAACAAAGAATAAAACACATAAAAACATAGAATCTCATAACAGAAGTGGAATATACGCTGGACCGGCTGCCAGTCCGTCGCAGGGCTAATGGGTTTACACATCCCTAAAATATCCATCTAATGTTACAAATCTCTGAACTGTAAATTATAACGCAGTTTGGAGAGTTTCTCCTCGCCATCCAGTTGGAAATCAGCACACCAAGAGACACACGAGCAGGTTGGAAAGAAATGACAGTGAATTGTCAGTAAGTTTTTATTAAACCTTAAGTACAAACTGCAAAAGTAAAAAACAGTCAATTTAACCAACATGAGACTCTCTTTCCGAATGAAGGGAAAGGCCGAGTTACCAAATAAATTAAGTCACCAAAGACCCCACTGTGAGCAAAGTAGTTTATACTGTAGAAAAGGAAGGAAAAAAACAAAAAGAAAAAAAAAACAAAACTGAAGGACAAACAAAGAAAATCCCATCTGAATAAAATATATTGTAAGGCCATAAAAACTTGACAACCACTTTTTTTTTTTTTAATGTTGAAAACACCCGACTTGGTATGTCATTAAATAGTCCTAAAACAGTTCAGTCTTCTGCAAGGGACAACAACCAACAAACTGGATTATAGGATTTTTTTTTTCCTTGACAGTCACCACTGGCAAGCTCAGTGCAACATGAGTAGCTACTACATTTTGTTGAATTTTCAGTAATGAAAATGTAAAAACCCATTTTTTTTTGTGTGAACATATCATTTTTTCCCTTTTCTTTAAAAAAGTAAAGCTAAACAAACAAAACTAGATCAGGAGGCCAGGGAGGGGGCGGGGCAGGTAAAGGGGGGGCGGGGCAGTCGTTGGCTACTCGATATCTTCTTTCTTAGTGATATAAGCAGCACTTAAAATTTTTATACACATTTACCAGAGCAACCCTGTAAGCGTCAAACTCACATGGATGAAGAAAGGGAAAAATGTAAGGCTTTTTCTTCATCGACCACTCTCCTCTGGAACACTTTCTCTCTTTCTCTAGTCCTTCCTTCCTTTCTTTCTTACTCAACCCCAGAAAAAAAGGCTCAAGTATTTAAAGAAATTTACAGGATTATGTACAAAAAAAAGTTGATGTTTGTTTGTGTTGGGCTTTTTCTTCGCTCTTTAAAAAAAAAAAAAAAAAAAAAAACTACTCATATCTGGAAAGGGGAAAAAATTCAAAAGCTAAAAAAAAAAAAGGCAGTAGAAGAAAGAAAAACTTGGATTTGATATTTCACATTTTACACTCTTTGACTAGTGGCTCTACTTGAGATAACACATTAGATCAACAAAGCTTAAAAAACCCCCAAAATAATAATAATAATATAATATAATATTAATGTTTACTGGTACAGATGAAACAAGAGGACTGGAAGAATGGAATGTTAACACGATTGCACATCTAGAACCAGAAAAGCCCGACGAGCCTTTCTGCCCTGTGGGGGTCGGGGGGCGCGTGAGCTAGCAGAGTGAACCAATAGCGGGCGCCAACCCCCAGATTTTTTTTTTTTCTCCTTTAAAAAGAATTTTGTGTTGTTATACAGTAATTATAACCAACAGCACCAATAAAATGGATCTCCTTGCTAAGTATCAGGCACCATTTCCACTTGCTAGTGAAGAAGGGATCCCTCCATACTACAAGGAAGTGAGGTGACCTTTCACAGGTCAAGCAGCTGCAGCTCTGCCCCTCTCACGTCCGCCGACGAACAGAAAACAAAAAAAACGTCCACAATGATGACAAAAATAAAAAATATACACAGAAAATTTCTCACGACAAAACAAAACTATCGAAAAAAGAAAGCTAAGATTCATAAACTGAACTTGGGGAAAAAAACAAAAACAAATTGTAGCCAACCAACAGTAAACCAACATCATCTGTCTTTCAAGTTTTTTTTACCTTGCATCTCCAACCCACATTTCATAAAAAAAGAAAGAAAAAATATGCAGGAACTGCATCAAGAATACATTAAAAGTGATTCCTCTTCCTCAAATAAAGGACAGAGAGAAACTTTGGGCAACTACTTGATGTCATTTTCATTTCACAAAATCATGGGAGGGAGGGAGCGGTGGTGAGTCGGGGGGAAGGCCGCCTTTTCATTCCTCCTGTGTTCACAGTTGAGGGACACGTGATGTATCAGTATCATGGGCGAGAGGAGGGCAGGAAAGAGTGATGCAAGAAAAAGGTAATTATTGTAACCTCCTATCAGCTGAGGAAGGGTGGAGGTGGAGCTAAAGGGTAAAATGAGGCCTGTCAAGTCTGTGAACATTATAATTAATGCTTTCAATATTGACTCGGAGAGAGAGAGGTGTGTGTGTTCTAAAATCATCCAAAATAAAAACAAATTCTTCTTTCACACTAGTGCAAAAAAGACATCTTGCTTTTCTCTTTTTAGTTCCTTTTCCTTATAACAAGCCTGTCATTACTAAAGGAGAGGAGAATCTCTTGCTTATTAAAGAGATGTAGACTGAGGTCAGGCAAGGGGGGTCTTCAAAGCTCAAAAACAATCTCTAACATCGGGCGGTGAAGAAGGAGCGGTTTGATAGTGATCCTGCTTACTGTGGAAAAACAAAAACACGGGGATTCAGAGAAGTGGAAGGGGTGTGGTGGGATGTGGGCACAGCACACATGGGTGGCAATGTCGAGGCGTCCCGCCTCAGGATACGGCAGCGGCCTTGGGCATGTGGCTGGACGACAGGCGGGCCAGGGACACCTCTACAGTGGCGCGTTTTCGGGGTCCTCGCTTGGCTGGCGATGCTTTGGCAGGGCTTAAGCCGTGGCAGGGGTCCCCTCCTCCGCCACTAACAATGACTCCTCCAGCGTCGATGCTTCCTCCATTCTTCAACATGGCTCGTCCGCACACCTGGCTCACCAAACTGTTGATTTGCTCCTGTGTGGCAAAAGGAAGCAGAAAAAAAGTGAGAAAAAAGGTGGTAATGAAGCAAATGCACACAAATCAAGAGCAGAAGGTAAAATGTAATATGGCAAAAATGGATGAAAAAAAGTACAGGTGTGTCTACAGTTAAAAAACATAAATAAAATTTTGAAAGTCTGATTACACCACAGGTACAACTCAGTATAAACGTTTTTGGTAATCATCCACTTTCAGTAGCAGTGTGAAAAGCTAGCTGATGTCTCCCCCATCTGGACAGAGGGAGAATGGAAGCATAGCAGACCCACACAATGGCAGCTTACCTCATCATATCGATACATCATCTTAAGGCCTCTGCAGGATTTGTGCTTCTCCACATAGCGCAGGGCACACTCCAGACAAAAGACCACATTGTCGGTCTCCCGAACCACCTAAACGGAAAAAAAGGCTTTTAGTAAAACAAAGAATTTATTTTCTTAGTGAAAAAGTGGAAATATTGATAAACCTCTACTCATAGCGCCAATTCACAACAACAGTTGCGTCAAGGCGCTTCGTAATGCAAGGTAAAGACCCCACAATACTATAGAGAAAACCCCAACAATCAGATGATCCCCTTTGAGCAGCACTTGGCGACGGCGGGAAGTAGCAACTCCCTTTTAACAGGAAGAGACCTCTGGCACAACCAGGCTCAAGGAGGGGCAGCCACCTCCGGCGACCGGTTGGGGGTTAGGGGAAAGAAGAGAAAGGAGAGCACAGAGAGACCATGGAATATGCACAAGCTACGGGAGAAAGTAGACAAAAGTTAATTAATATGCAAAATTGGTAAACAAATTCATCAGGATTGAAAAAGAGGTCACTGAAAAACAAGTGCATTATGGTCCCTCAGCAGCTTTTAGCAGCATAACTAAGTGATGCTTCAGAATCATCCAATCTGATACTGGACACTTTATGAACCACAGGTAGAGTCGAACTTAAACTCTGGATTTAGCAGGGCACCAATGAAGAGAAGCCAGGATTGGAGAAATACACTCTCTCTTTCCAGTCCCTGTCAGTAACTTTGCTGTGGCATTTAGAATCACCTAAAGGTTTTTTAGGGAGCTTCTAGAAAAGTCCAATAATATATATGTATTTAATGTGCGAATTAAAAGATATATCCCAGTTAAAAAAATGACTCCAAGAAGATTCTTCTGTGTTTTTGGAAGCCAAGGTAATGCCATCTAAAGTCACTTTATGGCTAAAAGAGATGTTAAGGTCAAATACAATAACCTCAGTTTTTTCTTAAGTAGAAATTAAGAAATTATCTAATTATTTTGAATCATGTGGCTTCATAGATGAATATGACCTAGTATCATCTGCATAACAACAAAAATGTATGCAGTGTTTTCTAATAATACAACCTAAGGCAGGGGTGCCCAATCCTAGTCCTCGAGAGCTACTGTCCTGCAGCTTTTAGATGCATCCCTACTCCAACACAGCTGAATCAAATGGTTTGATGACCTCTTCAGCATGCCATCAAGTTTGGCAAAGGCCTGATAACAAGACATTCATTTGATTCAGGTGTGTTGGAACAAGGATGAATCTAAAAGCTGCAGGACAGTAGCTCTCGAGACTAGGATTGGGCACCCCTGACCTAAGGGAACCATATATATATATACACATATACATATACATATATATATATATACATATATATATACATATATATATATATATATATATATATATATATATATATATATATATATATATATATACATATATATATATATATATATATATATATATATATATATATATATATATATATATATATATATATACATATATATATATATATATATATATATATATATATATATATATATATATATATATATATATATATATATATATATATATATATATATATATATATATATATATATATATATATATATATATATATATATATATATATATATATATATATATATATATATATATATATATATATACATATATATATATATATATATATATATATATATATATATATATATATATATATATATATATATATATATATATATATATATATATATATATATATATATATATATATATATATATATATATATATATATATATATATATATATACATATATATATATATATATATATATATATATATATATATATATATATATATATATATATATATATATATATATATATATATATATATATATATATATATATATATATATATATATATATATATATATATATACATATATATATATATATATATATATATATACACACACATATATATATACACACATATATATATACACACACATATATATATACACATATATATATATATATATATATATATATATATATATATATATATATATATATATATATATATATATATATATATACACACACATATATATATATATATATATATATATATATATATATATATATATATACATATATATATATATATATATGTAAAAAACAAAACAAAAATTTTTTTTTAAAAAGTATTGGGCCCAGGACAGAACCTTTTGGAACTCCATGACTAACTTCAGTGTGTGACGAAGACTCACCATGTACATGCACAAATTGGGATCTATCAGATATGATTCAATTGATCGATCGGGTCTAACAGACATGTTGATGGTTTACTTGAATTAGTTCAGAGAGATCAATTGGCAAGAAGCACTCTAAATATCAGCACTCACTAAAACTTACCTCTATGACATCTGACATTTTTCACTAATGGTAAAAATTGTATTTGAAAGGAAATTCATGAAGTTGTTTTTACTTATAGCTAACAGAACTGTGAAAAACTCATTAGCCTGACTAGTGCTGAGAAGAAACATGGGGTCGTTCCTTTTTTCTCTTATCAGTAACAAACAGCATGATGCCCTAGCTTTATGGAGGACTTGTTTTTATAAGATCGATTATTACATCATTTACTAACAGGGACTTTGAGAGAGTCCTAATATATATATAAAAAAAAAAATAAATTGTTTTGCTCTGTTGAAATAGTTTTCATGTATTTCTGGGAGCAGATGGTCTCTGTGAGTTTGGAGGGGGAGGGAAGCTGCTGAGAGACGTGTAAAGTTGCATACATACTGGAAGCGATTTGCTAATAGGGGTTGAAATTTGTAAGCATTTGCTTCCTCCTACTTCCCTTTGAATGGAAAATGGTCCGTATTTTTCCACGTGATGTGGTGACTCTTTGATTTCATCTTCATTTATTTTTTGTTTATTAACATTTTTTTAATATGTTTGAAATAAAGCCTTGATTCAGATTCAGACTCATCGTGCATCGCTTTGAAGCTGATCGTTGGTCGCATGCAGACATTTCAGGCTGCGGTTGCCTAGGTGACCCTCTAACATATTGACTTCCAGGTCATATGTCAACCAACTGTATTCTTCACTCTCACTGATAGCCTATTCAATTGGTCGCTTTGAAGTTGAATACAGTCTATTGCAGATCCCTCCCACTTTGTGTCGTCAGCAGTTTTTTCACCAAGTATTGTTTCTGTGATCTCTGGTGTTGCTGCAAAACACTTCCAGTGTGTACACAGCTTACAAATGCAGCTCTGCTTCCTGTGCTTGACTCTGCATAGATCATCCAGAATCAAACACAGGCCGCATGACTAATCAACTCTGGATAGTCATGTTTTTCGTTTTTTAATAAATTCAGCAACATTCCTAGAGATGAGAGCTGCACCACCCATAGTAGGATGGATGCAGTCTCTCTAAAAAAGACCACATTTTCCACAGAAAGTTTTCCAGTTACCCACGAAGCCCATATTGTTTGCTGGACACCACCCAGACAGCCTGCAGCTAAAAGACAACATCCAGCTATACATGTCAACCCAGGTCAGACTGGGGAGGAGACGCTGTTAGTAAAGTCACACACTAACTCAATGTTAGTTTTAGTGACTTGTGATTAAAACAACTGGATGCCATTACTTTCAATCTGAATTACAGTCTAAGTAAATCTACGTTTATCTTTAGTTAGCTGTTTTATAACAAATGCTCTGCTCCGCTGTTGGAGTCTGCAGGTTCACGTTTCTAAGTATGAAGCTGCCAATGACCAGAGTTTTTTCTCTGCAGGTGTTGCTGAGTGGAAAAAAAAACATGGTTAGAATTTTGAACGTGCTAGTTGTGTACCAAGGGCTTCTCTTTCGGACTGCGCTTCCTTCCAGCAGCAGCCGGCCTTTCTTCCCGGCAGTGCATTTGGGTGACAGCTACACTACTTTGGGCCTGGCTAGCTGTTACAGCTGCAGGTTTACTTTCAACGGTGTGGAGCCATGCCTCCAATTCACCAAGCTTGGCCTCCAGCACAACAAAAAAGGTACTATTATTATACAAACCATTATCACTAAAGCAGGTCGAGTATTAAGAGACCTACAATTACAGCCACACTAATCAGATGTAGGATTTCATTTATAAATATTTAGGATGAATATGTTGACTTGAAGGAAGGAAGGAAGTCCTTTGCAGGTAAACGGAACCCAAACCATTTGACATTTGACACACTGTCATGTTAAACCCCTGGGCGTTGTGCTCTCACCATGGACAGGTAGCAGAGATGTTGACAGATCTGGCAGCGCCTCTCTGAGGACTCCAGTGTCAGCCATTTGCCGCGAGGCTTCTTACGTCCCTCGATGGGTCCCAGGCTGCCATCGTGTGTGCCATAACGGGCAGAGGAGAGCAAACCTGCCTTGTAAAGTTCCTGACGCTGGCGCATCTCTATGTTCCTGATGGACAAAACAAACACACTCTGAGTGAGAGCAGAAGAAAGTTTTCTGCTATCAAGGGGAAACTATCAGAGTGGAGCTTACAGAGAATGGAACTTACTCAGATCACAATACAGAAACACAATGGATATAATAGTATTACAGCTAACTTCAATAACAATTTATTCCTCTTCCTTTACAACAACAGTACATTTAGTCATTATAAGGTGAATTAGACCACACCTATCTTATGAACATAAATGGACTCAAACAATTGATATTGATAAATAATAGGCACACCTTTTAAAAGAGGACTGAATTAGTGTTTGATGTGGCGATCTTTAGAAATCTAATAGAACTGGATTTGTAGCTTTGCCGTGTTTGTCGTTTGTATGAGTTGTTGCATCATACCTGAGGTCTTTGAGAAGGGTGGAGATGGTGGTGAGGAGTAGGCCGTTGTCCCTCTTGGACTCAGCTGTGGCGATCTGATACAGTAGCTTCTCCATTGAGAAGGGTTTGGCTATACAACGACATTTCAGGTCCTGTGGGTGGAAAAAAACAAAATAAAAACAGCCATTTATTATCCATTTTTGTCCAGCTTTCAGCCATTTACACTCCAACAAAAATATAAAGGTGTGGACTAATATACTCCAAGAATGCTGACAATGTCTTTAGTGTATAACAATGAGAATATTTGTAGTGTAACCAAGGTCTCTACACACAGATCAATGTTTCTCGTCTTCTCCTATGATTCCTCAGTAAAAATGTTTGTAATTTGCAAGAGCGTGTTTCAGGCAGTGCTCCACAGTGCAGCACATTTTATGAGTGTCACATTACACTGAAGGGTAATCTTGATGTGGCTATGGGTATGATAGCATTGCTGAAGGTAGATGTACTTCCATCACTGTTATGCCCATAATGACAATAGGGAACATTTTCTTCTCCTCTATTACAGCTATAATGAAGTCCAACGAACCAAAGGTTTACTCGGGAGCTCTCTCTCACGCTTACAAACATGAAACAGAACTCAAAGGTCAAAACACCGGCTGAATTAAGTTCATTTCAGTGTTAATCACCTCTACCCAAATTGAATCTTTAACAGCTGCAGTCCACAGCACTGTTGCGAAATGAAAACAAACAGTGATGTAAAATGTGTCATTATTCATCTAAATGGCCTTTGGTTCAGCTTTGTTGGCCCTGATTTATATGCTGACCTTTGCGGCCTGGTAACCCAGGTTCATCCAGTGTGGTGTGGCGAAGTGCACCGTCTCTGACACGCTGTAGCCACAGCACACTTTAGAGACAAAGGCACCGGGGAAGCAGACCACAAACTGGCCACTCCGCTGGACAGTACGATAAACCTTGATGCCTTCACGGCACAGCACCTCTGGAGATATCTGAAAGAGTGAAATTAACGGCGTTACATTTCCAAGCGACTCTGCAAAGTTTTAGGATCAAAAGCATCGCTTACTTACAGTTAAAATATATGTGAATGGATTTTTATAGACTTACCATGATATTCTTCTCCAGCATCTCTAGTCCTGGCGTGCCATTGGCCTGAAGCAGTGTATGGACCACCTTGTCCAGCTTAGCCTTCTCCTCAGCAGGGATAGAATACCTGTCCGAGCACACACACAGACATCATTTTCAAACTTTTCACTTAGTTTTCCTTTATTCAAGTCTATTAGTTCTCTTGTCTAATTTTACACATTTTTACCATATTAACAAGTTTTTGTACACACTTAGACCGAGACAACGCCTCTGTGCATACTTACCAAATGCAATCAGCACCAGTGTGTAAGTAATCAATATATGGAAGGCGATTTTGGTCTCGAGACCAGCATGAGGTAGAAAAGACCATGCCAATGTTTAGCCAGGGAATGGTCACCCCTGTAGAGACAGGAAGGTTAAGTGAGATAGAAACATTAATATCTGCAGGCTAAACAACAGAAACGGCTCAAACATCTGGAGTGATCAAGATAACACAGATTATCTACATTTGTAGAGCAACATACAGACTGTCCTATGAAAACAACAATTCTCACCAGGCACAGCACCCAGATGCCTCAGTATGGATCCAGAGTTATTTGGGAGGACATTGAGGTTCCATCCATGTCTGAGGAAAGAAGGAAAAGAATACATTTTTATATGAATGACTTCTGAGGAAGCAGACGCTTTGACTGTTAAAAAGTCTTATCTGACCCGTGATCAGGTAAAGACTTTGCTGCAAGTAGAAAAATGTACCCAAACTCACAAGACGGAAGAGAAACACTTACTTTGAAAATGGCTCTGACTTTCCTGTGGGGAAACCACTGCCATGTGTACTGGTGTCCACCTTCCCACAATGCACTGCCACATGGCAATCTCTCTGTTCCACAATCCTCCAGTACTCTTGCTGCAAGAGGACAAAAACAGAAAATTGGTAAGAGAAAGTATGCATGAAACAAAGTACAGGATTCAGGTGTGCCTCAAGGTAGCTGACATCGAGGAGAAACCCGAACTAACCTTTTAAAAATGATCTTAACAGATTTCATTAACAGATGTATTATTTCATAGGGCTAAATGTTTTCTCATAAAAACAAAAGTAATTACAACAAAGATTTAACACTGAAAGCTACTTTAGATAATGTAGATAATGTTTGATAAAGACGACAGCATACTAACCTCAACCTCAGCAGCAGACGGTTCCTTGTTAAAGCACATGGTCATGGTGTTCCGCGCTATCCTGAAGAAGTTGGTCAAAGACACCGATTTCCCCTGCAAATCACATGAATTTAAGATTAATCATCAGTGGAATCTATTTTTCCCCATGATGCATGAGTCAAGAAGTCAAATGGAGGGCAATAAGGATAAAACATTGCATGTCTGACTGTGTGTGTTTCTACAAGGATCTCTACTCCCTTTGTTAGTGTGAGACAATTCCCCTGGACTTGACCCTCTCCCACTGACACTCTGCTACACAGAATCTTTGAAGGTGACCATAAATCTGCCAACTCTGAGCTTGAAGATGTGCAGACCAGGCTGAAGGATGACCCTGCATTCCTAATGCTCACAGTAACATTTTGTTTTTTCTTCTTTTTCCCTCTTATGTGTTTGCAAGTACTATCTGACTTAGTTCTTTTTATTATTGCACTAGCTTCAGGGTTGTGAAACAATGCAGTTAAATTACAGTCTGGTGCACTGACAAGACTTTTTGTCATTCGGTAGCAGCGCTTTTTCGAGCTTTTTCCCAGTGTAATTACATTTAATTACACCCTTGACGTGCACTTTGTCCTCTCGATCAAAAAAGTGAAACATAAGCTCCTCTTGGGGGGCACTTCTGATGAATAATAGCCACAAATCTGAGCTCTGCAAAAAAGTGATGAGTCACGTTTTGACAGGACTACCAAGTCAGGACAGTGACAGCCATTCACATGTCACTGTGCACTGAGCAGTACTTGTATAACTACGGGGTCACGTTTGTGGGGGGGGTGTCATACAGAGGGATTTGGTTACCAAAAGGAAAGGAGAGAAAAAAAAATCAAATGAGATCCAGATTCGAGATGGGTGGAGTATTGTGCAGTGTGAGTGAACACAGAAAGTTTAATTACAGTTTCGACCCAAGATGCTGCTGCAAAATAAATGTACACAAACAGTCACATGGCCCATTTTTATGCATACAGAGTGAATAATTTCAAATTTCCACATGCACACAAACTACTGGGGGTCGAATAGGTACGCACAGAATTTGGCAAGAGTGAGAGAAACTGGGTGGGGGTGGGGGGCTGTGGAGAGGACTGGATATTTGGGAAAATAGCTGAGAGCAAGGACATGGACTGAAGGAAAGAAGCCATGAGGAGAGGGCTGGACGCAAGGAGCTGAGGGGTTATGAAAGCTTGTGGAGGCGGGGCTTTGGAAGGGTGGGGGGGATGGGTAAGGGCTGTTTTGGGGGCTGCCATTTCTCTGACCTACATTTTCAGCCAGCCATAATCAGCAGGCCTGCAAGCGGGCTGGGGAAGTGGGAAATGCATCTTATGTGGTCCACAAATACACACACGAGCAACTCTACAGACCACCTTACCAAACACAGCTGCACAGAAATATTAAAACAAAACCACAAGAAAATAAAACTGTGGCCTCTCACTTCAATGGCCCAACTATTTCTGTGTAAAAGCAGGTGTGCATACTTCTGAGGTTTGCTTAAACAAACCACAAACTGTGGCAGTTAACAGCACGATATTGTTACCAAGAGCACAGTAAGAAAATTCAATAGGCATTCACATATGTGTGGTTAACAACATCCCAACAATGTCTCCGAGTGAAATCCACTTTGTGGAAAACAATATAGAGCACAAGCAAACAGGGTGTACATTTGGTCACTTAAGATGTGACAGAGGAAACAGTCAAATTAAGTGTTGAATGTTTACACCTCATGAGCGATATACATCTTGATTCACTGAAAAGTCTCTAAAAATGTTATAGCACTGACGACAGGCCAGAAAAGATCGCTCTAACCGCACATTTACCATATAAACAAGACAATGTACATCAGGTTGGACCAAAGGAGTGAAAGAAACCCAACAATGCCTGCCAAAATGGTATGAAAATAATACCAAGGGCGACCATAACATAATAAAAAGGAAATAAGGTAGACGCCCACACGTTTCCATGCCTTGGAGCTGATCTTTAAACAGCAGGTCAATAAGAGATAAAAGGTGTTAACAGCATTTAATGACTTATCACAAGAAAAGTGCAGAGAGCAGAAACGTATGCATAAGCAATAACAAAAGGTAAACTTACGTGCCTCTTGTCTGTATGCTTCAAATGTGTGCCATAAACAGCAAGTGTCGTCTTCATCCTCACCTTGTAAATACATTTGTGCTGGTCACTGAGAACACCCCTGTCCTCCACCTCGTGCTCTTCCGCATGCTGCCTGTCCTCTTTGCCTTGTTTTTCCTGAGCGAAGAGCCGGCGCCGGCCCGCTTTGACCTGAGCCTCCAGTTCCTTCAGATGGTGATACACTCCATTGGTGCGGTGGTTTCCTGTTGCCCCTCCCACTATCCCGCCCACGAGCCCGTTTTTGGGCTCGTAGCGTGGCAGAGAGAAAGCGCCAGGCGCTGAAGAATCTGCGAGGCCCTCCAGAGGGCCGCGGCGAGACTCCAGGTCCTTTTTCTCCTGCAGCACATCAGTCTGCAGCCGCAAGCGCTCCTCAGCACCGAGTGAGTCGTAGGACAAGATGTACTGCAGGTAAGCCTCCTGCAGCTTGGCCAGCCGATCCTGTGCAGACTTGGGGATGCGCAGGAGGTCAGCGAGCTTGGTCCACTTCTTCAGGTCCATCACCTGCTGCATGCCGCCCATGTCATTGATGAGCTGGAAAAAACGAGACAGGTCCACTTCGCAGCCACCTGCATGGAGCAGAACAAGAAGGTTCAGTAAGAGGAGAACATGAGCAGCACTTACAAAACCAGCGGCAAGTGGTGGTTTTGGAATGCGTTCAACAGAACATTTGTTTCATAGGCTAACATGAAAAAGTGATATAAAATAACAATTTTGACTCATAAAATAATGTCGTGTACATAAAGAAGTTTTCAGTTTTCACTAATATAAACTCCGCTTTTTAAAAAGTCGCAGAAATCAAGCTAATCTAAAAGAATGCCATCTTGGGCCATCTGCTCCTTTGGCTAAACATGCCGTTCCCTCCTGCCCAGTTCATTTTATTTGAAACAGCCAATCCACCTTTCAAAACTGATCTGAACCCTCATTGTGCCAAACACAGACACAAATTACTGTTAATGTAGAACTGATCTGCTGGGGACAGTAAAAGAAGTCATTTGAAACCAGGGTACCCTGGCTGGCTGCGCTGTGGACCGTTGGCTGCCAGGTTTGTCTGGCCAACAGCCGCAAACCAACAGCCCTCACTCTAGCCCTGGCTCTAATCTGTGTTCAGCTGTATATAAAAGCTACACACAGCACAAGAGACTGCACAAATTCAACCAGGGCAAAACTAAACAGCCACTTGTTTGCACACATGAGAATTTGCACATGCACAAAGCTCACACATTGGATTTCCATCCCGACCCGAGGCTGTTTAAATGCTCATAAAACGCTGATGTCATCATGAGAAATGGAAGGTGACTGAGCAATCTGAGAGAAATATTGTTTTCATTGGCCGCCAGGCTCCTTTCTGAGATGTTCCACATTGCTGCTGTCATCTATAAAACGGCGAGATAAAAATCAGGCCGAATACTGCTGAAGCTCTTGGAGAACCAGTGATATCAACGGAAACAATAAGTAGTACATAAGTGTCACAGTAAACAGTTTTATAGAGCAAAGGAGGCCAAACCACAGTTAAACTGCAGAATACAGAGGACGCAAAATGCAGTTTTTGCAATTGTAAATCATCTTCTTTGTTGTACTGCATCAAGCTTATCACCATAAACAGCAACATGTGAATGACCAGGATCCAGGAGAAATTGAATTAAGAGAGTTCTGTGACATAAACCATACTCTGTGTGTGCGTCGATAAAGTACTGAGCATATGTTGCTATTTTGTTTCCTGTACTTGCACATTTTTTCCTATAAAGAAATTGGCTATCCACATCCCTGAATAAACATGTTTTGACTGGGTTGAGTGTGCTTGTGTTTATGTCTGTTTGCTTGTTTGCTAATAATCACTCTTAGAAAGTAAGCTCTGGTTCTACGTGACAGTGTGCAGGAAGAAACCTGTGGCCTATTGCTCATCACTCAAACAATTCTGCAAATACTTTATATGCTCACAGTATGCTCATTTACAGTTTCATAAATACATTTGGGAGTATGATAGAACAGCTTTACATTCTTTCATATAGAAAAAATAAATAAAAACTAAATCACATCATATTCCCTCATGCTATAACATTGCTGTTGCACTCATTTCTCCCTCTGAAACACATCTCATGTTTCTTTAATGGCCTTCTGAAAAATCAAGTACGTTCTTATTGGTCAGCAGGCCATTTGACAATGAAAGAACAGTGCTTGAATTCAGTAATGCGGATACTCTGTGCACAGGTATAAATGTCAGCAACAGAAATCAGCGTATGATTCTAATTGGCACAAACTATGTCATTCCACCACATCACACCATTTATTTTTCATGCTTACACAAAGAATCAGGAATTCTGAGTTCCCCCCTCAGCAATATGAGAACACTGTGTGACCATAAACAACAAGAATCCATTGGATCTTCAGCTCTTCTAACTTTTATGTTCAGTATAAAAAACATGTGGCGTCATCATGGTCGAGACATTTTCAGGCAGCTGCTCCTTGTTTGTGGGCATGCTAAGCTGGCATTTTTGCAAATGTGTTGCAAACAAGGGTTTAAAAAAAAAAAAAAAAAAGCCTGGTCAGCCAACTAAGCATTTTAAGCAGTTCAGGTGCAGCTTGCAATTTTGCAGAGCTTTAACAACCCTAAAGAAAAAAAAAAAACAACTCCAAACAAACAACACATCATCTTACACTTAACTCCCTTGCATACAGTACTGCTACTGTACATTCACATACACGTGTGCGTGTTCACTTACCAATGACAGGTGGCTCATCCATGGTAATGCCCTGAGATTTAAGGTGCTTGCGGATGCAAGCCAGCCGCTGCACATTGGGGCCCCAGCGCCGGCCCAGCATGTGGACCCTCTGCACCTGTGTAACAAAACGCATCTCCTCGCTCAGCTTACACTCTGGTCGCCAGTCTGGTGGTGGCACCACACGGCACATGCCAGCCACCTCGGCCTGTTCCCTCACTGCATCCAAGTACACCAGGGGGTCCTGAAACTCCCTTGGAGCCGGCCGGAAAATGGGGACTTCACCCAGGGCTGCCCAGCCCTCCGGCTTACTCCGGTGGCGCTCCCACTCCTTCTCTTGCTCGCGTTCCTTCTGACGCGTCAGCTCTTTCTCACGGTCCCACTCCTTGTCACGGTCAACAGCCCGCAATGCTGCCGGTTTGAGCTGTCCAGGGCTGTTGGTGGAAGTAAGAGGAGAAGAGGTGGAGGAGGACACAGAGGTTTGTTGGGGGTCTGAGGTAGTGCTGACGTGACTGGGGTTCGGTGAGTGATTCTGGCCTAATGAGGGGGAGGAGGCACTCCGACCATGAGACCTGCTCTGCTGCTGCTGTGCTTGTCGTATGAACATCAGCTTGCCAGCCGATGCCCGCTTAGGTCGCTGGTTCACCGGCTCCACGTTGGCTGCTGGTGTAGAAGGAGGCAGGGTTTGTTGAGGAGGGAGAGTAGAAGATGGAGGTGGGGTAACAGGTTGAGTTTGTTTAGGAGGAGGGGGTGTTTCTGATTCGTGTCCATTAGAAATTGGAGTGGTAGACGAGGTGTTTTGCGTGGTAGCTTTCTCTTGATTGGCCACCTTCTTGCTGCTGCTGCGGGTCTCCAAAGGAGTGGATTGGAGCTTGGCCTTCTTGGCCTCAGTGCCATGCGTTTTGGCTTTGTGCTCAACCACCCCCGTCCCCACCGAGTTGAGCAGCACCTCCAGACGCCGCTTGGAGTTCCGCAGTCCTTCTCGACCATGGCACTCCCCCTGGCCCTGCTGGCAAGGTTTCTGCGCATCCTCCTTGGCCAGGGTGTTGTGCCGCTGCCCATTTAGCCTGCCGTTGGGACGGCCGCTGGCAGCCACATTGTGCAGCCCATTGGATAGTAGCACCTGTTTGCGGGTTTTTGCATTGCTGTGGTGGGCTGGTGCCGCTGCTTTTCCTGAGTTGGCCAGCCCATTGCTGGCTGCTGGCTGGCTGTGCTGATTGTGATTGTTCGCTGACGATGGTGCCGAGGCGGCGCTGTTGTGTTTGTTGCTGCTGCTGAGTTTGGTTTTCTTGCCCAGTTCTTTCTGTTTGGCTTTGGTGTAGGTGACGTGGCCCTTGGACACGGTGGCTGTGTACTTCTTCACAGTTTTGGAGGGCAGCCGGAAGTCGCGGCTCTTTTTGGCACCGTTGACGGCTTGTGCCGAGCCCGCCCGTGTCAGCCCGTTTACTTTAGAGACCTGAGATGCACAGAAGAAGCAGGGAGAAACAATTGAGACATGTTAGATGTCATATAGTGACCAATCTTACAACAGCCATGTGACTACGTCTGTTTTAGAAAAAGGACTCATTGTTAGAAACAACAGTGGGTGGCATGCTCACCGAGTTTAAACAGAACAGAACTGCTGTTGTCAGGTCAGATTCCTTTCATTGTTAAAAACACTATTACAGCCAATATAGTATAAATGATTTTCCCAAAACGCGCGCGCGCGCGCACACACACACACACACACACACACACACACACACACACACACACACACACACACACAGAAAATAAAATTATCAGAAAGTACAAGCCAACACATGCAGGGGCGTGGGCGCACCCACACTCCATGCTATGAAGAGGCCAAACATTCAGATGCTAGCTGTGCAGTAAAACATTTGGCTGGTCAGACCAAAGCTATTTGCGGAAACCGTCGCTATTCATTAGGGAGCCAATCAACTGTCTAGATTACTATACTTTTAAAATCCGCTGCACTTTTGTAGACTGCTCTCAGCACAACGACTGAGATTTAGCAAAGGATATGTGCAAACCAAAACCAAAGCCACTACATCCTGAGATAAACAACAGTTTAGATCGAGTAGAGAGCGAGAGAGAGAGAGAGATGGCAGACATGAAATGGAAAGCAGGGATGGCTCCTTGATTTCTGCTAGCAGATGGCTGGACAGTATGAGGTAGAAGGTGGGGTCACTGGAATGGAATAAAATCCCATCAGGACGTATAAAAATAGCCTTTTATTTGGCTATGGCTTTTCTTTAAACGCCAGACTTCATTATTTTGGGTAATGTCTAAAGGTGTTTTAATGCGCATGATGGAGAAATATGGAGAAGCAAGTGAGTGTATATTGAGCACATGTGTGTTTAAGTCTTTAAACCCCCAGCTGTAGATCTGAGGTTTGGTACAGTGGTGTCTAGTTCCACCGCTAGCATACTGGGATGCAGCTGTGGGAAGAAACACGGCCACCCTCTCCCTCAGTTCAAAGAGCTCTACAGCTGCCTCAGCACACGTTAAACTGTGTTCTGTTTTTTTGTCTATTTTCCCATTACAGCGTGGCTCTTTCTGATGCGCCCATTATTTGTCCAGCTTTCGCTCACATTTCTCTCCATAGCTTCATTTCCTGCCTGTCTCTTTTTTTTTTTTCCAAAAGGTATTTCATCTGTATACATATTTCAGAACATTAGCCCCTCTCATCATCTTCCCACCTTAAAAGCTGCTAGAGTTGTCTGTGGAGTAAAACATCCCTTGCACTCTAGGCCAAAGTATAAACATTTTATTTTAGCACCGATACCACTATCTACTGGCAAATAGCTAATATCTGTCAGGGCTCTACTTTTACCTTCTTTTTGGTTAGCCTGTACATGTGAATGATAAGAAATCTTAAGATCTTAAGAGTTAAAGATCCCCGTTTCCTTGTATGAAATAGTGAAGTGGGGATCACGGCTCTGTAGTTATACCAGCGAAAGCTCCTTCAAATACAAGCCAACATGATTTTATCGTATGTCTTTCTTCTCATGTTTCAAAGTCATGCATTCAAAGCACAGCTAGACAGATTTGTACACAACACAAGACAGAGCCCTGCTTTTCATTAGAAAACATGAAAAACAAAATGCGTCTGTATTTTATTGCTGTCATTCTGCTGTCTGTTTGGACTAGATGGAGGTGGACCACATGAGCAAGGAGGGAGGATGGGAGAGGATGGAGTTATCAATCACAGCCAGGGCGCCACAGGAGGGAGGTGACAGCCGGTCCATTGACAGGTTCGCCTTTGAAGGGCTCTCGTGTCGTGTGCGTGTGTGTGTGTGTGTGTGTGTGTGTGTGTGTGTGTGTGTGTGTGTGTATGGATTGTATTGTGTTTGCCTCAGGTGGCGGGGGGCCGACACAAAGACCAGGCCATTAAAAGATAAGGGGGAACTGAAACCTAACCCTGCCTCCGTCAATCACTCCCCCCGTCTCCCTACATACACAGACGCTTCTTCTCACAATGGAGGGAAAAAGCCCCCAAAAACAAAACAGGGTGACAAGGCAGAGGGAGGAGTAAATGCAGATTGAGCAGGGATAGGAGCAGATAAAGTAAGTCTGCCGGCTAAAATGCTGTTTTCATGAGATAAACGGTGACAAAAAAAAAATGTAAGAACTCCTACGACTCCAAAACTTGACTACTAAAAAGAATATATCCATATATAAGGAAAATTTCAGGCAACTGGTTATTTAGGGCAACAACGATGCCTAAACATCTGTCTGTCATAAAGCTGAAGGATAAATATGGGAAATGTCTGTCATATCTAATCAGCAACTTTTGCTGACAATGTCAGAGACAACAAAATTGTCATGACGTCTTCCTGCCACAAGAGGGCTCAGAGGACCACCTCGCTTAAAAAGGGTAAGGGGGGGCTCTCAGCAGGTCTCCCTCACTTTTTATTCGGTGTGGTGGAAAAGGAGGAAGGCAAGAGTGATGATGAGGTAGAATATGAAAGAAAGAAAGAAAGGTAGGTTCACTTCTAATAGCGACTGGCAGCGAGAAATGAAAAGAACGACGGACAGAATAAGAGAGACAATAAAGAGCCAAAGGAAAAAAAAATAGAGCACACAGACAGAGGCAGGAGGCAGGCAGCCGGAGACTGTTCATTCGCACGTGAGCGGGAAGGAGAGGGAGGGGGGAAAGGAGGTGGGTCTAGATGACATCATGTGTTGCTATAGCCCAGCTGAGGCCTGCCAGGAAGATTTTTAACACACAATATCTGCAGGAGCAGGCCCTGAGAAGGCGAGGAGGCGGGGATGGGGTGGGAGACAGACAGCGAGAAGAGGCCAGCCAGAGGATAGAATAAGACAGCAGAAAGTTTAACCCTTTCAAAGCTTTGCTGACTCACAAAAGAAAGGAAAAGAAAGAGACGGAGGAGAAGGCAGAAAATCCAGCCCTACATGCAAGATTAATGTGTGTTTGACAGGCACACAATTATTTACTTATTTTTTTTGTAAATCAGTGTGTTCTAGTTAGTCCGTAAAAATGTGTGTGTGTCGATTTGGATGATACAGATGCTTAAATTAACTGGTGAGATTTGGTCATCTTGTGTGTTTTCTGATGTTTATGGCTGTTCAAAATAAAGACAGTGCTGAATGTGTGATACGCAGCGTACAAACGTATCCATCAAATGTTCCTGTGATGACAACCGGTGGGTTAATTCCTATTCTGAACTCTAAACGGTCTCCTTTGCTTGAGTGATTTATGATGCAACCACCAGAACACCTTAAGTCAGATTTATGCCTCACTTTTAAGACTTCAATTTCCTCTCACTTGCAAAGCAACACAATCCAGGCCAGGGCAGGCTGATACTTAAGCAGTTGAAGAAAGGTCACAATAGCCAAGCACCAACAACGTACACAGTTTACTAACCGGCTCATAGGAGCTTGCTTGAAAATGCCCTGATTAATGCAACACGGCCATTTAAATAAGTAGTGGAGGAATGACCATATTCAGTATTCAGAATTGCAAATTGCATTCATCAAACCCGATGCCCTACCCAAGTTTATTATCCATGCTGCACAGTGTGGCTTGCAGTAGTTGGTGCCTTCAGGGAGGTTAATTGAAGACTGCGGAGAAACTAAATAAAAGTCTTCTTCCAAACAATGCAGTCGGTCCTGCTGCTTTTTTTTTTATTAAAATGGATCAAATCATATTGTTTTTTTAAACTGTGCATACAAGCTGCTATTAAATTAGTGAGAATGACCATGAATTGAATTATGATAATGTTTTACCCCTTTTTTTTTTTTTTTTTTAGATTAAATACACACAACCACAGAGTTTGTTTTACTGCTACAAAATCACTTAACCTTTCCCATGGCTTAGCCTGAACTGCCACCGTTGGTAATGTGTATAAATTTGTGTGTGTCTTGAACACACATGGTTAACACACAACGTGTTCATGATAATTGGAGGGAGAGCGAAAAAGAAAAAACAAAACTAATCCTTCCAAATGATTGGAGCCATGTTGTCAAGGGCAAAATCAGTCTGTCTGACATAGGAGAAGAGAGAGATAGTGGAGCATGAAAATTGGTTTAAAAAAAAAAAAAAAAAAGAAGACGACAGTGAGAAATGCTGAATGAGAGAACATGATGAGGAACACCAAAACGCACCGTGCGATAGAAGGCAAAAGAATAACATCGGGTGCCAGCAGTGTGTGAAACAGAGTGAGGGAGAGAGTAGAGGAAGAACAGCAGAACAAAGGCCGGTGGGTAAGTGAGGCTGAAGTTTGTCTTGGCAGGCAGTCACTCTCATTGAAATTCCTTGTTGGATTTGCTGGACAATTCCAGCCACTTTAAAAACCTGAAGCACATGTCTGTGTTTACACCAGCACCACCACGAAATAAAGGCTGGCATTTTAAATATGGGGGGTTAAAGACGAAGCAGGAGCGAAAGAGGAAAGCCGATCGAATGCGGAGCCTCAGCAGTCACCTGCCTTTAATTAGCCAGCGTGGCCAGCGGAATGGCACTTATCAAGCTGAAGCCATCTCCAGCCTCCCTCTTCCTGCTTTTCCCTCTTTCACTTTGTGGGGTTCCTTGAAACCTGCTAAGTGCCATGGAGAGGCAGGCAGGATTTCACAGCCCCTAGCCAGCACTACTAAATATAGCTGCAGTCGCAGGAGGCCAAAACACAATCATTACTCTCCCAGACACAATGGATGGAGGAGAAGGGAGGCAAAGAGAGGAGAAGAAAGGAGCAGAGGAGCAGAGGAGCAGAGGAGGAATTAAAAGTGGGAGAAATAATAAGATCTGTAAGAAAAGACCATAGGAAGAAGGTAGTGTAAAGAAAGCACTGCAAATACTCCACAATACATCAGAAGGTAGACAAGCACAACGAAGGAGCAGTTAGGAGAAACCACAGAGAGGAAGATTTTAAAAAGATGGAAGATGGGTAAATAAAAAGAAGAATGGTGAGTGATGATTTCACATGGTTCTAACAGCCTAACGAACACTTTCCACAATGCTACTGTCACATTTCCCGGACAATTGCTGGGAATCTCTAGAAATGTTTTCACCCATTTCCATCTCCTTTCAGCCTATCACAGCTCTGACACGATACTGAAAGACCAGCGCTGCGCACTTCTGGCCACACACTACCTGCTTGCGCAGGTCCTCTGAAGTTCTCCTCAGTGGCAGCCCGTTGGCTGAACCTCGACTGTTGGCCATGGCCTGCAGCTCCCTTGCGTGCTCCCGTGCCTCTGCCCGCTCACTGCGTTCTCTCAGGAGGGGCGGAGGTGGAGGTGGAGGGGGTGGCAGCGGCGGGGCAGGCGCATCCCTGCCGTGAGCGCCGCCCTTGGGCCTCGGACTCTCCCTGGTCCCCACTTTACTGTGGCTGTGAAAAACTGGAAGGAGGAAGGAAGGGACAAAGATGAAACAAGAGGATCAGGTGTTTAGCTTTTGCAATTCTTAATAATAAAAAAACCCCAAAAAACTGCTGCCTGCCAACATCTATGTTTTCGTATGCTTCAAAGAAAATCAGAGTGAGAGAGGAGAGAAGAAACAGTTCTGTGCTTTCCAGATTCTGGAGTAGAAGTTTCTAGTCTGCAGAAGCCAAAAGCAAACAAACAAATTAAATAATTAAGCTACTGCACAGACTGGAAAGTTCCAAAAGTACATACTTATATATATATATATATATATATATGTATATATATATATATGTATACATATATATGTATACATATACATGTATATATATACATGTATATATATACATATACATATATACATATACATATATACATATATATATATATACATATATATATATATATATATATATACATATACATATATATATATATATATATATATATATATATATATATATATATATATATATATATATACATATATATACATATATATATATATATATATATATATATATATATATATATATACATATATATATATATATATACATATATACATATATATATATATATATATATATATATATATATATATATATATATATATATATATATATATATATATATATATATATATATATATATATATATATATATATATATATATATATATATATATATATATATATATATATATATATATATATATATATATATATATATATATATATATATATATATATATATATATATATATATATATATATATATATATATATATATATATATATATATATATATATATATATATATACATATATATATATATATATATATATATATATATATATATATACATATATATATATATATATATATATATATATATATATATATATATATATATATATATATATATATATATATATATATATATATATATATATATATATATATATATATATATATATATATATATATATATATATATATATATATATATATATATATATATATATATATATATATATATATATATATATATATATATATATATATATATATATATATATATATATATATATATATATATATATATATATATATACACACACACACACACACACACACACACACGACATATAGTATGCTTTTCAGGCTAACATCTGCCTGTGCCAAAAAGCAGAATGGGTTTTACCCATTTGGGACTAAACCACAACGACCACATAGAAAACTCTACACAAACATTTGAGGTGACAGGCTTTTGGCAAACATATACGCCCCAATCAGTGAAATATGCATGATTTAAGGTGGGCATGAAAACACCTTTGTGCTACGTGTCAATGAATCTGTTCAAAATAGACTTCGACTACATAAACCACCCCCCCATTTCCACCCCCGAGATGATGCTAAGCGAGCCCAACAGGAGAGAGGCAATTAACATACATTGAATGGCTCTCTCTTCAGCTTTTATGAGGCTCAACTTTAAAGTTTTACAGAGTCTTAAAATCAGCTGCAGTGCGAACACGCACACAGCACAGTACGCGTTTATTCTGAAAGGTGCGTCATTGTTAGTCGGTACGTGGATGTTTTGTTTTGTTGTTGTTGTTTTTTTGCAGCAGTGCGTGTTGATATGTGCGAGCGTGTGCATGCTTGTTGCATTGCACGTGTGGTTCGATGAAAAATGGGAGAAATTCTGACATTTTGAGAAGTGAGCTAAGCAAGAAACGGAGCCCAATAAAAGCTGTTTAATTTAGCTATGTCAACATGGCACATGGCCCAGAGAGAGAGAGGGAGACAGAAATGGAGGGATGGCGCCCTGATGAATGGCCTACAATCTCAGGCCTTTCCTGTCTCTACCTCCCAGAATAAAACCTCTCTCTGCATCGCCATTTCTATTTTCCCCATTTCCCTCACCCCCGCCTCCCTGTGAGCCCATATAACTGTCCTCCTGCTGGAGATTGGCCCAAGCTGCATATTAAAGTGTCACGTTTGACACAAATCTTAATACCACAAAATGTACCGAGGTGTGAGCGTGTGGGTTTTTTTCCTCCACGAGCTTAAACACTCAGGCAGCGACCAGGTCGTCGCTGACTGTGCACACACACCTACTTGTGTACACTAAATGCCCGTTGCAGTGTCCTTAACCCCCCCTCCCCCCTCATCTAGAGCGTCCCCTTGCAAAGTATATCTACCGATTTACCCCTTATCTATTTATTTAGCATATCACAGCGAAGGCGCCGAGGTGCTTTGCAAACAGTGTTTGTATATGAGATAAGAAAGCAGAATAAGCTGTCCTCCTGCACAGAACAAGCCTGGGTTTGTTCAAACAGGTTACACTACCCCACCGTGTGTGCTACTTATACACATGGGTAGCATACACGCTATAGTTTATGTTTAAAATTGCAGCTACAGATATTTTTTAAAAGGATAAGTGTGAAGTACGCGTAGATAGGAGAAAGCCGGGGGCCGGCACTGCTCGGCAGCGAGTAACACAAAGGCAGCGAGAGTTTAATGTTTAGCAAATCAACGAACCTCTGTCTCCCTCTTTCTCTTAATCCTATGAGTCTCTCGCGTAGTCTCTCTCCTCTTTCACATTCCACTTGAGAGGATGACCAGGTTGGGGGGGGCTGAGCAAAGCGTTCACCTTTCAAATCCTTTCTGGCGGTAATTTTACAGACTTAGAAGAGAGTGAAAGTCAGGGATGGTGGAAATGTGAAACTAGATACCGAGCCCTTTACGGGGGAATGGGGATTTTATATCTGAAAAGTCTGAGACTAATGGTTTGTAGGGGAAAAATAAAATAAATAAATAAAAGGACGAGATTGATGTGAAAAAGAATGTTAAAAATCAAATAAATAAAGCAGTAGAAATATTCTGGATTCTTTTAAATCGGCTCTGCTGTGCTCCAAGTCTATTTATAACCAGACTGCTGAAATTGTGTCAGGCTTTGTTTCAGTTTGATAAAACCCAAATTTAACTCCTATTGGAAAAAAACATAAGAAAGACACTTGTTAATTTGCAGATTTCTATGTAACATTTCTGCAGCGTTTTGCACAACTCTGTATGTGTATTCATCCAAATGTCTATTTGCCCCAAGGGGCATGCTGTAACTGTGCTGCGTATGTGTATCAAGGGCCCTGGCCAGCTGTTGCAGTGTGTGCATAAACACCTTGTTAGGGCTTAGTAAGCTAAGTGTTAATTGGGGTGGAAAGAGTTGATGCGCCGCTCCACTATCCCCATGTGACTGGGGGGCAGGGGGGCAGGCTTAGGAAATCGCTCACATGCGCACATGGGCAGAGGGACGCACACAAACATACTCTGACATGAACTGTAAAAATCAGGCTCTTTGTCACACGACTCATTCTGCGCTCCTGCATTAACTCGATGCTTTTCCATGCTTTCCATTTCTCTGTACATATTAAACCCATCCCCTCTCCCTACCCTGGAGTGCCCCATCTTTTCCTCCTCTTCCTTCAGTTGCATCTCGTAGCACCACTTTTATTTTTCTGCATTCTCTCCTCCATTAACTCCTCTCACAGGGGTCTCCGAGGCACGTTACACCGACAGAAAACATTCCCCCTTCGTTCAGCGCGTGAAGAAGGGAGATGCGCTTTTGGTAATAGAAAAAATACATGGCGTGCTTCGTTCAGAACTCTGATGCCGTTCCTTACCGTGCCCATTAAGCGGCTGCCTGGCGGGAAGCTTGCCCTTGCGGGGTGTCGAGTGGCAGGAGGAAGAGGCCGAGGCTTGGCTGCTGCTTCCCGCAGAGTGTACGCCACCTCCGTTCCTCACCTCCTCCTCCTCCTCTTCATCCTCTTCCTCCAGGTCCTCCTCCTCCTGGGAGCTTCCGAAGTAGGCCATATTATTGGGCAAGGCAGAAGAACCTGAGTGCAGAGAGGAGGTGGTTAGTAGGGGGAAGAGCAAGGAAATAATTACAACTTAAAAAATAATAAAAAACACCTCTCAACTAGAAGTTTAGTCTATCGCCAGTCTGCTGTCCTACTTCAACACAATACACATTAGAGAGCCCCAGGTACATTTTAATCTCAGACGTTATAAAGGGAATCAACATCAGCACGTAAGTGGTGAAATATTATTGCAAAAATAGAAGTTGCTCAGGGGTTTAAGAATAATGGGGATTGTGCTGCTGTTTTTCATCTGTTATTATCCCAGTTGGTGGCCTATTGATGCTTTGTAAACCGCTCTGCACACAGCAGTGCCATTGCTGCCGACAGTCACGTGGAGAAATGCACAAACACAATTAAGGAAATGTATAGCACAATGTCAGAATGATGACAGAACAACAGGATATATACATATATTTTCTTTATTATGGAGTCTGAATCCATCAGCTTCATTTATAGAACCGTCATTTATACACCGACCTTGTCAGTGGGTTAGCTGACCATTGTCTTGTAAACTTCTCACTGGGCCAAAGAGTTTGACTGTGGTTCTAGCAATGCAGTAGCAATGCATTCATGCACGCGGTGCAAAGGGAAAGGGAGAGAGATGACTAGCAACTATTTTATTGATAGCTGGAAGCGCTGCGAGTACGCAACAAGCCGTCTTTCCACAGAGGCTCTTGATGGTGACAGTTTTATTGAGAAATATATAATGTACATATCTAACTCTGGTTTCTAAAGTAACTCTTCTACAAAGCGCTGCTCCCTCGCTCTCTCTCTAGCTGCTGAACTAATCCCAAATCTGTCGCTTTCACTCTTCCAAACAGGATTACTGTCAATCTCCAACTCTACTGGAGAAGAAAACCAACTTTCTCTTTTTCTTTTCCCTTTTCCTGTCACACTCAATCACTTTCATTGACATCTGAGAAATCTAACTCAGTATGGTGTTTGGCAGTGGGTTGCCTATAACGTTACCTCCGTTAGCTCGATGCAGACATACAATCGCTCTCACAAAAAGGTCATAAAGCCCAAAGCTATGTTGTTAAATCTCATAATGTTGTACTCGTAAATCAGCGTGCAAAAGCAGCTGGCCCGGTCATGCACATGCAGGAATAAAGAACAAGAAGGGAAGCATGCAGAGCGCAACAGCAGTGATGTCTACTAATACAGAGGCGCAGTAGGAAATCACGCAATGCCTCGAACTGATTCCAGAAAAAGAAAACACGAAAACTGGGCCACAAATACAAAAATCTACGAATGAGTAATAGATTATGAGCTTCCACCTATCACTGCAGGTACCCTCAGCAGGCATGTAAGGGTGAGTCTGAACACACTCAATCCGTCTGTTGTCCCGGCATATCACCACATCACTTGGTGCATTTAAATTTTCGTTCTGAAGATGGGATTAAGTTTAAGAACAACAACATGAGGACATGGTGGCAGAGGTAAGAAATCGAGCTGAAGAAACTGAATGCTAAAGGATCTTATCGGCTTTCGCTGGAAGGTTGGATTTTTGCAAGAAACAAATGATTTTCTCCCGAGGACTCTCACTGCATGGACCGTAAAAATCGGTACTCACCAATACTACAGATCAAGTACAACTCTGAATCCCAGAGCGGACAATAAACAGCCCATTGTTTATTGTAATAAACCCCTGAGAAGCAAGTGAAGGAAACCGACCCCTCCCGTGTGCAAAACGCTTCTGTATGCAACATGCATGAGTGACCTTGGGCACACTTAACATTTTTTTAACTTATACAATTAGGATAATAATGTAATAATAATGTAATTCTAAAACTACATGATTTGTGCTTAACGGAAATGTGTGATCATGCCACATTCTCACAGCTTTAATTAAATCTGGCTGCGATCAGGAAACCATGGATTTTTACAAAGTTGTTGGTCGTTTATGACTAAATCGATTACATAGCATGAGCGACCACTGTGGGTTTTATTACCCTTTTCAGGGGTTTCAATGTTTAACGGGCAATTAATGAACAGTAATGTGTGATTATACACCAATTAAAATAATCTTAATCCTCTGAAAAATAGGCTGAATTCAAATAGCCTGCCTTAAACTGTGGGCCTACTTCAATTTACATAGTGAATCTAAATTTATCCAAGCACATTATTTAATTAGTTCACTTGTTTTTCGAGAATATATTTAATATATGTAAGACCATTTTACATCTTATGAATGTAATACATTCAGTGGATGAATTAGGTGTTATACTTTCTAGACAAGCTATAATTTAGCAGGAAAATTACACTTGTAATTCATAAAGTGTTAAAAGGCCGGATAAAATATTTTAGTGAGTGACAGTAATGCAATCATGTGTTAGTGATATGTAGAGTACTGTGCAAAAGACATGAACCATCCTTCATTTCTCTGTATTTTGAAAGGAAAAGGGTGAAAAATGTGCAATAATGTAATAATTTAAGCTTTCTTGTAATTTCTTTATGTAGTCTTCAGGAATAGTTCTCCAGGATCAAGGACATTCAAAGCTCTTCTTTGGATGTTGGCTGCCTTTTAGTCTGTTCTGATCCCACACTGCTTTAATAACATTGAGGTTCAGGCTCTGGGGAGGCCAATCCATGACTGATGTGTTTCTATCAATGTCATACTGATAAATGAAGCCGTTACCAATCAAACGCTTTGCAGATGGTATTGCATGGTGGATCAAAATCTGATGGCACTTTTCTGTGTTCAGAATTCCATCAGTTTTGAGAAGACCCCCAACGTCACTGGCTGAAATGCAGACCAAAACCATGACAGCAGATGGGGGAAGAAAAAAAAACATATCCAGCAAAGACCTGACACAGGACCTGAGAGATGCATCTGATTCCTCAAGTTCACCCAATTTCTTAAGGATATTACTTTCAGAAACTGTTCATCTGCTGTAGACAGTTTTTTTCTTTTGTTCTCCACTTGCCAGGTTTTCAGCCTTAAGAGCTCTTAAGGAGTCATCTTGCAGGTGCAAAAGTACTATTTGATGCTCGTCAAACGGTTTTTTTTGTAGATTCAAGTGAAAAAAAAAAAAGATGTGTTTTTGCGACAGGCTGCTAGTAACAAAGAGCCGAATGATACAATTTAAAATTGGTTCTTTGTTAAGCCCTCTGAGTTTTGGACAGCACTGTATCATTTTTTTTCTGTAACATCTCTGGTGCAATTTTTGTTACATTTCTGTGCTATTTTGCCCTTTGACATTGCATTTTCACCTTTTTATATTATTGTAAGTACTTCTTCATGCTTTGGCTGCTCTAACATAAGAACTTCCCAGCTTTTGAGATAAATAAAATACTTCTCATCTGATCTGTGAAAAGTGTCCCACAAAGTGCATTTATTTCACAGCTGCCTGGATACATTCAACATTTGTGTGTGTAGGTGAGATTACAGTCACCCTTTAAATGATATCCTGACTAAGGCTAGGCTTTTCTAATAACTGTTACATCCTGAAGAACTCAACTTTATGTAACCATCACCTCAGAGTAAATGGCATGCTTTAGAAAAAGAATCCTAAGGAAGATTGCTGTAAACCAACAACTTACACTGGCACGGATTTGATGGCTTCCTTTTCGCTTTGGAGAACAAAAAGAAGCAGACTCGCTGAAATCATTATCCTAATTTTCTGACTTCCTTTTCTGAAGCGTGTACTACATCTTTAAACATAGATTAATTTTCGTTTTAAAGTGCAGTGACTATTATTGGCTGGTGAGAGGACATGTGGTTAGCACATGTCACGTTACATTTATTTTGAAAACTCGGTTTAAATAGCACACACATATCAAAGCTTTCCAAACACAAACTAAAGCCTGGTAATAATAAATCTTGTTGTGCTTTGGATCGTACTTTTTACACTCTCTGCCAGTTTCTAATTATCCCCTTAGAGAGTGAGAGAGAGGGAGAGAGAGGAGGGGGGGGTAGTGGCAGCAGATTCCCTGAAAATTGTTGTTTCATCTGCTCAGTTTAACTTCATACAGAGGTCTGACAGAAGTAACTGTTCTACAGAGTTTAATACAGTCTTTGCATTCAGCCATAAAGTAATGCTGCATTTTAACATCAGCTCACACACTCCAAAAGAACTAACATAAGAAGCTAAGACAACGCACGATCAGTGAGTGCTTATGTTGTGGTTTCGAGCATATGAAGCAGAGTGCAGACAATCATGGGAAAATTACAGTGGCACTTTTTCCTGCTACACATTTTCTGGCTTGTAACCGTGGATCCGACCTCTGCACGCACAAACCAACAAGATCCAAAAAGCACCAACATATGTCCCTAGTGCCCCCCCATAAACACACACGCCAACAAACGCAGAGCATGCACACCTCGTTTATCTTGGCGACAGAGCAAACGCTCGTCTCATAGACCAAACAAACACTCTAAGGTGGTACGCACACCAGCCCAATCAGCTTCTAATGACTTGCTTCATTAGCTAAATAGCTGTAATTTACTGCCCTAAGCAGGGGTCAGCAGGCCAACGGCAACAGACCACAGGGGCACCTAAGGGCAAAGATGGGGGTGGGCGCTTGTTTTTGGATTCCAGGCAAATGGAGATGAACCGGTGAACATGTACAAACACTTTTATCTTTATGTGAACCGATTTAATGGGGTTACGGTAAGATAATTGTTAGGACTAGCTATTTAGCTCGTATATTAAAAACCAAAAAAACCAAAACAATGTCAGATTGGTACAACTGAATAGTTGCGAGCTGCTTGTTTTCCTGTGCATGTTTAATTGTGAATAAGCCTAAGAGTTCAACCCAAATCATTTAGTCTTCATTTTTTAAATGAAACAAATTCTAAAAATAACACTGAAAAAAATAATGTTACTGAACAGTGCTTAAACGGGGAGGGGGGGGGGATAAAACTTCAGTGAAATACTGTACCACCTGCATTTTAATAGAGTCACTTTCAATTTGTAAATAAGAATCTTTACGGTGACGTGACACAGACAGAAATAAAGCATTTTAGTGCTTTTGTATTGTAATTTGCTGTGGTGATGTGCTGGGAAAGAGGAAGTGAAATGTCACAAATGATAAAATAGTGACTGAAGGCAAGGTTCAGACAAACAAGTTTATGTAACAACAGTACAATGCCTACATGGGCCTCGGGACCCGTCAGTAATTTTGGCAGCATCAGGTCGCTAGAGAAAAATGCATATTCCCCAACTAGTTGGTGGGTGTGGTTACTAGGGGCTGTTAGCCGTCGCTCAATGAAATCTGTTGAAACGATGATTTTGCACCAAAATCCCTTTGAATGGTTGTTTTTGTCACAAGCAGAGCTGTAGTAGTTGCCCATAGTTTACATGGAAGATGCATGCAAGCTTTAGTGAAACACAAACTGGAAACAGAACATTTGTCTTCAAATTTAAAGTTGTACCACTGCAACCAGCACATTTCACTGATTCATGCAATCGCCTGCCAGCAACCGCTTGCAACCGGTTGGGGAATGCACATTTCTTGCCCACCGACTGGTGGTTGCGAGATGGTCAATGACAGATCTCTAGGCCTGTGTGAATGGGGGCCCAGTATATTCAAGATCCCCACAATAACACTGTCTGGGATTTTGGAGAGCAGCAGAGGGAGGGACAATTACACAGACTGAGCCTGCCAAACATATTTAGTGATCCAATACTGACCACTGGCATGACCACAGCAGTGGCAACAATACTTCTGGAGCAGATACCAGAAATTTACAGCCCTCATCCATCAGTGCCTAAAAACTGTACAGACACACACACACACATGCACAGAAGGTGGAGAAAACACAGCTCATTCTTTCCCCAAGATCTCCAACAGGGCATGTGCCCAATCCCACAATTACACCAGCTTTTCATCCACCTCATTCCGGCCGCAGACAAATCATAATTAGGTCTGAAAGAGTCTATTAGGATTGTCATTTTTAACGGGGCTCTTGGGTGGGGGGCATAATTATAAACCCTCCATTCTCTGGCTACCCTTCTTTTGTCCCCTCAACTGGAATTGAAACAATGAGGACAATTTAAATAGTCAATCAGGAGGGTTTAGCTGCCATGGGGACATGTGGTTGTGCTGACTTAGTTGTAAGTGCTCGATGTGTGTTCAGGAAGTATGAACGCTGTTTTTAAGGGGAGGTAGGAAGAGGAGGTAAACACGGGTTCTCCGGTGAGGAGAAGTTACAACAGCTGAGCTGTGCCAAAACTCTTCATCGTTCTCTTAGAGGGGAAAAGGGATTAGGGATTACATTTCCAATTGACATTCCTTTATGTCAGCTAAACCATTAACTCCACAAACAGCGGCTCTGCTTTTAGAAGAGAAAAGCAGACTCTGTGAGTGTTGCATGAGGAACTCCTCCACAGAGTCATTACTGAAAAGAAAATCACAAATGTATACACACACATATCGTTCCAGGCCTTAAATCAAAACAGCAATCATACATTTGGAGGAGAGAAAAGTGCATTATCCCTGAAGGAAACACAGCTGTCACAGCAGCAATGCACTTAAGAAACACACGAGTAGCTGTCAGACTTGAATCTTTTTCTTTTTCCCCCCCAAGAGTGAAAATGTGTTTTTAGTTTGGGAAACAATTTCTGGCAATAAAATAATAAAAAAAAAAAAAACCAACACACACACATTATTAATTCTAACAATCTAGCCACAAAGATAAAGATCCTTTAAATCCAATAAAGTGCCTTTATTAGAACTAGCTGTCTATTTTTTTAAAAAACAGATGTGAAGAACTCCACGGTTGGTTTTGGTTCACATGTGTAATCACAAATGGGGATTCTGAGGTCTTTGGTTCACTAGGTCAGAGCTGGGAGGTTATGTAAGCAGAGCAGAGGGATTGGCCTCACTGAACCTGAGGAGAGGCACCACACTGGGGCTGGCAGGCAGAGGAGAAAGCCCACAGGGCAAAGAGCTAAGCGCTGTCATAGTGTTCACACGCGCACACAGGCACAGGAAATTACAAAAAACAGGAGTCTTGCATAAGAGACTCATTTGCAATAGTGTGTGTGCACACAGTTATTAATTTACTCCCTAATCATTAACCTCATCTTCGGTACTGTGTGTACTCTGTGTGTGCATTACTGTGCGTTTGTTCCTCACTGAAGCAAATAAAGTAAATGACATCTTCCCCAAATGAATCACATAAAGGTGAAACTACTCAAACAGCTGTTATATCATTTACAGCCCATCAGCAGGGTGCGTGTCATACACTCAACATTAAGAAAACTGTCCTCCAGGGCTTCTATAAGCTTGGTTATAGGTTAAAATTTAAAGATTACTGGGCAAAGGTTAAATAGGTTTCAAAGGCAAGATAAAGGCAAGAGAAGCACATTAAAAAGGTGAGCATGGCAGCAAAAGCACCATTATGGCCAAAATGATAGTCATTGTTATTTTGATCAATATTGAAATCACAATTAAAACACTGCTTTCAGTAACATTCCTGCTAATATACAAATGCAAATGCAGCACAATAAAATTAGAAACCCCTTTTTTACTTAAATCAGGGTGTCTGATACAGGAAAAACATACATTTCAAAACTTGAACACAAATTAAAATCAACAGAACGCTTTCACATTTTTCTACGTTCTCCTGTTAATTAGAACATCTCTGCTCACAAATCAGGTGCTTGTTTACCTTGCCTAACTGCCTCTCCCAGAAGCAAAATAAAGTCTTTCACTTCTTTCTTTGTGCCTGCTTGATAGATGTGACTAAAACCTGAAGGAAAGTACTTGACAGCTGTGAGATCGCTCCCTTTTTCCACTGTAATGTTTTGCATACAGCGCAAGTTTCGGAAAAATAACTGTGCACAGAGATAACGTCTCTTTTGTCCACCATGTTGACCATTACCACAGAGCTTTCAACACTCCCCTCGTTTAATGGACTCTTATCTTTGACCAAATGCGATTGTGTTTGTGAATAAGTGTGTCTTTGTGAGTGGCGTGAATACGCTGCATGACTACGGACGACTAAGATGACGTTTGACAAATCGCGCTAACAACCGCTGCGTGTTTCTCTTGGCCTTCATGCATTCATTTTACTGCCATTTGTGGTGTGTTTTGAGAAATTGAATGTTAGTTGTGTTGCTTTGTGGCGCAGGCACAACTCACTCAGCTGCACTCTTTCCTTATGATTTATTCACGGTTAACATCTCTTGCCCTAAATCCCAAGTATTTCCAAACAACCGGCGATGATTCGCCTTCTGCTCTGCCAGACATTTGATTTTTGTTTTGACAGTCTGTTATCGGTTGTATATCTGCCTGTTAATGTACTGTTACTGGTCCGGACTAGCCCAGGAAACTTCAAGCTGCGCGATGCAGGGAACAGCTGTGATTGGCACATGCGGCCGTGCTGTCAGGCGGGGATTTACGTTTGCTTTGTGTTCTATTGGCGGAGCACGCATTTCCAATATCGGTCGATCGCGTTCATTTAACTGTGGGAGGCCAAAAATCAGGATTAAGATTAAAAACTGATTTTCAAGTGTCTGCAGTTATTGTTGATTTTGTGTTTGTGCAGTTTCTGGTGTATTTTTCTTTTGTGTGTATTGTAAAGACTGGGGAACACTTGGGTTATAAATGATGCAGTGTGTGCCAACAATTACGGTGGATACACTGATACCAAGTCAAACAGTACTCAGTTGAATTTTTAGCAAACAAAAGCAATCAAATCCATGTCAAATCATTTTGACTTTGACAGTGGGGGTAACTTAAATACTGAGCATCTCTATTTGAAATGAACACCTTATAATGTACTCCTTCACTCTGCTCTCATCAGTATTGCCCCCACCCTGTATGCAGCAGTACTACACTGTTACAACAGGCAGACAAGGCCAGAGGCAGACTGTCTGGCTACCACCCAAATGGCTTTCTCCATGGATATAAACAGCCCAAGTACAGGCCTGGACCACACATAAACACCATTTTGAGAACACAGGCAAGGACTGCGCACTCTGGCTTGTTTGCTACGGTGTGTGTCTGTGTGTTTGTGTGCAGGAGAAAAAGCTGAACAGTGGGATAAACACACGCTGAACATAGACCCAAGACAGTGTGGGTGGTGAGCATACATGATGTGCATCCTTCTATACAGTAGATAGAAATCTCTGTTGCTGTTTTTTTGTTTCTTGTTACTTTTCTGTCCAGTTACTCCCACGTTGCATCAGAATAATCCAGCACCCCCTGCTCCCCCATGGAGGAATTAAAAATAACTTTTCCTCAGATACAACAACAACAACACCACCACCACCACCCTGCAGTCAGCCAATTCATTATCATAGGGAAAACAAATCCCACAAGAGCAAGATGGCGTCAATAAACAAGCTGGGATCGGATGAAAAGGTGCACCAACAACATGTTAACTGCGATTTCTCAACACAGACTGACACACGAGTCCTGCTTCTTTCACAACATTTGTTTCTTTTTTCTTTTTTTTGGGTCGCTCACTTTATCGCTTCAAATCTTTCATGTTTTAACTGCTTTTATGTGGCTGTCTGAATGAGTGATGGATAGAACCCATTGGGTGGATGCTTAATGTTTTCCAGATAAGATAAGCAAACAACACTGCAGTGGATACATGGAGGAGGGGCGGGGGTGTACACAATTGTATGCTTACACCTTGAACGTTTGACCTGGGTCACACCCCAGAAATCACCACTGATGAGATATTCTGGGCAGAAATGTCACTTAATGCTTAAAGAAAAGGGGGGAAAAAAAGCAAAAAATCTGATCAAAATGAAAGGGAAATCTGGGATATGATTACACAGCTGGAGATTCTGTCAGAGACATTTTTGGTAGCTGACATGAAGGAGCCTAATGTGTGTGGTGGTCAGATCACCAGAGACATGTATCAGAATCTTAAAGGGGATTGGGGCTTTCAGATATCAAAGACTCGAGTCTCTTTGAAAAGATTAACCAGGCTAACACAGATGTCCTCATGGGCTGTGTCTCCCTATGTACCCTGGATGCTTTGTGCAGGTAGTTGGCGTGTAGAGAAACACACACACACACACACACACACAGAAAATGATATGAGGGCACACAGGAGATAAGGAGGACAGGCCACATCAGTGGTTGGTGTGGATTTGCACTCACATACACGTACACACACAAAACACACACATAGGCAGACACAACCTCAAGGGCTCTGCTGACATTCTCCCATGTCCCTCTCTTGGTAAGGGTTCCTGCATATGGGTCACATGAGAGGCCAAGGGGAAAACTGAGCAGAAGAAGCCCTGCAAAGGAAAATGTCATCCTCACAGCATGGATGGAGCACACACACACACACACACACACGCGCGCACAGAGAGCCAAACTGGGTCTATAAATACAGTGGTAGAACAGGGAGTGGCAGCATTGGGGGGGCTGTGGAAAACTGTTCAATCGTTAGCTTAGGAGCCTAGCTCTAAAATTAGCATTAAAGTGCAGCAGAGTGCAGCTAAACACTTGCTTGAAATCTGCTCGCGAAACACTAATTCAGCCCTTAATTATAAAGAGAGACAACAGCAAAACTGAGTCAGAACAAGTCACCCACGCTTCATTAGACTGCAACTGCTCGTGTGTAAGGCACGGGGTCAGCTTAGCACCAAGTGATGAGTCTAATTTCAGCCACAAAGTATATGGGACATTGTATCATTAGCCTATGTAACATCATGGCCTATATATGTAAATCAAGGCTCATCACACGGAAGGCTCGAGTCCATTTTAGCAACTTCCAATTACACGTTTCTGAATGAGCCCTGTAAGGTTAAAATGACATCCCATAATAGGAGTATTCTCCTCAGAACAGGAACATATAGCCATTACGCCCAAAAGACTTTAATCTAAATTTTTCCCCCCTCCCGAGTGTGAAGCGGACTTTTGTGGGAGGGGCAGAGGTTAATAACGATAACGGCAAATTAATCTATAGAGCAAGGCGTTTCTGTCTTTCACAAGAATTAACTCTGGTTGTGAGGACATTTTAAAGAAAAAAGGGTGGGTGAGATATTCCACGAAGGATAGAAGTCACAACCAAGGTTGTTTGAGATAAACGGTCCTAAAGTTTTTAATGTTTGGACCTTGGGATGAACGTGTCACTCCCTCTCCTCTCATTTTTCTTAAGAAGGGATGATTGAGAGAGAGGGGGTTATCGTTACATCACAAAGATACAAGACATGTAGTAGACGTTGCCGTTTTTGTAGCCCTCAACATATACATTACAGTGTAAACAGGAACAGCAAATTACAGAGTGCACATGCATCAGATAAAGCTAGAAACTGTCAAGCCGTCTCTATACTGAGCCATGATTGTCTCTCACCGATTCAAGATCATATCGGCCTCGAGTCCTGAAACTCTTGCATACTCTACAGAGGTTTTTGCGAGCTAAGATTGCAGATTTTTAAAGAGAATTTATACTCCTGGGTCTTTTAACCTTGGTCTTGGAAATGTTTTAAGGTAATAAAATAAGTAGCACTTCATAGTTTTAGCGCAACAAGAAAAAAAAAAAACTTTTTGCAGTGTCCTGGCAGAGGACTAACCCACTCTGTATCCCAGCCAGCGGAGCATAGATCATAAGTAACATGAGCCCTTCATTAACTCAAGAGGGAAAAAAGAACAAGAGTTGTTTAGTAACCTTGAGTGTCGAGGATGTCTGCGCTCCTTTGAGTGACTCTACACTCAGTTTATAAGGGGTCGCGGTCAGGTATCGGTGGGAGTTTAACCCAAATAGTTTATAAGACAAACAATGCTGCTGTATGAGACAAAGAAGAGCAGCGCACACACGCGCAACTCATTCAACTGCTAATTGCTCCGCTGTGGCTTTTCCACTTCATTTGACATCAAAAGTGCTACACAGTGTCAATGAACCTGTGCAGAGTTTGTAGTGCAGGGTGTGTGAGTACGCCATGTTCGAAACAGCTGCTGTAGTAGAGGGTGATAGGCAGGGTGTTAAAGAGACAGACAGTTGTTGAAAGGTGGGAGGGGGGATGTGTAAGCTGATGAAATGCAGGATAATCTTAGCCATGGGCAAGTATGCAGTTAGATGCAGCATGTGTGAAGGGTTTTGTCTGTGTGTGTTATGAGTGGGTGGAGGGTGATCAAAACCTGACTTAACAAAACTTATTCTAAGCTCCCTGGAGTTGCTTATGCACGCATCTTTATGTGCATAGAGCCAAACAATAGGGAAGCGTATCCTGGTGTTAGGATAATTAATATGCAACATCTCCTTTCTAGCGTTAGACCTCAGCCCCGGACCCTTGAATAAAAACCTCTTTAATATCATATCTGCAGCTTTCTTGTTAAACAATATGCCTTCCCGCTCTGCCACTGGTTGTAGGCACGCATGTAATTATGTCTCCATCTGCTCCACTCTGCTGCATCTTACCTCTGAGGCAGAGGAAGGTGAGAAAGTCCTCCGTCTTGGGCTTGCGCCTGGAGAGGTCCTGGATGGAGGACAGGGATGAAGCGGAGAGGGACGAGAGGGAGGTGGATGGCACCGTGGACAGGCCGGCGTTCAGGCCGCCCGAGTCGGCCACTTTGATGGGCGTAGTGCTGGGCGAGTTGGGCTGCGACTGGGCAAACTTCCTCTGGGCCTGGAGCCGAGGCCTTGTGGGGAGGGGAAAGAAAAACAACAAGTTAGACCCTTGGTTCCTTTGCACATAAACACAGAATTTACAAGTAACATAAGCCAGTGTGTTGGAAGAAGTACAACATTTAACCCCAATGCAGCTTCGTCTGCAGCTGACTAAAAATAAAACAGAATGTGGCTCTTTTGCATACCTGCAAACCCACTATCATTTTTACTACTGTGGCCCACTGGCCATTGTCCCACTGTAGGGAGGTTTCATTGAAACAATTACCCTCTAGCGAAGAATTGATTACTCTGTGTGTGTGTGTGTGTGTGTGTGTGTGTGTGTGTGTGTGTGTGTGTGTGTGTGTGTGTGTGTGTGTGCGTGTGCGTATTTATTCAGTGAACGGGAGCAAATCCATCATGATCGCTTTGATATGCAACAAGCACACATTCAGTGGACGACTTGCCCATTCTCACCAACAGTGTGGGTGTATTTAAATGTGTGCATTTACATGAGCTGACGATGTTTTCACACATGTAGTTGTAGTTCCTCTTTTTCATTCCTGTTAAGCACTATTGAAAAAGAAAAGAAAAAAAAAAAAAGCGCCTATAAGGCAGAGCCTCTGCTGTCAGTGGCAGCTGATAAAAACCAACTACACAAGGACAGTGTGCCAAAACAATCACATGCTAACCGACAACAACTTTCTTCATCTCCCCATCTTTCTGTCTCATAATTTTTTTTTCACCCTCGTCTCCTCCTCACTCCCCCTCCCCTCACTTCTGTTGCTACATTGTACGCGCTTTCCTCTGTGATGCACAAAGCCTTTGAGACGTCTCTCTCATTTTTCTCTCTCCTTGTCTCTTTTCTGTCTTTATTTCACAGTGTGTGCCAGAGGAGGCGATGGTAAGAGCAGAATATTAAAGAGGTAGATGTCTCAGAAAGCAACGGACTCGCTTGTCACACACCACCTCTCCTTGATACACGCACGTGCGTGCACATGGATGCAGACCCTCCCTCTCCACGTGCACTTAAAAAGTAGGCGCATGCTTATACACGCATGGAGTATAAAAGTCGCAGAGCGTCAGGGGCCGTGTGAACCATCAAGTGGCCTCAATCGATTAGCGCTGAAGTGAGAGAGAGAGAGAGTGTGTGTGTGGCGGGGGGAAGCTATGCTATAAGTGTTGTGGAGTAGTGATAGAAGCAATGCGATATCCTGGTATTATTTGTCAATTTGCTGCGGACCGGACTGAGGTAAGGATAGATAGGATCATGTCTGGAGAACACCCACAATGCATTTGGCGTAGCCACTGAAAGGTGCAGCGCTCCGATTACACTCCAATCAGAGAACAGAGCCGAGTCAAAACGTGTCAATTTCCTGGCCTGACACGGCGGGGGTAAGCTCAATATGTGAGAAATTGAGAGATGATTGCTCACACAAAGCTCTACATTTGGAGGCAAGGTTTGAGGAAAAATTGCAGTTTGTTTACAAACAAGCAGTAAACATTGTGAACTCTCATCAGTCTGGATTTTCATAAAACAAAATTCATTAACGCACAAGATCCTAATTTAAACTGAGCATAATTACCTTTAATTTAGGAAGTTTAAGGACTTGCAGTGCTCGAATAAATGTGGTATAAAAAGCCATATTCATACAGGACGGGCCAATAATACTGTTACTCAAAGACGACGACTATCAAATACGCCACTGTGCCTCTTCCTGGGCCTCCACCTTTTAGGTATAAGATATCTATTTTACCCCATCAGAAATTTATGGAAAATTTCGGCATAACTAACAAGTGAATTCTGTCCCTCTGCTGTCTGATCAAACAAAACAAAACAAAACAAAAAAACCTGTTCAATCCAAGTGCATGTTTCTCATAAATTTAAAGAAATTCCCCCAAGATGTTCAGTAGAAAGGCGTGGACAGATGTACGGAGAGGCAACCCCGAAAAAGCAACGCCTAGAGCACGGGCTGTCGCTGGCACAGAGGCGTTGAAAAGGGAACGTGACTATTCAACAGGCAGAAACTGCAAAATGAGGGCGGGTGTCAGTTCACACAAGGCTGTGATCTACTTGCAAAAGATTAAAAAACTACGAAGGGGATAATAACAATAATTAAACAAACAAATAAACAAACAAACAAACAAAAACAGACATGGAGTAAATGAAGTGCACAAAATGCAGAAAGCCGAGTTTTTCCAACCAGTCAAACAGGTTAGAATGAGGAGTAGTACGAGGGGGAGAAGACATGGAGCAAGAATAGCCCTGCACTCACACAGAAGCAAGATGTGGTGAATGAATGAAAGAAAAATCAACATATACTCAAGACCATGGAGGACTTTTAGAAGAAAAAGTAGAACTGGAAACTGATTCTTCAAAATTGTAATGCTCCAAGCTGATCAATGCCTTCATGTTTTCTGGACAGTAGAAACGAGCTTAACAGTTGGGTCAAAACACATGAAAGTGAAGCTTCTGCACACCCGAGTCACTCTAGGCAGACTCTGCGGATCTTCCAACTGTTGAAAACCAGTGAAGAACCACAGAGAAAAATGGAGAAAGAGCTGAGGCAAAGACAAGACTTACAAGTGTGATCAAAACTGGCACCGTTAACAATAAAATTAAGCTGAAGCCACATTTGTGTGAAAGCAAGAACTGGAATTTACATGACATATAGAGGAGAGAGTGTGTGTGTATGAAAAGAGGTGAATCAATCATAGTAACATTACCCAGAAACATCAAATTTGAGCACTTCGACATATAGACGAAGAGCCTGTTTGCTGTAAGCCGTTAACCCAAAGTACGAGTCCAAACTTCAAACTCGCCAAAGCCAACAAACTGTTTCCATCTCTTGTTTTATATCGCAAACAGTCCGTCTTGATGTGATTACAGCATTCGCTATAATTGATAGCGAGCTGTGAACACTTTCTAAACAGCAAGCAGAGGGAAGATTGAGCTCTCCATAAAAGCCTCTTAGGTAAGCTGAACCCTGCAAAGTTTTATTGCTGCAGCCTTACATAAATAGGATCCTATTTAACAGCTTAAAGAGAGAGAGGGAGAGAGAGAGAGAGGGGAAGGGAATAACTGACACAAAGAGAAAACCTGGGATTATGACAATGCACATAAAACACAAGCAGTTGTGCAAAAGAATACGGATGGAGACAGATGAGCTAATAAAGTGATGTGTTTACTACATCCTGTCTAGACCATCAACCACAGCCGGCCAATCCGCTGTTACCTTTAAACTGACATCAAAGACACTTCGTGCTACCACCGAAATATCAGTGGAAACACGCACAAGTAATACTTCACTAATTGGGGTAAATTGTAAGTGCCAATTCTAGTTTCCTCATTTCTTCTTTTTTTCCTTTTTTTAAATTAGTATTCCAACAGCAGAGATATGGCTAATAAAAAAAATAAAAAATTAAAAAAGGTAATAAAAAACAGATCTGCTTTGCCGATGATGTGATAATGCAGGGTTACAAAGAGAACATAAAAGCGGGGGGAAAAAACAGATAAATTAAACCACAGCACTTATATTGCAAGGACTACATTTCAGCTAGCAGGTTATTATTTAAAAAAAAAAAAAAGCAGCTCTCTTCCTCAAAAACAGCCAAACAGGATTAGTGTTATCATCATTATTAAGGTGCCAGGAAATTAAGAGCATGAAAAACATTTACAGCAAATGAGTTCAGCCCATTTTCCAACCAGTTTTGCCACTGAAATCACGTCTTTCTAGCAGTCATGGACGATCAAACGTGCATGAGCACAGCAGACACGAGCGAAGCAATGCATCCAAGAGACCAGAGGATGGTAACGTTTAGAAATCAGCAGAGGAGGAACAATTTGTAGTGACTTTACTGTTTTACTTCATGAGTGCTCCCACTGCACTAAGAGCCGAGTGGTAATGTGAACCCCTGATTTAGCCCTCCGTCTGCCCAGTGGAGGGTTGCCTGTGTGTCGTGTGTGTATGTGCAGAAGTCAGGGTACATCACGTTCCCAAGCGTGTTGAGCTATAGAATACTGGCTGGTATGGTGCCACAGGAAGAAAGTGAGGCTTACGCAAGTTAAAATTAAACTGATTGCTCTGACTGACGGAGAGCGAGAGGCGAGCCGGAGAGACGCGGGTAGGGGGAAAAGAAAAAGAGGAAACTGGGCTCCAATAGCGGCAGAAAAAGCAAAGAGATTACAGCAGGATGTCCTCATTCATCCCTTTCTAATCCACCTATCATCCATCCTTTCCTCCCTTCATTCCTTCCTGCTGCACACCCCCCCCTCCCCAGCCGTCTACCCTTCAAAGGGCTGCTCTAATGTCTAATATTACACAAGCCACCAGAGGCGCGAGAGCATTGATTATCACTGAGAGAGGTAGAGTGAGAAAATCTGACGACCCTGTCAGCCAGGGATGCTGGCAAACGGAAGGAAAAAAGGCAGAAGAAGAAAGGAATAGAATAAAGCACCATCTCACTAACATATATAATGAAGTGGGTGGGTGGGGGTGATGATGAGGGAAGAGAGAGAAAGATGAGACACAGCTAGCTCAGTGTGCTTCGCTTAGCCAGAAGAATTCCACTCTGTTTAAGCAGTACAGCTGCAGACAGTTGACATAGATCATCACAAGCACATGGACCCTGTCAGTCAAACGTGGAGCGACTTCAAGCTCTCGTCTTCCGTCTCCATCTTATCAACATCCTCCCAGTGACAGCCATTTCCGTGGGAGTTTCTAAGATGGCCGGGCTTCTCTGTGTGGTCAGACTTACGAGGGTGCTGGCAAGCTTCCCGCCTGCTGAAATGGCACAGAGAAACACGCCGTCTACAAGCTGCAGTAACTGACCCTCATCTTTGACCCATGCCACTGGAGGGAGGCCAGCGACAACTGAGTTTCTTCTGCAGACTCGGTCAATAACTCAATAACCCGCAGCACAGCAGAGAGTTATCGCAAACACAAACCTCCAGTCTGAACTGGCTCCTTAAGTCAGCTTCAGCACATCAGCAGGGTGCAGAGTGCAGCGGGAGAGGGGAGGGAAAAAGATGACTAAGCAAATGTGCCTGTTTGTTTTTAATGGAGCTGAAACCAGGAGAATTATTAAACTGCGTATCAACCCATTTGGTGCATAAAAAGACTGAGAATGGATGCAAAAGAAAATAAGTTAAACGCTAATTAAGCAGGACTGCTACACTAGCATGTTTTAGTGACTGAATATGCTTTAGCTCTGGCATCTTTCCATTCTTTGCAATACTGATGAAACGCAAGCATTATTTAATTTTAGCATTAGAAAAATAAAAATACAAGTTTGAAACAATCATGGCATGACATAAAGCCTGGGTGTGACTTTGCAATTTATAATAAAAACCTGTGCAACTTCAATGTTTTGACTTTATGGACACTTAAAAGCATGGTCTGGATTTTACCAAAAGGCCCAAATCCAAGGGAATGATGTTTTTCATGTAAGAAGTCCTTTAATGGTGCGTGTGTCTGTGGACTTGAGGTCACGTGCTGTACACAGTGTCCCTCGTAGTGTGTGCGTGGAGTCGGCACAGTGGAGCTCTGGCTCTCTGGTTTGTTTTCAGATCTTTGTTGCACCACTGCAACAGGATATTTAGATGAGGCTCGCGAGGGAAACATGAGCTAGCAGCCTGTGTGTTGATTTGCGCACGGCCTACTCTTAATACAAATGAAGTAAAAAAAATAAATAAATAAAAAAAAAAATAGACAATTACTTCTAAACTAACTTTGAAACAAAAACAGTTAAGATGCAAACCACCACAATCTGAGAGAAGGAGAAAATAAATAAACTAAAACCATCTTAGACAATGAAAATCTCGGCACTAATTTTTAATCGTCTTTGACATGAATACGAGCACATCTGGAGAGACACTTTCTTGTCTGCAGCATCTGCGGCTGGGCTGCACTCAGACTTTGCGTTCACTCCCATGATAAAAGGTTATAGTTTGAGGAGATGAGAACTGATCCAGAGTCTGCACCTTAGGGGATGTATTAATTGGCTCCAGATGGTCCACATGGTCCTGATAAAATACCACCTCGCTGCAGCTGACTGTGAGAGTGTGCGTTTGTGTGCGCGTTTTGAGTCCGAGTGGATTCTGTCCACTTAAAAGCAACACAAACGTACATGTTTATGTACTTAAAATCACTCTGTTAATGTTTATATGCGGCGATAAAGCCTTTGTATATTTTTAATCGGCTCTTCTGCCTGCTTTAGATTATCAGTGAGAGCATGTGTTGTACGGCAGTTGTTGTACACAGAAACTATATGAAGAATTTCTTAAGCCCATAAGACTTTCACTCATGAAAATGCAATGAAAACAGTGATCACACTGTAACTGTTAGACTGTATGTGCGAACAACAGTGTGAAAGACTGTATGACAGAAAAACTCTTAAGCTACTGTGTTTGATATCAAACCAGAACACTGTATTAAACTGCACAACATGTAGCGTGCTACAAAGTTATAAATAACACGTTACTACAATCACATTACACTTTTCAGTGATTAAGTGATCACATTACAGTACACCTCTGTTATACTTTGTTGCGGATACAGACAGGGGTGTTGGGGGTCCACGTCCATTCAAAAAAAAAAAAAGAAGTCACTGTGACCTCCCCCAGCTGAATTTTACTGATATGCTTCTACTAAAAGTTACACTAATTTATACAATTTGGTAATGAAAACGTAAACACCCATACAGGGTACTGCAGTTTGGCTGGTTATTCAGTGCATAGTAGTTTAATGCTTCTGCATGACTCAGGAGGTCACTGATCAGCTTGTGCAGTTTGTTTTTTTTAAGCATGACCCTACTCGAAAAACTGCAAAACAATTGGAAATCCGTTGAGGATATTGATCCTCACAGACAGCCGTCCTAGTGTGTGGCGAGTTCACCTAACCACTTCTGCACCCTGGAAAAAAGGTCTCTCCTGTTTGCCTCTGCGATGTAAGGTATTTTTGCACTTTTATAACTGTGGGTACATGAAACATCAAACATGCCTGCGTCCGGGAGAGTAAAAACACTGGATCGCGCTGCTGACGACATCAGATCTTTGCAAGGATGTGAACAGCATGCTAACACAAAGCTAGACAAGCAGCCCTGCCCAGCAGCGCTCAGTGACAAGCATTCAGGCTTGCAGCACTGCAGCCTTCATTTCTACATGTTCATGTTTCTACAATAGAATCGTAGTGATGAGCGCCCCGATTTCAACTTTACCTTATGTTATCGTTCACACTTAAAAAAGTAAAGCTTTGTTTTTTTAAAATGCAGAAATAAATTTGCCTTTAGCGATGCTGTTTTAGCATCACAGCGAAATAACCAAATTGTGTATAAATGCCTAGATTCACAAACCCTAAAGTTGATGACGAGCGCTCATTATGAGCAGTTTTAAGCGAACACTCATTTAACTTCCTGTGTTTATTGCTTTTCTGTCTCTGTCCATTTAGAGGAGGGATGGCACTGCAGTGATCTGACCCGGTCAACCCTGTGACCTTTGTGTAAACAAACAGCCCACCCATAGACTCCCAGTCACATATACAATGAGCATGTGCAAAACAAACAGAAATAAACACAATCATTAACTGTCATGAAGACAAATATGCACACTGAAAGTCTACCACTTATTGTCTCGCCCTTGAACAAAGAGTAGTTCACTAAAACAGGCCGTTACTAACCACAGTAGTGATGCTTATACCAGCATAGGGTTTGCAATGCTTAACCGCTCTGTGACAACATCAGGATAAATAAAGATGAGTGTTACTAAGATGTGTGTGTGTGTGTGTGTGTGTGTGTGTGTGAGAGACTGTGTGCGAGTTTGTCACATAAGGAGCTGTGGTGGTTTCATGCTTCAAACAGTCACAGTAAGACTGATTTTCATTTGAGATAAAATATATAGCAGAGCCTGTGTGCACATTTAAATATAACCTTGCCCCCACCCTCTTTTTTTGGAGCGGGTGTGACGAGAGGGGAGATGGTGTCACAGGCAAATGTGAAGAGAAAGCCAAGCCATCTCTGTGAATATATAAATGCTATATTAGGTCAGATGGAAGTCACCTTTGTCACAAATGAATGAGCAGTGTTACACTTGGGCTAAATGCCACTAAAATAACCACGTTGACAAAACACCAGTGGATTCAAAGGTTGTTGAGAGTGATCACATAGCAGAGAACATTAAATAAAAACATATTTCTTGCTTTGATTCCTTTTTATCCTCATGGCACTACGTGATAAACACGAAACCTTGTACTTAAATGTTACCTTTGTTGGCAGGCACAGTCCATTGTGTGCAAAGATTTGGAAAGCGCCTCCAACCTTGAGTGGTTTTAGGTGCAGCGCTGTATGCATCTTTGCTAGTAGTTGCTAGGTGAATTTGGTTACAACCTCCGTGACATATTGTAGGAATATATATTTCGTCCTTGCAACTGGTGGTTGCAGGATGGTTGCTAACCAGTCTCTAGGTCTATTTAACCCTTAACAACATTGCTCAATTCAAACCATTTGACCCAAACCTAGTCCACCTTAAATCTCTCATGGAGTGGTGCGCAGGCACCGCGTTAGTCCAGTTACCCAAATTCAATATGGCATGCAATATGTAGCCCTTCAGTGACTTTAAGCTACTGCCAATGATTGATAAGTAGGTAGGAACATCGATAGAGTGATAAAATAAAGACTAGGGAGATCAACCATAAAAAAACATTTGAGTGTATGAATTTTCTGCCAACATGAAGTGAAGCATAGAAGTACTGTGTTCTGTTGTGTAACTACCAGAACAAAAACAAATACCCTTACGGTACACGCACACACATTGATTGCTCCTAAATGATCCATCTCCCACTTGTGTTTCCAATTTACAGAAGATTCTCAGGTTGAGATGAAAAACCGACCCAGTCAATGGTTCACCGCTCTCTGCTGCAGATCATCTCTGTCAACACACTGAAACATTTCCTCTCCTCCCCTTTTCATGCACATCTTTCAACTGAGCTCTGGTATTAATATTACAACAAAAGGCTTACTCTACTCTACCTATGGCGTGCTTTTTTCCACCCTGAAAGGGTTATCAAAATGTAGATATTCTTATGAAATCATACATTGATTTGAATATAATGACATTAAAAAAAGGTACTTATGCTCACTACAGTCTGACTGACACATCTCAACATTTTGGCTTGCAATAGATCAAATTAGTACTTTACGACTGCGTGACAGTAAATCCCAAGAAACGACTTTGTTGTATGATGCCATAAGGAGCGCCACGCAAACCAGTTTTCACATGCTCAATCTGTGCTACAATTACACTAGCATTTGACAGTGATTACGGGAGCAAGTTTGTGTACTGAGTGACATTATGCACTGTGGCGGATGGTTAATACTCCTTCACCCTGCCATTTATTTCAGTGGCAAGGAAGGCTTTCATAAAGCCTCGGCAAAGCAGCGACAATGAGAGGAGAGTTTAGAGGAGATTTTGGAGACTGACACGCTGAAATGCAGGGTGAGTCACTGACAGAAAAACCAGAAGAGATCATTTAAACTGCAACGGAACAACTGTCCAGTGTGGCCTCACGTGCTGTAACTATATCTGAATCTGCTGTATTTCTGCAGCCGCAGGTAAAAGCAGCAGAATTGCAAAGTACAGCGTGAACATTGTTATTCATCCATTAGGCCCTGGTAGAACAGCTAGGTGCTGCGGTGCATATAGGTCGCTACACGATACCATCTAAAGCAAATTAATAAGCACATTATGGCCCTCTATTAAAACGCACTCACTGTGTGCGTGCATATTAGTGTGCACGTGTGTGCAGGCCTGTGCGCACATGCATGTAATCCCTCATAAATGGAAACGGTGATTATGCGTTACTGACAAGAGGCATTGGTTATGCTAGACAAGACAAGTGTGTGTGTGTGTGTCTCCGTGTGTACACACTTGGCATTCATTAAGTCGAAACAAAACAAGCGGCAGCAGCTGAGTGTGTGTCTTGGCTGAGACAACAGAGAGAACAGATTCAAAGAGAGCCAAAAGTGGGATTCAGTAAAAAAAGGAGGGTAAAAAAAAGAAAAAGGGGAAAAAAAAGAGTGAGAGAACACTAAAATTAAGCTTAGATGTCGGTCTAACATAGATACTCAACACACACAGCGCCCGAACTTTTGCCTTAAAAGTTTGCATTTGCTTTCACACACAGCTGAACTACTTGCTAAAAGTCAGATTAAACAAAGTAAACCATTTTCAATAAATCTTGAATCATGTGATCAAATATGCTGGAAAGTTTTAAACATTTACAGTTTGCCCAAATAAAACCAGGTTAATGTTTATCAAAATTCAGCAATGGATTTCCTACCCACACACGCCACTGTATACAAAACCAAAAATGTTCACGTCATTTAAAAGTAAACCACACTGGAATCCGGTTTTGACTGTGAACCATGAGAGTGGCAGCACAAAATTCAAACAGAAGACTTGTGAATGATTTACTCATTTCACTTAGGACTGAATCAGATTCATTGGATGATGACTAACTGCGGTAATTATTTGAGGGGACGCTCCTGCAACACACACACACACACACACACACACACACACACACACACACACACAAAATCTTCATATGAAACTACAGCCTCTTTGTTATTGACAGGTAAATGCACGTCAAGCCATTTTAATCAACCCAAGTCAAATATGGGAGAGGAACAGAGGAGCAGGAAAACAACTAGGTCAGTAAACCGTGGCATTAAAGAGACTGCACTGGGTTGTGAATCTAAGAGTGTGTGCGCGCCTCGACTCAAACTTGGCAAGGGAGTCCCATTTGGAGAATATGGTCAAGCTTGTAAGACAGGGCTACAATAAGCTGGCATGTTTGAGGGGATGTCCTGCCAGTCTACCCACCAATCTCAGGAGCATGGGAAGGCAAACACAGAGCTGATCTCAAAGACTTCTAAAGAGCGCTGCTTCCTGCCAAAAATTACTCGCACCTGTCCTTCTGTCTCTGCCCCTCTTCCTATCGCTCTCTCTTCGTGGCTCCACCCAGCCTCTCTTCGTCTACACTCGATCCCTTCATCCTCGATCCACAAACTTTTCCTTCACGCAGAATTGGAAGGCGCTACGCCATCGCTCCTCCCTTCTGTTTTGGCCAGTGCCAGGTGTAAAAAGCTCCTGGCATCGTCACAGTTAGGCCTGTTTAGGAACAGTGCAGGGGCGCCCACTGCCAGGGCACTGGAGTCATCCTTCAAGCATAAAGCGCACACACAAAATAAGCTTTTTAAGAGGGCATTAGGCACTGCCAAGTACTGGCTAGGCTTGTGTTTCATTAGCATCAGATAGAGAGTCTTTCTTCATTCAGCCCCACTGTGTGTATGTGTGTGTGGTGAACTAATGAAAACCACAGAGCAGGCTGGCCTCTAACTGAACTCCACTCAACACAGAGCACTAGAGGCCACCAGAGCAAGAGAAAATGAAAATGTGAGCTCATCTTTATTATAATTTACTCCTTCAGTGCTTTTCTTCCTTACAGAGATGAGCATTTATGCTTTACCATCTATTTAAGCCACATGATCCTTTGGTTATTGCCTGGTCAGGCAGCCCACACTGCAATTGTGACTGTACAAATAAACAAAGTTGCTGTGTCTGACTTTAAGATCGACTGTACAAGCAGTCAGAAACCGCAGAACTTCACCGAGGCTGAAAACTCCCTTCAGAGCCTGTGAATGTGTATGCAGTCCTTGGATCCAGAAGGATATCTGGATCCATATTAGGATGATCTTTTCTTGAGGATATCAAAACCAAGTCTCATTTTTTTTCATATTTCAATTTGACATCTATTTCTGAAAAAAACATTTTCCCTATCTTGCAAAACCTTCCAAAAAATATACCCAATAATAGATCTGGATCATCTCCAAACACTATTCAGTTCCAAGCCAAGCCTCATTTCTGGTAAAATGTCCAAACAAAAAGAATCATTGAACTGATGAAGTGAGAAAGAAAGGAAAAAAAAAGGGGGGAAACATTCCCTTCTTTCTTTTATACTTTTATCTTGTATAAGTTGGCCCAGAGGCCACCTGCTTCAAATCCAGGTAGATGAAAGCTCGTAATAACCAAAGTGAGATTTTGAGGTTACAGTATCGAATGACAGCTAGGAGGACTTGGGCAGGTGCTTGACGCGCGGTGAATGGAGCCTGTATGGGCTGCTCATTACAGAAGGACATCTGCTGCTCTCCGGCCCCCAGACTCCGCCTCCAGCTTTACACTGACGCTTGGATGTCGTGTCAATGCGTGCGAGAGACCAGAGGCAGAACAAAACCACACACACACACACACACGCTTGCACAACAGGAGGAGGCATGTGCTCTTACTCACATTCACACCTGCTACCGACAGTGGCTGTCAGCTTGAGAATAAAAGTATAAATTTGAGAAGAAAAAAAAAAAAAAAAAAAAAAAAAGGTTTATGGCTGCTGCTTTTGGACACAGAAATGTAAGAAGGAGGAATGCATGATGTTATCTGTGTGTGGATGGGTTGCTGAGGTACACACACAACAGATAATATGAAATCTGCTTAACACTCTGTATCGTTTACTTCATTGTAATCTTATTTCAGCTGAAAATTTCAAGCCTTTTTTTCTTTTCATGCTGAACGCATTAAAAGCATCACATTTAAACATCATTATATCACCACCCCCAACCCCCGCTCAAGAATATTTGCCTTTTTTGTTTTTTAAACCAATCTCTCTGAAAATGACTGTTGTTTCACAGACTTAATCATTTTCAATAATTCACGCATTACATAAACGCCTTCATAAAAAAATAACGCTGGATGAAAATTAACAGCTTTTTTTGTACTCAATTCCAATTTTTAAACGATTCATTCGGAAATGCATGGAAACATTGTTTTAAGTGGCTAATTATAAGTGACTGAAACTGTGTTTGCATTAGGAGATTTAAAGGGGGGGAGGGGGCTCATTAGGAGACCTAAGCGCTATTTAAAGGCTCATACTATTTACGCGACTGTCACAGAACTCAGAGGCAACTTGCTCCTCTCTAAACATTTCACCGCACACATTTGGGAGAGAAGAGGGGAGAAGCCAAGTCAGAGGGGGGAAAAAAGCATGACAAAGTGTGTGTGTGCAGCAAGTTCATAAATCAGCGCAATGAACAATGTTGCAGTGAAACATTTTGGAGCCGATTTTTGCCGGGGATGTTGTAACGGGGGTATTACTGGGGGGGGGTGGCATGGGGAGACAGATCGAATAAATTACGGAAAGAAAGAGCAGATGAGAGAAAGGGGAAGACGAAGCATGTGTCTCAAAAACAATGAAGAGAACCCGAAAGCAGCTGGAGTCATGTGGCAACCTATGAAACCTCAGAGCTCAGGAAAGTCATCGCAACTCTGCTGCACTTACAATTTATACCAAGTGTGCACAGCAAGCTCTCAACTTCTCACAGTATTCTTTGTGCATGCTCTCATTTAACACCCAAACATTCTGCAAAGCTCTTTATAACCCAGTGACACAGAAACATTTCTCACACACACACACACACACACACACACACACACACACACACACACACACACACACACACACACACACACAGTCTCACCTCTTTTTCGCAGGACTGTCCTCGCAGTACTCGCTGCTTCCATTCAGGCCCTGACGGCGCAACGACCCGTCTTCTTTGTGGCTGCCCTTTGACCCCGAGCCGTTGAGCTGCCCATTGGCGAGGGAACCTGGAAAAAAAGAAAATGGTTACAGCCTGGCCAGCGTACGTTTCCAGCTTTCTGCCGCCACTCATACAAAACGCTTCTTTGTCAATTAACCATTAGACCAGAGAATCAATACTGAATATCTAGATACATCTCGAGCCTCTGGGGAATAAACGAAAGTTTATATATGACAGTGTTAAAACAGCCTTTTTTGATATCATCATTAATTACGGTAGTTCTGCTTCATCTGAGAGTGTAGGGCACAGAAAAAGAAATGGCGAAAGAGGGATGAACACAAAGAGAGCACAAATTAGTTAAACATCTCAAATGCACAAGTACACCTGAGCCAGACATACCTGTATTCACTGGTAGAGGTTGTTGCAACATTTAAATTTTTTTTTTTGCATATACTTACATATGGGCCTTCACACCTCATAATGCCACAGCTTTTTGCAGCATCATGGGGTAGTTTTGAAGAGGATCCGAAGAAGTTAAACCCTACGACACTTGTAGTATAAAGAACAACTTTACTGCTTGCCTGACACGTATGTTGCGTGATGGTCCTTCATCAGGGTCATAACGCAACATATTACAGACAAGGATGAGTATAGGGTCGGAAAATACAACAAAGCCCCCCCCAACAAGTCACATATATCCACATACACATCTGCCACTGAGGCAGCAACTGGGTTGGGCTGATCATGTGGTTTGGAGTCAACCGTTGCCCCTGGCAATAGGGAGAAACCAGTGGGAAATTTGGGGTGGTACCTTATATAGCCATAAGCTGGAGAAAGTACAACTGCGTGATGGTGTTTGAGTTTGCCCCAAATTCAAAGGATCTGAACTGAAAGAAAACTTTTAGATGATGCAGGAAAATGAAAAAACCTATGCAAAATATAAGGTGATTAATAAAGGGCAGATCATATAAAACCATAAAAAGAAAAAAAATTGAAATCTCTGTTCTGCTATAGAGCCACCAGTAATTGCCCCCTGGCCAGCTTAGGATAGAAAGGTACTGAATCTCCTTCATACTGACATTTCCCCACGAGCAGCTGTTGTTGTCTTTGACTTACAATATGTGACGCTTGCCCTCTGACAAAGAATTTTTATGAACCACCTAAAGGCATTCGCAGAAATGGCTACTGCTGGGCTTGACATTCTCCCTGAGCCCAATTGACAGAGCCCTAATTAAATATTTAGCAAGCAACTCGCACAAAACAAAATAAGCCTCCCAGACAGATTCTTAAATCAAAAGCAACAACAGGCACCAAGAATTCAAATTAGGTCAAATGTAGGAGTCGAAGTCAACGGTAATTAAGGCAGACAACCAAATTAAAAAGATATCAACAAGACTTGGTTTCAGCGTACGCGGCTCTTGTAGTTGTTGGAAGGTGTACGCAGGGGCTTGTCCGATTTAACAACAGGGCGTGAGTGGGCTTGCTTATCAGGGAGGCAATTGGACAAGTTTAAAGCTTTTCGGGGTCATTACAAAACAGGACAGCGCTGCCAAGGAGACCAATCGACTGGAGACAGAGGGGCAGTAACACGTTTAAAAATGTACTTCCCTTGCCAACTCAAGTGTCACTTTGCTGAGCGGAACGTTGAAGATTTATATCAGTGAGTAAAACAACACTGCAAACATTTGACACTGGGGATAATTCATCAGATTTTTACCTCTTTTGACCTGTTTTGACAAGCATTTGTGCCTGACTGGACTTTTGGTATGGCAGGCTGCTGAATTATTCACATTCATTTTGAAAAGAGCAACGGTGACTCACTAAACACTCACATCTCACAGGGGTTTGTTTAACAAGAAACTTCATAAGCCATCAGAAACTCTTTCATTCACTAAAAGAACACCTCCCCACTGGTCTATCACTCTCTCTCTCTTTCGCTGAGTAACTCTTAGTTTTCTCGTGACACGCGGCCAAATTCCTTTTTGACTGATGCTTCTGAAAACCCTGCTTCACAAACTCCTAATAGTGGGCGTCAAAAAGGAAAACAAATTATTACGATTACCGCAGAGGAGCACGGGTTAGAATAAGTGGCAACTTGAATGATATCCTGCTAGCAAAGACAACTGCTGCCGAACAAGCCCGGGCGTCGTGTCATCTGAGAACGATCGGACGGGAAGCGGGGTGGCGAGATCAAATGATAATGAAGGAGACAGGATGAAGTTGAGTGATTGTAGAGCAGGTTAAAAAAGCAGGTTTTCAAACATATGATTTAACTGAGATTTATAAAAGTGCTCTGGGCTGAATGAACACACACACACACACACACAGTGACACTTTCTCATTACTGCATAAACAACCGGGCTGTTGGGGTTTGCTCACACACGCAAGGCAGGTCAGCACCTGACTGCGGAGATACAGTCATCAGATGTATCTTTGCGCTCGTAAAGTTAACAAAGACCGCCGCGATGAGTAAGGCCATCGCACTGCTGGCAACGCTTTATACGTTGGTGCTGGAGAGCCTCTAAGTCTATAGGCCTGGGGTGAATCACTGCCTCACAATGTCTTGGCTGGCACGAAAGGCTTACATTCGTACTCTTTTAATGAATCAACTCCTTTGAAGTCCCCTTTCAGTAAAAGTACTATTTTATGAAACGGGGATTAAAACATCATGTTAATTCAATCAAATATTGGAATATATTCTAAATATTCAATTGAATTAAAACATCTTTCAGAGCTTAATATGCTGGCATGAAAAATGGTAATTAGAATTGGGGGGGTCATATAAACCGATATGAAAATGGACAAGAGACTCATTAGAACTTCTGGACAGGGGAACTCACACCAGAGCAAACACAGAAATAGCTCATTAACTTTAATTGTGCTCTGAAAATGACTGACGCGTGATGTCCCCACAGAACGCAAACAAATAGGCAGAGGCACATTTCACCAGCCCCACCGCCCCTCCAGCTTTCCATCGCTTTCCCCCCACGTTGCCGCTGCCATACCCCATTCCTCCAAAGAGTTGTTCAACATATGCTGGTTGCACATGAGTGCCCATCTGAGGGGCAGAACGGAGCATCTTGGGGGAGAGAAAAAAAAAAGAAAAAAGAAAAGAAAAGAAGGCCGGGGATGGGCAAGCGTGGTAGAAAGGCAGGAAAGGGGGGGGGGTCCTAAACTCTCGAGGACCATGCCAGTGGGGCATTCCAATAGCTGGTCCTATGGGGGAAGAGGTGGGGTCTAATCAGATTTTAGGCATGCTTAACTAAGCCCATCGGATGGGCCGCGTGGCGCTCACACCTCGACGTCTCGAGAGGACGGGAGGTAGCGAATGGTGGTTTGTGGGGCTGAGAGGAGAGCGCGAGCTGCAGTAATAAGTACAGCTATAACTACATTCATGCCATGGGAAAATTACAAAAAAAGAAAGAGACAATCAGGTGCAGAATGTGTCCTTGCAACAAAGGATACATGAACACGAGCTTCATGTGCAAAATCAAAGAAATGGTATCAGACAGAGAATCCAATAAAGACCTTAAATACAGCTATGAAAAGAAAAAAAATGGGTTAGCAGACATATGGAAGTAATTTGTCTGGTGACTTCCTAAAATTCCATATTATGCTGTTTATTCAAGTAGCCCTCCGTGCCTGTATACAATTAAAGTGTGAGATAAAGTAAAACAAAAAGATGGGCAGCTTTATTCCAGGAAAACTCCTTGTATTATCCATTCCCAGACTCTTTCTTTGAGAGTAGAAGCACATACCAAAACTTACTGCCTGGCAATAGGATTTGAAATAGCCCCAAATATAGTGCTCTTCCTTCTAAAATTGGACCTCATAGCGCAGCTTGACACTTGACCACAAGCCAGAACAAAAAGCTCGCAACTATGTGCATTTCTGTAACGCAGCATCTGCTTTTGTGCCGTTCAAGGCTATAACTGAAGCATCAAAGGCAAAGAATGGACGCTATCATGGCTCGAACTGTTGTGGGAAAGCGAGCATGAGAGGGCCGAGTAGACACAATCTCTCAGCCTCGCTTGATATCCAAACACGTCTTCTTCCAGTTACCGTGATTTTCTTTTATCACCACCTCCCTGTCTGTGCTGGTATACCTTCATCTGTCGTCCTCTGTCCGGCATCTTATCACCAGAGAGAGAATAGAGGTCCCACACAGTGCTTCAAGCTGCCACGGGCTGCCACTCTGGCCGTGCAAGCGGGTGGCGACACGGGAAATGCAGACAGACAGCAGAGAGACAGCAAACTGAGAGCTGAGGGAAAGGCCATGATGTGCATTAAAACGGGTAGGAACAACAAGTCTTGAGACTGGCAGCCAGACGAGAAAGGGGAAAAAAAAAAGAAACTAGAGAGAGAGAGAGGGGGGACAGTCAGAGAAATGGGCAAACAGGGAGCCCTCTCTTCAGCGCCTCCTGGAATTTGGCCAGCAGCCAGTTCCTCCATCAATAGCACTCAGGGAAATGGAGAGGGAGGAAAGGAAAGGGTGGGTGTAAGCAAGATAGCGAGGTAGGGACGTGGCTACAGAGAGATAGCTTTGACGAGTCAGAAGAAGAGGAGACTGGAGGGTGGCAAATGGCGGAAGAATGGGGCGGGGAAGGGGAAGAGGGTGAGAGGGCTAGGGTGACAGGTAGCGTAGATACTTGGGACAGAAGGGGCAGAGTACAGGAAGGACAAAATGGAAACGGGAGGTAGATGGCGAGAAAGACGGAGACAGATGAAAGAAGCTGTGGGAGAAAAAAGGGGGACTGTGGGCGTGGAGATACATAATCGAGGAGACAGGAGCTCGCGGAGAAGGCAGTAACCAGAGTCCTATTGATGTGTAATGGAAACCCTGCGTTGGAGGAGGGGGGTGGGGGAGCAAACGGAAGGACAAATGGATGGAGGGAAATAGGGAAAAGTAGGAAGGAAAAAAAAAAAGAGGAAGAATGTGGCTGCGATGCGTGGATTAATGAGCAGAAGCTGGGATGCAGAAGGGCATAATGCCATTTGATAAATAATGCAGGAAAGGAGGCACGAGAGGCAGGAAGTGTGATGGACACACAGACGGACGGCTGCCAGCTACCAAAAGGTAAAGTGGCTGGGGAGATGGCATGATTACTGGTTATGGACAGGGAGAAGGGCTGGGGTGGGCGGGGAGATAGACCGACACGCGCGGCTGATTGACAGGCCGCCACACCTCCCTCTAAAATAGATAGCCGCTGCTGCCACACAGTGACGGAGGAGGGAGGAGAGAGGAAAGGGAGAGGGGATGGAGAGATGCCCAAAGTAGGGGCAAAAAGCTGCTTTAGAAGCTTGGCTTGATGACGACCAGATGCCACGCTTTCAATCAGATCTGAAATAACATGAATTCAATCGTCCATTGACAAAAACACTCTGAAAAGCTTGATTTTTTTTCAGCGTTCTGTCATTGGGATTAAAAACAAAATGCCAGTCCAAGAAAATGGACTGTTTGTCATTTTCCGCTTAAATAATCACAGTTTTACAAATTTCGCTCTTTACATTTTTTGTCAATTAAGTAAATAAGCAAGCAATTTCCTGCCTTGCATCATTTCATCAATGCCCTATCCAAAATGGCTGATACTTCCACACAGACGACGACGCCTGCATGAGGCTGAAAAGTGCGGCACATGTCTGGCCCCAAAATATGCCCAGTCTCTCTAACCCGCAGTCCTCTAAAACAGCAGGGGCTGCCCATTCAGGATGTAGTGCATGCTGAGTGTGATCCTCCAAAATGGCTGACAGTTTCACCACAATGTCTGTGTGAGAGAGGAAACTGTGCCGCTCGCACTGCCTCCAAAGCCTCGCTAACCCACGGTGCTCTAAAACAGCAGGTCCCGTCTATTCAGCCCCACTCCCTTTTGTGTCAGCGCGGGCTGCTGTCGTTACCCCCGGTGCGACAGGCTGCCAACGCTTTCTAATGAGTCATTTTTATTCAGGCGATAAGGTCAGCTACCCGCGGCGGCTTAAAAGGCCCTGAGGAGCTCTGGAGTGGCAGCTATGAGATGCCAGACAGACGCATGGAGATGTACTGGCACACAAGGAGGGGAGGGAGGGGTGGCACTCAGAACCACTACGGACAGAAACACTAAAGGATTTTTTTTTTTTAATCTGTGTTTAATAAAGGAAACATGGCAAAAATAAGAAACGAGGAAAAGGAATAAGCTACATTTCAAAAGAGGCTCCCACCTCCCCGTTTATGCCCGTCTCTCTTTCTGCCGAGCTGGATAGCTGGAAGACTGGGCGTGAACTTTCAGAGGCTCTTTTTTCCTCCTGGTTCCTTTCTTTCCACGTCTGGGTTGTGTTAATGTCAACTGAGAATAGCTTCTGAGGCACGTGTGAAGTTCAAATCTCCGCTGTTGGCTGGCTATGGGCTTTTTGTGTGTGTGTGTGTGTGTGTGTGTGTGTGTGTGTGTGTGTGTGTGTGTGTGTGAGAGAGAGTGTGTGAGTGTATGTGTGCGTGTAGGAACACCAGTGTCAAACAAAGACATGGTGGCAGCTTGGTTCAAAACAAGCTGTTCATCCCCCCTGTGCACTCACTCTTCTCCTGTTGTTTCAGCCTCTCTTTTTTTAAAAACACACAAATTCCCTCAACTGTTTCTGGAGCAGGCTTCGACCATGGGATTGGATTTCTGTCTTTAGTAAGTAATTTCGGGTATTAGCTCAAGTTAAGGCTTCTGATAGGCTCGTGTTTTAATGAGCCCTGACCCCAGGATGGGTGTAAATGTGTAAAGCTGTGGGGTGGAGGTGGAATTAGCAACACCTATACACGTGTTTTCTTGTGTGTGGCACTGCTGGAGACCTCATCTGTGTCCCTCTGTTTGATGCACAAACAACTTTTTTAGAAACGAGAGGGAAATGTTTTCAGTTTTGAGGACGTGACACCGGCCCAAAAGACGGCTCAGTGACCAGAAACAAAAAAAAACTAGCAACTCTGACATTTCCCCCCTCAAAACATGACTGCAGCCATTCTTTGCCTCCGACTCTGTCACAACAGCGTGACAGTTTTCAGCTTCTCACACCTTCTGCAGTTTCTTTTTACTGTGGCAAGCTGTTAACAGCACACTAATTGGTGTAATTTGTTTTTCTCTCTTTGCAAAGTCATCATCTACATAAAGAGCACAAACGGGACTTTTCCACTAGAAGAACCATTATCCTTGAGTAGGAACCTTGGAGGAACTTTGTGTGTTTCTACTAAAAACACCCCTGCTCTCGCACTCGTACCTTCTAAAGGTTTAGGGATCTTCTATCTTATTACCACTGTTTTTGCATGACTACCTAATGGACTGGAGCAGAGCAGTTTCAGCAAACCCAAGTACTTGAATTTTCGGATTTAAGTAATTTCTCTGGCCCTTTATTTAGACCCTTGTCCCTGCAGTAGAAACACAAGAAGTCCCTCCAAAGGTTTTAACCTACAGGGAAAGATCATCAGTTCTCCAAGAGTTCTCAATTCTATTAACAAAACAGCCAGTCCTGTATGCTTAAGGGTTAATCTGTAGTATACAGCAAACTTGCATATGTATAATCACTTACTGAATGCTGCTGATGTGAACAAATAGGCCGGTTTACTTTATTTCACACTTTAACGCTGATTAATTCAGCAAAGTATTACTGCTGTACAGTACACACCTACACATCTACTCAATCTGCTCTTTTGTAGCACCCAACCCAGGGACAAAAACAAAAGAAAACGTTAGTGCAAAGATGAGCTATGCACCATTGCATTTATCTCCTTAATGCTCTCCTTAGAGCATTAAGGAGGTGGACTTAAACCCACCATTAGAGTTTGTGGTTCCATCCCCATCCAGCTGCCGTTTCTGTGCAGTCCTAAACTCCTTTAGGGAGAGGTAAAGCACCTTTCGCATAACCCGCTCCTCCGACCACGGGATCCCATCACTGTCATCCTGTGAAGATATCAAGAGGGTGAAAGTGGATTAGTGTAAGCCCTCATCGCAGAGAAAAACCACAAGCAATGTGCATTTCTCCATTTTCTGTAACCATTAACTCTGTTTCTGTTCACATCATGTTTTGGAAAGAAAAAAAAAAAAAACACTTGGCAGACAAGAACATGAAAAGCACATAATAAAAGACAGTATTTGTAAGTTGGACAGCTGTTTATGCCGGGCCATTTCCTTTGTTTCTTTTTGCAAGGCAACAGAACTTCCAAAGTAGTGTGGCGTTAGGTCAAGGTCAGGAAATGCTCACAGGCCAGCCAGGCTTAGATTTGCCTCAAAACAAAAGAAAGCTTAAACTAACTTCAACAAAGTCTGTAAATTTTCACATTTTTGCGAAGAGATACCCACATAATTACTCAGCACTTTCAATGTAGCATTAAAACTCCAAAAATAGCCTAGAATGAAGGAATTTCTTACAGGAAAAAAAAAGATTTTTTTAGCTAAACTATGAACAAGCTATTAAAATTAGAGAATGAAAACTGTGGACCGCAGTAATTTTAAATTATTTTATGAATAGTTAACACAGAAATAAGGAATGCATAATTATTAAAACAGATGGTCAAAACAGAACAAAACGATTAGCTTGATTAAAGTACTTGTAAAAGTTAAAATTTTTAGCTAACACTGTGGATAAACAAATGAATGTATTAGCAAGACACAGTGGATATTTCTAATAATATTAGCGAAAATTATGAAAGCTAAAAGTATGGCCTGAGCCAGCAATGTAACAATGACCTAACAGAGTGGAGAAACAGTTAAAGCTGTTAGCTTACAATACAAACTAAATGTAGCTAGAATGTAGAAGAACATCAGATAAATAATCCGAGTTTTGGATGACGGCTGTGCTAATGTGTGAGCAGTTATGATAGATTTAGTAAAGAGAGGAAAAAAAACAAATAAAAAGGTCCGAGTAGAATGGGGACTCCCTTCCATATTGTTCTTATTGCATCCTTCCCGAACATTTCTCACTACATAGTGACATTAGCATGACACAATATTAGCATAACATAGCATTAGCTTAGACACAGGGCAACACATTAGCATAACAATACATTAAGGGGTCGCATTTTCCCCACAACGCCGTGAGCGGAGAGCATTAAAGCGATGAATAGGTAGGAAGCAAATGAAAAAGGCATCATGGGACTGCGAGTTTATGTGTTGCTAATCTCTCCCAGTGAGAACGAGACAAAAGATGTTATTGTCAAAAGAGGTCACCAGGAGTCATACATGCACACGCACGCACAACACATCCTTCTCCGAGACATGACCCATTCAGACTCGGTCTAGGCAACAAACACAAGATGGTCGAATGTGCAGCACATAGAGGGAAAGTTATTGGAAACACTCATTGCTCGCACTGAGAGTTTTAACGGCTTATTGGAAAAAAATATTCCAGCCCAAAGAGCATTCTTAAAAGGGTCTTTAGTGAGTGTCCAACAGCAATCACCATACTTCTTTCCTCCCTTGCTGCTTACACTCATTGCTCTGACAGCTGTGTTTGATGTCGAACAACGCTAATGACTAAAGGAAATGAGATTAGGACATGCGCAACAACAAAGAGGTATTAATAAATAATGGAAGCTGGAAATAGCTTTTCTCTACTCGAGTCATGGGGCGAGTGGTTTTCAGCTGTTAAGTCTCAGAAAAGAAAACATTTGCTGCTTTTATGTAACCGAAAAAAAACCTAATGTATGCTAATTATCTGAATTAAAAGCACATTTCAGGTCCTGTCGACCCATCTCAGCAAGCACATTTCCTTCTGTCTGAGTCAAATGTAAAGAGGCAGACCTGTGTGGGAGCACACTGTTTGTTCATCCAGTTGACTCAGACCACTGGAGCTGGCTCTGCTAAGTGGCTGGCGGACACTGCAGTGGCATCATTGTTGGCTGGGTGCATTATTTTAAAAATAAATAAATAAAATTCCACATCAAACAAACAAAAAAAAAATATATAATAACAATCATATCAAACTGTTTTACTGCTGCTGATAACAAGATAACAACGATAGAATTTGTTTTAATAGAATACTAAAAGATAAATAAAAAGCCCCAAAAAGGAAAGAAAAAACAGAAGCAGAGGAGTAAAGATGACGAGCTGTGGGAACACAAACTGTACTTCTGTGTGCGTGGAAGATGGAGAGCGATGTAATCTTATCCTACTGGTATGGATTCTCCCACAGGCGAGTGAATAAGCCCGTTGTTTCCGACTCCTGGGGTCGGAAATGTTCTCTACACACACAATCAAACATGCAACTAAGATATGATAGGAAGGAGCAGAAAATAGTGTGAAAGTGGTGGGCTGCCTTTGCACAACTTTATTTAAAAAGGAAAAAGAAATAAGCCAGCACAGTACAAATTTTGGATTACAGGCCAGATGCCAACTTCAGTGATATGGTGTCTAATTTAAATCTTATTAAAAGGTCGCAGAGATATCTTGAGTGTTCTCTGTTGATGTGACTGTAACACTGACAAAACTGAAGATTCTCTTTGTTGTTTCCATCTCTTTGGTGGATAAAAATAAGCTCCCGCCTTTGTTTTGATTTCCCAGGTCTGCCCGGGGACCCTTCGGGGAAAGGCCTCAAGAGCTGGCGAGGGGAAAGGTGGGCAAAATATTAAAAGCTGAGTGTCTGCACATGATGGAGCTGATGGGTGACAGCCATGTCTGCCTTTATACAACACACACGCTCGCACGTGCACACACACACGCAAGCAGACCTCCCAGTGCACTGATGCTTCGCAGCCTCTGACAGAGGGTGATAGGGTATTTTTTAGGGGTGTAACGTGCAGTCACTCATTACACTGTCACACATGACCACACGCACACACACACACACTAGAGAGACAGATAGTGGGAAGTATTCAATTATGCCATTTTCTCCTGTAGTTAATGTCATCTAATCCATTCACTGTGTGTGCATGCGAGTGTGTCTGTGTGTGCATGTGTGCAAAAGCCTGCCAGGTAAGCACCAATTACCTAGACAGCTCACTAGCACTCTTTCCCTCCATGGTGTGGCAGAAGGCCAAATGTACACACACACACACACACACACACACACACACACACACACACACACACACACACACACACACACACACACAGAGCACTGACAGTATATCTCAGGGTTACAAATGCTCTCATATACAGATTCTATGGCTCAACACACACACAAAAACACCAGACACAGCTGCATCGGGAGAAAAAAATGACCTTAAAGTTCATCTGTATTTCTTTTTCTCTCTGTTTCTCTGTGGTTTCCTCACAGTAGTTGGCAGATTGCCACAGATATTTCCTGCACTGTGTACACATGCGAGACTGGGGAAAAAAAAAAAAAAAAAATGCAGGGAAGAAATGCTGACCGACTTTTCACCGAGGGGAGAAACGAAAAGTAAAAAGTGACGGTTAAAGCTGTGCTCTGCCGCAACTGCTCTAACCTAAAACTTCCCAATACTTGCTCATAGCTGCACGAGATCAATTAAACAAGTTTCCACAGCCATTTTCTGACCCAAGACAAAATGGGCCTTCTGATCAGAAGAACCTGCCCCTGCATGTGTGTTTGGCAAAATGTTGGTCAGCATTACAAAAACCCTCCATAACCATATACATCGTGTTACCAGAGGACAAGCTTAGCATGAGAGAAGAAGAGAAACATCTACTCAAACAACCAAAACGTGCTGCACCTCACTTTCCCTGACAAACACAGCACACCGTGCGCGTGCGCGTATGTGTGCGCCTGCGCTTGTGAGGCACTGCCAGAACTCTTCAGAGACCGCTTCTACACAGAGCTACCTGGCAGTGACACACACATCTACCCTACAACTAGCTCCCACCAGGCTAGTGGAATTCCACTAATGAGCGCAGGGACCTTTTCGGTGCACACAGTGCGTATGTATAACCAAGTGATGCCTCGGGATAATTGTGCGCCTACTGTCACAGAGCAACCCCACCCCCAACTCTTTTGTAATACACAGGTAAGCCATCCTACAAAACACACACAGACACACATAAATGCAGGCGGATAGGTTTAAAGCATCCATAGAGATAATGCGCTTGAAAAAGTGTGTCATATAAGATCATTACATCTCTTATGTCCTGTGATGTTGCTCTCAATTTAAGTATGAAGTACAGCTCTAAAAGGAAAGAAAAAACAGCTTAACTACTGGGCTTCTTAAAATACTTTTTCTGCTCCATTTCCTGACATTATCCTGGAGCTGGCTTAAACGGCTCAAAGTATAACTGGAGCCCATCTTAAAGGTGGGCAGCAGTAGCCAGGCAAAACTAGAGTTTTGCCAACAACCGAATAATCCCGGTCAACACAGGTGCATAAACAGAACTGAGCAAATGTTTAAAAGCAGGTCTTGCACTGTGCCAGGCATAAGCCCTCAAGAGTCTGCGCAGGATTACATCCATCACTGCATCAGCACCAGCTCATTAGCCGGATAAAAAGTGGCGCCGGTTCCACTTCATAAGTCCAGCCCCCGTTCAAAAGCTCCTCTCTGCAAAGCAGGCAAATCCAATAACCCAGAATGGAGACTGAACACATGTTCTAAATGTGGTATAAGACACCAGGGTAGGGGCAGAGAGTTGGAGACGAGGATGGGGTTCTGAATCTTCTGGGCGTCCACTCAAAAAGTTGGGAGAAAAAAAAAAAAAAAATCTGACTTGAGCATTCAGTGGGAATAAACGGTGACAATACAGATCTCCTCAGAGACCATATTTAACTCCCATATTAAAATATCACACGCAAACAATGGATTCATTTCGCACAACAAAAGCATGTTGAACACCAGCCCAATCTGATTTCATTACCAGTATAAAAATACCCCAGTGCCAAAAACTCAAAGCTGTACTTTGCCAGTATTTTGTTAAGTACTTTTTTTTAGAAGTGTGTGTGTGTGAGAAATTACTTATTACAGCATGAAGCAAAATACGCACACACACAGAAGCTGCCTTTAACACAGAGACTCACAGTTTATCCCTGGTGCTGCAACACAAGAGATGATTAAACCCAATACGTGCTTTCTCTTTTCATCATCAAGATGATATACAACTCATGAATAAGTAAAACACAAGAGAGCTACATGTAAGCGACACCACTACTGAATGAACACAACTCATTAGCATTTCAATCTACCGCACGTATAAATCCGCGCTCTTGCGTGTGCATACGTTACTGTGCAAGTGTGGGTGTGCGTGCATGCGTACAAGCTAGCGGTTCTATAAATAGCTCTATGCTGCTGCCGACTGTGCGGATGTCACAGCAGAGGAATGTGGGCCATGCGCAAGCTGCGATCCGCTCTACAAAACTGGCCCAAAAAAATCTGTTATTCTAACACATTTCCTGTTGGAGCACGGACGGAGCAATAGCAGGACAGATAGATGGAGGAGAAATGTTATTTTAGCAGAGCCTGGGATTTTGTTTTCCAGTAGTCAGGGACGGTCCCTACACCACTACTACCCATCTCTTTTCCTTTCTGCACATGTTGAGCTTTCTTACCACCAACACATGGTCCCCAGATGACTGCAAGGACTCGACTGCTGAGGGTTCACAAGCAGTGCAGATGACGTTGATAACAATTATTTAATTCCCAAATACATGACTGGGGCCTCTCTCGCACTCATGACCAAGCGTTTCTGGATCTGAAACATTTAGCCCATTAAAAAGACAAAAACCAGCGACAGTGATTCATTTAAAAAGAAAATAAGGTAAAACCAGAAAACTTATTTTGCCTTTCTGAAGCTTATTTCCAACTTCTAGTGTAAACAGTGGCAGCTGTTCCCTAAAAATCCCACTTGTCCTCATCCTACATCAGCAAGATCGACTAAAAGCAGGCCAGCTTCCTTAAGCATGAAGCACGTGTTTGCGTCGAAAATTTACATTCCGATCCTAACTACATCCTGGTCCCCACTTCCCTTACAGCTTCAAGTACACCGGATGCTTAGCTCAGCTTGGACCTCAGAGAATAGCCGAATGGAACAAGGTTTCGGGGGTTGCCTGGGACAAGGGGCCCTATATAATCGCCTCATTATACCACAAGCTCACTGCAATGGAATGTGTGTCTGTGTGCACACACACACGCACATCTGTACAGCCAAAGGGGCCTTCCCTCTTCCCTTTAAACTAGTCATGCTGGGATAGCCCCAGCAGTTTCAGAGTATTTCCATCTGCAGGATAAGAGAGAGGAAACGAATGCACAAAGACTACAAGATGCCTCCTGTGATAACGTAAAGACTTCAAAATCGTGTCTTCCCGTGGGCAGAAATGCTGTTGAACGTCACTTTGTCGACATTCAGCAGATCAACGTTTCTCCACGAGAACAAAATGCCTTCCGTCTGGTCACGACGGCCGCTCGTGCTGAGCCGGGCTCGGTATGAGACGCGCGCCAACCTCCTGCGTCTCCCCGCTGTCAATCATATCAGCTGTCTGCATTTCCACATTCACGCACGCACCGTCTGAATCTGAGCGCACGTAAGTGACAGACTGCCAGAGCTATTCAGCCCTGTCGAGCATTAAATGCTATCAGGCTGGTAAAAGTGGAGCACAGAGAGTGAGACAGACAGAGAGAGATGGAATGAGGGTGGGAGCTTTTAACACACACACACACACACACACACACACACACACACACACACACACACACCGAGCTTAATTTCACTGAAAGAAATAAATGTCACAGAGCTTTGAAGAGCCTGTATGTGTGTCTGTGTGCATCTCCATTAAGCCTGCTAAATAAAAATGTTGCTTCTCGTGGATGGTGGGCATTTAAGCTCGTTTCTGCATCTACTTCAGTCCCCATTAATATGCCAAAAAAGTACCTGTACTCCTACAAGGCATGTGCCAATGACCCTCAAACAGCCAGGAAAAAGAGAAGAAACAGCACATCATATTACATAAATTCCAGCAGCACCAGCTACATGAGCAGGTGAAGCCTCTTCTGAATTCTGATCTGTGCTGTTAGCCTAATTCTTCTATATCCTGGAACACCGACTCATGCTTTCTAACAGCATGTGGAAGGAGTTGAAGGTTTTCTACTTGGTGCACGTCACACCACACCGCACCGGAGGAGCATTAGCCTAAAAAAGAAAAAAGAAAAAACCTGCACTCAAAGCGACCCGTTTCCTGTTCTTTGACTGCCGCCAAGCTGAGACAGGACAGCGGAACTGCTGTTGAGGGAATTTTAAGTGTCTCATAAAGTGAAATGTTCAAGGAGCGGCGTGGTATCAACTTTGCAGTGGCTTCACAGCCTTGTTGCCATGGCTTTTAGGGCTCAGATGAGGAACATTCTTCATACTGTGAAGTTAGATTTGGCAGGCTGAGCCACGCTGAGCCACGTCTGGCCTTACAATAGGCCAAAACACAGGCCTCATGATAGGAATTGTGCATTAAGATATAATATTAAAAGAAAAAGAAAAAAAAAACACTGTGTGTGTGTGCGCGTGTATATATACACATCAGTGTGCAGACTTTCCCTCTTTGATCTGACAGACTGCACAACAAATGGCCCTCGTTTAATAATAATAACAGCCTCATTCAACACATTCACTCTCCAACTCTGTCACAATATCATTTTCACTTTGGCTGCATGCCGCTGACCAGAGGTTTAGCTCATTTCTGTACACCACGCGTGCACAAACACACACGCACGCTCTCCAACTGTGGTCACGTGCAGTAAGCTCTGATCAACGGCGCTACCCAACACGCTGCCATTCATCACGGCGGCTGCTACGTCGCCCTGCTGTTCTGCCAGGATCCCCGAAGAATCTGCTGCTGATCGCATCCAACAGAGCTCCATTTCAAACACACAGACATTAGGTACGACTTCTTATCAATGGCAACAGCTTACTTAATCAACTAAGGAAATGTGCTCTCAGTTTCCAATCAGAATGTGCGGCACTAGCTGCTGAGTACGTGATTATGAAAGCCATCGCATGCATTTATCATTCAAAATGTGGTAAGAAAGTGTCGTAAGATGTAAGATTGTATGAGGCCGCAATGCAAATGGATGGGTAGGGGATCAGGCAGTCAGAACAGGTCTTGGAAATTGCTGTAAGATTTTACAGACACAGACTTTAAAGGAAAACAGAAAAAAAAACTTCCAGGCCAAAGTAATCCTATGAAATGATGAGTGGAATCTTAGTTAACTCGGTTAGATAATCGATGTAAATGCCAGGGGGAAAATGCAAAGTGGGATCATTTCCACAGGTGTGTGTTAGCCTCTTCGCGCAGCTGCTTGCCGGCTACCATGACACTTTGTTTTGTGCACGTAAGATTGATCATATACAAGCTTGTACTAAATTTGGTTTCTCATAATTGGTTTTGGAATGATTTAATGCTCTCCAGGGTCAAAAACTAACTAGGCATGATGATGATCGTGAACAAGTCGCCAAAGATGAGTAACCAAAACAAACTGAAAAAACGCAGACAGACAGAAACACGACTCCCTCAGTTTATTCGTTTAACTGCAGCGATGCAGCCCATAGCTTTTACTGGCTGCCAGCTTTAATTTGACAGATTCCAGCGCTGTTAGGAGCTCTTATGATACTGCTAGAGACAAATGGTGCTAAATGCTTGCTGCGGTCTGATGTGCATGTCCCGTGCACGCAAATTCACATGAGGTATTCTCATATGCATGAAGAAACTGTAGGTCTATATTAGACTGTATAGACATATCGTGCCACAGACTTGAAGCCCTCCCCCTCCTACAAACAAGGAGGGGACAGGAAGGCAGAAACAGGAAACAGAGTAACCTCATTAGCCTCATGCCTCGTCTGACAGGAACAGCCTGCAGGCTCACAGGCCTCGTACGAATACACAGAAAACCACCAGCCTTTGGTCAGTTTATGCAGCACCCGTCTGCTACTGGGGGAAGACGCCTTTTGTAGGAAACCAAGCCACTGTGAGGGCAACACCTGAGGGAGACTTTTTGTTTTGTTTTCTCCGCGTTAGCCTTAGATAGCCACGCTCTGAGAGAGCACCACAGGATTACATCTGGAATCCAGTTCGGTAAAGCTGTAAACAATCAGACAGGAAGAAGCACACAAGTGCCATCAAGAACAGGGTCTACTTAAAAAACAACAACTCGTACCCCGAGGCACGAACCTCATTTGGTCTTATTCTGCACAGGCACGGTGAGCTGCTTTTACTAGAAAAGACACATTAATCCCTCACCACCACCACCTTTCCACAGCTATGGCACTGAAAGGATATAGAGCGTGTGAAAGAGAGCACGACTTGCCCACATAAATGAAAAGTTATATGATGTGTGTATTGCCAGAGAGGAGTCAGGTTAATCCAGATGAATACTAGAGGTCGGGGGGGGATTCAAATATCGAAAGTATCGATACCAACGCTGGTATCGGTATTGTGATTGATAGTAGTGCGATAGGATCGATACTCTGTTTCTATCCTCCAGGTTCAGTAGGTTGCTAGCTGAACTGTGTTTAATAAAAAAATTTTGGGAAATTAAAAAAATAAATAATACTGAAAACATGCACTCGGGAAAATGTCACATCAGTTTTATTTATAGGCTATAGCACAGTTAAACAACAGAAGCTCACCCAAAGTGCTTTTAAGACAGGCGTGTTTACATTCCAGGTCTCCAAAATAACAGTTTTGTGGTGTGTTTACTTGCTTTAGCTAATTATTGTGAAAATGAAAAATTACAGCGATTTAGTGGTTATTAAAACATTTTCAGAATTTGCAAATTAACAAGTCTATACATCATACTGCTCTCCCCTGCATAAGCTGCCTTTATAGGTTAAAAGCATCGATATTGGTATCGGCAGTATTGGCCCTGTTTTTACTTGGTATCACACCGATACCAATAAATAAGTACAGCACAGCATTAATGAAGAAGAAGAAGCAGCCACTTCAGAAGGATCTCTTGCTGATCACAGAGACAACTACATTTAAAAAAAAAAGTTTTTATTATCTGAATTCTGCTTGCATCTCTTCAAATTCAACAAATGCAGATGACCTCTGACCCTGCTTCGCTCATCTCTAAGGCCCCTTCTTGCATCTCTTCCAATCAAAATAACCAGCGTCTGATACGCTCAAAAGGTAGCGCCTTTTGTTGAAGTGAGTCAATTCAGGCTTTAAAAAAGGTTGTGTTTGTGTGTGCTGGTGCACTATAGTAGTGGTAGCCTTGGCCCAGGCTGGTCAATGAAGTCGGATGCGGTCATTGTAGCCACAAAAGCGACTTAAAATATTCCTTTTCACACCTTCAGCGCTCGTGCACTCTCTCACTCGCCACTCTACACAAACCATTTTTAGGTATTCTGACTATTTGTTCTCCAATTTAAAAAAAGAAAAAGGAAAAAAAGCAGTGTTGTGGTTAAAAACAAAAATGTGTTTAGAAACTTGCCTACTTTTCAGAGATCTTTCTGAGAGATAGTATTTTGCATCCACTGAAGATTAAGTGGGCCTCGTCAGTGAAATCAAGGGCCTCTGGTTGACACTCAGAAATCACCTAATGCGTTTTAAATTGCTGTATTAGAAAACGAAACTGTTCCACAAACAAAATTACTGTTATTACTTTTAGACCGTGGAAAACGTCCAGCGATGATGTAACACCCTGATTTTTGGCTCGCCCTCTGCGCTACATCCTTTTTCACTCGAGCCGTTTTTCACACTGCAGCGCATGTGTGAAAAACGGCTCGCAAGAATGAAAACGTCCGACGCAGTCACATGGATCTTAAACCTGACAACTCCCTGGTACAAAGTCTGCGCGAGGCCCGACTGTCCTGTGCTCTGCACAACAAGCAACAGTCTGGTGTATTAATAGTCTGCGAGTGGTCATATTGTGTCCTGCTTTCTTGCGCTAGTCAGGAAGCTTCTCAGTTCCCTCGAGTTCATGTGCGAGAACGGTTTTAGTCAGCACAGGCATCGCATACTGTGCCAAACTGTGAGTGTGTACAGTGGTCCCTCTACAACCTTAGCGATGTTTACCTTGAAACCCTTGCTCAGCATCCTTACGCAGACCTCTATAGTCATACAAGGATAAGTCGAGTTTTTTGCAGCAGTTTTGATGACACAAACTCACAGGAAAGGGGAAAAAACAAAACAAAAACAACTTGCCAGACTCAGAGATACATTGCTAGGAAAGGTGTAGGAGACAAGCGAGCAAGCAAAGGAGAGATGGAAGGCCTGCTTTTCCGTGCTAGTCTGTCATGCACCCCCCTCCATTTCTGCATCCTGCGATGCTAGGTAATACACTGCCCAGTGTCACTTATTAAGATGGATGGCAGTCCTGAAATGGCTTGGATGTGTGCTTTTGCAGAAGAGAAGAGAAGAGAAGAGAAGAGAAGAGACTCTTGTGTGGCCACTCTGGGCCTGGTGCCGGGTGGCATTGGTTGGCATCGCCCCCTCTGCAGCTGGTAGCAATATTAACCCGCCTGTTGGCAGACGGCTGGTGGGGCCGCGCGGGCAAAGGAGCTAGCCAGACAGGAGGTGGGGTGAGTGTGTGTCCTGAGTTGCCCTCTGTTGGCCCTGATGCGTGTGCACACTTGTGGGTAAGTCACTTGAGGGTTAGTCTGACTTTGTGTATCCAACTTCACAGACATGCTCTGGGTGTGTGGCTATGGGAGCCTGCATGTAGCTGCTTGTAGTGGTAGGTGGCGTGAGGATCCAGACCATAAACAAACCAAGCTGAGATGGGATGAGAACATGACAAAATATTGGCTAAAGATCCAAAGTCCCATTTAAGAAAAAAACAACAACACACACTGCAGGCCTACATGGAACGTACCAACTCATAAAAAGCTCAGGCGGGCTTCTCAGAGAGTTTTTCTTCTTTTTCGTTTGACGTCTGATGGGGTCTTGTTTACTCTCTCACAGGGACGTGCAAATTCCTAAGATTGGCAGATACAACTTCACACTGGTGTACTCAACAATACCACTACCATTAACAAGATTCCTTTAAAGTAAAAAAACACAAATCAACACCACATAAATAAAAACAGTCTTTTTTTTAATCAATAAAGACTGCAGCAATTTAGCAATTCACCTCTACGCAAAGTAAGCTTGTTTTGGAAAAACAATCTGACACCGATTGTTTTTTAACCTGATATCACATGTCACTAAACGTAAAGCTGAGAAGAAAGAAAGTCTCTATGCTAGGAGTGCTTTTCAAAGTAAAGAGACCCATTTTCCACTAGCGTGACTGGGGCTGATGACAGCAACAACAGAATAGCTTGTACAGACCATGTAAGGTCAAGTCTCTCTCGCTGACAATCTCGCTAACAAGCCCATTGCAACACAGCTCTCTTTTGACACTGTACACACACACACACACACCCACACACACACCCACCATCTCCGAAGGACTTAAAGGCTCACACTATAAAAGAGCTTGTCTCGATCATTACAGACAAACTGTGTCCTGCTATGTGTGTACACACACACACACACACAGTCAAGGCCACAAGGTGTGCATCCATCCCTTTATCCTATCAGCTAGAGCACTGTGAAAAACTCTTAAACCACCCCTCATTTCTTTATATTTTGCTTCAGAGGACTTTCTTACTGTACTTTATTTTTTTAAAAGTGGTCTTGAGCAATAGTTCTGCAGGCTTTCTGAAGGTCTTGCAAAATTTTTCTTGAGACAGTACGTGTACCTAATCATAGTTGTGTTTATTAAGCCAGTTAACACAGACCTATGGGTATTTCAAGCTCCAAGTATATTTCAGGATGGTTGTGCAGTGTGTGCTTTAAAGGATTTGAGGAAACTGGACAGCTGGGGAACAAAAAGAAGTAGAAGGAGGCCTAAAAGCTATCTATAAAAGTCAGATAAAGAAAATTGTCTGTAGGTAATCATATGTATTCAAATATAGCTTACAGATGACTCAAAGAATCTATACAAGTCAAGAGCATACAAGGACACGCCTTGTCACCTACAAAAAGGAATACATTAAATCCTATCCTGTACCCCATCCACCAAGAAACCTGAACGTCAGCTAGCAGAAATCCAAGGCCAATTCAGATTACATGCAACATGTTTATTCAAGTCTTGTGTAGTTAGTCGTATTTTTGATGACTCGCCAATAATTACTCTATTATTTCATAAACAACTATTATTTTTGCAGTGTTATACTGCTAAATAAAAAAAAAAAATGAATCAAACTATTGTGAATGAGCTACAAATACCAGCTGGGTGACAAGTTAATTACCCAATTTAACAAAACAAATAATTACCCTCTGGCTCTGAACCAGTCTACCGAACTATTTTCCTTATGGAAATGAGCATGTCGTGTGCACACATAGGCTTGCATTGCATTGGGGGAGGGGCTGACATCAGCTGAGCAATTCAGAGAAGAAACATGCAGATGCTCTTGGATGAGTCAATAGTTAAGGCCTGCTTTTAGTTTGTTGCCTCTTCGCATTAGGTAATCAAAGACCAACTTGGAATGGGAGGAAGCATGTGTTGAAACGCTGTCTGTTAGCTTCTCAATTAACTCATGTGCACACACACACACACACACACACACACACACACACACACACACACACACACACACACACACACACACACAGGGGATTTGCACTGGACGTACACTTGCAAGTACTTCAGGAATTAACCATATATAGTCACATATGAAAAAAAGGATGTATGCTATACACCAATTACATTTTTGCAGAATTTGACATTTAAGACCAACTCAATCATGAAACTTACAGAATAGGCAGCTGTGACTATCCTGGAAAATTGTTAATTAGCAGCGATATCCAGCAAGTAGGCTGAAGTGCACCGGAGCGAGAACAATCTCATACTTCAATCCCGACAAACTTTGAAACATCTAACACAGTAAGGAGAGTAAATAAAACACAGTGAAATGGTGAGAGCAAGCCGTAAATAAATATGGCAAAGTGCTACAAAAGCACTCTGTGACCAATCTGGAGCCATTCACAGGGGAATGGAAAAATCTACGCAACCTCCTATTCACACGACCTCTCGCCATTTGACTCTATTTATTGCAGTCCAGATGCATCTTGTTTATTTACCCAAACACCGTGCCCCAATTTAGCCCGAATGAGGCAAATTAAATCAGACCTTGTGAAATCGCTTCACTTCCCTGCCCTCGTTTCGTCCATTAAATTGTCATTGTTGGCCAGCCTTTTACGAGACGTGGTTAAACAAATGCAGCGCTCAAGGAGGAGAGCACAGCGCCAGACAGCACAGCAAACCCCTGCGACCCGCCTAGGTGGGTGAGAGGTGGAGTACCTGGGCTAAATCAGAAATTATTTTCTGGAACATTTAGTTATATGCATTTTTTTTAATTTTTTTTTTTAAATTGGTACCATAAGGTTAGGCAGAAACCACAAAATGTAAACATATGGACAATATGCCGAAAGAAAATTAAAGCTATAATATTAACAAAAGCTTTTTTGCAGAAATAAGCAACTAATTTCCAATCAATCAAAGACCACGTGTGGTTTAAGCGCCACATTGGCTTCATATCCTACAAAAAGAAGTCCAGCTAAAAAGGTCAAGGGTCGAGGGCAAGCAGGTGGCCAGAGAGGTGGGGGTTAAAGTTGACCTCTCGGCAGTCACGTCAGTGGGTGGGTCTCAGTCACTGTGTTCAAAAGGACCCGTCAATCACAGTCACTCATTTAACATGCGTCGATTTGTGGTGGCCCCAGGGATCCGGCCAGCTATTCCTCTCCGGCCCCTTTACCCCCAACCAGAGGCAGATAAGGGCCGCTTTACATGACAAAGTGCTGTGGAAGAGCAGGGCAGAGAAAAGAAAGAGGTTCCTTTCAGTTGCTGTTGGGGGAGCAAATCCTCTGCCTGCAAGGGGGTTTTGGTCACATGGTTCTTATTTCCAAATGCAAGCTGAAATTGGGATTCTTGGATTCCTTTTCAATCGTTCATATTAAGAAACTTAATATTACAGTCGTGCAAACCACTGATCTGAACTTTCTAAAAATGCATTCAGTAAAGCTTAAAGTGTTATCTTTATTAATCTCTTCAGGTTCCAGCTGGTCACGGCATAATAATCAATATTTTCAAGTCGTGCTCTGAATGCGAAGACTTTAGCTACTGCAGCACGCTTGGCACAATTTTAGATCACAGCTGCAAACTTTCACCTGGCACTGGACCTCTGCCTCATTAATGATGTGCAACGTGCTCAAACTGCCGGTGCTTAAAAGCAAGAGAGACGCAGCATATTGTCATCTTTCGTCTTCATGCGTGCTGGAATCGGTGAGCCGTCCTGGCCACGTGGCGTGAGAGGAGGAAAGGGAGGAAGAAGATGAGAGAAAGGAAAAAGGGAAAGCCTGGTTTACAAAAACTGGCTGACTAACAAAGCGTCTGTTGTTATGAGTAAAAAAAATTTTTAAAGGAGGGGGGGGGAAAAAAAACAAAGAAATGTATTAGCACAGAGAAGATCGGGGGGTTGGGGTTGAGTTTTGTTTTTAGTCTGAGCTGGAGAATCTCCCGTTCGAGCCATCTGCCCGTGTGAAAGCAATCGTAAGAGTCAGACAGTTTCTGCCAGCAAAAAGAAGAAAGGACAAAAAAAGGAAATGAAGCGATGTCACAGGGGAGTTGGTAGCAGAAAAAGGAGGGAGCGAGGACAGGTAGGCATTGTGTCTCGAGTTTCCCTTTCTATTCATTCACCCTGGTTCCTTTTTGGCCTCTTGGGGGAGACGGTAACTGAAGAGGGTGTTAAAAATGTCTTGCTGCTCAGATGCTGTCATCAGCGGACAGAGGAAGTTTTGTACGCGGTGGCCTGTAAGGATGAAGGAATTCAGAGCTGATAAATATAATGCGGATATCTTTTATGATTTCAAGGAGACGTGGCGCGCCTTTCCGGGTGGATCGTACACCTCCGCGAGTGTCGGATGATAAAGCAAAAAAGATGAGGCCTGTTTAGTGGCGTTTGTTCATCTTTAAAAATCAGGCTGACCAATATTAAAAGGCTTTTCCTCAATATGCACAATCAGCTGGTTTCTTTGATATAAACAATATGCACCACAAGGAGGGGGATAATTGTTGACAGTCCCACAGGGCAGTGATAAAATTGTGATTGCTGAATTATTGCTGCACTGCTGGAAGGGGGAGGGGGCATTTAATTTCAGACAAGGTGAGGGTATGATGGAAGGTTGTCCTATAGGCCCTGCTGGCGTTTCTCTCCCTGGGGAAGTTGATTTTTAAAACAGCTCCCCCCTCCTCTTCCCACTCCTCACCATATTTCACCCACATTTTCAAATCCACACAAATCTTCATCCATCACCGACAGCGAGGCAAAATAAACAATCATACTGTACATCCATCACTGTCTGTTTAATGCTGCACGGCTCTGCAAGGTGGGGACTCTTGAACGTAGCGGCACGTGTGCGCTCGCTTACACACATTTGCTCAGCGCGCGCGCGCCCGCGTTTCTAGCGCCGGTGGCGAGAACACAATCCGTAGGGGTGGGTGGGATAGTAAAGCAGAGAATTTCTTTTGTGGATAACAAGTCTGATCCACAAATCAGAGAAAACCTCGCCGTGTGCGGCCAATACGAGGCCGGCGCCACACAAGTCAAAACTTCCCGGTGAACCGAGGCACAATCATCCTCTCGCTCAGCGCCCATCACCTCAGAGAGCAGGCGCAAGTTACATTCTAATTTAGACTCTGAACTACCGACGCGTCTCTGGTGTGTCCTTCCCCTGGCAGCCGGCGGTGAAACAGAAACATTAAACACTACTGTAAATACAGGCCACCGAGAGGGGCGTCGGGTGTGCTGATATCAGTGCTGCCAGGGACTGATCCTGTCTTTAATCTACACCTTAGATCTGGGCTCTCAATCACAGCGTCTGCTTCAGACCCAGAGTCTACTGGCCATCGTCACCTGGCCTTCCCTCCTCTCATCTAACACTTCATAAAGACCATTCATCCCACCATCCTTTCATCCGTCTATACCAGGGGCCTCGTTAATCCTCCTCTCCATCCTGACCCTGTACCACTCTACTGGACTGGGACAAACTTCAAAGAGAGCGAGAGAGAGAGAGCAAGAGAGATTGGGTGGGTGGGTGGGCAGCTGTGTTGTGCTTGGCCTACACCACAAAGCCTTTAGATGACACACACACTTACTTCAGCACTAGTTAATCTTTGAAGAAAATGAATAACTAGGCGTAGTAAACCTGGACCAATTCACCACAGATCTGGCACAGACCACATATAAAGGTCTGCATTTCATTTATGATTTGATTAATTAAATATGACTTTATTTCTTTAGTACTCAAGTTGTTTCATGTCAAGGAAACAAATAGGAAGACTTTAAAGATTTTTCTCTAAGTTTCGGTGTCATAAGTGTCGATCTCTTTGAAAAAAGTCTGAAGATATTTAGACTATTAGAAGGCCATAAAAATGCATCTTTGGCCATATTCACCAAAAGACAAGATGTTGCACATCTGTCACACGTGTAGCTAACTAACCCTTGGACAACCCCAGAATCTCTTCTAATGGGCATTAAACCAAGACTATACAGCATTAAAACATGAGGGTGAAAAGACAGATGCACACAAACACACAAGCAATTGATACTGGTCTATAGATGTATTCTGACCATTCACAGCTATCAAGGACATCGCTTTCCCACAGGGACATGTACCATTTAACCAGAGAGTAGAACTGGGCAATATCCCCTCAGTGATGAGCAGCCATTAACTGGTCTGGTACACAGTGTGCTAAGCTAATGCCCGCCCCCATATGGGCTGCAATGTGCTTTGGGAGGGGGTACACACAGAAAGAGAGAGAGCTTTGACATCCCAGCTAAAAGTGACAGCCTGTGCAAGAGGGGGGAAAAAAAAAAAAAAAAACCTCACACAAACACACATCAAAACACACATGCACACACAGCTGATGACAGCTAAGGGAGCCTGACATGCCTGCCACTGCCACTGGTAGATGTATGTTTATTTTATTAACCTGCCACAGACTCTCGGCAGGCAGGGGGGAGGAAGGAGAAGGAGGAAAAGGGTTGGAGTGTGTGTGTGTGTGTGTGTGTGTGTATGTGTGTGTGCTCCTGCTTGCTGTGACCTGTTAGTGTACAAGCAACGTGAATTAGGTGCATTTATTTGGAACAGTTCACTTCTTCACTTAAAATGCTTTCCCTCCAAGCGGGGAGAAATTTCAAACTGACACTTAATTTGTGTCCAACTCTGACCCATTGTGTCCACATACAAACACGAGAGAAACCCTCCACGTTACAGCTGAGGCCTGACTTTGCTGTTACGAAACAACGAAGTGGTCTGAAACAGGTGAAAACGATGGGAACGAACAGGCGCACGGCAGTCAGCTGGGGTTTATTTTGCCAGCATGTTTCCATCGGAATTTCACAACCGCATTAAGCGGCCCGCTTTGTAGTAACTTCTCAAAGCACTGATAAAGCCTTTTTTCTCAGCATCGGCTCAAGACTGTTATTAGAATGTGAATGACTCATCGCCGCTTCTGAAAAGATAAGAGCTTTATGCAGAAATGAGCCATTCCTGTGTCGCCTGCCCTTCTTGCCAAACTGCATTTGTGACGCAGACCCACAGTATCGACCAAACCGCCTCGCCTTATCGCTCCAGCCTGGAAACCGACACCCACCCAGCTGCTCGCGGCACGCCCCGTCTTGATACCAGCCAGTCCTGCTCTGCTCATTATTGACATTAGCTCTTTTCCTGCTGAGGGTTCTACATGCAGTGATGAAGAGCGTGCATGCGTGTCCGCTGCGAGCGCTGCGGCTCTTAATTGATTCATGTGCTTTAATAAAAAATTTTTAGAAAAAAGCTCAAGCTCTATCCCGCCTGGAGGACTGCACCTGTCACATAAAATCAGCCGACACAGAGTGAGAACAACACGGGGCTTTTAAGGTCCTGTGCTGCAGCTACCAAGACAAACACATGCACTGGAGACGAACAGCACAAGTGTGTGCGTGTGTCTGAGGGAGAGAATAGAAAGTTGAAGCTGATGCATGTGAAAAGTGCTGGTCAGCTGTTGCTTTCTGGCCGGATTAACATGTACAGCCTGGTAGCTTCATGACACCATGACAATTTCCTTTTTCGCTGTCGCACACACACACACACACACACACACACACACACACACACGATATAACGGTCTGTTGACAGTGACAACAGCAGATACACATTTATATCATGAGGGTCCAGTCTCCTTCAGTCAAAAAGTACTTCTGGCTCAGTGGTTTTTCCACCCGCCTTTTAGCACTTCCAAGAAATAAGCTGCCGTAAGCGTAAGTACCTTAAATTGTACCCAACGTACCATTTAAAGCAAAGCTTGTGTTTTTAAAACGTCCTGAGCCGGGCTGCGTGATTTACAGAGCTCTCATAAAATGTACCATTTAATTTAAGCTGATGATCTGTTAGCAAATGCTCACAATCGTTTTCCTGTAGCTGCTCAGCGAGAAACCTTTTGCCAGTTTTATTTCTTCTCCGCCGTTTATAACCGGGGGATTGGAAAAAGAGGAGGGAGCAGAGGGGGAGAGAGCGGTATAGAGAAGCAGACGAAATACAAGGGCATAATTGCACGCCACTTGCAATCAATTTGAACTCTTTTTGTGCTGCTTTCGAAATAGAAGAAGAAGAAGAAAAAAAACCCCAAAACAAAACAAAAAAAAAAACAAAAAAAACCACACATGCTAAAGACATCAGAAATATGGAATCGACTCAAGATGCTGTCCAAATTTTCTCGCCACCTCTACCAGCGTGTCCTTCCCCTTTCTCTTTTTAGAGGAACTGTCAACTTACATTAAAGTAAGACTGAAGCAGAGACTATGTGAAGCGGCTAAAACAAAAGTAGAACATTTGTCGCACGTTTTTATTTGCTGGCTCGAGGCTAAATATGTGTGAGTGGAAAAAGAAAGTAGAAGCCTTTGTCCTGACTTGTCCTTCAGTTACATTACACAAACGCTGGAAATAATTCAGGTTCAGTGCCGTGCCTCACAAAATTATTCAGAATTCAGACCTGGGGAGTCTGAACCGACACCATTTCTCAGCAATTTCAGGGAAACTTGTGGAGCTTGTTTCTGCAGTTCTGCCAGTTTCAGGCCCAAATTTTCTATCCAGTCCAAAACTCACAGTGATGCAGACATTTCACTTCCTCTCTTCTGATATAAAGCTTTCTAAACATAGAGGAAAGTGCTGGGAGTATACCTAAAAAAATAATAATTTAAATGCATATGTAAGGGAGAGTCGCTTTGTAAAGCAAACCAACTTCTGCTTCATTGGGGCTCAATTAGCAGAGTGTTAAAAACTACAGCATGCGAGGCGTTCTTCTCAGCCCAGACAAGGCAGCTGGAGACATGTGTGCCAAATCACGAATGCTCATTCAGTTGCTCTCACCTGCCAAAAAATGATCGTAAATATTGCTGTAGGCAGGCGGGGCTGGCTGGGGAGAAGCCTGAGGCTCTCGGGCCAAATAGGCCACTGGCCTTTACAAAGTCTGGTTGTTTCCAAACCCCAAAACATGCCCTTCCCCAGCCTGCCAGACACTCAGCTTTGTGTCTCTCACCAGCATACTGCCATGGTAGAAAACAAAAACACATAGTCCAGACAGACAGGGTCAACGCTTTACATCGCAACTACTCTTTTAAATCATTTATTTGGCCAATTAGACATGCAATCCTCCAGCTGACAGCGAGTCGGCTGGAACAGCAGCAGCTGGTTATAAACCAACATCATGCCAGCTAAAGTTAAGCTCAAAAGTCTTACTTTCCCCTCTGATAAATGGTTTGATTCCACTCTTACATCATATGAGTGTTTATTCACCAATTCCCCTGAGTCCAAAAATGTTAGAAAGTTTCCGTAATGCTGGATCACTGTGGCAAAAATCAGCAGGCCTAAATAGCAAAGCTCAGGATATCAAGTAAATACAAGGCCAGTAATGCAGATACAAATACTTAACTTCTGAAGACAGCTTATGTAGGAGAGAGAGAGAGAGAGACAGAGCAGTGCGTGATGATTTATGAGACTAATCATCAGTTTACAGATTCCAAACACATTTTAATGACCACTAAATCAGTGAGTTTTACTTTCCACAACGATTAATTAATCCAACACAAAACACAGTTTTCAGCTTTTCGTCTGTCTTGAAACGGTTTTTCTGGAGACCTGGAACGTAAATGCGCCCGTCTCTAAAGCATTTTGGGTTGTTTATATGTTTGTTTATATGTGCCATAGGCTATAAATACAACAGACACAGAAAGGCTCAGACATTTTTCATAGTGCATGATCAAAATATGTTTTCATTTCCTAACAAAAAAATCATTTATTTAAGACAAGTCACGGCTACATACTGAACACAGAGGATAGTCATAAAGCGTCGATAGTATCGCACTAGTATCGATCAGATACCAATACCAGCCGTGGTATCAGTGATGTCGATATTTGGTTCCATCTGCCCACCTGTCTCCCTCAGCATCACTGTTATTGGACACAAGTGAGCTTCACTCAAGTGAGCCTTTCACAAAGGTTTACAGCCTCGTCGTGCCACACCGGGTATTGTGACATCTGAGGTAAACAGTGAGCTGAGAGCCTCCACTACAGTACAGTAAAGAGTTTGACAGCCTGCTTTTTATTCCTGAATTATTGCTAAATGGTGATATTATTCAAATAGGTTGTAAAACTTGCTGAGCACCGGGGCCATTATGGGCCTCGGAGGGTCAATCACAGTGCAACTGCACAGAGTTCTACTTTCATTTAGATAAAAACACATGTGAACTTAACACAAATGGCACGGAGGAGAATCTTTTCTTTTAGATCAGCCACAGAACTAAGAAAGAAATGAATGAGCTTATATGGTACATGTCAGAAGAAATGCTAGCAATGTAAAGCATGCCACATCCCCTGTGGGCGTTCTGACCAACATGAACTGCAAAAAACAAGGTGTTCAGTTATTGGCTGCACAAAGTCAGTCAAATGTATTTCTTTTCTTAGTCGTAATGATGTCAATTTAGATAAAAACAAAGTTGCATCGGTGCATCAAAAGTGTTGAAGAGCTCCTGCCATTGCCACTGCCCCCCTTGCTTCAGGAGACACCGTATGCTTCGGCTGCCCACAACTTCCTGCCCTGAGCATAAATGGTCCAAACCCATGTGCAGACTCGCACTTATACAGATAGACACACTTGAAGCCTGACAGCCTGGCGCCTGCTGCCAGAGGTACAAGAGAAGCAGCAAAGGAAGAGGAGAGACAGACAGACACGACATCCAGAAGGCGCCGCCACAAAGGGCTCCTAAGTGAGGTCATCTTTTTCCCATGGCTGTCATTTCTATCCATATATGAGACAGCCGCCTTCACTTTAATGCCTTCCAATAGATCCATTATCACTCAGCGCATCTAGATGAGATCAACTATACATACATGCTCAGGGTATCTATGCAACTACTACCACCACCAATACGGGGAGTGGGGGGGTTGGTTCTGCTACTTAATGAGATTTGGGGAACGCTGGAGGGGACGAATGAGCTGTGAAGCCAAAGCGACCGACCAATAAACTTCTTTCGCTTTTGAAAATTTTTGCCTTGGGTTCTTGATAAATGAAGTGTCGAGCAGCCGCCGGTGGTATTTCCTGTGTGGCGGAAAAAGAAATATTCAGCAAATTTAGAAATTAACCTTCTCGCGAGCGAGCTATTGCTTTTTAAAGGTCACGTCAACTGCACGGCTGAACAGCAGGCGCGTATGGAACCTGGTGACGCGGTTCCACGGTGCTGTCCGACGTTACTCCGGCACGACAAAAGCCGCCGTCTTTGCACGGATCTGTCCGCAATTTAAAATTCAGGCCGATTCATTGTATAGGTAAACAAGCAACAAGGTTAATAGAGCTTGTGGAGCACCAGTACAACCTTGCGCTTACATAATCGCCAAGTTAAAGAGCCCCGGTCCTCTAGCAGGTAAAGCGGCCTCTATGCTTCGTTAAGCGTGCCGCGATTCCCTTGGCCCTTTTTACGTTTACCCAATTTAGACAGGAAATGACATTGTGTCAGCATTACCGAAGCGGGGCGGGAAGTGTTTATGAGATAGAAAGAGGGAGGGACCCTGGGGGTGAGGGGGAAAGAAAAAAAGAAAAGAAAAAAGGAGTCAGCAAAATTAGACTTCGAACAGTCAGAGTGTTTTCCACAAAACCGTGAAAGTGAAAGCGATTGATAAAAATCAATTAGTGATTCAGCACGCAGTCGTGGCAGTGCACAGGAAGGATCCCCGGCGTGACGTTACCTCAGCTACGACAGCAAACAGAGGAAGGACAGAAAACAAGAGAGGTGGACACAGAGACAAAAGAAAACAGGATGCTAGAAGCAGGCACACAAGCTTAATCACATTAACACTGACTGTAGGAAGGATGGAGAGGAGGGGGGGGGCAGAGTGCTGTAAGACAAAGCCGTATTGGAAATCAAGTCTCGTTCTGTGAGCTAAAAAGGTCAGCGTGGTCACAGTGCATGTGTGTGTGTGCGCACTTAACAGGTTGGGGCCACTGGAGAGCCCAAGGTCTGCAAAGTAGAGGAGGTCGATAGTGCATTACAGAGAGAGAGAGAGAGAGCTGCTGTGTGTACAAGGTCCTGTCTGTCTATTTGTACGCTGCAGCAGAGGCACCATCTCCACTGGGAGTCGACACCCGCCTGAGTGGGTATGCACGAGTTTGACAGGAGGAGGCTGAATGAATAAGAAAGCTACGCTCCATCCAGTGTCTTCACAACAGCTTTTATATCTACTTCCCCCAAAACACCAACTGCATTTGCAAAGAGGTTAGAAGAAATTGTGATACACACACACACACATGCACACAGAGCCTTTCAGCTTTAGTCAGCGGGTTGCCTCTCTTGGTAGACATTACATCATGAGGCGTGGCCTGAGAACGATGTGGGATAGATTCTCACGTTCGCATCCGGCACTCGTCCAAATCCCAAATTCCCATCCTTCCATTTCGGCGTAAGCAGCAAACCCTCGCGGATTAACGTGAAGTCTCACTAATGAACGGCGCGACGGAGACGGCTGTAATTATGCCCTCATTTTCCTGCGTGGAACTTGGTTGATTTGATTAGGATTTTAGAGGCGGCGAAAGGACAGCCAGAGAAAAGGAAGCAAGGAGACGAGGAGGAGAAGGAGGAGGGGGGGAGGAAGAGGAATGGTGAGAAAGCAGAAGAGACGGAGATGCGTGGGAGTGTAGTCGCAAACTGACTGGCAGTCCTGCTGAGGGCTAGCAGGAGGTGCGCTCACGCACACACTCATTCACACAAACACACTCGCACACATGCAAAAATGGGCCAAGGCATCTGTGCTGGAGACCTGTGTGAGTCAGGCTGACGAGATGACGAGCAGTCGCTCAGAGAGGAATCAGACCCGAGTGAGGGAGAAGTGATCTTGATGTGCAGCCAGCAAAATGTGGCTTCGTCGCAGCAGAGCTCAGGAAGTACGCAACTTGTCAGACGGATACGTTCACTGAAACACACACAGATGGGCAGGAGGCACAAGGTCTGAACTATAACTGTTTGTGCTCGTACACCTCGGCGTAGTGCAGCTGGGACATCTGATCATCTCTTCACGAGTACATATGAGCCACATGAAAACACACAAATGGATGAAGAAAGACTTTTTCAGCCTCAACGAGACATTTTGGCAACCCTAGAAAAAGCTTCGTGTCATTCGGTACAGACAAGTTACAGCTGTAAATTGGGGAGCAGCTGCATAGAGGTACCATTCAATACAAGCCAAACATATCTGTTTCGCTGCATCCCCCCTCCACATGCCTCTTCCTATATACCAAATTATTTCCATTGACGACCCGGTTTACCATCTTTCAACAGCGAGATCCCACACTCCCCTGCAACCCTGAGCGCTTCTGCATTCCGTGGCTCACAAAAAGCTTCGGCGTAATCCTCCCTCACTTCACTCAAAGCTCTGCTGCGTGCTGTAAATCCATATAAGAGCATCAGCGTTTCCGCGTTGTAGCATAAACTGCATTCCACCGCTGCCCTCGGTGTCCCCGCGCTAAAAAACAGGGACAAGACACTCTGGCTCCGGCCCCGACCATCCATCTCCATTTACTTGCCACTATGGAATCACAATCTCGAGCTTTTCTTTCGTGGATGGATGGGGGTCGCAATAACCTATGGAGAAGGGCACGCACATTTATCTGCACTCCATCAAATGGATTTGCCAAAATCTACTGTTAGATACATCAAACTCCTCATTCAAATGCAAGCTGGCACAAGTTAGGGTTAGGATCTTGCACACATATACACTCGCAGACAACTGTCTAAACTCTGGAGCCGTCTGCTTAATCATCGACCACGTGCGAGGGGTGGGGAAGGGTTTACTCGGCAGGATCAAAGGAAACCTAAATAACCAGAGGAACATGGTCAGGTGAGTGATATGGCGTCCCGACCACATTAAAACTCCCCCCAGCTCTTGACTTACAAGCCACTTTATAGGGTCTTTGAAATGATTCCAACCAAATGGACTGTTAATGAAACACAGAAACTCGATGGGAGAGCCCTATGCAATGTATATACAATGTCACTGGTGAGTAAAAAGAGCCCGTGCTTTGATAAGGCTGAGAGAAACACCAGCCAGGGATTGAGGTCGGGTTCATGTCAATAGACGAATGAGCAGTCTGGTTAAAGGTCTACAAATGCTTAGTTTAATATGTCGGTTTAGACCACAGCATGCGGTCCAAGTTTGCTTCCAAATCCCCTCTTTCCCCCCCCCCCGGCTTCTTGCATCACTGCATAAGGGAGGAAAAAAAACAAAACAAAACCCAGATTTGTCAAGTTAAACATCTGAAATTTTTCCATGAGTGAATAATAGGTGGTGGTGTCTCTGTCTTTAAAGTCTGACAACAACCCAAAAAAAAGAAAGAAAAAAAAAAAAGTGTTGCTGTGACTCAGACAAGCTACAAGAGACAGAAGCAGCCTGAACCACAAATGAGATTTTGATATTCACCACAGACCGAGCTGCAACAATCTGTTTAATATCACCAAAAATAAAAAATAAATCCTGCGCTGCGTTTCGTCTGTTCGGTGTAATTTCGGCCCGTTTCGTCTGCCCTGCCCAGACGATCGACTTTTTCCTCCTGCCACAATTACTGTCTGTCTTTAGCGGGGAAATCGCATACTCAAGAGGATGGTCAAACCACAATGTCAAACCGCGGCGCTAATAATAACGAAAACAGAAAACACGTTTTAAACCGATGCCAGGGTTTCGTGTTTATCTCCAACAGAGTCTGACGTCGGGTGCGAAGGAGTGGGGGGGGAGGAAGTGACAACACAGGAGTTCCCACTTCGTCATCAACCCGTGCCCCGAGTTTAGGAAATACCTCCAAAGCGTGACTTGTGTTTGTCTCAGAAAAATGATGCTACTGCAGCAACCACAACAAAGCCTTCCTGATCATTGAGCTGACTCAAATCGGTCCCCCTGGTTACGGTGCAATGAAACACTATGATTATGAAAGGAGGGGGGGGATGATGCAAAGCTGGGGGAAAAGAGGGGGAAAAGAAAAGAAGAGGGAGAGTTGGTTGTTGGAGGCAAATCCAGGTCTGAGTCAGAATCCCCTGAATCATTCTTTTCATGTCGGCTTCATTACTTAATGAAACCCAGAGGAGATTTCTCATGAGGAAACATTTGTGTGCAGCAAGGAGGGAAGCGTGCTGGAATCAGCAGAACGGGGTTAGAAAGGAGTGAGCCGAGGGAGGGGAAAAAGTTTGTGATTTTTGTTTGTTTTTTTAAATGTCGACTGTGTGGGCATGCTGTCGTCAAGCTTTGAAAAACAGAGCTGACAGGTTTCTGTGAGAAAAAAGGAAAAAAAACAACAAAAAAGTTCCATTGGTCATGTGTGCTGCTACCGGATTTTTAAAGCTGGTGTAAACAGCAGCAGTCACGATGTCCTAATAAATTACAAGAGCATCCAGAGACCCAGAAAAGAAAAAAGAAAAATCGGAGTATATGTGTCACGTCCAAATTTATCTCCCCCCCTAACATTAAGAAAAAAAAAGGAGACATAAATCCCTTGATTTAACCTGGCAATGACCCCTTTTCCTCTTGATTGTTGTCTTCCTTTCCAGAGGAGGAAACGCTGGTTTCTCGTTCCTGGTTGTAATCGAGACCGTTTTTCCCTCTCTCTCCTTTCCGTCCATCAAAAACACGCCCACGCACAGAAGCTGGACAAGTGCCAGAGGCTGAGACCTGAGGAGCACGTTTCGGCGAAGTAGAACACGTTTAGGGCTTCAGACAACGGCGACGACTTAAAGAGATCTACCACTCAAACTACACTTTCCATCGAGCCACGACTTCAGAGCCAAGAGCACAGAAAGACAATCAAATGTGTGCTCCTGTGCATCCTGTGCTTATCTCAACTGAGCAGGAAGAACAAGTTCAAAATGATTTGCAAAGCGTTTATCCTGCCCTAAAAAGCTTAAAACACTCATGTGCACCCTGCGTACAAGCTCATTTTGTCCGTTTTTGGCCCAAAACAAAAGGTCACCGAAAGCAAGGTCCTCACAGGTCAGCATGGAGGAGAGCCTTCGCGCTGGCCCGTGCATAAATAATCAGTCTTAATATATCGAGCCCCTTTCATTTCACACTGACAAAAAGGGAATGGAAGGAAACCTGCATCAATACAAGAAAAATGCGATGTAGTGAGAATGACGTGGCATTAGGTGTGTTTATGCGCAGATGCTGAGGTCCGCGGGGACATTCCTTAGATTCCTGAGGTTAAGCATTTTGGTCTTACCAGAGGAACCTGACAGCAGAGAGAAGAAGCCCCGCTGAAAACATTTAAAATATGAGAAACAAATGAATGCATGTGCTCCACGACAAACTGGCATCTGCATTGTAACATCGAGCTTAGTGTAATGTTGTTAGGCTCGGGGTGAACTCTACACACCCTTGGAGATAGGAGGTAAGTGGGTTGGGGGTGGGTGGGACATTGTGACTATGACCCTTTAAAAACCACAATTCCCAGGAGGCACTGGCAATTTATTGGCTTTAGGGCAGTCTGGGAGTCTGGAGCTAACACAGTCTCTAACCAAAATAACCGGGAAAAGAAGCAGAATTAGCACAGGAAAGGCCACAGGGGAGTGTGTGTGTGTGTGTGTGTGTGTGTGTGTGTGTGTGTGTGTGTGTGTGTGTGTGTGTGTGTGTGTGTGTGTGTGTGTGTGTGTGTGTGTGTGTTTAAATGCATGTGTGAGCCTGCACAGATAAATGTTTCTGTGCACTGGAGGCAGGTTAACTGCCAGTGTCTGCTCGCAGCGGAAGACAGGCCAAAGTGCTGCTGCCCCAAACATCCGTTATTTAGGGAACAGGCATTGATCCCTGTTCTTCCCCCACTTGTCTCCCATTCGCTCTCCCTCCACACCTGCTCCCCATCTCTTCTCCTCTTCCCTTTTGCCTACAACTTATTCCGCCATCCCTCGCCTCCATCACACCATACCTGCGCCCTCTCTCTCTCTTTATTTTTTTGGACGAGCCATGTCAGTCCCAGCTGGACCATTACTCCAATAAACACTCCTCGCTGAAATCAAAGGTTTTCAAACTTCCTCCCCCTCCTCCATTTCCAGCGTAAGTGGTGGGTTTGTGGTGACACTGTGTTACTGATAGCCACGCAAACCACATGCACATGAAAAAGAAAAAAAAAATAGAAGGCCTTTGGGTAAACCCCCCAAAAACCCGCCTCCCCTCCATTTCCCAAGATTTTTTCCCACACTTTCAATCCCTTTGCGCTTGTGCAGACCGACACAAACCTCAGGAGGTCATCTTTTCTAGCCATAAAACCAACTAATGCGTGATGCGGGAATTTTTTTACATTTTTTTTTAAGGTTCCCCCAAGTTTGCAATCACCAGTATCCGGGTTCCCATTCCCACTAAAGCTTCAGAGCGCGGGGGAGGATGGCATCCTGTCAGAAAGATTCAAAACTGCTCTGTGCGAAGACTCGGTAGGAAGAGAGGCCGGCACACTGAAGCCTTTGTAATCCAGCCAGCCACCCACACGTGGTGCTAGGCTAACAGATAGCAGCGTCTGAACGACTCCGCTGTACATGCTAACACAAGGTGAACTATTCTGTAGGCTGTATGGGCAATTAGTGTGAGAGTTTAGAAACAAGACTACCAATCAAGGAGAAAATGACATGATTTTCCACTCTTTCAGACTCACTTTAAACTTATTTTTTTTCCCTTGTCAAGACGTTTCAAGCCATTTCTCCATTGTCCATGGTTGTAAGGCTTTTTTTCCAGCTCTGTCTGAGCCTTTCCATTTCCTCTGTGCATGGCACTGTTACTGTACAATTTAAGGAAAAGAACAAACAACAAAAGACAAGCACCTTTATGATAACTAGAATACCCAAGTTCGCCACTTTAAAACTGACGCATACAATTTCCGTAGGTACTTGGGGCTAAAATGCCCCAGAAAATAAAGCTTTTGTAGAACCATCATCTAACTCAGATCTCACACTTTTTAAGGTGTAGCATTTGGGTGGTGTGATCCAACTGTAAACATGCACTTTACCACATGAATGCATTCTCTCTCACACACACAAACACACTGACTTGACTCTGGGCTTTCTGCATCCTATCTGCACAGCTCATCACAATGGAGGAGTATGTGAGAGTGCGTGGCTTCGCATCATCTCGGCTTTGCTCATCACAATGGAGGAGTACGTGTCAAGGCGCTTACGTTTGTACTAACTGTACTGTACTCGTTTTCCACGCCTCCACTCACCGAAGAGGTCGCACCTGCCACTCCCCCCCCCGCCCGGTAAAGTGAACAGCTCCCAAGCCGATGGAAGACCTGTTCGCCGAGAGCCATCGCGTCGTTTCAAACAAACAACACCACCACCACCACCCCCCCCCATCGGCTTGTGCACACCTACACACGCTGTCGCTCACTCTGCCTTGCATACACAAACATGAGCTCTCAGAAATTACCATCTAAAAGATGTAATGATGTGGCTCGGCGTATAGACACGCAGCATGGTGCCGTTTTTCTTTTGTAATCCACGGATAAGTGGGATCAAAGACAGAAGAGCAGCACTGGGGCAAATGTCAGCTTGTGTTACTAGCAGTGTGGCTGCATACAGCTCTCTGTGGCAAAATCACCTGCGTAAGGACTCGGCATCATTTGAGGGGGGAGAAAGAAAAAAGAAAGCTACGTGGGATCTTATTTCCTGGCAATCAAGTGTAGTGTTGGAGAAGTGAGTGGACCAAACGTAATAGATTGTGGATGTGACTACTTTTTGGAAAACCAGTGGTGACATAATCAGATTTTCCCCTTCTCTGAGCTCTTGATGTTTATTGGTGATGGAGGCTTTTCTTGACAGCTGTGTAATAATGAAACTCATTTGAAATCAGGTAGTCTTCCTGTCAATACAGCTGAGGAGGAGGAAGAGGCGGCGATGGTGGCGGTGCAGGGGAAAGTATACGGATGACTAAGATTAAAATATTATCTGAAAGTAATGTTTCATGCAAGCACGCAAGACTGAAACCAGAGATACAAGTAGCTCTGTAAACATTTAATGGCGGCGCGCACAGATTCACAAATTCAAATTTAAATAAATAAAAAGGAAAAATAAAATCTTGTACTCTTCGTGACATTCACAACGCCTGACGCAATGTTAAAAGATAACCATTTTTCGCTCTTTCAAAGCAGTTTGCGTGTCGAAGCTGCAGCGGGAGGGCCGAGAAGGAGGCCCCTGCTCTATCCCTGGGGAAACCCTGTGCATGCTTGCATGTCAGGCAACTCTCCTGCTGGTTTGAATAATTAACTTGAGGCCTGTTCGTCCTCTGGGCTCATTCAGAGGTGCTGGACCGTTGAGTCACCCTTTTTAATTCCACCAGGTTTTAGCTTTAAAATACAGATAAATATATGTATATACAGGGAGAAGGGACTGGGCCTTATGGGACTCTGCTTAGGCACGCCACACACAAACTTTCTCCTCCTCGAGGTGTGAAAGTTTGTGGTTTGTGGCGACTGTCATTTCAGAAAGAAAACAAAAAAGGCTGATACACAGCTTCTCTGATCAGTTCCCAGTAACCCAAAAGACGGGGATTTTTGCTCAATGTGGACGTGCCTTTGACACTCTTTCGGGGGGTAAACAGTATATCACAGATATGATGAGAATGGTGTATGAACAGAGGTGACAGCAATGGAAAACCTTAGAGTTAGAAGAAGAGTCACAATTAGCGGAATCTGAGTTTGTCATCTTCTTCCAAATACTACAAAATGACCAGCTTTTATTTATTTTTTAATTAAACTTTGCATCTTTTTAGGTTCAAAAGTAGGAAAAAATTAGTACTAGTACTATTACTACTACTACAACAACAACAACAACCGATACTGCACCTTAGGCCAGTACTGTAAAAATAAAATTAAGGATTTTCCCTGACAACACTGGAACATTAGTTTGACTGCAGCCTCCAAAAATCACTGAGTGATCAGAAACTGAAATTGGGACAGTTCATGTGATGTTTCGAGCATCACGGATGGATGCAGCTAAAACCATCAGCTTGCCAAAAGTAACTTTTTATAATTAACCGATATTTTAGATAACAGAGAGAAGAAGCAGCAGCTACTTTTAGCTGCTCGTTTATTCACAGGGTGGTCGCCACAGGAGGCAGTTTTGCAGATTTTGGTAAATTGTTTAAAAGTTATAATCATCAGTGTGACTTTCATTCATGAAAAGTTAGGAAAAATACAACACAAGTTTTCCGGACCTGAAGTCTCTCACCCAAACACCTGCACTTCCGAATCAATGACTTATTGACTGGCCAGAGGCAAGCAGTGGTTTTTATTGTATTTGGCAGGTCATTGATTAGAGCACGTCCTGATCTCTCCCCTCATCTATATTCACCTGGACAACTTGGGTGTCTTAGGGACACTGAAGCAAAGAAGAACACACAAGAGAGATCTGTGCGCTTCGAATGTCATTAGCACATACTTTTACTGCGTGCGCTCACAAATCACTAGAATAAACAGAAGAAGCTACTTCAAAAATCATCTCCCAGCCTGTGTACGTATAGTGTAACAAATGCATTTTTTTTAGCATTTCTCCTGCTGCAAACAAAGCTTAAGAAAACTCAGCTCTTGTATAGTGTACAACATACCCAAGGACATAGCTCAGAAGCCATTACGGAGCAATCTCCAGCTCTGGTTTCACTTCCCATTAGCCATTCAGAGCCATGACAATACCCAGGGGGGAGAAGGTGCAGCCGTGGCTTTTCCTCTGCCAAGGCCCTCACATCAGTCAGTCGTTTAGCCCTCCGCAGCTCAGCAGTGCCATGTTTTGCGATACAATATATATATATTTATATATATATATTTTTAAGTTAATTACTCTACCCAGTGTTTCTTTTGATACTTTAAAGGGAAATTTGTACGAGGTAGCAGTCAACCACACACCTTCACAACCCCCGGGGCACATTAGGATTTGAGAGGTCATGTTTGGAAACGGATGACAGATGCTGCCATTAGCATGCACATTCAGAATTAAGCATTACTTGCACATAATGCTTTAAACACTAGAGCTAAAAGGATGAGTGGCATGTGTTCTTTAAAAGTAAAGATTTAAACTCTTAAATCTGAGCCGTTCATGGGTTTCCTCTCAGTTGTGCGACCACAGCCACATTCTTGCCCTGTACAATTGTCCTGATTCCCAGGTTAGGCTTACCTTACTGCCACCCTGAGCCCCGGCCCCAGATTACCCCATCAATCCCATTTTATTCCTCTGGCTCAGAGAGCCCACCAATCAGATGGCAGGATGGGGAGGAATATGATAGTGGATTGGCTCTTGTGGGGGGGAAAGGGGTGGAGCAGCTCAGCCATCCCCTAACAACAGCAGTGCGCTGTGAAATGAGCGAGTATGAGAGACATAATTTACCCTTCCAGTTTTACCTCTTCCTCTACATTTCTTTGCCTGCTTTTCGTGCCAGTGCCCTTTTCCCCTCTCTCGGCATTCCTCAAACAAACACCTCATCTTTGAAAAAGAAAAAAAAAAAAAAGTGCTTTCCCTGTCCAGTCTCCGCCTCCTCACCTCTCATCACTGCCTCAGCTATCAGTCTGCATATGACTGCTGACTCTGTTGCTTGTAGCGATGCTGAGCAGAGCTCTGCCGTGGCTTCGCTGCCACACACACACACACAAACTCACACACACAAAGTTGCCCAATGTTGCTGAAGCCGAAGGAGGTCAGGCTGGTTCCTGGCGGAAGGAAACAAATTACACACCGTGTGCCCACACATGTATGCAATTGCACATGCACTAGCACTAACAGCTAAGCTCGAGCCGAATGGGATCTCTTCTCTGACCTACTTCTTTACCGTCGCACGGAGGGAAACACTGGGCAGGCTCAACATAAACTCTGTAGAAAGACAGCAGGACAAAAAAAGGAAAGAAAAAAAATCTGCTGTTCATGTGAATGCTCAGGAATAAGAGCAGCTCCTAACCCAATGTTTCAATCCCCCCTACCTCTTTTTCTTGTGGTTAAGAGATGGTAAAAAGAAAAAAAACAAAAACAAAAAAAAAAGGTGCCCCCTATGTCGGCTGGAGGTGTTAACAGCCAGCTCCAGCCTCAAGCAGCCATCTTGTCTGTTTGTGTACGTGAGGAGAATAGAAAGAGGTTTTTTTTTTTTTTTTTTTTTTAAAGAGAGAGAAAGAGAAAGATTTCTCATCACCGCCGCAAAAGGTACCTTTTAAGTTTTAAGGCCTCCACTGTTACAGCTTTCAGTTTTTGTATTTAGAGATCACATTTTCTAATCCTTTGCCTTGATCCTCAAACGACAGGGACAGATTTTTTTCCCCCCCTCTTCATCACTGCAGCTTTGGATGTCTCACAAGGCATCTCCATTCAGAGAATTTTCAACCAAAAAGAAAAAGAAAATTTAAATGGCCTTGATGTGTTTTCTGCACCGAATATTCATCCAGAACTGACAGAGAAAACATCAGAAGTGCCGTTACAGCCATCTTTTTATATGGCGCATGAGAGCACACGCGCCACTTCAAGCACTAATAAAACTCCTCTCGGCTTCTGTTGGGGTCCTTTTGTTGGTTACAGGTTATTATACCTGAAAATGTAACTAATTCTCATAGCATAAAGGGTTTTCTGCAGATAGTTTGACCACAACTCAGTCAGTCAATCAGCCTAACAGTCGATTCATTGATTACAGCCTGTGAATACAGAGTAAAGGTCTCTTGCATGCCTTAACAAAAGCAGTTCTGCTATTCATATTTATGAAAAAGAACAAAATAATAAAAGGTTAGAAGGTTTGCGCTACAGCTGAAAAAGGCAGGCCGCTCATGCTGAAAGACATTCTTAATTAAAAGCTTTAAAAAAAAAGTAGTTTCGGGTAGTTTCCAGATAAAATTCGATATACATGAAATCTGTCTAAAATCACACAAGTGTAAAATTACCCCACAGCTGTGTGTGTTTTTATTTAACGGCGTTGCGGTTATCCACGGTCATGGTTGATCTTCAGTTTGCCATAACACCTGCAGCTAAAACAGGTGATTATGACAGAGGGATGAGAGGTGCTTCCCAGTCCCACAAAGGCCTCATCACACACCTCCAACCATCGCACACACACAAACCAAGACACGGGAATCCCACAGAGGGGGAAGCATGTGCCCATTGTTGGGAGGGGGACGGGGGTCTCACGAGCCCCCCCCCTCCTCTGCTCTTTGAGAAGTGACAATAGCTGCATTGAAAACACCTACCAGCCTGAGAGATACTAAAGGAGAGGGCGAAAGAACAGAAAAGGGGACAAAGAGAAGCAGAAGAAAGGAGACTGCAGACTCCAAATGGATACGCATTCACTTCCTTGTCATGCAGAACATTCGTCCCATAAGGAAAGCAAAGTCTGGTGTCAGCCTAACTTTATTTTGCCTCTTCTCACGAGAAAGTACAAACAAAATAACTGTTTCCAAAAAAAGGTGAACTACAGCAATTTAGGGGGAAAGAATCGGCAAGTCGTTCAATATGCCTGTTAACTTCTGATGGGTCAGGTTGGACCTGAATCACAATAAACTGCGCCTGTGAGTGACAGACGCCTTCGTAAATCAATCCATCTGACAAGTTATTCATACATCAACGCCCTCATTTATGGAAATCGCATGCAAGCTCGCTGTCAAAGCGGTGGACACGTTCGCGAGGGCCGGACTTGTTCAATCCTCCAGACTCACGGTCGTTTCGGGTTTTTAAACCGCACTGTGGATGGATCGTTTATGCGATTTATTCCACCGTCGAGAGGAGAGAGACATTAACCTCTCGCTGTTTGAACCTCTTGCGATTTTGCAACCACAAGCGCAGCTAGGAACTCGGAGAGGGCCTCACGTCAGCAGCTCGCTCCGCACTTGAAACAATAAATATCTAATCCCTGTCATGTTACAGGGCCCCCCTGTGCAGCTCTGGGCCCCATGAATCAATCAGGGTTTCCCCCTTTAGGTGCCCCCCATCTGTGACACACACAAAAAAGGGAGTATTCAGGGGGATTTGGTCTGCGCCGCAGATGAGATAATAACTCGAGTAACTAAATGAGTGATGTGTTTTAATTTAATAATTTGTATAGAAGGAGAATGAGCAGGTAAGCTTTACAGAAGCACTAAGGACACAGGAGTTTTCCCATGATGCCACAGGGTATTTCAAAGGGGTTAAAACAGCTCTGCTATAAACGGTCATTCTGAGGGGGATCGATGGGTCTGAAAAAAAAGAAATCCTTGTAACAGTCTCAACTTTTGTGCGTTTTTTCCGTAAAAATACAAACAATTTAGAGTTAAACTTTAAAAAAAAAAAAATCTCCCAAGGTGTCATGTTTCACAGCGCTACAAGACACCCAGCAAACGCTCCGGCTCCAACGCCACTGATCAGAACGAAGAGTACGTCATGTAAGCCGGAGTCGACACGGGAGATTAAAAATTCAATATAGGCCAAGTCACTCGATATCACAACCATCATATTTCAGCCGCACTAATCAAATTCGCAGGCATGACCTCTGGGGTATATTAAATGTGTATATACAACATGTGTCATCTCTCAAATGTTTTGCAGGGGGAGATATCCATCTACCGCGGTAAATACAGTGCGAAGGAGAGCCAGCAGCAGTCACAGTAGCTACAACAAATTTGCTCCCCATAAAAATGAGCAGTGGATGGATTTCAGCGTGCAGCTTGCCAGAACCACGGGAGGGAGACTAAATGATTATGTTACAACAACACCGCTCCAGCTCTCAGAAAACAACAATCACGGTCTAGGTAGGATATTGCGGCGGAGTAAAAATTAAAGGGGAGTGGGAGCGAGGCAGACAGACGGGAGGGCGGGAGAGAGGGAGAGCGGGAGGCATGGTTTTAGGGAGATCGTCAGGGGCCGCGAGCACGTTTTGGCTGTTCGTCTGTAATCGTGTTTCAGACTGAAGCAACGACAGCGCTTCATGCCCTCTCTTTTCAAGTTCGTTGGGGTATGGGGAGGAAAGAAGCTCCTGTGTCCAAACAACTACGACAGACTCATTCTGTAAAGAGCCCGACATGTCAGTCAAACTCGATTTGGGCCTTTCCACACACCAAAAAGTTCAAACCCCAAATGTCAACATTTCCTGTCATCATTCAGCACCCTTGCCCCATTTTGAGATTGGGGAGAAAAAACTAATAAAAAAAAAAAATCTGCGTCAACCCTTTCAGCCCGGAAAGGGTTGAAAGGGTTGACGCAGATTAGCAGGGAGATAAGACTGCCAGCTGATCGTTAATGGAAGCTCTCTGAAGGTTAACAGGAAAAGCAGGGCCTAACCACCAACACAAATACTCCTTCACACCAGTGTCACAGGTTCAAGCCTGCCGCCATAGTAAATGTAGATCTTCTGCTTTGTCTACTTTAAACTGAATTTTTTAAAAATTCTATATCCAACTATTTACTCATGCATGCTGCTGCACATCAAGCTCTGATCTGCAGGGCCCAGATTTCTCACAAAGCACCTCCGAACGAGTGAAATTGGCCGGGCACATTAATCAGGGCCACATCACGCTCCCGTTTAAAGACACTTTTAGCCTTTAGGGAAACACCCACACACACAAACTAACCTAGCCTTACACGATCACAGGTTTAAAAAGGTCAGACTCTAGAGCCAGGCAGTGTTTTCACACAGAAAAGAGAAATCGCTTTGCCATAACTGATTATAATAAATAAATAAATAAAATGAAGTAGGCCTTCAGAGTTTGGAGACAGGACAGCTGTGGGTTATAATGCACATCTCCTTAATTCCTGATGTGCATTTCCAAATCTATAACTCCCACAGGAAATAACATACAAAACACGTGACCGTTAAAGCACAAAAACAAAAGCGACGTTGCCTCAAACCTTTTTACCAAAAAATTCAACAATGTCAAAACTCAGAAGACAAAGATACCGACGGCTAAACTAACAGCTCTCACACTGAAAACAGCTCATTTACAACTCACCTACACCTCAAAGTGCGAAATCAAAGCCTATTTTCTTTGTATTCTGCGGTGTCCAACATCTTAAGCCCTTTTAAAGCCGCTGTGTGTGTGTCTGTGTTGTTGTTGCTGTTGTTGTATGACTGCAGATTACAGCCTAGCCAGAGAACGTTACGAAACAAAACCAGGGCTTAGGCGAGGGAGTCCCTCTGCTTTGGGACCTGCAGCGTAGGCTTCAGGAGTCTATTCCCTGCCATGATTACGAGTACAGGGGAGAGGGGGGAAAAAAAACAAAAAAAACAAGAGGCAATTAAGGAATGATTTTCAACTCAGTTTGGGACAAAACCCTTGCAACTCACCTCCCTCAAATGCACACACACACAGTCTTGCTCAACTAGCTACACTATCGAACACAAAGGCAAATTCGGGGGCCTAAGGGGCCCAGAGAAAGGGATGTGGTGGCGAGGGGTGGGGAGGTGAGGGACATTGCAGTATAAATGGTGAGAGGAGATTAGAAAGATGTGTGTTAACGTGAAAGAACAGACGGAGTAGGGGACAAACCGCGTGGAGGGAGAAGGGGTTTGAGAAAGAGGTGAATAATGGCATTGGTACAATGGGAACGAGGAGCGAAGGTGATGCATGAGGGGCTATTAGATGGCGTCGGCTGAGCTAGCGCCCTACAGGAGAGCGACACGCTCACATGCTTACATCACACTCCATCTAGCAGTTGATCTCAAACTGCAGTCAGAATAGGAAGTGAAAAATTAATTTAAGGGCGAGCAGAGAGGACGGAGCCATAAAAGTAAGCCAGTAAAAAAAAGCGCGTAGAGACACTTATTATAGACGTTTTTGATATTTTGCTCTCCAACCAGCTGCCGGTTTGATTCTGAGTCACCTGGCAGGGTGGTACTCATGTATAAATTAGATAACTGCTGGTTGCACTTGTCTGAGTCAGCTTTTCAAATAAATCCATCACTGAATCTCTCGGTATTTAAAAAAAGGAAAAGAAAAAAAACCCCCAAACGGATCCAGTTCAAGAGCTAGCTTCTCACATACATTACATCAGTGCTGTAAAATCTGTTATCAGCGGTTGATCGCGCAGCGCATCAAACCTCGAAATGTAGATCACCATCAGACATGCCATCACTTGTGGGCGATGCTTAATGGTGCCGGTTGCACCTTTTTTCCTCGAAGATTTCCATTTTGTTTGTGAGCGAAAGTTTCCAGCCCATACGATCATTATTAGATCATCTTAAAGAGAAAAGTCAACAATTTCTCTCCAACATACAGGCTCAAACTGTGGCTTTATAAATGGCATGAATGGACTCCAATCAACCAAAACATTAAAAAAAAAAAAAAAAAAAAAGTATCAAAAATACAGGTTACAGGTGATCAAACCAATACCAGACATGGGCTGTCCACCTTTGCTGCAAGAAGCATTAACCTTAAATTTCACACACAATTTACAATATTAGTTTTGGTGGCATACAGTTAGGTTTTGGTGCCCATGCATGAAATCTGACTCAACTTTGACACCTAAAGACAGGAGTGACAGCTGCAAATTTAAATACAGCTACAACGCCGCACACACACAAATCTCAAGAAGTGAGAAAAGCAAGAAAAAAGAAAGAAAGAAACCAACTCCTGGAAAATGAAACTATTCTGCAGAGAGTAAATCTACTCTATTGATTAACGGTGAAATTATGTAACATACTTTGTGCAGCAGTTCTCCACCACTCGGGGCTCCAGAAAGGAATTTTAAAAAAAACAAACAAAATAACAATCGTCATATGTGACCGAGCGCTATGACTAACATGAAATTCCACTCTTGATTTCTGTGACTGAATGACGGGGCGCTTGCTCAAAGTGAAAGTGTCTGTCAATAATGGTTAAAGCAAAGAAAGGGCTTACGGTCAAGAAATAAGGCATTGTCAGAAATTGCGAAAGCCTAACCGTTTCTTATGACTATCGCAGCTTACGGAATATAATCATAAGATCTGTGTAATACAAGAAAAAGGATGACTAAATAACAGAACGGCGAAAAGTACATTTTCTATTCTAAAGAAAGGGCCCGACAAAGAGTTGGTTACTGCTGCTTGTTACTTTTTCTGTTTTCCTCCATAGTTTCACAATTTCATCTGCAGCAGAGTCTTTAGTCTCAATTTTAAAATTTCTATTTTTAAAAATATTCTACTGACTTGGGTTGAAACAAAAATTTTAAAAAAAAGTTTTCCCTTCACAACTACATGTTCTCAGTTTCACCAAAAATGATTACTCATATCACTGTCAGACAAATCGAGTAACTTCCCCAGAATGCAGCCGCGATCCAGATGCTTTAACAACAACCTAAAGAGAAAAAAAAAACAAGAAGTTGTTTGCTCAGAAATAGTTTCTGCATGTCACTTTCTATAAGCCGGGGGTGGGAGGTTCAAGTCCCCACCTTTCATGCACGTAAAGCTACACATCACACGCATAGCCGGGGGGGGCAAACCTCCTGTTCTTTGGCTTGTCATTAATGTTTATCCAGAATTTGTTTCTACATTACTCATTACAGTGTGTGAAAGTCATCGTTCTGCATCTATGACAATCTGGCTCGGTTACCTCATTTCCTTTCCACATCCTCAAACAATTACATCCTTTAAAAAGACACACACACACACACACACACACACACACACACACAAAAGAACAAACAGAGGTTTGCATCAGCAACGAGCTTCGGTCTGAATGAGCAGGCCGTGCCTTTAACCAAGATCACCATGGATATTCTACTTGAAATGGTGCCTAATTTGATTATTTCTATCCTCCTGGATTTCTTCTCTCTGACGATCACAGGTTGCACATTCCAGAGCTCACCCCCCCACCCCCGAATACACACACACACACACACACACACTCTTCTCTCCCTCCCTCCCCCGGGCCTTGTAACGTTTGATCCGGGGCCAGGGGGAGGCCGGCCAGACATTCAGCCCAGAGTCTGGCGCCCTCTCCTCAGTGTACCATGCACTATAGCTCCCTGCTGCGCGGCCTGGAGGAAATCACGCAGCCACGAGAATTGTAAAAGCCCTCATCTATTGAGCAGAGGTTAAAACAGGGGGAACAATGCCTTTGACTCACATTCTGCTTCCCTCTGTGGAGAGCCTTAAAAAGCACCTTGGAGAAAAAAAAAAAAAAAAAAAAAAAAAAAAAATCAATGGGCAAAAGAAAGGAAAGAAAAGTCGATATTCCTTCACCAACTTATCCATTCATACCCTTCTTAAACATGTTTTCCATTTATGGGAATAGAAAAAAAGATTCATGTGACTATTTAATAAAAAAAAATGTGAAAGATTTACCAACTGTGGCATCACAACCCCCGAAGACTCGGACTACATGCCCCCGTGCGTGCATGTTTGAGCGCTGCGTTTGTGTCGGACTGGGCGCTCACACAGATGTGTCGTATCAAACTGTAAGAAGACTGCGAAGTTTGCTTTGGCAGTGCAAATCAAAACAAAGCAGATGGAGGAATGCAAAATGTAAGAGGAAGAGCTCCGAAACTACCAACAACCTAAACGTGTCGCTGAGCAGTCTGGCCTTTCTAACAAATTATTCTCATATGCAAAACACACACACACACACACACACACACACACACAGTGCAAAATTAAAACTGACTGTGAAGACAAGGAAACAGATTCCAACAATGCACGGGCTCCTCCTCTGCAATTTCACAGCTAGGCGTGGAGAAAGAAAAAAAAAAAAAAAAAAGGGTCCCCTTCCTTATTCTCCTTCTGCCTTGGTATCTTAACAGAAAGCTCCCCGATGCCTCTCTATCTCCAGAGCTGTGCTGAGTAATCGAGCAAATGAGCTGAGAGGGAGGAGGGTGAGAGATCGAAGTGGAACAGATTCAAAAATTCCACTCTGTATTCCATTATAAGACATGATGGGAGCCGGGAGCGGGGATAATGTGATATTTTTTTGTAAGAGAATGTGGGTGCAGGAAGGACGCACTGAGGAAGAATGAGCATTTCACCTGCAAATCAAGTTTATCCTGCCCGCTACCCTCCTCATCCCTCCTGTTCTCGCACATCCGCGCTGACAAGGGAACCGGCGCATCCGACAACTCAGCAGCAGCAGCCACAACACGGACCCCTCCCCTCCCCCAAGACCGCGTTTCAGCACGGAAACACGTTCGGCTCCAGTCCTCTAAATACTGTTTGAACTGTTGCAAGAAGAGGGCCAGATGCAGTTAACACCTCTTCTGTGAGCAGGCATGTTGCTCTAAAAATCAAGTCAAGATTTAGACTCGCTGTTCTGTCTCTACATATTCCCACCACACCCCAGTAAACCCCCTTTAAAAAAAAAAAAAATAATAATAATTTTTTGCAAGAGCTTAAAAATAGAGATTAGGCAGCAACAGTGGCCACCCAGCCACTCTGCTCCAATGGCTCATTACTCCACATGACTAGGAGGGGAGGAATCTGCCATCCTGAATTAAGGCCTCCCCCTCATGAGGGGCCAAATGCTTGGTTATTTAAAAATAAATAAATAAAAGGGTTGCATTTGAGTGCTCTTTAACTGAGGGAAGGTCACCGACCCATGCACGTTTTAGAGCTACAAATGGCTACAGTGGAAAAAAAGGAATAAATGTAACCTATAAAAAAAAACAAATTAAAAAAAAAAAAAAAAAAAAAAAAAAACTGGAGTGAGGGGGAAAAAAAGATTTAATGAGAGAGCAATGTGTAAGCCAAGTCAGCGCCGTGCCAAAGAGGGGTCTGAATAGAGTGACCAGTGGCTTGTTAGCAGAAAGAGGCAAGCTGCTCTATCTATCATAAAAGAGTGATTCATAGATTACTGTGCTTAGTAGAAAGCTTGCGAGACTGTAAACGCATAACAAGAACAGCTATGAATGTACACTTCATGGTAAGCGTGAACAGGATTCCCGGAGCGGTATCTGATGACACTGTGCAACCAGTTATCTTCACGGAAAACACGATACGTCTGCATTCAAAAAGGAAGCCCAGGGATTTCCTCATCTGAACCGGCTCGGCCGAGATATTTCGTGAAGTCGTGCGCGCGGCCGCGCCGTTGACGAGAGAACCTGTGATATTCCAGGCAGAAAGCTAAGGGGAGGAACGGAGGATCGATAGTGACTGAGCCTCTGCTCTTGTTGCTTCATCCTCCCCCGAGGCTTAATTCACTGGATGTTTAAAAGGCGACGGGAGTCACAATAGGGGATCAGATGGGATTGACCACGGGATGAAAATGTGAGGAGTGTTTATTAAACTGATGCGGTCGAGATGAAAAGCGGGGAGAAGGTGAGCGCAGATCGGTCAAGAGGCGCGCACGATGGTCATTAAAAGCTAATGCCGGTGCGAGCGACAGCAGCTCGGTGATTCCAGAGAGCATAAATTAAATAGACTGCGCTGGAAACAAAAGCAACTGTACGTAATGTGAAAAGAAGGCACCTGACAGAGCTCGGAGGATGATATCATGACTGATAATAATTTACATCCTACTGTGGATGAATGTCCTTCGCTGGCCTTCTTATGGCCAAGGCCAAACCAAAGACAAAGCTAAAGTGTTGATTCAGCTTCACGGGGATCCTGAACGGATAAGCTGTGGCCAACACACACACACACACACACACTCATTCAGTCAGACACAGCCACTCAGGGGCTGACCAGCTGTCTCACACTCCCCTCCCCAAAATCTCCATCCAAACCTAGAGGGGTAGGAGGAAATAAATCACTCAAATGAAGATGCGCACAGAGGGAACGCAAGTGGTGTACGACACACACACACACACACACACACACACACACACACACACACACACACACACACACACACACACACACACACACACACACACACACACACACACACACACACACACACACACACACACACACACACACACACACACACACCTCTACCTCTATCTGTATGGGCTCTCCACTGCTGCAGTGTGTCCAACTACTGGACTGTTTCCTCCTAAAAGACACACCTATGCAGGCTTAAGTGCACTACTCCTGACCAAAATACACACACACACTCACATAAACACACACCCACATGTATAACAAAGAGCGTCACACCCAGTTTTATGTCACTGCTCTTGCAAATAGCCCGAGCCACTGATACCCACGAGACGCGTCGAGAGGTTGGTTTTAAAACCAGTTTATCTCACCTACTGACTGCAGGTGTACACCTAAAGACCTTTGCCTGTGCGTGTCTGTGAGTGCGTGCATCAGTGCCGGCAAAGAGCCGGAGATTGTGCTCGGTGCCAACAGCTGATAAGAGAAAAGGTCGTGTTGCATAACAGGAGTTTGTGCTTTGCGCGCTTGTGACATAATGGATTAGGAAAGGGATGCAGGGAAGAAGAGGAGCGAAGGCAGAGGGAGGTAATGGGTATGAAGGGGTTTATGTTAGAGGAAGGAGCTGAGGTGCTACGGATTTTGGCCGCTGAACACCTTTCGGCGGTCCAAATTGAAGCCGGCAACTCGCAGAACGCTTGTAATGATGCAGCAAACTCTCCACTGTCAAAGCAGACTTTACTTAAGCATAAAAGCCACACTGCCTTCTCATTTAAAGTGCAAACCTAATAAATACGTAAATTTAAAAAAAAAAAAAAAGGAATGAAGAAGATTGGATTAGAATGAGGCTGGGCTAGCCAACTTCACTCCCAGAGATCTTTCTGGCAGCGCTCGTCAAGTTAGCAGGCCCTGTGAGAGGAAGGATGAGGCCAAAGGGATGTGAGGCTGGGCCTGCAGCGTGGGAAGGCTGCTTCTTCTCTTCTGCTTCAACACACAACTGTTCGGATGGGGACACATTAACTAATGCCTGGTGATGTTCACATACCTGCCAACTTCAGCTCCAGATACATATGTCTGTGTCTTGTATGTTTTTTATTTTTTAGGTTTTGATTTCTCTGCGCAGCACAAGCAGCACACAAAATCACGATTTTGTTTCTTTCATTTTGCACTGTGTGCAAACCGCCGGTAATCTCCGTGAGGTCTTTTATATTTTGCTGGCAGTTACTTTTATTCCATGCTGTTACAACCTGGCAATGCAATAAAAGCAGGCCCAGATTTTATTTTGCCCCCCTATCGGTGAATGTAAAAACAAAACAAAACAATAAAGGAGAGTAATGATAGTTTCAGATTAAAAGGAACCCCCTCCATTGCTTTTCATTCGATCCCGTCCCTGGAAAAAAAATGAAATGCTGCCATTTCAATCCTCACCTTACCCACCCACCCTCCCGTCCTCACGTTCGTGGAAAAACAGCTAAAATATATGGAAAGCACCTTCACAGAAGCGGTTGCGTGGAATGCAACTGTAGTAAACAGTAAAATAAACAGGCAGTAAAATGTCGCTCTTGCCATGGTACACTTTGCTTTTGCCCCCGTAGTCATAGTGACAGAGGGGTTGGAAAGTGAACCCTGCCATGTTGCACACGTGAGGAGAAGAGAGCTCATGAAAGGAGAATTTGCATTGAAACATAAGGTTAAATGAACCGCACTGAGGCTCAGGCACGGTGAAAAAACAACCCTGTGACCCTCTCTTCATGGTCCTACATGAGGCCCACATTTCATTTGGACAGCTCAAGAACGAGAGAGAGCGAGAGACCGAAGCCGAAAGACTGGGGGGGGGATAAAGAGAGGAAGGAGGAGGGAGAGTCTGTGCCTTTGCACTCCCCCCTTCTTGCCCCTGCTCTCTATTTTTGTTTCCTCTTTTTGTGCGTGCTCGACGCACACACTCACAGTGCAATGGATTTTCAACTTGGCCCTCATCAGTTGTGCGCCTGATGAAACAAACACTGACAGCCTCTTTACATTTGTAAAGGCCCCTGCAGCAGCTGTGCTTGTCCCACACACTCTCTCTCTCTCTCTCACTCACACACACACACACACACTCTCTCTCTCTCTCTCTCTCACACACTTTGAATCAGAGGCCTAGCCCCTGCTGGGGCCTACAGGAAGAGCAGACTCTGCACAAAATGGCCTGACTGCACTGAGCAGCTACTCTCGCTTACAACACTCACACACACCAACACAGTGTGTCATGTTTCGTTAGACAGGACAAGTCTGCCACACATTAGTGATACCTCAGCCATTACACAGCGCTGACCCCTGGCTCAAGAAGACGCCAACAAATAAGAAAATAAACCTACAAAAATAGATTTTTCTTCGCTGACATGAAAGCAGGAGATAGGTGAGCCTGTCCTCTGGATTTGTTCTCTCAACACTGGCGTTCGCAATCCCTGTGGGAAAATGATGATTGCTCCGCATTGTTTTGTTTTGCTTTTTCCAAAAGAACTCACTCACTCCACTATTTTTAAATCGTTTGCGACCGTTGAAATTTCAGTGTCATTCGCAGACAGGCGTTCATTGGGTGCAGAAGGCAAGGGTGGCAACCCGCACTCCTGTTTCAGGGGGAAATGGTTAAGCCAAGCATGTATAATTGTCTTACGCTAATTACCGGGGGAGGGGTGGTACACTAAGGGCCAAGAGTCCTGTCTCAAAGCGTGGGGGGGTGGGGGGCAAGAGGATCTGGACTCCTCCAGGTTTTTGTAAATGCGTTTGGGAGCCTAGTTTGGTTCAGGACAAACATTATGCATTGACTGCAGCTGCAGAAAATACATGACAGATGTGACACACATGCACACAAAAACACACACACACACAGCACTGGGACGTGCATCCTGCAGTCAAGCAGCCCCCATCCCAAAGTCCAGATCCTTTGTCACCAGAGCTAATAATACAACGAGTTATTAAAAGGCTAAATGTATTTTTAAAAAAAAAAAAAAAAAACCCTTCCAGTTTTAGAAAGCCTAAAACTGGCTGGCCACAATGCAATGCCTCAATTTTAGACGGGGACTTTTATATCAGTTAGTCATAATTTCTACGGCACATCCTGTTTCCTCAGTTCAGGGAGAAGCTTACACATAAGCGGATCCGATCACAAACGTGTCATCTTTGCAACACTCATCCCACTATTACAGCACACACATTCACGTGCACGCACACACACACACACACACACACACACACACACACACACACACACACCGCAGAATTTATGGTCAGTTAACATCAATGTAACTGAAACTACTCGGTCACACTCAGAGGAAGACGATCTCAGAAAGATCACCATCGTGGCTGAACATAATTTATATGATAATAATAACAATAATAATAATAATAATAATAATAATAATATTTTCACCATGGGGACAAAGAGCACATTTCTGTAATATTCACGTAGTAGTGAAGTTACAAAAAAAACCCTGAGCTGCAATGAATAACCGGCACTTATTGAGTCTTTGCTAAAGATGACTCTCCTTTATGTTGCTTTCCAGCAATGTTGATGCCATTACATTTCAGCACACTGCCTTCCTGTGTTGGAAACCAACAACAATCTATCAATGATGGGTCAGTGATATATTGCCCTACTTTTCAACACTTATTCATAGGACACAAGGGGATACCCTAAAAAAATAAACAAAAAAACAAAGTGTCTTTAATAATTCTCTGCACTTGTTGCGGGGCAAACAAAAAGCTCACGAGCAACTGCAGGGACGCAGTCTCCCCGATTGTTCACACAGACCTGTTGCTCGGTTTGGCCCTTTGCAACACTTTTCGAGACGATGATTTTGAATGCACCCTGCACAAAAAAAAATAAATAAAAATAAATTATAGAAGAAGTGCACACTTTTTCAGGGGCAGTCCACATGGCGTTTAAGTGAGGATGGGTTTTGGAGGGAGGGGGTGTGTTTAGCTCTGCTGACTTCAGTCAGTCGAGCATTGGCGCACGTGAGATGCCTCGTGCCTCGTCGCAAATAAAGGCAACAATGTGTCCGGTGGGCGCACAGCAACAATCTATACATCAAAGAAGTGCAAAAAGATGAAGTATATTGGGGGGGAGGGGCAGTCGACAAAATTAATTTAAAAAAATAAATAAACGATGGTGGCTAAAGTAGAAGCACACCGCAAGATTAAAAGTCTTTGTTTAGGTCACGCAGATGGACCGCTATAGCGAGACTGTAATTAAAGCCAGGGCCGAGCTGGACTAGCTCCTGGTTTCACAGCCCCTTCCTCTACAAAATTCACCAGTGTTACTTGCAGGGACAGAGAGAGAGAGAGAGAGGGGGAGAAAATGGTCGCTTCATGCATGAACCTCTGCAATGCGACTGAACACAGTCTCTTTAAAAAGATGGAACCGCTTACAAACACTTGTCTCAAACATGTCCACCAAGTAGTGCCGCGTTAAACCGAATTCAGCAGCCGAGTAGGACCTAAAGGCTAGTTAGCTATGCCCCCCCCCAACACCTCCCGTAGTATAGCGAAGGAGAGAGAGAGAGAAAAATGGAGTTATCCCCTCAGCGAGCTGCTGCAATATCTGCTCCTTCACAGAGGTCACACGAAGACCTGCCAAAATCACCGGCGCTGGACTTGACGTGTACGCCGGCGGTAAAAGCCGAGGGCAGGCGTGTAGCAAACAAACAAACCCAGGAGTGTGCCCGCAGCGTTTCGAGAGGTGGAAATTGAATGAAAATGCCTAATCGCATGACCCCCTTTTTCCTGCTGCACGGAGAAAATTAAAGAGCCACAACCGTCCGCGAAACACGTCGGTTTGTCAGCCCCACACCAAAAACACACACATATATAGATATATATACACCCTGCGCCAGGACGTGAACACTTAGCCACACATAGGCTCGAGCGTGAGGACGGGTTATAGTGAGCTATATATCCCGAAATGCTCAGCATGGGACGAAATGAAGTCGCAGTAGCCGAGCCATGGCCGACAGGCTCGTCTTCACGACTCTGAGTAGCAAGAAACGGCTAGCGAACAAAAGCGTATTCTGGGAAACTGTTTGCCAAGTCTTTTAATTTAAAACCTTTTAGGGGCCTTGTAGCATAGCCGAAGCATGCTATGCACAAAATCACGGGTTTAAACGAGTCAAAATAAGCGAAGCAATCCCCCTTCACTGCTACAACCACCAGCAGCACCACTAAAGCACCCGATGTTCAAATAGCCTAAAACATGGTCGGTGTCGAAGAAACGCTGCAGCAGACGTTGAATAAACATTGCTGTCTCTTTAAATTAAAAAAAGGAAAGAAGAAGACATGTTATTGTTAACACGTCGAGGCAACTTAAAGGCGTTACATTTTGGAGGATATTTGACCCAAATGGAGCCCAGGCTGCATGATGGTAACCTTCAGCAGCCCGTGATGGAAAGTTTATGCGTTTTCATAAAAGGCAAACTTGAATAGAGCCGATATCGGTGAGCATTTCAGGCAATAATAATATTTAAAAAATACACGCGTTCACTTACATATTTCTTTTGGATGATATTCCTCTTAGGTCGTTCCTTGCTCATTATGCAATCCCCCAAAAATGTTTGGCTATAGAGAGAATGGCCACATGAATTTCTTTCTTTGACTCTCGCCTCTTCCGGAGCTCCACCAAAGGACGATTTAAATCCCCGGCTCTGTAAGGAAAAGCTTGCTGGCTTTGCAGAATCCTCCTTCGGTGTTTCCCCGTTTGAAGAATTCGGATTAAATCCCCCGGAAATATATATATATCTATATATACAGCTGTATATATATAAATATATATATTCAAGAGTCGACGACGAACAGAAACGGACTGAAGCCAAACTCACTTGGGGATAACATAGTCAAAACAAATGCACAACAATAAGTTCCATTCGCTCCGACAGCTCGGCTTCTCGTCTCTGCGCACTCGCTCCCGGCTCCTTTCAAATGCATGAATGTAGCTGAGGTGATGTCAGAAAAGTTACATCTTGTTTGAGGCGACGAGACATCGAGAAATAAATAAAATTACAAAATAAAACGTTAGGTGTCACGTCGCTTTCCTTTTTTTTTTTTTTCCTTTCTTTTGGAGGGGGGCTGGAGCCTGAGGTCGTCGACAGATCCAGCGGCACTGCTGTGCTTACCGAGAGCAGCTCCTTTCTTCCACTGCCTCCGCCTCCTCGCACAACACCGCCACCATCAGCGGCAACTTTAAAAAATTCTCGAGAGACAACCCCGAGCACGTAGCCTTGCTAGATAAGCCTATACCGTGTTCTTTTACGGATTTATGGTGTGTTTGCGGTAATAGTAACAAGCATTTTTTTTTCTAGTAATCCTGCACTACACGGCGCGTTTAAAGTCCGATGCAGCAATAGCTGAAGGCTTGCTGGGGCCATTTCGAGGAAACACCAGAGGTCACAATAAAGTTTATCTTCTAAATTACTCTTGTGTCTTGTTTTTGATTTTAAGACAGCTAGTTTTATGCTGCAGTTTTAATGGGCTCTAACATTTTCAATAAGAAGTTGTTAGGGGACAAAAGGAAAAGGTGAGGGTTCCCAATGCGAATGACTGCCCCCCTCCACTTCCACACCACAACCACACAACCTCAGTGCACGTGGTTAAACATTAAAGCTCGACCTGAATGGTGGGAGATGCTATACTTTAAGGAACTTTTCAACTGAGAAAACCTTATTGTTATAGAGAAGAGAGTTTCACACCCAGTGTGATGATGTCACTGGTGCAGTTCCACAGAGCGAGTTTGCAGACCAGCAAGAATAAAAGCATCATGTGATCTGAATGCATTAAGCAGCTTCATATTTTGAAAATGATGCGTGCATCTGTATATATGCTCAGATATGCTTTCTTGGATTTTTTAAGCACTGTGCAGTGACTGTTAGCTGACTGGATGTCCTCATCCCCCTCAGTATCAGTGGGCTTGCTGTGTTATTACTCTAATGTACTGAGTGGGATGGTTGCTCCGTTTGAACCACAGAGGTAGAGGTAGTTAAAAGTAGTGTGTGTGTGTGTGTGTGTATGTGTGTGGAGGGGGAGGGGATATTAAGATGAATATGCAGCTTTGTCTCCGTGGTATACCTGAAGAGAACTCTAACTGTATAATGATGCTGTTTTTTTAAACTAGTTGTTACTGAGCAGTGCTGGTTCACTAAAAACTGTGTTTAGGCCACCAGAATGGAAGAAATATTTCCACTACAGTTTTTTATTTTCTCCAAGAGATTCATTTTTTGATAAACGTATTTTAGTACATTGTCCATGGAGCTCATTGATAGATGGCCTTGAAATTTGCTACAGAGCTTCACCAGGTCTGGAGGATGAATCCTTCAGACTTTTGTAATCCCTTTTTGCCTTTTTATATAACCAGCAGATGAACATTTTCTGTGAAATATGTCAACATATAAACAATGAGCTGGCAGTATTTCAAAGTAGACATACGGGTGATCTGCTTAAGAAATACTGGGTGGATTGCAATCAGATTTGCTCCATATATTCATGTCTCTCTGTGGAAGAACTGCAATAAATTTGTTTTTACCCAAGCAGCAACCTTGGGTAAAAACTGCAAAAAAGCTGGTCCCCATAAACAACCATGCAGAAAAAAAAAGCAGAAAAAAACATAGTTACTGCCTGGCACAAAGAAAATGTTGAATTTTCTAAAAAATAATGTTATTAACTGTTAAAGTTAAGAGCAATCTATCAGCTGGATGCTAATAGATTCTCACTGGCCACTTCATTAGGTACACCTTGCTAGTACAGTGTTGGAGCCCCTTTTACCTTCAGAAGTACCTTAACTCTTCATGCCATAGATTCAGTAAGGTGCTGGAAACATTCCTCTGAGATTTTGGACCATACTGAGATGAGAGGATCACACAGTTGCTGCAGGTTTGTCAGCTGCACATCCATGATGGGAATCTCCCGTTTCACCACATTCCAAAGATACTCTATTGGACTGAGATAAGGGGACTGTGGCAGCCACTTGAGTGGAACCTGTTTGAAATCATTTAAGTTTTGTCACATAATGCGGTAACCTGCTGGTAACAGCCAACTGAAGATGGGTACACTGTGGTCATAAAGGGATGGACATCATCAGTGGTTTTAAATGATACTCAGTTGGTGCTGAGTGGTCTCCATTATACCACCATTACACCACCGCTACCAAAATCCTGAAACACTGATATGAGGCGGTGGATCCATGCTTTCATGTTGTATACAGCGTTCTTGACCCTACCGTCCAAATGTTGCAGCAGAAATCGAGACTCGTGAGATCAGGGTATGTTTTTCCAGTCTTGCCTTGTCCAGTTTTCGTGGCCCTGTGTGAATTTTCGCCTCAGTTTCCTATTCTTAGCTCAGAGGAGTGGCACCCACTGTGGTCTTTTGCTGCTGTACTCCGTCTGCTTCAAGATTGTTGTGCGTTCAGAAATGTTCTTCTGCATACCTTGGTTGTAAGGAGTGGTTATTTGAGTTACTTTTGCCATCCTGGATATTTTCTCTTCTTGGGACCCTTCTCTGTAAACCCTATGGTTGCATGGGAAAATCCCAGCAGATCAGCATTTTCTGAATTAGACCATCTCATTTGGCTCCAACAGCTATGTTACGTTCAAAATCACTTAAATCAACAAGTCGTGTTGACCATGTCTACATGCTGAGATGCACTGAGTTGCTGCCATGTGATTGCCTCATTAGATATTTGCATTAACAAGCACTTGTTAATGAAGTGGCTGGTGAGTCTATGCACGGCGTGCTTGTATGTTTTACCGATCCATTTTACGGATCCAGGTTTGTTGCAAGTTAGCAACCATGCAATAACACTTCTGATCCAAATATGGTAACTTCTGGCTTCAGAGAACCAACATGGCAACAGTTACACCACTGAAGCTTCAAAATGAGGTATGGCAAAGTCCCAGTGGCCATGTCCATCTTTTATATACAGTCTCTAGTCTTTCCCATAAGGCACTGCTGCAGCTTGAGTAACAAGTTGGCACTGACTCAAAGTACTATTGAGTCCGATTCTCTAACTGAGCTACTAGTATGGGAGCCACCTCTACCACTTGTGAAAGTTACAGTTGGTGCTATCTATCTTATTTGCCTGCACCCAAATTACGTATTAGGACATATCTGTGTGGGCTCTCTGGTGCAAGTCAGATAGTAAACTGGGTGGGATTTGAACATGCAGGCAAATTTCAGCAGAAAGTGTTGCTTTAGTTAAACCTAGCAATTAACCTCATAGTTCAGCATTATCAAAGCAGACAGCACATGCAAGTTAATGTATTGAGATGTGAGCCCTTTAATCTGCGGGTGATTATTTATTAGTCTTTGAATGCCTGTTCTCCTCAAGCACACCTCCAGAATTAGACCCAGGTCCATCCCAGTACACATACTGGATGCGTTACTGGGTTTGGTTGGTTAGATATACAACAACTCAAAGAGTTAACAGTGGCACACACATTTAGACTTAAATTCACAACTACAGGCACGTTTTTACTTTCCAACTCTTTGCACTGGTGTTTGCACTGTGGGAGGCAAAGTAACGCACGCGTACAAGTAAGAAATCCTAAAAGAAGATTCGGCATGTCCCCAAATTACCTAAAAGCTGGAGTATAATCAATCACCAGCATCCATATGATCATGCTGATTTCATTATCATTCATGTAACGGGGAGGAGCTATTGATTCCTGTCCTCTGTTTGATGTAGATTCTGCGTAACGCACCAAATGATCAAAGCGCTGAACTTACCCTCAAATGCACGAACAAAGACGCCAAATCAATAGTCCACAGATCAATAATTCTAAGCATGGTTTGTAGATGACATGATATTTATGTATTCCCCCCACCTTTCAGTCTCGACCCCTATTCCAGTTATGCTGTTAGGAATACGTGGATAGAAGGGATAATAGTAGCCGTTGATCATGTGTACTTTTATTTTATATGCGTTTAAAAAAAAATCAAATCACTTTTTGCCTAATCAGTCATGTCTACAGCGTCATGGTCAAGTATGCTATTTTGAGACAAGACTATGTAAGCTGCCTTTAGCCCCCCCACCCCGTCACCTGTACTCTCCGGAGGGGGGGTTATCGGGGTCTTCTGCCCTGCTGGTGCTGACATTTAGGCCCACATGAATCAATAAGACAAGCTGAGGAAGGATGCCTGAATTTCGCAGCGGTCGACCTCACAGTTCACATTTAGCCCACGGGCAGAAGGGTTGCAGGCTCTTCTCGAGACATTTTTAGTCTGATTTTTTTCCCCTATGTGCAGAACTGTAAAATGCGGTTTTCAAATCTTCTTGTTTGCACAATATTTCAAATGTATATATTTATATATCATAGCTGTGATGCTGGGTAAAATGTGCAGTGGGTGTACTCATAGCACATACATGTTAAACACTCGTGGTCTGAGTGCATGAAAGCAGCACAGTTGTTGCTATAGTTAACAAAAATGAAACCTTAAAACTAAAACTAGATGTAAAACATTTTAATTATTTCCTAAAAATTAAGAGAAAATAAAAACTAACTGAACTATATGGACACTTTATTAGGTACACTTTCGCCCTTCTGCCTTCAGAACTGCTTTAATTCCTAATGGCACAGATTCATCAAGGTGGCAGAAACAATGCTCAGAGATTTTGGTCTATATTGATGTGGCAATGTCATACACCAAGAGGTGCTCTGTAATCTATGTTCAAGAGACCAGTCCGAGCTTTGTGAGATGATATGTTATCATGGTATGTTATAAATAACTCATCTGTGAAGCTTCTTCTAGCTGAAGAATCTGTTTTTACAACTAAATGCAAAAAAGGTACCAGCGACAGGGATAGCATTATCAGTTTGTGTGTGCTCTTAATTGCACAGAGACTGTAAAGGTTTAAACTCGCCTGAGTCAGTTAAAAACAGGTTCACACCAAGTTCCTGTTCTGCAGCCAATAAAAAAAAAACCTGAATCACATCACAAAACAAAGCGGAACAAAATCAAACGCACAAGCTACACAAATGTGTAAAAAGAAAAAAAAACACCCCCAAAAATATATATATGGCAAAGACATTTGTATATGTTTTGTGTGTGTTTACTTGTGTATACGTGTGTGATGGAGAAGGCCAGGGATTGATTAGAGCTTTCACTCTCAATGTGGTTAATTGCCCAGTGAGGCTTAGCAGACGGTGCTGGCTAGATTGATGTCCGATAGCCAAGAAGAGGGGGAGTCTGGGTGTGTTTGTGTGTGTGGGTGAGCGTGTGTGTGTGAGATGCAGGGAGGGAGGGTGGCGTGGGGGCAACAAATCCCAAATTAATGTTGAAAGATTGAATGGTTAAATATCGCACACTGTGGAAATAAACCCAAAGGAGTTTCCTTTCAAATAAAAGAGAGGAAAAAAAATCATTGTAATCACATCTGTTGAAAAATAAAGGGAGATGTACTGAAATGGGAAAAAAAGAAAGAGCCATGTCACCTTTTGTTTTGTTCAGCGCTAAAATAGCTCGAAGCTCCCTTTGGGTTCAGTTTGATGACATCTTGATGTTTTCATCTCTCCTCAGTTTCTCTGAACTTGCTTAATCTTTAAAAGCAATAGTTTCGTTCTGGCGCCGGATCAAGCGGCTCAAATCCTCGTTAATCTATCTCTGTCTTTAAGTAGATATTAGTGGGCTTGCCAGAATGGCTAAAACAGCTCAAATGGAGCTAGATTGTAATCTTACGGTCAAAAGTTCCTGGAAGTTGAAAAGGGGGAGATATGTATGTAAGGAGGGCCGGAGTTAACTAGCTGTGTGTGATAGCGTGGGGCAGCCACAAGCGAGTGTCAGGGCTGGCGGGGGTTGGGTGTCTGAGGAAGCAGTAAACTCATGGATGGCTTATACAGTCCTCTCCTTTTCACACAGGCTATTTAATCTCTAAGTAATACGAGCACCGGGGATATTGAATAGCACATGTAAAAGAAAAAGAGGAAGAGAAGAATAAGGAATAAGGAGAAAGGAGACAATGAAAAGATTTCATATGATAACATATAGGGGGGCAGCACCGTCCAAAGACATGCAACTTGTGGGGATAGGTTAATTGGATAAACCAAATTGCCACTAGGTGTGAATGTGAGTGTGAATGGTTGTCTGTCCTTGTGTGTTGGCCCTGCGACAGACTGGCGACCTGTCCAGGGTGTACCCCGCCTCTCGCCCTATGACAGCTGGGATAGGCTCCAGCGCCCCCCGCGACCCTGAAAAGGAGAAGCGGAAGCGAATGGATGGATGGATGGAACATATAAGTATTTACAACTAATGGCAAGACATCTGAGTTCTTTTTGTTAATATTTTTTAAACGGGATACAGGAGGCCTGTTTGTCAGTGCGTCTGATAATCATAAACAGGAGCAGGAGCCAATAAGATCTTAACAAGTGGAACAAATTCTGCCAGCGCTGTAAGTTTATTGAAGCCTGTTTCCAATACAAAATTGGTTTCTAGAGTTTTTCAGAGTTAACAAAGGATGATATGAATGGCTGTTGTGCTGGTAGAGAAAGGCTAATTTTTATTAGAAAAACACAGGAACTACATGTTCTCAAACCAGTATTTGTGTTTCTAGTCAGGAATAAAAGTGAGAACTTTTTCCTTAATTTAGATCTTTAATTTAAGCTCAGTTTAATCTTAGGATTCATTTAAAAAAAATAAAATCTTTGAGACCTTGACCTTGAGTTTAACTTGCATTTCATTGGAAATATGAAGCTGAATCTGTTAAGTGAAGACATTATTGGTCCCGTTTCCAGTCCAGGCATCTACCGTGCTGAGGCTGTTGCTTTTTTGACGAGTTGTAATGTTTTGTGTTTTGTTTTATTTAAATAAGCCTTCCCAAAAAATAACCAGTGGCCATTTTCAGCGTCTCCAGCTTTTTAGTAGCTTTCTTCTTTTGTGCAGCACCTCTCTAAACAGAGTTTTTAAAAAGAGCCCTTGGACTTCTGGATATTTGAATGCTTCAGAAAAGAATGACTCTCAGGGCAGCTAATATTTCACTGTGAACATTAAGCTTTTTCATGGCAAATAATCCAAACCATGCAACCACATATTAATGACTAACCTCGTGTTATGGACATATGATCTTAGACGTTCTCTCAGCTGAAGTTTGGTCCATTTTCAACGTCTTCTTTTTGCCAGGTGATGACGTTTGTATTGAAACTTGTTTCTGCCACTGAAGAAAAATTATTTTTCCATCTGTAAGTCAAAATTTCAGGTTAGTGTCTCAGAATTTAACTTAATAATTCATCATTTTGTGTAACCGATGTCAAAATTTTGAATTACTCAGATATAACTCAAAATTTCAAGATACTTAGTATAGCAAAAGTTTTGAGATATATAATGTGATAATTTCAGATAATAACTTGAAATGTTGACTTCTTTTCAGTGGCAGAAACAAGCTTCCATACATTTGTCTCTGCCTAATCAGTTACTCTCAACACAAACTTATTCTGAGAACAATTTAACCCTTGTCCTCCATCTTTCCTATGCTAATGTAGCTTAACTAATGTAGCTCTATAGCTAGCCACCAGACTACATTGCCAAATAACTCCACTTCTCTAACCCTCCAAACATCACTGCTATTTAGTTTTCTGTCTTTGTTTAAGTCCAAAGTTATAGCAGAGCTGTATGCGTTTTAGAAACACTGCAGTCAGAACATGGTTCATGATCTTTAGGTGGAAACTAGCTTGCTAACTTCCTGCTAACATCTGTTGCTGCTAACCCTTGTAAGTCCTCTTTTTCAATGATAAACTTTATTGTAAAACATGTGAGAACAGACAAACTGATTGTTTGATTGGAGCTGAAATAATTTCAGCTCTCAATGGTGCCTCTGTGTTTTCTTGATGTTTGGGAGAATTTGGACCCGGATATGGCTAAAGATGTCAATCTTTAAAAGTCGGTGTTAAATTCAGTATTTTCTTAGATTATTGTTCAGTATTCAGGAAAGTGCGTTTGTACTTAATGGCAGATTTATTTATTTTTTTTAAAGTTTTGTTCTTTTTCAAGGTCCAGTGATACAACAGACAGAGAGGAGGGTTGTGCTGTCTTCAAATTACTTGTGCCAAAATTTGAATCTTACAAGCACACTAATTAAATGGAGGTTAACCTTCTCCATAGCCACCCCTTACCTCTCCCTCTCCGCTGTTAAGGGACTCCTTGGGATCACAAACTATTTATTTTTCAACCACCCCTCCAACACACACCGCCCCTTCTGAAGGGACTTGACAGTCCCCACTCTACTACCATGGATAATTGGACACCTTCAGCATGAGAAATCCCTTGCTGAAACAAAACATGCACTGACAAATTGTGTAGACTCATATCAGGTTTGTCAAATATGAGCACAATGGCGAGGATGAGACAGAGGAAGACACAGACTTGACTGAACTTTAGCTACAATCTAGATGTGAAAGGTACACAAAACCCCCTTTGGCAGTGGTTCTTTCCGATGCGATGCACACACCGAATATCTCACTTCCTGAGCTTTAGTGTGGTATATGGCAGGATCAACAGGACGAAGATCCACGCCCTCAGGCTCCACGGTGGAGTTGTCCTGGGGGCATGTAACTAAAATCAGCACGCTCTTCACTGTGCCCTGCATTGACCCATCTGGAAGCTAAATGCAAAACTGTGTGAAGATCACAGCCAAGGGATGACCTGCCCCTATTTCTGCCCCCAAGGCTGCTGTTGTGTTTTACTAATGAGGCAAATCTTCCCAAGCTCACCTGGCAACTGCAATCCAAGATAAGTCTCACTGTTTAAACTGCAGGCATTAAGAAAAATAGATGTCAACGGGGTCTTTTTTTAAAACCTTTAGCGTGGAAATTTCCTATAGTGGTTAGATCAAACATTGACATAAACAAAACTACGCAAAGAGTTATGTAACTGTTAAATAATTAACTGACAAAATAATAGTGCCTACTAATCATCAGGAGTCTTATCATTTATTTTACCTTGTCATTCATTCATGAAATATAAATAACTTGCCTTAATCTTTTTCTAAACCTGACCAAACCTGAAAATAAAGGAAGAGTCAAACAGGACATGGACCAGATTCTTGTGATTTACTCCAACACCCCAGAACCTGCTAGAATTTGCTCATTTCAAACCAGTTTCATAAGAATCATTTGCAACTTTATGATATTCATCCAGATTAAAGCAGTTAACCCACCCAGCTTGATAGTTCTTAGTTTGCAGCCCCAGGATCTGGAAAACTTGCAGTTGTTGAGTCGACCATGAACTCTGCTGTATTCCAAAGTATTCTACAGTCAAGTATGAGGCCATCTGTCTAACAGCCAAAGCTTGGCTAAAATGGGGTCATGCAACAGGGCAATGATTCCGGGCACAGCATCAAATCTGCAACAAATGGCCAGGAAAAAGAAAAATCAAGGTGCTGCAATGCAACAGGGATAGGCCAGGCCTATCGCTGTGGCAGGAACTTTAGAGTCCAGTGCATGAATGAATGCAAAACCTCAATGAAATGAAGCAACACTGTAAAGGATGATGAAAGAAACTGACAAAGTTCAACAGAAAACGATTGCTTCAAGTTATTTTGAACGAATCATGAACAAATCATAGAGTGCACTTGCACAGAGTCCTGTTTAAAAAAACCAAAAGCCTCTTTTTTCACACAATTGTAAATGATGTAGTCTACTGTCAGTCCAGTTTCCTCATTCTCTTTACGATCATTCAACAGTTTTGTTCCCTTTTTCTCACCTCAAACCAGTCTAGACTGGTGTGCGGCGTGGATGAGTAGCTAACCGTGAATCGCTCATGAGGAACAAGCAGTTCTGCAGCATTGCCAGGTCTCTTGTGTGTATGTGGCGACACAGAGAATAATGGCTTTAATAATAGCATTCAGCCACAAAGGGTTTTTTTGCAGAGAATGACTGGCTGACTCATGTGGGTCAAGACCTGCCACAGGTGGGGGATCCCAGGCTGAATAAACTCACCCCCTGACGGTAGGCAGCCATAGCCTCGGCGGCCCTTTTCACCCACCCAGGACACCTGCACTTGATACAAAAGCCATCCTTCTCCGATTCTTTTAGGGCATGAGCAGGGAAATGGGAAAAGATGTGGGGCAGAACAGTACAGGGGGGGTTGGATGGGTTGAGGTGTGGAGGGAGCAGGGTGTGTGTGCGTGTGTGGTGGGGCTGCCTCAATCGTAACCACGCGGAAACAAAGTAACACAAACTCAAACCACAGCAGGGGAACAGCTGGAGCACACAGAGACAGCTTTCTGGGTGGTCCAGGAGGGAGCGAGAAAGAGATTGTGAGAGCTTGGGCGAGAATGAAAGACAGAGAGATAGAGAGAGACAGAGAGGGGTTTGGGCGAGGACAGAGATGTTGAAAATCGAGGCCATTAAGGAGAGGTAGTGCAGGAAAAACACAAAGAAGACCAAACAAAAAGAAAACGGGAGGCTTGAAAGAAGTGAGGAAAGCTGCTACTTGTGAGTTTTCCCCTTATCCCAGCAATTATGGCAAATCAATACGAATCCATATCTAATTACTCAAAGCACCCTTTGCACCAGCGGCCGCTATTAGAGGCAGAGGTTTCACTCAAAAGTGCAAGTGAGGAGTGCAGAAAAAGCTACCAAACTGTTAACGGGCAGAGATAGAAAACGTCGAGACGTCTGATCTCTAAAAAAGGCAGACAGACAGACAGACAGCGAAACGGCTCTTCGCCTTCTTCCTAACGTCCACAGCGGCTGTGTTAAAGGTGTAACAATTCAGCTGCTGTTATCAGAACAATTCTCCTTAATCCTTTCACACGGGCAAAGTTGGGCTGTTGGCTATTAGGAAAGCATTTGATAACCTCATCACAAAAGAGAGGCATTCACTGGCCCACCGTGAGCCAATATCCCTGTGCTTTCTCTTACGAGGCTTATCACACCGACATGGCTTGCATGATAAAAAAGAAAGAAAGAAGGTAAGTCATGCGGGAGGTCCTGCAGATTTGCATATCCCCTGGGTGCACGCTGTAATTTAGCTACATATGTCCCTTCCCTAATAGGCTGGAGTTGGCTTAACGTGAGGCCTGTGTTTTTGGAAGCGACCTTACTTGATTGTCTATTTGGATTCACAGCTCTGCTCTGATTTGCAATTGAAAGGCATGTAATTGTACTTGAACTAACTGAATAACTATAGGGTGTTGTTTTTTAATAGGGTGCATGAGGGAGAAAAGGATTTTTTTCCTTGCATGCTTGGTTGAAGCTTGTCCCTTCTGAGTGACATCTTCTCCTTCATAATTCAGTTTCTTTCCTCGTGTTCCGTGAAAAATGCAGCGCGTCGGAGTGGAGCTGGCCTGATTGCTTAATTTGAGCAGAATCATATTTCACTCATGATATTACTAATCTTCCAGTATGTTTCACTTGGTGATACATTGCATGTCGTACTCAAACAAGTAATGTTCGTGATTCGCATTCGTTTATTATGACATTCTCCTTTCACCTCCTGATACGTCACCAACTTGAAACTGCCATAAACTAAAGACCGACTTTGTTCCTGGTCATAGTCCTCTGCTTATCTCCTACATTTGACTACCATAATTTCCCTCTCAACTGCACTTCTCTTTGATTGTTGTGGGTGCCTATAACTGAAAATGCTGATCCCATTGATGCAGAAGGAGTCTTGTATGTGTGTGTGTGTGTTAATCCCAACTTGTTATCCATGACATCAAATCCAATTTATCCAGATTTAACATCAATTCCCAGTTCGATGGAGAGGAAAAGTAGCAGAATATGAATATGTTTTTTTTCCTTCTCTTCATTTTTTTTTTGAAGAAAATCTTTAATAACCGTGCCTCTCCTGCAAAACAGTTATCACTTTTCCCGTTTTGATATTAAACAAGATTAGGATTGCTAAAAGGTTAATGAGATTCCCTTCTTTTGAACACACTGTGCTTTATTTCTCCCGTTCAGAGGAAGTCATAAACATCCTCCCTGTAACAACTAATGGTGATTATGCCGATGATATTAATTATCATTACTTTCAATTACTACACCCAGCCAGGCCCTGTCAGTTATGAGGGCAGCTCCCTGCGGAGGAGCCGCCACCCGCCACATTCATTAGCCGTGCCGAGTGATTGTGCGTCTGTCTCTCTCCTTCTCCATCTGCCTTTCTTCTTCTCTTTCTTCCTCCTTTCTTGGCCTTTGTTTCATCCTGTTATCCCCTGCCCTATCACCTCCGCTTGGCCAGCGTCGGTGAGCAAAGGAAGCCGCACGTACAGTCAAGAGTAGGCCGGTGAATGAATGAGGTGAAATGGAAGTTAATTGTAGAGCGATATGAGATGAGCTCTGAGGGAATCCGCTGCACAGATTGTGCAGATTCAATTCCCTTTCTCTCTGTCCTTTCCCCTCCCTCATCCTATTTTATTCTTCTCTCCCATCTCATTTCTTTGTCATACTTCTTGTCATCGGTCTCTCGCTCAGTCTATTTGCTTTGTCGCTCTCCCTTTCCACTCTTGCTCACTCCTGACATGAAGCATCCATTTTCGCCCCATGAAATATGGAGAGAGCCCTCATGAATTGTTTACAGGTTAGCAGCACGCATGCCAGTAGCAGCAGGGGGACAGGCTCAGGTTTGCAGGAAGGCTGCAGTGGGTGAGAGGACTGGCCCTCACAGATATGCCCAAAACCTGCAGGGACTGATTAGTTTGGTTTGCACCTCTTTTTTTTTTATTGTGGCAAATGATTTTTCAATAGACGCACAAATAAGCATGGTGTGTTTATCTTACACACAAGCCCGAGCTTTAGGTGTTTTAAGCCAAGCTTCAGTTTAACCAACTTGTTTGCATCTGCCTGGGGCAGATAACTAAAAGCTTAAAACGAGAGGCAAACTGTCATATTATTATCAGGTGCAATGGTAAGTTTAAGCCCAAAAGCAGCATAGTAGAAAAGAATGCTGGATGAAAACAGGTAAATTGTAGAAAAACAAATGTTGACAGCAACTCTCCGACACACACCAACAAAGGGAAAGTCCAACAACACAAGGTCCGGTGAAGCAAGCCAGATAAAAATCCAACAGGTCAACCGCATACTGGAAGACGAAACCACACAGAATCACACCGAGAAAAACACAGACAGAAAAGAGATCAAGTGGATAAACTTAGAAGAAACATGCAAAGATGCAGGATTAGACATATAAGGACTAAATCGGAAACAAGGCACAGGTAAAGTGAGTTAGGGCAAAAACATTCAAAAATGAGGAGATCAACAAACACAGGAGACAAAGAAGGCAGGGAACTTTAAAATAACATCTCTACAAAGAGAGATATGAAATCTTCACATAAACAAAGGAAGATGCAGAGAAGTTTTCACACATGAACTTCTGACAGTTTCAGGGGAATCAGGCTGGGATACTTTTCACAGTTCTCCTTTCCTCATCTGTAGCAACACAGCAACAGATCGTCTGCTTCAGACGTGCTTTCACTTTTGAAAAGACTCCATGCTGTTACACTTGAGGACCCTGCTTGGAGAGAATGTGCAAAAGGCACACATGCGACACTCGCTAAAATGCACTGAAATATTAGCTATGCAATCCAACTTCATGTGGACTTTGAGCTGGGAAGCCACAATTATTAGAACCTATCTTCAGTCACAGTGTGAATAACAAGCCCTGCCACCAATGCTAGGGGTTAAAAATGGGGTTCCGGTTATGGCGTAGATCTGACGCAGAAGTGTAATTTATGTGTAAGAGAAGCAGAAAGTTTGGCGGCTGTGGCTTAGGAGGTAGAGCGGGTGGTCTACAGGTCAGTGATTCGATTCCGGGCTCCTCTAGCCTGCACACGGGCAAGACACCGAACCCTGAATTTCCCCCGATTGTGTGCACGTGTTGAACATGATGATGATGATGATGACCAGAGCTTCGTTTTTGGGTGATATTTAAACAATCAGCAACATATTGGTAGCTTCTACGTACTCACTGCAATGCTTTTCTTCAATTATACAAAAGTTGGAGATTTGCATAACATTAGACATTTATGTTTCATGGCTCTAGTCAGTCCCAGATAATATACCAGTGGATATATAATTCTTAATAATGAATAATGAAGCACACTCTTTAAAAAAACCCCATTCATTTCAGTGTGAAAAACTTAGTAAAACCTAAGGAATGGCTACTAGCGTAAGGAGACTTATGACTACTTTCTATTGCTGCAGCACTAAAATGTTCACCTTCCAAATGCCCCAAAGGACTCAAGAAGAGAATATGAGGAAATGGGCTGGGTGCTGTAATGTGAGTGCTCAGATGGTTCAGATTTATTTGGTTGGTCTCGCTGGACGAAACTGAGTTGGTTAATATCCTTCTGATGAGCTTGTAGATCACGTCAGCGTTGCACCACAGGGACACGGAGGATGAATATGGAAGCATCAATTAAGATGTACTTCGGTGAAGGTTTTATCAGTTGTGGCTTTTTTTCCTCGGGCCTAATAGCTTCTGATTGATAGCAATGAACTTGAGCGCGAGGGGTGTGCATTTCAGATGGACAGATAGAGCATTTTGAGGGCTTGCTGACTAAAGTGCTTTACTGCAGCTTGTGCACTTGTGGTTTTAATGGAGTGCTTGGGAGCCACACCACTTGAGAGGTTGTGCGGATATATTATTAATCTGTTGCCTTCACAATTTCTGTACACTACTGAACTGCGGTGCCCGGTAGAAAGAATACAGATGCGGTGCCGTCATCCCCTTATCTGTCTCTTTCAGCCTCTATCCTCTCCCCTGTCTTTGTCACTCAACTTCTTTCTCCGAAGGCTGTCTGAGGGAAGGAGCTGGAGCTGGAAGAGGGAAAGAGGAGATGATCAGATCAATATTGCTCTCAGGAAATGGGCTTCGACTGTCTGACTCTTTGGGTGTCTCCTCCTGCCTCTGCCTGTCTTTTGTATAGCTAGCTTGTCTGACCATATCATAGGAGCATCGTGGCCAATTTCACAAGCAAGCCAGATAAGAAGCCATGCTGAGCATGTCAGAGTTAGTGTGTGACAAGCCTGACACGCAGTTCTCATGCAATGGGTGGGAGGCAAAGACAGTAAGAGAGATAAAGAAAGTGGCGAGAAAGAGGAAGAGTGGACAGTTTCTCAATGTCATGAGGAAGTCGTTTCGAAGTTGGGTAGTGACGGCTGTCTAACGAAACCACATTTGATTTTGAAAGGCAGCAAGTGATACCTCTGCATGCTGTTGTCACCAAAGCTTCTCAAAGCTTTGTGGATGCGAGTTTATAGAATTAACACTTTCCTAATATTCAACCAAGACACTCAGAGAAACAAACCTAAGAAACACAACCAGCCACTTTGTCGTATTAGAGGTTAGTTACATTCTCTTCTTAAGCCAATTCACATTAACGTTGGCTTGTTTTTCCATGTTAATGAGCTGTCATTACTCCCTGCAGCATAAACCGTGACTACATGTGGGTGTTGTTCACTGTTAAAGATCAGCTTAATAATGTCTGTTGGTGTAGCATAGTTCTTCAGTGATGTGCCTGCTGGTCATGTTATTTGGTTAGCGCTGTATATCTAAAATCTTTTATCCTAGGGTTATAAAACATTACTTGCACACAGAGATTATGATTTATTTTAAAAGTGATGTACACTATGCTGAACCTTCCGTTCAAGGAAACCATTATGTGCAACTGCACATGTGCAGCTCTCATGTCCCTTCGGGTTGATGTACCTCTGCTTTTCCAGTGTTTGGATTCCTCCCTGGAAGTCCCATTCTGACCCCTTGTATGTGCAGACTGGTGTGCAACACATCCAAACAGCGATCCTTCAACTTGAATTTCATTCTGGAGAAGAGGATTAAAGTCTCCCGAAGCCAAATTTGGAGAGCAGGGCATGTGCTGCAACAGTTTCCTTGTACTCCTGTGCTTTCAATGCGCTGTGAGTGGCACTGGTAACTTTTTAGGGTAAATATTTCCCCCCCTAGATGCCTCTGAACATTTCAGTAGAAGTCCTGATTGTGGCCAGTGTACACATTGTAATGTAAACATTCAAGCTCTAAAATAAAATGAGGTTTTGCTTTTCATGAGCCGAATTCATGAGCTGAATTCTTTTCATTAAACCTCATACTCACAGGAAACAGCTGTAACAGGACTAAATTCTGCATTTATGCGAAGAAAAGCAAATGAAAATCATAAGAAGGAGGCAATTTTTTTCTGCACAGAAGACCGAACTGCAATTAAAGGAATTAAAGAAAGGCGTCAGAGAGTGACAGACGAGCTCGACTGAGGTTCAGACATCGGATGCTCTGTATGTACTTCCTAACAGAAAGGCGCATCGCTTTAGATAGAGCCATCGCTTGCCCTCGTCAGTCAAGGCGGCTGATGTCACAGAGCGTGATGAAGTGTTCGTCTGTTCTAAATCCAACATTTCCACACGCCAAGGTAAGCAATAATTTACTGTCAAAGATAGTTATATGCTTTAACTGTTGAGGAGATGAAGCTGTAACCACAAATTGTGCGTCAGCTGGAACATCGTGCAGATGTCAGGCCCGGTAATGGCTCGTAAACTGTATTCTTATTAAATTAAGGAAGCGTGCCGTTTGTCGGATATTTGTGGTGTAAGATCACTGGAAAATAACCCAAATGATAATTAGGAATCTCCTTTTTTTCCCCTTTGGTTTTGGTGCTGCTTTGCGCTCACTATGTGTGCATGTGTGTACATATGTGCACAAACGGCCAAGTGAGAGAGGAGGAAGACGTTGTGTGAGACAACAGGAAAGGTGTGGAAGATATTGTTTTTGTGCCTCTGTGTGTACAGATAGGGAAGTTTCCACTACAAACTACCACTGTTGTGAGTCCAGGACAATCATTTCATCTCTGTCACTCTATAAGACACACACACACACACACACACACACACACACACACACACACACACACACACACACACACACACACACACACACACACACACACACACACACACACACAGAAACACAGAAACACATACGTCTTCACTCTTATGGACCTGCTACCTAGAGATTAGCTTCCCCACAGAGGGGTGTGGCTGTGGTGTTGACCACTGTCCAATCAGGCGTGACCTGGAAATGACAACCAGCCAACCACCACTCCCAGATCCAACTGGTCTGCCAAGGGGACATCACATGATGGGACCAACTGTCACCACACATGGTCTCTCTCACTCTCAAATCTGTCCATTCGTGTCTGAGTAACAATCTTGCCAGTTATCCTTTTATTAATATTATTATTATTTTAAAAACAGGGAGAATAAAATCTCCTGCCTAGTCTCTGCTTTTTGATCTGCCTTTCCCCCAGCTGGAATGAAGACTTAAATAGGAACCAGCTTATCTTCTCCCTCTTGTACGTTCATGTTTTGTTTGTGCACAATGCTAAGAACACACTCTGTGCTCAGACATTTAAGTGATTCAGACCACTGCTTTCACTGCTGCACAAACTCCCCTGACGGCATCGAATCCTGCAGAACTCTCCTGTGCCTTCTTCTCTGCTTTCCAAGAGTCCAAGGGTGCTTTTTGTTTTAAAGAAGATAAAAGTGAAAGGACTCCCCTCTTTCCTTTTGCTGGGAATTAAAAACACACACTGTACTTTGTACAAAGGATTTTCCACAGGTGCACAAACATTATCACATTCTTTGCTGTAGCCCGCAGTGACCTGACTGATGACTTCTTATTTGTATCTGGAGCACCTGGCCATTTTCAGCTTCATTTGATTCTAAATACAGCAATTCTGCTCTGGATATTCACACTACATTAACTTTCCAAGGAACGACAAACGCGCTGTTTGTTTTGGACATAAAGTAAAGGCCATCTTGACCTGCATCGATCACTCCAGATAAAATATCGCCGGTCAAGGCAACGCTTTGTTCCAAATCAAACACAGCCAGCTATTTGCAACAATGGGGTCCTTCTGCGGTTTCTTGAATCTAACCTCTCTTGATCTCTGTTTGCAGGACTTACCAGACTTACTATGTGGTTAACCTGTGATTATTGGGAGGATTATGTTTATACTTTCCTTCCTGTGCAGGTTGACAATGCAAAATTATGCAAAAGGGAGAAAACGCAGTGTTAATTTTTTAAGCTTTACTGAATGAGTAAGGCTATGCCCTCAGTTAAAACTCTTCTATTAAAAAAAAAAAAAAATCTCGGTTAGCAAGCTGGACTGTATGCTATTATTATATGTATTTAAATGTTTAATTTACTCAGGAACTCTTGCAAGCAAGGCTTAAGCAAAAGAAGTATCTGTCTAGCATGCACTGTCTCCCTGTGTCTGGAAATGATTAAGGCTGTTGGGGCAGCCTGGAACCATTACTGATGTACACTGATGAAGTCCCATTTGTTTGAAGTGCAAGCACTCTGCCTGAGCTCTAATGCTTGTGTGCACGTATGTGTGTGTGTGTTTGTGTGTGTGCATGAGCAAGCCTGCATACATCTGTCCGTCCCTGTGCACGCGCACAGTGTGTTTGTGTGTACGAAGTCCTCCTTCTCTCTCTGCCTTTCCTTTGTCAAGCTCACACCCCTAAAAACCCGTTGCAGGGAGGAAATAGGCTCGTGAGGAAACCCGATCTCTTTGAAGTGTCAGGCTCGTAGTTCAAAACCATTGCCGGCCATCAAATATATGTCATCAATCCCCAGTTTACGTATAAAGCGCTTCCTCTGGCAGCGGACGCGTTTTGCCATTGTTGCGTGGCCCCTGTGCTACGACAAGATAACCCAACAGCTTTTTCCTGTCGCTGACATTGTTTTAGCCACAGGACATCAGCGTGTAGAAGAGACAGGTTACTGGTACAGCGGAGAATTAGGTAGACGTCTCAACACATGTTCCACGCTTTTTTGGACAAATGATCGGGATCTGGAGCGTATTCTCCGAGTGTTGATGTGATTCACTGCAACTGTTCGCTTCAAACAAAAGAGCCATGTACAGTAAATCTGTTTCAGGTTACTGGCCAGAGGATAAAAACTGAAGCTGGTCTATTTCATTTGTAGTCAAAGGCTGCGGTGCGCTCTGTTGTGATGAACGTTTGCCCTTGATCCGCTGCATGTGTGAACAGAAAAGAGAGGAAACATCTCTTCAAGAAAATAACTCAGTGGGATTATAATTAGGGATGCACCGATACCGATACTGGTATCGGGTATCGGGGCCGATACTGTAAAATGCGTGCGTACTCGTACTCGTAAAAGTTAACCGATACCATGAACCGATACTAATGTAGCCCGGATGGGAATACTCATAATTCCCATGGACTTAAATGCCACGGTAACATAAGGTGTTCACAGTTGATGTTATGTGATGTAACTCTACCCTAAATGTAATTTGCCCTGTAATATGTCACAAGGTAAATACAGGTAATTAGAGCAATCAAACTGTTATGTTAATCATAAAAGTATTATTTTATGGTATGTAACTCTGAAGGGAGTTAAAATATTTTTCAGAGTTCTAATTTTCTGGAGGCCCGTGAAGGTAGCATAAAACGGGACCTGTGTATCGGCATGGGGAGATGCATGAGGTTAGCTGAACCAAAGTGAGAGACTCGGCTAGTTTTACTGAGGTTAACTAGCACAAAAGAGTGTGTGACTAGAAAGCTGACCGTGTGAGAGCTTCACAACAGAGTGTGGGTGAAGTGACTTTTTGTTTCAATGGTCGCACCACCGAGCTGTGTTTCCAGCTACGACCGCCGAGGCTAAAGGCTAGCCCGGACTGCTTGGCTGCGCCGGAGGCAGCCGCTATGGACTGTCGGAGAGCTGGACAGTGACTCGCTAACATGCTGTAGCAGAGACAACATCGGGTCTCGTTAACATCGGATTTAGTGTGGGACTGGTGAACGGCGGTCTACCGGGCAACGGAACTGCAAGTCAGACTTTTGTGCTCTTACTAGGGAGAAGAGGATTTTTCTCCATCGTCCGGCGTGAGCAGCAAACAGGCCTGCAACAAGTGTGAATGTGAGTGTGTGTGGGGCCCATGTGTGAATATTGTGTGTTTAGTGGAGTTATATAACGTGTTTTGGAGTGTATATTAGTGAGTCACTTACCAAAAGGTGATAACATAAGTTGGGTTGTTTAATATAATTTGAAAGGGAATTATGTCATTTATACAGTGTATTTCATTTGGTTAAGGAATTGGAATATCATTTGAGTTTAAAAAAGGGATGTGTTGTACAGTATTTGTCTCTGCCCTTACGTTCAGTAAACGTTTCGTTTGTGTTAAAGAGTTGTCTGGGGTCGTTTCTTTGCTACTGGTTAAGTTTAACGTGTGTGGTAGAAGTATCGGATGTTGTACTCGGTATCGGCAAGTACTCAGATCCAAGTATCGGTATCGGATCGGTTTGAAAAAATTGGTATCGTTGCATCCCTAATTATAATGCTTAAAGCGTCTCATTTTCTAAGAAAACCCTGAGATTTTTACCCACACAAAGCATTAAACTGGTGTTTTTGGATCTATGACCTCGATATCTCTCCATTAACTTCTCTCTATTGTAGTTCTAGAGATTGTTTATATGGATTAAGTATATTATGATTACTCAGAGAGCATTAGAAGTAGATGTAGTTTGTTACTTTAAAGACAAGCCAGCCTGACTGTTTTACCCTGGTTCCATTTATTTTGCTAAGGCCCCAGTCACACAGGCTTAGAGACCACCTGACAACCACCAGTTGCTTGGGAAAAATTAGTATATGTATATGTGAGTGGTCGTTGGAGGTTTCTGAAAACCTCCCTGTGATTGCTTTGGTTGCTAGCAAAAATTGCTGTGGTTGCACGTAGTTTGCACAGAAGATGCCAACTTGTCTGCAAATATCCACCAACCGGTTGCTGCTGCAAAGAGTTTTACTTTGAAGTTGGCTTCAAAGTAAGAGTTGCACCTTTTGAAATGTGCTGGCAGTAGCGGTAAGGCGCAACTTTTACTCTAAAGTCAAACCGTCTCAATTTCTGGTTAGTGTTGAACTTTTCCACATTCACTAACGCTTGCCGGTTAGTTGGAGGGTGTTAACAGACAAGTTGATGTCTTCTATGCAATCTGTTAACAATCAAAGCAATTACAAGGAGGTTTTTGGTGAAGCATCCTCTTTGAGACTGATTTTATCTAGCACAACCACTCACCAACCAGCTGGTGAACACACTGGTCTGAGGCCTAAGCTAATCTAACTCTGCTGGTTTTATTGTAATAAAAATGTGGTGCCAAAAGAATCTTGAATGTAAAGCTATGGGAAAGACGGTCGTTATCTCACTTCTGCCTCCAACAGCCAATCAAGAGCTAAAAAGCGAAACAGATTAAGTTGTTATGTTTCACTTCAGTTTTTACTGTGTAGAGGTAAGTATGCATACATAGCACATAATGCTACTACATAGTGCATAATTACTGTTTTTTCGGGCTGTGTCTGTAACCCTAAATAAGCATGGCATTTGGCTCAGACAGTGTGTGTCTGAGCCATGAATAAGGTTAGTACAAGTTAACACTGTAGCTCTCATTCAACTCTTTAGACAGAAGCATCAAAGTAACCGCCCCCCGCCCCCAACCCTGAAAAAAATGCACAAATGTTGTTTATAGCTTCATATTTACTTTGCTCATTTAATAGCAGCATTGTCATTTAGGTTGAAAAAGGGTGTTTGTGAAGTTAGCTGCTGAATCCTGTACTCTATTTTATCACTGTGTGGTTTCAGCCTCTATTCAAGCTCCAGTATACAAAGATTCAGAGGTGCGTGCTAGAAAAACACAAGAAACTGATTAAATCTCAAGTGTGCTTTCCAGAATCTTCCTGTTTGTTTCTGTGCTCGTCTTCTGACTGTGATGCTCGGACATTATCACTCATGAACTGTTATTATTTTCTCGCCCCCTCGTCATAATGGACCGAGCCATTTAAAATCATTAGTATGGCTCTTTAATTGTCAAAGCTTGAGCCTTGTGTTCAAAACCTCGCTGGTTCCTAAAGAGATTATTCTGCCAGTGCAGGTTAATTATTTTTATACAATCTAATATTAAGTGAGAAAAGAGGAGGAAAAAAACCCCTCATAGGCACTTTCATCATTTTCTCATTGTTGATCTGTCATCTACTTACAAAGCCTGAAAGGGAGAGAGAACGGGGAAGGCAGAGCAAAGGGTTATTTAAAGGAGACCTAAGGATGTCCTCACTAATGGATGATGCTCTTTACTCACCAGAGCACAATACTGTACACTTCCATTTAAATTCAAATTACGCCATTTGAGGTTCAGCACAAGGGTGTGTGTGTGTGTGTGTCTGTGTGTGATTGTGAAAGTGTGCGCGCGTTACATGGGAGGGCCGTGGTGAGGCACTTTGTAGTGTTTATTGTCGACAATGAGGTTGAACCCCTCTTAAAATACAAGACAAAAGCGGAGAGGTGCTAAAGGGCAGGAAACAGCTCACTACTTCACTTCCATTTCCTTCAGCACCACACACACACACACACACACACACACACACACACACACACACACACACACACACACACACAGTGATGTTTATGTGTGTTGATACTATAAATGCAGTGCTTTAATTGGCTTGTAAATAGCTTGACTTTTTATGAAGTAATACACTGCGTGGCTACCCACCTACTCTCTTTGCTCTCCTCCCTTTTTGTCGTTACTGTTTAAAATGTATTCATAATAGAGGAAGTCTACCTTTCCTCTTTATTCTTTAAAGTCACGTGAGCGCGAATTCAGTGTTTGTGAAAACATGCAAGCGTGTTTTGTTACGTCCTTTATGGCTCGGATCGGCCTTCTGAGTAATGTAGCAGTGTAAAATTTCTCAATCCAAGATCACGGGATCGGGATGCATGTTAAAGATTAATACTGTGACTGATAAAATAGTTTGAAGATACTGGATTACAGAATCACGTCACAGGATTAGAGGCCTAAATACAATGTTTCAATCCTGCATTTCTGAGCAATAAAATAACAAAATGATAAATATAAATAAAAGACTGAAAATACTTTTGTTAAGCTAAATTTTAAATGTCACTATGCATCAAATCTGAGAATTTAAACATAATCAGCTCTCTATTTGTCAAAGGTATTTAGCTATTTTATCAGCACCTTTTTATTCATTTTCACCCTTTTAAGAAATGTGGACAGGAAGTCTGCCTTTACTCTGTTTTGTATGAAAAAAATTAAGTTATATTTATGGGGAACAGGCCATCATTCCTTATTCTTAAGCTAAATAAATAACATAAAAATCCATACTATGTTAAGGATCATTAAAGAAACATGCCTCACATTCACAAATAATAAAATCACAGTTTTAGAGTACACAAATAAAAGATTATAGTAATGTTACTTACATCTTTAAGTAGTGATAAAACTTTTAAAAAGAGTGTTAAAAATATAAATACCAACAACACAATTTAAAGTTAGATTTTTATACTGTTGAGAGGCCACTAGCCCCACATATTTATTCATTACGCTTCCATTTTAAGATTAAAAGGAAAATTAAATTTTAAAATACATCATAACTGCAACAAACACGACATCATATTAACACAAAGCTCAGCACGGCCTATCTTCAAAGGAACAGAGAAGCCCAAAATAAATATAAAAATAAAAATCACCCTTCCACTCCAGAGTTAGTTTGCTTTAGTTTAATAAAGATGTGGTAATATGATTTCTCTGCGTTTGCACTAAGTAGGTCATCTCTTTCATGACTCTCTAAGAGAAAAGTATCAATAACAGAAAGTGAAAGATTAAGACACATAATTATATCTTCATAGTTGCTCGGAAAATCCAAAATGCAGATAAATGGTGTAACATGTCAAAGACCCCACACAGAGTTTACTAGTGGGAATTATAAGAAGTTCAAACAAACTCTTTCTGAGTCGCTCTTCTCCAGCAGACTGAAACAGGCCTGGTATATTAACACTGTACAGTGGCGGTGAGCCTAAGGAGTTGCTAATTACAGTGTTTCTCTTCACCGCAGACTAAATCGAGACTTGGTGGGTAACCTAACTCGATGCTACTGCTTAACCTTCATCTGACCTCCCTGCAGCCAGCGACAAAAGTTTCTCTGTATTTGAATGCAAATGTAACGACCGCGAGCTTATCGTGTATCCAAGACACTCGTGCAAGCAGCAGCCTTCCCTGAAATTAACTTCTAAGATTCCATCTTCTGTGCTAAAATAGCCACAACAATTATATCAGACTAAAAGTGTTGAATATATCTTGCTACTAACTTTTCTTGCTGCTATATTCTTTTCTTTATACTACATTTATTTTTCCTGCCGCCGAGATAAATCAGGGGAAAACTCTGTCATCTGTTGCAAATTTCGTGGCCATCTGCAGACACAGAAATTTAGAATCTTATAAATCTGAAAGAGAAATTTGGAAATTCCTCCACAAATAGTGACATACTGTCGTTGGAGCAGGACAGAGACTCAAATGCAAAATGATAAAGCAACCTTGGGTTTATATAGGAAATATAGTCAGAATACAACCAGTTGCCAAGTGAGTCAAGTCCTCTTGCACAGTGACATAGACGAGTTGCACTTACACAGACTAAATTACTCAGCAATTATGCGCCAATCTCTCTCAGAGGGATTGCTGTCAGTCTAAGCTGTAAGTCTAACAGGAAACAGAGATCGTTTGCTTCCAAAGTAAAAGCTGTGGCCTACTGCTGCAACCGCCATGCTTGAAGGCAAATATTCTCTGTTTTCAGTTGTATCAAACATTTTACTGCTTCGCTACAACTGGGGGAGTAGTTAATGTTCGCAGATCCTTTAGTGTGATGGCAGGTTAATTTCACTGACCAACAGTTTTCATCATAGTTTCCTTTTTTTCCCCTGATGACAAGAAGACAATAACTAGATAAATGCTAATGCACTAGGACAAAAATTAGGATGAAATATACTGACACTTTTGTCAACGAATATAAATGAGATGGAAATATTCTAATTGAGATCCAATTAGAAGAAATGAAAACACAACAAAATGTCCACACTTGGAAGAGAAGAGCAGACATTTGATGTCAAGGAAAATCAGAAGCTTATAATTAGTCAGTTAAAGCCGATAATTATATAATAAACTAAACGAATTTAGATGCCCAAACTAAGTCAAAAGACTAAAACTAAATCCAACTAAGTCAAAAATCTGCAATTTCCTTGTACATGTACAATGACAATAAAGGTCTATTCTACTCTATTCTAAAATTAACACTGCTGCTAGCGAGCAAAGCAATCCCAAGGAGTGTTTCAGCACCACACGCCTCTTTGCAGCTGATTTCACCCAGCAACTTCATTGTGGGAATACATACTTTTCCCTAGCGACCTGTGGTTACCAGGGAGTTATTGACCAGGCTCTAGGACCGTGTGAACGAGGGCCTGCTCGTCTGTCATTGGAGTGTGCTGCGAACCAAAACTACACAGAGAGGAGATTCCAGCTGGATTATCCGGAGAGTGTTTTAAAACATTTACTATAGTTACACGTTCTTAAAAAGCTCCAAACTCAGCGTCTCGATTTGTCTTCATAATGTATGGCTGTCAACGCTTCACAGCCCTCTGAAAAAGACACCAGAGAGGCTTGCCCTTAACTCTGGGGTTTTCTAAAAAAGAGGCATTAGTGCATGTTTGGGAATGAAGAATGTGTGTGTTTGTTTGCGCACAATGCCCCAGGGCTCCAGGTGTGCTCACCCATCTGCCATTTACATCCCTTCAGGTAGAACAGAGCAGAGTGAAGGCAGTCAAGATGTCCAAAGATCAAGTTACACTTCTCTCTCTCTGTTCCTCATCGCTCACGCAAAAACATAACACACACATAACAGAGCGTGCAGGAGGTCCATGATCCATGAAATGGGGAGTAAGGGCTTGAGGCCAGAGTGATGGCTGTGGAGAGGAAGGGAGTGGCATGATTGATGAGAGAGATCAGGAAGTTATGCAGTTAGTGTTACAGGTAACCGCAGGGATGTGGGCGGAGATACGGCTGCGGCGTACAATGAGTTTATTAAATGACACAGAGGGAAACAAAAAGAGACGCTCACATGGTGGAGAAAGGGGAAATGAGAGTAGAATATAAAGCAGTTTATGGAGTTTGCAGGCAGACGCTGGTGAGAACTGAAGTGAAGAGTGAAGGGTGGAGTGACAGAAACAGAGGAAGCACATGACTGGACGAGACCCATCTGTGGCCGCGGTAGTTGAAGCTTCTCACGGAGGCATAAAACTTGAACGGATGCTAAACAGGACGGCAAAGCTGAGCACTGGTTTTATCTTTTGCTGACGGACGCTGAGTTTGCATGAAAGTTTGATATTTTTACATCTCAAACTGTAGATAACCAACTTGTGGTCTATTTAGAGACACAGAAAGTGGAGATAATTTGATTTTGACTTTTCCCCTTGCATCAAAAGTTGTTGTTTTTTTCTAAAGTGGGTTTTATGAAAAAGAAAAAAAACCACTTAAAGAATCAAAAGAGAATATTAGAAAATCAGTAAAGGAGATGAAAACCAATTAACAAAAGGAAGGTCGAGGTAGTGGAGGGGTTCTTGTGTAAATGTGACCTTACTATAAACATTTAATTTTCCAAGACCACAATTTCCTGTTTTCCCAGGCGATTAGAGTGAAGTGTAAGCCTGAGGGAGTCAGGCCACGGTCATGTTTCCTCCTGTTCTTTAAAGGGGCTGAAAGAAATAAGCTGGTGAAGGCCAAACTGCTCTGAGCTGTGCTGTGCCAAAATTTAAATATGTCTGTGCTGATGAGTTCATCAGGGCCACATTGTTTCACTTATCTCCCTCCGTGGGTTTCTCAGTGTGCGAGTGTGTTGCATAGCTGTTGTGCGCAAGTTGGCATCATGTCACATGAGTTATTTCCTGTATGTATCATTAAAGAATCTATAGCAGCAAATGCGTTATACCTGCTTGGAAATAATGGGGATGACCTGCGGGAGTAAATGTCCAGCATTACCGAGGACGGAGGATTAAACATGCTCTTCCATCTCATCATGTTGTCATGGTGATGTAACCTTTACTGAACCGACTCGAATCACTGTTGACATATATTTAGCAAATACCAAAAATGTTGATATTGAATGTATCAGTGTGACTTTTCCTTGCAGGAATTTATATTGTTCCAACAGAAATAAACCTGATCCTGTAGCACTGAGGTGCTCAAATCACACTATTGAGTTAGGGTAAAGATTAGATTTGGTTTAATCTAGCAAATGTCCACTGTGAGTCGAAAAACAATATGTTCATTTAGCTGAAACCATATTTCTTCTCTATTTAGTACGTTTGTTGCAGATATCCAACTACTGGATTGAAATCCAGTCACACACACACAGGCTTAAAGGAGTCCATGCCAAATATTTACTAAAAAAAAAGACAAAGAAAGCAAATGTCAAGAGAGCCTGTGACATGTAGGCCAGCTTATATAAGCTGGAAGACCCAGGTGATGACCCTCGCTAACGACCCTTTCATGTCAGCCAATTGTCAGTGAGAGCAGGTCAAGACCACCTACACAACAGTGGCAGAGGTGTCACAATAGTCATGCACTCTGTACACCCAGCCTTCACCTCAACCATCTCCCGGGAAGAAGGATGCAGTTCATAAATGCGATGCCTCATTTATTCAGAATTATGAACATATCTTTGAGCATTAGGCAGCCAGACATACTGCACCCAAACACGCCTGGCAGAGGGATTTAGTTGTATGGAAATGAAACTGTGGTGTGGCATAAAGGAAATAAGTCTTCTCTGTGTCACTTAGTTTGTGCTTGTTGCTGTCGTCCTTGTGAATGGCACCTCACACCAAAAGCAATGCCACAACCGCTGGCATGCCCTGCACTCTTTTCAGCCAGGTTGAAAACACAAACACAAAGTGTTTGGTCTTTTTAGTTCAGATTATAAGCAGGGAGGTACAACAACATCTTGAAAAGATATGGCTTTCTGGAGAAAATTGAGAAAAAAAAAGCTCCTTTTTAGACCTCTTCTATTCATATCCTGGCACTAAAGCTGAGTTTTTCTGAGTGGAGACGCATATTGTACACGAGAAGACTGCAGCAAGTCTAGTGCCCCTTAAACACCAGTGGTTATAGGAATGTGATGACTACACAGCTGGTGGGCACCATGACCAATCCAGTGATTATAAACTCAGCTTCGTACACTCACTCATTTCAATGCTGTTGCTCTCATAGATATTGCCAGTAGGTAGCCTCCAACGACTACTGTGCGTACACAGGGCTTAAAGTGGGCCAGACCGGCATTCTGGCACCTTCAGTTAACGAACATCTAAATCTGATTGGGAGGTTTATGCACATTACTGTTGAATAAGTGATGCGTTCATGGTGCAAATGTAAATAAAGTTGGTTGCAGTAGTTCAGCATCTAGCTGGTGCCACAGCACATGGGCAGATTAAAACGTGCCAGGTAATTTCAAATGCAAAAAGTGTGCTTTTTTCATGTCTCACCCCCAACTGGTTACCCTTCCCTGAGCCTGGTTCTGCTGGAGGTTTCTTCCTGTTAAATGGGAGTTTTTTCTTCCCACTGTCGCCGAGCGCTTGCATTAAAATTGCTACTTCCATTATACTTTCTGTGACTTGGAAATGGCTCAAGTCCCCAACCACCACCACTTTAACCCCCAGTCATACAGCGTGCTGAACAGAAGTTACTGAAGAGTGTTTCCACTTTAAAAAATTGCACTAAAAGAATTGTTTAAATAGCTTTGGGCTATGAGATGTGAGTTTGAGATCCATCTTTTAGGGGTTCATTTTCTTCTGTTTACTTTTGTCTTTAATCACAGTTTCCGTTTATGCTCTCGGGCTTGGAATGAACTACTCGACAAGGGTTAGGAAAAACTAATAGTTTGAGTGTTAAAAACACTCTTTGTCTTTCACTACTTTAAAAACAGTGCTAACCGAATGTTTGGAAGTTCACTTTTCTTAGTTGAGGTGAAGACACACAGCTCCCAACAGCCACTAGAAGCCTGCTCTACAATCTCTGTGACTTTCTGATCAACTCTGATAAGAAATGATGATAAAACTGCTTACTGAGACTGCTAGTAGTTGCAGGAGGACTCTTGATGTCTGTGGTAGTGATAACAACTGATAGGGACCACTCAGTGCAAATGATAACCTTTAAGAAAGGTGACCTGCCAGCGGACCAAGTCAGCACAAACTCCCAGTCTCACAGAGGCTCGATTTCAATTTTATGTTTGATTCCAGTGGCTCCAAAATGACGAATAATGGCAATCTAAATGAAGGGGGTTGCATTATAATGGGATAGTGTAGCTATAGAAGCACTGAGTATTTGAGCAAGTGCATTTAGCTTAGCATTTATCTTTAATTAAAGAGAAAAAGTACATGTCAACAGGTTAATTTATTGAATCTATTATGCTACGAGAAAGTTTCAATAAACCAAAAGCGCTGAATGAGACATTACTCACCTCTTACTACAAGAAAACAAAGGGACTTGACAATAAACCGAGCTCTGAACCAGACATAATTGCCATTCTGACATAATGAATTTTCCCCTTTTCTTCTCCATTCACACAGAACTAAATTCATCTTCCATGTCTGTAGGCGACATCTGGCATCCAGAAAAGGTTCACACCTGATACTGTGGGATCGCAAGCAAACCAACCCACAAGATGAGTCACCTCTGACTAAATTGTAGTTCTTTTCTAGTTGTTTTAACCCAACTAATGTGTCACTCCTCTCCTCTCTGAGGCTTTTCAGCAGCTACAATATGCTGTCAGGACGACATAATGAGACGTCGGAAGAGGAAACTTTAGTCACCGCGTCTATCGGAGATGAGCCTCGATGAGTATTTTCTGATCCAATTTACAGTAATAACTCACCACTTGGTAAAGGCAGCAAATGATGGTACGCTATCTCTGTCTGGGTTTTAATATCAGCATTTCTTGCCTAGATAAAAGGACATTTGGAAGTCCTCAGAGACTCCCTTATCTGATCTGTGCCTTTATTGGAGTTTCTCTGCTACCTCCCTGCCTCGTTTTGCCCCTCTTTATCTCTGTCATTTCATCTGCCTCCCTCTTTTCTCTCTATCTCCGTCTTTTCTTCTGCAGGGCTTGTGCTTCCTATCTCTGAAACAGCTTCTTTTATTTCTTCTCTCACTCTATTTGATCCGTTTGATCCATTTGTCTTTTGTGGACTGTGTCTTAGTTTATTTCTGACTTTCGGCACCTGAGATTTCTCAGTCATGTTTTCTGGGATCTACTCTAATTTCTACTTCTCCAAAGCAGAAATGAGAAAGAGAACAGAAAGGGGAAAGAGAAATAGGGGAGACAAAGTGAAAGCAGAACTGTGAGGTTGCCTCGAAAGAGTGTGCCATGTTGGCCCCTTCACCTCCCTCTTCTCCCCTTCTGTCTCTCCCTTCGAGCCTTATCCCTCCTCCCACTTTTTTTTTTTGTTGCTTCCCTGGTGTTTATTGCCACTGGTGTGTATTTGTGTGCCTGTGCACGTGCACTATAGTTCCTTTGTGTGTGTGTGTGTGTGTGTGTGTGCGTGCGAATCCATGCACAAGGGAAAACCCTGAATGTTGGTCCCCTGACAAGTGACCCCCTTCTTCTCCTAAACTCCCCGTAGCAGAAACCATCAAGAAAAGCAGACAGTGCTACACACACACAAAAAAAGGGGAAAAAAGAACAGGAGATGAAGAACCGAGTGGAGAAAGAGAGCAGGGAAGGAGGACAAGGCCAGCTGTAAGCAGCACAATGCGAACGAGAGCTTGGCAGAGGCTCAAAGCTGCTCCGTACGAGTGCCTCTAACTAACCCCCCGCCTGCACTCCCCCACCCTTCCCTGACAAATTAAAAGCGTTTGGTGCTGTAAAGCACGGGGGTGAGAGGGAGGGAAGAAAGAGGAGGAGAAAAGAGAGGTGGAGGGAGACAAGGCAGAGGATGGGATAGGGAGAGGGGACATGGGAAGGATTAGGAATTAATGTGTTTCTGCACTGGCTTAATCCTAATGATTACACCAAAATAAATACAACTCGGGTCTACTTTTTTTTTTCTTAAGCTTTTTGTTTGATGCTGGTGACAGATGCTGGGGGCAAAGGTGGTAAGAGCAAGCTTCCAATCAGAGTGGATCTATTTTGTTTAGTTTTTTCTTTTTTCCAAATTCTTCCCAAAATGATGTAACTGAAGAAATACAATGGAATAAGGGGAACGGATCGGAAAGGAGTAGAAGAGCAAATAAAGAAATAGAAATGTGTGAGTGACATGAAGGATATAAAAACAGCGGGCGTATTGAGAAATGGAGGCTTATGAGCCAAACCTATACAGACTTACACACCTGCAAGAGTCACGCCAAGCTGCTCGCACAGGAGGAAGCCTCGAGTTAAGTGAACCGCAGATGAACCCAACCCCAACCTAGCATTCAAGTTGAGAACACCCAGTCCATCTTCCAACTCCTAACCATAAAACATAAAAACACAGCATTTTCAGAGAGGAAGGCATTGGTCTTCTTAATGGCATTCCACATTTGGAGCTCGTCCTTCGCTGTCAATACTTACACATCCCTCAAAAAACACATGTGCTTCCATCTGCGGGACATCTTTCTGAATCTTCAGCTCCACTTTCACTGTCCCACAGCAGCAGCAGCAGCAGCTGTGGCTGTGAAAACAGCGAGTGTGTTTTAGAGAAACCGAAGCCACCGAGGTGCCGAATGTTATGTGTTACTGATAGTTAAACTTTGTCTGAAGACTTAACCAAACCGGGGTTTCATATGGTTGAATAAAAGTAATGTATTATTCGGTTATCTTTACTCTACATATACTGTAAGTGCAGTTCAATTCTCAATCTTATTCAAGATCGATTGCGAGAGTTTTGATTTGATCGTACTGACCACATTTTAGCTGTCTGGGTTTGAGTGTTCGGATGAGATATGATCAGTCAGGTATGACTCTGACAAGGGTGTGCACCGAACACTATATCTACTATAACTGAACAAGTGCATCAGGCTGTCGTCGCATTAGCCGGGAGCTTGTTTATAAGCGATTTTTTTACCTCGAGAATGCTGAGTGTGTCTGGGGTTTGTAAGAGCTGAAAATAGGTCACTGGAACACGACATCCAGTCCTGGAGCATTCCAACTCCACCCATCCCTTCCCTACTCTCGTGGCCTTCTTTTTCTTTTTGCCCGCGTGTGAAAGGGAATACCCTGTCCCAGCAACACAGCCTCGCATTCCTCTATAGCAGATGATGAGTTGGAGGGCCCCCATCCCACCATCGGCACAAACCCTGCTGAGTCTGCAGCCTGCGGTTCAACTGCCTCTGGTTTTACCTGAGGAAAATCCCACTTTCCCACTCGACAGCTACGGCTCCAAAGTCAACACACACATTCCAGGGAACATCTCGTTGCCTAAATCTTCGTCTTTTAATCTTCGTCACTTGCTGAAATCCTTGCAACAAAACAACTAAGCTCCATCTCCACACATCGTCATGATCTACAGTCCTATCAGTCAGCAGTGCTATGTTTAGTCCGTGCTTGTCATTCACTGCAGGAAGGCTGTCTGCTACTGTTCTGGAAATGCACAGTCCTATAGAAGTTAGTCAGAGATAAACAGCTGAGATTGTCTCAACTCAACACAGCGAGAGAGGAATAAAAGCTGCATCACTGCTCAGACCTAATACTTGACACACAGAGCAATCATTGACATATGTGCAGCACGTCTGTGGCTGTAACAGGAAATCTGAGGGAATTATCAGTTTTTTCCAATAACTCAGTTTGCACAGCTTTAAACGTGTGTCTGTGTGCAGCTGCTTTAGTAATAGATGTAGACCGATGTCACGTTTCATGTAAGCAAGCATTTTTGCATTTTCTAAAACGGCTGCAAAGCTGTAAAATCTGAGTTTTCTTTCCTTCTTCAGTTGGCAAACAAATGATTTGTGCACACTGACAACATGCATATTCGCTTGAATGGTTATATTATTATTGTGACTGTCGTAGCTTGATGCTCCACAGCAGGTTAAAGCTTCAGTCTGCTGCTAGAGACAGTCTGTAATCATAATTATTTTGTTTTCTTTGGAAGCTGAACACACATTTAAAGCTGTTTTCAGTGATATCTTGCTTTAATTTTGTTGTCAGCAGGCAGCATTGTCAGCATGAATCATCGTAACAGCGTCATGTAAGGACTTTCTATTATCTCTTTTCTTACTCAGACAACTCGAGATCTGGGCTTTAAAAAATCATATGGATATTTGATTAAATTGTGCTTATATAAACTATAAAAAGTCTCTGTTAAGTTGCAGTAAAGCATTAGTAGCAGTCAACACTAAACTGACAATGTACCACTGTAATCTGCATCAGCAGTTACTTACTGCTGATGTAGATTACAGTGCTTTCTGTGCTGTTTGGTTGACTTAAAAATGTATTAAAATACTGAAGCTCTATATCTAATCACACAGCAAGCGACTAAAGTAACCACCACACTTAAACATTAGCATTCCCATTAGCCTTGGCCCTCTCCTGCACTTACCTTTTAATTTCTTTACACTGGCTGGGTGCCAGATGAGGTACTGGGACTTAATGCAGTATCATTTTTCAATTTAAGCAACAGACTTAACCAAAATACTGTAACAATTTGATTCAGTTTTATTTATATAGAACCAAATCACAGCAACGATCACGTCAAGGAGCTTCATATTACAAGACCCAACAGTGTGAGAGGGAAAACCCCGACAATCAGATAATCCACTGTGCATGTGGTGACAGCGGGACGGAAGAACTCCCTTTTAACAGGAAGAAACCTCCAGTTGAACTAAGCACAGGGATGGCCGGGGGGAGGGTCAGAGGTAAAGGAGAAGGGGGAAAAAGAAAGAGCACAGTAAGATCAGGTAAAAACACACAAATTATGGAAGAGAGAATTCAAATTTAATAACAATATGCATGGGGAGTGAAAAGAGGTGAAAGGTAATCCCCCTAGCAGCCTGAGCCTATAGCAGCATATGGCAGACCCTACAATAATACATACAGAGTGAAACTCAACAATCATATGACCCCCATATGACCCTCTATGAGCAAGCACTTTGGCAACAGTGGGAAGGAAAAACTCCCTTTAACAGGAAGAAACCTCCAGCAGAACCAGGCTCAGGGAGGGGCGGCCATCTACCGTGACAGGATAAAAGACATGCTATGGAAGAGAGCCAGAGATTAATAACAAGTACTGATTCAATGCAGAGAGGTCTGTTAACACATGAATCTGATCCAGGCCTAACTGTAAACTTCATTAAAAAGGAAAGTTTTAAATGTAGGGAGAGTGTCTGTCTCCTGAACCCAATCTGGGAGCTGGTTCCACAGCAGAGGACTTCTGATAGCTCAAGGCTCGGCCTTCAGTTCTATTTTTGGAAGCAAAAGCAAGCCTGCAGTCTGAGAGTGATGTGCTCTGTTGAGATAATATGAGTTCTTTAAGATATGATATTTTATACTGGAGGTATCAAAAATAAGTAAAATGAATAATAAATACCTATAGTATTAGTACAGTTACTTAAACTTCTTTACAATGATAGAAAGGGACGTGTCAGGGGCCCGGCTCACTTAAGATCAAAGCTGGCTGCATGTGGCCCATGATGCAAATGAGTTTGACATCCCTGTCTTTTACCATGAGACTGTACAGTAGCTTGCAGTTAAGGTTAACATATCAGACGTATTCAACTGTTTTAAAAAACAAAACAGTGAAAACTGGGTTTTTTTGTTTTCACTTTTTTGCTTTCACAGAAATTCGATTCTTTGGACGTGTCACAATCTGTTAATTCCAAAACATCCACCTTTCTTTGGGGTCCTTGAAACATGAAACCAAATCCCTATCAGTTGACTTTAAAATGATCGCTCAAACAGCTGTCAGTCTTTGATGACACTTACTCTTGTCATAAAGTTAATAATTAACCAGAAAGAAAAGAATGTTTTCTCCCAGTGTTCCACATTCAAACCTTGACCACGCGTCATCCTCTTTATCTCCCATCATCCTCGTCCCTCTCTTCACTGTTCGCGATGTAATGAGTAAAAAAAAAAAATGCCAGAAAATTCCTCATCCATCTTTTGTGCCACGGAGAGCGGAATTTGCAGGTTGCCCGAGGACACATCCATTCATTAAGTCCCCACACCCCAGAGGAGGAATTGGACCGTGGGTTCCCAAGTGCATCACCATGTCACCTTGAACAAATCCAGATGATTAAGTGACAAGCACTCCCACGTGAGCCCGTTTTATTTCCCAGGAAACCCCAGCACTTCCCCTCCCATCCAATTTTCAGGATGCAAATCTTGAAATGTTGTGCTATGCTAAAAAAAGAGAAAAGACAAGGAAAAAACATGCCGTCTCCCTCTCACCATCTTCCTTTCCCCTGCCATGTAAGCAGTACTAATTGCCTTTCATAATTAGGCCGGTGACAATAATTGTTGAACTGATAAAACCGAGTGCTCTGTGTGTGTGTGCATGCTTGGTAAAGTCACGTAACCCAGCTCTTCCACATTCTTTCCCTTATGCCTCCTTATAAAGTGGGTCATCAGTGAAGCACCCCACATTGCATATGCATACATGTCTATGCATAGATCTTGGCAAGTTTTCACATTACTGTTTCTGTCCTGCCCCACACCGTTTACTCTCTATGTGCTCCCGAGGAAGAGCGAGGGGAAGTGCGGACTTTTACTTGAAAAAATACATCTCGAACAATGGCGCCTCTGCAACCTCAGACACAGAAGCCGGCATGTAAATTTGGGGAAAGCAAGACATGGAAGAGTTTTAATTAGCCCGGTTAAGTAGGGGCTCACGAAGCCGCCGGGGCTCACCAGGGGGATTACGACAGATTTATTTAGCCAAGGCTGCAGGAGACGCTGCGATATGATATACTCCAACAACAATAGCTCTGTAATCACGCTCCTACCCCAGAACTCCTGCTAATCTATTCCCGTGTCTCGAAACGAGCTCTCATTTTATTCCCTCTCATCTAGGAGTCAAGAGTTTAGTTTTTTTTCCTCCTCCCCCCCTTCCTCTCCTTCTTTCCTCCCTCCCCTCCTCTCTCCTGCGTTCAACCCTTGTGGGCAATTTAGTGAGGCACTCAGACATGCTAACACAATCAACAATCAGGTCGTTTGCTCTCTCTAATAGGCACTCTGGTTTTCAGTAAAAGAAGCCATATTGTTTATTTGATTGTGTTCACCGGGGGGAGAGACCGCTGGGGAAGTATTTGTTACACGTTGAAGGCGGAGGTGGGACTGTACCGGCAAAGCATTGTTGCCTTTGTTTTGGAAAGACTACTACAGGATGTCTGAACACTAAGGCACAATGCAATGCAAACCATAATAAAAAAAAAAAAAAAATTGGTCAGTTCAAAGCTCAGCATTCAGAGCTCGGCGTCATTTCGAGGTGCTTGTGGAGTAGTGTGGCTAAAAAGAAAGTGGCTTTTTTTAAACCTTCGGGCTGAATTACTGGCTTTTATTCAGATGTTAAGTTGTTAAAGGAAATTTTCAAAGGCCTGGCTACACTGTACTACCTTTGATGTGATGCTGTATTCTTTGCATGGAAACCAGCGTTTAAGTTTTGATGTGGTGACAAAAACTGTAATTTGCTTCGAGGCTACTAGGAAGTGGGAACTTCTTTACAACTTCTTTTACTATATGGAAAGGTATAACAGCAATAAAAAATACAAATGCATGAGTTTGTCCTTTCACATTGTGGCCTAGAAGATCTTCTCACAAAAGCAGCCTGTGAGGGAATTTGACAGGGCTGTTGTTTTCTTTTCAGGTTTTTGACATGTTGTCACCTGTCCAAATACCCATCAAAACCATATGGGACCACACACACACATACACACAAACGGGAGAAGAAGATATATACAGAGTAATTATTGACAACACGTAACACCTGTTTCTATTCCGCATGGGTAGAGCACTCGCAAAAGCCAAATGAGACATGTTGTTTATCCTGAAAGGCTTTAGAAGAGCAGGACATGCACAAGCTTAATGCTCAGTGAAGAAAAACACTTTTCAGCTATTCAAGACAGTCATCAAAAGAAAATGATTATTCCATCTGAAATCATTTATATTCAGCTTTATTGATTATTTCTTTGACCTTCATTACTTTTGAGCAATAGCGCTCAAGACTTTCTGAAGGTCTTTCACAAGGTCTGGACATTGAGTCCTTTTTCACTATTTTCAGTCCAGTCTTTGTACCTGTCCATTGTCATGTTTGTTAAGCACTTAACACTGAATCATTAAAGCATATAAAAGCCACCTAACTCAAGGAAGGGTGTGCAGTGTGTCATGAAAACTATGAGGAAACTGAACAACAAAAAGAGGAAGTAGTGGGCATAAAAAATATCTACAGCAAATGAACAGTATCTGAAAATAATGTTCTTAAGGACTAGGAAAAACTCTAGCAAAGGCTTTACACAGGACCCCAGAGATGCACCTTCATTTGATCCATCTACTGGAAGGGAAACAAGAGGAAAAGGCTGAGGTATGTCAAATTACACAAGAACTGGACTGAAAATCAGCTGCAATAACTCATGCGGAGTGATGAATCCAAATTTGAATTTTTTGGTTCATATTATTGTCAATATAATACATGAGGTCAGGAGAGAGCTACAACAGTGAGTGTCTGCAGCCATCTATAAAACACAGTGGAGGCTTGGTGTTTATCTATCAAAATTGATGGAATTATGAACACCGAAAAGTGCCATTGGTTTTGAGCCAGGATGCAAAACCGATGCCAGTACGGTAGAAGGTTTTCTGGATAGAAATTGGCCTTGCCAGAACTCTACCTCAACAATACTGAAGCAGTGTGGGATAACCAAGAACAGAAAGGCAGCCAACATCTTTGAATGTCCTTCAAGAAGCCTCGAGAACTATTCCTGAAGACTATTTAAAGAAATTACATGAAAGCTTGCCTTAGAGAGTTCAGGCTGTGTTGAAGAATAAAGGTGACCATACCAAATATTAACTTTCAAGGTTGTTTGAATTGCACAGTCTCTGTTTTCCTTATATACTTTATTTCATATTTGGTCATGTTTCAAAAAGAATTGCTACACTAGTTTCTCATGTTCTGAGAAAATATCAAGAAATTAGTGATTTGAACCTTGACTACATGGTCTGCCAAAACTAATGCTATGCTCAACTTTTGCTCTGCTGCAGCAGATTTATATGTAATGACCAGATTCAGGAAAGTAATGCATACTTTTTGGCATTTTTGTCATAGGGGAAATGTGAACTAAGAAGTAAATTGACACACATCTTGAAAAATTCTCCAATTAGTCACAGTTTAACACATATTCGAAAACCACCAAAAGCTGTGTAATTTATCAAGCAGAGGCCAGGTGTTGGTGGACGGGAAAAATACAAATCTGCTCGTGCTTCAAGCATGCAAGTTGGACGCGTTTTGACTGCTTGCAGAGTGAAACGCTTTCAAAAAAAAATTACTGACCAAATGTGTTTAGTTCAGCCTCGCTTGTCCAATACAGTCACGTCCATTAAGAATAAACACGAAGATCGAATGACATTCTTGCCCAGTGACTCTCCGTCCAAGTAACAGTGAAATTAACACACTTCAGAGCACTGAAAAAAATCATTTGAGACAGTGTTTAAAACACCGTGTTCTTCCATGCAAACATATATGAGAATAGTAGGCCACAACACAGACTTGCTCCTGGGGCAGAATAGTGATGCTGTGACTGCAGCGGACCTCCCCGGGATCAAAACGAGTCAGGACCGGCTGCAAAGGGAAACATAAGCTTAAAGTAAACAGGAGACAGACAAGGGGTGGGGATGGCTACAATTTAACAATTACCAACTTCACAGTAATTGTGTGCTCTTTGTTCTTTTGTGTGTGTGTGTGTGTGTCTGTGTGTGTGTCTGTGTGTGAGTGCGTGTGTAGCCTGTCTACATGTGACTGTGTGTGATGATGATTCAGCTCGTGGTTACAACCTCTGCATCACCGTCCCACGTTAGTGATTAGAGCTCTTTTATTAGAGAAAATGTGTGCGCGCATGTGTGACTGTTGCGTGGTCATCCAGTCAGCGAGTCTCAGAATCAATGAAATTCAGGAAGAGAGAGTGGGAAATAGGAAGAGATGACAGTAGGTGAGAAACGTGGTGACCTCTCTGCCCTCATGACTCTTTCTGATTCAGGCAACGTTGGCAATGTCAGTAGGAAAAACGTGATCGTGGGCAGACTGGTCCTAAAAAAACACCCCTCCACATGCACTCATGCCTCATTTCACACCTTGCCAAGAAAAAAAAGGGTGAAAAAAAGCTTTTTTTTCTTTTAACATGATAAATGATGTGACAGCTGACTATACTGGAGCACTTTCTTGATCTAAACAACTCATTCTGGCCACAGCTGCGTATGCATACGCTGCATTTTTGTTCTTTCTTTGGCTTGAAAAGCATGCACTGAGGTGATTCATCAAGATGATATACCTATGGGGGAAATGCGGGTTTTATTACTTAAAAACTTCACTCAAAAACATTACTTTTAAAGGTTGCATCTCATAAGAGCTTCCGTTTTCTTTAGTAAACATCGTAGATCAAGGCTTGCTTTTGGCTATTTGCTGGGAACCGAGGAGGAAGCGAGGCGGGGGGGAGGCATATTTGACATGTCAGGGAGGAAAAAAATAAACCCTAACAGACTGAAGGTACTCAGAGGAAAACTTACAAATTAGCCTCCGCTGAGGATTCTGACGTGCCTTACCCGAAAATGAAAGGCCACAACAATTATCATGAACCTCCCCGTCCCAGCTCAGCCGTCTGCCAAGCCGAGCTTGAACTTGAGGGGGAGCGCGCGTTTGCTCACGGTGTTAGCGTTCTCCCTTTTCTTATTAATTAACACCTCAGTTACTCGGGGTGTCCTCAGGGGGAGTCTGCTTCTTTCTCTCTCTCTCTCTCTCACTCTCTCCTGGAAGATCGTCACACCTGTTCAGTCGGCAGGTGTTCAAGTCATCTCTGCTGAGATGGAAAAAAAATAATAAAGGGGGGGGGAGAGAAAATTCCAGAAACAGGAGCCGCTGGAATGTGGGACTGAAGTGATTTGAGCAGAAATGATAGGAATGCGTTAAATGCAAATACACACACATGCACAAGTGTGGCTTAATTTGCTGGGTTTTGCACACTCTGATCACTTTGATTTGGGCCTTAAATTCAGTCTCTCGATATTATTATTTTTAACTTCTATTTATATATTTTTTTCTCTTCGTCTAAATGAGGCAACAAAACAAGTCAGCGCTGTTGTCAGGTACATTAGCTATTCAGTTATTCTGTTTTTTCTCCCATCGCAGAATGCTTGAGTGTCTACATTTGAATATCGACCAGGGCTGTCACACAGCTTTCAGGTGAGCGCAGAAGCAGAAATATACAACCCAATAACAGTCCTTGGCAGCTGCCGTATTTTTTCTTTTGTTTTCTTTTTTTTTTTCCTCTAAACTGGATACGAATGCATATTTTGCACCGTTAACTCTCGCACTGTATCGTTTCCCGTCAAAGGACTTGTATTGTGTTCATTAATCTAACCCACCTGACAGTTATTTGGTCCAAATTGGATTTGCCGGTGTTGGTTTTGATCGCGCCCATATTGGGAATGATTTGAAAGCATTTTAGCTTCTCCTGAATCCATAATGAATTTATCGCAGCTTTTACGGAAAGAATTTGGTTGCTTTAATAATCTGTCTACAGTCATATGCTGCCGAGAAGAGTGACACAGATGCTTTTCTCGATTATATTTCACATCAGATTTCTCTTTCTTTTCTTTTGTCTCCTCTCGCTCTGTCCCCAAGTCTATCCCTCTCTATATCCTTAATCCTGTAAAACATCTCTCCCTCATCTCTCTTCTGGCATATCCTCCTCCCTCTCCCAATTAGACATATGAAATCATCCTTGGCGTATCAATTGGTGACTTTTACACCCATTAATTTGCCATAATTATTTCATTTCAGATTGATCTGACTGTGCTATCGCAGATGGCGTGCGCGGTGAAACTCTGTTCTCTCTGCAGATCAAAAGGAGTCATTTTAATTGGAGGCTTTTCAACGCTAATTGTTCTCTCTGTTGTAAATCAGTGTCTCTTAGTCTCCCCAGGTCTTTGTTAGCAAATTGTCTTGGCGGTTTCCTCGTTTCATCTCGGATCGAGTGTTACAGCCTCAACTGTGTGATTGACTGCGCTGATTGCGATGTGCAATCAGAGAATTTGGGGATTTGTTCCCATGGCATGCAAAGTCATTTGAGCAGCAGGTTTTTTCTTTATAGAAAATTATAAATGTATTAGAGACATATGGAGATGTTATAGACAGCTGTGATGACAGTTTTTGTTAGTTCAAAAAGCCTGAAACTGATTTTTTTCTAAGTAAACTGTGTTACTTGACACTTCTACATGCTGCTTTGTACTTTAAGTCACGGAGAAGCCTTTTGCTTTTTTGTCCACAGCTCCGGCCAACAAAAACAGCACCTGCCTTTGAATGTCCATCAGTGGCCCATTAACTCATGTCTGGGGGAAGCAGACTCTTTAAACTGACCAGCGCGTAGCCGGCTGAAAGCCTCCCTTCTACCAGCCCCGTTGACGTATGGAGATAAATGGACTCCGGCCTGCATTGTCCTGCTGACGCGCTCGCATTCAGTTTCAGTGGTCTTCGTGACAGGCCCAATGGTGGGGAGATGCAAATGAGACAGAGCATTCAGAGGAGGGGGGGACCTCCGCTTATTTCCATTTTGATTATTCATCGCCTTTGCTCTGCCATACTTTGTAGCTGCTGTTTGCAAGTTTATGTTTGCCGTTCACAAAAATATTCCCTTATGTCCTGAAGGTGTTTTTAAGCAAAAATTTGAGTGAAGCAAACTGTTCGTGTTTGTGTCTTGCATGAATGATTTCTGACCTGCGACCTTCCCTTAAGAAGGGAGTGGGAGAGCTTTTCTTGGGTTTGGGATTAGGTTGGGGTCGGGGTGGAGGGGTGGGGTGGGGTTGGATGACCGCTAGGCTGAAGGCAGGAAGTGTAAGCCGATACACATCAGGCCCTCATTTAGATCTGAAGCAGCGATTTCTCATGCATGACGGCAATAAGAACTCTACACTTCATATACACTTGGTAAGGCCACGCCGCGTAGATCATTAAAGCAGGAGTAATCCTCGAGTGTGAGACTTGATCCTGAAAAACACTTGTAAAAATCCATCACTTCAGTACAGCTGTTCAGGCGTACACTTGCTCTTTGGTCTGCGTTCACGGCAACTTTGCACCAATGTACGAATGTGTGAACAAGTACAGGTGTGTAACTGCATGTGCCTGTGTCTGGCAATGTAAAAGACTTCTCAGCTCTAATGTGTTATTAGGAGAGAGTGTAGTTTTGTTTTTTTCTTTTGGAAATCCCAGTTGGCCGGCTGGTATTTTTGTTACAACAAGAGCTCAAATCAGTGAAATCTAATAGTTTCTCTCTCCCGGAGGAGTATTGAGCGGGACTCAACAGATTAAGACCTGTTGATGGATGGCAGCTTAAACTATAGAGCCATTACACCCCCAGCTCCTCAGAATAAGCGCCCCATAATGATACCAGTGAAATGAAGCAAGAAAAAAGATGAAGGAAGCAGTTGTAGCAGTGGGCTCGACAACTTGACTTTTGTCTTTGACTTTTATCTCTGTAGAGTCAAAATTTTAACCTATCTTTTACAACTTACTTGTTACATTGTATTAAGACTTTTTTTAGGTGCTTGGCCACGTTCACAAACAGGTGGATGCCAAAACAAGCAGCTATATCTGCACTGGTTCACCTCACCTAATTCCGGTATTGAAATGGATCTTTCACACAGGACTAGAGAGGTTGCTGATCCCCTGGCAATGTGTGGTTGCTAGGGAAACATGCATGTTATTAGACCAGTTGACAAGTGGGTACTGGAGGTTGCTGGTTTTCACATGGGGAAATATTAGTTGCAAAGAGGGTGCTGCACAAATTCCCCCTTTGTGACTGCTTTAGTCGCTTGCAGATTGCTGCGGTTGCTTGTAGTTTGATGGGAGATAGTGACTTGTTTGCAAACACTCACCAACTACTGCCGGAGTGGTGGGAAAATGTGAAAAGTGCGACGCCGTCTGGAAGCAAACGTTTGTCTTCAAATTAAAAGTTATGGCTTACTGGGGCAACCAACATGCTTCGAAAGGTATAACTTTTACTTTGAGGGCGAATGCTTCTTTTCACAGTCTCACTGCTGCTTGGAAAGTAGTTGACGAGTATTTACAGCCTAGTTGGCATTTTCCATGCAACTAAGGGTAACCATGACAATCTGCTAACAACCAAAGCATTCACAAAGGGGTTTTCAGCACAGCACCATATACCTACCGCACCTAGTCTCAAGCAACCATCCACAAACTGTTCAGAATAGACATTTTTGCTTTGGACCGTTGGTCAGATAGTCGCTGACCAGTCTGTAGGTCTGTGTGATGGGGGCCTAACTCAACACCTCGCTCTCTCATCCAAGTACAGTCACTTCTAAACTAAACAGAACTAAGTTTTAGTTGAACTCATTCTCAGAATCAGAATCACATATACTTGGCCAATAAACGTGATTCTGATTCTGAATCTGAGACCTCAAACTGAGAATTCAAAGAACATCCAACCATCCTTCATCCATCTCGTATATACGGTATATGGATAAAAGCAGCTTCCAAGAACTACCCAGAGGATTATCCAGATATGCAGCTCTGGCTTTGAAAAGTGCTGTAGAAAGTAATCCACTTCCTTATCCCCACATCCTATTATCAAAAGATACAATATTTATTCATACTTGGACTAAATGAGGACAATACGTATGGGGTTAGCTTAGTAGAGAGTGGCACAGCGATGCAGTGGTTTACACTATTGCTTCACAGCAAGAGACAGAAGCTCCTGATCTGCTGGGGTTTCTCGGCTGTGTAGGTTGCCTCCAGGCGCCCTGGTTTCACAGACCTAAAGCATGTAACTTAGGTGATTCTAGGTGTGGATGTTAGGGTGTGTGGTGTCTGTCTGTGTTAGGCCCTGTGACGGACCTGTCTAGGGTGTACCAAGTGTCAGCCTGGCTCTAGCCCTCTCATTGAGAGAGAATCGGACACACACAGAGACACACAAACTCCCCCTCAGCAGTTTTCTTACTTACCCCCTACGGTGGACACTACTTGTGCTTAGAAGGTATTCTCCCTATATGGGTGGACCTCTTTCACTTAAACAGCATTCATCAATCCAGGCCTGGTCTGTTGCTATAGAATGTGTAAGCACTCAAATATCGACCGACTGAAATGTAGAAACACTTGGTTCTGCCAGCAGAGTGACAGAGCAAAGATGAAGTAGATTCGGTGTGTGTATGTGTGTGTATGTGTCAAAGCTCATGAGATATTCCCCAGCCCACAGTCATTATCCTGACACAGCGTGGACTGTATTTTTTATCAGCCTGTGAATGCTGCATGTTTCATGGAGGCACGTCACAGGAAAACACGAGTCAATGATCATGCCATACATGGAAGCCAATTGACCTTCTTCGACTCTACATCAAAGGCTACATTGACTCTTGTAAATTATTTCACATCTGGCCGAGCTTTCCTTCAACAGCCAGCTATAAAGACATTGATTTTCAACAGTCAGCAGTGGATAAAGGGAGACAGAGTAAAAGAGAGACAGATTTGTTAAAAAAGAACTGACTTCATATGAAATTTAAAAGACCGGAATAAAAGGCACCAATTCTTAGGGGAAAACAAATGAAAGAGTACATTTTTAATGACTTTAATTTAGTTTGCATATAAGCAAAAAAAAACCCCTCCAAAACTTCATGGTTTCATTTCGAGACCAAAGATGGAGTTTTTGTTGCCACTTTTGTGGATGAAAGCGCTGAAAAATCTCCTTAAATGGATGGATTAGAGTAGAAGCACCATCTTCAGAAGCCTGCTTCTGTGTTTTGGCTTCATCCATCTGTAGCAAATGCCAAGATGTATAGATGAGAGGCCTTGTCCAAGTGCCATGCCAATGCCCTAAATGGTTAAGTGCCCCAAGTGCCATGCTGCCTGGCACTGGGACAACTGGCTCACTGAGGTCCCCCCCCTCCCCCCGAATTACATTACTGTCAGTGAAAAATAGGACGAACGCTTTTCATTTAAATTAATGCTTTCTTTTTGACAGAACACACAGGAGAGCTTGTGTTATAGTGATCCTCATAAATCTGGGCAAGGCCTACTGTGCTGGAGTTAGGTTTCCCAAAATGTCAACAAAAAGGGAGAATATATGTTTTTTTAACTACTAAGCAAATATAGCTCTGACATTTATATTCATATCATTGTTTTGTCACCAGTTTATGAGGTAATGGTAGTGAAAGGAAGAGTCTAATGAGAAAATTATATCAAATTGTGTTGTAGCTGTTTTGAAACCTACCTTGATGTGATTTAAAATTAACAAACTGTGGTTCTTTTTATTATACTGTCTTATTTCTTTAGTCAGTATAGAATAAACCTTAGAGAAGGAAATGTCAGAAGGGGGAAGAAAAGGCTGAAAAATGGTGGGAAAATACAGTCTGAGGTAGTTTAATAAATGTCTTCTCAGTTTGTACATTATTATTGTCTTTCTGAGTTTATGCCACAGCACAGTGACAGTGGCAAACACAAAAACTAATAACAACAGCTTCAGTTTGAGTCACCAGTGTATTAAATTTATCCACTATAGTGTCATATAGACACATTTAGATGTAGGAAATACATTTTCAGTACGGCAAATGCAGTAAAGAGGTAAGTAGAACTCCTGAGCGACCGACTTACAGAGTTGTTCAGACATCCACACCAAGCAGACTGGAAGCTGAGCGTCCTTCAGGCTTTTTACCTCGCATGTGAAGTTACTCACTGACAGGTGGAGGGAAGGTAGTGACAACTCCATGTGTAGCAGAGGAGACAGGTGTCTATTTAAATTCTCTACATGCCAACAATGGGAGCTAACAATGACAGGAAAAAGTACCATGCAAAAGTCTTGAGCCAGGCCTCATTTCTTTGCATTTTCTTAGGAAAATGGGAAACAGGTCCATCATTTATTGACACATATATTTACACAGATATGAATACAGTATGTAAGGCAAAAACAGAACCAACATCTAAAGCTCTTCTTTAGATGTTTGCTACCTTTTGTTCTGCCTTATGTTGATGATCCCACCTTGCTTCAATAATGTTGAGGTCTGGGCTCTGGGGAGGCCAATCCATGACGTTTTTCTATTCAAGTCAGCTTTTACTGCACTGAGTGTTTGGGATCATTGTCATGATGAAAAATGAAGTTGTTGACAATCAGATGCTTTCCAGATAGTATTACATGGTGGATCAAAATCTGATGGCACGTTTCTGTATTCATAATTCCATCAATTTTGACAAGATAGCCAACACCACTAACTTAAAGCCTTTTTGACCTCCTCCATACATGCTGATGACAATTTAGACCACATATACAATTTATAATTGGTTCTTTGCCAAGTTGTCTGTTATGTGTAGACATAAGGTGCCTTTTAATGCTTGAATCATTCATAGGTCAATGTTAGCTCTTGTTAACACTTAACAGACAACAGAGCATTCCTATAAAGATGGTCGGGTACAAGGAATGAAAAAGCCACCAATCTCCAAAGGAAAACCTTGAAAGACCTTCAGAAAGCCCAGAGAACTGTTGCTTAAGATTATATTTTAAAAAAATCACAAGAACGCCTGGCACCTTGGAAGCAAAATATAAAGAAATGGGGGTTAGATTAAGACTTTTGCAGAGTAGTGTAAATATAAGCCACTCCACGCTGGGTCAAAATTCTGACAAGATAGCAATAAAATTAATTTAGCAAAGATAGGTCTGTAACCACTACATTTTCATGCCCTCATTAGCAAGGCTACCTTACAGGAAGTGGGATAGAAGTTGCTCTCCTCTATGTCCTCTCTACAGAGGCAGAGGCTCACAGATGGCCTGTCGCGCATCATTAGGCCTATGAAGCCTCGGCTGCTAGCTTAGCTAAATCAGTGCAGTCCACTCCAGCCCACAGCTGGACCCAGGAGTGTGTGCACGACTGTGCGTGTGCACGACTGTGTGTGCATGTGTGCGCATATGTGCGTGTGTATAATCCACAGGTGCAGAGGCCTCCTCCTGACGGAAAAGAGAGCATTAGCCCAAGGCTATGGAGGCAGAGAAAGGGGCAGGGCAAGGCTGTTTCAGATGCAAATGGCTTGCCCTGTTCCTCACAAAAAACTTTCTCCAGTGGCACAGCTTGTAAAATATAGCACCCTGTGGCTTCATTCAAAGAGATACACCCACTAACCAGGGGCTGCAGAACCACATGGCCCTCTGAAACCACCCAGCCATAACATAGAGAAAAGTAAGCTCCTTTTCAGCTATACCAAGAGTGAATACACTGAAGCCTATTAGGTGAGCAATTAAGTTTCATGAAATGTTTTTTAAAACAAAAAATTAAACTCTCTTTGCTGGGTATTTTTTTTTTAAAAGTATGTCTTTGAACACCTGTAAGAGTTGGTATCTGCGGGGATAAAAGCCAAAACAACTACGAACAAAAACTGAAGTCGGTGAAATGAAGTAGTTAAAAAACAAAAAGTAGTAAAGTGATGAGTGAAAAAAGTTAACAAGTAACTAATCTTTTAATACCTAATGGGAGTCAGTGCAATGCAAATAGCTGTAATGTATCATCTCCTGGCAAAGAGTAAGTGCTGGCAGGATTTTAAACACCTCCTGATAATTTAGGAGATGTTGACTGCAGCACATGTTTGATTAATAATGATAGATTGGAGATCATTACGGATTTAAGCAACAGCACTTTATTTTCATAATAAGTGGGCAACAAACTACATAATCATGAAAAATAATTAGCAATTCAAGAAGATACATAATCTCAGTTGCAGTACTTCTCCCTTAGCTAATGTGCTATTTTTCATTGTGTGATTTAAAGCATTTCCATTTAAACTTGTTTTGGTTGCTTGCATTGAAATCAGGACTGTGTTTTAATTACCGTTCAGAGAAAAATCGCAGTTTCCCTAATGATCATCTAATATGTTCCTCACTTCCCAAGCTTGCAAACACGACTTTAACTGCATGCTTTGTATGTTCAGATCTTGTATCGTTACTCATCCACCAGTGCAACTTCTTCGTAACATTTAGCACTCAGTAGGACGCCTGAGGAGTGTTTATACATCTGCTATGGCTATCACAGCAGCCTGATTGCCAGCAGCCTTTTTGGAAACTGCCTTTGTTTTTAAGACTCCCTCGACATGCCACTCACCGATACATAAACTAAAGGAAACTGTTATCCTAAGCGTGACTTTGATGCCATTAACATGCACAAAGATGGCTTTGTGAGCATGCACTGAACAAATACCTTTTGTTTGATGCGTCCTGTCAGTAATATCATTACGTGATATCATGTGATTATATAACTAGAACTTTCACTTTTTAAAGAAATATATATTTTATGGACCTTTATTTTGATATGAAAGTTGAGAGAAGACAGGACAGCTGGGGAAAAGACCAGTGGGGAGACATTTACTAAATTGCCTGGGGGCAGATTCAAATCCTGACCTTTGCATTAGCCTTACAGAAAATGGATTGTCTGTTCAGCCCTATGAGCAAATTTTTTGCTGCCCTCAAAATTTCTACACTGTTAACTTTAAAACATAAATAATAAAGAACATCTTATTGCAATGCAATATTCTCATTGTATGGGTGTGCATGGACCCATGCAAGGATACACATTTTAAGCCAGCAGCAGCCTAAACACTTATTTCAGTCAAATTATATTTATTTAATGTCAAATCACAACAACAGTCGCCTCAAGGTGCTTTAGGTAAAGACCCTACAATAATACAGAGAAAACCCAACCATTAGATGACTCCCTACGAGCAAGCACTTGGCAACAGTGGGAAGGAAAAACTCCCTTTTAACAAGAAGAGAGGGCAGCAACCTGCCCTGATTGGTTGGAGCTGAGGAGAGGGAGACAGGAAAAAAAAGACACACTGTGGAAGAGGGCCAGAGATTAATAATAACTAATGATTAAATCCAGAGTGGTGTATAAACACATAGAGAGTGAAAAGAGGTGAGTGAAGAAGAAACACTCAGTGCATCATCAGAAGCCTAGGTCTATTCCAGCCTAAGTAAAGGTATACTCAGGGTCACCTGATCCAGCCACAACTATAAGCTTTATCAAAAAAGAAAGTTTTAAGCCCAATTTTAAAAGTAAACAGGGTGTCTGTCTTGTAAATCCAAAATGGGAATTCGTTCCACAGAAGAGAGGCTCGAAAGCTGAAGGTTCTGCCTCCCATTCCACTTTTAAATACCCTCAGGTCAGTGCTCCTCAGTAGTATGCAAAAACTGCACAAAAACAGCTCAAAGTACAGAACAAAGAGTTCAAGGCGATGACCTGCCTCCAAATCATTCATCGAGCATCACTGAGGAGGTCCCATCAAGGAACCCGCAAGACCCAAAGGATCTGCTGCCATTATCCTGGTGCACTGATATATCAGTGGCTTCACTTTTATCTATCTTTCCATGACTGGCCATTAAAGCAATGAAATAAATGGTCACGCTCACGTCTCATCCAGTCTCTCATAGATTAAAAAGTGTGGAAGCTCCATGAGCAGAATAGACAAAAGGAGGCAAATAGTGTTACTAAAGTCTGCAGTAGATAAATCATCCAACCTCACCCAGACAACAGATAAGCAAAACACAACATTACAAAGAAAGAATCACATAATATCATCAACTCATTTTTAAGTGTTGGATCTCCAACAAGTTCCTTACAAAGTTATTTTCATGAAACTGTGAAGTAGTATGATAAAAGTCTGATATGCCATACACAGATTAAAGAAATGTTTTTACTATTTGGGGAGATTTATGCAGAAGCACAACGAATTGTCTGGAAGAGTAGTCTGAGGACTGAAGGTCAGTACTGGTGAGTTGTGCACTGAGGAGATGGCATTTTATTAAATGACAAATGAAGAAGGGGACTGACTCTGCCATCTTACTGCAGAGCAAAGGGCTCTGTGTTTTATGAGTGCTTTTTTTAAATGCAGCATACAGATAAGTCAGCAACACATTTAAATCTCAGAGCTCTTCGGGTTTGTTTTTGAAAATCTATGTGTATGTAATCAATATTAAAACCATCTTTGTTATCTGCTATTCACCTTCGTCAGGAGTTTGTTCACACTGTAAGTTGCCCAAACAATGCAGCCTGCTTACTCTGATTACCTGGATTCATATGTCTGGATCCAGGCATGCAGTCTGCTTACTGTAAACACCTTACCCACGCATAGTAGAAGAAAGGAGGGAAAGGTATGAAGAACAAATGTTTGTGAAACATTATTTTAATCAAACTGACATGGATTTAATTAGCAATGGCCAAAAGCTTGATCCCTCCAATTAGATACCTGCAGCAGGCTACATAGTGGGTATTTGTCTAACAACTCATGTCAACCATCTAAGTGTTTGACCTTTAAAGTGCACCTGTCTTTAATGAGCCTCTAATTAAGACTCCCGTTAGGATCAGAGAGCTTGCAATTAATAACTCCTTAAATACAGTTACAAATACAGATAACGATTCAGGTCTCTGGTGGAAAACGGAGGCACTCAGCACGGAAAGTGGGAGGCAAAATGTCATTTAACAATTATATAAAACAGAATCAGAACCATGTGAGCAATTTAGAAACTAGGAGGTCTTACATGAACTGTCACTGCTGGAGAAACCATAAAAGAAAAACATATAAAAAACAAACTGGCTGAAATGACCCAACTTTTTTTTTATCTACCATGGGGATTGTGATTAATATGTAAACCACTCCTCGAGGTTAATCGAATGCGTAAATGCTTAAACACAGGTATTTAAGTTAAATGCTACTTGTTTAAAAGTGTTATGTAACCCTTCTTTTTTAATTGACAATGTGTTAACTGATTGTAACATAACTTACAAAAAAAAAGAGTAACATACTTACTTGTCTCCCTCCATCAGCATGTGGACTGATTTATAAGGACACATACGAAATTTGGCAGCAAAATCCATACGATGTTACATTTATGGTCTTTCCTGAGTATCCCGCATCACTGCTTCTCTTTGGCTCTGCTACAGTGATAGCAGTTAGCAAGATTAGCTAAAGTTAGCTTGCTAGTACCCAGTCACACAGGCCTAGAAACCAGTCAGAGACCATATGGAGACAACCAGTTGCGAGGTAAAAATGTGTATTGTCTGATTGGTTGCCAAATAAATGAAGGTTGATTGCAGTCACTGTGAAATCAGTTGCTAAAGCCCCAGCCATGCATGTTGTTAGGGAAAAATATGTATTCACAAACTGAAGTCGCCAGGTTAAATTGATTGCAAACAAGTATATTGTACTGAGCTGATAACAATTGTTTTGATTGATTGCAGATTCCCACACTCACACACAGTTTGCATGGAAGGTGCTGACTTTTACGCAAACATTTGCTAAGTACTCACCGAGTGGTAGCAAAACAGCGAAAAGTGCAACGCAAACCAGAGATGGAGATCTTTCACCTTCAAAGCAAAAGTTGTGATTTTAAAACATGTTGCAGCGGTGAAGTCCAGCTTTTACTTTAAGGGTGAATAGTGTGTGCTACTAGCTAGTAATCTACGAGCAACTAAGGCAATCATAAGGAGGTTTTTTGCCACTGGCTCGTATACCCCTTTGTGACCATTTTCACCGCATGACTGCCAGCAACCTCCAGCAACCACTCACCACCTTTTTGGGGACTACACATTTTCTCTTGTGGCCGGTGGTTACCAGGTGGTCGCCAACCTGGCTCTAGGTCTGTGTAGGTGAGACTTGACCAAAAGAGTCCGCTAAACAGCATTTAGAAGTATTTTCTTTAGTGTTAGGAAATAAACATCAGCAGTTTCATGCTTGATTAAGCCATGTCAGCTGGGATAGGTTGCCCTGAAAAATCAGGACATCCTGCATGAATGTCCATCCAACCAGTTTCTTAACTGCTTATAAAAAAATGGTTGAATAGAAACTCATGCAGTGTAGTTACATCTGGTTGGCTAACTTACCTACCTAACCTATGCTTTCCTGCCTGATCATATCTTAATGGAAAGGCTGTTTCAATAAAGAGAGTTCATTTAAAGGAATTGAACATGATTTATTACTTAAAAAGGCAATTAGACTGATGAGGCTGATTAGCAGAGCTGTGTCCAACAATGGTAGGAAGTAGTACAGGACCCCTGGAACCTAGATGTCAATGGTGGCAGGGATGAAGCAGATGGAGATGTGGATGAGGATCTCTATCTGGCCAGGATGAGGCAGAGATGGGATGGAGATGGGCCGGACAAATGAGATTCTAAAAGGCACAATGACAGCTATGAGATTTAAAGCACAGACAGAGAGGGTGGTTGGCTTTCAGAAGATGGACAACAAAATGATTGAGCTAACATGAGATATGTTCAATGTTGACACATCATGTAAGAGTCCAAGCAAAGATGCACCAACAGCCAGCTACCTGTAACATCCCAGAAACACTGAACCTAAGATGATGGATAGTGATGCTGTTTCCACGCAGAATAGAAGTGTGGTCAGACTATTTGAAACACATCACTGCAGTGAAAGAATTAAAGACACGTCTTTGTTTTTCAACCCACACTTCACTGGTATCTTATTTGATTACCAAATGTTGTGAACACTGTCACACAACTTCTTCTCCACATACACACCCTACTTTTACTGAAGTCTGTTTTTTTATTTAAGTCACGTAAATTTATGTGCATCAAAACATCTGTTATATGTTGCACTTAACATGTCGTTAAGTGCAACATGACTCTTACAGCTGCTGGTCTTTCAGTCTCTGTATATCATGCATGAATTCATTATGCAACATGACAGTGCAGGATTGTATATCTTGCTGTTTCGCCCAGTCCCAGCTTGTCCTGACAGCGCCTGCAAACATGAGAAAGATGACTGCAGTTTATTTTACATCAGGTCTGTAGTGAAGCATGAATTTCAGGCTGGGAGAACACACTTTATTTCTTGGGGAGAAAATCCAGTTCTAACTTTTCTGTTCGTGTGCTCACTGAACTTCTTCTGGACTTCTTCTTCAACTGCACATCACTTTAAAAACAGCAAAGAGATTATATAATGATCAGATAGAGGAACAACTGATTCAGCAGCACTAAGATATTAGTTAATCATTTAATGTAGACAATCATTAAATTTGACTTCTCTTTTCCTCACATGTAGAATCCATGTATGCTGGGCTTTTTGTCCCAGCAGTCTTATCCTTCTCAATTCTTCCCAACAGGGATGAGCTATTTGTTAAGGAAAGCAGGTTATGTTAATGTGCACCAAGGTCAAGATTCAAAATGTCTTTAAGGATTGTTTGTTTGTTTTCTTATCTTCAAATCAATGTTGACGCAAATTAAGCAAATTAAAGGAAATACGACTATTATAATTACTTGGTCTCCTCTCGATAAAGTGTCCAAAATGAAATGACTGCAGATTTGGGCTGAACTAATTTGAAGGATTTGGTAACAGCTGATCAGTTGCCATCCAGAGGTGGTGGTGGTGTAGTCTACTTTTAGAGCAGATGATTTTTTAAAAATGGCCACACACTTGGACACGGGCAAAGCACTGCCACATAAACAGGAGATGAAAAGGAATGGTGATTAGAATCATGTCTGGAGTACCATTTGATAGCACCATCAGCATCATCAAGGGTGTCCACATTTTTATTACTGACGGTTAAATATCTTAAAGAGGAAAACTACAAGGGAGTGGGTGGCTGTGTATGCATGTTTGTGTATATGTTTACAGTAGTATTGTGTCTGGCCTAGCTTGTTTCTTTAAGCCTGAATGCCTGTATGCATCTTGCTATCTGATATTGACTGTTTGTGAGGCTCACTGACCTTTGCCTGGATAAGCCAGATTCTCCATCCGTCCAAACACTGGGTCAAACATTGATATTTTCTTCCTATGCATGACTAGAAAAATCTGCACCACAAAGTCCTCTTCCCAGCCATACCAATCGAAAACAGAATAAGTTTTGTTCTCCCCCTAGTCATTAACAGATAAAGCCCCTCTTTCTTGCCCTTTAATCAAACGGGCAATGGCTTGACATGGCTGGTTAGCTCCTCGATAGAGTGCTCATTGTGCCCCCGTTGAAAAGAGCTATAGAAGGCTTGTCTGCGAGCAAATCATGGGATCACTGGATGTGCATTCCACCCTCCCTCCCCCATCCCGGCCTCCCTCGCTCCATCTCTCGTCTCCTTTTTTTTTTTTTTTTTAAGTCATCGTGTAGAAGAGCGGTGTATTTATTGCTCATTTGCATTCAGGCTTACACTGTGGGCGTAGATTGCCAAGGACAAATCGACTGCTAAAAACAAGTTAGCGAGAAGAACGAAAAGTTGTTTGTGGAGCTTTTTTGAGGCTAACACGGTTTGGTCACCCTCACACACGTAAAACAAGCCAAATTTGCCTGTCTTTTTTTAAAGGCATTCCTTTATAAAGCTTTGTGTTCAGTCACCCTCGCTTTAGGTTGCACGGCTGCCCTGCTCTCCTCACACACTTCCCCCCCCCAACAGGATCGAGAACAATGGGTTGCAAGGCGAAGGCCCTTCGTGCTTGCTGTCTAGTTTGTGATGGACCCTCAGGGGCCGGGACTCCTGTGTATTCTACTTTGTCCTTTTTCTTTTTTTTTCTCCTTTTTTAAAGTTTCTCCGGAGGCAGATGTGCTCAGCTCAATTCAGACACAGCTGCAGATGAAGAGGAACAATATTGGTCGGGCAAAGCCCAGCAAGATGGAGCGAGTATGAGGACCTGGGGGGGGGATGAAGACAGCTTGTGAAGGAAGTAAGAAAAAACAGATGAGAGAAACAATTGAAAACCAAGCGAGATAGAGGCAAAAACAAGACAGATGTAAGACGCAGAACAAAGAAACTCAGGTGAGAGTGCATTAAGGTGAGCGAATAAAAGAGATGGAATATGTGAGAAGGAAAAAGAGAGACGGGGGGACTGAGGCAGAGAACGATGAAGAGCTGTGAGGTGGATCGGAGAGCACTTTTTTCCATGCTGCATGTGAGAAAAGAAGACGGTTGAGAAACAAGGTATTGTGGTTTCCCTGATCTAAATATAAGCATGTGGTCGAACCCACTAACTGCTGTGTGCCTCTATAAAGTTTTTTTTTTTTTTTTTTTTGCTTTTTGTTTTTGGACCACACACAAACTATCGAAAACACTGTGTTTAATTATAAACCAATAAAATTTAGTCAGACTGTTTTTCCTACCTGCCTGTATGTCTATTTTTACTTATGCTGAAGTAACTCTGTCAAATTTATGCTGCACTATACCAAACAATGTATAAATAAAGACTTGCTTGTAAAAGTTATATGTAGCCACTCAACACAGTTAAAATTAAAATGTATCAAAACAGGACTGAGATGACTCGTAGTGAGGCCAAAGACATTTACATAGTTTCATCTCTGGGATATCCTGCTCTGATTCCTTATTTATCATCATTTGTATGTTTTGTTCATTAAATGATCCCCCGTCCTCATGAAGACTTTTGTTGTTGTTGTTGTTGCCTGTAAACAACAGCTAATGAAGTATTATTTGTTTTTGGCTGATGTTCTGTCAGTGCTCTTGCCACTTGGGAGAAATCCTAGTATTTTTCCATAAACATGGAAATAAGATGCTGAACAAGTGCTGGAGTATAATTGTGAATATGTGGTCATGTGTATGTATATGTGTGTGTGTGTTTTGCTTTCTCTCCAACAGCCAAAAATAGAACAGGGGAGAAGCACAACTTTCCTGCTTGCTGGCTCTTTACTCGTTTGTAGAAAGGCCTCATCGGCTCCATTCTGCAACAGTAAAACTAGTGTTTCCCCTCGTCTGCACCCCTGCCATTTCACTTTGTGTGCGTCTATTTTCAGCGTTGTTTTCTTGAAGATTTCTTCTTTTTTTCTCTCTCTCTGTTCAGACCACGATGATGGAGCCTGCCGCGCTACAGGACAACTTGACTGAACTTTTCAGAAACGTCGCAAATCTCACTCAAACCCCACGACTTCAAAGTTGCATCTGAACAGTTTCAGATTGCTATCTGCCTCAGGCACAGAAAAACAAGTTTTGAAGTAAAAGTGGATATCCGGCTCTAACTGTCAGAGCCCACATGCCAGACAAACATAAGTATTTTAGACCATGTGCAGGCTTTATCATATTGGCATTAACACAGGGTTTATCATTTGATCACCCCCTCCCCCCCTTTTTTAAAAATCTTCCTGTAATAGTTCTTCTGTCTTGTGTGACCTTTCTATCTGAGTTACATAGGGGGAAAACATTCGAAATCTCACCCTGCGTATGAACATAAGGGGTAAAGGAGCAGTCGTTGCCTTGTCGCAATACAGTTTCAGCGCAGCTGTCGATGGCTTGCCTTTCTGTGCGCGAAGAAACTTGCACCTGGTCCATTAGATGTGGGGTTATTATAGCAGCACGCACATACATGATGCCGTTCACCTAAAAAGCCACAAGAGCTGGTAAGGAAGTTATTAACCAACATTCCTCACATGTATTTTGATAAAAGCATGTAGCTGGGGAAGGGAAAGTGTTGAAGTGGCTATCCGAGCTTATTTAAGGGCTCCCCATTCTCTAACAGAAAACATCTGGAGCCGTTTCTGCACATCATCTGTGCAGCTTCTGCTGCGTGCGAAGTTCCGTTCAGTTCTGTGAAGTTTTGGAAAAGTCATCTCCAGCAGCGCAAAGTGTTTCTTTCTATAAATGTCAGCCAAACAGATTGACTTGCTTTGTTTAAGTAGGATTTTTTTGTTTTTTTCTTTTCTCTGTTTTAACTTTTGAGTGTCTGGTACTTGTCAGCAATTTCACACAAGCATGCAAACCACCTATCAGCGTGCTTTTTTTTCTTCCCTTCCTTGCATTTGCACCTCTGATTGCAGCATAGGATTCTCATGCACAGTTCAAACTCCACTCACTTTACAAAAAAGCCACTGCACACCATATAAGATTTATTAAAAGCGATTACATTCATTGTATACATACCAGCTGTGGCTGTCAAGCTGCTCTGATTATTTAATTGTTATGTACACTGCTGGAAAGATAACGCACCGGCAAGGTAATTGAAATGTTATCCCAATCTTATCTGCGATGATTACTTAAACACTACATTTCTAATGCATGTTGAATTAGGCAATTACATGCGTTTAACGAGAGCTGGTGAGTGAGAGTGAGTGAAGGGGTGGTTGGTGGGGGTGGGGGGAGAAGAATTACCAGACAATGAAATAGGAATATTAAGCATTTCAGCCAGTGAGTGCGGGGTCAAAGATCACAGGGTGCTTATAGGCATATTAGCCACTTGGTTATGATAAATTATGACTGTGTCACTATGGCAACCAGTAGCCTGCATTCAGCCAGACGATAGCGCTTTAATAAAAGGCGGGCGATGAAACTAGTGCAGTGGTGTAAAGTCAGCTAAGCTCTCGAGTTGGGTCAAAAAATGAATAAACAATTTTTATTAATGTGTGTTTTTTTATGTGGGCGGCATTCAGAGTTTGTTTTGGGGTTTTGTTAACAAAAAATCATCTCATACCTTTATTTGAAGGGGCAAATCTTAGACGAAAGCCATCAAGGTAACAGAGGCTAATGTTTTTTCTGCCGCTACTTTTTTTTAAGAGCTGATTTCATTTATAGAGACTGTGTGTGTGTGTGTGTGTGTGTGTTTCCCTGTAAAATTCCAGATTCCCCACTGTCTGCCATATTACAATGATTTGCCACTTACTTGACAATTAGACGCTAGCAGCTGGATGCTGATTTTTTTGGGGGGGCGAGAGCGGTGGGCGCTTGTCGCCGCAGTCATGTCACGTCCCCCGTGAGCTCATTAAGCATGTGTGGAGCGAATGGCTGATTGGCTTAAAATGCTGGAGATGGACAGACAGGTCTGTGTTGGTGGGAAATAAAAGAAGAGAGGAAAGAAAAAAATGATTTTTTTTAACCGCCACCATGTCCCACACAAATAAACATCCTCCTGTTTATTTGTGCAAGCCAATACCGATATACTTACACTCCCAGACAGTATGTCATATGCTTTAAAATTAGCTGATTGGGCTTTGACTTCATTACCAATGGGAGAGTCTTCTGCACACTAATCAATTTCCAGCATCTAGTAATGGATTAATGCGCAGCACCGGCTGTCAATGGCAGAATTAGCCACAATGCTGTGGGGAGGAAGCACGTGGCCGGCCTGTTGTGGGATTCGGGGAGAGAAAAGTCTGATTAGGAAGGATGATATCTCGACCCATTTGCATGCAATCTGCGTTTTCAGTGCGCACTAGTACATCTGTGCACGTGCTGCTTTGCATGTGTGTACCTGGCTGCTCTCATTTAATAGCACATCCTGCTGCTGCCTGTTAAGACTGGCATTTTTACAATCTCATTTGACTCTTACACTCCCCAATACAAGCAGGCCAACAAACGCAACCCGCCCCCAGCTATTTCCTTTGTCTGGGCCCTCCCTCTATCCAATTTGCACTTAACAATTTCTTTCTATTTATTTCCTTTCAAGAGCTTCTCTATTCAAATGTATTCAAAGACATCTATCCTTTTTTTCTTTTAGATGTTTTTCTGTTTCTCTTTACTCAGTTACAGGGAATTCTTCTCGGCCAGTGATTTTTAAGGCTTTTACTCCTTTACGAATTTTAGGAGTGGCTTTATGCGAAAGCTAGAATTACATGGGGAACTTGGGGGACCAGGGAGAGTCTGATGAAAGAAACAGCTGAGCTGTGCTTTCTAAAGTTTCTAAAGCTCGACCCATTCTGGAGAATAAGGTCATTTTTGCACATCAGCTTTGGATCCTTCACAGGAGATCCAGGTTGGCACATTTTCCACAGCTCTTCTGTCTGACGTGTAGAGTCCATGAGCAATATTCCAGCTCCAAAGTGGTCTCTGTGTGTGGTTTAAGCAAGCAGCCAGTCACACATCACATGAGCTTAATATTCAGGAGCTGTGAGGTAATTTGCCTGGAAGTTTGTGCTCTTGCATGCACATTAGTTAGGTGATGTTGAGAACAGATAAGGGCTGCAGTGTATGTGTGTAAAAGGCACCTCGTGCCTTTAAAAAAAAAAAAAAAAAAAAAATTAGTTGTGGCTGTCTCAAAGCAACACTGGCAGTGAGATCTGCATTTAGATTTCAGTCCATCTGAAACGCTTCTTGATTGCATTCCTTTTGCCTTGTTGAGATCTCTATCAGATCTGCTGTAAATGCATAAAGTGACAAACTGTATAAATGGTTTAAATTTGTCTCTGAGTCGCCCGATGTCCATTTAGGATACTGTTATTTATTTCTTAATGTAATGATACTTTCTATTTTAAAAAAGAAATCCCGAATGGGTGGATTTCTTTTACAATGATATTTTGTTTCTGGAAACAAAAGTTTTCAGATATTTAAAAGCCCTCAGAGTGAAGTGTAGCAGTTTTTGCAGAATTAAACCTGGAAGAAGTGAACTTAGTGGCATCCAAAACCAGGTTACTTTTAGGAACCATTAAGGGTGAATGGGCCAGAATCAAACCAATGGTTCAGCATCCATTGTTGTGCTCTAACTGTGTGCGAGATCTGCTCACGAAGTGAATACTCGTATATAAACAAGAGAGAGAGGGAGTTAGATGTGGAGTAAGTAAAGCCCAAGGGAGGAAGGGAAATGCCACATTGGTTCATTAACAGATGTTGCAACTGGCAGCCCCCGTTTTTCTTTTCTTTTCTTTTTTTTTTTAAAATAAAAAGGGCATGTTGCTCAAGTGTTGAGTGAACATCTGAAGGAGGTGTAGGCTGCAGGAAACCTCTTCCAGCACAGAAATGCCCCGACACAGACCAGCCACAGGGCCCCAACAACACCAACTCCCCCTTCACTGATGAGCTCTTCTGCCACTGGACAAAAGCTGCTGCAAGTCAAGCATGAAAGAAGGGGAGGGGGGTGCCAAAAAGAAATTAAGGGTGTGTGGGAGAGAAAATAGCAGGGGGCATGAACCGACAGCTGTTGTGTTCAGCGTTGAATTGACGGAGTAAAGAATCTCAAAACATCCATCTCGGACAGGAGAAGCTCAGTTCTGGCTTCAGGTGAAGTCAGATCTGATGCGTCATTAACAGGCCTCTGACTATTTTCTTATTTGCACGTGTTGCTCAAATTAACACAAGTTCCTCTACAAGGTGTTTTTCTGTGACATTCACTTCATTGATACTAATGCCCCGCAGAAAAATTGGAGATCTGAGCTCGAATCCAGGAAGCAGAGAGACCGGAGAAGCGACACCGGAGCTTGCTGGGAGTTGTTGTCATGTTCAAGGACACACAAGCAGGCTAGGGGCACGCTGTCGCTGCCGACTGAAGCTGGAGCCTTTGGAGCAAGTATTGTGTTCCTCAAAAGTCGCCTCAAGTAATACATCGAAAGCACGCAGCATTATGCTGGCAAGGGTTGCGCTTACTTGACAGGACAGTTTATGGAGCCAACACAAAGTGCTTGGTGTCATAAAAATGTTATCGCCATTCTGCTTTTAGAAGAGGTGGGCCTTAAAAAACTCATCTACTTCATTGTTTAGTCATGTCCGCCTTTCTCACGCTCGTGACTTTTGATTTATGTTGGTTGCGTTCTGTGCATGGAAATTACTCGCGGTGTGTAAACCTATCAGTCAGTTTCAGCTCTCCAGATAATCTTTATAAAGCAGCTGTGGTGGCCAACACTTCCCAGCCCTTTTCCTCGAAAGTTTTGACTCTGTAATAATTATGTGCTGCTGTTTTGTTTGGGTTTTTTCTTTTTGTTTTTTGTTTATTTGTTTTAGACAATGTCTGCATCGCTGATTACATCACAGAAGGGAGCGAGTAAAGGAACAAGCCAAATCAGCCCCCTGAAGTGACATGTATTGGCTTGGGAGATGTATTTTTCCCCGTGTTCTCTGCTGTAATCAAAGGGAGTGACTCTCTGACTGTGACTTCCATCACCACAGGCTAATGGCTAATCAAACAGGAGGGCTGCCAACTCTCAATGGATTTCTCAAGTTGTCCTGCACGCTCTCATTTTCTCCTGTTCATATATTCAGAAGACCGAACCTGCATAATTGACGTGCGTGCCATTTTCTTAATGGGATCCTTTCTTTTAATGCACATATTTTGTGTGACACTTTAATGTCGTCAAAGTGTGAATCTGACTTGATTTTTTAATACAATATCTTTTTTAAAAGCTTTTTTCCTTCATTCCCAAAATATCAGATTTCTTGCATGTCGTTATTTTCACACTCTGCTGTGGAAAACGTGCAACTTTTGCTCGCTCCCTTTGTCTTTCAGCCTTTGTGAAGAGCCACAGTTCAAGGGTCAAAGTTCAAAGGCTCTGTGACCCACAGATCTTTTGAAACGCCACATCCCATCAGTTCTCTGGAGCATTCGGAGGAGGATTTATATGGTAAATCAAAAGGCTTTTCCCCCCTCCCACTGATCCAGACTCATTGCTATCCTACCGTGAGCCCCTCACAACACACAGTCAAGTCAGCGAGGGGAATTAACTTTACGACATAACACTTATTGGCTTATCTGGGCACTAATTTGATATTTCTGATTTTGAAAAGAAAGAGATCAAATTAGAGGAAAGACAGCCAATAATGTCGGTTCCACACAAAACCTTGTTTTAAATGATCCAATCAGAGGTTAGATTGGGCTGGAACGATCTGGAACGGCGTTCCGGCACCTTTAATTAACGAGCAATTAAATCTCATCCAAATTACTGTCGAATGAGTTAATTTTACGTGTGTTGCAGCCTGGCGTTGCTCCCGGTAACAGCGTGGAGGTATTTGCTCGGTAATAAGAAAATAATGGCGTCTCATGAACCTGCTTACACCGTCAACATATCCCGTTTTTCATCTCATCCCTGTAACGCGTTCATGTTGCAAATGTCAATAACGTTACGGCTGCGTTGCTTCGGCGTCTAGTCAGCACTACAGAGTAAAGCTTTTCCGGATGCCGCTTTACAAACAGGCCAGTAAATGTGAACAAAAACACAAACTGTTTCTGAGAGATGGACAAAGAAAAAAGCAAAACAAATTGAACAATACTAGATTTGTGTTATTCGAAGTCTCCGTGAAAACATCAGGCAGTTCAGTCAAGATTTAGTGAAGGCTTCACTCGTTCGTTTGCAGTGTCAGGGTGAAGTTTCTAGTGATGTATTATGCAGAGCAGCCTGTGGTGTTTGTGGTCAGTGTTAGGTTACATCAAGGCCAGAAAACATAAATTTATATTTCAGGTGATGATGCTTATTTGACTCGTTCACCATCTTTTAAGCTAGTTTCATAGTGCATAGGGGTTGGAAATCATACAGCTCATGCAACATCTGCTTATATCTTTTTGAGTACAGCTGGCTACATCCACAAAGAGCAGTGCATATCGAAGTAGCAGAACCACATGTCAGCTGATCACAGCCTGCACACAAAGAAAAATGTGCTAGAGCTCACAATGGAAATGATTCGTTCCCCTACACTGCACTACTACACCTGATCCAAGGGTTCCCTCAACCACTTTAACCCCTGGGTGTCATATTACAGCAAACCATATTATTTTATGTCCTGTTTATGCCTTTCACTGTACCACAGAGTGTTTCAGCGTTTCAAGCTGATAGCGATACTGCTGCTTTCCAGAAACACCCAAAACCTGGATAAATTGTACTCACAAAAATTATGTTAAAAAATGTAAAACTTGTGAGTAGGCTCAGTGTGGCATATTCTGGGATGTGTTGCTTATTTGGCGTTCGCCGAAATGTCACCGCAGTGTTCCCAGTCTGGCTAATCTCAGAATAACGTTAGTTATAGGTTAACAATTAGGGAATGTTCTGCTGCTGAAGACAGTCTGGATTCAAGATAAATTGGCTCTTTTACTGTCAAGTTGTTTTGCATTTAATGCCTTCCACCCAACAGATTCCTCTGTGGCAATATATTTTAATGGTCTAGCCTTGCCTCAGGCCATGGAGGTTGAGTGAAATTGGAGAGCCTGGTGAAGACTAGAGTTACATTTATTAAGAGAAAACAGTCATTATATGGATAGAAAAACAGAGTTTAACCCATTACAAATCTGCAAAACCAAAGAAAGCTAAGAGATCAGGTGGGTAATGAAACACGTGTTTTTTATTCAGGTGTTTAAGAGAGAGGTCGCTTTTCTTGTCTCTTTGTCCCAAACACACACACACACACGCTCAGTGGCCACAGCCATGACATGTGGGGCACAGCAATGTGGTGAACAAGTTTCAGGACACTCCCCGCTGGTCTCAGTCTGTGGTGCCGACCGCCTGTCGGCCAACCTCTGGCCGCCATCTGTATCCCATTAGAGCCACGAGAGGGCTGCGCTGCAGAGCGCATGAAAAAAGAAAATCCACTGTGTTCCCCTCAAAGTCATCCTGTATTATTTAATTACAGAGCACACTCCATAAACTTCATGTTATTAACACAGTGGGAGCACATAAAATTATATTGGATAAAGGGACACCGAGGCTCAATCAGTCGCTGACTCGTGCAAACAGAGGATTCAGGCCAGCGATGGTCAGTTATTGTTTGAAACTCCCGTGTAGGAAACACGTATAGCCAAACTTTGTCATCCAGAGTGCATGCGCTAACACTCTGAGATCTTTTCTTAATTAGGACAGCTAAAACAAACGCCGCGGTGCATCTTTATTCATTAAAGCAAAAGAAAAGCAGGTCACGCACGCAGGTTTTCATTGTGAGCTGGCCGCTTGTCAAAAGTCTTTTCGTCTGTGCGTGGAAACTCTACGCCATCAGTCAGAAAGCTGCAGACGGGATTAGGGGTCACAGGTTTTTGAGGCCACACTTCATGACCTCAATCAGTGCTACAGGGGACATTCCCAAAAACTAAAACTATCCAGATGACGACCTTTGACCTTAGCTCTGCACTCAACAACCTCTGATTAAGGTGGACGTTGCCTCTGGCCTTGGGAGACCAAACACCTCCATTATGTAGCCCAGGACCGGGCAGAGGATTAGACTCAGGACCCAAACGTACGCACACACAAGTGCTGACTATTCTCCCCCTCCTCTCCTCTTTTCTCCAATGCAGCTTTTGTGCTTTGCCGGCTCCTGCGAGTTTCTCAGTTGGGGAAGTTATTTGTCTCCGACACTTTATGTTGTTTAGATTTTGCGGAAAATTAAAACAGAACCTGTCAACTGCCTGCTCGTAACCGCAGAAGCTGGCCAAACACAACAATTAGCCAGCCTAAAACTTTTAAACAATGCCATGACGGCGTGTTTGTGTAACGGCAGAGCAGACGGAGAGAAAACAGAACACACCTGAGCTTTATTGGCTATACTGTGAAAGCACATTTCAACTTCAAATGATTTCGCAGCACGCAAGAAAAGACAATGGCCTGACCTGAATAAATATTGGACAGGCTGCGTACCCGCCCCAAAAATGGAAATCAGCCGATTGATTTCAGGATAGCAGCATGCATATTTTCTGAAACGGCTTTTTATCGCTGCCCCTGAAAGTCATATAAGGAAATCTAACGTCTCTGTAATGTAAATATAATGCCGCTAATCCGAAGGTGCAAGCAAGCTTGAAATCTCCTAAAGCAGGCATGCAGCAGCTCCTAAATATGTAATACCGTTAAATCAAATTAGAATACCAGTGTCTGACCAGAACGGAAGCCGGCGTGCACCTAACATTGGAAGATAATTCAACAAGCGCGCTGAGAGGAAAGCAGATTAATTTGCACCAAATTTATCCAGCAGATTGTTCCAGCGAACATTTCCATTTTTCAGTCAATTATTCTCTTACTGTTGGATTGGCAGCAGAGCAGCACAGAGGATATCACACCTCTTTTGTCAGGCTAAACCCATTTTTGTCACTGGCTTTGGCAGAGAAGGACTTGTACGTGACATTTCAACCTCCATGCCAACCCCTGCGGCAGGCAATACAGCGGCTTCTCAGCGGCGTGGGCATGCTGCCTTTGATGGAGGCTGTCTGGTTCTGAGTGGCACAGTTGGCCCGGATTGGGTTTTAATACCCGGCATCAGCTTTTATGTGTGTGTTTTTGAGATTGTGTCGCAGACATAGAGGAGAGAAAAGGATTTACACAGAGAAATCACTGCATTCAGTGACAGAAGCGGCACATCACTCAGGTTTCTTTCAGACTAAACTGTGATCAACGTGTTTTTTCCATGAGACCGTGGCTGAGGTCAGCAGAAAGAAGCACATATGTGCTGCTAAATTTGCCAAGTTAAAAATGCTTTCTTTCTACTCTTGGATCTCTATAACTGGTCAGGCTGTGAGTGTAGAAGCCCCATCCACCTGCTGTTCTGTTGGCTGGGACAGCCAATAACAAGGAACCTGTCTTAAAGCGTGGCCTTAAAGGAGATGAGCTTCAAGGATGAAAATTTGGAGGTGGAAATGAGTAGAACAGATCACTTTAACATCCTTCGTGCACATTTAATTCTTGCTTCTCAATAAATGTATGGTTTTCATGCCATATAGCACTGTGCAAAAGTCTCGAGCCACCCCTCATTTCATTATCGGTTGTTGCCAAGGAGCCAGACTTTGTTTTGATTAAGTGTTTTTGAGCATTAGATTTTCAGGCTTTCTTTCAAAGGTCTTTAAAAGTTTTTCTTTGGACATTCTTTCTTTAGGCACTTTGTTACAAGCAGCTCGTCACAGAAACACATAATTTGTTGCCACAACAAACTATTAGCTGAAAACTTGGTTTATGGGTAATATTTGCTGTGTTGTTGGGAATCTTGGAATCTATGGATCTCATTTATAACAATATTAATAACAAATACTTTGCAAAAAGTGTCACATCCTGTCAGCTACTGAAATAATTCACAAGTGTTCTTTATTTGAGCTTCCACTGATTTGCTCTTACACATCTTGCAGCCACATGTGTTGAGTTAATTCAAATCAATTGATAGCGAACACTGAATTTTCCTCGTGATTTGAACATCACGAACATGTTTCTTCTTCTTTGTTGGTCGATTGGTTTCAGAGATTGAATAATGTCACAGAAAAGTTTTGCACGAGTTTCAGAGTTACACACACACACACACACACACACACACACACTGTGCACATATAAACTCATAAAATTCTTCAGAGCCGGTCATGTGCTCGTGCTCTCCGTTCAACTGGAGGCCTTTTGTGGTTAAATGGTCGCCTGACCCCAAATGCCCATTCACACTCCCCACACACAAGCAAGGCCCTCACACGCTGACACACACACATATGCTCGTAAAGGCGCACGCAGCACACACTTCTGCACGCACAAAGAGGCACATTCACAAATACTCGTGTCTTGTGCATCTTTTTTCTGTGCTGATTTTTTTCCCCTGTGTAGAGCAGATGGGAGTTAACGGTACTGCCAAGTTGAATATCATTGAGAGAAATTTGACAGATTAAAAAATTCACATCAAAGCATCTTTAGAAACCGCCAACGTGCAGCTGGGACAAATGCTGCTCTCAGTTTCAACAGATGCATCAGAAACACAAACATGGATCTGAACTGCCGGCCTAATCTGGTGGACAGCGGCCGCCAGTTTCAGTTAGAATAACGCCTGCTATTGTGATGTGAAAGCAAAAATCTCGCTTCAAAGTTCAGAGTTTTCTTCATTTGTCAGCCCTGTGAATAATTTCAGTTCTCCATCACACAGTTTATTTTCTGATCATCTTACGATTGAGCACATGGATTTTATTTTACCGCACCAGTGAAAAACTCATTTTAAGGCTGCGTTTGATTTATTTACTGTTGTGCGGGCTTCTTTGCTCCGCAGCTGTCAGATCTTTCGGCTATGCCGGCTGGTCACACAGCTGGCAGTCAGCTGAGGTGTCACTACAGTGTCCTCGTGTGTACTCGCGTGTGAGAGAGTGAGATGCTGTAAATTACTTTTAATGCATGTTTGACTTTGTGACATTGTTCTGTTAATGAGAAGACACGCCCCGCTGAAACTACTACGGCGGTACAGCTCAACATGAAATGTGAAAATCATTCAGTCCAGGATGTGAATGCTTGTATCCAAAAAATGGAGCTGAAATCTTTGGTGTACCTAATTTAGTGTATGTTGTGTACTTCCTCTCCACACGGGATTGTGCATAATGGGGCTTAGTCCTTTCTGTGGTTTTGCCTATGATGTTTGCTTTGCATACAGGGGTGTGGTGTGGAATGGATCAGGGTGGGGGGATGTTTCCGGGGACTTGGCCTGGCTCCTTATTTTCAAAGCGTCGTGTTAAACCGCAGGAATGCTCAGGCAGATGCTTTGCTGCACTTGACAGTTTCACCAGGCCCTCGTCTCTGCGGAGGAAGCTCTCATCTGCATTCTGTGGCACCTCTTCATCCCTGAACTACTGTCTGTGTATGAGTGCATGAACAGAAAACAGTGGAAAATGCTCTCTATTTTGATGCTCCACTTTTTTTGCTCTTGTTAAGTCATTTTAATGTCTGCTTTGCACCTTCCTGCTCTTTATCTATTTTAGGGCAGTTTATTATTCGAAACTGAAGTTGCATTTTCACAGGACTTATGTAAAACTAAGTACACCCCATGATTAACTAGCTTGTAGAACCACCTTTAGCAGAAATACCCTGAATTAATCCTTTTCTGTATGACCTTATCAGTCTCTCAGATTGCTGCGGCACACTCTTCTTTACACTGTTGCTTCAGTTCATTGAAGTTTGCCGGCATTTGTTTAAACACAGCTTCCTCACTGCACAGTTTGAGGTCTGAACTTTGACTGAGATCTTGCAACACCTTGATTCTTTTCTTTTTCAGCCATTCTGTTGGAGATTTGCTGCCGCTGTATAACCCAATGTGTGCCAAGCTTTAGCTGTAGGACAGACCGCCTCACATTTGACTCAGTTATACTGTGGCATACAGAGGTCCTCAGATCCTGTGCAAAGCAAGCCCAAATTATCACCCTTCCACCACCACTCTTCACAGTTGGTATGAGGTGTTTGTGCTGATATCCTGTGTTTGGTTTTCACTAAATATTTTCACTTTGGTCTCTTTTTCTGTCCAATAAACGCTGTTTTCAAGTTTTGTAACTGGTTCAAATGTATCTTTGCACATTTTTAGAAAGACAGAAGGAATTCTCCTGCCAAGCAGTCTTTTTCCAGTTATACTGTTATGAACTTCAACATTTGACATGCTAATCTGAGTCTGACATGTAGTTCTTGGGATTTTTTCAGTTTATCAAGCACAATGTGCCCCTTAAGGTGGATTTGCTCTTCTGCTCCTGGGAACATTTTAGCATTGTGTTAATACACACCTGACTTACAAAACTTCTGCTTTTGTAGATTTGCTCACACTTACTTGGGCACTTGATCAATTATTCAAGTCCATTTGATTTGCAGCACCTGGCTGCCTTGTTGATTTCTTTGAAAGCAGTGAGGGAGTAGTCTCACTGTGTACTTTCACCAGACTCTGTACGTCTTTAATCGTACTTTATTGTTTTTTTATACTGTCTTGTGTTTCATTTTGTTCTTCATTTCTCTTTTGTGTGTTTTTTCTCCAACAAATGGTCCAAAATCCATTTATTACTAATGAAGAAGTAACAACTTCTCCCATTCAGAGATTCAACAACTAATTTTACCAACAAACTGATTAATAAAACCTTTAATAAAATCTTTATTCCCCGTGAAGCGCTGTTTATATTTCTTCTCTCATTCTGTAAGGGGGAACCCTGAGATTTGCTTTAAAAAATCATCTTCTGCTGTCAATAGAAAAACTATACTGTGTTTGGCACTGTGTAGTTTATTTGCCTACTAATAAAGATAAATGTAGCTGCTGCAGCAAACGATATGTCATGCAGGAAAACCTTGTGCAGTTTGAAATCACTGAAATCACAGGAAACACAATTTACCCCCGACTTCCATGTTAGTGCATCATTAATACCAACATACGCGTTCATAATTACATGCAAACATGTTTTTATAGGCTCCCACCTGTGTCAATAGCGTGTCAGTTTATTTAGCTTTAGCTGTGGGCTAAAGGGTTAGCTGTTTCCTTGTCGGTACGCCTCAAGGGTGCAAGTTGAATAAAGATTACATGTGTCATTATATTAAGCAGCGGCAGCCCTTGTTCTGTGCACAGTAATATAGGGTGACATACATTTTACATGAGTTCCACTGACCGGCTACTGCTCCAAGGTTGCTCACTTCATTTAAAGCATGGACAGAATTAATTAGGTAAATGTCTCAGAGGTTAATCATTTCCTCACTTCGCTCTCTTCTTTTTTTCCCCAGGAAAGTGTTTTCTCTCTCCTGCTGTGCTTATAGGCTTTTGTCTCAGCACATTTCTATACATGATGATTCAACTCCTGTTTTAATTTTCATTGTTCCTTTTATTTAATCCCCTCTCGTGTGCTCTCTCGCTTAAATTACATCTTTTTGCGTTTAAAAGTCAAACCAGGTGACCTTGTTTGATTTCTTACACTATTGCATGCACACACACACACATTAAGAGCCATTTCTCTCTTTCGCTCTCTCTCTCTCTCACACACACATATAAGCACAGTGATTAGAGGGTGGTCTGTAAAGCCTGAGGTTAAGTTGATTAATTAAAACTGATATAGATTAATTAGCTGTGGCGACACTTTGATCTATGAAATCACCTCCATATGTGTAGCCAGCTATGTATTTAGCACCGAGGTGGCCCGCATATGTAGGCAGGAGGTTGTATGCGGTTCATTATGAGTCTCCCAAACTGTCATGACCCAGCATAATGACAGATGGTAAACAATAAATCTAAAGATATTTTGCATACCGTTACACCACTCTAATGTGTGTGTAAGTGGATTCAGCTGACAGTGATTTTCAAGAGATTTCTCACTGAGTAAACTAACTTTAGCAAAATAAAAGAGACTTCCTACTTGTGATACTAATCCTGATTTTATAGATTTCACAGAGATCTTTTTAAAACTTTAGTTTCAAAGTGCTTTAGCCGTGCAAAAACAAGTAAAGGATTTTACTGAAAAGATAATCGTTTAAACCAGGGATGTCAAACATAAGGCCCAGGGGGCCAGAATCGGCCCGGCAAAGACTCCAATCTGGCCCACTTGATGGCTTTAGAAGCTTTTTCTAGCTTCTAGCTTTTACAACCCTTTCTATTGATAAAGACCCATTGCCATCCACACTACACCAAAGAATTTGGACATTTTCTATAAATTAATGAAAAGTTTATTTAATTTGTATGATCTGCCTGAACCTTTTCTTTAACGTTAATGCTTTATTGTTTAGTTTCACTGGTCCGGCTGTATGTGGCCAACGATGTAAAACGAGAAGAGATGCTGATGAACTGATACAGTACAAGCCTGCGGGGTTGGTCTTGTGTTGCTGCCACGCTTCCCCAGATAACATGAATATGTCAGGTAATATCGGCCCTTCATAAAGGACAGAAAGTTCAAGAGAATAACTGCCCTCCTCTGAAAACTAAACCTATTTAAAAGCAGTTATTAAAAAAATAATTTCAACAAGCACCAATGAAAGAAAAGTGACTCAGCTCATCCACCCCGATAGCTTTTTCTCTCCATCCAGCTCACCCTTCATCCTCCTCAGCAGAGAGAGGGTCTACCACTGGCTTGGATCATTAAAAATCAATATGGCTGCTTATTTAGAGTTTGAACTGCGTGTGAATTGGTGAGAGAGGGGGACAACTCCCCAGTGCTAAGCCCTCCAAGTCACATGTGGTTTGTCAAGCTTTGTCAGAGGACAAAAAGGGAGAGAGAGGCAGCGACAGAGGAAGAGAGTGAAGGAGTGTGTACCTCCCTCCCTACCGTGCCTCTGTGTGTGTGTGTGTGTGCTGGGTGTAAGGGTGAGAGTGCTGACGATGAGTGGGGAGGCATAGCTGCTGGGGTCTCCATGGCGATGATGCTAGTTAGCTAGGTAGCACTCAGGGGCCCTGGAGAAAAGTGACAATACAAGGGACTTAGCAGCAGCCGCAGCCCAGCAGCCGCGCTGCATTAATGAGATTTTTCACACTTATTATATACACACACTCCCAGCTAGTGCCAGAGCCGGAGCGGCCCAGTGATGAGTGCTCATTGTGCACCCAGGCAGGCCCTATTTCTCCGAGCGTGTGTGTTTGACAACAAAATTAGGAGCAGCTTGCGATTGTTTACAATTAGATGCACAAAGAAACGTATACAAACATGCATAATCAGTGGGGGGTTTTTTCTCCTCTAAATCAGTTTTCAAAGTCTGTTATCCCTACACAAACTACCAAAAAAGGTAAACAAACAAAAGAAGGCTAAATTATACAGCTGGAGTCCAGGCTGTTGTTACGAAAAACAGTTTGCTCCCGTAACATGCAGTGGTGCTTTATCTAAAGCTGCACGAGAGAACAGCCCCGTCTTACTCTTCATCTCCTCGAGTTAGGTGCTAGAAAAGGAAATGTGTAGGAACAATGGTTCAGCAGCTGCAACCACCTCTCTTTTGTTTGAATACCAGTGCAGACCCATGTTCAGCTATATTTTGAAGCCCTATAAGCTGACCTCCAAAACATATTTGGCCCAGAATAACCATCTGGGTTAGTAGCTTATAAGTGATTCAAAAGAAACAGGAAGATAAGTCGTATAATGTGGAGTGTGAGGATCATGCAGGAGCTACGGTGATAAATAAAAGGTGAGGTGTTTATTTTGTTGAAAAATATAAAGATCCACAAAAAAACAGCAACCTGAAGCCAAACAGACAGAGGACAGGGGTTAGGGCAGGACTATTTATACACGTATGAGGTAACCAACAATGCAGGAGGGTACTCTCGAAAAATAATTTTTCTCCCTAAATAAACTTTGAGCAATGATTTGAAGCAAAAATCCAACTGAAATGTGTAAAATCAAAGGTTTATTTATTCCAGTACAATACTAATGGGGTGGTGGGGGTTAAAATGAAATGCAAGACACCGAAGATAAATAACTACCAAAATAAAACAGAAAGTAACAAACCATAACTGAAACAGGGAACCGCGCAGACGTGAATGAACCTGACAAACGAGGAGACATACAAGGATGAGATGGAGGAGACACCGGGGGACCGTAAATACAAACTGGAAGTGAAAAACAACGCGGCCTAATGACTAAAAACTAAATCAAACAAGAACAAAAAAAAGAGAGAGTGTGAGAGAAAAGCATCAATTAGTTTCCCAGTGAGGAAAATGTAACAAAGCCTTTGTTTTTCTTTCAGAGCAGGTCCCTTCTGGCTGTTTGTTATTGCTTGTGTTTGCTTTTGATGTGTAATTTTATCATTTTTGTTGTGAAGTCGTTCCAGGTTAATCAAATACTAAAGCAGTGTGTGAACTTTCATGAATTTTGGTGAAAATTGTGAGATAAAAGTAATAATAATAATAATAATAATACTGACATGCACAAAGTGAAATAGGGACAGCACAGGTTCAATATAAACATGTCTAAATTTAAAGTGACAGTTTCATTTTAAATTCAGTTCAGTTATATTTATATGGCACCAATTCAGCACAACAGTCACCCCAAGGTGATTTATTTTATAAAGTAAAGACCCTGCAACATTAAAAAGGCTCCTTGACTGCACGGTGAGATAATCCTTAGAAAACAAATGGGCACAGCATTAGGATTAAAATCAAATTTAAATAAGATGAACCATCTTGTATATAATCTGTGTGGGTTTTCTGATTATACTGTTTCTCCATAGAGTAGTCAGATTAAATGGATTTCTATTTTGAAAGGTTTAATGGAGGCTCAGAAAGTCTTTCTTGTATATATTTGTTCTTTTTAAAAAAAAAAAATTATGCATCATTTACGTCGTTTGATTCTTAGGTTTAATAAAAAATTACACAGGCTAAAATTGTTTAAATATCCTCCGTGATTTAATATTGAAGAAGTAAAAGGACAAACTCCTAACTTTTTATTTATTGCTGAATCTATGACAGATGACAGCGTCCTTATTAACTCTGTCAAATCACTTATAAGCCAGAGTTTAAGATTAGTCTTCAACATGCTGCTTTTTAGGAACAGTGCTATAAGTGGAACAACAGAGTTTGTGTGACACTGACCCCGAGAGCACACCAGGAGGAAAACCAACTGCATGCAAAGGAAATGTGAATGTGACTGTACAAAGGGAGTGTTCCTCTGCTGCCGGGCTGCTGGCTTAGATTAAAGCAGCTGTCAATTGATCAAATATTTACATTTTCCTTCCCTTTTTTCCCTCCTTTCTCTTTTTCCCTTTTTATTTCCTGCATTTGTGTTTCATGTGCGTTCATTCTCACGCTGGAGAGAGTGCACGCACACCGTGCACATGCAGACACATGCATTTGAAACATAAACACGTGCATTCTGTAGCATCCATTTTCATGAAGTCGGGGTGGGCGGGGGGGTGACCCTTTTTGCAGCACTGACGGCACATGCCCCCTAAAGAGTCGCAAAGGGCAGGGGTCGGAGTGCAAAGGGCACGGCCCTATCACGGTGCTAGTGTCGTTCTCAGGGGGAACATTCTCACCAGTGTGAGGTTACGAAATCACTTGTAAAGTTAGATGGGCCGAGCTAAATGCATTTAGACTGCCGAATTTCTGCCCTCGTCTTCATCTTTCAACTGCCTATCTCACTTTTTTGTAATAACAGGTTGTTTCTTGTTGATGTTTAACTGGTTGTTTGATCTTTTTTGCTGTGTGATTCTAAAAAACTGAATGATGCGTTTACAAGCGGCATTTCATGGTTGTTAATTATTGATCAAACAGCCAAGTAATATTTAACTTGTGTGTAAACAGACTGAGAAGCTTAAATGAGAAAGACTTTGATCTGAATCCAACAGGAGTTTAGTGAGTTCAGATATTTGCGAGTACCAACTGTCACAGAGTTTCGATTATGCAAGCAAATAAAAAAATGGGAAACAGATCCTGCAATCATCACATGGCGTTATCAGTTATGAATAAAAGTACTAGAGACCAACTGATAAAGGATTTCTTAATACCGATACTAATATTTACCGATTTAATATATCAGCTGATATTTGTTTCTTTCAGACACACAAAACATAAACCGATTTCCTTATCATTTCCTACATGTCGTTATTTATGAGTTCTTATTATGGCAACATGACAATGCGAGTTAAAAATAATTCCATTTTATTGTCACAACAAGAATGACTCATTTATCCTCTGTCCAACTCTGCTCGTATCAGCTGGTTGTTGCATTCCAAACACTTGTGTTGCAACCAGGGTGGTTACCTTCTGGTGGACAAACTATGCAACATTAACACTCCTGTCGCTTCTTTACTTTTAAAAATTTCATTTATCGATCATCATAAATCTCTACACAGATATATTGACAAATAGCCAGTATTGGGCAATCTTTCAGCAAATAGCCAATATCAGCTAATATATCAGTAAAGAGCCAATATCGGCCAAACTATCCGCTAGGGAAACATATTTGTTGGGTTCTAGAAAGTACAAAAAGCAATCCCTTCCTGTCAGTCTTTGTTGAAGGAAACAATTGGATTAAAGACTTGTTGAGTTTTAGGGGGAGGAGGCTAAATTGTCATTTAATAGCAGGAGGGGAATGCTGATTGTATCCTCCTTGTGTGTGTGTGTGTGTGTGTGTGTGTGTGTGTGTGTGTGTGTGTGTGTGTGTGTGTGTGTGTGTGTGTGTGTGTGTGTGTGTGTGTGTGTTTGGTTTGTGTGTGTGTGTGCACATGTCAGTGGAGAGTACATGTTTACAGCCCATGTAAGTGTTTGTGTGCCTGTGTATCTATGTCTCACCTCCTCCTCACCCTGCTCCGCTGAGAGATGAACAGATGGACACAGTTGGGGGGGGAGGACAGAGTCTAGCGAGGCACAGCGAAAACAAAGAGAAGCAGGATGGAGTTTTCTATCTCATCTTCCACCATAACACAAGACACCAAGCTGTGCCGCAGACGTGTCAGACTAACAGGTGCTACAAAGGTGTCTTTTGAGGGAGCACTTGGGTGACAGTCGGACGATGCACCTGGGTGACAAAGGTGACACCGTGTTAAAGAAATGACACTGGAAAGGTGCGCAGATGGCACAGATGTGATTTGCACGGTGCTCACAGGTGAGGTTACAATGAGGCAGCAGAGAGACATGCATGAGGAAAAATTAAGTTATTAAAAGTTACATTGTTATAAATGTGGCTGCTCTTTATTCTTAGATTTCACAGAAAGTAGAAGTAGCTGTCTGGAAAATAGAACTCCGGCTTTATTTTGGTCATTTGGAAAATTTCACAACACACTATAAATAAAGACTGTTTTAAAAAAAACCTCTTAAGTACTCACATTTATACAGGGCTTTTCTCGTTTTACTCGCCACTTCAGACTACAAGTCACATTTTAACCATACAGGACTTTAGCTTCCTCACAACCATGGCCAATTTAGATGTGCAGTTACACAAACATGCACGTCTATGGACTGCGGGAGGAAACCCACACAGGCACAGGGACACATGCAAACTCCGCAGAGAAAGGGCTCAGCCGGGGCTCAAACCACAAACCGTCTTGCTGTGAGGCGACAGTGCTAACTGCATGCAAAAGCACTGCAGCAAAGACCAGAGAGCAAAGAATGCCACACAGTCGCATAATGAACCGGTTTGTTTCTGTAATAGTTTATGGGCAGTTAATATCATAATGCACATTTTCAGCAAAAACTTTAAGGGATTTGTTTGATGGGAGAACACTGGCCTAAAGAAAAGCAGACTAATGACTCGTAGATATGATCAAAGATCATTTTGGTCGAATTTTTCCCTTTATTATTCGTGATCGCTGGCTAAATTACAGTAGTGTCATTTTGGTTTAGTGTGACTGGACCACATCAGTGCTTGTGAGCTCACTTACAGTGTCGCATGACTTTACAAATGACATATGTTTTACTGGTTGACTTGGAATATGAAACTCAAAAAGCCAAAGAAAAACTAGAGCGGAAAAAAAGAAGCAACCTGATACAACACTGAAACCATGAATGTGTTCTGCTGAGTTGAGGTTTGGAAATGTAAAAAAAAATAATGTCAGGCAATTTTTCATATATTGTACCGCTAGATTATACCGCTCAGCCAAAAAGATCTCTCACAGATCACTCCTTCTACCACACGCCTTTCATTTCAGAGCATGCGCGTGCCTTTGTTTTCATCATGCACTCTATAAATACATGTGATTTCTTAACCATCGTAAGCTGGTGCAGCGATACAGTGGTACGCTTTTTTAAGGTTACACTGTCTTTCACTGCAGTATAATCATAAAGGAAATGAAGTGCTTGCAATGCAATTCTGATGACAAGGTTAAGATGTCTATAATAGGAATGTATATCTATATCTATACCAGGAGTTTCTTCCACCTAAAATCAAGTTAATCACACATATTAAATTTTTCACAATAAAGGTCTAATTAATGTATCTCACCATATTTATGTATTTTCCCCTAACTATAGTGTGCTGTAGTTACATTAAATGTGATTGGATGCTGTGAAATTTTATTTGGTTGAAAACAATAAGTGAACATGTTGCTAAAAAAAATTTAAACTGCAGTTCTTCAAATGGCCACTTGAGGGTTCCTCAAAAAGTGAGTCAGTACCATAGGCAGGATAATGCTCTGCTCCATTTGCCTTGGAAGTCGGATGTTGTAGCTGAGAGTGATGTCACCTCTGAGTTTGGCACAAATAATAAAATAATAAATAATAAGTAATAAAGTCGGGAAAGCAAAAACAAGAACATCCTTATATAAAGTAGAGCCATTCATGCAGAGTTAGCAATACACCACAATGTTTGATTTATGCTTAAAAACAGCACTGCAGCACATTCATGGTTAATAGTCTACATATAGCCAGTCCAAAATAAACATATATACAGTTGAGGTTAGTTTTAATAGTTTTACAAATGTTTACCGACAGTAACGCCATCTTGGATTATTAGGTGAGGGAGTTTTCCGGGTAAGAAATCTTCAAAACCCTGGAATTATGAATTTCGACTTTACATGGAATGCACCATAACACATGGATGTGTGAGGAAGTGTCTGAAAAGCTGCATTCAATCCGAAGGTCACCAGATGGCGATAGTTGTGGTTGGAGAAAGACTTCCGGCCGATAGAGGTATATGGGGTATACTGCGTCTGACATGACATCATTACATGTTTTCCTGATGAGTTTGAGCACATTCATTTATTTTGATGAATGAGCTTAAACTCATACATATATATATATATATGAGGAGCATTATTATTAGTTTGCTGATTAGCTGATGGCTCGTGACTGTCACCCCATTGGTCGATGAGCAAGCAGTGACACAATCAGACCGGCACCTCCTCACCACATCCGTTTGTTTAAAACCAAGAAGCCAATGGTGAAAATGTTAATTGCATGGCTTCAAAACAGGACTTCAGAAACTAATAGGTGACAATATAGTCCTTCTCCACACACTCATACGTTAAAATGACCAAATTTAAAGCAGAAATATTCACTGTAACATCCTGCTGCAAAAATAGTTTTAGTCTCTTTTGCTAATTTTACCCTCTGGAAAAAGGGAACTCACCAGTTTAAAGAGAAGTAACACTTAAATTTATTCACTGCTGACGATGTGCAGGACTTGCAGTGTTTTAAGACTACAGACATTAATATATATAAAAAATAAAACCGCAGGGACCGATATTCTGAGTGGATCTATTTTTTCCCCTTTATTATTAAAGCCATTGTGCAGTAGAGCAAGATTAACTACTATCTAGTCCAGATATACAACAATAGTATTGAATTGATTTTTATATGAATGCATTCAATTCAATTTTATTTATATAGCGCCAAATCACAACAACAGTCGCCTCACAGCGCTTTATATTATAAGGTAAAGACCCTTCAATAACAGATTGATTTATATATTTTATACTGGCTGCACACACACAAATCACAGTGTTGATGTCACTGGTGTCTCCATCCTTCACCCTCCTTCAAACACGTCCCTCCACTCGCTCGCTCCTCTCTCCTTCTCTTTATTTCCATCGCTCGCTCTCTCAAGGACAGAGAAGTGGAGAAGTGGCAGATTCAGCTGTGCTCTCCAGTCATCTGCAGACCAGGCAAATTGAATAATTGCATGGAGCATGTGCCATCAGGGCATGTAATATTTTCATGTAATTGACAGTGTGTGTGTGTGTCTATGTGTGTGCGTGCGTGCCTTCAATGCCACCTTCTGTGCATCATTAAATTTAAAATAACTTTACTAGATATCTGTAAAAAAAAATCCCGTATACATCCATCAAAGTGTGTAATCCTGAGTGCTGATGTTGTAGCTTTAAATGTGCTTTTATACATTAACTAATACATACAAGGTCACGCAGCTTTCTGTTTGCTTGCTGCTCTGTGTGTCTCTGTCAGCTCTGTTAAATGGACGGACATATCCGCTGTGCTCTCTCTCTCTGCGCCTGGAAGTGAATCTGATGGGTTTTTCCTGCGACTGTGTCAGCTCTGCTTTGCTCTGACAGTCTCCTCAATTTGAGCGGAATTAGATTTACTTCCTTCTGCCAGCTTTGGCCTTTCATCAACACATACAGGACAGTGAGATCATATTTGACAAGTGCAGCATAGGTAATCTGTGTCCGGACCGTCATTTTAAACTTTTTTATGTCCAGCATTGACGGGGCGTAAATCTGAAGGCAAATATTTATTGTTGGAAGGATGTCAGTGAGCTGAGAGCCGCCTGACGGTCAGTGAAGGCCAAGTGGCGCCTGAGAAATCAATTCAAAATCAGCTCACAGTGCAGTGGTAAGAAGTGGATTTCTAGTGTGTGTTTTATACATTTGTTTTTCAGACAGAAAGCTAAGTGAGTTTTCACTTCTCTTTGTTTGTATGAATTTCACAGCTGGATCATCACTTGTTTCACCCCCCAAAAAAGACTACGCAGCTCTTACAGCCATGAAGCTAGCTGTCGAAACTGAGAGTGGGAGTCTGCCTGTGCGTTTCTGTTCGGCTTCTGACTGAACTCAGTACTTACTCACCAGAAACTCTTCCTGCTAATTCATCTCTTTTCTTCTCTGAACGTTTACGGAGCAGATTCTTAAAAAACCCTTTGTGGATTTTTCAATGAAACACTTTTTTTTTTCCCCTATGCTGACGGGGCTTTATCTTTGTCAATCACTGCTCCACATAGTGAATAACGCACGCCAGCATCCTAGCTCTGTATACGTATGCTTCTAGTCTCTTAATTCACTCGGGATCCCGATAATAAGTTGCATCAGTGTGCTAGAACTTCACTGTTTAAATATTTCATCTTCTCATATGTCTCTACTATCATTTTTTAAAAAGTATTAAAGTTTTTCAGCTTTGTAATAATTAACTTTCAATATCACAATTCTGACATGGTAGGAAAAACAAAGAGAAAGTCTTTGTTTTAATGAGGCTGATTTGATTTGCAAATAAATTTGATGCTTGCCTAAACAAACTACATGTAAAAGGACTGATGTAGAAACAAAGACGTACTATTTTATATTACGCAATGCCCCAGCAAGCTCTGCTCTTTGGAAATATTTCAAAGAGCAGATGGTATGAAACTGCATCATTTTAAGGTAAGTAGAGAGGGGTGGGGGTGGGGGGACTACACAAAGGTCAGAGTACTATTAGTATTAGTAAGGAGGATGTGCTTTTTCTCCTGTGGTGGAAAAGACATGTTTCTAACTTGAAAACTGCTACTTGGGGTGCTCGCAGGTGGTTTTGCGTGACTCACAATTCCCTTGTTTTCGGCAAATTTGTGACACCTCACTTATGTTTGTGATTATGACCTGAGCTAGTTTTCCATGCATCCACCGTGGTATTTCCCACCAATTGCAACAAACAAAACGTCAGGTCCACGCCATCCCTGTGCTGCTCCCTGCATCGGCCTCCACGAGGCCTTCTTATCTCGTTTTCCACGGGGTGGGGGTTGTACCAGTGCCGAATTGCTTAGTTCAGCCTCTGCAGATAGCTATCACTTCTGAAGCTATTTGCTTGTAGCCCCTGCGAGGGGAGCCAAGATGGATGCGTTAGCGATTCGTTGATGAGCGAAAATAAAACTTTTAAGCTTGACAGTTTGCTCCAAAGTGGATTCCTTTTGCTACCTGCAGGTATGTCTGGGGAACACTTATAATCCATCTGATGCTGTTCAAGCATGGGACAGCGTGGCAGCTTTGCCTCTGGTGGTGAATTCCTTCTGCGCCCGAGTGTGAGAGAAGGAAAGATTTGTATGCTGCAATCTTTGCCTGCGTGGGTAAAGCGGTAATATAGAGGAAAGCAAGATGCTCAGATTAGACGCATACTTTGATGATTGTGTGTTTAGATCTCCTTTTTACTTTGAAGACAACCACCCTGGCCCATTTACATTAAATATTTTGAAGAGCTAAAGCACCAAAGTGTACTATTGTCACACTAATCTAAGTTAATATACAGCGAGCACTGATAGGAACATAATTTAGTGGAAGGAGCCGGAGTGACACAGTGTGTGGAAAGTGCTGAGACGATCAGTAGCCCAAACCACCGAGCTGATTTACACACTCGACAGAATATGCGGTGATTATGCAGCAGTTTGACCTGGTGGAATAATCAGCCTATTTTCTCTCCTCTCTCACAGCCCGACACTTGTTCTCCAAGTCCCGCTCTCCTCCGTGCATGTGCTTCAGAATATGTGTTAGAGCATTTCATTAACCTACGATGGAGATGTTAATAAACACAGCCTGCGGGCAAGCATTGATTGATCACAATTTCCTTACTGCTGTTTTGCCTGGTGTGTCACAGATACACACAGAGTGCGCACAGATCTACACGATGGCTTGTATGTGCATGAATAATCACCAGCACAGACATGCACAAATGTACAATAAAGCGCCAGCACACAAGCCCACATCTTCACTCATCCTGAGAATGATGAATTGCAGTGGATTCTGGTTTTCAGACAGATAGGCATGAAGAATTACACTGATCATCGTTTTAGTAATGCAGGTTTTTTTTTCCTTCTCTTTTCCTAAACATGGTTCTCGTTTGTTTTGGCTTCTAAGATCAGCACAGCGAGAGGAGAACAAACCAGAGTCGGTGTTTTGGCTTAAAGGAGCCGCTCGTTTTCTGTGTTTGCACGTCGCTGAACGCCAAGGCCTCATCGTGGTGCTGCTGGTAGTGGGGCTTGTTTTGCATGCTGCTTACATGGCTGCACGATCACTGTGTGTGTTTAAGTTGTGGGTGAGACACCGCAGCGGTTTGACATATATTCTCCTGGGTGATCACACACACAAACACACATACACAGGAAGTAAGGTGCAGCCTGTGTGAGATGAAGGTGTTTACATGCATATTATAAAGCTGGCTTAAAAACATGTCTGAGATGTTCCCAGCATTTGTAAGACATCACTGTCACACAGTTCAGAGAGGTATACATTGTGTGAACAAAGCGAAACTTCCATACTTGCACCCAGGTCACTGTGGAGTGGGTGTGCAAAGGCGATAAATACACTCGTTTTTTCACGCAGCTGCAGTTTTACAGTTGCTATTAATGAAGATCCAGAGGTATTCAAGCTGACACAGGCTCTCGCATTCAAGATTAAGATCTCTTTTTCAAAAGGAAACCGTGTTCAAGAATAACATGTATGCATTAAACATGGAGACAAAACAGAAACAGAAACACAGAAGAGAAATTCAACGTGACACGATTTGCATATACAGTTCAGATAGTCTACAGTGTGGAAATTAGGTAATTCTGCAAAAGGCTTTGCACCAGTTTTCAAGCAACAGAGTCAAAATATCCTGTGAGCTGACATTATGTAATTTCTATATATGAGTGGGAAGTGAGGATCATGTTTTGTCATAGTTATCACACTGGCATAGTGTGTCTTTACATGCAGCCATGTGAAAAAGACACTACACCCTCTTTTAGTTTTAAGGTTTTATGTATCAGACATAATAAAAAAATCATGTGGCCTTTACCAGGGTCTAAATTAGGAAAATGCAACCTTGGATGAAGAATAAAACATTACGTATTACACTGTGTCATTCTTTATGTAACAAAAATTAAGCCAGTGTGTGAAAAGTTAAGTACACTCTTACTGCTTCTATAGGAATTAAGCGGGTAAGTAGCTGCTGGGTGTTGCTAATCAAATACACTTAACTGATCATCAGCACCTCTGTAAAAGCTGAAGTTTTGGCAGTTTGCTAGTCTGAAGTGTTCAGGTGTGTGTTAACACAATGCCAAGGAGGAAAGATCAGCAGGATCTGAGAGAAGCAATTGTTCCTCCTCATCAGCCTATTAAGGGTTATATGGCCATTTTCCAAAGCACTTGAATGCTCTACAGTTCTACAGTAAGAAACATTTTGTACAGATGCACAAAACATTTCAGACAGTCATCCCAGGAGGGGGCATCCCAGCAAATTCAGCCTGAAGTCAGACCATGCACTACTCAAGACAGAATGCAAAAAACCCAAGAGCTTCATCTCAGACACTACAGGCCTCACATAATGTGAAATGTTAAAGTTCATGACTGTATGATTATAAAAGGGCTGAACAAGTATGACTTGTGTGGTAGGATTGCCAGGAGAAAGCTTCTTCTCTCTAACAAGAATATGGCAGCACAGTTTAGGTTTGCAAAGTTGCATCTGGACAAAGTACAAGACTTCTGGAGTGGTATCCTTTGGACAGAGGAGGCCAAAGTGGAGAAGTCTGGCACCACATTTAGAGAAAGCCAAACAGTATATCAACATATAATAACTCATACCAACAGTCAAGCATGGTGGCGGAAGGGGGATGATTTGGGCACCTTGCACTCATTGAGTCGACCATGAACTCCTCTGTATACCAAAATATTACAGAGTCAAATGTGAGGACAGCTGTCTGAAAGCACAAACAGGGTCAAAGCAACAGCAGCAAATCTACAACAGAATGAGTGAAAAAGAAAAGAGTCCAGTCAAGGTCTAGACCTCGACGTGAACGAAATGCTGTGAATAAACGAATGCCTGCAAACCTCAGTGAACTGAAGCAAAGCTATAAAGAAGAGCGGGCCATTATGAGATGGTGATAAAGTCATACAGAAAATGATTACTTCCAGTTCTTGCTGGTAAAAGTGGTTCACGGGGTGCACAAAGTTTTACACGCACTGCTTCCACATTTTGGTTTTTGATGTAATATGATATGTCGTTGTCCTTCTGAGTTTGCATTTGTCTAATTATGGACTCAGGCGCGCACCAGATAATATGTCCTAATATATTTAACCTTTAGAAGTGACAGAGGGCACGCTTTGTTTTTAACACGACTCTACATGTTATCTAAAAAGTAACCTGTGGCATCACTGAGTAAAAAGCAGGAAGTGGAAACTATTAAATAAGGCATGTTTGTTATGTGTGTGTGCGTGTGTGTGTGTGTTGCAGACAGTCAACCTTTGTCCTCTTGAGAAATTCTTACACATTTAAGACCAGCAAAAGAAAAGTAGTGCTCATTCTTGTTCTTTCCCCCAGCTTTTAATTTTTTCAGAAGATGTCCTTGGAATATTGCGGTAAAACTTGACCTTAAACTGAAACTCTTTTACCAGTCTGTCGAGGTGCCTCACAGTTTTCATGAGGCGAGTTCCAAAAACACTCTACTTCTTCAACATGCGATCTGTGGCTCTTCACAAGAACTGCGCCATTGCTCATTTTTACCGCATGTAGTGCAGCCACCACAGCCCCCCGCTTACCGTATAGATTTACTGAGGACAGCCCATAAAATTCTATATCACTTTTCAAACTGTTATCATACAGCGGGTGAAATAGGAGTCTTTTAATGGGACGTATTTAAACGGCTAATTGAAGTGTAATGTGCCCAGATTTTATTTCCATTATAAGCGATAGTGACACGTGAGAGCATAAACGCACAGACCATTAAATGAGCTCAATGAATTAATTTTAATGCCAACACGTGTGTGGTTGTGTGTGTGTGTGTGTGGGAGTGTATGTGCAGATGTGTGTGTTTCTAAATGGTTGACTCTTTTGAGTGTTTGTCTGTGCATATGTGTGCAAAAAGCGCTGCCTTGCTACACGTGTGCTTTCGCCCGTTTGCTTTTGTTCATGTAGGTGCCTCTTTTTCTTCTTCTTCTTCTTTTTTGTGAGAGTCTGCTTTAGTTTGAAAGCAGCACCATCCCAGTGCAGGTCGCTGCCTCCCCCTCATCAACCTGCTAATCACTGTGATTAGTGACTCATTTCATCATTACAGGTTTCATACCACACACTGCTTATTCTCAACACAACCGTTCCTAGAGAGAACTTCACACACACACACACACACATATACAAGTACACACACAGAAACACACAAAGGCCTGGCTGTTGATCACACACTCCGCCACCTTCACCCCTGCAGTCTGCCATCCATCACCGTGCCACTGGGGAAGAGAGGGAGAAAGGAGAGAGGAAAAGACTGGAAAGGGGAGAGAGAGAGAGACAGAACGACCAAAAGACAAAAGAAAGAGTGGCCACGTCTGTCTTTTTTGCCTTGAGCTGGGCCTCTCTTAATCCCCATCATGCACACACTCTCGCAGCCCCAGACGAAACAAGATATGTGAAACCAGAAAGCCTAAAAGGTAACCACTTCCTCGAGGGGCAGCTCGCACATATGCGTGTATAAATGTATATGCGGCGAGGTGCAACAGAAGCTACACAGAACTGTGTGAGGTCAGGTACACGTGTGAAGGTGCAGCAGACTTTCAGGCTCAAAGACACAAAGAAGTGCACAAGCGTGCACAAAGCATAAATGAAAGAGTCTAAATATAATCTGTTGACGGATCTGTATATTTTAAAATTATGACTATTATATGTAGACTTTGTGGGCTTTTAGAGAGGCAGGTTTTTATTAGATTGTCCCTTTTAAAGAATGTCACAACTGACAAGAAGACTCATATGGAAGCTTTAAAATGCTCGAATACTGGTGTGCAGAGCAAACTATGTGATATTTATTTATACTGAAATGCAACACATCCTCTTAAGCTATGTTGTTAATTTTAATAGTAAATGAACTGGTTCTGCGTGACTTCCTGAGCCACAGCCACCCCAATAAAAGCACATGAAAAAGCAGAAAAAATGGCCTAACTTTGTTTAAAGAGGCAGGTCTTCTTTAATGCAAACCCCCCCAAAAACTCAGTTTTATCAAGATTAAAACTTTTCTTCTATTTCAATCCTTTTTGTAACTTTAAACTTTAAACTCAAATGACATTGGCAAACTTGCTAGTAGACAGTTGCTTATTGACACACCCAGCAGTTAAACAGAGACTTTTTTTTTTTTTTATTTGGAGTCATGTTTCCGTCCACATGATGGATCAAAGTCTTGTATCTGCTCGTTTTTAGCCCGTTTTGGTTTCTACACAGTCCTTGGGGAAATATCTCGGTTTTTAGCTGCTCCTGGAAATCCACCAGTTATTTCCTCACTCTGTCTGTCATGCATTTAGTGCAAAACTGTGGCTTTTTGCATATCTGCTGAAAACAGAGCAATGCTGTGTTTGGTAATAGTGAAGTACTGCAGTAAAGCTGCAGGGCAGATACTTACACTATGTGATTATTTGTAGAGGGTGTTTAATTTTCTCTAGGCTCATCACTACTAGAATCAGTTTCACACTTCACATTAGGCTTTGGTGCATTGGCAAAACCTCCAAAGCTCACATTGTGTGTGTGCTAAGACCTCCACCTGCTCTGAACTTCAGCCACTGCCTCCTTTAAGCACGTTCGAAACAAAAGTGATATCTATCGCACAAGACCCGAGAGCTGCTTGTCTTCGTGGTTGTGAGCATGTATACATTCTGTATATAGCTTTGCATCTGCAAAGGCATCAGGCTGTCTTTGTACATATTTCCTCTGCTACATCTCGCCCATGTGGTGTGTGTCACAAGTCGAGCCAAAACACCTAGTTAGCTTTTCGTTTCTGATAGCTGTTCCCACATCTGTGTTTCGATGGCACCTTGTCCAGCCTGCTCTGAATGATCCAGCCAGGCAGACTGAGCCGAACCCTCCCCTCGTGCCAAGAGACCGCCAAAATAATAATCCCACCCCAGGTCAGAGTACATTAACAGTCTCTTTTATGAGGTAGCGTACCCCCAGAGCCATTCAGGGGTGCGGTTGAGGGGGGGGTCACACCTTTAGAACAATGAAGACTGTTTCCTGAAGGCTCTGAAGCAAATAAATCCAGCCTGTGGGGACCTTTGAAGGGCGCATGGTAGTAGCTGTAACTTCTCAGCAGTAGATAAGTTTTAAATTCTAATGCTCCCGAGTCCCCCCACTGTGTGTGTCTGCGGCTACAAAAAGGTCCACACATGAAATAAAAATAAGCTTTCAAAGGAAATGTAATAGCTGAGTATTGAGAGGGCTACTGCACAAATCAGGGCAGGAACAGGTGGGGAAGAAAGATACTAAAGCAAAGAAAGCCAAGTCTAGACTGCAGGGGCAGGGCTATAGGGTCGTAGTGAGCTAATCCTAACCAGCACTACCTCGTCTGTCTTCAACCAGCAACACCTCGTAATGGAGAAGTGTGTGTAGGAGGAGGTGGGGACTGGTCTGCATCATGTTCCAGTTTAGAAAAAAGAGTGGTCTGTGTGTGTGTGTGTGTGTGTGTGTGTGTGTGTGTGTGTGTGTGTGTGTGTGTGTGTGTGTGTGTGTGTGTGTGTGTGGTGGGGGGGTGCACATGTTGTCAAAACCTCCCACCATATGGGCTGTTTTACCAGGTGACCCAGTGGACTGCATTACTGGGTGACAGAGATGCATGGCGAAGGCTCATCCATCTCCACATCTGCAGAGAGGATGGAGGGGGGGCATCGTAGATGGATTAGATGCAAATTGGTGTGAAGCTCGTGCGCAGAGTATTTTTCTTTTCTCTCACAGAAGTAGCAGCACACGTGACTACAGCAGCTCCCTGTTTCTCCACATGTGGCACCTCGCAAAGCTACCGAAAATGTAAATGTGCTGCTCGCGGACGAAAGTTCCCCACTTTATCTTTCTTTGTTATATTGTAGTACAACTCATTAAACGAGCTCTTTTATTTGTCTCCTTTCTTGAACTGAGGATTAATTTCACTGAAGGAAAAGAACAGCACATACTCTTTACCCCCCCCCAACAGCAGTTTTCCTTCCTCTTTGCTGGTCTCTCCCACGCTTATCTTTCACTCCTACACAGTCTCTACTCTAACACCCCGTGACTGTACAGTAAACCTGTCAGGCTCCTTTTTTTTTTCTTCCTTTCTTTTTTTGAATCGCTGACATATTCTGACAACAGCAGTGAGAAAAACAAGAATGATCTAATGCCAGATATTGTTTCAAAAAAATTAGATTAGGGTGATGGGTTTTTTAAACCCCTTAAAGCCTTAAAGCCATGAAATAATTGCCAGACAAGTCTAATTTTTTGAAAAATAGAGTGTTTATGAACCTTCTGATTTTTTATGTACTTTTTTGCAATTTATTGCTTAAAAATGTAATGCACGATGTATTTAGATTTTTCAGAGAGGGGAAAATCACACTGATAATGCTCAAAAACTCACAAAAACTGTATGTATCAAATATAATACATCATGTCTGCACAGTTTGTTTGTTTTTCAGTTTCCATCAACTAAATGATTTCTGGTTGTAAATACATAAGAAGCATGTGCAGATGCGCCCCCATAGTCTCAGAAATTGATCTGTATCATTGCCGCCCCTTTTTCTTTTTTTTCTACAGCATCTTCAAAGTGTGGCCTGAGTTTAAGGCCGTAACGCCAAACAAAAAAGTCCACAAAGCAGCCCGTCGGCAAACAAACTGAGAAAGAGGAGAGGAGGAGGAGGGCGAGGAGTGGGGGTGAGGAGAACGGAGGGGGGCCATGTTTACCTCTCTTCTCTTGGGGCACTGCTTTAGGGTTGGAGGAGGGGGCTGGCTTCACCAGGGGAAAAGGGTGGTTCTTTCTAAAAGGGAATGGGGGGTGGAGTGCTGTGGGGAGCACTTTAGGAGAAAGGGAGAGGGGGGATATAAAGATTTATACTTGGGGGAGGCCAAGGTGCTGTAGACCTCCTTCCCTTCTTTTCAGCGAGACTTGTTTTCATTTGTCAGAAGGTCCAGTAAAATATGAGGAACAAACGCTCACCCTCGAACACTCAGATTATCGCACGTTTGACTCCCTTTCTGTAAACTGTTAAACTCTTCACACGACATCCACACTTAGACACAGTTCACGCGGTGTTACTGCCACACATGTGGACACAAGAGACCCAAGAAACTACAAGTCAATCGTGGCAGCCAAGCAGAAATGAAGGTTTGAGCACGACCTGCCTCCTCTCCTCGCTGCTTTACATTCAGTGTGTTTCTCTTACATTCAAAGAAGGGAGAGGTACATGAGTAATTCAGAATTCAGCAAGTGTTTTTTCATGGCCTGACTTTTTATCATTTTGTTAAATCGTGTTCTCAAAACAGCGTGGATTTCAAACAAGCTCACAGTTAAAGGAACGATACGTGACTAGATAGTGCCAAAATGAGCTGCCTGTTTGTTATTTAGCTCAACGCAGACAAAATCAGTTTAACTCTGGCACACACCTTCGACAAGCCTCCTCACCCCTTAAACTCTTTCTCTTTCTCTCTCTCTCTCACACACACACACACACACACACACACACACACACACACACACACACACACACCAAAGGCCTCTTCCCAACAAAGAGAGGGGGCAGCAGAGGAGCGCGAGAGGCAAAGAAATAGAGAAAAAGGAAAATCCACGCTTGACTAATCCTTGTATTCAGAGTCGGTAGTGCCTTCCCCTCCCTCTCCTCTGACCATGAGGGAGTGTGTGTGTGTGTGTGTGTGTGTGTGTGTGTGTGTGTGTGTGTGTGTGTGTGTGTGTGTGTGTGTGTGTGTGTGTGTGTGTGTGTGTGTGTGTGTGTGAGAGAGAGAGAGAGAGAGAAACTGGCACACTCTAACCTTGACATTTTAGCATCGTGGGGGCGATGAATGAAAATGACCACAATAAACGTGGAAAGGGAGGAGGGAGAGGAGGGGGACGATCATAAGAGAGCAGAGAGGCTCAAATGGTGAAGGAGCAAAGATCTATCTGTCTATCTATGGACACAGATATAGAGGGCAAAAAGTGTGTGCGAGTGTTGTTTTTGTGTGTGTGCGCGAGTGTCGCTGTGTGTGTCCTAAGTCAGCAGCAGCAGCAGCAGGGAAGGAATGGGATCTCTGCTCTAAACAGCCTGCTGGTTATTTAAAGGCCTCGGGGCCTGTGCTAGATTGATGTTGTTTTCTTTCAATCAAGGAGCCGTGTGGGACGCTCTCATGCTGCAGACTGCACGCATAAACACTCTTTACTGCTCTTGTAGGGAGGAGGACAGGCCGAGACGCTGTGTCTGCATCCGCCTGTCTCTGTCCCCCCACAACCGCCTGTCTCTGTCTCCGTGTGTCTCCGTCGGTCTCAGAGATTGATGGGAACTTTTCATAAACCCAACACAGCTTTAGGACAACGGACATATTTCTCAGGGGGTCCTGATGCTGATGCAGGATGCCATATTGGCAGTCTTTTTTTCCTTCAAATGCATCCATGTGCACATTGACTAAACTTTATTTTCACCCCATCCAGATTTCTCAGTTATACCAATGTTATTCTTGTGCTCTCGCAGTTTTTGCTTGCAATAATATCTGTCAGTATCCAATCACTCGTAAGCTGTACATGTTAGATCTTCTTACTAACACGTCATCAGCATGTTGTTTTGGGGGTTTTTCTTCTGCTCTGTGTAAGGGAAATAGTGTTTCAAGGTTAAAGTGCTACACAATGAATATTTTTCACCCTAATACGCCTTCATTACTCATCCTGTAGTCATCTGTATCACAGCCTCATGTCTGATTGATATCCTCTTACACTGAGTTCACCTATTAACACTCATCTCTGGTGACCTATTACAAAAGTGCACATGTGTTAGCAAGGTTTATCCTTTCATTTGTTACAGAAAAACACTTTTTTTTGTTCCTGTGAACTCTGATTGTTTTTTGAATAATATACTACACACACGCAGACACACACACATGCACACACAGGACACTGACTCAGATTAATTTCCTGAAGGCTTACTTAAACTTTAATCAGCTCTTAGACCGTGAGGTGTATGTTTCCAGATAAGGAAGATGTGTCCTTATGTGACTTTGCAAATAGATTTAGAGCAGTATACACACTCTCAGCCACACCTTCACAACTAGAAAGGACTATAAGGTTCTCTAATGTTTGATACTTATCTCCTAAGGCATAAGTATCAAACATAAGGCCCAGGGGGCATAATCAACCCGGCAATGACTCCAATCTGGGCGACTAGAAAGCTTTGGAAAATGTGAAGGAGTGCATAAATTCTGAAGTTTTAAGTGTATTTTCATAAGTTTTACAGCTTTTCCTATTGGTACCCCCCCCCCCCTCCCCATACACACACACACACACACACACACACACACACACACACACCAACACCACCACCAACACCACCACTCCATAATTGCCATTATCCTATACCAATGTAATTAAGAAGATAAACAATTAAATAAAATTCCTGTTTTTTTTCCACTATCTGCTATAGAAATTTTTGTTTTTTGTTTTATAGTTGGTTCACAGGAAAAAAGGACATTTTCTGTGAATTAATGACTATATATTTTATAATTACAGTCTGCAAAAGGAACTACCCGAACTGTTTCTGTGATTTTACACCTTTATCATGTAGTTTTTACTGGTCCAGCCAATTTAAGATTAAAGTGGCCTGCATGCGGTCCACGACATAAAATGAGTTTGACGTCTCTGCCTTAAGGCTTATACAGAGTAAGAAATAAAAAGTGAGGTTATAAAATGCCCAAAGGCCTATCAGAAAAGTATGTTTATTTACCCACTGCAGACTTCACCTGCAGATGTTGAATGGATTCTGAATTACGTCTTCAATTTCTCCTGCTGCCCCAAGTATTTGCAATCTAAGACAAACTACACCTATCCAGCCTTCAAGGCAAGGGAGAATCTCAAAACTGTCCTCAGCTTTTCCCAAAAGCAAAAGATTCATGCTCACATTTTTTAAAATATAAGTAATCGGTGCGTCATACACCACACACACGCTCACACACACACTAATGACTCGGCCAAGCAACTCTCCCTTCAGATATTTTATTCCAGAAGATACCAAAGAGGGGAAAAATATTAAACATTTGTTAGTTGAGCTCTCTCTGTATGGTGCGCTGACACGCCGCTGTTCAGGAGACAAACTGTTTCAACTCCTGTGGGCAGAGAGCTTTTATAAATCTATGACCTGAATTTCAACAGGAGATATTTTCACAGAGAATCTTAACAGAGAAAGACCAAAAAAATCACACAATGTTATGTGCAGCACATTTAACTATGTAAATGAGAAGCCAGTAGTTGTTTTCTATCAGGCAGCAATCACAACTGAAAGTGCGAGTAAATCTGAGTGTTCCTGTTGTGACAAATAGATTCTGGCTTCGAGAAAACCTCTCTGTGAAAAATACATAATCTATGATTTTAATATTGCTCCTCACTGTTTCTCTAAACTAATCATCACTTCGAGACGATTCACTTGAGTTAATTTTTTATAGCACCAGATTACAACTGTTGACTGATGGCATTTATACTGTAAGGTAGAGACCCTAAAGTATGCTCAACAGGGGGTCAGCTAAGCAACAGTGGGGAAGAAAAACTCCCTCTTAACAGGAAGAAACCAGGGAGAACCAAACTCAGGAAGGAGAAGCAATCTGCCATAATCTGTTGGGAGTTGATGGAAAAGAGAAGAGGTAATAAAGCATATATAAAGCATAAGAGCAAATGTGAGCACACTGCCGTCTGGTCGCCAAAGAAGCCACACCCAGATCTCGTTGTGTTACACAGAAGCTGAGGTCTGCTTTCAGGACCATCAAGAAGTTGAAGATGGGCATGTGCAAAACTTTTCAGAGGTGCTGCAGGAGACGACCTCAGGTAAACTTGAATCAAGTGTGATCTTTGCTTTTCATGAGCAGAGTTACTGGATTTTTTCAGGGCAGTTTGTGTCTCTGATATGGATTTCGCTGTGTAGTCTCTACTCATGTGATGAAGAATGATTCTGCACAGAATATTTTAATTCATCTGCCAAAGCCACGTTCTTTTAGTTGAAGACAAGACCACATTTGACTGTTAAATATCCATGCACATCAACCAATAGCTGCAGTTCATTTTTATACTGTTGCATCAAAGCAAGAAGGTCCTATGTTTGAACCACCAGCTGGCTGAGGCCTTTCTATGTGTGGTTTCCAAGTCCTCCCAATGTATTTAAGCTTCCTCCCACAGTCCAAAGACATGCATCTCAGGTCCACTAGTGATTATAGTGTCCATATGCATCAATGTGAGCGTGAATGGTTGTCTGCTTCTCTTCAACATGTACCCTGCCTTTCGCCCGTTGACAGCTAGGATAGACTCTAGGCAACCTGAACGGGATAAGCAGAAGCAAAAGGATGGACGAATGGATTATTTGCATTCACATGTGATGATTATAGGAATAGCCTGCTGCTGTGCAGGTTGGGGACAGAGACTACAACACCTTCAAAGGTTACCGGTTAGTCAAAGAGGTGGTAGTCTACTCCTGAGGACTCTAACTATTCCATTATTCCCAACATCTTTTGCATCTCCATGGCAACTAACACACATACACACATGGGCACATGCACAGACACACATAATAGTCTCTAAAGAGCATAAAAGGGGGGTATAACTCAGTTTACTTGTGAGCTCTCTGTACTTGACTGCACTGCTGAGTCTCGCCATTGTTATTTCCAACCAATTAGGCAGCACCGCTGCAGAGGCCAAATGAGACCTGTTACTATTATCTAACAGCTTACCTTTTTATAGACCTGCATGTTATAGTTACTGCCAGCTGAAATGCAGGGGAAATTATTACAGTCATGGTGGAAAATAACTGGAACGGATTGTGGGACGTGTTGGATGAAATGGCTCAGGTGAAAGAAAAGGTTGGTGAACACGTACACAAACACACACGCATATAGAGATGCGCACACACCTTCGTCGCAGCAGTATCCCCTGCGCCTTTTTCTTTCTCATCGACCACAGCTATTGATGTACTGAATGTTGGAAGGCTGAGTCAATAAACAAGAGGAAAAGCTTTTAGAAGCGAGAGTGACTGAAAGGAAGAGAGGATCCAGGATGCATTTGCACGTATGTGTGCGTGGGTGTGTGTGTGTTGAGTGCATGCATTCATGTGTCACCTGCACATTTCTTTCCTCTCTCTCCCTCTCTGAAGTGACTTCGTCCACACTGTCTCTCTCTCTTTCTCTACTCACGTCTCCTGTCCTCCCTCTAGACTCATAGAGCTGAGTCGTTAATGTTTAATGCTCACTCAGGAAGCAGACACACTCATGAGAGAGGCTCCCTGGCACACACGTATGTATGCGAAACACACACTCACACATAGACCCCTCCTACATCCCCCTAGCAACGCTATCCTCATTACCAGCCTGAGATTTGACCTTTCACCTCTAGACCAGATGGCTGATGTTTTCATTCTGGAGGGAGAAGAAATGAACCAGGAGTGGCTCCACATTTTACAGCGTCACAAGAATCGAAGAAGGAAAAGTGTGTTGGTGGATGATGGAGGTGTTGGTTTGTCACCAGGAGGAATCAGAGAGAGCTGCTGCTGAGACTGCTCCTCTAGTTGCACATCGTTTGGCAAGATTTTTCTAAGGCCAAACTTTATAACATCAAATTATACCCGTGAGATAAAAGTGTTCAAAATATTCTCTGCCTTTTATGGTTCAACTGTTTAAAGTTTGGTGTGAAACAGGCCTGAGTTTGGAGTAAAGTGTCTCTGACTCCCAGCACTGTGACGAAGTCCAGATCCAGCTCCAGGTCTTTGCCACTTTACACATCAAAAGACTCCACAAATCACTCGGTTTGGACAAGAGGCAGCATTTGCACAAGGCTGAGAGTAAGCAGGCATCAATGAGTGAGAGGTTTCATTGTTTAAAAGAAAAGAAAGTGTGTGTGTCTGCGTGTGCATACGTGTGTGCGTATGTGGTTTTAAAAAGCAACCGAGACAATGACTGAAAGCAGGCCTGTGTACGTGCCTGAGCGCATGTTCATGCATGGTTAATGGTAAGGCAATGGCACCCTCAGGTGGTGGCAGGACCGTGATGGTGTTATCTCCATGTTTGCGTGCTCACGATGGATGAGCACTATTTATAGGAGTCATTCATCATGTTCAATGTTTCGATGAGCATCCTGTGACCAGTTAGTTATGACTCCCATTAAACGGAAACCCACAAAAAAATCCTTCTCTCATACGAGAATAGTGACAGGAACAGATAATCATGAACCAAACTTCATAAAATTAAAATTTAAAAAAAACAAAACATGTTTAACGAAAAATAATTACCCGTCATTAGTGTACAGCGACAAGTTGTTAGGGGTGTAAAGTTTGTGAACATTTTATTGACTCTTAAAGGTACAGTACATAAAATCTCACCAATAGGTGTCAGTAAAGTAGACAGAACATGCATACACTATTTATTTATTTATTTATATTTAAACACTTGGCAAAAAATATTGAATTAAATGGCAGGTATCAATTAAATATTTTATTTTTACCCCGAGTCAATTCAAAATCGCTGGCCGCTGTTAAGCAATAGTGAGTGGTCCTAGATAGTTTTCCAGAATGTGTGTGTATGTGAGTCAAAGTTTTGCTTTGATAGATGTTTTCCGGACTGGATTCGCTCCAGTCTTTCAATATATGGGTAGGCTGTCAGTCCACTTTTTACCTCAGCTGTCAATGCCGGGTGAGAAGCGTCCAGGTCGATTGAATGGCTTTAAAACTTAGTCTCTGTTCGCTACTGTTATTCAGTATAAGTGAAACTTTCTATGAAGTCGGACTTGGACACTGGAATAAACTTGAATAAACTCTAAGGAACTCTGATAGACGAGTGAGAATACAATCAAACTGTTTATCAGAGGGAAAGTGAGATTTTTAGGAAGCTCAAGCCCAATAACTCTATTAGTTGGCATAACATTAGTTTATAACCAGCTGTTGTTTAGTCGACTTGTTATCAGCTGTCCTGAGATGGGAGGGTTACATGTCTAATCTGCTGACAATAAGAAATTGTGGCAATATCGGGAATACATTTGCATATTTAAGCGCATTTTTGTGAATTAGACGCCTGATTTCAGTTCAGGAGGTGAGGCTTGAGGTGAGGAGGATGGCATTCTTGCCTTTCTTTCCACCTCATGCTCTCTGCCTTAATCCTCTGTCTTGTTTGTTTACGTGTGTTTAAACACAGTCCCATGATTTATTGGGGATATGATATAAGATATCTGGAGACTTAATCAGAGCAAATATTTCAGCTGAAGACAAATAAACTGCATCCCAAAAAAGAAACCAACCACCACATATCGGAGATTATATTGAAAGACCTGCTTGGAGAAAATGTTGAGGGGTTGTCCAAGCAGTAACGTGCTGAGTGTAAAGGCTCGAGAATTTATAGAAGCACTCAAGGGAACTTTGTAAAAGGGCCTTAGAACTGGTCAGAAGTTCACAAATGGAATGAAGCTTGCAAGCGGCAACTACAGGCAGTCAACCAGAGCTGCATCGCATGCTAAAAACGTAACATGCCTCATTCCCCTTACGGCATGTACCAAAACATGCAGTGCTAATTTATTGGTCTATTTAAGCTTCAAAATATCCAGCTCTCTCTCAAATATAACATATTATTACTTCACAAATCAGTAAATACTGAAATTTGGCAGCATTTTAAAGGAAGCTTTTGTAGAATTGGCTAAGATAGAATGATAAACAAAGATACCCATTGCTGCTAATCTACACAGTTCAGAAAACTAAGAAAAAGATGGTTTTACATTGGAAATAATATTCCTCCTTACTAACATAAGATTATAAGGATATCTCATTTTAAATATTTTTTATATGCAAAGAGCATCCTTCTTATTTGAGCATCAAAAGGAATTAGTGAAATAGGACCTAAAGGTTTAGATGACATCATACAATGGATAATACAATGGAAATAGCTGGGAGACCCAAATTCTTCTACTTTAAATATTTATTTAATCAAGGCCAGTTTAAGCCATCTGCATGAAAAAAGTATATATTATTCAATAAAGGTTGAAGGGATGGGGGGAGTACTAGTAGAAAAACTAGAGGATCCGCAACAGGGCCTTGAGGGACACCATAACGGTCACAAGGTTACTGGTGCAAAAAAGAAAAAAAGGACATAGGATGATGTAGTAAAAATATTTTTTATTAGTAGAGAAAAGTCAATGGCAGATAATCTCAGAACTGCTAGATAAACAAAAAAAGAATTAATGAAAATGTGTAATTCTATGGATGAAATCCCGAGGTGAAGTCCTGAAAACAGCTCAGCACTATGCTATGGCATTGATAGTACCTTAGTGGAAATCTCACCAGCCTGCAGGTTTTAGATCTCACCCTGGGTCAACACACCTGAATCACATGATTAGTTCATTACCAGGCCTCTGGTGAACTTCAAGACATGTTGAGAAGGTAATTTATCCATTTAAATCAGCTGTGATGGATCAAGGACACATCTAAAACCTGCAGGGACACCGGCCCTCGTGGACTGGAATTGGGGACCCCTGGTGTAAACCTTCCAAAGAGCTTCTCTCAGCATTGCTGCATGTGATACTTCACTCTCTTTATACTTTTTGCTTCTCCTCCTTCTTCTCTGTCTTGTGCACACACATATACTCCAAGAGAATCACGCTGCAGGAAAAAAAGAGGCAGAGACGGAGAGATTAATTTTCCATTTGTCAACTTGTGCCGCATTTAATTTTGCCATTTAAGTCAAAGGACCTGGCTGGAGAGGCTGGTGGTGTGTCATGACGCAGTGTGATTCCAGAGACAGCTCTGCTTATGAGAAAGCTCAACCACGATGTCTGTTCAGTGTGACCTGAATCTTTAGATCTGGCTCTGTGTGTGTGTGTGTGCGTGCGTGCGTGCATGCATGTGTGTGTGTGTGTGTGTGTGTGTGGGTCCTCTTTTCTCTTTAATCAGGGAGTGAGTGAAGCAGAACAGCGTGGTGGGCTGAGTTGAGGAGCCTTTCTGTTGGTCTGGCTGGCATTCCTACCCTACTATAACCAGCTCCGGATGTTTTCCTGTCTCTAAACAAAGGATGGATTAATGCGTGTATCTCTTCATCTCACTGTAATCATCTCATCTCACATTACCAACAAAGGACCACCTAAATTCAGACATAGTTAGCTGGATAAAAACCACAAACTGCTATGAGCTCTGAGTGTAAAATGACTGTCTCCTCATTATGGAGACAAGCAATGATGCATCCAGCCTTCCTTATCTTTACCTGTTTTTCCTCTTCTACTGTTTTCTTCTTGTTCCTCATTCTTTTATTCTTTAGTACCTGTAATTTATTTAGATATTACTTGCACACCTTTCCACACCTTCTTTCTTTCTATATTATCTTTTGTTACTTTTTTCCCTTTATTGACTTCCTCATATTTATCCCCGACAGTTCAAAACAAATAAGCAGCAGAGCCATAATATTTGGCTTTGGTCGCTCTTACAGCAAGTATCTGAAGTAAAACCGCATTTTGCCTATATCAAACAAACATATAATTTGTTTGGGGGGGGGGGATAACATGCTTTGTAATTGTTGTGTCAGCTCTCTATGTGACTGACTTAAATCCCATCCCCCAAGTACTTACTGTATGTATCTTATGTGGGTGTGGTCTGCCCTCTGGTGGCCATATCGGGAACTATCTCAGAATAAAAAAAATTAATATCCCAACATCCCATTGGAAATCCATGTGCTGTCATATATAGTAATGTGCTGTAATGTAATGTTAGGATTCAGAGATTCTTTTATTGTTACCATATAATCTGCCTTATGATAAATGCATTAAGAACATGTTTTACAGCATTATTTTATCAGTAATATTTCTTACAGGGTTCATATTGCATTGAATATGTTTGTCATCACATTCATTCTATTCACAGGTAGAGTTCATTTTATACACATTGCATATCTGTGCTTGTTTAGAGTTGATGTTCCATCCAAGAGGGTTTTAAGCTTCACTGGTGAGAGTGTCCAGGTGATACATGTTGAGGGAAGATGAGAACATAGCAGGTTAATTGCATGCATGCTTACAATGCATAAATCTAGCAACAGGCCTGAGCGAAGGCCCAAGTGTCTTCTGCTTCTTTTTAAGACCTGCGCCAATTCTGTTTACTTAGTGATTGGTGACGAGAGTCAATTATTAGCTCTTAACGATCCTGAAGCTTGAAGTTTATTGCCTTAAAAGGCCGGTGTTATAGAAAAGAGAAGTTACATGTCTGTTTATAGTTATTAGAGATGTACAAGATGTACCCTTGTCTGTAAACAACGACTGTACACAATGTATTTTTGACCTGTATTGACGTGTATGTGTGGGCGTTAATTTTCTATGCTATAAAACCAGCATTCAATGTATTTTTGTCAGAGGAAGACATATGCTGATGTTTCCTCTCCGGTGTTAATAAACTCATCGTTTGATTGCACTTGTCTGGTGCCTCCGTCATTTGTTGTTCTGGTCTCCAATTGATTGATCTCACACGATAGTAACATAACGTGCAGCTCATCTTATCCATTCAATCCAGTATGTCCTAGTTTGTTTTTTTGTTCACTAAAAAGAAGAATATGCAATTAAATCAACCATAAACACAATTAAGATTGAATATTTCACTGTCACCATTACAGCCACTTGCTTATTGTACCAAAAATCTGGCTAACATACAGGACTGTACAAAAGCCTTGAACCACCTTTTTGTTTTTTCTTTCTATTTTGCTTCCAAAACATTCCAAGCCACTTATCACTGACATGAATCAGTGGGATGAACTGCGTTCTGTTAATCAGTGGCAACAGGTCTTACGGAATAATTAATCCAAATTTTATATTTTTGGTTCAAATCATTGTCATTATGTATCAAGGACGTCAGGAGAGAGGTCTGCAACCATCTCTAAAACATGGTGGAGGCTCTGTCATCATTTGGTGCTGCATTTCAAGTGTCTGGTTGGTAACAGTTTCATTTTTCAGCATGACAATGATCCAAAACACACTGCCAATGCCATAAAAGCACACCTGGACAGAAAAACACACAATACAACACTATCAACCATGGATTGGCCTCCCCAGAGCTCAACATTTTTGAAGCAGTGTGGGATCATCTTGACAAGAGACATGACAGATGACACCCAAAATCCAAAGAAGAACTTTGAATGTCCTTCAAGAAGCCTGGATAACTATTCCTGGAGATTTATTAAAGAAATTACTAGAAAGCCTGTCAAAAAATGTTCTGGCTGTGGTGAAGAATAAAGTTGGGAATACCAAATATTGACTTCCAAGCTTGTTAGAATACAAAGTCTGTTTTCCACTTATACACTATATTTCCATGTACACTTGTTTAAATAAATCACGGCACATATTTCCTATTTTCCCAGCAAAATATCAAGAAATAAGGGGTGGCTCGGGGCCTCTGGACACTGCTGTTTGTTGGTATATAGACTCATCTCACTGCTGATCAGTCCCAAAGCAGTGGCAGACCCCTTTGTCATGTTTTGAGATAACTATAATAGATTTAGACTCATTCTGAATACAGTATTGGATGGCTTTGCTCAGCCAACATCCTAGTTGGTTTTGTCTGTATCGAGCTGATTGATTACTTGTGTGTAGTCAGCGCCTTTGATGTGGTTTTATTTTATTTTTATTCACGTCCAGAGTAAATTTATATGTTTGCCTTGTAATCCTCATTGATCATGAAAGCCTTATAACTTCCATTTCAAAGAACATACTAGTGATTGAAGCTTCTTTATGAGTTATGGCTTTGTTTTGTTTCCTTGATGACAAATACAGTATTCTTGTAAAATCATTGAAGATGTGAGATGAAAATCTATGTTTTAAAAAAACCCTCTGTTCATTCTCTTTGATGTTGCATAAAGTTTTATATTTAAAAGAAAGTCTGGATGTTGCCCCACCATCTACAGAAAAAGAAAAATCATGTAAATGGCTTTGCTGCAAGATAGCTGATTAAAGTAGATGTACATCCCCCTTTGTCTCTTTCTCTCCTAATTGATTGCCTGGCTTTTGAGACAAGAAGAAAATAAATATCTTCAAGCCAAGATACTTTAGTTGCACAGAAAACTAAAAGGGGGTTCCCCTGCCAACGCCAATACACTATACTGCAGTTTTAAAGAGGCAATGTGGGCCAACACTAAAATTTAGTGAGCTCTTCCTTTGCCCATGCTCCACTTCTGCTCAATGAAGTTTCATGACATTTACTTTTTGTGTAATGTTGATGACAAACAGAAAAACTGAAAACGTACCTTCACTGACAGCATCCACAATAGTTCGTGGCAAGACAACGTCCCTAAACCTTCAGACCGTGTCATTTTTACTCGTGTTAGATCGTTCTTCCAAGTGCCCTGCAGCAGATCACCAACCTGAAGATGTGCTCTGCTTTTTTCCCTAGGGCACCAGTGGTTGCATGCCAGAGCAGCAGGTTAAGTGTCGTGGATGACAACAGACTCAATAAATTGATCCGCAAGACCAGTAGCGTTGTAGGGATGGAGCTGGACTCAAGGTGGTGTCAGAGAGGCGGTTGTTGTCCAAGATAGATACAATACTGGACAACAAACTCTCATCGACTCCATGATGTGTTGGTCAGTCACAGGAGCGCGTTACCCAAATGCACCACTGAATGGCACAGGAAGTCATTTCTTCCTATGGCCATCACTCTGTACAACTCCTCCATCTACACAAGTACACACTGCAATAGTTGCACACCCTTAATATCACATCCTCTACAAAGAAAAGTTACAATTAATATAACAAAAGGGGCACCTCAGTGTCACCCATATATATGTAATTTAGTGTAATATACAGGGATATTTATGATTAGAGCTATTTGTATTTATTTGAGCGATTTTGTTATATTCTGTAATATATTGTATTATTCTATTTAGTTTAGTTAGTTCTTATTGGATCAACTGTGACCACATAATTTCCTCTGAGGTTATTAAAGTATTCTGATTCAGATGCTAATTATGGAAATGGATGGACGTTCTTCCAAGTTTTGGCAACCAGGGAACATTGGAATTAATTCTTCTGATTGACACACAACAAAAACATCTATCCATCTTTCCTTATGGTAGGTTTATGGCAATCACCTGTGATGATTCAGGCCCAGATGGTGAAAAATGTAAAAGATTTAACTTTATGTAGAGGAAGGTCAGTATTTTTCCACCATAATTCAGTTAAAACATATGCAGATTTTTGAATTTACTAAAGCACACTGACTAAGTCACGCTGTAACTGTTGCACTGTTAAAGTCATTAAAACAATACCACACATCAGCCGTTAGTGGGCGCAATAAGCTTAACTACTCGTTTTCTTAAAGCTAGTTATATAGAGCACCACCACATTCACCTTACAATATTTCATTAATTATTAACTACCAGCAAATATGACGAGCATCAGATGTTGCAGAAACACACAAAAATCACCGTCTCTTCTTTTTCATGCTAATAAGTCCTAACTTGATTGTGGGCACCCATCAAATGTAGTTCTGACTACAGTTGATAAACATTTACACACTAAATCTACTACAGCGTAACTATCCCTGCATGCAGTCACATAAGGAGCACTGCAGTGTCTGTGCTGCAGGATCGCAGTGAAACCTGGGTTTGGGTTCTGTTTGTAAGCAGTCAACACATTCCTGAAGAGAGTAAACCAGCAGCACTTTCAGCTACTGAGAGGGTGTTTGTGTGTGTGTGTGTGTGTGTGTGTGTGTGTGTGTGTGTGTGTGTGGACGGGGGGGCATGCAGCCTGCAGCTGTTGTGCACAGCCAGCTTCAGGGGCCCAGGAATGCTGTCAAGCAGGATTGCGGTCATGGATGCTAATTAACCCAGCTGAAAATGAATATTCCCGATCAGCTGGTTCTTACGCTGTGAGGTTTTTGGTTCAGGTTGAATGGCTCAGGATGCCTATACCTCACAAAGGAGGGGGTGTGAGATTATCACGTTCCAGGGCCAATTAGAGATGTTTACCTGGTGCACTTTGAAGCTCTCTGCTGACAGAAGAATAGCTTCCTCTTGGCCACCCAAGTTGGGTGGCAGGTCTTGTTACAAATCCTGTGTAACCTGGATAAAAAGATGGTTTTATGGTCTGTAAAAGATCACAAAAATAAGACTTAATGGTATCATAGGCCACATTTAACTCCATATTATGAAGACAATGTAAAAATACAAGTAAATCTTCACCTGTTATGTATCTGAAAAGTTGAGCAGGCTACAGCAGATGGTTAAATATAAAGATATGTGGCTGTTTTCTTCACACTATGGTGTTTTTATGTGTTTGAGTTCCCAGTGGCTCACGCTTCACCTTCACTTACAGAGGTAATGATTGTAAACTGAACTCTTAAACCCAATTTATGTTGTTGTTGGGGGATTTTTTTATATTAAAAGATATATGTTCCACACCACAGGGTTTGTAGGCTTACACCACCTTGTTGGGATCAATGAATTCAATCATTTAACTACAGACCTTTTTTAAAAATGCTTAGAAAATCGCGTCCTCTGGTGTCTCGGAGGTCCAGCGTGCGCAGTGCTGCCTTCACAGATCCTGGAAATACACGAACTAACCGGAAAGACCACTCTTTTTTTTTTTACTCTGAATATATTAGGCTATAAATTGGACAGGGCGGGGTTAGAGGAAGTCTGCCTACTTTTGAGATTTAAAAAAATATATATATTTTAGTTTAATTATTTTTGCTTCATTTTTGCTTCATATGCATCAAAAGACAACTAAACACGGCTGATTTAATATGATAATTTTATTAACAGCACATAATACATATCAAGTTGTCATTGTTATAAATATTTGTGTGTGTTTTGTTTGTTTGTTTTGCGATAGCATACATTCTTAAACCTTAATCCATCATCAGTAGTAGCTGTTATTTACTCAGCCTTTACTGACTACAGTAAGGATACAAAGAGATCCCGCCTGAGGGAGTTGGGGATTTCGTGCGGTACGTGAATGCATCCCAGAATCCCGTTTTTTTTAAGAGGGCTGATGTCATTTTCAAAACTTAACTCACACTCCTCAAGTCAACGCGGCGAGTCGCACACCTCCTGCTCTCTCGTGAAGTCCTCCCTCATGTCTGTCGGAGCGCACTGAGAAAAGAAAAAAGAAGTCGGGGAGGTGAAAGAAACACGAAGTTCTGTGGAAGAAGCGAACAGGGAGAATTTTTTAGAGCAGAAAGCCCGGGACCAGAGCCCCTCTCTCTGTGGGCAAAGGCGGCTGAACTTTTTTTTTCTTTTTTTTTTTTCCTTCAAACGGGAAAAAAATGAATCGGAGCTTTAATAAGTCGCAACCTCTGCGAAATCCTAACTGCAACGCTGTGGAAGTGAAAAGCAAGGTGAGTGGAAACTTGAAAGCCCTGCTTGGTGGTGGCGTTGGTGGATAGGATTCGGGGGGATTAAAATATTAATAATAATGATAAATGTTCACATGGCTGTCCCGTCACGGAGCCGGAGTTGGTCGGACGGTGTGCAGCCTACGCCACATAACTATTTCCGCTTTTTTTCCCCGTGAGTTGTGCGGGGAAAGTTACAGGTTCTGGATGTTTCTCTCATTTGCAGTGATTGTTTGCTTCTTACTTCCGATCCAGATTGTGCTGATTTGACTCTTTCTATCCCGATGCTGCTGTGGGTGGTTGATGGAGGGGGGCTGGGTAGGTGGGTAATGGGGTTGTTTTTGAAGCACCTAGTTCTCCAGATTTCCTACAGCAACAAAGTTTCCACCTGTTAAAATCAGACGTTGCATTAGTTGCGCTGAGTTTTTGTCTTGCTACACAGTATCAGCCTAGCTCTTTGTTTTGGATCATTTTTTTTAAACGCTGACAGACTAATGGACACACAAACATCAAGTGGATTGCCAAGATTTCAAGTGTTATGTCTCAATGGAGTGCCCTGATTTATGAAGCTTTTCATCTCAACACGTACACAATACATCCACATGAGCTATGCGGTTCTTATTTAAGTTTATACTGTAGAGGAAGAGTTTTATTTTTGTTTTGTTTTTTTAATACACAAGTGACAGTTTGTGTGGGCTCTGTGAAGAACTACCAGCTGACACTCATCACTTGTGAACTCCACAATGATTGCTGGTGACCTGCATTCTAATCCAGTGTTTCTGATTTATTTATTTGTGAGTATTCGCATGTGTTCACACCTGAGGGTTAAAGGGAGAGATGGGCAAGTGGTGCAAAAGGTGACTCATTCACTCCTGAGTTGTTTCCACCTTTTGGCCGCCCAGTTTCAGTGGGGTGATGGACAGATGGAGCACAGATGCTCTGATGGTGACAGGTGGGTGAGCATGTACTTACACAGAAACGGCCAAAAAAGGGGAGTAGTGTTTGTGTCTGTGTGTAGGTGGGTTTTTTGTTCTTTTTGTTGTTTTGCCTTTTTTTGCTGCAGGGTTTGTTCCACAGAGACAGGAGTGGTCACTCCGTGGCTGCCGCAGATTGTTTGTGGGTGGGACTGGCACGCCAGGAGCTCTGTGGCTAGAACAGACAGGTCCACGGCGTCACCACAGCACATCGTCATGCCACGACGTCACACGTTTCCATTTTTGGATCAGATGTGACTCATCCCTCTCCGTCACGTCACTTTAAGCAGTTTCACATTTTGTTCTACTTCGTCAGGCTTTGTTTTGTTTTGATCCGTTTGGGGTGTGTTGGGAGCTCTAACACCCTTCCCTCATGTTCCCTCGTGTTCCCTCATCTCCCTCAGTGAAGAAATTAAGCGTGTTGATGAAAGAAAGCTGATGATTTGGAGAGAAAGTGACTGTTGTGGGTCTTTTAAAGCACACTGACAGTTGAGGACATTTGAATACCTGTAAAGGGAAATCTTATCTGTTACATAGCTCTGCCACAGTCTGGGCCTCTGAAGGCACAGAGGAGCAGGATCAGCTACACGTAATTCAGTTCATCATTTAGTAGTAAATAAAGATACGATATCCTCACAATACTTTGGTCGCATTACAATATTATTGCAGTTTTAAACATTTTGCAATGTTCTGAGTGTTGCAGTAATATGTAATGCAATCTATCATCATTTTCAAACTGCAGATTATGTCCTCAAAGTTAAACTTTGTCAGTGTTTGTTTTATCCAATAAGATAAAGTTATCTTGCTTTTTCTTTCCTGTAGAATGAGATTTTCCAGACTGCCAACACTGGCACCAAAAGCGTGCTGTAAATGTAGCCTAATACTTTACTTTAATGAGTAAAAGTAGTTAAATTTTTAAGTAATACACAGAATATGAAATGAAATAAAAGTTATAAAACATAGACAAGACCCATTGACGAGGTTTGGGACTCATAAATTGTGTAACACTCAACAAGACTTACCTTCTCATGTAAACGCGAACAAAACAAAAAAAATACACACTAAAATTTATACAGGCTTCCTGCCTTCTCATTAGATACAGATATGTTTCCATAACAATAAAGAAACAAGAAATATCCAAAGCCAAACGACTTATTTACAGACTCGAATCATCCTCGTATTCACATTTGTTTTGTTTTTATATAGTTGTGTAAACTTGTTACTGTAAAGTTGTAATAGTTACTGTTGGTTCCTACAGCCGCTTTATTAAACATGGAGTTCTCTCTCAGTACGTGGAGTTTTTGTATGACTCGAAACTACCTCTGATAGGAGAAAGATGCCGGTTCAATTGCAGACGGAGACGCAAATCGCTTCTTTGGTTGCAACAGGGGGGAAAAAAAAATCTCCCAAGTCAAACGCATGCAACTGGTCGCTGCGGTGACCTTTTTGTGATTAAGGAAGCCCCCAAAAGTAGCTTTTGAGTGTCTTTGGGTGCAGTTGAACATTTGAGCAGGCATTTTTGTTATGTGATTACTTTCTTTAAACCAAAAAAAATGTCTAAATAATTTGTTAAGCAGAAGCAAACATGGCCTTTAGGTGCACTCCCTTTTTAATAATCGTATGCCAAATAACCAGGGGTGCACATAAGTGGTCCGCATGTGCGCATTTGCTGTCAAAATAAAAGACGCGCACCAGATAAGAAGTTGCAACGCCCGTTTGCGTACATATAAAAGGCACTGTTTTTGTCCACTAGAGTGGGATTTTCACAGCATATTCTGCACCACATCTCTGTGCGTTCATCATTTGTTTGAAGCCAGCTCACCTCCTGCAACCACTTTTCAGAGAATACGCGCTTCTTTTGCGGTTCGGACTTCTGACATTTCTTTGGAGGTGGAGGAACACCAAAGTAATTGCTTAAAGGAGCTTGCTTCTTCGACATCTTTAGGAGTTCTAAACAAATGTCTGTCCTCCTCCAGAAAATCTTATGTGTGCAAACGCGCGTTGCAACTTCTTATCTGGTGTGCGTCTTTTATTTTGACAGCGAATGCGCACCTGCGGACCACTTATGTGCACCCCTGCAAATAACGCTCTAGAGAGAAAAATGTCTGTTATGAAGACGCTGCAGAAATGCTGAGGTACATTCAGATTTCCAGAAGTGTCAATAGTGTGTCAGGAGTGTTACATATGTGATTGATTGCTGTTGTGTGACTGGTTCTTACTGGTTCATGTTTTTTGGGGGGTTTTGGGGGTTGTTTTGTTTTGTTTTGTTTTTTTTCCTTTGAGAGGAATCTGTTTCTGTGATAAGCTTATCAGGGCTAACACTGGAGGTGTCTGGCTGCCTGTCACTGAGGCCGCAGCCAGGAGCTGCTGGTTTCACTCACATCAAGCTCTTATCAGAGTGTTTTAGGAGATGTAGGGGGGTGAGTGGAGTGGGGTCCTGTGGTTCTCCTTTATTATATAGTTTTACTTATTCGTCTTTTAAAATCCTGGGAGCCTGTAGGTGGTTTCTGAGGTGAGTTACCCCGACTTACAGAATATTAGGTAAGGAAAAAGCCAACGTTGGCCAGAGACAAGAAGTCGGTTATCTTCCATTTTCTTCAGTGTGTCAGTTAAAAGGCTCCAGACATGTTTCAGCCTGTCGGACGTCACTCTGCAGCAGTAGGCCAGCGGGGCAAGTGATGTCATGTTTGTAGTGGTGTGCTCTAAGAGTCGAGGTTTAGCACTGAGGCCCGTGATTAATCGCGCCGTGTTCAGACTTGCTCATACCTGAGGGCCGGGTTCTGCTGGTTCAAACAGATTTCTTTTTTCAGACTGATCACGTGCTGCACTAAGAGAGCAGTCGCATTCAGAGGATAGTGATACGCACAAGTATAATTATGATGTGGAGCGTAGCATATGATGTCTTTTAGAGTTGACTATAGTATATGCGCGCCTCGGATTCACTTTCCTCGATGCTAACAGCACCTACTTCACTCTGACGAACCTGCTTGTCTGCTTGTTGTGTCATTGTAATGCAGGCTGAGGTTTATGAGCTGAAGGTGGGTGGCAGGTTTTCAAAATGCAGCCTCACACATTTGCCTTGCCTGCTGTCTTGAGTCAGCCTGGCAGCAAATTACACCCGGTATCCCCCTAAGTCTCCTCACACGCCGCCTCTTAAATTTATGTGTCATCTTCTAATTACAGAGCTGGTTAATGTATCCCCCCCAGCTCTTCTTCTTCTTTCCAGTCAGTATGCTGCTGCTCTGCTATGTCAGCAGTTTTCCTCTTCTCCCTCCTCCTCCTGCTCCATGATCATCTCCCCACTCTTCTCCTCTGCTGTCAGCTTCCCTCAGCTGTGAGCTGATGATTACAGTAACAAACAGCGCCTTAGTCTACAAATTACTACTCTGATTCAGACCCCGGTGCTGCCACTGCTGCTGTCTGTTGTTGTAGATTATTGTGCCGTGCTTCTGCGCCTCAGTCGTGCCTTTGTGTGCTTGTCTCAGTCACATGATGACCTTGTCGTGACCCTCAGGCACGCTCTCGTTGGCGATACAGTGGCCTACCCAGGAAAAGCTGAAGCCCAGTTGTTCAAGTCTGTGCTTTTGTGTATAAATAGTGGGTGGGAGGAGTGGCTGCCTGCTACTGTCATGCATATCTACCTGAATTCTGCTATTGTATAGCGACCTGCTTTCCATTTCCTGGTGTTTTCAGGCAGTGCGCGACCAAAATTTGTTTTCTCGGTGATACGATCTTGATGTGCAGAGTAGCACGTAAAGCTACAGCGTTTCCCCCAGGAAATGATTTAGCTGAGATGGAGAACCACCCAGACCCTGATGCATCTTATCCGGTTATAATTTTAGCCAGTGTAGGAAGATCCCAACAGCAGGCACAGATGTAAAGGAACTGGGCCTGTGTTTTAGGGAATGTGCTCATTCAGCTTCTTGCAGATAAGTAAAGTAGAAGACTGGTGTGCTCGGTATATGAAGGCCATCTAGTAAATGTCAGCCTAGCTTTGTATAAAGACTGAGATGATGTCTCAGTTCTCAGAATTGTGACACGCATGAAGTGAGAGGCTGCAAATGCACTTGTGGGTCCTTCCATGTTGGCCCTTCAGATGCTTCACAGCTGACCATCTCAGATGTGGCTGAAAATATTCCAGGGAAAAGAAAGACCTCTTATAGGAATTGTGCAAAATTTCATGACCCTAATGTTGTTAGTTTCTTTCTTCTTTTTTTTTCTCCAAGTATTTTGATGGATGAAGTTGAGGTGGGTTTACTTTTTTCTTTTTTCAAATCTAAAAAGCTACTTGAGCTAGGTGCTGCAAATGTTTTAGGGTAAGTATCTAGAACTCTCTCTGTGAATGTTGACTCTCTGGAGTGTAGTTTAGTTTTATATACAAGGCACAGAATATTCATTAAAACAGTACAAATAAGGTGAATGGTTTCAGAGCCCAAAAAATGGGCTGGATTTTTTATACCAATATTGCTGTTTGGTGATTTATTTATTTTTTAATCCAATTCATTTCATCCAAATTCAGTGTGAAGTCTGGTGCTGACTTTTCTCCTTTTTTCCTGGTTTGTTTTGGGAATTATGCATAATTCCTACTGAGGAGTGCATCTTTCCCCTGGAACTTTCTCCTAGTGACAAAAATTGGTTCTTCTCTTCCAATCCACTATGTATGCAAGATGGCGACCACTGAGGGTTAGAAGTTTGCAGCTTTTGCATTTATTTTGCTGTTGGCTACATCATCTGAGTCCTTTGAGATCATCTGGAGTCTTCATGTTGTAATGTGCTCAAAGTACTGCAAATTTAGAGACACAGAATGGATATTGCTTTATTCAGAGATCTTAGGAGTCATTTCTAGGGCATTATCCTTCAAGTGTAGTTGTTTAAGCCTAAAGAGTGAAATCAATTACAAAAGGCAACACAAATGACAACAGTTTAAAAGCATCTGCACCAATGAAAAAAGTTAAAATAAGCCCATCAACATTGGATCTTGGAAGAAAACAGTTGTTAAGTTTTGATATCTACAGTTTGCTGAGAAAATGTCTCTTTCAAAGAGTAATTCACCGACCAATGAATCATCGCTGTGAGGGTTCAATCATCACAAAATATCATTGGGCAAGATACCGAACCCCAACGCATGCAGTGGAGTGTAAATGTGTGTTAATTCAATTTGGTGTTATTTATACATTGCCTCAAGGCACTTGTGTTAGTTAGAAAGCACTTCGGTAGAAAAAGCATAGAAAAGATAGGAACCAGTTAATCTACTATTTACAAGGAGAGGCCTCTGATATTAAAAAGATAAATCAAGGTTGCACAGCTGCCTGCTATGGTGACCTCTGGTTAATAAGGGAGAATCTGAAAGTAACCTTATTCTCATGATTAAGAAGTTTAAGTATCTGAGTTATTAATCACTGGTTTGTTTATACATTCTGGGAAATGCACTCATTCATTTCCTTGCCAGAAGTTTGATAATAAAACTTTGAGATTTGTCAGTTCAGTACAAAGCTGCAGACACCTTAGCTTAGCATAAAACCCAGAGAAAAGGGGAACAGGGCGAGTTTAATTAGCTTTTTCTACACCTTATATAAACAAGACACGGACTGAGATTTACAGGTGACGGTAGAGGGATTTTCACACCTTCATACTGCTGATGTAAGCATTTTTTAGTTGTAGCTTTAGCACAGTTACAGAGATATCAGTCGTCAGCTAACTCCACTGAAAGTGTTTTTGTTCTGTATTTCCTGAAGGTTTCATGTTGTGTAATCCAGTTGTTTGGAAAGTTACGCTGCTCTTGCGGTATTTAAAGTAGCGTTGCAGAGAATCACAGCTGATTCAGTTTGTTTACTGCTTCAGGAAAAAGCCTTCCTTTCTGGGTGCTTTATGTTACATAAGGTCACAACCACATGCTCGGTGAACTTCCACCCTGTGACTTTTATGTGGGAAAAGTCAGAATCCCAGTTTCCTCGTCCTGTTTGGTTGTCCCTCTCACAGCTCCTCTTTTGATTATTGCTTTTTTTTTTTTCCCCTCTCTTCTCAGTATGGGGCAGAGTTTCGCCGGTTCTCGGTGGATCGGGTCAAGCCCGGCAAGTTTGAGGAGTTCTACAAACTCATCCTGCATATCCACCGCATCGCCAACATGGAAGTGATGATTGGTTACGCCGACGTTCACGGCGACCTGCTCCCGATCAACAACGACGACAACTTCGTCAAGGCGGTCTCAACCGCTCACCCGCTCCTCAGGATCTTCATACAGAGACAAGGTAAGCTGATCCACACTGTGTGATTTCCTTCGCCTCTTTATACCCCGCAGATTACGTCTTTAATACTAGTTTAAATATTTCTTTTTAAATGTCCTCCAACTGGTAAACCTACCAAACAATCAACTGTTGCATTAACTGTGTCTTGGGCTGCAATTATGGTGCTGACTAGAATCAAGTTTCCCCACTGAATATTTCCTGGTCCAATTATGAGGGCTTTTTGTTTACTTCATGCCGGGCCTTCTGTGTGTGTCTGTATATGTGCTTTTGTGTTTCCGGCTCTCTTATTGGCTGGATAAGTTTCAGTCTGCCTCTGTCTGCCTTGGTAAGTCCTGTGCCTGATCCAGAGGAAGCCCTCGCAGGCATATGAAAACACACTCACGCACACACACGCACACAGACCAGTGTCTCGGCAGTCCCATAGAAATCAGGTCATTGAGCAAAGGCCTGTATCCCGGCATACCAGACATTACTGAGAGACAAAAGATCTGCATGAAAAGAGAGACTCCTTACCGGGCTCTCTCCGTTTGTGTGTGTGCATGTGCTGGTGTATTTGTTCAAACACAACACCACGGCACTCTGAATGGGAACCAACTCCTAGTCTCTCTTGCTCTCTCACTGATCCCAACTCTGGAGAGGGTCTCGACTGCTGCCAGCCAGCCATCGAGCATACAAATGAATCTATCACCATTCACGTCTATTCATACCCACAATCCTCCTTGGAATGTCCCTCGCTCGGTTGTGTAATGAACGGGTTCACTCCAAGGTATTGTTTTAATTGTCAACCAGTGGTTCAAAAAACAAAAAGATATCCACCGATTTCCAGCAAGAAACCAGGTTGAGATATTTGAGAGACCCAATCAGAGTGTGAGTCACCGTCTCGAGAGATCAAATGGCCAGACCAAAACCAACTAACTGTAAGTTGGCTCATAAGTCATCCTGCAGTAATGTTTGACTTAAAAATAAAGGCTCATTCGACCAGTCAGGTCGCATAAGTGTAACACCTGAAAGCCATAATTTGGGTCCTTGTGGTTTAGCTGACACGTCATGCATTACTTCTCACTGTCCTGCTGCTTATCTAAGTGTCTATATTCCTCTGGTGATGCATTTAATTCTCATGAATATTCCCCCTTGCTGGCATCTTCCAGAGCATTTAATACAAAGGGGAAATTCCCTCAAACACCAGAAGGACAGAGGAGTCTTTGCTGATAGAGAGATTTGGCTGCTCTTATTGTGGGAAGGGGCGTATTTAGTGCTATTGTGGTGGTGAACTGCTGACGTGGTTTAGAGGAATTTGCATTGTTGTGACTGATGTTGAAACAGTCGCAGCATCCTAATGGCTCATTTATGCTCGCTGCAGTGGTTGCTTTGGATACCAGTGATGACGCCGCATCCATTTATACTTGCTTTTAAGGCGCTTTTGTCTGAAAGTTGCAGACATCTCCCTCCATGGGGAATCTGGGAGTCCCTGTGTCATAGAAATACCTCCACAGGTGGACGTGCTGACAGTCTTGGCTTAAGCTCAGCTGTTAGAAAAATTAAGAGATGCACAACTGGGCGAAAAAACAGCAAAGTGCAACTCGTGCCAACGGGTATGATGTCACTTTTATCATCCATTGCTGTTCACACGCAGGAGAATGGAAAGTATAAATGGGCCCCGTCGCTGGGATTCTCTTGACGATGTGGATGTCATGACCATGTAGTTGTTCTACTTTCCAAACTGTCTTGAGTCCCCTATGAAGAAGTGCAGTGGTGCTCAGACCAGACTAGAACATACCTCTACCTGTGCACAGAGCCTTCGCCGCATTCAGTGTCTGATGTTGAAATTTACGTCACTCGACTTTTCACAAATGAAATTGTAACACTGGTCTTTGTATAGTCTATTGTTAAGTGCTGGACAAAGAGTTGTGTGTGTTTGACAGCGTGAGTACCTTACGCCTGAGAGAAGATGCCCCTGTAACCAGTGTAGTGGCATGGGAAAGTGTGTGTGGACTGTATCAGTCAGTACCAGCCTGTTAGTGCGGGTCATCAGTGGTGTCGCCACATTACTTCTCTGTCTGCTCAGATGAAAGGCTTCACACACACATTAAAACAGTGTGACTCACTATCCAGTCACAGCAGGGGGATTGTGTTTAACCTCAACCAGCCGTGCCTTTCATATTAATCTAGACATGAAAATAAAATCTTAATTATAGAATTTAAAAAGTTACAGCACTGGATGACATGTGTAGTTGTTTCATAGATGCAGTTTATAATGGAAAACTTTAAAAGCTTTAGGGAGGGGAAAAAACATAAAATCGTGCCCTGACATACCAATGTTGTGTTTTGGTCTAAAGGGCTTATGATTAATAACTCAAAATCTTTGTACTTCATTGCTCAGACAGACGCTCCCTTCCACCACTTGACTGGTCATCTGTCTGGGTTTGTGTGTGCGCACTTACCTTTTCAGTGTTGCTCCATTTAACAATGGGTATTTTGAATGTGCCCATGTCTCTTTCATCTACCTGATACTCCCCTGCCAGGCTTACATTTCCATTGTTGGTAAAACTGCTTCAGCACGTGCCACAGTTTTGTGGTGGTGCAGTGACGGTGATGCTGATGGTACCAGTTACTGCCCGTAGGTGCTGATGGCAGCATTTTTTTTTAGTGGTAAACTTCACCTGCAGAGTACAGGGTTACACTTTGTGGTTTTTGTCTAAGTAGCCTCTCATTACAGGGTGCTTGTATTTAATCATAGCAAAGAGAAGATAATTGTTAAGATTGTGGAGTGAACTGAGAGATCTTTGATGTCCGCTTTTGAGTTTACAGAAGGTGATTTCGATTGCTGTCGTTGTCGGGCGGGCTAGACTCTTAAATACTTGCCATGCGCAAAGAATAGAGGCACACAAGTGATTGGGGGGTGGGGGGTGTAATAGGACACATGAGAAGATATGAGTTGGAAGAGTTCTGTATGCCGAGTTCTTCTGCTTCTCTCCAGTGTGTGAGCAGCTTGTTGTGTTGCCAACTAATGACTCTAAATTGGGATCTCATTTTGGGGATAATACATACAGTGACTCCTGTACCCTCTTGTTTTCTCAGCTTTTGCTTTCCAGTTTAATACGTCAGTAACTCCTACAGTGTTCCAGCACGTCTGACGTATTGTCAGATGTTTATGGTGCGCTTATCTAGGGAAACTGCAGAAGTACTAACTGCCCATTCATATTCTGTCTCAAAACAATGCAAATTAAGATACAGATACGCCTAAGAGGGGAACACTGCCTACACTGATGTCAGCATTTCACCAGCTTCTATTTATTTATTTTTCTTCTATTAAAGTGGATCTATTCATATGCTTTACACTATTCTTTGTCATTAGATGTATGGTTACAATACAGCAAAAGTTTCAAATAATGTCAGCATATAGTCCCCAAGCTCAGGCTTTAGACTTCTCCGAATGCTTTCAGGCAGTTTTTTGTTTTGTTTTTTGTTTTTTGTTTTTATTAAATCCTTGAATGTGTATGATGCAGAAGAAAGGAGATCATCCTGCTATGATCATCTCAGCACACAGCTCCGTCTTCCTTCAGTCTTCCATTTGTGGTCAGCCAAACTCGTTTTACATTGTGGGCCACATACAGCCCACTTTATTCTTAAGTGAGCCAGTGAAACCTCCCTGTTCTGTCACTGTTTAGAAGTTTAACTGCACATTTAATCCCAGACACATCTTGATATAAGAAAAGAACTGCTTTTACAACAGTGTGTTGTAACGATCTGTTGCTGGTAGTAAATGAAAGAAATCTAGAAGCACAACTCTTTGCCCAGATTGGGCAATTTTTGTTAATTAGCAGAAAATGACCTTTTATTTTTTAAGAAATCTTTAGTAGATGGCGGGGAAAATAAAACTGGAACTTTTCTGTCTTTTAACGGTTTATTATTTGGTCATGTTGATATAGTATGAAAGGCAACGTGAGAAGTCCTTATCAGTAGGAAATGATGTAAAACTCCTGAAAATGCAGCTAATCGTTCAAAAGTTATGCCCTTCTTCACATTTTCCAAAGCTTTGGGGTCTTTGTTGGGCCAATTCTGGCCCCTGGGCCTCAAGTTTGACACCACTGCTCTAAAAGAAGACGAAGGAGCTAAAACAGCCTGGGCTGCGCCGAAGAGCAGTGCGCCATGAATCACACAAAATTACTCTAACAGAGTCTAAGAATGTAAAATGTGGAGTTGAAAATGAGTGTAATAAGTTCCCCATAAATTAACAGAAATATTAACTGACCCCTGTTGGTCGACACAACATTGGACAGATTCTATCCAAGCAGTCTCTGGAGTATAACAGGAACTGCACATGAAGGCTTTTAATGTGCTGAAAAGCTTTGAGAGCTGGCAGACTTCAGCGCCGTCTTGCAGGTAGTGGTGCACAGCTACTAATTTTCCACACTACAGTAATGACTCTACTAATCGTGATGAGGGTCTTTAATGATTTGTGTACACTGGAGTACAAGTAGGGTTCAAACCAGGACATGCATGTTGAATTATATTGAAACTGTACCTGCACTTACACCATGGCAGACACAGTCTGCGTCTATCCAAGCAAAGCACATTCCTGTTTTTAAAGGGCTGGTTTTTGAGGAGGGGGGTGGCGGGGGGGGACTGCAGTTGGTTTTGTAGACGATGCCTGTGACCTGCACACAGACTAAACTTTCAACAGTGACAAGAGACCCCTTTTTGGCAAAGGGCTGAAAGTTTAAATAAATAGATCTATCGAGGTGAGCCAAGGTTGTGTCTGAGCCTGCTGAGCGCTGGGGGTTTACAGCTCCGGCAACCCAGCTGCTCTCCCCACCTGTGAAAACTACGATCAGATACCACCATTGGCCAAACTAAAGAAAGATGTGGCACCACAGCACAAATAGAAAAAGAAAAAGCGGTGGCCTGTATCAGCAGCTGTGCCAGTTACAGCTGAGCTGTGCAGACATCCAGACCGAGGCTGTTACACAACAGCTTGGACTGCACAGTTGCTTGGAGATCAAAGAAAATAAAAAAATTTATATTTCTGAAAGTCTCCACTTTGCAGATTTCCCACAGATGACCTTTTATTTACTTTTTTCTCCTAACACAACTACAGAGCTGTCATACAGTAAAGTTACACAGTTTAAAGGGAGTACAACAGGAAGAACTAATGCTGCCTGCTGAAATTGCTTGAGTGGAAGGGTTATTAATTGTTTTAGCATAAGAATCACTTTAATGAGGTGCTTCTGTTCATTGCAAACTGTTGACATCAAATTGTGAGGGGGGAGGAACATATGGGAGGTTAAAAATCGACTTTCTTTCATCCCAGACGAAGACTTTTGAAATTAATCACAGATGAATCAAAGGAGGAGTCTTTGTCACAACAATGTGTTTTGTGGTATCTGGTGCACACACCATGCAGTGTTTGCTGCTAATTTAACTTCTATTTGAGGCAGATGGGGTTGCACACATAAAAGAGGCACACATGTTCTGCAGATATTTTAATTGTGAAGTACTTGATGAACAACTGGGTAGAGCTATTCGGCTGCTTTTTCAGTCTGCAGAACAAACAGACTACATTCGAGTCCACCTGTCGCGATGGTTTGGGTGAGCGCAGGGTGTTGGCAAATTAACTTTCTCCACCAGGATGATCCTCTTTGGAGGAGTGGCTAAATGATATTGAGGACCATCACATCGGCAACCAGGCCAGCCAAGCAGTGGAAAACATGTGATGGAAGGTCCAGGGTGAGTTAGTTAGAAGGAAATGATCTTTCCAAACAAGACTGAAGGGATTCCCCCCCTAGTAAAGTCAGGGATGATTTTGTTATTGCCTCCAAATATACTTGCAGCCAAAGTAAGCCTGAGTGTGGGAATCATGGGGATGTTGGTGATATGGGTGAGGCCCACAGGTTTGACCTTAACCAAACCAGCCCTGACCTTTCCCACTCTGGAGTCACTGTGACAAAGAGCAGGAGCTCTGCTCACACTAAAACCACACTCAGCAACCTGCATACACATCCCCTCCTCACTTACCCTGTCTCAGTTTTTCATGGTAATGTGATAGAAAATGATTACATTTCTGTTGTTAAATTACAGAAACACTTATCAAAGAGAAGATATTAGGTAGAATTTAAAAAGGGAAAAAATGTCGATGTGCTAAAAGGTGGTTAAACTTTTAAGGGTTTATGCCTTCGTGGTGACGGCATAAATCCTTAAATATTACCATGGAGACGAATTTCTTATCGTGGTTTTTGTCTCAAGTCTCATTTATTATTACCGAACATTACATCAGTTTCAATTTTATTTCTATAGCACATTTAAAAAGACCAAGGCACATCAAAGTGCTTCACACAAGTACAGCAGTACGGGATTACAACAATAGAAGAACAAAGAAAATACAGTTATCACTTGATAGCCTTTTCTTCTCTCGTAAACCACCTGCCTAGTCTTGTGTGGGATCCCCCTCACTGAGCCAAAACGGCTCTACCTCATCGAGGCATAGACGCGGGTCATCGTGGGTCCTGCTGTGGTGTCTGGCACTGGGATTATCCTGGTCCTGTGTGGTGCCAGGGACATGATGGAGCTGTGGAGTGCGCTTATTTCGGTGCGATTGGTAGAGTTTGGCCATCGAGTCATCACTTTGGTCTCATTCTTGTATTTGTTGAGTCGTTTTTGCAGTTTGCACGAGGCATTGTCCTTCTGGGAAGGCTAGTCTTTCTGTAGTATGGTGTGATTGGTCCTATTTGTTGGGCCTCATCTGCGTATATTTTCTGAAATGAGGTTCTCAATTGCATCCCAAAAGTATAAATTTGTTCCAAACCAGTTACTGTAAAGATTCCACCATGCGGGTCTTTATAGTAGCTTTTCTACATTTTTAGAGCCCCTTCCTTTTGCAGTGATCCTTACAGCCTCTCTGTGCTGCTGTTTTGGTCAACTGCAGAGATCCTGTCAGCACATCTGGCCACTCTCACACCATGGCCAAAGGGCTTCTGAGAACACGTGCATGCACGTGTGTACTTTTGTCCACATGTCCCCGTTCACAGCCTTTGATCCATGTGGGCAAGAGAGAGAGTCACCTCAGTAATTGGCATTGGCTGTGTTTTCCAGGACGCCTCTCTAAGCTGATTTAGTCCTAAAGACACCAGATTAGAGTAGATGTTTTGATTAGTGTAGATAATTCAACATTTATTCCTGCCAGTGCAGCTTTTTTTTTTTTTTTTTCCTTTTTTTTTTTTTTTTTTTCCAGTTTCATCTTCTGTGCTCAGTTGCATTTCAAATGCCGCTCGGTGGATTAATAACTCGCATTCCAGTGAACTGCCTCGATGGCCCGAAACCATCCTTTTCCTCATTCCAGCGCATCTATTTTGGTCGTGCAAAGGCACTGCCTCATTGCTCGGCCTTTAGTGTGCTTTTGTGACTCCATTTGTCGTGTCATTAAGAATGACTTTCAGTATCATCTATTGTGCTGGAGCCTCAAGTACCTCGTCCCTTTGTGTTTGGCACCACAGCGCAGCCCCTGGCTCTGCGATGAAGGTTCAGTGGAAGGGGCTGCTGTGAAATAACAACCCGACACACTGCATATGGCTCTAAAGAGGAAAGAGTGGCTGTCATTTAATCTGTTTTTTCTTTCTTCCCTTGTCTTGTTCTTTGTTACAATTCTCCTCTCTTTTGCTTTCTCTTTTCCTGAGAACAGATGTAAAAGTGCGGTTTCTGCACGGATGGCAGCAAAACTATAGTATCTGATCATCTCGGTATGTGTTCAAGTATTTTACTTAAGGTAGCTCCAGCCAGTCCTCATTCTTTTCACGTTAGCGCTTAACCATGACTCAGTCGTCAAGGGCAAAGAGGAGAGAAAACCACAGCAGACAGTGGGGAGTCGCCCTGACAGTAAGACAGACAAACAGGCAGGAAAGGGGGAAGGAAGGAGAGACAGCCGGGCAGGTTGAGTCCACCTCTATCCTGTGGTCTGGCTCTTATCCTCTTCTTCCAATCTGAGCCAACAGAAATTAGCAATTTTTAGGAAAAGGAGAAAAAGAATCCAAGTTTTTAGGTTTAATTTCAACAACAGTACAGGACAAAAAGACTTTTTATTAGTGCTTTTTGAAAGCTTTAAACAGATACTTTGATGTCACATCTGTGTGACATTCAGAGGGCAGCAGCATGGGAAAAGGTTTCATGGATCAGTCACTATCAGAAATATGAAGCCTTGCCTCTACTGGGGGGGTGCTGTGCCATAAAACCGTGTGTAGTTCTTCTGTATATGTGGGCGACACAATAAAACCTGTGTGTGGCCTTTTTCTGTGTCTTCACACAATGCCAGCTATAGTTAAAGTGTGATTAAGATCCCTGCTTCCTGCCAGGAGCAGGACAGAGCGACAATAGCCATGTCTGATGGGGTGGACAACAGAGCCACGGCAAACCAGCTTGCATGACGCTGTAAATCGTGTCAGCTGGCAGGAAAAAAGAGATGGACGTGCTCATGAGAATGCACTAAAGCGACAGCACAACAATGTTAACCATGCAGCCAGTCAGGAAGTGCATCATTTTATGATGACTGCACCAGAGGCCGGGCTTGTGCTTGACCCGTAACAAAAGCACTTCTTACTGTCGAATGCATACTTTCCTACGTGATCGACAGTCACCACGCAGCGCTTCGCTGTGTTCTCAAGACCTGGGAGGGAAAGTCCTGCTTTTTTTAATGAAACTTTCAAGGGTTGTTGCATTTGTCAAAGCTGTATTCGTGTTTGTGTTTGCTAAGTCTCTGTTTTCATTTTGGTTTACGACCTCACTTTGAACTGCGCCCCCGCTCTCCCGCGATGAAGTTTCCAGACATTGTGGGAGAGCGTCTGTGTCAGGGCACCCATCCCGAACATCTGCTTGCCACTTACGACGGGCATTTTAATTGATTTTTATTTTTGCCTTTGAAAAGTCTGGAGTCAGCATTGCTCCTTTTGTCAAATTGTCCGAAGAGTAAAAGTAAAATCGATCAGATGTTTTAGTCTCTCTGACAGGCACGTTTCCTCGAGGACACAGCTGATTTGCAGTTCTTCATATGGGTGAAAATGAACTCCATACACAGCTGGTCTCAATTTAAAAATCCCATCACACCTCGACAGAGTGTCTGTTATGACTACTCCTCCTTTGTTTTTGTTTTTTTTGTTTTTTGGGGGGGTTTTTTTAAACTCAGGGCCTCTGAAATTGAATTCATCCTGCGTGCACATAAACCTCTAGAGAGCCGGGCTCTGGAAATGTGATGGATGTCATGAACATAGCCGGTCCTTCGGAGACAAACAAACAACTTCCTAAGTCACTACCAGCGGCATGAACCTTCAAAGAGCATAAACGAGCCTGTCCTTTCCCCTGGTTTATGGCCGGGAAGTGGAATGAGATCCTGTCACATGTGTGACTTTGAATATCCCAACAGTTTGTGGGTTTCTGTTCTCCGTTTATGTGTTTGTTTGGAAGCTGTTTTAAGAATCATTTCTACAGCTTTGTTTTTGTGCTTTCAGCTTGACTCTTATATAAATTCTTTCAGGCAATCATGACTCATGTCATCCAAACAGATAGTATCTTGGTCTTTTATGGGGGGAGGGGAGCATATGGAAAAATACACTATGATACTACACTCGACTGAGTAAAAGTACTACATTTTATTTTATTTTCTGCTCCCCGCTGCCGCTAGTTGCCCTGTGCATTTGTTTTCATTCAACACCTTACAGAAGTGACGATGCATGGTCTGGCTCTGATACCGAAATTTAGCACAGATTGATTTTTGTGTGACTCTGTATTCAGAAATAACAACGTAATTCAGTCGGTACCCTAAAACGTGCTGCTTTCGGTACCCTACGTAATGATCTGTTTGGCGTTGACTAAGCAGACAGAGATGAGTGATGGCAAATTTCACATTTAATACCAACAAATTGGGAGCAAAGGAAGTGTGTGTTTGGCAAGCATTCATAACCAGTTTACAGTTGTCAACATGTCTGTCACAGTTGGCAAAGTAGCTTTAACTTGTGTGTCCCTACACATGCACGTACTCGTTTGCCTTCCTTGACATTGTTTCCTTTTTTCCCCTCCATTCCTGATGGCTACACCTGGTTGAAGGGAGGTTCAGGTGTGCCATACAGACAGATTGTATATGTGGGTTTGAGTTTGATCTCTGAGCAGGATGGCAAACATCTGTAGTCCCCAAGATGTCAAACTAGTCCCTCTATAACAGTTACATCCGTCAGCCTTATCTCCAGCAATGAATCAGACCTAAATGATGGATGATGATGAGTTCCTTCAGCCAGGACACAGACAGACCGAGAGTGGTCAAATACAAGAATGCAGTGGAAAATTTCCAGGCAAAGTTTGGACCGAACCGTGAGGGAAGAGGGTGAAGATTTGGGGTTAGAGAGAGCGGGGAATATGGCCGCTGGGTGGGTGTTAGTGGGTTTTCAAGGGAGGAGTCGCTGGTTTGGTGCAGAGACAGCTCGCTGCAGTTCCTCCTTAATTACAGCTCTGCTGAAGGACAAGGCCAGGCATGCTCTGAGTGTGCTGCTGTGTATGTGTGCAGCAGTGGAAAACGCACACTCATTCACACATGTGAATGTTATGAACACAGCTGCAAGCTTGAGCAAAGGATTTGTGTCCTTTTTGAGGAAATCCCATCATCAAAGCGTGCAAGATGGCTCTAAGTGTATGCGGCAGTCTGCAGTGCAATTATCAGCTCAAAACCCTGGACTTGGCTTCAGTGTAGTTTATATTTGTTCGGTTTTCTCCACCTGGTGAAAAGCTTTTGGATTCATTTCAAATTTGAACTTTAAAGTTAAAGCTACTGCGCATTTCGAGGCTTCGTGACATCTTGAGCTATGAGAAGTGTTTGCTAGCTAGCACAACATCAACCTAGTTTAGCCTCTGCAAAGAGTTATTTTGGGAGTCCATAATTACAAAGGGAGGGACTGACTATGCTTCTCGAGAGCTCAGCCACAGAAACGCACTCCCCACGGGCAGAGCCACTCAGCTAACTCTAAGTTAGCCGTGTCCTGGCTACAGAAACGGTTCTGTGGTGACCCGTAGTAGCATGGCTAACATGAATGTGATAAACAAGTAGATTGCACTTAACACTTCGATTTAAAATTTATAGGTATCTTGCAGATGCACTAAACATGCAGACTCACTCTTTCAGATCAAACTGGGGAGCAAAGAAACTTTATTTTCCCTATTTGATGACCCTGGTGTGGTCCCCGAGGCCAAAGTCATACAGCGCTAAATCCACCAAACTTTAAAGCCTATGCAAACATATGGGAGGACTGTAGGGTGCCTGTTTATTATTTTTGTAGGTTTCTGGTGTTTGGTTACTGAACCTCACTAGCAGTGGTGTCAGTAAATGTGAGGCTAGCAGAGCATGCACACACTTAACACACACACAGTCACCAGTGTGTCTTATGCACACTGTAAAGATCAAGCCTGTAGTCATGTTTGTGTCACAGCACATTTCATACATGTGTAGTTTCGTTTTGTTTTTCCACTCTACGCTTAAAGTGGTTGGAGCTGGTTCCGCTGAGAGGGAGTGCAGTGTTTCTTTAGGGTTGTGTACTTTTCTTGTATTCCCATGTGGCCAAGCCACACTGATGAATTAAGAGGCCATTTCGTTGTTTGTTTTAAGTGGAAAGCGGGGGGGGCTGGATTTCTGAGTTTGAACTTTTTTGATTGTCCCTGGTGAGGAAAACACTCCTGTTTGTTGTTTAGCCCCAACAGATTCCATAATTGATATTTTTTGTATAATTTATTTTTGTTATATCATATATTACTTATATTTTACTCACATCTGGTTGTTAAAGGGGTATGTGAGTGTGTGTGATTTTTAGGTAGCTAAAATACAGTACATTGTCTTATATAGGTCATGAGGCTATAACAATGAGACAAGCTGTCATGCCCCTGCGACTCTGGCTGTTATTCAGCCATAACATTCAAAGTCACGATTTGATTGGCTACAATTGTGCTTGAAGCCTTTTATGATTGGCCATCACAAATCACCAGAGCCTGACAGTGGCCCCTGCAACATGCATCAAGTAAACCCCAATTAACCTCTAATCAAGGTGTCTTAGCTAAGGCCTGTCCATGATTTAGCAGAGGGAGCTTTAGCAGTATTTAAGTTGTAGTGGATACAACACTTTCTTTTTTTTTCTTTTTTTAGCAGCTGTGTATTTGTCACACAGGATGTGAGAGGTTCTCAAATGGCATTTGTGCATCTTTTAATATAATCTTGCAAAGACCAAACTTGAAGTCTCATAAACATGGTTTACTTTTTGAGCCCATTCGGGGATGCAGTCAGCACCGAAACACCAATAAATTCCCACAAAGGTTTTAGGAAAAAGCCCTCCTCTTCATCTGATCTTATGAGCAGAACAAAAACACACACCGTGAGAAGACACTGCCCCCTTCTCCCAACCACCATCCCCCGTTCTCTAAACATGTGGGCCACGAGTCGGTGGTTGAATCAGGCCAACTCAGCAGTTCAGGACGGGAGAGGAAGGAAAAGAATGGAGGAGGGGAGGAATGAGCCCTGACTCTTGTCCTGGTACGAATTGTGTCCTAGAGACTCCCAGAAACAATGGTTACTGACAGCTCATGTGGAAATACTCCCACAGACAGTTTTGACATGGTGTGTGTGAGAGAGAGGGAAGAGAGGAGAGGCGAGTACTGACTCTTTTAGCTGTAGCTAGCTGTGAGATGAAGTAAACCGCAAATGAAATCAGTGAAGCAAAGCAGGGGCAGGAAAAACCAAGGATATGTGTCACCGTGCACAGGAAGTTTTCTGTTATGCTGTGTGGTTGTGTAAGAGTTGATGTTTCAGGTGCTATCTTTCAGGAAGATGGAAGCGGGGGGCCTGTCCAAGCTTGCAGAGGATTTTTCCAATCACACTCCATAGCAATGGTGGTGGTGGTGGGGGGGCACTCAGTTGGAGGCTGATTGACCCCTTTTTCATGACTCACTAGAGCTCAATGAGTTTGCTCGCATTAAGGGAATGGTTGAGTACGTAGCAGTGCAAATCTCACGCTGAGGCTTAAGACTGGAGCCGTCCGGCTGCATCGAATGTGGACAAGTAGTCCAAGTTCTGCTTCAGCTATCGGTTAATTTTAGACAAAATAAGCACAGTTGACCCGACGTGATTGCTGCATACTCGTCTGCTTGGATAAGAATGAAAAGCGCGGGAGATGAACGTCTCCAGAGGCAACTTCAAAACAAAGGCTCCCTTTTCCTGTGAGTTGATGTAAGAGCCTCTCAGCACGAAGTCTTATTTGAAGAGAGGCAGAATCGCCCTTCCTCGGTTTCTCTTTGTGTGTTTCCCCTGAGCTGTCCGTTTACAGAAACAAAACTGGTGCGCAGGCAAAACGACGACTTGTCCTCAGCTGTTTACACAAGAGCTGTTATCAATTTTTCACATGCCTGTTTGTGCACTTACTTCCTTACCTGCCCGCCTTAATCGTCACAACCTCCGGTGTGTCCTGGCCCGTCTGCAGAATGTTTGTGTATCTGCATGTGAGCTCCAGAGAGACCATAATCCTCCTAGTCTGCCTGTCGTCTGTCACCTGCAGCTGATAAAAGATTAGGTTTAAAAGGTTGGGAAGGGTGAAGCAGAAGGTCATGAAAACGGCAGAAGAGGTCTTCAAGAGTTCATTTGTGGTGTTTGAGATCACACAGATTGTATCATGAAGTATTTGAAGTAGCCTCTGTTAAACTAAAATGGTTATAGGTTCCAAGCTATCTGTTTATTATTTTAGCTGCCGAGTGCTAATAGGTTGATTATATGGATAAAATTGGAAAATTTGGACTCATTTATACTGCTGTTTTAGTTGATGGTCATGGTGCTGCATTTGTCCATGCATTTGAAGGAAGTTGGCTTCCAGAGACTGCATTTGGATCAGGACGTCTATATGTGTTAATACTTGATGCCAAAATTCTGACAGCACAGTAGTACTTGTTCTGTTTTGGTACATTAGCCAGTGTAGTGGTACGTTGGAGATTTCAGTTTCAAAATCTGACTTAATGCTCCTTCAACTCAGATTTCCAACTCAGAGAATCTGAGCAGTCTTACCAACTCAGAATTAACATCCAAGATGGCAGCAGTGAGTGTAATGGGTAAAAAAAAATAGTAAAACTTCTAATCTGTGCTGCCACTGCTGTGGTTAAAGAAGCCATGCACAAAGCACTAAGCAGGCTCTGTTTATGGAAAAAGCACAGGGGAAGACTACAAGTAACTAGTGCAGCTTAGGGCAGTATGACCTCTAATCAGAATGACGATTAATTTAACGTCCTCGATTGCGGTTAAGGAACGATTTATTTTAATTTTTACAAAAGGTGCCATCGTGCTTTTCAGACCAAGGGAGTAAATGCCTCCAAATTTGCAAACCACATAAAAGACCATCATCCAGATCGGTCATTCTATCATCATCCAAACTGTTATCATCCTCATGTTATTCCAAAATAACATGATTTAGTTTGAAATTGCTAGAAAAGCCATGTATATTTTTTTTTTTTTTTTTCTTTCCATAGGCTAAAATGTTTGCAGTAGGTAAACAAGTATAAATGCTCAAGCTAATGTAATGCAACTAGCATCATACCTTGTGGGGAGATTGGTAGACTACTTGAAGCCATACTAATGTTAACATTTGAATAAACAGTCTACCATCATCAATATCTGCTTATGTCAGGTCTACTGCTACCAAGTGCTACATTTCTGCTATCATGGATTTACTTATTTGGATTCTAATTCCATTTTTGGATCAGGCCTGCCACTTTGGACCAGGGATGATCTCTAATCAGTAGTACTGATACATGGTTGAAGGGCACAGTGTAATGTTCCTGTGTTTGTTCATTATAGAGAATGATGCATCCAACTGAACAGCAGCCACTGTTTTCTGTTTACGCGTTTTAGTTTTTATTATTCTTATAATAAAAACTAAAACCTTTATTTTTTTTTTCTGGCAATTCATTCGACTTGTTTGCTCCTCTTAAACTTCATGATTAATGCTTTCAGCATAAACCATGAAACCATCTCAACAAGCTGCTGCAAATGGACCGTGTTCCCTTTTTCTCACTCCTGAAATGAGCGCACATGAATAATATGCGCACAGGACTCGTAAACATTGTTCTCTCCATTAAACAATGTGAAGCTAATCCAGAGTCCCAATCTTTTCAGCCTGGGGCTCATTAAATATTATTTGATGGTTGAAGAGGCTGAAGACCGGTAAGCTCGTGTTCGAGGGTGGGAGTGGGATCAAAAGGTTAGACTGCAGCTATTTTCTTCGCCCTATGTCTTCCGAGTATTACTTAAGAATGTCTTTTTGTATTGTCTTGAAGAGAGACGCACAAAGATGGCCCTATTAAGAAACCATATCTTCTGTTTCCTCATAGTTTGAAAGCTTTTGGAGGCATTCCTCTTAAAAGTCTTTCCTTTCCTTCCAAACACACCCACTTAATCACTCACATGTCTCATACTAACAGAAGTCCAGACAGATGGCATGTACTAAAGTCCAGGTCTGCTGCTGTGACCCGGACGCTGCCAGAATCTATTTCCCCGCATCCGTTCTTTGCCAGAATGCCTGTAAAATATATTATTTGTTGTATGGTTATGAGACGTGCGAGCGATCATGCGCCGGCACTGAGTGTCGGGCGTCATTGTTGTCTTTTTAAATAAAAGCAGTCCATACCTGGATTTTGTCTCAGTGCATCTTTGTGACGTAAAGAGTGCAAGATGTACATGAACTTTGGTGATGTATGTGGGTATTTATATCTTCATGTGGTTAGTAAGCAGTGAAAGTAGAGCGTTTACCTGCGGCCATATGGCAGCAGAAGCTTTTGGGAGCTTAAATCAACAGCATGTGTTTTTTGGGGTTGGAAGCATGCATATGGTCAGCAGAGAGGCAGCAGGATTAAAAGCAGAAGCAGTAGTTGGTTATGTTCAAGAGAGAGATGAAGGGAAAGAAACTTGATGAATCCCACCGCCACCCCACCACCCACCCCCGAAGGCATTTTGTAAGTGGGAACACTTGATGGAGTGTACATTGTTCCTTTTTGAAAAGTTGGAGGAATGCAGGACCTGTCTACTTCCCCGCACTCCTCCCTCTTTGATGTTTCACTCTCCCCTCCTCTGTGCCATGTCAGCCACCACCCCCCCTCCTACACATAAACACAGATTAATCTCTTAAAGTACGCATGCACACACTCCCTTTTCCATTAAATGCACTCCTATTTTTCCCTTAACTTGCATCTTCCCTTCTGACTCGGCCCGACACCCACATACGTAAAGTTTCTGGTGGTTTGTGAGGTCAGAGGGGGCGTGATGGGGGTGGGCGATACCTGCAGCGAATCTCAAACCTGTGACTCTCTCCACACCCCACCACGCAGACGAGCCAAGCCAGAGTGGAGCAGACAAAGCAGCTCCATTTAACTTGTCCCAGATGTGCAGCCCGGCCTCTGTGTGCTGCAGAAACTGTTAGCTGAATGAGTGAAGCCGGTGTGAACGGGGTGCGTGCAGAGTGTGCTACGCAGCGTATGTGTGCACCCAAAATCTGTATTTGGCACAAGCTAAAACTGCTGTTTCCCTGAAGCTAACAGTTTATATTTCTAAACTGACTGTCGCTTGTTTTTAAGTTGTCCCATAATTTTTTTTTATTTTATTTTTTTTAACATCTACCTGAAGCATGCAGAGAATATGAATGCAGACTAAACAAGGGATTGTAGGTCTTTGAAGTGTTAAGCAATCTCCATGACAGTTGAGGCTCTAAGCTGTGGTTTGCTACCATCTTTGTGGAATTAGTAGGTTGAAGGAGTTTACATTGAAGTGTATTTATGTTTGGATATATCCGTATCCTCTCTGTCACTTGTGGATGAACTTGTTTGAGTGAAAGTAGGACTACAAAAATGAAGAAATGCTTCACTGTCAAATTGCCTGTATGTAAAAATCTCACTGTGCTTTTTACGCACAATGTTAAACAGTTTAGCTAATAATTAAGTGACTAGTTGCAACTGCAGTTAGCTTTGATGTGTTAAATTCCACCCAACCTGTAATCCATTTTCTTCTGCTGATCCATTTTGGGGTCACAGTGGGCTGGAGCTTGTCCCAGATGTCATAGGGCAAGAGGCACCTTGGACACGTCACTTGTCTGTCACGGGGACAACATAAAGACACCCATTCATGCTCTAGCTTCTTTTTCACCCCTTTTATCTGTTGCAACAATGCCATTTATCTTCTATCTCCACACTCTTATTTTGAAAGTTTCCCTAGGTAACAACCAGCTACCTTTATGGCCTTCCTGTCTCATGTTTCTTTACCCGTTGCCGTGACCGACTTCGATGCCACTGTCTTGGATTGCATTTGGTGACTGTAGTCTTCATTCTGCTGTGGACATCTGAAGGTTCATGTGGGAGAATGTAGTACCACTGCTGCTAACTGCCATCTGAGACGGTGGAGCTGGTCGAACCACAAGGCTCAAGGCTCAGTGAAAACTCTGATTTAGCTGCTTATTGCTCTAATATCCAAATGTTACAGTGTGAGTCCGCTTATAGATCCCCCTCCCCTTTACCGCTGTGAATATAATCACATTCTGTGGGAAACACTGAATATCATGGAAATACGGTAAACCGTACTATGGTCTGTGCATGCACAAAATCACAGAAACTTCCAGTTAGCTCCTACCCTAACCCTCAGTGCAGCTGTCTGTTATAACCACGCACGTTTATCGAGCTTCTCCAAATTTCCACTCGGGCTCTGCCTCATCCACCCCTGCAAGAATGTGAAATATGTTTGCATGTTTAAAAATGTTCTTTATTCTGTCTGGATTCCTTTTCCATGTTAGTGTTAGTTGGAAAAATCTTGGCAGTAGTCAGCTCCTAAACACAAAGAGGGACTTCTCAGCCATCTCCAAAAGGGAGGCCTGGACACGTCCAAGAAGACTGATTGTTTTGGTTCCTCCATTTGATACTGAGACAAAGATGAAAAACTAACCTCTCATTTAAAAGATACTGCACGTTGCTTTTTGAGTTTTTCTTGCCTTTTTTTTTAATTATTTTTTTTTAACATGGGAAAAAGACGTAGAAATTTGCTGCTCAGCTCATTCTGCTGTATTTGGAAGCGTTGTGTGAAACCACAACGGATAGTCATGAAAACCAGCTATTTGCGATCCCACGCACAAGGAGAAAGCAACACAGAGTGCTCTGCATTTTATTAAATCTCGTCTTTTCTAATGCAAACGGGACAAAAAAATGCAAATGTGGGTAAATGTTTTCAGTAGGACACACAGGCTTCACTGTCCTGCATTGTACTGAGCTGTCTGGTTTTGTCCTGCGAGGCTCTGCTCTGTCATGTGAGGTTTCATCCTTTCCTGCATCACGCCATGTTCCTGGTGGTTTTGAAAATGAGGAGCTCCCAGCTGTATGTCTGTGTGTGTCTGTCTGTGGGGCTCAGGAATGGAGCCCACTGCCACAGCATCCAGTGACCTAATGCAAAAGGCAGCAGGGTCGAGCCCTATTCACTATTCTCTCTACATGCCTCGTCTCTCCCTCTCTCCAGTGATTAGTCTCTGCTGTCACTAAGCACTTTGTCACGCTTGGACGAAGACCCTGGTGGGGCCTGGAGGGGTTGTTGGGGCACAGGAATGTCACATGCATAGCTGTACTGTAGCCAGACAGACCAGCAGACTGATGCTTATAGGCTGCTGCAGTGAGCTGATAAAATGCTATGTCCTGTGAAAAATCTCCATATCCAACACTTCTGTTTTATGAGCTGGGAAGTGGGAATTTTTTAGCATTATGAGATTAAAAAAAAGTTTTACGTTTTGGTTAATATGCTTATTGGCGTCCTTGCAGAAACTCTGATGAAAAGATTTGAGTCATGCTTATGTCTGTGTAGTAAATAAGAGGCAGCGGCGTGAGAGAGAGCCAAATGCTGCCGACCAGAAATGGTGTGATCTTCTCCTGTAACTCCTCACAAGAAAGCATAGCTGTGAAAATATAAAAGTGGTCCGTTTATACCTGCAATAACTGCAGAAACACAAAGTTCAACTATTAATTACCCTTTAGGTTGACATTTTTTTTTATTTATTTTTTTGTTTATTTTTTTTACCAATAGCAGTAGTCTGGGAGGTGTTGGATATGACAGCAAAGAGAAAATCAGTGCTTTACTTAAGTACCAAAACTCCAAATTAGTGCTTTTTGTTTAGATTGGCTCTTGGTTGTTTTTGAAGTTCCTCAGCTTGGCTGTTTGTGTCTTGGTTGTATTTGGGCTCACACCACTGTGGAGACCACTGCTAAAGCTGTTCACCAGCTGTGTGTGCAGATCCCTCGACCCACTCCCACATTATGACGATGCTTTTTACAGTGATAAAACCATAAAGCTTAATATCACTGATTGCATTTAATTCTTCCAAAAAACAGCTTTTAAATGGTGAGGAAATGAAGTTCAGTCAAGACTTGTAGATGGTATAAAACATGGATGTAGCCACCATGATGTCACCCATTGTTTTGAACTCTTAGGGTTTTGCTCTCCACAGTATAGGAAGTTTGGTTAACAAGCTGCATTCAGCTGTCTAGTACTACTACATAGTACAGCCGTATAAATAAATAAAAAAGCTGTAATTGTGCTTCATTTTTGTTGAGTGCAAACTTCTGGGTTGGTCTGTACCACACAGTGAGCCATGTTATTAGTCAGCACGCACATGAAGACATCCAGTCCAGTGACTGAAGAACTGGATGACGCCTAACAGACTTTGGAGTGGCTGCTTTGACAGACACACGTCCCAAACAGTGTTCAGATGGAATTATGAAGTGGGCAAACTATCCATAAAAGCAAAAACTGTTTATCTACAAGGCTGTAAATGTGCTTTTTAACACTGTATTGTTAGTAAGTTTAACACAAGGGTCCATGATTGACTCCCTTTTGCAGTCAGCCTCAAGTGGCACCCAGAGGAACTGCAATTTTTGCTTCATCTTTCAGCTCAAGAGTTTGCCGCTTATCTTTTCATCCACTATAGTTAGTAATTAGCAGTAGTAATTTTATTTCCACCTGGAGCATCGCAACCTCCCTGAAAGAGCAGAACAAAGAAAAACAGATAATATTTATTAGTTCAGATACAGTATAAGGAGGACTGGGGCAGCAGTGGGTTGTAAAGCGGCTTGCAGGTGACCAGTAACTGTAGCCATACTAAGATAGCTTAAGTAGCATGCACGTGAGATTAGCCAGTCAAATGCCTGGTATCAGCTGGCATTGACATTAGCTTATCTGCTATGTTTGATTAGTGTCTTACGCCGTATTTGCAGCAGTGTTTAACTCCTATGTGTACACTCACGTGATGGTACAAGACGCACTAATGACTGACTTTATCAGTTCAGGCTCTGGTTCCAGCAGGTACTTTGTTTTTCTCTGTGGTTGCACTCTTTTCCTGCACAGGTGCAAGCGAAACTTAACTTACTGCTCACACATCTTGAAGGTGACCCCTAACACTTTGTGACAGTGCACTGGACTGATGATGTCACAGAGTGGCTTATACAAGCAAACAAACCCAGGTTCAATTCCCTGCGATTTTATTTTCCTCCGTTAAATCGTGTGTGTGTGTGTGTGTGTGTGTTAGCCATGTTGTATCAAACATGAAAATACCAAAGCTGAGAGAGAGAGAGGGCTTAAAGCACAGCCTCAAAATGGAAGTGCACTCTTGCTGTGGTTCATTTCCATCGACTTTGCCCCTCTGAAGTTGTTTTGAGTCGGTGGGAATGTCAGAAGACCTGCCAGGAACAAGTGTGCAGTGTGGTCCTAATGGCTGGGTCGTAAAACTCTTTAGATTCCTGCTTTTTATGGGAAATGCTGGAAAAGCAGTAGGACTTGAAAACGCCTTCTTTTCACAGCTTTGGTTAACTAGAGTCGGGCTTGAGTGGAACAGAGGCTATTTTTCCAGTTTTTTCCCCTTTGGCTTTGTAAGCTGTGAACAGTATGGGGCATTTAATAGCAGCTGAGAACCAGGCAGAAACTCATTTGCTAACCAGCCTTTCAAGGATTCATTAAAAACTTGGGTAAAACAAACAAACAGAAAAATATGTCAGAAAAGGCGCTCATTAGCCAAAAAAATGATAGTCAGGTTTAAAATAGGCACTTGCTGTGTTTCTTGTCTTGACGTAATGCAGGAGTTCAACCTGATCGGAGATATCGCCGACTACATTAACCACCACATTCTTGGAGTGGCAGGCACACACATCAACAGAGAGCAGAATGTAGCCTCCTTTTCACCTCTGACCTCGAAGCAGTCGGCGCCACATAAGGTGGTGTTCTGGCATCGTGGTGCATTTGGAGCCAGTATTGCTAAATAAAACTCCTTCACATGTTGATTTAAGCATTGCAACACTGAATTCCTCTCAAAGGAATCAGAGCTCCCGTATTACCTTTGCTGATACTTCACACCTCAGCTGTGAAACGTTATTCAAGGGAACATTTTTGTTTGTTTGTTTTTTTTGTTTTCATTTGTTTTTTTTCCATCTCTGTCATCATTCAACCTCACTCCTCTGGTTTGGCTTGGCTTGAGCTCCCTAGTATTTCAGGGCAAAGTAACAGTACAAACAGCTGTTATATGCATGCACACTCGATAGTAAGTGTTCCTAAATTTGACTCCTTTTCTATTCCATACTGTGATCAACATTTAGTCTTCTCACAGGCTTTTAATTATTAAGTCGAACCTGCAAACACTCAGCATTGACCCGGCATTCTTTGATCAGCGGGTTCACATCAGCTTACCCATCATGCTTCATCGTGCTGCAGGGATTAAGTTTGTCAGGAGTTGTTATGTTAACCATCGTGTTATCAGCTGGAACATTCTCACTTTGGGTTTGTGAGTGTCTCCCACACTTGGCAGGGCTATGACACTGATGGTTCATCCTTACTGGGTTCTTTTCCAAGTCATTGACCTTTTTAATAAGATTTAGTTTAGAAACATTTTATTTTTCATGCAAACCTTCAATTAAGAGAGAGTTTTCCTGCTTTATTAAATCCTAAAGAAACACATGTGAGTTTACCAAAAAGGCACACAGTGTCTGTCCTTATGTAGAGGGGTTTTCAACAGGCTGCAGACACTAGGTGTTGAGCTTTTGCCGTGGAAAGGTGCTTTTTAATTTGATTAATCTATTACCCCAGCCCTGCAGACAGACATGAACTGACTAAGTTTTGTGGCCGCTGTTTTGTGTTCTTCTTCTACTCAACATCTCAATTTGATTGGCTACATATCACCCAACTAGCTAGATGTGATCCATCATCAGTTTATCTACTGATTATTTTCTTGAGAAGCAGGTTTTTATAAGGACTTTTTTTTTTTTTTTTTTCCCCTAAATATAAAATGACTTCAGGCTTTCCCATGAAGTGTGTTGCAACTCGCAGCGTTGCCTGTGGCTGTTTGTCATTGTTATTTAATACCTTTCGTTGTGGCTCTCTTGGTTCTCATTCTTTCAGCAAACTATGTGGTGTTACTTAGTGTTTGGTACTTGCCTGCTGAGGTGTATGGAGTTTGAGGCTTTCTTTTTAGAGAGGTAAACAGTCGTCTGCATACATTTTGATTGTGTCACAAGTTGTTTTTGTTGTCGTCATCGTTGTTGTCTTGGTTTTGTTTTTGATTTCCCTCCATCTTATTTATAATAGTATTGGAAATAAAGAAGATAATTTGGGGCAGATTTTATACAGTGACCCTTTTTTAAAATCAGGGTTCGTACGGGTGCTTGAAATCCTGGAAAGTGCTTGAATTTCAGATGTGGTGCTTAAAAGTGCTTGAAAATGTAACTGTATTTCATTCACAATAAATAGCTATCTGATTGAATTGTTTTCTTATCAGATAGAGAAATAAAATGAGTTGCAAAAAGCAAAAGCAAAATTTCCCCGCCTGGGCTGCCTTGCGTCTGTTTCAATATGTGACCCCGCCCCTCCCTCGGACAGTCGGGGATGAGTGCGCTAACATACCTGTAGGTTGCTGTTTTAATGCTTTTAATGTTTTTAATGATGGAAAACAACAATGGCGGAGTTTGCGCTCTCCGGTCGCATGATCGGTGAGTCCTAGTAAATAATTTTCCAGTACGCGTACGTTACACATGCTTTTTTTTTTTTTTTTTTTTTTTTTAAATTATGATTATTATTTTGCTAGCTATCAAACTCGCTGGAGAAATGATTGAAATGCACTGAGAGTGATGCAGTATGGCAGCGCTATTACGGAATATGCTGTGAACTTAGCTAATATTACTTAGCAGTAATATGAGTTAATTTACACAAGTGAAAGCTTTAAACATTAGCCCGATACATAACTAGCTGAATAAAACAGTGGCGTTTACTCCGGGAATAAACGATAAAAACGGCGTTTTTTTATGGAGAGCGCTAGCAAACACGCTTTGCTTGTGAGTGAAAAAAGAAAAAAAACTCTCCTTGCCTATTGGTGGAAAAATGTACCATGTCGACCAATCAAAAAATGATACGGCAACATGTGGTATTTGGTTGTTTGGGAAGAGAGGGAAGAGAGAGCGATAAAGAGAGAGAGAGTTTTGTTACGTGAGAGATTTGTGACATTTATCGTGTTTGGAGTCTCAAGTTAGTGTGTTGTCTTGTGTAGTTAGTGTGTAGTGTAGTCGTTTTGTTTTGTGTGTCAGTTCTACTAGTGAACGTTACAGTTGCTGCAAAAAAGCCACCAAAGGCAGATTGCAGTTTAAACTCTGAGTGACTCACCTGCTGTCAGACCTGCAGGTTTATCCCTGTGCTGTTCTCATCTGTGTTATAGTGGACACAAACTATTTTTTGGAGTTGCATAAATAATTTGTGTGCCTTCTTATTTGATGCAGCACAGCTGATTGTTCTGTAAATAGTTTTGAATGGTTATATAAAAAACGTCTGAGCCTTGGCTGCATTTTTAGGTAAATAGTACTATATAACTTTGTTGTTTGCAAAACTTGTTCATATTTTTTAAAAATGTCCAATTTCTATTTGCATTTCAAGTTATGAAAATGATTCCTTAAACATGCTTGTGGTTTTTACAGTCAAAAATATCACTTTCTACTTGTATTTTAAATTTTGTCTGAATTTAGATAAATTGTGCTGACACATTATGTCAAAATGAGATAATAACAGTTTGGCAAGATAAACAGTTTTTAATGGTGAAATATAGAGGCCAAATCAAAAGTAGTCAAAAAAGGCCAATTATACCCTGGACACCAGAGGGTTAACGGCTAAAAGCAAAGTTGTCACCAAGTACTGTTTATATTTGTGTGTATTGCTGCAGCTTTTTTGCGTATTAATTTGGTGCCTTTGGGTGAAATAATGGTAATATGAGTGATCCATATGGTCACAAAGAATAGCCACTTGTTTCTGTGCTACCAAGGTTCCCCGGCTTTCATTCAAAATGTGTTTATTGCCACCTACACATTAAACTACTTAAACAGTCAGTGCTGTTCTCCATGCCTGTCTGACTTGATGTTATTAGCACAAACACTTTAAAGGTGATCATTTAGGACTTCAGGAATAATACAGACAGCAATGTAGTTAGCAATAAAACAGTTTTATTGGGAAATAACTTAAAAAACAAACAAACATCTGTCTCTTTTTTTTTTTTTTTTTTTTTTTTTTTTTTTTTTTTTTGTCACACAGGAAAGAAGCATCAATATCTAGACTTATTTCTTTATTTTTCGTTTTCTTTTTCAACAGGAGAAGAATATCTCTAACAAGTTGATTTGTTCACATTTGCACATCTTAATTTTTAAGTGAAATGTGCATTTTGAGTTTATACACTAAGTATATAAGGTGACCGTTCCTTTTGCAGTATTTTTGTGTGGTGCGTTTTTCTATGTCCTAACAAAAGGGGAGCTAAGGTGTCTTTTCACATGGTCTTACTGAGGTGATGCAAATTGAAACATACATTCTTTTTTTTTTTTTTTTTTTTTTTTTTTTTTTTTGGCGGGGCGGTGTGGCGGGGGGGTACTGGAAAAGCTTAAAAACGGATCTTGAAAGTGCTTAAAAAGTGCTTGAATTTGACCCTGAAAAAAGCGTACGAACCCTGTAAAATGCAAACACAATCCCAAAGAGCTTAACTAGTCTTTCCTCTTCAGCTCTTTCCCTTTGGATATATCAGCACACCACTGTTGTCTGTTGTAAATATGCAAGTCCCTTAAAGCAAATTACAGAAATATATGCTTCTTTGGGGTTTTGCAGAACAGCTGTGAGCCATTACATACAAACTACAGTCTTTTCAGTCAGGGGAAAAAAAAAAATCTGTTGCCCCATATACCGCCATGATGTGGCGTGGCATTGCTTCAGTCTGAGGTGAGGGTGTGGAAGGAGGGTGTTGCACCGAAAACCTGTAATGACATTCTAGCTGCAATCCCACCCAACATGGTTCCCATCAGACAGACTTTCACTTGTGGTAGAAATTCCCGCGCTGCAGCGAATGCCTCATCTGGATTCAATCAAATCAGCTTCTGCCGCAACATGCACAATAAATTTTAGAATACCAAGCACCAAGTTTGATTATATTCAGACTGTCTCTGCTAAAAAAATGCATTTTTACAAAGCAATTTATTCTTCCTTATCGGGCACTTATGGCACAGCAGCTTGGCTTGAGTTTGTGACGACTTGACAACATTATTTCATGCTGAGCCAGGAGATGTCAGTCTTATAGTTTGCACATTTATCATTTCTATTTTTGCCTTGTTTTTCATTTTGTTTCCCTATGATTTTTATGGTCGACAGCACTGCCGATTTCATGGGAGCTGCTTCCGTTCACCTAACGGCATTAAGACCCTGAGCACACGCTGCGTTTCACAGCAATTATATTCTTTTTCTCTACTTTTCATGTCCATCATACAGACATTATCAGAAAGAGATATGACACTCAAAGTATTCTGAATAGAAATTGTAGACTTCATATTAAAAAGATGGACGCAGCTTTCAGTCTGACAAGTGCAGCCAAGGCAAAAGTGTCTTAAACTATCTTAATCTGTGAGTATTACAGAGTGTTACTGAATAAAACATGATCATTTTGCTCATTTTTGGAATATAAAAAGAGGAAAAAGCAGAGTATGATTGAGGGCAAGCCTAACTTGTGAGTGCAGCATCCTTCAATTTCTCAGTTAGTTTCAACTAAGATGGCATTGTGAGAACTCTGCTCAAGCCTTCACTAACAAATTGTTAACCTGACGATGTTCGATCCATCTTTTTTTTTTTTTTTTTTTTTTTTTAAAAGTTTATTCTTTTAATTAAAAAAAAAAAAATCTCTAAACACCAAAAATTGCAGTTGTCCCACCCTCTGACCCCACAGAGCCAATCAAAACTGATGCATGCACACAGTCGAGGTTCGCGACTTAGCTGCCACCACAGAGCTGGCAGGTATTTTGTTGTTAAGGTTGGGCTGTAGGTAAGTGTATTCAAAACATGACTTAACCCGCCTGGAAAACTTCCCAGATTCGTTGCCAAGATGCATGCCGAGAGGATGGATTTTCGCAAAAATAGAACAATATTGCTTAGTCATCAGTCTGCACACAGAAGAGGAGGTTGTAGAAGAATATACGATGATGATGAGTCGGCACTACATATAGAGGTGTATGGCAGAGGTCCTGAGGCTGGAGCTGGCTCAGAATCTAAATTTATTTCAGTGTTTGAATAAAGGTCCAACAAATACTGTGTGCCGAACCATCAGTGCACAGTCAAACACACGATTTCATTTTTTTAAAAAAGTGTCCCTAACAGTCGGGCAAACATGAGTCATAGTAATGGAAGTGCTGGAGCTGATTCTCCTGTCTGGGGACCTTCGCTTCCTGTCACATCAAGGTTTACTGTGTCCAGATTTCCTGCCTGCCTGAGAAGGGAAGATTAGAGAGCTATCAAGTGGGTTTGTTTTTTTTGTTTTTTTCTCTCCTCTTATTTGCATCTCTTTGTCAGAAACACAACTCAGTGAACATGTTTAATCATGTGTGAGTCAATGTGGAACTGTTAATACACACTCAATCCCTTTTTAAAAAAAAATAAAAAAAAAAAATGGGTTGTTGTTGTTGTTGTTGTTGTTGTTGTTGTTGTTGTTGTTGTTGTTGTTGTTGTTGTTGTTGTTGTTGTTGTTGTTGTTGTTGTTGTTGTTGTTGTTGTTGTTGTTGTTGTTGTTGTTGTTGTTGTTGTTGTTGTTGTTGTTGTTGTTGTTTTTTGTTTAATGCTCAGCAATGATTAGATTTTTAAAATGTCAGTCACTCACTGACAGGGTGATCCAGGCCACTGATTTCCAACCAGGGAAAAAGAGGTGCTTTTTCTATAGAACAATTTAATTAAAAAGCTGAGTGAACCTGAACAAATTTGGCCTGAAAAGTTAATTAAAAGTAATTAATAAATGCAGACAGAACAAAAGGGTAAGGGGTGACTGGTTAAAATTGCTGTTTAAAATGATGTTCAGAGCAGATTTTAAATTACAAATGAAAATTGATCAAAGTTCAATAATGACTGAAATGGCTAAAAGTAATTTCTAGAGACTTTGTGTAGTTAAAACTGTAACTGCTCAAAGCTTTAACATATCTGATACAATCTCTGACAGTTTGACATGATGACAAATGATTAACATTATAAACAATTAGGAGTTAAATAAAAGTCGATTGGAATTGCTTCAGAGTTGGGGGGGGGGGGGTGACGATGTTCCTGTGGGGGGTTGTCAGATTATAAAAAGGCTAGGGAGCACTAATCAAGTCCACCATGAAAGCCTCCATTGTTTCATCGATGGCTCTGAATTTGTGGTTGGAAACATCGAGCATTAACTGAGATTAGCAAACCAATCTTCCCTCAGCTCATTCTTTCCACATCGTGTTGTCTCATTGTCCTTTGAGGTCACTTGTGAACTGAGGTCGTGGAAGACTGTTCACTTTTTAATTAGCTATAAAGAGCACAATGAGTTTTGTTTTTTGTTTTGTTTTTTTTAACATTTGATACTGAGTTGTATGGGTTAGGGTACATGTACCTCATGTGACTTTGTCTCTGCGTGCAGAAATGCAACCCTGTTATTCATGTAGCTGGAGCCTGGTAGCAGAGGGGTGGGTCACAGCTTTCTTCACTGGAATGCTCTGCAAACTCAGCAGTTTATACACACACACACACACACACACACACACACACACACACACACACACACACACACACACACACACACACACACACACACACACACACACACACACACACACACACACACACACACACAGCATCTGAATCTAGTTGACCTGTTCAAGTTTTGCACTTTTGCATAGAAACCTTGTGAGTAAACCTCTGAACACTCCAGTGTTGTTTATAACTTTCCTCTAATAATTAAAATATTGTGTCAAATCTGGAATAAAAGTTGTGTAAATGATCAGCAGGTGTTTCCCAGGACAGTTCGGGTCAGCTACATCTGTGCATCATTTGCACAAAGGTTGCTGAGTTTGTAACAGAGGTTTTGATAGTCTTTTTATCTTTTTTTTTTTTAATGTTTTGTTCCAGATTTATATTTTTGTTCTTTGACTAGTTTTCCATGATTCATGCTTGCAAATAGTTATTTTTCTATGGGGTCTTGGAGCGGCTCTGCCTCTCCTATTAAGCCAAGTTTCTTCTGATTGGCTGCCCCTCATTGACTGAAAGTTCTAGCAGCAGGTGGGTGGGGCTTCTGCACTCACAGGGATTTCTTCTTCCACATGCTAATCTCATTTGAACCTTTTTATTTTTAATGTGAAAAAAAAACACCATTTTGACAGAAAATTCACCCTCCCCTCAACCTCATATTGTTGAAGGTTTAACACTGTGGGCAATGCACATGGAAGAAAAATATTTTAAACTGCTTTGAACTGGTTTTCTTGTCACTAAATCTTTTTCTTTCTCTGTCTCGTCTCTTTCTTTGCAGAAGAGATAGACTATACCAACTTTGCCTCCAACACCATAACACGTAAGAAGAAGCCTGTGGTCGCGCTGCGCAACGACGTCAACCGCAAGCGTCCTCACATCCGCATCGGCATGCCACAGGACTTCCGACCCGTTTCCTCAATCATTGATGTGGACATCCTACCTGAATCTCACCGCCGTGTCCGCCTGTATCGCCACGGTTCAGACAAACCTTTGGGCTTTTACATTCGAGATGGGGTCAGCGTGCGCGTGACTTCTCACGGACTGGAGAAAGTACCTGGCATCTTCATATCTCGGCTGGTGCCTGGAGGTTTGGCGGAGAGCACCGGGCTGCTGGCGGTTAATGACGAGGTGCTGGAGGTGAACGGCATTGAAGTGACTGGGAAATCATTGGATCAGGTAACGGATATGATGATCGCCAACAGCCACAACCTGATTGTTACCGTCAAACCAGTGAATCAGCGCAACAACGTGGTCCGCAGCAGCAGGATCTCCGGCAGCTCGGGCCAGTCGTCCGATAGCAACGGCTCAACCGGTCACATGTATGTAAACACAGGGGGGATGCCACCTTCTGGGGCACATGGTTATCAGGATGACCTGGAGAGTGACGAGGATAATGACGTCGTCATAGAGAAAAACATCAAGAGGCCATCTCAGAGGTCCAATGCTTCGCTGGCATCCAGTGCATCCCGCACACAACACCAGAATCCGACCACCACCTCAGGCTCGGCGGCTCCTCCGAGCCCTCCCACACGACCACTGTCGGTGGTCTCCACTGCTTCCTTCCACTCCCAGCAGAGTCTAAACGGAGGGTCCCACCACCACCACCAACACAGCAGCCTGAGCTACCAGTTCCACAAAGACCTTAACCTTCAGCACAACCCACACCAGCAGTCCCTTCACAGCCATCAACCCCACGCGCAGCTTCATCATACCAGCAACCCAGCCCTCCGCCACAGCAACGGCAGCCTGCACAAAATCCTCAGCTCACTGAAAACTGACCCACGAAACAGTCTCGCACTTCCCAGAGGAGGGGTGGAGGAGGACGGCACTGTCATTACCCTATAATACTTACAAACACAGACACACAAACATCCCGACTGCTCAGAGACTAAACTGGAACAGCTAAATAATGAGCATGTACGTGTTTTGTCAGATACTAACTGTAACTTCTGTCTGGTTTTACAAAACCTTTGATGTTAGGAAGTTGCAAACAGGAAAGAGTATTGTGTACATATTTCTTGTGGGTTTTTTTGTTTGTTTGTTTTTTTTAAAAGTCCTCTTTATCATACATGAGAAAATTTGTATGTTTTGTAATAAGCATCAGAACAAATAACTGTTTTTAGGCGAGTCCACTATCGTAGTTCTGAATGTACCTACAGCCTCATGTCTTTACTTAGTGACCACTTTTTATTAAGACCCTTTTCATTCTTCTTACTGGGACCAACTGGGGTTTGTTTATGTGGATGTTTTAAAGAGTAAATCTATATTTCTTATATTCTGATGAATGCTGTGTAGAGTATTTTTGTTTTTTTTAATAGGTCTTTTATGCTTTATGATCAAATCCTTGTATCTGTTTCAATAAATTATTCTGTCTCACAATTATGCAAACTATAAATGTGATGTTTGCTTCACTACTTGTTCACTTAATGGCTTCTAAATTGAGACAATCATTTCTGCATTTATACAATTATCTTTTTAGCTTGTTAGAGCTTTCAGACTACAACTGGTCACTTTATTAGGCACACCTTATTGCTGTTTTAACTCCTTATTCATGGCACAGATTCACAGAGGTGCTCATTCCTCCAATATTTTGGTCAATATTGACCCGATAGCATCAGATCGTAGCTGCAGATTTCTCGGCTGATGTCATTATCCCATTCCACCACATTCCTAAGAATTGAGAGCTGATGACAATAGAGACCATTTCAGTACAGTGAAGTCACTGTCATGGTCAAGAAACCAGTTTGAGGGTTGATTTGAATTCTGACATGTTGTGTTATCCTGCAGGAAGCAGCCATGGGTACAGTGTGGTCATAAAGGGATGGAGATGGTTGGCAACAACACTCAGGCTGTGTGTCGCTCTGCACTAAAGACCCCAGAGCATGCCAGGAAAATATACCCCATACAGCTATATCACCAGCTTGATGTTTTGTGTTTTCAGAGATGCTCATCTACACACCATGGTTCTAACAAGTTATTTGTTACTACAACTTAGAGCAGTATGACCATTCTCCTCTGACCTCCTCTGACATTTTCACCCAGAGAACTACCACTCACTGGATTGTTTTATTCATTTTTGGGGGATGTTTTCTCTGTAAACTCTAGAGATGGCTGTCTGGGGAAAATCCCAACATATCAGCAGTTTCTGAAATACTTAGACCAGCCCCTCTAAGTATTTCAGTTATGCCACTTAAAAGTTACTTTAAATCAACTTTCTTCTACATTCTGATGCTCTGCATTAACTTAGCTGGTTTACTGACCACATCTACATGCAAAAATGGATATGAGTTATCTATATAAATTGTATATAACATATTTGTGTTAATGAGCAATAGTACAGGTGTACCTAATGAAGTGGCCAGTGAGTGTATTTACTTTAAACAGTATTTTTGTACTAAACAGACACAAGATGCTGTTTAGCACAGATGACTGCATGAATTTTACTAAAGAAAGTGGAAAAATAAGTTTTGGTTTCAAACTAAAGGCCAGAAGCTTTTCATTCAACTCAAAGCTGATGGTGAAACAAAGAGGCTGACATTCCAGTTCAGAGTAACTAGGAACTCATAACCACACAGTGTGACGTAAGTGGTGTGAATTTCTGGAACACCATTTCTGAAGCTTAAGTAAAAGTAATCCTGACTCGTGTAAAACCACAAAGACTACTATTTAAAGGTGATGAGTCTGTAGTGATGTCATCTGTACCTCATTCAAGTCATTTAAAGCTACGGTGAAAGCCACCAGTCCTAGGCTTTTAGAAAGCAGTAGTCAGGCTGAAGAAGAAGATAAGAAATTAAGGTCTTGTTTCACAAAATAATTCACTTTAGACATCACAAAGTCAAGACGTAGACTATCTGAAGGTTGAATTCCTTGAGTCAGGCAGAGCTTTATCATCATTTTGCTTTTGGCTACAGCCTGTGCTTCCAACCTAGATATGCAACTGGAATGCATGTCAGAGGCCCTCCAGCAGCAGCGGCAGCAAACATCTTTCACTTCTCTGCTAATGAATGTTTTTCCTCCTGTGTTTGTTGAGGGTGCCACACTGCTCATACAGCTAATAGATCCTTCACACCCAACTAGTCAGCACTGTCAGTCAGCAGACTGTGGATTTAGCTGGAGCCCTGAAATCCTAACTGTCACACAATCAGTCTTCACTATCTGTGTCCTTTTATCAGAATCAGCCGAGGAAGGGCACTTACAGTTAGAAACAGTTATGTTATGTTCCCCACATGTGATACAGATGTTCAGCTGATAGGATATAGGATTCAAGCGCACACTGATTAAAGCCGACAAACTCAAAATAAACAGACGTGGCCGCCTTAATGCTTTCTTGGACATGAACACGTCCAACTGAAGATCTGAGGTTCAGAGGGAATTATTGGAAACGTCTGCACCAGCCTGACGGATTTGACAGGTAATCCTTTTCATTGGATACTTTGTATGCTAAAACGTGTTAAACCCCTTTGATCATAGGCAGGTTTTTTTCTGCATACAAAACATGTTGACCTGTGTCAGACATTTGAACTCCCCCAATTCCCTCACAATGTCGTATTTCACTCTGCCACATGCTGGTCGACACTGGAATAACACGTAGTGAAATGTTAAAAGTTACTGTTGCATTTTATCAGACCAGACAATCTTTTTTTTTTTTCTATTGCAAGAGTCCTTGGTGCTTTAAAAAAAAAAAAAAAACTACAGCACTTTCCATGACATGAATTTTTAATCTTTTCCCAAAAGTAAACTACACTTGCCTCTTTTCAATGCTCTCGGTGTCAAATCATACACGTTCATCCATGTAGAAATTAATTTTAGAAATTATTTGCTAACAGGGGTGTCACATCTTGTTGATTATGCTTATGCTTCTCACTGGCTACCCAACTGTCACCTATGCCCCTCCCAAAAACGGTGGCACATACAGAAGGTCTGTGGTCCGATCCCCAGCTCCTGCATCCGTATGTTAAAGTGTCCTTGGGAAAGATAAATACATACATACCATATGAGTTTGCATGTGTATGAAAGAGTTAAAGATGTGTCTGTGGAGGTGCAGCTTCCAGTGTATGTTTATGTAGAGGGAGAAGACTTGGATGGAAAGACAAAATTATAAGTTCTCACAGTGGATTAGTAGATAGTAGTGATCACTGCTGTGAAATTCAGCTTAAGGCCCAGTATTGTGTGATTAACCTTACTAACTTGATAGCAGAGCACCACAGTGGTGCATCAGCGCACAGGTTTAAACCCGTCCAAAGACCCCGTCAGGTTAATTGGGGATTCTAATTGGCTGTTGGTGTGATGATAAATGGTTATCTGTCTTTCTGCGTTAGCCTGTACCCAGCTTTTCACCCAATGTTAATGTTATGTCCAGTTTAAACAAATTATAATAATTGACAGAGGTAAATACAAAATGCAGTTTTTAGATGATGATTTAATTTATTAGGCTACCCAAACCAACTTTGCGACCTAAAGAAAATACTCCAAGAGTGGATCAGTGACTCCCCCAGGAGGTCACAAAATTACCCAGAACAACATCTGAAGAACTGCAGGTATAACTTGCCTCATTTAAGGTCAATGTTCATGATTTAACAATAATAAAGAGACTGGGGGAAAGTTGCATCAACAGGAGAGTTTCAAGAAGAAAACCACTGCTGAGAACAGAAAGGCAAATTTGCCAAAAAGCATTTTGATGATCCCCAAGACTTTTGAGAAAATATTCTGTGGACTGACAAGAAAAGGGTTGAACTTTTTGGAAGGCCCGTTACATCTGGTGTAAAAGTAGCATTTCAAAAAAAAGAACATCATACAGAGAATCAAAAGTATTGGTGGTAATGTGATGGTCTGGGTCTGCTTTGCTGCTTCAGGATCAGGGTAGATGGAAACATGGTAAATGGTAAATGGACTGGTTCTTCTACATATCGTCCACCCGAGTATGAATTTTGCGCTCTACCAGAAAAAGGTGAAAAAGCTTAATGCCCTGATACTCAAATCTGGCAGCAGGATAATGATCCAAAACACACAAGCAAGCCCCCTCTGAACGGCTTACAAAAAAACCCCCCAAAAACCCAAAATGAAGTCAAAGTCTGGACTTAAATCAGATTTTGATGCTATGGCATGACCTTAAACAGGACATTCATGCTTGAAAACCCTCCAGTGAGGCTGAAATAAACAAATTCTGCAAATAAGAGTGGGCCAAAATACTTTCACAGAGATGTGTAAGACTCACTGCCACTTAGCACTAAGGCTTGATTGCAGTTCTTGCTGCCTACAGATAGCACAACCAGTTATTAGGTTTAGGGGAGATTCCTTTTTCACACAGGGTCAGGTAGCTTTTTTTCCTTAATAAATGCAATCATAATTTTAAAACTGCCTTATTTTATTTACTTTGGATATCTTTGTCTAATATTAAAATTAATTTGATAATCTGAAATGTTTAAGCGTGACAAATATGCAAAAAAACCCAAAACGCCACCACCAACAACAACTAAGAAATCAGGAAAGGCAAATACTTTTTCATTGCAGTATAACAAATCTCATTGCAGTTATCTTTTTTTAGTTGAAGTTTTTAAGTTGTAAGTTTGACTTCTAGTTAAAAGCACTGAAATTTAAGAGTAAAACCTCTAAAATTGATCCAGTGGTTGCAATTCTGTTGTAAAACTGCTGTGTCCTAAGAAGAAAATGATGGGAAATAAACTGAAATTCTGACATTTTTAAAACTCAAGTGGCTAATGCAATTTTTTTTTTAATGCATGAATCCAAAGGGGCAGACATGCAAAAAAAATTGCGCTTGTATCCACCATTGAAAATGTATTCCATTATATTCTATTTATTTATATTGTTTTTTTGTTTTTTTAATTTACATTTTCCGTTTTCTGCTGCACTAAAAACACCTTAGTCCCTTACGAGCTTCCGTCCTCTGTGCGACACACGTGATCTAGTCATTTGACAAGGCAAAACACGGCAGTAGATTAGAAAGACGAGCGACATGGACCATCAACGGGTTGACAGGGTGGGCCTGCTGTCTCCCCTGGAGGAGTCCAGCGCTGAGATCAGCACAGACAGCGGAATCGTCTCTCAGAGTGCGAGCAGTTTGTCGATGGTGAGCGAAATCCTCAGCAGCGGGACGGTGTCGCAGAGCCCCAGTTTTGGAGCAGCGGCGGGGGCAGGAGTAGCAGCAGCAGCTAACGTTATTCCTCAAAGCCCGAGCCTCGATGAAGCTGCAGAGCCTGGGACAACCGACAAGCACGACCCAGAGCAGGACGACGAGGTGCTGCGGCACACTGCGCTCAGCTACTCCTCCTACATCAGGGCGACAGCAGGAGACGAGGTGCGTGCTGTTATATCAGCAGCTAGGCTATGTTTAGCTCTTTGTTTATGATTTGACTGTCAGTACCGCAGCAGCCCTACACAGTCTTCCTGTAAACGAAGTGTTCCACTTTCATTATGAGTACCAAATAAAGTGATTTACATCGTCTCCATTAAGGACTGTATGTCTTATTCTACCTAGCATTTTCTTGTAGTCAATCTTAGCGTTACAAGAAAGTTTCACGTTGCTTTTGTCAGTAACTTGGACGGTGTTGGCAATGGCAGTTGCTAGGCGACACGAAAGTAGTGATAGGATGTTGGCTTTCCTTAAACATCAGCTGCCCTGTAAAGATTTATTGCAGAGGTTTATGTCGGAAATCCCAAATTAGGCCCACTAAGTTCAAAAACAGGTACAAAGTACAAAGGTTTGTGTTTTAAATGCTCTACGAGTGCAGTGGCGTAGTGCCGTCCACCAGCACCACATACTAAGACCGTGGCCCACATTTTACTGGGTTTAATGAGTCTCACAGTAAATATGCATCCCCAAAAAGAGATGCACCAGCACGGACTCTACTCAAACCAAAAAATTATAGGCTGTCAGAACAGTAGCTGGAGTAAGAGTTTAGCCGCTGATGAACTTTGATAGAAAAAGGGGAAACACCAGTATAAGAAGACTTTCGCAAACATTGAAGCTTACTTTTGAACTTGCATTAAAGTCGAATCTGGCCTTCACATGACTGATGCCTCATCATTAACTGACAGGAAGTATGCTCTGGGGAGAAAGGGGATGAAAGTCAATGAAATCAAGACAGAATACATGTGTGTGAATGAGAGAGAGAGAGGTGTAAATGTGAAGCTGCAAGGAGCAGAGATAGTGAAGGTGGATGAGTTGAAATACCTGGAGTCAACCATCCAAAGCGATGGACAGGGCACAAGTCAGGTGAGGAAGAGAGTATGGGGGAAGTAGATGGAGATAAGTGTCATGAGGATAGCAGCAAAAGTAAAAGAAGATTTGTGAGGTAGTAATGAGACCTGCTATGATTTATGGTTTGTTCAGTTTGCCTCTGACCCAAAAAAAGACAGATGATAGAGTTGAAGATGTTCAGATTTTCATTGGGATTGAGCAGAATGGACAAGTGTTTCAGAGGGACAGCTCAGGTTGAGGAATTTAGTAGTAAAGTTTGAAGGGCTAGACTGAGAGTTTGAGATGTGTAGAGATGGGATAGTGGATATATTGGACAAAGGATGCGGTGCCAGGCAGGAGGAAAAGAGGAAAACCACAAAGATGATTCGCTGCTGCCAGAATGATTGCTAGAGCATCTGATGGCAGGAAAATGAAAAGTCATATATTTACGAGCTTTTAATTCTAACTCGAGGGGCTTGAATCTGGGCGAAGGTGCGAGTAACTGCTGTGAAGGTCAAAACTGGGTTGTGGGATTTTTCATGTCACTTCAAAAGTCATTAGAAGAATGGCCTGAGAACTGATTCAAGCCCAAGCCATGTGACTTGAGTCTGCAGGCCCCCCCCCCGGCTCACAGTGATAATCCCTGTGGTCAGCTAAATCTCATTTGTAATATAACAAACCTCTGAACCCACGGAGACACACAACTCCTCAAAGAATTGCTTGTGTTTAGCTCAGGAAGACAGTTGTGTGTCTTTACAGATGCTGACATATGCTTCACCTCTGTTGGCTTGCTGATCTTAAGTGGATATGCGTGATACAAGGCATGTTACAGAGAAGCTGAAGAAGGAGCACAAAAGCTGCTGTGTTTTGGCCCTGCAGTCTAAACGTATTGAAGCTTGTGTGTGGGCAGCATAACTATGACATATTTCACATACTCTGGTACCCTTACTTTAAAATAATTGTCTTATCTAGATCCTGTGCTTGGAGAAAAGCTTGGAAGAGATGCTGACAAGAGTAGATGAGTTTGTTGGAATGCTGGATATGGTAAGCTCAGTCAGAATATGAAAGTGTGTCTTACATCTCATGTTTTAGATTACGTGGATAATTTGCTTCTGATATTCTGTCTTGTTTTGTCTACAGATCCGTAACGATACCTCGCAGATAGTCAATGAAAACCTACCTCAAATCCAGCAGAAGTCTGATGAAATGAGACAGATATACAGAAGAATTGATAAGCTGGAGGTAAGCGACTGTTTCATACGGTTCATTTTGTTTTCTATAAAATATTCATTTGCTGCTTTTATAATGCACACGGATTCCTCAGAGAGGAATCCTACCAAACTGCAAGAAACATTAACAACTCTAATATGAAATGCGTGCTTGTGATGTGATGTGATGTATATTGATTTGTGTGCAGTGTTTTTATTCATAATTAAATAAGGAAAGTATCATCCTCACAAATGGAGACCCTGAGCCACTTGTTTGTTTTTCTAGTTCCTCTATTTATTCATTCATGCTCCGAAAAGGTAAAAGTATTAGTTCCTGTTCCTCATGTAAAAGCTTATCATGCATTCAAATGCCTGGTAAGCTACCAGCAAAGGGGACCTTATTTGCGAAAACTGTGTTTATTTGAGTTCATACTCATGATTTCTTTAGCTGAATGTCATTAAATGTCTTCATCAGGTAGCTTGTGATGAGAGAAAAAGAAAATTTACTTCATGATAAACAATTATGTGAAATTTTTCAGAGGAATTTATGCAGCTCTGTGAAAAACTAGGTGCACCCCATAATTCAGCAGCTTGTCGAACCACCTTTAGCAGGAATAACTTTAAATAATAATTTTCTGTATGACTTTATCAGTTTGCAGGCATTCATTTATGCACAGCTCTCTTAATGTCCCATCACAGCATTTCAGTCGGTTTGAGTTCTAGACTTTGTTCGGGCCATTGCAGCACCTTAATTCTTTTCTTTTTCAGCCTTTGTGTTGTAGATTTGCTGCTGTGCTTGGGGATCATTGATCGTTGCATGAACCAGTTTCAGCCAAGCTTTAGCTGTCAAACAGGTGGCCTTAGATTTGACTCTAGAATACTTTGGAACACAGAGGAGTTCATGGTCAACTCAATGAATGCAGGGTGCCCAGGAGCTATGGGTGCAAACAAAACAAGCCTAAATCATCACTCGTCCACCACAGTGCTTTACAGCTGATAGGAGGTGTTTGTGCTGATATGCTGTGCATTTTAGCCACTTTACTTTGGTCTTGTTTATCCAAAGGAAGTTGTTCCAGAATTCTTGTGGTTTGTTCAGATCCAACTTTGCAAACCTAAGGTGAATTTTCACTCCTGAGAAGGTTGTGTTAACTCACACTTCAGTGCTGCAGTCCAGCAAACTGCCAAACTGCTTTTACAGAGGTGCTCACACTTGCTGATGATCAGTTAATCAAGTGCATTTTATCACCTGGCAGCTACTTGGGCTCATAATTCCTATTGAAGCGATAATGTTCTTATGCTCATTGTTCAGCCCTTATCGCAGGTGGTGCATGCCAAGTTTAAGGTTGTACGTTTTTCATAGAAGTGGATAGAGTGCTGTGTAAACTTCCTTTTTCACATGACTCTATATTAACTGCATAAACCTTTTTATATTAAAAAAATGTTATCTGTCACAATGTCTGCAGTTAAAATTAAAGACACATTTGTTTTTGTTTTTCATTGCAAAATATGATTAATATTTCCTGATTTGTAATAAAGAGTCAGATTGGACTACAATTATTTGTGGAGCCAAGGTCGGCATCTGCATGTCTGCTTCATAACTTGACAGTCCATCATTGGTGTAACAGCACAGTCACTTTTGACTGGGGACAAAGCGTAGCTGTTTCAGCTGTCTTTTCTGTCTGCCAGCCACAGGTAAATTGAATATTACAACTTTTGTAGCGAATCTTAAATATGCTGTTGTGTCTGCAGACCTTTGTAAAGATGGTGGGAGCCAATGTCAGCGCAATGGAGGATCAGGTCACACAGGCAGAGGGAGAGCTAGGAACACTACCGGGTGCTTTCAAGAAGATCCTCCGCACAATGACTGTCCCAGGCTTCTTAAACGTAAGAGCCGATTTCTGAACTTATGAAATATAAATTTGCTCCACTATCCACTGAGTTTGCTGTTTGCAGGATTAAACAAAAACTTATTATTTAGAAGGTTCCCAAACTAGTTCAGCTGTGGGCTGCCCACTCTTACTGTAGCGATGTACTGTAATAATCGGTTGCAGTCCAGAGCTTTTGCTGCTACTTGTAACAACCAGCACTTTTCACAATGTTTAAATTAATATCTTACTTCATTTGGTTGTAATTTCCCACTTAAATGAAGCAAAGGGAGTGAGGTTTGTCTTCATAGCTTTTCTGTTACAAAGACGAAGGAGGAGCCGAAAAATGCTTATGGATTTTAAAAGAAAAATCTCCCAAAAGACCCATAGCTGTGATCTTGGTGCCTCATCCCGAGATGCATTTGATGCATTTAGCCAGGATCACAAATGCTGCTGATGGCTAAGACCACATGCCCTGCCCACTTTCTCCGCATTGGGTCTAAATGGGATGGAATGAAATAGATTTGCGGAAATATTAGGTGCTCTCCTTTTAGACAGTGAAATATCTGCTGAGGCATTTACTGCCTCTGAAAAAAAAAATTGACTGCCTCCACCACGATCATGGAGGAAGCTGCAGATCTGCCATTAGTCACCTTAGTTGCATCCGCACAGGACTTGATTTGCTCAACGTTTGTTGCTTTGTAGCTTACGGTTTATTGCTCAAATACATCCCATATCCAAGGTGCCTGGGTAACCCTTTAATCCAAGGATGTCAAAGTCAGTTTACAGTGTAAGCCACATACAGCTCATTTTACTTTTAAGTGGGCTGGACCAATAAAACTACATGATAAATGTGTAAAATTACAGAAAACATTCTGGTAGTACTTTGCCCAGAGTGGCCTATAATTGTAAAGTATAAAGTTTCCACAATTTTTATTTTATTTTATTTTATTTTATTTTGAAACTGTGGACTCACTGTCTTTAAAAAAAACAAAAAAAAAAACAAAACCCTAAAAAACCTGACATTTCTACAGCAGATAGTGGAGAAAAAGAGGAAATTCCAGTAAATATTCTCATCATCTTCTCAGGTGGACATAGGCACGTCGGGTCCAGTGTTTATGTGTGTGAACATGAAATCAACTTGGATTTAAAATAAAAAATTAATGCATTGTAGCATGTATTGAAATCACTGTCAATGAATATGTTTCATCATAAAGCAATAGTTTGATCTGTAAATGAATTTAAGTGACAGAAAGTGGACGCTCTCCTTGTTAAGTAACATAGAGGATCACCGGTTACTCCAAAGATTTTACCCCATTCCTTATTTTAATCAGCCAGTAGTAGTATGTAGTGTCCAGAGATTGGGATCAAGGCCACTCAGGTCATTTGTAGTCACTATCCAGACTTCATTGAGATCATTATTAGTAAAGGTTCAAATTTCATAAAAACAAAAACATCCACAGTGTTTTTATTTGTTTTGTTTTTTTTATGTCTGATTAAGATTGATGGTGTTCAAGAACAGCATCATGCCTGCAGAATCAGTGTTCTTTTTAAGGTTTCCCCCAGCAGTTGTAACCACACTTCATTTATTAGGTTTTTAACTTTTGTCTCTTTGCTTTCAGAAACCAGCCAGCCCACGACGACCAGCACCACATCAGCGTCAAGAAATCCCCAGCGTGTTTCGGACAGATGATCATTTCACATCACAGCCGGAACAGTGACGCGCTCGAACGTTCAAAACATAACTCGGTTCTAACCTCAGAGGCCTGTTGGGCCAAACTGCACAGATGACTTTTACTGCCACCTATTGCAAGGAGGATCTATTGGTGCAGTGGCTTCAACAAAGCAATAGCAGCCTTTCTGAACAAGTCACTGGAAGTGAAGTGCGTGCAGACATTCTGCGCTCCTGAAAGTCATTTCCCTGGCAGCAACAAACACTGAACTGTAGCAAAATTATTTTAAAAGTGCCTAAATGGGTCTTTGGTTTTGTTTTCACTAATGGTGAAGAAAATGTAAGATGTTAAATTTGTGGCAAGTCAGGAGGACAAAGTTGTCCCACTCGCCTGTAGAGCACTGTATAGAAGGTACAATAAGATCTTCAAATAATACACAGAGAAATAACCCAGCTTTGTTTTTATGACTTACATTCCTGTTGATAGTGTTTGTAAAGACCTGCACGCTGTTATGAACTGAGCTGTATTTCTGTGTCTCTTCTACACCCCCACCTGCCAAGCAATACTGATCTTATCCTGTTAAGCATTTAACGTCTTCCATTTCAAAGTATTCACTTTATTTCAAGCCTTATCTTACTGCCTCTCTCTGACACGAGGCTACGTCTTTGATTGCACCTTTTATGAAAAAAAGCACATTATAGATTAGTTGTCACTTGCTGATTATGTTTTGTGCCAGTGATGAAGCTGCAATCTAAATAGGAAGAAGAGGAACTTTGGACCTCATCATGGAGAGGGGAGCAACAGTACCTAACAGATTAATGCAGTGCGGCCCCTTTCCCCTTTCTTTCAAAGTTTAGCCAATAATGGTCACAGCTTCAGCTCTGGTTCTTTGATTACTTGCCAAATTAGTTGTTAAAGATGTTTCATTTTACATGTTGGATTTGGTTTACGATTTTGAGATAATCATTAAAAAATATTTGAGACAAGTTCGTTTCTGTTTCATGTATGGGATCGTGAGTTTTAGTGTTTTAGAGGGTGGGACTAGGTGAGCAGGAAAAGCTCTTGACGGGGAACTGCGAGGCTCTCTCATTGGACGGCTTGTGCTGACGTCACGCGTTAGTCACAAGTCGGAGGAAGCGGGAACTCCGGTCACCTCGTTTTGACTCGTTTCCCCACGCCGAAACGTCTGCTGCTGGAGATAAAAAAGCAAGCAAAACTAGCGGACAAGGTAAAGTACTTTTTGAGTCAAGTGTCTAATAAAGATGACGGGTTACTCAGGCCTTTGCTGACACGAGTTTAATGTGGAGACAAAGGTTACAAAAAAAAAAAAAAAAACAGTTCTCGGTAAAGACAGCAGAGGCTAGCCAAAACTTTGGGACCGCAGCTTGGGTTTCTGGTTAACAAACGGCAGGATTGCGACAGCTCCGATTTATAGTCTGCTTAATCCCGACTGTGTTAACTAATCCCAACTAGTCCTAGAGTAGCTCGACAGCAATTTAATTAACTCCCAATAGATCTGAATCTGCTTCTCTTGTTATAGTCGCTGCAGCCGGTTGAAACTTTAGCACGAAGAAACCCCCACTTAAAGAACCAGGCCTCATTTTTCCCCCCAGCTGTGCAGTCACATCTGTATCCTTCAGCACGAGAGGCAATCTATTGTGTTTATCTTTAAAATATAAGTGGGGCTCATTTTTTTTTGTAAAAGCATGCCTCTTTTAAGCTGTTCTTCTGATGTACTTATCTGTAATCCTGCTCACTCCCACTGAAAATCTTAACATCTTCCGCTCAGGCTCCCGTCTTTCTGTCAGCAGGTCTCACTACCATCTTGTAAACCTTCCCTTTCACTCTAGCTTCTATCTTTCTGACACGAATCACCCCTGACACTCATCTACATTCTGCCTGCAGTCCTTCCCAATGGTTGAAAATGAAGTTTATTTAAGATGATAATATTTTCTTTTTAAAAAAATCTCCAAAGTTGGGAAGTTGCTTTGTTACAGCAGCTAAAACTTAAGTTAAACACAACACACGCAACAAAATGGCATAAGGAATTGTGTGTAAATCAATAAAATATGAGCCCTATTCTGGAAATGTTGGGACGCTGTGTAAAATGTGAACACAAACAGAATGCAAACAGTGATTTCCAAATCGCATAAGGCTGTATTTTATTCACAATTGCAATTTCTATGTACTATTTTCTTTATAATGGCACTTTTTCCCCAGTTTAAACATTAAATATGTTTTCTTGAGTTCCTTTTATGTATAACATTTTTGCGAATTAGGTTTTAAAATACAGTGACAAACATCTGAAGTGATCCTGTCTGTAATAATATAAACACATTAACTACAGGATTAAATTAGACAGTATCTTTGTTGGCAGATCAGTTAATTTAAAAGGCTGTCCATTAAGATAGTCACTTAACTGGCCCTTCATTTTTTACATGCATATTTTAATCACATTAGACACCAGAAAAGTCTTATTTAAGAGTAAATAATAAACACAAGTTCTTCTATTTTCTTGACTGATTTTACTTAGATTGTTTTCTTTTACAGATCCAAAGCTGCAAACATGGCTTGTGAGAAAGAAATATGGCAAAAGATTGGAGAGGGCTTTGTCCAGGAGTATTACAACCAGTTTGACAATACCAATAGGATGGGACTGGGTAACCTTTATGTAAGCTTTCCAGATATCTATTCAGTTCCATCACACTGGATGTTAAAAATATTTTGAGCCTATAGTTAAGAAAGAAAAAATGTTTCTGCAGTCTCCTGATGCCTGTCTGACATGGGAAGGATCACCTTTTCAGGGGAGAGAAGCTATAACTGGCAAACTAGTAGTAAGTATCTTGTTTTAGCAGGTTGTTGGTCCGACATGCACCAAGAAACTCCATAAGTGCTGCTTCTAATCCAGGTTATTTTGTGTCTGTCAATTTATTAATAATATGTTTACCCCTCTCCTTTCATCAGTACTTCAATCTAAACAATAATATTGTTCACAATTCACAGAACTTGCCTTTCAAGCGCATTAAGCACATCATTACAGAGCAGGACTTCCAGCCCACAGTAGACAGCTGTATCCTCATCATGGTGTTTGGACAGCTACAGGTATTCTAGTTATTCTTCACATTTTTAATGTTTTTTAATCATCTGGCTGAAGGACTGACGAGCTTACGCCATGTCAAGGCATCTGCAGTAGAATCACTTCTCCGACGACAGCTTTGGTCAGAATTTATTCAAATGTACACAAAATGTTCTCACTAATGGGCCTTTTTACTCAATTTGTGGTCAGTCAGAAAAGATGAGGAGGAACAAATATCAGTGGCATTGTGTATATCATGTGACCTTGTTCACCCAAAAAAACCAAAAAACATTTAAATTTATTCTAAAATCATCATTCAGACCTGCAGGTGTCAGTGTTTGGAGTGTTGGGCTCTAATACTGCTCTCTCTGAGAAAGCAGCTTTTATAGATTGCCCCCTTGTGGCTGGAAGAGTTACATATTCAAATCCAGTGAAATGCAGGGTGGCAGGGAAGCTTTATGTTTATTTTCATGACAGTCTGGCCATGGCAGGCTGCACTTTCCCAGTACAAATGACTGTTTCACATTCTGCAGAGCATGTAGATAAATTAAGTGTTGCAGTTCATTAAGTGTTTGATAGAGAACTTCTTACCAGTATGTGTGGGTGAGATGTATTAAAAAACATCTTAATTGTTGTTACAGTTCAGATAAAACTGTCCTCTTTCTTTGCATTTGCATTAATCATTTGCAGTCTGTTAATCAGCACGAGTTGGTTACTCGTTACTGCAGCATTTTTGGAGTCCTAATGAGTTATGCTAATGTGATTTTAGTTTATATTCCTGCCAAGATTACAGTTTTAGTTTTTCACGATTGTGCTGTTAATTATTTCCAACAGGTAGATGACGATCCACCGATGGCCTTCCATCAAGTGTTTATGCTGAAATCCCAAAACTGTGCGTGGGCATGCACGAATGATGTGTTTCGACTGGGGATACACAACATACCAGTGTAGTGATTTGGATTAGTAGGTTCACATTCACTTGTATCCAGTTCTGAATTCACACTGCGGTGTCAAGCTGCCACTTCTAGAAAGATATTCCACATTTCTTTGGTGTTTACAATGCATGTATTAATAACATTTCTATTCAAATAAAGAATTTATTACTCTAAACTGCAGTTTTGTCTTGCCTTCCTGTAACAAATAGCTTTTTTGGTTAAATCTGTTTACTCATAGGCGTTGCTTGATGTCTAATAGTGCAAGTGAGATGAGTAGGTAAAAGTCAGAGTGTGAGGTATTAGTCATTTTCGGGAGTTTTATCGTGCTACCCTAAATACACGTGTTGTTTTAAAGGTGAACTTAGTATTTCCGCTAGGGGCGCTATACCCCTGTATGTGGGGATTTAAAGTGTCAAATCAACAGAGCTACAACTGCGTCCACAGGGTTATGGCACCGAGTACAAGCTAGCTAAATAAAAACCCCAAATCCAGTCCTCGGAATGACTCCGACGGTGAAGAAGTCATCTTCTCAGGTACGGGAGCTCATTACTATCGGCCTGAAGCGCAGCTAGCTTAAACGTTTATTGTTACTGTGTGTAACGAGGACGTCGGTTGTGTAACTGTAGGTTTGTAGCTGTGTAGTAACCTTACCCTTTATTGAAACATGGAGAGCTAAAGCCTTTGTAACTTCGGAAAAGCATATTTTTATTATTGCTAAATGTGACAAATAATTAAGGTTTACGGCAAGTTTTAGCTGTGAAACTGCTTTCCTGCTCGTGTTAGCTGTCGGTCACGGTGTTTGAGGTTAATGGAAATAACGACTAAAAACAAACAAATCAACTAAAGCGTTTAAAATGTATACGGAAGGCGACCAAAAAATATCTTGCTTTATTCGTTTATGTTTTTCAAGTGGACATGTTAATGTCATGTCCTTTGTTTTGTAAAGAGTTAACGCGCAAGCGCAGTGCTCCGTTTTGTAAGTAAAGGAACAATCCGTAAAACGAGTCGTGTGGCGCGAGAGAAACAGCGACTAGGAGTCAAAAATGCAACAAAAACGAGACAGACACCAAATTAAATGTAAAGGATTGTTTGCAGAACGGCTTCAGAGAAGATGATACAGCCTGCCAGAATGGCTTGGAGACTGAGGAAGAACCTCTGCTCCGAGAGAACCCCAGGCGGTTTGTCATTTTTCCTATCCAGTACCGAGACATCTGGAAGATGTACAAACAGGCCCAGGCCTCTTTCTGGACCGTGGAGGAGGTGGGTACTGTACTTTGAGTGCTTTACTGAGTGATCTTAGGAAGAAAATATTGAATGCTACTATGTTTAAACAATGTCTAACCATCATAACAGTTAAAGCAAAGGTTTTGACAGTTGCTGCTGCTGCTACTTTCCACTGTGCACATAACTGATATCCACACATGTTATGAAAGAACTGAGACAGGTGTGCTTTTGATGGGGTTTTTTTTAGGTCGATCTATCCAAAGACTTGGCACACTGGGACCGTTTGAAGGCGGAGGAAAAACACTTCATCTCCCACGTCTTAGCCTTCTTTGCTGCCAGCGACGGTATCGTCAATGAGAACCTGGTGAGACTAGTTTGCAGGCCTTTAAAGACAATGCAAGATTATATATTTTGCATGTAGATTTAGAACAAGCTCATTTAATGCATTGGCAGCTGAACTGCAAAATTAATGAAAAGTGTTATTACTAGAAGCCCTCAAAAATGACTTAAAAGATAACCATACTTGATGTGTTAACATAAATGCAGATGGCACTCTGAAATTTGTTTTTTACTTGGTGTGGTTCAAGTGTTTTGTGGGACTTGCACGCTTCATCGCAAATGTTTTTAATCTACACAACAGGTGCAGAGGTTCAGCCAGGAGGTGCAGGTCCCTGAAGCACGATCCTTCTACAGCTTTCAGATCCTCATAGAGACTGTCCACTCAGAGATGTACAGTATGCTCATCAACACTTACATCAGGGACCTGAAGGAGAGGTCAGTTACTCGTGGTGGCTCTATTTTATTTATTTCTTATTTTAGCAAGTCGGAAAATAGTTTTTGTGTCGTGTTTATGTTGTAATGAAAGCATGAATCCTTTACCCACTTCTGTATGAGCTGCTTTTGTAAACTTTCTGGAGATTTGCAACAAACTGTAGCACCTGGGGTTTAAATACAATGGACCTAAAATTTCAACGCAGACTGTGTTGTTTATCGAGAAAAAGAGGAAGTTGAGGAAGTTAATACACATCCTGTCAGATTTTATTCAGCAAAGTCCAGCAAATCATCATTTACCCAGCTTTATTTTTTCATAATGGATGATAAAACTTGAATCCTATCACATTCTGCTTATAAATATTATTCATGTAGCACCATGAAAACATTCATTAAAGATGCCTTGTAATTAACCTTTGATTGTAAAGTCAGTCTCACCCAGTAAGAATGTTTTACATCTGTTTTAAAAAGTCTTGTTTGGCAGCATTTATTTGTTATATTTCAAGACATGTAAGCAGTTCAACAGGAAATGCTTCCAGAATATATTCAGACTGCAGCCTTGTCTCACTGACAGATTAGAAGCTGATAAATAGTTCACTGCATGTTCAGAGAGTATAAAGACGTAAATGTAGGCAAATGAGTGCTCTCCAGTTTGTGCTTTGAGTGAGGAAACAAAATGGTTTGTCACCCAGGCTCTGTCAGGCCCAGCAGGAGGGAAAGAGTCAGAGAAAGGCAACTACCTGGTGACTGATCCACTGTTTAAGTTACCTTTATTAAGTGTTCAGTTTTCACTGAGCCTGCTTTCTGGAACAGACTCCTGCACCTGTTCGTCACAGGTTAAGTCGAGACCGCTCTGCGGTAACTGCCGTTGTTTTCCCAGCTGCAGCAGCTTTGATGTGCCTCCAAACAACAAACGTCACTCACCAACAGACTGTTTACAGATGCTTTTAAGTCTAAACACTCAGCAAACTCCATGAGCCTTGTTGCATTATTTTTTACCCTGTTCCTGAGTGTCTTTGATTAAAGACAAACAAAATAAACTATTCCCTACATATTGTTACTACAATATAATTACACATTAAAAAGTCTTTAGTTCATGTGTTTTCATGTTTGTGTGTTTTAGGGACTATTTGTTTAATGCCATTCAGACCATGCCTTGTGTGAAACTGAAGGCAGACTGGGCGCTTCAGTGGATAAACGACAGCAAATCCGCATTTGGTAAGGGAGAAACAAAACACTACAAAAACACGACAACTGAAAACTACATATAACATCAAACTGTCTTAAAAGGAACCTCATGTTTGATCAATTAACAGTCATTTTTGACATTTGTGCCCCAGGGGAGCGGATTGTGGCTTTTGCAGCTGTGGAAGGCATCTTCTTCTCTGGTTCATTTGCTGCTATCTACTGGCTGAAGAAGAGGGGCCTAATGCCTGGCCTTACCTACTCCAACGAGCTCATTAGCAGGGACGAGGTAAGACTAATTCACACACAAAAATATGTGTTCTGATGTGTTGAAAGGATCCCTGAGTTGTGAGTGAATCAGACATACTTGTGGGTAAGAGGAAGCAGCACATATTTAAAATGGAGGTGTGGCATTTATGTAATTATTCCTTTCCAAATGACAGCGTGGCACAGAGTGCTTTTCATCTAGATGTATCTGTTGTCAGCTTTATGTGACTAAATGAACAGATGCACATAATGACCATAAGTTTGAACTGTTATGGAAAACCTTCAGAAATAGCAACAGTATGTCCTGCCTTTACCTGCATTGTCATGCTTATAGCTGGTATGACTCCTTGACTTTGTGTAGCAGCCTCAGCCATATTAATAAGAGCTGTATAATTCATATATGCTGTAAAGACGACATTGGTCTTTAAAAATAAGTCAAATGATAAGAATAAACATGAAAGATTAAACAGCAATCATAAACACCAATATACTGTAAAAGCTGGCAGCAGAGTCATGACTGCACATTCACCTCGCTCTTTGGAAAATGCCCTCAGACAGATATTTCCCTGTTATAGCAAACACTGTACAACAGCAGCTCTGCACTGGTTGTTTTGAGTCAGATTTTCAAAATATCTTATTGTTATAAAAAAAAATCAAGAGCCTCATATCCACTACCTAGTTAATATAACAAGTTATTGGTTATTTATGCTGACTGTATGATGGCAGACTCTGAAAAAACTGCTTTTACATCTTGCTGACACCCAGTTTTCTTTCACACAGCATTCACTGTGTTGAAACTAATCATCACCCTACTAATTAACAATTACAAGATAGTAGTTGTTGGACATGCAGTTCTCTTACAATTCACAAGGGGGTGCTGTATCAACCACGACCTTCATTGTTCTTCCTTGAGATCAAGCTGATGTAATACATGCTTTTGTGTAAACACAAGTCTCCTAAAATAAACCTGGGACTAAGTACACCATAAAGACACATTTTTTTCTGGTCAGCTGTTCTGACATGTTTTTTGTTGTTTGCTAGGGTCTGCATTGTAACTTTGCCTGCCTGCTGTACAGCTACCTGGTGAAAAAGCCATCAGAGGACAGAGTGAGAGACATCATCACCAAAGCTGTTAGCATCGAACAGGTCAGCTAATGCTACACATTGCATACATTATATGCTTGCTTATTAAATGCTGTTCACCTCATATTCCTGTTCATTTTGTCTGCACTGACTTATATTGCAGTGGATCAGTTGTAGCTTTACAGCAGGGGTGGGGGAACTCCAGGCCTCAAGGTCCGGTGTCCTGTAGGTTTTAAATGTGTCCTTGATCCAACACAGCTGATTTAAATGGCTAAATTACCTTCTCAACATGTCTTGAAGTTCTCCAGAGGCCTAGTAATGAACTAATCATTTGATTCAGTTGTGTTGACCCAGGGTGATATCTAAAACCTGCAGGACACCGGCCCTTGAGGCCTGGAGTTCCCCACCGCTGCTTTACAGCATGACATTCTGAAGCAATAAAATCTTAATAGGTCGTACCAGTGCTATAAGTCACTAATCGTTATTATTCATATACAGGAGTTTCTCACAGAGGCCCTGCCAGTAGATCTCATAGGAATCAACAGTTGCCTCATGAAGCAGTACATCGAGTTTGTGGCTGACCGGCTTCTCACTGATCTCGGACTGACCAAGGTAATGCTAATAATCATTAGTTCAAAACCCTCTGCACACCGGAATGGGTGAAATTAAACACAACTCCAGCACGCTGTCTCTCTTATTGCTGATACATTTATTAAATCACTACATTTCTGATGAAGGTCCGCCTGACCTTCACCGATATCTCATAAATGTGTTGGTGGTAAGCGAGACAGTGGGAGACAGCAGGTTTATTTAATTGTTTAATTAAAATAAGTGTCATGAAAAAGCACATGTCCAAGCCTTCATGCTATAGTAGCTGTAACATTAAAGCAGGGAACCTCTGAACCTCAGTGTTATCCATAGATAATCAAAAATTACCATACAGACATGTGCTGTAAATTTAATTGTGTGTTTGTTTGTTTTTTAAATCTATTAAACATTTAGTGTAAAATGAGGTATTTGGTGTCATAAGCTTACTTCTTTTTGTCTTTTTTCCTCACTTTTCTTAAATCCAAGGTTTACCAAGCTGAAAATCCATTTGACTTCATGGAGTCCATCTCACTCGAGGGGAAAACCAACTTCTTTGAGAAACGCGTGGCGGAGTATCAAAGATTCGGAGTCATGTCGAGCATGATGGACGGTGAATTCACACTAGACGCAGACTTCTAAAAACTGACATGGCATGTTACTGTGAATTTGTTACATTTGGTCAACATATTTATTTATTTCCATGCAGTTATTATACAACAGAGGTTTTCAAGTCTTACTGTAATACTGATACAGTGCTACGAAGTGAAGGCTGTACTTTTTTTGTTGTTGTTGTTGTTATTGTTTTTTGGTATGTTTTGTTTTGTTTTGTATTACAGAGGGAGAATTACTTAGCAACCAGTACAGTTTATAGATAGAATGGGTGAGCATCAGCATTTTGCCATCATGACAAAATAATGAGGGAGGTGACATAAATGAGTATTTCTTTCCTCACTGAGCATTTTGGATAATAAAAACACAGAATATATTTTTAACTTTTCTGCTTCGGGTTGCTTGTTTCTATGGCAAATTGCTTTAATATTTTCTAACTTTTAGAATACAATAAAAAATGTTTTGCCAAATATGTGTAGGTGTTGTAAATGAATGCAAGAGCTAAATGTTTGTACAGCTGAGAACCAACAACAGCCTTATTCTCAAATGTATGTGACAGGTAATAAATGCGATGTGGGTCATTTTACGATCGGTGGACAATGTGGGCTTCAAAAATGGTAAATAGTCAAAAAAGGACTCTTTATTTTCTAAATTCCTGTTATGCGCGTAAGAAAAACAAATAATAAACCATCCAAAAAGTGTTTTCTTTCAGCTCAGGCATCAAAGCTATACTTTTTATGCAATACTTTGGTTGCTGTATGCTGTGACATGAGAAAGTAGACTTTATAAATATTGTTTTAGAAATTATTAACCTTTAAATTAAAGATAATCACCCTCATACTAAATATTCATACAGTTTCATTCATTTAAACAATTTTCAGAACCTACCCTTTTTTTAGTGATTTTAGTATTTAATTTTGAGTGTTTGTTGAATACACTTACACTTCGTACACTTTTCAGACAATAATTGAAACTATGTTACAAAGGCAATAGATTAAACCCTTGTGAGCTAAGCAAAACATTTATGGTTATTTTATTCAAATTATAAAGCACCAGGGTTAATATTAGAGTAACAGTGTTGCACAAGATAACATGGCTGAATGGATTTTTTTAATTCACAGATTATGACATAAATCTAACAAAAAACAACAACTCAGGACCACGGATATATTGTTTAATAATATTCAGTATGTTGTTAACATGTTTGTACAGTAATGTTTTATATGTGCAGTCACGGGATTTGACTGACACGTATAAAAGCTGTGTAATGTAATAAAGCATGAAAGTGAAGAGTAAATGCAGTTAAATAAAATAAAAGAAGGAAATTTCAACAAATTAATTTGTTGTCTTTTTGTAATGTTGGTTAAACTGGTTAGAGTGACACAATGTAGACAGGAAAAAAATGGATAAACTAAAGATTTAGTGTTTTGGAGTTAACACCTGACTGGATTGTGTTACTTCTTTTTCATCTCACTGTTTTATGTCTTTCTTTTAAGGCTTAACAATTACAAGAGACTATCAACACAAAGCAGAAAAAGTGGGGTGTAACTGATTTTAGTTGTTATATTTTTAGGTTGTTATTTTGTATTTTAAATAATAGTTTGGAACCACTTTTTCAACAACTATGTGTACATTTAGTCTCAGGACAGGTGTAATTTACACAGCAAATGTTTGTTTTAGTATTTTGTGCATGGGTTATTTTCAAATTCATGGGTAAGCTCCTGTACTTACAGAGCGGCTCGTGTAAGTGCATGATGCTGTCGTGGCCAAACCTGTGAGTGTGAGCAGATGTAGTATTGATATCCTGCTGTTTGTAGCCTTGATGTTAACAGTCAGATTAGATTAGCCACTCCTCCGTTAGCACGGGCGCTGGAAATGATAGCTACAGCTAGTGTATGCGCAATTTTGAAAGATGGCTGGAGACTTGCGAGGTCTTGCGCTGGAGAAAGCCGAGCTGCTTTCCAGCCACTTGAAGGAGCTGCTGTCTTCGGGACAGGGATATGTTCGGGCTCGCTTCGGGGTTGACTTGGGTCTGAAGCCCGAGCTGTACCCGACGTGGGTCATCCTGTCCACGGTCGCGGCGGGTCTTCTGCTGCTGCTCAGTCTGTCGTGGGCCGCTGTTTGCGGCGGGCTGCTCGCCGGGAAAAAGCGGGGATCCCCGGTCACACACGGCAGCAGCAGGAGCAGCAGCAGCGGCGGCGGCGGTGAGCCCCTCAAGGCCGGTTTCGCTAAAACTGCCAAACCAGAAGAGCAGAAGAAGAAGAACAAAAAGAAAACGGTAGAAAAGGTACCGCAGGCAGCCTTTACCGAGCCGTCTAATCACAGCGAGTCAGTCACAACAAGCGCGGGTGTTCATTTAACTCCTAAACCTAAGTAATCCCTCTGCAAAACAGTTCAGTTAGACACTTATTTTATTATTTTATTAACAAAAGCCGTTAAGTTTGGCGTCAGCTAGCCAGCTAGCTACCTGGCATGTATGAATTGACGGTCGTATAGCTCGTCGTATACTTTGTTTACGCAGCACAAATTAGGCCATCTAGGGACAATCCCACGACCCACTTACAAGTGACAAAAATAAACCAGTAATCTAACTGCATATGGATGAAGGTAGGGTGTTTAAGAAAGGGAAGGTGTTATCGGTGTGTGCAACCACCTGATACTCCTTTTAGCTAGCTAGTTTATACGTCATCGTTAGCCACCTGAAGCTTCAACTTTCGCTTTGACGAGTGAAAATAGTTTTAAAGACGTCCGCAATCCAGGCGCGCTTCTTTGAAGCTCGTATTTAGAAAGCGATAATCTGTTTAATCTGTTAAATATAACTTTTAAGACAAGCTAACAGACAATAAGTGTGTTATTAACCAGTAATATAAGGCTTAATAATTTAATGTAGACGCAAAAACTGTCGATTTTTTTTAAAGTAAGTTGGTCTTTAACACTGGGATAAGGGCACTCCCTGTTTTTCTGGGTTGTCATGCTATTATGTTTCTTATCTGTGTCTTTTCACCCCTCCAGAAGTCTCAGTCCAATGGACAGCCAGTGACTGTGGCTCAAGAGGAAGTTAAAGTGGCTGAGGCGGTTTCTAAGCTGCCAGCACAGATCAAAACTGAGAAGGTATAATCAAAATTAAGGAAATGTGAAACCAGTGGTGGGCAGAGTAGGCGCAGCATTTCCATGAATTGCTCAGTTTTGTTGATGTTTTGCAAGATAGTTTTATTACTGGTGACATACTGCTAGAACTCCACTTCTGTGCAGTGAAAAAAAAAACATTTCGAGACTACTGTTGGGATGAGAAAGGATAAATAATAAAAGACATTAAGTGCAGTAAGCTTCTTATTATGAGGTAACTTGATTGTTCTTTTATTTCTGTCCACAGAAGCAGGAGGTGCAAGCCCCAGTGCAGGTGAAGAAGAACAAGAAGAAGAACAAGACAGATGTGAAACCAGTTCAGCTTTTGTCTTCAAACGATGGGAAGGAACCTGATGACGGTACAGCTCAACCGTTGAGGCGGAAATGTCACAATAGCTTCTCATTTTCAAACAGACAGTTTAATTTTATGCAGAATGTGCTTCTCGTGCATGTCCTGTCATTCTGATTGCAGCCAGACTCTTTGAAATATAGTAATGAGCAAAAATCTTTCGTAGTTCGGTATACACCACATCCCCTTAGAATGTCGTGTTATTTTTTGTGTGCATGTGTGTGTGTGTCATCCAGGTGTGTGGGAGACAAAAGTCAGTAACCGAGAAAAGAGGCAGCAGCGCAGGAAGGAAAAGGGTCCCGAGGACTCTGGCGGTCCAGGAAGTGTGGAAGCATCAAAAACGCACGTGGAGGCAACTGTACCAGCAGCAGTTAACAAGAGGAACAGAGGAAGCCATGGTATTCATGTAGAAGGAATTCACTATGTTTAAATGTAGTCACCACCCACTCTTTTAGGTACACCTGTTCAGGTGCTCATTAACACAAGTATCTAATGAGCCAGTCACATTGCAGCAACTCAGTGAATTAAGGCAAATGTATTTTATTCTAAAAAGAAGATGGTAGCATATTCAGTATGCAATTTTGATAAATAGTCTACCCGCATTATCACACAGTAATTATGTGGTAATATGACAGGTTACTCAAGCTTTCCAATCCTGTTTCAGAGTCTTTTCATTCAAGAACCACTGGAAAGGGAGATGCAGCCAGTGAAGCCGTTAAAGACAAAGGTAAATCCTTTTTTTAAGTTGGTTTCTTAAACGTGAACTTATCCAGAGTTTTAAGGTAAATCAGAGGTGAAACGCACAGTGAAATTTCAATATTGCTCGTAAGTGTTGCTTTCTTGTCAGTGAACTGGTCTAAAATTCCCCTCCTGTGACATATTTTGAACAAAACTGTCACTGAGGGACTCCATGTCTTTCCTGTTTGCCTGTTCCCTCAGTTTCCTCCAGCTGGAGGAAAGAACCTTCAGTCAATGGTGGAGGCTGGAATGATATGTCCTTGAAGATCCCAGGTCAGATGAGCACTATGGAGGGAAACAAGTGGAGTGCTATCTCAGCAGCTACACATTACAGGGCCCCGCCAGAACCCCAGCCATGGGCTCAGGAGTCACAAGGTACCATCTAGATCTGAGTAAACCTTTTTACACCACAAATGTAGATATTAATAGTTTGTATGGCTCAGGGGATTGGGAAGCTCATCTGTAACCAGAAGGTTGCCGGTTCGATCCCCCTGCTCTCTCTGTCCTGGTCGTTGTGTCCTTGAGTAGGACACTTTACCCTACTGCCTACTGGTGTTGGCCAGAGGGGCCGATGGCGCGATATGGCAGCCTCGCTTCTGTCAGTCTGCCCCAGGGCAGCTGTGGCTACAACTGTAGCTTGCCTCCTCCTCCTGTGTGAATGTGAGAGTGAATGAATAGTGGAATTGTAAAGCGCTTTGAGTGCCTAGAAAAGCGCTATATAAATGCAACCCATTATTCCATTATAAGAGATTCTAGACTGAACATACTGGTGGAGTTTTCTCTCTACACAAAACATTAGAGCTGATAATGAAATGAAATGACCTTTGCCCCCTTTCCTCTAGTGCAGATTCTGGCGGCCAGTCTAGCACCAGTTTCAGCAGAAGAGAGAATAAAACCAGGGCCAAAAAGCTGGCGCAAGCATAGCAGTTTAAACTCAGTGGCTGTGAGAGACCCTACTGCAAGAAACTCATCAATAATTGGCAGATGTAACCCACAAATCCTCTAAATTCTATGTAAAGATCTAGGGATGCACCGATACCGATACTGGTATCGGGTATCGGGGCCGATACTGTAAAATGCGCGCGTGCTCGTGCTCGTAAAGTTAACCGATACCATGAACCGATACTAATGTAGCCCGGATGGGAATTTGGGAGTAGATACTCATAATTCCCATGGACTTGAACATACGGTAACATAAGGTGTTCACAGTTATGTGATGTAACTGTACCCTGAATTTAATTTGCCCTGTAATATGTCACAAGGTAAATACAGGTAATTAATTAGAGCAATCAAACTGTTATGTTAATCATAAAGTATTATTGTATGGTATGTAACTCTGAAGGGAGTTAAAATATTGTTCAGAGTTCTAATTTTCTGGAGGCCCGTGAAGGTAGCATATAACGGGACCTGTGTATCTGTTGCAATGGAGGAGGAGAAGAGAACGGCATGGAGAGATGCACGAGGTTAGCTGAGCCAAAGTGAGAGACTCCGCTAGTTTTACTGAGGTTAACTAGCACAAAAGAGTGTGTGACTAGAAAGCTAACCGTGTGGGAGCTTCGCAACAGAGTGTGGGTGAAGTGACTTTTTGTTTCAACGGTAGCACCACCGTGAAATCTGTGTTTCCAGCTAAGACCGTCGAGGCTAAAGGCTAGCCGGACTGCTTGGCTGCGCCACGGCGGCAGCCGCTATGGACTGTCGGAGAGCTGGACAGTGACGGGCTAACGCGCTGTAGCAGAGACAGCATCGGGTCCGCAGGGAGTGGATTTAGTGTGGGACTGGTGAACGGCGACCTACCGAGCAACGGAACTGTAAGTCAGACTTTGTGCTCTTACTGGGGAGAAGAGGATTTTTCTCCATCGTCCGGCGTGAGCAGCAAACAGGCCTGCAACAAGTGTGAATGTGAGTGTGTGTGGGGCCCATGTGTGAATATTGTATGTTTAGTGGAGTTATATAACGTGTTTTGGAGTGTATATTAGTGAGTCACTTACCAAAAGGTGATAACATAAGTTGGGTTGTTTAATATAATTTGAAAGGGAATTATTTCATTTATACAGTGTATTTCATTTGGTTAAGGAATTGGAATATCATTTGAGTTTAAAAAAGGGATGTGTTGTACAGTATTTGTCTCTGCCCTTACGTTCAGTAAACGTTTCGTTTGTGTTAAAGAGTTGTCTGGGGTCGTTTCTTTACTACTGGTTAAGTTTAACTTGTGTGTGGTAGAAGTATCGGATTTTGTACTCGGTATCGGCAAGTACTCAGATCTAAGTATCGGTATCGGATCGGTTTGAAAAAATTGGTATCGTTGCATCCCTATAAAGATCATTTCTTAATGCTTTCCAAGTGTGGGCTGGTTCTCAGAAGACACTGAGACAGAACTGGCTCTGTCACAGCACTGGCACCTTGTTAATTGAAAGGAGGGATGAGAGTACTAACGTAATCTGGTCAGGGTGTAGTGAAAATAAGAGAGTTTGTTAATGAGATTATAACCTGAGCTAACATTTAGTAAGCAGCTATGACAGCAGGTTAAATCTTTGAAAATCTAAACTTGAGTTAACTGCTGCCTCAACAAGGGCAGCCCAAGTAATAACCTGGCTTGTCCTGATGGATTATTGTCAGACAAATTCCTCCTTGTGGATGTCAAGCTCACTGTAAGCCTGCCAAGGTAAACACAGTGCATTTATCATGAAACCGAGCAGGATGTTTGGTAAAACTAGAGTAAGCCTTTCTTTGTGTATAATGTGATTTTGATTTATTTAGTTATTTTGTCTCTAGGAGACTGGATTTCATGCTGTGAGGTGTTCAAGAAAAAGTGCCAGTGGAAAAAAGACGAGATAGTATTAGAAACCACGCTGTTAACGTTTAATCTCCGCTGCAGTTTGTTTGCATTCCACCAGCATAACCTGTCTTTCTGTGTGCCGTCAGCAACAGCGTGGAGTGGCATTGATGGCCGGATAAAGGCTGACCTCAGCCCAGTGTCCTTCTCCATGCTGGGACTAAACACCACAGGTTTGTCGACCAGTCACACACCAGCTGTGTCCACACTGGAAGCGAGACGAAGCAAGTCGGTGACACTTGGGGAAAATAACTGCTGCCAGCACTGAGTGGGCGGGACCCAGGATAAGGCTTGCAAATGACGGAACTGAAGTGACTAACAATGAAAGCTCGTGATGTCGTTGATTGGCATGTGACCTGGCAGTAAATACATTACAGGGTTACCAAGGCAACTAGATGCAGAAATGTCTGCAAGCAACCAGCCATCAGCTTCAATGCGATTAATCACTTCCAGTGTGGATGCTTACTGATTGATTGATAATTGTCATGGCTAGACTAATGAGTCTACGTCCCTCATTAAAATAAATAAATTAACAAATAACCTTCTGTCTCATACAGATCCAATTTCAAATTCAGTGGATCTGCAGTGGGCAAGCCGCCCTAAGGTTGATGATGAATGGTCAGGATTCAGTAAGTAGCTATGCATCAAATCCTCCTAAAAAGATTCTTCAGGTTTTTCCATCTAACTAACTTCCATCTGTATTGTGTGATTTGTTTGGTTTTTTTTTTAGATGGGATGGCAGCAGCAGATCCCAGCTCTGACTGGAATGCCCCAGTGGAGCATTGGGGAAACTATGAAGAGCCCCCCGTGTTGGTGACACCAGCTCCTGTACAGAAAGAACAGCCCGTCCCCAATAAGGTTTTTTTTGTTTTGTTTTCTTTTAATTCTGGCTTCTTACTGTACTGTTTCTATTATAGGCTTCACATAAATTGATCTGCATGTGTTATTGTTGCGTCAGGTGTTGGAGGATGAGAGGGACACAGAGGATCCGTCCGGCGGAGAAGCCAAATCGAAAAAGAAGAGGAAAAAGAAGAAGAAAACAGAAGAGGAGACTGCATCTGACGCTCAGGTAATAAACCAAACCAAGCTGATAAAATCAGGTCTTCAAGTGAATATTTAACCTGCTGTAATATAATCATTTCTTGGGTTGTAGACGGTGAGCACGGTGCACGTAGTCAACACAATACCCAAACCCCAAGAGCTTCCTGCACTGCCCTCCAAAAAGCAGAATGCCAGCATATCCTCCTCTCAGAGTAGGTTTCAACATCTCTGACTCCAAATCTGTGTTCACTGTGTTGTAATCATTTCTAAGAGCGGCTTGTTAGGTTTCATTTAAACACAAGCCACTATCTGTGGGTATATACCCAAGGTCATTATTTCATAGTTTTCTTGTGACACGCCCACCTGGTGGGCAAAAGCAGTACTGCGGTCCTTTGCCCTCCAGCCATCCATTGAACATCTTTCAGCTTCACTTAGCTAAAATCCCAGAGAGTTGCTGTTCTATCGGATGCACTAATCAGTACTTATTTACAGCTGCCAGAAGGGCGTAAACTATGGCACCAACTTGTCAACACACCTCTCCTAACCCTGCCTTACAGGCCAAATTGCACCAAACCCTGCTTCCCCACAGCGACCCAGGCTGACAGTGGCAGCTCATTTAAACTTTAGGAGTGATTTAGATGTCATTGGAAAAACACTTGGTCAACTTTATTATAATGACACGTCATTAATGTGACAAATTAATAATACTGAAACTTTTCTGGCCCTACACTTTAAAAGTCCCAAGTTAAGAAAATGTAAGATTTAAGTTTGGTTGACTTTTTTTGATCAAAAAGTCAAAGACCGTTTCTGTTTTACTGTGTCCAACTCTTCTTGTAATTACGGTAGGGTTATTTTAGCAGCCTGCGCAGCCTTTTCCTTTGTCTTTACTTTAATGAATGTACTCACACAGGAAACACGCAGACCAGCTGAGTGTATTGTAAGTCATCCCACATGATGCTACTCAGTCAATCGGATCCTTTATTCAGAGCACGTGTGAAAACAGAATAATAGGGGAAATTCAAACTGCACCTTTTCATTATATTTATTTTTTGTAAATTAAACAGTTTGGAGAGATATTGGAAACCAAATAAAGTTATGAATATACAAAGAAATTTACAAAATTTCAAAAAGCTCTTTTTTAAGTTTTAATGCAAACCTTAATCTACTTAAAATAAGAAATTAACATTTTATTATTATTTTATTAGATTATCCTCCAGGTCAGTGTGAAAATGAATTGCATTGAATTATATTTATGATATTCTGGACCTTTGTTTATGGAAATGTTCTGTAACTGGATGCCCTTAAATTTCAATTGAAAACATTTTTTTTTCTTTAATCTCCGTGCAGAGAGGTCAGAGCAGATTGCGGAGCCTCCGAAGTCCTCCCAGAAGAAAAAGGTCCGAAGGGAAACATGAAGTCACTTCACAGGTCCAGACAAAGCATATGCAAATGATTGTTAAACGTGTCACATGCAATAATCACCAGGTACACAGTTCAGAGATCAGTTTCACAAACAAAAAAGTAAACAAGCAGAAGGCATCACCTGCTTGGCGAAATTCAGAGATGAAATGTAGTCCTATGGACTGAAAACTTAATGTTAATTTGCACTATTTGCTATACTGCAAACAGAGTGGAGTTTGGGGTGAGGTGGGCTTTTAGTAGAGGTACATATTTAATGACAGCAAAGGTTTTTTGTTTTGAGATTTTTTTTGCCCCCTCTGAGAGTGTATGTAATTGTTAACCCCAAAAAATAAAACGGGTTTTAAATTTTTATTTCTTTTGTGATTTTTTTTCTTTTTTTTTAACCAGAAAACCACACTTTTTTGTTCCCCACGGTGTTGCACTTTGTTTTGATTGCTGTGCAGCAGCCCCCCTATGAGTTATTGAAAGGTTATGGAGCAGAGAAATCTACCTATCTCACTCACATGCCCATATGTACACTGACAGATTAAGATACTCCTGCTCTTTATAGTGGGTTTGATGTGACATCCGTCATTAAGAGCTGTACTTGTGTTCAGCTGACTACTACCATTAGACACATTGATTGGTACTGATGGGTGCTACAGGACAGTGATGTAGCTGCAAAATGATATAGGCACTTGGCAACTTTGCTTTTATGTAGGAATACAACCAGGTGAAAACCAGCCTAGTCAAGTCCTATACTGGAAAGAGTTGTGTCGCCCAGAGGTTGAGGGTGTTGCATGCTCAACTTCTGGGCGACCAGTTGGTCACCACAACTACTTGTAGTCGTTACCAACATAAATATTAAATAAATGCAATCACCAGGCAACCCTAAAAAGAGGCTGCGGTCCTGTTTTTTACTCTCGCATGATTGAACCACAACTCACGGCTCTGTCAGCATACATATGGCATGTGAGTATTCTTTTGAGATAGGTTTGTGTATTATTTTGTCTAATATTTCTGTCATTTGAGTGCAAACACTCTGCTGTAGGGTGTGTAGTTTGCGCTTTTAATGAATGAATGAGCGGCAGCTGTGGTCCATGTCAGTTACACTGGTGTTAAAGGCATCTTAGCCATAGAAGCACAGCCATTACTGTCCAACTCCTAACTGTACACCTGTCTAACTGTATGCACAAAATACAGCTTTGCTACAAATAAATGAAAACACTTCTGTCTGAGCTTCAGGGTGTCAGAAGGGAAATGTTGGGAGGCTGAAAGTTAGTAAATGATATGATGTATATTCTTTTTGAATGACAGATTGGATTTTTGATATTAAACAACTGATTCTGGATCCCCACTGGATCCAGAACTGTACATCCAGGCTGCAGTAACTGATATGAACCACCAGGAGGCACTGTATTGTGAAGTTAAGAGTGGGATTAAACTATACTGCAGTAGCACTACAAAAGTGTAATCCCTCTACTTTTATAAACAATATCGCCCTGAGTATGTCTGTCTTTTATCTGACTGGATTGTATTTAGATTTTTTTTCCATACCTAATGATCACTTCTGAACTCTTGTGATTTTTTTTTAACATTTCTTCCACTTTTGTGCTAGAAAAAGCCATGCCATATGTACAGATTGTAAGGGCTTTTTCCAGTTCTGTAATTGCACTGTGCAAAAGGCTGTATTTGGTTCCTTTTGATTTTGAAGAAATGTTTTTACTATCTTTTGCATAATGTGAACTATTTTAACCTTTTTAGTTTGGACCTTTGTTCCAAGATGTGTGATGGGCTAAATGTTTTTGACCTAAAGTGAGAATGAGGATATACTTAAAGATATGACGTAGAGCAGCTTTAACTCCACATCTAAGTTGATTTTAAACAAGACACACACACATACATACACTCACAGAATTACAGACATATATGAAAGGAATTTAATTCCATTGCCTTAACTTGTAGTTGTATAGAAAGTGCTTTGGAGTCCTTTTTATAGTTTCCATCCAATTGCAAGTTTTGATGTCAGAATTGATTTAATTTTGCATGACTTTGATAATAGAATGAGATAAAGTGATCAAACTTTTGCTTTAAATGTTAGTACTTGGTCCACTCATAGTACCACTCAGTATCTATACTGTAATAGCTTTCTGTATGGAGACAAATTGCAGCTTTCATGTGGGCATCCACTTTAAGGGGACATTACCATGTTTTTGTGAGATGTAGTGCATCAAGGCGTCGATCAGCTGATGGTGGTAGTTGTTGGTAGACCTGGTAGATCGCAGAGGATAAAGTGATATGTCACTGTGGTTTCAGGTGCCCTTTTGTTAAATTTTTACTGATGAATATGATGATGACTCAATCAACGTATTTATATACTTGTCTCTAGGAAATGTTGTTTTGTGAATGGTTTTGATTAATGAGGAGATAAAAATGAAATTTCTATGTTTGTTTGGTAAAGATGAAAATTAAATGAGAAGTGCTTGTATCACATTGTCATGGAAATGTTTTTTTTTCCTTCAAGCTTTTTTAACCTTTTTCCTTCAAGCTGTTAACTAACACAGCATACACCTGTCAGATATCGTGAAGAAGGTTTTTCGTGTTATTAACTCTTTTGAAAAGATTCTCCTAACATGAGACTCTCATGTGAAGTGTATTGTTGATTTGTTTATTAGATTTGATCCATTACCTGTGCCTTAAACAGCTGCTTTGCCACTTTTGTTTAATATATAAAAATTAACCAAATGCAAAAACTTACCCTCCCTGGCCACTTCATTAGGTACACCTGTTTAACTCCCTATTAACACTATCTGATCAACCACTCACATGGTGGCAACTCATTTACACATGTAGGAATCAAAATGAGCTGTCAAAGTTCAAAATGAGTATCAGAATGGGGAAGAAAGGTGATTTTGAATGTGGCATTGTCGGTGATGCCAGATGGGCTGATCAGAGTATTTAAGATACTGCTCATCTACAAAGATTTTTCCAAACAACTATTCTAGGGTTTACCAAAGATGGTTCAAAAAAGAGAAAATATCCAGTTAGCAGGCCAGAGAAAGGCTCAAATAACCACATTACGACCAAGGTATGCTGAAGAGCTTTGCCTCAAACCTCAACCAGATGAGCTACAGCAGCAGAAGATCATACGAGGTGCCACTCCTGTCAGCTAATCAAAATAACCAGGGTCACCAAAATTGAACCAAAAAAAACTGCCCGATTTAATAAGTCTCAATTTCTGCTACAGCTTTCTGCTGCAGCTTTCAGATAGTGGAGCCAGAATTTGATATAAACAACATGAAATAATGGATTCATCCTGCCTTGAGCTGGTGATGGTGTAGTGGTGTGGGAGATATTTTCTTGGTATACTTTGGGCGCCTTAGTACCAACTGAGCATAATTTCAATGCCACAATTACCTGAGTATTGTTGCTGACCATGTTGAGTCCTTATCTCAAACATATAGAGCACCTTTGAGGCCTAGTGGAAAGGTAGAGACATCATGGATGTGCAGCCAAAAAAATCTGCAGCCACTGTGTGATGCTATCATCTCAATAGCGAGCAAAATCTCTGTGCAATGTTTCCAGCACCTTGTTAAATCTATGCAATAAAGAATTAAGACTGTTCAGGAGACAAAACAGGGTCTTACCCGGTACCAAGTGACCAGTCAGTGTATGACATCATGAAAGAAGTGCACTGTATGATTCCTTAAAACAGTTTGTATGGTTACCAGGAGGCTTGCCTTAAATTTACCTTCCATATTTAGCCAGGATAGCTGTTTATGCTTCTTGCAAACATTTGTACAGCAAGAATAATGAAGAGCTAATCTGGCTCCTCTGTTCAATGCAGTTTCAAGGTTTTATTTTGGAGGGGGGTTTTAAGATCTGGTCAAGTGCTTTTTTAAAAAGCACTTGACCAGATGATCAGCCAGTAGCATACTCCAGATCTGACTAACCAAGTGATCAAACAGCATTACTCATAACAGTAGCAGGAATGTATGCAGAGTATTTCCTTGAAGTAGCATCATCTTTTCCAGTCTGAGATCAGTATGACCAGATCAAGATAGGAGAATTTAGATTTTGTTTTAATGATATCAATTGAAACCCTTTGGATAGACAGGTTGAGTGCAGCTGTATTAGCAAGAACATTCCTACTATTAAATGCAACGCAAATATAAATACAAAATATTATTTTTAAAAATATATAGTATTATTAATTTGCACCCTTTTAGTAATACCTTGCAAGTCCAACACATAAATTTCCCCTACTACTAATTTAGGTGATGCACACGTTGCATCATCAACATGCATACAATTTTGACATCATCTTCAAAATACTTTAAAAAATTTAAAATAAAGGTGGCCCCAAACTACTGCCTTGTGGAATGCCGCAACATATCTTTTTTTCACTCCTATAAAAACTGCCTTTAAAAAAAATACTCACTCTGCCAGAGAGCTAACCTTTAATCCAAGTGCAGACTTTGAGAAATGTCATGTTTGATATTAGCAGGTAAGAGTTTATATAGTGGTATATGTAGCCTATACAGATGGTGGTCAGTGACACTGAAACATAGAAATAGCATTACTAATAGTGCTATGTTAACCATCAAGTATGGGATGGCTAAATCAATAAGTAATGCTTAATGGTACAATTACTCTGTTTACTGTTGTTAACTGTTCCCTGTTGTTCATATTTTCTTTCTAATGTAGTTTGTTTGTGGTCAAAGTAATCCCAAGTTTGGGATGAATAAAGTGAAGACTCACTACTTGCTACAGTACAAATCTGTGTCACTAGTCAGGACTCTGTCAGACCCTGGCTACAGTGACCCTCTTGCGGCCAAAACACTGCATCCGTCAATGTGGTTAGGCAGTCGCGTGGCACGCTCACAGAGCCTGACCTCCTTCGCTTCATCTCTCTCCATCCTTTATCTCTCAGTTCATTTAGGATTTACCGGCTTTTAATCTCTCACAATCTCTGGCTCACTGTCCATTCGCATTCACTTCAGTGGACCATCATGGTTTTTCCCCATTCTTCCCTTTTTTGGGGGGGATTGTTGTGTTTTTTTCCCCCTTCTTTTTGTGTGCATGAGAGGCAGATGTATTAATAGAGAAGGTCACTCTGTAATGGATGGTACTGTGGTTGCTTAAAGCCTTGCTATGAAAAGCATTTGCTAATGCTGCTTTGAAAAAAAATCTATCCCTGTGTCTGAAATGCAGAGGTCTGATGCAGCTACAAACTAAAACAAGAACATAGCAACTTGCTCATCTATTCTAAAAAAAGAATAGACAGTTGGACCGTTCCTTTGTTTAATAAAACTTCAGACACACTCACAATTAATATGGAAAATCTATTCAGCCTGGAAAATGGGACCATGACTTTGAGATTTTGTCTTATTCCAGCATGTCTGATCAGTGTTAAGTCATGGCAGCAGAAGAGGAAAATCCCCTAATGTGCCGATGATGCTGTCCACCCACTGGAGCTTAGCAGAGCTGTGGTCACTGGCCCATCTGTCAGGCTTGGTCTGTGATGTTTGCACAGACAGACAGAGACAAACTGGCAAGGAATTAACTGCAGTTTCATGCTCTTAACATTACAAAAAGCACATCAATCTATAGCTTTTTGAGGCTTTTGTTTAAGCAAGAAAAAAATGGTGCCATGAAATTATCTCTTTTGGATTCAGTGTTAAGCACATGGTGTCAAAAAAGAGGCCCGTGAGGGTCTCTCTTGACCTTTTGTTCCTTTTTCTGAACACAATGCTTTTTTGATTAAACAGATTTAGTCAGAAATTTATATATTGAAATAATGAAAATATATTTAAATTAATTCAGTGATGAATCAGTAATGTTTTCGGCATAGCCACACTTTTTTTCTTCTTTTTTTTTAAACATTTTTTTGAAATGGTCTTGAGTAATAGGCTTTCTGATGGTCTTTCAAAGTTTTTATTTGGACATTGGGTGCTTTTCCTCTTATTTTAAGTCTATTCCTTGTACCTAACCATGTTCAGAGGAATGTTCTTTGTTTGTTAATTTACTTAACACTGACCTATGAATCATTTAAACACAAAAAGGCACACAACTCAAGGGATGAACCTGAGCTGTCTACACATAACATCTTACCAAAGAAACAAATTTGAACTGTATCTGTTGTATGTACTCTCTTACTAGCAGTGTTACTGTAATACTAGCAGTCTGTCGTAAAAAAACATAATTTATCATCAATAAAAAAACAACTCAGTTTGACATTTAATAGTGAAGGGAAACGGGGACAAATGGCTGAGGTATGCCAAAAATCTGCAATCACAGATCGTGTGGTGAATCCATATTTGAAATATTTGATTTAAATCAGTCATGGATTGGCCTTCGCAAAGCCCAGACCTCAACATTACTGAAGCAGTGTTGGATCATGTTGACAAAAAAGGTAACAAAAGGTAAGAAAAGGTAGAAGACCTTTGAATGGCCTTCAGGAAGCCTGGAGAACTATTACTAAAGACTACTTAAAGACATGAAAAGAAGGTTTGCCTAAGAATATAGGTGGCTATTCTAAATATTGACTTTTAAGGTCGTTGAACTGTTGAATTGTTTTGTTCTTATTTTTAATGCTGAGCTTTTTCTACTTTTTTTTTTTTTTTACACTATTTTGTTAAACGTTTTGGTTGCTTTAACACAGGAAATAAAATTAAACTATATGTGTCGTAGAAGAGAAAACCGGACAAACAAAGCTGCTGAAACATTTCGTGATTATGAAGCGTTTGCATCCCGGCCAAAAAAAAAAAAAAAAAAAAAATCCTCCTGCGGTCACGTGACTCCGGATGAGCCAGATTAACGGCTCTCTGTTTCTGTGTTTCCCACTTGCTGAAACATCTCCTCAAACGGGCGCTGGATGTGGCGGCGGTCCTAGCAGCGAAGACGCTATCTTTCCCACCTTTTTTCGGTTATCGTAGCCTTGACTAGTCAGTTGTTTTCGACGGCATTCATGAAATAACCTGAAATTCAGTGTGTGGACAAAAATATGATTTCGCCGTGGGACCGGTGGTACTCGACGAGCTGCTGCCTCTGCTGCCATGTACGAACAGGCACCATTATTTTGGGAATATGGTATATGGTAAGTCCTTTTTTTTTTCATTTCGTGTCAGGTCCCAGACGTGAATGAATATGGCTGAATATGTGTGACAAATTATGAAAATATTTAATCAATATCGAGTCGCGTAAGTTAGACAGCTAACTCCCATCTGTTTTCCATGTTTTTCACTTGTTATGTTAAAAACAGGGTGCCAGCGTTTGAACTAATTTAAAAATGTTAGCAAAATAACCTTTAGCATCTGTAGTTTTTTTGTTTTTGTTTTTTTGTTCTTGGCTGTATAAGCATATAAACAAAGTGTCTAATAAATTCATTTCTTTTTTATTTTTGTGTTTCCTCCTAAGCTAATCCTAAGCTTACAGTTTTAGGGGGCTGATGCCTCCTTTTCCATCTCTCCACATGTTTACCCGGTTAAATATAGTTTGCCTCCGATATTTCCCACCCGAAAGGATAACTTGAAGTCGTAAACATAGTTCGGTAAGACTGGTGAAATCCCCGACCTTCATAAGCCTCCCTTATTTTGAGCCTAATACTGATCAACAAGGCCATAAAAAGCAACAAAAACCTCCATGAGATGTGTTCACATGAGGTGAAAGTGGTGACATAAGACCGATGAGCTTGTTCTCCAAGTCCTGTGGTTTTCTGTTGTATTGTATTGTGTGTTGTATTGAACCTGCTCAGCAGTACATCAATACCACTTTCCTTAAATTACACATAACATTAGAGCTCTAACAATCAGTGATGATTATGAGGAAAGAGGGAGAAAGCAGTTTAGATATATTGCCTTGTTTCCTATTGTCTGGCAATTGTCAAACTGATCACAGGGGCTAAACCTTCTTGTTTGTTTTTGGGGGGGTTTTGTACTCCCGATTGTCTTTGGCTTGTAAACCAAAGAACCCCTAAACCATTAAGGGGTTAAAGTAACAAAAACAATCCCAGTCATTTTATCTTTTTGAACACCTGTCTCCTAAATATATCCACACCTTGTCCTACCTCTAAATAATACCTCATTCAAGACAGATAAATAGATATTTAATTGATCCAAAAAGGGAAATTATTGTGTTACAGGAGCAGGATAAAGAATAATCAATAGTACAGTCTACAATAAATAAACAATAAATAAGTCCCATAGATGCATAGTGAGGACTTTATACTGTGAGGTAGAGGTAGTGCAAATATTTTTATATATACAAAGGTGATTACAAAATAAAAATGAGGTTAAATTAAAGAAAATATTTTTTTTTTAAACTGATACTGTGCAAGAGAGTAGTGCAAGTTGCATTAATAAATAATACAAGAAGGTATAACAGGAAAATAAGAGTTATTTTACAGTTGCCTGACTCGCTCAGTGCATCTTAACTTATCATTGCTAATCAGCTGTCACATTATCTGAATTACATTACTAACTGCACTGTTCTGTTCAACAGTAATATTGATTTTCCTGTCCTCACAGCTCATCAATGCGGTGGTCTTACTCATTCTGCTGTCAGCTCTTAATGACCCAGTTCAGTACCGCTACCACCTTACCAGCTCTGAGCTGGGAACTGACATCGACGTCATGGACGATGCGAGTAAGTTGCAGCTAATCCTCCCGTTATTAAAAGATAAATGTCCTCAGCGAAGGATTCAGACTGTATAAAGTCAACCCATGTCTTGTTTTAGCTCTGCCAGTTTAAGGATTTGCTGTTGTGAAGTGATTAGCTTTGTGTTTGGGGCTGTTGGTTATATAAAACAAGACAATTTCTGATATTTTATCCACAAGGGAACTGATTTATTAATTTAAAAAGTTATTAGTGGATATATAGGAGATTTTAAAAAAAATTTGGTTGCAGCTTTAAAGCAAACATTTCTGGTTGTTCCAGATGTACCACTGAATATTAGAAGTGAATGTTAGGGCCTGTTCTTGTGCTTCAGAGATTGGATTTCACTGATTGGATTTCTTGCTGTCAGCCATATCCAGAAAGGGTAGAACCAAAAAACGTTTGTGTGGATTTTTACTTTTTCTCATTCAGAATGAGCCTGTAGAGAGTGATTATGCATGTATTGGTTTATGTCTAGAAAAGCTAATGTGTCTGTCTCTCATTATTTAACAGACTGGAAATAGCCTAATCTAATGTGGTGTATCAGCAAATAAAAAAGCAGGCACAGATGTTTATTTGTTGTGTAAATTTTGCGTTGACTAAATTTTGGAAAACAGTGTGATGAAGAGCTGAAAGACTTTGAAACTGTCTGTATTTGATCCTGTTGAAAAGTAAGAACAAGATAGAATAGAAATAGAAATATCCTTTATTGTCCCTCATTGGGGAAATTCACATGTTCCAGCAGCAAAGTAACAGACAGATGGAGCATGCAGAGCCATTCAAAAGTGAAGAATATAACATTAAAAAAGAAGAAGACTGTACAGAGCAAATTTACAACATAAGAAAAAATGAATACTATACATTTATTAAAAATAGCATACTCAGGTTCAAAGAAATATGCAGCTGAGAAGCATAAGTTTTTACAAAGATGTATAAAAAGTGCTGTATATTTATGCTTAAAAACAACAACGACAGACTATATCAGTATTGACATTGACCCAGAATTTCATATTTTGTGTCTGTAGGAATTTCCTGTTATTTCTGACCAAGTAAAATATGGTTGGTTAGTGGTTAACTAAGTTATACAACTATAAAGAAATAGAAAAGAAAACCCCTGTGGTGTTTACTTTACTCCATTCATCTCTTTCCATGAGAGATTCAACTGAAAATGTCAAATGAGAAGCTAGACGGCAGCGCTAGAAGCAAATTACCTCCAAGTCAGTTTTCGGTAGTTTTACACATGTAATTAAACATTTATTTCTGCAAAGTTGAAGCCAAGAATGATTATGATCAGTCGATGCTCAAGATGTATCAGCAGCATCAGTTTCGTAGCTCATTAACAGTAGTGTATGAATCTATGCTGGTGTTCGTTAAAATCAACTGTCATGTCCATGCAACTCCACGTGTTTCTGCAGCTGTAGCATCACCTGTCCTTTCTGCCCACCACTTCGTTTCTGAGAACGCTGCTCTCAGCACAGACATAGCTGAGTAAGCTGGGCACCATAGAGAACAAATCAGCGTGCATGTGTATTTTCAGTGCTTCCCCTCCAGCAGCTATCATCATCACAGTCGCCTCTGGAGCGCCACAGATACTGTCAGCGGCTACTCTGATTAAAAATGACTGCTCTAATTCTCTTTCGGATTAAAACGGTCATCTTGACAGAGTCTCCTCTCACAAAGCTTATGTGGCACTGGTTAGAGTGGTAGTCTGTTTATGTATGCGTGTATTGTTTATTGTTTATATGCGGTATGTAAGAACCTCTGTGTCTGTGTTGCTTAAAAGCATGTCTTCTGTTCCTGGGTGTTACCAGGGTGAAGTTTGTGAAGTTATGGAATATTAACTAATATAGTTCACTGTCAGTACAAGCACTTATTAGTCAGTATAGCTTCTCCCAGTAGTGATCTGGGGTCCTTCTTACACACCATCACATACACACAGATATCCTGGTTCGGCCACATGTTAGCGGATGTTTGTTGAGTGCTACACTGATAGCGACGAATGTTGCATCAGGGATTCTCACAGCTGTAATGTGAACGTGAGAGGGACAACTCTTGCATAACGATACCCATATTTTGATCGTGTTATGTCCAAAGCAGATTGAGGGCTAAAGATAGTACAATTACTTAAGGTGCTTTAAAAAAAAAAAAAAAAAAATCCATGCCCTCTTTAGAGCTGGCCAACTGCCTGTATTTTTATATCAGCACATTTGCTCCAGTTTGCATCTAGCATTGCTTTGTGATCTGTATTTGGGTATGTGATGTAGATACTAGCATGTAATCTGTGGTGTTTGCAATTATGCTTGGTAGTGAAAGATGTAGTTGTTCTCTTGATTGTTGGGTTGGCTTCAGGTAGCAGGAAAAGTGAACAGGAGTCTGGTTATGTTGATAGTGCACTGGAAGACTGATAATTACCATTGATCTGTATTATTGGATATCAGAAATATTTTTTTTTTGTAAAACATTTCATGATATGAATATATGTTAATCTAAAAAATTCCAGCACACCTCAGCAGAAAAGCCTTCACCCTAAACGGATTTCACGGAAACAACTTGGAAAAGGTGTAGGAGTCTATAAGAGTGTTAACACATAAATATATCTTTTTAACCTGCAATATTACTCACAATTGAATTTATTCCTAGCAACCCAAATTAGTATTAAATGCAACAATTTATTTAATATTTTTTAAATCTCCCAGCTAAATTTTGGTGTGAGCCCAGATATTCAGTGGCCTGTAATTTATAAATGTATAAATATGACTTCTTTACCTGTCACCGTTTTGTATGGTCTATTTTAAAGGATTGCAATGTGGATAGTTTACTTTAATGAGGCCACAGGGTAATTAACATTATCTTTAATTACTGGATTTATTGTGGGAGCAAAACATAAGTCATCAAAAACTCCTACAGATAAAAACGAACTGTGATTAGCTGGTCTAATCTAGTCCTACAAAATCAAACAAAGCTAATCTGCCCCTTTCAACACAGTGTGTATAATTCAAACAGAAAATTTTCATATATTTTCTAACCATTATACCATCAGAGCTTAATTGTAAAGTAGAAGACACAAAAAGCCTTTATTTCTTCAGTCACTGATCTGATCACCAATGAGTACAATGTCAGTGTCTTTCAGGGAAAGCATTAAAGGTGACATGTTCTCATGTCATTGCCTTGTATGTTTGTCTTTCCTCAGATATCTGCATAGCCACTGCAATATCCCTACTCATGATTCTTATATGTGGCATGGCGACATACGGTGCTTACAAGGTGAGCGAACAAAAGCAAATGACATTCAAGCACAAATCTAACTTGGGAAAACTAACCGAGTGTTTTTATCTGATCTGAATCTCTCCTCTATAGCAACACGCTGCTTGGATCATCCCATTCTTCTGCTACCAAATCTTTGACTTTGCCCTTAATACACTGGTAGCCATTAGTGTGGTGGTTTACCCCAACACGGTGCAGGACTATCTCCAGCAGCTGGTGAGGACTGTTTCATTCCAACTAAAATGTCCACCTTAACAACTGTCTTCATCTTAATGGAAATTTAAGATGCTTAGTTATTAGATTAGGTGCTAATGTACTGAGTAACTGAGATTTTTATTTTATTTTATATTTCTTTATTTATGTTTTAAAGGGCCAGTTGTGTGTTTTAGGTCCAACATTTCTCTTTGCTTTTTTACATTTGACTTATTTCATCTTCCCCTGTCCCACTTTCCCTTCCAGCCGGGGACATTTCCATACAAAGAGGATATCATGTCCACCAACAACATGTGCCTAGTCTTTGCAGTCCTCCTCTTCATCGGCTGCATCCTGTCCTTCAAGGTAAGGATAAATATTCTAGCATAGCTTGCTTTTGTATCTCATATAAAACTGTACAAATACACAGTAAAACAATTACTCCAGAACACACACTCACTGAGTATTTGTTCACTCTGGAAACGTCCTTTTATGATTTGTTCCTCATATTGTAGTGTAATTAAGGCAATTAAGTCTCACACTGTGCTCATCTCATAGCAGAATCAACCATATGGCATGTTTAATGAATGTGCTATTGTAAACGCTCCTCTTGAGCTCATCACACAGTCAGAGAGCAGCGGGTCAGGGACAGCAGGAAACCAACTCCCATCAAACAAATTCTCCTTTAATGCTTGGATGATTCTCCAGGCGGAGCGATGCTCTGGGGCTGTTAGACGAGATGGGGCATGAAGTTGCAGTCATCTGTACAATCAAATCAAGTTGTTTCCCTTCTAAGCTGAGATTAGAAGTGTTCTCGGCAGATATCCAAAGCCGGAGCCGGAATTTTGTGACAGGAAGCAGCCACTGGAAGACACACTAGTGGACTCGCAGGCAAAAGAGTTATAAATGTCATGTCTTAGAATCTTGAGCTTTCAGTGTGTGGGATAGTCTGGCTGCTTATTCCCTGAAAAAGTCTGCTTTAAAAAGAGCTTATAGATCTGTGCCGTTTGCCAAGAAAAATGGATTGAAACTCATTTATATTAATGGGTTGAATGTGCAGTATGTATGGGCTGCTGCCTTCTATGTAGATCATATGTGAGTCTGGTGGAAAGACGCCAGATGTGAATCCTCAAGGACACATTCAGCTGTCAGAACATAGCAAACACCTGCTAAAGTCTCTGCTAAAGCCAACATCCTCCACTTGACAGCATTTGGCATAAATGTCACAGGGAGGAAGAGGAAAAGCTGGAGGGAGAAAGGAGCTGAAGATGAAGCAGCAGAAGAAATGTGAATGGATGAATGTTTCTGTGACTAAAGAGAGAGAGAGAGAGAGAGAGATAAGAGGCATAGAAAGTAAAAGGACAAGATAGTTAATTGCAGATTTTGCCAGGCCACTGTGCAACTACTCATTATTTTCCTCATAAACAAACAAAAAAAAAATATTGAATAGTGAACAGAGAAAAAATGATGAACAAAACCAATAAACATTCCCAAGGAGTAGAGCTAGCTGTGTTGTCAGCATTTTAAATATATGTAGATTGTTGCTTTCTGTGAGGAAGTCAGCTCATAAGATGCAAAAGTAATTGGCTATGCTCTGCTTGGCTTTCTTGTTAGTTGCTCTTACTGCTGGCAGAGGACTCAGCAGGCTGCTCACATACACACACATACACAATGGAACTCCTTTTCCTTTGCCAAGCTGAACAAACCTAAACCTCAGTGCAGGCAAAGGCTCAGAGAAACAGGAGCTTTTAGTCAAATGTTAGAGGCACATCCAGGAAAATGCCCAAACATAAAACTGTCTTAATTTTTAACAGCTGAATTGAATCACCATGTGTCACCAGTCTGTAACAGCAATATGATGCATCTCTGCCGTCGTCATGCCTAATGTTGATAAATGGATGAGATCACAGCGAGCAGCATCTGTAATGATGAAGAGTGTTTCTAAAGGTTATTGTGTGTTGTTTGCTCTCACCTCCTGTGACAGGCCTACCTGATCGGCTGTGTGTGGAACTGCTACAGATATGTGAGCGGCAGGGGCACCACGGAGGTCCTGGTTTATGTCACCACAAACGACACCACGGTGAGTCCGCTTAGCCACCCACCAGCATCTCACCTCAAGGACACACTAACAGTCCCTCTGCTGTCAGAACTTCATTTTATTGCATTTGCGCAGCATTGATTTTTACACTTTGGTTTGAAAGCTCTCTGTTCATTATGTTAGCAAAAATGTACACTTAGAAAAGTCACTTTCATCTCGTTGTTTGACACATTAACTTCACTGAAATATATCAAATTCTAGTCTCGACAATAATCAGGGATTATTTAGCTGTAATAAAAATATAAACTCTTCACAGAAGAGCATTTTAGTAGGAGTTTTTCATAGATTTAGAATGAAAAAAATCAAAGAACTCTAAGTCACTTTGATTTAAATACATAAACAAAATAATAATATGGACAAAATAATGGTTATAGATTGGTTACTGGTTATAGATTTTAAAGTGTAACTGTTTAACCTCAGATTTAGATGTTTTCTTCGGTGTCTGTGTTATTTCAGTTAAATTATCTATTAAAAAGAATGCAGAAAGCAAAGTGATGCATTCACAAAGTGAACTTATTGTCTCTTAAAATGTTTTTGTTGGCTGTACATGAAACCAACTTACAGTAGCACCAAAGTGAATGTTGAAAATGTTTCTTTAAATACGGCAGTGACCGAATTTGTGTTTGATAAATTTGACTTTTTCAAAGGTGGAGCTGGTGTGTGTTGAGCATAAAATCTTGTAGAGTCCAACTTTTTATATAAATACATAATTACCAGTGAGGTTAACCAGTGAGGAGCTATTATATTGAGAAATTAAAGTGATTCAGATTAAAATGTATAAATTGTCTACATGTGTCACATTATGTACTTAAGTTGCATTGCAGGTTATACAGTGGCTAGTAATTGTATTTAAATTCTTTAATGTTAGTTTATGCTGTATATAGTCAGTGATGGGACACTGTATAGTAGACCCTGTAGGTTGTCCTGAGGTGTGATTGGCTGGCTTTTTAGAGTTGGGTATAGTCCACTCCACATGCCCCCCCCCTCAGCGTTCACTCACAAGGTTTTTGAAAGGCTTTACCATAGTCACGGTTTCCATTTGTCCGTTTGTAATCCTCCAGGATGATACACAAGACATTAATCTGTCTCACAGCCGTTGTCGTCTCAGTACGCAGTACTTCATCTGTCACTTTGTCCTTGTGCCGCCATGGCCCTGCTGCACGCTGCTGACGTTTTTCACCTTGTGAAACAGACTGCACACCCGGCAGCTAATCCAGCAGGGGCTGAAGTCATATTGTGTATCATATAATAATAATAATAATAATAATAATAATGATGCATTGGATTTATTTAGCGCTTTTCAAGGCACCCAAAGCGCTTTACAATGACATTATTCATTCACGCTCACATTCACACACTGGTGGAGGCAAGCTACGGTTGTAGCCACAGCTGCCCTGGGGCAGACTGACAGAAGCGAGGCTGCCATATCGCGCCATTGGCCCCTCTGGCCAACACCAGTAGGCGGTAGGGTAAAGTGTCTTGCCCAAGGACACAACGACCAGGACAGAGAGGCCGGGGATCGAACCGGCGACCTTCCGGTTACAGGTGCCCTTCCCAACCCCCTGAGCCACGGTCGCCCCATGGCCTTTTAGCAACTATCAGATACGTGCCAGTCACTCTGTCCACTGTCTCTGTGGAGAAACAAGTTGTGTTTATTTTAGTGGAATTAAATTAGAAGATTAAGAAAACAAGCAAATACTTAATCTAGAATTATACTGACTCTTAGATATATTCGAAGAAAAAAGACAATAATTTAGCGGGTCTAGTGGATTAGCAGGTAAATGTAGAGTCAATGCCTTGATATTAGACTTCTTTATGTCCCCAGAAACACACCTGGCAAATGTGAAGTAGATCAAGGTCAACACAAAGAGACACGTACAGAGATTCCTTCATTTATTATTTATAAAATCAGTGAAAATCCTGTGAAAATCACAGAGAATGTATGAATATACCTAAACATCTAATTAAATACAAGAAACAAATCTAAAAAGAAACACTTTAGTTGGCTAATCTAAACCAAAACATCTCTGTGTGTATATGTAAATGTATTAATTTATCATTGTGTATATAGTTGGATAAATGTTGACTAACAATCCAAATATTTATTCAGAGTATTTATTTAAACAAAAAAGAAAGACTTGGAACAGCTGAAAAACCTGAAGGCTGCAGCATAAGCATTGTGAATTTCAATACAAGAGCTATGTGACAACAAATGGTTTAAGTTCAACAAATATTTGTGTCACATAAACAGGTTAAAATAGTTTTCGTTGGCCTTAATAATGATGAGGATTTATCGCTGTGTTTCCTGTGTCCACACACAGCTGAATGGAGCATTGCGTCTATTTTTACTGTTATGGAGCTGGAGGTGTGTCTAAATGGCTTTTTACAAGCACCAACATCAAGTACCCAGCTGTTTATCTGCAGTGCTTTTATATAAATGCCATTAAAATGCACAAGGGTCGTTTCTCTCTCTCTTTCTCTGGGATTTTTTTCTGTCCCTTCTCTTTATATTCCTCTGTCCTTCCTCTTCTTCTGGACATGTTACATAATTGTCTGCTTGTCTGCTTTATTTCAAACCCTCTCTGTGATATGTTTGCCGGCCATCCCTGGCTGTTTCACAGTTCCATCTCCTTGGAGCGTTTTCTTTTTTTCTTTTTTTTTTCTCACTCTTTCACTGAATTAGCAGCAGTACTGGTTTTATAACACCATTTACAGAGAAGGAGCTCTGATAGAGAGAGGAGTGCAGCCTGGCCTGTAAAGCAGGGCCCTGTGTGTGTGTGCGTGTGTGTGTGTGTGTTATCCTTGCAGCTTGTCTTCTATGGGTATGCAGGGCTCGCAAAATTTCAAAATCTCTGGTAGCCCTTCGGGCAGGGACTCTTCAGTTTTTGGTAGCCCCAAATAAATTTAAGTAGCCCGAATAAAAAAATAGAGCAATTTTTTGATTGATGTTTTGTTTCCTGTTTTGTTTCCGTTACAATATTATACATTAAAGTATAATATTGTAACGGAAACAAAACATTAATCAAAAAATTGTTGAAACACAAATTACAACATTGTATAAAAATTACAATCATCAACTCAAATACTTGGTTCTAATTGAACAGAAATTTCTATGAACTTGTAAGAACTGTGTAGAACATGAATCAGTCTGTGTCAGATCCTGAATCTGAAATTTCCACTGAAGTCAAGGGTAAGAGATAAGTGGAACCAAGATCTAGGCCATTTGCTTTTTGAAGTTTGCAAAGACTGCTAAATTTTGCCAGTGGTAGTTCACTCTGTGCAACATAGTACGCTGTTCTAAACAGATTTTTCAGGTTTATTTTCAGTATGTTATTTGCAATTGGTGTTTGTTCTGGGAAAGATATTGCAGACTGAGCAATAATGCATTTCTTGCATTTCTCATGGGTTCTAATGGGGGTCTTTCTTAAAATTACTGGTCCCAGTAACAAAGGCGCTTGTCGACTCAGAAATCGAGGGAAAAGCAACAACACACCCGGCAGAACATTGTGTTATTTACAGGGGTGCACATAAGTGGTCTGCATGTGCACATTCGCTGTCAAAATAAAAGACGCGCACCAGATAAGAAGTTGCAACGCGTGTTTGCGTACATATAAAGGCACTGTTTTTGTCCGCCAGAGTGGGATTTTCACGGCACATTCTGCACCACATCTCTGTGCGTTCATCATTTGTTTGAAGCCAGCTCACCTCCTGCAACCACTTTTCAGAGAATACGCGCTTCTTTTGCGGTTCGGACTTCTGACATTTCTTTGGAGGTGGAGGAACACCAAAGTAATTGCTTAAAGGAGTTTGCTTCTTCGACATCTTTAAGAGTTCTAAACAAATGTCTGTCCTCCTCCAGAAAATCTTATGTACTCAAACGCGCGTTGCAACTTCTTATCTTGTGCGCGTTTTTATTTTGACAGCGAATGCGCACCTGTGGACCACTTATGTGCACCCTGGTTATTTAGCTTGTCATATTCCAGCCACAGAAATTCTTTTGTCCATGAAACTATAAAGCTGCACTTTCTTTTGCCTTATAGTCTGATTTGTCATAACTTTTCCGTTTTGTGGTAGGCTTTTCTTTGGCTGTCACTTCTTCACCCTGACTTGTCTTATTTGGCTCAGCAGAACTAAAATATATATCCTGCTGCTTTTACACACGTACTTACATAGCGCTCAGCGATTCTCTGCGCGATCAACCTCTCACATGTTTAAGCTTGCTGCGGGAGATTTCACTTGTCATGTTTGCACAGTAAGCTAACGACTGATAAGACGATGTCAGAGGAATTGGTGCGCAAATGATCGTCACTCACCAATTAGTGCTGCCGCTCTCTACACACCGTTCGCGCGATCGCAAAGTGAAAGCAAAAAACAAGCACAAATTCAAACGCGATTTCAGTATGTCACATATTGGCAGTGGCTCATCGATGCCAATGACATAATTACTCAGCTACATTTCCGAAAGAATGCAAAAGCATTGACATATATTTTTCCTTCCTATGATAGCCCGACGGGCAGGGCTGAGATAGATTTTGGTAGCCCGACTGGAAAAATCGGTAGCCCCGGGACGTCGGGCTAGCGATTTTGCGAGCCCTGGTATGAAATAAGGGTCTATTGGATGGAGAGGAAAAACTCCAAAGGAAGCTATACCACTTTACAATGTGATATGGTGTAACGTGTTGCATATTTAGCAGGTGAAATTTAAATTCTGCAAAAGTAGTGTCCAGTTACAACACTTTAAAGTAATCTTATTACACTGTATTTTAGTTTATAGAAGCAAACTGTTTATATTTGGGTTATATTCCGGTTTTATTGTATATAAACGAACTTGGACCTCTTATGGAGTACCTCAGTTTCTTTTTCTCTTTCCTCTACACACCGTACAATATGAAATATGTACAGTACATTTTAAATGTAAATGGCTTTAATTGTTTGTAGCTTCGTTTCACTACAATGAAGCTCTTTGTCTATTAACAACATCATAAACACAGCATCCCATGGACCAGTTGTTCATATTTTTGGCCCCCTGCTGTCAGTAAAAGGGTACAACATGTAGGCTCTGGATAATACCAGCACATCGCTTTCAGGCTCTGGTCACACAGCCTTAGAGACCATTAGCAACCGCCTGACAACCACCAGTTGCCAGGGAAAAAATGAGTATTTGTCAACTGGTTGCTAGATGTTGCTGGCAGTTACTGTGAAATCAGCTGCTAAAGCTCAAGTGACACAGGCTCTAGACACTGGTCAGTGATCCCCTGGTACCCACTGCTTGCTAGGGAAAAATATGTATTCCCCACTGGCTGGTGAGTGGTTGTGTGAGGCTTCTTTCTGTATTTATTGTTCAGAGAGAAGTCTATACCGCCCTGAAAACTCTTTGCATGGGCCACCTAGCATTTAGGTGGTCGCTCACAGTTTGTATGGATGGTGCCAACTTGTGTGTAAGCACTCGCCAAGTGGAAGTGACAGCGAAGAGTGCCAGCATGTTTTTAAGTGGTGATTTGGAACTGAGCTACTTTTGTTTTCTTATTTCAGGTTCTGCTGCCACCATACGAGGAAGCTGTTGCCATCCCACCGAAGGAGCCTCCCCCACAGTATATGGAGGCATGAGATATGCCCTCACTGCTGGATTATGTACCCCAATCCTCCGACCACATCTCCTTACAGCAGTAGGACTCCAACGCTGGCTGCATCGTGTTGGAAAAACAATGTCTTAGATGCTGGTCCAGCTTGGATTCCTGCCAAATTTAGAGTAAATTAGGCCGACCTGAGCCAGTATTGCCATAAACTCTACTCCCCTCCACCACCACCACCCTCCCGGTTGTTGTGACATATGTCCCCTCTTCTCGTCCCCTTTGTCCTCTTCCAAGGACAGCATCACATCAGCTTTCAGACTACAACCCCCACCACCCACACTAATTCAGCCAATCCTCTGGATAGCTGCTGTTCCTTGGAAGTGACTCCTGCACACCTTGATAACCCGACTTAATGTGCACTTTTCTTCACGTGAAAAGTGCAACGGTTTGGCCACCAACTGTTAACCCAAATTACTGTGAACCTCTTTTGCAGTGTTTTGTCTAGAAACAAACTACCTGAATAGAGACAAAGCAACAAAAATAGCGAGAAGGAAACTTACATTATTAGTTATACAAGAGCACTTTTTTTCAGAAATTGAAAAATTTCCTTAGTTGAATGTAATTTTTGTAAGACGTTTTTGTATCACAGTAAAAACTGAGAGAAAACACACAAATACTAAAAGGATCTCCTGTTCTTATAAAATATCTCTGGCGTGCTGATGTTGCTCATCCTGCTGGGAAAGTGTTTCGAGAGAGGTTTTGTGACCGATAATTACTCTTGTCTTCCTTTTGTATCCACAGTATGTGAACCCATAAGCCATCAACTGGCTGTGTAAACCCCGTTCGCACCGTTGATTTAAATCCCAGTATTCCATTTTGCCTTCCTCGCCACCTCCTTTGTATGTTCAAAATCGAAAAAGTTTGTGATAATCCAGTGAAGACCTTAGCACAAACCTGACACACATTCAGAAACCCTATACACAGAAACGTGTGTGAGTAATGATATTGATAAATATATGGAAATGTTCCCATCTGTCTTGTGTTCTGGTCGAGTTTTGGCTGCAACAGCATCGACTGCGTCTTTGTTTGTTTTTTGTACATGGATCATGGTGTGTGAGCTGATCTTTTTAGTTGAGCTAACTTAGCTGGGCCGAGGGCATTTCCTATAAATACTCTGTGACATGCTGTTGCACATGCAGATTCTATGTGTGTGTTTACATTTTTATGTGCGCTTGCCTGCGTGTGACATTATCATGTAACTCCTAGGTCACGTATGTGTCGTAACATTTAGTTTTCCCATGCGGCAATGATTTGATGAGATGTTTCCCTCGTTGGTGGTTTTCTTGAAATGAAAACATTGGATGGGACTCTAAAGCAGTAGCTCAGCATAATAACACAAAATCAGTATACATTATATGACGCTAGTTAAACAGTGCAAATGCTTGTCCTTTGTCAAGAACCGTTTAGGAAAACAGTCAGTAGACAGTAAATAATGTATTTAATCCGTTTACATGAATTACATTTTATTATTCAGTCTATGCAACAGTGCATTCACCAACTTGTTAGGCTTGGAAATACAGATGTGGTCAGAAGTTCGCATCTACTTAGGAGCTGTGGGAAGGCCATTCCATAAGCTTAAGGTTATCCTGCTCTATCCATGTGTGTTTAGGATCATTGCCCTGTTGGAAGAACCCAAATGTGTGACAATTTTAACTTGTGCAAATCTACAATTCTCCTTAGAGCTTCACTGAGATAAGCTGTATAATCATTCATCCCTGGAAAAACAACAGCTCAAATATATCATTATAAAAGCCAAAACATAACCCAACATTCATGTTCAAGATGAGTGTGTGTAAACTTCTGACCACAGGTGTACGTGCACCATGAAGTAGTTTTGTTCCATTTGATACTAATACTGTAGTCCACAGTGTAGCCATATGTCGGCCTCTCTGTCCTCGTCCCTGTCTGTGTGAATTATGGCCGCTGCTTCTGCAAATCCAACAAAGCTGAACATGAAATTGCACTTTAAACTCAGTGTGGGCTCACTGAAAACTGCTGTATCTGTGGTTGTTTTTGTGTTTTCCATCTTTGTTGTGTGATCTGTCTGCAAAGTTGCAAAGGTGAACATTTTCATGAGTCTGAAGAATTTCTGCTGAGTTTTGCAGGCTTTAATGCTTGGACAGTGTCTGAACCAGTGGATGGCTGATGGCTGTTTTTTTTTTTTTTTTTTTTTTTTTTTTTATTAGTCACTACGAGACTGTTCTCCTCTCTTTTCTTGTTGGATCTGCATGAGCTCACGTCTTTAATTCTGAATAATAAAAAAGCTAAAACATCTAGTCCATGCTGAATTTGAGTCTGTTTTCGAGGGGGGAATTATTTATAGAGGAGCTGTTATGCTTTAACTTAATTTCTTCTTTTTCCAGGAAGTGTTGATTGGTTTTCACTTAAAGTGAAAGCACCACAGAAAGCAGTTTTACAACCAAAAATTACAATAATAGAGAGATCAGGCTCTAAATAGTTCAAACAGGGTCCCCATGTTAAAGTCAAATAGAAATATGCCATCCTCCAATAACCAGTCTATGCTCACCAACAATGTAGTAAGATGCTCTTCCCTTTGGCAAACATACAGTCTCTTACTTGTAAGTTATTGTTATTCATCTAGCAGGAAACCCTAGAATGAGAGACATCCAGTTTCAAACCTAATATCGTCATTCTGATAATACATTAGACCAATATCTGTGCAGTTTATCATGTGACCTGATACAATGAGTATCATCATAGCTACATTCAGCCATGTTGGTGAGAGACAGGGATTGAAATTAAAATAAATTAAACATCTTAAGATTCTTAAGATACATACAGTTATAGAAGCTTTTTTCCACAGCTGTGAATAATGAGCTCACCCTGTTTGAAAGTAACCTCTGCATTGGGTTTTAAACGGTTTCTCTCTCCTCTTGGATCTGATTGATGTCAGTGGCCATCTGTTTACAGAGAGCAGCCAATCAGAATAAAGCTGGCTTTATTGGGAGGAGCTCAAACTAGTTTTGTGTACTGTGATGAATGGGAGCCCAGTGTAATGGGCTTTTTTTTTTTTTTTTTTTTTTTTTTGAGGTGGGAGGACTTAGTCCATTCAACATGCTGATACAGAAAATTATCAAACCTGTGCTTTTCCTAAGGCATTCCATTTGGGAATCACCGCAGCATGTGATAAACTGAATCATATATCCCAGCTGATTTCTAGCCCCATGTTTCAATTCTTGGATTAGTGGAGTCCAAAAATAAAAACATGGAGCTGAAACTGAACATAACAGTATTTCTTTAAATTAGCTGGCTATCTAAATAAAGTGTGAAATATGTCTTTTTATGTGTGTGTGTGTGTGTGTGTGTGTGTGTGTGTGTGAGCTTTTTTCAAACTTAGCCAGCATTTTTTCTCCTCATACTTCAGCAGTAGCTCTAAATCTTTAAGCAGCCTTGTTTTGAGACTACTGGGAGGAAGAAAAAAGGCCCTCAGAGCAACTGTGGACAAAAAAGCTGGCAGATGAGAACGGATTTAAAATGCTTCATAATGGAGGCCGGCATTACCTTGGGTCTGACGGTGCGATCCCATACAGACAAGCTCACCTACTTTCTGCCACTGGGACGCTGACAGAAAATAAACTGGGTCACATTTTGTCCCTCTTCTTGCTGAACTGCTTGTCCAAGCCAGGGCTGCAGCACTGACATCTGATTCAAAAGGACTCTTTTTGAAAAAGGACACAATAGCCAGAAAGGGCTGTTTTGTTTTTGGGTTTTTTTGTATTTTTCTTCAACATCTGGCAGAAGGATTTGTACAGAATGACCTCTATAATCCTGAAATTCTTCACCAAAATGTTTTTCAGGATTATTTTAACCAGATAAAATGAGTAAAGATAGATTTACTGAATTAGAAAAGAGAGACCTAAAATAGCTCGGTATGTGCAACCTGACAATGAGGGAAGTGTAATGGACAAAGATCCCAGTAAATGTCCACTCAGATTTAGAGTAAGTGATGCTTTTTACCACTGAAAAGTAAAAACATAAATAACATACAGGGCCTGCCAATGTGCAGCAAAGAACTTTATTTAAGTTAAAAAGTGACATTTATCCCAGAAAAACAAAAACTCATGTGGTCCCTGCAGGCTGTGTTTCTATTTGTCCTGCTGCTTCTTCACACTAACGTGAATCTTATTCTGCAGCATCCTTTGACAGGGGCGTAATTTCCAGGGGGGTTATGACCCCCCCCCCCAATAATCAGACCCAACCAAAATAACCCCCCCAATAAAATTATGAATGATCTTGCATAAATAGGCTGTTGATTTTTACTCATTTCAGGTATTACCAGCAAAATAGTTGCATGTTTAATCATCTGGGAATTTACCCAGATTTATTTAGTTATTTAGACAGAGATTTTGACCCCTCCCAATGTTCAGCACAAAGTTACGCCGATGTCCTTTGATATCGTCCTCATTTCACACAAGGCACCTGCTTCATTAGAATGATATTACCAGAAATTATTTCATTCAATTTAATTGGGAAATGAGAAAATGGCTTAGAGAAACAATGACTGGAAAGAAACTGGGTCAAAGCACTCGATGGATGATGGACAGCTTGTATCTCTCTCTGGGTCATTGGGCAGGTGCAGCAAACTTACTGTTACAACATCTAAGAGATTAATTTATTATATCATCGGTATCTTTCAGCAGGTTTTCAGGCACTGCACTAAGCCCACATGCGCATAACATTCAAATTTGCACTAAATAGTACATCAAACACATTTTGCCAATATACTTCCATTCTAAGTTCATGTATGCATTTATAACTGATGTTTGATTATAGCTTTAAATTGGTCTCATGGTATACACAGCAGTAAAAAAAACTAGTTCCTTCAGTAATTTGATTAAACATGTGAAAGATCACAGTCCCATATTTCCCACAGTAAGTAAATGTATTTTAAAGCACCTTTCAAAATACAAACTGTGATGTGCTTTATATCAGATAAAACCAACAAAATAAAAAACAAGACCATGAGTGAAATGAAACAGTTTCAGAGAGAAGATAGAAACACAGCAAAAATGCCACCCGAATGCCAGTTTATAATGACGAGTCTTTAGCTGCTTTGCAGGGCTGGACTGGGACAAAAAATTGGCTTTTGACTAGAGACCGGCCCACCAGGTATTATAGGAAAAGCCATAAAGCCATTGAATGAACTAACCTTATGAATAAAATAAAGTTCACTATCAGTAACATCATAGCACCCACCCAGCTGTATAGAAACTCCGTCATGCTAGTACGGAGTACGAGTTATTGTAACTGACTGTAAGAAGTCAGCACAACGAAAATAAACTGCACCTAAACTTGGTTTATATCTGACCCAGATAGACTGCAGTTCATAACTTCTCACCTGAAGTTCAGTTCACCTGACACTCGGACCGGTGGCCGCCTCGGGTCTCTCCTCCTGCTGCCTCCCCTTTCCCTCATCCACACGCTGGCCTCTGTGGAAGCTCCACCACAGTAACCACCAAACAACTGAGTTATTTTTACACATCTGCCAGCATCTGGCAAATACACCACCGAAAGTCTCACCTTGAAAGGCATCTTTACTAGTCTGCTGCATTCAAGCCTCGAACCAGAGCCAGTTTTTATTAAGCCCTGCCTGCTGGGGATGTAAGATATGCGTGGGGGGTTACCAGCTTTATTTTTTTTTATTCTGATCAATGCTAAACATGTATGGTGATGTTAAAGTTTAAAATCACTAAGTTGGCCCATGCACATCGCCATTGTTTTAAGAAAGATTTGGATACTTTGTTAAAATGTCATTTTTAATGTGGTGTTTTCTAAAAATAGGCTCATGTCTATGGGAGATAAACCCAGTGTGCTCAGAGCCTTAAGATCACATCACATAGTCATACTCAGATTGCTTTCTCTGCTCCTCAGGCAAACTTTCCTTTATTTTGTCATGTGTAAGGCCCTCGTGTCTATCTGCCATTGCTCTGAATTGTTCATGGTTCCCTGAGTGGTTCTCTGTCAGATGAAATCCTTTCTGTAGCAGGCTTCTCCTTTTTAATACATCTGATGCAACTGCTACAATTTAGGGCACCAAAAAAATAAAAAAGGCCCAAGTCAGCCTCAGTCTGACGTGCATCAGCAGTTAAACATGAAAGGATTAATCAGCTTTATCCACCCACGCTACCAAACTGCCCTTCAGCAAGGCACCCGCTACAGCAGAGGATTTTTGCGGCTGCGCCGTGACCTCTGTAGAAGTAAAAAGCTACACAGAAACTCCACAGCCTCATGGATTGGTTAACACCAGTTATGCGTTTCAGTGACTGGCGGGAGCCCTGCTACATGTGAACTCACAGCATGCAAGACTTGTCCAACATACTGATGTTACACAAGCGCTGAGAATTGATGCTGCTCATCACCTACACTTGTTCATACTGGTTAAAATCTCCAGATCAGTTACCAAAAAGATTAAATCGACAATATTAATCTGAGGCTTTTAAAGAGTGACTGACAAACAGGAGGCTAAATTTATTAAGTCTGCATTTAGAGTAGGGGTTTATTTTAAAAATCAAGTCAGCTAGGTTTACAAGAGACCCTGCACCAGTTTGTTTTTGGTTCTAGCATTGAAGATCCAGAGGACATCAACTGTATGTGTAACAGATGTAGCAAACACCTTCTAAAGCCTTTAATGCCTCTGACTGGAGTGTCCTTACTCAATTACAGTCACAGTGCAGCACACGGTCATCCCCATGCTTTATGTAAGTGAGGGGGAAACAAAATAAAACGGCATAATTTTGACTGTGATAAATGGTCAGATCCTGATGGTTTATGAGGTGACAATCCTATGAAGAAAGATCTCTTTAAACAGCTTCCTGTAACTGTCTACACAGGAGAGAAAATGTTACAGCAATCAAAAATGAAAAGACAACAGCTTCTTTCTGTTAACACCAACTTTATTTATAACAACAGATCTACTGAGCAGGCTGCTGCTGTTCCGGCATGCTCCTGATGATGTCAGAATCGCCTGAAGAGCAAAAGAGGAGCAGAGTCAGTGGATTTGAACTGCCACATATACAAAGACGCACTCTTATACCGCCTGAAGAAATGCTGCATGTCTTTAAATACCCCACACAAATAAAACAATAATGACATTGTGAGGATAAATGTTGCTACTGGAAGATCTGACTGTAAAGTGCTGGCAGTTCAACTAAAAGCTCTGACTAGCAGTCATCTAGCAAACCACTAGGCTTGAGTGGGACTAGTGACAGCATCTGCCTCTAACAGGCTCAAGAGAGAGGGAAGAAAAAAAAAAGGGGGTGTCAATCTACTCCCCAGGGAAGTCCACCATATCAGTGTCAGATCTGTCATTTTTGACATATTTACTGTCATTTTCAAGCTCGTTTTGAATGTGACGCTGATTCATGGATTCTGGTCATTTGTTCCAGTCTCTTTTCAAACAAAGACCTACAAACAATCATTCCTCCTGGCTACTCTCCATCTTATGTGTTAAATGCTATCACTCTAGTACTTGTTAACTAAGATAGTTACATCTGGAAAGTTTAATACCTCCTAGAGAACAAAAATATTCTTTTGGCTGAAATTCTTATAGATTTATGTTTGTGAACTCGCCGCCCACAAATCAATTTAACTTGCAGGCAGTGATGCACACCAGCTGGTGCCTCAAACATCCCACTGGGCTTTTTTAACACTTTCTCCCACAGTGTATATAACATCTAATTCCTGTGGAGGTGAAGAAGTGGTTCAGTGAAGATGGGGTTCAAAACTAAAATGAGTACTCACCAGGGTCGATGATAGCCAGTGTGCACACCCTGTAGTATTTGCCGCAGGCTGTGCCCAACTCGATGTTGTTTCCACTGTAATGGTGGACACCAGTCTTGGCCAGCATAGCATAGTATTCAATCTCAGATTTCCTGGACAGGTAATAAAGGTAAATGTGAGCCAAATGCACATGTGGTCAAATACTGCAAAAAAGGGTAAAGCTGACACACGACAATTTAAAATATAAAGAAACAAGTCCAGATAAGTACAGCCATAGATCCTTCTAACACTTGATTATACTGACTGTAGAGAAGTTTCTGCACATTGTTTTTTGAATTAACCAATTTATAATCAACATTTGGATGAAATCTGTTAAAATTGTAACGAATATCTCAGCATCTTCTACAAATCAATATTGGAGACAATTAATGTACAATAAATAGAGATCCCAAACTTTTCTGAATTATGAGGGGCATCTGCTAGCTGTATCACAAGAGTATGATTACATCAAACATGTAACTGTCCTTACCTACTCAAAATTATGTATACTTTTGTGCCTCTGCACTAAAAGACAGCGCAACAAGTACAACCTTCCAACCTGCACAGAAATTACAAGGATGGGACCAACTATCTGATAGACCCCCTGCCCCAGGCCTGCAGAATCTTTTCAAATTCCTAACTCCCTATTTACCGGTGATTCGAACAAAATGACATCACAGAAGTAAATTCTGGGGACCTTGGCATCCAAGCGACACATGTTAAACCAAACACACACACACACACACAAATGGAGAACGTATCACCACCTTCGCAGGGAGATTATAGATATGAAAATCTAAAGAACTGGGATGTATAATTTCTAAATAACATCTGCATGTGTGACGATGTTTGTGTAAAATTTTGTTCAGAGTGGCCCTGGAGACAGGGTACATACAGACATATATACATACAATATGATAAATGCAGTAAGATTTAGAGAGAGAGTTGATAATTGGTCATTTACTTTGCAGGTACACAGATTCTTACTATGAAAAATTAGTTGAACTATTTATGTTTTTGCTCATTATTACATCATCTTTGAACATTTAGCCTGAATAATACTGATGTGAAACAACAAACAATGGAAACATCCACTGGTGAATGTCGTCTTATTCACTAGCACATATGTAGCATCTCAATAAGGCAATACCAATTTATGTTTGCATCAGTGCCCTCCTATTAATTAACCTCACTTCACTTAAATTTGATTTTTAAAAAATAATTCCCTTTATTGTTAAACTTGTCATAGTTCCTCATAGCACACTGAATCCCTTTCAATTCCTTAGCTAAAATAGTGTGTAGAAAGATATGTTTAGGAAAGTCTTAATATACCTGAGAGCTGGGCAGTTGTTGGCCAGGATAACCAACTTGGCTTTTCCCTGACGGATCATCTTCTGGGACTGTTTGTAGCCCAGGACGTATTTTCCGCTCTTCATCACCAGCTGGAGACGGGAGTTGATGGACTCCATAGACTTTTTCTGAACACAGACACACACATAAATCAAAATCTGGAGTCGATGACAGCACAGGAGCTACACACCTCTCACACTCCACTACATATCGAATCTAATAAATATGACAACTATAATAGGACACATAAAAAACGCACACATTTAAACATGTTTTAACTTTATATTAAAGGGGGAAGCGTCCATGTTGTTGTCGTCATTTTCTGTTAGATTTTATGAATTAGCATTAGCTCTACTGCCGGTACAGTTAAACATGAACTAAACGGGCGGACACTAATAAACACTGTCGTAACAATCAAGTATTTTATAAGATTTAAAGCAGCAATAAATCAACACTAAGTGACACGACACTGAGTAGAAATATCAAGTTTTAAGCGGAGTACTACGGCGCTAGCTAGCAGGCCCCGGCAGTTACACATCTCCACGTGAAGCCTAGCCGTGCAGTAGCGCGTGCATTCCGGCCTCGCTCACCGTCTTCTTTGCGGCCACCATGTTTGCGGTTTAGTCCGGACCGGCCAACCTGCGGGCAGAAGGAGGATAGCAGAGGACTGTCGTTAAAGAGTGGGTCACAGCAAAATGTGAAAATGTGGCGAAAATCATGTTTATTTTATAAATAAAACTCGGAGCTCGTCTTACTGTGAGTTAACTCCAATATGGCCTCGGAGAGAAAGGAAGTCCCATGGTGCACTGCGCTCGTATCACTTAGGCGAGCATGCGCAGAGCAGGACTGGGCAGGCGGCTAAGGGTAGTTTTCTGATACTTCTGCGGTGAGATATTTTGTGCACAAACGCGTCTATTTGAAACATTTTACTTAGCCTTTTCTTTTACTAAAAAATTAATTAATTAAACAATATTTTATGGCCAAACTTAAGCAAACCTGTGGTGTTTTACATTAAAAAATATGTATTATGGTAGTCTTTAGTATGCACTAATATTAAAAACAATGCATAAATGGATTCATACAGTTAAATGTCATTTGTATAATATAATAAAGAATAACTCAGAAGATTAACTATTTTTTAATCATAACTTAATCAGTGTTAAAAAACTGTGTGTTGTTTAAAGATTATACTTTCCCACTTGTGCTTTTATTTTGAAATCCAGTGCAGCGAATGGCAGCGATCTGAGTCCTCTTCACCCAATGTCCTACTTTTTAGTATCAAATCAATTATCGATTATTAGTTTGATTTGTTATGAATATTTTCTATACTTCCAACAATCAAATGGTGAAGGGAATCTTTTTAACTCCGTAATTTGCCTCCAGTTCATTGGGTTCAGTGTCATCTTCATGTTTAAAAACTAAAGGCTGACATTGCTCCCCCAACTCTGGAATAGTTTGCCACTCCTCATAAGAACGTCAGCAATTTAAAAAATGAAATCAGCTCTTAAGACCAACATATTTTCAGCTGCTTTTGGTCAAGTCTGAGGTCCCGCATGGATTGGTCACACAAATGTTTTCTATTATTTTATTTGACTGTCTATATATATATATATATATATATATATATATATATATATATATATATATGTGTGTGTGTGTGTGTGTGTGTGTGTGTGTGTGTGTGTGTGTGTGTGTGTGTTTTTTTTTGTTATTTTTTTAATTAGCCATTTTATTATGTTGTCTGTTTATGTAAATGTAATTATGCAATTAGGCTCTTGAGACCTGAATTACAGATTTGTGCGCCTGTTAAGCATTTTGGGTCAACGCCTGTCTGCTATATAATTAAAATGATCTCGACTTAAATTCTAATATTACAGTTAAGCAAGCTAATTAATATAAAAAATGACAAACTCAACTCTTAATTGCCCCTTGGGGATAAAGAAAGTCTTTCTGATTCTGAAACTTAAGGCTAAATTAAATATTTTGTAAGCTATTCTCTACCAGCATTAGGGCTATTAACTATTGTTATTATTTACTATTGCTGTTTGCTCAGTGGCACGTCGGCAGTAGAGCTATTTGTTAGTGTGGCGAGAGCGTCGCGCTTCACTTTCCCCGCCCCAAGAGGTGGCCTTTGCGCTCTGACTGAATAATGTATTTTCGTCCCTGAGCCAGCCTTAGGGAAACAGCCTAAGTTACAGTACACAACAAAAGCCAACATTTCACCTGCGTGCCCAACTGGAGACCTGCAACCACAACACAACAACCTGAAGCCGTTTACTGCAGGAAATGTGCGTAATTACGCACGGGACTGAAGGAATTTAGCGACCAGACGGTGCGTTTAGGCTGTCCTCCGAGGGTTTCTCATTTTACAGAGGCGATATATATGCACGACGTCATCAGTGCAGGCACAGTCAGTCCTCACCTCTCAACTTTGAGCTCACAGTCCTCTGTGTGCACAGGGCAGGATGGGATGCTCCACCAGTACCCAAACTTCAGCGGTAGATACGACTCGACCAAGCGCTAAGCCCGAGGAGAGCAACGGAGTCAGCACTACAGGTGAGACAAAGAAAAAAACAAAAAGAACAAAAACCATTAATACTTGTAAAGTATATGATATGATATTAAATAGTAAAGTATATGATATTAAATAAAGGTAGTGAGATTTCTGAAAACATAAACATCTGTCCAGTGGGGAGATATGTGCCATTCACTGCAAGTATATTGCAAGTGGACAAATTTGATATTGTTTTATTTTGTCACAGTAAATATGTGAGAGTTTGACTGGAAACAAAGCTCTCATCCAAAAAAACGACATCCTATAGTTAAAAAATAACTTTGCACAGTGTAATCATCATCTGTTTCTAAACTTACTTTCTATTGAATTCACATTTGTTATTCAAAAAGGGTTTGATTAACAAATTTATATGGTTATTTTCATTCAGTCAACACAATAAATAACTTTCTAACATGCTGGTAGGAATGTTGCATCATCCCTTTAATTATACTGAAGTGAGCACTGTTCTGATAAGGACTTGGTCTAAATGCAAATGTACATGATGTCTTTATTTTTAATGAGGCAGAGCTCCACTGTGACAGGATGGGAAAGTTTATTGTCATTATTTAACGGTGGTTCCTGGCTCTGTCCTCTCTTAGAGAGAGACGGGGGCACGAAAGCAGATTTAGTGACAGTCTACGGTTTCATTAGGAAATGGAGAAGCCACTCTGGACGCTCCTTTGTTGTGGTAGGTCAGCGATGGCCCCAGCTGTGGTGCGTTTCAAGATAAAAAAATATGTTCAATTTCTTTTTAAGTATCATTTTTTACAAAACTTTTGATGCATTTGAATGCTGGAAATGTGAGCGTGCAGTTCTGCAGGCTTAAGCATTGTTTGACACTAGTGAAAGAAAAACTGGTAAAAGATTCACTAAGTGAGACCACCTCTGAGCAAGTGTCTATTTGCACTCATTACAGGCTGCTTACTGCCCTGAAAGCGTGGAGACACATGCACAGAAGTCAGTATGCTGACTTTCATGGACTTAGCTGATAAACCACTGACCCTGTTAAAGTGACAAGGAGAAATTTGCTTAATAAGTATGTGAGTAAATTTCCCAGCAGCATGGAATTAACCAGGGATGTGCTCTGGAAATAGTGTCTTAGAGGTCACATGGAAATCCATCAGGATGTTTTCTTAAGTTTGCATGTGCCTGACTCGCTTCACTGAAAGTCACTTGTCACTCCCAACAGAGGAGGAGGAGGAAAAGTTTATTGATTTAAAGACAAGTTATTTCAGTGCAGACAGACGTGGCAAAAAAAGAACAGAGGATCTAGTCTAGAATTAGGCTTGATCAGTTTATCCATCTATATCCAGGATATAGTTATATTGTTACTTGTTACAGTTATTTGATATTATATTTTGCACGATCCTACTGTATATTACTGTATACTTGTATTCTATTGTACATATTGTATATCTTATTCCTCTGCTCCTCTGTCTCTCTTGCTGCATTGAGCATGTGTATGACAAAAGAATTTCCCTCAGGATAAATAAAGTTCTTCTTATCTTATCTTATCTTATCTTATCTTATCTTATCTTATCTTATCTTATCTTATCTTATCTTATCTTATATTATATTATCTTATCTTATCTTATCTTTTACATACAGTCTATGTGGGCTTTATTGGTCCCCTTAAGTAAGCAGCCTTCATTCAACTTTTCCAATTATGACCCAAAAGACGGCATGTAGAATAATGTTTTCTGAAATTTAATGTTGTCGTCACTGCTCCTTCATGACGCCTGTTTCAAGAAGTAATTTGCTTCTTCGCCGCGCTTCGAGGAGCTTTGAGAATATTAAAAGTTGAGAGTTAAGACTTTTGTGATCCATGCAAATACCTGCAATGCAAATTCTTCCGAAAAAAGTCAACAGGGAAGTGATGCGCCCTGTCACGCAGCAACCTGTTTATAGAGCTTGAACTGTGCTGTTTAAGTCTTTAAGTGTTTATTAACCTCAGTCCACAGAAACATTAACTTCCTGTCAGGCTCCTTTTATGTGTGAGCGTCGCTTCTTTGTGCTGTGTTTTTGTTTTTTTGCTTTTTTTAACTTTAGGCCTGTATTTTAGAAGCAGCGCATGGATTCTCAGATCTTCTTGCTTCCATGTTTTGCATTTAAACCTCTTTGGCTACAAGTCATGCATTCAAACATTCACAGTCAAAAATAAATCGAATTAGTTATCCACTGTTGCATGATGCTCATAAAATACTTGTGGCCTAATATGGGCTGGTCACAGATGAACTCTTCCCTCTGGTTTTGGATAAGTGACCTGTGATGCCATCATGGAGGGAAAACAAGCAAAAAATAAACTAAGGCAAAGGAAACACAATATTGATCCAACCAGAGTATCACTCAGGAATGCTTGTTCTTAGCAGATATGCTTCGGTTTTTAGATCTCTATATTACAACGTGTCCTCAAATGACTTCTTTTGAATTGGTAAATTAAACTTAACTCAAAGTCCACTGATTTCAACGATCTGTGAGGTGAAACAGAAAGCTTTATAGAAAAATACTATGACTGTTTCACAGCGTGGTGGCTCAGAAGTTAGCACCATCGCTTTACAGCAAGGGGGTCATGTGTTCAAACCAAGGTATGGTCCTTCTGTGTGGAGCTTGCATGTTTTCTCAAAGAGCTCCAGTCTCTCCCACCACTGAAAATATGCTGAGTCTTAATTACAAGAGTTTCACTTTGTGGTAAAACAAAGGTTTAAAATTAATTTCAGCTAAACATTGTATCATATTTTCACTAATATTGATAATATAAATAGCATATAATATGTCTGGCTTTAAGTGAAAGCCATTATTACTGTGTTTAAACTATATATCTACTGTAATCTATATTGCAGCTGTAATCTATAAAACTAGCTGTTCATATTATCCAAATAAACGGCCTGAATGAATGTTTGCTCATGCTTTTTTCTGCTAACAGGAGCGGCTAATGAAAATGGGAACGTAGCTGAGGACAGTGAAACTATTCCGGACCAGACACCTGCTGAGGGAAGCGATGCCAAGCCTGCAGATGAGCCTGCCGTGACAGCCGCGTCTGCAGACACCACAGCTGCAACTCCACCAGCAGCAGAAGAGTCTCAGGACGCAGCCGGCAGCTCGCCTGATGACACTTCAGCAGCAGCAGGAGACAGCACCGCTGAGACAGCAGCAAGCTCCTCAGAGGCTGAAGCTCCAGCCCCAGAGCCAGGTAGGCGGGAGTCACAAACAGGAATGAGGTTAAATCTACTCACAAAAGGCCTTTTACTACATATATTCTTAGATTCTGTAATGTTTTAATGTTTTAGTTTGAATTCTTCTGCACATGAAGAATGCAACTGTATTTTCAGTCTGAGCTTATAAACATGCACATTATAAATGCTCGTTGTAATTCATGCAAAGGTGAAAATTTATGGGAATCGCTGCTCACACCCTTGTGAAACGTATCAGGCAGACAAGGACAAGAACCTGTGTGTGTGTGCATAAGTTGGGTTGCTTAAAATGACACTTCAGAACATTTGGAGTGGAAGATTTTCTCTCTTGACACCTCTTGAACCGGTTACCACAGTAGTCACATAATTAATGTGTCCAAACGAGGGATGGACAAAATGTACTACAGTAACCAGAGCGGTCCTATTCCACCTCAACGTGGGATGCCGCAGTACACAGGTACGTAATGTCCCTTCCGTTTTTAGTCCCTCCGCAACTGAAGTAACTACGCAGTATCCAACAACACACCGGCATGACTTTGGCCTCTAATGAACACACCGGGGTGGCCACAAGAATGCGTTTCCAGGTTACACCTATGATCAGTACCTATTAAAGGATCTGTCTGCATATTGCACAAGCTTAACTGATCAGGTTACATTTTCTTATGAATTCTTTTAATTACACGCTTTTGTGTAGACGTGGATTAGACTACTTGTTGAAGTTTCACTGACTGAAACACACACAAAGTGTTATGTTGTTGAGGGTTTAGCTTGTAAAATGTAACTTTTTTTGTATCCTGGGAGTTGTCACTAAAGGGATTTGACATTTTGATAGAGAATTAAAAAATAGCTGATAGCTTTTGTTTGGCCAAAAGCTTTGAGGATATTTGTGTGGTTTAAACTTGGAAATAAAGCATTTGTTGTGTTTGCTTTGCCTCCCAGCCCTCTGCTGTGAGCAGGATTCTCTAAATTAGAAATTTCTGCTGTAACTTCCAAGACAGCGCCTCAGCAGGCTCTTCAGACCTGCATTGTGATAATAGCTCTACATGCCTGTCCCCCAGCGATCATCTATACACGGAAGCGCTCTGTAGGGAGCTGCATGACAAGAGCAGCATTGCACTCACTGCTATCACGAAGTTACTTCGTGATGCAAATGACGAGCAGGCAGCAAATGATGATGAGGTCAACTTCATTTTCCTCTTTGTCTGATGCAAAGTGTTCATTGCTGTAAAGCGGGCCGGGCAGGGTGGCAGGTTAAACATCAAACACCAAAGTTTTTAGAGGCTTTAGCTTCTATAAGACTCGATGCTGCTGTGGTAGGGGAAATTGAGTGAATGCTGCTTATTTATAAAAATGTATTCTTGTGTCTTCAGTCTAAGATCTGTGATGATTCTTGGAGTATTTTTTAGCCAGAATTTAAACATTAAAGGACCAGCAGAAACAAAATAGAAGCATGAATGTCCACGTCTCAGAGCGATGCTGAAAAACTGGTTCATGCATGTGCTACTTTCAGGCTTGACTGTTAGATTTCCTTTTCCTTATCAGGATTTTCCTAAAATTTCCCTGAAAAGCCTCCAGTTGATCCAAAACACTGCAGTGAGAGCGCTAACAGAGACTAGAAAGAGAGAGCATGTTTTTCCCGTATTGGCTTTTTTTCACTGGCTCCCTTTTTAATCCAGACTTGAATTTTAAATCTGTCTCCTCACGTGCAAAATCATGAATATTCAGGCCCCATCACATGTTAAAGACCTCACTTTGCTCTCAGCCTGCTGGCTTACTTGTGTTTAATAGAGTTTCCTAGAGCTGTCAGGGTTTAGGAAACAGATAGTCGCTCTACTTTTAAATTTAATTTTAAAATTTCCCTTGTAATGAAGTTTATTCTTAGACTTACATTCATAGTCCTAGACTATAGCGATTTTCAATTTGTCTAAACACTCTGACGGTAACTGGAAAGAGAGACCATATTAGCTTCTCCAGAACTGAATCCTTCTCATCCAAAGCACTGAGTGATTAGTCCCCATCATGTCTATAGACCGCATACAGCCATATTATCCCAACAGAGCACTTTGCTCTCAGACTGTAGGCTTCCTACAGTTTCCAAAAGTGGAATAAAAATTCTACAAAAAATATTCATGAAGTAATGCTACCATAAGATCTTCATAGACAAGCACAAGATGACTCATAGATTAACAGTTCACTGATTTAATAATTTTAGTTAGAAAATCATGATCTTCACCCCCTGTGGCATCCAACTTCACTCACTTTGAGTTCAAATATGGCCACAGCCCTGTGTAGAGATGCTGGATGGAGCGTGTGTGTGTGTGTTGCCAACACTTTGTTGTCACTGTGGTATCATTAAGATGCAATCTGAGTCCACACAGAAACTAGACCGTTCCAACACATATAGGGCTTCCACCGGCGACGAGCGACGTCGGGCCGGCTGAGCCTCCACGCCTCCATTTCACAGCCAGTGGAGAGAGAGGATCGAGTGTCACATAAGCAGAGCTGACAGAGCGGCTCGTCCACTTCTGACGCAGCTACAGGTTGTTTTTAAGGAACGACTTGCTGGAAATCTGCTATTCCAAGTTCTGCAAGGAGAAACTATAAGATAATAAAAGTTTTAACACCTTCAGATTAAAAGGTATTTGCATGGAGATTAATTTCCATTTCTGTTTGGGAGGGAGGTTTTAGTTCAAGTTCACGCAAAATCTGCATTTCAGACTACAACAATACTTCGGGAGTGTGCTGTAACACAGTCGGATGTTTTGTTTATCTGCATGCAAACATGCTAACACTTCAACTCGGTTCTGGTTATTGTGTTCATTATGCTGCGAGCTGGAAATCTGACAGGATTAGAGTGCTAAAGCATTTTTAAGGGGGCGATTTATGTTTACAGTTTTTCCAGCTCTATGTTTATATTTTTTAACTCTAAGCTATAGTAGCTTAGCACGTCTTAGTCTGTCGCAAGGTCATTTACTACATGTCTTCCTCCCAGTTTTCCTTTCTTCTTTCCACTGTCCAGTCAAAATATGGGCTTTAAATAAATATATTTAAAAAATGTAATCATAAGGCAACTGAGAATTCTGGCAGTAAGTATCCTAACAGTCCATCGGGCTGTTTCACATTTCAGACTTGGTGAAAGAGACAAATACCTCAAACCTGGAAAAATACGCTCATCCTTGTTCTTCTGCTTGAGCCCACCACACCTGTCACAGGCCGAGAGTTGGGACAGACTCCTGACAGGTCGCCAGTCTGTCATAGGGCTAATAAACCTCACATAACATAACCTGATACCTTAAACAAACTGATCCAAAATGTGTGTGTGTGGTGCAGTAACACTGGGGACAAGTGAGGGAAAGTGTTTTCAGGAGAGTTTATACCAGCTGTGTGGATAGAGGAGGACAGTAGTGTGTGGTCAGCACCTAAGGGCCAAAAAAGGAAGAACACAGCTTAAATATGACGGCGTGTTCACGTCTTAATTTGCTGTCTTTCTAAACAGAAAAGGGGGAGGCCGGGGCGACTGACTCAGAGCCCAAAACAGACGAGACACCTGGTGAGCATCCCGGCAGCTTCCTCTTTATGTCACATGATCCACAAATTGGTATTTGAACCCTTCCAATATGCGTCCTCCTCTCTGCGTTTCTCTTCCAGCTCCCAGTGAGTGACGTGCGACATGACCGACTGCACAGAGGAGTTTATCTGCATGCATGAGTGAAAGTATGTCCGTGTGTATGTGTGTGAGAAAGACATCGTCTTGTTGCCAAGATCCAGACCCCGTGGAAACCACTTTGAGTCTGGGTGCTCAGTCACCACTGTGCCTTCTTCCTCCTCCTGGATGTCTGCAGTCTCTCCTCTTAGACTGTGAATAGAGTTCAACAGCACTTAGGTTTGTTTATCTGTAACAGGTAGTAAACAGCTGAGAGAAGCTTAGATTACTATTTATTATCTGTAATGAAATAGCACCATAAACTGTATGTCCTTAACTTATTCTTGAAACCTAAGAGTTTGTTTCTGAACTGTTCTATAAGTCTGTGAAAAATAAAGCCAAAGTATATTAGATATTAGAAGATATTATATTTGTTTTTGGGGGATGAGGGGTAGCTAGCTTTGATTTTATTATCATATTTAAAGTAGGAGAAAATCTAAGAGGGTTTTTTCCTGATGTGTCATGATTTTTAGTATTCCCAAAAATCTGTAATTAGTAATAGGCTGTTGAAAAATTAAAAAGATCACCTTAAAATAAAACCCAGTACACATATTCTCTGTGTTTTAATTTGATGCAGGATGAAAGCAAACATGTCACACTGTGTTACAGCATTTTTTATTTATTTAATGAGTGAAATTATCAAACCAGAAGCCAAGAGGAGGTTCAGATGATGTTGGGTCTTTTCCATCCGAGTGTCCAGTCCTACTGGATCCCTACTCTCTGTTTAATGAGCAGCCTCTGAGGTGTTAACAAATTAATGGGTTTTTTTTTCCAACTTTAATTTTTATTAGTTTTAGTTAGTATTGAAAACGATACAGTAAAGAAAATTACAAACAAACAGTCTGGAGTTGACATTTCTTTTTCCACCTTCTATCACATGCAAATCTCTTTTTATGTCGTGTTTTTGGTGCCACTTAAAATGCTTTCCACTTCCTCCATCGTCTATCATACTTACACCCCATCAGTCCAATACTGAATGTAATTTTTTCCATCTCTGAGATACCTTCTACAATCCTAATCCAATCTTGTTGGGTGGGAGGGGTCTGGGTGTAACCAATTCTTTGTGATTGCTTCCTTTTTTGCGGCTAGAATTATTTTTACTAGATACATGTCCTCCTTTTGTACCAGTTCCTTTATGTTTCTAAGGTACATCACTTGACAGGTGTTTGGGAGTGCATAACCCAGAATATTATCCATGGTCATTTTAAGGTCTTCCCAATACTTTTTTATTTTTATGCACTTCCAAAATACATGTGAGTGATCAGCTTCTGTTTCTCCACACAGTCTCCAACATTTCTGTGGACTTGAGATCTGTTTACTTTTAATTTTGGGTGTAATGAAAAAACGCGTCAAATTTTTCCAGCAAAATTCCCTCCACAATGGCGAATTCGTTGTACTGTGTTGTATTTCACACATACTAGCCCATTCCTTCTCTGTTATAGTTATGGTCAGTTCAGCTTCCCATTTCTTTTTAAGGTAAAAGGTTGTATCCTGTCTATCTTCTTCTAATGATCTGTAGAAGGTGGAAATTGCTTCGAATTGTTTTTGTTCATAGCAATTGTTTACTAGTAACAACTGAATGTTGCTCTGTTGTAAATTTAAATATTGAAACACTGAAAAAGACTGAAAAAGAAAAAGACAGTGAAATTCAATGTGGCTCTTCGGGTGTTCTCTGGAAATACAATCAGGCTTCCACAGTGAATCTATAATGACACTTGGTGGCGCTACAGCTTGTTAGTGATGCAGCCGGCTAGTCTGGAGTCGGAGAGAGGATCGAGAACAGCGACTGCCTCAATTTCCACCAGCCCACCCTGAGGAGAAAAGGAGGAGAAGCAGATTGAGGCAAAATATGAAATGATAATATTGTCCAAAAGTGAACACACAGTCATTCAAAACCCCCCTCAAAAGGTTTTTGTACAAATCTCTGTAGTCCTATGAAAAACCAAGTGATCCCCATGATTCTGTAGCTTGTAGATCCACCTTTAGCAGCAATAACTTGAATTTGGCCTCGCTCTTTCTTACAGCATTGCTTCAGTTCATTGAAGTTTGCAGGTATTTGTTTATGCACAGCTCTCTTAAAGTCAGACTGATAGGCAGCATTATTTGCTTCTATAAGATCATTACAAATGTTCCTGCTTGGCATTTTGATAACACACAGATGAATGATCCAGACCAGCAAACTGCTAAAACTTTTGCTTTTACAAAGGTGTTCTCACTTGCTGATCATCAGATAATCCAGTGCATTTGATTATCAGCACCTGTCTATTTACCCTCTGCATTCTCTGAATTCAGCTTCTCTGAAACTGTGAGGATGTGTTTTTCCCCCCACAGCTGTTTCCCTGACGTTTAATGTAAATTTAACCCAAACTGAACAAACAGTGGAAAAACAGGACTGAAAATGAGGAAAATATGACTTCAGCTTCCGAATCCAAAAGCAGCATTTACACTACATTTACTCATTTGTCCAAATATCAGCAGAGTCTCCGCTGTGTGACAGTGTAAGCAAATGAAGTCCCCAAAACATGATTAATGGTGTAATTTGTGGTCTAAAATAAAATGCAAATCCCTCCTTTTTCAACCTTTCTGTTTCCGATCAGCATAAAAATGAAATTCATGACATCATCCACATGTGCACAGTAGCAGGGACTTTAAAGTGGGTGTGTCATAATGTAATACAGTGCTAAAGCTTTGGTTAACACTCACTCTGGGGAGAGCAGTGACTTGGTAGGCAGCTCTGGCAGGAAACTTATTGCTGAAAACTGGGGAGGGAAAACATTTTCGTTAGATTTGCATGCATTTGCAGAAGCACGGTGAAGTTATTCACTTCCATCAATGAGTCCATCTATGAATCTCAATTTGAATGGTTCATTTCAGCTTCTAATAATATGAAAGGCTTTATTTATGAGTGGTTAGATCATTTACCCATGTATTACAGATAAGCAATAAAACAACAAGCACAGGTGCTTTTTAGCTGCTGGGTAGAAAGTTCCTTTGGCTGGTGTATAGCAGCAGCTGACACACACACACACACAACCTGGAAAGGCACATTTTTGCCTTAACTTAAGATTTATTACTCATTATTAAAGCTTAAATGCAATTTACAATAAGCAAAACCAGCATCTACGGCTTAAGACCTTTTAAAACAAGGTAATAATGAGCTGCCAGTATTGCAGCTGGATTTAGTGGGGGGTCAGCCATTATTCATTTATACACCAGCTCTCACTTATAGAAGGAGTTATAGTTGTTTGAAGGTTTACTCTGTACACATGCTCTTAACCGGATGTCCTTTAAACCAATGTTTATAAAGGCTGAGTTTAGAGGATCCAAGTTTTAGTGAAACATCTCCTTTCCTTCCTCTCACCAGGGTCAGGGAAAGTAACCCCCCTGTGGTTTAGGTGGCAGTGTGAGAGAGAAAGGTGGGAGTTAATGTCCACTGCAGCAATGCCTGCTGGGAGAGGTTGGGTTACACTTGTGTGCCTGCACAGTGGTGTCTATTTACAGCTCTCTGGGTGCCGGAGCTTCCATTACACCTGACTGTTATGATCGGCGAGGAAGATGTGAGTGAGGAGGCTGCTGTCGAGCAGCAGAGGAAGAGCTGAGTGAGCGCGTAGGTCAGGTGACTCCTAAACCTGTCACACTGTCATTTTCTGGGAGATGTCAGTGAAATGTGGGGGACCCTGAATCACCTCAGGTGGCTGGCAGGTATGGAGGCCAGTGTGTGGCCTCAGGAAGAATTACACACTTTTAAAATTTCATTAAAATATACACTCACTGGCCACTTTATTAGGCACATCTTTTCAACTGCTTGTTAATGCAAATATCAAAATCAGCCCATCAGCAACTGAACGTAGGGATGTAGACATGATCAAGACAACCTGCTGAAGTTCACAATGAACTTTCACAAATTGCTTTTCCACCAAAGTATGCTGAAGAGGATCTCTGAACCTGGGCTACAGCGGCAGAAGACCACGCTCTGGGTGTCACTCAGTCAAAAACAGGAAACTGAAGCTAGGACTTGCACCAGCTCACAAACATCCTGCCTTATATTAAGGCTTCTGATTAAGGCTTCTTGCTTTGGGCCTTTTAGTGTTGGTGTAATGGTTTGGGGGAGCTGTATCCCCTTGTCTAGTTCGCGCTTGCTTTCCCGGTCCAGTCCTGTGTCTGCCCTGGTCCCATGTCTCTGTTCCCTCTGTTGTAAGTCTGTGTCTGTGTTATGTTTTTTTTATTTTGAAGGTCCATGTGTCTTATGATATATCTGGCTTCCAGATATTTTTCCTTATTGCCCATTCCTGATTGCTCCCTCTATGTATTTAAGCCCTGTGTTTCAGTTAGTCATTGTTGTGATCTACCGTTTATTTTGCTGTGTGTTTTGTCTGCTTGCCTGTTGTTTAAAGTCTAGTTCTGGTATCTTTTAGTTCAGCATTAAAGCTGTTTTTTTTGAGTTTACTTTGTGCCTCCGAGTGTCTGCACTTTTGGGTCCATGATTCCTGTCTGCACACAGCCTACACCTAACAGTTTTTTTTTTTTTTTTTTTTTTTTCTTCCATTAGATGACTGATAGGCTCCATAAATAGGAATGTGTAAACATGTCCACAAATAAAAAACATCAATTTGAAGTCAGTTTCAGTTTATTCCTCTGATCATTTTCACAATAAAAGTCCTCTGAAAGAATCATTCATCGTCTGTGTTTTACTTCCTCATTCCACAAACTCTGGGAGACATTAACTGACTTCCTCAAAGATCCTTAAGCAGGCCACACACACACACACACACACACACACACACACACACACACACACACACACACACACACACACACACACGGGAATTCACTTCCTCACTTTTAAGAGCGGCCTCCTCAATCATAGCCTCATTTCCATAGTAACGCACCAGGACGCAGAACAACCCACCGATCTATCTAAAACACTCAGCACTCTGTAATTCAGCAGAAAGTCTCACACTGACCTGAAAACAGACCACAATGAGCTCTTATATAATTTAAATAGAATAACTGGCCACTAATTTAAGGAAAGCTCTGACCATCTTGGCTCAAAGCTGCCCCCTTGTGGCTACTTTCATGAAGAGTTCAGAGATTTGAGCGAAGTGCATGCAGCACAGTTTTTTAAAGCTTCATTATGACTCCAAATTAATAAAGAGGCTTTTTTAACTACCACGTTACAGCATGAAATAAAGAAAAATCCTGCCATGTCTGTGAGACCTGTATGCAAGGCCAGCTGTCATAAGAAAGCAGACCACAAATGTTCATTCATAAATTCCTATAACATTCCTATATATCACCTACAACATCTCTATTTTTCTGGCTTCGATCCTCAACCCGTTGATAGGCAGCTCTGAACACCACATCCAGAACACCTTGGATTTTGTTGAGAGATGTCATTATGGAGGCAGATGAAACAATGGTTTCGTATGATGTTATATCTCTTCACTTGCATCCCAGTCACGGAAGCGTTGGAGGTAGTTTGTAAAAGATTACAGGATGATTCCAATCTCAGCAACAGGAGCACTCTCTGCATCGACCAAGTGTGTTTGCTTTTGTCTTAATTCCACCTATTTCACATACAAGGGTCAGTACTGCAGGCAGAGACATGGGTGTGCCATGGGTTCCCCAGTTTCACCCATTGTGGCCAACTTGTACATGGAAAAGGTGGAAAATAGGGCTTTGCTATCCTACCCTGGAAACACCACCAAGTCATTGGTTCAGGTATGTGGATGACACCCAGGTGAAAATCAAATCTCAGGATGTACATCAATTCATGCCATCACATTAACTCAGGAGTCACACAGAAAATGTATGCTTGATGACTCACCACCAGTCCCTGTAGAACTCCCGGTCTCCAAACTGCAGCAGCTCTGCCACAAAGTTCAGAGGGGAATGTACAAACCAACAGAAGAATATATTAGATGGATAGGAACCTGGGAGGAGGCAGCCAGGGGGGAGGATTAGAAAAGGAGAGAGGAAAAGGTGTCTAGGTTGGTAAGGTTGAACTACTGTTGCCTAACAAATGTAACTCTTGAGACAGTATAAATCTCACTTCAAAAATGTTAAAACAATACAAAAAACAACAGGCAACAGCACCAGAATAAAGGGATTCATTCGAGTATTTAATTTAGATCAAGTTTGACGATAAATGAAAAAGTCTCTGATGTGCAGTCTTGATACTCACAGCTAGTTTCAGCAGCCGCTCCGCCATTCTAGAAAAGTCCACCATACCTTTTCTTTATAAGCCAAATCTAAATATATTTGAAGGCCGCTCCAGTTTCAGGCAAATATTTCTTGACTCTTGCTTTAGTCCTGGAGCCACTGTAAGTGATGCAGTGAGTGTCTCTGTGTTTATACACACCTGGAACGGTGTCATTGAGTTCTGAACCCTTGGGACCATCCACTGGAAGACACAGACTTAGGTCAATTTTTTTTTCTTTTTTTTCTGCTTTTTCACAATATACTCAAAGAAGTATAATGTTCTAACTCGGCATATCACAATTTCAGATTTTCACTAAAGAATCTAAGAGAATGACAGATATACAATATTCAGCTACAGAAAACAAACTATAAGTCAAATCTAAATATATTTATTGCAGGCAGCATTTTAAGGCTCAAAGGTTTCAGCATGTGGTAATGGAGTTGAAGCAGAATGGCAACGGCTATACGGGCACGCCAACTTCGCAAATTTGATGCAAGAAGGAGTCTACTGGTGTGTGAAAGAAGTAACTGCAGCATTAGAAAAGTGAGGGAATACCATTGTTATTTCACGACATTGTTATTTCACCCAATTTAAATCACAAAGTGCAAAAATAAAGTAGTACATGTCTCAAGACAAACACGCAAACACGTCATACCCTCAAAGTTCAAACCTTCCTAGAAAAATAAGTCCAGTATTATAGAATGAAAACAAAGATCAAACACTGTTTTCAGGTCCAGAACATGGGAATAGAGCAGCTGCGAGAGAATTCAACATTAATGAATCAATGGTACGGAAGTGAAGGAAGCAAGAAGCATGAGTTGAGTAAAGTTTGATTTATCTGACTGTTTTGTTTCGCTTAGTGCGCCTTATAATGCGTTGTGCCTTATGGTCCGAAAACAAACAGTAAGCCAAACGAATATGAAATATGAATAATGTATGAATTTAACTGTAAAATTCTGAAAGCCTGTGGGCGGGACCTACTTTCAATGAGCCAATACGGAATGTTGTAGTGTCCTGTGGGCGGGTCCTAAGGACAGGACATCAAAGCAAAGAGAATCGGGCCATGACGTCACAGTCAACAAAAAGTCCCTAAATAGGGTAAAACAGCACACTGGTCAAGCACGTTTCTTACTTACAGTCACGAGCGATTCACTAGACGAACTTTTGTTCTGCTTCTCCAACTTCAAACCCTGATTCACATCTGATTATCGAATTCACATTTGAATATCTGATTTAGTGTACCACGGTAGATTTGTTTCAAAGTTAAATATCAAAAATGAGCAACCAGGAAGGAAAACCAGAATTTGTCTTCAAACTGGCAACGAGTGCACTCTACGACCTTATGCAGGCTCAAATTTCAATGGATGCGCACCCAGCTGGACCTGTATGAGAGCCAAGCTGGAGAAGTCACTGACGAAACAGCGTCGCGCAAACTGCGGGTGAGCAGCGCCACCAAAGAAAGAGAGGAACAGACGTGTTCAGATCAGGAAAAGGCCAGCAACTCTGACCTTGAGATGAACCGTCTGAAACAGAGCAGCTTCAGCAGAGGGACAACGAAATCCACCCACAGAGTGAGGACTCTAGCGAGATTAAAGAAAGTCAGGCAGAGACAAAATACCAGAAATGCAGACAAAAATACTGGACAAGCAGAGAAAAAGAATTAGTAGAGGCTGAGACTGAAACACAGGAGATGGCAACCCCAGAGTCGTCCTCATCTGATTGTCTGAGTGGGGAAAAGTTGTGTGTCAACAAAGTGATTGAGTTGGTGGTTTCACAGGCCATAGAGAAAGTCTCCACTAAATACAAGCTCTTCACGGAGCGCCTCACTCCTGACTGCATCAGCGATCGCCTGATTGAAAAAATTTGGCCTGAAATTGAGCTGAAACATTTAGATCTATCCCCCAAATGGCTGAAAAATATAGACAAGGCCATTCTCAAGGATCTTTGCAAAACACACAACTGCAAGGAAAAATATCTGATTTTTAATCTGAGGGAACAGCTTGATAATATTACTGTCCCAACCTTCACCAAACACCTGTTGGCATTACCAAGAAGAGTACTTAGTGTCTCTAAAAACAGGGACGAGTACCAGGAGGCTGTGAAAAATGTCACTAAAGATCTGGTAATGCACGCTATGAACGGAGAAGATGAGACAGCTACATGGAATGCAGGAACATCAGAGTTTATTATTCAGAGGCTTTCCCATAAGATCTGGAACAAAATTTTGTCCAAAAACTACAAAATGTCCTTGGAAAACATTGAACAACTCGGCCTGAAAGTATCCAATGAACTCCGTGAAAGGTGGCCTTCTCCAATACTGCTAATGAGGTCAAGCAACCCAGTGGTTGACGAAGCAGTCGTCAGCAGCTTCAAAAAACACGCCAAGCTGAGGAGCCAAAATGTCATCTTTAGGGCTTTCTCATGTGCACGCTAAAATTGAACTGAAACGTGCATGTGATTATGTTACAAAACTCTTAAACTGGCGTAAAATATTCTTTTAATTCGGCAATCTCAATTAAATTTTAAAACCAGAGTGGTTAAAAATAACCACTCTTCTTCCCCCCACTTCCTTCCCTCATCACCAACTGGCCGAGGCAGATGGCCACCCCATCTCAGAGCCTGGTTCTGCCGGAGGTTTCTCGCTTTTAAAAGTGAGTTTTTCCTCCCCACTGTCGCCATTGTGCTTGCTCTAGGGGTTAGAGTTTTTGTGCATTATTGTAGGGTCTTGACCTTACAATATAAAGCACCATGAGGGAAGTGTTGTTGGGGCTTGGCTGTTTTTAACTCAAAATGTCCAATTACAACAGGACATTTTAAGTTAAGAAACAGCGCCAAACCACAAACTAAAATAAAATAGAATTTAAAAAAAAAAAAAAACAACTTTGAATTTGTGCTTCGTTTCATTTGCTGTAAATTTGCTAAGAATGTAATATAAGATTAGAATAGTGTTTATTTGTTTGCCTATTTATAAGGAACCCCATTAGAATTAGAATTAGAATTCAACTTTATTGTCATTGAACATGTCACAGGCACAGGGCAACGAAATGCAGTTTGCATCCATCCAGAAGTGCTTTAGCCATGATATAGATATATTACAATATATATTAGCAATAATATAGATATGTAAGTATATTACAGAAATGGGTCTATTATGGTATGTTATAATGTACATGGTATGAAGTATGTTATGAATATTCTATAACTATAAGTATGTACAGGCTGTAGTACAAGCTATGTACAGCTATGAACAGGATATAAATATGAAAAAAAAACCTATACAGAATATGAAATAAAAAACTATACAGAAATATGAGATATACAGTTATACAGAAATGTGAACTATGCAAGTTATAAACAGTTGTAGGATTAAAAATTATCGTATGTACAGAATGATTATTTACACAGAACTATACAATGCAGTTAAGATAGTGATATGGATAATTTCTAAAGAGTATATAAAGTGGTTGTGAGTGGTGGTTCAGTCCATGTTATTATTGTGTGTTTGAGGGTACAGTTGTCCATTGTGTGTGTGTGTGTGTAGTTGGTTGTGGGTGTGTGTATGTTCAGTCCATGAGTTTAACGTGGGTCAGATGTCAGGAGGCAGAGTTCAGGAGTCTGACAGCTGTGGGGAAAAGCTGTTCCGGTATCTGGCATTAGCTTCCACAACAGTGGCTGCTAGTATTCCTGGGGCCTAAGCCATCAAATACAATCAATTAAAATATTACACAATAAAATGGGTGCAAAATATCCACAATTTGACTCTTACATCCACGGTGAGATTTTACAATTGTGAAAATATAAGCATATAAATATCAATAACACTGAGGCAAAACACACCAATTTCCAAAACAAATCACATTGCCCTCTTACAATATATACAATAATTAAAAGCTGTGTAAACAGGCTTTTAAGTGTTTTTGAAATTATGAATAGCAGCTAATTCTCTAATTCCATAAGGCAATTTATTCCACTTAAAAGATGCTCTAAATATAAGAGAGTTTTTCAAAAAGTTACTTTAAACTCGAGGAATTACTAAATTGCGGTTTGTTGAAAATCATGTAATATGATTATGTATTTCATCTGGATACTGCAGCTGAGCAGAAAAAAGTGTGGTGTTTTTAACAGTATTGCTTTCTTTATAAATATAAGTAAGACATAGTATAATTTAGCTTGTACAGGAAGCCAAGAAAATTTATTATCCATTTTATCGATATTCGTATTGTATGAACACCTAAACACTAATCTGGCCGCATTATTCTGGACTCACTGAAGCCTGTTAAGATCTGTCTTATTAGCTGCTGACCAAATGATTGAACAATACTCCAGATGAGCTGATACCTATGCCCTGTCCCATTTTCTTAACAACAGAGTCGATGTGCTGAGACCATGAAAGGTGGTGATTTATGGTAACACCAAGTAATTTGATCTGGGTGACCTGTTCTAATACCGATCCAGCTATGGAAGGATTCAGTTGTGGGCTGTTGACTAAGTGTTATCTACTTCCAATTAACATAGATTTGGATATGTTTAAAATCACATTGTTTTTACTTATCGAGTCAAACACGCTCAGCAAATCTTGTTGTAATACGCTGGTCAATTTGGAGTTGTCACTGGCTGAATAAAACATGGTGGAATCATGGTGGCATACATTATAAGATGAGGTTTACCCAAGACATAACGGCAGATCATTCGTGAAAACTGAATAGAGAAGTGGACTGAGGCAACTGCCTTAAGGTAGAGCATAGTTCATGTCGCAGCCCTCAGAGAAATAGCCATTATAATAAACCTTTTGCCTTCTTCCAGACAAGTAACTTTTCATCCAGCACAGAGCAGCTGGTGAAAATCCATAAGATTTTAGTTTATCAATCAAAAGATCATGATTTTGGGATGTGTAACGCACCTGCTACCTTTCAGAGGCTGATAAATAAAGTTCTGAGTGGCCTTTCCGACTACACAGTGCCTATCTGGATGATCTGGTGGTTTACACTGAAACGTTGCAAGATCATTTGCAAAACCCTACGCCAAGTATTTCACCGTTTGGCCTAAGCAGCTCTGACACGCAACCTGGCAAAGTGTGAATTTGCCAAGGCCACTGTAACATACTTGAGCAGGGAAGTTGGACGTGGTCAGTGTGCGCCCCTTAGCGCCAAAGTGGTGGCGATTAATGAATATCCCGCACCTAAAACAAGATGTGAACTGCGAGATTCCTGGGAATGGTAGGTTGTTACAGGAACTTCTGCAAAAACTTCTCCTCCATAACTGATCTACTTAGTCCAAAGGTTGATTTTATGTCTCTGCCACACTCCTGGCTGTAATCTAAAGCATAGCATTTACGTAACTTCATGGCAGTTCAGGTATTACCATAAACAAGGTATAGCGTCACATCAATAGTGTCAATATCAGTGACATCGCTATGTCCCTTACAAAATCAATTTTTTTTCTGATGTGTCGTGATTTTTAGTAGTCCCAAAATCTGTAATTAGTAATACCTTAAAATAAAACCCAGTACACATATTCTCTGTGTTTTAATTTGATGCAGGATGAAAGCAAACATGTCACACTGATGTGTTACAGCATTTTTCCTTTTTTTTAAATGAGTGAAGTTATCAAACCAGAAGCCAAGAGGCTTGATGTTGTGTCCAGTCCTACTGTATCCCTACTCTCCGTTTAATGAGCAGGCTGTGAGGTATTAACAACTGAATGTTGCTCTGTTGGAAATTTAAATCTTGAAACACTGAAAAAGACTATGTTGAAATTCAATGTGGCTCTTCAGGTGTTCTCTGGAAATACAATCAGGCTTCCACAGTGAATCTATAATGACACTTGGTGGCGCTACAGCTTGTTAGTTATGCGGCCGGCTAGTCAGGAGTCGGAGAGAGGACCGAGAACAGCGATCGCCTCGATTTCCACCAGCCCACCCTGAGGAGAAAAGGAGGAGACGCAGGTTGAGGAAATGACTGCAGAGGCGAAATATTAAATTATAATATTGTCCAAAAATGAACACACACAGTCATTCAAAACCCCTGCAAAAAGCTTTTATACACATCTCTGCTGTCCCATGAAAAACCAAGTGATCCCCATGATTCTGCAGCTTGTAGATCCACCTTTAGCAGCAATAACTTGAATTTGGCCAAAAGCAGCATTTACACTACATTTACTCATTTGTCCAAATAGCAGCAGAGTCTCCGCTGTGTGACAGTGTAAGCAAATTAAGTCACCAAAACATGATTAATATGTTTGATTTGTGGTTTAAAATAAAATACAAATCCTCCTTTTTCAACCTTTCCATTTCCGATCAGCATAAAATGAAATTCACGACATCATCCACATGTGCACAGTAGCAGGGACTTTAAAGTGGGTGTGTCATAATGTAATACAGTGCTAAAGCTTTGGTTAACACTCACTCTGGGAGAGCAGCGACTTGGTAGGCAGCTCTGGCAGGAAACTTACTGCTGAAAACTGGAGAGGAAAACATTTTCGTTAGATTTGCATGCATTTGCAGAAGCACGGTGAAGTTATTCACTTCCATCAGTGAATCCATCTATGAATCTCAATTTGAATGGTTCATTTCAGCTTCTAATAATATGAAAGGCTTTATTTATGAGTGGTTAGATCATTTACCCATGTATTACAGATAAGCAATAAAACAACAAGCACAGGTGCTTTTTAGCAGCTGGGTAGAAAGTTCCTTTGGCTAGTGTATAGCAGCAGCTGACACACACACACACACACAACCTGGAAAGGCACATTTTTGCCTTAACTTAAGATTTAAACCAGTGTTTATAAACCAGTAAAGGCTGAGTTTAAAGGATCAAAACAGAGTTTAGTGAAACATCTCCTTTCCTTCCTCTCACCAGGGTCAGGGAAAGTAACCTGCCTGTGATTTAGGTGGCAGTGCGAGAGAGAAGGGTGGGAGTCCACTGCAGCAATGCCTGCTGGGAAAGTTGGGTTAAAGTTGTGTGCCTGCACAGCGGTGTCTATTTACAGCTCACTGGGTGCCGGAGCTTCCATTACACCTGATTGTTATGATCCGCGAGGAGGATGTGAGTGAGGAGGCTGCTGTCGAGCAGCAGAGGAAGAGCTGAGTGAGCGCGTAGGTCAGGTGACTCCTAAACACCTGTCATTTTTCTCAAAGATGTCAGTTTAAAGGGGGGAGGGATCACCTCAGGTGGCTGGCAGGTATGGAGGCCAGTGTGTGGCCTCAGGAAGAATTGCACACTTTTAAAATTTCATTAAAATATACACTCACTGGCCACTTTATTAGGCACATCTTTTCAACTGCTTGTTAATGCAAATACCAAAATCAGCCCATCAGCAACTGAACGTAGGGATGTAGACACGATCAAGACAACCTGCTGAAGTTCACACTGAACTTTCACAAACTGCTTTTCCACCTCTCCTGAAGAGGATCTCTGAACCTGGGCTACAGCGGCAGAAGACCACGCCTGGGTGTCACTCAGTCAAAAACAGGAAACTGAAGCTAGGACTTGCACCAGCTCACGAACATCCTGCCTTATATGATTAAGGCTTCTGCTGCTAGTGTTGGTGTAATGGTTTGGGGGGAATTTTCTTGGCTTGCTTTGGGCCTTTTTAGTGCAAAGTGGCCTCAGGATATTGTTTTTTTCTTCTATTAGATGACTGATAGGCTCCAGATATTTTTATTATATGTATTAAGGACAGTAACAGCTTATTAGTATTCCTGTAACACACGCCGGGCTCCATAAATAGGAATGTGTAAACATGTCCACAAATAAAAACAATTTGAAGTCAGTTTCAGTTTATTCCTCTGATCATTTTCACAATAAAAGTCCTCTGAAAGAATCATTCATCGTCTGTGTTTTACTTCCTCATTCCACAAACTCTGGGAGACATTAACTGACTTCCTCAAAGATCCTTAAGCAGGCCACACACACACACACACACACACACACACACACACACACACACACAGGAGAGAATTCACTTCCTCACCTTTAAGAGCAGCCTCCTCAATCATAGCCTCATTTCCATAGTAACGCACAAGGACGCAGAACAACCCACCGATCTATCTAAAACACTCAGCACTCTGTAATTCAGCAGAAAGTCTCACACTGACCTGAAAACAGACCACAATGAGCTCTTATATAATTTAAATAGAATAACTGGCCACTAATTTAAGGAAAGCTCTGACCATCTTGGCTCAAAGCTGCCCCCTTGTGGCTACTTTCATGAAGAGTTCAGAGATTTGAGCGAAGTGCATGCAGCGCAGTTTTTTTAAAGCTTCATTATGACTCCAAATTAATAAAGAGGCTTTTTTAACTACCACGTTACAGCATGAAATAAAGAAAAATCCTGCCATGTCTGTGAGACCTGTATGCAAGGCCAGCTGTCATAAGAAAGCAGACCACAAATGTTCATTCATAAATTCCTATAACATTCCTATATATCACCTACAACATCTCTATTTTTCTGGCTTCGATCCTCAACCCGTTGATAGGCAGCTCTGAACACCACATCCAGAACACCTTGGATTTTGTTGAGAGATGTCATTATGGAGGCAGATGAAACAATGGTTTCGTATGATGTTATATCTCTCTTCACTTGCATCCCAGTCACGGAAGCGTTGGAGGTAGTTTGTAAAAGATTACAGGATGATTCCAATCTCAGCAACAGGAGCACTCTCTGCATCGACCAAGTGTGTTTGCTTTTGTCTTAATTCCACCTATTTCACATACAAGGGTCAGTACTGCAGGCAGAGACATGGGTGTGCCATGGGTTCCCCAGTTTCACCCATTGTGGCCAACTTGTACATGGAAAAGGTGGAAAACAGGGCTTTGCTATCCTACCCTGGAAACACCACCAAGTCATTGGTTCAGGTATGTGGATGACACCGGGTGAAAATCAAATCTCAGGATGTACATCAATTCACGCCATCACATTAACTCAGGAGTCACACAGAAAATGTATGCTTGACGACTCACCACCAGTCCCTGTAGAACTCCCGGTCTCCAAACTGCAGCAGCTCTGCCACAAAGTTCAGAGAGGAATGTACAAACCAACAGAAGAATATATTAGATGGATAGGAACCTGGGAGGAGGCAGCCAGGGGAGGATTAGAAAAGGAGAGAGGAAAAGGTGTCTAGGTTGGTAAGGTTGAACTACTGTTGCCTAACAAATGTAACTCTTGAGACAGTATAAATCTCACTTCAAAAATGTTAAAACAATACAAAAAACAACAGGCAACAGCACCAGAATAAAGGGATTCATTCGAGTATTTAATTTAGATCAAGTTTGACGACAAATGAAAAAAGTCTCTGATGTGCAGTCTTGATACTCACAGCTAGTTTCAGCAGCCGCTCCCGCCATTCTAGAAAAGTCCACCATACCTTTTCTTTATAAGCCAAATCTAAATATATTTGAAGGCCGCTCCAGTTTCAGGCAAATATTTCTTGACTCTTGCTTTAGTCCTGGAGCCACTGTAAGTGATGCAGTGAGTGTCTCTGTGTTTATACACACCTGGAACGGTGTCATTGAGTTCTGAACCCTTGGGACCATCCACTGGAAGACACAGACTTAGGTCAATTTTTTTTTCTTTTTTTTCTGCTTTTTCACAATATACTCAAAGAAGTATAATGTTCTAACTCGGCATATCACAATTTCAGATTTTCACTAAAGAATCTAAGAGAATGACAGATATACAATATTCAGCTACAGAAAACAAACTATAAGTCAAATCTAAATATATTTATTGCAGGCAGCATTTTAAGGCTCAAAGGTTTCAGCATGTGGTAATGGAGTTGAAGCAGAATGGCAACGGCTATACGGGGCACGCCAACTTCGCAAATTTGATGCAAGAAGGAGTCTACTGGTGTGTGAAAGAAGTAACTGCAGCATTAGAAAAGTGAGGGAATACCATTGTTATTTCACGACATTGTTATTTCACCCAATTTAAATCACAAAGTGCAAAAATAAAGTAGTACATGTCTCAAGACAAACACGCAAACACGTCATACCCTCAAAGTTCAAACCTTCCTAGAAAAATAAGTCCAGTATTATAGAATGAAAACAAAGATCAAACACTGTTTTCAGGTCCAGAACATGGGAATAGAGCAGCTGCGAGAGAATTCAACATTAATGAATCAATGGTACGGAAGTGAAGGAAGCAAGAAGCATGAGTTGAGTAAAGTTTGATTTATCTGACTGTTTTGTTTCGCTTAGTGCGCCTTATAATGCGTTGTGCCTTATGGTCCGAAAACAAACAGTAAGCCAAACGAATATGAAATATGAATAATGTATGAATTTAACTGTAAAATTCTGAAAGCCTGTGGGCGGGACCTACTTTCAATGAGCCAATACGGAATGTTGTAGTGTCCTGTGGGCGGGTCCTAAGGACAGGACATCAAAGCAAAGAGAATCGGGCCATGACGTCACAGTCAACAAAAAGTCCCTAAATAGGGGTAAAACAGCACACTGGTCAAGCACGTTTCTTACTTACAGTCACGAGCGATTCACTAGACGAACTTTTGTTCTGCTTCTCCAACTTCAAACCCTGATTCACATCTGATTATCGAATTCACATTTGAATATCTGATTTAGTGTACCACGGTAGATTTGTTTCAAAGTTAAATATCAAAAATGAGCAACCAGGAAGGAAAACCAGAATTTGTCTTCAAACTGGCAACGAGTGCACTCTACGACCTTATGCAGGCTCAAATTTCAATGGTGCGCACCCAGCTGGACCTGTATGAGAGCCAAGCTGGAGAAGTCACTGACGAAACAGCGTCGCGCAAACTGCGGGTGAGCAGCGCCACCAAAGAAAGAGAGGAACAGACGTGTTCAGATCAGGAAAAGGCCAGCAACTCTGACCTTGAGATGAACCGTCTGAAAGAGCAGCTTCAGCAGAGGGACAACGAAATCCACCCACAGAGTGAGGACTCTAGCGAGATTAAAGAAAGTCAGGCAGAGACAAAAATACCAGAAATGCAGACAAAACTGGACAAGCAGAGAAAAGAATTAGTAGAGGCTGAGACTGAAACACAGGAGGTGGCAACCCCAGAGTCGTCCTCATCTGATTGTCTGAGTGGGGAAAAGTTGTGTGTCAACAAAGTGATTGAGTTGGTGGTTTCACAGGCCATAGAAAAAGTCTCCACTAAATACAAGCTCTTCACGGAGCGCCTCACTCCTGACTGCATCAGCGATCGCCTGATTGAAAAAATTTGGCCTGAAATTGAGCTGAAACATTTAGATCTATCCCCCAAATGGCTGAAAAATATAGACAAGGCCATTCTCAAGGATCTTTGCAAAACACACAACTGCAAGGAAAAATATCTGATTTTTAATCTGAGGGAACAGCTTGATAATATTACTGTCCCAACCTTCACCAAACACCTGTTGGCATTACCAAGAAGAGTACTTAGTGTCTCTAAAAACAGGGACGAGTACCAGGAGGCTGTGAAAAATGTCACTAAAGATCTGGTAATGCACGCTATGAACGGAGAAGATGAGACAGCTACATGGAATGCAGGAACATCAGAGTTTATTATTCAGAGGCTTTCCCATAAGATCTGGAACAAAATTTTGTCCAAAAACTACAAAATGTCCTTGGAAAACATTGAACAACTCGGCCTGAAAGTATCCAATGAACTCCGTGAAAGGTGGCCTTCTCCAATACTGCTAATGAGGTCAAGCAACCCAGTGGTTGACGAAGCAGTCGTCAGCAGCTTCAAAAAACACGCCAAGCTGAGGAGCCAAAATGTCATCTTTAGGGCTTTCTCATGTGCACGCTAAAATTGAACTGAAACGTGCATGTGATTATGTTACAAAACTCTTAAACTGGCGTAAAATATTCTTTTAATTCGGCAATCTCAATTAAATTTTAAAACCAGAGTGGTTAAAAATAACCACTCTTCTTCCCCCCACTTCCTTCCCTCATCACCAACTGGCCGAGGCAGATGGCCACCCCATCTCAGAGCCTGGTTCTGCCGGAGGTTTCTCGCTTTTAAAAGTGAGTTTTTCCTCCCCACTGTCGCCATTGTGCTTGCTCTAGGGGGTTAGAGTTTTTGTGCATTATTGTAGGGTCTTGACCTTACAATATAAAGCACCATGAGGGAAGTGTTGTTGGGGCTTGGCGCTGTTTCTTAACTCAAAATGTCCAATTACAACAGGACATTTTAAGTTAAGAAACAGCGCCAAACCACAAACTAAAATAAAATAGAATTTAAAAAAAAAAAAAAACAACTTTGAATTTGTGCTTCGTTTCATTTGCTGTAAATTTGCTAAGAATGTAATATAAGATTAGAATAGTGTTTATTTGTTTGCCTATTTATAAGGAACCCCATTAGAATTAGAATTAGAATTCAACTTTATTGTCATTGAACATGTCACAGGCACAGGGCAACGAAATGCAGTTTGCATCCATCCAGAAGTGCTTTAGCCATGATATAGATATATTACAATATATATTAGCAATAATATAGATATGTAAGTATATTACAGAAATGGGTCTATTATGGTATGTTATAATGTACATGGTATGAAGTATGTTATGAATATTCTATAACTATAAGTATGTACAGGCTGTAGTGAGTACAAGCTATGAACAGGATATAAATATGAAAAAAAAAAAACTATACAGAATATGAAATAAAAAACTATACAGAAATATGAGATATACAGTTATACAGAAATGTGAACTATGCAAGTTATAAACAGTTGTAGGATTAAAAATTATCGTATGTACAGAATGATTATTTACACAGAACTATACAATAGTGCAGTGGCTGTATAAAGTGCTAGTGGTTGTGAGTGGTGGTTCAGTCCATGTTATTATTGTGTGTTTGAGGGTACGGTTGTCCATTGTGTGTGTGTGTGTGTAGTTGGTTGTGGGTGTGTGTATGTTCAGTCCATGAGTTTAACGTGGGTCAGATGTCAGGAGGCAGAGTTCAGGAGTCTGACAGCTGTGGGGAAGAAGCTGTTCCGGTATCTGGCATTAGCTTCCACAACAGTGGCTGCTAGTATTCCTGGGGCCTAAGCCATCAAATACAATCAATTAAAATATTACACAATAAAATGGGTGCAAAATATCCACAATTTGACTCTTACATCCACGGTGAGATTTTACAATTGTGAAAATATAAGCATATAAATATCAATAACACTGAGGCAAAACACACCAATTTCCAAAACAAATCACATTGCCCTCTTACAATATATACAATAATTAAAAGCTGTGTAAACAGGCTTTTAAGTGTTTTTTGAAATTATGAATAGCAGCTAATTCTCTAATTCCATAAGGCAATTTATTCCACTTAAAAGATGCTCTAAATATAAGAGAGTTTTTCAAAAAGTTACTTTAAACTCGAGGAATTACTAAATTGCGGTTTGTTGAAAATCATGTAATATGATTATGTATTTCATCTGGATACTGCAGCTGAGCAGAAAAAAGTGTGGTGTTTTTAACAGTATTGCTTTCTTTATAAATATAAGTAAGACATAGTATAATTTAGCTTGTACAGGAAGCCAAGAAAATTTATTATCCATTTTATCGATATTCGTATTGTATGAACACCTAAACACTAATCTGGCCGCATTATTCTGGACTCACTGAAGCCTGTTAAGATCTGTCTTATTAGCTGCTGACCAAATGATTGAACAATACTCCAGATGAGCTGATACCTATGCCCTGTCCCATTTTCTTAACAACAGAGTCGATGTGCTGAGACCATGAAAGGTGGTGATTTATGGTAACACCAAGTAATTTGATCTGGGTGACCTGTTCTAATACCGATCCAGCTATGGAAGGATTCAGTTGTGGGCTGTTGACTAAGTGTTATCTACTTCCAATTAACATAGATTTGGATATGTTTAAAATCACATTGTTTTTACTTATCGAGTCAAACACGCTCAGCAAATCTTGTTGTAATACGCTGGTCAATTTGGAGTTGTCACTGGCTGAATAAAACATGGTGGAATCATGGTGGCATACATTATAAGATGAGGTTTACCCAAGACATACGGCAGATCATTCGTGAAAACTGAATAGAGAAGTGGACTGAGGCAACTGCCTTAAGGTAGAGCATAGTTCATGTCGCAGCCCTCAGAGAAATAGCCATTATAATAAACCTTTTGCCTTCTTCCAGACAAGTAACTTTTCATCCAGCACAGAGCAGCTGGTGAAAATCCATAAGATTTTAGTTTATCAATCAAAAGATCATGATTTTGGGATGTGTAACGCACCTGCTACCTTTCAGAGGCTGATAAATAAAGTTCTGAGTGGCCTTTCCGACTACAGTGCCTATCTGGATGATCTGGTGGTTTACACTGAAACGTTGCAAGATCATTTGCAAACCCTACGCCAAGTATTTCACCGTTTGGCCTAAGCAGCTCTGACACGCAACCTGGCAAAGTGTGAATTTGCCAAGGCCACTGTAACATACTTGAGCAGGGAAGTTGGACGTGGTCAGGTGCGGCCCCTTAGCGCCAAAGTGGTGGCGATTAATGAATATCCCGCACCTAAAACAAGATGTGAACTGCGTAGATTCCTGGGAATGGTAGGTTGTTACAGGAACTTCTGCAAAAACTTCTCCTCCATAACTGATCTACTTAGTCCAAAGGTTGATTTTATGTCTCTGCCACACTCCTGGCTGTAATCTAAAGCATAGCATTTACGTAACTTCATGGCAGTTCAGGTATTACCATAAACAAGGTATAGCGTCACATCAATAGTGTCAATATCAGTGACATCGCTTCATGTCCCTTACAAGATCAATTTTTTTTCCTGATGTGTCGTGATTTTTAGTAGTCCCAAAAATCTGTAATTAGTAATACCTTAAAATAAAACCCAGTACACATATTCTCTGTGTTTTAATTTGATGCAGGATGAAAGCAAACATGTCACACTGATGTGTTACAGCATTTTTCCTTTTTTTTAAATGAGTGAAGTTATCAAACCAGAAGCCAAGAGGCTTGATGTTGTGTCCAGTCCTACTGTATCCCTACTCTCCGTTTAATGAGCAGGCTGTGAGGTATTAACAACTGAATGTTGCTCTGTTGGAAATTTAAATCTTGAAACACTGAAAAAGACTATGTTGAAATTCAATGTGGCTCTTCAGGTGTTCTCTGGAAATACAATCAGGCTTCCACAGTGAATCTATAATGACACTTGGTGGCGCTACAGCTTGTTAGTTATGCGGCCGGCTAGTCAGGAGTCGGAGAGAGGACCGAGAACAGCGATCGCCTCGATTTCCACCAGCCCACCCTGAGGAGAAAAGGAGGAGACGCAGGTTGAGGAAATGACTGCAGAGGCGAAATATTAAATTATAATATTGTCCAAAAATGAACACACACAGTCATTCAAAACCCCTGCAAAAAGCTTTTATACACATCTCTGCTGTCCCATGAAAAACCAAGTGATCCCCATGATTCTGCAGCTTGTAGATCCACCTTTAGCAGCAATAACTTGAATTTGGCCAAAAGCAGCATTTACACTACATTTACTCATTTGTCCAAATAGCAGCAGAGTCTCCGCTGTGTGACAGTGTAAGCAAATTAAGTCACCAAAACATGATTAATATGTTTGATTTGTGGTTTAAAATAAAATACAAATCCCTCCTTTTTCAACCTTTCCATTTCCGATCAGCATAAAAATGAAATTCACGACATCATCCACATGTGCACAGTAGCAGGGACTTTAAAGTGGGTGTGTCATAATGTAATACAGTGCTAAAGCTTTGGTTAACACTCACTCTGGGGAGAGCAGCGACTTGGTAGGCAGCTCTGGCAGGAAACTTACTGCTGAAAACTGGAGAGGGAAAACATTTTCGTTAGATTTGCATGCATTTGCAGAAGCACGGTGAAGTTATTCACTTCCATCAGTGAATCCATCTATGAATCTCAATTTGAATGGTTCATTTCAGCTTCTAATAATATGAAAGGCTTTATTTATGAGTGGTTAGATCATTTACCCATGTATTACAGATAAGCAATAAAACAACAAGCACAGGTGCTTTTTAGCAGCTGGGTAGAAAGTTCCTTTGGCTAGTGTATAGCAGCAGCTGACACACACACACACACAACCTGGAAAGGCACATTTTTGCCTTAACTTAAGATTTAAACCAGTGTTTATAAACCAGTAAAGGCTGAGTTTAAAGGATCAAAACAGAGTTTAGTGAAACATCTCCTTTCCTTCCTCTCACCAGGGTCAGGGAAAGTAACCTGCCTGTGATTTAGGTGGCAGTGCGAGAGAGAAAGGTGGGAGTCCACTGCAGCAATGCCTGCTGGGAAAGTTGGGTTAAAGTTGTGTGCCTGCACAGCGGTGTCTATTTACAGCTCACTGGGTGCCGGAGCTTCCATTACACCTGATTGTTATGATCCGCGAGGAGGATGTGAGTGAGGAGGCTGCTGTCGAGCAGCAGAGGAAGAGCTGAGTGAGCGCGTAGGTCAGGTGACTCCTAAACACCTGTCATTTTTCTCAAAGATGTCAGTTTAAAGGGGGGAGGGATCACCTCAGGTGGCTGGCAGGTATGGAGGCCAGTGTGTGGCCTCAGGAAGAATTGCACACTTTTAAAATTTCATTAAAATATACACTCACTGGCCACTTTATTAGGCACATCTTTTCAACTGCTTGTTAATGCAAATACCAAAATCAGCCCATCAGCAACTGAACGTAGGGATGTAGACACGATCAAGACAACCTGCTGAAGTTCACACTGAACTTTCACAAACTGCTTTTCCACCTCTCCTGAAGAGGATCTCTGAACCTGGGCTACAGCGGCAGAAGACCACGCTCTGGGTGTCACTCAGTCAAAAACAGGAAACTGAAGCTAGGACTTGCACCAGCTCACGAACATCCTGCCTTATATGATTAAGGCTTCTGCTGCTAGTGTTGGTGTAATGGTTTGGGGGGAATTTTCTTGGCTTGCTTTGGGCCTTTTTAGTGCAAAGTGGCCTCAGGATATTGTTTTTTTCTTCTATTAGATGACTGATAGGCTCCAGATATTTTTATTATATGTATTAAGGACAGTAACAGCTTATTAGTATTCCTGTAACACACGCCGGCTCCATAAATAGGAATGTGTAAACATGTCCACAAATAAAAACAATTTGAAGTCAGTTTCAGTTTATTCCTCTGATCATTTTCACAATAAAAGTCCTCTGAAAGAATCATTCATCGTCTGTGTTTTACTTCCTCATTCCACAAACTCTGGGAGACATTAACTGACTTCCTCAAAGATCCTTACAGCACACACACACACACACACACACACACACACACACACACACACAGAGAGAATTCACTTCCTCACCTTTAAGAGCAGCCTCCTCAATCATAGCCTCATTTCCATAGTAACGCACAAGGACGCAGAACAACCCACCGATCTATCTAAAACACTCAGCACTCTGTAATTCAGCAGAAAGTCTCACACTGACCTGAAAACAGACCACAATGAGCTCTTATATAATTTAAATAGAATAACTGGCCACTAATTTAAGGAAAGCTCTGACCATCTTGGCTCAAAGCTGCCCCCTTGTGGCTACTTTCATGAAGAGTTCAGAGATTTGAGCGAAGTGCATGCAGCACAGTTTTTTAAAGCTTCATTATGACTCCAAATTAATAAAGAGGCTTTTTTAACTACCACGTTACAGCATGAAATAAAGAAAAATCCTGCCATGTCTGTGAGACCTGTATGCAAGGCCAGCTGTCATAAGAAAGCAGACCACAAATGTTCATTCATAAATTCCTATAACATTCCTATATATCACCTACAACATCTCTATTTTTCTGGCTTCGATCCTCAACCCGTTGATAGGCAGCTCTGAACACCACATCCAGAACACCTTGGATTTTGTTGAGAGATGTCATTATGGAGGCAGATGAAACAATGGTTTCGTATGATGTTATATCTCTCTTCACTTGCATCCCAGTCACGGAAGCGTTGGAGGTAGTTTGTAAAAGATTACAGGATGATTCCAATCTCAGCAACAGGAGCACTCTCTGCATCGACCAAGTGTGTTTGCTTTTGTCTTAATTCCACCTATTTCACATACAAGGGTCAGTACTGCAGGCAGAGACATGGGTGTGCCATGGGTTCCCCAGTTTCACCCATTGTGGCCAACTTGTACATGGAAAAGGTGGAAAACAGGGCTTTGCTATCCTACCCTGGAAACACCACCAAGTCATTGGTTCAGGTATGTGGATGACACCCGGGTGAAAATCAAATCTCAGGATGTACATCAATTCACGCCATCACATTAACTCAGGAGTCACACAGAAAATGTATGCTTGACGACTCACCACCAGTCCCTGTAGAACTCCCGGTCTCCAAACTGCAGCAGCTCTGCCACAAAGTTCAGAGAGGAATGTACAAACCAACAGAAGAATATATTAGATGGATAGGAACCTGGGAGGAGGCAGCCAGGGGGGAGGATTAGAAAAGGAGAGAGGAAAAGGTGTCTAGGTTGGTAAGGTTGAACTACTGTTGCCTAACAAATGTAACTCTTGAGACAGTATAAATCTCACTTCAAAAATGTTAAAACAATACAAAAAACAACAGGCAACAGCACCAGAATAAAGGGATTCATTCGAGTATTTAATTTAGATCAAGTTTGACGTACAAATGAAAAAGTCTCTGATGTGCAGTCTTGATACTCACAGCTAGTTTCAGCAGCCGCTCCGCCATTCTAGAAAAGTCCACCATACCTTTTCTTTATAAGCCAAATCTAAATATATTTGAAGGCCGCTCCAGTTTCAGGCAAATATTTCTTGACTCTTGCTTTAGTCCTGGAGCCACTGTAAGTGATGCAGTGAGTGTCTCTGTGTTTATACACACCTGGAACGGTGTCATTGAGTTCTGAACCCTTGGGACCATCCACTGGAAGACACAGACTTAGGTCAATTTTTTTTTCTTTTTTTTCTGCTTTTTCACAATATACTCAAAGAAGTATAATGTTCTAACTCGGCATATCACAATTTCAGATTTTCACTAAAGAATCTAAGAGAATGACAGATATACAATATTCAGCTACAGAAAACAAACTATAAGTCAAATCTAAATATATTTATTGCAGGCAGCATTTTAAGGCTCAAAGGTTTCAGCATGTGGTAATGGAGTTGAAGCAGAATGGCAACGGCTATACGGGGCACGCCAACTTCGCAAATTTGATGCAAGAAGGAGTCTGCTGGTGTGTGAAAGAAGTAACTGCAGCATTAGAAAAGTGAGGGAATACCATTGTTATTTCACGACATTGTTATTTCACCCAATTTAAATCACAAAGTGCAAAAATAAAGTAGTACATGTCTCAAGACAAACACGCAAACACGTCACACCCTCAAAGTTCAAACCTTCCTAGAAAAATAAGTCCAGTATTATAGAATGAAAACAAAGATCAAACACTGTTTTCAGGTCCAGAACATGGGAATAGAGCAGCTGCGAGAGAATTCAACATTAATGAATCAATGGTACGGAAGTGAAGGAAGCAAGAAGCATGAGTTTAGTAAAGTTTGATTTATCTGACTGTTTTGTTTCGCTTAGTGCGCCTTATAATGCGTTGTGCCTTATGGTCCGAAAACAAACAGTAAGCCAAACGAATATGAAATATGAATAATGTATGAATTTAACTGTAAAATTCTGAAAGCCTGTGGGCGGGTCCTAAGGACAGGACATCAAAGCAAAGAGAATCGGGCCATGACGTCACAGTCAACAAAAAGTCCATAAATAGGGGTAAAACAGCACACTGGTCAAGCACGTTTCTTACTTACAGTCACGAGCGATTCACTAGACGAACTTTTGTTCTGCTTCTCCAACTTCAAACCCTGATTCACATCTGATTATCGAATTCACATTTGAATATCTGATTTAGTGTACCACGGTAGATTTGTTTCAAAGTTAAATATCAAAAATGAGCAACCAGAAAGGAAAACCAGAATTTGTCTTCAAACTGCCAAAGCGTGCACTCGACGACCTTATGCAGGTTAGGAAAGCCTTGCAAAACACTCTGTCTGAAAACCAACTTTTAAAAGAGGGTGAAAATAGAGCCAGACGGCAAATCAAACAGATGATGGCTCAAATTTCAATGATGCGCACCCAGCTGGACCTGTATGAGAGCCAAGCTGGAGAAGTCACTGACGAATCAGCGTCGCGCAAACTGCAGGTGAGCAGCGCCACCAAAGAAAGAGAGGAACAGACGTGTTCAGATCAGGAAAAGGCCAGCAACTCTGACCTTGAGATGAACCGTCTGAAAGAGCAGCTTCAGCAGAGGGACAACGAAATCCTGATCCTGAAACAGGAGAAGGACACTCTGTCTGCCAAGTTCACGCAGCTTCAGAAACATGAAAGAAATCTGAAAGAAACTATGTGGAACGCTCTGTGGAAAGAACAAACACTGAGAGAGAATCTGGAGCAGGAGAAAAAAGTCCTGGAGGAACAAAATAAGAAACTCCTGGAAGAGAAGAAAGTGGTGAATGACACAAAAGAAGAAGTTACAGAGACCATCACAAACTGTAAGGATACAGAGAAAGAACAGAAAGAACTGGAGGACAAGAAAACTCTGCACCCACAGAGTGAGGACTCTAGCGAGATTAAAGAAAGTCAGGCAGAGACAAAAATACCAGAAATGCAGACAAAACTGGACAAGCAGAGAAAAGAATTAGTAGAGGCTGAGACTGAAACACAGGAGATGGCAACCCCAGAGTCGTCCTCATCTGATTGTCTGAGTGGGGAAAAGTTGTGTGTCAACAAAGTGATTGAGTTGGTGGTTTCACAGGCCATAGAGAAAGTCTCCACTAAATACAAGCTCTTCACGGAGCGCCTCAATCCTGACTGCATCAGCGATCGCCTGATTGAAAAAATTTGGCCTGAAATTGAGCTGAAACATTTAGATCTATCCCCCAAATGGCTGAAAAATATAGACAAGGCCATTCTCAAGGATCTTTGCAAAACACACAACTGCAAGGAAAAATATCTGATTTTTAATCTGAGGGAACAGCTTGATAATATTACTGTCCCAACCTTCACCAAACACCTGTCGGCATTACCAAGAAGAGTACTTAGTGTCTCTAAAAACAGGGACGAGTACCAGGAGGCTGTGAAAAATGTCACTAAAGATCTGGTAATGCACGCTATGAACGGAGAAGATGAGACAGCTACATGGAATGCAGGAACATCAGAGTTTATTATTCAGAGGCTTTCCCATAAGATCTGGAACAAAATTTTGTCCAAAAACTACAAAATGTCCTTGGAAAACATTGACCAACTCGGCCTGAAAGTATCCAATGAACTCCGTGAAAGGTGGCCTTCTCCAATACTGCTAATGAGGTCAAGCAACCCAGTGGTTGACGAAGCAGTCGTCAGCAGCTTCAAAAAACACGCCAAACTGAGGAGCCAAAATGTCATCTTTAGGGCTTTCTCATGTGCACGCTAAAATTGAACTGAAACGCATGTGATTATGTTACAAAACTCTTAAACTGGCGTAAAATATTCTTTTAATTCGGCAATCTCAATTAAATTTTAAAACCAGAGTGGTTAAAAATAACCACTCTTCTTCCCCCCCACTTCCTTCCCTCATCACCAACTGGCCGAGGCAGATGGCCACCCTATCTCAGAGCCTGGTTCTGCCGGAGGTTTCTCGCTTTTAAAAGTGAGTTTTTCCTCCCCACTGTCGCCATTGTGCTTGCTCTAGGGGGTTAGAGTTTTTGTGCATTATTGTAGGGTCTTGACCTTACAATATAAAGCACCATGAGGGAAGTGTTGTTGGGGCTTGGCGCTGTTTCTTAACTCAAAATGTCCAATTACAACAGGACATTTTAAGTTAAGAAACAGCGCCAAACCACAAATTAAAATAAAAAAATAAAAATAAAAAAAAAAAAACTTTGAATTTGTGCTTCGTTTCATTTGCTGTAAATTTGCTAAGAATGTAATATAAGATTAGAATAGTGTTTATTTGTTTGCCTATTTATAAGGAACCCCATTAGAATTAGAATTAGAATTCAACTTTATTGTCATTGAACATGTCACAGGCACAGGGCAACGAAATGCAGTTTGCATCCATCCAGAAGTGCTTTAGCCATGATATAGATATATTACAATATATAGCATAATATAGATATGTAAGTATATTACAGAAATGGGTCTATTATGGTATGTTATAATGTACATGGTATGAAGTATGTTATGAATATTCTATAACTATAAGTATGTACAGGCTGTAGTGAGTACAAGCTATGTACAGGCTATGAACAGGATATAAATATGAAAAAAAAACCTATACAGAATATGAAATAAAAAACTATACAGAAATATGAGATATACAGTTATACAGAAATGTGAACTATGCAAGTTATAAACAGTTGTAGGATTAAAAATTATCGTATGTACAGAATGATTATTTACACAGAACTATACAGTAGTGCAGTTAAGATAAGTGAGATATGTGGATAATTTCTACAGAGGCTATATAAAGTGCTAGTGGTTGTGAGTGGTGGTTCAGTCCATGTTATTATTGTGTGTTTGAGGGTACAGTTGTCCATTGTGTGTGTGTGTAGTTGGTTGTGGGTGTGTGTATGTTCAGTCCATGAGTTTAACGTGGGTCAGATGTCAGGAGGCAGAGTTCAGGAGTCTGACAGCTGTGGGGAAGAAGCTGTTCCGGTATCTGGCATTAGCTTCCACAACAGTGGCTGCTAGTATTCCTGGGGCCTAAGCCATCAAATACAATCAATTAAAATATTACACAATAAAATGGGTGCAAAATATCCACAATTTGACTCTTACATCCACGGTGAGATTTTACAATTGTGAAAATATAAGCATATAAATATCAATAACACTGAGGCAAAACACACCAATTTCCAAAACAAATCACATTGCCCTCTTTCAATATATACAATAATTAAAAGCTGTGTAAACAGGCTTTTAAGTGTTTTTTGAAATTATGAATAGCAGCTAATTCTCTAATTCCATAAGGCAATTTATTCCACTTAAAAGATGCTCTAAATATAAGAGAGTTTTTCAAAAAGTTACTTTAAACTCGAGGAATTACTAAATTGCGGTTTGCTGAAAATCGTGTAATATGATTATGTATTTCATCTGGATACTGCAGCTGAGCAGAAAAAAGTGTGGTGTTTTTAACAGTATTGCTTTCTTTATAAATATAAGTAAGACACAGTATCATTTAGCTTGTACAGGAAGCCAAGAAAATTTGTTGTCCATTTTATCGATATTTGTATTGTATGAACACCTAAACACTAATCTGGCCGCATTATTCTGGACTCACTGAAGCCTGTTAAGATCTGTCTTATTAGCTGCTGACCAAATGATTGAACAATACTCCAGATGAGCTGATACCTATGCCCTGTCCCATTTTCTTAACAACAGAGTCGATGTGCTGAGACCATGAAAGGTGGTGATTTATGGTAACACCAAGTAATTTGATCTGGGTGACCTGTTCTAATACCGATCCAGCTATGGAAGGATTCAGTTGTGGGCTGTTGACTAGGTGTTATCTACTTCCAATTAACATAGATTTGGATATGTTTAAAATCACATTGTTTTTACTTATCGAGTCAAACACGCTCAGCAAATCTTGTTGTAATACGCTGGTCAATTTGGAGTTGTCACTGGCTGAATAAAACATGGTGGAATCATGGTGGCATACATTATAAGATGAGGTTTACCCAAGACATACGGCAGATCATTCGTGAAAACTGAATAGAGAAGTGGACTGAGGCAACTGCCTTAAGGTAGAGCATAGTTCATGTCGCAGCCCTCAGAGAAATAGCCATTATAATAAACCTTTTGCCTTCTTCCAGGCAAGTAACTTTTCATCCAGCACAGAGCAGCTGGTGAAAATCCATAACATTTTAGTTTATCAAAAGATCATGATTTTGGGATGTGTAACGCACCTGCTACCTTTCAGAGGCTGATAAATAAAGTTCTGAGTGGCCTTTCTGACTGCAGTGCCTATCTGGATGATCTGGTGGTTTACACTGAAACGTTGCAAGATCATTTGCAAACCCTACGCCAAGTATTTCACCGTTTGGCCTAAGCAGCTCTGACACTCAACCTGGCAAAGTGTGAATTTGCCAAGGCCACTGTAACATACTTGAGCAGGGAAGTTGGACGTGGTCAGGTGCGGCCCCTTAGCGCCAAAGTGGTGGCGATTAATGAATATCCTTACAAGATCAATTTTTTTTCCTGATGTGTCGTGATTTTTAGTAGTCCCAAAAATCTGTAATTAGTAATACCTTAAAATAAAACCCAGTACACATATTCTCTGTGTTTTAATTTGATGCAGGATGAAAGCAAACATGTCACACTGATGTGTTACAGCATTTTTCCTTTTTTTTAATGAGTGAAGTTATCAAACCAGAAGCCAAGAGGCTTGATGTTGTGTCCAGTCCTACTGTATCCCTACTCTCCGTTTAATGAGCAGGCTGTGAGGTATTAACAACTGAATGTTGCTCTGTTGGAAATTTAAATCTTGAAACACTGAAAAAGACTATGTTGAAATTCAATGTGGCTCTTCAGGTGTTCTCTGGAAATACAATCAGGCTTCCACAGTGAATCTATAATGACACTTGGTGGCGCTACAGCTTGTTAGTTATGCGGCCGGCTAGTCAGGAGTCGGAGAGAGGACCGAGAACAGCGATCGCCTCGATTTCCACCAGCCCACCCTGAGGAGAAAAGGAGGAGACGCAGGTTGAGGAAATGACTGCAGAGGCGAAATATTAAATTATAATATTGTCCAAAAATGAACACACACACAGTCATTCAAAACCCCTGCAAAAAGCTTTTATACACATCTCTGCAGTCCCATGAAAAACCAAGTGATCCCCATGATTCTGCAGCTTGTAGATCCACCTTTAGCAGCAATAACTTGAATTTGGCCAAAAGCAGCATTTACACTACATTTACTCATTTGTCCAAATAGCAGCAGAGTCTCCGCTGTGTGACAGTGTAAGCAAATTAAGTCACCAAAACATGATTAATATGTTTGATTTGTGGTTTAAAATAAAATACAAATCCCTCCTTTTTCAACCTTTCCATTTCCGATCAGCATAAAAATGAAATTCATGACATCATCCACATGTGCACAGTAGCAGGGACTTTAAAGTGGGTGTGTCATAATGTAATACAGTGCTAAAGCTTTGGTTAACACTCACTCTGGGGAGAGCAGCGACTTGGTAGGCAGCTCTGGCAGGAAACTTACTGCTGAAAACTGGGGAGGGAAAACATTTTCGTTAGATTTGCATGCATTTGCAGAAGCACGGTGAAGTTATTCACTTCCATCAGTGAATCCATCTATGAATCTCAATTTGAATGGTTCATTTCAGCTTCTAATAATATGAAAGGCTTTATTTATGAGTGGTTAGATCATTTACCCATGTATTACAGATAAGCAATAAAACAACAAGCACAGGTGCTGTTTAGCAGCTGGGTAGAAAGTTCCTTTGGCTGGTGTATAGCAGCAGCTGACACACACACACACACACACACACACACAACCTGGAAAGGCACATTTTTGCCTTAACTTAAGATTTAAACCAGTGTTTATAAACCAGTAAAGGCTGAGTTTAAAGGATCAAAACAGAGTTTAGTGAAACATCTCCTTTCCTTCCTCTCACCAGGGTCAGGGAAAGTAACCTGCCTGTGGTTTAGGTGGCAGTGCGAGAGAGAAAGGTGGGAGTCCACTGCAGCAATGCCTGCTGGGAAAGTTGGGTTACAGTTGTGTGCCTGCACAGCGGTGTCTATTTACAGCTCACTGTGTGCCGGAGCTTCCATTACACCTGACTGTTATGGTCCGCGAGGAGGATGTGAGTGAGGAGGCTGCTGTCGAGCAGCAGAGGAAGAGCTGAGTGAGCGCGTAGGTCAGGTGACTCCTAAACACCTGTCATTTTTCTCAAAGATGTCAGTTTAAAGGGGGGAGGGATCACCTCAGGTGGCTGGCAGGTATGGAGGCCAGTGTGTGGCCTCAGGAAGAATTGCACACTTTTAAAATTTCATTAAAATATACACTCACTGGCCACTTTATTAGGCACATCTTTTCAACTGCTTGTTAATGCAAATATCAAAATCAGCCCATCAGCAACTGAACGTAGGGATGTAGACACGATCGACACGACCTGCTGATGTTCAAGCTGAACTTTCACAAATTGCTTTTCCACCTCTCCTGAAGAGGATCTCTGAACCTGGGCTACAGCGGCAGAAGACCACGCTCTGGGTGTCACTCAGTCAAAAACAGGAAACTGAAGCTAGGACTTGCACCAGCTCACAAACATCCTGCCTTATATGATTAGGGCTTCTGTTTTCACAATAAAAGTCCTCTGAAAGAATCATTCATCATCTGTGTTTTACTTCCTCATTCCACAAACTCTGGGAGACATTAACTGACTTCCTCAAAGATCCTTAAGCAGGCCACACACACAGAGGAGAGAATTCACTTCCTCACTTTTAAGAGCGGCCTCCTCAATCATAGCCTCATTTCCATAGTAACGCACCAGGATGCAGACCAACTCACCGATCTATCTAAAACACTCAGCACTCTGTAATCCTGCAGAAAGTCTCACACTGACCTGAAAATGGACCAGAATGAACTCTTATATAATTTAAATGGAATAACTGGTCACTGATTTACACTAAGAAGCAAATTTTCAAGCTTAAATTAGAAAAATACATTAGATATTAGATTTTACAGCGTAAGGAAAGCTCTGACCATCTTGGCTCAAAGCTGCCCCCTTGTGGCTACTTTCATGAAGAGTTCAGAGATTTGAGAGAAGTGCATCCAGCTCAGTTTTTTGAAGTTTCATTATGACTCTAAATTAAAAAGGCTTTTTTTTTTTTTTTTTTAACTGCCATGTGATAGCATGGAATAAAGGAAAATGCTGTCATGTCTGTGAGACCTGTATGCAAGGCCAGCTGTCACAAGAAAGCAGACCACAAATGTTCATTCATAAATCTAAACCAAGATTGTAGTTTTTCTTTTATTTAACCAGTTGGGACTACTTTTACCTGCGGACTGACACTCATTTAGTGCTCCAGGGGGTATTTCCTACTCCCTGTCTATTCAGAGAGCTGCTAGTGTGGTCAAAATGAAAGGAACAATATAGTGCTGGCTTACATGTCTTGTAGACCTCATTGACGTTGTTGAAGTCGTTTATATCTGCGAGCAACACAGTAGTCTTCACCACTGAAATGAAAGGGTTTATGTGCTCTGAAAGCTCGTGTTTAATATTCAAAACATGTGAAACATACGAGGAGAAGCTCAGTTTCTCACCGTTGCTGTAGTCGCAGCCGGCAGCTTTAAGGATCGCCCCAATATTGACGAGCGCCTGAAGCACACGATGGGAAAGATTTGTTTGAATTTTAGGATTCTGTTGTGGACACAACTTCTGCTGTGGCTGATCTAAACACTGACAGAAGTGAGTTTCACCTGTGTGGCCTGAGCCTGCACTCCTCCGTCTACCAGCTTCCCGGAGGCGACGTCCATCCCCAGCTGACCGGAGATGTACATGGTTCTGTCCACGATCACCGCCTGGCTGAAAACGACACACACACAGGGGTTTCTTTTTCAGGATGATGTTTCAGCAGGAGAAAGTGAAACAAGAGGCCGACAGTTCCAAGAAAATATTTCCTCACACCATTGCAACACCACCAGCAGGCTGAATCACTGATACAAGGCAGGACGGATCCACGCTTTCATGTTGTTTTTGCCAAATTTTGATCGAATGTTAAAGCATAACTCAAGACAAGGATACATTTTTCCAATCTTCTGTCCGGTTTGGTGAGCCTGTGTAAACTAGAGCCTCAGTTTCCTGTTGCTGGTTGACAGGAGTGACATCCACTGTGGTCTTCTGCAGCTTGTTGTGCATTCAGAGATTCTCTTCTGCATACTTCACTTGTAACGAGTGGTTATTTGAGATACTGTTGCCTTCCTCATCCTCATCTCTGAAGAACTCGGGCTTTTCTCCCTAGACCTCTGGCAACTTCAGAATTTCATCCTGAAATGTCTACAATTTTATTTATTTATTTCAGTAACATTGCAAACTGGTTTAGAGTGAATGATACATTACACCACAATAGTGTACATTTTTAAACACCAAAATATAATTGATTAATTACAATAGAGACCAAGTAGTGTATTTTAACATCTTTTGTGTCTTCTGTTTTAATTGTTTTGCAGATGTGCAGTACTTAAATAATTTTGTTCAGAAAAAAATTGTAAAAATCGAGACTTCTGCTGCAGTAAATCTTACTACCTGCAGGTCTCTTAACCATTACAATGTAGTGATTATAAGGGAAAAGTTACAGTCCGAACATGTTAAACATGTATGAAAACCCACACGTGTATTTGACCCCAAACGCCTTTGCATAATTTTCTGCACAGCAAGAAACTGTGAAAAGCTGCTACTGCTCAAACAGGACAGACAAACAAACAGCTGGATTTATAAATCACCCCACTCGGTCTTGGGAAGTTAGTTATTAAAAATAAATTATAAACCACGTGTGAACTTTGATCGAGTTATGATGGATTCAGAACAAGTTTAAGCACTTTCCCAAAGTCCCAGCACTTTCTTCGGGACACCTGCCCTTACCTGTATATTCCCTGCCTCACAGGAGCTTTTGGTGTGTAGATGATTTGGCGACGGATTGAAGCCATTTTAAGCCACCTGCTTGTCTACCTTACTCGGTTTCATGCTCTGCTGGGGTCCCTTTGCCCCACTGAGAAACTTTTAACTTTGGTTCTCTCTCTGAGTTCACTGAACTGTAAGAGCCGCCCCTGATCAAACATCGGAACATAGCCTACACGTCTCACCTGTATGGGCCGATGGCAGCCGGGGCCGACGCAGTGTTAACGACCTTTCTGTTGAGCACAGACATGCTTCCCAGATTTTTCAGCTTGCTGCCGACCTTTCCGAAGAGCTGCGATTAATGCGACTGTGCAAGAAAAGCTGCAGAAAAAGGAACACTGTTTCCGTAAAGTCTACCGTACCGCACTGAATATAGGAGCAGCAGGAGCGCTTATAGTTATAAAAAGGCGTTCAATAGAAAATGAAATGTGCCCTTGGCAGAAGAGTTACGGCGAAGGGCGTCAAACCTGCCTTTATGAAGGCAAAGATCAGCGGTACTGCCCGATACTGTAAGTTTTGTTATCGATCTGATACCAAGTAAATGCAGGGTCGATATTTTTAACCTATAACGAGAGCCAGTGGGTCATGATTTATGAGATGAATCAATTTGCAAATACTGAACACATTTAATTTACCACTAAATCACAGCGATTTTTATTTTCCACATTAGTTAACACAAAACATACTATTCAGCTTTTCATGGGAATTTTTTTTCATGTTTTTTGGCATCCAGGAATGTAAATGTACCCGTCTCTCTGTGCTACAGGCTAAGAATAAAGCAGATGTGACAGTCATGCAAAAACTTTCATGCACTTTTCATAGTGTGTGTTTGTTGTATTTTTTTTTTCCATTTCCAAAAAAAGTAAGACAATTCAACGGACTACATAATAAAATCAGAGTATCTAATCATGTCATGTTGGTATCAATCCGTCCACATTTAAAGATTACACCAAAGCCAGCTCTGATTAACTATATGTGACTTTTATTACTTTTTCCACATTTTCGAAACTTTATTAAAGTATTACAAACAGAACATAATAAATTAAATGCTTACATTCCACTCTACACCCTTCAATCTTTACATAAACCGAATAACTGAAGTAAATGAAGACAAAAATCATAATGATATAGCAAAAGGTGGCTTTAGGTAACTGTACATATTACAGCCAGTTCTAAAGAAACAAAAAAATAATAATAATAAAAAACAAAACAACAAAACAAACTATTGGCCTTTTCAGTGTTCAATAGTTTTTAATAAAAGCAAAATTAAAGGAATCCCACATTTTCTTCTTAAACATTACTCTTTCCTTATACAACAGCGTTCTACTACAGAGCAAACTTAAGTATAAACATGCATAGTCCAACCACATTTACATGACCAAGGGCCAAAATATTAACAGCCAAATCAGCCACCATATTTAAACCAGTGTCACAAAAAGAAAAGAAAGCAGAGCGGTTAATAAATAAAGTGAATGCTTGTGTGAACTGCAGGCCTAATTCATGAAGGGTTTCCATCTGCTTCACCTACAAACCACATTCATATGTAACAGCAACCAGCAGATTCACTGCATGTGTTTAACATTAAGACAGGATGAATTCATTCATTCACAGGGTCATTATTAGCGCTTAAAAAGTAACACATACTTTAGCAGAAGAGCTGAATTAGAGCCAGAAGCCAGATACATAGACGAAAAAAAAAAAATGTGGTAACCATTCAACATGCTTGATGATTTTGGGGAGTAAAAACCTACAAATTTTTCTTCTTTTCATTTTTTGATTAAATTCCTTTGAATTTGGTTACTAAAGCGCTCCAACAAGCATATGCAGCGTGTGGGAAATTTTACAGCTGACTTCATTTATGATAAGAAAGGAAAACATTCCTCACTTATTACAAATACAGGGAAAAAGCCTTCATGTTCACATAAAAGAAGCCAAAGCTTGTGTCCCAAAACCCACAAAGCACATTTTTTGTCTTTTTCTCCCCTTCAAATATCAGGAAACGGAAAACAGTCTCACTGATAGCTGAAAAAAGCTGCAGGGAAAATAAAATTTAAAAAAAAAAGAAAACTTGATCCAATGGAGGAAAAATTATCATCTAAAAATAAGAAGAACAAGTAGAAATCACGTGTGTGGCTGATGCAGCGGCTCTGGTTTTAAGTACAACTGTTACGTCTCTCGAGTCTTTTGTCTCAACCTGATGTGTTTTTCCTTAAGTGGAAAACAGCAATTAAACCATTTATGCAATAATTCAGGGCCTGGCCTCGTCACTCAGCTCTCTTAATGCTGCCTCAAGTCAATCAGTCAAAGTGGAACAATCAAAATAAATCAAAGTTATCCAAACTTAAACATTTAAAGAATGCTGTGCAGTGTTTAGGAATGACTTTCACCTTTTCCCCCTATTTGGAAATTAAGTTTGTTTTAACATTTCAGGGTGTTGAGGATGAAGAGCAGTGAGGGAGTGTCATGTGTGTTTACGAGGCACTAAAAGATGCTTCAGATCTGCCACTATAGACTGTGCAACCCAGGAAACCCAGAATGTCATACCTGGAGCACCTAATTTAAATAAAAGATAATGCAGACTAAAGAGAAGCTGGTCCACAAAATAGCTGAAAACATGCGCAATCCGTTCTTCGACATCCACTGGATTTTTTTAAGCTTTCAATAGTCTCTCGTCCAACTCTTCTCCAGCTGAGGAAACAAATGTGCCCATCCAAAGACTCGGTTGTTTTACTACATTGCTTATGTTGAAAAATCAGGTTTCAAATATTTTAAGGCAACTTCATCATCAACATCACCTCGATTGTCTTTGGTCATGGATGAACCTCCACAGCTTTTGTTGCAGGTATTTCCAAACTAGGCTCTATGTTTTATTTACAGTGAAGGTAAAAAGTCTCGGGGAGGTGGGGGGTGGGGGTAATGCCATCGACCTCGCTCACTGCTCCTGCTGAAGAAAAGGCTTTTCGCTGATTAAAGAGGAAATTCTTTGTGTGACTCTCAGATGTGTTACAGCCACAGCTTGGTTCTCCTTTTTCTTTTTTTGGCAGGGTGTGGATTCCCAGAACCAAACAGACATCACCCAGGAAAGGAAGCATCTTACTTCATTTAGAGGTCAGCTAACAGGCGGCCAGAACAGCAGAGGGCATCCAATAAGATTGGTTTGGTTCCCCCGAAATCACCGGACAGAATTTGTTGTTTACCGTGGCTTAGGGAAATCCAGATCAGAGGAGGTCAGGGTCAGGAGGGGCACTCAGAAGTTCTGTTGTCGTCTCTTCTTGGCATCCATTGCATCCAGGATGGGCTGCCTTTTGGCGGTGTAGCGCTGCCTGAGCTCCTCAATCTCCCGCTCCATCATGGGATCCAAGGCAGTCAGGCGCAACTGCAGCTCCTCAAAGTCCAGGTTCTTCAACTGAGAGGCAACACAGAAAAAACAACAGATGGAAAAAATGAGTCACAACACTCAGAGCTGCTTCTGTTTTGCTGCTGTAAACATTTCCACAATGAATAACACTACAACAGTCATGGATGACACTCACAAAGTCAAAGTCTCCGTCCTGAGGCACCTTCCAGTTGTCAGGGAAGACGTTTTTGGACTGGATATGGTAGCCTTGCTGCTCCTGTGACTGGTTGTGGTTGTAGCTCTCCTGCTGCTGGGCCGCCTTGTTGTCCTGCTTGTCGAAGTAATCCATGAAGGAAGGACGGATCGGCTGCTGGGGGGTGGCATGTCCTGTGGAGGAGGAAAATGGTTTAAACTCTCGAAGGAAACAAAATAAATTTACTGTACAGAATATTTTGGACACAGTCTCATTCAGGCGGACATGATATATATGCTCACTTCTCATCGATCCCTGGTCTTCCTCCTCGTCTTCATCATCACTGTTGATGACCATAGTGCCCAGGTCAGACTCAAGCATAGTGCTGCCGTGCTCAATCATTGTCTGCGCCCCGTCGCTCATAGTGCTGGTAGCGCGCATGGTACCGGCGCCCTCTGAGCCCGACTTAACCATAGTGTGAGAATCCACCTCTGTCTCTTCCTCCTGGATGGAATAAAGAACAGAGTTAAGACATGCAGCATTACATCTGAGGTTTCTTCACCCCAGACCTTTCTGTGAATAAATCAGCACACGCACTGAGTTGTCATCCTCCTCTTCCAGCTCTCTCTGCTGCTCTTGCTGCCTCTTGGCTTTCATCTCCATGGCTTCAGTTATCAGGTCTCTCAGGATTGTAACTGGCTTGGCCTGGCTGATGAATGGATGCTGGAGATTCACAAGACCAAAAGGATAAAAGTTATATGAACTATATTTTACATGCAAATGTATTTCCATACGAGTATATACACCCAGCATAATGTGTTACACCTTCCTATGTTTATAATGTGCCTGAGACGGCATTAAATTTTCCATATTTACAACTCTCCGGGGTATCTGGGGAAGACTATTTGCGCTCTATTTTATATGTTTGCTTTCATTTTGTATCAGTTATTTGAACAGGGAAGGACACCAAGTTGCTCTTAGTTTCCTTCCCTGTTCAAATAACATAATAATAGTAGTAATCCATGTATGTGGTGGTGAGGTCATCTTCTTACCTGTAGTAGCTGTGTGGCCGTCGCTCTCTGCTCCGGGTTCTTCACTAAACACTTCTTGACAAAGTCTGTAAACTCGTCTGACCAGAGCTCCGGCTTCCTGAATGTTGGAGGAGGGTTGGTCGGGATCATAAAGATTGCCTGCAGGAACACGATAACAGGATTAGGGTGGATTAAAAAAAGAGGAAAAATGTTTTTCACAACACATTTAAAACAAGAAGAAATGTTTCTACTCACTCTCATTGGATGGATGTCTGCATAAGGAGGTTTACCCTCTGCCATCTCTATGGATGTGATGCCCAAGGACCAGATGTCAGCTACACAGTTGTAGCCGATCTCCTGAATTACCTCGGGTGCCATCCAGAACGGAGTACCGATCACAGTGTTTCTCTTCGCCATGGTGTCCTACAGAGTGGGAATATATATTACCCCAGACTTTTAGAGCATGACAGGACCAAGCGAGAACTCCTCAGAAGCAAATTACAAACAGTATCATGCTGGCAGACATTACTTCATCTTATCACTACTGACATATGCCGCAATTTTACCGTCAGCTGTCCAGCAACCCCAAAGTCTGCCAGTTTGGCGTGTCCCTCTGTGTTCAGAAGGATGTTTCCTGCTTTGATGTCCCGATGGATCTTCCTCATGAAGTGAAGATACTCGAGTCCCTTCAGCGTCGACTTAAGGATGGTTGCGATCTCATCTTCTGTCAGCTGAGAGATTGAAGAGTAAAAAACAAACATGAAAAAACAGAGCATTAACTGCTGCACTTGTCTGTAGTTTTTTTTTTATAATCATTAGTTTGCTGAGTTCAGTTAAAGACAAGTTCAACCTGGAGATCTTTTCACTTTTAAGTCGCAATAAATACTGCACTTTGAATTGAAACTTTATCAAAAATATTTTTCTTCCTGACACAAAAACTAGTGAATTAAAGCCGCCATTGCAGTCATTACTGACAACAGGTCAAAGGCACTTTTAAATTAAGTTTTAGCACAGTTACACACGTCGCTGCGGCTCAGCGTAGACACCCACCGTCTTGTTGCGCAGTCTGATGATGTCAGAGACAGAGCCAGCGCCGCAGTACTCCATCACAATCCACAGGTCTGTGTTCTTGAAGTAGCTGCCATAGTATTTCACCACATAGGGGCTGGGGAGGAAATGCAACATGGAGTGGTTATCAAAGGAGAAGATACAGAGCAGAAGTGAGAAAAAAAATCTCATGGATCCAGACACGAGAGAGCTACATAGGCTATGATGATGATGTCATACTTCCTCCATTATTATCTCTGTAAAATGTCTTTTGAGGGTTTTCCTGGCTCAGAATGGACCTTTGAGAGGAAGCTAAGTGCAACTGGTCTGCGTACAGTTAACACTAAGAGGCTCTTATCTAATTAAACAGAACAACTGTGCACTTCCCTGTTATTTGGGGCAGCTGATAAACAAAAAATGTATTCTGAGCCTGCAAATAAACAATGATTTTCTCTCAAAACTGTTTACTGGACGCCACATTTTTCATATTGAGGAAAAACTCTGCTTTTAAGGGGAAAACTGGCGGTATGGTTAAAGACATACTGCTGTCCCACCTGTCACACTGCTGCATGATGGAGATCTCCTTGATGATTTCCTGCAGATCGGACTCCACAGGCACCTGCTTGATGGCCACCACCTGGCCGGACTCCTTATGAATGGCTTTAAACACGCTGCCATAGGAACTAGAAACACACACAAAGCTTAAAGTCACATGTACGGCCGCAGTGCTTTATTACAACTGACAGCACTTAAAAAGAGATTCATTACGCAATGGTCAGCTGTAAAAATGGAAGTTAAGACTTCTTACCCTTCACCGAGTTTCTCGAGAACATCAAACACTTCCTCTGGCTGTTTCGTCAAACTATCTTCACTCAGCTTTTTCAGCTTACTGTAAAAAGTGAATAAGACAGGAATATAAAAGTGAAAGCAATGATAAGTGGAAAAGGCAAATCTAAACATTACAAAACAGGAGACACGGCATCGTTTCAGCATTTGTAAATAAATGAACGGCTGTGGGTGATTTTTAGTCTGGACATAAATGTCAAACACACTGGGACTGCAACTTATTATAATTTCCGTTTGTTGTAATTTAAAGATATTTTTAGGTTTGTGCATCGGTGCTTTCAAACACCACAATATGAGGTAATACTTCTTCACAGATAAAAATCAGCACCGCAGCCAAACAACAGGAATAAGTCATTATTTTACTCAGAGCAGAAATGTCATTTTAGCCAGTTAAGTTCAATGTGATCGACAAAAAATGTTATTGTGAAAGTGAAAGCACAACCCAACATGCACTGTTCACTATTTTCTGACTTGATCAAAAATATTATCACGTGCAATACAAGACTAAAGGAGGTCGTTTCTCCCTGAGCAACACTTAGTGACGCAAGCTTCAATAAGGTTCCTCAGTCTGGCTCTAGTGAATAAATCAAACACAATGAATCAAAAGATTCAATCATTTAAAAATGATCCTACATGAGCTCTGACAAAGACACAAACAGATTGTGTGTTTTTTTCCCCATTATAAGGGTATTTCAATACTACCTCTTAGAAAAGCTTGTGCTATATGAAGCTGGAAAGGCCCTCACATCCTGCTGTTCCTGTTAATTTCCACTAAGCAGAACAGAAACGTTTAAGTATTGTGTCCTCAAAGTCTTTCAGAGAAGCCTTTCACTGACTGTGAGAAGAGCTGAAAATATTGCTGTTTTTCCTTGAATCCAAAATAAAAAACTTATTCAGTCTGAATTTCACATAGTGTTTTATAATTATATGTTTTTGGTAATTTACTTCAATATCTATTATTATATTTATGATGATGATGATGATGATTATTATTATCATCATCACTTATTTTGTTCAAATATTTATTTTTGGAGACTCATTCTTTAATTTCATTGTATATTTATTAATGTTATAGTAAACTTTTAAGCAATTTTTACTCTATATTTATTTTGTCTTTATATTACGCAATTTTATTTTTGTCAATGATTTCCAAAGCAGTTCTAATTTCTTTTGATTTTGTTATTATTCATTTTTTAAAATATTTTACTATTCTAAAAATCTTTCCTACCAAATTCTGTCAACCTAAATGTTTAATAATATTACTTTATTATTATTATTATTCCATCATCCTTTATAGTGTTGTAACAAAAGGGGTGCTCATATATGGAATAAATAAATATTTCTCATCTCAAGATGAACATGTGTGATCTCATAGTTTAAAAATAGTACAGCAATCATACAAAGACTTCAGATCTGTCGCCTTGTGGTTAAAAAGCTCTTCGGTAAAATTAACTTGCGTTGTCTTTTTTTTGAGCCTGTGAACTCGTGAACCACCACAGCACAGAAACCAACTAAGTAATCAGTAACGTGTAATACTGGTTTGTCTTCAGGAGTTGTGCCAAAAAATACCGTGTCCGGTATTTAAACAGTTCTAAATGAATGCCTATGACCTATCAAACATACCTCTCTCTTATGAATGATTTCAAGTCACTTTGAGCAAGCAGTAGAAGCTGCATTTAGTTTTTGGCAAAGTGACTTTTATATATCTTTTATTTATTTGGATAAAAAGTGTTATTGACATTCAAAACGTCTTTTTTCCAATAGAGATTGCGCAAACAGGCAAGCCAAAACATGGAGGACCTTTAACTTTTACAAGGACATTTTAAGTGGCTAAGAAAGTCAATAACAATAACGCAGACCCATAAAGAGAGATCACGTCTTTATTATATATATATACACATATATATAAAAACCCCTTCATAAATCCTAATAACTAAAGCCTGTTTACAAATACTTTCAACAATATTAGACATAAAAAGATACACAGAAACAATGCAATTCATTTTTTGGAGGACACTCGGGAAACTAGAGGCTGATTCAGTTAACATGCGACTGAATGATATTTAAAGTGCAAATCAAACCACTGAACAAAACACTCTTACAGAAACTTGGGAACACAAAACGACCACATCATTAGCCAAATCTATTAGAAACTCAATTGAGGGCTCAAGAAAGAGCGTCTCTGTGTGAGGAACGATCTGTACATCCGTGAACAGAACTGAAAGTTTGAGAGAAGACTGTCAACGCTAAGTTAGCTTAGCATCAGCGAGCTCGGCGACATCCACCGCCTACGTTAGCTGTTCGGCTAGCTCGATAATAATAGCATTTTTAGCGCAGTTAAAATAACACAAACCTTTTGGGCGCAGACGTCTCCATGATGTACGACTTCAAAACTAAAAAGAAAACAGACTAATAGGGACTCGTGGCACTTTTGGGACCAGCAGTCAGGGCGAGAACATTGTCGACTGAGTCGTTGTTGTCAAAAACTAAAGCAGCGCCAGCTGAGGGCTCGTCGGATGACGGTGTTACGGCCTCACCGCAGCGCCCCCTGCTGGAGCGGAGTACAAACAAAACGGCTAAAAAATACTCTCCTTAGAAACAGCGAATAATTTGTATCAATTAAACAACTGAGACTTGTGAATAAAATGTTACTGATAATAGAGCTGTCCACAAAATACAACTATGCTTTCCTGGTCTCATTCAAAGACATCGTCCGACCAATCACAAGCGACTTTGCTGTGAGGTGAACGACTGTTCTACGCATGTGCAGGCAGGAGCCTTGTGGAGTATGAAAAGAGAGGTAAACAGCTAGCAACTATCGTGTTTAAACGGTGAGAAACCTTGTTGTTGTCTTTCCATCCTGTGTACTTCATATCTGTTAGGTTTATGCAGCGTTTTTAGATACTTTAAAGATATTTGTTGTTTGCTCTAAATACCATATGGGTTGTTTTAGTCTGTTTCGGGCAATACCATGCTGTTTCTGTTAGCATGTTGTTAACAGTTATATCTCTGTCTCTATTTTTTTGTTAAGAATCAGAAATGGATACGCAGAAAGATCTACAGCCGCCCAAGCAGCAGCCTATGATCTACATATGTGGAGGTATATTACAACTTTTACTTTAATAATACACCCGCGGGTAATGCAAACAGTACGATCTTACCTGCTCTAATGCAAACCTTTCATCACTGCCATCACGGCTGCTTCTCCTCTGGATGTTTTTTTTTTTTACATTACACCGCAGAGACCTTAAATATTGTTCATATTGTGTTCCTTCGTAGTAACAATTCTCTCATAATAAGTTAACAAATAATAAACTACAGCTAAATTTAGATTCTAAAACTAGCCTGTCCGACATTAATAAATTAAGGATTAATCCGTAATTAATGCTTCAGAGATAACTGAGAGTGTATTTTTTCAGGTATTACAGCACTAGTTTTTAGAGAAAACCATCTATCACACTATATCATGTCCTGTTTTGCCTAACACATGAAAATGTACATTATAGAAAATTCGCATAACTACCGTCTATAATTATAAATATGAGTTCAGTATTAGTACTAAATAACACTTGGAGCACAAGGTCTGCCTATTGTAAACCGGTCTGTGCATTCAAAGCTGTGATACCTGGCATGTGTGGGATTTCCATTCACTGAAATTACATCTCAGGTGCCTTTATAGCCTCATGACCCCTACCCCTTTTCTAATCTCTGTTTTAATCATAGTTAGCTTGGAATAAGATAATTTTATTGTTCTGTATGTATGTATGATTTTTTTTTTTTTTTTTTTTTTTTTTTTTTTGTGGGTATTTGTGCTTCCAGGTGCAAAACACAAGTACTAACTGAGAGTTACATGATGTTCTTGTGTTTGAATAGTGTTTTTACTACTTAATCCACCTTGGTGGAGACCTCTGGATGACATAACATACACATTAGGCTCACTAAATGTTTACAGTGGGAAATGTTAAACCTCCTTCACAGTCTGATACATTGTTACTATTTTGGAACCAATAACACATATTTCACCATGATTATGTAATGTTGGTCATCTTGCATCTGGAAAAGGAACCACCCTGATTTTAGTACTAACAAGTTTTGTGGCAAGTGTAAAAACTCAGTAACAATCTGAATGAACTGAAATGAATACACCTTACACACTATGGACTAAAATATTGGGCCACACCCCTTTGAATTCAGAGGCGTGCGCTAAGTGAAAAAAAGTTACCAACACTCTGCTGACTCAGTAGCTGCAGAGGTCCAAACCTTCTCTGTCATTAACATCAGCAGAAAAACTATGTGCTGCCCGCTGCTCTGCTCTGCTCAAACTGCACTTGAACACATAACACCATGATTTCTCTCATCACTTGCAGAATGTCACACCGAGAACGAAATCAAAGCCCGCGATCCGATCAGATGCAGAGAGTGTGGCTACAGGATCATGTACAAGAAGAGAACAAAGAGATGTATCCTTTTGACATTGTGTGCATGAAGACAACTTGTGAAAACATTAAAAATGACCAACTGACAGTTAATTTCAGACATGAATCTTTATGCTAAAGAGTGTTCAGATATTTTGTTTTTGATTGATATTTTTTGGTTGCTACGTTTGCTGTGGATTTCCTTGACTCTCTGATTTCAGTGGTTGTATTCGATGCCCGATGAAGAAGAGGAGAGGAGCAGTTTTGACTCTGTTTACTGTTTGTAGTGTGGGATCATGTAAATAAATAGACCTGGCTTCAGATTTGTGAACTACTCATTTTATTCTCCGTCTAAACAATACATTTGCTTGTCAAAGATGTATGAAAGTTTGTTTTGGTTTATTAAAAAATAAGTATTTTAATTGGTCGTGACTGTTTTTCCAGTTTTTCTAACTGATGAGCCGATTTAATTGGTAGCCATCTCCATGACGACAGGAAAATTTGTGTTTCAGCTCTTGTAGACTTTTCTATATTCATGTAGTCACGTGTAATTGGTCTGTTGCTATGAGATGTTTGCGGCTTTTCGACCCCTGAAATGAAGTCTGCCTTTCAGAATAATAAAATGCAGCAGGGGGAAGTAACCTGATTTTGTGTAATGCAAACTGGTTTGGGGCCTTTTTCATAGTAATAAAGATTAAATGAGACTTCGATGTTTTCTTCCCCTCACCCCCAAAGGTGATTTTAATGACTTTGACTGTGGGATAATTGTTGGTACCAGACAGGCTGATCTACCAGGATTTTCCCACAGCCATCTCCCAAAAAGAGAAAATATCCAGTGAGCGGCAGTTCTTTAGGGGAAATTGCATCATTGATGCCAGGGAGGATTGGACAGAGTGTTTTGAGGTGATTTAAAAAAAGAAAGAAAGAAAAAGGCAACAGTAACTCAAATGACAACTGCTTACAAGCAAGGTATTCGGAAGAGCGTATCTGAATGCACAATGTAAACAAAAGACCGCATTGGGTCCCTCAGTTTCCTGTCCACAAAGAACAGGAAACATACTGGCTCACCAAAATTGCACAATAGAAGAAGAATTAAAGAGTTAAGGCAACTCTGATTGCAAAAGGGGGACCAACCCAGTACAAGCAAGGTGTACTTAAGTGTCCATTGAGTGTATTTTTGATCTAAAACAGCAATATGATAGCTTTAACTTCTTTAAATTACACCGTCTCCCCAAGTTTAGCTTTAAGTTGATTTAAATCTAAATCAGTTTTTTTTAGTGCATTTAGTCCCTTAATATCTCCATGGCAACTTTTTAGTTTGGCTTAGCACAAAGATTTCAAACTGTTGCACTCTCTCTACTCAAAGGTGCAAAAATCCTCATACCAGCACGTCTACGTCTCACTGGTTTAATTTGTACAAATGTTGAAAATCTGTGACAGATTCTTCTGACTTACTTGCTGCTGGGCAGCTGGAGGAGACTCCAGCAGTGTCTTTGTTTTTTGTACACATTACACAAGTAAGACACAACAAATAATAGATAATATTAAAAAACTAAAATTATGTGTAAAACATTTGTGTGAACCTGTGATTTGATGCAATTACATGCCAAAATGTCGACCAATAGAAAATAATCCTAATGAAATTTCCCGGTGCTGAACAGAGAGCTGCTTCCAGCTAAGATGCTGCTGAGAGAGTTATGAAAAACGTGTTCTCATCAGCAAAGTAATTACTTTGCTGAACTACCCTTTAGGTGACAAACAGGACTGGATTCAATGATTGTTTTCATTACTGGACTGGATTTTCCATCTACAAAATGTAATTTTACATGATTAATATTCTGTTTGTTTGCTGTTGATCAGATTTGCAGCTCACTCCAATTATCCTAAGAATAATTAATCATTTATATCTTTCCACTGTGTCAAAATGTTGCCTGTCAGTTACTTCTCCTCCAATAATACAGCGTAAATCACGTATAATCGAAATTACAATATTTTTTTTCTTAAAATTTGATGAATTAAAGCATTAAAGTGTCTCGCATGTGTGTGTCTGGTCCAGGCTTCCTCTGCTCTGAAGTCTAAACTGAGGCTCTCCCTTCAGAGCTGTCCTACTGCAGCACTGCATCGCTGTGGCACTCCCCCCTCCCCCTCGCTGACATCACATCTGACGCCTCATGTCGGGGGTGTGTCCAGCAGAAATCCCCATCCAGGCTCAGATGTAGCTGCGGCTCTGAGAGAGGGAGAGGCAGAGTTTGAGCACACTGCAGAGGGAGTGCAGCTATGGGGAACGCGCAGGAGAAACCTCCGGGCGGCGGAGGAGGGGCATCGAGCGCGGATCAGGCCACAGCAGGGAGTGGGACGAGGAGCCGGGGTGGAAGCAGCGGGGGAAAGCCTCACATGGCTACAGAGAAGGGGGCGGTCAATGGCACTCAGAGAGAAAACAGCCCTGCTGGTGGGCAAGAGAAGAAGGAGGACAGCCCTGCAGTGGACACAAGTTACCTGGATGCTCCCGCCGGGGCCCTGCCTCCTCACCTGGCCCGGCTCAAGAATGAAGGGAACCATCTCTTCAAACACGGACAGTTTGGAGACGCATTGGAGAAGTACACCCAGGCCATTGAGGGGTGTGCTGAAGCAGGTGGGGGGTGACATGAGCGGCTTCTTTTCTTTTACACAGCATGTGATCCTGGGATAAACAAATCTGATTATAGCAACGATACTATAGCATAGTTAGAGGAGCTTCATCTAACTGCTAATTTCGTGATTAATTAATTAAACTATGTATAGTTTTAGAAAATTACAGTAATTTTGCTACCAGAAAGTTATTTCTTGTTTATTTTCCTCATTTGATTTCTTGGAGTAGCTTTTCCAGCTCTGTGACTCAGTGTAGAGTCGCCAAAAACAGCAGATGGGTGTCACAGAGCCTGACAGAAACCCTGTCGTAGCATCTGTGACTTAGCCCTGGTAAGGGTATCACATACAAGTTGACTCAGTGTCACCTGGTTCCACAATCCAACGTATCCCGTGTCAGTTATGAATGCATTATACCACCGTTTCTCCAGTCAGCCTACAGGATGACTTCAGGTCACTTTTTAGCATGAAACAGAGACATGAGGCGTCTCTGCACTGGTGATTTGTGATTGCAGTGGAGTGTTGGCACAAGACAAGTTGCTGTCGATGGAAGTTGTGTGCTGATGCATGGGGCTTTTATGTGAGGCTCAATGCCACGCTGCACGGAGAGCACTCAGCTGACTTTTACTCTCGTAGCTGGCAGGTGTGATGGCTTTTTCTGCACTTGCACTGTGGCCAGATTCCAAACGTTTAGACTTGATTAATCATAGACTTCAATCAGAAAGCTGGTGAGAACAGTGTATGATGATGATGATGCGCTGTGGGTTGTGGAAGCTGTACATAAGACTGATGCTCTCCCAGCGGTTATGAAACTGCACTAGAGTGGAAAGGACAGAGGAGAAAATGACTCTACCGAGGGATCTCTTAACACAGCCTTTTATCTGTCTGCCTTTCACCCCTTCAGCGTTTCTGGACACTTGCAATTGAACTGCTTCACTTGTCTTGATTTCTCTTCTCTCTCGAGCACTTTAGGCCACAAAGTCCAAACAACTGCTGGTAATATGGATGTGTAGCATGGCCTTACACCTGGTTTTCAGATCACAAGATGACGTAAATGAATCTGGTCTTTCAGAAATGTGATTACGGTTGTCCCCTTGCAGGCATTGATAGTCCAGAGGACCTGTGTATTCTCTACTCCAACAGAGCAGCCTGTTACCTGAAGGAGGGAAACAGCTCAGACTGCATACAGGACTGCAACAAGTACGTGACAAGCGTCGGTTTTATTACAGGTTATAACTTCCAGGTTTGAGAGACGACTCCACAGATCTGACATCACACTCCAAAAACACTGTCAGATCACAGACTGTATTTAAAAGATGGCCATAACCACTCAAATGACACTCATTGGTTTTGGTGTCATGGTCGTAATCGTCTTGGGTTTTTGGGTCCAAAAGTGACCATTTGTTTAAAGTGTGGAGTGCTAAGTTTATGTGTGACATCATTTGAGAGATAACTGTACATAACAGCTGTAACATGGTGGTAAACAATTAATTTTCCCAAAATGGCAACAATTACAGCCTGATTGGAACGTCTACTCTTACCAGTACCAGCTTATAAAGAGAGAAATGCATAGATGGAGATTGGGATAAAGAGATCAGCCAAGAAAACTTATGAATATCTTATTAAAGGGGGAGTTTTTGTGCTTTTTTGTCTTATACTCACTATTTTAACAGAGTCAAAAGTGGGAGATACAGCAGGAACAAATCAGGGATAACGAGACGAGAATATGAATTAGATACAAAGCACGAAAGACAAAAGACCACCAAAATGAAGCAGGAAATAAGATACCGACAAAGGCTCGAACATGTGAAGTAAACAGTGAAAGACAAGAGACAGAGACAAGACTGGAGGGACAGAGTGGGATTAACAAAAGGGAACTAATAAACCTTAAGTCATCTACAACCAAGCAAAGAACTGTAGGGACAAATAAAGAAACTCATATGAAAAAAAACATTAACAGAAGACCATGAAGAATACTGAATTAGAACAAAATCATTTCTCAAAACTAGAGGAAGTCATGAACCTGCAAAACTCAAAAGCTCCCGGTAAAAGACCCAGGGACCGTGACATTACCCAGTTGGGGACATGTGGGCTGTGTTTTTATTTAAATTCAATATTATTTACATGAAAGCTGAATGACAAGCTGCTTTTCCACACCCCGATTGTAACTGTTTTCTCTGTAACTGTGGAACACAGCATGCAGATCATCCATAGTGATGCAGTTTTGGATCCAGCAGCTTTCTGCTTTTTGTTTCTTTGCTCTAAAGGCTGCGACAGCCTGTCGGTCAAATATTCATTCACATGTTCAGATCCCTCGGTCTCCGCCTCTCCTCTCTGATCCTCTTAGGGCTCTGGAGCTGCTGCCCTACTCCTTGAAGCCTCTGTTGCGTCGAGCTATGGCCTATGAGTCACTGGAGCGCTACAGAAAGGCCTACGTGGATTATAAGACCGTCCTGCAGTTAGACACAGGGATACAGGCGGCTCACGACAGCATCCACAGGTCAGCTGAACACAAAAAACCAAACACGGGAAACTGGCGTATGTTAAGACAAATTTCACGTAACACCAAGTCGTTTCAGTCATTTCAGTTTCCCTTTGGGTCCCTGCACGAGTCTTGCTAATGCGAAACACTTTGCGATCTTAGTTTCAGTCTCTTTGTCCTCTGACAGGCTCACAAAGATGCTGATTGAGCAGGATGGGCCCGAGTGGAGACAGAAGCTTCCAGAGATTCCCGTCGTCCCCCTGTCTGTGCAGTTGCAGCACCGAGAGAAACCAATCAGCATCGAGCAGGCCCAGGCCCGGGCCGCCAGAGCAGCCCAGGAGGAAGGTGAGGAACATCACTTCCTGTGGGTTTAAGAGGTTAAATGTGATGAGCACATCTGATGCAAACAAAGAAGCCTTTTAAAGAAATCTGCCCAGATTTTCTTGAGTAAAGACAGTTCTTTGGGTGATTGCATTCACGCAGCATTTGTAAAAGAAACAGTTAAATAATTGAACCATAGAGCAGCAGTAGAATCAGCGTGCAAATGCTGAGTAGTGGTGAAGGTGCTCCTGCTGAGAGACTCTGTGTGTGTGTGTTTGTCTGGGTGTACTATCAATAATGCAAAGTAAAGACGATCCACACAGACTATAGTGCTGCTGTAATGGAACAATCCAGGTCAAGTTTCCTCTGCGCTCGAACTGCTCACAAGAACCAGGAGACTCCAAATGTGCCATAAATGCAAATATATGTAAATAGGTTTGGAGTAGTATAAGGCTGTAAAACTCACACTAACACTAACAGATAAATCTGTTTACTTGTACTCGTCTAATGAAAAACTCCAAACACAGGATCTAACACATACAAGGGTGAATGAATATGAAGCCAGAAACAGAAGCAGACAGGAAGTGATCGAAGTTGTAAGTGTTAAAGCAACATGTCTGCTGGTTAAATTTGTCACAGCGAATATGCAGCACTGTTAATCACTACCTCCTACAGTAATGCATTTTGTTCCATCTTGCTGAGGAGGAATGACACCATGCCAACAATAAGAAATGTAAAAAAAAGTTCCAGTTCAAAGCGATCGGAGAGACAGCATCATAAGTTATTATAAACTGTGGTGGAAATAAAGTAAAGTTGTGGCCAGAAGTTCACATCCGCTCATCATGAGAAAATATGTGGTGGTAACTTTGAGGTTTTAATGACTTCTTTGAACTTTTCTTTTTCCAGGGTGGAATGATTGTACGGCACACATCTTTAATGTCTTTAAAAGACAAGGAGTTTGAATTTACTTTGAATTTTCTCTGATCCAAACAAGGTCACCAGTATATACAGCGCCATTAATATGTGGTTACATGTCCTTTAGCAAGTTGCATCTTGACAAGATGTCTTTGGTAGCCATCAGCAAGCTTCTGGAATAATTCTGGGTGGATATTTGACTGATTGTAATGGCAGAAAACTTCATTTAAATTGGTTGGTTTTCTGGTTCAGAACCAGCTTTGACGTGTATTACACAAAGTTTCAGTGGGGTTGAAGTTTGGGCTTCAGGGAGGCCGTTTCAGAAGATTAATGTTAGCCTGCTTTATCCATTCTTAATGGGAACGGGATCATTGTCCTGTTGGAACACGCAACTGTGTTCACGTTTCAAACATCCAACTGTTGTGGTGAAGTTGAAGAATTTGGAGGTAGTCCTCCTTCTTCATTTTTCCATCCACTTTGTGCAGTGTACCAATACCACTGGCAGTAAAACAGCCTCACAGCATGATGCTACCACCACCATGCTTGACAGCTGGTGCAGTGTTCTTAGGTTTGAAAGCCTCACCTTTACTCCTCCAAACATACTTCTTGCCATTGAAGCCAAATAGTTTAATATTTATCTCATCTGACCATTAAACTTTTCTCCAGAAGGAGTTTGGCTTGTGCATATGGGCAGCTACAAATTTGAAGGCGTCTATTTTGAAGGCTTCTTTTGTGGTCAGCACCATCTCAGTGTATGGTGTAAAACTGACTTCACTGTGGACAGTGATGCTGGTGTCCCAGTAGCTTCCAGTTCATGGCTTGAGCCTTGTTGGTTCCTGAATATTCAAATCAATTTCCTCTCATATGAGGGTGACAGTTTGGGTCTTCTTCCGGACAAAGTTGTGACACATCTGAATAACTTGTACTTATGTCAAATTGTTTGGACTGATGATCTTAGAATCTTCGGTTGTTTAGAAATGGAGAAAGAGCTTCCCAACTCGTGTACATCTACAATTCTCTAATACAACAAGTCAATTTGAGTGTCTCAAATGTTCAATTAGTTCATTCCTAAAATCACATTTGTGTTGTTGCTACGTCTTCATGTTGATTTCCCAAACACAGGAAATAAAACTGCAAACACGCAACACAAAACAACACTAAACTGTGATCTTTAATAAAAGAGTTAAAATGGATTAAAATTCTGACAATTATAATTTTATCCGTTAAAACAATTAGACTTAATGAAGCCTCGAGTTCATTAATATGTTACTATGCCTTTAATTGCCACAACACAAGTTAAATGAGCATTGGATTTATTAGTTGAGCTAGCGTTAGTGGCGATGATTAAAGCTATTGCTCTCCCGGCATTTGCAAACACAGCTGTGTTATCCGCCAGAGGAAATTACGTATCTATTGATGCTGGGATTGAAAAGAATTAAACACAACCTCTACAGCAAGTTAGCATTAAAATAACCCTGTAATCAAAGTTTGCACAAACTTGTGTTATTATTCCCCCACAGCCCCGAAACCTCCTAACCTGCCACTACGCTTCAGCGCCGGTGCCAGCGTGTCTGTTTTGACTGTGTTATTGGTAATGTTATTAGATTGTATCTGTTAAATTATCTCCTCACAGCTTGACTCCCAGCTTGTATCAGCTTCAGAGGTGATTGATCTCAAATACTCATGCTCCACATATCAATTTAGTTTCCCAGCAACAGAGCAGCTCTGATACAGAGAGTTAGCCTGAGTGGTTGAGGTATCGACGGACGTCTCAGCTAAGGGAAAAAATAACCTTTCAGCACCGAGCTGCTTCAGAAAGCATGCAGGCCTTTTCACTTTGTGCTTTGGTTCAATTGTAAATGGATGAAACTGGAATTTTCTTGGTAGAGAAAAAATGAAAAAGAGTTTCAAAACCCGGTTCAGGCTTTTTAATTCAGTAGTTTTATAGTGCATTGGGCCTGAATGCTTTCTAAAGTAACTCTGTCTGAACACTTTATTAGTTATACTTTGTTATTAGTGGGTTGAACCTTCTGAACTGTTGATATAAGGTAGGATTGATTCAATGCTTTCATGTATTTTTGCCAAATTCTGACCCTGACAAGTGAATGTTGCAGCAATAATCGTTACTCATCAGACCAGACCGCATTTCTCCAGTCTGTCGTCCAATTTAGGTGAGCCAGTATGAACTGTAGCTTCAGTTTCCTGTTCTTAGCTGATAGGCGGTGTGCTCTTCTGTTTCTGAGGCCCGTCTGCTTCAGGCTCCTCTTGTGTTGTGCATTTAGAGATGCTCGTCTGCATGACTTGGTTGAGACAAGCGGTTATCTGAGTTACTGTTCCCTTCCTTTTAGCCTGAAGCATTTGGCCATTTTCCTCTGACCTCTGACATCAACAGGATTTTCTCCAGAGAACTTTGGCTCAGTAGATGTTTTCTCTGTTTTCTTTGACCATTGTCCATAAACTCTAGAGATGTTTGTGGGGGAAAATCCCAGCTGGCTAGCAGTTTCAGAAATACTCACACAGAAAATCACTCACATCACCTTTGTTCTCTGTTTTGAATCTTAGTTTGAACTTCAGCAGGCCGTCTTGAGCACATCTAAATACCTAAATGCACTGAGTTGCTGCCATGTGATTGGCTGATTAGATATTTTTGTTAAAGAGAAGTTGAACAGGTGTACCTATTCCAGTGACTAGTGAGTGTATATTACTTTTAATGCCTGCTGAGCTCGGTTTTTCAAGAGTTGGCATTAGTAGCTGTGTCATTTGATTAATGCGAATATTATCTCTTTGTGTACCTGTGAGTCTGTGGATATGTTTACCGCTGCGTGTGTCTTTCCCACAACTCATTAGCCGCATTGGCTTTTTCAGCACAGCCGATCGCTAACTAAGGAGGAGTTGACTCATCTCCGCTGGTCCACTGAGACTGCTGCCGACAGGCTGGATTTATTAAGGCCTGAAACAGTGTGAAGAAATTGTAGCAGAGGCTTGTTGAAAGACAAACCATTCAGTACAGTCTGCCCCAGATCTGTCTAACCAATCAATAACTTGCACTGAAGAAAATGAACTCTTTATGAAGTCATCTTTTTCAGTTGGAAAATAACATTTTTCTGCCAACAGCCAGAAGAAAAGAAGCCCGCTTCACTCTGCTTAAACATGAAGGCAACAGTCTGGTCAAGAAAGGCTACTTCCAGGAGGCCCTGGAGAAGTACAGTGAATGTCTCACCATAAAACCTGACGAATGTGCGCTCCACACAAACAGGTATGAAAAAAACAACCCAAACAGACGCTAGAATTGACTGGTCTTTGCTACAAGAGCACCTGAATTACTTTATAAAAGAAACACTGTTTGAAAGGTGGGTAGTTTGATTGCCACCCCCCAAAGTAACAGAATAACTGCCTACATCAAGTAAGAAGCTTCAGCTCAAATATTGCGTAAAAATCAGCTGAAATAATGCCAGTTTCTCTATTCTTGCAGCAAAGGCTTAAATGAATGTCATTCTTCACCTTCACCTTCCCCTGGTTGCTCGTCAGTGTCACAAGTTTTCAATGAAATTGCATGTTTTGATCTTACTTTGTCAGCACAGAAAAATGGCCTCTCCTTTCACAGTAGGGAGCGATGCAGAGCTCAGAGCTAATTCTCCATTTACAGGTAGACAGGGGAAACAGTAGAGGGCACCATATGACCACCTGGCATGTCAGATCTGATGCACTGCCTGTTGTTGCTCTGGATAAAGCCCCATGAAGGTGTATCAGTATATCTGAAGCTAATTTCAGATGAAATATTATGTTGCAAACATGAAAACCTAAACTGCTGGACATGTGGATTCCCTGTAAATATTACATCCTGCAAAAATCTCTATATTAACAAGATATTGTGCGAAATGTTGGGGAAAATGCATCTGTCCCTACTCTTCTACAGTGCATATTTTGAAGATAAAGGTTTTTTATTTCTATTTGAAACAGTGTGGAGTAATCTAAACATGCGTAGCCTGGTCCTCATACTGATCATCACTGACAGAGACTGTCTGACTAACCCTTCTCCTCCAGAGCCATCTGTCTCCTGAAACTGAATCGCTTCGAAGAGGCCCGGCAGGACTGCGATTCGGCCCTGCAGCTGGAGCCGAACAACAAGAAAGCCTTCTACAGACGAGCCCTGGCTTTTAAAGGTTTACAGGTGCTGGCGCGCCCCCTCATAAACCTTTTAAATCTTCCTTGTCATTTTAAGATAATGCGTTAGATTTTTTTTTTACCTCCTCTCATTCCTGATTTCTCTGTGTGAATGATTATCCTTTAGGACTACCTTTCAGCTAGCAGTGACCTCCAGGAAGTCCTCCGACTGGACCCCAACGTCCGGGAGGCGGAGCAGGAGCTCGAGGTGGTGACGGGCTTGCTGAGACAGAGCCTGATGGACAACACCGTGCACACACCAAGGGTAAAACAAGTTCCTCACGTCACCTTAACCCCCTGAATTACTAGATTTAATTTTCATTGTAGTTGTCATTATGCAACACAAGGTTATAAAACTATACTGGAAGTTTAGTCCCTTTATGCAAGGAGGAGAGGTAGTGAAGGTGGGTGAGATTAAATACCTGGGGTGAACTGTCCAAAGCAAGGTTGCGGGCAGGGTGGAGTGGGTGGAGATGAGTGTCAGAGGAGGGTGTTTTTAGAGATTTAACCTTTTATACTTGCTTTTTTATGCTTCTTTTCTTTTAAAGGTGATAGCGGCACGTTTGCCTCTTTCATTTTATTTGTTCATAAAAACCTTTGCTTTACTCATTTGCCTACTTGTCTCAGTTTTTCAATCTGGACATCCTTTGTTATTTTCCTCACATCCCTCAGACTGTTAGGGAACGTAACAAGGAGCAACACCAAAAGGGAAGGTTTAGATGATTTGGAGACAGTGGCAATGGCAGGAAGTGGAGCTCGAGGTGATGATAAGCTTTTCATTGCGAGTGATCACAATGAACAGGATTAGAAAGAGTAGAGTGCATCAGTGGGACAGCTCAGGTTGAGCGGGTTGGAGACAAAGTTTGAGTGGTGAGGCTGAGATGGTTTGGACATGTCCAGAGTAGGGATAGTGGATATATTGGACAAAGGATGTTGAATATGGAGCTTTCAGGCAGGATGAAAAGAGAAAGAAAACAAAGGAGGTTCAAGGATGTAGCGAAGCAGGACATCCAGAGGGCTGGTAGGACAGAGGAGGATGCTAGAGACAGGGTGAGATGGAGGCAGGTGATCTGCTGTGGTGAACCTTGAAGGGAACAAGCAAAAGAAGAAGAGTGTGGAGGATGAATTTGGCAGTTTTGAAGCCTGAAGAAAGAAACTGTTCTGCTGGTACGACAGCTGATACTTGGTAAACAGGTACTGGATATATTCTGGAATGCTTTAATCACTAGTTGACAAGCCTCCAGGTCTGGATCCAGACACATCCCATATCTGTTTGTAACGTCTCCAATTAGCTAGGAACATGGCTTTACTAAGTATGTTACAAACTATTAAGACAGACAAAACCCCACAGAAAAGGCTAACCTTTGATGATTTCCTGCAGGTTTGATGTCTCCCGCTGGTTCACATGTGGACATGTGGAGACAGGTGTGGACACTTACCGTACTGCTGCAGGACTTTTAAAGCAATCGGCTACAGCAAGTAAGCAGCGTAGAAATACAAATGACTATTTTTGAACTCCTGGGACGAGAACCGTGGACGACCAGCTTTTCAGCTCTGCTTCATCTGCAATGTGTGCGAACCACACGTAACTCCTGAGTACACAAGCTTACATAACGGTAAGCTTTATTTAAAGAGGCTAATGTCAAGGTACTTGTGACCCGCTCGCACTATAAATCATTCACGTTATGATGTAATGTCCAGTTTCATGTAACAGGCTCCAGAGCACTCTCACTTGTTAAAGAGTGTTGAGAGAGGGGAAAGAGAGTGCGTATCAAGCGTGCCCTACTGAGATTTTTACCACAGTTAGGATGAAATACGCCAAGATTAAAGGTTTTATTTTGATTGCTTTTTTTTTTAATCTGCTTTGAAAGGAATGGATCAGTGCAGTGCAGGCAGTGTGTGTTTGTGTGTTGCACAGCAAGATACGAAAGCTTCAGCTATTTTATTCCAAAGCATTTGTTATTGTTTACATATAGTGTGATAAGAGCTGCTATTAATTTAAACAACAAGCCAACAACATCACATAAACTATCATCACTATTAGTTTTGGGAAGTGCTCTAAAAGGCACTAACGTGAATTTAAGCTTCACCGGTTAGATTAGCTAAAAAAAAAAAAACGTCTGAGGTCAGCACTTTAGAGTGGACCCATGATGCTTTTCTTTATTTCCTGTCTGATAAATGCTGCTGGAATTTCATATTCAAACTGGCCACTGTTTCAGAAAAATTACATCATCTTTTATAAAGTAATCACTGTGTTGTGTTTAACACTAGTGCTGAGCTGATGTCAGCTCGGAATGCTCTTCCTTATATGGTCAACTCAGCTCTAGCTATGCCTGAATAAGGAGGCGGAGCTAACAAGCACTGGGTTCTCTTTAGAAGCAAGTCGAAGGGCAACCAATCAGAATTTGGGCCTGTAGTGGGGGGGGGGTGCCTTAAAGAAACAAACTAAAAAGACTTGTTTCAGAGAGGGGATAAAAGACCAATAACATACATAGGCGATCGCTTAGCTGCAAATCAAATAAAGTTGAATAAAAATTTAGAGTGAGTGGGAAATGAACACAATAGATCCCCTTTTAAGCGACTTTTAGTTCACGTACCTCTCTGGGTTTAAATATTGCCCTGCTGAGGTTAGTTTTAGTTTACAGAACAATGCACTGTACATCTTACTGTAGCTCAGTCATTAATGTAATTCAAAAACTTCTGTTTTGTTTGTGTGTGTAGGTATATAGTAGTTAAATTAAAGCTAATGTCCACATATCTGTGCCCTTATTGCTGCAACAAGACCCGCTGATAAGGCTCTGATTAAACACCCAAATATATTTATCAAAAATTGTCATATTACAAGAAAATTATTCTTTACAGTGATACAAATGTACTTTATTTAAGTAAAAACATCAATAACTCGTTTGTATGAGTTGGGAGCCTAGCAGCAACGCTTGGTTTCTTACCCAACAAATTGAAAACTTGTTTCCACCAATGGGATGGGGGGGGGGGGTTCTGAATAAAAAAAAGCTTCATGTATCTCAATTACTTACCTATTATCTCAAAATTTCATGTTTTTTCCCCTCAGTTTCAAGTAATTAATTGAGTTAATAAGTCAAAGTTTGAGACTTAAACCAAAATTTTGACTAATGTACCGTAAATTTTCTTTGGCAGAAAAGGCCTCCATGGAAAGTCATTTTCAGCTTCCACCTTCAGGCTTGTCATTCTCTCACATTTCAGCCTGCGGTTGTGTGCAGAACGTGCTTGGCTGTCAGCTACTCGTTTCACCTGTTTGCACTTTCAAACACGTTTGAAAAGGACAAATTAGATGCTTACCAAGCTTTGCAAACATAATTTATCACCTCTGTCAACTCCCCACAGGAGCAGCTTTTGAAATCACCCACTATGTATTTCTTTAAAATTTAGCACACTGTGCCACAGTTTATTTTGCAAGTATAAAAATATTAGGTTAGTTTTTTCCAGTCTTGTTTTCCTTTTTGTTGTAAAAATAAAAGGCTTATCTTAAAAAAAAAATCTTGATGTAAAGCTTCGTTCATGAATGTAAAAGCATGTACTGTATGTAAATAGACTGAATGCAAATGTAAATAAACTGCTACATGAATGCATTAATGTGCCTGTGTGTTATTTCAAATGGAAACATGAATGAATGAACACAAAACAATCACAGCAAGCTTGATTGTGAAGTTTATTAAACGATATGCATTTGCATGCACATTATAAAGCAAATAATTAGGTAATACATACTTTTTAAAATATAAGCTTATCTGACCCAATTAGAAAACACACCTGCCACGTCTCCAAATAATAAAACCTCGGAGAATCTATTTGACTCTGAAGTTATATCATTTTCAGCAGCAGGTAGGTTAAAAAAGGGAGGGAATAACCTGCAGCTGGAGGCTTGTGAGGTGCACCAAAACTTTTTATTTTTTTATTTTAGCAGCTAGGCAGCTCGTGGTGAGCGTGGCTGGCTGACGTCACAGAGGAGCAATCCGTGGTTGGGCTGAAAATGTGCTCCAGCTGCTGAAAGCTAGACGTAGCCTGTAGTGTCACTGTGCTCATGATACCGACTACTTTGGATTAAAGGGATCTTATTGCCAACTTGTGCGTGACATAAACTTTAAAAACTTTGGCTACTTCAGGGGAATATTAAAAAAATAATAATCCTAACAACGATTTAAATTCAAATAAATGTTTTGGTTGTGAGTACTGGGTTTAAGCCAATATTTTATTGCTCTGATTTTCAATTTCTACGCACTAAAGTAGATTTAAAAAAAAAATGATTCTGTCACTGTCGACGTGTCCACTGCAGCGGCCTGAGAGCAGTCTTTGGTAGGCAACACCAGCTACTGCGACAGTCTGCATTAGCATTCTGGGAATGGTGTTTATCAAGTTTTGGTGCATTTGAAGCATTTTATGTGGCAAATATAATAACTCTATCAATTTTTTTTGACATTTATCATTTAAGGAAACACACAGAGAACAAAAAGAAAACACAATAAAACCCCTCCCCCTCCCCCGAAAGGCACTGTAGGTTCAATAATTATAAAATTATCTGCATCAATCATTTGCAAGTTCTTAAGAAACATCAAAAGAACATGTTGTAGTTAAAATACACCCAAAGCTCTGAATAAAAAATAGCTTTTTGATTTATATGAGGGGAAAAAAAATTCAACAATTTAACATTACTACTGTACATTCGCTACTGAATACTGATTAAGATTTATGTGCTCGGATAAACTTCTGACTGCAACTTGCTGTGGTGTGGCTGACACTCCGTGGGTACTTCTAGTAGTTCTAGTTTTAAAACAGGTCTGAAATGCTTGTTGAAATGTTGGGATCTGCTTTGTTTTGTTTACAAGGAACAGCTTAAAAGTCCCTTTTCTTAAATACGCCGCACGATTCAATTCAAAGCTTGCAGTGAAGGTTTTTATACCTGCACAGGTGCAACAAAAACAACAACAAATAAAAAAGGAGAGATGAAAGGATGAGTATTTGAGTATTTCTGATATCACAGTTCCCACCCGCTTATAATAAACAGTTGGACCCAACACAGGGCTTCAACATTAAAACCAACTTTCCCAAAACGGAAAATAAAATAAGCAAACACATGACAGGAATCACGTTTTAAACAAAAAGCAAAGATAATATTTTTCTTATATATGATTGCAGACCATGAAATCTGCGGCTGAATAGCTGGTCCCTCCTAAAGTGTATATGCTCGGCAGACGCCTCCATGCTCCTCTCCGACTGTGGCGTTTCTCGCTGCCGTTTAAAGAATTCACAGAAAGAGCTGGTGGTGGACCACAGCGGGGACACATCCCTCTGGTTTTTGCTCGTTTTTTTTCTTTTTTTTTTTTGCTAATGTGCTCGAGGAGAAGGTGGTGTGATTTTTTATTTTTTATTTTTAAATAGCAGCTCAGTTTCGTCAAGACATTTTATTTGCTCTTATCCGGCTTTTTCAGTTCTGCTTCTTTCTTTTTTTTGAGAAAAGGGTCAAAACTGGTTTGGTTGTGGGATTTGGAAAACCCACCAGGACTCAAAAGAGTTTGCAGATCATCATGAAAGCTGGACCTTCTGCACCACCTGATAACTTGCTTTACACACCTGTCCCTGTACATGCAACTCTACTTACTATAGGCCTCGAAGCACCGCTGGGTGCTTTAACATCTGGCTTGGATGTCACACATCTGCTCATCTTCTTGTTGCTCCTGAAATCTCACTCTCTTTCTCTCTCTCTGACTTAAACCTCAACCCTGACATTCAGATATTTCTAAAAAATATATAGAATTCATTTACAGCCTTAATCTTGATCACTGGCTTCCCAAGATGCATGGAGGGTCGGGATGGTGCCTGCGTTTAACAGTGGCACTGGGTGATAAGGCTAACTGAGCTTGCTGTGTTTGTGCAGTATCTTGACTGAAGAGCTCCTTTAGATGTCCGTTTGTATACAGCGCTTTCTCGTTTGGTTTACAGGCTGCACAGCGCTGCAGATGGTCTCCTTCGAGCTCTCATCATTCTCTGGCTCTGTGTCGCCAACGCTCTCCTCGCTGATGTATAGAAACATCCCGCTGCTTCCCTCTTTTGGCGAAGCAGGTGGAGACGAAGACAGCAGGCGGCAGGTGAAGGCTGAATGGCTGCTCTGAGGCGGAAAGTGCTCCAGGCGGTCGTGCTCCACCTCCGGCATGGGCGTGATGGTGACGTCGCTGAAGGCGTTGATGGGATTATGAGGATGGGTGTCCATCGGGGGAGAGCAGGGTGCAGGAGCCGGTCTTGAGGTCTCGGGGTCTGAGCAGCTGAGCTCAGATGAGAAGTGGCTACAGTGCGACTCGGCCACAGAGGGAAGGCTGCCGCTCAGGGACGGAGAATCGAACTCGGAGGAATTAGTGCTGCGCTGCTCCAGAAGCTGCGTGTCCACATCCGCTTGTGTCTCGTTAACTTTTGCCTCTCCTTTGCTGATGCTGCTGGCTTTTTTCCAACGCTTGCCCTTGCTCGTTTTGACCCCAGAGGTGGAGGCGTCCTTTGACCACGGCGGGGAGGGGCAGGAGTGGTTGGCTTGCTGAGCGCAGCGGCAGGTGGAGGGACATGAGCACGTGCCACCGGTAGCTCCTTTAAGGCCGGCAGAACTGCTACTACAGCTGGCTTCATCCAGGCTGCTGCTGGCGCTTCCGTGTCTCACCTTCTCCTGCTTAGACTCCACGTCTGCCTGCACCTCCAGACTGTTGTCTCTGCAAAATCAAATCACCTACATTTAACTTATTGGATCATAGGGCAGCTGCCTACAAGTCTAACAAATCCAGGTCGCCAAATTCCTACTGGAACAAGGAGGATGTGTATAATCTGAGTGCTGACCTTTCCAGAGACATGTAGGCGTTGAGGATGGACCCCGCCATGGCTTTTGTGCTTGCGTTGTCGCTCATCGTCCCCAGACTGACTGTGGCAGACTCCCCGCTAAGGCTACAACGTTCCTTCTGGACGTCGGCCTGGACTTCCATCCTGGAAGAGTAAAAGCAGTCAAAACAACTACAAAGTTCAGTTGACAGGTGAACAACAAGGCCATTGATGTAGTTTTAGTCCTAAAACATTTAACACTGATAAAATGGTCTAAGAAGCTTGGAAAGCTCTAAGCTCCAAGTAAGTGTTTTGAAGTTCCACAAAACTTGAAGTTCAGTCACTTTCTTTCCAAGCTCCTTAGACCACCCTGACCTGGATGATTGAGAGCCTACACAGACACTGATAAGGTCGTGTGACTGCACCGTTCGCCACTCACATAGTCAAAGGCGGACCACACTGAAGCGCAAAATTTCTACCATGAAGAGAAAATAATACAAAAAAAAAAAGAAAAAAAAAAAGGACTAACATGCTTTTTTGTTTTAAGTGATTAAAGTAAAGAATGACGTCTTATAGCTTTTATTTTGAGTGCACTGCTGAAAGTAAAGGAGTTAAGGAAATTTAGGCACTTAAGGGTTAATTTTAATTCATCTGTCCGTTTTCTTAACCCCTTATATTCAATGTAGGGTCACAGGAAGGGGAGCTGAACCCTATCACAGCTTTCATCAGCTGTCAGCGAGAAGTGGAGTCCATTAACAGGGCCAACAGACACCCATTCACAAGTAAGACCAATTTAGAATAGCTATTGGATTTTCCCTCAGACAGTGTTCTGTTTGGGCTCATCTGGGCGTGCTTATCACACAATCAGTCCAGTCCAGTCCATTTACCGGTTGTAGCAGCTTCCCGAGAGGCTTCCGGTGATGCTGGTCCCAGCGAGGGCTGTGGTGCTGGCATTGTCGCTCATGTTGTCTCGCTGGGTGGAGCTCACGCCGCAGCGCTCCATGTTGCTTCCGCTCACACTGAGGCTCAGGCCCGTCAGACCACCAACACTTGCACCATCACCGAGGCTGGCGTTGTTGAGGCGAGTCTCCGCCACTGAGGTTGTGTCTGATTGGAGAAAAGGGGACACAGTGTGAGCTTTTATTAGGCTACAGAATAGTTTGACGGACAAAACTAAAGCAACAATGTGGCTTTCTGATATAGTATTAGCTGTATCCTGTGACTATAAATGCCCAAAGAAGTGAAACTAATACAAATGGAGCATGGTCAGTAAGGTCAAAGTGGACACACATAAGTAATAAAATCAGGAGTGAACTTTGTACAACTTTACCATGCATCCTGGAACAACACATCGTTAAATTCTCATTGAAATCAAAAGGACATCATCACGTCTCACACCTTATGGTTCTGAAAAGGTCAAAGTCTTTGCTGTCGTCTGTACTCACAATTATGACTTTCATTGATGACCGAAGCTGCGAGAAACAACACGTCTCGCCCTCACACAGAGCTCCCAGTTCATCACAATTGCTGATGATATGCCAGTCATTTCACACAGTAACACACCCTGAATACTTTTCTGCATCTCCCATCAACAGCCCTTTGAGTAATGAATGTCATGCACATAAAAACAAAGGCATGGCCAGATGTAAGAGTAATGACTGGTATGCATTCCTAACCATGAGAACAAACTCATACAGCAATCTTTTGTGTCAACCCTGCTAAATATTCAACCTGAAAACTGGCCTAAGCTACAAGCAGAGCACCATGGTGCTTAAAATAACATCGCTATTTTTAATTATTCATTAATGGATCATTATTGTCTGAACTTCTGTGACTTTAAGTTCTTCCCATAGCCTGTGTACAGTATAAGATTCTCACCTGTGGCTGCTGCACCGTTGCCTATGTTGTCATTTTCATCGTCAAACTCAATTCGCACTCCTTTCCCGTTGCCGGCAGAGACTCCACAACCTCCACTCCGGCACAGAGAGATCGGGACAACACCGTAAACATACGCGAGCATGATGGGAACGCCAATTCCTAAATAACACAACAAAATGAACAAAAATTATTATGACTGACACTTACAGAAAGGTAAGCAGATTAATCAAGAAAATACTGGTGGGCGAAACATGTTTAAACTCAGTGTGTTGGTACAAGCAAGGCACAATATCAAGGCACAGATGGTGAAACAAAACAAAACAAGAAAGACATTTTTCCCCACCGACAGTGACCGCGGCAACCACAGGAGACACGATCACAGACAGCGTCACGCCGCCAGCTATCACCAGGTTCCTCTTGTGTTTGGAGATGTCTTTGCCTTCATAGCGATTATGAATCTGATGGGAATAATTGTTCAGTAGGATTAACTTCACACGCTTTGCTGTAAAGCTACAAATGATGAACACACCTCCTTTTGTCCCCACATCTCAAGGCTGACATTTGACAAACTTCTGACATGCAAGATACTGTACTAGGAACACAAAACTGGTACAAAAAACAGACATAACACAACCTCTCTTTACTAATCTGCATGATCTTCACCACTTCTCACTTCTCTGAATAAACACATTTTGTACCCCTGTTGCCTGCTGGGAGCTCTCACCTTTCTGCCCACATAGACGGGGATGCCAATGATCATTGCAGGGATGGCGATGCCAGCAATAAGGGCGATACCCACAGGAGCGCCCACCAATGTGCCAAGCTGCCACAGGATCTTCTTCTTTCTGCTCCACGGCTTCTTCCCCCAGAAGGTGCAGCCCGATGGACTGGGAGGAGACGAGAGAGATAAAATAGTTTCACAGGGCTAAGACAGAAAGAGAGCTGTAAATATTAAAGAAAACCTTAAAAATAAGAAAAGCAAAGGGCGGTGGAAGTCTTACCTTAAATAGTGCAGGTCAGAGATCTCCTTCATGCAAAGCCAACAGAACTCACAGCCGCAGACGGCGCAGGTCATGTGATTGCAGCTTCCGTCGTTCATCTTGATGATGTAGGCTGCACAGCGAGGGCATGGTTTGATGTCATCACCTGGTGCAGAATAAAACACAGACTGAATATTGTGCTTAAAATGATAAAGCTTCTGTGCACTGTGAATTTATCACAAGTGTCCTTTAATGTGTAATGCCAAAGAACAGGTCAGGTGAATCTGGGAGCTTTGTATGGTAGCACCTATCTGTAGGCTACCTGCAGCGCCGCTCTCCTGGCTGTAGCTAAGTGAGGACGACCTGAAACTCCTCAGCCGGAAGTGTTGGGCCCTTTGCTGCCGTGCGGTGTCGCACGTCTGGTTGGGATGCCACAGCTGTTTGCAGTGGTAGCAGAACTCTGTCCCGCAGCCCTCACGCCCGCAGGTGATCTTTGGGCAGCTGGCACAGCCGAATGCAATGACTGCATAACTAAAAAGAGGAAAAATACAGCAAGAAATGATGGTAAATAGAATTTAGTGAGACAGAATGGACTTGCCGCTACAGGTATAATCTAATCTGGAGGACATCATGTCACCATAGCAACCTACATCAGTCATCACAGTGGCTTATTAGAGGGCTTTTTTGTGGCACGAATGAGTGTAACAAATGTTTCTTTTTATAAATGAGAACATAAAACTTGACAAAGTGACACCATAAAAACCCGTCGCTGCAGCTGTCATTTATATCCCATCACAACCGCTGCTTTAAATAACCTGCTTTTATATCGGTGACAACAATATTATAAATGGTAGCGACTGTTTCCCCCAAGCTTGCTGACTCACGGCCCTCCTCGTGTCCCTCCAGGGGTGACACATGGGCGATGGTTTCTGTGTTTGATACCGCAGCAGATATGACAGCTTCATTTAAACTCTGAGCCATTCAGGATCCTGCATGATGGTTATCACAGGGCAAAAACAGTGTGACAGCCAGCAGCTTGTAAGGAAATCTTAGATGCTCCACTCAAACCCTGATCATCTAAATGTGATTGTGTGAGGAGAACATGGAGGATAAGCCTCTTACTCAGTTCAGGACGAATTCCCAGGAAAAAAAATAAAAAATTCAATCTAAGTAAACAGACGCTGCGGCACCGCCTGACGTACACAGCTGTGAGTCAAGATCTTTGTTAAAATTAGATAAGCATTTAATCTAATATAGCCGTTAACATCAGCTGACAGCAAGGGAGCAACAGCAACTGCAGCTGGAAACAAAGTGGAAAGAAAAGTCAGCAGTGATGTGCCAGTACACTTAAAGAGGCACGCTATTTAGTGGGAGTCGGTGGGATTTATAAGTTAGCGAACGAAGGAAAACGATAAGTTTGGAAGAAAAGTTAGTCATACTAAACCTTAAGGCTAACCTTACAAAAGGTAGATTAGAGTTATCTTAAATGCAAAGTTATATAATTACATCTAACATTTCTTCAAGGTCAGTGGAGGAAGGAGGAAGTTAAAAAAGAAATACAAAAAAAATAGAAGCAATAGAGTAAATAAATAAAACTATTCATCACATGCCAAGTTTCTGATGAAAGAAATGAATGTGAATGTAAGCAGTAACAGATAAACTCTGTTATCCTCTTATTGACACATCTGACAAGCAGCAGTAGAGGCTGAATGTGAACATGTACTTAAACAAAACAGCCAGTCTGCACAGCTTCCAGACAGTCTCCACTAACACCTCGGTGAGGTGAACTGATGGCACGTTGTAAAAAGTGGTAAAATATTGCCAAATGGCCTTTTGGTATTATCCCCATCTAGTTTTCCTCACATACATTTTACTGTCAGACCATAATTCAACCAGTTTTAACTGGTAGTGTAACACCTACAGTGATATACTTGGGCCCTACTTTTAAAAGAAACCACAACTTTGCCCAAAATAGAAAAACTGTTTTGGTTATGCTTGCATGTAACTAAATAGGACATGCGAAACTGAGCAAAACTGTTCACTGCATAAAGATGATTCATCTGTTTATTTGAGGAATAATGAGGACTCTCAAATTTGACAAACTTCACAGTTGAGCTGACCAACAGAGCCCAGTAATTTGCACAATTATACAACAATAAAGACTGAGAGCATTAACCAGTGAGGAGTGTGGCAGGAAGCCAGAGTTGAGCTGTTTGTAGCTGAGTCGCAACAAACTCATGAAAGAGCCATTATTCCAGCAGACAAGGGTCAGCACTGTTGATGCAAGACGGTCATGAGAGAGAGTGAAGGGTGAAACCATTTCTGAAGCAGACTGATCATGGCTGACTGGAGCGAAAACATTAAAAAAAACAAAAAAACCCAAAACAAAACAGTGCAGCCAGCACCTGGAGCAAAAACCAAATACACACTGATGTAAGGGTACATTAGCGGTACACGTATGCTGTGTGCATGGAGGCAGTCACGGCCTAATGGTGCAATGAGAAGCAAGAGACGTATGGAGGTCAGTTCAGGATCCTGTGAGCAATCTATTGAGTCCCTCCCGGCTCTAAACATACAAGACCCTGAACTGACCTTAACCCAGTACTGCCTCTGACATATGAGAGAGAAAAAAAAAAAGATTTCCAACTGCAAGAAACAGCAGTTTATTAACATTTTTAGGAGGTTTGCAGAGCTTGTTTTTACCCCAAACCAGGAACTTGCAATACTTTCACATTTTTTCCAACTTTAATAATTCAAATAGGGTTTTTGTTTTGTCTTTTTTTCATTCAGCTTATAACTTGTTATTTTAGGTTAAATAGCTTTTCGCCTTATTTTAAGATTATTATTACTGAAGGGTGTGTTATGCTTTCCTTTATTTTCTGTCACATGATGCTGAATGTTTATACTAAAACACTGCCATAATTTCAGATAATCGTGTCTGCGTGTATACAAACCTTTATACTATTCGAAATGCTTGCTGTGTGGTGGGTTTTCTAGTCTGATGTCAGCTGATCATGAATTTCCTTATATGGTCATTTAAGGCACAGCTACACAGCTGGGAGGTGGGGCTTAGAAGCACAAGGTTCCAAGCTAGCCAAGTACAGCCAATCAGGAGAAAGAAGGACCTTAATTGTACAGAAGCTAAAGCGGCTTGTTATGGGCCAGTATGAGTACATACAGTGCACAGGGCAGTGAAGAACAAGCAAAATACACCTGATCCAACCGTAAATTAGTTCATGTATTGTTCAGACTGTTATACATGCTCCTTCATTTGTGGTTATATACTGAATATTTGCTCATTTACAACCTATTCGCAGTCTGACCACAGCGGGCATCATCATAAACTGACTGCTCGCGTCTTTTGACTGACAGAATAAATGGGGCTATAATTGCTACGAGTTATTTTTAGCCGAGACATCAATGCAGAAGCTGGAGTAAACTTCACAGGGCCAGATTACAGTCTTGAAGTTTCCTTGATCTTCTGCCTTAGTGTGTTATTTTAGGAGTTGAGCACTGGTTTAATCAAAGTTAGAGAGCATCCGGAACATCTCGGGAAATTAAAACTAAGATTTTGATGAATTTGCAATTTTTTAAGGATAATATCACAGGCTTGAAATTTTGGAAGCTGTCTGAAATTTACACGTGCTTTGTTGTCAATAGTGCTGCAAATCTCAACTTTCCTTGCTACTCTTCAGTTACATTTGAATGTAAATCCGAAAGCCTTCATTTCCCAAGTTTTTGCCTTGTGTATGATGTTTTAACTACACACCAACTAGTCCTGTGTGTTATTCACTCAGGGGGCCGTCTAATCCCTCAGCTGTGGTTCTTACCCGCAGTCAGGGGCTGGGCACCAGCGGCAGTCAGGTTCAGCCACCAGCCACCTCCTCAGCATGAACTCCTCGTACTTGTCCATGAGGGCTCGGTCTCCCAGGATCATCCTGATGTCGTGGGGGTTGAAGCGCTCAGCGCACTCGGGGCAGCTGATGTTGACTCGCGACTCCGAGATCTCGATGCGCAGATACTGTCGCAAGCAGTCTGCGCAGGAGCGGTGATGGCAGGTCATGATGTCTGGGAAGTGATCGCGTGCGTGGCGCAGTAGGCACAGAGGGCACTCCAGCAGCTCTGACGAAGACCCCGGCACTGAAGAAGTTGATGCTACATCTAATGGAGAGTTGGTTGCAGTTTTATCTTGCAAAGTCTCTGCCTGTGCAGTTTCGATGCTGACGACACCATCCACCCCAACTCCAGCCTGCAGAGCCCTCGACTTGCGTTTGGGGTCACGCTCGGGCCGGCATCGGCGCCCAAAGATTGCATGGAGAGAAAGACGGCGCTTCTTGGGATTCTTTCTAACTGTGGGGAGGCTAACAGAGGAGGCAGCAGAGTGAAGATCTCGCTCTGAGCCTGTGCTGCCATGATGCTGCTGGTGCAGGCTGCTCATCACGCCAAACTGGGCGCCACTGGTGCTATGACCAGCAATTACCACATTGGGAGCGGGGATTAGAGATGGTACGGAGAAGGAAAACTGAAAGAGGGACTAGGGTTTAAGGAAGATGCTCAGGAAATAGACTGCTATCTAGGACATGGTGGCAGGAACCTGGTTTAGGAGGTGTGCAGGTGTGTGAGATGATCTGCCCTTGTTTTAAGTCACACCAGTTTAAGGGGTTCCTTTATGGCTAAGATGAACAAGTTCAGATGTAGGCCACAAACCTGAGGAAAAAAGAGAGAGAGAAAAATATCAGGTGCTATGCTGAAGTCGAATGCATTAATTTTTAATTATCTGCTGCAAAAACAGAACCACTTGGCTGCAAAACGAAGCAACACTATTTCAAGATGCAAAACAACCAACCAGCTAGAGATAGGATATTAAAAGCAAGACAGCCATCCGTAAGGCTGTTCACTGGCCTCTGTGTTAAAGCGTGACCACTTCTCTAACGTTTAAGAGTTTTCTGGCAGACTGCAGGCATTTTCTCAGGCGTGTCTTCTGTGTCTCTGAGTGTGTGCATGTTATTATTCTCACATAGCTGCATGCTTTCCCTCGAGTGTGCATTAGTCAAGTGTAGGCAAAACAAGACAAATCCTGTGTTTCCACCATAGATCTTAAAAGCAGCCACAGCTGTGGCTTTAGTTCTCTGCAGCCTCACCTTGCCTTAAGTACTTTCACTGCTTGTTTGCACAACTTAAGCATAGCTCTTCACCTGTAAAAGTAGCGTGAAAACGCACTTGTGGTGGATGTGAAGGAGACAGGTTTAAGGGTCAAAATAACAGGCATAACAGAGGTGAGTCTTAAATTTCATTGACTAATCCAATCTAGCAAATGAGATCAAAAATGTTTCATGAAGTTCTTTTAACCCTAACCGCCTTCCAAGCTGACCTGGCCTGTTTTTCCCCAATCCATCCAAAACACACATTATCATTTTAAATGTTGACTATAAATGATGTGTTGCGTGTCCTTCTTTAATAGAGAAATGGTACATTTGATCTGTTCTTGCATTTGTCAGTTTCCCCTGGAGTACACAACATTTTGACCTAACACAAAATTTACCATGATTGTTTTACTTTCAGCAAAATGTGCGCGCTCTTCTAAACACAATTTTGTTTCCACACCTTTATCTTCTTGCAGTATTTAAAAAAATAAATAAATAAATAAAAAAACAGAATCACAGAAATCAACGCTTTCCAAGTTTGCCCTCACTTGACATGTCCTATATAACTATGCTCATGTTTGTATCATGAATTGCAAAGTATTTTAAAAACCCTAAAGCAATATAAAGGACAAAAGGGATTTCTACCGGTTGCTCCAGGCTGCAAACTGGTGTTTGCCATTAGGGACTAATTTCAGGAAAATTCCAGCGGGAGCCAAAAGGTGACTAATTAACGAGCCTGTTGCAAATCTAAACTGGGACAAAGCAACCATATGCACTCTCGTAACCTACAAACCTCAGTCTGACTGGCTGCTGTTTTTCCACCTTTAAGTACCATGGCATGTAGGCCGAAGTCAGCGTCAACTACTTTAATATTGGGGAAGACTCAAAAGAAAAAGGTCTTGAGTTGCAGAGCCTGAAACCAGATTCTATTCAGCACCTAGACCAAAGTCGTTTAGATCCTGACTGTTTCCTCACGCTAATCACTGAGATCAAAGTCAGGATAATATCATAGACTCAACTAAATTAATGTAACATTTTAACACTTTCGGTAAATCTCGTTAGTGGTTTGATCACGAGCTTGAAGCCTTTTAAAAAGGCCATTAAAAGCATATAAATGCAATAAGATTCAGAAATGCGGTCTTTCAGGTGCTCACAGTCAGCTCTGACTGACAACACCCAATAAAATCTGCAAACATCCAAAAGAAAGCTGCTTGGATCAAATGACTCTTGATCCCAAACTACCATTTTTATCTCCCCATTTCCAGTTTAGCAGCAGGCAGGGTCACAAAGAAAAAAAAAAACCCTCAAATGCATCCGAGTAGTCTTTTGATGCCAACTGAAACTAAATTCTGGTGACTTTTAGCACATCTACAAGTTCTAAATACAGCCAGTAGTCTGCAGGCAGTGTCACAGCATAAGAGTCCCATCTCTTCAGAGACAAATATACTGAAACGCACGTATGAATATGACAGATGTATGTGATACACTAGCAAACGCACATATGACAACACATAATGTATTAAATCAGATGCAGGACTGTATTTGTATTACTGTTGGGACAAAACTGGTAAGTAGCTACCATTAGCATATGCCCTCATACCTAATGGCTACAATGCAAATGTTATTATATTATACAAGACTTTAATTATGGTTAACAGCTGCCAGTTTTATTTACACAGCCCTTCACCTGCAGTTAGATGCTCCATGCACATTCCCAGTTGCATCATTAACATAATGAGTAATGTTAATAAGGATAACCCTTACTGCATAAATGTTCATATATATTAATGATAAGCAGCTCCTTCTCATACATACACGCACACAGCAAGGGGGAAGTTACTTTGATGTTACTGTTGTTGGGAAGCTTTTACTGCATTACTGTAATATAAATTGTTGCCATCAACTCAATCAATAGTATTTTATTTCACTTATCTCTTGGCAGCTCCACGTATGTGTGTGTGTGTGTGTGTGTGTGTGTGTGTGTGTGTGTGTGTGTGTGTGTGTGTGTGTGTGTGTGTGTGTGTTGAAGAGGAGAAACTATGACTGTAAATGACAGCAGTATGCCGCTGTCATTTAACTTTTCATTGTTTTTATCTGAAGTCTGTTGCCATTTGTTATTTCAATAAGTAGAATTATATATGCTTATCTGATGTACAAGTTTATTACACCAATCAAGAGACTGGCTGGCAACCCTTTGGCAATCTCTGGTCATTAGGGAAAAATGTGTAGTGGTTGCTGGAGCTTGCTGGGTGAAATTGGCTGCAAAGAGGGTGCTGCCTCTGGTTATTGCTTTGGTTGCTCGCACATTGCTGTGGTCACCTGTAGTTTGCATGAAAGATGTCAACTTATCTGCAGACGCCCACCAGCTAAACAAGGTGTGGTAGTGAGACAAAATGTTCACTTTCAAAGTAAAAGTTGTGCCTTCCCACTGAAACCAAAATGTATCAAAAAAGTGCAACTTTTACTTTAATGTGTAATGGTTTACAATTCACTCCTCAGAGTTCCACTACTGCTTGGTGAATATTTCCCAGCTGGTACTTACCCGATGACTGCTCTCCAGACCTACATAAATGGGGCTTTACTAACTTAGTAATTACGTACTAATAATTTACTAATACTAACTTTTGACTCATGACTGGTGGTTGCCAACTGGTCTCTAGGCCAAGTCTTTTTTTCTGTTTTAACCACTTGGTTGAGGTCATTAATTAAACTTTATATTTGTTAAGTACAGCACTTCAGGTTGCTAGGAAGAAAATACAACAAAGAGACAGTATGCAGAAGACTAGACGTTTCCAGCAGACACTTTTTCTGGACTTTACCTCATAAGTATTTTTAATTTTACGTTAAGCTGTGCATTTAACTGTCACATAAAGATAAAGGAGGAAAAGCATGTCAACCATAATTGCATCTCATTAGGCTGTAGCATTGCAGCCAAAGACAGAAAGTTGTAAAGAAGAATTTGCCTTAGTTAAAAAAGAAAATGGAGTCACCAATTAAGAGATTTTGTATTTGAAATTTAAACTATAGAGAGCTGTGTGTGCAAGGTAACACATGCACAGTGTGTCACTGACTAACAAAAGCAGGAAATCTTCCATATATTAGACTAGGGATCCTGAATGCAAGTTACCATACAGCAGGCGACCGCAACATGGGAAGCGCAAGTGTAGGTGATGCCTGAATCCTACAGTCCTACATTATAACACAATGTAATGACACACCAGGTGAAGTAACCAAGACATGAAGCAAGAGGAAAGTTTTACCAAGACAGAAGAGCAATTTCAAGCAAACCACAAGTCAATGTGAAATTACACTCTCAGGCATAATTAAACTGGAAAATCCTGCCTCTTCTACGTGCCAAGCCTGAGTGGGACTTTCCATGTGACTGAGGTCAGTATGCGCGATTGTGCGAGCACACGCACATGCATGTATTCAAGTTTTGTGGCTCAGGGGCAATCACATGCAAGCAAGGCTTACACACTGGGATGGTGTCCCAGTTCTTGAGACAACCTCAGGGTAAAAATCCTACTGAGACAGAATAAATGCTTTCAGTCTTCCGTCAACTCTTACAGGAAATCGCCAAGTTCGCATCAGCTCGTGCAGTATTATGACTACCATCGTGAGATGGTTTAATCCCATGGTTTTCAAATGAAGATGCAGGTCAGTGTAAGGCCACAGAGTTGCCTTTCATTTGGAGCCACACTATAATTTGTGTGTCAAAATGAAGAAGGGGAAATAGCAGTAAAAAGTGTCACTTGGCGTTACCGCGGTAATGGTTTTAACACGTAAAGCTCTTGAGACCAGAGCAATAACATTTTGGCTGCTGAGCTGCAATAAAGGAAATAAATCCAGGTTTCTCTTGCCTGTAATTTTGCAAAGAGACAATTAGGTGCACAGCCAAACTGCAATGGTGCCTGCTTCACTTACTTCACACCAGCATCACTTTCATAAATACTTTTTGTCATTTGTGTCATTTATAATAAGTTATAAACAGAACCCCTGGCCCTCACCCAAACAAACATCCTTTTCCAACCATTTCCAGTACCATTATTCCAAAGTGTTTCTTCCACTTTCAAAGGTAAACACAAGTTCATCAGCTTAAATAAAAGCATGCAACAGTCAAGATGTCGCTGATGATGATTCCATTCATTTGCTACCAAGTGCTGACCCGAAAAATCGCCCTGATCTATTCAGCAATAAGGTATCAGCACACACCAGTGGAAGGCTTCATCCCCGCGAATCTAATCAAAATGTCACCACTGGTTTTACAGACACATGGACAAACTCTAATCTAATGTGCATATTAACCGATATTAAATGTTTTTCATATAATATAATATTTTTTAGGGCTGCTCGATATAACGATATATATCGGAGGACGATATAAAAACATCTATCGTTTCATTTTACGCTATTGTTTGTTTCGTGGTGTCGCAAAATAAACTGTTTACGACAATATTTTTTTCATCGTTTTGATGGTCACTGTAGAGGCTATATTAATTTCTTAAAATTCTCTCTTTCTCTTATATTTAATATAACCATACTACAGACGGACAAGCGCCTGTTTTTATGCGTTGTTAGCAACAACAACGGTAATACCATTGCGTGTTTGCTTGTTTATTTACCACATAAACCTTTCACAATAAAGCTCAAGATCCTGTTGAGACTTTTCAAAATAAACTGAATCACGTGAAAGAGTATGCAGAGCATTTACGAATGAGAAGGAAAAAAGAGCCGTCAGGTGCTAAAAAATAAACCTTAGACTCAAACGTTAGAACAGGCTTTTCCCCGCAGCACGCCGTGTAATAAATACAAAGAAAATAGCGGCCGTTACAACTTATGCCTAAAAATGTATAGTTTCATGCATCGGTTAAAACACTCGACTCCAGGTACACGACGGCCAGCTGGAAACACTTCAAGCAAGTCGAGCTGCCCGAGATTCACAGAATTTACAGAAAATGTTACATTTTTGTGATTAATATCGTTATCGGGACGATAGATGTCTTATATCGGGATATGAGATTTTGGTCATATCGCACAGCCCTAATATTTTTATTCCAAAAGTAACTCTTAAACTCAGATAAAATGAAAATAACAGGACACATATAGGACATTCAACCATCAGCCTCACCAGAGACCGAATGATAAAATATTATCACATTTAATGCACAGCAGAATATGAACTTTAGACAGAATTTTGATGTTATTAGTATTGGAATAATATTTTCATGTATTGCAAGTTATCACCTTTTATCAACTTCAATTTATGTCCTCAGAGTTAAAGTTTGTCATTATCTGTTTTATGTAATAAGAAATTTCAGTGTATTTTGTGTCTGTTTCTTCAGTAACTCCTATTGGTACAATACTGCTTTGTGAAAAAGACAATGTCAAACGGCGTCACTTATAACCGCCATAAGCACTGCCTGCACCTGACAAACCGAAGTGTTTGTAGTCTGGACTACTCTAGTACTGCAGGTATTTTGAATGCGAGACCCTTGGGTCATAAGCTGCTTATACAGACTTGGACTGCACTGATTCAATATTTGAATCCAAAATGGAACTCACTAGATCAGATATCAGTGACAGTGAAACAATCCATACATAAATAAATAAATAAATAAATAAATAAATAAAGGGGGGGATAAATTGATATGACATAAATGCTCTGATAAGGACAATATTTTCTCTGCCTTTCACACTCACTGTCGTGATGTTCGGTATAACCCTTGCTCGGAAGTTTTTACTGCACTTACAGTAACATAACTTATTGCTGTCAACTTGATTTATTTATTATTCCACTTGGTCACATGTGCTCCGCTCAACAAGCTGTATACTGCATACAAGAAGAGCCATAATGCTTTATTTATGACACCATCATTGTTTCTGTTTGTGGAGATAACAAAAGAAAAGGGAAAAAAAAAACCCATCAAATGTGGACTGGTACATATATGGCGCCTTTCTACTCAATTTGGTAACTCAAAGAGTATACACTCACACACCAACGGATTATATCTGCCTGGCCTATTTTGCCCAAGGGTACACATGGGCAGGGATCGATGCTCCGATCTTCCAATTGGTAGAGCAAGCAAGCGAGCAATTTATTAGAGGACGCGCTCTACCACCTGAATAACAGCCCTCACCTCAAAGATTTAAAAATAAATAAAAAAATACAGCATGAAAAGTACAGACAGTGGCCGCAGTGGACGTTTTCACAATGCTGATGGACCAACAACAGGACAAATGACAGACCGGTCCACAGACCGGTTGTACCAGATAGTTTTGACACACTGCAGGTGGATGGGCAGTTCAAAGCTGCCCACAAACTGCCTGATCATGGCCACCGCTGAACCATAATTACCCCATAAGAAGGTGCACTCAGACTCAGAGAGGAATTTTGTCACTTATTTTACTAATAAATACCAATTTAGCTAATATGTGGGGCAATTAAAAATAAATAAATCTGTAGATATTCGCTGATGGACAGCACACTACATACTATAATAGAAATACTGTGTTGATTAAATTGGCATTTATATATCTGTGTCACTGAGTGCCTAGCTGAATTCTCTCACCTCCCAACCCAGAGTCACACACCCTTCATAATGAACCAGAAAACATTTGTTTTGTGCCTTGGGAATCTAGGCTAACATAATTACAGCCCTGTACTTTAAACGGCTAAGCTGTCAGGCCCAGATGTGGCATTTCCTGTATAATGAATTGGACAGTTTTTGTTTTATAACTTTTTGTTTTACGACTTTTTCTATTTTTGAACCGAATCCAGTCGGTCACATTTCTGACCTCATCATCTGATGCACGTCTCATGTTGATTTAAAATAGTTTGCACTCGAGTATAGGTGCTTTTTCAGTAATATGAGAGCATTATGAGGAAAATCTTTGGTGGGTTGGAATTTGGTGAGTCTATATTTAGGTAAAGATGATGCAAGCTCCCTGGGATATTGATAAAAATACTTTTTTCCCCTTCTATCCAATGATTAGCTTCCCAGACTGGAAATAAGTGGCTCTGAATGTTATTCTGAAAAGTGTTCATCACGTACGCCAACTTCTGGTTACATTCCAGCTTGAGGACAGATTTCCTGGTGATGACAATGCATTCAGAGTTCATGGCGTGGGGCCAGGGGACAGCCCAGAGACTAGATGACAAACGCTATAGAAAATCTATTTTTTTACATAGCTGTGTTTACATATCACACCAAGAAGAAATAATTTAACTTTTGTACAGCTGTCACTGCTTCTATCCACAGGATCAGACGTATGGAAGTTAATTCAAACTGGAGAAAGGTTATTGTTAAATTTCCCAGCACTCATAAGGTGCAGGCCAACTTTCTCTCAGCTGGACATCGAAATAAACCTGAAGGGTAATGACTCTATTGAGCCCAGTATTTGCCAGCCAAATATAATAATAATGTCTGACATTAAACAGAGAGTGGGGACAGGCTATACACGAGTGAATGCCTCTGATGCTGTACTATTTAGTAAACAGAGTCACAGGCAACAGGGCAAGGTACTTTTCCACTGTATATGCTACACAGTGATGAGACAACAGCTTCTTTTGAAGTGCAACGATTGGGTAGCAAAACTCTATCATGTCAGTATGACATTCATCTTCATGTAGCACCATGGAGACGGCAGGGAAATATGACTTTCTACCACCTAGGACAGGAAATGCTGATATCATTTTTCTATTTCACAAAGGGATATCTATTCATCTCCGTGAGCTTCAAACAAAGATAAATGAGAGAAATGAACCATTTAAATCTCACAAGACACAAAACAAAAGACATAACTATTTGCAAAGCTACATTATAAACATTTTTTTTAAGCTCTACATACCAACACATTGTAATATCAACACAGTAAATAATAAGAATGTGTTATAAAGAATGGACATTAGACACTCTGCGTGAGCTCTGCTGCATCCAACCATAAACGGGAAATAATGAAACCAACCAGGGAGCTGTAGTGCATCGAGCTTTGCGTCAGCACAGTTAATGCCGTCTACCGACTGAAATCTTAAGCATTTCCAAACAGAGCTGAGAGCAAATTACTCTCGCTGTAGCAGAGCAGGGTTGTGAACTCTGCCATCATAACCACAGGGTTGCTGAAGAACTTTCCTAAACTGCCCTCTGTTCAGGCTTATGGTTAATTTATGGTACTATGGTTGTGTCTCTTTGTGGAGATATTTGTCTACAGAGAGCCTATGAAGAGGGGTTTTCACCGTTAGCAAGCGTGCCCTCATCCAGTCCTCCATTAAACATCAAGGAAATATGTACAGTGGAACCCCGGCTTACAAAGACCCCATTTAACGAAAAATTCAAGTTACGAAGGCACTTAACGCCAATATTTCTGGCAGTGGTACGGCAAAATGCCCGCGTAACGAAATCTGCTGGCTCTGATTGGCTGAGCCCAGAATGCCCACAATGCCTTCCGAATCATGTGATAACCCCTTGGCTTTCGTACTTGCGTTTCGCTGTTCCACGTGAAAGACGTATTGTTGTTGCAGTTAGCAATTAGCCTATCGTTCATTCATAATGGGGCCAAAAAAAAAAAACGGCGAGGCAGTCAGTTCCGTTCAAAGGGCGGCCGAAGAATACTTATGCTTTTTTCAGCCTCCACCACCTCTGCCACCTCCTCCTCCACCAAGAACTTTGTCTTCAGCCAGCATCGCCTCACTCAAAAGGCGATGGAAAAAGGTGCTTCGACTTACGGAAATTTTGACTTACGAAAGACCCTCTGGAATGAATTAATTTCATAAGTCGGGTTTCCACTGGATTTTAAAGATGTTAAAAAAGTTTTTAACAGCCTGAACGAACAGAACCAAATAAAGTTTTAAAAGTAATCAAATAAAGAAATAACCAAGTAAATCTTGTAATTTAACAACATTTACTTGTTGACAATATCCATCTTTGGCTTTGTGGTGCTGCTTTTCATTTCACGCAAACAAAACTGAAATTATACTTCTGTATTTTTCCTATGTAGAGCCTGCCATGTAGCCAACACTGCTGTCAGCATTTATTCTTGTGCATGGTTTGTCAGCACTGCCGCCAAAACACTGGTTAGCGGTGGGATTTCTCTACTCAAGGTAATCCATTCTCTTCCAGTCAATTAGAAAAATGCCGTCAGAAGAAACAATGCAATCAATAAATACCATCGCGAATGCCAAGTTGTTTGGTGATTTCTATGCAGACGCTCTGAAGATTCAACTTCCAATAATGTTTGTGAAATTTGTGGTTACTTTCACAACTGACTGGGTATGGCAATGCACGTCTGTGTCACTGGATGTTATGTACACTTCAGTTTCCAAAATGACATATACTCCAAAGTTACCACATTACTAGACAGCACATCTGAGCTACAACAGAAGCCAAATGTTCAGCGAGCAGCTTTTTCAAGAGATCACTGTTGAGTTCCAGTAAACAAAAGTGATACTTGCATTCAGTTTTAGTCTCCAGTTAACAAAGAAAGCAATTCACTTTTACTACCTGCTAGAGCTGGGCGATATAAGATTTTTTCATATGACGATATGTTTTTTTCATTTCAGGCGATAACGATATATATCACGATATAAGCCAAATAACTATATTTGTAAGATTTAAATGTGCCGTTGCTCACAAGTAAAATGTGAAATAATTAGCAGCTTGTTTTAATTAAAATATTTATTTCCCATAATAAGTTCAACATGGCAGATGTACTTAAGGAACATGAGACTTTTTCAGATAAATAAAGGCAAATATTGCAAACTACACAAAGGGCAGCCACTAAAGCGTTTAAGTTTCAAAATAGAACAAACAAAACAGACTACTAAATTGTCAATTCCACTTAGAAACAAAATATTAATTCTAAAAATAAATCTTAGTTTGTTTTACAGAAGAACAGACAAAATTGACTAACTTTTGTCAATATCAAATAAACTGAGAACTAAAAGGAAATTCTCAATCTCTCCTTGTTGTATAGCTTAGCTTTTCAAACAGTTTTAACAGTTACTTTAGTCTGACAAAAGCCGAATGACGAATTAGCGCTTTCAGTCAGAGATTGAGCATGCACCGCTTTATTGTATTTCCAGACTTTCGGCACAATTTACAGTGCGCGCTACTCTGTTTTTTGTCAGACTTGAAATAGCCGAAATACCTTCACACTACGGAACTTCTGTGGCCCTTCCGTTCGACAATCTCTCCGGCATTAGAACCATCATCTGTTTTTTCTTCGGTAACCTTCGCTCACGCTCTCGGTTGATTTTTCTCTAGTCGGCGCACTCATTTCCTCCATTACCTGGGCAGCCCGCTGGCTGCTTCCCAAACAAATACACATGTGCCCCTTGGCACTTGTGCTGTACGTAAGAAGTCACGTGACGTGACGCTGCGGCTGTGATTGGTTCGGCTCTGCGCTACTTAATTTGGATTGGCTGTTCTTTTTTTTTTTAAGAGGACAAGAGAGATGAGGCCTATCGCAATAGTTTAATTTTTCTATCGAGAGAAAGTTATTTCGCAATACATATCGTTATCGTTCTATCGCCCAGCTCTACTACCTGCTTAAGTAACTCTCTAATCTACCAGCCTCCCACATGTCAATCATATTCATACCATATCTTAGTTTGGATAGTGACGCACCACCTTTACGTGGTCAGCATTTATTTGATTGGTTGTCACCTGAAATTGCTAAATGTCACTGACTTGTCATTTCTGGTTGCTTCTAGTCACTTCCTGTGTTGCCGCCCCTTTAATTCGCAAATATGAATTAAATATAAATATCACCCAGGTCTTATGGACCTGGGTGATTTCCAAATGCAGACCATATTGTAATCTACTGTTACAACACATACAAGAGAATATTTAGAATAGAAAGTACCTAAAATATTTTACAGTGCTCAAAACTGACACAGTGGTGTTTGATTTAAGCAAATATTTAACAATAAAACAGCTGTTATTATACTTAGCAACCAGAGGGGAAAAGGAAATACAAACTTTAAAATAAACCTACTTCAAATGAATGGCCATGTTCTTCTATAGTTGAGTCACACTCTGTTAGGAAATACAGCATATTTACTAGATGCAAGTCATGTTCTTCCCTTTCTTTGCTGATGCACTACCATCATTACAGGTCAGTGGAATTATATAAAGCCACTGGCATGCACGATTAGTCGACTATCACGATTACAGGTCAGTGACGAATTATATAAAGCCACTGGCAGGACATAGTAGGATTTAAAGTGTAATAACGGACTGAAACAGAAGATGGCAGCAGTGCATATGAAGGATGCCATGATTGGAAGCAGAAGGAAACTTCCCATGGGAAAAATAATAATATTACTATATTCTTTCTGGGTCAAATAAAACGTTTAAAAAAGCTGTAAGTTTTACCCAAGATGCATGATCATTAGTCCTCCTAATGTGCTGAATTCACTAGACCCTACTGGCAGGACATGTGTTGACTTTGACCATGATTGGAAGCAGAAAGGAAACTTCCCATGGGAAAAATAATAACTATATAAATAAGAAAAAAACCCAAGAAGCATACCCTCCTTGTGCTGAATTCACTAGACCGGTGTGACTTTCCTGAAGTGTTTGGCATACGTAGGTCGATATTTAGGATTTCAGTTTTTGGTCCACTGTTAATTACTAATTTATAGTTCAACAACTACTTGTTGTCTGTAATCCAGTTATTCATTCAGTCTTAATTGTCCTGCTCTTCTTCCTCCAAGAACACCACAGAAGCTCACATACCCTCTAAATCAAAGTTAACAGCGAAGTCGGTGATGAAGACATACTTCATAATGCCAGCCTGATGCGAACGTTACCAAGCCGAAGTCTTACAGCAAGTGAAAGGGCAAACACATGACCTGAGACGGTTAAGAAGCATAAATGATGTCAAGAGATTCCCAGGAACTAAAGTCATATTTTTTGGGGGGGGGGTCAACACTCATCTGCAGCTGCAGTTTATCCCAATGTAGGACTGAAATCAGATCACTTTAGGGCAGAACAGGAGATATTAGGGGAATCCACTCCTTCAGTTCTGTACATCATGCAACTCATCATCAATACATAACATAACAGTCCCTCCACTGTCCGCTAAAGACTTTTCACCAGAAACAGCAGGAGAGCAGGAAGCAGACAGTGGCCGCAGTGGACGTTTATGGGGGGGTGGGGTACAGCACTATTTATTTCTGTTCTACAATGAAGGAAGAAAGAAACCCCCACAAACAACTACTCACAATTCACCAGCAGAGATGAGGCTCACAGTGCAATATATGTCATGGACACACTGATTTGACAGCCTTTAAATTTATTTGGCTGAAATTCTACTGCCAAAGTCTACTTAAGCTACAGTAGGAGGGATATACTAGAACTAAGCTTAAGATTAAAATATGTCCTGTTTTAAGACAAGCATGAGCTTTATGCACATTTATTACGATATTCTTTAGAAGTCTATTTTATGTTATCTGGATTCCTGGTTACATAATCTATCCAGAATCATAAACACAAAGATAAAGCTGTAATATAACCTATTACTGGCCCAACATAACAAAAGACTCACAATTTAATGATTGGTCACAAGCAGAAAACCCTATTAACCCTATTTGACAGTTAAAAAAAAGATGTTTAAGTATTCTCTGTCAGTTCCCAGCACATACTTATTTGCTAGATCATTCAACAAGCCACAGAAAAAGTCAACATACGTGTATCATTCTAATAAGATAAGAGGCAATATTGCAATAGAGCAAATGTTGCTTCAGCTCACAGCTCAAGGGTCTTCTGTGGCTCAGCCACAGGTTACTAATCAGTTTAATTTTCTCTGTGTGCGTCTCCAAAAATATATCAGTCAAACATGCCAGCATTGATAAAATAAAACCAAGAAGCTTTGAGGTGTTTCATTTCAACAGATTTGACAATTTGAGACTAGTTATCAGCTGAAACCAGTTCTTGTTTCCTGTCCCCAAACCTGGTTTGCTGCAAATAAAAAACGATTATTTTGATAGTCGATTCATTATCATAATTAGTCGACTAATCAGATCATGCATCGAAAACATTTATGTTAAACGTTTACTTTTGACCCAGAAAGAATAATAAGAGTAATATTAAAACTAATACACCCATTGTCAACTGCGCTGGTTTCCCTAATTCTGGGACACAGCTTCTTCTTCTTCGGGTTTAACGAATCCTTTACATGCACTGCTGCCATCTTCTGTTTCAGTCCGTTATTACACTTTTTAAATTTTTATTCCTGCGTCTTTTGTGATCTTACAAAGAAAGGCAAAATCAGTCGTCGACGATTTTGATAGTCGACGTACACTAATGAGCAGCTCGCAAATAAAAGAAAAATGTATTATATCATAAAAGTACGAGCAGAACATTTTAACCTACTTTTTAAAACCACTAATACACCTGTCAAGCCTAGCTAGAATGTGAAAGGCAAGGCAGGTTCTGATAAGGTGTTCTGATAACGTAATAAGGAAAAATGCAAATCATGCTTGAGTAAATAAAGCTCTCTGATGAATTTCCTGGAGGGGCTGGCCTCTATTAGTCATCAATCTCTTTATTTAGTTATACATTTTTTTAAAACAGATTTTCTCGTCCGAAAATAGCAGGTGCATAAGATATGTGTAATATTTGTTTGAAAACAAATTCCTAGTTTCAAGAGATGTAAACAATGACATATATTTATAATGTGTAACATGGTAGTAGTACTACAGGAACAAAAAAGACACAAAAAGAAGCTGACTAACCAACCCACTTGTGCCACTGAAAGAATAGTAAAGCTTGAGTTTCTACATTAAAACACCGAACTGACCGAGTTCTACTAAAGCTACAGCACAAATGGTTTGGTTCTGTCTACAAATGCCAAATCTGGGATTAATTCTGTTCAACTTAAACGCTACAGGCCATCAAGAGTAAGCAAAAGCACCGTGACTCACTGATGGAAAGCCCCAATGAAGATGCCCTGAATTTATTTAACATGCATGCTTTAAAAATCAGCACCGCCATCGAGGAAGGACTGAGCAACTGATATGCTATCTACTAATTAAAACAGTGATACAAAGCAACAGCAGTTAACAATGTACAGAAGTATCTGTGTTCAGATCATAATCTGATAGTTAGCTTTACATGCAGGTTACTTAATGTAAAATCATTAACATTCCCCCACACCCCCCAAAACAGAGAAGTAAACACATATATATATATACACACACACACACACACATATATATATATATAGATAGATAGATAGATATTTAGATAGATATGTGTGTGTGTGTGTGCCTGTGTATATATGTATATATAGATATAGATATAAACATTTCTTTCTAAAGCAGCCTAACAAATGAGCCTAAATACACTTTACTAATTAGCCGAAATGTCTAACAAAACACAAATGCAGAAAAACTTTGGCTAAAATGGCACATTTTCCACAAGTTTAACTGTGGCCACGGCTTTTAGAGCCCTGAACTAAAAGCTGGAAAGACCCAGTTCTGTCAACTTATTTTAAAAGTAATAAAAACGTTCATATATGAGATACCTTACTCGTCGTGTGAAGTTCAGCGCAGAAACGATCTAGTTTTGTTTACAATTTCCAACTGGCTAACCAGTGTTAGCCTGCTAGCTACGGGTGGCTAGTGAGTTAACTTTAATCGCCCAAAGAGTTGCTGAGCAGCTGAGCCGAAGCCAAATGGTCACTCACTAACAAATACTTAAAGTGGGTGGTTTATATAAGTGCCCCTTGGCGCTCGTAATCCTTTATTTGGTGTCGGATAAAGGTTTCTGTCGACCAACACTTTAACGAGGAAATTTTACAAGCTAACAAAGCTAAATAATTTGCTAGCATCCCAGCAGCTTCGAAGAGAAGGAAGTTCTGATCTTACAAAAGCTCAGCTGTCTCGAGCTTCGATGTGAAAACTTACCGTCGTACAACCTCCCCCTGATTTTCCTTTACTTCACAACTGAAGTGTACACCGTTGTCTCCATTTCGCAGGAAGCAGTACATGAAAATGTGTAGCAGCAGAAAAAACTTGGCAGGACAGCCGAGGTACATTCCCCGAGTCTGATTACTGCGGTCAAGTTAAACACCAAAAAAAACAACATTCAAACTTCCGGTATGTAATATTATACTTTCACAATAAAGGCTTTTCTTTCTTTTATTATTGCAAGTCTCCTTCTTTCAGCTGCTCCTCTGCACATGTTCAAACTATCTCAGTCTACCGTGTCCGCAGCTGTCTCTAAATGTGAACCAGGAGGAGGTACCAAACCTGCAGGAAATCATCAAAAGTTATCCTTTTCTTTGGGGTTTCGTTTGTCTTAATAATTCACGGCCTCTGCCCTTTGCAGCTTCACTATCTCACTCCCATTCACACACATAAATGAAAGTGAGAACGCTTCATTATATCCTCGTTCAAAACTTTAACAATTCAGTTTCTTCATGTTTTCTAAAGTCTACAATTTATGATAGCTTTTTAGTAGGGTGCAGCAGAGTAGGACAAACTGCATTCTCCATTATGTTCGACACACAATACATTTTCATAATATCACATATCTGAAATTTACATTATGGCCAATATCAGCCATAATGTAGTGAAAACGTTCATGAAATGAACATTTGTGGCACTATATGTCATAAAAACTTTGACGATTATCTTTCAAATGAACGTGTTTTTTAATTTGGATGAATTTTGTATTTGTTTGTTTATTTGTTTTTGTTGGGGTTTTTTTGTAGTTTTGTTTGCTTGTTTTTTTTTTTTTTTGTTTTTTTTGCAGTGTCTATCTATCATTTGATGTGTACACCTTATGTCTCCCAAATTGTATAAAGTTTATTCAATCTGTAAAACTTACAGATGGCAGAAGATGACACTTTTTTTGTCAGTTACTATTTGGATGAATTTGGAAGAAGCTTTTATTTGTGAAACAACTCACTGAATTAGAAAACTTCCTGGTTGCATCTGATGACTTGACACGTTGACCATGCCTGTGTTTACGTAGCAGAGGAAACACTGTCCCCCTGCGGACATTACTGAGTAGTTTTGTAACACACCCACAACTCCAGCGTTCAACTTCTTTTTATGACTCATCCTAAACGAAAAGTAACACTGACTGTATTTTTGCCATGACCACTAACAAGTCTTAACACAAATATTTAGTGGTTGACTACATGGAGAACACTTTTATGTGTCTGCTCTCAACACCAGGACTTTCCTTTACATCTGCTGTACTGTGGGAAAGAAAGAAAGAAAGAAAGAAAGAAAGAAAGAAAGAAAGAAAGAAAGAAAGAAAGAAAGAAAGAAAGAAACGTCAGTGTTAAAGTTACACTTTTTTTCTCTTAAGAACAACTTTCTTCTTCTTAAAGCAAGCTAATATTTATTAGCTGTTGATAAGTAACATGTCCCACCATGACCATGACTGCCCGACTTTAAAAAGTTCACTACGGTGTGCAGACATTTTTTTAAGTACATCACAGTAACTATTATATAAGTTGAAATTCTCTGGTCCTTTATCTGATCCCTCATTCCCAAAAGGACAGGAGTGAATAGGAGAAATAAAAACAAACAAACAAACAAAAAGCCAGTTTAACCATTAGCTTTGGCAACCCTCTACAGGTGAAAAAAGGGAAATGTGAATCTCTGTAACATTAGAAATGCTGCATTTGACCCCTTTGCTTACTTTGACTAACAAGAATCAGATTACCGAATTGTACTTTGTCCTCCTAGGAGTTTTGTTTTATTTAACAGAGGCTTGTCATTGTTGTGTTGTTTTTGCTTTCTGTCACTGGTGTAATATATGAAGAAAAATAACAACTCTTCTGTAATAACTCATTTCTAAAACACCATTCATTAGTGCTCCTTTTGCCTTTAAAGCTACCTTCATTTTCTGTGGCCTAGATCCAACAAGGTGCTGAAAACATTCCTCAGAGAGTTTGATTCATATTGAAAAAATATTGTATTATTAATTCTCCCATTCTGACACTTTCCAAAGGTACTCTTTTGGTTTGAGATCTGGTGGCTGTTGAGGCCATTTGAGTACAGTGAACTCACTGTAATGTTCAAGAAACCAGTTGTGACATGGCATGCTATCCTGTTGGAAGTAGCAATCAAATGATGGGTACCCTGTGCTCATACAGGGATCATAAGCAAAAACATTCAGGAAGGCTGTGCAGTACTTAGAGTAAAGGGTCCATAGTGTGCAAAAAATATCCCCATTCCATTATACCATTACCGGTTAGAGTCTAAAAGCACTAAGTCGCTGTCATGTAATTGTAATATTAGATATTTTCTTTAACCAGCAGTTAAGCCGACATATTTGTTTAAATGACTTTATACTGCAACTTTGATAAATTTATTGCTTTCTAAAAGTGTGAACACTGTTTTCCAATTACATAATGTAATAACAATGTATCTATGTCAAAGATACATTTAGTTTTGGAATCGTTGTTAATTTTTTTTTGTTTTAAATACTTTAATAAATACAAAAAACCCCAAGCAATCTGCATTTATCGGTTTGGGCTTTGTTATTTATTTGATAGAGCTAATAAAACTGATTATTTGCCATCAGAGCTTTAGTGGCACAGAGAGATTCTATTAATTTACTTAATACAAATGTAAAACACACACACAAAACAGACAACTTATAAAAGGAAGCATGGTAAAAAAAAAAAAATGCGAACAAGTGCATTTTTAATAAGACATTAGATAGAAACCCGTGGGTGCATACTGTAAACTAGTCCTTCAGACAAAGTTTTCTTAGAGTTTGACATCTTGTTTGTTCGTTGAACATCTTTGATGCATTTGATTCGTTAACCGCTGGAGGGACCTCTGTGGCGCATGCGCACCTTTCTCCTATTTGGATGACAACTGCGGCAGAGAGATAACGGACAAACACTCGGCGAGAGCTCCGCGGCGAAGGGAAGGGTTGACTGTCCGGGTAAAGGCTTCTCTGTCCTAAATAAAGTAATGAGGTAGAAAGTCAAAAAGTTAACCAACCCAACCGGCTATGGAACAGATTGGCACGGCCACGGTGAAGATGGACCAGAAGTTTGAGGAGATAGATTCAGAGGGCCGGTGGCAGAAACTCTACTCAGTAAGTCTGTTAGCATAGCTACCGCAAAGCTAACGCGGATTGTGAGTACTTAACAGCGCGCATTTATTGGAGTAAAATTAACAGTCCGGAATGCATTTACTAAAAGGTTATAACCGTCTTTCCTAAGTCATTTTCTTTGTAGCTCATTTTCATTTTTTGCGTTATTTTTAGAAGTCGCTGACATACTTTATTTTTAATGTTACCGAAAGCTTAGTCAATGTCATAAGCCCGTGCGTATGGTTGAAGCGATTAGCTACATTACATAGCTACAGACTTGTTTACACTGTTAAATCCGCTCCCCCCCAGGAAGATCCTGCTCTTAGTACATGTGTAATGACTGCCGAAAGTTACCGCGTGTGTTTACGAGTAAACCAACTGGTTTTCTGATTGCTCTCATGTACATATATATGCCTAGTGAAAATGCTCAGAGAGGGGCGGAACTGAAAATGTAACTGCTTGAATTTGGTACACGTAGTGATTTGTTTCATTACTTTTTCTTTTGTGTCGCTAAACCTTACTCCCGCTGTCCAGGAAATCAGGAACCAGTCCCACGAGTGTTCCTACAAAGTGGCAAAGTATCCGGAGAATCGCAACAGAAACAGATACCGGGATGTCAGTCCATGTAGGTAAACATTTGTATAAAGGCCAGACTGTTTACCTGTCAATTCACAGCCCATGCCCAAATAACATTTCTCTTATCCTGCCTGCAGTCGACCACAGTCGGGTGAAGCTGAAGAACACAGAGAATGACTACATCAATGCAAGTCTGGTAGTGATGGAGGAAGCCCAGAGGAGTTACATCCTGACTCAGGCAAGTCCAAGGATTTCTACACCATGGTTAACCCTCTGAGATCTAAGTCATTATATGTGCTATCCCCTAACCCTAATCCTGCCCCACAAATGGTGCTTGGAATTTTATCAAACTAAAACAAATACCTGAATCCCAAATATCTGTTGAGATGGTCAAAATATAACACTGAATGTGATTCAGAACACGTTTTGCTTTTGTATGTATTATTTTACGTAGTTTAAGAGTATCATTAGCGCATCGTAAAATGTTTAATAAGCTTCCACAACATGGGTCCACAATATAGACAACATAATCATGGTTATTTTGTTGTCTTCAATCTGTTTTTGTGGAGTAGGACTTAGATGCCTCAAACTGTCAATAAAACATACTTAACTGCTCTGTCAGGTTTGTAGTTTGAAGTCTGCGCTTTTGACAGAAGTTTAGACCTCACCTTAGACTCGGTGAGGATGTGTCTTGCCACTAGGTCATCTTAAATCGGTCATGTAGTTTGGACACCAGAGTGTTAAGTATCATGCTTCCAGGTCCATATAGTCCATTATTTATTAACACTGACTGATTATTTAGGCCCTAAAATATCTTTCTATATACATTTTTAGTTCTGTAATATTTATATGAATGTGGCTTTTTCCCCCCAGTTCTTATCAAACTGTGTACATGTGGCTAGTTTGCATAATAGTTTGTGCATATGCCCTTCTACTCATAATTTTTTACTGTGTTAACCTGTGTACAATTACCACCTGGTTTGTTATTTAACCTCAGCCTCTAATTTCTAAAAATCTACAAAACCCAAACTAAAAGAGCTCAAAATAAATAAAGCAGGTTGGCAGTTTCATTTGTAAACCAGCAATACTAAATGTTAATTTGTGTTGTATGCTTTGCTTGTCAATACTGTTGCTGTTAGACAGAGTTATTTGCATGTGGAAATAGACATAACACGGCACAGCAAATCCCTGAGCTGAGTAACTCAATGTGTTATCACAAGAAAATGAACTTCCAGGTAAGAATTTGACTAAGGGCGACCTGTTTAGAGATATCAACTCACAATTTTACCCCCATTCTCACATCAAAGAAGAAGCAAAGAATTAAAGTCTGCATTAAAGTGTGAACATTAGGATTTTTTTTGTAAGATGTAGGTTACTGGCTTGACTTGGCAGACGTGAATAGACCTGTCTGTAAGAGGTTATTAATGAGACTTACCTCTGAATGTAACCTAACCCTGGTTTAACAAACAGAAACTGAAGTGGTCCTTCTTGCTTCCAGCGCCTCCTGAGACCAAAGCTCTTGTTCAGAATACATTTTTAACTTCTCCTAGTTATTTTGGATTAATTGGACCTGACTGTATAAAAACTAAGCATCACCAAACAAAGTCGTTTTATCTTCTTATGGGGACACTTGGTTTGTTTTACACCATAAGACAATACAATTACCAGTGTTTGACCCTTTAATCACCAATTACTGTGGCTGTAAAACTACAAAATAATTCTGATCTTTGAGCAGCCGTTTGAATTTTCTCTCTATCCCAATATGTTTGATGAGTTATGGTAATGTGAAGCACACATGGTAAAACCTAGGCAGAGCTGATTTGCCTGTCTGTGTTCAGACTACAGTACCTTGTGGATGCTTTGTGTTGCCATGATACATCAAATATTGCCATAAAGCTGGTTTTCTCTACTTTCTGGATCAGTTTGAATTTTGTCTGTAGCACAAACGGTGACAGAATTACAGTCAGTTAAAGACTGGCTGTGAAATGGACTGGCCGCTGAGCCGATGGTATATAAAGGGTGAACTTTATTGAGCAGAGTGAAGTATAAGGTGCATTATAGCTAAAAAGTAAACCCCCCCATATGAGGACAGATGGTCATAGGACGTTAAATAATCCATATGTGCTTATTCAAATCATTTACACACATGGCACACCTGTGGCGACTTCATTTATTGTTTTAGCTCAGTTGTTCCTGATATGGAGATTAGCAGTCAGAAGTAGACAGTTAATCAAAATCTACATTGTTGTTACTGAGGCAGTTGAGCTATCGTATTGCTGGTTGCACAGGTTCTGAGGTCCATTACACCTGTTTCCATTACACAGTTTTAAAAATACTTCTGAGTATTCTGATCCTTTTACTAATTCAGACATGTTTTTGTTGTTAGTTTTATTGTTTAGTTTAATTTGCATTGCTCATGCAGCCAAAGGACCGTGTCTAATGCCACAGCAAGGCGTCCACTGTGTGGCCTTCCCTAACACAGTTCACAAGAATCGCTATTCCTCTGAGTTTTTGTCATATTTTAGTGAAACTTGCGTGTGGTGATTATCTAATAGCTCTTCACTTAAACTGTGCTGAAAGTCAAGGTCACATTTTTTTTTGTGAGTTGTAAAGGATTGTGACCGGATGAGCTACTGTGTCATTGACGTTATGGCCAATTTAAATTCAACGTCATGACAGTCCAGTAGTGCTTATTGTATCAATATTGTGCTAATAGATGTTTACCAACACTATCATGACCTCTATCATCTGTTATATTTAAATTCAGGGCTTTGTATTAGCATGGCAGTTTGTATAAGAGATTAATATAACACTAATATATGGTATATATTAATTATACTCCGTGTGGTCAATATGTCTTCTGTGGTCGTGTGTTTGCTAGTAACTCAAAGAACAAGATATGGCAAAAGACATCCTAAAAACTGTGGAAATATATTTAGTTATGTCATAAGCTGTGGATATTACACATGAACTGAAGTTTTAGTGTTTAAAAACAATGATTGAAATACGGAGATGCTTTTGGAAGCAGCACGTCTCATCCAGCTTGCAGGCTGGCTGCCAGGGTTGCTGCTTGTCGGATCATGAGGTCTAAATCTCTGTACCACTGGTTGTAATTGCAGTTTTGCTGAAAGTATTCCTTATATCACTAACTCTGTCAGTGACGGTTTTTTTTAGCCTTTACTAATTAAATCAGAACGACTGCACCTACATATTATGAAATTACATTAAGAGAAAAGTCATTTGAAACCTAAGAATTACCACAAGTTTACTCATCTCTCTTAAAAGTGAAGAGAGAGAAGAGAGGTAGGCTAGAAGCTGTGAAACACTCACGTTAACAGAGGTTTATTTATCAGAAGGAACACTGATCTTTTACTGCTTCTTGAAAAGAATTAAGGGGTGTTTTCACATAATTAGCCTTTGAAATTCTTTTTATTGCTACGTCAACTGTCGTGACTAATAATTGTTGACATTTGAGGGCACAGTTATCACAAATATCAGCTGAAATTCTCTCTTTAAGAGTCAGGAATTCATGCCACAAGAGTTGTGGTGATCATGTGACGGGTTTCAGTTGGTGCAAAACGTTGTATGAAACCAAAACCTTTACCATTGGTTCTTAACCAGACGTGCGTTCTTCCTACACAGATTTGAATATTTTCAAGTCTTCAGGAAATGAAAGGACAAATGACTTCAACGGTCATCACCACAGTTAAACAGACTGGGCTGATAAGACTCTTTATTTATGATTCAGCTCACCACGCACTGACTGCTATCTCGCTAATTTAAAGCTACTGAGCGTTTTCATGATTAAACACGACAACTCTAAAATGTTTCTCACTTCAGTAACAGATTGTAATGAGTTGGGCCAGAGGATATTTTTGGGATGTTGAGTAACATGGAACATTGAATAACATGGACTGAACCACCACTCACAACCACTAGCACTTTATATAGCCTCTGTAGAAATTATCCACACATCTCACTTATCTTAACTGCACTACTGTATAGTTCTGTGTAAATAATCATTCTGTACATACGATAATTTTTAATCCTACAACTGTTCATAACTTGCATAGTTCACATTTCTGTATAGCTGTATATCTCATATTTCTGTATAGTTTTTTTTATTTCATATTTATATCCTGTTCATAGCCTGTACATAGCTTGTACTCACTACAGCCTGTACATACTTATAGTTATAGAATATTCATAACATACTTCATACCATGTACATTATAACATACCATAATAGACCCATTTCTGTAATATACTTACATATCTATATTATTGCTAATATATATATTGTAATATATCTATATCACGGCTAAAGCACTTCTGGATGGATGCAAACTGCATTTCGTTGCCCTGTACCTGTGCATGTGCAATGACAATGAAGTTGAATTCTATTCTATTCTAACATAGTTTTTAGTCTAGTCTTACACACTTGAGTTCTGTCAGTCATCCATAACATCCAGTGGATTATTTTTTTCACACTTTTTGTTTTCTTGTATTGCTTCTTTGGAGATGAGTCATCTGTGGTTTGTTAAAATGTTACAGCATCCCACTAGTCTGATCAGAGTCAGCTGAAATTAGTTACACAAAGCAATCATTACACATTTAAAACCATAACCAAAATTGCAGCAGTTACTTTCCACATCAATACATGTGATGAGGATTTTTTTAAAAACTTTTAATCCTTTAATTTTCTTTCTTTTTAATCCCGTATGTTATGTCTTCTTGGCTGTGATGATGGGCTTCTCTGTGGCTGACGACTGAAGAGGTGTAAAATGTTCCTCAGCACAACTCCAGAGAAATGACTCGTTAAGTCAAGTTAATTCCTGTAGCACATTTAAAAATAAAGTGCTGTAAAATTATCAATAACATTAAAACACAGGACAGAGTTTGAAAAAAAGCATCATAAATTGAAACTCATTATAATTTAAATGCTAAAGAATAAAAAAGAGTTTTCAAAGAGTTTTGAACGTGTCTAATGTTGGAGAGGTCCTGATGTGAAGGGGCAGTTGTTTTTTTTTTCCACAAAGGCCCGATCTCCTCTGTGCTTTAATCTGAATCTGAACCAGGACAGCTAGGAGAGTTTACTCAGCAGACCTCAGCGTCAGATTTCCCTACTTATTAGAGACAAATTGAGGCTTGTGTAGTGGAAATGTGAGCTCAGCAGCAGGTTAGAGATACAGTTTTTAGAAAAATGTCTTCAATTCTCACTTTGTTCCCAGCTCTGAACCTAGCCTGTTGAAATGAACAGGGGCTTTTTGGAGTAAAATATAAAATATTTCAGATTTTAATATCAAAGAAATGAGCCGGTCATGTTGATGTTTAAGCACTTGTATTTTATTGCTGTTTAGCATAAATGCAGCAGAGACTACTGACTACTGTATTTGTGTCTGTTATGTATTCTGAACATAAAGGCAGACTTTTAAGAGACTCATGAAAGACTTTTGACATTTTGATGGTTTTCAGCCCACCAATAATTTACTCAGCTCAGCCACATGGCAACCTTTAGAAGTTTTGACCTTTAACTAAACTCTTGCTATCATGCTGCAAATCTCTGTGGCATGCCTACCATAAGATTAGAGACCAACCTCTGTGTGTTGCATGGCTAATATATTGAGTGGATCTGATGTTATTGTTCAAAGCAGAGACATCACATGAATTTGTTTTGTGGATGAGCTCCCACTCTTCCAGCTGTGTAACTGATTGAAGCGTTTGTTTGTTTTTCTGTGTATTTATTTATTTATTTTGTCCACAGGGCCCCCTCAGGAACACCTGTGGTCACTTTTGGCTCATGATCTGGGAGCAAAAGACCAAGGCGGTCATCATGCTCAACAGAGTCATAGAGAAAGGCTCGGTGAGTGTAGAGTACAGCAGATACAGATTATACTCTCTGGTATGACTTCTGTTATTCGACTGTGTGCACCCACACACAGAAATTTGCAGAAATATCAAATAGACCACAGAAAAACTTGTCAAGAGATCGACTGTTTTATCCTCAGCCACACACACACACTTACTTACTTGCTGGTAGTGTGAAATAATTTAAGCACTTTTTAGTGTTCATATTAAACTTTTTAAATGGTCAGATGTAAAGTAATACACCACATTTACATCCACGATGAAATATCCAATAAGCATGACTGCATCCTCGGATCCAATGATGTTTTCCTAAGAACTTCACAGCGAGGTCTCACAGTGTTTCGGTTTCATGTATATTTGCAAAAGGTTCAGTTTTGCCTCTTCTCATCACAACTGTAGAGAAATTCCCATATCCAAGTCTTGACTTGACTTCAGTTGTTAATTACTTCTAAGCTGGCCCAGGCCCACACTCTCTGGTAAATATTTTCATTCAAATCCTTCACTAAGCTTTGAGTAATCCTGGTAATAAACAGGCAAACAAACAAACAGACAGACCTAAGCATCACATGACCTCCTTGGCAGAAGTAAAAGTGGCTAAATCTCTTTTTAAAGCCAACATTTGGTAAAATGAGGCAGTTGGTGATGGCGATGGATCAATTCAACACCCAACTGAGGCCTCACAGACAGCTGTTTACTCAGCAGGGTTGGTTTCTTACACTTCTTAGTATCGTCCTTCTCTGTAGCGATTTTAAATCCAGCTGAAAATGCAATCTTTTGTTTTGTATTTTCCAAACCAGCATTCCTGAGATGTCACAATGTGATATTAAGCCCCTTTTTTCATAATCACAAGATTATCTGATAACAGCTCTACAGTGCGTTTCGCCTATACTGGCATGAAATCTGAAGGAGTTTGTTTTTCTTACTTCACTGGCCGACATACCTCGCAAGGATGGCTTAAGTCGTCTTTTTCGACACGCTCATGTTACTCTGCACACACTGAAACAATAACCTGGCATCCTTATATTTACACGCTGCGTAGGCCATTTTGGAAAAGCTCAAATGGAGCTTTTCCAAAATGCAAAAACATTTGAGAAATATGTTTTGTTTTTTGTCTGGATGCAGAGCTGCAACATGAAACGTGAAAAAATGTGCATTTATAAATTTTAGAGGCTTAATCTGTACGTGCTCTCGCCCCCCTCCTGTCAGCAGGATTACTGGAATTCAGTGTTTTGACAGTGTGTTCACACACAGATGTATTGAGTGGATCTGGGATGCAGCCAAACCTCTCAACTCCTCTAACTCCAGTGATCCTGCAATGTTCAGATTAAACATGCACACTAAAAGTCTGTCGTGCAGAGCAGCTGTGACCTCTCTGTTTCTCCGTAAAGCAGCTGAAGTGGATCCTGCTGGGTCATGAGATTCACTCTGTGCCGGTTTTCTTTGAAATGAAAGATACAGAGCGCCTAATCAACAGATATTTTTAAACTCACAAGGATCTTCTCTGTAGATTGGCAAATCTGAGTGATAAACTTAGACTTGCTGATTAGGCTTCACATTTAGCAGAGACTAACAGAGATAAACTTCTACAGGAAGGAAGTACACAAATACTTTTTTTTTTTTTTAAAGGAGAGTTATACATGTTTTGTGTCATGTAACGTTAGTGTCAGTGTCACCGGGTAGAATTAAGAAGATATTTGACCGCAATGTGTGTGAAGTTATTATTCAGCATCCCTGAATAGCAGCTTCTACTTCTCCTTTTAATGTGTGCGTTTTTTGGGGTTTTTTGTTGGGTTTTTTGGCAGATACTCAATTTCATTGTGACAATTTTTATATTTCCTCTCATGTAATAGGAAAAGTGTGCCCAGTACTGGCCCACAGCAGAGGAAAGGGAGATGGCCTTTAGAGACACACGCTTCTTGGTCACACTGCTGTCAGAAGACACCAAGTCTTACTATACCACCAGAAGGCTGGAGCTGCAGAACATTCAAGTAGGCCACAGCATTACTCAGTGTGGGGAATTACCAGCAAAAGGTGGCGAAGGAGAAGTAAAATTTAGAGGTTTCACACCAAAGATTTGCCCTTATTCACTAATGGCACATATTATTGTTATGTTTTGTTTTTTATCAGATTTTTACAAAGTTTTTCTCCCACACAAACAAAGGTTTTGCAGTGTGGAGGTGGGAAGGAAAATGTAAATGAGGTGCAAACGATGCAAGAGAGCAGTCTGATACGTTTTAAATAAATGGCAAATGCACAAAGTACAGCGTGAAATGAAATCATTTAATTTTGAGTTTCTGTAATCCTCCAGCCACTTGTTTTATCATATTTAAAATGAGCGCCAAAAGGAACGTTCTTAATGGAAATTTACAGCTGAGTTTATTTTGCTGGATTGGTGTTTTTTCAGGAGCAGGTCTATTCAATTAAAAGAAACTGAAAGTGTTGTTGCTGACTTGTTTGCCAAGTACAGTTCTTAGACTGAAGTAACCTCCAGTTACCCCAGTCGGCACTGATAAAGACAACTGAAAGTGTAAATACACATAGAGCAAAGTTTTAGAGTTTAACTGCTACTGAGCCCTGCTTTATCTCCTTTCACAGACAGGGGAGAAAAGGGAGCTCTACCACTTTCATTACACAACGTGGCCCGATTTTGGTGTCCCCGAGTCCCCAGCTTCCTTCCTAAACTTCCTCTTTAAGGTGCGGGAATCTGGAGCACTGGGCACAGATCAAGGACCAGCTGTGGTGCACTGTAGCGCTGGAATCGGACGCTCAGGGACGTTTTCACTAGTTGACACATGCCTGGTCCTGGTAAGTCCCTGGGTCTTTGTTCTGCGCAAGCTCTGACTTAATGCGTTTTATGTATTTTTTTTTTTTTTACCTCCACCAAGGAGATTATGTTTTTAGTAGCGTTTGCGTGTGTGTCGTTGTGCCTGTAAATTCGATTGCTCGAAAAGCATTGAATGAATTCTGAAAATTCTAAAATTCTAAAACTTTGTAGGGGTGTAGAGTGGGGTCGTGTGAACAGTCCATTAAAATTTGGCTTACATCCACCAATGTCTTCAGGGTCAACATATTGATTTAATGGTCGAAAATTACTAAAAAGCTTTATAACTTAGAAGCTATAAGTCTTACAAGCTTGCAGTGTATTGTTAACATATAGAAAGTATGGTATATAGAAAGATTTATCATATCATGCCACATTTGACCTCTGATCTTTCCTTCATGGTCAACAGATTGAACTAAAGGTCAAAGAGATAATAATGCTATATAGAGATATTTAAAAATGTGTTTCTTACTGCCATTGTTTGTATTGACAACACAGAGGCAGTGCTATATGGGGATTCTAAGTATATTGTTACTTTGGACCTCTGTCCTCTTCTTCAAGGTGAAATAAGGTCAAACTTCCATAAAAGATCTTTTATCTTTAAAACTCTCCTTAAAATTCTGCTGCCTTTGTTTGTATTGGCAACATTTAGGAAATGTAACTGATACACAGGTATTTTAAATATCACTTTATAGTTTGCATCAAAGTTTAATTATGTCAGGTTTGACCTCTGACCTCACTTTTACATTTCACATATGCCTTTCCTTCATGTTGACCTCAGAATCTGTTATTTTCAGTGCACTACAAATGATCTTATGTACATTGAGAAAAGACAAATAAAACAAAAACAAAATGGATATATACAAAATACAATACTGTCCTGTTAAATGTAAATACTGCCCAGAGAGTGCACTGCCCTGGGCGTGTTTTGCCCTCTTTGACCTGTGCTTGTTTTAAAGCATACCGATGAACACACAGGTTATTATTTTACATTTGCATGTGCACTTTATGTTAAGAAATGGCATGTGCTAAAACAGTAACTTTTGTAATGAAGCCATTGACTCTTGAATATAAAAATAATTGTGTCTAAATGTCTGACTGAAGCAGCTTAACCAAACTAATTTAAGTATTAAATGTTTTAAACAGGCCTTAAAACATCAGTTTTAAGGTTAAGGTACAAAAATATTTTTAAAACTTCTACACTGGACTTATGGCTGTCTTTGTTCGTCCTTCCTCCTAAAAGAGCACAGTAAGGTGTAGCTTTAGAGGCAGGTTTTGATAGTTTATATAACAGCCTGGAAATAAAGCCTGTTGGGAAATGTCAGAAAGCTCCTTTTTCCTCTAAACCAGCTGGCAAGCTGTCACAGTGTTTGTGTTTCACTGACAGAATCTGGCAGGCTTCCAGAGTGATAATGTTGTACTGTAGTTAACCATTCACTGACCTTATTTTATGTGAGCTTTTACTCACTATAGCCTTCCAACGCAGCAGATACCTGCTTTGAATAAACACAGGATTAACTTAAAAATGCAGACTCAAACATTTCAGGTCATTTACATGTGTATGCTGTAGGAGAAGAAAAAATAATGAAGATTAAATTGATTTGGATTTCCCTTTGAAAACATGGGTTGACATAAAGAGGTTTGGGATTTCCTTCTGGTTAATGGAACTGTGTATTATTGCTGTATTTTCTAGATGGACAAGAGGAAAGAGCCCTCATCAGTAGACATCAAAAGCATCCTGCTGAACATGAGGAAATACCGAATGGGCCTGATTCAGACTCCTGATCAGCTGCGATTCTCATACATGGCTGTCCTTGAAGGGGCAAAGTTTATCATGGGAGACTCATCTGTACAGGTAACTGCGCCACACACAGGAATAATAAAAAAAAAAAAAAAAACAATTATGTGACTTGCTTTCTCAATCTCTTGTTCGTGTGTAAAATTGGAGGCCTGTGTGTAGTCCCACTTTTTTAGCAGGAGTTATTTTTTTCTGAAAAAGATTTAGAATTAGCAGACTGCGAAATATTTTCATATTTTACTGGGGGCTTACTTTGTGAATTAGTCAAAGAGAGATGGTGGAATAGAAGCCCAGTGTGAATTACAATGCAAGAAAAATGATAACTAAAACATTGGTATTCTGTTTTTCCATTTAAACTCAGACTGTGTGTTGAGTCTGAGCTTTTCTAGGACACATAGATAAACACAAGTGTAGCAGTAAATATAAATCAAACGAGTGGTATCTGTTTACTTTATATGGAAGGAATATTATTTATCTACAAAATCCCCAAGTTGTAAATCAAGGGAACTATATTCGTCAGTAAGGGAGCCACATTATGGCCACACTGATTTGGTTGGTGTGCGTCACTATGATCCTGCTGACTAGCATTGGGTGCAATATGTTCCAAAGAAAATTACTGCTTTTTGCTTCCTGCGCACTTGTTGAAGTAGTACACATTTATTTTTTGTTGCACAAAAGGACGAGTGCGCAATTGTAAAGTGCAAACTGTGTCCAGGGTGGGAACAACTGTATTATACTGCTAATACAACTTTGATTCTTTGCAAACATCTGCACAGACAGCATGTTAATGCTAAGCTAGGCAAGACTCAGAGTGATGTTAAAGCTGAGTACATGCAGTCCTCAGCCCAGCACCCAGAGCCTGATCTTCAACACGTAACAAAGGAAGTGTTGAGCAGTCAGACTACACCCTCCATTACTCGCTGTTGATGTTTCTACAGTAGAATCACCATGGCGATTGCTCTGAAGTCTCTTTAGGGTTGTTTTTAACGTTTTTGTGTTGATACGTAAACATTCAAAGAAATATCGTATTTCTGTCCTCATTAGGATCAAGATTTGTGTCAGGGACTGTAGTCTTGTGTTTATTGTTCGCATGTAATTTATACATTACTTTTGCATTACTCCATAGTAACATGTAGTATAACTAATTACTCCCTCCAGGGAGTAATTAACTAACAATAAATGTGTAATACATTACCCCAACAATGCTACAAACTGAATACAAAGTCAACTTTTAGTCTTTAAATAACTGTTTCCGTCTTTGCTCTCTGTCTTCAGCAATTATTGTGGAGATGAAGACAAGAGGAGACAAGGACACAGCAGTACTGTATTTAGGGCTAATAGGTTTAGGAGACTGCGATACACACTACCGAATTCTTTTTAAAATTTAGGTTCTGTTTTCTTTTGAGAGTCCTAAAAGGTAGACAGATTTTACATTGTATTGTCTTTGAATCCTTATTCTTGAAAATTGCTGTATGATACAGTCCTTTACATGCAGCACCAGGCGCTCTACATTGTATTTACGTATTTAACCTCATAAACCTAACCTGCTTTATATACTATACTATACTATACTTTATATACGATTTTTCTTGCTTTACTCCACATTGTTGTCTAATGTCATTTTACAGAGTGGAAACATACATAATGTTTTGTCATTGGAAAAAAGTACTGCTGTTCCCATCCTGTTTGCTGTCAATCTTTCCGTGTAGAATCAATGGCGGGAATTATCCAAGGAAGATCAGGAGCCGCTATCGGAGTCTCCCCCTGCACCTCAGCCACAGGCCAGGTGTCCGACGGAGCGGCACAATGGCAGCCAGCAGGAGGACGGAGGGGACTACAGACAGGACGGCAAAGCGCCTGCACAGTCTCCCTGCAAGGAGCAGGAGCTCGATGGCAGCACAGCACAGTCAGTACAGTGAGTCTGATAAACAAAGCGTGTGTAGCTTATCAGCCATAATCAGCTGATAAATGATCTACATACACAGGGTTACAGAGGATTGACTTACTACTGGTTCAACTTCTAACAAAGTATGAATTTCAGAGTGAGGATAGATGTAAAATGAATCCCATGAAACCCATAAAAATGTTGACGAACCAAATAAAAAAAAAATTAAACTGGGATTAAAAACAACAAACAAAACACTGAAATTAACTGAAATGACACTTTGTGCTTAAATTAAAATGGCAAACTTAGAGGAAACGTCTTTAGTTTTAGACTTTGTCAGTTTGGTCACATTTGTCAGCACAGCCAATTGTCATTATAAAGTGTGTTTTAAAACTGGTCTGACTTCTTTATTCTATCCCAGGCAATTACTTCCCACATTATAATAACTAAAAATACTGAAACTGACACTCATTCTAATGAGAACCAAACTGAAACGAGAAAATCCACTCTGGAAACGAATCGGAGAAAAACTAGAAACTATAAAACCAGGAGTAAAAACAGATGACAAAATGTTAAACTATACCGTCTCTGTTTGGTGTAATTTGGACTTGGCTACAGGCTACATGTGTAAAAAAAAATTTAAATGTACCGTCGTTACTAAACAACTGTTTACCTGCTTTGTTCCTTTCTACGCAGCAAACGACGCAGGGAAGACAGCATCTCCAAATCGAGCACAGCCAAGACACCCCAAAGCAAGTCCAGGACAAATGACTCTGAGAGGAAGAGAAAAAGGTGATTAAAGTTTTGGTTAAAACCACTTTGTACTCTCTTTTTTGTTTTTTATAGTCAAACCATCAAGTTGGTGTTCTCTGGGATGATTTTTCATGGACCAACATGTCAGTACCTGCTGAAATTTGGACTGCCAAGCGTTACATGTGCACATGTGTAAAAAATAATCAACATGGGCAAATTTAGGTAGTTGCTAAATTACAATTTAGGTCAATGGAGGTCAGGTACACCACAGTGTTGTGTGTAATAAATGTCTTTAGCAGTAAGCGAGGTGTTAAAATGCATAAATTGAGGCATTGAATGATTTTGCACTCTCTTAGGTTTTTATTTTCTTGTAGACAGCGGAGAAGAATTTTTATTTGACCATTGTTACAATGTCAAATACCAAAGGACACGAGTCATTTTTCAGCTACACTTTAATTTACTTTAAGGGATACACAGGCTTTCCCAGTGCGTGACTCAAACCTCTAATAGCAGAAGTTACCCCAAGTCACTCTTGAAACTTCTTTTTTTTTTTAGCTTTTATAATTTTCTGTTTCTGTTTCTCATAATTCTTAGGCATCGACTCCTCTAGCCTAGCCAGCTGACACACAGCTTACGTTCTCATGAAGGCAGAGGTTGACACCTTATTTCTGATGACAGTGCACCTCTAGAAGAGAAAAAAAAAAAAAGGCTTCTCACTGAATCACTTCTGAGAAGGCAGCCTTTGTTGTGTGACATGTCAGCGTTGTTCCAGTAATACAGGCAAAACTGCGCCATTTCTGTGAAGATCTTACACTTTTGTTGTGGTTCTCCTGGACAGTTTGGGCTGCATTTGCTGCACATGACAAGAGCTCGGCTGTCCGGCGGGGGGCGGTGTATCTTTACCCCCCTCTGAGGCAGCAACGACAACCACGGAGAGCGCGTTTAACGGACGAAGTTTACCCGCAGCTTTAAAAAAAACAAAAGAAAGAACACCCACTCTTGTACACGGAGGTCTGTGTGTTTGCGTGTGTGCAGGTGTGTGTGTGTGTGTGTGTGTGTGTGTAAGTGTGTATTGCTGTGTCTTCTCTTGGGGTTTTGTTCTTCCTTTGATGATTTGCTTGGCTCTTGTGGTTTTGGAGTTGTTAATTTTGGCTGCACTCTAGCATGCTGCGCGAGTGTGAGTACATTTGTGGTTGTTGGTTTTCGAAACTCTGAAATGTCAGGTTCAGTTGGAACAATGCAAAATGCTAATTTTTATTATGCATCATATATTTGAATTTGCCGGCAGCGTTTTATCTCTGCAGTAAACCCTGTCAAGAAAGTGGGCGTACGAAAGATTAATCAACAACCTCTGCTTTGAAAACAAAAGTCATGCAAGGAAGGAGGCTGGGAAAGAGAAGGCAGAAGCATAGATTGTCCCGTGGCAGTTATAGAAAAATACATCAGTGATTGGACCTTTGATGAAGCCCTCCATCTCCACCCATTGGTTAGTGAAGTCTGCCATCCTGTCGTTCTGACAAATGAGGAGTGGGTCTGACTGAAAAACCAGCTGAGTCTACTCATGGTCAAACTCCCACAGCTTCAGTTCTAAAATCGTGATACCTGTGCGCCAGCGGAAATCCACTCGCTGTTTTGTCAGTCGATGTATTTCTGAAATATTCGGTTGTTGTAAGCAGCTGAAAGAGCGCCTCTACGGATCAAACGCCACATCATGATGCAGTCAGCGCTAACTTTTGTAAAATCAGCAGTCTTAGCTGCTCACAGCAGTTTGCTTTCTGTTTTCACAAAGCTCATTTTAATCTATTTGCTGGCTAACACACAAAATAAGCAGCACTGCCAAAGTAGCAGTGAAACACCAGAAAAGCTTTTTTTTAAAGGCTCTGGTTCCAGATGTGAATTTCCCCCATTCATTTTCTCTATTTACTTTTCCTAAAATCCTCATATTGAGAGTTTTAGGCCTTGATCAAAGCCAACCAAGCCATGAGGTAAAGCATGACCATAAAAATCTTTGTTTTGGATCACAAAATTAAAGGAAAACAAAACAAAAGAAAAAAGGCACATTACTGGGTACACAAGAAATTACTCGTCCCAATAGTGCAAAACCTAATCGAATTGAATTCTTTTCATTTCTGTATTGCTGTAAAATAATAGTTTTGTGTGTGTGTGTGTATATATATATATATTATATAGTGTATATAGTGTAGTTGTGTGTATGGTACAGTTCTTTGTTCCCGATTGCAGTGACAGCTCTTGCAGTTTCTGAACTTTCTTTCGACTAAGCAATCTGACTTTTTGCAGATTTAAACATTGCCATGGTAACACCAGCCTCCACCAATCACAGACATTGCCGATTCAATTTAGGATTGTGGGTAGGCTAGTTTTTCTTTTTTGGTTTTATGGCCCATAATCAAAAATCCTCCTGGAGAACATGAATGGGATTTTTACTTCTGGAACCTCACCCGTGTCATTGTAACATTTGTGAGAGGAAGCAGCCAGAAGTGCATCTCAAACACACAAATCAAAGAGTTCAAAGATATATTGATATATTTTCAGGATGATGATTAAAAACAGTCTAAAGAGTACACAGCTGATTGCAGCTGCCTGTGCCTCTGCTAAGGCGTACCCTGATTTGTGATCCTTTTTGCTTCTATCTTAATGCAGACAGTAAAATATATTAAAATAATCTTGTTGAATTTGGAAAGGGTGAACTGTTGGTCACATAGAAAGAACGCAGGTTTAAAGAACATCTGCTTTGGCTTAACTTTTTAAAATAATGAGGGAATCGGTTTGGATTTGCTGCATGTTTTTTCTATCTTAAGGACTTTAGTGTGTCTGTGTTCCTAGTGGATTTGTGTATTGTGAAGTGCATCAATTGTGTTTTGGACTTTATGAAGTTTGAATATCAAATTAGCAGCTTTTCTTACTTAAACTGGGTGGAAGACCAAAACACTTCCTGTTGCTCAACTAACAACTAAGTTTTAGATCGTTTTCTTTCCTTTCCTTTCTTTTTTTTTTTTTTTTTTGCTTGTGTGTCTGGAAATAGTTGAAGTGCCTGTAAGTTACGTAAAACGCTTCAGTGTTTACTTCTATCCAACCAACAATCCCAGACCTCAAAACAGAAGAGGCTGAAACTACACACATGTAGTTTGATGGGTTATTAAAGCAGTCAGAGTTAATGTAAGTGTATCTCCAAAAGTTGATTCTGTTCATCTGGACGTAGCGTTTTGTGGGAGAAACGTTTCGTCACTCATCCAAGTGACTTCTTCCCGACTGCAGCTCTACAGCAGTCTGTACCCTTGCACGTTGGAACTGGAGGAGCTGGTTTGGCAGCTCACTCTGACTCTATGACTACATACTACAGTTGTATGCAGGGCTTTTCCTGCCTAGAGGAATTCCTGGCACCCTCCAGAAAGCGCAATAAAAATCTCTACCATTGTTTGTTGAAATAGAATTTACTCAAGCATGATAGACTTGAATTAACACAGACTCCTTACCTTTACTGTACTCTGGGTGCGGCTGGGTACTACACTGTAGCATTTCTGCATTACTGAACTTCAATAGTGTGTTGGTAACGTTCACCACAGAAGCACAGATTCATACAGTACCACAGCTGAGTGTACGCATCATCGGCAGCACAGAGCAAACCACACCAGCAGCCAAAACACGAGCAACTTCAGCAGCTGGATACTGTTGGAGGTTGGCCTTTTAAAACAAACGCTGGGCACTGAAATATCATTTTGGTATCTAAAGTCTTTCACATGCAAGGTAATGCAAAGCTAGTCCTAAAAGCAAAGAACAAAACAGTGATGTCTTCGGACGCTTTAAAATAACAAAACATTTTCGTGTTTCAGCTGAAAGCTTCTGAACGCACTCGGGGGTTTTCCTGGCTCACATCGAGCCTTTGGGGGCTACACATTTAAATATGATTGGTTGAGACAAAGACCTTAAGTTACCAAAGGTTACTATGGTATTGCTGGCCATAAACAAATAAACAGTTGTGGTGATTTTTTCTTTTGGGGGGATTTTTGTATGCAGGAAACCCCCTGTGAGTGTGACGAGTTTTATTAAGCATAACAGCTGCTTTTGCTGCTCTCATAGTCGGTCTGATGTTGATGTGATCAAAGTGAGCTTTAGATTCCTGCTTTCTGCGGTTTCATCACGGCAGCTCGGCCAAGCCTAAGATACTAACGGGATTTTTCGTAGCACGACTTCCTTTGATCACTCTTAAGCTTCACTGACCGATAGAAAAAAGTTTTCTGAGTTTAACAGGAACTTCATTTTCTTTATTTTCTTTTCACAGGGCGAAAACCAGCGACTACTAACCACCTCCACCTGCAGCCACAACTCTGGCAGCAAAGCCAACATCGGCAGGGAACTCCAGCTCTCTCCCAATCTTCCTCACCTCCATGTCCTCAGCTAGCTCTCCTTTTCATTGCTTGTGTGTCTTTTTTTTTTTTCCTTGCATACCGGCCTATTATCATTAGTTAGCCAGAGCCGACATTTCTGTTTCTTCTACAATCAGGAACACATCACGTCCACCTCCGGCTCAGCTTTCCAATCTCTCATCCTCATTGTTTACAGTGGACACTTTGACATTCGTTTATAGACAAGCACACCAGCGCTTTACCCCCCTGGCCACACCTCAACCTTAAACTGTCAATGCTGCTTCCGGAGTCAAAAGATTTGTTTTTTCTTTCTCTCTTTCTCTCTCTTTTTGGCATTAATAATATTATTTTGCAGCTTTCTCATTCTTTTACGCTCATTTACATTCATGAAATTCAGACTGAAAATAGGGGCTATGCATTGCCAATTTGTAATGCTGTTTATATGTGTATTTTTGGAAAAGGGTAAAAAAAACATTTTTTCAGAGGCAAAAGTAAAAAATATTCTATTTTTTATAATAAATTACTTGAAGTTTTTCAGGTGATGTTGGGCCGGCTGAATGAAACACACTGTCTCGCTCCCATGTGAGAAATTCAGTGACATGTAATGTTTCCATGATGTACATAGTGTTCTTTTTTTTTCTTTTTTCTTAAAGAGAGATGTGTACAAAATGACATATTTTTGCTTGTAAAGGAAACCCTGAATACCAAAAAAAAGAAAAAAGGACGAAAGCTTGTGTTACACACCTGCATACAGTAGAAAGCTGATTTGAAGCTGACTTGTTCTCCTTTTGAAACAAATTGTCTTAAGTTTGTTTTTATTTTTTAGAGTGTAATCTGATTAAAACTGGTATCATCTAGTTTACATACAAACTGTTCTGCTGTGGTTATTTATCTACAAACCTGTTGATTTGTTAAATTAATCATATTAATTACAATACAATAATAATATTAAGACAATAACACGTCTTCTTTTGGATGAAAAGTTGGATAAATTAGAAGAATTAGAATTTGGTTAGCATTTATTTGGTTAGCTAAAATTATCAGTTGTAAGCTAAGACACATAACCATCCACAAAATTACATTTAGTCATTTTTTAAATGTAGTTTTATGATGATTTAACGAACAGGATGTAAAAACTAAACATTTTTAAAAGCAGGAGGATAGACTTTCTTTAGTTTTTCTTTTAGTTTTAATGCTAAGCTAAGCTAAACTAGCAGTCTGATTTGTTGCTCACAGTCGTAAACACTAAGACTCAGTAAATAGAGTAAGAGCTATACAACAGAAAAAACCCCCCAGTTAAAAATAGTTGCATTTCTCAATGTTCAAATTTTATTCTATGTGGTATTTTGTTGGTTTACCTCCATGGCATTTTATAATCTTCTATTTCAGGGAATGTGAGCGAATCCTGAAATTTTACATAACAAATATTGTCAGTATCAAAATATTAAAATTAAAATTATTCTATTGTCCAGTTTTGAAGCTTCAGTTTCCTGTTCTTGGCTGACTGGAGTGGCACCCAGCGTGGTTTGCTGCTGATTTTCAGAGATGCACTTCTGCATATCTCCAGTAGTTCTGAGTTACTATTGATTTCCTGTCAACTCAGGTCCTCTGCATCTCCTCTGACACCAACAAGGCATTTTCACCCAGATAATCTCTGGATATTTTCTCGTTTTCAGACCATTCTCTGGAAACTCTGAAGATGGCTATATGGGAAAATCCCAGCAGATCAGCAGTTTGTGAAATACTCCGACCAGCATGTCAAACAACCACACAACATTCAACAGTGGCTTAAATTATTTTTCTTCCTCATTCTGAGGCTCGTTTTGAATTTTAACATGTCATCTCGATCATGTCTACATGCTCAAATACACTGAGTTGCTGCCACGTCATTGACTGATTAGCTTATTAGAGAGCAGTTGAACAGGTATAACTACAAAAAACAGGTGAGTATCTTTTGTACCTTAACAAAAATAACCAAAACAATATAATTTTTTCTCTTTTTCAATATGGTCAATTATGCCTATCAAATAAACATTAAGTGGCTTGTGTGTACATATTTATTGTCTTATTTATGCCTAAATGGCACTTAGTAGAGAGCTTTTATTACAAAAAATGTTTTGAACTCCTTAAATTTGCCCCTGATGAATACCCCCATATTAATTTAAAAAGATATAAACTAATAACTTGAAAAATCATAAGCAGTAAAAACTGAACTGAAATAAGCAAACGAAAGTGTGAAAAAGAAACTGAAAACAAATCCAAGATACAAAACTATTCTAGGAATCCTCCTCAACTGCTTATACACCATTTTATTTAATGTCCTCAGTTCAAATTTACTTGTTTCTTTCAAATTATTCAGATCCAGGACTTTATTTTATTGCTCTCCCTTAAAAAAACTGCTGTCAGCAGGACATTCTTTTCCCACAAGTGGTCTACACACAGAAAGTGACGCAGACTGAAAGGAAAACCACAAAACGGCTTGAATCAGAGCGTTGTGCTGTTGTTACCATTATAGGTTGTAGAAAAGAATCAAATTACAGAGAGGTGGGACTGCCAGGAATACAGCATGGAGCCTGGCCAACCACTTTCAGTTAAGTGGGTGGAGGCTTAATCCAGTGAAAGGGCCACAATCAAGATGAATTCACACCACGTTCCTGTAGCAACTTTTTATTAGAAAAACATTTTTGTTTTAAACCAGGAAATAGCAGTCCAGAAGTGAATGTTTGGGTCACATCCTGTATTTGTACATTTTATTTTGTTATGTTTAAGTTATTTAAGATACATTTCCAAGATAGAGGAGATTTATGTGGGCAATTTCCATCTTTCTATATATGTCAGCGCTGCCATCAGTCACCGGGGGTTTGACCCCAGTCGAGAGTTTGCTGAGGTCTGAAAAAGACAACATGTGGAGCAAACATCTTGCATTAAACACGAATTATAGAGGGTAAAAAACTAAAACACTATACACTTATATCAGAACAGTGCAGGCGGGATGCCGTTTCCAAACAGGAGACTCCAGGAAGTCGGGATCTTCCATTTGTTGGGCTGTTTGCTCTGAAAGCAGAATTGGAGAACAATGATTCTCCTCACAGTGACATTACCACTCCTCTGAAACTTTAGGTTGCTTTAATGCTGCGCCGTGGTGTCACTTACGTTATCGTCCAGCAGATGGAGCCAGTCGTTGAGGTGGTTCGCCAGAGCGAAGGCATCGGGGATGTTGTCGCCTTCTGAACAGAAGACGAGCAGCACAGCCAGCGGGAGGTCCTCTTTGCAACTGTGCAGCAAACGTGATCACACAAACACAAATAATATTAACAAGGAACTCTTACTGAGGCGTTTCAACATTCTTAATAAAGTGTCTGAACACACAGCAGACACCTGCAGCTGCCTTTATTGTGATTTATATTCAAATAATTATTAAACCCATGCTCTTACAGACATAAATAAAAAAGATTTTAAAAACAGCTCCCTGTGTTTTTGATGCCCTTGTGTCTACCTGCGGGTCTCCCGTATCTACCTGTCTGTGTAAAGTCCTTTGGTGATGCCTCCTCCAGGGATGCAGAGCCGTGGTTCCGTGTTTCCATCTGTGAGTCCGGGGAAGGCCGGGACTCGCTCCATTTCCCTCCAGCCCATTTCCTTCAAAGCGTCCGCGCTCCCCTTCAGCAGGGACGGCGTGACCAGGTACCTCAAAGGAGTGCTAGCAGAGACACGTGTTTGTTGAGCAGACATGATTGAAAAATGCAAAAGTGAAGAAATAAGGCGATGGCGTTGCAAGCGTATTTACCCCTGCAGCTGCTGGTCATCTCTCTGGTAGGCGTGGCTGCTGGAGAGGACGACAGTCCTGGAGAAGCCGCTGGATTTGATCCAGGACACGAGCAGCTGACGAAACCTTTTGGTCTTTGACTGCAGTTTAAACAAAGGTAGAACAAAAGAAAACAACAATAGTCATACAGTATGAAGGGAACTCAGAGAATGAACTGACGTCATACTGATGACTGATTGTTACCTGAAGAATTGGTGCTCTGATCTGAAGGACCGCCAGCTTCAGTTCTGCTGCTGCGTAAACTGTGGAGAACAGAGGGTTACTTTTCTTTTGACTTCACAGCAGCTGCAGACAAAACTGCTGAACACCTGACTGATGGTTGACGACAACAGGACTAATGTCCTTTGGTGGAAAAGCAGCCGCTGGCCAACTAATACGACATAGTGCTGATTAAAAACAATCAGAAGGTCACAGCTGGGATAGCGGACATCCCAGCGGACAGCAAGAAAGAGACAGCAGACTCAAAGGGAACATTTCTGAGTTTTTTTGTTTGTTTTTCTTTTTAAATTTCTGACACCTCTGTGTTAGAGAGGCACCAGCAGTGAATCAGCTGTACCTTCAGCAGGAGTGTGCAGCTCCTCGCCATCTTCTTTGCTGCTGGCGTACGGGTCGTTCCCGGCCATCGGGATGAGACAGTCAGTGTGTATGTGGCCCACCCTACTCATGTTCAGAGTGGACACGATGAGATCCACAGCCAGCTGACCCACGTTACCTACGGCCACCGCAGGCTGGAGGAGGAAAGAGGAAGAGGATAAGTAACAAAATTAAAGAGAAGGCAGGAACCGTTTAAATCACTTTTTCCTTTTCCTGAGCACATTTTCATGTAGTTGTGCAAAACATATGATGAAGAAAAACATATGTTAGAGAGTTCCAGTTTTTATTAGGCCTCTAAGTTTTTTTTCAAGTTTTAAGACAGTTAAATTTTTTTGTAGTTTTACTGCACTGTGCAAAAGTTTAAAGTCACCCCTTATTTCTTTATATTTTGCAATAACAATGGAAAACAGGTGCAGCAAATTGTTCAAACATACATGGAAATACAGCAGGCAAAAACAAATTTGTACTATTATTCTTTGACATTTTCCATAGATTTAACTAAAACAATGGGAATAAACGTTGCCATGCATTATCGTAACAGGGTGCGTGTCATGTGTCATTCATTCATCCCTTCAGTTAGGTGTCTTTTATGAGCTTGAATGATTCACAGGTAAATGTTTAGTGGCTTGACACACAAAAAGATTGCTCTGGAAATATAAAGAAATAAGGGCTGGCTCAAGACTTTGCCTCTGCGCCCCTCCACAGTGGACTTCAATCAGGGGTTTAACAAGACTTTTGCATTACATGTGTAGGAATTAAAGGTATTTTTATACACAGCCAGTTTCTTGGATGAAAATCAGAGAAGTGAAGCTTTTGTTTTTCCCTGGTGATTACACGAGTCTCATATGAAAGCATGAAGCAGGAACTGATGGGAGGATTATTTTCCTCCGTCACTCACCATGACGAGGGTAAAATCTCTGAAGGAGGGTGCTGAGCTCTGCGAGGAGATAAACATGGTGCTGTTCAGCCAGCAGGCACACACGACCCTACAAGCCTCCAGATAAACAAACTAAATTAAAAGTTAGACGTCTAAATTATAATCCCAGGGCAACTTTCGCTTCTATTTTCATGCCTGGCGTTGTGGACCTGCTCGACCTCTCTCGACTGTTGATGACGGTTTTAGTACCACGCGGGAATGCCTAAATTAAATGTTACAGTGAAGCTTTGTTTTTTTTTAATAGTTTTAAGTAGACGTCTTTAACAAGCGTCCACAGATTTGTTTAAAGCTCCAAGTGTTTTTTACTTACTGTCATTTAAAGTGGTGTTTTATGTGTTTCTATTATGATCAGGCATGTTAACGGTCAGACTGTAGCTCTGCAAAGATTTACTGCGTATTAGAGATCCTCAACTCTGTTGCCTCAATTGTGCTGTGTTCATTTCTCTATCGATACATACATCCATAGATCCATCCACCCATCCGTCCGGCCTCCTTCTGTCCATATATGTACTACTGTATGTGTGGTAACAATTTATCCATCCCTTCATTACATAATTTATTCCAACAACTTTACACTCGGCGGAATTGCACATATAAATATAAATATGCCATACGTGTTGTTATTGCCTGTGTCATGCTGCTGTTGGCTGTTTGTCTATTCTGTTAGGTACGTTGACAGCAAAGAAATAACTGAAGCTTTGTTGTTGTTGTTGTTAAAGTCAACAACAATCCTGACTTCTCTGGAAAATAACAAAATAACAATACCAGTGATCTGTTTATGAACAAATTACACATTCAAAAAATTCCTGAATATCCACAATTATTTATTTATTTGTTGCATTATCTCACCCTAACTTTTATGTAAAATTTGTACTTAAATAAAAAGGCCTTTAGTAAGGACATGTGATACTTTAAACAATTTGTCTATATGTTCATATTTATATTTGTTAATTTACTTTTTTATGTATTTAATATATTAATGTTACATATTTTCTGCATATTGAAGGATGCCTTCCAGAGTTGCATGCACATTGTGGTAAAGGAATAATATATTCCTCTCCAGCTTGTTGTGCTTAAAGTAAGATTAAAGCTGGTGTAGAAGATGAAAATTGCATAACAATCAGACATGTAAGGTACTAAAGAGAAACAGCTTTAATTGGTCAGTTTGCAACAGGTCAGTAACATGGTTGGGTATAAAAAGAGCACCTTAGAGAGGCCGAGTGTCTCAGAAGTAAAGATGGGCAGAGGGTCAACAATCAAGTTTACAAATTCTGGAACAATTTTAGAATATTGTTCCTGAATGTCAACTTTATGAAGATTCTAAGAATCTTTAGGAATCTCTGGGCGCAACAGACAAGGCTGAAAAATCGATACAGAATGTCTGTTATCTGTGGGCATGGCGTTAAAAGCATGATTCTATCATGGACATCACTGCATCTGTCACAGGGTGGAAGTAATTTTTATTTTTTATTCTGTGAGTTTCACTGTGTGGTTTTGTTAGTCTGTTTTTATATATATTGCATATATTTTATATGTTGTTTATGTCTGCATGCTTTTATTTTGAAAGTGAACTACTTCCAGCCCACATCTCCCCAATTGAAATAATGTCTTCTCTGGGCCAAAGCTAATTTAAACTGAACTGAGGCAAAGTGAAAAACTGTTCTATGGTCAGACGAGACATGATTTGAAATTATTTTTGGAAAACATGGACCCCTCATCCCATCTAGATGACGTTCTTTTTAGGGAAGGCTTTGAATATTTCAGCAAGATCATGCAAAACCACATACTGCATCTATTACAACAGCATGACTTCATAGCAGAAGAGTGAAAAAAGAAAGAAAAAAGACAAACAGGACAAAGACGACCCATCACTGCTGAGCAACTAGAATCCTATATCAAACAAGAATGGAACAAGAACCTTTCAAGTCAGATGTGGTAAACAAATTATGGAACTGACTGATCTTACTCATTGTAAGATTCTTCAAGCAGCTTTTTAATCTTTTTTTAATGTGCCTGAAACAAGCAGAGCATTATTTAAAACACAACTTGATGATTCTGTTTACACTGTATGCAAGAAGCCTTGCATACAACCCCGAGTGCCTCACACGTAAGAGTTCATCATTATGATTATGCGATGTACCGCTCTGGCTGCAGAGCGTGGGTGTCTTCAGAGACATATTACCTAGGTAAAGGTTCAGGATGAGTCACATCTAAAGCTGCTGCTCGAATTTCTCTGGACCCCAGAGCTTCGACTAAAGCATCCTGATCCACAACCAGACCTGAAACATGAAAAGACAAAAAAAGACACAAAATCAGACTGAAAGCTCGAAGACTGGTGAGGACTTGCAGTCACAGTATCACTGTATTAACACGGTATTAACATCAGATTTAAAATTTTAAAATTGGGATATTTAATATATATTTAAACAGCATCAAGTCAGTTAATTTTCTGATATATTGATCAGTTGAGTAGCAGAGGGAGTTTAATCAGTATCAGCTGCTTTGGTGATGATAAAAATTAACACCAGGTGCACTAAAGTGGCAACAATGAGACAACCCTTAAAACAGGAATTGGTTTTACAGGCGGAGGCTAGTGACATTTTTCTCTCTTCTTCTTTTCAGACTGTTTTGTCCCTAGTTTTGCATTTGGCTAGGCTCAGTGTCACTACTGGTATCATGATGCCTGGACCCTACAAAGGCTGCACTAGTAGTCCAAGTCCTCCAGGATGGCACGTCAATACTTTCAGAAGATTTTCTGTGTCTTCCAGCACAGTCTCAAGAGCATGGAGGAGCTTCCAGGAGACAGGCAGTTACTGTAGGAGAGCTGGGAAGTCCTTGACTTATCAGCAGGACTGGTATTGGCTCCTTAGTGCAAGGAGGAGCATGATAAGCATTGCCTGAGCTACAAAACAACCTCCAGCAGGCCACTGGTGAGAATGTCTCTGACTAAACAATCAGAAACAGACTTCCTGAGGGTGTTCTGAGGGCCCGACATCCTGGCCCTGTGCTCACTGGAGCCTGGTTGACATATGCAATAGAATACCAGAATTGGCAGCATCAAAGTGTTCCTTTAATTCTTTTGAATAGTGTGTATTCAATTCACTGTAGCACGACGTTTTCGATCATCACTCATAAACTGTCCAAACTGTGCTTACCTTCTGTGTCTGTTGTGATACAGGATCTTCATATCAAACCCTTTGCTTCTCTGAGCAATTTTGTATCCGATGTGTCCCATTCCGATAATCCCCAGAGTTGATCCGGTGACTTCGACTCCCATCAGGCTTTGTGGTATACTGGTAGTCTTAGGGTCAACAGCTATTTGGTGACCTATGAGAAACATTTTTCTGCTTGTAATAAGGCTGCTTTTCTGCAACCTTATGACATTATTACCACTATGGGTCCCAGCAAATTTTAGGGTTGCAATTGCAGTAGGTCTAAATTGCTGAGGGATTCCCATTATGCACTGAGTGTTTCTTCTTCAGTCAACTTTTTTACTCGTATTCTGTTTATATGCCTCTCTACATTCAATTATTTAATTATTATTAATCTCTGGCTCTCGTCCACAGCATGTCTTTGCTCTGTCTTTCTCCCTTAATCCCAACCAGTTGTGGATTAAGGGAGCCGCCCCTCCCCGAGCCTGGTTATGCTGGCAGTTTCTTCTTGTTAAAAAGGAGTTTTTCCTTCCCACTGTTACCAAAGAGCTTGCACATATGGGAGCCATATGATTGTTGGGGTTTTCTCTGTTTTCTTTTTTTTATTGTAGGGTCTTTACCTTACAATATAAAGCACCCTGAGGCAACGGTTGTTGTCATTTGGCGCTATATAAATTAAAAATTAACTTATAAAAATTTAACTGAATTAAAATTTAGGCAACACAATGGCCTCAGTAAAAGAAAGAAATGAGTTCCAATAGTGACCAGTAGAAAACCACCATATTCACACTGAAAATAGGGTACACAAGATTTATTTTTCTTTCAAAGCAGACTAATGGGCTGGGGATGTAATTCTGGCCTGCAGTCCAGGGCCCAAGACACCGTGGTCAGAGTTATCAGCCTGGTTCCAAACAGGAAAAGATGGTCACTCAGAAGGACAAGCAGTAACATATCAGCCTTACAACTTCCCCAGAAAGACTTTCCACCCACCTTAAAAGGCCTTGTGTTAGTAGGAAGTGAGTAATAATAATAATGAATAAAAATTATAATAATAATTCAACATGTTTTCCACTAAAATGACATCAACATACTTTAAAAAACATGAATAAGAACAAGAATAAGAAGTTTAAAAAAAAATTATTTATTAATTAAACATTCATACTTCACATACATACTGGATTAATAAACTAAGAGTGGTTGCATTCAAGCTGCAACTTTTCTTTCGTTCTTTGACTTTTACAGCGAGTTCTTTTGCCAACGTGAACATGAAACAGTTTCTCCTCAAACTAATTAAAGTTTCAACAGTCATTGAGTTTTCTTAGAGGAAGTCAGAGATTTAACACAGGAATCTTTGTTTATCCTATAGCAGGAATATTATCCTATTCTTCACAAAAACCTAAGCTTTTACAGTTTGTTGCCCAACAAGTGTCCACAATGAAACCAAAGAGCCAAAAATAAATCTCTAACTAACACCACCTCACCTTCTTTTTTAAGAGGGACACAAAAATGTAAAAAATTCTTGGCAATATTAATTAAAATCATTTCAACTTGACTTCATTGGGAACAGGTAGGCCATTCACAGCTGCTACGGCATTATCCACCATGCACTGAACCATCCGTCTTGTTGTAGCATAGGTGTAGGTGCCAACGTGGGGTGTGATGAGTACATTAGGAAGGCTGAGGAGAGGGTGATCCCTGCACCGAACAAAGCAAGAAAAGCATCAGGAGACAGCTGATGTTCATTCATGCTTCCTTTCATTTTCATTCCATTTTTGTGTGACTGCATGCACAGGCTGGTAAAGGGGGGATATTTTCCTCTCCAAACAAAATGAACACATCAGAAAGAGAGAGGAAAAACGGCTCAGACTGAAACACCACAGAAGACAACAAAAGTGCATGATGACAGAATTATTTCCATTGTTAATACCTAACCAAGTCAAGAACACTCTCAGGGAGGTAGCTGTAATATTGTCACAGTCTACAATGAAAAAATACGCTCATGAATTTCTCAAGGCAAAAAATGGAATACTATTCGATGGCCAAGTCAGTCACATAATCTCAACCCAATAAAACATGTTTTACAGATACTGAAGACAAAACTGAAATAAGAGAGACCCACAAACAAGCTGAAAAAGAAGGCAGATGCAGTAAAGCTCTGGCAGAGCATCTCAATGTAGAAAACACAGCATCTGGTGACATTCATTGGGTCTAGACTTCAGTAAGTCATTGACAGCAGAAGATTTTTAAACAAGTGTTAAAAATCCGTCCTTATATTTAGCTTTTTTTTTTGTTTTTCCAATTAATTTTGAGTGTCTAAAAATATGTAAATATATGTATAAACATGTCTGTAATTCCTAAAAAGTTAATCTATTACTTTTGTTGAACCCTTTGAATTAAAGCTGAAAGCCTGCGTCTCAATCAGACTGTTTGATTTAAAATCCACTGGGTGGTGAACAGAGGGAAAATTACAAAGATTTTGTCTTTTGTTCGACAAATAATAGACTTAATTGTATATCTTGAAAAAAGATTTCAATTTAAGATTCTTCAAGTGTCACACTGAAACCAGCAGTGCATTGCTTAAAACAGTCTAAGGAGCTTAGATAGCAGAAAAGAAAAGCATCTGGACTTCTTTAAGTTGCTTGAAGACGTTTCACCTTCTTCAGTTCTAAGGTCAAATGGTGGAGAGTCTCAGATTTAGGCCTTGTGGGAAGTGGCTGATGCTTTTCTTTCTAAGCTTAGACTACGATGACCTGGATGACTGAGAACCTTCACAGACATTGCTTTAAACACAACTTAATGACTCTGTTTTGTTCTAATAACAGTCTGTTTACACTGTATGCAAGAAGCCATTAACCCTGAGTGCCTCACATGTAAGAGTTCATCATTATTATTATTATGCGATGTACCGCTCTGGCTGCAGAGCGTGGGTGTCTTCAGAGACATATTACCTGGGTAAAGGTTCAGGATGAGTCACATCTAAGGCTGCTGCTCGAATTTCTCCAGACCGCAGAGCTTTGACTAAAGCATCCTGATCCACAACCAGACCTGAAACATGAAAAGTCACAAAATCAGACTGAAAGCCCAGAGACTGGTGAAGACTCGCAGTCACAGTATTCTCACCTCTACTGACGTTGATCAGGGTTGCAGTGGGTTTCATGAGGGACAGCTCCCTGTGGCTGATCAGGCCTTTGGTTTCAGGGGAAAGGTTGACAACGAGCACAACAAAGTCAGACTCCCTCAGCAGGTCATCCATGTTCTCACAGTAACTCGCCCCCACTGACTGCTCGTCTTCAACGCTCCTGAACAGCACAAAAAAAGCAAACACAACTGTATAATAAATGCTGCCTCATTTATTAATGTCAGATTTCTTTAAAAGCTGGGATTCAAATACACTGTAGCGCCAAAAGCATTTGCTTGTTTTCCTTCACACAAATACACACTTGAGTGACACCCCATTCTAAATCCATTCAACTTTTCTAGGAAGATTTTCCACAAGGTTTAGGAGTGTTTTTATGGGAATTTTTGACAATTATTCCAGATATGCATCTGTGAGGTCAGACACTGATTTTGGATGCAAAGGCCTGGCTCACAGTCTCAGCTCTAATTCATCCTAAAGGTGTTCTGGCGGGTTGAGGAGTCTGTGCAAGTTCTTCCACACCAAACTCGGTCATCCATGATTCTATGGACCTTGTTTTGTGCACTGGTGAACAGTCTTGCTGCAACAGAAAGGGGCCATGCCCAAACCAATGTCTTGGTATGCTGAAGTATTAGGTAAGGGGTGGAGCTGAACTCCTGAAAAACAACCACACACCATAATCCCCGCCTCGACCAAACTTTACACTCAGCACGATGCAGTAAGACAAGTACCGTTCTCCTGATAACAACCAAACTCAGACTCATCCATTAGCTTCCCATATGGAGAAGCATGATTTATCACTCCAGAGAACATGTCTCCACTGTTCTGGAGTCCTGTGGCAGCATGCTTTACACCACTACATATCAGTGCTATTGCGCTTACGTGCAGCTGTTCAGCCATTCCACAAAGCCTTCTACACACTGTTCTTTAGCTAATCTGAAGGCAAAACAAAGTTTGGTGGTCTTTTTATTTTATATACCTTTGGCCATGGAAGTGATTGGATCACCTGAATTCAATGATTTGACTGGGTGAGTGAATACTTCTGGCAGTAGTGTAGTACTGTGTATCTATTCAAGTCACTGTATCAGGATTTTTTCGATCTGTTCAATGAACTGGTGCTTACCTTCTGTGTCTGTTGTGATACAGGATCTTCATATCAAACCCTTTGCTTCTCTGAGCAATTTTGTATCCGATGTGTCCCAATCCGATGATCCCCAGAGTCGACCCGGTGACTTCGACTCCCATCAGGCTTTGTGGTATACTGGTAGTCTTAGGGTCAACAGCGATTTGGTGACCTATGAGAAACATGGAAATATTTCCAGTGTAAATATCTTTGGGTTTTACTCAAACTGTTCCACACTGAGATCAGATTTGAACCTTTGACCTCACCTTCAACTATCTTTCTTGCGGATGCCAGCAGCAGACCCATGGCCATATCTGCAGTGGCGTCACTCACAACACCGGGCGTGTTGGCCACCTTCACCCCGAGACTGGTGATGTACGGGACATCCAGGTGGTCGATGCCCACTCCTCCATTGGCAACCACTTTTAGTGATGGAAGCGAGCTGAGCAGCGACGGCTCGGCTGCAGGGTAGGTGTTCCACATCAGTATTGCCTGGATCTTCGGCCCGTGCTGCTGGGGGTTTTGAAGAAAGTCTCTGAGGCAGATTATGTGGAAGTGTTGTTTTATTATGTCAGTGATCTCTTCGATGAAACCCTGCTCGCTCACCTCTGAGATCAGAGCCCATGGTTTGTCCTCTGCCATCGTCTGATTGGATAAAGCACAGGATTCGTAAAGGAGAAGGTAACCAGCAAAGAAAGGCACTGGGACCAGTTCCCACCTGTTTCCAAACTTTACACTAAGATCTGGATTCTTGCCTAGCATTGACATCAGTTAAAATCCAGTTTCAACTTTTTTATTATCCCCAAATGTATCATCCAGATGACTAGAACCACTGACAGGTAAAGTGAATGACATTGGTAACCAATGCTACAGTGGTACCTGTCAAACGCTGACCTGTGTTTTGTAAATAGTTAGCATTAAGTACATAAGAATTGCTTTTTGTAGTCCATTTCCTGAACATTGTAGTTTCACTACGGCAGACCCACGTCATTGACAGCTGCCGTGACACGATTACGTAGCCAAGCTCGTGCACGCTCCGAGCTCTTAGTGCATTTTGCTTGGGAAGGTTTCTAATGAATTACTGTATTCTTAAAGATTTTGAATGGAGTCAGGTGACCAAACAGAAAAAAAAGCTTTTCAAATGGAGTTTAAAAAAAACGGATGTACATGGTTGTACTTTCTGTGATAGTGAGTTGGCAAATCTTTTATTTTAGTGTAATACAATGCAGTCCTTATGGTTGCAGGTCAGGGGAATCATTGTTCCCCAGGATGTGAAATTACTGTGAAAATAATCAAGATTGGAATCTGTTCAATGAATACTACCAATTCACTTTTATGATGTAACAAAGGCGTACTGTCTCAAAAAGCTGTTTTGATAAGACGGGCTTTATTTTGGCTAATTGCCTCAAATGAAAAAAGCTCTTACAACAGCTCTGACCTGGCTTTCAAGTTTAAGATCTGCCTCCATTTTAACTCCCAGATTAGTAATGACTGGTTTAACATACTGTGCCAGTGAACCAAGATCTATAGTAGTGGTCTCACAAGTGCCACCAAAAACCATCACTTCTGTTTTCGGCTCATTAAAATGTAAAAAGTTCAAAGCCATCCAGGCCCTTATTTCATCAAGGCATCTGAGCAGAGGGTCTAGTGAGAAGCCATTTATCTTTTTAAGAGGGAAATAAATCTGGGAGTCATCAGCATAACAGTGGAAAGAAATCCCATGTTTGCTGAAAATAGAGCCAAGGGGTAGGAATCTATTATGTATTATAATTTATATATAAAGGCTGAGCCAGTTCACATCTGTAATAACGAGCAGTCTAACAAGATCAACTCAAAAACCAGCACAGGCTGTTGTTTCACAGGTTCTTCTTGTTCATGTTACAATTAACACAAAAGTTTCAACTAATTCTTCTTGTGGGACACCCACACTGTATGTGTGCAGAGTTTCAGCTCAACGCATTCAGTGACTATGGAGAAATTAAAGGACATTTCTGCTCAAACACACAATTTAATATCTAAAAGTCATAAAAAATTCATTCTTAATGGACATGAAATGAAAATTCTCAGTTGATTACTCTACCTGTGTGCCAATGTTCATCACAAGATACTGCAAGATTCCAGAGAAATGAAAGGAAATTTCTACTCAACTTCAAGAGGATTTGACTGAATTTCCAATAGAAGTGAATCATGAATTCAAAAGAAAAATGAAAGAACATATTCTTTTCATTTCCTCATTTTCATTTCTTTATTTACACACGCGTGTCTTCAAAGGCACAATGTAATAATTGTAATTCTGATGTGTCATATTGCTTTCTTTTTTTTTAGTCTGTTGAACAAAAATAAGCAACGAAGGAGAAGCACTACCATAAAACTTAGTGCAGAAGCGCAAGAAAATTTAAGCCGCAGATACGTAAGCGGCGGCTGACTTCAGGGAGACCATTTTAAGGTCGTTAGGATTCTCAGCTCTCTTTTCCCTACTCCCTTATGAACCATCCCACTCGCTTTCCTTGACCTCGATGACGTTTCGAGGTAAAAGAAAAGGAGTTAAGAAAAGGAGACAAGGTGTACTTTTGGAAGGTAGCCCTAATGTTTCCTTTTCATTAGCTCAGTGTTTCAGGTTAAACGCTCTGTGAGAGTGTCCGGCCACAGCCCACCTCTTGACCAGGCTCAGCTACACGACCCACAAAATAAATTTATGTTGTAAATTTACTCACTGTTGTTGAGCTCTTTCCCGGCTGCTCCTCAGACAGGAAGAACTCTTTAAGGAACGCGCGGGATTTCAAAATAAGGGCACTTAAAAGCAGTGTGACTTAAAACGGCAAGAGTCATTCTAAAGAAAGATGTCTCCTTAACATGGATTTCTTATTCCAACATTTAAACTTAGATTATATTATCACATAACTGGACGTCTTTATTTACTAAAAATGACAGCTCAGTTATTGTTTTTAATCTTTTTTCTATATTTAATTAAAGACCCCATATGCAATCTTTTTGTCGCCAGTGTAACTTTACTCTTTTTAAATTTAATTTAATTTCAATTTCAAAGCTTTTAAGCATTATTATTTCCTCAGGCTCTCCAGCACATGCAAACAGAGACAGAGAGAGTTATTTCGATCAGGTTTGTTCATAATGTGATTCTTTACTTATTACAGTAACAACGATGATAATCAAAGAACAGTTAAAAATGAGTAACGAGCCTTTATATCTTAACCCTTAAGTGTAACCAAATTCAACAGGTGTAGACTTATTAAACAATGCGTGGGGACATATATGACAGTTTTTAGACATACTTGACAAAAGGAGCTTTAACAACAACAATAATAAAAGCAGCTAGAATTATAATATGTACAAACTAATAATAGCAATAATAACAAATATAAACTAATATTAATACTAATAATAGTAGCTGGGATAAAAACCAAGTAAATAAATCACACAAACAAATAATAAATGAAATAGGGAGGTTTGTGTTGTGTTTGGCAAATATAGAAGGTAGTGGTGATTATGTAAGAACATCTGAACAACTTGGTGTGGAAGGAGTGACAGAAACCAAATAAATAAGAACATAGTTTGGTTAGAAAGAAGATACGAGAATCAAGATGCCTTAAAATAATAAACCCTGATTACAACGGCTAAAATAATTAGATGGAAAATAGAGAGTCGAAATAGGAGAGTTTTGCTGGAGATAGTGATTTATGAAGTCAGAGTTTGTGAACTTAAAGTAAAGTTTAGGGCCTGTTGAGTGTGGCAGAGGGAGAAGGAGAAGAGATGATGGGAGAGGAATAAAAGAAAAGTGTTGTACTGTGAGAGCTCACTTCAGCTGTGCTGCTGCTGCTGCTGCGTGAGGCAGCCTTTAAACACCGTCACAGGGTGCAGCGGGCTCAGGGTGCTCTGAGCCCGCTGCACCTGTTTCAAGAATTTCAAGAATTCTACTCTTTTCCAGAGGATCTTTTTAAGTTATTTGATTGGCATTGGATCTAAAGAGCTAGTTATCATGTTGGCTTCAAAATTTGTGACCCAACATCATTTCTTCCCATCATTTTGCACACTGCACACACAGTCTGATACTACAGGCCACAGGAGCCCACAGGTTCCTTATACGCCAGGTATAGCACAGAGTGCTCATTATGGCTGAAAAGTTATTGATATTATACATATTAATTACGAGCTCTACTATTTTGAACACACAATAAATGTTGTGCTAGGAGATGTGTTTAAATATGGCGAAACATATGACAGCCACAGGTCTCTGCGAATAAGTAACAAAGGCCTCGTGGGCCGACAAAATTATTCCAAACATTCCTGTGTGCTTGGAGAGCAAGTGTTTTTAAAATAAGTTTTCTGATATACATACAACAGTGAAAAAACTATAAGAAGAGAGCTACCTTTTAGCTGAAACCTGGGTGGTTTGTCTCTGCTGCGTCCTCAAACTGGCATAAAGAGCGAGCTGGTGGAAAAAGAGTTTGTTCTAGAGAAATATTAAACACATGACATAAGAGGATGATTTCTTTGGCAGCACATTGTAACATGTACTCCCTCCAGCACAGAGAGGACAGGAAGAAACCACTGTTCCCAGCAACTGGGCAGGTGGCTGTTTCCTGGATGCTGATTGGTGCACCAGACTTAGAAGCGATAGAGAACGATCAAAGGTCAGACGCCACTGTTCATAAAGAGACAGTCCATGAAACTTCTTATATTTGCTTCAGTTATGTGCACACTCGGTTTTCTTCAAGCTCAAAGGAAGTTTGAGAGTACATGTGGTTTACAAGTAATCTGGAAACCATTTAATGGAAAAACCAGTGTAAAAAGAAAAAGTAATACAAGATCATATAACAAATGTTTATATTATGAACAGTGTTTAAACCCCCTAAATATTATGCATTGTACACATGCAATTCATCCTAATTAGCATAACTGGAGGCTATAAAAGCCACATATGCTCAACCATAAGACTATTACCCAGTGTAATTTATTATTAGTCAGTGTATTTCATGACGTTTTTAAAAGGTCTTTACATTTGCAGTATGAGTCTAACATACGGAAGAATGCTGTGATATTCCCTGTGCCTAAATCCAGTTATCCCAAATTTCTAAAAGAGTTCAGATGGGTCACGTTCACATCAGTCATGATAAAAGTCCTGAAAAACTGATGAAGTCAGAAATTTTAAGGAAAACTGAGGCTGTGGGAGATGAAGAAGATGTTACAGTAACTCAGTTTTCTTCTGCTTATCCAATTCAGGGTCAGAGAAAGGGCTGGAGTCTACCCCAGCTGTAGGAGGGGAGGCAGGTTACACATAACAGGTCACCAGTCTGCCTCGGGGCTAACACAACTGCTCCTCGACTGGCTCCCCACAGCAGCTGGTGCTCCGACCCTTACATCATTTACCCTGAACACACACATGTGTCAGAGCAGGATGGAAACAGGAGCATTTTTAAGCATGCAAGACCGGGACCAGTCGCAGTTCTTGATGGTTTTGTTGAACGGTGAGATGAGCCCAAACTTCAATTAAACAGTCCGAGACAATGATCACTGCTTTCAGAGAATGCACTCATACACAAGAAGTCACGTACTTTAAGGGACGGAAGGCTGAATTTTTTGAGTCTAATAAATATCTTAAAAGATTTACTGATTGAAAGCTGAACTTTGAAACAAACTATGAAGCTGCCAGCAGAGGAAGAGAAACTGTCCTCTTTGTGCTGACTAAGAGCTCTTAACGACCAAAAGCTTCTTACAGCACTGAACTCCTCTCATAGCCCCAAATACTTGGATTTCCACAAGGACACAGATTACTTTGAGCATGCAACCACTAGGTGGCATCCAGACATTAACCTGTGACTCTGGAGTGAGTGGAGTGGAGTGGAGACCTGCCTGAGACACTGCAATAAATTAAAGCTATGAATCTTCAGGCAGCAGCTATGCTCTATCTGGCAGTTTGCTAAATAACATGTAACATTTTATATACATTTTAAAGATTTTATTACATTTTTAAAATCTCTTGTAAACAACTGTTCTTTAGGGAGATAGAAGACATACCCACTTAGCATTTTAGCCTCTTAAATTTGAAATAAGGACAAAGTATATGAGCTGACAAAGACTCTTGTTCCAAGTCTGCATGTCAGTAAGTATAGTTAGAGAAAGGTACACAGACAGTGTGAAATACTTACCTTCTTACTAAATCACTGAAAGATGGGAATGCATGTATTTTGGTTTGAAGCGTTGTGAAATGTTGTGTCATCACATGATTTCATATTACAGCATTTAAAACTATTGATTGTTTCCTTTTGAAATAATATAAAATGATCATTTTCAAATTAATGCAGGGTTTGTAGCAAAATGTAAAAAATGTAGTGTCTTGTTTTGGTTTGTGATGTTGATATTTTTTTATGTGTGTATGTGTGCGTGTGTGTGTGTGTAGACTTGATTATGGTCTGTTTATGTATCAGTGAACAATGATTTGTAAATTATTAAATAGTATTGAGCAGTGGAGGATCAAATAAGTGTCACCCTACTCTTTTTCAGGCATGTAAATTGTGTTGTATAAAAAAACTCAACGTTGTATTTCTTTTGCTTTGTTTATTTTCTGTTTTCATATTTACATGTCGGAAATAAAACATTTAATCAGTCAATCAGTCAAGTATCTCGCTTGTCATAAATACACAGCGATAAATACATAGATACACAGTGATAACACCCCTAGTTTGGAAGGTAAAATATTTGCAAAGCTTGCATACAAAGCTTGCCTAACCACCTGTCATGCATGCATTGTAAGCAAACACAAGTTTGCCAGGAATACTGTTGTGCAGCTGTATCATTCAGCTGTCAGTTCTTTGAGATACGGCAGAAATGCTAAAATGGAGGAGGGATATTTTAGGGCCGCTTTTCTAGTTTGATCAAACACATTTTGGAGTGTTGCTGCAGAGCTTTACGTATCACCCTCATGTGATGATGCTGAGATGTTTGCTTCGATGTAATTGCCTCTGTGTGTGTGTGTGTGTGTTATGCATCAGAGCATCAGGGAAGATCATGTGTGCAAGGCGACTGCAGATCAGCAGCTTACCTGCTTTTTACTGTTGCATAATCTCATGCTCTCCTCTTCTTCTCCCTCTGTCCTTTCACTCCTCCTCCACACCTGTGTCTGTCTTTTTCTTTTCTCTATCTGCTCTTCACCGGCTCCTCCCATCCAGCTCGACCTCACCCTTAAGCGTGTATGGAGCTGCAAGCTTCTCTCTTTCTGTGGCCAAGAGTCATTTAGGCTTTCATTAAGCCAGTTCAGATCTCCAGCCAAGCTCCACTTCCATCTGCTGCCACATCTGACAGCAGGTAGCCTTTTAGCAAAGTGCTGACTCACATGGTAAACGCAGCGATTACATCTCTGCCTCACTGCACAGCACTTTCAGTGCTCTTCTTCTCTGATCACGTGATTCGTGTCAGATGAGAAGGTCAAAGGAGAGTTTTGATTTTTGGGGAAATACCAGTTCTTCCAAATAAACACGTCACGATTCATTATGACAGAGTTTGTGGTGTTGCATGTTCGAGTCTCATGTCTAAAGAAAGGTGTCAGGTGTTACAGCTGGCCTTAGGTGTCACACTTCACATGACACAGCAAAGAGAGAACAGAGAAAGGAAAAGTCCTTAACTACACTGCCTGTGATAGATCGCTGACATGAGGCCCATCCTTACTCTGCTTATCGGCAGCACACAGCTCTGAAGTCATGGCTTTTTTTCTCCGTCTGAGCAGATAAAAATAAAACAAAAAACCATGCAGAGGACACAGGACTTCTATATTTATTCAGTGGTGTCTTATCTACTTCAACATTTTTTATTTTTGCTTTTCATGCCTATTTAAATTGTGGAGGAAAACACAAAAATGTGCTTCATTTAGATGAATTTTTTTCCTTGCGTGAATGTACCCATGAGGGCCATTAGTGGACTTTGATATTACCATGTGAAACATAGTCAAGAACCAAAGCGATACATAGAGCTGCGGCAGTAAAAAGTTCACATTTGCACAGTTTCTTCTAGATTGTAAGGTGCAAAGGTTTGTGTTCATTTAAATATAAAAAGAAATGCAATAAAAACTCATATTTACTCTTAGATTTAAAAGCTTTTACTATTTATTCAAGCTCTGTCAAATAAATGTACCCAAAGTTACACATCCCAAAGGTGCTCTACTGGATTTAGATTGTTGTTGAACATTGTAATGTTCAAGAAACCAGTTTGAGATGATCTGAGCTTTGCAGCAGCCATCAGGTGATGCAAGCAACATCTTTTCCTAATCTTCTGTTATCCAATTTCAATCAGCCTTTGTGAACTGCAGCCTCAGTCTCCTGTACTTAGCTGACAGGAGTGGAGGTTGGTGTGGTCTTCTGCTTCAAAGTTCAGAGATCTTCTGTATATGTTGGTTTTAACGAGAAGCGATGCTCAGTTTGAATTTCAGCTGCATGCCCGAATGCAGTGAATTGCTGCAATGTGACTGTGCTAACAAAGAAAATGAACAGGTGTACCTAATGAAGTGGACAGTGAGTGCATATTGGCCCTGTTACCTCACGGGACAAACTTTCTTTACTCCCTGCATGTGCCTGGTGGCTGCAGGTGCAAACATGAGCTTCAGTGAAACCTCTGAGTGGTTGGTGAGGCCAGAAAAGCAAACCCATTTCCAGATGTAATGAGTGCCGCATACGTGACCTTTATTTAAAGGTCAGTTTTTCTTCATTTACATTAATGATCAAAATCCTGGAGACTTATCTCTACAACGTACAAACTGCAACAATGCAAACAAGTACATCATATCGAATGTACTTTTAAAGGTACAAAAAGGTACTCCATATTGTTTCACTACTATTTATTATTTGAACAAACAAAAGTATCTGATTATTTGGCTTTATAAGAAGTTCAATGCTAAAAAATGAACAATAACTGAGTAAATAAATAAATAAAAACAAATGGAAGATCTCACGGCTAATTAGGGTAATAGTGACATGAACAAACGAGCATCCTAGAGAGGCAGAGACTGACAGCTGAGAAGAAAGGATAGGGTTGGCTTCATCACTCTGTGAATAACTACACGGGGGGACAAAAGTTAGTTGTGCGTGCATCAAAATTAAGCTTTTTATTGGTTAAACAACAGGACAGATTTTCTTAAGAAGTGCTCCTGAATCCATGCTGAGATTTCCATCACAGGAACATGTTTGTTTTTAGTGCCATTGGTATTGCTTTCGGGCCTTATTCTCTAAATCTTGGCAATCTTATGATGAGAAACATTAGGTTGGTGAAGTGTTTGCATACACAGCGGCAACCCCCTTCTGATAGACTTCTAATATTGCACTTTATCTTTTGTGCCAAAAATTATGTTGTTGGCATCAAATTCAGAAATCCATCCACAAATAACTGATGTGCTGACTTTGTGCCTAAAAGAACTTACAAATCACAGCATTCTGTTTGCATAAACTGTATATTTTACACAAGATCCAGACTTTTATTTTTTCTTGAAACCCATAAACACTCTGTCGTTGCTAGAGGACATCTGCAATCCATTTCTCTCAGTAAAAAGCTGGACTATTTAATTTAATAAAACACCTGTCTTCAATGACTCAGGCCACTCTCTGATGCTCGGCTATTCTTTCAGAGGACATCCCCCCCTGCAGGTGCTGATGTCGTGCAGAAGCAGAAACCACACACATACATGCAAAGTTGACACCTGAGTCGCTGTGAAGAAGCCTGGCACGCAACGCTCATCGTGTTCTGGTTGAGAATAAATTCACCTGCTGGGTAATCCAGTCAGCCTGAGCATTAGCCTGCCGTGCATGACGTACAGCGCAGCACAGCGAAGTTGCAGGTCAACTCAGTGAAGCTTCTCTTGTGTTCTCATTGCTTCTATCTGAACTAGCATTTGTCTGCAGATACAAAGACACATAAATCATACCTGGAAATCAGACATGTATATACGAGATCAGTTTGTTAATAACTTTTCAGCCCAGTGCCTGGAGAAACTTTTGAAAATAAGAATATAAACTCACTGAGCAGCAAAGACATCATGATGCACTCCTCCATGAGAATCTGAGTGCAACTTTTTTGAATGTGCAACTTTTCCTTAATAAGATAACAATCCTCAGCCAGGGACGGCTGCCAGACAGCTTAGCTCACCTCCAAACTTTGGCCACACTCCTCAGCAGGTTCAGCAGCTCAAGGCTGGCTCTGTCTGATTAGGTAACAGATAATCATTAAGAAGAGGTTGTTGGGCCTCTGCTGTGCTGCTCAGTGGCTTCTCCATCCAAAACCGCCTACTTAGCCTCGTCTGTAAAGCCGCTGTTACCTAATGATGGAGCCCGTGTAGAGCCATGGGCTGGCTGATTTAGAAAGACTCTTTGCTGTTTGAGCTGGGGCACACCAGGCTTCACCAGTGTTTGTGTGTGTGTGCAGCTCTTCAATGGACAGCCAGTCAGATCAATGTTATGCAAACCTATTAGTCAGAGGTTGCAGTGTTGGCTTCACACAATACTCAGGGACTCTAGCCCAGGGTCAAACACGCTGATGAGCTCTCACCTCTGTTAAGAGTAACAATCGGTTAAAGGCAGCACAGAGAACTATGGCTTTATATCATCAAACAGTGCTAGAAAGACATTAGTGTCACTGTATAAACTGCATTTTGTCCTTAAACAAGCATTCATCTTTAAATTTGCACCAAATTCAAACTTAAAAATGGATGCATTGCGATTTTAGCAGCTTCTCCTTCTGTCTGTATGTTTAAAAACCAAAACTTTTAAATGCAGTCTGACTTTTGTACAATCACATTTTCAGAAACATGATTTCAATCAAAGATTTCTGTGTAACGTGTAGTTAACAACACAATGCAATGATCCAGATGTGCAGTGGGTGGCAATGTTCTTATACAGTGCAATACTATCTTAAATGATTTTATTTCACTTATCATTGTGACTGTTTCACTATAATCACTTATAAAATTGTAATTTTCTGTGTGTTTGGATTGGTCAATTGACAATAAAGGAATCTGAATCTTAAGTGACTTTGAATGTGATCTACTGGGATTTTCCACAAAAATATTTCTAGAGTTTGCAGAATATGATTTGAAAAACAGAAAAATAACCAGTGAGAGGCAACAGTGACTTAAAAAAAACACTTGTTACAAAGTATGCAGAAGAGCATCTCTGAATCACAACATATTGAACCGTGAAGCAGCGGGCTACAGCAGCAGAAGAGCACACTGAATGCCACGCCTGTAAACTGGTACGGGAAAATGAGGCTACAGTTCACAAAAACTCACCAAAATTAAACAATAGAAGACGGGAAAAATGATGATGAGCCTTTATGTTTGTTGTTTTTGGTAAACAACATGAAAGCATGGATCCATCCTACCTTGTATCAACAGTTGAAGCTGCTTATGTTGTGATCATACTGATTGTACAAAACTGTATTTGTTAAACTTTGAATGATCTACTGGGTGTGCTTGCTATCCCCCTGTTTCAGCAGATGGTGTTTCATTAAAACAAAAACAAATTTTTTTTTACAAACACTTATAAAACATGATCAGAATTTGTTGTTGCAAGCACCACAGCCATGTTTATAAGCTCATCTATTCAGGAAACAAAGTTAAGTGAATCTGAGCAAGGGAGGCCACCCCCCTGCTGAATAATTATTCTGAATTAATATTGTAATCCTTTATTACATATTTCAACACTAGAAAGAGATCAAAAGAATCCGAGATGATTCCTGTGCATGGATGTGTGATTAATTTTCATCAGACATTGTTTTGTACATGTAATGGATCGCTGTGATCGGTGCGATGAGCATTTTGCTGACTCGACAGGAGGGAGGGGGTTCTCAGTGTACTTCATAAGGCCATTAAGAATCTACTCCCTGGAACACAGTCTGAATAATCCCTGTGGCTTTGACTTCCTTTAATCATCTTAGCCAAAGCATGGCTCCCAATGTGCCTGCATGGGAACACCTGTACTGGGCCACAGCGAATGGATGGTGGTTATCATCTTAATCACCCTCCTGTTCATCATGCAATACTCGGAAATAAGCAAGCTCATTTATGCTGATCAAGAGAATGCAAAACAAAGCAAGCAAGCTGAACTTTAATGCAAATGACTGAAAATGTAGTCTTAGTGTCAGCTGTTTATCTTTATCATTTGAATCCATCCAAAGGTCTAGTTTGCACACATCCCACATTAGGGGAGAAACAAACAGCACGGCAGGTAAAAGATACAGAATGCATGCAAAACTGGAGAAAATGTTTAAATAAGAGCCGGAGCTGCTATAAGCTGTGGAAATATTCAGTAAAATGTGGCGCTGTATGTGCAGGGATTTAAAGCCCCGCCCCCTGCGTTATTTTACTTTTTTTAATGATAAATAATTTGCAAGCAATAAATAAGTAAGTAAAAGTATAAGTTATTTGAATGCTTTTTAAATTATTATAAACAGGCTTTTGTGTATGTGCATCAGGTGGCCATTAGCCACAAAATGACTTATAAAACAATTACTTCTATATGTTTATAGACCATTATAAAACATTAATAAACATTAATAAGCACATAGGTGGTATTAAATACAGTGAGGTTATGTTTAATTTGATATATTCTTTAGTAAACGAACAACTTGAAGCTACAGTTTTTAAATGCTAATCGCCATTCAGGTGCCGGGCTCCTGTTGCCAGGAAACCGTGGCTTCCCATTGGCCGCTGCCGCACCACGTGACGCAGAGCCTTGACGTCACGCCAAGCGGCTGTGGGGCTAAGCAGAGTGTGTACAGCGGCTCGGGAAAAGAGCTTGGTGGAGTTTGGACTGCGAGCACCCGGGAAACTCCAGCTCACCTACCGCACAGCTCTGCTTCCTCTGAAACGTTTACTGTCCTCGCACTATTAATGGACTCCTAAAGTGACTCCTAACGAACCCTCCACAGCAACTTAAAAGCGAGGTAAGCTGTCGCTGATGTTGTGTTCGTCTCTTCCTTCGCAGTTTGCCCGCTTCCTCATACTTTGTTTCCCACCCCCTCCCCAGTTTTCCCTCCCCGCAGCTCAGGTGAGATGACTTTACAGGCTGAAGAAGTGTCCTTGTACCGCTTCCAAAGCGCTTGCTTCCACTTTTATCGCTTGGCTTAAATTATCAAAACAAGCAGCCTTTTTTGCACATGTTTTTCTTCCATAACTTTGCAGTTGCAGAGGTATTTCGCGACGCTAGTAGCGGATAAAGCTTTACCTACATTTCTAATCGGATGAAGGTGCTTCTTCTTGTCCTACGTGAGCCCCTGAGAGGAGGAGTAGGAGAAGAGAGGAAGTGTTCGTTTTCATTCTTTGCACTCTCCATTTCATTGAAGCAGGAGTGAGAACAGGAAGTGAAAAAAGAAGGGAGTCCTGCTACCACACAAGGCTGAGTGAAGCAGGGTATCTCATTTCAGCAAATGCACATCAGTTAGCCAGTGGATTAAAGCAGGGCAAGGGTAGCTTTACTGGACTGGTGGTGCTGCTTCACCTTTGTCAGGTGAGTGGGGAATCTGCTTTCTGCAGAGTTTCTGGTTAAAATGTGGGGTGTCTGGTCAGTGTACTAATAAGCTGTTGGAGGAAGATCCAGAAGGAAAACGCACAAAAAGGAAAGCCACTGAGAAATCAGCAGAAAGCGTTTCAAATATTTGCAGGCTGCTGCTTCTCTTATCTGAGAGTCTGTTGCTTTTTGCTTGTGTTTAGTATAGTTACATGCACTGCAGACCACGCGTAAGCCTGCTTGGTCTGCATATACTCTATTCTTGGCACGTCTCTATTAGCTTAAATAACAGAAGTCTTTAGAATAAACAAGCTTAACCTGACAAAAATCATGTTTTGTTTTTTTGTTTTTTTTATAGACCATACATAAAACATCTCACTTTCCCTGAGGTTGAGATAAAGTAATTATTACATTTAATGCAAGTTAAACAAGTACAGATTGATTAATTTGGTTAGCTCGTTACAAAAAAGCTGAATATTTTTGCAGTTTAATACCAATCAGTCATTTCTTGGTGCCCATCATGTGAAGATTTCCTCCCAACATCATGTAGAGTAAATAATTAATATATAAAATATTGACTCTGTTGGTTTCAGGTTTCCATGAGACAGACCAGCAGCTAATGTAGGATTAAACTGACTGAAGCTGTATCTCTAAGTAGCTCCTCCACACCTCGGTTGAACTCGTGCAAATTTCTTTCTTTCTTTTTTAAGGCGTCTTTTTGGTTTCATTTTTGGATGTAAACACTGGGGCGCATTACGGTTGAGTTTCCTCTGATGGTTCCAGTGAAGTGGCCACGAGGGGATCACACAGGGAGGTGGTGTGAGGAGGAAACATTAACGGAAATAAATCCGAGAGCTGCTGAAGTTCAGTGGTCCAGAAGAAATGGGAGAAAGGAGGTTCAGTCGCATGCAAAGAAAACAGAAAACACACTCGCACATGAAACCTCTGGCTTCCAGACTTCTGATTCGATTTTAGTAATTCAACAGCTTGAGCAGCCAATACAGCATAACAAGATAATTGAAAGACCTGTGGAGGGTGGAGTCGAGATAATGGCCCCCTTGGTGTCAAAAGCTTTCAGGATGCTGACAGATGTGTGCTAAATTTGAACAGATGTTCTATTTTCGCCGGCGTGGGTGTCTTCTCAGTTTGTTTTGGGCCAGACTGACCGCACTAGCAGCCTGGCCTGTAGTTAGGCTTGTCTGAGCAGCAGTCGGCGCCCCTTTGAATTGAATTACACTTTTTTAGAGAGAGTAGACTGGGGGGGGGTAAAAGCAAAAGTGAAGGAGAGAGCTGGAGATAACACGTGAGAGAAGAAACAGATTCCGGCCTGTCACACGGACTGTGTTTTGGATAGAAAGCCACATTTCTGGCGTGCTGCGCAGCAGATATCTCTGACTGAGAGGGGTGGGAGTTGTTTAGTCATCCGATAGATTGACATTTCCATCTCTGTAGCCTTTTGTCTTTACAACAGGCTGTTTCAGGGAGAGACTCACATTTAGAGACTCGGTGCAAAAATAAGCCTCCCTCTCATGCAATCAGTGGCATTTTGCTGTGAGTGTGTGATGGCGTTTGTCCGTTCTGCAGCTCTGCCTCCTTTGGAGTTGTTGTCAGAGACGCTTCTTTTTTTCTACTTTTTTTGTTTTTATCTTGTTCTCATTCGCTCCCTCATAATGGCTTCGGTGTCATGATTGTGGTTTTCTGCAGCGCCTTGACGCACAACGCTGTCTCACAATGGGAGCTCATGTGCGCTGAATTATGATGAAGTTGTTGCCGTGGGTTTCTCAAATGCAGGATGGATGTGTGTGTTTTGTTTTTTATTTCTCTATAGCATTTGGAACAGGGAAGAAGTCGTTTTTGACATTAGAGAGCAAAGTGCACATTAAGCATATGTCGAACGCCAAAAGGTTAGTCGTGCGAGCATGAAGTTACAGCTAGAGGAGCAGATGGATTAACTGTCTGTTCTGTATATCCATTAATACAACTGTGGATATTTTTGAGCTAGGCGCATAAATTTGGTTTTATTTTATTTACTTATTTATTTTCTGGGGATTTACCAATAGATTGGGTGAATATTGGCTCCCTTGTCTAATATGTATCCTTAAAAAAAGGTTATTTCACATCAGTTTTGTGCTTACTGAGTTTTTAAAGATTGTGGCAGAAGGACTTTCTTTTGTTTACATGAACAAATGAGAAAACAAAATGGTTATTTAAAACACCAGCATCATCCCAGACTTTCACAGTCAGAGGCTGGAGCTCCTTCAGAGAGATAATGATGATGTTTTCCCCCGTGATGAAATGACACACAGGTAGTAATAAAGGCATTGTTAGGATAAACACAAACAATAGGGGGTGTTAGAAGACAGAAGTGGCTAACTTTAAAACTTTAAAGCTGTTGCTCACACTGAAGGTTAGTCGCTAGGCTCAGGTTACCCTGGAAACCCTCTGATGTATTTATATATCTTGTAACAAGTCAATCACCAGTATCCTGTCATCGTCAGTGGCTTCATTTATGCGTCTCAGAGTGGAGAAAAGCGTTTCATTATTTTCTTGGAGTTGAATGTTGTTTCAGCATTTTCTGGTTGCCACGTTGCTGCGAATCACTTCCTGTGTGGATGCAGAGCTTCAGTTTTTGTTTTAAGAGTAATTTGAGTTTCTGTCTTGGTTTTAATTTGAAACTATTTGAAACTTTTACATTTTATGCAGCGAGTGATTGTTTTCATGTACTCTGAATCATTTCTCCTTTAATTGTTTAGCTTTAAACAAACAAACAAACAAACAAAAAATGATTAAGGGTCTGCGTGTTTTGACCAGTCGTCTATAAATATGCAGTTTGGGATCATGTCACCAAGAAAATCAGGAAGTGATCAAATCTGAGAATCCAAAGCCAGAACATTTCAGTTGAGTAGTCATCGATTCAGCTCTGGATGATGTTTCACATGTAATTGGGTTGATTAAGTTTACCAACCTGCTTTGACTTTAAGTTGTTTCACTTTTCACCTAAACCTTTAGAGTTGTTGTAGTACTAAGTTACTACAACTGAGTTTCACTGTTGGTCTGTGCATCCTGTCTCACCGACAGAAACCCAGTGAAACCTCGTTCACATCCTCAGACTGTGTTGGATAATCAGCAGTCCCACTCTGACCTTACGCTAAATAACACGGCAGATAGAGTTGCTCGGAGACATTCAAGGAGCTGCTAAGGCATGCTGCACCGAACAGGCGTCGTCACTTGTAACGTGAGTGTGTGTGCTCCCAGAGCTATGCCGGGCTGCAGCAGATATCCGATGTGCTTTGAGATGTTCAGGATCATCAGGCATCTGATCGCTGATGGACGGTGGCCAGAAGATGTTTATATTTATGTGTTTTAACCTTCGACATGTGTGAAACCTCACTTTTCCAGCTGCATGAGACTACCTATGATGCTTCAGTGTGTCTTTGTGCTTCATTTCTCCCATAAAAAATGCAGGAGTTTGTCAGCTTTGCACTTCACTCCGCTGGAATAACTCTGAAGTTCATCTATAACTAAAACTTCGCTTGTAAATAAGGCTTTCAAGGCCTTGTTGTTTGCTTTCATACTTCATTTTCATGCACCAAACGTCAGTCAAGTTGAACTCAACAAAGCAAACTGGCAGTGAGGATGAAATGAATTTAATAGAAACAGAAAGGACGTGAGATGAAGAACATTTTAAAGCTGCCAGCTGCTTGAACCTCGTCCAGTATTTCCCTTTCATTTGGAATATGTGTCGCAGCCTCCTCTTGGCACGTCTCCTGCAGAAATAAGACAGTTTATTAGTTCTTTGTTTTGTTTTTTCTCCAAGCAAAATCAGTCACTTCTGCACTATGATTTTTGCCTCATGCTTCATCAACTCACCTGGTAACATCTTTGATCATTTATCCATTAAAGTGGTGGATTTACCTGCTACTTACCATGGACTGCCCTGAATTTTGGAATATGAAAGCACTTTAAAAAAAACCCACCAAAAATAACATGGGGACAAAAATCTATGATTTTCAGGTTTGAAGGTCATATTAAAGCCTAGAAGGCGGCATATATAAGAGTTTTAAAGAGTTAGCCACAATCATCTGATCACAAATTCTTTCAAACGCAGATGAAGTGGAAGAAAACTGCAGATAAGCTACTCAAAGACGAAAGAGGCTGGTTGTGACGTCGGTTTGCTGTTGCATAAACCGAGCCTCTGCGGGCGTTCATATGTGTCCTCGTCTAATCTGAGATGGTAAAAGTGTCATTTTTAAAATCTTATCACAGCTGAGATGAAACAAACTTTTGAATTGGGGGTGGAGATCGGATTGCAGACCCCGTAGGTCTAATAATTGCTTGCTTGTTAGGTCGAGGATAGCCGCCCTCAGCTGCAGCGCGGTCACAGATGCATCATATTTCATTATGAATGTGTCATTCATAAACTGCCTATCTGCGATCGTGTCTCTTTTGGCCTGTCGCGCTCTCCGTTGACCTCCTCAGCTCTCTGTTCTTGGATTATCTGTTGGACTGTGGGGTTAAGATTTACCTGCAGGATATAAATGGAGCCTTGTGGCTGTTGCGTAAGTGGGCAATAAGATGTTCTGGGACGAATGCCGTGTGGAGGCCCTTTGAGTCAAACAGCACGAATGAGTCAACTGTAGTACAGTGTGAAGAGCTGTCTGCATACTTGGGCTGTGCAATTTATTGGATTTTGTTTTCAAGACTATAAAAAGATAAAACGGGGATTGTGGTGATGCTCAAATCCATCTTTACAGCAGCGGCTTTTGACTTTCTCTAAAAACTAAGCCCACTTGCTGTCAGACTGATGCATTTTAAGCATGTTAAGATCTATTTTATGCCGAAAAAAAGGTTAAATATGTGCATGGTGCTTCCAGTGAGACAGTCAGTAATCATCTTATAGAATCGTGATCTCAATGCTGACCAATTAAAACCAAATAATTTTGATTGTTGCCACCTGCACAATTAGTTTAGCTTTTTGTTGTTGTTTTTTTTAAGCTCCTCATATTGTTTTTGCCTGTCATACACACTAATCGGATACAGACTTTAAAACCACAGACAGAAGTGAATAATCTATGCCATGTCCTTATGGGAAACCTTTGACCTGTGACTCTCTGCAGTTTTGCATCGGTTGGTATATTGGAGTTGTTTCGTTTTCTTGCCATCAGTTTGAAAAACTGCGGCACAAAAAGAACCATCCAGAAAAATCATAGGAGAAAATGACTTGTGGTTACATTTCTAGAGATGCACGTCAGGTCATGGTGTAAGATTTCAGAGGAGCTGGTGGTTACGACATACCGATCTACGTTTATTGTTCAGTTATTAGAAAGTGATCTCCAGATTGATTAGTAACACAAAACAATAACTTCAAGCTGAAATGCTTTGATTACAAGAAGTAAAAACTGTTTATAAGCAACATTAAGTATTGTATCTTGTAAGTATGTAAGTACTGAATCTTGCTTTACTACATGCGGTTGATTTCGGTGTAGTTCTTGGTGGATTTAAAGATGGATTTTCTCTTCTCTTGGCTTTGATCCTCCTGTTGGTGCCGCTGATGATGTTGGTGCTGCAGGTGTGCAGTTTGTTTGTTGGGCTGGTTTTGGAGTTAAATCTGCCTGGAGGCCCAGCAGGTGTATCCTGTCTTCTGCTAAAGACCTCAAACCCCGAACACTAAAGGTCATGGTGACTGTGTGTGTATCGTCAACGCTGCACTGAAAGAGACAGCCTGTTCTGGAGAGCTTCACTAACACCTGTGCAGGCTGAGGTCAGCGGCTCTATCTCAGGCCCGTTCCCCCCTCCTAGCGTTAGACTAGCGTCACACTCTTGTGCTGACCTTACGAGATGGTTGAGGGAGAGCTCGGCTAAACCGCAAGATCCGTCTACTTGTCAAAGCATTAGTTATGTAACGGTGTCATCGCTGGTCCGCCTGCAGCACCAGGTAAGAGCCTTACCGGTTAATTGTAGGCAGTGATCTCACAGAGCTAGAAATAGCGGAGTTCTTAGGGTGACTGGCTGAAGAGATGTTCAGCTTTCGTCCCATCAGTATTTCTTATAAAATACACACAGACCTTCAACCAAGAGCCTCTCCTCTCGACGGTCTCAGAGGGCTGCATGAACTGTGCATGATAGCGGGAGAGAGCCATCCATGCCTGCATGATAGTGGGAGAGAGAGAGCCATCCATGCCTGAATCAAAAACACATCATTAATGGCAAACCTGCTGCAGCTAAGCTTTAATTTAAGTTGGATTTAATTAGATCTGATTAACTGAGGGAGACGGGGGTCAGAGCAAAAGGTTAATGTAACATTAGCCATGTTTACATGTGCAAAATTTCTTCAATCTCATTAAAGCTCAGGTCAGAACTTCACTGTTTACACGAACCCTAAATAAAATGATCGTGGCCCATCATGACGTGCGTTTACTTGCGAAATAAATCGTTTTGACATCAGAATTTTCTAACCATCCGGAAATAGAAGAAGAAGTTGATGCCTGATATTAAACAAACACCGCTGTTTGGATTTCTCTGGCTAATGTAGCTCCTGCAGTTAAAATTTAGTGCCACAAAGATGGTTTCTAATGTGCTTTCAGATGCTTGTGAGCAAATAATGATGGTAGTAAAGTGGGTTTGTTTGCAGCTGTAACTCCTGTGGTTACCCATAATAGCAGGGTGGTGTTTAAATGGCTTCACACATCATCATAGGAGTAATACTGTGCCTTGCTAAATACTTAGAATACCATTATGTGCTTAAATCTGTCATGTAGTTTTATACATATGTTTGAACGAAATAGTTTGTTAGTTTTTTATGAGCGGTAATAAAAAGAAGAGGAAAACATTCGCTCTAATTCGCCTGTGTTTACTTACCAATTAAACTGTAAATCATCTCATCAGTCACAGATTACCATGGAGAGAAAAGAAAAGCTCAGAGGAGATGCAAACTAGACATAGATAAACCTAAAGTTAAGTTTTTATTATATTAATTATTTGGCTCGCAATAAGTGTGCAACCCGGCTCTGTGAGACAAATGTGCAAATACAAATTAGACTGGAACAAAGGGGATTGGAGCATTAATTCATAGCCTCAAAGCATGCAAACGGTCTAATTTTTCAGCGCTGCTGTGTCTTCATCAGCCTTTGTGCCATTCAAAGTTTAGTCTGATTGAGCTGCTTTTCGCTGGAAGATGTGGTGAAATCACTGATTTAATGAGTCTGAGAACTCTTTATCATCATCATCATCACTTCATTTCTAAAGGACTTAAAAACCCCAACATAACAACTGACCAAAGTGATGTATAAAAATGAGAGAACCAGATTAAAACAATAAATCAGCTATAAGTTAATTCATAAAAGCTAGTGAATATTTGAAATGGTACAGGTACATACAAAGGGCCAGAGTATAAGACAATGAGAGATGGAACCTGTCTGACCTCCAACAGCAGCTCAATCCACATTTTAGGATCCAAAACTGCAAAGGCTCTGTGTCCTCTGGATTTATAAAATATCTTTGGGACAGTCAAAAGCATCTGGTTAGCTGATCTAAGAGCACACAATGGCGTGTAAAGGTGAAGAAGCTCAGACAAATCAGAAAGGTTCAAGACCATTAAGTTATGTGCTCTCGTTTGCTTGTACCAGTTAAAAGTTGTGCAGCAGCTTTTTGTACCAGCTGTGAGAAGGAGGCCTGGCTAATTCCAATCAAAAGAGAGTTAAAATAATCCAGCCAAGAGGCATGGAGAGAGGCATTGAAATTTGATAGCCACCTCATCTGAAAGATAGACGACTTAACCACAGTGTTGACATATGACTCAAGTTTTATACTTAGATTAGTGATGCTGGATTTTTTTTATGTGGGGCCAAAGAAGAAAAGTCAAAGGTAGGGATCCAGCTGGAGCCACTGGATTTAAAAACGATGACCTCAGTCTTTTTTCTGTAAAAATTACGGAAATTCAGCGCTGTCCATCCCCTGATGTCATCGAGACAATCAAGAAAATGCTGAACAGAACCACTATGTTTTAAAGGAAAATAGATTTGACAGTCATCAGCATATAAATGAACACTTTCAAAATTTTATAAAAAGCCTTCAGCTGGGTGTAAATAGCTTTTTCCTAAGGTTACTTGGAGATCGGCCTAATGTCTTTCAGTGATGAGGATGTACAGATCCTGAACAAGGAGGAACGCTGATTTGAGTTGAGTTGCCAGTTTTATCTCTGCTATATCAGTTTATTCTTGTGTGATTATTTCAGCTCTTTAACGGTATGTACGGAAAATTAGGAACGATAAGCACGTTTTTTTGTAGAGTGAAAATAATCTTAAAAGCAACACATAAACATATTTAAACTGTCAACATGCTTTAATCCACCTCTGCTGTTTCCTTTTTTTGTAAAGCCATTAAGGGCAATACTAATTAACCTTCCCCCTCTGGTTTAAAGTAATGGCGAGAGGACGGTATTAGCTGGCTCAGTTCCTCCATATTAATGTTTAAACAGCGAGGCTGGAGGGACACTGTGTGATTAGGACCGCAGCTAAAAGCAAGCAAACTAACAAGCCATCAGTCGTTGTAGGAAGTGCCGTTTTACTCTTTTCTGAGTAATAATGTTTTTTTTGTTTATTTGGGCCCACTCACAGCGATAAACAGGAATGATTGCAGGGTCATTCGTCATGACTACGCAGGACCAAATAATCAAAAAAATGTACCCGAATCCATCGAGCAATTAAAATGCAGATTTGAGGCTGTGGTGGCACCAGTCAACGCATCAGATAAAGGATGAGTTTATGAATGAAGTGAAGGTGTCAGAAAATGTAGGAGAAAAATAAATGTTCAGAAAGGCAGATAAGCTAAATGCTTATATAAAAGATAAGCTTTTTGTCACAGTCGAACTGAAGGAAAAAACAAAATAAGGAGCAGCTAAACTAGAAGTCAAACTTAGCAGAAGTGCAATATATATTTCAGTAACATGCAATACTTTTTCATACCACAGTCAATTCATAAGTTACTGTTTAATACTTGAAAGTACTTTACATATTGTCCCCTTACCTCCTACCTCAGTGTTTATATATTTGTAAACATATCTGAATTTATTTGGCTTTGACTCTAATCTCTGCACAAGATTTCTGTGTCCACAGTGTATGTGTACAAATGGCAAATAAAATATTTTATCTTCATCTTATCTTTTTAAGCTGAAACTAAACTAAACCAGAGGCTTGGTCACACATACGTAACAGAAGCTGTGTTTTTGTATGTTAGGCATAAAAATGTATTTTGGATGTGATAAGATTTCTTATGAAGATGGATTTTAAATGTGGGGTTCAAAGACACTTGGGGGTCTGGAATTCATAGCCGGAAATGATTTGATGTCATAAAACTGATGGGGGACTGTTTAGACTATTAATGGGTACTACTGGTTATTCGTAACATTGATTGCCTTCAAGTTCAAACTTGGATCATCTATTCACTCTGTTTGCAGTTGTCTTAGCAATCCTGGGTATGCAGAACTTGCTTTTTAGTCCTAAGCTGTAAATACTGTGTTATCTTTTCTTGGACGATAAAATGACTGTAAAGGAATAACTACTTCTTGCAGGGCAACCATCCACTAGGGGGCATGATTCTTTGGGGTTGTACGGAAGTGAACTAACAAAATTAGCCTTTCAGCATCGATGTTTCTAATTTTAGAGATATTGCGCTCTGATTCTTACATGTGAATCAGTAACATGATGTGAGGTTTTTCTTTTTGCTCTAAATGCAGTGAACAAGTGGCAAAATAAGCTGATATGTTTTTTGCAGGCTCAATAATTTATGAACTGACACCCTGAAGGTTTAATTTCATAAACTTTCAGTAACTTTTAGTATTCTGTCTAGGACTATTAAAGCTTACTAGAGGTATGATAATTAACAGACGTGCCTGAAAAAGGAGAACCATGAAGGTCACCAGACTCAATGCAGGAATCACTGAATGCCCATAGGCTGTATATTAAAGATGGTCAAATTGCCTCAAACCTGCATTCTTTTTTATATCCAGCAGGGGGCTGGAGCAGATTCCACAGAAGTCTGTGGGGAATCAGACCTAATGCTTCAGTGGGAAAGGGTTCAATCAGTATCCTCATCTTGCTTTTTTCACACTCAGTTTCACTTCACCACAAAGACATTGTGACTTCTGCCATACCTCCAGGGGCTGAGCTGAAGGATCAGCAGCAGTACAAACATAAACAAAAGCAGCTCACATTACCACTTGGTCCAGCTGTTTTTGCCCTCATGTAACTATACACAGCTAATGTGCTCTGTTACTTGTACAACAAACACTGGTAAAATTCTGTGTAGCACACACAGACTACCAATTTTCTACAAAACCATGCGGTCCACAGCAGGCTGTAGTCTGCTTGTTAAACAAGCAAAAAGCAGCATTCCTTAAAATCTGGTTTAAAAAGAGTTAAAAAAAAAACAAAAAAAAACATATAACGTCATCCTGCAGATACCAGCAGAATCCTGAGCAGTGTAATGTTTAGGGAACGGTGTTCTCAGATTAGTGTGTGTCTTTAATGGGTTTATGAAAGGATAAAGCCCCCCTCTCTGTCCATACATCAGCTATACCCTTCAGCTCCAGACTGTTTGCTTCTGTCTAATTTAAAGGCACAGACTTGTTTCCCTGTCTGTACATCCACCATGAACTCGGAGACCCCCTCCCCTCTGTGTAGTGTTTTGCTCCGGGATAGGTGTGTAAACAGGTGTTAATCTCTGTTTCCCGCTGCCGCAGAATGGGAGTGAACTACTGGTAAAACAGCAGGGAGCTCATCTGAGGTGGCTGCCACACTGTCTGCGCTCATTGTTTACTCTGAGTTAATTAAAGGATTATAGCCGGCTGTTTATGGAACATGTGTGAGTGTGAAATAAAAGAAGACGAAATTGGATTTAAGAAAAACCAATAAAAACACAGACTGTTTAATTCAAGCGCGCATACACTTTCACACTTGCTGCAGGATTATTTGAACTACTGTCACTGCTAAATGAACTGATGAGGGTTAAATCTGTTTCCTGCCTTTTTAAAAAATTGTTCTTTTTTCTGTAGCAGAAGTTTGACTTAATCCTACGTTCATTTTTTTTAGCGCTAAGACCTCATGCTGTTTCCACAGTGTGCATGAAGCTCTGTTAATGAATTAATGGATCAGCTAAATGAGCAGAAAACTGTCTACATACATGATGATGATTAAGAAACTGAAGACCGTACCTGTATGTTTCACTCAAGAGCTTACAATAGACTAAAGTGTAGTTATTGTGAGGTAATAAGTTCACATGTGTTTATTTGTGCTACATTCTATGAGGTGACAAGTTTCATTGTTAAGATTTGGAGTAAGAAAAAAGGCAAAACCCTGAGTGTAAACGGAGAGGTCCTGGAACTTTATTACCCTTCCTGGAGCAAAGTACCTCCACCGTAATTTGCTTCGACCCGACCTGACATTGCTGATTTTATCTGTCATTATCCTCAGCTAAGCTTTTTACAGCTTCCCTCTTTCTTTAGCCTGAAGAACTCAGCAGCAAGCAAGCAAGCAGTGTGACAAGGGAGGGTGCTAAACATATTAGCGACAGGGGAAGATGATGAACTGTGTCCTCTGTTGAGTTTCCTTTCTGCACCAAATTATTAGTTATGGAGGAGTGCAACATTTGTCACACTGTGTTTATCTTACTTTCCTCAATCAAAATGAAAGAAATGCTGTCAGATGTTTTGATATCAGCTCAATAAGCCATCTCGGCTGCGATTACAGAGGATGTTGATAGCTGTGTCTGCGAATGAGCCTCAGAGTTCATGCAGGAAATGAAAGATGCATCTGCAGAGATGCATGCACAGGCAGAAAGGCATGTTATAGGTGTGGTTGTGCATCTGTCGTAGTGCTACACCATGAGAACATACGATGGTCTTGTGTTGCAGTTGCTTGTGCACAAGACGAAGCTTATGTTTTCCTTTTATCTAGTGTCTTTGCCTTTGTGTTTGTGTGTGTGTGTGTGAGATAACATTGCATTTTTCCATTTAATCAGCCACCAAATAAATGAAAAAGATAAGATCACATAAGATAAGAGAGCACGTGCTAGTTCAGCGCCACATAAGTGATTCCCCTGCAGAAAGATAAGACAGAACAGTGGAGAACATAAACAGATTTAATCAGCGACATTAATTTACTCAAAGGCATTAAATATCATTTGTAAATGGTACAAATTATTATTATTATTTGTATACTGTTTTTGTCCTTCCTATTTTTCATTCTTCTAAGATATCTTTATTTCCCATTTTCTTCCTGACCCTTGTGCTGCTCTAACATGTGAATTTTCCGGGTGTGTGGGTAGTAAAGTCTGCATCCAAGGGAAAAATTATAAATGCACATTTTACCAAAGTTTGTTTGACATTAGCAGCACGAGTAAATGTGACGTTACGATGCTAGGACATGCCAAAACTCCTTAAGGGATAGGTTTACCTTTTTTTGCTCTCATCATGCTCATTTCTGGCTGCAGCATGCACTGATAAACACAGAGGGAGACAAGCATTTAGCAGATAGTATTGGACTTTGTTTATCAGCTGATGGCAAACTCGACTCAGCGAATGAAGCTGTTGTTCTGTGGGTGATGAATGTATATTGAGCTATTCACTCACTGGTATGACAGTGCAAAACCGTTTTTCGGCTGTAATGTGTGGATTTATTGCCTTGCCTAAAAATAAAAGCTTGTGATGAATGGTTTTATGTAAATATGAGATATTTATGCAGAAAGTTAAAGTGTGAAAATGCATTAAGCGCTTTTATTCCCATTTATATCCTCTTCCCGCCTCCCGTCTTAGTAAGCCTCGAGGTCACTGCAGATGATTTTCTAACAACCTTTTAATGTCTCCTGTTTTCCGCTGTCAGCAGTCTAAAGCATCGCTGCCCTCACACCGACCACAGCCTCAACGCAAGCAGTGACCATGGGTAAACAGAACAGCAAGCTCCGTCCCGACGTCATGCAAGACCTGGTGGAGAACACGGACTTCACCGAGCACGAGATCACCGAGTGGTACAAGGGCTTCCTGCGGGACTGCCCCAGCGGCTCTCTGTCCATGGAGGAGTTCAAGAAGATCTACGCCAACTTCTTCCCTTACGGCGACGCCTCAAAGTTTGCTGAGCACGTCTTCCGCACATTTGATGCCAACGGAGACGGGACTATAGACTTCAGGGAGTTCATCATCGCCCTGAGCGTGACCTCACGTGGTCGGCTGGACCAGAAACTGAAGTGGGCGTTCAGTATGTACGACCTGGACGGGAATGGGTACATAAGCAAGGCCGAGATGCTCGAGATCGTAACGGTGGGTCCTGCTTTGTTTTTTTGTTCCTTTCTAAATTTATTTCCCTCCATCTTTCTGCTTCTCTAGCTTTATGTACCCCTCAGTCTTTTTAGAGGGAGCTGCATGCCATCATGCTCTCCTGCTCATAAAACTAGTCCTGCAGTGGAGCAATATTTTGCTCAGCCATCCATACCAGCTGCTGCATCATATCTGCTTTTGTGCTCTGAACCATTTCACTGCCCACAGCGGGGAAAGCAACGATGTGTAATTTAAGAAACCAGCAGTTCCTCTCTGCTTCCCTAAATAAGACTCGGCTGCGATGTGTGGTCCACCTTCTGATTGTCATATTGGCTCAACTCTACTTGGGACAGCTGCGCACTTCCCCATCGTTACTGTACAGGAAACAGGCTCCTCGCCTTATTGGACGAATGCTTCAGACGTCAGTCGGAGCATCACGCACGCTCTCACACAACCCAGCAATCCTGTACACATGTTGTTACATCACACGTTGCGGTGCTAAATTGAGCCGAGCACCAAAGAAGGTGTAATCCCATTCTCCAAAGTCGGTGTTGTTTATTTAAAGCGTGTGCGTAAGGTGAGATGGCGCCTATATCTGGAGGTGATCCGATACATTAGCTGTTCCACGCAGGGCGAGTTTCAATGTAGTCTGTAACATAAATTTTGCTTCTTTGTAGTAAAACTGTTTAAAAAAAAGTTATAGTCATATTATGAGGAAAAAGAAGCTTGAACTAGAGATTTTTAGCTAATCCAGTCAAAGGATGTGTTTGTCCATCCATAAATTACAAGAACTACTATGCTTTCATGACTCATCCAGTGGGAATGCTTTCTGGCCAATCAGTGGCATGCATTCTGTTGACGTCACATTTGTGGGTTGACTCGGGGGGGGGGGACCTGGTACCAGGTTCTGCCACCTCATGGCAGACCCTAAAATTCGGGCTGAGTGGGAACTAGTGGAAAAGAAGTAGCTTATGAGACGATGAAAGTAATCAGCATCTAATTTTCAGTTGCAATGCTGACAAATTCCTCATGATAACAACAAATGTTTCACTTGTTCTCCCATTAAAATCATCCCATACAAAGATGCAGGAATGAAAGGAAGGTGGGGAAACACCCCCCCACAACCCTTCAGATTTAACAAAATCTGAATTAACAAAAGTGATTTTCATATTTATTTATTTTTTACTTTTTTTCTTCTGCTCCATATATTTAACAAAACCTAAAACAATAATGTCAAAGAGTCTTTTTTTTCTTCTTTTTTTTACATGAACGCTTTTTGTTTATTTCTCTGCGGTGAAATCAGGCAGCAAAGAGTGAAAAATAAATGAAAGGACCACTCTATCTTGCTTCTTCCCTGCAGAGATAAGTTGATCAATGGGTCACTAAGATGATCTTTTTTTGTGCACTTTGCAGTTGTGCTTAATGGACTCTAAAAGTTTTCCACTGAGATATCATCTGTTTGTAATGCATTACAGCCACTCTTAGAAAGTCTGAACCTGCATAAAAGGACATTAAGGTTATTTTGTTGCTCAGTGCACGAAACAGCTTTTTATTTTTCCCTCAAAATGTACATACTGAAACTGTTTTTTTCCCCATCTGTCTTCAGGCCATTTACAAGATGGTTTCCTCTGTGATGAAGATGCCTGAGGACGAATCCACACCTGAGAAACGCACAGATAAGATTTTCAGGCAGATGGACACAAATAGAGATGGTGAGGCCTCCTTATTATCTGTTCTTATTATTTCCATATATTAATGTCAGCAAAGGATGCTCATGTTCAACATTGCAGTTTTCAAATACAAAGCTCAGCATGAGTATGTATAAGCTCTGGTAGTGGAGAGAGGACATTAAGTTTAATCAAAAGCAAGCACTTTATTGGCTGTTTGTAGTCCAAAAACTACACTAAGTAAAGAAAATCAGGAATCCAGCAGTGGGTAGGGAGAAAACACAGAAAACATGGACAACATCAATAGATGATCTGCAAGGAAAATGGGACTGTTTATACACTGAGAGCTGATGGGGAATGAAACAAAGGTGAAGGCAATCAAGACGATTGTAAAGGCAGGAAGTAAAAAGGTCGAAAGCCAAGGGGTTTAAAAAAGGTGAAACTGCACTGCTATAAGGAGGCAAACTCTAAATAAGATCTAAAGAGGAAGAAGAGCCACAGGGTTGAACAGAGGGAACTTAAAAACCCAGGAAGAGGAATTCAAAATGGGAAGTGAAACCAAATAAAAACCAAGAATTCAAAACTGACACCAGACCACTAAAACTCCATAAATTCAATAAGAAGTAAAGCCTCGTCCAGACAGGAAGTGATTCCTTCATCGCCTATCGCTTTGAAGCCAACAGAGATTCCAGACTCCAGTTGCCACGGTAACCCTGCAACCTATGCATTACCTTGCAATTGCTTATAATCTCTGCCGCCATGGGTAGACGCTTGTATCGCTCACCTTGTAGTTGAGAAGAGTTCATCTTAGGATCCGCCCACTTTGCATCGCCATTTAGTAATTATAAATGATTTCCTGTGTGGACGCAGCTTCACGATCACATTTACAAGTATGGAAACCCTCAACCTGACAGTAGCAACAACAAAAAAACTAGCAGGGCTTAAACAGCAGTGAAACTAAAGAGAAATCACGACTTAATAATAACATTAACGGTGATGTTAATAATAAAAGCAAACAAAAAAAGCTCAAAATCCACACAAAACCCTGGAATCATGACAGGATCTCCCTACAATGAGATCAGTCAGCTATGACTGTGTCTACAGCAGCCCCACCCGCCTTCTGTTCAAACCTTCTGTTTGCACGGGTTGTCTTATAAAGAGAGCCAGGTTACGACACCACCCTACACACACAACGCACATCTAAATTTTGAAGGTGCTCTTCAAATTTAGAGGAAACTGTTTCACTGGCAGCAGCAGCAGTTATCAGTCTTTTTAACTGCTTTGTTTTAAATTGCGTCATTACAGGAGAGGAGGCCTGTTACTTCATGGCTCACTGCTTTTTCCAATTTTTTTTTCAGTTTTATTGCAGCTACATTTTAAGCACAAATCCATTTTCTTGATTTTTCTGTGTCTGTCCTTAAAAACTGGCTTCCCACTCACAGTTGGTGCGGTTGTGCTTGTTGTCTCTTCCTCCTCCTTCTGCCAGCTTTTGCAGCAGTTCATGCGTTATAAAAAAAGAGCTGAAAAAAATAGTGAATATATGTGTTTATTGAAGCTGGTTTTTAAAATTGAACTATTCATATTGCAGCAGATGAGCACCTGTTAAACTCATTTATGTCTCTCACAGGTAAACTGTCCCTGGAGGAGTTCGTCGAGGGAGCGAAGAATGATCCCTCCATTGTCCGACTGCTTCAGTGTGATCCCAGCAGTGCTGGACAGTAAAACAAAAAAAAAGGACTTTTTCCACTGCAGTTTAATAGATTTAACACATTTTCAAAATCTCTCCCATCTGACACACCTGAGATTTTTCTTTTCCACATGGGGATACCTCGAGCTTTAGAGGCACATGAACGCAAACAGACACAGATTAACATGCACATGCTACAAATAGTATATAATCTTTCAGACTCCTACATGCACACACGGCTCATGCGCCTCTACGCCTGGTCAAAAACTCCAGACAAACACATGTGGGTGATCTCACATAAGGTACAGATGTAAGTCAAAAGAACTGAAATCCCATCAAAGACTTGTGAAACGCAGAGTGAAAGCTGTGCTTTCTGTCTGAGAGGACGGCCAGCGAGGATAATTCAGCACATTTGTGAGGTACTCTGAGCCAAATCAAGTTTTGGCTGTTTGTTTTCCTCCCCTTTGTTGTTATTGAACGCATTATTCCTGATGTAAAGGGAGTCATGCTGGCTTTGTTCTGTGTGACTGACTGGGTGGTTCTTTAAGTATTGCAGTGTAAATCCGTGTCAACACTGGAAAAAATGAAGTAAGTAAGTGTGGGACTTAAAGCGTTCTGAGCTTACAGTAGACTGAAGATCTGGGAATTGTAGTTTCTAACCAAAGAGTAATTGTAGATGGGGATGAAAGATGATTTTTTTTTTTGTTTATTTTTGTCTTTTGTTTTAATTTTTTTGTACATTTTGGAGGAATGTTACATGGAACCAAAACTGACTCAGATGTCTAAATGAAGGGGAATATCGTGACTACAGATTACAACCATCTGCTTCTTTGAAAGTGACTTTTCATGCCAAGTTCTGTATCCACACCCACACATACAGTATGTACACACATTAATTTTAACTACGAATACACGAACTTGGCATATGCATAGAAACCGAGCTGTGATTCTCCTTCAACTATGGTTCAACAAGTATATAATTTGAAAAACAAAGATAGATGTTATATGAATATATATAGTACGTACTTATATATTCTTTTACTCTGTGGTAACATTGTAGCAATTTGCTGCAATGGAAGAGATTCATTTTAAAATGTTGACATATAAATTATTGGAATGTGATGATGAACATTTTATTTTCTTTCACTTGACAAACATGATGTGGAAAAAAGTTGTACAGTATATTCACTCATATTTATGCTAGAGATGTTAAAAAAAAGGAGAGGACCACACATATTGCTATGCATTCAGCTTTGAATATCATCTGCTGCATTTAAAGTCTCCTACACTGACGTAAGATAATAAAATGCCGGCAGTTAAGTTTTTCCACTTCTGAGCGTCGATGTTTAAATTCCAATGAATCTTACATTTTTGCGCAAATGTGACGTCGTGTCCTGAACGTGTACTTTTTGTCTCACGTGCAAAAAATAAAAAAACAATCAATCAATTGCAAATTGATGCTGTGACAGATGTAAATGATAACGGTTGCTTAACTGACAGGTCGATGCACTGACGTTACCGTACATTACCACCTTTATTTGTAAAGCACTTTAAAACGACCACAATGGACCAAAGTGCTGTACAGAAGAATAAATAATACATGGTAAAGAACTACAACACACTAGCTCACATGAGGTATAAAATACACATTAAAAATACAAGTGAAATTAATAAAACACACAAAACATTAAAAGTAAAACAGCCATACAATAATGCAGATGAAACAAAGGTGAAATAAAGTCAGCATCTCTCAAGCAAAAGGTTTTTTAGGATTTAAAGCTGAACATGATGTAAAGGAAGTCTTCTTGTCTGGATAAATGTGATATTAAGGTGGAAAAGTAATAATAATTTGGTTAACACTTTTAACATTTCAATGAGGCAATTGGTACTACAGTCTCACATGTCATTTCAATAGCATCTTGTGGTCAAGTGCCAAATGTAGAGGAATTTTAAAAAAGGAAAAGAAAAAAACACAGTATTGTATCTGTTTATACTGTACAGCTGTGACCTGTCGAACAAAAAAAAAATAAAATCCAAAAAACTGTCATTTTGTAGATTTTGTATTGTTAACTTGCAAAATGTGTTCTGTGTAGGATGTCCATTTTGTTATTAAAATAAAGACAAAATGGGGAAAAAAGGCTTATTGTTTTTTCACTGTCCTTAATGAATATTTAATTTGAAGGCACACTATTAAGGAAGTTGACTGGAAAAATGTCTACGTCCATTAATTGTTTTGTAATTTTCTCTGCAGGCACCTCCATATGGGTTATATTTGTGATGTTATGACAGCTACAAATACATATTTCTCCACAGGATTAATTAGTTATATTTGTGGCCTTTTGACTCCTCATGCCATAGCTGTCTAATAATCCTCAACAGATTATATACAAGGCTTAAAAAAAAAAGTGGAAAACAATAATGCTGGATATCTGTACTCATATGGTCTGGGTAATGTGTTGGGAACTAAAGGATGCCATATTGTTTGATGGAAATGGAAATGACTAACCCACAGTGGGCCCCCATGTGGTTGTGTGCGTGCCTGACAATGTTGGGGCATGCTACTAATGAGTTGATGGATGATGAGAGATATCCTCCCACATCTGGATCAGGGCATTACTGAGCTCCTGGACAGTCTGAGGGGCAACCTGGTGTTGTCGGATGGACCAAAAAAATAATGTCCCAGAGGTGTTCAGCTGGATTTAGGTCAGGCAGCCTTGGGGGCCAATCAGTGTATCAATTCCCTTATCCTCCAGGAACTACCTGGATACCCTCTCCACATGAGCCCGGGCATGATACCAGTCCTGCTAATGGGTTAAGGACCTTCTAAGGTCCTTTTCAGCTCTCCTAGAGTAACCGCCTGTCTCCTGGAATTTCCTCCATGCTCTTGAGACTGTAACTTTTTCTAGAGGACTGCCGGTGCAGCCTTTGGTAGGGTCCAGGTATGGCCTCATGCTACTACTAGTAACACAGATCCTAGCCAAATACAAAGCTAGTAAAAAAAAAAAAACAAAAAAAAAAACAACAACAACAGAAAAGATGAGGAATGACAAAAATGGCCTTCATTTGTAAAACCACTCCTGTTTTGGAGGTTTGAACAGAGGGCCCTTTATCATGTTTCCACTGTGTGCAATATTTATTGGTGATGTAAAATGGGGAAACAGAATGACTCCAACCAATTTATTAGTTTTAGTGTGTGGTTTGTGTTTAGTGCTAATTGGTAAAGGTTAACATGGTGATATGCTATGAGAAAATGGCATGCTAGCATACCTGATAGGTGCCAATACTAATGCCAAAATGAAATAATTAATAGAAATTACAATGCATCATGAAATAAACTGTCACTGCAATTCATCAACAGACCCTAACATGCTGGTACCCTGCACAGCAAGTAAAGGTAAACAGATCCCAAATAAAAGACTAAAGCAGAAGACATCAGGTAGCCAGTTATCCCAGAATGCATTCTGAATTAAATCACAATGGTGGCAGAAAGTACTACAAACTATATGTGATTTTTTTGTCTTTCTATGTTACCAAATATACTTTCACGATTTGTTTTTAGGTGACAATGTAGTGGTGTGACCTTTAAATATCTCTTGGAATTGTCAAGCTAGCCATTTGCAAAAGTGCTCTGATATTTATGGAGATTCAAAGTCTTGCTGGCCTAACAGCCACCTTGCCTTGCCAACATTCGGCTGCCCAGGCGGTTGGAACTAACAATACTCACCAAGAACAGCCTGGTCCCGGCACACTGTGTTCAAGACCCCATTCACTGTAAGGACTTCTGTTAAACTGAAAGCATATTCATGAAAACTGTTCACCAAGTCACAGCAAGATCTTGAATAGCTTCTTAGCTGTTATGAAACTGCAATGAAACTCAGTTACATTTGGAGCCTCTCTGAGAACAAAAGTTGAACTAAATATTTTATAAAAAATATCAGTGGCTCTACATTATAGTTTATACATTCACTGAACAAGTTAAAAGAAAATGCCTAGATCAATCCTGGGAGGAGAAACAAATCCCTTTGGGATTACATTAAAAACAGTAGTAAGAATGAAGTGCGAAACATAGTTGCTTTAGTGATCCCTTGTGAATAAACTAGCAGGTGAAAGGTGAAATATTATTTTAATAAAATAAACTCTCACTGGCTTTAGCTAGCTAGTGTACCGCGCTAACTGGAAAATGTTAGCATACTAACATTCCAAATTACATCCCCTAAATTACAAATAATATTTGTTCAAATGTAGACAACTCACCTAAATGTTTAAAGTTTTAATATATACAATTTTTTCAAACTGCAAAACCAAATGGTTTAACAAGTTTGATAAAAATAAGCCTACCCTAGCATAGTACAGCTCTAGCTGCTGTCTTTAACTCCAGTTGTATTCATTGTGTTTAATGTTGAGCTGCTTTCAAATGCACAAAGAAAACACACTTGTATATGTAATTTATTAGTTTGGCAACCAGACTTTTCTATGTTTAGTCTAACAGTCTTTCCTTGTGTACTAGTGAGCATGCTACCATTTAACTCACAGACTGCTAATCACAGTTTTGCCAAAAAATGATATCGCCATATCTTTATTAATTTTTCAACACAACCAACCACTTGAGTTGCAAACAACAACAGCATATCGCTTGTCTCCAGTGAGATTATGTTTGTAGTCTTCAAATGTTATTCTCATTTAGGACTAGAAATCATATTTATTTTGACCTGTAAATACTACAACATGGCTGAAATGAAGGGATATGACATTTTAAAACTTAACGAGTACTGTTAAAGAGTACTAGTTAAAAGTCACTAAAATGTAGCACTTGAAATTCTTGGATAAATTGCTGAAGAAATTTTAAATCTCATTAAAGCATTAATAAATAACATCTAACAAAAAAAAGGCCAGCATGCAAAGCTACTAAATTACTTGGGGTAAACTAATTCAAGCTGCGGCTACATACAGTGCATCAGGCATTTCACAAGTCTATTCCTGATGTGTTATTTGGCAACATAAGATCTGTACAGAATGAGGATAAGCATACATATTCTTTTATACAAAACAAACATGCTGTAAAACTGGAGAACATGAATCTGTGGTCCATCATTTCACCCCAAACCAGTTCATAGGAACGTCCTTTCAACAAAACAATCAGGAAATGCAATTTGCTTCATAGTGTAACAGTGTGGGAGAGGTCAAGTGTTTCCACGTTGACCTCAAAGCATCTGTACAGCTCCAGTGGACTGTCTCCAGTAATGCCAGTCAGCTTATCAACCAGTCACAGCGTCTCTTTTGATTTTTTTTCCCCACGGTCTCTTGAGTCAGTTAATAAGCTGTCAAATCTCCGTCAGCATGATCTTGAAGGCGTCTGCGTAGCTCTCGATGCTGAGGATGAAGGTGTCTTCGTTGGAGTAGTGCTCAATGATGTTATCGTCCATGTTCACCAGGATCCTGCCGCAAAAACAGCAAAAGTTTGATTTCGTGTGCAAAAAGTTCAAGCTCCAAGTTAGTTTTCTCTTCCTTTTCTTTGTCTCACTCACCCTTTCTTACTTTTCTTGTACACCTTGGCTATCCTCTCTGTGGGCACGCCGTATTTCTCTGATATCTACCGATGAGACAAAAAAACAGAAAAGAAGCAAAAATAAAAAAGCAGCTTATGAACAGGCGCTCGGGCTGCAAACAAACTGTGCCTTTGACATTAGTTCCCACGTACAAACAGAGAGGCATCACTCACAGCATCCATCAGGCCTCTGAGCGTGGGAGACTTCAGCATCAGAGCGTCGAACACCTCGTCTGTCTCCTTTCTGACATACAGCAGCACTGCAGACAAGAGGGAGGAGAGCAGGCCACCTTTTACTTTATATACATAATAATGTGCCTATGATTGGAGCGCACAGAGGGAAGCACTTAGAGGTATTGTGTTTGTGACATTCATAAAACTAATCAGCAACCATTTATAAATCCTTTTACTGCTTTTCATCTGATGTCAACAGTCCTTCGGGGTCACACAAACACATTTTGTTTTTGTGACATTTTACAGACTAAATAAGCGATCGGAAAACTGAAAAATGCAGTTTCATAACAGCCGGGAGGCTGCAAAAGGAGGTGGTGTGACTCAGTGAACCTTGCAAGGAATGAACTTTCAGTCTCACAGAAGAAGAAGTGCTTGGAAGAAATGGAAACGTAAGCATCTGTGAAGCTCCAGAACAGCTGCTAAATGTACCTCTATCTGCTAACATACAGAAGATTACCCAGCAAGACAAATCATAGATGCTTCTGAGAACGGTTTCATGTCGCTTATCCAAATAATCAGTTAAATCAAAATGATTGAATTGTTATTAAGCGTAAATAGTGCTGCTTGTAGTACGTATGATGGAAAATATCTGGATGGAAAAGGATCTGGGCACGGTGTATCCCTTTCTCGGGCCTGATTTGTTATAAATTGCATCGTTAATCATTAGAAATGTCAAGCTCTCTTGCGTATTTCCCTGCTCTCCTTCCTGGACTTTGTCATTTCTGGAAGGTCACTTAAAGAAGACAGAAGAGATGACGTCCAGGTGTAGGAGAAGGCGGCCGCGCTCGTACCTCTCTTGTGCGTCTCCTCTTTGATCTGCTTGTGAGGAGACGGGCACAGATCTTCATCTGACGACCTGAACATCCTCTTCACCACCACACTCCTGTAAACACAGAACAGCGTCAGGTCAAGCGCAAGCACGTCTTCTTTTTTCCATTGCAGTGATGTGCACTTCCCCTGCCCGAGGCGGTTATCTTCAACTGCTTTCATTTGCATGCCTTATATTTGTATGAAAACAGGAGCTTCGTGTTGACGCGTACTCACCCTTCTCTCTCTATCTCCTCTGTGTTGAAGGTAAACACCTGAAAAGGAAGCGTTAGGTATTAGTGGTAGAAATATTATGGAAATATAAAAACAGGCAGAAATAAATCTAAAAGTCTTTGGAATTTTCTATATTTCTGCACATATACGATTTACATGGCTCCTAAAAAAACAGTTAAACCAATGAGATGAGAATATTTTGCTCGGTTGTTTTTGGAGAAACTTCTTGAGTAGTACAGATTTCTGTGGGGATATGTATGTGAACCTTCTAGGATGGCTTCACCCCGTGTTTGAGGTAACTCATCAAGTGTAATGCTCAGAGGATATTTAACTCTACGATGTTGATGGATTTCTGAATATAAACTGGAGATTTGAGGTCCTTACACAAGATTTCTACTGGATTAGGAACTTTTAGGACTTGGATAGCAGGGCTTGGCTCAAGCCGTGTTTGGTTTGGGAGGAGAACCTCTGACCAAGGAACTCCTAAACCCTGCAAAAGGTCCTCTGTGAAGAAGGAAGACTTTTACAATGGCAGAGGTCGCTGGGGAAGTTAAGAAGCTGCCCAGTAGCAAGGGAACAGGTTTGGATGAGATTCTAAAGGCAACAACTGGTGAACCATCTGGTTCTTATATAGCTTTTCTAAAGTCAAAGGACTTTACACAACCTGCTCATTCACACAAGCCCTTCTTCTATCTAGGATTCACACAGATTCATATTCCGATGGATGCATCAGACTGAAGCAACCAGGGATCTAAACCACCAGCCTTCCAGTTAACGGATGACCTGCTCTACCTCCTGAGCTACAGCCACCCCAAATGATTTTCATGTGCATGGAGGCTGGGCCGGCCCACTTCCTGCAAGGCCAGGGGCCGTAACACTACTATACAGGGTGGTGTATCTTAGAGTAAATTTTAAAATCCATGCTGAATGAAAAGTTTTACGTGCAAATGTGTAATGTGTCCCATTCCACACACAGCATATGTCCATACAATAGTCAAACTCGTCTCATGCAAGTATGTCTGGAGTCACGGCTGCTGTTCTGCTTCCCCAGCAAAGAGTACGTGTTTTGATCGTTACTGGTTAAATGGCTGAGGAATGAAAGCACTTTGAAATCGGATTATTCTTTTTGATACACCCTGTATATCTCGTCAACCCTGGGAATGCCCCAGGTTCCCCCAGGAAATACTGGGAAGTGTTGCTGGAGAAAAGGATGTCTGGAATACTGCGCTTCTCCTGCTTCCCCCATGACTTCCAGAAAGCAGGTTCATTTTATTCTTCTTTGATTGTATAATTTATAATTATAATTTGCTGCTATAATTCAAAATTCATTGTTTCATCCTTCTGTGCACAGATGCGGCAAAATATCGAAGAATGATGTTGAATTCTTGCGTGTTTGGATTCAGTGTTTTCATTTCTCCAAACATAATGCGTCTTATTTATACCCTTAAACTTTATTTTGGGCTCCTCTGGCCAAGAGCAGATGGACAGCAGTAGCGTTCTCTTGTAGCCTTCCTGTGTACACCTTTGTTTTTCAGTCTTGTGCTACAGCTGTTACACATCTGGAGTGATTTTTATGAATCCACCGAGTCTTTATTTGTGTCTGACTGTAGACTGATGGAGTTAAAACTCTTCAGAGACGCTTCTGTAACCTTTTCCAGCCGTATGAGCAACAACAACCCTTTTTCATAGGTCTTGTTTGCTCATGCCACCTCCTACACCTCCTCCACAATATTATAAGGACCAGACTTTGATCCTTGCTCGCTAAAACATGATTTCACTCCACGCCCGATTCTCATTTCACCTGCTAATCCTCAAGGTTCACATACTTTCACCACTCACAGATAATATTAATGACTGAACATTTTCATATATTTTCATCTCTTTTGTTTAATTCTGCCAAAGACAGACTCGAGGTAAGCTTCCTCTCAGCCTGTAGGCTCTGCAGGCGCGCCATTATTTGTTCCTTTTATCCAGTTTTCTTAATAGGTCTTTGTTTATCCCATTGTGTTTCCCCCTTCATGTTGCCACCTACTGAGTTGAGGCTCTCTTTATCTACTCTTAGAATGTGTGTGAAATTCAGATATTTTGGGTTACATTTTTGCAAAAATACAAAGTTTGCTTTTTTTCTTTAAAAAAAGAAGAAGAAGAAGAGGTGACCTACCTGTCCGGCTCTCTGCAGGTTTCCAAAGTGAACATCGGGGATGAAGAGCACAGGCTGGGCATCCAAGTCAGTCATGGTCTTGAAATAGGTGGTGTCGGACTTCTTGGTGACACTTATCACCCCGACGCCTCCGTCTTTCCCTGGAGATAAGTCCAAATGAAAAAAGCAGAATATGAATGGCAACAATTATTATAGATAGATATAGATATATTCACAGTGATTTGCAAGCCTCAAACTGAACCCTGGAGCTATAATTTTCTCTGATTATTTTTTCATTTTCATTGAAAACTAAATTATTTCTCACGTGGCTCGTACCTTTCGACTTCTTGCGTAACAGTTTTCTCTCCTCGTCCCTTATTTTCCTCTCAGCTCCCTGGAAACAAAAAGAAAAGAGACATCAATTTGTGTATACGAACAAGCCTCAGAAAAAAAATACATCTGTGTGTGTGTGTGTGTGTGTGTGTGTGTAAGCTTCATTTTGTGCAGAGGATGCATAAGCTGACCACTAGAGGGAGGACTGATGTCATGATATAACTGCCTCACTGCAGCTACCTGTCTGAATATTTTACAGTGAGTGCACCTCTTACTGGTAACTCCCAGCAGCTCAGAACACACAAGTAACTTCAACTTAATGACTTTGCGTCAATGCCACATGAACTGAGACAAAACCAGACAGCAGTTAAACTCACAGTAGCGTATTTCTGTTCAAGCTTCTGAGCTTAGTTCACTGTTTGAGCTGTTATGTAATCTGTACAGAAAATTAGGGCACAAACTTCATTTATAGTCCTTTAAACTACAACTTCTTAAAGTCACGCATTTTAGGCGCCTTTAACTATTAAAGAAACAGCTCACAACAAAGATTAATGAGTTTTTTAAAAGTAAACAGGCCACAGTTCATGAAAAGAGTTTTTCAGGGTATTTATTGTCACCCTGAGTAACACAAGGCAAGTGCATTTTTATATCCATTGTATTCAAGAGAAGGCAGACACCTGATATCTCCATAACTGGGCAACTCACACCAAAACAATCTAGATGGACAAAAACAGCATTATAGGCCAGAGATTAAACATGCACATGTGCGATTGGAGTGGACTGTCCCTTTAAAATCTCTCCTGAGAAATTAATGAGTCAAGAAAATAAGAATAATCAAACTTACTAAACAAATAAGGCGCATTTGGTTTTGGCTAAAGGACTCCATATATAAAGAAATACAGAAGAAGCGGTATATCACCTTGTCACAGAAGACCTTGATCTGTGAGTAGGCCCTGTGCAGCGGCCTGTTGCTGCGGTTGTTGTAGCTGTAAGTGTCGATCTGGATCATCAGAGGAAGACCCTTCACCCCCTTCTGAGACGAGAAGTCTGTGCTCAGGCAGTTCACTGTGATGAAGATCTTCAGGGACACAGAACAAGGAAGGAGAGGTGGAAATGTTAAAATACTTTAACTCTGCAATTTAGGAATAAAAATACACTCACTCCTCACTTTGTTAGATACGCTGCTCTTTAACACAAATATCCAAATGGCCAATCACATTGCAGCAACTCAGTTCATTTATGCATGCAGACATGGTCAAGACAACCAGCATCAGACAGGTGTCAGACAGTATTTCAGAAATGGATTTACTGGTATTTTCCCACACAATCATCTCTAGGCTTGACAGGATGGCATCACTAACTCAAATAACTATCTTTACAACCAAGGTATGCAGAAGAGCATCTCTGAATGGGCTACAGCAGCAGAAGACCACACTGGGTGACACTTCTGTCAGCTGAGAACAGAAAATTCATCAAGGATGACCAAAATTGTCCTCTGGAAGATTGGAAGAATGTACCCATCTTCTAATTGGTGCTTCCAGAAGGATAGCACGTAAAATCTTAGATCACCCCAGTGAGCTCAGATGTACTCTGATGGCCACAGCCATCACGTCTCAATCCAACAGAGCACCTTTGGGATGTTGTGAAATGAGAGATTCACATCATGGACGTGCAGCCAGCAAACGTGCAGCAACTATGTGATGCTATCATTTCAATATGAATCTAAATCTCTGAGGAATGTTTCCAGCCCCTTGTAGAGTCTGTCCATATTTAAGTCCCAAAGTGATCCAGTATGTTTTAATTTTCAAACTCAAATGTTCGGTATACGTAGAGAACATTTGAGTTTGAAACACCTTTAGTTAGCCAGTGGGAGCCTTTTCCCCCCTTTTTTGACAGACACTTGGCTGTTAAGTGTCTAACAAACAAAATTCCTTTCACCTGTGATGTGTTTTCTTCTCAGCAGATAAAAATCAAAAGTACAGAGATAACAGATCAGCGAGAAACTGTTTTCTTTTTCATGTGGTGGTGTTCCCATCATTTAGAAAGAAAAACTCTGTTATGTTTCTGCTTTTCTTGTTCGTCAAGCCTCGGCACACATCGCCATCAATCTTTGGTCTGTGTTATAAATGCGCACTACAACAAAAGCCAAGGAGGTTGGTCATTAACTTGAACCATAAAAACTCCATTAGCCACAGCAGCCAAGAGGAAAGCCTGTGGAGAAGAGGCAGGGTCAATGCTAAAGCGCCATTCTTTTATTATTCTCTGCTCTGCAGTACTTCTCTCACTTTTATTTTCTCTGATTTGTGCTTCTGTGAATTTTGATACTCTTTTCTATTAAACACCAAAGCTACAACTGTTAACTGCACCACCCGTTTATGAATACATGACAGCAAGGTGAGCTGCTAAAAAGAAAAGAAAAAAATTGATAAAGATCGAGTAACTGTTTCTCAACAGCACCCTGTTGGAAGACTACCAGCTTAAATCCTTGAGATGACTCAATTCCACTCATGTACTTTAGTGATATGTGGGAAGATTACTCGGCCTCATAAAATGAAAATAAAATATTACATGGGAACTTGTGCTGTGCACTCTATCTGGTTTCTACTTATGATGCAATACAAAACTCCATTACCAGTTTAAAATACTAAATAAATTATTATCAAATACTGCTTTACTGTTTTAACAAAGCTGTTAAGACAGTAAAGACGCAAGGTGTCTTTAGGTTTCGGTACCGTGACCCACAGGCATTAGAAGATAGTGAAACAGGTATGTTACTCTCAACTCATTACAAGGTGATTCTTGCAAACAACCTTGGGTGTCACTGGGCAGGCATCATTTTTCAGTCTTCAGGGATAATGGTGTAAACAACCATATTGTAACCCAAACCACAATCTCTTCTTAAATCTAACCAAGGAGTTTTTGCTATCTGCACCTAACCTGTGACTAAAAGCAAAGGTTAAACTGAATGGAAACAAATAGAAACAAATCTCTCAAAACTGGGACAAAAACTGCTGACAGAACTGTGACTTCTGAATACAACTCAATAAAAGAAGGACGATAACTCTTAATATTTCATATTTTCCACTGCTGATGAGTCAAATCAACAATGTCAAAGGACATGCTGACACTATACAGGGCCCACTATTTAAACATTGCATCTGCAAGCCACTTTGCAACCCACCACCACCCAAGCCCCTCCTTCTTCTGCTGTGTCTGATGTCACAACTGTTGTTCTGGGTTTTGCAGCTGTTTTGGTCTCTTTAGGCTTTACACAAAAGAACAGTACAACAGTTGTAATCTTCTTTTGACTAAAGTGGCCCCTGATATAAGTTTTTCTTCAAATAAAAAGGACTTAAAGCAGGAACCTCCGTTCCAGGCGTGTACACCATATCATTTGCGCTTTACTCTGAAAATAGTTCTATTGTGTTTAATTGAGGCTCAGCCTCTGGGTGTTGTGTTCCTCTTTATTGCCTTACATCTTATTCATTTTACAGGTAGTGTTTTTCAGCTTGCTATCAGGCATAAAAAAGGCGTGTAAAAACATATCATGGAAGTGAAAAAGACTCTGTCTCTTTAAAGTCCTCCTGGTTTTCTTTTAGTCCTGACAGAGAAGAGCAAATACACTGAACTAGCAGGGCAGTACACCTGTTTCCGTGGTTGAACATGCATATGTTCGGGCTCAATAGTCGCGCAGATTCAGAGAGGCAAAAAGAGTGACAGAAGGAAAGAAACACAGAAAAAGATGAAAAGACAGAGCAAATATTTATCCAGAGAAGTGAGCTTGCATTTTCTCCAGCACTGTCTTTGTCCCCAGGCTGCTATTACAATGAAAGAGGCACACAACACGGAGTGATTCACACAGTCGCTGGTGCTCACACAGAAATGAGGGCAAAACAAACAACAGAGGGTGGGGACGGAGACTGGTGTGTGTGTTGGCCCTTGGGGGCACTCTAGAGTTCAAACACCGGCGGGGCTTCGTTTAAGGAGTGGCCACAAAGGAGGACAAACAGAGCAAAGCTACGCAACACTGCCCGGCAGTTTTATGACGCGCAGTCAAAACCACTCTGATCACAGCGGCAGAAACCATTTGCTAATGTTTTAGGAATCAATCGTCGATTTCAAAACGAGCGCAAGAGCGTTAGTGATGCCTACGGGTCAGGCAGGTGCTTGCATCACATTCGAAAGTGCTCTTGTTTGCCAACAACTGAATCAGCTCAAAAAACCTGTCCCACTGCTTTTTCTTATTTTCAACACGCCTCCAGCAAGAGTAAATACTATGGAGTAGTTTCTGGGAAAACTACAATGGCATCTATTACCTACACACACACACACACACAGCGGTAATAAATTTTTACCTTGGCCTCTTCGTTCACATCCCAGGTGAAGGAGATGGCGTTGTAGGCGATTTCTTCAATGTTGCTGATCGTGTTGAAGCTCTCCTTGTAATCAGCTGTGGGGACACATGGGGACATGGTTGATTTCAAGTATGAGTTCCTCAGCAAACAGTCATACCGCCCCTCAAACCGGTCAATAAAAGCAGGTAGCTATTGTTGTTTAAGATAAGCAATGAAATGACACGCTTCACTTTTGTGAGATAAAGCCTTATCTGCAAGAGCAAACAGAGTCTCGGGCTTCAAAGGCAGCAGGAGGAAACACAGAAGACTATTGGCCTCAGAGGACCACATTAAAAGCCAGTCAGATGACTGCAGATTCATATTGTTGACCTCAGACTTACAAACAGGATGGACTTGCAGGGCTGTGGTATGCTGGCATAATGACTCATATGTGGCCTGGGATTTTATTTCAATGTAAAGAGTGAATCATGACTATCATTACTGTAAGAATGAATTTACATCTGTCTAGTTTAGCAAAGAGATTTCATGCTTCCCTTCATTTTGAGGATTTAGACTGTAAAACTGTGGAGAGATTTGTGCTCATGTGGCCCATCGTTATTCGGAAGGAACGCCACAAATATGCAGATAATGAAGAAAGCATTGCCTATCGTGCAATTTTTTGCCACTAAGTAAAGTGTAAAATGGCGCCATCCATCATCTCCAAGAAATAGCCTTGGAATAAAAATCTTCATGTGGGAGGATGAGATCCAAGTGTGATCTAGGGCGAACTGCTCAGTTCAATGCGCCCCGCCCTCGTCTGTCAGTGACTGCTCATCTCCTCCCTCAACCTAACCACCGTTACAGCAATACTTCCTGCTTTCTGAACAGGTGCACAAAGCTGCAAGGCGAGCAGCAACATGCCCATCTGCTAACAGCCCACTTTAAATAGGCCCATTCAAATGATCCATTCTGTGACGCTGCCCAGGGGCATGACGGATCCAGCCTCATCCTCACTAACCCCCACGACTCACTATTCACCTCAGATCACCGAATATCTTCGAGCTGTAGCTGCAGCGACGGTGGCCAGCGTCCTCCATCGCTGGCCTGGTTTGTCAGCATGATCTTTAATGAATGTATACTTGTAGAAAGATGAGCGTGTCCGTGTGCAGATAATATCTCTCATCTCTCTGTTGATACATGATAACTATCTTTGTATCATATATGCACACCTATAACAGAAACTCATTACACTAGCAAATGCCAAACAGGGTGTCAAAGAAATGCAGGCTGAAAAAGCTGCCACACTTCCTCCAAACAGACGCACACATGTAATTACATGAAACCAGCAGTAAAATACTTTTAATCTCCAAGTAATCATGTTAAGATTTGAAACACCTTTTTCAGCAGCAAAGAGACAGAATTCAAGTTCTTGCAATTATCTGAAGACTATTTATGTATGTGGATTATAAAATGTGTCATAAACTCTTACTTGCATTTTGCAATGTGACAGTTAATGCTTAACTGTGTTTTCCTATGTGTCTGTGAATGGGCCAGAAAAGCAGACAGCTACATTTGGTGCACCTGGGCAAAGCAGTCCTGGATGACAGAAACTCTTATGTTGGCTCATTAACACCTAAATTAGCATGCTTTTCCTTTAGTTTACCTCTTTTTTATTTAAGCTTTGTGGCTCATCTCTCGTTTCATTCAGTTATAACAATCTCTTATTTTATTGTCGTCCGCTGTGTGATCATTTCTGCACTCATCATAGTCTGGGAACTCGTCTAGACAAAGTGGGGTCCTATCCAGGATCTGAACCCTGAGCCCTCTTGGAAACTGAGGTTTTATCTTCTATGATTGCCTGGGTGCCCTGTCACAGCAGTAGCACAGTGGCTCTAGATCCCTTTAGAAGTACAGTTCAGCATTTTGAGAAATGTTTTGATTAGAGGCCTCATATCACTTTCAAATCCGTGGTCACAGTCAGGAAACAGGAGGCTCTGTTTATCATCGAGACTACTATACTTTCCCTCTGTCCTGAATACACAGTAATCCAAACAAACAAGACTAAAAGTCAATAATGGATCTTCCACAGGGCTTTAGGAAAACATTTAATGCCAAGATACTGGATCCTGAGTTGGCCCATGTGAATCCTAGAAAGTGCTTTGAGTGTCAGTTGCTGCCTCTGCAAGCTGCTTTGCAACCCATCCTCCATCCTAGCTCCTTGTCCCCATGCTATATCCAACCTGCTGTGTATACTTTTATCTCGGAAATGAGATGTCACTCCTGACCTTTGTGGGTCCAGACTTTGTTTTGCTCTTGAGCTCCATGTGTATTTGTGACACATTAAATAAGCAAGCCACAAATACATAGCAGTGGGAGCACAGATTTCTAGTGTTACAGTTTTACTAATGTTAACGTGCATTAGGATTGTGAAGTTGGAGTTGCTGGGGTTTCTCTAACTTTTAACCCAAGCTTTTCAGGAGGAAGCTTGCATGTCATTACGTAATAAAAAGGAAGGTGGATGTAAAGGAAAAAAGGTTATTTATTCCACACAAAACTGGCAACTACAAAACAAGCCTCCAGTTGAACTCTTGGTTATATGTTTATCTTACTATTATACCTTAAACAACTGTCAGAAAACTGTTGCTCCACGTCGTGCTTACTTGCCTAACTTAATCTGGGCATGCCGGCCCAATCACACAAACCAACAACAGAACAGATTCACAAATCCAGGGAGAAAAAAATGGAGCACAACAATTACAAAATCAGCTTAAAAAAATCAAGAACAGAGATTACAAATGCTACAAGTTAAAGCTCATAACATATTATTTAAATGTGACTCGATATATTCAAGCTAAATATTGGCCTGAATTCTCTATGACTACAATAGCAGCATTAATCATATATCTTTTGTCCCTGATTAGAGCCTACGTTCACTAAAGTGGTCCTGACAGAACTGTCTTTGAAAATGTTCAGTTCTTCCAGCGGATCTACCCATCCGAGAGCAAACTGACCAATATTTTCTTGACTAAAAACGAAAGAAGTCCAAAATGTTAATGGGTTTGGCAACCTCGGGATCGTCTATCCCGGCAGATGTAAAGATGTGTGTGAATTGTAGGCTGATTGGGACTTGTCTCGGGTTGTATAAATATAAGAATTAAGATGAAGATCTAAACTGGGGAAGAATTACTTCCAACAGACCACGACCAGCTAAGGTAACAGTGTGGCTAGCATTCCTCTCCCTGTCCCGACAAGCTGCGTATGTCTGTGTGTGCGTCTCCCATCGAATTCTCCCACATACCTCGACATCTCCGCTCTCCGAGCAGGCCCTAGCTTGTCAAAAGGCAAACCGCCTACACGCTTCTCACACACACTCATTCAACAAGGCGTAGAAAAAGACGGTTCAAATTCAAATGCATCAACCGAAAATCGACGGCAGACAAAAGGTCAAAAGTGTGACGATTACGAGTCTTCAGATGAGAACTCGTTTACCCGTGGGAAACGCTGTGAGACGGAGTTTCACAACTTCAAGTTGAACCCTGCTTTGGATTATTGTTTTTCTCTCTTTTCACAATTTAGTATTCTGCTCAGTCTCCCAGGTAATGTGAAAGAGATTAGAGGATTTAAGTGGTGGGTCTCAGACATACGTAGACATTAGGAGACTCAGGTGTGTGTGTGTGTGTGCGGCGGCCCAGCCTCTTGTCTGATGGTGGGCAGCTGTACGGCCACAGACAGACATCTGGGTGGAGGCTTGTTTGCTCTCAGTTTAGCAATACTGTGTTTATTGGTTAAGCACATTCCAGCATAAATGTGTCATCTTGTCCTTTGCTTCGTGTGTTTTCATTCACTCATCTGTTCAACATGGGAAGGAACATGAAGAAAAAAAGATGGAGGGAGGCAGTGAAAATCTCACCAATGTCCAGGACTCGCTGTTTGGCCGTGTGCTGCCGGGAGTGCCAGTACTTCCAGTATTTAAGCTGCTCGTCTCGGTTCTTATCCTCACTGAACACCACCATGATCACACTCTGAGGAGGGAGACGAGACAGGAAACAAAAAGTTAACACGACTTATGAGTCAGACAACACCAATCCAATCTGACATTCATTTTCTTATTACAGCTTGGCTTTTATTTGTAACTTTGGACTCAGATTATTTCCAGAGATTTGCATCAATATAACAACAAAAAGGGGATGATCACCTCAAAATTTACCCAAGTTTTAATTAACTCTGTTTGAGTGATTAGGGTTAACTGTTTCCTGCTTATCCTAGCCAAAACGCTCACATCATAATGGCCAAGCTATGAAAAAAAAACATTCTATGAAGTTAAAGGCACATGCTTTGCTATTTCACAACTTCATACTGGACTCTATCTTAATCTGAGAGTTTATCTGCACTCTCCATCTGCAGCCAGAGCTGGGCCTTGAGATGACTACATTAGCGATAATACTCTTATTGACACCACAAAGAGAAAATAGCAGAAAATCCGCTTTAAAAGTGAACATTTGGAGGAGCTTGAAGCCTTTTAGCTCACGGGGATTACTCCTGCATATGGTGACCTCATTTGGGAGTTTGGAAATGTGTAATACGATCAGCAGCCAGTCACATAAAACAAGGAAAAGAACAACAGATTCCCCTTAATTTCTTACCTTTGTGTTTGCTCTGTTTTTGATCTCCACATACTCTTCTGGGCAGTATCCGATTCATAACATCTGAGTTTATATTTTTTTATTTTAGCAATTTTACTTGCTACAGGTCATAATGCCGAAACAGTGAGATTAAAGACGGATGTGGAGAGAAGACATGACAGACATGCTCACCCGGACTTTACTGATGGGGTGTCGGAGGCGCTTGTTGGCGCTGAGCTCGTTGAGCGTCACAGCGTAGAACTGGCCTTTGTTCAGGTAGGTCATCGGCCCTTCGCCCTGCTTCTGACGCAGCGAGCGCGTGGCGTCCAGCGTGTACTGGAAGCTGTCGCTGTACACACAAACACATCGAGAGCCCCGTGACTGGAAATGACAATAGCGCCGAAAGGCTCTTCTGGTTACAAAATGGTCTGCATGTGAACATTTACGCCACAGCCACTGTGATAGCAGGTGGGCTCGAGTCACTTACATTCCCCCCTGATGAAATAAGAAGTCATCTGTGGCTAGAGAGGAAGGCGAGTGGTACTTCTGTTGAAAATGCACAAAAACACAGAAAAAGAGGAAATTATTCAATAAAAAGGCACATTTTAGAGGAACTGCTCAAACAATGCTGCAGGTGGAAAGACATGAAGGTCCTGGTCAGCTGGAGACCTCCGAGCTACAGGGAGCACATCAGATGGTCAAATGTAGTGAGCCTTTAACCTCTGAGTGATTCATATTTACACATTTATCAGTCTCTGTCCAGCATACAGTTACAAATCATCAGCATCTGACATTTCAGTCCTCTCGTGTTACATTTCCTATTTTAGTGCCTGCTTTATTTCTCTTCCCGGCATGCCTTCTAGCACCTCATCATTCATGCAGCGGTGGTTTATAGGATTATAATAACAACACAGCAAAAAGAAGAAAAGAAGCAGACCTGATCCTGTCATTGCATTGCATTCTGGTCTACTGAGTAGCTTTGGGCAGTTGATATATTCACTGATTATCTTGTAGATTTTGGCTTTTACTGGCATCAACAGCACAAAAACTACAATGCGCCACAAGTTTAACACCAACAGTGTGCTTTTTTTGTTCAGTGTTCCTGTAAAAAGAAGCCAATTCTATGTTTATCTTCATCAGTGTCTGTTCATGTCACACTCTTTCCATTCTCACCGCGTCTCGTTCCTCTTCGTACGGACTGTCAGGCGGGCTCTGCTCGTCGTCTTTGGCGTATGAGTTGTGACTGACCGTGGTCACCTCATACGGACTCTGTTCGTAGATCACCCGCGCCGAGTCTTCTCCTTCCACCCTGTAGTGAGACCCTCCTCCTGGCATGAAGACGGGCGCGTATACCTCGGCCTTCACCACGGCAACAGCCGGAGAGCCTCCGTCCCCCGACTCCGTCGAGCCGCTGAACTGCTCCCGCTTGGCCTCCTGGTGCTCAGTGTTCAGGGACAGGTTGACGGGGACGGACTTGAGGACCTGAACGCGGTTGTCCACCGTCTCCACCTCACTTTGGCTGCTGGGGTTGTTCTGCAACATCGGCCTGATTAAAAACATGGAATTAATAGGATTACATGTATTTCCTTGTGAAACGCACAAACTATTAGATAGTAAAATTATTGGGCGAGCTACATCTGGAGGTAAATATCTGCTGCTCTCTTTACGGCCTGAACAAAAAATAATAAAATAAAAAAACTAATCATAACTAGCCCTAAAACTGATGTTCGTTTTTGTAAAAGAAAGGTTCTGTACTGTGGGTTTGAGTTTGATGTACGCTAAAGCAACAAATGGAATAAAACAGGTAAAACATGCATTCACTATAAATAGATATCTGTATATGAATATGCAAAATCTGTCTGCAGGAGGCAAAAGCTTTGGCACTACAGGAAGCTTTTTGGTTTATGAACAATCAGGTTTTGGTTGCATGCAGGTAAAAAGCCTGCATGGAGAGCATAAAAGGCTAAGCATTTGATGAACTGCGATCTCAAGACCATTGATTATTATCTGATGATGTTTAATGCAGATTTTTGTAATTTATATGAATACACAGCAGTGACTTAGCCGATTCCCAGAAAAATCACATTGCGACTGTATTTTGTGCTTCTTTGCTGTTTTTCTAACTTCAGGGCGTCGCTTTTTGGCTTAACTCTAATAAACATGGTTACAGAGGGTTAATGCAGGTCTTTAAAAAAGTCCCTTTTTCATATTTTAAGATGTAAAAATGCATTCACCACTAAAATACAACACATGCAAGTTTATGTAGAAGAAGAAAACTCCAATGAAAAGCTGCTTTCATTTAAAGGTTAGCACTAATTTGCAAGTCAGCGTTGAAGAGCTGAAAAATAATAATAAAATAAATGTAATGATGCTTTCAGGCACAGTTTCTCTAAACACTCACGCAGCATGTTGTCTAAATGGAAATGAGGCGATGTTTCCCTTTTTACAGATCAGTAAGTAGATAACAGCAGAGCAGGAGCGTATTATATCATCACATCTTTTGTATTCTTCTTTTTTCTTCAGGGAGCGGGAGCCTTTCATTGGCTTCAGTCCAGTCTGGGCTTCTTTCTTTCAGTATCAGTGCTTGGAGTGAAACAAGACTCACTGATCTCTGATATTTTCACACGTTCATGCTCATGGTGTTTGTCTCATATCACTGCGACCTTAGATTAGATGACTTGCTACTAATGTAACGGAAAGCAATTTTTGAAGAAATGGCTTTTCGTATTAAACAGTTTTCATCTTTTTAACTTTCTACTTTTATTGCACTGAGCGCCCTTGTTTGTTTCCACCTGCTGCTGGAAAGGTCGACCACCGTGTTGGGCATATTTTCATGGTGTTTCGAGCAAGACGAGTGTTCACTGACCTCTTCTCCTGTTCCTCTGTAATTTCAGTGGCTTTGGAAAGTTGCAGAAGTCTCTTTTCTTTGGGCACCTACAGGGAAAAGGAGGACAGTCGAGTCACTCTCGGTCAGCCCTATAAAGGAGCTGTGACCTGTCACCTGTTTACGTCAGACCTCTGTGCTGTGTAATGTTTCAGTCGGTTCAGTTAAAACAGTTGTCATTGTGGTCTGAATTCATTTATTTGACAAATTTAAATAGAAAGGAAATGTCCAAAATATGTTAATTAATATGCTGCTACATTTTAATTAAAAAAAGAGGGGAGGAGCCTCTGATTGGCTGCCCCTCACAAACAAAAACCTCTGATCAGCAGGTGAGTGGCTGAGATAACCATATTGGGGATATCTGATCTCAGTGACATCATAAACGTCAAGCAGTAGAAAAACTGTCTAAAACAGAATGTTTAGAGCTTTCAGACAGGGCGTACTTGCACACACACCGAGTTCATTATCACTTTTGCTATGTTGAATGTTTCATTAATGGTACAGATGCATGAAAGAATCAAAGGCGAAGGATAACAGATGCTCTTTATGAGGGATTTGGGCACCTTGTAGTAGTCGTAGAGCAGACCCAGGGCGTTGGCACTGTCCTCGTCTCCGTTGATGCTCATCATCGCCTTGGTGGCGGCTGTCAGCGGGTTCTCCAGGTACGACCGCCACGCCTCATCCTCGCTGGTGTACGCCCTCCTCTCGTTGGGGACCACCACTACCAGACGTTTGCTTGAGAAGCACAGGGATTTAAACACTGTTTTAAACATGTACAGTTTTTTTTGGTAGGCGATCAAAAAAACATGACAACTGTTATTTTCCAGGCTGAACTGTGATGGATGAACTGATTAGCTAGAGCAGCGTTCACGCCTGTCTGTTTTTCTGTGTGTGTTTTCCTCTTTGCTCTTTAGGCTCACTTAAGATCAGATCAGAGACCAGTTAAATACACACAGTGTTGCCACAACATCTCTCTGAGCTCAGCCAATCACAGGGAAGGCTCTGAATGTGGCAACTTGCACAATGAAAAGCTCCTGTCATGTCTGACAGTGACCATTTTTCATTTGGCTTTACACTTCTTGACATTTACACAGGAAATATTAATGAGGATTTTTTTCTTTCATGCATCTCTGTGTAAGTGTATGAAAGATCCGCTTTCTCTATTTGACATTCGTCCCTCCTCCGACCAGTGATGCAAACCTTTATACAGAAAATAAAGGGCTAACTGCAAAAGAGAAGCTCCACTGTGTCTTCCTTATATTGTATCACACAAAAACGCACGATGGCATGCTTTCTTTACCCGGCTGCAAATAAATAATGCTCCTGCCTTTGGATCGAGCTTGTATTGTGAAAGAGGGTCGCCAGAAAACAGACGTCTGAGCGATGTTTAGGAGTTTTGGAGCTTTAATCTGCTGGGTTTGAGTAAATGTTAACGCTGTGTGTCAAAATAGAGGCAGACACCTGCTGCTTCCACTGATGCGGGAGACAGCAGCTCTGCAGGGAGACTGGAAAATCAACTACTGGCAGCCACACTTTGACAGCCATATTTGTTGCAACATATACTTTTAATAATGATGACAATGGATGAAATAATAATTGATTATCATGTTAGGAAGGCTCTAGGTAAACGAAATAAGGCATAAAATTATTATTAATGCAGTTAATCCCTGTTATAACAATATTAGACACTATGAAATTTTACAATTTAAATTACACTGGATTTGGAGAAAGCAGGACACCTGTAACATCTGGTCTTCATTATTAATATTATTATGATTTTTAATGAAAAAATAACAATTTTTATTTTTATTTTTCAAGAGCAAAATCCTTCCGACTCTATTAAAATTTTAGCGCTGCAGTCCAAAGGTTGATTTCTTTAAAAATTGTTAATAAATAAAGGAGTTTGTATATCCCGTTAGAAAACAACAGAAGAGGCCAGCAGGCTTTACAAACTATTCCCATTCACAGGCAGATCCAACACGCTCTCTAGGCCTTAAATAGGAGGAGGGAGGGAAACGATTCAATGATATCCAAAAGCAGCACAAAAAAGTATATTTTTAATTAAATTGTTAAAAAAAAAAACAGTCCTTGCACCCTGAAGGTTTTCCCCATTAGTCAAAAATGGCGAATTCACCTCTAATGAAATCCACGGCGCCAAGCTTGTCAGCTTCTCCTCCAGGCCCCAGAACAGCTTCATATCTGTCATAAACAGTCCAAACGGAGCGAAACCGGTACGCGAGCCCCATTTTACACCCCCCCTTATTTCTTTTTCTTTTTTAAAAAAAGTGTGTGTGTCCTAAACAAAGGTAATCCCGGGTTTAAAGCAGCTTCGTTTTAATAACAGACTCAAAAGAAAACACTTGAACAACTTTCTCCCCCCCGCATGTAGAAATCAGCAAAGATCCTCTCCTCTGGCTCGATCACTTACTTGTCTGTCTCCTGTGACATATTTAGCTTCCTCTACGATTCTTCCTTGTGAAACTGGACTTTCAAGTCGGAGCAGGTAATAGAGTGAGAGTGAGTTGCCAGAAGTTGGGCTACAGGTAAGTCGACTTTTTCTCGCCCCGCTTCTTTTCTCCCTGCCCCTCTCTCCCTCTCTCCTCTCTCTCTCTCCCTGTGTTTGTGTTTGGCTTGCCTCTCCTCCGCTCCTTCCACCTGGGCAGGTAAGGCAGCAGCCAATCCCTCTGCGTCTCTCTCGCTCACTTTACACGTAGATTACGGTGACAAACATCAGCGTGTCATACTGCGGCGCATTGCGATATTTGCCTTGACTCTCTTTTAATGGCAGCCGGTCAACTTTGTGGCTCTGAATTCTTTCACAGTGGAACAATTGAGGCTGAGGGCGAGTCTGCCCGCTGATTGGCTGCTGTCGAGGGGAGAGGAGATCCGATTGGCTGCTGGGGGCAGGTAGAGGCCCACCTCACCTGCGAGCGAAGCGAAGACGCCGCAGTGACACAGAAAACGGAGACACACAGGAAACAGATTAGATTTACGGATTTTTAAGGCTTCAGATATGATTTGATTTGATTCTGTTATGATTGGTTATGTTTGAAACAGGAGGACTCGAGGCATGACTGCACAGCCTCAAACTGGCCACTCACTGCCCCAGGCTGTCTTTCATTCCCCCATCGGCTGATTTTACTTCTGGCCCCTCAGATTTCAATAGAGACTCGTGTGTGTGTGTGTGTGTGTGTGTGTGTGTGTGTGTGTGTGTGTGTGTGTGTGTGTGTGTGTGTGTGTGTTCCAGGTAATCTCAGAGCAGAGCGAAGGCAGGGAGGAGCCCTGTCATTAGCTGACACAATGCCATTGTCCCCTTAATGAATCTATTGTATAAGGAGATCCCAGTGTTTGGGATTACCCTGCCAGAGCAAACAGTGTGTGTGTGTGTGTGTCATAGAATGACTGTGGAAGTGGTCGGGTGGGGCACAAACAATATGTAATTGCTGAATATAAAACTTCATTTTTCTTTTTTTTTAATGCAGATGGTTGATGGACACAAGTGTCCATTCACACAGCAGAGACACAGCAAATAAAACTATACTGTATTACTCAGTATATAAACAATATGTCGACTTGTTTGGTCACAGAGAAACAAAAACAGGATAAGTGGTAGGAAATTAATTATTTGAGTACAATTCTGATATATGCTATTTTTGAAAGCTGTATAAATGGTAAAATAGTTTAAGATTTTAAAAATATGAGGCTGTAAACAGATTTAAAGCTTCTTTCTTTTAGGTTATGACCCCCTGGAAATGAGTTTTAATGTGTATTGCATTAATGTATTTAATACCATGAAGTCTAAGTAAAAGAGAATGATGACAGGTAATCTAACCCTATACTAAGTCCTGAGTGTCAGAGAGTCAAACATATGAATCCAACTGACATGCATCAAAAATGATTTCCTTTTATTTCCACCTTTTTTCCTTTTTCTTAGCTCTCACAGAGTTACTGAGTTACAAAGACTGTAAAACATGTTGACAGTAACCTCACCATAATTTGCTTTTACAACAAAAAAATTGAGTATAATTTAATTTACATTGTTACATCGTATTGTATACTTATAGTCGCAGGATTAAGGAGTGTTGCTTTATTTAAAATGTGCATATTTACCCACAAAAAACTGCAGTGCTGTGCACAGTCAAAATCTGTAAAAACACAGTTCAGTGCACCAGTTTGAAGCATTTTTATTTATCCATGCTACTTTTTTACTGTTAATTTTCCTGTATTTTTTTTTAAACCTCTCACTGAGTTATACCATTTACCATTTTTGGAAATTTCCATAAAAACTGGTAATAAACTGGCAGAAAGTGACTCTGTGCTGAGTGTTGCTCATATATAAAGAAAATCCCAGCAGACCTGTGATTCTGTTTAATCAGCATTACTGATGCAGCTTAAAGTATAAAACTCTTTTATTTTACTCAAAGAGAAGTTTAAATGAATGTATATCTATATGTTATTATATCATATTAGTGGTATTGGTATTTAAGTAAGCGTATAAAAAGTGAAATTCTTCTGCTGCCTTTGTTTTCTCCTTTGCATTTCAGGGGGAAACAAATGACGTTTTATCCCCTTCGAACCCGAGCAGTTGTCTACGTCTGCACCTGAGGTTTGTTGGAGTTTGAGAAAGGGCTGGGGAGACGTTTCCAAACTGGTCTGATGGAAGTGTTTGCATGACAACGTGCCAGCCTTTTGCTTATGAATGCTTTCGGGCGCCTTTATATGGAAATCCAAAAATTACGTTTCAGATTCAGTTAAACCGTCAGCAGTGTGTGTGCTTGCATGTGTGTTCCTGTTTGTGCGTCTGAGGATGCATGTGTTTGCGTGCCCTGCTGGTGATTACTATCCTCCCTTGTCCAATTTGTTTTACAGAGCACCTGGGCCTTGGCTGAGCTCTCTCTGTGTACGTGTGTGTGTAAATGGGACTGCTAGATAAATACAGGTGGGGTCCCTTTCTTCTAACAACACACAGACTGAGCGAAAGAGCAACAGAGAGACAAAAGGGAAGGAAATAAAAATGTTCTATTCAGCTCTGTTGCCTACCTCCTTCCAGCTCTATTGCTGTATTTTAAGATGCATGTGATTAGAGGAGAAATAGATTAAACAGCACCACAGAGGTGCAAAATTACAGCGAAGCCTGTTACATTACACAAGAGCGGCTTTTACCTAAATGCACCCAAGTCTGTGTTGACTCATAATCCATGCACGACTCATTAACGCTGCACAGAAAACAGAGTGAGATCAAAATAATGGTTGTACATGAGCTTTTCTCTTATCTTTACCTTCCCCTACATGACTCTCGCCTGCTGGAATCTCAGCCATGGGGCGAGATGACAGCAGAAATCGTGCGAGGGCTAACGTACAAGCTGCCACAAGCAGGCGAGAGCATGACTGGAAAGTCAGGGGCCACGAGCCACCACATACTTTTCGTGTGTGTTTGTGTGTGTGTGTGTGTGTGTGTTTGTGTGTGTGTGTGTCCAACTGTGAGGTGAAAGGTGTATCCTGCATTCCAGGCGTTTTTTCGCAGGAGTAGCAGCTTGCCTGGACTTGGCCGGGATTTTGTGTCTGAGTCTACCTGTTTGAGTTGAGAAGCCCACAGCTGAGAAGGAGACAGAGGTGTGGGTATGTGTGCATGTAGGAGGGGGGATGTTGACATTCAGATGGAGGTTAGATCAAGAGGAGGTGGAGGGAGGGGATGGATGAATGACATGAGGGGTTGCAAACACATGCTTGAACATGAATGAAGTCAAACATAGAGGATAAGGTTGACTGCAGCATGGGTACTCGAATAATATTAGCTTTGGTGTCAGAATTAATACCGATGACAACCATTAAGCTTCTTCTGGTTATCCAGTTCAAGGTTTGGAGGGGATCATAGGCCTAAAGGGTACACACTGGACACGGTGCCACCCAAAATTGAATAAGCAGTTAAGAAAATGGATGGATTGACTTTGTCAGTGTAACGAGCCAATACTGGCTCAATGCATATTTATTATTGGTATGAACTATTAGAAATGTGATGAAATGATTATCAGGTGTTGTGTTTGGTTTGGTTTTTTTGCAAATCCTACTACAGAAAAGTTGGGGTTCATGGGGCTGGAGGCTATCCAGGTGTCTCTGTGCTGCTGATGCAGTGAGTGTCATTGATGCCAGCTCTGGCCTTCTTGCATGTCCTCCTTGTGTCTGCACGCATGGGTTTCCCTCATACAATCCACTGAGAGACTTCTCTGGTTAACTGGTGATTCTAATTTGAAGTGTTTCTTTGTCTTTGTGTGATAGACTGGCAACCTCTGCAGCTTGCCTAATGACATACAAACTACTGCTTTAAGCTGCTCCCATATTCACCAAGGGTCACCAGAGCAGGTAGGTCTGCATTTTTGATTTGGCAGATTTTGACACCAGACACCTCACAGGACCAAATCGGGGCATTTTCACTCATTAGGTGAATGTGTGACTGTGTAAACCACCACACTGCAGAGCCACAACAGAAAAGATCCTTGAGGTAATTTAGAAACCACAATTTCTCCAACATTGCAGCGCTGACGGTCTGCAGCACATGCAGGCAGTCCAACCAGCCTTAAGCCCAATTTTTCTTAGTAATAAAACAAAGCTTTACAGCGGTACTGACACAGTGCCTTTCTACTCAATTCGAGCACACAAAGTGCTTCCTGCTACAAGTCACATTCACCCAATCACCCAAACATTCATACAGCACTTTTCTCTTTGTGTGAGCACTTCTGGTAACATTCACTCCTTGATGGATGCTTTAGGGGAAATTTGGGGCTCTTGCTCAAAAGATACTTCAGTGTGTGAGCTGGAGGAGGCACGAATCGATCCGCTGAATTTCTGATAACTCTGTAAATAACCAGCACTCTACTTGAGCCACAGTGACCCTCTAAACAAAACAGCAAAAATATTCACTGAAAATGTCTTTTTCTGGTGTCTCAAGGATTAAAGTTAATAAAACTGTCCAAAACTTTCATAAAAACATGTTGTTGCCCTTCACATATTTCATTTTTTAATCTTTCAGTATTTCTTTGTGTGTGTCCGTGTGTGTGCCATAGTCTCCAACCTATTTACTTACTCTCTTTCTACCCTTTAATTAGTCTGTCAGAGCACTTTAAACTAACCATGTGCAATGTACAAACCTCAGAGTTTCACATTGTCAGATTTTGGTAACTTCCAGGAGCGTAAAAAAGATCCGCTTTGTCTAATAAACTACAAATTCCTTTAAATTTGTGCTAAAGCTGCCTTCCAGTGCTGCTGACTCCGTTCACCGACAGTCACAGTTGAAATATCAGAGAGCTGCTGCTGGTGAGCTGTCACCACCTTCACAATCAGCCTCTGTTTGACCAGCTTATGTCTGCCTGACCCAAGACCTCACCTCTCCTTCAGCTGCACTCTGTGCGAGGAGATGTAGGCGTGTGTGACTGTGCGGAGGTAAGAAATTAACTTCCCTCTCCCCGAAGGCATGATTTGCCCTTGTGATGTGATTTCTCAGAGTCAGTTTTAATGAAACAATGAACAGAAACACTCGTTTCCTCGGACTGGGTTGATATCGGCAGTTTAATCTTTAATCGGGTTGATGTCTTTTTCTTCTTTTCTTCTTTCTTTTCTTTCTGTGAAATAACCTCCCAAGCGCTTCCCGTGTTTGTTTATATCAATAAAGCCGGGCTGCTGAAGCAGCAGTGAAAGTTGTCAGCTAGTGGATTTGTTGTGACTGTGTCACCGCTTGTGTACAGCCTGACTGGTCTGGCAACATTGTGGCATGTCACAGTGATGCGAGCCGTGGTGTGGACTGCGGCTAAACCTGTTGGTTCGGAAAAAAAGGGAAAGCTTGAACCGGGGAGCAGGGAGAGGAAGTGGCTAATGGGGAAGATGAAATCCAACTTCCTCTACACTAAACAGCCTCCAGAGGAGAAAAGGAGGCCCTGTTCACCTCTGACAGTGGACGTTTCTCCCTCTGTGTGAGGTTTTGCTGTCAGCCTCTTTTTTATTTTTCTTCTTAATTCTGCTTAACCTCATATAAAGGGTACAAGCAATCAAAAAAAGTAAACATTTGACAGCAACATAGCAAATTTACAACATGATCTGAGTGTGAGGAAGAAAAGCCCTCATGGTGGGAGGAGAAGACCCAAATAGAGGAGAAAAAAACACATCTCTTGCTGTCTGTGGCAAACCCTGCTTATTCATACTCACAATGGACAGCCAGATAATATTCTCCTCCACTATTGAAGCTGACACCTGGAAGATTTGCTTTCACACAGCCCCTAAGGCTGGAGAACCCCACCCCAAACCTAAGCTAGCAAGTCCCTGCACAATATCCTCCAGGGTGGGGGAATCTGAGCAATGTGTGGCTTTTGTCAACCCCCCCCCCCCCCTCCAACACACACTTTTCTTTCTTTTACTGTCTGCCCCCCTTCTCAAAGCATAATCACATCCTTCTCTCTTGAGAGATATTTCCTTCTTTTCACAAAAGACTGAATAGATTATCTCTCTTTTCTTGGTATGGGGAGGTGGAGGGGGTGCGCGACGGGCCTGCTGGAGGCTTTTCTCACAATGATAATATTTCTCTCAAGAAATTCATGACACCTGTCGAGAGGATCTCCAACAGGAATATGGACCATAGTGCCTGATAGTGGATAAAAATAGATTCCCCCCCGTCTCTCCTACTCAAACATGAAATGATGAAATGAACAAAAACACACAAACAGCAAGTTTTTTTCCTGTTTTCCTCACACTCTTATTAATAATTTGGTGTTATCGAGACGGCTTGTCTGCGTATCCATCGTGTGATAACTGCAGCTGCAGAACATTTACATATTAGCTGAATTTAGTCAAATAACGAGCCGCGGTGAACAGCTTCACTGTGACCAATGTCAACGACAGAAGAGATAAACATCTAATGCAGCGCAGTGAACCACATGATGGCGCATACAGGCCGTGCTGCTGCAGTGTTTGCATAGCACTGCATGGTTAAAATATGAGTTAATAAATGTAAAAGTGAAGCAAACCTTTGAGGTGAGATTGTTACAATGATACGTCAGGATGTTAAATGTTACTCCAGGTATCATGTGCGTTTCAGTGTTAGTGGACGCTGGTGGCACACTAACAAATTCCTCCACACGTCATACCAGTGTTCACTGTGGAGCACGGCCGGTTCCTCCTCCAAAGAGGCCCCCTAGTGTTTTTCTGAGGGAGCTCATTTCTTTTACTGTGGAGATTTTTGGACTCTTTCTGTACCAACTGTTTGCTTGTGTAACAAGCAAACAAACATCCACCTGTAATCCCAGTGAAAGACACAGAGAAGAGACAACGCCGGTGATGAAACACTTCATAATAATTACAGCAAAATGAAAATATCACAGCTTACCCCTTTATTCTAGTGTAAGTATTTGAGTTTTTTGAGTATTTAAGTATTTGTAGGTAAATATAATTACATTGTTATTTCAAATGAAATTCCATTTAATTACAGGTGAATTACGCCCTTAGTAATGGACCTTATTATGGAGTGTTACCTGACCTGACATATATAAAAGAGCACCATCAGCACCACCAGCTGAAAACCTGGCATATCTCTGCATGGTGTGGAGTGTGGCCTCAAAAAATTTGAGGAACCCGGATAAGTGGAGGACAAAGAAGCAGTGGCAGACCTAAAAAATCTACAGGAGGTGAGCAGTATCTGAAAGTCGTGTTCTTAAGAAACAGGAAAAAAAAAAATCCAGCAAAGACCTGAAACAGGACCTGAGAGATAGATCTGGACCTTCAGTTGATCCATCTACTGTTCACTGAAACCTCATCAGAAATGGTCTCAGTGGAAGGAAGTATGGCTGAAAATCAGTGGCAACAGAGTTATGGACTGCTCAACCTAAGTTTGAAATGTTTGATTGAAATCATTGTGAGTGTACATAGAGGAGGTCTAGATGAGAGTCCTTCAAGAAGTCCGGAGAACTATTCCTCAAGAAATTGCAAGAAAGTTTGGCTAAGAGAGTTCAGGCTGTGTTGAAGAACAAAGATGTTCATACTTTGGTATGAACCTACTGATGTTGTACAAACTCTGTTTCTGCCTTTTATCTTGTATTTCCATGTGTGTTTACAGATGTTTCAATAAATTGCTGCGTCTGCTTCCTATTTTCATAACACAAGATACAGAAATGAGGGGTGGCTCGAGACTTTTGCACATTACTGTGCACACAGCTTTTCAAGGTTGATGATTTAGCGTTGAAAATGCAGAAGTTGATAATTATTCTTCATTTGTTCACAACAAATTAAATATTGTAAATAAAGATTTTCTATTTGAATATTTCATTCATCAAGATTTTATTCTATTTGAGCAGTGTATACAATAGTAAGATTAGCATGTGTCAGTACAGAGGAATAATGTCCAATTTTGACATTATGATCATTACTGATTGATTGATTGATTGATTGATTGATTAATAATGGTACTAAACTCCAATTATGTTAAATGCTTACTTGTACATTTTCACAAAGTGAATCAGCTAATATCTTGTGATATTAGCTAATATCTTGTGATATTAGCTGATTTAAAAGGAGCAACACAACGCAATTAACATAATTGGTTAGGAAGTTTTTCTGTTAATAAGCGTCTTTCTTTCTTTTTTTTAGTTAATTCTTGAGCATATTCCTTATTTCATTTGAGTTTTCTTCTGAAAAATTGGAAATAAATGTGGAAAAACTTGGAGACATGGAGATATGTTTACATATATTTACAAACCCAAGCGTAATATTTGCACTTTTGTGCTCTAAAGAGCAGTGTTAATGATACAAAACTGGGTACACAATGACTTTTAACTCAAGGCTCATCATATTATGTTTAAATCAAAAAGCTTGACTTGATTTCTCAGTCAGTGTTGGTGTGGAATCCTGTACATGAAACTACAGTGACTGATCTAAACACTTGTACCTCTGTAATTCAGACACTAGGGGGCGACAGTGCCAACATTCTGTGTCTTCAGCACGTCGATTTGAACAACGGTGCATTCAGGGATCCCTTCTATATTTGTACATATCAGCTCACCTTTTACTTAGATTTGGTTAATCCCGTATGCTGTTCCCTTATTTCCTGCATCTCAGAAAAAGAATTTTGGCTGACCACGACGAGGACTTATATTATGTTACAATGATACTTCATGAAGAAACGAGCACAGGTGCACTTCTGATATCTTTAATGACTGATTATTACCTTATCCTGTAATTCACAATGCAGTTTTATATACGATGAGAAAATGTTTTATCTTGTATGTTGTTTTTATTATTTTTGTCCCAATACAAGCGCTTAAGTAAACATTTTTAGTCGCTAAAAGCAGTGAAAGTATATAATTACCGACTCTTGTCATGGTCAATGAACGGAGCGTGACGTTCACCTGTCAGTGTGAACTGAGCAGCTGTCACATTTGAGTGTGTAGGCACCTAGCAAACGACACGTACTCCCATTTTTAAAAGGTAAGGGCTCTTATCTCTGTAAACATTTATTAGCTATAATATAAGAGTATACAGCTTGTCTGTAAGAATGCTAATCCCGGCGAGCAGTGAAATCTCCATATGGTTAAACCGGCGAAGCTAACACGAATAGCACGTACAGTGTAAATGCTACCAACTGTCAGCTAGCAGCTGGATTAGTGAAGACAAAGTGGGGTTAACATGAGAGGACGTTTGCAAATTATGTTGTAAAACAGAGGAGAGCAGCAGACAAACGACGAAACCTCAAAAAGCAGTAAGAGCTGAGTAAATATACCACCGACATTAGCCATTTTTTAATGACTAACTAACAGGAACCAGTGGAACTACTTAGTTTTTACAGAGCAGCTTGTTTAAAAAATGGCGTTAACGTGGTTTTACAACACTTCATAACATTGCTGACCAACAGAGGGCTATTTATGGAAGCGTCTAGTGAGCAAGGCCACATTACCAAGTCCCTGGACCCCACAGTGCTCTCTATCAGTCACAGTGGGGGGCTCATTTGATTAATGTGCCCCCTAAAAGCAATCTAAATGATAAAATCTGTTACTTTTTTGTGGCCAAGCATTCATTTGTTGTTCAGCTGAACCTTATTTTTGGTCTATGGGTTAAATGTGCCACACACACAGTGACTGTTTGTCCTGTAGTTATGAGCCTCGACAGATATCTTGGTTGCATAACCAAACCTTTACTGGTATCCACCCAAACCGTTATCAAGCAAGGTTCTCACTCACTGACAATATGATCTGCAGAGAACAGGCTAAACTAGTCAATTAAAGCTAAGATCAACATTTAAAAGCCTGTGAGAGCATGAGAAAACTTGTTCCTTTGGTTGTGACTCTTGTAAAAATGCCAAAATGTAATTATCTTGTATCATAAAACTGCCAAACCTGGTCCTGGTCCCCCAAAAAGGGGGAAAGTTACTTTCTCTTTGAAATGAGAAAATCACAATGGTAAGTGTTTGTAATGTTTAGTGCACTAATACTGTCAAACTTATTTTACATTGTGGGCCACATAAAGCTCATGTTGATCTTAAGTGGGCCGAAGCAGTGAAATCAGCGTTTCTGTCAGCATAAAGAAGTTTAACTACATATTTAATCCCTTTACATAAGGAAAAGAGTCCAATTTCAACAGTATGTCTCAGTTTTTCAAGCTGATATAGAAATGCTGAAGGAAATCATTGCCCAGGCTGTCATGTATTTATAAAGGAGAAAATTAAGCATACATTTCTATAGTAGACAGTGAAAAAAATATGGGGTTTTTTTGTCATGTGATTGTTTATCTATAACTTAATTTGGTGTAATATGACCATTAGGGTGATGTTTATCAGTGAAGGTAATGCTGTAAAACTGAAACTTAAAATACAGTTAAAAGTCCCAAATTTATGCCATACTTCACATTTTCCAAAGCCATTCAGTGGGCTCGTTTGGAGTCTGTGCCAGGCCTCTTTTGACCCCCAGGCCTTATGTTTGACACTGCTACATTAAACCCTAAACTGCATTTAAGGAAGTCCTTGCACTGTCCTTGATTGATCACTCTTTTCTCATTGTTTATGAGCAAACATGGTATTATTAAGCTGCTCCTTACACACAAAAATAACCGTAATTAGTTGTTTACTTACTGATTGCTCATGCATAAGTATTCTGTCCTTACATCTTCCTCTCTCTGCTTTCCCAGCATGGCACGAGGGCATCAGAAGATTCAGTCCCAGCAGAAAAACGCCAAGAAGCAGGCGGAGATGAAGAAGGCCAAAGGTCACGATCAAAAGACGGCAGCCAAGGCAGCGCTTGTATTCACCTGCTCTGTGTGCAGAGTAAGTATGACCCCTCAGAACTCCCATATGAGGGCAGGAGTCATATTTGAAACCAAATGCAGTGCCTTTTCCTCCAAGTCCTCCTTTCCTTTAACAAATGTAGGATGTTTCATCTCTTCTCACAGTCTCAGATGCCAGACCCCAAAACCTTCAAGCAGCACTTTGAGAGCAAACACCCAAAATCCCCTCTGCCCCCCGAGTTAGAGGGAGTGGAGGCGTAGGTGGTCGTCGACATGGATACTAAAATCTTCAACCCTGTGCCGGCTCTGCTCTCGTCTCAGTCTGACAGCAACGGATGATTTCACGTGACCAACATGAAGCACTTGTCTATTAATTCTTTAACAGGCCGGGTCGAGTCCTGTGTGCTCGTCTTCGAATACATGTCACAGCAGACCTGTACGATGTGTGAACGATAAAAAGTTGTAAAAGGAGATAGCTTCTTGTTCAGCTTCCCTGAACAAACTGGCGTATCGGAGTATTTCTTGCTGCCCGCTCTCGTGTCTCTTTACGCTTTAGCTTTGGTGGATTGATCGAACCTTTACGTGCTCGAGGTAAACGTACAGTGTTTGCTGAAGTTACAGCGGTGACAAAACTGACCTCATCTTCTTAATTAGTGCTTTGAGCGCTGAATGGAAACGGGGACTGTGAATCTTTATCCATAAGTGCTCAGAGCGTAAATCGTCCTCAGTCCTGTCTGCCTGGTTATTACTGCATATTCTCATTTTAGTTCATCGTAATTTCGTAATTGTTTCAGTTAAAAAAGTGACATTTTGATAGCCATTTCCAAGCTGCTGGATAAATTGTAAACCAATGAATGTACGCTCCAATGATGAATTGTTAAGTCATTTTTATTAAAGGTTCACTTTGTTGTAGCTCTGCTTTGTGTGATAATGTTTTGTGGCAAGGATGAATTCACTGATACATTATGTTTCAGCAGGTAATGTTGTCACAAACAGTCCCTGTGTTCCTTCACTCTGCTTGTGTGTCGCTTGTTTAATTTTGTGCCGAGTAATTTATTGTCTTCCTTCCAAAGTGACAGCACTTCTCTGCTGCTCTTTTCACTTTCTCCTGCCCTCTAAACCTGACTGTTTCTTTTCTTATTACTCAGCGAGGCTGCATGTAAGAACGTGTTTGCCCTTCGGTATTAATGGTCTTTGTTCTGCCCAGATTCTGAGTCAAAGTCTGTGTGATGTCCGATTGTGAGACTAGCTTGGGCAATTACTGTGGATTCACAGCGAGCGAGTGGGCGTCCAGCTCCACTCTTTCCAGGCACCGCCTTTTCTTAAACCAAACTGAGTATTTCCAATAGTGAGATGGGATTATCTCCTGTTTTGGGCTATAAGTGAGGAAAGGACAACCTTGAACAAGTCCAGGCGTGAGTCTATCAACAATGCCTCGATTTCATTCGTGAAAACCGCTTTAAAGTGGATCTCTGGAGCTCATTTCCAGTGCCATGTTTTTATTTTTTGCACTCTGCTAGATTCACAGTTCAAATTCTTTCTTATGCATCTTATATTGAGCCTCTGTACAGCTCCTCAGTGCATCCTGTGTAAAACAAGCTCTTTGAGCTCCTTTAACTTTAATCTGACTTTCTCTGATTTGCTGCTTCTCATGTCTTAGTCATGTAGACATAGTTAAGATGACTTGCTGAAGTTCAAACTGAGCATCAGAATGGGGGGGAAAAAATGTGATTTAAGCGGTTTATGGTTATTGGTATTAGACGGGCTACTCTTGAGTATTTCAGAAACTGCTGATCTACTGGGATTTTCCCACATTTCCTCTTATTGACAGATGGCTATGTCCATTGAAATTTCTGTGTGAAAACAGCTTTTTGATGTCACAGTTCAGAGGAGAATGCTAGTAGGAAGGCAACAGCAACTCAAGTAACCATTCACTATAACAAAGATATGCAAAAGAGCATCTCTGAACGCAAACATTGAGCCTAAAAGCAGATGAGCAGCAGAAGACCACACAGGGCGCCACTCCTGTCAGGTAGGAATAGGGGACTGAGGCTACAATTCACACAAGCTCACTAAAACTGGAAGAACACTGGAAAATCGTTTGGTCTCAAATTCTTTTGTGACATTAGGATGGTAGAATCAGAACTTGGTGTCAATAACATGAAGGTATAGACCTATCATGCCTTGTATCAATAGTTCAGGCTGCACATTGTTTGAACTCCACAGCCTACCTGAGTATTATTGCTAACCATGGCCATCCCTTCATGACCAGTGTACCCATCTGATACGTAATTATATCATATCACAAAGCTTAAATAATCTCAAACTTTCTTCTTGAACATCATAATGAGATCAATGTACTCAAATGGCTTCCATAGTCACCGGATTTCAAACCAATAGAGCATCTTTCACCTCATTTTCTCTGCGCTAATTCAGTGTTAATTACATAGTTACTGTTGCGCAATTAGAGCTAAACAGATGTAAACAGGCTGGATAAATAAATACTGGTAGTTACATAGTTATTACATTTTTAGTCATGTGACTGTCAGGCTGTCTTTTTTACTTCAGTTCATTGCATGACAGCATACAGTGCTTGGATAATGACCACTGGTTTTACACTCCTTTTCTGAGGCAGTGTGGGATGCTTTGGGTGTGCTGCATAGGCTGAGTGAGTAATGCCAGACACACCCTGGGAGTAGAAAAAAATGTGTGAAGCCTGAGTTTTTGGCTTACAGCTTACTCACATGTAGGCAGGCCCGGTTTATTATAAGCATCCACCACTTTAATAGTATTTACTGTGTGACAGAAAATGAGGAAAATCATAAAACTTTAAATGAATGTCATTTATGTGTCATCAGCTCTCACCCTCCAAGTACTGAATGTATCTGAATACAGAGCTTTAACTGTAGGGATGGCAGGATGACTCACAGAGAGTAACTGGCAGCTGACATGAACATCATCCCAGGAGGTTCTGACATTTTTAACTGAATAAATTAATCTCCTCTCCCAGCCACACAGTGCTTCACTCACCGGTTTAAATACAAATATGTACAGGAAGTGACAGAATTGGTACCAAATATCAAAAACAAGTTCAAATGGTGCAACTGTTACCTTGCATCAGCTGAAATGGCTCAAAGTGCAGCAGTTAACAATCAAAAACCTCTAAAACATTAAGCAACTCAGTCTTCATAAAGAGGTCTTTAACATGTCCAGTAATGACAAACGCTTCACTTCAGCTGAAACACAATAACTGCAAGAATTTAGTGTGTAAGCTAACCACGCAGACATGGCTACAACTACACCATTGCACTTCATGTGTGAAGTCACTCAAACCATAAAGACCACACCATCTGTCTTCTTTGTCATAATTAAATCATTTAGGGGGAAATGTGGCTTGACTTCCTTTAATTCTGACTACTCAGAAGTAACAAACACACACACACACCACGGTCAGTGACACGATGCCTGTTGCTTTAGTTGTTTGAGCAGCTCGGCCAAATGACTCACAACCCACACTGTTCCCCAGCCTCCTCACACATAATCCACATCCTGCCTTCCCATCTGTAAACTTGTGAATCAAAAACGCAACACATGTTCATTCATATAAACACGTACACATATCTGAGATTTTTTTTTTTTTTTTACAGCCTGTCTTTGATCTCAACATGCAAGAGTGACAGGAAAAAAAAATGAGAGCACTCATACAAACTTGTTACAACTTAATTAGGTTAAGAATTTCCCTCTGGCTATAGATCATCTATTTTCAGCTCTCATTGCACTGGTGAGAAAGAAACACTGAAGCACCAGCTCAACTCCAGCGTCTGGGCATCGTGGCACCTGCTGTGTTGTTTCTGTGTTTCTGTGGAACAGTATTTTGGAGAGCACCACTTTCATTTAGTTTATGTGTGGTGTAATAAAAGCTAGTGATCAATATGTCCAGCAGGAGGTTGGGAATATTTATTTGTATTTGTCAAACACTGCTTATCTACTTCCTGTAGTTCTGCTTGGCCACTGATTAGCACACCTCCAATTCTAAAACTTCTGTGCATGATTTATGTCTCTAAGAAAGTTCTGCTGGGTCTGATTGGTGTCTTCATCCATCCCATTACTCATCTGATAACCCTGATAACAGACTTGGTTGGACCGTTGCTACTTTCAACCAGTTTTACAAGGTCAGTGGAAGTGATTCATCACAATAGACCATAACCTGAAATTTGTTTAACTAGAATAACTAGAATAACATGCCTGAAGTCTGGGCTACTGAACGGGTCAAGGCATTTGGATGAAGAAGCCTTTCTACTGAGAAGAGCCACAGTACCTATGTATTTAATAAAACAGTTTCAGTGTACATAATATTAGCTTGATACCAACATTATTTTGCATAATTTCCTCATTTTATCAGTTCCTCTCTTTACATGTTAGACCATTCCTTGTAGAAAGCTCTGATGGTATAGTTTTTCATGATAAAGGTGTACAAAGACACCGCTATTTGCAGCTTTTTCTGGATTAAAAACAATTAAATTCCATTTTGCGATTTTAGTGTTTGTTTCTAAAAGTAACGCCATATAATGAGAGCACACGTTATCATAATCGTTTTTATCACGTTTTCAGTCTCAGTAAAAATGCATATTCTTTGTGGGCAGGTGTGCGCAGCTAACACAAACGGCCGTAAAGGCAGATTAAACGGCAAATTATGATAGTGAAACTGAAATTACGACATTAATATCTAAGCCACGGGCCAATAATATGCTCGTTTGAAAATATAATAAGGTAGACAAAACCACTTTATATCAGTCCTGCCCCACTTCCGGGTTCCTCCTCCTGGCTTCTATCTTCTTGCATAACGACCTTTCACACACACAAACACACACACTCACAAAGGATTTATTTTTTTTAAACACAAACGTGTTTCCTTTCAGTGTCTTGATAGATATAAGTATGGTAAATACATTTCAGAAGTATAAATTCTTCTGAAATGTTTCATTTGATTTATAATAACTATAAACTACATCTCCCAAGCATCCTTGCGGGCGTACCCGACAAACCAAGCGTTTATGCCGTTTGTACGTAAATATAAAAAAAATAAAATCTATATTTAGAAGACTTTTTACATAGTGTTTTACATTATCATAATCTTATTTTTATTAATTTTCTGTGAAATTCGTTTGTTTGTTTTTTGCTCATTCGGCGCAGTCTTAAAAAATTTTGCCCTTAGATTTGGCTACCATAGCAACTCTCTTCTTACGTCATCCATCCGGGCTCGACCCTGCTGCCGTGTCTTTGATTGGAGGGAAACCCCGTGGATGAGCGGGAGAGATCATCAGCTGTGCGGCCGGGAATCAGGAACAACACCGTCTAACGACACTCGCAGGTTAGTTACATCTATTTACTGCTGTTGCTCGGTGGTGTTTTTATCCAAAGAGTCGCAGTTTGTGCTTCTGGTAAGGCATATTTTTAAACTCTGCATTAATCGCCGCATCTAGTGGCTGTAAGTGGAAATCGTTGATGCTCCGCGCTGCTCAGTCATTGTTCGGCGCTCGCCTGACAGGGAAGCGTTACTTACGGCAACGTTAACCCATCTATTTTTTTTCACTCGTTGTTTTTAGAGGACGCCTCTCGGCCCTGCTAAGCGGCCTTTTTTTGTGAATGAAGCAGTCTAAAAGATGAGAATAACTGTGGCTAGAAGAAGCGGTCTGGTTTGCTTTCCGGGAAGCGAAAAAGGGCGTTCACTGAGGACTGAACGAAGCGAGGCTCCTTTCATTCCTCTAACCGACTCAGTGACACACTTATTATCCTATAGCCGCCTGCAGCGTTAGGAAGCTTTCCCCAAATTAAACGCAGAGACTGTGTAATCCATATCGTTTATTAAGCTCTTTTGAAACAGATTTTTTTTGTTCGGTTTGCATTCTTGCCTTACATGGTACGCGCTGGGTGGGCAGGTGTGTGAATGAGTGTGACGTGAAACTGGGTGGCCGACATTCCTCTAAGGGGTGCAGGTGGCAGCGTGCAGGAAAATTTTCTCACCCATTTTGTGGATTTTGAAATGATGAATTCATAGGTTTGGGATTTTTTTTTTTTAATATTTTTTTTTATTCAAGGCAGGTTTGTAAACAGGCTGCACATCTATTGGCACACGTAGTCCTTTTATACTGCAGGATCTTTTACCTGTAAAGGGGTCTACATAAAAAAAAAAAACAGAAAAAAAAGGAAACGAGTTGCTCAGCATGTATTCTACTACAGTAAATTAGACTTCCTTTCTTGTGCTCTGAGCCGATTTACAATCATTTAAGTTAAAACTATAACAGATTGTTGACTGACAGAAGTTAATATACAACTAGTCTGAGATTAGCTCAGGACTGTGGCATGCATGTTAGTTAACTGGCTGTAGAGGAAAACGGACAATGGTGTCACCTTATGGTTTGGGACATTTTGATGGAAGGACTAAATGATATAAAGTAGTCCGTAGACTAATAAAAAAAAATAACCACTGATTTCTGGGGAAATGTCAATCATCTAATGTAAATTTTCTGGAATTTCATAACCACTTATAATTTTTTTTTACATGCTGGCTACACTTTTCCTGTAATCTATTATGACATTTTGCCTATTCTTGTCTTCAGGATAGTGAGTCAGAAGAAGCCTAAAACTGTGTCTGCTGTACAAGTCGTGATTATAGGCACTTTTCCCCTTTGTATTTCTAAAGACTTAGATTCCAAATGATTTAGTCACCACTTTAAATCAAGTCTGTGCCCGATCGAGTGCAGACGAGACAAGCAGATTGATTTGTATTTGAGAAAAAAAAGGTGCTTTGCTGGTGTGGACACACCCAGTGTTCCCATGAATTCTTAACAGCCGACACACTGTTATTTCAGCTACAGTCCTGTCAGTTTTTGATTATGTAATATGCTTCAAGGTTATAAATGTTCTATTTTCTCACAGTTAACCAACTGTAATATATACATGTATATAGGGCTGCCACAAACGATTATTTTGATAGTCGACTAGTCACCGATTATTTTTGCGATTAGTCGACTAATCAGATCATGCATCCATTGGACGTAAAATGTACACCTGAAAATATGTTAAACGTTTATTTTGTGACCCAGAAAGAATAATAATTGTAATATTAAAACTAACTAGCTGCCGCCATTGTTGACAACTGCGCTGGGCCGCGCTATGAATTCTGGAACACAGTTTCTTCTTCTTCGGGGTTTAACGGCAGCTGGCATCCTTGTACATGCAGTGCTGCCATCTTCTGTTTCAGTCCGTTATTACACTCTTAAATACTACTACTTATTCCTGCGTCTTTTGGGATCTTACAAAGCTTCAAACGACGCGTCGACTATTAAATTAGTCGTCGACGATTTTAATAGTCGACGTAATCGTGACTAGTCGACTAATCGTGGCAGCCCTACATGTATATTTTTTGTTAAAAATGGGGATGTCTTCACAGTCAAAATGTTTAACACATACCTGAGAAATGAGGTTATGCTGGAATAACAGCACATTTACTTGTACAGTAGTCCTCCGTTATTCACCTTTAGTGATGAAATCTACTTTGTCTCTCTCTACAATTTCTTTGCCTGGCCTCCATTAACGCACCGTCCTTAACTCCTGTCCTGTTTGTTTTGTCCTTCCTGACTCCCTTTCCTCTCTCCTTCCTCCACCCCCACATGACAGTCATGGCAGACAGAGAGGAGCTGGTACAGAAGGCCAAACTGGCTGAGCAGGCTGAGCGCTATGAGGACATGGCTGCAGCCATGAAGGCTGTCACAGAGCTGGACCAGGAGCTCAACAATGAGGAGCGCAATCTGCTCTCTGTTGCCTACAAGAATGTGGTCGGAGCTCGAAGGTCCTCCTGGAGGGTGATCTCCAGCATCGAGCAGAAGACTGAAGCCGAAAAGACGCCTGAAACCGAAAAGAAGGCCACGCTGGTCAAGGAGTACAGAGAGAAGATCGAGGGGGAGCTCAAACAGATCTGCCAGGAAGTTCGGGTAAGGAGCAGAGGTGTTGAGGGTAAATGCTTGTTGTAAGAAAATATAAATGCACAGAAGCTGCTCCTCTTTGTATTAGTCCAACCTGTATTCACATAGTGGCCTGTCTCAGTATATATATATATATATATATATATATATATATATATATATATATATATATATATATATATATATATATATATATATATATATATATATAATTTAGTAATCATAATCAAGCAGCAAAAGCCAACATCCACAGCGATTTAAAAAGAAAAAGAACAGCTTCCTTATGAGTGGACGCAAACACACATCCTTTACAAAAAGTAGTAGTAGAACCATGCTTTTTACACATTAGTGACACCTACAGGTATGTTGTGGTGCTTGTTTATGTGGTAGGGATCTAAAGAGGGACAATATAAACCTGCAGCTAACAGGATTTAAATATTAGTCATAGTTCTCAGCATACAAGCACTTGTCTAGGTTAATATGGCTTTACTTACGTCGCTGTTCACCTCTGAATATCTTAGCTGTGGTATTTAGGCCCATCTTACACAGTTGGAGCTATGAGCACCAAGTAGGCAAATGAAGGCTCTTTTCCTAGCAGTTGTTTGAATATCACACAGATAAACTTCAGTATTTGGGTAGTTTGGATACATCCTGTATTTGCAGATACACAGCCCTGTGACCCTGTGACCTTTAAAAGGAAGCTTAAACATATAGGCCCACTACACTGATTTGATTCCATAGACAAAAGTTTGCATGTTGTAAAGCATATCTAGCTCTACTATAAGGTAAGGTGAGTTTTTACTCAAATGAAACTGTCTTTGACGTTTTATATTAACTTATACACAGGAAGCGTCCAGTACGCATTGAAATTGCAGCGCATAAAATGGGGCTAAAAAGTTCAGCCCTTCCTGCCAAAGTCCACATGACAAATCAGATGGGTGTAGCCTAGAATTTTAAGGCCTAGAATATGATCGGCAGCCACGCTAAAGGAAGAGGAATGTTCCCTGCACATAGTTTCACTGGACAGGTGTGTACTCTTAACATACCTGTCCAGTGTTTCCTACATATTTGGATGTTAATTGTGGTGGAAATGCACATATAAAGGGGGACACATTCACTCTTAAATATCTTTTTATAAGTTTGTAAATTATTTACCAAGTATACTTTGTAAAGAATAAATAGCAAAGCTCTGTTGGACTGCAGCAAACAGTAGTTCTTGTTCTGCAGTGCAGCCTGGGTGAGCTCTACATAGCAGCATGTGGAGCACTTCTCCACCTGCTGCAGATAAGTGATCGCTGTTGATCTCAAAAGCATGAGAACTGCTGTTGCGACTTCCAGTGTATGGTGGTGGATTTGGAATACATTCAACCATGTGAGGAAATCCCCTCTGGATGAAGTAACTGAATGATACTGAGCACCTCCATAACAGCATCCTGGCCCAGTGAGGCAGCCATTAGGGAAAAAGAGTTAAAAATGTCACTGGCTCACTTATAACTGCTGGGGGGTGTGTGTGTTGCACGTGTTCTTTAGAGTTAAACTTCCACATTGCTTTTTGCAGGACCTGCTCGACAAATATCTGATCCCCAAAGCATCAGGCGCAGAGGGCAAAGTCTTCTACCTGAAGATGAAGGGAGACTACTTCCGCTACCTGGCTGAGGTGGCTACCGGAGCCGAGAGGAACGGTAAATAAAACAGACGTCATACATCGCCCCATCTTCTTATCCTGTGGTGCAGTCACTCAAGGCAGTGATAGTGAGTGCTTATGCTCAGGGGTTATGAAAACCATGCGGTGGTGTGTCACACAGCTGTCGGTTGGTGGGATGAATGTGTGCTGACTGGGTGTCCTTAAAGTCCTTTTTAGGGTAGGAGACCCTAGGACTGGTTCAGGTGTTGTTTTTAGCCAGAATGCTGATGCGCTTCTCGTCCTTGACCTACAACTGTCCGCCAAAATGCTGGCAAGTGCTGCTGCGAGGTTGTCATGGCAACTGCAGCAGCAGCAGGGTGTTGGCTGCTGCTAGTTGCCAGAAGGCATTTTAGATTAATTTTCTTTTGTTAATTTTGGGTGGTTTTGTAAAAGATTGTGTTCTTTTGTTACATATTCCATAAAATATCCATCATAGTCCACTTTCAAATGATTGGATACTTCATTTTTTTGGTTCTGAGGACCTGTACTTGACAGTAGAGCTGAGTAGAAATATCAATCAGATGAATTTACTTCATTTTTCTTTTTTTTTTAATGTATTTTTGTTGTTGTCTAACTTCTAAAAATTCAGTGTATGGTTTCCAAGAAATATTTTTTCTCATTTGAAACCATATCTGCTTTTTTGCTTGTGCAGAGATTGTTAAGAACTCACAAGGTGGCTACCAGGATGCCTATGACATCAGCCTAAAGGAAATGGAGGCTACACATCCCATCCGCCTGGGCCTTGCGCTGAACTTCTCCGTCTTCTACTACGAGATTGCAAACCTGCCTGAGGAGGCTTGCAAACTGGCCAAGACGGTAAGAAGGGTCCTCTGTTTGTTGTCCCTCTCTTTAAGAAGCACTGTCCTCAGACTCATCAAAATCATGTTAGTATCACTTTTCCACCGGAGGTGTACAGGTACTGATTTTGAGGCCATTATAAATGTCATGCATATCACCTTATGGATACATAAAAATAATAAATACTTGTAGCTGAGTGTCACTCAGTGGTTTTTTTTTGCCTATCATTGACATGTGTCTGAAGATTAAATTGATATTCTGCTATCTCTGGTCCTCACACTGCTGCTAATCTCCATGTCTCTGACTTGACTCTGATTGATATGACCCTAACCCTTTGGTGTGGGGGGGGAAGGTCATGCTTGAAACTACACTGTTAGTTTGTCAGCGGAAAGGATAATGGCTCTTTTAAATTTTTCTGCTTATTGTACTTTATACTTTAGGATTTTGTTAAAGGACACCTTGAAAAATGGGGGAATAAAGGCAGCATTTCTTTTTCACAGCATTCTGAGGATTTGCTGATAAAAGTACAGACCCTTGATTAATGTAATCGATACCAAAGACAACATTAAGCCTTTCCACTTCCATGACTCTGTTAGGGTCCACTTGTGTCCAAATGATCGGACAGTAAGCGCTCTAATTCGAATGGGTGTCTTTGTGCTTGCCTGTTTTCTTTTGGGCTTTTTTCGTGACCATGCTTAGTTAGTGCAGTGTAATGCACGAACTATGAATATGTCACAGCCAGCAGACTTCAGAGAAGTAAAACAGGTATAACAGGAGTGACTGCTTGGCCGTTGGGTCTTCTGTTGTCCGTGTCCTCAATAGAGACACGTGACACTCAAAGACTGAAGATGGTGGTAACAGTGTAACTGTTGGGTGTGGGATAAAGCTTTAAAGTTTTTTAAATAGTGATATAATTCATTCAGACTTTTATTTCACGGTGACCAATGAAATCAAAATAAAGTTTGCCCAAGTGAGATTTAGGTTAAGATGGAATCTGTTAGTATCGCCTCACACTATTAAACCAAAGTCACTGCCATAAAGTAAAATAAAGCTGCTAATGATTATCATTTAGAAATTTCTTGTGCCCAAGCAAGAAGACTAAAACCCTCCAATAAAGCAACGGACTCTTATTTTGAATTCAATTTCAGCTCAGTTCTAGTGCTGTCAGCGTTAATCTCGTTAAAATCTCGTTAACGTCATAACCACATTAACACGGCAAATCTCCATTAGCGAGTTAGCGCGGATCGCCCTGTGCGTGGGGCTGGACAGCTTCAACACGTTAACGAGCTAACCGTGCTAATGCGTTGACACCATGCAGCCCCACACACGGATGATCTGCGCTAACTCGCTAATGGAGATTTGCCGTGTTAATGTGGTTATGACGTTAACGAGATTAACGCTGACAGCACACCAAATCACAACAAGGGTCACTTTAAGGAAAAAAAAAAAAAAAGAACTCATTCAAGAGGAAGATAATTCGGCAGCTGGAGTACCCAGGGAGAAACCACGCGAATATAGTCCGAAGACATGCAGTTAGTGGGGACAGGTTAATTGGAAACACTAAATTGCCCATAGGTGTGAATGGGGGACTGAATGTCAATGCGACTGGTTGTCTCCAGTCTATGTGTTAGCCCTGCGACAGACTGGCGACCTGTCCAGGGAGTACCCTGCCTCTCGCCCTAAGACAGCTGGGATAGGCTCCAGCGTCCCCCGCAACCCTGAAAATGATGAGCGGAAGCGAATGGACGGATGGATAATTCTGGCAGAACCAGACTCGGGCAGGGGCAGCCAACAACCAACTCTCAGTGCATCGTTGAAATACCCCAGCAGCATGACTATGGAAGGGTTTGTGGCCACCTGATCCAGCCCTAACTATAAACTTTATCAAAAAGGAAAGTTTTAAGCCTAATCATAAAAGTAAAGAGGGCGTTTATCTCCCGAATCCAAACTGGGAGCTGGTTCCACAGAAGAGGAGCCTGAAAGCTTGAGGTTCTGCCTCCTGTTCTACTTTTAAATATCATAGCAACCACAGGTAAAGCTGCACCTCACTGCAATACCTTTCATGACACTATGAGAGATCATACTATTGAAAGAAAAAATAAATAATTTGATGGACACCGCAGTAGTCCGGACATTCCTGGTGTCGCATAAAAATGGCTCGCCACTAGATTTTTATTTTTTTTTTTTTTTTTTTTTTTTATTGATGTTTACAGAACGTATTGTTTTTACATTCCGATACAGTAGAGGATCCATTCCATTCGGTTTGTTTGCACAGTGAACAAGCTATTCACCTGCCCAGGTCACAGGAAACACAGATGTGCAAGGTACACATCTGGTGTGAACATTTACCAAACATGACAAGTGACGCTTCCATCACCTGCCTGTATGCATCATGGCTGGAATTGTCTGCACTAAAACATTAGTAATTTATCAAGTTAGGAAAAGGCTAAAATAATTCAAAAACTTTATGGATTTGTGAATAAATGCTCTGTCAGAGCACAGTTTTGTGCAAACACTTGTAGTTGTGTTTCTAAAAGACCACCCCATATAATCACTGAAAGTAGTTTACAGTATCAGGCACAACAATGTACCCTTTTATCCTAGAGATCTATAAATGGCTGGTTGTTGTTGCTTTCTGTTTAGCTTATTGTTTTTGGCCCTGCCAATACAAGCTCACTGTAGGAACTTTCAAGACTGTTTCACTGTGTCTTCCAGGCCTTTGATGATGCCATCGCCAAGCTGGACTCACTCAACACTGAATCTTACAAAGACAGCACCTTGATCATGCAGCTGCTCCGTGACAACCTGACTGTGAGTGTCTCCTCTTGATGAAACTATATTAAAATTTGCCATTAAGCTTTAGGCCTGAAAGTTCTCCCTTATGCTTATACGTGAGTGCTAAATTTATTATCCTGCACTTTTTTTTTCTTTTTTCTTTTTTTTGTAATGCAGCTGTGGATGTCGGACGCAGGCGGTGAGGGCGGGATTGAGGTAGAAGAGGGGGAGCAGCCAGCTGAAGAGAAGAACTGAACTTCAGAGGAGAAAAGAAACCCCACAGTTTTCTTTTTCTTTTTTTCTTTTTTTTTTTTTTTACCTCTCACCAGCCTAAGTTGTGTGTGTGGTTGTGTGTCCACATACATGCACAAATATGTATGTTTACACTCCACTCTCAGTGTGTAAAGTACAGTATGTGTGTGCAGATACATTGAAGCATTGAAGTGTATGTGTTAAGTGTATCAACACCTCCACAGGGAAAAGAATGGAATAGATTGGTTGTTTTTATATTTTTTTTTTTAACATAACTCATTGTGCGACCCAGTGGATGTTCATTTCCTTTTGAATTCTTTTCCTTTAAATAATTTTGTCTCTTTTAGTCCAAATGAAATCCCTCCTTTAGATCCAAATCTGCCCCATTCTCTCGAACCTTATTCACTGTAGCAAACCGCTGCTGTTGCAGGAAAGCAAACCAACCAACCTCGAAGTGTAACTTTGATAATAATTTGTATGTTTTTACTTGAACTGAACATTTACAACCTTTGTGACACTTTGGTCCACAAAACTCCTTTGAGGCACGTGTTAAAAAGGAAAAAAAATGGTCACAGTAGTCTGAATTCATTACTTTTTTTTTCCATCTGACAATAGCAGTACACACATACTGTTGGCAGGTTTCACCTATTACGGTATTGCTTGTATCCATACGGCCCTGTCAGTGTCCAGTGTAGCAGGTAGAGATTTTTTATTTTTTATTTTTTTTTTTTTATTTTTTTTTTTTTTTAAATGGATGGTACATGTGTCATGGCTCAATGGGTTTTTACAGTGCTTTCAGGCATAGGAAAGGTTTTCTATATGAATGACCACTTACAAAAGCTGTAATTTACTTTTGGTTTGTTGAGAGGGTTACATTCCATTTTACTGACATCTTTTCACTCATCAGTGAAACGAGTAGACTGTAATGTCCTGCAGTTTTGCATACCATGTGACAAGCTATATAGACAGCCTAAGATAAAGTGAACAACTTGATAAAATGGCTCGATACTGTAACTTTTGATATTTTATCTCTTCAGCAGTGCAGAGGATACTTTTTGCCATGTGCTTTTATGTGGCTTTCTACTCTTTTTCTATTCAGGTGTTTTTTGTATTTTCTTTTGTTTATTTTATTCCCTTATTGAGTATTGATTTGACTCCTGGAATGTATGTGGTTCTCAGTAGTCTGGTGTGAGGGTTAGGCATCGCTTTTAAAACTGGCAGTTTCTGCTTAGAATTAGGTGGAATACAGTTACATTTATCTTCCTTGAAAGTACATTTTGAAAAGGCAAAATTTCAAACCATGGCAAATATAAAAATGAGAATTTAGGTAAGTTGATAGGAAATTACATTAAGGCCATTTAGTGATCACAAAGTAGTGCCAGTTTCTTCTAAGTACAGTATCTTGGTTTAAAAAAAAAAAAAAAAAAAAAAAAGTTGGGATGCAGGATTCGGCAAGTAACGCTCTTGGGTATGTTATTTGGTTATGTGCTTTCATGTAAGTGGAATTAAAACATTCAAGATTCAAGATTGTGTGCTCGGTTTCTCTGTTCTTTACATGTGTGACATGAATTGTTGGTTCACTGATTGCACTGAGACAAACCCACAGATGCCCCGAGCATGAAATGAGGGCTGTTCCATACAGACGTGAAAAGTTTCCACAGGGTTTCAAGCAGTCCTGTGTTTTTAAAAAAAAAAAAAAAAAAAAATCAAGCACATCATATGCTTGTAGAACAGATTTCGGTTACATTAATTTGAACTTTATCACTCACTCACATTGTTATGGAGGAATTTTGGCCCACTTTTATTTACAGTGTTGCTTCAGTTCATGGAGATTTGCAGGCATTCACACCTCTGAAAGTCCCACCACAGCATTTGAATGAGGTTGAGGTGTGGACTTTGACTGAGCCATTGTAACACCTTGATTCCTTTGTTTTTCAACCATTCTGTTGTAGATTTACTGCTGTGCTTGCGTCTGCAGCAAGACAATGACCCCAATTTTGGTCAAGCTTTAGTTATCAGACAAATCACTTTGGTATACAGAGGTGTTCATAGTTGGATGAGTGAGTGCAATGTGCCCATTTTATGACCCCCTCCATCGCCATGCTTAATCTTAATCATCTGTCCAAAGAACATTGTTCCAGAACTCATCCATCTTTGTTTAGACTCAATTAAACAAAGACCCAAACTGTCCTCGTGTTCTTTTGAGAGAGAAGAGGGTTTCTCCTAAGTAAACTTTAAAACAAGCCATACTTGTTCCTTGTCCTGGCTGGGATGTCCACTCCTGGGAAGATTGTGGCATTGTGTTCACACACATGAATGTAAAAATGCTTTTATAGAAGTGCTCACACTTACTCGAGTGTATTTGATCATCTGCACCATAGCTGCTACTTGCCCAATTAATTCCTATGGAGGATTTAAGGGATTTTAGGTGGCTGAAGTGAATAAACTTTGAATGGCCTGTCATATTTCACCCTTTATAAAGGATAAAACCTTGTACTCTCATTATATCACTGCCTGTAGAAGAATTATAAAGCAGTTTGAGGTGCAAAGTGAAAACACTGCCCTCTGCAGATAGTGATGAATTAAAGGGCACATGTGATGCATTTAGGTGGAATGTGGGACATCATTTATTCACTTTATATCTGTGGGTATTTTTTTTGATCAGTGGGCCTCTTGTAACAGTGGCGTCTTTTCACCTTTGATCAGTGACAGTCACTGAGGCTCTCTTATTTCTGTAAAGGTATCATTTAATGACTTAAGTGACTAAATATGTATGAAAGCTTAATAATGTAGAGTTAAAGGGGTGTGCATCCTTCCTTAAAACCCTTACATATCACAAGTCCTAAATAACCTCAGACTCTTGCCAAATGAGGGAGGGGTGCCTCAGCCATGCCTATCGCAGTTTCAATGTTAAAGCTGATTAGCAGTTGGGAGTGTTGCATGTATGTATATGAATATGGGCATTGCCTTTCCCGCCAGTAGATACTAAAGAACGCGAATTTAGCTCGTTCTTCTGCATTATCGCTTAGCAAGAGAGCTTTCTGGTGGGTACAATCAGGCATTTCGAGGCTTTAACAAAACGTTTTTCATGATTTCATCATCACGCGTAGAGTAGTGGTCAACGCCCCTTTGTTATCTTTTTTTCTTTCTCTCTCGCCAAGCAACCTCGGAAGATGATTGGTTCATTTCGGTGACGCGCCCACTAGTATATATGGGACAACTTCCCGAGGACTTCCTCCCCCTCAACCCCGGCTGACAGTGCTGTGTGAGTGCGTGTGTGCTCCTGAGCTCGCTCGGCACACATTCTATAAAAAAATAAAAATACAAAAAAATTTTAAAACATAAAAAACGCCAAAAAATCTTTTTTTTTTTCGTTTCCTTTTCTTTTTGTAACAAGTCGGTGAAGCTGGAGGAGACATTCGAGGACTGGACGGTAACGTACAAGCAGGGGCTCGAATTTTTTTAGTCGACGTGTTACTGATTCCGAAGCGAGGCCAAGTACCGCTATATTTGCTTTTATTTCTGCGTGTCAGGTTTGAATGACAGTTTTAATCCAATAAGAAGTCGACGTTTTGCCATTTTAGCATCTCCGTCTTATGAATTATTTTACCCGAAAACACTGCAACTGACTTGACTATAGTCAACCGTTGTATCACGTTCTGCCCCGAACCGACGTGACGCTAGCGACCGTTGGAGAACCGAGGAATTGGCACATCGTCGCAAACTTTTTCTTTAAGAACATATAGCTTCGTACGATTATTCTACTAGCCTCCACAGCCAAGGGAAAATGAACCCCAGTGCTCCCAGTTACCCCATGGCCTCCCTGTACGTCGGAGATCTGCATCAAGATGTGACCGAGGCCATGCTGTACGAGAAATTCAGCCCAGCCGGAGCAATCCTCTCTATCCGGGTCTGTAGGGACATGATCACCCGGCGTTCCTTGGGATACGCCTATGTCAACTTCCAGCAGCCGGCGGACGGTAAGTAATTTATTTAAATATAACAGTTGAGAAAATGTGCTTTATAAGAAATCAGTGACAAGTGAGAGCTAGCCTATTCCTACTACACGTGACTGCGGCCGACATGTTGTCGGTAGGGTCTCCTCATGTGAACCTCCCAGCAGTGGCGTAGCAGCACCGAGTCCGCCCAGCCTAACCAGCCCAGCCCTCCCCAGTAATGTAGCAGTGCTGCAGGCTGCCGAGCGAATACTTGGTGCACTTTTATCTCCCTTCTGTACGGACAACACCCCAACTCTTACCCTTAAAACGATTAGACAACAGTTTAAGAGTGGTGGTGTGAACATTTATCAGCATCGGGGAAAAATAAGAGTGCTAACTTTCAGACAAGTTTTTTTGCAAAAAATTTTTCTGTCTAGAGGCCACAAATCTGCCTCCATGCACCTCTATAAACGTTTTCTGCGTAACACTGTTTGAGCAGAGGGAAAGGGACTCTTAGTATGTTTCTTTTCTAATCTTTAACAGCCATGGCCACTGAAACATTTGACCATGTTTCAGTTTGTTCACTTGTTTTTCCATCATCTCATATCTACCTAATGTCTTGACTCCACATGTATTTTCCCCCCACTTTATTTGTAAGATGTTTTCTGATTTTAAAGTTGTTGCCAGTTGAAATGCATATATACAGCAATGTCTTCAGGTTTATTTGTCTGTTTAAGTTTGGGGAAACTAGTGGGGATGCTTGACAGCATCTAGATGCGCTAGAGGGGTTTAATATTGAGATTAATGTGCAGGTGAACTAAGGTTACCCCCAATTACTGCACAGGATGTAATATTTGCTGCGCTGGTCTCAGTAGGGAGAGAGCAAGAGGTTACTAATGTACATATGCTGATGTACTTGTGACCAGAAGGACCAGTTTGAACTGAAGGAAGTAGATGAAAGCACCTACTGTGAAGCTGCCCTGGGGGATGATATCTGAAAGGAATACCAGGAGGACTGACACATGCTAATGTGCCTTAACACCTTTACAGAATTACCTGCTGTTTTCAATTCTTTGAAATGGCTCAGGGGAAAAAAATCTTGTAAATCAAGTTTTCTCACATTGGTTTTCTAAACAGCTTTTCACAAACCCCCCTCTCAAGACTAACCTGCATATCAGCTGGTTGCTATCACAACCCAAGCACAATGGATGACTCACACCTAATCATTTCATTTAACCCCCCCTTCTGCCTCTCTCTTCAGCTGAGCGTGCACTGGACACTATGAACTTTGACGTGATAAAGGGGCAGCCTGTACGCATCATGTGGTCGCAGCGTGATCCATCATTGAGAAAAAGCGGCGTGGGAAACATCTTCATCAAGAATCTTGACAAGTCCATTGACAACAAGGCTCTTTATGACACCTTCTCTGCTTTTGGCAACATCCTGTCCTGCAAGGTAAAGCTTTTCTGCCCCTTTCTCTCCCTTTTGTTACGGATAACCTGAAAGCAGAGGTGGGGGTGGCTCAGCAGGACGTGTGATTGTATTCGCATGCAAGAGCTCTACTGGAGACTATGTGCTACAGAGTTGTGAAAAGCATTCTCCTATTAACACATTTTTTCACCTCTGCTGCTGACACCAGAATACTCACTTCTCACGTCACGAAAAATGAAAAACACGTCAATTTGGATCTGTAGCTGCAGCATAGTAATGTGGAGATGTAGCGAAAAGCAGGTTATAAGGAGGCGAGGGTTTGCATCCCTGATCCAAACAGTCAGTTTGGATGTAAAGCGACACACTGGATCCAGTAAAAGATTTACATTCATTAGACCGTGTTTAGATTTTCTAATTAGTTCTTTTATTTTATTAGTTCTTGTTTTCAGTTCACTTTGCAGAGTGGGTTTAATTCTTTTTATTGCTGGAAAATATTTAACTTTCAACTTTTTGTTTTGGTTTATTACAAATCATAATATGCAGGTTATTTTTCAGGGTATACTTTTCATAATAAAAGTGGCTGCAAAGCCAGAAATATTAGAAAAGGTAACAGTGAGACAGATTAGATTCAACTTATCATCACTGGAAAAATGCATAACTCAAAATGATAAAATGCAGTTAGGCATCTGATCTGAATTTTAAACAATATATGTACATATAATATTTCCACACAAATATGCACAACCAATAACAATATAAAAATGATTGTGCAGTGTCATTGTACATTCATATACAATGACATGACCATATAATAACAATGTTTTAATGTGAGTGTGATCATACAGACTGTTCAGGTTAAGTATACTTGTTGCTGCATGTTTGTGACTGTGTGTGTTTTTAAAAGCTGCATGTGTTCTCTTCCTGTAAGGTGGTTTGTGACGAGAATGGCTCTAAAGGCTACGGCTTTGTGCATTTTGAGACTCAGGAGGCGGCTGAACGAGCCATTGAGAAAATGAATGGCATGCTGCTCAATGACCGGAAAGTGTAAGTGAATGTATTCACTGGCTTCCAGGTGTTTGGGTGTGTAATTTCTGAAAGCTGCTGAATCATGTTAACCAGCAGTGTTGGATGTTTCAGTGCAATGATGATGAAGTTTGTTTGTGATAAAAGCGTATAGCTGTAATATACAAATAAGTCAACAATTATGCAGTAATTAAGCTGTACTAATTTTTACCGTCTCCCATAATGAATGCACTTGTAAGTTTTAAAATATCCTTTTAATGCAGATTTGTGGGCCGCTTCAAATCTCGCAAAGAGCGCGAGGCTGAGTTGGGTGCCCGAGCCAAAGAGTTTACAAATGTCTACATTAAAAACTTTGGCGATGAGATGGACGATGAGAAGCTGAGGGAGCTCTTCAGTAAATACGGTAAGTCAGCGTGTCCCAACCTTAAAATGATTTCAACTGCTCCAGTGTTGGCATAAAGAGGTTTTTTTTTTTTTTTTAAAAAGGAAGGAAGGCAATGAATGTTTTTTGTTTCTTAGGTAATGCCATGAGTATCCGGGTCATGACGGACGAAAATGGAAAGTCTCGAGGGTTTGGGTTCGTTAGCTTTGAAAGACACGAGGACGCCCAAAAGGTGAGCCATGTTTAATTTTTTTCAACAAAAAAAGCAAACATCGTATCTGCCAGAAAATGTTGACAAACTTGACCTGATTTCATGCCTTCTTCAGGCGGTGGATGAGATGAACGGGAAGGAGATGAACGGCAAGCTTATGTATGTCGGCCGCGCCCAGAAGAAGGTGGAGCGACAGACTGAGCTGAAGCGCAAATTTGAGCAGATGAAGCAAGACCGCATGACTCGCTACCAGGTTCGTTTCTTCTTGACAAGTCTGCCCAGAGACCGCAGCTTTGTCAAATTCAGTGCTCCCTCCTTGGTGGGCTGCACTGGCCAAAATGGCTGCAACAGTGACACTGTAGTTCATGGGCCCCACTCTCCTTTACCGTGGATCATGGGGATAAAAATGTGCTGCAGACAAAAACATCTGCTGGAGATCAGTTTGTATATGTCGTGTTTATAAGAAGGTACGAGATTACTTTTGGCTATTTGCAGGGTGTTAATTTGTATGTGAAGAACCTTGACGATGGAATAGACGACGAACGCCTGAGGAAGGAGTTCTCGCCATTCGGCACCATAACCAGTGCCAAGGTAGGACTGATAATAGAATTTTATGAGCTGGCACTAATGATATTTTAATGCTCTCTATTATGATACTGGCAGTTGGTGATTATGTAGTATTTATAAATGCCTTTTCTCTCTCAGGTGATGATGGAAGGCGGGCGCAGTAAAGGCTTTGGCTTCGTCTGCTTCTCGTCCCCAGAGGAGGCCACCAAGGCTGTGACAGAAATGAACGGACGTATCGTAGCCACCAAGCCGCTTTACGTGGCCCTGGCCCAGAGGAAAGAGGAGCGTCAAGCCCACCTGACCAACCAGTACATGCAGCGCATGGCCAGTGTGCGCGCAGTGCCAAATCCAGTCATTAACCCGTACCAGGCCGCCCCGCCGTCCGGCTACTTCATGGCAGCCATCCCCCAGGCCCAGAACCGTGCCGCTTACTACCCAGCTGCTGGCCAGATGGCCCAGCTCCGCCCAGGCCCACGCTGGACCACCCAAAATGTTCGACCACAGCGTGAGTATTCAGAGGTTGTCCTTTTGTGATATTTGTGTTGATATTTATTCTTGTTTTAAGAGACTAGAAAGATATTTTATTATGTAAAATACAGATTGTCTATTATTTTTACCAATTATGCAAAAATCAGCAGACCACCTACGTTTTGTGTCCAAAGTCTACTTCAGTTGAACGGCTCATTTAGAGATGTTCAGAGACGGGACTGTTTCTTAATATAGTCAAATTCCCAATAAAGCTGTTTTCATTTACATACTTTTCACTTTATCTGGTCAGAAAGCAGAACAAGTATGAAAAAGTGGCTGAAATGAGAATGAGATGTTTGTGCTGCTAAAATATTCAAATGCGCCTTCTGGAGTGTGTGTTGTGCTTGAATGAATTTAACTAATGAACTATAAATGGGATATTAATGGCAGTTTGATTTTATTTGTCCATAGACTTCCAGAACATGTCGGGTGGAATACGTCCCTCAGGCCCTCGCCCTCAAACCTTCAGCACAGTGCGGCCTTCCTCCCAGGTGCCCCGCATGATGACCACCCAGCGAGTCGGTCAGTCCACTGACACTGTGCACACACAGTTCAATCCTGTGACTCTTCTGCTTGTTAGTTATTATTTTTAATGCTCATCCTTTTTGTTTTTTCTTTTCTCTCCCCCCCCCTTCAGCCACTCAGACCATGGGCCCCCGACCAGCCACTGCAGCTGCTGCAGCAGCCACCCCCGTGCGTGGAGTACCTCAGTACAAGTATGCAGCAGGAGTTCGCAATCCCCAACAGCACATGAACACTCAACCACAAGTTACCATGCAGCAGGTAGGAATGCTCATTATCTAGAACTAATGGCTTTTTTTCTGCCCTACAACTGAGGAAAAACTGGGATGTGCATTAAATTTTTTTTTTCCCCTTCTTCCCAAAGCCTGCAGTCCACGTCCAGGGACAGGAGCCTCTGACTGCCTCCATGCTGGCTGCTGCTCCTCCTCAGGAGCAGAAGCAGATGCTGGGTAAGGTTTAGTAGCAGCTCTCCATGACTATAATGCAGCCTTAGTCTAACTATAGCAGTAGTACTGAGTACAGGCACGGCCTTTCTTTGTTCATCCTGTCTTTAAATCTCTTATGTGTCCCTCCAATAGGTGAGCGTCTGTTTCCACTGATCCAGAACATGCACCCCAGCCTGGCAGGCAAGATCACAGGCATGCTGCTGGAGATTGACAACTCTGAGCTGCTCCACATGCTGGAGTCCCCAGAGTCTCTCCGCTCAAAGGTCAGTACTTGCGCAAGTTAATATCGACAATGTAAGGCGGTTAATTCTTTTAAGTGTCTTCTTCTTAAAAAGGAGAGCAGAGTGCTCGCTGTTGCTAACATTAGGTGACCTGCTGTGTTTAGGTGGATGAGGCTGTGGCTGTACTGCAGGCTCATCAGGCCAAGGAGGCCGCCCAGAAGACGGTGACCAATTCAGCTGGTGTCCCAAGTGTCTAGGTATGACTTTTCAGAGCTGCTGTAACAAGGAGAGGCTAGTGCTTTCATTTCATTTAGAGCTTCTTGTAAATAGAAAAAAATCACATAACTTGTTGTTTTTTTTTTTTGTTGTTTTTTCCAAAGGAGTGTGGAACCTTGAGACCAGCTTCACCGATGGACAAAAGAATTTCACAGTGGAAAAAGTTGAAAAACACACAAAACAAAGTAAAAAGAAAATAAATAATATATTAAAAAAAATAACAGTGAAAACAAGTCTCCAGCCAGGCCCACAATGAACAGAAACATCAGGTCTGGTTTGTTGAATGAAAGAGGAAAAAAAAGAGAAAAAAGGGGAAAAAGTTCAAATAAAAAATGCTCAGTTTTGAGGGGTTTTAAAGGAGAATTCTGTGGGGGGGGGGATATTGAAAGCATTCCTTTCTGCCATTTTATCAGTTTCTTTTTTCTTTTTTGAATGTTTGGACTCTGTTGTTGTCAAATTTCCCCTTACCTTTGCTTGCTTGAATAAAACAAATAATAAAATAAGTGTCTGTCTGTTACATGCTCGATCTGAGGCATCAGTAGTTCACATTATGAAACCACTACAGAAGTTGTGTTTCAAGTCTTTTTCTTTATTTGTGCTTTTGTGACAGGAGGAACAGTCAAACATTAACAAGCACTGAAACACATTTTTAGGCTCTCTGATGTGAAGTCAGCCATCCAACACAAGTAGCTGTATGAATTCAGTCCATGACAAAAGATGGTGATGTGGTGGCAGGTCTGCTAGAGAAGCTGATCGTTTTCTTTTAGTTGCCGATGGCAGCGGCCTGCTCTCTCATCTTCTGGACCATAGCCTCCACCTGCCTCTGGAGGTTCTCGAACATGGGCTGCAACTGGGTGGCCAGAGGTTTGAGCTGCTCCTCCACGTTGGTGGAAGCGGCCCTCAGTTGTTCTTGGACCTGAGTAGCCAGGGGCTCCAGCTGGGCTTTCCTCTCCTCCAAGAAAGTCCTGTTAGGGTAGAATATGTCTCACTGTTACATTTAGAAATCAGAAACGCACCAGGCCAGCCATGTTTACTGGCAGTTTTTCCTTCCCACTGTCGCCAAGTGCTTGCTCATAGAGGGTTCATCTGATTGTTGGGGTTTTCTCTTTATTATTGTAGGGTCTTTACCTTATAGTATAAAGCATCTTGGCTCTATATAAATAAATTTTATTTTATTTAAAAAGTGCTTGATAATGATAATTACAAACTGCTTGGTTTATATGATCACATATTAATGACTATTTAATTTTTATATGCAAAAAACTGCCAAGTAATTGAAATTAAATACAGTAACTAGTCTATTAGTCTGTTATTACAATAAGCTTCCCTGCACTTATAGCATCTAGTAAAAACACAAAGAGATAAGAACATCTCTATCACACATGCAGTGCTCAGGGTTACTGTGTGGGTCTGGTCTGCCTTGCATGATTACGTTATCACTGAGAGGCACAGAGGAGCTGTTGGCTGGCTATTTAACAGTGGACAAAGTCCAGTTTTAATCATTCTGAACACGTCTACATGCGTGTGAAGACGTGTTGCAGATAGTTGGTTACTCACCGAGCCTGGTTGACCAGATCTGGGTTGCGGATGATCTCACCCAGGTCTTGAGGCATTCTGTTCCTCAGGTCCTCAAAGTACTGACTGAGGTTGTCAAGATTGAATGCCTCCTGTGCAAAGCTTCCTGTTTGAAAAAAAGAAAAGAAATAAAGTGTTTTGTTTGTTTTTATACTTTTCCCCCCGATAGATATTTAACAAATTATCTAAATCTGGTCATACCTTGTGCCAGGGCGAGCACGACAACGGCGACAATGAGGGAGAATTTCATGACTGCTGACTGGATTAGACCTGCACAACACATAACGTTTGGTGAGCAGTGCGTTTGAGGTGTTAGATGTTAAAAAGCAGTATTTGCCTGAAGTCACCCACGAAGTCCAAACAATGTTTAATCAGGTGAGTCAATGACAAAGTTATTGTCTAGGAATCCTGGTTTGACTTGTTGTGACATGGAAACAGAATCGATGTTTTGTGTATTTTTCAAACGTCAGCAGTCAGTGATTATAGGTTATATACTCTAAACCTTTGAAATAATTTATCACAGAGAAAATTAAGCCTCGAAGCTCAACCTGGGTAGAAATTGGGATGAGGTTTTTTTTTGTTTTTTGTTTTTTTTAATGACCTTCTTGCTTCTTTGGTTGTTAACTAGCAAAAGAAATGCTATAATTTACTTAAAGCACATACAAAGTGCCTCATCCAAATTTTTATGTAAAAATCTAACTTTAAGGATCAATCATACACATAAGAGTACTTTTAAAAGTCATTTTCTTTACATTTCCAGCATTTATATTGCGTTCTGCTCTATTATTGGATTTAAGTAGCATAGTAAATGTTTGTAGGAGTTGGCTTATTTAATGCCTGTCTTTAAATAAACCTTTGCTGCCTCTGAGCTCTGCCTCACGTCACTGTTAAATGCTGACATTTCACATACTATGAGGTGCACTTTTACAGCAAGTCTCAGAAAATATAAACAAGTTAAGAACAAGTTAAGACTTTTTTGGGGAAAGGAGAGAAAAAGTTTTAATTTAAACCTATTAGAAAATAAATCAGACTCACCTGTGCTGCAGGAGAATGTGGACCAGATGGTGACTTCACTCAGGACTCTTACACTTCTTATAGCTCAGCTTGGTGATGCATTCCTCTCAGACTCAGATCTGATTGGATGAGACAAAGAAAGAAAGAAAAAAAAAACATTACTGGATGCTGAACCTTGCTGCTCTGTCTGCCAGCTGGGCAAACCCAAGCAAAGTCCAACAGCCCCTCTGCTGACTGTCCAACATGAGTGTGGCTCTTATCATGCTGATTAGGCAAAATATTTAATCATCAAGAACAGTATCAAGGTTACCACAGTGAGGCCAGTGAGGTTGGGAGAACTTTTGGTGACATCATCTTTAACAGATATGATAGAATGTAATTGTAAAATCAGGGTTGATGTCAGTGTTGTGCTTCTGTGTTCAGTTCTCAGTAAGATGTGCTTGTCACACATTGTGAAAGCTCAGGAGTATATCGAGTAAACTAAGTTCTTATGACTTATTAGTTTATTGATGTGTTCTTCAGTGTGTGTACAAAGCACTGGACTCTTTGGTAAACTATGGAGTTCTTTAAAGAAAGACAGACCACTTTGGTCCAGATCGAATTATTTTATTGGATAAATTCAATAAATCCATGTGTGGTTCACAGAGGTTAAATCAAAAATCTTGCCATTTGTATATTCTATTTCTATAGTTCCCTAAGCCAGGAGCCTTTCTAGGATTTTTGGACTGGCATGGCACCAAACTAAAGCAGCTGAAGAACTAATGAAAATCCATGGTGTAGTAATATGTAAGACACATACTGAAGCACAAGTTTCTACTCTCTGCCAGGTTTTGTTATCTTATGTTCATCTTTGAAAAGTAAAACAGTTACAGGAAACAACTAGAGGTGACCTGGTGACAATGGGTGAAATAACTTAATATAGCTTTGCCTTTTAAGAAGCATAGGTGGTATAAAAGATGGATGCAGCTGTCGTGATGTCATCCATTAGTTAATTTAGTCCCGTTTTGAAGCCTTATGATGAGTCATTTTGTCATTGGTGTTTCAAAACTGGATGTAATGATCAAGGGGCAGGTCTTACTGTGAAACCGTAATGTCTGAATAATTCTGCTCTCTGAAAAAAGCTTCTTTTTTGTTTTTTAAATGTCCTAATATTTTATAATATTAAAATTAGTCCCAGAAACCATAAAGTCAACAGCAACATATTAACGGAGATCATGTTTGAGAGCTAGTTTCTCTCAGACTTCTTCAGGACTGGAATTTGTTTTGGGTTTTTTTTGTTGTCACAGCTATCGCCCCCTGGTGGCCAGTAAGAAGAATGGCGGTCTGAGTTACTTTTTGGCTTCACATCCACTGAAACACTGATCATGGGCATGGACGTTATTGTAATTTGGGGCTTTTAACTTTACAGGGCAAGGCCTATTAACCTTTCATTAGAGATCAACTGGTAGTTTCTTTTTGACATCATAAAAACGTTCAATTGCAAGGTCTTTGGATAAACTTATAACCACAACAATGGGAAAGTCCAAGGAACTCAGTAAGCACATGATTGTGCATCTTATCACGCTGACTGAAGAAAACACTTAATCATAACTAACAGCGTCAGCATTACGACACCAAGGCCATCTCTGAGAGAACTTTTGGTGACATTAGCATCAACATATATTGCAACAGATTATCATAGGCTTGATGGCAGTGTTGTGCTCCTGTTTTCAGGAACTCAGTGATCTAAGAAAGGGAATTGTAGATTTACACTAGTTGGGAAGGTCTCTTCATGCCATTTCTAAACAATTTCAGATTCCAAGATCATTAGTACAAAGACTTCTACATAAATACAAGTTATTTGAATTTGTCACCACTCTGACAAGGTTTGGAGAACAGTCATACTGTCACCCTCAAATGAGAGGAAATTGGTTAAGGTGTTCTGGAACAACCCAGGAACTACTAAGGCTCAAGCTTGTCATGAACTGCTGCCAGTTTTAAGTCTCCATGGACTGAGAGATTGCTGACCAAATAAGAAGCCCCTGCCATAAAATCAACACCTTTAACCTCAACTAAAATTTGCTGCAGCCCACATGGACGAGCCAGATGCTTTCTGGAGGAAAGCTTTATGGTTAGATGAGACAAAGATTGTGCTATTTGTCCACAATGACAAGAGGTATGTTTGGAAGAGTTAAGGTAAAGCTTTGAAACCTAAGAACATCGAACTATACCAACTGTCAGGCATGTTGGTGGTAGCATCATGCTTTGGGCTTGTTTTGTTACCAGTACTGTTACATTGCACAAAGAATAATGATGGAGGAGGACTACTCTTCAACTTCCCCTCAAATCAACAGCTGTAACTTGGACACAGTTGGCTTTTACAACAGAGCAATGATCCCAAACACATCAAAACTGGTTTTGGAATGGATAAAGCCGGCTAACATTAAGCTTCAGGAATGGTCTTCCCAAAGCCTAAACCTCAACCCTATTGAAACTTTGTGTACTACACTTCAAAGATGGTTTCATACCAGGAAACCAACAAATTTAAATTAACTTTTCTGCCAAGAAGAGTGGTCGAGTATTCAGCCAGAACTATACCAGAAGCTTGCTCATGCCTACCAAAACCATCTGGCTGATGTGCATCTTGCTGAGGGACATCTAACCAATTATAAACACTTTTGAGTCTGTATTTATACTTTCGACCCCATGTGGATTGGAGAAGATCCAAAGTGAATTAAGTAACACCTCAGCCATTGTCTTTTAAAGTCATCAAAGATTTACGCTGTACAATCATTCCACCCCGGATAAAGGACAGTTCAATAAATCACCAAAAGCTAAAATTACCATGAAATTTGTGCCCATGATGAGTGGATGTAGGAACTTTTGACCATAACAGTACCTGCAAAGTAAAATAACACCAAATGTTAGCATACTAAATTCATGCCGTATAACACAAAATATCACCCTTTTTGAATTTGTTTATCTTTAATTAGTCTAATTAATTACTAAGCAGAACATTTTTTTTATTAAGTGGAAAAAAAATATTTCAAAGCTGCCTCATTCAGTTGTTCTTTAGGAAGCACTGTTATGGATTACACTCATTCATGTGAATGTAAACCTTCTACCTTTGGCTTACATCCAGCAGGGTGTTATTGCCTCCAATCCATCTTTATAGTTGCTGTAAAATGATTAATTCCCGACTGCTTCCCACCCCAGCCAGTAATAAACAATCTCATACATGTGTTTGGATAGAAATATGTGAGCAGGGAGCATAAACAACATGAGCTGTTTAATAAACCTTGTACAAATGTCTTGTGAGCCTCTATTCATCTGGTGGGAAAAGTCTGCAGTAGAGTTTTAAAAATGAGATTATGACCGTAAAGCTTTGATCAAAACCAGATGTGGAAACATGCACCATGTTTGCAACCCAGCATTTATTCTCTGTGTCCAGGCCTGCACTGTCCTATTGGCTTAAGCTGTTTACGTCTCTAAAAAGTGCTCAGGACACAGAACCATCTGCTTTGTGGTATGCAATCGACGTGAGGATGCATCACTTGACATTAAAGTGTGTGCAGCAGGAATAAGTAGCGAAAGTAGTTCAGCAGAGCTACGACGTGAACAATGGGGGCATTTACTCGAAAAGATGTCAGCATGAAAAAAGAAAAAGTGTCCTGATTCTGTCTTTCCTTTAAGCTTTGACCCCCTGAGGCTCTTGCTCATCCATAAAAATGATTGATTGCATTAAGCGCTCAACTCAGCGGGAAAGCAGCGCTAACGTACTCATGGCTGTAATAACATTCAGTAAAGCAGCTGCTGCTAAAGTGAATCATGTACTAAGCTGTCCTCTTATATTAAAATAGACAAAACTGATGCACTGCTATCAACTTTTTAAATGTTGTACCTGATCATGGAAGAGCTATATACAAGCGCATCTTAATGCTGTTAAGTTATGCCTGAAAGGAAAACTTTTATTTATGTTATAGTCATTATATCTAAAGTGAAACATATGAAGTTTTTTGTTTTAATTGTGCTTATTATGGCTTATAGCTCATGAAAAACAGAAATCCAGTGTCTCAGATTGTTAGAATATTTCATTTCATCCAGTTAATTTATATACTTAGTACTTGACTGTGGCTCTGTTAGCAAGAATTACTGCATCAGTGTGGTGTAACACGGAGGTGATCGGGTTTTGGCGCCGCTGAGCCCAGGCTGTTTTCATGTTTCCCCCAGACTCCCTGTGAGGTTCAGATTAGGCGAGTCGTCGGTAATAACACGGTGAGAAAAACATTCGGTGAAGTTTTGTTACCGTGGGCCAGTACTTAGTCCTGCTGGAACAGGAAACCTGCATCTCCATAAAGCCTATCCACAGATGGAAGCATGAAGTGCTCTAAAATCTTTCAGTGGACGCTGCATTGACTCTGGACTGGATAAAACACAGTGAGCTAACCACCTCCAACAGCAGCAGATGACATGGCATGCCAACTCATCACAGCCTGCAGAAACTTCACCCTGGACTTCAAACACATTGGATTCTGTGGCATTCCACTCGCCTTCCAGACTCCAGGACTTTGACTTCCAAACGAAATGCAAAATTTACTTTCACCTGAAGAGGACTTTGGACCACTGAGCAACAGTCTACTTCTTTTTTCTTCTTTGCCCACTTCTGACTTTGTCTCTAGCTCAAGAGCAGCTTGATATTAGGAATACAACAGCTGTAGCTCTTTTTCTGAAGACATCTGTGCACTGAGCTGTTCAATTAGGTTCAAGTGTGGGATCTGGCTTGAATACTCAAGGACATTCGCAGAGTGGTCTGAAGGCACTCCTTTGTTATCTTGGCTGTGTGCTTAGGGTCATTGTCCTGTTGGAAGATGAACCTTCGTCTCAGTCTGAGGTCCAGAGTGCTCTGGAGCAGTTTATCATAAAGGATGTCTATTTACATTGCTGCATTCATCTTTCTCTCGACCCTGACTAGTCTCCCAGTCCCCCCTGTTGAAAACTGTCCCCACAGCATGATGGTGCCACCACCATGCTTTACTGTAGGGATGGTATTGGCCAGGTGATGAGCGATGCCTGGTTTCCTTGGTATTCAGGCCAAAGAGTTCAATCTTTGTTTCATTAGACCAGAGGGTTTTGTTTCTCGTGGTGTGAGATTCCTTCAGGTGCCTTATGACAAACTCCAGACAGGCTGTAATGTGCCTGTTACTGAGGAGTGGCTTCCGTCTGGCCGTTCTACCATACAGGCCTGATTAATGAAGTGCTGGAGAAATGATGGCCCTATGGTTCTCCTCTCACCACAGAGCAGCTGGAGCTCTGTCAATGTAACCGTCAGGTTCTTGGTTAGCTAGCTCTAAGAAGAGACCTGTTGGCTCCAAATTTCTTCCATTTATGGGTGATGGAGTAGTCCACTTCATTGGGACTTACAATCCTGCAGAATTTTTTTGTACCCTTCCCCAGATCTGCGCCTCGATACAATCCTGTCTCCGAGATCTAAAGATATTTTGTTGGACTTCATGGCTTGGTTTGTGCGCTGACTGTCAACTGTCAACTATGGGACCTCAAGTGTGTGCCTTTCCAAATCATGTCCAATCAACTGAAATCACCACAGGCGGACTCCAATTAAGCTATAGAAACATCTGACAGATGATCAGTGGAAACAGGATACACTTCACTTCAAGTCTGACAAAGGCTGTGAATACTTATGTACATGTTAAATTTTTGTTCTTTATTTTCAATAAAGTTTCAAGAATTTTAAGCATACTTTTTTACTCATTATTCATTATTGGGTATTGTGTGCAAAAATTTTGAGGTGAGAAATGAATTTAACCCACATTGGAATAAAGTTGTAACATGACAAAATGTGGAACAAGTGAAGTGCTGTGGATACTTTGTAGCTGCACTGTATCAACCAAAACAAAATTAAATACATTCTAATAACTCTTCTACTAGTTTGCGCTACCAGATTTCTGATTTTCATGAGCTACTACAAGCCATAATCACAAAAATTTAAATGTATAATGGCTTGAAATGCAAGTGTAGATAGATACTGAAATAAACAAGTTGCCAGTCCATTACAGGGATTGGCTCTGACAGCTGTAAACACTCATTTTCTGCCAGTTTCTTTTTTTATTCTTGTCTCTGTGTGATGTCTATAATCATCAGATGCACAGTTGTAAGCACAGAAGCCCTACCAACCTGCTGCTTAAACCCTCTGTTTATGAGTGGCAGCCAATCAGAAGAAAGTGAGAGATGCTAAAACAGCTTGTTTCAGAAGTTACTTAAATTTCCTGTATGTCCACGGTGTGTTTCTAAAACCAGAAATTTCACAGGTCTCTTTAGAGGGAACAGGACATGTTTAGGATGTCCGTAAATGATGATAATTATAATATGGCAAACAATGAGACAAACTGAAAAGACTGAGAATGCTCAGTATTTAGGTCAGAGAATCACCCGTAGCAGCTTTGCTTGGACCTAATCTTGAAACCATCATTAAAGTTGTATCCATCATGGAGTTCAGTCCATGCTGAGACAGGATCCCATTAGAAAACTGGAGAACAGGATCAATGGAAAAATGTCAGAGGAAGTGAACATAAGCCATGGACCTTGACGTTATGAACTGGGGTCAGGAAATAAAAGCATGCACTAGTGAGGCACACACTCATTCACAGTTATAAAGTGTGCATCTGCAGAAATCCTTCAGCTGTTTGCAAACTCTGTAGTAAACACTCTTTCTGACATTTTTTCTTGTCCTTTGTGCGATTTCCAGTTTCTCACTGGGCTCTAATTTGTTTAAAATGTGCTTTTTAGTGGAAACAGATGAGGTTCAATCTTTGACTTAATGCAGATTCAGTTTAACAAAAAAAAGAGAGAGAGGACTAGTTCCTCCTTTGGACTTCTCTGGCCTCGTCCCATACCGCAGAAAGAATGAAAAATGACACAAGACCCACAAAGTCCTAAAAAATATTTAGGAGGCACAAGAGGAGGTCCCATTTCCTCTTCAAGTCTTTGTTCTGCTCTAGGTTGGTGGTCTCACCCCCACTCCAGCTCAGAGTTAAGGTAGTACAAAGTTGCATTATGTTTCAGTATTTCAAAGTAAGATCATCATTTTTTTTCCACCTCTTATCGACTTAGTTTGATCCAAGTTTTAATCACATGCTTCAGGAGAGTTGGAGCTGTAAACCCGCACTGTAGTTGTTCTCTGTTGGAGCCAGAGGAGAACAGAGGAGGCTCAGATTTCTTGGCTTGACATTTTCTGATTTTCCACTGTTGCCTTCACGTCCTCCGGAAAACATTGGAATTCTCACCACAGTTGCCCAAGGATACTGAGGCATACAAACAGCAGGAGTCGAACCACAAACCGTAGACGACCTGCTCGATCACCTGAGCCACATCTATTAGTCTTTTTGTTTTATTTTAATTTAATTTTATCAAATTAACAAAAAGAAGAACTACTAACATTTTCTCTATTTTTATTCAACTTTAGGTAGCTTTTCAAGTTTACAAAACCGCTTTAATTAGCTTTAATTTTTTTCTTCAAATGTCCAGTTTTTTTTCTTTTATTTAACTTTTTTTTTTTTTTACACATGTAGCTGAATGCAAAGATAATATTATAACAACTTAAGGTCAGTGTGTTATTACTATCCCGGGAAGTAAAGCTTCCTGCATCCTTGGATCCTCAGCTAAGATGAGGAAATACTCCACAAGAACAAGCAAACACAGGTGGGGGAAAAAAAAAAAGGAAATTAGCCCATTAAAAACACAGTCTGTGTAACAATGAACAGGAGCAATAAAATAAAAAGAATACCAGTTTACAAACACACGTTAGAAAACGTGTGCAGCCTAACTGTAAATGCATTTACAGTGTAGAAGTAACAGAATACGAGGGGTCCTTGAAGGCAGCACTTGACTGACAGTCCCGCAGTCTAATCCAGGGAGTGAGGACTCAGCAGCTCCGTTATGTGTCGAATCAACGTCGGCTCGGCGCTTACAGGCTGTGACTGAGAAAAACCCTGCCGTACTTCGCTCATTCAGCTCTCAAAGCATACTTTTTCAGCTCAAGCCGTCGGGCTCCTCGCTACAGATTTGCTTCAGAGCCGGGACTCCGTAGACGTTACGTCGGGACAATGGAATCCAACGTTATCCCGGACAGTGTCCGCCATCAGCGGCTACAGCCGGGCATCGGATTCAGTTCGGGAGCGACCGGGACCCTCCGCTCCTCTCTCCGGCCCGGGGTTACGGTCCCCATCGCGCCGTTGCTGTCCTCTCCGGCCTCTCTGGCGGCGTCCTCCGGGCCTCCTCCCCCGCCGCCTCCGCTGCAGCTCCACAGCCTGTACGGCGGAATGGGAGCGGGGCTGGGGCCGGGGGCTAGCGGTCACTGTAACCCGGGGAACCCGGCCGTGCTGAAGGAGGCGGTGGAGGCTGTGGTTCGCAGCTTCGCCAAACACACGCAGGGTTACGGCAGAGGTAATGTCCGGTGCTGACACTGTCCTGGAAATAGCGGCGTTAACGCGTGTCATACTGCTTCAGGCTGTAGCTGGGGAGGGGACTTTTGGAGAGCTGGAAACCACTTTCAGCTGCGCCATTTGTTTGGAAGGAAGGCACAAAAAACCTCCACCATACTTAGAACAAACTCCTGTAATTTCCACCTTTATCTCCGGTGTGTAAACACACCAGTGGTCATTTGCACCTGATGCAATGTTACCGTGAAGTTTCCTTTGATATTCGCTCCAGTCACTCCATCACAGGATTAACATCCAGGGGCTGCAGGGAATTGCATTTACGAACAATACACTATTGTTCGTAAATTAGCAGTTACACGGCAAATAACAAGAATAGACACTGTGGAAATCGTTAATAACCTTGAAAAATGAAAGAGCAGTGGGCCTGATAAGAAAAATAAGGCTTTATATACTTTATATTAAACGCAAACTGCACATCATTAGTAATAATTACTTGAAAAATGCAGTGTAATTTAAAGTAATTGACTGATTTCTGTCAGAGTTTGAGGCATGCCTCAAACTATCATTAGACCAAAAGCTTAAGTAATGCTAACATGTGTGCCTGTCCCATGCTAATAGGATTTATTTCCAAAAGATGGTCCCCATGTGTCCCTAACTAACAGCCTCTTCCCCCTGCATGCCATTTAGGCTTCTTAACACAATTATTGGCTGCATTTTTTGAAGACTTTTGGCAATAAAACACACACGAGATGATGTAATTAGGCTTTCCTATACGTTTGCTTTCAAGCAGCGATTAAGTTGCAGTTTCAAAAAGGCCTATTAAGTGTATTTAAAGGAGTACCATAAGAAAAAAGGGGGGGCATGTGTGCAAATACACCTCTGGAAAAGATTTTGTTGGACCTTCAAGTGGAGTTGCAGGATGTTCTTTGACTGTAGTTTGGATCAGCTTCACATTACATCCTTCAATATCTCAGAGAGTTTCCTGTCTCTTTGCACTTTTGTTATGGAGGAAATCCTCAGAAATGGATAAAAACAGACCAAGAGGCCTTATTAAACCACTGTCACAATCCTGAATTGGTTTGTTAGCCCCAGTTGCTGCACTACAGGCTGCAGACCCGCAATGCAAATCCAGTATCTCGTAACACACCCAGACTTTAAAATAGAGTAGATTCTGGACAAAAGCTGCAGTGGAAGTACAAAAAACTGTATTTGTACAAGAAATTGTTTTTAACTTCATGTAAAAAGCATTAAACACACAAAAAAAACCCTGTCTTTAAAGTAGCACCAACTCTTGCCCACATTAATGAGCAGATTTAGGCTTTTTCTGTTTCTTTAGGCTCTCTCTTTATGTAATCCCAGACTGACTTTACTTTGAGATCAGGGCTCCGTGGGGGCCTGACCATCTGTTGCGCCTCTCCTTGTTCGTCTTGACACTGAAGATGGTTCTTTACAATTCTGGCTGTGTCTTTGGACGCATTATCTGTCATCCTGCAGAGCGAGCTTAGGAGAGATCAGACGCCTCCCTGATGGAAAACAACCAAAATATTTAGAGTATCTAAAACATTTTAAAACTTGTGATAAAAACTGTGTCACCGAGTAAAAGCAAGAGAGCCGTGCGCGTGTTTAAAAAATGATTTGGATTGTCCTTCATGGCTCTATAGTATGGAAAATATGGCTTGTAGTTTGTTGACAGAAGCTTTAATATTTTGTTTTTAATGTTCGACACAGCGGCCTGGCCTCCAGACTCGTATAAGAGCAAGATTCAGGCGGTAACTTCGTTCAAATCATGTTGGCTGCACACATATTTCCCAACAGACCCCAAACCCAAGTAATCATTTATGACTCAGTTGCAGAGTTTGCAGCTTTCCATTGTTGTTTTTGTTTCCTTGTGGATGACATGAACTCGGTTCTCTCGTGTGAGGGCCAGAGTCGAGTGTTTTTCTCCAAGCTTCTCCTCTGAGGTGATGCAGAATTTCCTCTGGGCAGCCACCTAAAATCTTTCCGGAAAACCCTGTGGCATCCTGGAGACGACCTTCCCCTGCACCTTTCCATCTTTGTTTAGAGAGGATGTCGCAGAGCTCGCCTAATGGCTACAGACCAAAACATGTAAACTGCACTAATGGTTTGTATTAGTGTGACGTAACAGGGCTTCTTTTATCTGTGTGTCCTGCAGTGAACGTGGTGGAGGCTTTGCAGGAATTTTGGCAGATGAAGCTGACCAGAGGAGCCGACCTGAGGAACGGAGCCCTCGTTGTTTATGAAATGGTCCCATCCAACAGCCCTCCTTATGTTTGCTATGTTAGCCTTCCAGGCGGCAGCTGCTTTGGAAGTTTCCAGGTGCAGTGTCTGCTTTCTGTTAGCATGATTATTATGAAATATGCGGTACGGTGCGAAAGTCTTGAGCCACAACTCATTTCTTTATACTTTGCTTCCAAAGGAGCCGGACTTTCTTGGAATTTTTAAAGTGGGCTTGGACATTGGCTGCTTTTTTACTCTGTTTCAAAGGAATGTTTTTTTATGTGTGTCTGCACATAACAGACATCTAACAATTTTAAACTGCTGCCTGTCACAAGAACACATTTCTTTAGTTGAGTATGAAAAATGCGAAAGCTATCACAGTTTGACAGGCATAAACTTGTATATATGTGTGATTTCCAAAGAGCTATTACTGGAAAACTTCATATACGTCTCGATGGTGCAGTGTGTCCTTAGAGAATTTGAGGAAATTGGACAAGTGGAGGACAAAAAAAGAAGCGGGAGGCCTAAAAAACTATCTAGAGCATATGAACAGTATGTGAAGGTCACGTCCTTAAAAAAAAACTAGCAAAGACCTGACAGGAGGGATGAACCAGTGTTGTGTCTACATGTAACAGACAACTCTGCAGAGAACCAACTTTAAAGTGTATCTTTAACTACTTTGTTGCTTGCATCCTGCCACAAAAACACATCATTTGTCCAATTTTCTTTAGCCGAGTCTGTAAAAATGCCAACAATAACACAGTTTGACAGATGTGAAGTTATATTTTTATATTAACGAGGTGATTCCCAAAGATCTATTGGCTGAAAACTTGGCATAACGCCTTGACAAAAGAAGTGGCCTAAAAACTATCTACATCAGACGAACTGTATTGGAAAGTCAATTCCTTAAGAAATAGAAAAGAATCCAAAAAAGACCTGACAGGACCTGAAAGATGCATCTGGACCTTCAGCTGATCCATCTACTGTTCATTGTAGCCTCATCGGAAATTTCTCTGTGGACGGGTTGCTGTCAAGGAGTCATTCTTAAGGAAGGCTGAGTTATGCCAAATTACACAAGATCTGGGTTAAAGATCCAACAGTGAGCATCTACAGTCATCTGTAAAACAAGGTGGAGGCTCTGCCATGGTTTGAGGTTCCATTTCAGTCAGTGGTTTTGGGGATTTTGAAGAACTGACGGACTTGTGAACACAGAAAAGTGCCATCAGATTTTAATTCAACATGCAACACCTTCTGAAAAGGATCTGATTGGCAACAACTTCACTTTTCAGCACTACAACTGACCACTATCAGTCATGGATTGGGCTCCCCAGTGCCCGGACATTAACATTATTGGGATCATCTTGACATAAAACAGAACAAAAAGGCAGCCAACATCCAAAGCAGAGATTTGAATTTCCTTTGAGAACCCTGGAGAACTATTCCAGAAGACTACTTAAAGAAATGACAAGAAAGCTGCCAAAGCGAGCTCAGGCTGTGTTCAAGAATAAAGGTAGTCATACCGAGGATTGACTTTCGAGGTCATTAACTCTGATTTTCCTTTCCGCTTTCCCATCAACATATAACAAAACGAGGAGTGGCTCAAGACTTTTTTTGCACATTACTGTAAAAACACGCCATTGTCTTTGGTTGAACGTCAGTGAATGTGTTGTGGTTTGGTTATTCTGTTGCAAGCGTTCCTAAAACCACAAGACCAAATATGGATGCAAGCTCAAAGCCACAAAGAGTCATTTAAAGACCGGCCGGGTTGTCGTTGGCCTTTTGACTGTTTATCTGTCCACTGATACATGCTCTCTTTGCTGTTTGACAGTTCTGTCCCACAAAGGCAGAGGCGAGACGCAGCGCCGCCAAAATCGCCCTGATGAACTCCGTTTTTAACGAACATCCCTCGCGTCGGATTACAGACGACTTCATTGAGAAGAGCGTGAACGAGGCGTTGGCCTCCTTTAATGTAAGTTTAAAAAAAGAACTGCCGAGAACTCAAAGTTGTGTTTGTACGACTGTCAGTCAAGCAGCACGGTTGATTTTAACGCGCTTCCAAAAACATGATGTATTAGGTTAATTTTGCTCAGTTGTTGGCATCATACGCATGCTTTTTTTTACATATAGTAAATATTATGAAAGTGTATGCTATGGATACAAATAGCTGATGCTTCTCAAAAGAAAATGAAGGAAAATTACACTGCATTGGACTGACTCCCAAACTCACAAATATGTGCCAAATATCTGTAGGGACATATGAGTAAGTAGCATTGACTATGTGAGCTCAAACTGTGGCTGACTTGACTTTAAGTGCTTGTCTATGCTCACAGGGAAACAGAGAAGAGGCCGACAACCCCAACACAGGGATCGGGGCGTTTCGCTTCATGCTCGAGTCCAATAAAGGAAAGTCCATGCTGGAGTTTCAGGTGCGTGTTTTAAGCAGCTTTCTAAAAAAAAAAAAAAAAAAAACTTATGCAAGATGAGCCCAGAGCCTGTATGGAAGTAGCTACATATAGAACACGTCTTCATAAAAGTAGCAGTTTTATGTGTAAATGTTCATCCAAAAGTGATAATATGTAGTTAGTTTGGCCCCACAGTGTTGAATTACTGGTCTCTTAGTCTTGGTCTCGGCTGTGTTTGTCTTCCAGGAGCTGATGACTGTGTTCCAGCTGCTGCACTGGAACGGAAGCCTCAAAGCCATGAGAGAACGACAATGTTCCCGACAGGTAAACCCAACAAATGCCTTCTATTATACGGATATAGTAACGTTTTTCAGCTACATTTATTTATTTATTTTTAATGAACAAATTTTCCAGAAATCAGTTACATTAAACCCACTGAGAGGTGAAGTGAAAAAGAAAGAGATTATCTCCACAGTGCAATGTCCTGCTGTTTCTTTGCATGCAAAAAAACCCATCTTAGCTCCTCACCAAATGCAAAACTTGCTCAGGAACAGCTCAAGGAGCATAATGAAGAGCCCAAATTCCTATTCCTTTCACTCTGTAAGAGTCAGGACAGATTCAATCAATCGAGGCCCCACCCAGCAACCCACATATCCAAAACGATCCGCATCCAGCGTCTCAGTGCCAGATACCAAAACACTCTCAAAGAGGTCCTGCGTCCACGCCCAGATGGGCCACAGCTGTTTTGGTGACCAACACAAAATCTGACTGGTGGTTTTAATGTTGTGGCCGATCAGCGTTTAGCAGGGCTTTTTCTCTGTGACATGGCTGTTCTAGATAAATTTGTAGTTATCTTTCTCACCGTGAGCATTGAGTAAAAAAAAGAGCAAAAACAAAGAATGTGCCTCCTCAAATATGTGTGTTAAGACTCAGTCAATCTTAAGTTTCAAAATAATCCCCATTTATCTCAAATTGGAGTTTTGTGCAGCCCCTTAGTCCATCCTCTGAAACTTGCTGTTGTAGTTCCAGTTAGGGTCTCCCTCCTTTTAAGGCAGCCACATGAAGCTGCCTTAAAAGGAGGGGCGGTGTAGTCGGAGCTTTGTTCATGATATGATCATAAAAATGAATTCTTTGCATTTTTCTTCTAATTTAAAAGCTCTTTTTGCATCATACAGAGCCAAGAGTAGAAAAAACTGTCTGCACATACGTTGATCTCTCTTCATTTTAAACTATGGTCATTCTTAATATGAGCATTTACCACTGGAACACTGTGCAAAAGTCTTGAGCCACCATTCATTTCTTTATATTAAGGATCCAAAGGGTTTTTTTTGATGGAGCGATTAATCTAAATTTGAAATTTTTGGTTTAAATTGTCATCAGTATGTACAGAGGAGGTCAGGAGACAGATACAACAGAGTGCCTACAGCCATCTGTGAAATATGGCGGAGGCTCTGTCATGGTTTGGGGCAGCATTTTAGCCAGTGGTGATGGAGATCTTGTCAAAAATGATGGAATTATGAATGCATGACAGCGTGACAATGAATGAGCCAGTGCAGTAAAAGCATACCTGCATAGAAAAACACACAGCAGAGCACTATCAGGGCCATGGATTGGCCTCCCCACAGGACGGATTTCAACATTATTGTAGCAGTGTGGGATCATCTAAAGATGGTGAACATCCAAAATAGAGCTTTTCATGTTTTTCAAGAAGCCTAGAGGACAAATAAGAATAAAGGTGGTCCAAATGTTGACTTTCAACCTTGTTAGGATTGTACAACTCTGTTTTTGTCTTATATATACTGTATTTCTGTGCATGTTTACTGCGCCGAGTTCACATTTCCCCGAAAATATAAAGAATTGAGGGGTGGAGGAAGACACTGTACCACAGTACTTGCCATCAGACATAATTTTAAATTTTATGTCTTATTACTTAACATTTACCCTCTTGGCTGGTTTGTTTATAGACAGTGATGAAGTCTTATTAAGTTCAGCATCAGAATCTGATGCTGGAGGAATATCTGATTGGGAATGCTGTTTCCCACTATCACATCTTCTGACTCTTTATGACTTTCTGGCTGAACTTGCAGGAGGTGCTGGCTCACTACTCCCATCGGGCTCTGGATGATGACATGCGCACTCAGATGGCCGCCGACTGGGTGAACCGAGAACAGAGCGTAGCGGGCACCATTGCGCAGGAGCTGGCCACGACAGAGCGGGAACTAGAGGACGCCAGGCTGGCGGGCAGAGAACTGCGTTTTTACAAAGAGAAGAAGGACATCCTCATGTTAGCTGTGGGTCAGCTCAGTGCAGCCAACACCGCCACTCTGCCATCACACTAAACCAACCGTCCGATATGGAAACATGCCTTCGCACTCCGTAGGATTCCTGGTAACAGTATTGATCACTTCATAGGTGACTTCTCAGAACGTTTTAGGTTTTGTTTCGTTTCGCGTACCAGGTAATCAAGCCTTGACTTACAGTATGCACATCTTGTCCATAAAACAAATACTAGCCGCTATAGCCCGTTACCTCTTTGTGCCTAGTAATTACAGGATAACAGTGCTTTTTTTTTTTCTAGATGCCTGTAAAAGTGCTCGGCATTCAATGTGACTGGGATTTACATGTTTTGTTTTCATTATTTCATACTGTACTTACTCAAAGTAGACCTATGGAGACAAAGCCTTTATGGATCAGTGAATGTACGGGGCATAAAATGACCCATCAGACCAAACGCTAATGAGGTGTAGCTCGTGTGTTTCTTCTCGGCTTCGGTTTGTTTTGGTTGGTTGTAGTATTCGGAATGGGAAGATGCCAAAATTGATGACGCAAGAAGCCTGTGTTTGTTCATGAATAAAGCACAGGAACAGAGGTCACCCACTCAGCAAGATATGAATGAAGGGGATAAAAGATCCCAGCTAATATCACCGGTTTTCTGTAATGGATGTGCAACCTGCTCCTACAGGTTTTTTATGGGAAGCAGCCTCAAATAATACTAGACTTCCAGTAAGCACAGAAATACACTTATTGACTCATGTAATAATAATTTGTGGGTAATTTGCAAAAGAAGAAACATGTCAGCAGGTAATTGATGCTCTGACAGCAGCTCAGGTTTAAAAAAAAGATCAAATATTAAACCACCACTATGCCGTTTTACTTCAGCTTTTGTTGCAAAGGCGTTTTTTTAAAGCTTCGTCGCTTGCTTGGCAACGATGACAGTAGCCGAATGTATCATTTTAATGCGCTATCGGCAAAAAGGACCTGCAAAGCAACATGACTTAAAAAAATTACAAATCTGCTCTTGTGATGCAGATTGTGTTGGTCAGATAGTAGAGTTCAAACAAAGTGAGTGTTTGTTATGACTTAAATGTAGGTCAGGGTCTCAGCAGTTAAAAAATGGAGGCCAGAGAATGAGTTGGGCTTTTTTTTTTCTTTTTTTTTGAAAGCTGAACCATCAGTTTTGAGTCATTGTAGTCAGAACAGTGCCAGCTTCTGTGGTCTAAGTTTTTTTTTGAGATACTGGAAGGAGAAATTGGGTTTTGGCAGCGTTGTAATGTCTGCATGCCAAAAAAATGTAATATAACAGGCATTTATTACCCTTTTTTACCGTAAATGTCATAACTTTATATTTGTTCGTCTTTATAAAATGCATTTTTATACGTTGTAGGGATAAAGGCGTTTTAACAAGCAGCATTAAAATGACCCCACGCAAGTTTTAATTGATGTGATACGGCTCTTTTGGATGTAATGAAAGTCAGACAGCAGGAGGACTCGTTCTTGCTGCTGAATGCTGGATTGTGAGCAGCAGAACCCGATTACACGAAATACAAAGAAAGAACAAATAAAGAAAAAGTGCAGGAAGTTTCTATAACTCATCTCTGGAGTCTTTGTGCCTTTATGAAAATGGTAGCTAGCAATGTTTGAACAGTCATCTTTACACATGTAGTTAATTTCTTACTGTTACAAAGAATAGTTGAGGGAAATTTACTGTGAGAATTTGATTGACGTTACACGCAGGGCGGTCTGGTTAATATGAAGCTTAATAAAGCCGCCTCACCATAGATTAGCATAAAGACTGAAAAGGGATGTAAACAAGTTCCCACACTCAGCCCCAAAGGTAACAAAATCTGACCAATGTTACGTCATTGGTCTGAATCACAGACTGTATATAAAAGATGGACATAGCTTCTCTGTCTAATACAGAAGCTTGTGAGCTACCAAGGTATAGCAAACGTTGAATGCCTCTTTGCAGAAATGGATAAAAGGTGTGGAATCAACGTGTTCATGTCGAAATGTTAGACAGCTCATGACAAGGAACTGATCTACCTTCACAGAGCTTTCTGATAGGTTGAAATTTAGCTAGCTCTGCCAAACTTGAAATTTCAAGTTACGGATGGCGATTTTTAAAATTGTTTTTCCAGCAAACAAGCTTCCGTAGTCTGAAAAGTGAAGCCAGTGCAAAAGTGCCTTCAACCTGCATTCTTTATAATTGTCAACTTCTCTGGAAGGACTGACCTCAGTCAATACTTTCCTTATGTCATTGTGGTCCCTTTTAAAAGTCCCTTTTAACACACAGCATGATGTCTGTTGGTATATTATGAGCTGGTGTTGACTATGATAAAATACGGTGTGTGCTAGACTGGGACTGTTGTGGAGGGCCGGATCAATAAGCTGAACTACTTTCTGCTCAGTATTCATTTTTCACTCTTCATAAGCTTATTGATCCGGCCCTCCACAACAGTCCCAGTTTCTCACCACTTGTTTGTTATGTCTGGTATCAAAAAAGTCCAGAATGCCAAATGCAAGGCTTCCAAACCAGTGGGCGATGACATGGTGGCTACGTCCATCTTTTAATTACAGTCTGAAGTGGCGTCTGTGCTGGGTAATACTTCCAGTACCTGCAGAGTGTTTTTATCAAATCATTTCCTCAATATGTTACATGCCGTTAGATTGTGAAGGATGTATTTAATGTTATTACCTTTGGTATAAATTTATAAACATTATATACTGGTTTTGTTTTTGTTTTCTTTTTTTGTGCCCACTTTGCAGCATATGTGTGTGGCGCAAATATAAAAATGCTGACTTTGCAGTTCTCTTTAATGAATAATGCAAATTTAAAATTGACTGAAAAAGTCAACTTTATATGTCCTGGTTAATATTTTCTCTTTTTCAAATGTGTAAATTTCAAATCAGTAAATTTTAAACTTGGTACTAAACAGATTCCCAGGATTTCATATGCAGAAACACTTTCAGTGATTTTATCCTTCTTTGACTCAATTAAGATTAATGAGGAAATGTGATTAATGAGGAAATCTCAAGCAGTGTTTTAATGAACAGCTTAACAGGAAGGAGGCTGAGGCAGTTTGTTTCAATTTAGATGCTCAACATCTGGGTTGGTTTTTTGGTTTGTTTGTTTTTATAGCCACAAGCCATTAATCTCAAGGCTCCTTCTGTAAAAAATGCCTTTGATCTTTCTTTGTTATCAATATTATTGAAGGTTTTTTGAACCGTATGTTTGTTTTTTGCTATTTGTTTCCTAAAAAACAGTTTTGGCTCTGCATGTTTTTGTTTTGTTTTGTTTTGTTTTTTCATTTTTTTTTGCTTTGATGCATGATGTGTTGATTAAGTTCTGGTTTTATATGTTTCATATTCTATACAGTATTGTTTTATAAGAGTGTTTCTCGAGGTCCTTACTGTTTGTATTTTCTATGAACATTTTGTATTCCATGTTTATACTTTTAGTAGATTTATATGTATATGTAATAAATTTGCTGTTACAAATGGCACTGTGTCGAGCCACTTGTTTTCACACACACACAATATGGTAATAATTTAAAATTCCAAATTAATAAAAAGACATATTTTTTTTTAATTATGCAATAACTTGCAAATGCCACCAGAAGGCATAACAGATATATCCCACCTACAGTCTAAATTAAGCATCGTAGCACTGTTTCTGATCAAAACCAAACACAATTAACATTACAGAGCAATACTGGTGAATTTATTTTTCCTTTTTCAGAGCCCACAAAAGTTATCAAAGTAAAAACAACTGTAATAGACTAATTGCCTCTATTACCTCAGATGATCAAAGGACTTGAAACTCTTGTCTAGGTTGCTTGGTTCTCAGGGGGGTTGTTTTAAATCAAGAGAACCATCGAGTTCAATCTCCTAAATCTGGGTGACATATAAATGAAATGATGCAGACTTAGAGCCAAGAGGATCGCAGGGGATCCAGACAGTTGTCCATACTGCCATCAAGGAAATGCTACCTTACTGTGTGCTGGCTGCACACAGTACTACAACCCCACTGACTACCTACCCACAAATCAGCTACTCAGTACCTGGACTATGTTTGAGAAACAAATTAATTATGTTTGTTATTATTAAATAAAAATAAAATAAAATAAAATAATAAGTTGATTGGATTTTTTCTCTAGTTATGTCTTATTGAAACGTGAAACTAGTTGTTTCAGTAATAAGGAAATCCATTGCATTTACAATATTGTCAATTTTTACACTTTTGTTTGGTAAATTGTGTCCAGAAGCAATTAAAACAAAAATAAAAAAAATTCAATTCAAGCTGGAATGAACTCGTTTTTCACATTATGTTCTTTAAAATCCGACATTTAATATCATACCAGAAAAATTAAATTAAATTAAATTAAATTAAATTAAATTAAATTAAATTAAATTAAATTAAATTAAATTAAATTAAATTAAATTAAATTTTTATTTTATACTTCCGCTACACAGCATCGGAAGAGGCGGGGTTTCATTGTGCATCGCTCCCCCTGCGTTGGTCATTCAACATGGCAGCGGGACCAATTTCAGAAAGAAACCAAGGTAAACTCATCATTAAACTCTTGTTTTGTTTATTTGCACTCCTCATTCATAAAAGTGCTGGTACATTTCACCGGAACCGGCTCAGATTTACTTACTGACTGCCTCGTTTAGACAGCAGTTTGTGATAAACAACCGGCGGATCACATGGAAACATTGAGTTGTCGCTAGCTTAGCATGTCGCTGTTTTTGCTTTTCATTCAGACTTTTTCATCCTTTTACTTGTCACTTATATATAAGCCAGAGTTCAGCGTTGGTTTGGGGTTGTTTTGAAGTGTGATTGTTGCGAGCAAATTAGCAGCAGACTTAACGTCTAGTTGACCAACAACTACAAGTAGCCGAGGAAGCTAACAACATAGCTTGTAGCTTCACTCGGCGGTCAAGTTAAACATATTAAACTTCTTTGTTTCTTATCGTGCTGATTTTAGACGGGGACTGTTTCTTGATGTGGGTATATAGGATTTTAGATACCGGTATTTTAGATGTAAACACTAAACGTTTGAGTTTGCATAATAAATATTGTACACGTATATTAAATATGAGGAGAGTGTGAGAGGCAATAAAGAAACTTTAAGAAAAAGCAAGTATCTAATTTTAAAATCTTTTATCCGGTAGTTTCAAAACGCATAGTTATCTGTACACATCTTCCAGCTGTATTATATTAGCAAGGCTTCCAAAGGACACAAAGGACTGGATCTCACTGATTAAGTAATTTATTTCCAAATATTAGATATTTTTTTCTATTCTTGAAGTATCTCTATTGACTTTTACATGTGTCCACAAAAAAGAGATTGATGACCTGTGATGATGCACTGATCATTATGAGGTTTATTCTCTCTTCATGTTTCAGATGCCACTGTATATGTTGGTGGTTTGGATGAGAAAGTGTCTGAGCCGTTACTATGGGAGCTTTTCCTGCAGGCTGGTCCTGTGGTCAACACACACATGCCCAAAGACAGAGTCACAGGCCAACATCAAGGTAAATAATCAGATCACCTTTTTGGCACGTGTTTTGAGGATCACCAAAAACAAGCTCAGCTAACTGTTTTTGCTATTTTCTCAGGCTATGGCTTTGTGGAGTTCCTCAGTGAAGAGGATGCTGACTATGCCATCAAAATCATGAATATGATAAAGCTCTATGGCAAACCGATCAGGGTTAATAAAGCTTCTGCACACAACAAAAACCTGGATGTCGGTGCTAACATCTTCATCGGTAACCTGGACCCAGAGATTGATGAGAAACTGCTCTACGACACGTTCAGTGCCTTTGGTGTGATCCTCCAGACGCCAAAGATCATGAGAGACCCAGACACCGGCAACTCGAAGGGTTATGCTTTCATCAATTTTGCCAGCTTCGATGCATCCGATGCTGCCATTGAGGCCATGAACGGCCAGTACCTCTGCAACAGGCCCATCACAGTGTCGTACGCCTTCAAGAAAGATTCCAAAGGAGAGCGTCACGGCTCAGCCGCAGAGCGACTCCTGGCCGCTCAGAATCCACTCTCCCAGGCAGACAGGCCTCACCAGCTGTTTGCAGATGCTCCTCCACCGCCAACGGCTCCAACGCCGGTCCTGACCACACTGGGAGCTGCGATGGCCATTCCAGGTAAGAGCAAATGGAAGTTGTTTTACTGCGGGGTGTTACACAACATTTCAGGCACCGTTCATCAGGTAATGTGGAAAAATCTTGTTTCCATTAATAAGAAGTCAATAGGTGGTGATTTTAAGTGATTAGCTTACAAGATGAATTTGGGTTTCTGGTACAACTTGACCTACTTCCAGGAGCAGGAACAAGAAGTAATCAACCTGAAGTGGTCTAAGAATAAAATTTGTTCCTCATGAGTTTTAATCTCTTTTCACATTATGCTCACAGAGAACTTCCTGTAGTTTACTTTACATCTCTATGATTGGACATTAAATTAAAAAAGCAGTATCTATTACACAGAGTTTGTCCAGTGGGCTGTGATGATATATTCTAAATAGTTTTGTCTGTCTAAGAGAACGATGCAGTGCTTGAATGATTATCTTAGAATTGCTGTTAAAAAGCCAGCCCCATCTTGGGCTCGTTATTCATGGCAGTTAATTATATTACTCTGTTAAACTATCGATTAAAGTACAAATGGCGTCAGTTAAACTTAATTTAGGAAAGCGTGAGTTTGCCTTCTTTTGCACACACACAATCCAATTGTTGAACAGATCCTGTTTGGAAATAGACAGGGCGTTATACCTGCTGCTCATGCTTCCTGTACACTCAGTTATTGTGACCATTTTGTTCTAAGAGTAATAAATTATGAGTAATTAGCAGGTGATATGTCGGTGATATGCAGTTATGTTGTTGTGCTTCCTTTTGTTCTTCTCGGGATAATCTCTAAACAGCAGCAGTATGTGATTAATTGTTATAGATTACAGGCTGTCATGGGAGTAGATGAGTTTCCATCATGAGCATTAAGATGATGTAGGAAGTGTGTCTGTGTTGCTCTGGATGATGCCTCTTTTATCAGTAGGTGATAAAGAGATTATTTTTAATCTAACTAATCTTGATCAGTGTGTGGAGTAAAGTGAACATGACAGCTGACAAATTGGTCCTTTAATGAAGTTCTTCATAGATATTACATTAGCTACCATGGGTAGATCATTATAAGTCACATTGCTCTGCTCAAATGTGAAATATGAGACTCACTTTGCAAATGCAACCTGTTTGCGTGCAGGCTTGCCACCTCCTGGTGCTTTCCCTCCTGTTCCTCCACCTGGATCGATACCTCCATCAATGCCTCCTGCTATGGCCATACCACCAGTAGCTGTGACACCAGGCCCGCAGGGTGGTGGTGGACCTCCACCCGGACCACCACCGTTCGGTCCTGGCGGTATGCATCCAGGTAAGGCTACATTTATGCTTTCAATGTGTTTCCATATTCATTCCTTGTGGAAAGTAATGCAGTAGTGCGTTGTAAAAGTTTAGATATGTATATTTACATGCTTTTTGTGTGGTTCTTGTACATATGAGCCTGTATGAAGCTGTCAGTTATAGATTACCCGTGTTTGGCGTATTTAAATATACCTGCAGTTTCACTCTTACCAGTTTGGTCCATGTGGACAAATGTTAAGCTTGAGCTTGCTTTGTTGCTGCCATGCAGGTATGCCTCAGATGCCCATGCCTCCTCCTGCTCCTCCTGGCATGGTGCCTCCACCTCCTGCTCCACCAGGATCAAACCCACGGGCACCGCCGCCCCCCAGCATGCCTCCACCCCCACCTATGGGCATGCCTCCCAGAGCACCGTATGGACCTCCCACAGGTAAGCGCTGTGGCATCTCCTCCAGTCTTTGTTGTCTAATAAAAGTTTCTCTGAGCACCAAAATAAGAGGAAAAGTCATTCAAAGCAACATTTCCCTGTGAAAGAATCATTGAAGGGTTCTCTCTGGAACACAGCTGATATTATGCATTGAAAATGGTTTTGCTGTCTTGCGCTCAGGTTGCCCTGGTGTTGATGAAACATATAGATAATTTAACATAAAAAAATAAACATTTGAGCTGTAAGATGATTTGGAAAGCATTCACATGTTCATTGACTCATGCTGATGCCTGTGAAGGTACCCTACTAAAATTTGTGAGCCAAGCCTTAAAAAAATGTATCACTGCTGTTACATCAGCCGGCTGTGGCACAAAATCTGGGCTCTGATACCCAGGAAGCCATTTTCATAAGAAAGGACATGGGAAGGAAACTGAATAAGGTGTAACATCATGTTGGGCGGCATGGCAAGGCAGCGGTTAGCACTGTTGCGTCACAGCAAGAAGGTTTCTGGTGTGAACCCCGGCTCTTCGTAGAGTTTTACAGCGGTTTTATCAGACTGTGACCACTTGTTCTCTCTCTCTCTCTCTCAGGCCCTCCTGTCCCTCCAGGCATGAGAGGGCCTCCTCCTCCCATGCCTCCACCTGGCTATGGTGCCGGTCCTCCTCGACCACCTCCCTTTGGCTTCCAGAGAGGACCTCCGATGCCACCGAGGCCCCCAGGTGTCCCCCCACGGGCTCCTCCGAGAGCACCGATGCCATCGTAATTCCTGTTAGATAACTGTCTGTCATTTTGCTTTTTTAAAAACACATCTTTAGACTTGCTCGAGTTTGTAAGCGTGAGAGTAATTTAACCACCTGTTTGTATTTTTGGGTTCTTTTGGTCATTGTACAGATGAACAACAAATAAAATTTTTAGTACAATTCTTTACTGTTTTTATTTACTCTGACAACAAAACACAGCATCAAATAAGAGACTTGTGGCTCTAAAAGGGACACAGATCAGATGTTGCTTTCAAAGTATAGTTTTATTCCACTCAGAGCATCTGTGTGCTCAGAAATCTTACAGAAGGATTGTTGAAACTATTGCTCCTAGGTGAGGTGTTGTGGGGGCATGGGAGGAGGCCCGGGGGGTGTACCCAGGACAGCTGGAGGAGTTCTGTGTGGGAGACGGCGGTCTCCACATCTTTGGGTTAGAGACTTCTAACTGGTGACCTGGGTAAGCGTCAAAAAATTGATGGCTGGATAGAGGCTTTCTCTTAATAAGGACCCCCAGAAGGAGCACATATGCTAATTTAATGGCTGATCAGCTGGGAATGGTGACAAGCCATTTCTAAACAAATGCAGATTATAAGGCCATCAGATCAAACAATTATACATGTGTAAGTACATAAATAAAAGTTATTCAGATGTGTCGCAACTTTACCAAGGGCTGGAAGAAGACCCAATTAATCAATTTCTTCTAGATCAGGGGTCCCCAATCTCAGTCCACGAGGGCCGGTGTCTCTGCAGGTTTTAGATGTGTCCTTGATCCATCACAGCTGATTTAAATGGGTAAATTACCTTCTCAACATGTCTTGAAGTTCTCCAGAGGCCTGGTAATGAGCTAATCATGTGATTCAGGTGTGTTGACCCAGGGTGAGATCTAAAACCTACAGGACACCGGCCCTCGTGGACTGAGATTGGGGACCCCTGCTCTAGATGTTCAGGAACAACCCAGGAACTGGAAACTGCTGGAACGACTGTCACTGTCCCTAGTGAAGATATACACTGAGAGGGTCCTTTAAGCTTGAATGAAATTTGCAGCTGCCCACATGCATAAACTAAACTCCTCCTGGATGAAGGTTTTATGATCAGAGGAGACAAAGATTGAGGAGTAAAGGCAAGGAAACCTAAGAACACTGCACTAGCTGTCAAGCATGGTGGTGGTAGCATCATGCTGTGGGGCTGTTTTGCTAGCAAACACTGCACACAGTGTATGGAAAAATGAAGAAGGCGTACTACCTCCAGATTATTCAACTTCACTTCAAACCAAGTCCTATATGTTGAAAATCTGTGGGCTACACTTTAAAGCTGGGTCGGTACCAGGAAACCAACCAATTTAAATGAACTACCAATTCTGCCAAGAGGCGTGGTCAAATATCGAGCCAGAAGTATGCCAGAAGCTTGCTGATTGCTACCAAAAACATCGTGCGATTTGCAAAGGCACATTTAACTAATCATTACTGGGGGATTATGTACACGGGAAAATTGAGAGAATGATTTTTTCAGAGTTAACATTATTTTCATCCAAGAGTCATTTTTACTCATTTTGGATTGTAATAATTTCGATTGGCTGCTAGAGTTGAAGCAAAAAAACAGAGGAAATTCTATTGGAGTAATAGGGCACGCCGGTGCAGCCCCCTCTGGCTTCTGCTCCGTGGCTACTGGGTGACCCCCTCGTCTGGGGATCCCCTCAGCCCTTCCCAGGAAGGTGGCACGGATGCCCCTCCGGTGGTACTCCTTGGGCTCTCGCACTCTGGGGCCTCTGGATGTCTGGAGCCTGGATCTCCTCCATGCCTGCTTCATGCCCTGGGGACGGGCTATGGGCCTCCACACCCTCTAGCAGACCGTTACATGGGGAAACCTTTTGTATACAAGCGCGTTGATCCACACAGGTGTGCACACGGGTGTTCACTGTTCGTAGACATAAACTACACCTTTCTTAGCTGCTACTTCAAAGCACATTGTGCGCTGTCTGTCCTGCGTGCTGCACAACAACTTTCAATATTTAGTATTTACTGCTGTTCACACTCAGCTAGATTAACGTGATGGTGTTGTGTTTAGTATGTTGCTTTGTCTTTGTTTGTTTTTTTTTTTGCTTGTCTTTTCTTCTTTTTCTCTCAACAGGTGATCCAGGAGATTTTTTATTTTTTATTTTTTCTTTCTCTTTGTCTTTGTAAGTGCCCTTTCTCACTGTCCCTTTTCCCTTCTGTTTTTCTTTTCCTTTCTCTCTTTCTTTCTCCCTTTCCTATCCCCCGTCATGTCTGTCCCCCAAAAAAAAAAAAAAAAAAAAGGAGTAATAGGGCGAGACCACGCCCACTAACATTTCCTAAGTTTCCTTCCAGCAGTGGAACAGAGACAACTGTCAGCCCAGCCGTGAGCCAGGTAAGTGAATAAAGTGCTTAATAATGATTTAATTTAGGATAAAATGGGGATTTTCTGTTTATTTGAAAGGTAACGCCTGTAAGTAACATTACAGCTTGCGAGTTTGTGCCAAGGTTGGTTAGCTTCTGCCAAATTAATAGATTACTCACAGACAGCATTAAGGTGTATATATATCACGAAACTAAATTTAGCATTGCTCAATAGCTGCTTTTAGATAGCATAATTGACCAGGCTAGTGTGTTTTTAACAAATCCGGTGCACCAATGTTTTATCCAAAAAAGGTCTGTGAGCACATGTGTTTTACTCCAAATTGAGTCATGCAAATCGACCTTTTTACCTGATGTTCTGTTAGCAATATGTGTGTTTTATTGTGGACTGACGTTTGTGGATGTTTCACCTGTTCAGTTAGAAAGCACGTGTGCTTTACTCTGAATTGAGTCACATACACCGCCTGATCTTTGGTTAGGAGCACGTGTGTTTAATGGAGGTGAATCTTGTATGTGTACTGCTGTTAGTTTAGCAAGCACGTGTGTTTTACTCGAACTGAAAAGTGTACATGGTTGCAGTTTTAGACATTTCTTAAGCCCCTATATTAGATTAGCATTAAACAAACTTCTGATTGCTGCAACGTAGAGTTTCGCCTTTCTTTTTTTTTTTTTTTTTTTTTTTTTTTTTTTTTACATGCATTCACATTATCAGAATAGAACACCATGAGATTGTAAGACACACATGGAATATATTTGTGTGTTTTGTTCAATTTTGTAAGTATTTGTAGTAAATCTGATTATTGAAAAATATCCTTTTCATATCATCAAGGATGCCAGCTGTGCGTCTGAAGTGCAGAGAACAACAGAAGTACATCTGTTTTGAGGGCCAACTGACCTACGGATCGCTTTTGGAATGCGGTGAGTAAAAAACATCAATGTTTCCAGCGTGTTTCATAGTGTGAATCAGTCAAGCTTTGGGGCTGATGCTATAGTAGCTGCTATACCAAATGTTTAGGTTTATTTTGTTCAATTTATTTAATTTCACTTTCTTTGCCTTGTTCTGGTGTTTATTTCAAATGTATAATGCAATTTTATTATGTTCACAGTTGCCAAGGAGTTCAACATCCCAAACATATGGCTTCCCTAAGATACTTGATCCAATTGTGAAGGATATGAAAATCCCGGAGAGAGATGGAGTTAAGATTCCCCTGTATGACCCAGTACATGGAACTATTGTCCAAGTTACTGGTGACAGCCTTGGTCGTCACTGTCTGTTTGGTTTTGTAGAGATTTCCTTATGTGATTGGTGTTAAACAGTCTTGCATTCTAAACTCATTGCAGAACTTAATACATGTGAAAGTTTCTCTGTTGATATTATGCATGATATCTTGGAGGGTGCGGCACAATATGAAATGAAACTGATTATGTTACATGATCAGTATACAACATCAAAGGAAGTGGACAGGAGGATTAAAAGCTTTAACTATGGCTACATGGAACAAAACAACAAACCACCTACAGTGAAGTTGGGAGAGGACTCAAATGACTTGGGGTTAAATGCCATCCAGTCCTGGTGTTTACTTCTTACTCATCTTTGGAGACTTAGTTTGTCCAAATGATCAGCACTGGTATTTGCTACTGCTGTTGCTTCAAATAGTGACTATTGTATTTTCACCAGTGTTATCAAAAGGTATCAGTATTTTCTTGAAACACCTGATCACCGAACACCACAGGTTATTTAAACGTTTGTTTCCACACAAGAAGCTGCTACCAAAGCATCATTTCATTGTGCATTATCCTACATGTATACTCAAAACAGGACCACTTTAGCATAGCTGGTGCATGCGCTATGAAGCGAAACACAACTTCTTTAAAAAAAAAAACAATTGAGAAGTTTCAAAAATGTAACTAAAACATTGGCAATAAGACATCAAATTTGTGGACTGGGACCAAATGCTGTCTTTTTTAGAGTAAAATTTTATTCAATTTGAGTCAAATTTACTCAGTGAAACTTACTGTGCATGGATACTTCTGACACTGTGTGGATTAGAGCAAATCCAAAATAAATTCAATTTTGTGCACCCAGTTCTTGTCTATTAAAGTCATTAAAGATGTGTGCTGTGGAATCATTGCACCCTAAAAACAAACACTTAAAAGAAATCTTTAAAGCCCAGCATTACTATGATATTCATACCTATGATGAGTGGATGTGAACTGCAAAAAGTACTGTAAGGTCTCGCTGTGCTTACAGGTATTTAACTGTAAAGCACAAGCATACCTTAAGAAAAAAAAAAATCAAATCAGGGCTTACTGCAGCTGTGCATGCTTCTCTACCCCCGCCCCCCGTTTAGATGATTGGTGCAGGTGTTCTAACCAGATGTTTGCCTGAAAATTTTTGTCTTAAATGAGGTGTTACGAGCTGATTACTAAAAGCAGACGCCTCTTTTAGTTGTAAAACACGCTTTTCACGTAGTTCCCACACGTTTCCACACAAATAGAAACATTTAGATGTCTTATGTCCATACCACATTTCTGTTTTTCTTTGAGCCTCAGAGGCTGATCGAGAGGGCTCAGGTCTCCTTCTAGCAGTTCTTGATGCACTCAGGGATACGCGAGTGGTCGGCATGGCAACAGAGGAGTCAGGTGCACTGGCACGTGTGCGATATTGATATATGTACAGACAATGATGCATATTTAAAAAGCAGATGGTCGAGTCTAATTTGCTGCATACAGAGAAATCCTAATCACGCAGGAACAGTCTCCAGCCCCACGGTGTAAAATCTGCTCGTTAAACGCAGTCTTACGTAAAGCTGGCGAAAGTGTGTGCGCAGATTGTGCGCAACAATTTGCGCCAAAACTCTCCATATCGACGAGGGGCGTTTAAATGCGCTCGTGAGGAGGGGGGCGTGTGGGGGGTGTGAGGGGTTTCGCGTGGGGGAGGGGAACCTCTGAGCATCACTCTTGTGAGTGCGTGTGGATGGCGTGGGCTTCTCTTCTCCGTCTCCAAACCGCGCAGCAGCAGCACCACCACCACCATCATCGTCACCACTCGGCTCACAGCGACAGCCTCGTACGCATCACCATCCTCATCCTCCTCCTCCTCATCCTTCATCACCACCATCTCCAAGCAGAAGAGGGACCCTGGCATCGAAGGATTTAAGGTGAGGTGAAATTAATTAGCTGTTAGTGGCTGATGGCGCTGATTTTTTCCCTCTCCCTCTTCTTTTCTTTCTATCTTTCTCTTTTTTGTTTGCATTAAAACATGAAGAGAGGGGGGGGGCGATGGGTGTGTTTGCTTCACACAGCAATTAGGATCGATTTTGTGAATCGAGACTTGGCCCTATAATCTAATCCAAGTCGTGACAAGCCGATGGCAGTGTGATTTCTAAGAATGGGGGCATATGTCAGGACGCAAGCGAAGAGACAATCGGCTGGTTTCTGTAACAGATTTATAGTTATAATCCATCCGCATTTGTAGGGCTGTACAAATTGGCCCTTTTGACGACAAGGCCCTTTTTACGGCTTAATATAAATGAAGACATTTACAACCGCACCGAAGGCTTAAATTTGGCCATGTTTAATCGGAGGCATGTATCCACATTGTGAAATATACAAATCGTGAAACCAGGACAGCACAGTACAGATCTCACAGGCTGACACTGTTGGGAACAGGCCCGTGAGAGGAGAATATCAGGGCTGCAGGAGCGATTTTGGGGATCTCTTTTGATTGTCGTTGAAGCCATGTTATTAGGTGTCCAGAATTATGACCACAAAGGAGGCTGGCTGAAATCTCCCTTTAACAACCCTGCAGGAGATGCTGATGACTATCTGCCCAGCGTGGTCTTGCAATGAAGTGATAAACAGCTGCTGAGTGATTGCTCACTGGTTTTGGAATGAGGGAATTAAAATAAATAAATAACTAAATAAGTAATAAAGAGCTTCAGAGAGCAGTAAGCAATACAAAGACATCCTCCTCATCCTCAGGCCTTCCTCTTCCCTCCAGTGACAGGCCTGTGTGTTGCAGGCTGTGTGAGCTGTAGAGAGGCTGTCAAGTTGACAACAGTGAGGAAATGAGAGACGAAAGTGGCCTCAAAGCTTTTGTTTGCATCAGACCAGTCTTTGCATTTACTCTTTGGTTTCTTAATGGAAAAAACACAGAAAGAAGTACCTGTTGCATCTATCTATCTATCTATCTATCTATCTATCTATCTATCTATCTATCTATCTATCTATCTATCTATCTATCTATCTATCTATCTATACAGACTTTATCTACACAGACTGTTAGTTTTTCAGGGGTCTCATCTATAATCCTCAGAACCTTACTATTTTAGAAGTGTTCCCTTGTGTGAAGTTTTTTTGTTTTGTTTTTTTTAGCACTGAGCAAATCTTTTCAAATCTTCCCGTAGGGATCTCATTTAGTTCTTTGCTCTCTCTATCTCTCGGCAGGCATTAGACCCGAGGCAATATTAATGCTATCGGTGACAGTGTTGCTTTTTCCTTCTATCAGGAGGCTGTGAAATGATGTGATTATAAAGAGGTATTGATGACGCTCAGTGTCCCGAGAAAAGGTCAAACCAAGTAAAAACATCTGCGCAGGTCCAGCACGGTTGCAAAAAAGCCTCATAATAAAGTGAAGCATTTTTGTGATTTTGTCGCTTGATTTCAGTATGTTGGTCATACTGACATACAGGCATGCATGCTTGTTCTTAAAGTGCATAGAGATTATGGGCTGTGAATGTGCACATTCAGGATATTATTAGGTTAGAGTCCTACAGTTTAGCCTGGCTGACCAGGCCTGGTAGGGTTCCTTTGATCAGTGCCAGTAAATCTGTTCGTCATGCTGACAGTGATGGATCTGCTGCCTTCTGACGGGAAATTATGTTCTGAATGAAATTTAGAATAAACAAATCAACAGTGTGTGATTATAACATCCAGGACAGATGCTACAGATGCTGGCATAAACATAAATGTTTTTTTCTTTGTTTTCCCACTAATTAATGGTAATCTTGAGCTGATTTGCTTGCCAAGGTTAAAGCTCCATTAACAGCTTTCCTTTTGCCACCTACTACGATTTCTGACTCTGTCCTTGGTGATAAGAAATGACGACTGAATGCCATAGATGAAAATAGCTCAGAGCATTCACAGACTGTATACAAAAGATGGACCTAGCGTTCTGGTCTGAAAAGTGAAAACTTGAACCTGCATGCTTTCTAGTGGCCAGCAGGGGGCGACTCTCATTACAAAAAGAATCCAAAATTGCATTTAAGTGTGTTTACTGAACTTTCGCTCTCAGTTAACGTTTTCCTTATCAGTCTCAGTCTTTAACTCAATATCTTGCTAAATCCAACATGCTGTACTTTTTCTAAAATGTTTTCCACATTACAGTCAAAATGAACAATAATCCACTAAATGCTTTAAGGTGGGCCTAACTTTAAATTTTTAACCCACAGTGAATTTTAAATCAGTCAATCAAGAGTAAAGAAGCTACTGCCTTGTCACAAAAGGGTCATCACAGCAGGTAGCGCAGCATGTTTGGTTTTGACATTTTTAATGCTTGATGCCCTTCCTAATGCCAGTATTGAACCAGTGACCTTTCACTTGCCAAGCAAATATGTAAAACATTACACAACCACCACTGATGATATACCTCACAAATAAATTCAGAAGCATAAAAGCAGCCGTACTTCCTCAACAGTTCATACAATATCATTGAAGCCTTGAGTTAAAGGTAGAAGTCTTCACTCGTGTTGGTGTTACTAATATTTTATTATAATAATGTTGGTCCAGGATCAACACTGCAGCTGACCAATCACGTGGCTTGAGCATTCAGTTAGCATTAACTAAGAAATTAGAATTAACTAAGATGTTAGCATTAGCTAAGAAATTAGCTAATGCTAATAAAAACTATTACCAAGAAACCAACAGGAGTGACCTAAATGTGGCAACAGCAAATATAGCTTTCTAATATATTTATTATCTACTGTATAAACTAATGACAAAAACACTTAAGATGCTTAACAACTGCTCCAGAAGAGAGTTTTATATAAACAAGAACGCTTTTAATATAGCTAACGTGTCAACTGCAGCATTGATCCTAAACCAACTTTAATATGACGATGCAGGAAAAATATCAACACGAGGTGATCCAATACACCCACATCTTGACTGTTTGGTTTACATCACCTGTGCTGGACTGCAAAAGCAACAATATATATTTTTTATGCGTAAATGTCCATAAACTTATGGACCTAACTGCATAAGTGAAGAAGATGTTCAAAATGCTCGGTTCAGAGCTTTGGAGCGAGACATCATTACTCATGTAATTTAAACCCCCTGGTTTTGCTTCTGGTTCTGATTATTTGTGTGAATGCAATCATTCAAGAATTATTATTATTATTATTATTATTGCTATTATTATAAAACAGTTATATACAGCTTGGTAAATCGTTTGCATTCATTTGCAGTAACTTGCAAAGATTTACAGAGATTTTTTAATTAAATAAAAGCTGTTATTCTTTGCTGTAAGAGTTTTATGCTTTTATATGCATCTCATAGTTTGTGTTTTTGTAGCTGACACACATGTAAACTATGCCTCAAACCAAAAATCTGCCATTGCCATAGTTTAATGATATTTTTATTTCACTGGTTTAGTTCATAAGTATTAAAATAATTGTAAATGTACCAGTATTTGATGAAGTATATGATGTGTACTGTACAACTGACAAACACTTACTGCTCCGTGAGGCCCGTTATTACCTGTCAGACCTCGTTTTGGGAGAAAGTGACATCACACTGATGTCTCATCACCGTCTGTCCGTGCTTTCGCTGCGCCATAAATTAAAAGTGACAAGTGGTTTTATTGCACAGTGACCCCGCGTGTAGCGTCTCCCTGCAGAAGCATATGGACCACCTGAACTGAACCTTTAAAACTGTTCTTTAAATAGCACATTTTCCAAAAAGCGACATGACACTTCGGCAAAGAATAACATACATATCAGTTTTATAGCTTCTTTTTCCTCAATTTCAAGCTTGGTCAATTTTATCACACCTTCATTCCAAAATGCATGTTTTCCTTTTTTTCAAATAAAGAACATTTAGAGATTTAATGATTTCAGGTTTTTTCTACAATAGTGTCAGATCCATTTGAGCCATAGTCACACAGAGCAGCTCTTCAGCATAAGATGAGGCATTCGGGGAATTTGTGCACCAAGAATAATCAATTAGATTCACTGTTTTCAAGGCCTGATGTTTAACCGTGTAATTATTGCTCAGGCCTGTCTGTGACTCAGCAGAGGACGCACACTGAGTGAATATGGAGAGGCAACAGGTGTAGTCTGGATGGGCACCATTACAGGCTGGTTAGATGGTTTAAGTGGATAAAAGAAAAGAGAAGCAGTTTAAAGATAAAAACATGACAGGCAGAGATGGATTATGAAACTCAGATGTAAAAAACAACGCTGCATCAACAGCAGTTTTTCATTACAGTTTGTGGAAACATTCAAAACTGTTAAAATGAAAAAGGTTAAAAGGTTGTGATAATTTATTAAGTACAATACAAAATCGAATAAAAATGAAAGAATTTTTATAATTATGATACTTTGATCTTGTTTAATGTTTCATGCTGAACACAAACACACTCTTCTGCTTTAACCACAGACTATAGAAAAATTGTGAGATGATCATCTTGGTGATGAAATGTGATGAGAATGGGAGGGGTCTGACTGCGAAACTGCGAGCTCATTGGCTTCAGTCGTATAATATTGTTGTACATATCAACTCACTGGCCACTATATTAGGTACAACTTGCTAACACTTGGTTGGACTCCAAATCTGCCTTCATTCCTCAGAGAGATTTTGGTCCATATTGACGTGACAGCATCACACAGTTGCTGCAGATTTGTAGGTGCACATCCATGCTGAGAATCTCCTGTTCAACCACATCCCAAAGGTGCTCTGCTGGATTGAGATCTGGTGACTGTGGAGGCCATTTGAGTACAGTGAACTCACTGAGATGATTTGAGCTCTGTGACAGGGTGTGCCACAGAGTATCCATCAAAAGATGGGCACACTGTCGTCATAAAGGGACAGACCTGGTCAGCAACAATCCTCAGGTTGGCTATGGTATTTAAACAAAGCCCAGTTGGCTAAAAACGTGCCATGAACCATTACATCACCAGTAGCCTGAACCATTAATGCAAGGCAGAATGGATGCGGGAAACTTTGAATGAGCTTGTGTGAATTGTAGTTTCAATGTGCTGGTCGTAGCTCACAGCAGCGGCACCCAGTGTGGTCTTCTGCTGCTGTAGGTCATCAGCTTAAAGGTTTGAAGTGTGATTGGAACGAGTGGTTATTCAAGTTATTGTTGCCTTCCTATCACCTTGAAGCAGTCTGGCCATTCTACTCTGATCCCTCACGTCAGCAAGGCAATTTCACCTGTTTTCTTTTTGAGACCATCGTCAGTAAACCCTAGAGATGGTTGTGTGAGAAAATCCCAGCAGGTCAGCTGATTTTTAAATACTCAGAACAGCCCGTCTGTTGCCAACAACCACGCCACATTCAGAGGCACTTAAATCACCTTTCTTCCTCAATCTGATGCTCAGTTTGAACTTCAGCAGGCCATCTTGTCTTGATTTGATTTCACCATCTGGATTTGATTTGCCGCAGTGTGATTGGCTAATTAGATATTTGCTTTAACAAGCAGTTGAATAGGTGTACCTAAAAAGTCTAACGAGGGTCAAGCACACATTTAACTTCTATCTATAACGTTCATGTTACTGGACTGGACCCTGTTAGAATTTAATGTTGAGCTGAGTGAGCCAGTCTCTCTAGAGTTTGTGTTTTTTGTGTCTTTTTGTAGCATCTTTGAATTCATTTGACGTCATTTTGTGTTTCTTTGTTGTCACTTAAGCAGACTTGGCTCTGGACCTCCAGGAAACATAAATAGATGCACTGAAAGTACCCGATGATTCCCTTGCTAACAAAAGCATCTTTCCATTAAAGATGCTTTGTTACCAAGCCTGACTTGTTATTTTAACCAATGCAAATTCTCGCTTTTGTTGCAGACAGCTTCAACGTGTAACCAGTCAAGCAAACTGGGAGTCAGCTCTTTAAATCTCTGAGGTGTCCTGATCAAACTGAAGCCACAGCACGTTCAGGTGGCCTCTCAAGCTAAACCTTTGACCGTCTTCTGTACTTCTTTAACATGGAGGACGGCTACCAAAACCGGACTGCCTTCATAAAAGGAGCCAAAGACATTGCCAAAGAAGTCAAGCGGCAAGCTGCCAAGAAGGTGGGCCGCTCAGTTGATCGAGTGAGCGATGAGTACAGCAAGCGCTCCTACAGCCGCTTTGAAGAGGACGATGACGATGACTACCCCATGCAGGGAAGTCAGGATGGAGGCTACTACCGTGGAGACAGCCAGGCAGCGAACGACGATGAGGGCGGCCACAGTGACTCCACAGAGGGTCATGATGAGGATGACGAGATCTATGAGGGAGAGTACCAAGGAATTCCCAGGGCTGATTCAGGAAAAGGTAGCCTTGCTGGGGGGCCAGGATCGGTGGGAGCCGGAGCTCAGCAGTTCAGAGATATCAGCGTGTCCGAGGCTGAGAGGAGGAAGGACCAAGAGGAGCTGGCCCAACAGTACGAGACCATTTTGCAAGAATGTGGCCACGGGAAGTTCCAGTGGAGCCTGTACTTCGTGCTGGGCCTCGCACTCATGGCTGATGGCGTGGAGATCTTTGTGGTCGGGTTTGTGCTCCCCAGCGCTGAGAAGGATATGTGTCTGTCTGAACCCAACAAAAGCATGCTAGGTAAGACTCTGCTCCTTCTGTTGCACATGTTTAGCAGGTTTATTATCAGTTTTATAAATGACAGTGCTGTCAATAATCTACACATTAGTCCCCGTCAACAAACCTTGGCTGTGTATCCAAGGCTTGATACAACTCATTCCTCTGTGGCATGATCTTTACTTCTCAGCCAAGAACTATTTAAAAACCTAAATGAGTCACACTGTTGCTCTTGGCGACATGTTCTTTCGAACCCACATGCAGCATACTTGAAATACTCACCAGAGCGTGAGATGTGTATCGACTCTGTGGAAAAATCTTTTTTTGTTTGTTTGTTTTTTAAAATGACTGGGTCTTCATTTTTTTTAAGGACAAACATTTACACACACAAGTGATGCAGTAACAGGTTCCTGCCAATGGTTTCATGCCACCAGACTGGTTTAGATAATGTTGGGTAATGATGCAAAAAAGAAACAGCAATGCAGCAGCAAAGAAGCAAGAGAGAGGCAGAGCGCTCGGTGGATGCAGCAACGTATATGTTAAACATTTCATGAAAAACATTTTGTTTTATGTTTTATTTTTTAATAAATAATCCAATGAATAGTTTTAACAACAATGAGCTCTTCAAAGATGCCATGAGTGACTGAAACTAACCTCTTTAACACTGCACTACTCCAAAGAAGTTGGGATGCTGTTTGAAATGTAAATGAAAACTGAATGCAATAATTTGCAAATCTCATAAACTCACATTTTATTGCAACTGAGCTGAGAAAACATTGAACATTAGGAAAATGAGGAGCCTACTTGGTTGATTTTTGGGAGTAGAACGTCCTGTCTTTGTCTCAGATGGGGTTCTAGCTGCTCAGCATTCGTCTTTGTCGCAATTTTTCTTTCCTGATCCACCAAATGTTTGGTGTTGGGGAAAGGTCTGGACTTTATGGTAGGTCACTTCAGCACACAGACTCTTCTACTATGAATCAATGCTGTTGTAATAGATGCAGCGTGCTGTTTAAGATTATATTATACTGCTCTTTAGCCTGCAGAATTGAGGAATCCATGTTTTCATGTATTTTATTTCACTGTTTTCTACTTTGTTTTAGTTTATTTTAAATTATTTTTGGCCCAAAGTTGATGGCAGAGTCTTTGGGTCATGTTCACGTACGGCTTCTTCTTTACACAACAGTTTTAATCTGCATTTGTGGATAGCACAGTGTGTTCACAAACAGTGATTCCTGAGCCCATGCATTGTTTCTGCCTGAGCACCTGAAGCATCCTGCATCATTTTCAGCCTCTAAATCGTTTGATGATATTTGGTATTATACATGATGAGGTATTTAAATTCTTAGCAATTTTACATTTAGGAACAATATTCTGAACCTGAGAAACTCTGCCTCTTGTCTTAAACCCAATCATGTTACTGATCTGCAGCCAATTATCCTAACTAGCTATTCTGTTTTTATCTTCATTTTATACTCCATCCAACCTTTTGGGGAGTTCCTGTATGAAAGATGTTCATACACACCATGACATCACCCACTGGGTTGGTCAGTTTAAAGTGCGGTGTTTAGCATCATAACTGAAACTATCTTGATTCTTTAGAGCTCAAATGACCATATTTGGATGGTCTTTTAGAACAATTGCCCACTAGAGTCATATAATTTCAAAGATAAATGCATTAAAATGGCCCCAAAGGCATCATCAGCACAAACATGGTTAAGAGGTTTTCAGTCTCTCAGATTACAGTCATGAAACAGTGGTTAAATCTTTTATCAGGAAGTCTGTGGGGATTAACATGCTTTTGCAGCCAGCTTCACACTGGCACTTCCACGTTTTCTTGTTTTCCCAGCCTTTCCCTCAGGAGTGAAACAAAAAAAATGTCCATGTTTAATATCAAACTATCAATCTGATTTGAGGTATAGCAGAGTTATCATGAGCCAGCAAGTCTTTGTAATCTGACAATTGAATTTCCTTTGCTCTCTCTGCAGGTCTTATTGTATATTTTGGGATGATGGTTGGCGCTTTCCTATGGGGAGCTCTGGCTGACCGGATAGGCCGTCGGCAGTCTCTTCTCATCTCTCTCTCTATCAACAGTATCTTCTCCTTCTTCTCCTCCTTTGTCCAGGGTTACAGCACCTTTCTGTTTTGCCGCCTCCTTTCGGGTGTTGGGTAATTAAAATAATTATAATAATAATACTTCTGTTTTTTCTGCCGGTGGCATTTATTTGTTGTTGTTGTTTTTTTTTTTAATCATCATTTCATTTATTAAGGGGAAATAATCTGCCCGAACCTAGCCGGCCCATGTTTGTTAAATGTTGAATTCAAAGTCTCTCATCTACACAGTCCTCATTTATAAAGTGCTTCACAAACCCAAACATTACAAGCTAACAGCAGTTGCTGCTAAAGAGGCAGACAGGGAAAATGGACAGTATATCCTTGGTTTAAACATAAAACTCATTGTTGCAGACAGGAGCAGCTCAAAAGTGTTCCCCTTACGCAGATTTTTAGTTTTAGTACCCTTCTTTCCACTGAGTTATTGGTTCTGTCACTAGCTAGCTAACTTAACCAAGTCTATTAGCTGCAACCAAACAACCACATGACATCATGTACTGTACAGAAACAAGATAGCGGTACACATGTTCTCAAAACTTAAACTTTAGGCACTTATTTCTTAAATCCAGCTTCACAGACAGAGTTACATCTATGTCAGTTTTTGAGAGCAGGGCTCCATGATGTAAATTAGCCTTTATATGTGTAGTGTTTCATGTCCCCTTTAACTGTGATTAACCACATTTTTTGGAAAGCTGAGCTTAATTTCACTAGCTAGCTACACCCGCCTTGATTACCTTTGATTACCTGCTGAATCAAGAAATCAATTAACCCATTAAAACCCTTGGTTTTTAGGTCAAACTACTGTAACTGTACTGAACCATTGGCGCAATGGAAAAATTCCAGCGGTTCCTAAATGCATCAACTTTGTGCTTTTTCAGTGATATTAGGAACATTAGAGTAATCCCAGACAGGATGCCACATTCAAATCTCGGCAAATAACACGGAAAGCCACACAGTAAAAATCAAAAGCAAACAATAAAAAACATGACAAAAAGAACCTAAATGCCCCATAAAATGTCCGTAGAGCTCCATCACACATCACACACACTCTTTCGTCTCTCAACCAACCTTCGTCCTCTAATGACCCTAATATCACTGAAATGCAGCGAGTTGCTGCTTCCAGGAAGCGCTGGAATTCTTTCAATTGAGCAAATAGTTCAGGAGTTACAGATGTTGAAAAAAGGTTGAAAAAAACACCTGTCTGATATCAGCGACAAGTTGGGTTTTAGAGGGTTAACCCAAACCTCATCATGCTACGATCTGAAGAAACAGCTTAGAAGCAAAATCATTGACATCTATCAGTCTGTAAAGGGTTACAAAGCAATTTCTAAGGCTTTGGGACTCCAGTAAAACATGATGAGAGCCATTACAACGAATGGAGAAAACAAGGTGAACCTTCCCAGGAGTGCCCGGCTGACAAAAATTGGCCAATCAAGAGCACATCGATGACAGGATCCAGGAGGTCACAAAAGAACCCATAACAACATATGAAGACCTGCAGGCCTCAGTTGCCTCAGTTAAAGTCAGAGCTCATGATTTAGTGACAAGAAAGAGACTGGGCAAAAATGGCATCTATGGGAACGTCTTGAAGGGACTCTCCAAGCTACATTATGTCTGACATAAAACTAAAACAGCATTTCAGAAAAAGAGCATCATACCAACTGTCAAACACGGTGGTGATAGTGTGATGATCTGGGGCTGCTTTGTTGCTTCAGGGCAACTTATGGAACCATGAATTTTTCTGTCTACCAGAAAATCCTGAAGGAGAATGTCCGGCTATAACTTTGTACCTGAAGCTCAGGCATCAACGATGTGAAACATACCAGCAAGTCCACCTCTGATGGGCTAAAAAATAAATGAATAAGAGCGGGACAAAATTCTTCCACAATGATGTAAAAGACTTGGCATCCTTGCTGCAAAGGGTGGCATAAGCAGTTCTTAGGTTTAGGGGGTAATTACTTTTTCACACAGGGCTGGGTAGGTTTGGATAACTGTTTTTCCCCTTAATAAATGACATCATGATTTGAAAACTGGAAAAAAGTGAGAAATCAGGAAGGGGGCAAACACTTTTTCACTGCACGGTGTGCCATAGCTCCAGTATCAGTCCCTTCCCTTTTGAAAGTTTTAATTTTTATCTGGCTGCACAAATGTAATTTTAACAGTGAAATCGCACAAGCACAAAATGATTTCGATGATTCATTTAGTTTTTACAATGTGTACCAAAGTGTTCAAACAGAGTTTCTCAAGTTTAGTGAACTGGCAAATTGAAAGCCTGACATTGTTTCCATTTGGGCTCAAACCAGTCGCTTTCCCGCTGAGCTCCTGTGAGTTTGTTTTGCACCACAGTGATGATAATCACACAAGCACAGAGACACGTAATGCACCGGTTTTGTTAAAGCTTTAGTGGCTAAATGAAACAGCAATTGGTGCACATTCGAGGTCGGAGAGAGCCAGGAGTCGGAAAGTTTTGCAAACAGTTGCTCTACTTTTAAATACAATAACATAAGTATGTTGCTTAACTCTTGATATGATACAGAAGAAAGAGCCTACGTATTTAAACACACATATACATATCAAAAATAGTATCACTGATAAAAACACTTCACCTCTAGGCTCAGTTGTTTTCTGAATTTTGCAGAATCGGTGGTTCGATTCCCATCGTCTTCTCGTACTACTCTGAATTTCTGTCCCAAGAGAAGCGTGGCGAGCACCTCAGCTGGCTCTGCATGTTTTGGATGATTGGAGGAATATACGCATCTGCCATGGCCTGGGCTATAATCCCGCATTATGGTGAGTACAGTGATCAGAGTAAAGAAAACAGATAGTTATGGATCCTTACTTTCTCTGGCCAGGCTGACTGAGCATCATCAAATGCCTATGAGGTACAAATAAAGCTCTCTAAATATTATATTATAATCTCTTTATTTTACAATTATTATTATGCATGTACGTATGAACAATCCCACCAAGATGTTAATATTTTTGGAGATTTGTCAGTGGGTTGAAAAGCTTGAGGGTAAAACGCTGCTAGAAAGTGATCTGCCCAGAAACCGTGCGCTGAGGGTGACCTCTGACCTCTAATTTCTGTTTGAGAACATGCTTCATAGTGAGTTTTAAAAACATGTTATTTTCACTGCACTGAAGGTTAACTATTCGGAAATGTGTGCTCACTTCTTTGTGTTGGCTTGCTTTTTCCTTGCAGGATGGAGTTTCCAGATGGGCTCGGCGTATCAGTTCCATAGCTGGCGCGTGTTTGTGCTAGTGTGCGCTTTTCCGTCAGTTGCAGCCATCGCTGCCCTTAACGCCATGCCAGAGAGCCCACGCTTCTACTTAGAGGTTAGCAGATGTGCTTGTTTAAACAGTTAAGTCTTTGTCTTACAGTAATAGCTGCTGATATTTTTCTTATTACTAATTCCATGCAATCTTTAACAGAATGGCAAACATGACGAAGGCTGGATGGTTCTGAAGCAAGTTCACGACACAAACATGCGAGCAAAGGGATACCCAGAGAGGGTGTTTTCTGTAAGTATCAGCGAGAAAACAGCAATGTAAAACTCTCAGATAGCTCACAGCAGAGGGAAGGGTGGGAGAGGGAGAACAGACGGGGTCTCTGGTCAGATACCCATTGGCTGCTGGGGGTTACGCCCCTAGTTTGGAGTAAGCTGAACAAAAATCAAAGACACACTGACTTTGGATCAGAGCCGATGACTTGTGCAAAAACTTGCTGCTATGTGATGCAATGAAAACCACAGAGAGTATATAAAGGATTGATGTAACCACTATGACATCACCCACTGGTTCGTGGCCTCAAATTTAACCGGTGCAGAAGATGTATTAACACAGGTTTGTCAGAGGTTTGTCACATGACATCATGCACACATTGCTCAAGAGTTGCCCGCCATGTTGGATGTGATGCACCCTCTGGTTGCTATGGAAATGTGAAATACCCAGCTGGTCAGCAGTGGTTCCTGGCGGTTGCTGCCTCTTGCTGGGTGAAATCAGTTTAAATGAAGATGCTGCACCAAACACCTCTCAGTGATTGCCTTGGTAACAGGTTGTTTACCTGTAGCTTTTCTTGTTTGTCTGCAAATACTTGCAGACTACTAGCTTAGCTGTAGTACAACTTGATAATGAGTAATGCAGAAAGGACACGGAGAAGGTTTACATCAGGGGTACAGCCAACAAGTTTTATAAGGTGCAACTTTTACTTTGAAGGAAAATTATCTTAATTTCTGGCTTGTGTTGCACTTTTCTCAGTTTAACTGCAGATGGGTCATTAGGACATCAGGACAGGATGTAGATAAGTTCAAAGTATTTTATGTTCCAAGCTTTAAATGTAAACTTGGCCATTTTTCAAATGTGGGTCTAAGGCAGTGGTTCCCAAAGTGGGGGCACGCCCCCTGGGGGGGGGTTAGCATGTTGTTAAAGGGGGGAAGGAGCCATTGCAGGGGGGTGGCGAGGTATGAATAAAATAAATAAATAAATAAAATAATGCTTGGACACTGCTAGCATAATGGACAGGTTTTTTGACGGGGCTCCCACACAAACACAAAGCAGAGGATGAACCATTGCCAAATATGCTTGCAAACCAACTTCCTTCCAAGCTAAAGACTAGAAAATATGATGAAGCATATCTTGCCTTTGGCTTCACCTGCAAAGGTAGGTATCCCCGAAAGAATTTGTTTCCCCTGCTTCGGGAGCAGGCGCTGGGCTGTCCAAATCACGGACAAACAGTATCCCACATTCTTGATTTTTAGTTCACAAACACTTATAATGAAATTTTGGCGATGTTAGCTCTTTATACAGTAAATTTACAGTGGGGATACAAATAATATCAGGCTGATCCTGCCACAATTTGTTCCCCCGGTTCAAATCACGGACAAACATTATCCCACAGTTGTTTATGTTTTTAAACCCATTTTGCACAGAGAGACATTTTTTTGAAAAATGTTTTGATACCAGTGTTGAATATTTTTAAACAGTAAAATAAAAAACAACTATACGTAAAATAATTACACCATAAAGATAGTTTGTTTCGTGGTTTATTCTATTGTGGGGTGTGGAATAAACTGCAATGGAGTTTGAAAACAAAATATGGGTGTGTGTGGTTGGAGGGGTCGCGCGCTGGTCTAAGGGAAACGGGAGTGAGCCTCTAGTGGCTATTTGAGGAACTGCAGTATTTGGTTTCAGTTGATGTTTGATGGACAAAACTTTACGTTATTACAAATATTTTGAACTACTTGTAAATCACCTTCGACATAAGCTCCAAGGATTTGCTTCTTTACTTCCTGTTGAGATAAAACCTATTAAAATCTTGAACAAAACAAACAAACAACCCACAAATCATACAAATGTGTGATTTCCCACAGTATGTATTTTGGTTAAACAAGTCATGAGAACAGGAACAGAATAAATACATTGTTGTAACAGCTCCCAGTCCTTTTAAAGGTGCTTTCCCCGTTACAGAGATGTTCATCAGGCTTATGAATAACAATAAATGTTATTACAGTCAATATCTCTGTAACATCTGGTGGTGACTTTCAGAGCCTCTTTTTCAGAAAGTCTCTTGCAGTAGTTACATAATGTTTGAGCCAAAGTCATCTCTAATTTGACTTTTGCGACTTTGGTCCAAGGTCACAACAATCAAAACTGTGAAGCAGATGGATGAGCTGGTGGATGTTGGCACCGACACACCTGCTTGGCAGCGCTACAGACTGAAGATTATGAGCCTCTCCCAACAGGTGAGTAAAGTTAATTAAAAAATACAGTTTACATACATTTTATCCAACCTGGAAATGTTGTTCTTCTACACTGGTTGGGTTTTTTTTTTGGTTTTTTTTTGGAGTAACCAGGAAATTTGGTATTTTGGATGTTGTGAACAAAAGCAGTAACTAAGGGGCCAAGCTTTAACAGTGTGAAATAAAAAAGCCCCCTCCGGCACCCACCCAAGATCACAGCTTCCTCAAAATTACAGTTATTTTCAAGAGTGCTGAAGCCGAGGTGTTTTACAATTCAGGGCTGGCATTAAAACGCCCCAGTGGATGAAAGCAATATGCATGCAAGCACAGGTGGAAGTAAATCCAAGTGTAGCTAAAATATTATGTCTTTTCCTTTAGTTTGTCTTTGATTTTTTTTGAGTATATTAAAGGGATAATAAGCTACTTGCGTGAGCATTTATTGACCTGTCTGCCTGCAGAGTTTCTCCCAAATTTAAGTTCTGTAATAAAAGCACTCGGCACACAAAGATGATGCATTTTTGAGGTATTGTGTGGATTTTTTGGCTTTGATGTGTTTAAACTTCAGCAGCATGTTGTTGCACTGAGCTTTTTTGCTCTGGGCAAAAAAACCCTTCACCAGACTGTTTGCCTGATTTGAATTTGCACGCAGCCTACGTTCTCCTACGCACACACACGCCTACACGCTGCTGCTTAATGCCTGCTTAATGCCCACTACAAGAAAAAGTTTGAACAATGAGAGAGTTGAAGCAGCGTTTTCGTGTTTCATGTGGAAGCCGCTGTCATGTCGCTTTCAGGTTTTTTGTTCATGAGCTTTGCTCTTGTGTTTCTCTGTGTTCACTTGTTGCAGATACGGAATAACATCCTTGCCTGCTTCAGGCCAGAGTATAAGCGGACGACCTTCATGCTCATGGCTGTTTGGTTTTCTATGTCGTTCAGGTAATGTAAAAAACAAAAAAACCTCCTTGCTGTCTGCTGTGTCTCGCGCTCCATTTGGGGCTTATTTAATCTCTCTTGACTCCCACAACTTTCCAGCTACTACGGTCTAACTGTGTGGTTTCCGGACATGATCAAGTACATCCAGAAGCAGGAATATGAATCGCGCACGAAGACCTTCACTAAGGAGCGAGTGGAGCACGTCACGTTTAACTTCACCTTGGAAAACCAAGTGCATCGCCAAGGATACTACTTCAACGACAAGTAATTTTTGTTTCAGGGCAGCATTAATTACTTTGATGCCAAAGTAGAGAATATTGATTTTTAAAATATGCAATAAAAAAATGTTCCTGATCACAGATTCCTTAACCTGAAGATGAAGTCCATGGTTTTTGAAGACTCTGTGTTTGAAGAGTGCTACTTTGAGGACATCACATCCACGCACACCTTCTTTAGAAACTGCACCTTCATTGCCAGCTTGTTTTATAACACAGGTAAATATGACTCCTGGTGCGCAGGAGCACTAATGAACATGATAAATTTGCTTTCCATGGCTTTCCGTAGGTACGTAGCAGATAAACGTCATGCACTACGTGAGGGGGCTCCAACTCCAGGCCTCGAGGGCCGGTGTCCTGCAGGTTTTAGATATAACCGTGGGTCAACACACCTGAGTCACATGATTAGTTCGTTACCAGGCCTCTGGAGAACTTCAGGACATGTTAAGGAGGTCATTTAGCCATTTGAATCAGCTGTGTTGGACCAAGGACACATCTAAAACCTGCAGGACACCGGCTCTCGAGGCCTGGAGTTGGGGACCCCTGCACTACGTGGACAAAAGTATTGGGCCACACCTCTTAATCTTTGAATTCAGGTGTTTTTAGTCTTGTTGCCACAGGTGTATAAAATCAAGCATCTAAACATGCAGGCTGTGAGAGAATGAGGCTCTATAAAGACAAAGCAAAGTGGAAGCATTTAGGAAGTGGTATCTATCTATCTATCTATCTATCTATCTATCTATCTATCTATCTATCTATCTATCTATCTATCTATCTATCTATCTATCTATCTATCTATCTATCTATCTATCTATAAGAGATACATTATGTGAGAAATGCTTTCATTTCATCTTAAAGTCAAAACAAAAGGCATGACACGGTGCGAGTGATCGGGCTGTCTGTCCAACAGCGCCCTGTCAGTAAGAATAAAACAGATGTAAGAATGTGCTGAATGGCTGATCAGAACCAGAAATTCCCCGTGTGCGGAGACCAAATCGTTTAAAAAGCAACTGAGCCGCGTGTGGTTTGGATTTCCGATTGTGCTTTAAATCAGCACGTCACATTCAGACCTGGGAAACACATCTGAGAAACTAAAGAGAAACAGTTTCTCTGCTAGCATACTGCGGCTATCCGTCTCAAGCTGTGGCAGATTTATTCGGCTTCAGTTCTTCTGCAGCTTTTACGGCAGCTGTAGCTTTCTCCCCGATGAAGCCAGCAACGCATTCTTTTATGTTTGTGTCATTTGTGCATCTAAAATTTTACGATCGTTCAGCACTTTTATTGCAGACTCCGTTTAATAAAACTGTTATTGGTTAGGAAGCCATTTCAGCGTTGTCATTGGGAAAATCAGACCTAGTCCCCTGTGTCCTCTTCAGAAATGTAGAAACCTCTCTCCTGACCTTTGCTGTCGTTTTTGTGACGATCGGAGATGCTGTCCTGGATGCTGCTTTCGTGTTTTGCCCCTATTAAAAACAGATGCTTGTGTGGTGGCTGCTGTAATGTTCTGGCTTCTTTTGCTAAGGGATTATTTAATCCCCTCCTTCCCAGTTTGAGGAAAACTGATCTTTTATTTGGTTTGGTTTGGGTACGATGAAGTCAGACATTCTTCGGGACGTGGCGTAAATCTTTTATATTTTTTATGCTCTAAATAAAAAGTTAAGGTTGTGTCTTTTACTTAGCTTTTCTTCTTTAAATCAGAGGAGAAACATGCAGAGGAGTTTTTTTCAGCTGAGGAGAGCTTCTTGACCCAGTGGGAATCACAGATCCTCACAGGTGTTCACAAATTTATGAAATTATTTAACCATTCTCACATTTTTCCCTCCTTTTACGCCTGCAGATTTATTCAAATACAGACTCGTCAACTGCAAACTGGTCAACAGCACGTTTCTCCACAACAAGGAGGGCTGCATGCTCGACTTCAGCGACGACTTCAACAATGCCTACATGATCTACTTTGTCAACTTTCTCGGCACCCTGGCGGTGTTGCCTGGCAACATCGTCTCGGCTCTATTAATGGATAAAATTGGGCGGTTAAGGATGCTGGGTAGGTTAGTCTAATCTGGGTGGAGGATTCAGTTATGAGTGCAGAGGCGACTCGGTTTAATGTAACTACTGCTCCCTCTTTTTACACAGCCGGGTCCAGCGTCATATCATGTGTCAGCTGCTTCTTCCTGATGTTTGGAAACACCGAGTCGGGGATGATCGCCCTCTTATGTCTGTTTGGCGGCATCAGCATCGCCTCGTGGAACGCCCTGGATGTGATAACAGTGGAGCTCTACCCCTCGGATAAAAGGTAACACGAGAGCAGATGTTTCCACTACTGCTGAGGTTTTTGTTTCCTGATAAAGAGAGTAATACTGTGACAGTGCAATATCTGTCATCTGGTTGCACTTTCACTCATTTTGTGTTGTTATAAATGCCGTCCAGAAGTGTCATTTCAGGGTTGTTATCCCATAAGAATTTGAGTTTCTTTTGTGGAGAGAGAAGGATCTTTATGGAGGTGGACTCGTTTCTGCTGAGTGATACCTGAATTTTTACCAACAAATCTGCTGTGGATGGCAAAAGTTTGAGACGTCACATCTGTGTTGTTTCTCAGTCATCCAGGTCACGCCTTGAGCCTTGAGAGCTTGAAAAAGAAGGCAGCTAGACTTCCTTAGGTTTGCAAAGATGTTTTCCCTCCCATCCAAGAGGCTTCTTCAGTCCTAAGAAACAGTGCTGAGTCCAGGTCTTTGAAGGGGCTTGTCCTCTTTGGAAGTGATGCTGAGGGTTGTTGACTCACTGAACGTATGGGCCATCACATGAGCCAAGGTGTGAAAAAAGGTGTGGGTCATTACAATCATTGAGGATTTAAGGGTCAAAACACTCTTAACCGTCAAGGTGAGGTCACCCGAGGCAAAGTGTGAGTAAGGTTTGAGATCTATAAAGGCCACTTAAATCCCCCTTTAAGGACCTTTGGGAATCACTTTTAAAAGCACTCGCTCAAGTTGAATCTGAATTGGCTCTTTATTAAAAATATTGAATTGCCATATTTTTTATGAAGCGAAAAGCAAATCAAACGTAGTAAAAAAAATTTTTTTAATGCTTCTCAGATCACCATTTATTCAAGGTTTTTAATAATATGTTTTCTTTTAACATCCATCCTCTGCCCTGGGTCCTGGTTGTGGATTTGGAGGTACCAGTTCTCATTCCTGCCGCTTCACATTTTGCTACAGACTGAGCCACTGCATGCTGGAGGCCATCACCTGATGAAGCCAGATAAACCACTTCATATGCAGGGATCGGAGAGATGATTCTGAGGCCGCAAGACTGGAAACCCTCATCCGCTTGGCTTCACTTAGAAATTATGTCAATAAAAGTTATTAGCAGAATTGGTGTTGGCCAGTCCTCCTCTAGAAGCTCCTCATGTCATTTCCTTGTGGGATTCATATAAAAGTCCAGTTTTGTGTGAGAAAGAGGAAAGAAAATTTTAGTTTTTTTCACTTTGATTATTTTAAATATGGCCTTAATATGTCAAATATGAAGCAGTGAGTGATAAATATAGTTAAAAACCCTCCTTACCGTGTGTGTGTGTGCTTGTCTGTGTTCCTCTCTTCTTGTCTCCAGGACCACAGCGTTCGGCTTCCTGAACGCCCTCTGTAAACTGGCGGCCGTGCTGGGGATCAGCATCTTCCAGTCATTTGTGGGCATCACCAAGGCTGTACCCATCCTATTTGCGGCCGGCGCCCTCGCCGCCGGCAGTTTCCTTGCCACAAAGTTGCCCGAAACGAGAGGCCAAGTGTTGCAGTAAAGCCGACGACCAGCAGAGGGCAGCAGAGTCCAGCTGGCGCGCGCGTTTAACAACTAACAACATCCCTGAGAGCTTCAGCTCTGCTGTCACATACCAACAAAAACAGACTGCCATCCCCATTGTAAGCCCAGAATCCTTTGAAATGTGGATTGCATCATTCAAAGAGGAGAACACACAGAGGTAGAAAAAGATGATGTTATATTTGTGATCACTTAATTTCCGCTGCTTTGTCAGGTATTCAAAATATTGAGAAAAAGAATCAGATATCTTATGGAAGAGCCACTCTTAGAGGGTGATGATGTGCTCCCACAGATGCTCAGTGACACAGAACGATCACATGATGAGAGGAAACTGATTTAAAAAAGCCATTTCTGAAGGAACGAGAATGATTTAGTCGGTGTATGTGGTGAGTTTTCCGTTTTTCTTTCTCGTCTGTCCTCGACCTCAGTGACTGGCGTACAGTGCCTCTGTTTAATGTGCTGTGACGTTACTGGAACAGTTCAGTTTACATTTGCATCCAGACTGTTGTTTATAGACTTGCTTGCAAAAGTTCTCAAAATGAATTTCAGGGTGAACATATTTTCTGTTAAAAAACAAAAAAACCCTCCCATGACCCTCGATCACTGCCTCCTACTGAAGCCTGACCTGCTGACCGCTGTTATTCTCGACCAAATATTGTTAAAACATTCCAGTGAGGCTGCTGTTACTCAGACACAGAGAGCCGAGGTGCTTTTTCTCTCCCTGAGTAATTCCAGTCCTCTGCTCAGAGCCTCGAAACGCAGGCAGGCGAAGACGCATTTCACAGGATTCTCTGTTGTAAATGGGAATAGTTTGATCCAGTTCCTCGGTGTTTGTGTCAAAACTGATGTTTTCCCTCCGTGTCGTGTGGCAGTTTGATGATGTTCTCGAGGAACGTCTGTGGGACGGATTTTGGTCAAGTGCTAAACTGTGAGAGCAGATACTTGTGGTATTTGCCTAAATTAGTGGTGTGTATGTGTGTGTGTGTGTGTGCATGTTTTTGTTTGTACTCTGATTTATTTATTTACATCTCAGTGTTTCATGCAAATGACAGTATCATTTGCGTCAGTGGGAATTTTACTTGTCCAGCAGCGGTTTGAATAAGCAGTGCGGCCACACATTATCAAGGTACCTTAGAGGTGTAACTATTGTAAAAACTAGCCTGAAATCTCCATGTAAACACCCACAGTATCCTGCCACAAAAGCATCTTCCCAGTGCTAATGCCTGGTTAAAGCACACAAGTCTAGTTAAGGCTTGTTCAGATAACTAATGAACAGCACAATGTTTGTGCGGTACTTTCGGCGGCTCCCTTGTTTCCCACACCAGATGGATCTGCATGTTTGATCTGGCACAGATTTTACACCGGATGCTGAGGCTGAGTTTGTGTCTCCTCCGTGTCTCAACCGGTGATCTTTTGCATGTAATCCAAATGCAAGGACAGGAATCAACATTGTAGTAATAATTTCATTTTTCTTTATTTTTTTCTTCATGATCCCTTCAGGATAAAGCAATCAGGCCTGTGGTAAAATCAATTATATCTCCATTATTATTATCTTATTCATCCGCTCTAAAGGAAAAGCAACATATGAACCAAAACCCTGGCTTTTAAGAATTTAGATCCCTGTTATCCTTATTGTACATGCAGTGTAGTTCACCTCCAATCCATATGAGAATTAGTCAGAACATAAGTTATCTGACTGAATGGGAAAGCTAATTCTTGAAGTCGAAACAACGAAAGGAGACTGATTTAGTTCTTTTGTTTGCTGTATTTTTTTTGTTGGGGATCAAAACACGCAAACAAAGCAGTCTTCATTTACCTGAAAAAAACTGCATCATATTCATAAGCACAAATCAAATGGGAAAAGCTGTTTAAAAAAAAGTGATCAATTAGGCAGTGTGGCAAGAGAAACAAGAATATAATTTTATTTTAAGGGCTCCCGTTCAGACATTCCTTCACTGCGTCCATTCCTGCTGGGAAAAGATGGAAATTTGTAACTTATTTTTATTTCTGTCGTCTTTAAGGGTACGCAGGCTCTCAGTTTAAATGTAAAAACCTGCTGTGATCTCATCTCAAGAATCAGAATCACCCTTAAAGCAAAGTTGATTGTGTACACCTTCATTCTGTAAACATATGACAGTATTTTGTGTACTATTTGTGTGCTGACAATCAGTGAGAGAGTGTGACATTTTGACCGAAAAACGTCCTCTGGATTGTGTGTATGTGTGTGTGTATGTGTGTGTTAGTGCTGTTATCAGCCCCCTCTATAGTAAACAAATACCCTTGTTCACTTCTGGTAGCTTAGCTTAGCATAAAGCCTGGACATGATGGGGAACAGCTACACTGGCTCTGCTGTTTCTCCTGTTAAACTAAGCTAAGCTAAGCTAACTGCCTGTCAGCTGTAGCTTCATATTCAGCATATAAAGACATGAGAACATTATCTTCTCACTAAAGAATGCAAATGATACCATCTCTAAAATCTATTTCTTTGAAATCTTTCTTCAAATCTACATGCTGAGGATCATACCTGAGGGGTGTACTACAAGGTCAGGGCGAGATTAGCAGATTAGCAAGCTACGTCAAGCTTAAAGTCAGAGTTTTCTGTCCCACTTTTATCCATGTCTCACTACCTGGTTATATCACCATGGTAACTTATGCTGAAGCTCCATGTTTTCTCTGATTTTTAAATGTTTTTTTTTATTCACAGCATGTTTTAGGTGTCATAGATTCTCTGCTGGGGGAATATATTTGATAAGGGAGGTTTGTTAAGCTGTAGCTTACTAAAACCACAGCATGAAGCACACGCTGTACGTTGACAGTAACGTGTTACCATCACCTTAAAAGGAACAGCACCATTGAGAGCACACTAAGCTATGAAATAATAAATTAGAATTAAAATATTAATTGTTATGCCATTAATTTATTGTCTTTGTTGCAACAGTGTTGCATTTTACTGTCTTATTTCGTATGCACTTTATAGATTTCTTTTCATCAGTTTGTCATAATGATCTGATAACGTTTATGACTGGAGTAGGGGGGGCACTCATAGGGATCATTTTGTGCAGAAGAGCTGTACCTGTAAAACCCCCATTTTTATGTTTATGAGTGCACAAAGAGCACGAAGCGGAAAGCCCATCTTACCAGAGAAAGTTGATAACCTCCATCATGATACACATTATCTCCAGCTGGGGCTTAAGCCAAAGAAAACCTAGCTATGTTTAACTTCCTTTGTAGTACACCCCTCCGTTGTTTGCTGTTTGTGTACAAAGATGTATGTGTTTAATGAACAGATTTGTCCCGTCTTGTTCCTGTTGGAAAGACTGTTTGGATGTATGTATGTGTGCGTCTGACTAAATCGTCTGTCACATATTTTTCTACTTTTTTCTGTTGCGATTCTGTTTTCATCCCTGTGATGATTACAGCTCAGTTGGGGACCACGGAATATATTTACACTATGAAAAGAAAAAAAAAAGACCTATATATGCAGTGTAGAAATCAGTGTGTCGTTCTTCATAACAGACTCGGGTGCTCTTTTGCTGACACCTTTGACCTTTGAAACAAGTCCCTTGAAAGGCAGCCAGAAATAACACACGGTCTGCTCCTCAGTTTTAGAAACACGCAGAAAAGGAAAAAAAAAAGAGAAAGGGATTGCATCTTAAATTCATAAAGACGGCTTCACCCCCTAAACCTTCTGTATTCAAACGACTGTGACGCATGTTCGTTATCGTATTGTCTGACTTTCTTGGACGTCCTGTATGCCAGCTGTTTTTGTCCAAAGCAAGAACTAGTGTTTTCATTGTCGTATGATGACATAGATTTGTTGCTTGCAGTGACTGTTCTTAATCAAAGTGGGGTGAAAACTGGTGAAACTCGAGTATGTGTTCTGAAAGTGAGTTAGTGGTGACTGTGCTCCTTGTTTACCTTGGACCCAGGTAACCTTTTTTGTTTTTATTATATATATGTGAATATACATGCTTGAATTTCTGAGGAGGTTGCTTGTGATCTTGAAGATAAGCGTTGGCTGGAAAGGGAAGTACACTTTCAATGTGAAGTGCATGAAAAGTGTAATTTGACTTAAATTTGTTTGTTTATGTGAGTCTGTATTAAAGGGGGAGGTTTAAGTAATCAAGTCAAACTCAAAAGGACCACGGGTTTAAACTCATCAAAAGAGCGCCCTCTGTCAACTTGAAGCTCCTGTCCAAACTGTAAAAGTTTACAGATTAATGTTGCTACGTGTAGAATTTCATTCTATATACATATAAATATAAATAAATATATATATATATAGATATACATGTATAAACTATAACAAGAGTTGCTGGTTTGAGTTTTATCCATAAAGGAAGGCAGTGATATTGGGTGCGGTCAAAATAAAGCAAACACCAGCCTGATAAGACTTCCCCTTAATGACGGCAGTCTTTTAAAAAGTGCGGGAGAAACGCCTCCCGCATCCGCAGAGAACTGCAAGGATCCATCACTGTAGTTGGAGCGATGGCGTTTCCGTTTGCTTTCTTTAGTTTGACTCTGAGCTGTTTTATTATCTGATAAAAAGTTCTACTCTAAGTGTGAGTTCAATTCAAGATTCAGTGTACTGTGTGTAGAAACTGTAGATGTTTGTATGTGCAAGTATGCAAATTGTGAAACAAAAAGATTACGGAAACAGTTCCAAAAAAAGTTTGGTATGACACAAAACTCTATTGTGTGTTGTCTTTGTGTTTTGTAAATGAAGACTGAACATCTTGGTAAATTCAGTATTTATTACTTCTGGATATTGAGAATATTTTAGTGATGCTGAAAAGGTGCTGTATTTACTTTATGTGAGAGTTGTCCATTATGCTGGGTTTTGCACTTTTGTGCTATTTATCCAGTTCTTTGAATAAATTCATAATGGAAATAAAACTTGAAGAAAGAAAACCGGTGTCGTGTACTCCATAATTTTCTTCACTTTAGATGTTTCTCTTTGTACTTTCAATGTACAATACTGAGTCTTGAGTCTATATTTTGCTGGAAAAGTGGGAAATGGGATTTACTGAAATGTGCAAACATGCATTTAAGTACAGTAAAAACAAGGGCAAAAACAGCATATTTGGTATGACCACCTTTATTCTTCACACAGCCTGAACTCTCTTAGACAAGCTTTCTTGTAATTTCTTTGAATGTCCTTTTAAAATCTTAAAGCTCTTCTTTGGATATTGGATGCCTTCTGTTCTCTATCAAGATGATCCCACACTGCTTCTATAATATTGAAATCCGGCCTCGGGGAGGCCAATCCATGAATGTGTTCCACTGTGCGTTTTTCTATCCAGGCCTGGATAGTCACTGTCAATCAGACACTTTACAGATGATGTAAATTCCATCAAATTTGACTAGATCTCCAAAACCTTTGACGGAAACCACGACAGAGCGGTCACTGTTTTATAGATGGCTGTATACACACACTGTCATATACGGTGACGACCTCGGCACATATTGATTTAAACCTAAAGAATTTCCACTTTCATTTCAGTTCTTGTGTAATGTGGCATACCCCAGCCTTTTCTCCCCATTTCCCTTCCTTAAGAATGCCTTCTTCACAGCCACACTTCTATGGAGACCATTTCTGATGAGGCTTCAGTGAACAGTAGATGGAGCAGCTCAAAGGCCAGATGCATGTCTCAGGCGTGTCCGGTATTAGACATTTTTTCAGATATTGTTCACCTGCGGTTGATAGTTTTTAGGCTTGCTACTTCTTTTGTTCCCCACAAAAGAAGAAGTGGGAAGTCAGTTTTCTCATTACGTTATTTAAGAACACACTGCACAACAATGCTGAGATAAGCCAAGCTTTTGACCAAAACCTCGTTGGGAATCATCTTGCTGGTGCAAAAATTTTATGCCTCTCAAATCTCCGACCAAAAACTCAGACCGCCAGAAAGCCTGGAGAACTATTGGCTCAAGACCACTTTAAAAACAATGTCTGTCTCCTAAGAAGCAAAATATAGTGAAATAAGAGATTTTAAAATTACATCTTGATGTTTTCATTATTGTAAACATGTATATATTATGTTTTGCTGGTAAGATTAATAACTAATTTTGCAATAAGCCATTTTAAATTACATTTAAAAGGCAAAACAGAAATAAATGTTCAAAATGGCCTATAAAGGATGCATCAAAAGAAACTGAGAAAAGAAACAAGATTAAGTCATAAATATAGAAAAAGTGTTAAATACAATTAGTGAAAAGGTGTTAAATAGTTAAAAAATATAAATTTAGCATCAGTTGCACATATTTTAGCTTCTATTCAGATTGGAAAGCTTCCAGCAGCTCAGGATGTAAAAACGAAAAGCGATCTCTGCAGATATTTTGAATTATGATCAAATAGAGCAGAGTTATGAAAAGAGGAGGATCATTAGGCAAACAGATACAAAGAACCCACAGAGCAGAGCAATCCAACAGGAAGGAGACAACAGCTGTGGGTTCAGATAGTTGAATTAGGTGCAGCGTTATCCTCATAATACCAGATACCTAGAGGCCAAAGTTGCATTATGATGGATACTTTTTCATTTTCCAGTGGGGGGCAGTGCTCTCCATGATGATTTAGAACTAGTTTGTGTCTAATTGAAGAAAAACATTGGCTGGGGCCCATGAATCACTGTGATGGGGTATGTTTGAAGTCACTGCTGCTGGTGCAGGTTCAACATCCAAATCCAGGAGTCCTGTTGTACCTTCCTAAACCTGCAGTTTAACCACAGTCAGTCTAATGGAGCCCTGTTTTACAGAAACTGGCCGCAGTTCAGTCATAGGTGCAGCAGGGGCTGCTCATGAGAGTCAAGAGGATTGTGGATCTAAAGAGCCCATTTAAACTTGCCTCAAGCCACAAAACAGTTTCTTTAAATGCCAAATTTATACAATTTGACAAATTGAAATAAAATGAGACTGGGAACTTTCAGCTGGCATTTTTTATATATGACCAATGTTGTGTAATATAGGTCCATAGAAGTGAACAAATTCAGATTTAAATTTATAGCAAATTCATAAAGTTTCCAACATGTTAAAATTTCAGTGATACAGTTTATTTAAACATTAAAAAATACAAATATAAAACAAAGACCCAACTTAATCACACAAAAGGAAAACAAGCATGGTGAGCGATGCCACACTGGTTGTTTCGGTTCCGAGCCATCTTAATGTAGCCTTCTTCTCCAAACTGTACACCCCAGCTAAAAAAATGAAGCAGTTGCTGTCATGAAACTCAAAATTAAAGGAAACAAAAGAGATCCAGTCCATCAACCAGTGACTCAGAACAACCTGTTTTTGACAAGCCAGTAGTCCTGTCCTTTCTCTCTGCCGTAACCCACAACCAGCACGCCATGGTTCACTTTCTGGGTACATGTGTTGTCCATGTACACACCTGTTGGTTACAGGAAGGCAAATATAGGAACTCTGACTAAGATTCAATCTGTGCATCATTTTAATAAAGTAACCAACCACGATGGTAGAAGTGAAACTGTGGCCTGGAAGCATCAATTGCAACAGCGACGGGCCCCACAAGAGCCACTGCCTCCTTCAGTGCAAACTCATCCCCCCTTGGTAAGCAGTAATACCCTGAGCAGTTAGCAGCCCGATACAGTGGGTTGTACTTGCACTGATTATGCTGTAAAACGGACGTTCAGTCGAGTTAGTAGACTCTTTAACATGAGAAACTTCTAGGTTTAATCACAGTCTACCTGCAAGTGGAAGCTTGACTCACCCTTCCGATATAGGGGTAAGCATCTTCAGAAGCAATGCCTTGGTTATCAACAACATACTTGAAGGCACGTGCTATTAAGCCACCATTGCACCCGCGGTTGCCATAATCTGTAGTGCAGTCGATCAGGTTTTGAGTGCTGAGAGACCTTAAGATGCCTGTAGACTTTTTAAGTTGCCCCTCAAGAGCTCCAGCCGCACTGAAAGCCCAACAAGCACCACAAGAACCCTAAAAGAAAGGTTACTCGTGACATGATTAAAAATGTAGAGGTTTCCTGTTACACGTGTGGATATCTGAGGGGACCAGCTAGGACCTCACCTGTGTTTTGACTGGAGTTACCAGGCCTTTATCCCTCCAGTCCACTGAAGCTGGTAGAGAAGCGTTGACTTTTATGGAGCTCGCAGCAACCATCTCCAGGTCAGATGGTACCCTAGTGCCTGTGAGAGTGCCAGTGATCTCCACAGGGGTCTGCAAGCGTGGAGAAATTACACACCATTACCATCGAGTGATGTAAAGTTTGAGGAGAATGCTCACCATGTCTCCGAAGTGGTTGATTGCCAGTTCGTAAGTGTGCAAATTCAGCGAGGCTTCCAGGTTGTGAAGATTAATCATTTTCAAGTTCATTTCCCAAATCAGTCTGCGTCCCCACTCCTCAATCTGGAACATAAATGTTACACCAAATATTCTGTGGCATATATGTGCACAGTAACTAAGCCAGAGTTCAGACACCCAAACAGCTTGATGTTAATGAAACACAAGGTGAGTTCTTGTTCTAAAATTAAGCTTAAACAGACCTATATGCTTAAACTGAACCCAGCTGAACACTTATAATGATGAAGACATGAAACATTCCTGTTAAAGTTACAGGATTCAGCACCTTGGTATTTTTTTCCCTTTGTTTTACCTGATGAGAATATACTTTCATATGCGTTTTCTTCCATAGTTCCCAGTGTCGATCTGTTTGCGAACTGATATCGGCCACTGCAAATCCACACAAGACTGTGAAAAGCAGGCTCCGAAACATTTTCAGAATCTGGGAAAAGAAGAAGACAGTTTCCAACCACAGTGTGACAAAGCAAACAGCCTGCAATGTGGCTCCTGATTTTAAGTGGACAGGAGCAGCCGCAGAGTTTACAGGTGGTATCAATTTACATTTAAAGTCAGCTGAAGTATGTTAGCACTGAGAGGAGGTGTCTTATGAGCCATCCACATAAATTATATGCAGTTCAGATTATTTGACAAACTGACGACCACGTCCATCCCTTTATGACCACAGAGCACTAGTGTTGAAAAATACTCCAGTAAAGGTTAAAATACAGATTCAACTTCTTCACTGAAGTGAAAGTGAAAAAGTATCAGCTCTGAAATGTACTAAAAATAAGAAGTAGTTCATTGGAGGAGATTTTTACCAGCTATTTTTGTACAAGCTTACTGAACCTTGTGCTATATTAATGTATTAATCTAACACACTGCACACTGCACACTGTAACCAGCAGACTCCAAACACAGCACCCTCAGGCCCTTTTCCTGATCTCTGGGGACTTTAATCACATCTCCCTGTCCTCCACTCTCCCCACCTTCACCCAGTATGTTACCTGCCACACCAGAGACAATAAAACATTGGACTTATTGTATGCCAACACCAAGGAGGCATACAGCTCATCACCTCTCCCTCCCCTGGGGGGCTCAGATCACAATCTGGTTCATCTCTAGCCTGTGTATAAACCTCTAGTACACAGAGAACCAGTAGTGAAACTCACAGTAAGGAAATGGTCGGCAGAGACTGAAGAGGCCCTGAGGGACTGTTTCCGTTCTACTGTGTGGGACAACCTCTGCAGCCCCCTGGAGGATGACCTCAACAGCATCACAGACTGCATTACGGATTACATGAACTTCTGTGTGGACAACACCGTACCCATTAAAAAGGTATGTTGTTTTTCTAACAACAAGCCATGGATAAATCCAGAAATTAAGGCTCTCCTCAAGGAGAAGAAGAGAGTCTTTAGATCTGGAGACAAACAGGAGCTGAGAGTTGTCCAGAAGAAGCTGAAATGGAAGATAAGGCAAGGAAAGGAAAACTACAGGAGGAAGATGGAAGAGCAGCTGCAACAGGACAACATCAGAGGGGTTTGGAACAGCCTGAAGACAATCTCAGGACAAAAACCAACCCCCCAGGTTGCAGGAGACTTGGGGTGGGTGAATGACCTAAATAAATATTTTAATAGGTTTGATCTCCAAAAGTTGAATCTGTTCATCTGGACGTAGCGTTTTGTGGGAGAAACGTTTCGTCACTCATCCAAGTGACTTCTTCAGTCTCAGCTGACTGCAGGTTTCCCCAAACCTTATAAACAGTACATTAGGTTTGATCAAACACCCACCCCTCCCACAGCATCGTCCCCCCTGCTGCAATCTCCTTCATCTTCAGGGACTGCCTGTCCTTCATCTCAGGACTTCACACCGCTCAGCTTCACACCTCCCAGCTCCCAGTCATTACACCCACCCCCGGCTTCTGTGGACTCCAACATACACACCCCTCCCCCAAAATCCACTCTTTCTATCTCAGCACTTCAAGTGAGGAATGAGCTTCGCAAGATCAAGGTGCAGAAGGCTGCAGGTCCAGGTCCAGCCCTGACATCGCATCTGATGAAGACCCTCGAGAGGTTGGTTCTAAACCATCTGCGCCCCCTGGTGAGGTCTTCATTGGATCCGCTGCAGTTTGCTTACCAGCCTGGCATTGGGGTGGAGGACGCCATCATCTACCTCCTGCACCGAGCTCTGACTCACCTGGAGAAGCCTGGAAGCACTGTGAGGATCATGTTCTTTGATTTCTCCAGTGCTTTCAACACCATCCAGCCACGACTTCTGAGAGACAAGCTGGAGCTATCGGGAGTGGACCACCACATGTCCCAGTGGATACTGGACTACCTCACAGAACGTCCACAGTATGTGAGGTCACAGGGCTGTCTCTCTGACACGCTGGTCTGCAGTACGGGGGCCCCACAGGGAACTGTGCTGGCACCGCCCTCTTCACCCTCTACACTGCAGACTTCTCCATCAACTCCCCACGCTGCCACCTACAGAAGTTCTCTGACGACTCTGCCATAGTCGACTCAGAGTACAGACAGTGGACTCTGGACTTTGTTGACTGGTGTCAGCAGAACCACCTGCTGATCAACGCCGGGAAAACCAAGGAGTTGGTGGTGGATTTCCGGAGACGCAGACCCACCACACTGACACCGTGAACATCCAGGGAGTGGAGATTGAGATAGTGGACTCTTATAGGTACCTGGGTGTTCACCTGAATAATAAACTGGACTGGAGCCACAACAGTGATGCTCTTTACAGGAAGGGTCAGAGCAGACTCTACCTGCTGAGGTGGCTGAGGTCATTTGGAGTACAGGGAGCGCTTTTAAAGACCTTCTATGACTCTGTGGTGGCATCTGTCATTTTTTACAGTGTTGCATGTTGGAGCAGCAGTTTATCGGCAGCTGAGAGGAAGAGGTTGGATAAACTCATCAGGAAGGCCAGCTCTGTTCTGGGATGCACCCTGGACCCAGTGCAGGTGGTGGGAGACAGAAGGACTCTGGCCAAAATAACATCTCTGATGGACAGAGTCTCCCACCCCATGCATGAAAATGTTGCTGAACTGCAGAGCTCCTTCAGTGACAGACTGCTGCATCCTAGATGCATGAAGGAGCGTTTCCGCAGGTCCTTCCTCCCTGCAGCTGTCAGACTGTACAATCAGAACTGCTCCCAACAGTCATAGATGTTTACATCAGCACTGTAACTGCAATAAGTTAATCAACCGATTCGCACTACAACCTGGTTTGCCTCTTATCTGTAGTTATTTTTATCTAATTTAATAACTGTACAGTACTCTCTGTATATAGTAACCATTGTCCTTAATGTAAATATGTAAGAAAAATTGTGTATGTTTCTGTTCTGTGTCCTGTGTCCTGTTTGTTTGTATATGTGTCTTTTTGGCTGCTGTTACAACCACATTTCCCCTTGTGGGACAATTAAAGGATTATTCTATTCTATTCTATTCTATTCTATTCTATTCTATTCTATTCTAACAATAAAATGATATCAGCATATAATAATAACAACTTGAATCATTTATGTAGAACATGATGAGAGAAAAAGAAGGAAAAAAGCTCTATTTTCTTTGCCACTAAATGGGAAAAGGAGTACAGTCTGGGGTTAAAGTGGAATTCAATGGGTGGGGGAACTAAAATCAGCTGTAATGGCTCAGTGTGGGGAAGAGAATCACAACTTACTTTCTACTGAGAACTTCAGTAGATTTCCTTTAAAGTACAGAATGTGATCAGCTGACCTGCTGCTCTTTGCAGATTTACACACCTGAATTCAACCAGATGTGAGCAGATGTTTCATGAGTTGTCCTGGCTGATGCCCATTCTCTACACTGACTGTACACCGTTTATGCTGTCTGTATACTGTGCATCAGCCACGTATTGATTTAAAAGCACGAGGACTTACATCTAAGCTTCACATTTCCAGTTTAAAAGATAACACCGAGCAGTCCTTACCTTATTTGTTTAAAAAATGTAGGGAGTAAAAGCAATACGTTTTCAGGAAAAAATAGTCAAGCAAAGTTCAGATACCCCAAAATTCTACTTTAGTACTACTTCTACTCCCATCTCTGATTAAAACTGATCAGCTGATAAAATCTTTATTGTTCTTGAGTGTAAAGTTGTGCTTAGAAATGTACAAATGAGTGAATGTGCATAAAGTATTTTTACATGGCACAAAATGTTATGAATCTTTCATTTTTTTCCACTGTTTCACTTGTCGTTGTCACTATTATTAAATCTGTGAGGTTTAACATGCAGAAAGAAAAGTAAATAAATACATGGAGTACAATGTAGAAACAACACTACTGAATGAGAGCTGAAGTATTTCAGTCTCAGACATGTGTGAGTATGTAGTCAGACATTTAAAGTACAGTGATATTGTGTTTTTTATCAGATGAAAAGTTATTTCAGTTGGTTAGACTTTAAGCATCTTTAGCGCTGATGTGAAATAAAATACAGTAACAATGACTGGTCTTTAATAATAATTTAAATAAACTAAGTTGAGTTAGTGGGCCATATTTTCACACTGTAGGGTAGACTGGAAAGCTGGCGATGCCGCAGAGATTATTCTTGTTCCGGGCAAGCCGAATGTAGCCTCCTTCTCCCCATGCGGTTCCCCAGCTGAAAAGACAAAAACATTCACATCCAGCTTCAAAATATCGGAAATATTTTACAGGTTAACAATCGGAGGTACGTTTACCTATTTTTCACCAGCCAGTAGTCTTGTCCTGCATCTGTGCCATAGCCCACGAGCAAGACAGCATGATTGATCAGCTTTGGGTTGCAGCTGGGTACGTTGTATAAACCTAATAAATGCAGGTGCGTAAGTTAAAAAAAATACATAAGGTAAAAAATATGTGGTACAGCCGGTCAGTGGGCTACTCATGCTAAGGGCCTCCTAAGGGCTGACAAACCTATAATTATAGCAGCGGTAATGTGCAAACGTTGCAATGAAAGTAGGAGAAGTATGACCTCCCTAAGGGGGCTCCACCAGTTTCAAGTGAATGAATGCATGATTCTCTTTAAGCCACTTAATGAAAATCAAGAGGAGTTATCCCTCTGGGATTGAAGCCTTTTGTGTGGAGCAGAGACCACTGAATAAAGTCAAATTCACTAGAATCGCCTACACCGTAAAGCTTTTAGCCTCCTCACCTCCACTGTACATATGGAAAGATTCCAGCATGGCGTTCACGGCCACGGAGATCGGCCCCACTGATGCCAAAATTTTCTGCAGCATCTTCTCATCTCCTTCTGGAAGGATGCTGAATTTGGAACAATAGCCAGCCCGTCCCTGGACGGAATAGCGGCATTTCCCATTCTGCAAAGAGAAATGAGACATTTATGAAAAGACAGAAGTACTGTCAGTCTTTCTGTGTTTGTCCACCCTCTTTCCTACAGTTCTCTTTGTGCGTGTAGAGGATGACCTTGTGTTCGTAGGGATAAAAGCTCTCCGAGTCAACGCCTCCGTTGCGAATGACGTAGCTGTAGGCTTTGGTGATGTAGCCTCCTCTGCAACCCAGGTTTCCGTCCTGGGTGCTGCAATCCACCAAGTTCTGCGGACTCAGGGAAACAAGTGTACCAGTGCGCTTCTTCAGCTGGCCCTCGAGAGCTCCCAAAGAGCTGAAGGCCCAGCATGACCCACACAAACCCTTAGAAAATAAAAACAGTACAAAGTGTCACTTTTGTCACGGGATCGCGTTAATGATTTTCCTTTTCTTACAACACCCGATCTCACCTGGTTTCTGACGGGACCCACCAGGCCCTCTTTCCTCCAGTCCACATTCGCAGGTAACGGTGAGTCACTCACATCCTTAAAAGTGCCATTTGTGAAATTAACGGTCTCCTCCAGCTTCAAGCCGTTCAGCTTCTCATTGATCTCCTCGGCTGTCTTGGGGGGAAAGAAATGGCAGCGGTAAATAAAATGAAAACACGATTAAATATTAGCTCTACACGACAGCATTCTTTTCACTTGACACCGAATATATAAACACAGCACCGATCTCGGGTCGCGAATGTGTTTAAAACCCATCATCGACTGAAAAGCAAGCTGAAGCATTGAAACAGCTCCACTCAGTCAATTCATTCTGTTCCCATCCACTGTGAATTTTGCACTTGGCATGAACAAATCTCTAATGGAGATGCTGGCTGTGTGTTTGCCCTCCTTCCCCTTCCCACTATCACCTCTGTCTTTGACAAAGAGCTTAAAACACCAAAGCTGAACAGTCCAGCTGTAGCAGATATGGCTCTGTGTCATTTTATCTTTCACAGCAGCTTTAAAAACAGAATCTTTCCCCTTACATGTGAGTGTATTTCAGCTGCCTCACATTATTCACCCAGGCAACTGCAGCATTCTGTCCTCTGACAGCGGGCCAAAAGCTTGCATGTGTCCCAAACATTTCTGCCAGTTTCCTGCAGAGAGCCAACACGCCACGCCCATCCAGGCTTTACCGCTCGGGCTTCCTGGATTTTTAATCAAAAATAAAACCCCTCTAACTTAGAATACAATTCCTCTCTTGTTTCTGCACTTGTGTTTTTTTTTTTTTATTAACAATCCATTCATTCATTTAAAATATTATCCATGCAGGAACAAGAAATCAACACTGTAACACTGACATGTTGCTCTAATATTTTAAGGTTTTTGCACTTTGTGTTTGTGGTTTTTCAATGTGCAAAACATCTGATGAAATCCTTTTTCTTGAGATCCTTTTATTTAAAATACAAAGTCCACATAAAATGCAAGGTCATCAGACATTTGCACATAAGCAAAGTATTTCATTTAATAGTTTATACAAGTCCAAACTGAACCAGAACGGCACAGAACCAACCAGTTTGCAACCCTGCAGCTCTGCTGTTATTCTATATTCTGTTATATATTTCCAGCATTACATAAGGGTCTTCATGTACATAAAAATAAGCATCTTGATTGTCCAGGCTGGCCCAGCCCATACTGGATTAAATTAATCTGATTGTATGAAGGGAGATTAGAGCCGCTCTATAGGTTAGGGTTTAAATTAAGCCCGCGGGGATGCAGTTTTATCCGCAGATTAACAGTGGTGGTCATTCACGTCCATCTTGCACCAGCAAAAGGTCAATGTGCATGAATGCACTTGAGATTCTGATGGCAAACATATGGTTATGTTTACACGGTGTTAAAATGTTTGTATCCACCAGAGGTCTCTCAGATACGCTCCTGTGAGTGATCGCTCCAGTCTGGCGCTGCAATTGGTGCTGTTCAGTTTAACAGAATTGCTAAATGTTTTCGGTTTGGTTGATTTCTCTTCTTGTTGTCAACATTTCTGCCATCGTCAGCATAATTATACAATGATTTGGGAGTGTGATTTGTGTAATAGTTACATATTGGTTAATACATGAGTGAGACAGACAAGCAGGGAGAGAGAGAGAGACACCAATCCCGTCTGTGTAGGGATTTTCGACTTTATACAACTGGATATGTGGCTCAAAGTGTGGCTGCCAAGGTCATAATAGTCATAATATAGACTGGAGGCAACCCCCTAATATTAAAACATATTTTAAAAACTTGATATTCAAATATGTTCAAAATGTGCCCCTAAGTATACTGAGATTAAAATATAACCCAGAGATTTTCATGTGCAGGGAACTGCAGGAAAAAAATCATAATAATAACTAGACAAATTACTGTTATTATTCTGACTGATTCCAGCTGTACAGCACATGTTTGTTGTAGTGGTTTTGCCACTAAATGCTGCAAACTGAGTGTAGACACTGCAGGGTATGCGGACCAGTGCAGAGCAGACTCGGACTGAGAAGGACCAGTAAGATCAGACTAAGATGGATGGTTTTTGTCTGGATGAGAAGACAAATGACGACAATGAAGTTTCTGAATGTTATTTACAGTCACTGTATGAAACCAGCTGTGGTTAAAGTCAGCAGTTACTACCACAATCATATGAGCACCTATTCTGTAGTAGATCTCACTTCTACGTTACATAGAATTCATGGTAATGCCAAACCAAGTGCACTGATCCTGCAATTGTTTGTTCCTCTTCTCTCTTCTAATGTTGCTACAGCTTTGTTCAGCACTCAGATATTTTTCCTGTGGTCACTCCAGACTACAGATAGTTTTAGATAATTTAATGCAATTCTATCCATGAGCCTTAAAGCTGTTTTAATGTCACTAATGAATGACTGCACAATAACAGATTGGGATCTAGATTTAGAAAGTTTAGACATCCTGTCTTCTCAGCAGCAGCATCCTACCATGTCAGCCAGGTGGTTCAGTCCCAGCGTGAAGCTGTGCTTCCCTGCCGAGGCTTCCTGATTGTGTCTCAACACAAAGTGCACGTTCTTCTCCCATACTGCCCTCCTGAAGTCGATCTCAGTCTGAAACACAAATCTGGGCTGTCTCATCCAAACCTTGCCAGAATATGTGGTAAAAAAGACAAAATGTCTGTTTAAGTCCTACCTGATTATCATAAACTTTTCTGTGTTTGGTTTTCCACTCTTCCCACAATTTGTTCACAGCGGGCGAAGAACAGGCGAGGACCACAAAGGCCAAAAGCAACACGGCACACAAAGTGTGCATACTGAAAAGGAAGGGGAAAAAAGGAAAGCAGATGTAACCCTTGTGTAATCAGCTAATCACTTCAGTGGTTCATTTTGAAATTTCAGTATCTAACTTGTTGTGATTTGGTGCGCACCTGAGGTTACTTTCTGTCTAAAACTATGTTAAATTCAAACATGATAATGTTTAAGAATAATGCAGTAAAAGTATTTTCCTTTAAACTGAAAGATGTGAAACATCAGAGGTCTGAGAAGATCCCAGCTCAGGGTTACAAATCTCTACAAGAGAGTCACAGTATAAACAGTGAGGGAATGTATACAACTCAAACACGGAATGATAAACTCCAGGTTTCTGTCACCACTGAGCCTGAAAATGGTCACGCAAACATAGTAACCCTTTCATGCATGAATTATGACAACCACGATCAGGAATTTTTCTTAAGTATTTTTATGCATCTTTAGGCATGAAAAGATGAATAAAAATCCTGATTGAGGTTGTCATAATTCATCCATGAAAGGGTGAGATAACTATAATTACAACGAAACACGTCTATAGTAACATTAAACGACCAGTGGGTGGCAGGGTAAGGAGTGGCACATCAGTGTCCAATGTAGTGCTTTATGAGCAAGTTTACCATCAACACTGACACAAATATACAAGAAAACAGCCTTTGGATAGCTGTCCACTGAAGGGTTAAGCATGATTAGCATTCGGTGTACAAAACTGCAACACTGCATTTTCAATGAAACACAGTCTGCAAACAAAAGCAGAAGAGCCTGTAAACATGATTCTAATCTACAGAGCAGACTTCTGAAGATTAGTTCATCACAAAACAGAGAAGTTCAAGCCGTAATCTCTTACTGTAATCTCCCAGCTTCTTTCTCAGTAAATCTTTTCCGACACCATATGATTGTTCACTTACATCCATAACCTTAAACAAGCCATTAATTTAACAAGACGTGTGAAAAGAAAAGAGTACTCAGAGCACTCACCTTGTTGCAGAATGACTTCGCCCAGGAAGACAAGTTCACCCGGTTTGAGCACGCTTAGATCTTCACGCCTTAAAAGAGGAAGTTTTATTTCCTGATGCGAGCTTTTATGCATCTGCTCACTGCCTCGTCATGTGAATCTAATTTACAACCAGCTGCAACCGCACAAACTAGGCTTCCCGTATGAGAGTTGCACAAGGTTAAAGTTAAATGATGAAAATACCCCTGCGTGTGGAGGGAAATACGTATGAAATGAAAACGTTTCGGAATAAACTGATAGAAATGAAACTGATTTTGTGGTTCAGGGAGATTTTTTATAATTAATCATGACTCTGAATCATATTTTGACGTACTGTAGCTGTTAGCTGAAATGAGAAAAGGGCACATGAGCTTAATTTATTATTCTGCCACAACCAAAAGCAAAATCCAGATTTACTGCCTAATGATGCTAATTTAAATCGAATTACACAGGGTCAGAGCGAGTCTGTGTTGAAAGCTGCAGTTTAATCATCAGGGCTCTTTGCTTTCAAACATGCTGTGGATTTGTAGAAAACTAAAAGAAGAGTATTAAAAAAATCCTCTTTTTCTTTCTGGATTCTTGTTGTGAAAGTCGAGCCAGAACTCTTGATCATTCTTGGTCAAATGTTTTTCTTTTATTCTTGAATTTGACGTGAACTTACTCGCGACTTGTTTTTGTATACAAGTGGAAACAACCACCAGATGCACCATGATCCAGTCATTCAATCTGATGTGGTCTGTGTTGTATCTGTGCGGGTCTCCAAAAAGTATCCTGGTTCTTTCAATGCAGAGGAGCAGCTTCTCAGAATCAGAATCAGAATCAGAAAGGGTTTTATTGCCAAATGTTGAGCAGGTTTACAACATTAGGAAATTGCTGCAGTACTTAGTGCAAACATACGTACTTAGTGCAAACATACTACTCTGACATGCAGCAGACATGCAGACATTCATCTAAAATGTGACTTTTTCAAACAACTACTGGGATACAAAAAAGGGAAGAGTTGTAAGAAGACTACCACAAAAAACCGCAAGAAGATGCCAGGTTCTCCTTTTTCTCTCATGCTTGCTTTATTTACTTCATGAGTGCACTGGTAAAGTTGTATGTAAATAAAGCTGTGGATACTTAACTCTGACAGGTTGGGGAATCAATCCCAGCAAGAAAGACTGACAGATCAGCTGATCAGTGAATTCCCTTCTGCACATCCTGCTGTCAGATCTCATGGGGCATGCTATTTGATCCATTTTAGCTTGCAAGTAGTTGCCTCTGCAAGACACTTTGCAACCCACCCAACCTGAGCTTCTCCATTTCAGGCTTTTTATGCTTCTTCTGTGAGGTGATCCTGTTGCTGCCTTTGCTATCTTTTGAATTTCCAGAAGCCATAAAAGCAAAAGTAAATGACTGAAGCTGGAATAACAGTCCCATATACTTTGAGCTTTAGTTGGGTATATAAACTTTCGGTTAGTTAGGTGAGAATCACAAATATCCTCTTTGCTGCACATTCAGATTGTTGTGCTTTAATCCAAAGGTGATCACACACCCTTCATACACCCTAGGGATGAACCACTAAAAACTGCCCATAATATGTATACTATATATTTAGATATGTTCTTGAAATATGAAATATACTTCTGTTAACAACAGACTGCGGAGCCCGTCAGTGTTATAAATACCTGACAGGAACACATGGGAAAATGAAGCTGGCCGATACTTACACGGTGCTTTCCTACTCTAAGCAGCCAAAACGCTTCATTCACCCATTCACACCCACATTCATCCATTCGTTTTTTTCTATGCCTAACCACCTTGTTTAAGATTCATACACACACTTTTATACAGGCATCAAGGGCAGCCCAGGGTACAACACCGAGCACACACTATAGACTAGAAGAGCCAAGGATCAAACCTTCAGATTAGTAGAAGACTCTGCCTCTTTCTGCCTCCTGAGCCACAAACACATTTAGTCCATATTACATCTTGAACAACACATTATAGATATGTTTTTCATGGTTTTGGGGTCTAAGGTGTCCGCTGCCTAAGAGGCATTTTAAGTGCATTTTCAGAGATGCAAATAGGGTCAATGTGAGACCACAATTTAAAACAAACAAAAAAAGGAAAAAAAATCGGAAAAAAAATCAAATAGAAATTTTTTTTTTTTTATATGTTAATGTGTTTTGCTTATTTTTGTGCATTGACTGATTAAAGTGTTATTAGCAGATGTAAGCTGATGCTGTTGATGATTATACAATTGTTGGTAAATAAATAGCGTGCCACAAAATCCTCTTAAGAAGACAAACGGATCAGAATGTAAAGAACAGATGTGTGTGCTGATCATCATCGACTGCAACGTGAATAAGTGGATAGTAAACCAAGAGAAGAGGGATTAGTGGTTGGGAGACTGTGGCTATATACCGTGATGGGCTGGTCACCAAGCCTTTCTCAGTCTTCGCTCTCATTTCCTATCAGCTTTCTGTACAATATTGTAAAAACCCAAAGACATGGCAGCGGTCTGCACAGCGGAGAGCTGCAATGACGAAACTGTATGAAGAGAACTGGACAGAAGGACATTATGCAACGTGGAGGTCTGAGGTGGCCTTTGCTATTTTTGCTCTCCATCTCTGATCCGGCCTCTTCCTGAATGCCCGGTTGGACGGAGATTTGCTGATGAATGCAGGTTCCTTAAGGTAGCAGATGGTAAGTTCCTGACTCAGCACAAGCTCTTCTTCACTGGTGATTCTGCATGTTTTGCGTCATTACGTCTCACAATCATGCAGCCGAGCGGAGAGGGAATTCAACCCCCGACTCAAACATCTGATCGTTTTGTTGGCTTTTGCTGAATCCGGAGGGAGTGCTTTCAAATTTCAGCAAGTTCTTTGCAAAGTACAATTAAGAGTGAGGGAAGCGTGGGTGGCTGTTAGCAACTAAAACTCAAAATGCAGAAAATCATTTACACCTGTTATGTTTTCCCAGTTTACGGTCGATTAAAGGAGATTTATTCAGTAAGAGAAGGGAAAGGAAAACAGTCAAATCATCTTGCCTCTTTAGCAAGTTTTAAATCAGGAAACATGTTATAGCGCGCCTGTAATAGTTAACACCAAATAATGATAATCATTTTGAATCTGCTTCTCTGGCTGCTCGGGAACCTGTGTCACTTCTCATTTTCTGTCTAGCCACTCCTAAACAATGCAGAACAGCTTGTTATGTAATTGAACGGACGTTGGATCGTGGTAAATGGGATCATCGAAAAACAGGCTTTTTATAATTACAGTGAGACTCAGTTTATTAAATCTAACCATGCACGTGATGATTAGTCTTAATTATTGTTTCAAAAAAATGCATTTAACCTGCTTAAAGTCTCTGCACAGTCTTTTCTGTGTTGGACATGAAACAGTTGTTTACTGTGATGATGATATTGCTACACTAGTTCTTTGTACTTTCCCGCCTGGTCCCAAAATTTAGCTTCTACCACACTTATAAACAGACAAAATGACTCTGTTGTTCCAGATCACACTAAACACTGCTCTAACCCTACGTGGGTTACTTCAAAAAACTACTTATATACCCCCTGGGATAATTATTAGATGTCAAGTAATAAATAAAATAAATGAATTAGGAAACACTTGATGTGGGAACTTGATCAATGAAACATTCAAGATGAAAATCTTTACTGACATACAAGCAAGCAATGTATGTAAATAAAAACACAGACCTTTGACTTTGGATTCAAAGTCTCACCAAAAATCAAAAATCAAATTCAACTAGTTCCTTCATTTTTTCCCTACATATTCTAAGGCCAAAAAATTGGCCAACATAAACATAAAAGGCAGTAAAAGATAAAAAGTTACAGAGTTTCTTCTGGATTTTAAGCTGTAATATCACGAGACGTTCTGAACTAAGTCAAATACAAGAAAAAAACCCATTAAAATTTAAAGTTTACTCTTAGATTTTAATTGGAATTTAAGGAAAATGAAAACCTTGGGTAACTATTGCCACCACGGTATGTAACATCTAGCACTGCTGCCTCACAGAAACAACACTGTGCCTCATGGTTTTAGCTCCACATGTGAGAAAAAAATCATCCTTGTGTTCGAAGCAGCACGCAAACAGTCCAATGTGTGAATGAATGGGAAATTACATGAATGGGCACCTTATTCATAATTTTGCAGCCTGCTTTCTTTGAAAGGTCTGCTTTTACCACTTTACGTTAACATACAAAACTGTCTCCAGTTGTCAAGACAACAACTTAAAACACAAAGCTCAAGGTTGCAGATTAGTAACAGCAGCAGTTACAGTCCTGCTTGTTACAATAAACCTGATTTTCTAAGAGTGGCCATACAAGGTTTGGTTGATTTGCTGAGTTTTTGAGTCAAACTTGCATTAAATCTTAATACTAAGCTGTACATTTACATTTCCCCCCTTCTAGAATGATATAGTGTGATATGGGGAACAGCTGTGGGCAAACTGAGAGTCTGATGTGGAAAAGAAAGCATGTTCATTACACCATCTCATGGACCTTGACCAGTCAGCTGTTAGAAATCCCACATTTCCTAATGTCCCTCCTTTTTCAGGAGTCTTAGTTTAAACATTAGTTTAAACTGGATAAACAGCCACAGTGTTACAGCCACAGAGGAACTTGTGGCTAATGTCTTAATCAAACTTTTAAGAAGCCTCCGATGGGGCAAAAGAGTTGAAAAGATATTCCTTTATTTCCAAGTGTGAGTGCTGAAATTTATCCCCATCTGGTGTTACACATAAATCTCTGCATTTGGCTGACCTGTGCCTGCCTCCCGTCATCCAGTGCACTGTGTTGGATGGAGTCCAGGAGCTAGTGCATATAATCCCCCAGCATGCACCAAGCGCCCGCGCGTCCGCAGCCAGGTTGTTGTTGCCATGAGGACAGCGGAGCAACAGGAGGACTGAGCTACAGCATCGCGCTTCCCTCAGAGTTTCAGTTTGAGGAACGGGAGCATGAGGCTTTTTTTTTGGTGATGTGTTTGATTGCTCCGGGAAGTTTCTTGGTATATTTGGATTGGATTTTTGATCAGCAGTGATGTAAGGAGGAACTGAGAGACTGGCACATCTACTTTGGATTTTTTTAGTTCTGTTTTCTTCTATTAGTATGAAAGTAGAACAATATAAAACAGAACAATAAAAAAAACAAACAAACAAAGAGCACAAGAAAAGTCATTTGCATGTAAAAATGGAGCTATCACAATGACGAACCCATCCGTCTGAAGAGAAGGTGAGTTGGCTGCTTGATTTTCCTTTGATTTCTTTACAAACTACTGCAACTCCCTTTTTTGCACCACCATCCTGAGGTTTTGAAACTGCCAAGGCACACCTGTAAACTATTCTCACTCTCAAGCATGTGCCCTCCCAGAGGAATTCAGGAGTACTCCTCCGTGATTCAATGCCACCGGGAGCTGCCGTCACCACCAGCAATCAGACTCCGCTCCCAAGATCCACACAGACACCTGTGCTGATGTAAAGGTACCTGAAAAGTAGATGCATGCACTCCACTGTGGCGTGTTTATTTGAATGTGTCATGTGGAAAATGACTGAGGAAATTCTAAGAAAGCAAAGGTGACAAGGGTAAAATCAGGATCAGAATCAGCAGGAATGTGAAAATCAATGCGGCAAATGAACCTTTTTAGCTCCAGCACGTACAAGTACTTTCTTATCTGCAGCCACTTTTGTGAGAGATGTCACAAACATAATGGACATCGTTCTTTCTTTCACGCCATCTCTCCTCTTACACGTGCCGCGCTCTGTGCAGCTCAGCACAACAACGTGTGAGCCGAGCTGCCAAAACAGAGGGTGGCTTCACACTTGAAGGTGTTGCTTTTTTATCTCTCTCTCTTTCTCATGCTCTTGGGAATCCAAACAGCACATTTCAGCAAGTCGCACATTTTCTGATGAGCTGTAACGTTCGTCGTTTTTACCGACGTGCAACCCAAGTTTAACCGGAATACATCTGTTTACATGTTCACATGTTCAACCACAGAGCCACTATTATGTGTTTACTGGCAACACATTAAGACACTACCTTGGCAGTACTTATGCACCAAGCCTGTGGACAGTGTTTCCTCTAGGCACCGAAATGCTTTTGCTTTTTCCGCCACCTACTGGCGGATGTGGCAAAGTAAAATAAAAATACATAAAATGAGCTTATGATGATTTGAGATTGAAAAAATGTTAGTAGCTGTAATAGGCGTCCTTCCAGTCATGCATGTCTCTGTTATGTGATCACAGTTCTGGGAATAATAAGATCATGACCTTTGTTTTCCAAAACTACTGGCACTATGTTTGCTACTGTCTTCAATTATGTAATGTCTGATTGACAACCTTTGCACAGCAGACTATTGTATTTTCTGTGTTTTGTGAAAGCTTGACGAGACTTTCCGTTACAAACATCTTAAAGAAAATTATAAATAATCAGAATTATTTGTGATCCTTAATTCAGTGGCTCTGAACTTTACTAAACCTTTGCCAAAAAAAATTAAAAAGACACTGACGTAAAGTACAGGCACCTTCTAATCAGCCTTCACCAGTCCTTCTTTACAATCTTTGTAAATAATAAACGTTAAATGGGTTCCATCATTTGTAGAAACTGAAGAATGTAAACAATAATAACAATAATAATAATTTAAAAATCTAAAATATTTATTGTAATAATGGCCAGGGAACATGCGTTACTCTTACATTACAATCTTGCCCACAGAGGGATGTAACTGAGGAACCACAGATAACTCTCGTATGTGATGCCTCATGTGGTGCCGGTTTACTCTTTCTCCCTCTATCCGCAGAAATCAAACAAAAACAGTGAGCGTGCAATCTGCTCTTGTTTTTCTGGGTCTAATTTATTCCGAGTAGAGCTTTGAAGCTGAAATAAAATTATCCACAGGACTGCAGCCTCTTAGAGGAGAGGTGCACTGTGCTTTTGCACGAGCAACCTGGAAGGGGCAATTCAGGTCAGCCTGATGCAACTTTTGTCTGGTAACACTCAACAGATAAAGGAGAAGCGGTGAAGCGATAATCTCAGACAGAGGAGATGGATTCTGTTGAATGAACTGCAATATCAATTCACCGAGAAGTTAAAATCTTAATTTAATATCTTTATTTTGTCGTTGGTTGTTTACATTAGAGGGGAATGTGTTTTTTTAAACTAATCCACAGTGTGGAGGTTCGTCGCTGAGCTTTGAGAACTGTAACAAAATAATGAGCTCAGATTTTCAACTCCCAGCCTCCTTCAGTGAATCGCTCAGGTGTCGAGGTTTCAGACGGATGATTTTGGAGAGTACTTCAGATGTGAATCTGGTCTAAATGTCACATCAGTGAGGATAAAGGAGAAAAATTATGAAACTGATGAATGAAAGGTATTATATGAGCTGAAATTATTAACACTTAAAGTCAGTCAAAAGCACATTTCTCAATATTTCCAGGACTACAAATAAAGGAAACTCTATCAGAACACCTGAGGTCCTATAAGGTTTTTTTTTTTTTTTAACTCTTATGTGAAATAAACGACAAAATATCACCTTACAAGGCTTCAGGGTTACGAGCTGTTTCCATATACACCTCCTGTTTGTCAAGAGCAAAAGGATCACGTTATTAACTAGTGGGTTTGGTTACGAGCGAACAAACTTTTTCCACGTGTAACAAATTGTTCTTTTTCTATATACATTAAAGGTCTTTGTGTAATGTTATTATGGCTTGGATTTAAAATTATAAATCTATTTTTTTCACATTCATCTTTATTGGCTTATCTAGTCAAAACGCATGATCATGCAGGAGTGATAATTTTTCCCATAGAAGACCACAAATCGTATTAATTGTGTTCTCTTCATATTTGGGGGTGTGTGGGGGGTGGTGGTGTCTAAAACGCTTAGACAAGCAAATTAATAAATAGAAAGAAAAGAAGACGTACGTATCGTGCCAAGTGCTTGGCAACCATATTGCCACATAACTGAGGATAAGTGGCTTCTTTCAGCATCGTGACTGAATCAAATAGTCACATTTGCTGTTTATCCTCATTAGAGCCATTTAGTTAATCTTCTAGAGAGGGAGCTGGAATGGAGATGAGCAACGAAAGAGCTGAATACCAAGTTTTATTTAAAAAAAAAAAAAACCCCACACACAACAAAAACACAAAAACTGTTGGAGCCCGCCCGACACTATACTTAATGTTGTGTAGGAACAACATTATTTCTTTTAGCCATGGAATTATGAGAGTGGGGAAGCTTTGTCTCCTTCCACTGAAGTGAGGCACTTTAATACTTTCCCTGTTGGTGTAAATTCTTCTGGCACATAGAGCTCAAAGGAGGAGTTTGAGAGTTTTAGGGAGTAAATCAAAGAACGAGGATCAAATGAACATCTGCCACATTCATCGCTTGTGTTAAACAGGTTTTTGTAAATTAAAGTGTATTCTATGTAGAGTTTAAACTGAATTAAAGTCAGACTGGCATAAGATAAAGTGGATTTAACCCAATCAAGAGATCTCTGCCACCATCCATGTGACAAGTTGACATCCAATTCTTCTTTTCTCTATTCCTAACTGGCAGTGGTGATACAAAAATAATAATTTAAGATTAAAAAAATGTATACAGAAAGACCCATGACTCCTTTCACCTGTGATTCACTTTATCTATCCCCTCACTCGTACACACAGGTCACCAGATGTTCGAGAGGAGCGCCGTCCACCAACGGCTTTGCTGGGGAGCTCTCTACCTGCTGGCAGCAGGGGTGGCACTGACATCTGAGACGCGTTGGCTGTGTCCGCCATCCTGCCACTGTAATGCTACGGCGCTGGAAGTGAACTGCTCTGGTGGCCAACTTACCAGAGTTCCTGATGGTCTCTCACAGGAAGCCAGGCTGCTAAACTTAACCCAAAACACACTCAAGACTTTGGTGCGTCAGCAGTTCCACACGCTGACACAGCTGTCGGACTTGGATTTAAGTGACAATCTTTTGGTAATAATTGAAGTGGAAGCCTTTCTTGGCTTGCAGAGTCTGAGAACTCTGCGCCTTTGTCGCAATCATCTGAAGATTATCCCAGTGGGAGCGTTTGCTGGCTTAACAAACCTCCAGTTACTGGACGTAAGCAGCAATCAGCTTCTTGTTTTCCTCGACTTTACTTTCAGTGAATTAAACGCCCTGCGGTTCATGAAAGCTGCAGATAATGACTTGGTTTATGTCTCTCATCAAGCTTTTACAGGACTAACCAGTCTGCAGGAGCTGCACCTTGATGGCTGCAACCTTACTGCTATGCCAGCAGAGGCGCTCACACAACTTAGCGTGCTGAGAAGCCTTAGTTTTCACCGACTGGGCCTCACTACGCTGCCAAACTACTCTTTCCGCCACCTAGTCCACCTAAAGGAACTTGTCATTTCTCATTGCCCCTGGCTGGAGAGTCTGTCAGGAAACAGTCTCTTTGGCTTAAACCTCACATCACTAACCATTAAACATGGCAACCTAAGTGCCTTTCCCTACATCCCTTTACATCACCTTGTATATCTCGTATACCTTGACCTTTCTTTTAACCCCATCACCTACATTCATGCAAACCTTCTCGGAGACTTGCTCCGGCTCCAAGAGTTACATCTTGTTGGGGGATCGCTGCTTAGGATTGAAATCGGAGCATTCAAGGGTTTGGCCCACTTCAGATTGCTGAATGCATCCAGAAACCATCTTACCACACTTGAGGTTGGAGCTTTTTATTCAGTGGACACCCTAAGAACTCTGGGGCTTGATAACAACCCACTGGCATGTGACTGCCGTTTGCTTTGGGTGGTGCAAAGGCGACTCTACATGGACTTTGGTGAAAGTCCGCCAACTTGCATTACCTCAGTCCAGCTGCAGGGCTGGAATTTTCTGGATTTCCCTGAGGCTGAGCTGCCGGATTTGCTCACCTGTCGGCCACCTCGAATTTTGAACCGCAAAGCTCAGGTGATGAAAGTAGATCAGGGACACACAGTGGTGTTTCACTGCAGTGCCGAAGGTGACCCTCTGCCATCTGTCAGATGGCTAAACCCACAGCTAAGATCTTTATCACCCATCGGCAGAGTACGAGCTCTGTCCAATGGCTCGCTGGAGGTTCGCTATGCTCAGCCTCAAGACAGTGGCAAGTATCTCTGCGTGGCATCAAACGCAGCGGGAAACGACAGCCTGCCCGTTAGCCTTCATGTCCAAACCTTTCCATCATCTTCTAAGAAACCATTTCGTCTTAAAGGTTGGTCTGCCTTTCCATCTGCTGCTCCAGGTGTAAACGGAAATCAGAAACTCCATTTTGATGTAAAGACGCTACTGATAGCAGCAACCATAGGGTTTCTCTCATTTTTCAGCTCTGTGAGTGTTTGTTTCATTTTCATGTTCTTCTGGAGTAAGGGCAAAGGTCAGATAAAACACACAGCCACGATCGCGTATGTGCCACGAAGCGCCATGTCGAGCAGTAATGGAGGGACAAGCAGCTATATGGAAACGGGGAGGTTTACCATGAAGCTGTTATGAGTCAATAAGCAAAGAATATATTCACCTGATATGAGTAGGTATCAGTGAATAAACTGCAAGATGCTTCAATTTATTTGTTTTTTGCTTGAATCTGATAATAATGAGCATGAAATCTTAATTAATAATATTTTAAATTGCATTTAAGAAATATGACCTGACAAACCATGATCATGTTTATCTTGAAACACAAAAAATAAGGAAATGAGGATAAAATAAATTAAAGAGTAAACTTAAAATAACAGTTACATTGGACTTCGGGTGGACTATTTGGACTGATGAGATATGGAGAATCTAACAATAGGGGTATTAACCTTATATTAAGGTTAATGTGCAGGTTATTGTGCAGCTTCTTTTCTGTAGCATGTTGTTTTTTCTTGATTAATTTCTGCACTGTTTATTATTTAATAAATGTGTGAAATGCAAGTTGGTTGTTTTTTTTAAATTCTGCTATCCAAGAACTTGGAAAAATTAAAGTGATTATGCTTTCACAAATTTGGTGTACTTACTTAAAAATTTACAGCACTACAGCATGCAGTGAGGAGCAGCACACACAGCACTTGGTTTAATGCGTCTATATTTGAACTGCAAGGTTTAAAAAATCTCCATAAGCAGTTTTGTACTTACATTGTGGGCAAGTAGACCGTAATACTTATCTTACCTTCACCGGTGAGTGGAGCTGGCTGCAATAACTGACAACTAAAACGGTAAGGGGTGGATATAATTTTTAGTTCAGGCTAACAATAAACAAATATAATAAATAAATGCGTAATAAATAAATGACTTTAACAGTAGATAGAGACTGCTGAGTAGTGCAGTCATTATCGTACTTACAAAAATTACAGAGTTGCCATGACAACGCATACGCACACATACCTCACAGTTTCCTGAAACAGTTATTCAATTTTTGAATAAAATATTTCCTAATAGAAGCTTCGCATTAACTGCGTAATTGATTATTTTTTTCCATGTCAAGCTAAACAACTAAAATAAACTGTTAGTCCGCCCGCTAGCCCGGAAGTAGATCAACAGTCCCGGATATGGTTGCTTGCTAAACGAGAGCTACCGGTCAGTTGTACATTTCATTTGTCAGTGTTTATCGCCTCTTATAAGAAAAATTATAAAGTATCCCTTGAATTTAAAAGGGTCTACAAATATGGGCACCTACATACAATTAAGCAAATATACTGAGTAACGACGAGGTCAAAGAGGTTCCCGCAAAACGATCTATATCTTTTAGCGTAACATAACGAGCTAAGTAGCTTAGCATTGATTAGCATAGTTTGGAAAGCACAATCATGAGCCTCGCAGTTGGCCGCGAACCCAGAAAGACTGCGGGAAACCGTATGTCCAAACTACTGGATGCTGAAGAAGAGGATGAGTTCTACAAGACCACTTACGGAGGGTTCAACGATGTGAGTAACCAAACTGATAAACACAGAGCGCGATAAAGAGTTAGCATTAGCCGGCTCCAGTGTTAATGACTAGAGCCTAAAAACAAAGTTTGTTCTGCGCGCAATACCTGAATTACCGCTGCTCGTTTTTAGGGAATTTGGTTCATGCCTATTTGCTGCCTGACAATGAAGCAAGCAGCCAACTCACTTTTATATTTATACATTTATATTATTTACAAATTAGTATAACGGAAGAATTTAGTTTCTGCCAGGCTACTGACCATGCACTAGTACAGGAGACATCTCTAACGATTTTGAGACTGACATGACTGGGAGTGGGTCTCACTGATATAAATCAGACTCTTACAGCATTACACGATCCAGACCTTTTAGACAAGCCAGCACGTCTTCACACGTTTATTTTAATATTAAATCCTAATGAGAGTATCATATATGGCAGGGCTGCTGCATTATACTTCAATACTTTTAAAGAGTTTGTCGGGAAACTCTTGACTAAAGGGTTATGTGCATGTAAACAGCAATTTTAAAAGCTATTCTAGTTTTATCAGGTTCTTGCTAGGGCAGATCAATTAAATGTATTTATTTATTTATTTTTATTAATTTGTTGGGGTTTATTGGATTTTGTATCATAAATTTAGCAGTCCATCACTGAAAGCACTTACTTCCTCTCTACTAGGCTGAGGCTGTGGTTCAAAAGTGAATTAACTCTCACTGGTAATTGGGGAGTCATGTTTGATTGTGATTTTTAACAGTAACCATTCCTGCCATCATTTCCGTAGTGATGTTGAAAAACAATCTCATCAGATTTTGGATTTTGACAAGAGAGAAAACTGAGCTGAGTGTGAAAGCGAAGCTGTCGATTTTACCAGTCGATCTGTGTTCCTACCCTCGCTATGACCACGAGCTGTGGGCAAGAACGAGATTGCAAATGCAAGCGTCAGAAATCAGTTTCCTCCAAATGGTGTCTGGGCTTTAGAGAAAGAATGAGGAGTTCAGTGATTTCAGTATAGCGTCTACTTTACATATCAGAAGGAGCCGGTTGTGGTGGGTCAAGAATTGGATTATGATGCCTCCTAGGGGAGGTGTTTCGAGTGTGTATTAGCAGGAGGTGGCCCTGGAGCAGACCCGGTAGAGGGAGGTCTGGGGCTTCTCTACTTACACTGCTGCGCCTATTACCTGGACCTGGATTAGCAGCACAAAATGGAAAGATAAATGGAGAAAGCTCGTCATTAGGCTGGGGTTCTCAGATCTGAGAGTACAGTTTTGGAACTATAAGAGAAATGAGGTGAATTAAAAGGACACATCTAAAAATGAGTGTGTCTTGCCACTGTTCATTCGAAATGGTGACCATGGCTTAGTTTAGAGTTGGCCTTACAATTATAGTTTGAACACCAGCTGTAAACAGAGCCTAGATGATGCCAGCTTTTCCCGCTTCACGCTTGAAGAGAGAAGAAAGTTGTGTGATATTGTTTGTCAGAACATTTGATGCTGTAGCAATCTCACACGTTATGGCTTGCTTTTGAAGATGCTAATTTGTTTCCTCAATTTACAGTGTGGCTAATTTTCTTCAAACAGCTGCTGGTTCAGGGGTCACCTTGTGTAGGGGGATTTGGCAGCGGCAGCTCTGGCAGTTCTGACAAGAGTGGCTTCATAAAAAAATCACAAACAGATCCTGAGATGCCTCAGTCATCTCTGCTGGGACTTTGATAAAGCACTGTGAACGTGCCTGTGTGTGCACACGCATCCTTTATCTGTGCAGTTTTCAGGGATATTTTTGTCTTGTGCTGCTTTCTAAATTTTTCCTGTCATTGGATGTTGGGTTTCAAAATGACCCACATTTGTTTTAATAAATTTGAAAATTCACATTGTTAGTGCGCATAATGCATTTGTGTTATTTTATTTATCTTTGCACCTGGTTTGGGGTTAAGGCTTGAGTTTGAGTTTTGCTTGAGTTTTGTGATGTAGCTTTGACAATGAGGGAAAACATCTTTAATAAAAATAAATAACCTGTTTATTACTAAATCTCTTAATGGGATGTGACTTTGCATACATTGCTACACACTTGCCAGATAGAAATGTGTGAGATTTTAATCAATAGGCCTGAAAACTACACTTAGAAAAAATGCAGGGGAAATTTGGTGTTTGCTGTTATGTCTCAGATTACTTGCAGATGGTTTGTTCTGTTGTTCTTTTCCTGATTTTATTTATTGCTCCTTTTTTTTGTCTTTCAGGAATCGGGAGATGATGAGTATCATGGAGAACATTCAGATACAGAGGACGAAGTTGACAGTGACTTCGACATCGATGAGGGTGACGAGCCGGACAGTGACCAGGAGGAGGACGCACCTCGGAGGAAAAGCCGGGTTGTCACCAAAGCTTACAAGGTACTGCAGGACCAATCAAACTTTGAGTTAAGCTGAATTCAATTGCCCTAATACCATGTGTCATCATGTATCACTTTGCAGTGGATTTGAAACACAAAGATGGAAACTATTTGGTTTTCAATTAAAAAAAGAAAAAGGAAAAGTACTATTTAGCACCTTTCTTTTAATCCCTGTGTTGTCCTTCAGCCCCACATGCATACAGTTGCACACATGTGCTCCTCATCCCTCAGGTGAACAAGCTTTTTAGCAGCTAATGGCCAAGTCAGACCACTAATGACGCCATCATATTTTACACAGAAATACTCTTTTAAATGGCTCTGTTTCTGTTTGTGCCTGTTACACCTATGCTGTTTCCTTTATCTGTGCCAGATATTCTAACATATAATTAATTATGTTTTATATTTTTATGGTAAAAGGAGTTAAGCCTCTTATCTCTGTCAGTTTAGCTGTTTTCCACATCATATTGGCATTAAGTATCTGCCTCAAGGCTTCTGCAGCAGTGAATCAGAGTACTCAGTGAGATTAGAAAGGTGGTATCTAAATACTAGTTAAAAAATAAACAATACATTATCCTTGGCTCACAGATGGGCCAAATCCTTTAAAAAATCTATGAAGAGCTGAAGGACAAAATCATTGTAGGAAAGATTTTTGATTTAAAAATATCATACTGAGACATATAAATGACCTCAGTTGGTCAGCTGAAGGTTAAAACTGCTCTGCAGCTCCACAGGAGCCACTGGTTGTCAAATGACATGTATGAACATATGTTAAAAACAAACTGATTTTAAAAAAATCCGTTAACATAACAGTTTTCATTGTTTTTAATATTAATATTTTCTAAATTTCCTGTCAGTGAAACAGATGTGCATTGAAAATGCTCTCTGTCTTTGTTTAATCCAAGGAGCCAATAAAGGTGCCAAAGCCCAAACCTAAAAGAACCGAGGAGCAGAAGAAGACGGAGAAAACTAAAGTGGAGCCGAAAAGGAGGATTCCACCAGAATTCCAAGATTTTGCAGAGAGTAAGATTTCTCTAAACCTCCTACTAATGCTTCCATAGTGTTTTCCTTTTATTTGAAAAGATGGATGCATAAACCTCCCAGTCGTGTGCATTCAGTGAATGCATCATAATATTGTGGGAAAGTTACAAACATGTTTAAAAAAGTTTTATTCAGCTGGGGTTTTTTTGTTTCTTTTTTTTTAACGCTGCATTTCTTAATTCTTGTTCAGCTCGGAAGTCTGTCCGACAGTCCACCAGTGAACATACACGAAAGACGAATCTGCGCTTACAAGAACGCCAGGACGCCCCGCGAAGGCGACGAGGCGCTCATCGTGACCGACCCCTCACCCAGGAAGAGCTGCTGGCTGAGGCGAAAATAACAGCCGAGATCAACATTCGATCACTTGGTGAGAACATGTTGGAGAGTTACTCTTTAAAGATCTGCACAAACTTTGGGTAATTCAGGACTCTTGGTTATCTTTCCTGTTATGCAAAGAGAGAACCAATGTCGAGATTAGTGTGTCTTAGCAGAAACATAGAAAACAGAAATGATACCAGACAGAAAGCATCCTGTTAAACACTTAAGGATGTGCGAGTGCTGAGTATCACGTCTCCAGTTATGTAAGCTGAACATTATAATTATCTATTAATTAGGCCATGGCCGTGATTGTAATGTAAAACAGTATGGTTCCACCAATAATTTACCTAAAGCTGTTTGTGCGGTATAACAAAATACATCGGTGTTGCTGATTTTTACTTTTTCTCTGCAGAAAACTACGAACGTCTGGAGGCAGACAAGAAGAAACAAGTCCACAAGAAGCGGCGTTTTGAAGGACCAACCATCCGTTACCATTCAGTCCTTATGCCCCTCGTCTCAAACTCAGTCCTTAAAGAAGAAAATGTTGATGTTGAGGGGTATGTATAAACTCAATGCTACCCAGTTTTCCTTTTGATTTTGTTTTGGAGTAATCTGCTGCTTAAACATTGACTGAACGGGGTCAGTTGGGTATTTTCTGTCATTATTTTTATGTAAAAAGGGCAAACACAACAGTTTGTAATAAATGGCTTCACCTAACCACTAATTATGAGTTAAAATAAAGTTTTTGTATTATAATTCATATTCTCTGAAAAATGGCCAAAAATCACAAATTCTGCCAGGTTATGTAGGCTTATGAACACAACTGTATCATATTTGTGTTTAAAAACTTATATTCTTGTTTTTGTCATATTCCCACTTTCCTAAAGGTTGGACCAGGATGTTCCCCAGACTGCACCACAGAATCCCACCACACCTTCCCAGCAGCCTGCCGGAGGCCTATGCTCCCGCACTTATATAACATTCAGTGACGACGAAGCGTTTGAGGTCGCCTTCCCGCCAAGCTCCCAGACGAGTCCTCAGGTGCCCGTCCAGGAGGTTTGTCCTGTTACCCACAAGGCCGCGCTGTACCGAGACCCAGTCACAGATATACCGTACGCTAACACACGAGCTTTCCGCATCATCCGGGAAGCATACCGCAAATACGTGGCCGCTCATGGATTTCCGAACACTTCAGGAGGGTCGACGGTACTTGACTCCTCAGCAGCGAAGGGCGCCCGGCAGAAAATGGTTATGAAACAGAGTGCGGCTGCTACATAGATTAGTTTCAAAAAGATGGTAAAGGAGTTGGTTTCTGTTTGAAATTCTCAGTGAAATGATCGAAAACACTGTTTTTATTTCTGTCCTTATAGCTCACGAGGAGTCTGGTGGAAAAAACTGACATTTTGGGTTTGAGCTGTCACTGAGCTACTAAAAAGGAAAAAAAACAAACAGTAGTAGAACCAAAACAGCTGCCGCATGGCCTTAAAATGTAAGAAGTCTTATTTGTGAAGTCTGTGTGAAAATCAGCTGAAAAAGGCGTGCTTCTGCACAGTGGCAGCTGTGATTGTTCTTTTTATTTTGTTTGTTTGTTTTAGATTCATGTTTTATACTTATTTTTCTTTTTGTGTCTGCAAATATTCTCATCAAAAAATAAATTTTGGGAACTTGTAATAACTGAGAGTTAAGAGAGTTCTGCTTTATAATGAAAAATGGGACGCCTGCACAGCAGGAACTACTGAAAAAAACTGGGGAAAAAAGCCCATCATCATCATAAAATCATCTTCGTTTTCACCAGGCTAAAATCCATTTAATCTGTCATGCCCTTCTTAATTTACAGTGTAGTATTTGTTTGTTTTGTTTTTTTTATTTTTGAGTGATAGAAGGCAAAGAACTAAATGTCATGTTTTGGTTTTTAATTTTCAGTCCAGCACCGTAACTAAAAAAACATCAGACTGTTTTGGAAAATCTGGGCCCCGGAGTTTAATTAATTGTCTGCGTCTGACAAATCACTGAGACACTTTTAATTGATCAAAGCTTTAAATCCTCCCTCCTGTTATACATTTTAATTTTTAACACAGAAGCAAGCATAAGATATTCTCTTTTATGGGTGAGAGCGAGGCAGTTTCTTCCACATTTATCTCCTGGTTCTTTCTTAATGTGTAGTCTGATAGTTTAAATTTTATTTTATTTCCTCTATCTGCCTCTGTGCAGACAGGGCTGTCTCATCGAGCATTCAGAGTATATTCGAGTTCATCGTGAGGCTGTTATAAAATGTTTTTTTTTTCTCCTCTCTGAATTGTTAATGGCAGAAAATTGCTTGAGCTTCAGTCTCAAACAATACTGCTTTGCTGATCCCTTTGGGACCTTAAATTAGATTTTCTATATTTATTCTCTGTGTGCAATCACAGAGAGACAGAGTAAGCCCTTAACACAGCTGAGTGCTTGACTAGTGTGAAACCTTTGACCCGTTGTACACTGAACCACTCCCCTGCACAATGTCCCATAGTCCCAGCACTCATAAAACCCCCCAAATACAATTAATTGAAGTTTCAAGGCCTCAGATAATCAAAGGTTTCACATTTATTTTATTAGAAACAGCAATTTTGTTTTTTAGCGGTATCACAGGAGATTTACATTCAGCCCTCACCTGGGAGCAGAATCGATGAGGATGACTGGTGAAGCCCTCTCTGATCTCGTTTGGAGTTTCAGGTACAAATCCTGCAGTGTTTCTGGTGTTCGTGTCAGTTCAGGCAGACGCTTTACCTTTGCAGGAAAGCTTGTTTGTTTCAAGCAGATTCTTACCTGTGTTTCCAATAAACGCCCTGATGATGTTGAGCACATCTCTCTGAACAGTCTGTGTTCTGGTGCATAAGTAACCAGGCTTCTTTGTTTTCAGCTCATCTCGACTCGGGCACGGCAAAGACGTTTGTCATCCATCCAGATCACCTAATGAGTCTTTTCCATTTTCACAACAATTGCTGCTCCTCTCTTATTTCCAGAGGGGTTGCCACAGCGGATATTACTGCATATTTGATTTGGCATAGATTTTACACCAGATGCCCTTCACAAAGCTCCACACCCATTTATCTGGGCTTGAAGCTGACACTAGGAATACACTAGCGTCCTACCCCTTAGACTGGGTTTGTCTGCTCCCAGTCTCGAGCTGTGGGTCATTTGTGAGATTAGTTTGAAAACCACTGACAACAAAACTCATTAATTTTTTTCTGTACTTGACACATTAGAGCACAGGCGTCGAACTCCGGGCCTCGAGGGCCAGTGTCCTGCAGGTTTTAGATGTGTCGTTGATCCAACACAGCTGATTTAAATGGCTAAATGACCTCCTCAACATGTCTTGAAGTTCTCCAGAAGCCTGGTAATGAACTAATCATTTGATTCAGGTGTGTTGACCCAGGGTGATATCTAAAACCTGCAGGACACCGGCCCTCGAGGCCTGGAGTTCGACACCCCTGCATTAGAGTAACCTATGAGCTACTGATGTGTAAATCTTTAATCGCCTGATGAAATTCATTATAAAAATGTTTCAAAGTTTTAATAATCTAAAAGCAGAACCTTGGTTATCTAGATAACGTGACAGAGCTAAATTCTACCACTATAAGTATTAAATGCTGTGTTCTACTATTACACACTCTAACAACACTTTATTTGGTACACCTTGCCAGTGCTGGTTTGACCCCCACCGCCATCCTGCCCCCCCTTTGCTTTAATTCTTTGTGGCACAGATTCAAAAAGATGCTGGAAACATTCCTCAGAGATTTTGGTCCATGTTGACATGACAACATCACACAGTTACTGCAGATTTGTTGGCTGCACATCTATGATGTTCTCTGTTGGACCGAGATCTGGTGACTTGTTAGAATTTGGTGAGCTGTGTGAATTCTAGCCTTAGTTTCCTGTTCTTACCTGAAAGAAATAGCAGCTAGTGTGGTCCTCTGCTGCCTCAGCGTGCATTCAGAGATGCTCTTCTGCATTCCTTGGATGTAACGAGTGGTTGTGAGTTACTGCTGCCTTCCCATCGATTCGAAACAGTGTGACCATTCTGCTTTGACCTCTGGCATCAACACGTGGATATTTTGTCCTTTTTGGACCATAGAAATCCTAGACATGTCTGTCTACATGTCTAAATGCACTGATTGGCTGATTATACTTGTAAACGAGCAGTTGAATAGATCTACCTAATGAAGTGGCTGGTGAGTAGTTTCACCTTTGTTTTGACAGTGCAGCCTCCAAAAGAAGCTGCTTACAGCAGCCCATTGAAACCCATTGAAGAAAAAATGAAATAATTTTTTAATAAAGTGAACAAGAAGAAAACGAGTACCTATAAAAGTACATTGTGCATACACATAAATATGTATTAGAGTTGAAACCAAGGATGTCACCTTTCGAAATATTTTTTCCCCCCATTGGATGTGTTAACTGATCGGGAACACTTGTGTAAATTGAGACCTTTTTAAAATTACTGTCACCTGATGCTTGCATTGATAGAAGGTGCATTTATTAAGGCAGTGATCTGCTGAAGTGAATAATTCATTGCTTAAATGTCATTTACATAGACATGAATGCTGATTTAAAGTTGCCATTAAGACCGAAATGTCACATTTACAAAGAGAGGAGCGAGGAGAGTCAAGTCACCGTAGAAACGAGTCAAAAAAGATAAAAGCTCCTCCATTGTTCAGATGCTCTCTGTTGAGATGCAAACAATGCCGCATGCAAAGTGAGGAAGCAGAAGCAGATCAGCCATCTGTAAGTTTTCCCAGCAGGCCATCCGACAGCCAGCCTTACTCGCCCTGTGTTTGTCATATGCTGAGCTGACAGACTTACTGTACCTTGTATTAATCATGAGAGTAAACCCCCCCCCCCCAAAAAAAGATCCCTCCAGACTGATGTGAGGAAACACAACAAATTGATTCATGTTTTTTAGCTGTACTGTGCTGCTTTGGGAGTTAACCAGCCAGTTTTGAGAAAACAAAATGAGTCCAGAAGAGGGATATTCAGCTAGGCAGAGCGAGGATTCGCTGTATGAAGTAATTTCCCTAGTTATTTTCTGCTTAAACCCAAATCATAACCAAGCACACCATGTGTGCGCACGCTTTGTGCATTGTCATGTTCGCATTGTTGCCACAGTGTTTCGCAGTAACACCCCAAGCCGAACTGCATTCAGCACTTTTTGAGGATGCAAACTTCAACGATGATGTTGCACGAAAAATGTCACTTCACATTAACGCCAACAGCAGGAACCAACACAGTCGGGGAGAAAGGAAAAAAAAAATTTTTTTATTGTGCTTTTTCCAATTCTATCAACCTCAATGCTTGCTCTTTGAAAGTGGCGTCTGCCCACACACTGCCACTTACATTGGTGAAGAAAGGAAAAAAAAACCAACCTAACACATTTATTCAAGAATAACAAGTTATCCCTTAAAGCGACCATGATGATGAATTCAGTGTCGGGCTAAGCCAGCGTCTCTGGTGGATAGGCCGTTGTAATGTATGCAGTTAAGATTTTTAGCCTTTAGTGGTGTTGTTTTATATTTTATTTTACAGTTTAACGCTTCTAAACGTTCCTTGTATCATCTGCAACAGTGCAAGAGCGAAAGCTTTGTCTCCCACATACTGCACAGGGCATATGGTACCAATTGAACAGTTTTCAGAATAGGAAGAGAGGGAACTGCATTATCACTCGTTCTAGTGTGGTAGTTGCCATGGAGACGAGTGTAGGTGGTGTACTGTGCTGTACTCTGTGCTGTACTGCTTCCCTTGTCCTCTCCCCTCTTCTGATGCCCACCGTCTCTGTTCTGCTATCCGCAACATCCAAGTAACTTTCATTTGTTCATGTTTACTCAGAAGGCTTCTGCTGTTTGTCGTGTATCGATGCTTTATGCCTTTTTTTTCCCCACCATCTAAATCAAACACACAGTCTGAAATGGAGAAGCTACTTAAATTATGTAATTATTATACATTACAGCTGGCCTAATTTTGTGTTTCCTTTCCATTTACTAAACCTTTCTCTGCTTAGATCCTACAAATCCTTTCAAGTTTCCCTTTTTTTCTCCCCACCTATAAATGTTTTTCATGCTGACCGCCCCAGTTCTAGTATATGTTATGCTTTGTCAGTCTTTTTGCACACCACCTATTCTTTTAACTGTTTCCATGGAGATGTGTTTGTGCATGTGAGTGATCGAGGAAGGGTTGAGAGTGAAAGAGTAAGGATGTGTCACTTCCACTTAGAAGGGCTTTTTTTTTGGGTTGTTGTTTTAGTGTAATTTGGAAGACGGTGTGTGCCGTCCGGTGTCCCGAGATAGACGTTCAGCAGCGTCACTGATTTTTGTTTCCTCCGATCCTGCTTCTTGTACTTGTCTTTTCTTGTGTTTGCTACAGATGCATTACACTTTAAATCCCAATAAAAATGTAGAGATATTTCACATAGTCCTGCTGTGCGAGTCTATGTTAACGCAAAGGTTTTATTTCCTTTGTTGTTGTAATTGGAGCCGATCAAACTTTTGCTGATTCGTTTAAACGTTAATTATGATTAGGAAAAATAGTTATTGTTGTTTTGTATTCCCAGTTTACCACCAGCCTCGTTCTTGTGGTGTGGAGAGGGGAAAAAAAACCTAACTGGGTTAAAATTCTTTTTCAGGATTTATGTAACACAGTATTTATATATGCCCACGAAATGATCTATGACACATTCAGGATTTAACAATTAGCAATACATATTTATGTAACATGTTTACATCGCAGATTGAAAATAAAAAATCCTAACAATTGTTGCCTCCACACGTCTGGACCTATATGGAGAAGTTTGATGGATTGGCTTTTTTTTTTCTTTCCCAGTGATCAGAATAACACCACATTACAGGCTATTAAAATCCAAATGAGTCACACGCAGACGTTGATTTTGCTGTTGTTTGGACTACTGGTTACTGTGAAGGCAAAGAAAATATCATGGTGGTCTTTACAGGGCAGTTTCACTTTTTTCTTTTTTTTTAAAATATCTGTCTTAAACATATACTGGCCACTTTATTGGTTACATCTTGCTAGTACTTTCCATGGCACAGATCCAACAAGGTCCTGGAAACATTCCCCAGAGACTGTTCTCCATATTGATGTGATAGCATCACAAAGTTGCTGCAGAGTTGTCAGCTGCACGTTCAGGATGTGAATTTTCTGTTCCATCGGGTCTGAAGGCTGCACTACTGACTGTGGAGGCCATCTGAGTACACTGAACTCATTGTCGTGATCAAGAAACCAGTTTGGGATAATCTGAGTTTTGAGACATGTTGCGTTATCCTGCAGAACGTATCCACTATGCTCATAAATTCTGATTCTACCATCTTAATGCTGCAACACAAATCAAGACTCATCAAACCATGAAGTGGTTTTCTAATCTTTGATTGTCCAGTTTTGAAGAGTTTGTGTGAACTGTAGCCTCAGTTTCATTTTCCTAACTGGCATAAGTAGCTCCTGGTGCGAGCCGGGGTCTTCTGCTGCTGTAGCTCTCTTTAGAGACGCTCTTCTGTTTAACTTGATAGTAACTGTTGCCTTACTGTCAGTTTGAAGCTGTCTGGCCATTCTCCTATGACCTCTGGGTTCAACAATTTTCACCCCGAGGAATGCCGCTCACCGGATTCCTTGCTGAAATACTCAGACCTCCCTGTCTGGCACCAACAACCTATTCTGATGCTCAGTTTGAACTTCAACAGGCCGTCTTGACTATGTCTGTGTGCCTAATTGATTTGAATTGCTGCCATGTCATTGGCTGATTAGATATTTGCTTTGACGAGCAGATGTAACTAATGAGTATATATTGTAAGTTGTTGGATGTGAAACAAGTCAATACAAATTTAAGAAGCTGGGGACAAAGTCAACAAACCCCATCTAGTCCCCATCTTTCTGCTGTCCAGAGATTAGCAGTTAAACAGTCCAAAATTACACACTCTGTACATGAAGAAGAAGAAAAAGGCTGAATTGAGTTGCTAAAACTCCTCTGCATTTCAGTGATGAACCATTGTCTGGACACTGAGCTACTAAAAAAAAAATCAAACACTGGAAAATACCACCTTTATTTGGCTAACTGAATCCTCAAATTTGGCATAAACAGGCAATGAGCTGCTCAGCTTACCTGTCCTGTGGAGTGCTACTCAGCCTGTGGAGGCTATTGCATAATTTGTTGAGACTCTTCGTGAAGCTTTCCAATTTTGGGAAAATAATGCTGTAATCAGGATTCTCTACATTTTAGATTTTAGCCTGATATCTTAACATCTTAACTGTGCATGTCCTCCTTCACTACATCCATGAACATCCTTTGAGGTCTTCCTCTTTTCCTCCTGCCTGGCAGCTCCAGATTCAGCATCCTTTGACTAATATATCCACCATCCCTCCTCTGTGCATGATTAAACCATCTCAGCCTCGCCTCTCTAACTTTGTCCCTGAGCTGTCCCTCTGATGTACTTATTTCTAATCTTGTCCATCCTGGTCACCCCCAAAGAAACTCTTATCTTCAGATCTGCCACCTTCAGCTCAGCCTCCTGTGTTTTTGTTAGTGCCACTGTCTCCAAACCATATACCATAGCAGGTCTCACTACCATGTTGTAAACCTTCCCTTTCACTCTTGCTGTTGTCCTTCTGTCACAAATCCCTCCTGACACTCGTCTCCACCCACTCCACCCTGCCAGCGCTCTCTTCCTCACCTCTCTAGTGTACTGTTTGTTGCTTTGCATGGTTGACCCCAGGTATTTAAACTCATCTGCATTACTACCTTTACTCCTTGCATCTTCCCTTTTACACCTGTCCCCCTCTCATTCACACATGTGTTGTCTTGGTTCTACTGACTTTCCTGTAACCACTGGATCTACTTTGGTGTCTGTTCCTGACTGGAGTGAAAGATTGTACTTCAGATTGTATTGCATTGTCCCAGCGGTACCTTAAACAGCATTATCCTCAGCAGCACAGCCGTCTTAAATGAAAGCATGTTTGCCTTCTGAATCCCAGCTCATTCTGGATGTGCAGGAGGAATTGATTACTTCATGGCCACCATGGATGGAAGAGATGATTAGTACCTGCAATAACTCTTGCTTGTGAAAAACAGGCATTTGAGCATTTTTTAAATACTTCTTAAAACCCAAACCTCTCCTTTTAATATGTTGCTGCTTCTAGCAGACACCTGCATGCCATGTGAATCATCAGTGGCCAGATTAACACTGGGCTACAGGTTAATTTGGGAATGTGTTGTGTTTAATTGCTGTTAAATTAAATCTTTTTGGGAGGGTTTCTGTAAAGATTGGACACTAATGCACCAAAGCATCTACTCAGTTGTTGCAGTGCTTATGCCAGATGCCACAGGTGAAATTAAGTTACCACAAACCAATTTCCACAGTGCACCCGAGGGTCCCTGAGGGCCCTCTCAGTCTTTTTGCCTTCTGAGCTGCACCGATTCAGTAAAATGTTTTTTACAGGACTCGTCACAGCAGTTATTAAAGCAAAAATAAATAAATAAGTTCATTGAAATGTTTTCAGATGCAAAAACTTGAAGTGCAGCATCCCTACTCTCGTGTGAGCCCCACTGCAAACACTCACTCTACATATTCAAGAAGTAACTCCGCTGAACTTTCCAACTCGTCGACACCGTTTTCGTCGGTAACAGGCGGAACAGTGGGCGGCCGACCGTCATCGTTTCGTTGCGTTTTGTGGCGATTGCAAACTCCAGAGATGGTGCAGCGCAGGGCGGACTCTGCTGCCTCTGGAGGCGGTGGTTTCGCTGTATGCCTATCTTACGCTCTATCTCCGCCCTCGGGGGAGAGACTCCTCCGTTTACCGAGCACCTTTTTACGCGCACTGGCGTTAAATTACAATTAGGGGCTGACGGACTGCAGGAGCGCAAAGGACACCGCGTCAATTTGGTACCGGATTCCCCCTCATTTTTTCCTCCTCCTCCTCGTAATCAATTTCTGGATTATGGGGACGTCGCTGAGCCACGCAGGGTTAACTACAGACGCTTTCCAAGATTAGCTAGAAACATGGAGCACGCCAGAAACAATGTGCATGAATCAGATTTTGTTCCAGTGCTGCTACACATTTCAGTGATCTCGCCTGTAAATACGCCAGGATATTTATTTTAATGCTTCTGTGCGTTTTTTTTGCTTTTAGTGCGCGCAATGTGCAGCGCCGTGGTTGTTGCTGCTGCTTAGAGTTGGCATAGCCCCACAGACATCAACCTTAATAATCATTCTTTTAAATGTAAGTGATGCGCAGACCTCCGTGGCTTTAACCGTAATCAATCCGCCGTTTTTAACGTAAATACAAGCGAAAAATGATGAAATAATTGGCTGTGTTGATCGGCAGACACAATTGCGTTAACAGGAGTTCATGTTATCCACAGATTTGAAAAATAAATAAATAAATAAAAATAAAAAAAAAACCGCGACGCAGGGGCTGTTTGGAGTCACATGCGCCCGGGACAAACAATTAAGATGACAAAAACGGTCCCCAGGAGAGATTGTCTTTATTACCGAGGAAGCCGCATTCTTATCACATCACAGTTTCTGGATTGTAATAGAGTTGGAGGACAGGGAGCAGCAAAGGGAGAAGAGAGGGAGGAGAAGCAGATGAGAGCTGCCGAGCCGCACACCGGAGCCGCTGCTGAGGGGCAGGATTTGGCTTCAGTGGTGGACTGAGCTGAAGTTGAAGGGATCCCTATGACAGTCGGCTTCACGTTTCCCCCCCAAGCCTTCGCTCTGGACAGAAGCACGTATGGACACATTGCAGCACAGGTGAGGGACAAGAGGAGCTCTGCCAGTTGGCCTCATGATTAAAACACAACTCTCTCTCAAAGAGGACAGCATCGGGCTTTCATTTGGAAACCGTCTCTCAGGTCTGCACAAACTGATTCTACCTTCATCCCAAAAAGAAAGTAAACCTGCAACCTCAGCCTCCCACTCCCCCACTCCCAAGTGCCCTGGAAAGCCCATCGGATACAGTCTGCATCCACAGATGTAACTAAGATTTCTTCTTAAGGAAGTCCTATAATTTTGGGTAAGTGTTATTCTCAAGTGTGGACAGATGGCAAATGTCATGTTGTGGAACTTAGGGATCTGTGTGAATGCACAGTATTTCATTGATCTCCTTGTGAAGTATTCACCTAGTGTTAGTGACAGCTGGTGATGCTAGCCCACCTCACAGCCTGCATATCTACAGCATAGACAGGAGGGTCTGCACCAGCTGTTCATACAGAAGTGAAACTCAGCAGACCTGCACACAGCAGGCAGGTGTCCTGGTTCAGCCTGTCTCACTGAACTCGTTTTTAAGGTCATGCTTTACAGGATGCCTGACCTGTAAAGGGTTCAGCCAAGGTGTGACATCAGCACACACTGATGTAAAACAGTTTTGCACAAAAACCTGGTGCTGTATATGTGTGTATTTTTGCTTTTTCAGTTTATTGTTAGAAATTATTCTCAAAATATTGAAGCTGTTCAGGTGATTTTACACCAAACAAAGTAAATGACTGTAAACCCCTCCCCCCAAAAACGTGTCGCCCTCATCCTCTGGTTTGACTTAGTGAAAATTCGCAGAAAATGTTCCTATTTGTGGATTTTTTCATAGAGCATATCTAAAATATTCGCCAATTATTTTCATTAAGACGGTAGTTTAAGGTATGTTTGGTGTTTTTAAGTGTTTTTGAGGGGGGTCTCAAGTATTTGCGTATTTCAGGTATTCACGGGCGGTTGTGGTCCCTAACCGCCAGTATTCGCAGCGGTTAAGGATCACTCAAAATATAAGCTAAGGCTAAAGCGCTACATGTAATACACCACCTTCTAAATTAGCAACATGCTGTCAGTATCCCCAGTACCCACTTATTGTGCCACCACAGACTGTATATAAAAGCTCAGTGTTGCCTCCTGGTTGTTAGTGACCTGTCGTGATGCTGAGGCTGAGCATTTTTGCCATCACTACCCTGGTGTTATGAACACGAGGAGTGAGTGGTGGATCTGGCTGAGAAATTGGAGAAACGCTCCATGCTAATTTGGTAGCAACTTGTCATTCACAAGCCCTAAAGCATGCACTGCTTTATCCTCCACTCTAATAGAGGCATTGTTTGTAGCAGAAGAACATCATGTTTATTCATTAATAGGTAAAAGTGCCAACTGAGCCAGTGCGCTCACTGGAAAAATATTTACTGTAGTCGAAGATCAAGAGAGACAAAAGGTTCTATTCCCATTGACTTCTATATAACCAGCTGAGTCTCCCCCTGCTGGCTTCACTTCACAGAGACCGTGTCCATCTTTTGTATACAGTCTATGGTTTGCACGTACAAACTTCTCAGTGTCTGCTATGTTGTTTGTAGGGAACAAGACTGAAATATGACAGTAATTTTGCCCAGGAAGCCTCCTGATTGGTAGAAAGAAAATCCTTCATAATGTGTAATGCAGAAAAAAACTATTCATAAGTGTTTAAATTGTCGTAGCTCATGTTTTTAGAGATTTTTATATACTAATGTATCTCAGCTGCATTCAACACTTTGTGCCCCACGCTAAGAAAAACAAGATTCATTAATTTACTTTATTTTCAGGGGAACTTCCATCTTAATGAACGCACAAACCTGCTGCTCTCTCTTGGCAGTCAGCTACTTCAGAGTAAGACTTTGCTTGCACTAATTTCACTGACACCTGTAGTTTCTTAATGAGCTATCTGTGGGTGTTGCACATTGAACACCTGCATGGACTGTGGAGGGGATGCAGGTTATCCATAATGATAGATTAAAGAGCTCAGTCTTTATTTTTTTTAAAAGATACAAAAAAACAAAATCATTAAACTCGGTTATTTTAGCCCTGTCAGGTAGTCAGTTTACTATGACAACAAGAACTCTGGCAAGGTTTCGTTTCGTTACATAACAGCATTGGTGTTAGTGAATATCTATTATTAGGCCAAAATGGCATTTGCCAGCAAGTGTCCCAGTTTTACTGGACTTTGTACTGGGTTCAGTATGTGTAGTTGGGAGCAATAGATGATTTGCCAAACTATGCATGAGTGATTTCATTTATTGCTGGTATTCCTCCATCTCTACTGGCAACAGATTGATGTTGGGACAGTGAATGACCACCATCTTCATGGTCCATTATGTCACACCGTCTCTGCGCTCAGGCTCTTTTTAAACCGTTCCCCATCCTAACCAAAAAGCATAATGTAGTGGAGACAGCAGTGCTTCAGTTAATGAAATGTCTAAGGCTGCACACTTGATGGAACAAGATAAGTTTGGCTCAGTCTGATTCATTGTCCCTCGCAGGATTTCCTCATCCTCCTCCATATGAAATGGGTATCTTCATAAGAAACGCCTATCTCCTACATCTCCTCCAGAAATTATTTTGTTAGTTTAGCTGAAATAGAAAGGCGTGAATCACGGACATCTATTAATCTTTCTCAATTTCTCATGAACTGTTGAGAATCTGGACTCCTTGCCACTCTGTCACAGTTGTCAGCCGGGAGCCCGACAGCCGGCAAAGAGCCGATTCTGCTCCAGTACCAAGTTTCCGTCGTAATTCTGCTGTTCTTCAGCCATCTTCAATGCAATGCACAGAGGGGGCTTCTTCTTGCTGCCAAGGACAGAAAGGCTTTGACAGTCTAGCTGAATGTTCTCTGAAAAAAAAAAGAGGGAGTCTTGTCAATGAGATCCTGTCCTGCAATTTTCTCAAATTGTTTTCTTTTGCCTCAGGCCATGGATTTATTTCCCATCCTCTTCTTTTTTTTCAGCCAGCTAACAGAAAAAAGAGGAGATATTTTTTGTGGTTCTGGTAATTCTTTCCTATCCTGAGCCTCTCCTCCAACTTAACACGGTCTGACAACGTAATACCTTATAATACTCATCAGTTTGCTCTCGCAGAACTGCCCTCAACTCTGTCCCCACATTTTTCTCCTCTTAATCTCTTCTCTTACAGCCACTGGAGGCATGCCACAGTCACACTAGGGGAAACAGTAGTTGGAAACTGCGGCACGACAACTTATTGCGACCGTGTGCAATCAGCTTGCAATATTGTTGCCTTTGCAATGGTTGCTCTGAAGACGTTGATCAGTCTGCGACCAGTCTTCAAAGTGACTTTGGGCATCAAGGCTGGGAATGAAATAGCAATGAGATGGACTCAGTCTGCTTTCAATTTGCAGTTGAATAAGGTCAAGTTGGCAATTATATGCAATCTGTTTGTCATAATGGGGTAAATAACTTGGTGAAGATTTGAAACAGAAATGTAGAAATTCCTGTAGAAACACATGAAGTAGCTGTGAAATGATACAGCTGCTCAGCAACATTGTTTTTATACAGGAATCTATCCAGAACACAATCAGCTGGCAACCAGTTTTGTCCCCTATTGCACAGACGAATCGTGCTCATCGGCTCACACTGACTCACATTGATTGCAACACATTGCCAACCTATTCAAGTCAGTTTTATTTATATAGCGCCAAATCACAACAATAGTTGCCTCAAGGTGTTTTATATTGTATGGTAGACCCTATAAATAGTACAGAGAAAACATAAAGAACCCCAACAATCATATGACCCCCTATAAGCAAGCGCTTTGGCGACAGTGGGAAGGAAAAACTCCCTTTTAACAAGAAGAAACCTCCAGCAGAACCAGGCTCAGGGAGGGGCGGCCATCTGCTGTGACCGGTTGGCGTTGAGGACATGCTGTGAAAGAGAGCCAGAGATTAATAATAACTGATAATTAAATGCAGAGAGGTGTATAAACACAGTGAGTGAGAAAGGTCTGTGCTTATAGATTAGACGGTGATTATCTGCAATCTGAGAGTGATTGCAGTCAGACCGAAATTATTCAGAAACAGGTTGCCTCACCTTGCAATCCAACGTGGTCGCCCAGGGATCGAGGGTGTTGCACGGTGATCCGTTAGTAACTGCAACTGCATGCAACTGGGTGCCGAATGTAGAAAAAATGCAACGCAATCACTAAAGAACCAGAGATTTATTTTTGGTTGCCATTCTATTTTTGCTCTAGTGTAACTTAAGCCATAACCCACCTCAGATTTCTGTGGGCAGTCTACCCTGTTAGCATCTCATACAGCTGCATTTTAGGAATCAGTCAGATGCCATGATTAGGACTCTCCTGATGTCATAGAATATTTATTTAAAACTTTCAAAATGACTGCAAAAATCTCGCCTGTAATGTGAGTTTTATTTTAAGAACCAGGAATTTAAAAAAAAAAAAAAAATGTGGGCAAACCCCATCCACTCACTTTTTTTGCTCTTGGATGATAAACTGTCACTGTACAGAAAAGTATAGCTTCAGGGGTTTTTTTTCTTTCACATTCATCTGCTTAAGGTGGGTTCAGCTAAAATTGTGTGTTTAAGCTTTTTTCTCGGTGTAATTTGGAGGTCACCCCTGCTCCGGTAAGCATCTTAAATTGAGTGTGATGCGAAAATCTGAAGCCTTCATTTGTTAAATACTGAAAATATGATGTATTGTATCCAGTGTTTTTAACCTTTTAAATAAAACAAAAAAGCACATCAGCATATTCATTGATACTTGATTTTTTTTCTTTAAGAGGCAGCTACTGTAAATGTCCTTTTAGGGAATTTAAAAGCAGGAAATTGAACTTTTTGTTGGAGAAATCATATCAGAAACAAATCATCATTCAAAGCAGGTTATTTTTATACTTCTTCCACCACACCTGGAGGGGATCCATGTCTGTAGGAACGCTTATCAATTAATCATGGTAGCTGCTTGTGGCTCTGCAGCATCGTGACATTTAGCTTGCAAATCTAAAAAAAATACCAGATCTGATGGGGTGGATGAAGAAGCTCATGCCGTGCTTTGCAGCCCAAAAACTGATATCTTTTTAATGACATGGACAAGTTTGTGTGTTCGCATGCTCCGCAGCAGCCCCAGATGGTAACTCTCATATTATTGCATTTGAGTCATACAGCTAAACATCTGTTTTTTTTTTCTTTTTTTCCTGAAAGATAAGTTCCCACTGCTGTTTATCTACAGCAACATTTTATCTACAGAAACCTCAAAGACATTCACACCATGCAGATGAAGAACGATTCCACCTACTGCACAGTAAAAAGTCATTTCAACTCCACGTTCAGCGCTGTTTACTACTATCTATAAAATTACATTTCTCTTTATTTGATTTGTACAGTTTGACACATTCTCTCTATTAACGTTGCTTTACCGTTATTTTCAGGCACAATAACGGGTTCACGTTTTTTCCTCTGGTTGTTTTTAAAACTTTTTGTCATTGTTGTGTTTTTTGGGGGGCTGGGGGATTGTTAGTTCACTGATGTCAAAAACTAAAGAGAAAACTCTACTTGTGTCTGTGCCATATAGCTGCATGGACACATCTTCAAAGACGTGGCTGCCCCATCAGAGTCAGTTTGGGTTGGTTGGTCAAGCGGAGGCTTGCTGTGGTGGTGGACCTGGAGTTTTAACCCCAAGTGAGTCAGTTTAGCCGAGACCCAGTCAAAGTCTCCTTTTTCTCCGTCGTCAGCTTTGCGTATTGTCATTTCTTAGCCTCTTCTCCAGTCTGTCATGGTCCAGTAAGGTTTTTATCTGTTATATATGTTTTTCTATGTCCCCCCTCCTCCCCCTTAGTCTTCTGTTCTCTCTGAAATGCATCAACACTGCTGTTGCTAGTGGTTAATGAAGGGTTTAACATGCACTAGCCTCAGATGTGCCGCCCTGCTTTTTTTTCCTTTTCCCTCCTCTGCCATGGTTTCCCAATCCTTTTCAGGATTATAAAGATTTACAAAAGTACCTCAGCACATTGAGGATGTTTTTTTTCTTTACCACTCGATCCTCCACTGGAGCGTCACTCACCGTCTGAGCCGCGCTCCGAGTTTTATTTTGACATCCTCTAGGTTTGATAGCGCCATTTGCCTTTTTACTCCGGCTTTGATTCATTCCTCCTTCCTCCTCACTGTGCTCCCTTTACCTCCCCAGATGAAAGCAGTCATTTCTTCTCCCTTCAGGGACGGGGAGAGAAATCATTTTATCAGTCGGCGCAGTGTGTAAAGCTGTTGTCTTTGCTTTCGACATTAAGGCCTACACAAAAACATGTGTTAGGAACAAAACAAACAAGGGGCGGTCAGAGGCGACTGTAGGGGGGATGTTTTTTGAGAATCGCCTCATTTTTGATTTTGCGAAATAATAAAATATCTAAAATCAAATATATCAAAAGCGGTGTCCACGTTGCTTCTTGATCTTCGTTCTCGCTCTTTAATTTGGATCTGCTCATCTACAAGCATAGCATTAAAGCTTCTAAATACATTAGCAAAAACGGAGGTAGTTGGATAGAGAGCAGTGCACAAGCTGCGAACATGTTCCTATGGTAACTAGGCCACACTTCCCCTGGCTAGTTCACACACACACACACACACACACACACACACACACACACACACACACACACACACACACACACACACACACACACACACACACACACACACACGTGATGGAGAGCAACTTTAGATTGTTTATTCGGGTTACTGTTCTTGTGCCTTCCTCCGCTCAGAGGCCATTTCTATACAGTACTGTCTTGGCCTTCAGAAGTAGTGGTTACACTGCAGAATACTCAGAGACGCTTTCTTCGTGTTTCTCTAGAAATATCTGCCAGTTTTCAAGCCGATCCCAGGTTCTTCCCCGTGGCTCCCTCGCTCCCACACTGCCCCTGCTTCCTCAAGTCCTCCACCCACCTCTCCTCTCTCATCCTGCAGCTCTTCTGTGCGTTTTACTTCTCCTTGATTACAGTGCTGCTTCTAAACTTAGAAGCAGAGTGGCTCCGAGGAGTCAGAGGTGTCGCTTTTCTACTTAGGATAAAGCCAGCTGTCCACATTTTTGTGAGGCGTGTTGAATTTAAAGCATCTCGGTATTTTGGGCGTACGTGCTGGGCTCATGAAACCGAGCTAGTAAGACCGTCATCTTTGGGTCTTCGCTCGAAAGGGTTTTTAAGTCTCTTAAACAGCCCTAATGTTTTCTCACTTCACATTTAAGTGCAGCGGGCACTTCAGGACTTAATACTTAAGTATCTGATTCTCTAAATGCCAGCAGTTTGTGCCTCTCTGCGCTCGCCATCTCACGTGTCATTCTGTGTTTGGTAAATCACTGCTCACACTTAAACCGTGTCAAACCTCCCGGGGCAATGCTGCCGGGCTGTCAAAGAGCCACGGAGTTGATGCTGCGAGGTTTTGCTCCTGTCAGTCATGCGGGATGATTGTTTGGACAGCTTGCTGTAAATGAATGGCCTTAACTTTCTACGCTCATTAAACCGCCTGTGTTTGCTTTTCAGCACCTGTGACGCTGCTCGAATTCACAATGGCCATGTGTGGTACTTGGTGTTTAGGAGTTAAACACTGGCTCTGAAGAGTCAGTTCATACTAATGAACACACAATAAATTAAAATACATTTCTCACTTGCCTATTTTTGCCTATTTTTTCTGGAAAAAGCCATAAATACTCCTGGAATAAACACTATAGTCTGAGACTTGAAACAAGAGTGTAATGAAGTGATTAAAAAACAAAGTGAAGTTTTTCTGCCATCACGATCAAAGTTGCGTTTACTTTCATCATACAGGCGCAGAGAGAATCTCAGATACATCAACACTTTAACTCGTTCTTAAATTACTCACTTTAAACAGGCTGCATGTTTAAAATGTGATTTTAATCCTTTTTAGTTTATATTTGACCAGTTTTACTAGTTTAAACAAAGAAAACTTGACTTAATTGCACTAGAATGTTGTTTTCTCACTAGAATCACAAACCCTTGCCCTAAACTGTAATGAGGGAGATGCATTTCACCAGCTGAACATTTGAATACATTTTTTAAAAAAAGTTTGTATTTTTAAAAACATTTCTAAAATCTTTCATAACAAATTTCTAAGCGTCGTGGTCTAAAAATTTCTCACGTTATATTTTTAGGATAATTGATGTAACGATACAAGATCATTTTTAAAAAATGTATCATTTTTATTTATATTAGTGCTGTCAGCGTTAATCTCGTTAATATGACGTTAATGCCCCGTGCAGCCCCACGCACGGGGCGATCCGCCTTAACTCGCTAACGGAGATTTGCCGCGTTAACGCGTCATTTTAACCAGATTAACGCTGACAGCACTAATTTATATATCATACCACCGAAATTGAAATGGAAGAATTATTTTTTTGTGAAGTCAGGTTGACGATGTTCTAGAGTACTGTACAAGATCTTGAGCCAACCCTCATTTCTTTATATTTTGCATTTCTTTATTCTTCAACACAGCCTGAACTCTCTCAGACAGCTTTCCTGTAATTTCTTCAAGTAGTCTTCAGAAATAGTTCTTCATGCTTCTTGAAGGACATTCAAAGCTCTTCTTTGGGTTTTGGCTGCCTTTTGTTCTGTTCTCAATCACGATGGTCCCACACTGCTTCAATAATCCTGAGGTTCAGGCTCTGGGGAGATTTTGATCTGCATGTTGGATCAAAATCTGACGGCACTTTTCTGGGTGCCGTCAATTTTAATAAGATCCCCAACACCACTGGCTTAAATGCAGTCCCAAACCATGACAGAGCCTCCACCTTTTTACACAGGGCTGTAGACGCTCATTGTTGCGCCTTTTCTGAGCTCTTCTGTTTGTATTGATGTAGATTTGAACCACTCCATCAGACCTGTTCTCATTGATTTTCAGTCCAGTTGTTGGCACACCTCAGCCTTTTTTCCTGGTTTCCCTTCTTTAAGAATGGCTTCTTCACAGCCATCGTTCCACTGAGACCATGTCTGATGAGGCTTTGGTGAACAGTACATGGCTCAATTGAAGGTCCAGATCTATGTCTCAGGTCTTTGCAAATATGTATGTATGTGCAAATCTCACTGTAAGCTGGATTAAAGACAGTTATCACTGATGTAGCTGGAAAATCCAATATGCATATAGATGTACGGGACATGCAACGACATCCAGACTGTTTCTTCCTTGGAGCCTGTCCCAGCTGTCACAGAGCCAGGACACTCCCTGAAGGGCTAACTCAGAATGACAGGCAAGCGCACGCTCTCACATCCCCACCTACGGCCAGTACAGAATCACAAGTTCACCTGTCATGCACGTCTTAGGGAGGAGGCACCCACACAGGCGCAGGGAGAACATAGAAACGCCACACAGAAAGACCTCAGCCAATCAGCATGCTCAACCACAGCCCTGTAATAAAATACCAGCCAGCTGTTTCACTGAATTATGAAGTTGTGTATCATATTATAGACAATCTGAACCATTTCATTGCTTATGATAGTGAAAGTCATGACCTATCTAAAGGGTTAACTGTCAGACATTGTAAAACATATATTTGGTTATTATAAGTTATTAAATGTACAAAACTTCTATTCACTTGAACTTAATAGACAGTGATAAAATCTTAATCCATAGTTTGCTGAGCCTATTGTCACATTACCATTAGGGTAGGATTAACTGTGGCTACCTTGACAGTTTGGCTTGTGTTATGGGTACTCGGAGCTGTCATAAAAAGAGCAACTTCCCATGGGATAATCACGGGTTGGTTGTTGACATGGCAGTATTTACTCGTTGGAATATGGCAATTACGGAGACTTCCATATGACATGAAAACGACATCTGCCCCAGCAGGCCCGGTCTGTGAGTCACCGGAGGCTCCTTGTTGTCATATGCTCCAGACCACACATAACGAGATTTGGTGCGTGCGAACTGAAAACACCGTCACTCCGGGACAAACCGGACGGCACCGCCGACATCGTGGAAAGACGTAGGCCTCAAACGTCGTCTAACGTAGCAGCATAAATGTGGATTTTTATCCTGCTTGAAAACAACAGTAACAAGAGAGAGAGAGCAACTTCCCCTGAAGGCCAAGAGCTATACTAAACTATTTTATGATGTTTTTATTACAGCATGCCGACTGTGGCCTGTTATGCTGACATTGTGACGCTGTAGGGCGTCATATTGAAAAAACAAAAAGTGTGTTGCACAGCTTTCTCCATGCCCTTTCATATGACATATTACTCGATATGGTTTCTAGAAATGCTTTTTTCAAGGTGACCTTCATTAGGTGCTAACAATGAAGGTCAAGCTTAGCCAACCTAGGTACTCATGTCCCCTAAGGCCTGGTATATTGTTGTGAAGTTAAAAAAAAATAGTGGGGAGTGCTAACAAACAAACGAACAGAAGCGATTATGTACTCTCTCCCGTCAGAGGGAGAAACTATAGAAAGGTGTTAAGATCAAAAGCACTTTAATTGTCTTAAACTTGATATTAAATACACTAATTTTTAAAAAAATATATAACAAAGAGGACTCCGTTTTATAAACCTATTGACTTTATTTAACCTACATAAATGGAGCACAATATGTTTTCTGTATTGTGTTTACATTCGACTAAATAACCCTGAAACCTACATTTTCCTCTGCTATGGTCTGTGGGACTTTGAGCCATACTTTTACTTGTTTATTTATGTATTTTTGAGTCATAGTTGTGCGCTTCAGAGACACAAACTCTAAAATAACATTATGAACGAATGAAACTGCGAGGGGCTATTAACAGCTTTTATAATATGTGTGAAAACCTGCTCACGTTGAGTCTTAGGACCAGCTTTTTTTGTCTATTTTTGTTTGATTACAGCCAAAAACCAGGAACTAATTATGGTATTATTTTAGGTAAAGACTCGATGCTTGATACTGATTGAATACCTCATCTCAGCGTACCTGCGCAGATCTGATACCAGCCTTCAGCTAACATGCTAGCGCTATGCCTCTCATTACACTGATTGCTGTGAAGATTTGAGCTCCACAGACTGTAATTACTGCAGCTGCCTTTGGTGATCCTCTGAATTTTCTTTTTTCTACTTTTACTTTTTTTTTTTTACTAAACTTTGACAGCCCCCTAACTTTTCATGCAGGTATCATCATCAGAAATAGAAAGGTTTATGACCAAATACCTTTAAAACTAATGAGCTTCACTGTATGTTGGAGTTAGCTCTAATTAGCAGCGAGTAAGTTGTGTGTGTGTGTGTGTGTGTGTGTGTGTGTGTGTGTGTGTGTGTGTGTGTGCATCCCATCCTCTATTTAGGCTAAAAGCAAGAAAACAGATTCAGTGAGGGGAAAACAGTTGTCTAGTGTCTAATTAGAGTGCTCATTATAGCTAATATTATCATCCTAGGATGCAAACATCTGACAAGATAGCATTGTCATTATGAGTGAAAGCGTGCTAATGTTAGTGTTTACCTCAAATCACCTTCTGTGGAGAATTAGAGGCTCTGGCATGGCTGCAGCCCCTCAGTCTTGTTGAGCACCAGTAATGCTAGGTCCAGTGTTTTTTGAAGTGTCCTATTATGTAAGGTGGCATGAGACGCAGGATTAGTGAGGTTGCCCGTTGTGACGGCATCATTGTTTCAGCTAATGCTGATTTGGTGGATTAACTGGTGGGTTATTGGTATTTTTGGTAGATTTCACAAGTGTGTTTTTGTTTTTTTTGTAGACATCTGCAGAAAAGTCACAATTGTTCAATTGCTGTCGTGATTAGTCAGTTTCAAGGATAACTCATTATTATATACATCAGCTTTCACACCTGATTGAGGGGGGGATTATCACCTGAAAATGATTTTTATTCAAATTATTCTAAAAAAGCAAAGTTTCCAGATATGTATTAATAGAGATATACATGCTAAAGGTTGAGTATGTTTCTCCAACACCCACTCGCAGTCTTCCTCTTTCTGTTTTCTCTCTCTCTGTATCACAGTTAGCTAGAGGCTGTTGCCACCCACACACTCCGTCCTGACAGCAATTTACATTCAGAATAGCCAATGCGAACGCATCCATGTGTTCTGATATGTCACGTTTCCTTAGATCACTGCATGCTGCAGGTGACTTTCTCAGTGGCAGGTGAAAACACAACCTAAATATTTGTCTGCTTGGTCATTTGATCCATTTGCTCTCGCGCTGAGACGCGAGGCAGAGTTGGGATTCGGCCCCACAACGATCGAGGAAGATATCCGCTCCCGCCCATCCCTCGTGGTCGGGCCGACGGGTCCGAGCATTTTTCTCACGCGTCTGTCGGGAGAAACAGATGCGTTGTGCTGCGTGTTGGTGTGTTTCATCATCTTTGCTGTGCAGTTGTGTGCCCGTATCTTCTGCAGTTCAAGTAGAAGCCCTTGGAGTTGTTTCCATGGATACCAAACAATTAGCTGGGATTCAGAATAGAACCTGGAGAGTCGCCTATTTAGAGGCTTTGGGAGTGAGGAAATCATAGGATGACAGAGTGTCTTGATTCTGCATTGCAAAGGGAAGAAAAAAAGGGCTCCCGTGGGTAATGGGTAACTTCTAAAGGAAAAATAAATAAATAAATAAAATCCTCCAGCAGATCAATCAGAGACAAAAATAGAACAGCAGAGTGACTGTGAACATGAAACACGATCACGTTTCCTTATGCGCTGTGAAACATATGGACGCTCTGAAGCTAGCTTAAAAGAATGCATGCATATAAAAAGGAATATGACTGTATTGTACAACCTGGGCTCACTTGAGGGCCGTATTGTAGCTTTTGACATGGCTCATTCCCACTTGTGAAAGGCTGAACAGTGTGTAGCTGAAAATGTGATTGCTTTTTTTTTTTTTTTTTTTTTTTTTTTTTTTTTGTTAAGAAAAACCTTCATTCTTGGGGACATGAGGAAAGGCTAAATATAGATTGTGCTCCCAAAGGTTTGCACATAAGATAAAGGTACACAAGCAGCCTATTATCTGAAGACTATATATATAAAGTGATATCATATGTATGGTGTGACTGTTGGAATAGCCAGGAGGTGATTAGCATCTGCTTGACTCAGAGAGAGGGAAACATGCTAGCTTTATTCTGCCTTAAAATAGCTTTGGAGATGTTAGGGAAGTTGGGGAAGGTACATTTTAGGATCAGATTAACAAAATATAGATTAAGTAATATGTTTAGATTTTAAAAACTGAATGTTGTGGTTTATATTGAGGGTTATGTTCAAGAGTATTTTCTAGCTATGGCCTGTAACCTTTGAATAGAGCGACCTTGTTTTATTTCTTTTAGCTAAAGCTAACCAGTTATAGGCCATTGCCTGATATTTAACTTACAGATAGGGCGGTCAAGACATTAGATTTTCTATATATGATTACAGTGGCCAAAGGAATTAAAGATGGTGACATTATCATGTTAACTATAGAAAATTTGTTACAGGAACAGCTAGGTACTAGCTAGGTTACGCAGCACCGAAAAAGCCAGCTAAGATCCAAACTGTTTGTTCCTTTACTTTTTTATGTCAAAACATCCAGATCAGGGTGCCAAACATAAGGTCCAGGAGCCAGAATCAGCCTGGCAAAGACTCTGGCATGCCTGAAGGATTTGGGAAATGCGAAGAAGTGCATAGATTTTGAACTTTTAACTATTTTCATGTTTTACAGCTTTTTCTGTTGTTAAAGACTCCACCCACACGCTAGTGTACTTAGTGCTTAAGATCAAAGTGGACTATATGTGCCCACAATATAAATTGAGTTTGACAACATGCAAAAAACAGATTTAAGTCTTTTTAACTCGTAGATGTCAGACTGTGTCCATTCCTTGAATTTTGGTTAGTAATGATGTAAATAGACAGCCACTTATAATACATTTATAAATGATTTAGCCTCTTATTTAAAAACTCTGATGGTTTATTGTAAAACCAGTAGCCTATCACAATCCACACACTGTTATCCTCACAGGCTAAAGATGGAAATTTCACTGGATTGTTGTTTATTTCCAGTTTATGTATCAGAAACTGTTCAATAACCCACTTTTTTCAGACTATAGATGTGATTTGATTGAGATTCTGCAGTCAGTAAAAGAAAGAGCAAATAGAGGAAATATTGGAAAGTCTGGTTGTTCTTGATTGCCTCGTTGCTTGGCTGTTTTTGTGCACAGCTGGGATTCTCGATCTGTGTCCTTGACTGGCTTTTTTTTTAATGCTGCGTCACATTTTATGGTGGGTGGTAAGGTGTTATATCATTAATTATAATCTCTGGAGAGGGTGCATTTATCTGTGGTGCTAAAACCAATATCATATAGTTCCATATAGTCCCAAAGGTAAACTGGTATTAGTTGCACGTAAGTAAAGGAAACGGTTGATGCATCTTAATTTGACCAGTTTAATCTGACCGTGTCAGCAAACACGGAAACATTTTGGCCTTGCCGTCTGATGAAATCCAGCAAACTGGTTACTGATTCTGTGTTATGTGAGCTCAGTGTTCCAGCTTTTCCCACAGTTACTATTTTAACTTGGTGTTTGAGGAAATTGAACAGCTAATGAATACCTCAGATTTCTGTCGCTCATATTTAAAGATGGGGATAATGTGGGATGGATATATTCGTACTCTGTGATCCTCACGCTCCTCAGCGCTGGAATTGTCTTCCAGGTCACCACATAGACACACACACACTCGTGCAGAGAAAGCCTCAAAGATAGATGCATATACTTTTATAGATCCATCACCATGTTTCCTCAGTTGCTACTAGCCTAAAGTCAAACCAAGACCATGGGTTTCAAGATGACTCATCAGAGTGTGGGTCTTCCTCCGAATATAGTTCTCACATCAGGGTTTCTTTTTCTTTTTTTTGCGTCATTTTCCACTGGCATTAGATATAAAAAGTTTTCCCTTCTGATGACGAATATCTGTTTGGGCATGCAGTTGTTTTTCAGACACTGTGTTGTTTTTTGTGTTTTTCTCGGGGGGCTGTAGATGTATGTTCTTGTTGCTGGTGTTCTTCAGCTTGAACTTCTCTGTGCTGGTATCTGGCCTGCTAATAATGTGTGTTCTGTCAGTGTTTTCTGATGATGTTTTCCTTTCTTTATGGGACTGAAGTGGCAGCTGCAAGGTAATGACGCAAGCTATGAGTAGGAAGTTTGTTGTGAAAGCAGTAAAACGTTTCTAACTAATGGAAAACTAACTGTGTTGTGACCTCAGAGAGAATAAAACAAAATGTAACAATAAAAGGATAAAAATTAGTTAGAAAAAAGGACAAAAAATCATTAAAGTCATAACTGCTTGATTGAATTAAGCATTATGCAGGACTTTACTGATGTTTTGTTGTATTTTGTTTCTTCTTTCTCATTATTACAGGATCAAAGTCGTCTTTCCTCTAGTTGCTTTCACTATCGTACTTGAGTACAGTAGTTTGCCAACACAGTTAATTTCCACTGAGAGCTCTAAACTCTCAGCAAATTTCCTCTGTTTTGGCAGAGTTGATACATAAAATATTTAAGCCTGGAAAAAAGTAAAAATGTGATAATCCAACTGCCAGATTGTACTAGCTGGAGTTGGCCTAACATTGGTTGACATAATTATTGAACTGAATGTGTATGTAAATACTACCAAATTTAAAGATATGATAAGTGATAAACTTAAATGGCTAGAACTAAGTAGATGTAAGTTTAAAATTACAAAATTCTTACTGGTTTCAATCCCTGATATCCCCACAAAATCTCAGCATTTATTTATTTATTGTGTTCAAGTTATGCACCTGCATTTATTAAAGGTTTCAGTCTTTTCTATTTCTTATTTTTTTTAACTCTGTTATTCTTGCTGCTTTTGTTTGGAACTTTTTCTTCATAGACCAATCTCGCAGGGCAAGTTTTGCCTCTGCAAGACAGTCAAGCATGGAAACTCCTCCCAATACAACCCCACAGCCTTTCAGACAGCCGGTAAGTACAATAAAACCGTACAATGCACGCTCAAGTATGTGACGTAAGCTTTATGCTTGTGTAGAAAACCCCACAGGGTAGCTAGCTCCTCTGTAAACTTCCCACTGTAAAACCATAACTCTTTTTCCTCCTGTTTCTTTTTTTTTTTTATTAAATCTTTAGAGCTTTCTCAATCGAAGGTTGAAGGGTTCCATCAAGAGGGCAAAAAGTCAGCCCAAACTTGACCGGACCAGCAGCTTCAGACAGATGATTTTGCCCCGGTTTCGTAGTGCTGACCAAGAAAGGTAAGTAATCGTAACATATATTTCCAGTTTGTGATCTGTCCATTGCTCTCCATTCCAGATTTTAAATATTATTACCTCAGAGTGGCGATGTGCTCACAGTTCATCCAATATTCATAATAAAAAGTCCGAGGAGGCCAAGGCTGCAGTTTGAAAGAGAATTTTTGATATGGTAATGGTCTGTAATCTAGAGACAAAAGGCACTCGCAGTACCTGGAAAGTAACTGCTTCACCATTTCACTGATTTTATGACAAAAACAAAACATAGAAAAAAAGATTAGAGCATGAATTTGAATGCTGAAGGAAGTTAAAGTACGCAGAAGATACACAGACAAACCGTAACTGAATATAAAGAACCAGAGGCTGTAAACATTTACATTGTTTTCTGCTAGCTGATGTAAGCTGGAAAAAAAATAGACTGCAGATATCGCCAGCAGGTGTGGAATTAGTAACGTCCTGGTTATAACGAGCTCAACTGCATCATAGCCATCACTAAGATAGTGGATACAGTCCATTTATGCACTGAGCTTGGGAGCTAAACTATCAGCAGTCAGATCTGTTCTTTCTTGGGTGTCTGACAATCCTGTTTTTGTTCTCTGTGTGTTATTTCAGTGGCTACTTTACATCACAATGGCAAAACCTCTTAACTTTTTCCCTGAAAGCTGTGTTTTTTTCTTCTTTTTGTTGAGTTGCTAATGTCAGTACCTGGTTTTAAGATTGCCTGTTACAAGCCGACTGACAAGCTGATTCATTTCAGTAAACTCAGGGATTTTGTTGTTACAGCCCTACTTACTCTGGTATGAAAGACCAGTTGCCAAAATGTTAGCAAGCTCTAACCAACAGAAAATACATTTTATTGTCAGGCGCCTGGTCAGAACACTCATCCAGAACCATTCGTCTATAAATGATGAATCTATATGGGCCTTTTTTGCAGCAAACGTCTGACTTATCACAGCTGGAGAAGTCGGTGTTATTTCCAGTAAAATTAAGTTTGACTCTCTTCTATTCAAGTGTGCCACTTATTAATTTTCATTTTTTTGTATTTGCACTTTTCCAGCTGTGATGTCTGCTGTGAAAAAGACCTATGGAGGACAACAGATCAATAAAAGAAAAAAGTAATGGGTCTGCACGCTGGCTTTAAAGCTTCCAAATATAGCTTAGGCAACATGGGGGAAAGAGCGGACTGTTTTAACTTTAATGGTGACAAAAAGTGTATAAACACTGAACTGGCTACATCAATGCTGACATCATTATTTGGCTATTCTATGATAAGTCTCTATGCATGATAATATTAAATCCATTATCATTGATTGAAATGCTCTTTTCTTCTCTTAGGGCGTTTCTTTAACCGGTGTCTATAAATCAGCCGTACCTGTGCTTCGGATTATTACTCACATGGCATGCTCATATGCAATCATTAAGATTTGTGTTACCCTGATTAGAGATATGCATTAATCCTTTCATCACAAATCTATTTTGTGCTTTTAAAGGGACACGTTTGTCCTCAAGTGGCTCAAGCAGAATGTGTATGAATCTCCGAGGAGCTCACGACAGCCTTCGCTCCGACTGTAGCTCCTTATCAGCCACAAAAGCAGAGCCCCGTTGAAAGAAGGACGCTGCCTTTAGCGATACCTTCACAGATGGTTTCAGCCAGTGACGAAAGATATTCATTTGAGTGATATTAATAGAAGAGCAGTCTATCCAATCATTGCAACGATGCTCTCTGAGCTGCGATTTATTACAGATGAACAGAAAATAAATAGGGGGTGACGGCTTGTATTATCACAACACGGAAAAGGTTTGTTAGTTCAGTTTGTTTTATGTCTGCACAAAAAGATTAAACAATAGCAGCTTAATTAGATGCACATTTATTTAAATATGTACTCATACTCATGTATTTTTTATTGAGATGTCTCTATAAGAAGCCTGCTCGTATATACAATTAGAATCACTGGTTTTCATCAGCACAAAGTCAGGAAAATAGAGCTGAAATGAGTGTAGTGTTGAAATCCGTTGGGCATTGCAGTGGAGACACTAGTGTGATTTTTCTTGTCGGGATGCAATAGCTTGCAGCTCTAGAGGCTCTCACCGCAGCTTTTTCTTGTTTTGCATTCTGAACTGAGGTCACATCCCGATGGATTCTCGCTTGCATTGTGATCAAAATTTTATGCAGTCCTCACACAATCCAGTCACGATGCACATATGGGAAGTGCAAAGATGTAGAGGGGGAGAAGGTAAAAATCTAATGCTGACACTACACTTTGCTCTCACTACAGGAGATGCTGTAACAGACGCATTTAGGGCAGGTGTGGCTGACCGATCCTAGAAATAATCAGTGTGTCGTTTTTGCAAAGCGCGTAGAAATCCTCTCTTTTAAAATTCAGATTGCCGGTTCAGATGTTAAAGCAGGTTTTGCATTAACCTGAGGGTTTCTGTGGGGGCAGCAATGAAGGGAGGGAGCTAAACAGCGATGGGGTTAAAGTCTGCCTCGGTCGTGCCTTTCCCCTCTAACCACAGCCGTTCACCGCTGCCTCAGACAGCTGCCTTCACAGCCTGCTCCACGTTCTGCCCACACACGCTTAATTCACTCAGTAGTGTTAAGTTGACTTTGCAATAAACCCACAGCATTCAACTTCACACTCTAGCTTTCCAACGCAGCTGCTCGGCCTTTGCTGCCAAGTCGGTTTACCATGTCCTGCGTTCTGCGATGGCACCGTCAGCTCCCTTAACATGATGATTCACTCCTCTTCTAATCAGCATTAAAATGCAGCCTTAAATTTCTCTTCTCCTTTTACTGCATCGTTATCCATTCAGTCAGGACCAGGATAGTCAGAAGATTGTTACTTCCTGTTGAAGTAATTTATATTTATAGCAGCGTGAATCTGCTCTGGGATCTTCCATAAGGGTATATAATGTGCAGCAAGACTCCTGTATGAACCAGTTACTGCTACTCCAGGCATCAGTTACTACAGACATGACATTGATTATGCCAGATACAACATGAAAGGAAAAGCTGGGGTGTAGGTGGGTTGTAAAGTGGCTTGCAGATGTGTAGTAACTGCAATAACAGCTATCAAATGAAATGTGTGTGACCTGCGTAACTAATGCTGCGCTAAGTATGTGCATTCAAAGCACCACTACATGCTGAGTCATACTTTTGGTGCAGTTAGACTCCATATTTTTTGCTAGTCGTACTTTAAAGTTAATTTTGAAAAGCTTCCATTGTGAGAAATGTGCTTGATCACTTTCTGACTAAGGCTATGTTCACACATACATGGGTATTTTTCCCCCTTCTTTTTTAAAACATCCCTGTCCACATCAAAATGCAAATGCCACAACAACACACTCGATGTGGCGATATAACCTTAACCGTACAGAAATGTTTGTCAGTCAAAAGCCTACAAACAGTGACACAATACCACGATATGTAAAAGGAAAAAAAGGAGATGAAGGCATACACCTTTAAAAATCGCAAGACTAAATCTCAGTTTTCACTAGCTGGTTAGTGTTGCTTTGGCCTGCAGCAACATCTAAAGCTCAAAAAACATTCAACATCACTGTATTTCTCTTATTTCTTGCATCGAGTATATAAAGGGTTAATGACCGAGCCTTAGAGGATTTTGTTGGTTAGGAAATGCTTGGTTAATAAGATTTTATAAACACTGTATTTTACTCTTTTTTTTTTTTTTTTCTTCAAAGCCAGTTTTGGAAAACATTACAGGAATAGATTGACATTTTGGGAAATCTATTTCCATATCTTTGGAATCAGCCGTTAATTCCAGTTCTCGTCTAACTAGAAAGCGAGGAGTGTTATTTTTAATTACAGAATTTAAAAATAAAATGTTTAACCATTCAGTCTAAACTGAGCCTCCAGTCGTGACTATAGAGCAGCCCATAGCCCTCTACATCTCTAATGTCTGTCTGCCAGCAAATCAATTTAATGGTTCTCATTCAGTCTCTGTTTGCTGCAGCCTGAAAAGCTACAGTTAAACCAAAAGGACAGGCGCCCACTCACTAGTTGAGATGGTAACACACACAGCAAGTTAAACAATAGTTTATATTTAGGTTTCCTCCTTTTCCCATTACTGTAAGCAACAAAATCCCTTTCCTTGCTCCATTTTCCCCCAGTTCTGTTGCCTGTTAAAGACGGCTTCTTTCACATTTCTGTGTTCAGTTCCACCACTTTTTCTGTTCTTTGACAGAGCTGCCCTCTTCAAAGGTTATTCCATGATCAAGCCATAATCCTCCCTGCGTTTTTATACCTGCACCAGAGTGCACACTGCTGAGGTGCTTCTCAGCACTTGAATTTACATTACTAGACGGTAATATCGATCTTAAAATTCAGTTTTTGTTACTGTAGTTTAGTTAAAGGTATATCTGCATTTTCAGACGACACCTCGAGCTGGGCTGGTATAGGCCGTTTCCTAATACACATTATGAGTCACATGAGCAAAGTCAATACACCAAACTGAAAACGCAAGAACTGAAAATCTGGTGTGGTTTACTTTTTCCATAAACTCATTATAAAAGGATCACATCTAAAAAATTGTATTGAAATTGCAGGAGTGACACATGAGGATGTTTGAGCTACAGTGACTCATATTGTGTGAAAACACCACCATAATCACATCTGAATTCTGAAAGTAAGTCAATATCTTCCTCTTCTTCTCTAGGACTCGCTTGATGCAGAGCTTCAAAGAATCCCACTCCCATGAGTCCCTCCTTTCTCCTAGCAGTGCCGCAGAGGCTTTGGACCTAGTTTTGGATGAAGACGCCATAATCAAACCTGTCCATTCTAGCATTTTAGGACAAGAGTACTGCTTTGAGGTGCGTTGCGGTTGTTTAACCTTTTCCCTGTCCGTGGTTTCACCTCCCTGCTGCTGGATTTGTTTTATCTCACTGTATTTATGTCGCAATTCAGGTGCCACTACAAAGCCACTTCACACCTCTCTTGAAAAATAAATGAGGTGGCCCAGTGGTTTATGGAATTAGTGCTTTAATAATTGAGTTAATTATATAAAACTGGAAACTGAGAATCGATAGAGTTTGGTCTGTTCAGAGTTAACAAAAAGCACAAAAACAAAAGAAGTAATTTGAAGACACAGGACCAGATTTACTAACTGGACTAAGTACCTCGAGGCTGCAAAAATGTGCCGATGGAGTGTAAAGTTCTGCAAGTGATCTATAAGCATGGGCAGCAAATACATTTCACAAGTGACCCGATGTGATATATGATGTAAGAGCAGCGCAAATTAGTGAGTCAGAAATGATCAGATCTGCGCAAGTTTTTCTCTCCATCAACAGCATGCCAGTTCAGAATCGATATGTTTTGATACGAGGGCTAACTCTACTATTAGAAACTGATGGAGACTGTGTAAGATGTAGCATCTGTTCATGGATAATTCAGACAGCTTAGATGTTAGACCTCAGCTTAGATAGCAGAGAAAAGACTCAGAGAAAAAGACTGCTTTATTATAGACGTATAAACCTGAAATCAGCATATAGCAGCTGACCTTCATGTAGAACCTTAACACAAATTATTTACCTTATGGTCTTGGCACTCTACATGTTTATAAAGCTGCTAATAATGTGCAAGTAAGACCATGTGGGGGTGCAGCTATGTATTAAAAAGCCAAATATAGACAGTTTTTGCAAAATCCCAAATTAGGATTAGTGACACCTGATTGACATATTTGTCTTTATTTCAGTTTATGTAATAAAACTGTTACTAGAGAGAAGTAAAAAAAAAATAATATAAGAAAATGACACAAAAGTCCATTTGTGATGTTGCAGAGCTCAGTGTGTGCGCATGCAGAGACTTTTATGTACTTTGGGCTAATCTTAGTGTAGAAATGTAGCTAAAAACCTGAAACACTGAGAGGTAACTAGGCAGAACAACACAGCTGGCGTACTCAGGTGTCCCCTGTAGAGGTGGGATGCAGAGGAACTCTGGCCATGAGGTGAGCCAGTTTCTTGAAGAGCATGAGGGGGATCAAGGACAGGCCTTCCAACAAGTTATCAAGTCACTCAGAGGCGACTGAGCAAAGCAGCAAAAGGCTTTGGAAGAAGAGGAAAGACTCTAACTGGGCTAAAAAATGTCTGCCATGGGGGGTAAAAGCAGAACGGGCATATACCTGGGGTGCCAGGTATTGCAGTTGAGCTTTCTGGTGGTGTCATGGCGCTGTCAGTGGAAGACCAGTGAAAGAGGGTGCCCAACTGGTGGCCTTGAAAATGTTTTTTGCCCCTTTCTCGATGACAAGTACTGTTACAGATTCCAACAAAAAGTCCTATGAGCTTAACTAAGTTAATTGAAAAACACTAAAGATGATCAAAAATAAAAATCATTGTTAACTATAGTTTTATAAGGAATCTTTCTTGATCATGAACGCCAAAAAGCGATATGTTTTATCCACAGGTAACGACTAATTCAGGGACAAAATGTTTTGCCTGCCGTTCAGCTTCAGAAAGAGACAAATGGATCGAAAATCTACAACGAGCTGTCAAGCCCAACAAGGTAGATTCAGTAGAACAGATTATATTTCATCCTAGTATTACACTCTCACTGAAAAGGATCAACTACATTGCAACATTATGAGACAGTTTTAAGTAAGGACTGTTATAATGCAGTAACAGAACTCCTCGTTTCATTTTCAGGATAACAGCAGACGGGTGGATAATGTCCTCAAGTTGTGGATCATCGAAGCACGAGACCTTCCAGCTAAGAAACGCTATTATTGTGAGCTGTGTCTGGATGACATGCTGTACGCACGCACCACCAGCAAGCCCCGCACCGACACCGTCTTCTGGGGCGAGCATTTTGAATTTAACAATTTGCCTACCATTCGTAGCCTTCGTTTGCACCTCTACAAGGAAACGGACAAAAAAAGACGCAAGGTAACGAAAGTGTCTCGTGAAGTCATTTTTAATGCTTTTCGCCTAAACATTTGCAATAAATACGTGAAATAAACATGTTTTTTCTTAAAAATCTAGGAAAAAAGCACATACATTGGCCTTGTTAGCATCCCCATATCCAGCATCACCGGCAGGCAGTTCGTCGAGCAGTGGTACCCGGTGATTCAGTCCAGTGTTCTGGCCAAAAGCGGCGGTGTTGGAAGTACCAAAGTTATCAACGCCTCACTACGTATCAAGTCTCGCTACCAGACAATGAACATCCTCCCGATGGAGCTGTACAAGGAGTTTGCGGAGTACATTACCAACAACTACCGAACACTGTGTGGGGTTCTGGAGCCTCTGTTGAGTGTGAAGAGCAAAGAGGAGGTGGCATTTGCACTGGTGCACATCCTTCAAAGCACGGGGAAGACAAAGGTAAAGAGAGGTCAAATTACGGCTTGTTGGTGTATCTTAAATAATTTATGTACTTGTCTCCCTCTTTTCTGTTTGATTTGTATTTTTAATTTGCAAGAATTTTACAGAGGTGCGGTTAGGTCCAAAGGTTTCTAGACAATGGCACATTTTATTGTGTTTTTGCCTCTGTAGACCAGCTCAGTGGATTTTAAATCAATCAACAATCAAGACTGCAGACTTTGAGCTTTAATTCAAGGGATTTTATAAAAAAGATTTAAATGAACGATTTAGGAATTACAGATATTTTTTCTCATATATTTATACACCAATCGTGCATACTGTTATGACTACTGACAGGTGAAATGAATAACACCAATTATGTCTTCATCTTTGCACCCATTAGTGAGTGTGATATATCGGAGAGCAAGTGATTATTTTGTACTTTACATTGATGTGTTAGAAGCTGGAAAAATGAGCAAGCATAAGGATTTGAGCAAGTTTGACAAACTGTGGCCAAACTGTTTTGGCTAGATGAGTGGGTCAGAGCATCTCCACAGCTGCAGCACTTGTGAGGTGTTCCTAGTGTGCAGTGGTCAATATCTACAGAAGTGGGCCAAGAAAGAACAGTGATGAACCAGCAGCAGGTTCATGGGCAGCCAAGGGTCAATTATTTGTAATGTTAATGTTGGCTCTGATAATACATTTCTAGGATACACTGTATAACCACAGACCAGTCAGGGTACCCATGCTGACCCCTGTCCTCTGTCGAAACACCAACAATGGGGATGTGAGCATCAGAACTCGACCACGGAGCAATGGAAGAACATGCCCTGGTCTGATGAATCATGTGTTCTTTAACCTCATGTGTATGACCGGGTACGTGTGCTCTTTTACCTGGCCAGTTGAAGCAACGTGATGCTTTGGGCAATGTTCTGGTGGAAAACCTTGGGTCGTCCCATCCATGTGGATGTACCGCCTACCCTAAGCATTGTTGCAGACCATGTACACTCTTTCAAGGAAACGGTATTTATTGATGGCTCTTTCAGTAGGATAATGCACCCTGCCACAAAGGAACAATGGTTCAGGAATGGTTTGAGGTGTTGACTTAGCCTCAAAAGATCCAAGATCTGTGGGTGTGTGCTGGAGAAACAAGGACAATCCATGGAGGCCTCATCTCGCAACCTAAAGGACTGAAAGGATCTGTTGCTAATATCTTGGTGCCAGATATCACAGCACACCTTTAGGGGTCTAGCGAAATCCATGCTTCAATGGGTTAAGGCAGTTTTGACAGTAAAATAGGGACCAACACAATATTAGGCAGGTGGTCATAATGTTATGCTGGATTGGCATATGAGGCATTTTCAGAGACTAAAAAGTAATTAGATCATTAATTGACAAGCAATACTTTTGTTAAACTCCTTGAATTAAAGCTTAATGGTCAATGCTTGCACAGTATGATTGTTTGATTTCAGATCTGCTGTGGTGGTGTACGGAGGCAAAACTACAAAACAAAAGTGTCTTATAGACTTAACTGTATGTGTACTCAGCTGTACTGTAAGTGTAATCTCTTCTCAGGAGTTCCTGTCAGACATGGCGATGTGTGAGGTGGATCGATTCATGGACCGAGAGCACTTAATCTTTCGGGAAAACACACTCGCTACAAAGGCCGTGGAAGAGTACCTCAAACTGATAGGTCACAGATACCTCAAGGAGGCTATAGGTAAGGCTGTGCTTCACTGCGTTTATCAGTGCCCTGCTGACTGAATGAAGGTATGTGTGCTTGAAGCTCTAAGTAAATACCTTTTTACCTTTTACTAAAATAGGCCAAGTTCATGCATAAGCAGCATCTGGCATTTAGTGTAACTGATTGTGCCATTGTTTGATGTTGTGCTTGTTTTTGTGACATGCACAATTACTCCCGATTGTCGTGGCTCAATTTCAGAAATGCAGGCTCTAAGAAAAATAGTCTGTCACATCAGCAAAGACAAATTATATTTTAATAGGATTTCTGTGGCGCAACATTAAATGCAAATGTCTTTTTTGTTAGCTTACATCTCAAAATACAAATACAAATGAATGGCGTGTCCGGTTTAAGACAAGTGTAACTGATGCAAGTCTAGTTAGTTATAAAACTAGCTAAAATCAAACACATTTAGAGATGTCCACTTTTATCCTATTTTTGATTATTTAAATCTTAACATGTTTCTATCTTTGCTGATTTTTTTTTTTTTGCTCATTAGAGGAAGAATGAGGAGCTGTGCATCTCTCTGTGTGCGCGTGCAGCACCACTTTTATTAATCCTTGAAATACTCCTCTGCAATTATAAAACAATCTGTAAAGTAAAAACTATGCATATTTTATATTTATGTCTTTAAGATTCAGCCATTATTAAAGCAGTTTTATATTCACCATTTTACATTTATTTACTTTAGTTGCACCATTTTCTAGGGAAAAGAAAAAAATGGTGCAGTTGTGTGCTGGTTCAGTTGTCATTGCAGCTTCTTTTTGTATATAGGTTTTTTTTTCCTATAAAGGTAAAGACAATGTAATCTACATTTTGTAGGTGACTTTATTCGAGCCTTATATGAGTCTGAGGAGAACTGCGAGGTGGACCCCATGCGTGTCCCACCATCAGTCCTCGCTGACCATCAAGCCAACCTTCGAATGTGCTGCGAGCTCCTACTCTGCAAGATTATCAACTCTCTCTGGTCAGTTTGGTGCCCTCAGAAAGCTCTGTGTATGTGCATAACTGTTCTCATTGCGTATTAATTGGTGCCTGAAAGGAACAGAGGACTGAAACTTTCAGTCTGCCGTCCATTTTGCCCAGATGTGTCATGTTCTCACTTTCCTTGAAAGCTGCAGAATTAAGTAGAAGTCAGTTAAAAAGGATATTAAACATTATTAATCTGAGGAAAAGAAACTGATTTATTCAAATAAACCCTGAACAAATATATTGTTTTGAGCAAGGAATTCCTTGAATTCCTGAGGGTTTCGCATAAGCTATAGCATTTTGTCTTGCTGTTCTCCCTGACAGCGGGAAATAAAATCATGTTCTTGTTTCAGCATATTTCCCCGGGAGCTGAAAGAAGTTTTTGCCTCATGGAGAGCCAGATGTGCTGAGCGCGGAAGAGAGGATCTCGCTGACAGCCTCATCAGCTCCTCCCTGTTTCTTCGCTTCATGTGCCCAGCCATCATGTCGCCCTCCCTGTTCAACTTAATGCAGGAGTATCCCGCTGAACGCACGTCCCGCACACTCACGCTCATAGCCAAGGTGATGCAGAACCTGGCCAGCTTCAACAAGTGAGTGTCTGTCTTCGCCTGCCCTCTTACGCCAGCTGTGACGTTACACTCATTTGATTCAGTACAGTTTTAAATCTGCAGGCGTCTGACACTTGTGCTAGGTGGGATGGATGTCACACACTGACATCACGCAAATAGAGATTTGCAGTTTTGACTGCCAGGTTATAAGCTGTTACTCACCGACGTTGAACTCTGAGCCACCGCTCTGCACTCAAAGAATTGTCTTGAACATCATAACGAATTCCCCTGGCGTAACTAGGCCCCTGTGATTAAGACATCAAAATCGCACACGGTGGTAATTTATTTGACGGCTTTAAAGAACTTTTTAGGATGTGCTCTCAAGGTCACACCTGTTATACCAAAAATAACTTTTAAGATGAAACTCAGGCTTATTCTTAATTATCCCTTTTAACAGTTACAGACCTGAAACAATTAACTGATTAAACTTAACCTTGTGGATGGGCACTTTTTTTGTCAAACAAGTTACAGAAAAAAGATCAAAACAACACTCTGATAAAAGGGACTCGCTGAGATAATGAAAGTAATTTCTTCCAGTCATACTCTGAGTTTTTAATTCCACACGTACATATAATAAAACATCAAAAGTAACCAGTCACATTTTAAATAAAAGAGTATTTTTGAAGAGACCTTAGTTATGAACTAATCCAGTACAAATATTTTCAGGTGAACTTGATCAGAAAGGTGCAGTTGAGCAGTCATGCTAGTATTCCCAAGGCCATTAATTTGGAGTCTCTTAAAGTGCACACTAGGTTTCCTGTTATAAGTTTTTAAAGTGTGTGTGCAACAGATTTATATAACAATAAAATCCACCCTTTTCTCCTCCTCACTTGCCTCCATAATTTTCCTCAAAACTGCTTTGATCCTTCGCTCATACCGAGGGTGCTAGCTTGTGGCTGCCTTAGCTAAAGCTAACGCTCTGGATAGCGTTAGCTTTAGCTGCTTTGCCTTCATTAATGTCTTTAAATACCTACATTCTTATTTTAACTCAACAAACACTACTGTTAAATGATTTTACTTTGTATCTTATTACAAAAGTATTCTGATCCAGCTTTGTTTAAACCATGTTGCTGGCATCAAATTTTAATAAGTATAAGAACTGAAGATACACTGCTTGAGCCGCAAATCGCCTGATTTTCAGTACGCTCGGTCCTGACTGGTCAGCCTTACGTACGTCGTATTACGAGCCTGCCTGTTTCATGGATGCACAACAAAGCACAGCAGGCAAATAGTCGCTCACACACTCACAGCCACACGCTATAAGCAGCCAGGTGTCGTTACAGTTTGGCTGTAGCCGTTAGCACGTTCTTCACTCTGAGCATGGAAATAAAGTTCAGCAAGTAAACAGCGAGGGATCATCATAAAAATGTTCAAAACAACAAACCAAATTACACACCTAATCAAACCCCAGGTGAACTTAGACATCTTAATATGTCTACTGTATAAAATGTTTTAAAAGGTTCAGAGAAACGAGGGAAATCTTCTGTGAGGTTTAAGGTTACCAACTAATACAACATTAAAAACTGTGTGATTCTGTCACCACACTCCACAACCAGGGATGTCAAATTCATTTTACATCATGTGCCACATACAGCGCACTTTCATGCAAGACCAGTAAAACTCCCCTTTCTGTCAGTGTAATGAAATTTAACTACAGATTTAATCCCTGATATATCTTGATATAAGAACAAGCACTGCAATTTCAACAGCACATCTCAGTTTTTCTACACGATAACGAGATCCTGCTGTAGTAAATAAAAATAAATCGGCATGCCTCTTTGGGCTTAAAATGTAAGAAATAAATGTGAAAAATTACAGGAAAAGCTCTAGTAGTTAATTCTCCAGACTACCCTATAATTATGAAACAACATTTAAAAATCCCTTTTTTAAAATGAGGGCACACTGTAAAAAACAAAACAAAAAATCCCCAGGAAATTTTTAATTTTAATTTCTGGACTTTTCTCTCATTTATTTTTCTACTAAATCACTCTGAGACCGTGGGGTCTCTATCAGTGGATAAAGATGTAAAACCTATTAAAATACATTTAAAAGTCCAAAATTTATGCTTTCCTTTACATTTTCCATAGGTGCCCAGTGGGCTGGATTGCAGTCTTTGCTGGGCCAATTCTGGCCCTGGGGCCTTATGTTTGATACCCCTGCAATAAACATCTGTGCATCCACAAATGCATGTTAGCTCTTTCCCCCTTGGTTGCCTATTAAGGGTAACCCTTTTTTCTCTTTTCTGAAGCGAGGGGTTGCCGTCTTCTTTCCGGCCCACTTCCAGAACAAAATGAATGAGTGTGCATCAGTTTACTTACTGGAGCTACGCTCGGAAAAACTCAGAACCAATTGCAATGGTCGTTAAACCACGTCTTTATTGATTCACATGTTGAGGTGTCTTAACCCGTCATTAACTGCACCAATTAAAGGAAAAACCCAAAATGAGACAAAGAAGAAAACTGTCATGTGGTCTGATTAAAAACTTTTTTTGGGAAACTATGAAAGGAGTCAAAAGAGAGAGTCTTGGTTTTGGTATAAAGTTAAAAAGCCAGCATCCGTGATGGTATGGGGGTGAAATAATGCACTTCTGTAAAAGCTTCCTGAATGCTACATACAGCTTTTGGGAGCAAACCCATGCTACCATTCAGATATAATCTTTTTAGGGAAGGTCTAGTTTTTGTTTGTTTGAATATTATTAATTTATTTTTTTTACAATAAGACAATGACAAAACACATTAAGCATGTATTAGAGCATTAGAGCAGCACGGCTCTGTAGTACAAGAATCCAGTTGCAAAACCGGCGATTGCAGTCCAGACTCGTCACCCGCTGAGAACATTTGATGCATTTCAAAATGAAAAATGCTACAAAGGAGCTCTGACTTGCTGAGCAGCTGAATTCCTACATCAAGCAAGAATAGGAAAATGGTTAGCAAATGCTCACAGTATGCCGTTATAAGAAAAAGTGATGCAATGCAGTGGTAAACATGCCCCTGTCCTGGCTCTTTTGACACATGTTGCTAACATAAAATACAACATTTGCATTTATTTAAACATTAGAGTTAAGTGATTTGCACATTATTTGGTGCAGCATGCTGTAACACACTCACTAATATCAGAATTACAGAACAACAAGAAAGTCAACAAGCCTTTTGAGTGTATTTTATATAAAACTGTAACAGCTTAAACCCTACGCTTTATATCCGCTGACAGAGTGCGCAGTGTGTTTCCAAATTCTTCTCTTGTCTTCACATGTCCTACAAATGTTACCTGTGATGTGTGTGCAGATTTGGACCCAAGGAGGAATACATGTATTTCATGAATGAGTTCCTGGAAATGGAGTGGGGCTCCATGCAGCAGTTTCTCTATGAGATTTCCAACTTGGACACCGGAGGAAATGCAGGAGGGTTCGAGGGCTACATTGACCTCGGAAGAGAGTTATCCATGCTCCACAGCTTACTGTGGGAAGTCATGGGCCAGCTTAGCAAGGTAGGTGGAATAACTCGATGAGTTCAAATAAACATTTAGTGTCTGTTTGAAAATTGTTGTTAGTGGAAAGTGAACCATAGTTTTCTGACAAACACGGGAGAGAAATCAGCTTTCTAAAAACTGAGATGTAATTGGTTTTATTATTAAATTCCAACTTCCTCCCACAGTCCACAGACATGCATGGGGTTAAGTAAACTGGCCATATGTGTGAATATGAGCATGAATTGTTGTCTATCTTTGTGTGTTAGCCCTACAAGACTGGTGATCTGTCCACCTCTCGCCCTATGGTAGCCCTCTGAATCCGTAAACATGTCAGGAATTGTGCAATGCTCAATTTCCTGATAGTTAGCTAGCTGAATGGAGCCGTCAATAAGACCCCTGAGTGAAGGGATGCAAGTTATAAATGAAAGCTGGAACGCACGATTAAAAAACCCCAAAAGACTGATGTGTAGACTGGCTGCATGTTTAATAAAGTAGAATATGAGTCAGTTTCATTGAATCTCTAATAAATATTTATTATAGCTTTAAGATATTTGTATGGCAATTTCCTGTCTGTGCGCCCTTTTTTAAAATCACTCCCTGTCAAGCCTTCACCAGCAGTATAATGAATTAAAACCTAGCTCATCAATACACAAAATAATTCCTTTATCTTTTTATTTCATCTTTTCTCCAGTTGGATCTTTCTCCCAGTTGGTAGCGCTGCTAAAACATGGTCAATAAAATAGCCTGCAGTGGGAAAATAGAAAAGACAAGTTTGGGAACTGCTGTTTGGAACCATTTGAGCTTTTGGTCTATTCTCGATTTTGAAAACCTGTCCGTTCTGCAGGATGCTATACTCAAACTTGGACCCCTGCCTCGACTGCTGAACGACATCAGCGTCGCTCTGAGGAACCCGCAGCTTCACATGCCGACAAATCACCAGCCGGACCGACCGAAGGACAGACTCTTCTCCCGCCCGTCCTTCAATCGTCTTATGTCCTCTGATTTCCAAAGCCTTATGATGCGTGACTTAAACAGGTACCTTCTTGTGTTTGTGTTTTTTCTTCTCAGCGATTCTGGACATGAAAATATATTTGCATACACCCAAAGGGAACAAAGCCACAGCAGGATCAGTCCCCGCTGTGGCTCTATCAAGACAATATATATTATGCTCACTAAACCCACATAAAGACAGTTTCACAAGGGTGTAATTAGCGACAACACATAAAAAGGCCAAGAATACATAATAAGAGAGTTTTATTAGCTCAGGACAACACGGGTGTATTTCTAAGAGCCTCTAATGCTAATGCTAATGCACCTCTTCAGGCTTTTAAAGTATTTTATCAATCAGTAAATGTGGGCACCTGAGAGTCTGTTCCCAGACTCTCCTGCCTGAGCTTTTTTTCCTGTGTGCTTTCATTCATGTTAGCGCTGTCAGATTGTCAAGAGACTGTTGTGCCATGACGCCTGTTTAAATGGCCCTTTAACATGAATAACAGTGATTACATTTTGTGGCGCATATTTTGTGTTTGCTAAACGCAAAGTGCAGTCATGTGAAAAAGAACATTTGTACACGACTCTGTGTAATAAGTGCACCCTTACTGCTTACACAGGAAGGTAAGTAGCAGCCAGCTGCTACTAATCAAAGGTACCTGATTGATTGATAAAGATAGTGTGATCAGCTTTATGAAAGTAGACATGTTGACAGTTTGTTGGTCTGGAGCATTCAGGTGTGTGTTAAACGCAATGCTGGAAACTTCTCAGGAGTGGATGTCTTAATAGATTCACCCAAAAGTCAGATTTTTTTTTTAGTTTCTCTGCACAAAGAACAAAACAAAAAGTTACTTCTCAGTCTCTACAGGCCTCAGTTAGCATGTCAAATGTTAAAATTCATGACAGTACAATTAGAAAAAGATTGAACAAGAACAAGAAAATGTCCTTTTGACTGATGAGACCAGAATGAGATGTTTGAATTTAATGCACTGACCCACATTTGGAGAAAACCAAACACAGCGTCTCTGCAAAAAGAACCTCACACCAACTGTTAAGCACGACAGTGGAGTGGTGATGATTTGGGTTTGTCCTGTGGACACATGTCCTGGGCACCTTGCAGTCAGTGAATTAACCATGAACTCATCTGTATACCAAAATATTCTAGATTTGAAAACGAGACCATCTGTCTGACAGCTAAAGCTTGATTGAAATTGGGTCATGCAACATAACAATGAACACTAAGCAGAGCAGTGAATCTCTAAGAGAATCCAGACCTTAATCAGACTGAAATGCTGTGATGAGACCTTAAAAGAGCCATGCATAAAGAAATGCCTGCAAACTTCAATACAACATCGTAAAAAAAAAAAAGAAAAAAAAAAAGAGTGGGCCCAAATTCGTCCACGACTGCATTTAAATTCACCTTACCAAACATTTTATTTGTTAGGGACGAGACCAGAACTAAAACTGTAAAAATGAAGCTGAATGAGAATCATTTAAAATCTGCTCATTGCAAATTTAAGAGGACAGAGATGAAACACCTGGAAAGTCAACATCAGGAATGACACACCTGCCAGCGTTAACCCCAAGAGGTGTCACACTGACAGAAATCATTCGTCAGATTAGATAATTGTTTTTTTTTTTCTATACTGTACTCTCATAGTCGTAATGCATGACTTGCTACAAGGCCTCTAGTGTCTATTAGGAAAATAAAATCAGGCCACCAAAATCCAAAACTAAGACTTTGTCTAAATTTTCCCAGAAATACTCCCTACGTATACAGTTTTTATTTTATTTTATTTTTTTGTACTTCAGATGGGGTGTGGAAATTATGGTGTGTATCACCCATTATACCCTGCTGGATCACTAACTACTGAAAGAAAACACTTTTATTTAGTTCCAAATGTGAGATTTCAAATTCGACTGCTACACTTTAGAAAAATATAAGCTGGCATAGTTTATCTGATTATTCAGATTATATACATATATATATATATATATATATATATATATATATATATATATATATATATATATATAAAATCTAACAGTTTAAATTAATACAAGCAATAAACAGGGGTTACAATATTAAAATACCTCCTTTGTATCAAGGAAAAAAACTTTCCAGCTCTGCAGTTGCTGGACTGCTGAACTGCTCTACCACCTGAGCCAAAGCCACCTGACAATCAAATGGGATAATGCAAGCTAATGAGCAGAAATATCTTGATGGAGCTCTTTGGTAAAGTGTCTGTTTATTTTTTCTTTAGTTCAATAGACATCTCTCGCTTGCCGTCCCCCACTACTGGAGTGTCAGCTGTAGAATCCCTCGCGTCTAACCTGAACATGAGGCGGCACGCTGAACGCGACCTTCGCTCGTCGAGGGAAGTGTTCTATGTGACCCGCCCACCCCTGGCTCGATCAAGCCCTGCGTACTGCACGAGCAGCTCGGACATCACAGAACCTGATCCGAAGGTACTGTGGGTCAGTCACCTTGCATGTGTGATAAATTTCAAAAATCTTTTCTTTTTCATGGATGCCAGGCTTGTTCATACCACCCAGGAGAAACAACAAACCACTAATCACTCTATTAGAGTCTAAGAAATTCAGACCCTGATAACAGTCAGTGGTGTCCCATGTCGGACAACAAATTGGTTGGTTGTTGGTTATTTAAAAGGGACAGTCCACATTAGTAACCATATCTATGAGCTTCAGATTGGTCCCAGAGCTGTTTTTCCCATCTGTAGGTCTTGACAGATGGTCATCCTAAAAACAGCATATAGGCATATATTTTCTTTGCCATGAGACAAAAAAAGCTATTTATTAGTATCTATGCTTCTCTTTGGTGCTATATTGTTTTCTTCTGTCTCTCAGGTCCACAGTGTAAACAAAAGTGTGTCCATGATGGACCTTCAGGACTCTCGTATGAACAGCATTTCCAACCTGAACTCTGTGGGAGACATGCTCACCTCCTCTCAGGCCTCCATCGCAGGTCTCGGCCACAGCTTTGGGAACCTCGGCGGTCCTCTTCGTATGGGCGGGCATTTGCCGAGTGGTTCAGCGGGCTCTGGTCTGAGAATAAGCCAGATGGGTCATGTAGGGGGCCCGACCGAATCCATCTCTCAGCAACAGCAGCAGGCGGCAGCGGCTATGCACTTCCCCCTGTCTTTCCAGAACCCGCTATTCCATCTGGCCGCCCAGAACTCCCCGGCTCAGTCGGCCCAGCCTCCCCCTCCTCTTCTCCTCGCCCCTGAGCCTGAGAATGGCCATCACGACTACCCACCGGCCTTTGGCAACAGTGCTTTCTCTCGCAGCGAGGACTTGTCCGCCCTGCGGTCACAGAGCAGTCTGGTACAGCCGAGCATCGTCCACTCACACAGCTACAGTGATGATTTCACCCGGCAGAATCAGAGCAATGACTATGCCTGGCACCAGCTGTCGCTGCAGGTTCAGGTAGGAATCTAATTTTTCCTGACACATAGAATAAGGAAGTTTGATGCTTCTTTGGCTTTAAAGACTTTGTCATTTATCTTAAATAACAGCAAAACATATACAGTTAGGCCCATAAGTATAGGGACAGTGATTACATTTTTGCAGTTTGCTTCTGAAAACAGCTACAGTGGATTTTAAATTAAATAATCCATAATACGTGATTGATGTGCAGATTTTGGGCTTTAATTCAAGGGATTTAACAAATGTATGTCATTAACTGTTTAGGAATTTGCAGACATTTCTATACATCAAAAAAATTAGACTGGGAAATTTTTAAATATGAGGATTTTTTTGAATTTTCAACGATTATATGGTGGCTCATCTGATGCTTTTTGGATTCTTCTGATCTCATATGAAGCAAATCTCTTAGAGGACTTACTATTTAAGCTGCTTTAGCCTGACAACAGTTGTATCTGCAAGCCACTTTGCAACCTCCTCCTTTCATGCCATCTTTATCTGTTGCCATCAGTGTTTTCATTGTTTTACATGCATGTTTTGCGTCTGCTCTCCTTGGAGATGTCAGACTAGATTTAAAGCATTAAATAGTACTGCACCCCCTTTGTTTCTTAAAAGAATATATTAATTATAAAAAATATTATAAAATTTATATAAACAATGCATTTGTGCTGGCTATTTTTGTTAAAACTGGTATCATTTTGTGTTGTAAAACAGCAATGTGCAAATGTCTTGAGTAACATGTTGTTTCTTTATATTTTGCTTCCAAGGAGCCAGACTTTTATTTTTTTATTTTTTTCTCAAAAATGGTCTTGAACAGTACTTCACCAGGCTTTCTTTGGACTTTGAAAATGGTCAGGAACAAGGACTAGACTGAAAATGAGTGAAAGAGAAACCAGAGGAGTGTTTTTTTTATTCACTTAACTCTAAACTATGAATCATTAAGGCATAAAAAGGCACCTTACTCAAGGGATAAACCAGTGTTTTCTACACACAACATACAACTTAGCAAAAAACCCATTTTAAATCGTGTATTTAGCAATTTCGTCAATTTGTTTTCATAGAAATATCATTTGTTCACCATTTCTGTATTTAAATCAATTAAAAATGCCAAAGATAACTCAATTTGTCAAATATTTTTGCACCACCAAGGTGATTTCCAAAGAGCTATTAGCTGTAAACGTGGCATATCTTAGCATGTGTGCAGTGTGTCCTTAAAAAATCTGAGGAAACTGAACAAAAGGACGACAGAAAAAGAAGCGGTAGCCCTGAAAATGATTTGCAGCAAATGAACAGTATCTGAAAAAACAGGAAAAAAAATCCCTTAGAAAGTAAAAAAAACAAACAAACAGAACTAACACAGGAAGTATCTGGTCCTTCAGTTTAACTATTGTTTAATGACGCGTCATCAGAAATAGTTTCGGTGGAAGGGTGAGTGTGAAGAAGCCATTATTAAAGAAAGGAAATGGAGAAAAGACTGAGGTATGCCAAATTACACAACTGGACTGAAAATCAATGACAACAGGTCCGATTGAGTAAAGAATTTGTAATTTTTTTGGTTCAAGTTATCGTCATTATTTATGGATGAGCTCAGGAGAGTGACAACCACGAGGGTCTACAGTCATCTGTAAAACATGGTGGAGGCTCTGTCATGGTTTGAGGCTGTATTTCTGCCAGTGGTGTTGCAGATTTGGTTAAAATTGATAAACATGCAATGTTATCTGGAAACCAGCCTTATTTTTCAGCATGATCCCAAATGCACTGCCAATGCAGTAAAAGCATACCTGGATAGAAAAACTCACGATGGCACACTGTCAGTCATGGATCTTGGCATAAAACAGAATAAAAGGCAGCAGATATCGAAAAAGAGCCGTGAATGTCCATCAAGAAACCTGGAGAACTATTCATGACGATTACTTAAAGAAATTACAATAAAGCTTTGTCAATTAGTTCAGGCTGCATTGAAGAATAACCATGGTCATACCGAACACTGACTTTTAAGCTCGTTAGAATTATATAACAGTTTTTACCTCATATATTGCATTTCCATATATGTATTTACATGTTTGAATAATTGCTTCACCAATTTCCCATTTTCCTAGCAAATATAGAGCAACAGGAGGTGATTCTGAACAGTTGCAGTTTTTTTTATATATATGATATAAAATATCACTACTGCGTCTTGTGGATGTTGTGATGAGGACGATCACAGCCAAGCTCTGTTAAAAACGATCTGTATTGTTTTGGTTGTTTTTTTTGTAATTCCCAGCCAAATTGCCTAACATACTTAGAGGCTTGCCATTTATTCTTAGTGTGAGTTTAACACCTTGACTGAGTCACTGAATTCAGATTAGCTGTTGGAGTCCATTAGGTCCTCCTTGCACTTTTGTTTTCGCTGTGTTGAGACTGGTTGTCAGATTGCATAATAAAGCTCAAATGTTTTTTTGTTTTTTTTTAAATGGCCCTCTCCTGAGCTGCATGATATGCAAATGCAACAGAAACCTAAGGGTACTTGACAGGCTACAGACAACGCACTGAAGCAGAATCATTCACTCGCCTGCTCTGCTGAACTTTATAGAGCGCTTGACATCCATCACACTGTGTGTCCTCATTTCGACGGAGCCGGATACTCGCGGTCGGTCAATAGGGCAGGAAAAAGTGTTGAAATGCAGATACTACGCGGGTAGTTATTAATCAGTCTGTGTCGTAAGATTGAAAACTCGAGTTAAAGCAATTAAGTTAAACTGCCATTTGTTTAATAGAGTTTAGAGATTCTCGCATTTTACCAAAAATGTAAATGAAACGGCTTGTAGTGAACTTTTTGCCTTTTTGGGGCTGTTGATCCATCACAGTGACAAGTTTACTATGACATCTGTGTAAAATGATAGCGTTTAATGACAGTGTCATGTAGTTGAGCTATTTCTGTCCTGATGCGTGGGCTTTAATGGAACAAACATCACAAGCCTCCTGCGTATTAATGCAGATGGTGTAATCAGGAGAGTGCTTTATGAATTCATTACCTTTCGTTCTATCCATCTACCTGTTTATTCATATGCATACGTCTGATGTTTTAACACTAAATGGCTATTCATGACCATCCACACCTCTCGGGTTAACTGGGGCGGGTGTGTTTATGTCTCCAGTGTCAGAACGAAACATCAGCTTTTGGTGGTTATATACTCACCTGAGGGCCAAACCCAGGGTTTCAATTAATATGTGTGGCACTGAGGTAGTAGCCATTAATGCTGCCATACTCAACTGAAGTAAACTGAGAAATGTCTTTAATATACTTTATGCCTCAATATAATAGCACCCATATAAGCATATAGCCAGAAACACTTTTCTCTATTTAGTGTGGCCTCAGCAGTAAACATAGAAACTAAATGTACACATATTCAGTGGTATCACCGAGCGTTATGAGCTAGTGCTAACATCTGTCGGATAATACAGATGTTAGTACTAGTGAGACTGAACCCTAATAAAAGGCCACTCAGTATATGTGTTCTACATCTGACCTCATCCTGCCTTGTTGTTGAAAGGGCGTACTCCATGCATACCATGCCTGAGCATATTTGACCCTCCCAATAGTTCAGTGCCTAATGTGATTGCTGCATGCTGCGCATGGTGAAGCAAATCATGTTGTTACCTGCTTAAAAAGTTGGGCTTGGATGCGGTTCATTTGGACTCAGTATGCATGTAGTGTGATCCACATCAACACCTCGGCACAGATCTCTAACACTTCGTTAACAGAGAGCTGCTTCTATTAAAAAACAACAACAACATTGTTTTAAGTAGTTAACAAATATGTAAGGTGATGGTATTCCAGTGTTTCCGAATTAAGGCACAAAATACATAAAATCGTGAAGCTTATGCTCTGCAAGTTGATTTACAGAAGTGTGTGCTTATGTGAGAGAGAGAGGAAAAGAGAGTCCTTTAAGGGCAGTGTGAGCACTCGCCTGAGGGGGAGCGGGGAGAGTTATGCTCGAGCATGGCACAAGGCAACCGTGCCTGGAATGACTGCCCCCTAACTCTGTTCATTTTTCTGTCTTCTTATCAAAGTACCCATGTTTGAATTTCTGGGGCAGCATAGCATCACACAAGACGCTCCCTCACGAGTGGCGCATGCAGTTAGTTTGACTATATGCATATTACAAATGCTCCTAAATACAGAGCAAAGTCAAGGTTAAAGACAGGCTGATGACCAATCAGCTGCTTTTGTGTTTTCACATGCACCTCTGTTCAATAAGTCAGAAAGGTTGAGTGAGCATTATTAATTATTTGCCTTTATTTCTCCTCTTCTCTTAGGAGTCTCTTCAGCAGCAGCACCTGATGGGTGTCACATCTCAGACACCCACAGGCACAGGCACGCCTGCATCTTTGGCCACGCCTCCGACCACAGTCCATCCTGTCCGCCAGACATCCATCGCCGCCCAGCACCTCAAGTCCCAGCGGTCCATTAACAACCCGGCCACTGCCACGCCTCCAAAGGTCCGTCCTCAGAGCAGAAACCTCCTCCTCAACTCTTCTGAAACAAACTTGAGCGGCAGTCAGCCAAAATCCCGGCAGGCTCAGCAGCAGCCACAACAGCAGCAGCAGCAGCAGACGCAGCAGCCGACGGCGCAGACGCAGCAGGACGGGCAGCTGTCGGTGACAGACAGTCCGGCTCCTGGGCTCCCGTACCAGACGAGCTCCGCCAAAGAGAACCAAGTCCCGCCGGCAGCCACAGAGGAGGCAACAGACACACCCACAAAAAGCACCAAGAAGCCTCAGCAGTCACAGCTGCAGCCGCCACAGCAGCATCTGCTCAAGCCAGTCGTCAATAAGCAGGTAAGTTTCAAAACATCCTTTTAAAATAGACAAAAAGATATACACAAGAATCACTGTTAAATGTCATGGGACAGAATCTACTTAGACCAATACGTGCTTGTTTCAGGGTTCTCAGTCCACTTTGAACACCCCGTCCCTGAATGAGCGGACGGTTGCCTGGGTGTCCAACATGCCACATCTCTCTGCTGACATCGAGAGCCTGCGGCCGGACCGTGAGGGCCAACTCAAAGAGTACTCAAAGAGTATGGATGAGTCACGGCTGGAAAGGGTTAGCAATTTTTCCCCCCTACACCTCTTCAAAAGATATACATAACTCACATGTTCTGATTACTGGAAGCTAAAAGTGTGAAACTGGGGTCATCATAGTTTTCTGTGAAGTGTTAGGTGTTTGTTAATCTTCATTTCCATTTGGTAAATAAAGAAAATTTAAGGTGTTGTGGAGTTTAATAAGGATAGATTGATAGAGTTTGATCTAATATCATTGACAAAACAAGTGCTTGTCCAGGTTTGACATTGCAAGTGACTGATCACATTGTAGTGATGTCATAGTTTTGCGACGTGGAAGCACCGTCACACCAAATTGTGCCTCTAACCCCATAACCCTAACCTTACCTATAGCCCCGTAACCCTAGCCCTGACCTTAACCACCTCTTTTTTGGATGTTTTTCCTGAACGGACAATGGCAGATTTTTTTTCCCAAGTCGCAAAAATATGACATTATAACAATGTGATTGATCAGATGTAATGTTGATCCGGAGAACATCAACACGAGGGTATCAGACTGTTTTTCACATTTTTTTATAGTACACATCTAGCTCAATGTGTGGCTTATGGGAATAAAAGCTTAGTTTTAAGGTTGTTTGGACAATGACAACTGGTGTGTACTGTTTCATAACACATTTTCTAAAGGACTCAAAAGGACTTCCAGATCCTGAAAACAACATTTTGGCCTTGAAAACCACTCCAGCTTTTATGCACAACAAATAAAATGCTGGTCACTGTGTCCCCAGAGAAGAAAACACCAAGCACACTCATATGCTCACTGTAGTCATTTTATTATTGACATTTCAGTCATTTGACACATTTTAAGACTGTTTGTTTCTTTACAGCATTGCTTCAGTTGATTCAGGTTGACAAACCTGGATTCTTTAGTTTTTTGGCTGTTGATTCTGTTGTAGATTTGCTGTGTTTGGGATCATTGTCCTGCTGCATGACCCAATGTGGGCCAAGCTGTAGCTGTCAGATAGATAACCTCATACTTGACTCTAGAATACTTTGGTGTACAGAGGAGTTCATGGTTGACTCAGTTAATGCAATGTGTTTAGGCTCTGTGGCTGCAAACCAACACAAATTATCACCCTTCCACCACCGCACTTGACAGCTGGTATGAGGTGTTTTGTGCTGGTGTGTTGTGTTTGGCTCCTGCAAAACGTGGTGCTGGGCATTATGGCCACACATCTGCACTTTGGTCTGGTCTGTCCAAAGGATGTTGTTGTGAAAGTATTGTGGTTTATTCTTTTTAGAGAAAACGGGCTTTCTTCTGGGAACCCTTCCAAACAAACCGTACTTGTTCAGTCGTTTTCAAATTTTGTCATAAACTTTAACATCTAACAGGATAACTGAGGCCTGTAGAGTGTGAGGTGTAACTCTCGGGTTATTTCTCATTTCACTGAGCATTACGGCGTTTGACCTTGGGGTGAAATAGCTGGGATGTCCACTCGGAGGAAGATTGTGGCATGGTGTTAACTATGAATGCAGCAGACCAGCAAACTGCCAAAACTTCTGCTTTTCTAGAAGAGCTCACAGTTGTTGAAGATCAGGTAATCAAGTGCATTTGATTAGCAGCACCTGCCCTCTGCTTACCCTCTTAGTTCCTATAGAAGCTTTAAAGATGTACTTAGTTTTTTATAGGGCTGTAAAGGTGTCATCCTTGTGTAGCTATGAATCACTTTGATCACTGCTGTCACATTCTGACCACTTGTGCATCTGCGATGTGTGTTGGATCTCCTTCATTGTGTCTGATCAGGACCCTTTAACTGAAGTTTAATCTAGAAGAAGCAGCTGTGGAGATTCAAATTTCTTATAAAGCATGGTGATGACTGAATATTGTGTTGCTGTGTTTAAAAAAAAAAAACGAACACAAAAAATGCAATTTTTTTTTAAAGGCAGTGCATGCGGGAGGACTGTCGTATGCTGGCACCTGTCACAGCTGAGGTCGTCGACCAAATGTTCTCCCTCAGATGCCTCATAATGTTTAGGACACTGTGCTGACAGATTGGCCCTGGGGGAACAAATTGTACAACACAGTGAAAATCAACAAAAAGACAAACTGGTGTGTGAGGATCTTTCATTTCTGTGTGGATCAGTTGAATCAGGCTGACGCAGAATTTGATGTTTGCTCTGTGCACAAGTTTGAGTTCCCTTGTGAAATCACACGTATGCACAAATGGTCAGAACAGGACTTGTAAAAATAGCAGCCACGCTGGAAGCAGCCCAGAGGTGCACAAGGAGATGACCTCAAATGGAAGATTGGCTAAATATAAAAAGAGTGCAGTTGATTTTTATACATATGCATGCTTCTCTTGCCTCCAGATTGGAGCTTTAACACAATTATGCAGGGGTATTGGCAGAAAGCGTTTTGTATAATGAATAACTCCCACACTTGCGCCTATTTTAGAAACAATGCAGTGCTTAAGAGATTGAAACTGGTGCACATTAAAGCCCAACACTACTCCACTTCACATTTATCCCACTTGTTGCTCAGCATAAAAGAGAACTGAACAACAAAGTGTTGTCACCATGGATAAAATCACTCATCATTCAGGATTTTTTTTCTGAATACCAGTAATGACATGAGTGAAGTGCAATTATTTCATTCATCCTTTCAGGTTAGAGAATACGAAGAAGAAATTCACTCGTTAAAGGAGCGACTGAAGATGTCTCATCGCAAACTTGAAGAATACGAGCAGCGACTTCTGACGCAGGAACAGCAGACCAACAAGATCCTGCAGCAGTATCAAAACCGCCTGGAAGACAGCGAGCGCCGCCTGAAGCAGCAGCAAATGGAGAAGGACTCTCAAATCAAAGGCATCATCAGCAGGTGATTAGTGTGGCGTTCAAGCTCAGGCTGGCAGACGTGAGGCTGTGCCAGTTACTGCCGGGCTTCGTCGCGCTAATGAGATTTATCACACTGATATAGATTTTTTAGATGGCTCACACAAGTTGTTACTAAATTCATGAAATAACCAAAACTTTAAGTCAACACTAAGTTTTAAAGTAATGCCCAATATCACAATAAAATATCTAACTGTAAAGTGGAGTGCGATGAAACAGAAATGGTGCTTTTAGCATGGGTTACACTCAACACTCATGGGACCTGGTCAGATAAAGACTTCTGTCATTAACAGTCCATTTTATTTAAAAGCACTGCGAGCTGTAGACTGAAGCTCTAAAAGGTGGTTAAAAGATGGTCACCAGCTTCTCTAGGTTTCCAGAAATTGCCTCCAGCTGTTCTGAAGCTCAGAATAACACCGCTGGGCTGAGTGGAGGAAGCAGCATTAAATGCCATTCAAAGCTAAACTCAAAGGCCTTCGCAAACTATGACTAAACATTAAGTACTGAAATGCAGCTTGCGTCATGCCACATGTGTCATTGTTCAGCATTTTGGGAAACATGTTCTCTTTCTTTCTTGCTGAGAGCTTAGAGAGAAGATTGGAGACGGTTAGCATTAGCTTAACCGTAGCGTTAGCATTAGTTTTTAGATTTCTGTTTTTTTGTAGGATTCAGAGGATTTCACTATGTATTTCTTACTTACTTACTTTTGAAAACTCTTTACGCCAAGCTAAACGCCCCCTGCTTTGACTCTGTGGAATTTTTGTGTTAAATCAACTGATCGTCACCTTTTGTGTATTCATCCACCTATTTTTACGCATGTTACACAGCACATACAGTGGATACTGCACTGTGCAAATGTTTTGAGTCGCTGCTAATTTCTTTATATTTTGCCTGGAAAAATGGTAAATAGATGTAGCAATTAATAGAGTTAATATCATTTTAACCCCCCTGCCCTTTTATTCTTCAACACAGCCTGAACCCGGTGATGCAGCTTTCATGCAATTTCTTTAAGTAGTCTTCAGGAATAGTTCTACAGTCTTCTTGAAGGACATTCAGAGCTCTTCTTTGGATGTTGGCTGCTTTTTTTGTTCTGTTTTCTGTCAACATGATCCCACACTGCTTCATAATGTTAAGGTCCAGGCTCTGGGGAGCTCCATCCATGACTGATAGCATTCCACTGTGTGTTTTTCTATCCAGGTAGGCTTTTACTGCATTGGCAGTGTGTTTGGGATCATTGTCATGCTAAATGAAGCTGTTGCTGTTATGATGTCCAGATAGTATTGCACGGCACCTCAAAACTGATATTACGTATCTCAGTTTTCATGCGATCTCTAATAACACTAATATCTTAAATTCTGAATATTTATAGAGGGCTGTAGACATTTATCTCAAATTTGAAATTTACATTCATCACTCCTTAAGACCTGTTGCCATACCTCAGCCTTTTCTTCCTGCTTACCTTCCTTAAGAATGGCTTCTTGACAGCCAATCTTCTATTCAGATTATTTCTGACGAGGCTTGAGTGAACAAAAGATAGACTGACCAAAGGTTCAGATGCATCTCTCACTTCCTGTGTCAGTTTTTTGCTGGATTTTTTTCATGTCTTAAGGATGAGATTTTCAGATACTTTTCATCTGCTGTAGATGGTTTTTTTTCGGTTTTTTGTTTTGGCCTGATGTCTCTTTTTTTTGTCAAGGAGATATCAAGGAGAGATTTTCCTAAAAGCTCTTTTTGGAATCACCATTGTGGTTCAACAATAATATTCTATGCCTCTCAAACGGTGTAATCTTTGGCATTTTTCATAGATTCAACAGAAAAAAATGAGAACACACTGCTAGTAACAACATTCTTAAAGAAACCATTTCAAATTGGTTCTTTAATAAGTTGTCTATGATGTGTAGACACAACACTCATTCATCCCTTGAGTTTCTATGTTTGAGTGATGCTTGAATAAAGATCACTTTAAAAAAATCACTTTTTTTAAAAAAAAGACAAGGAAGTCGGCCTCCTTCAAAGCAAAAGATAAAGAAATGAGGGTTCACTCAAGACTTGTGCACAGTATCGTATAATCACAAGTATTCTTCTTTTAGCTGCTCCCATTAGGATTAGCCACAGTGGATCATCTGTCTCCATCTCATCCCAGCACTCTGCATGTCCTCCTCAGCTACACCTATGAACTTCCTCTGTGGTCTTCCTCTTTTCCTCCTGCCTGGCATCTCCATATTCAGCGTCTCTTATCCGATGTATCTACAATCCTTCCTCTGCACATGTCCAACCATCTCAGTCTTGCCTCTTGGAAAGCTCAACCCGAGCTATCATTCTGAAGTAGTCATTTCCAATCTTGTCCATTCTGGTCCTTTCCAATGAAAATCTTATCTTCAGCTCTTCCACCTCCACCACTTGTCTTATAGTTAGTGCCACCAACTCCAAGCCTCCTCTCAGCCTAGCTTCAACAACTCTTTCCCATATCTTCATGGTATGGCTCATGAGCTTTATTCCACCCCCTGTAGTTACTACATCTCTGCACATCCATCTTGTTCTTTAAAACTGCTCCTACTGCTCCTAGACATCTCATGTGCTAAAACTGAGTTAGCCACTCTGGTCTAAATGCTCTGCCCTCTCTCCTAGATATCTCCACATCAAATATGTCAACCACCTTTGTACTCTTCATCCAACACTGTGCAGCATTCTTCCTTCTTCAACTTCCATCACTTAATCTTTGCCTTTACTCACTTCCTCTTCTCGATTGTGTGTCAACCTACACACTGCCATCCGATGCTCCCCTGACACCAGCTTGCAGAGTCGTATCGGTTTCAGATTGCACCTTCTGCATAAGATGTAGTCCACCTAGGTGCACTCCACTCTTATACATACATGCTGTTTATTCACAAGTATACAAGGCTGAAGTTTTAGGAGCACTGCATGAAACAAAATGCATTAAAGAACGAAGGAAACAGATTTATTATAGATGTGCCACTAGTGCATCAGACTAAAACATCCCATCTGTGCGAGTGGTTAGACTTTAATGGTCCGTTCCCACCGAATGTGTCATTCGTCACAAAAACTGCAGGAAAATTTAAAAAACTAATGCAGCGAGTGAGACCGTTCATATTGGCTGTGCATAACCCGTAATCGGAGGTTTATTCACCAATCAGCAGCTAGCTCTGTTTAATAAGTCCAAAAAAGGGTATGAAGAATGTAGTACTTAAAAAAGAAAAAAAATATATGTATATATATAAAAATTACACACTCGTCCTGTGGGTGGTCTTTATCCTTCAAGCTTTTATCCTCTACCAGAGGCCTGCGCAGTATCTTAGCTGTTCCTAGGACTGCGATCTTCTGGACAGAGATCTCGGATGTTGTTCCTGGGATCTGCTGGAGCCACTCGCCCAGTTTGGGACTCACTGCACCGAGTGCTCCGATTACTACTAGGACCACTGTTACTTTCACCCTCTACATCTTCTCAAGCTCCTCTCTCAGGCCTTGGTATTTCTCAGGCTTCTCATGTTCCTTCTTCCTGATGTTGCTATCACTTAGTATAGCTACATCTATCTGACTGCAGTAAATCAGCACCGATGGGGTATTGGTGAATGCCAAAACTACAGAACGAGGTGACATAAGAGTTTAAAACTGATACCATAGGTGCATCTACTGAAAATCTCAGATGAGTTCTCAGTGTTCTCAAGGACAGAGGTCAAGTTTTCTAATAATCTTGTGAGTTTGATGAAGAACAAGGTAGGATTTTGAAATTGATATCATAGTTGCATCTACCAGGGGGCTGACGGGAAGCACTGGGAGCTGCCAGTGTTTTTTTTATTTTGTTTTTGTGAGATATGACTCACATACACAGCGTCATTATTGTTCTTGTTTTTTTTGTTTTTCTCCTTTCTCCACATTGGTTAAATGGCATCAGACTTTTGTTTCCACAGGGTGCCGTTTACTTGCAGAGTAGAGTCGAGATAATCTCAAACCTTCAAACAGAAAGCAAATTAGGCATAATTCCCAAATGTGGTACGTTTAAATATAACTAATGCCAGAAACTTCACACCCATTAAACTAGAATATCAATGTAAACACCTCTGGTGTGGTTATGTGTCAAGTTATTTAACACTCATTGATTTTACTGTAGTAAGTATTAAAAGGAGGAAGAAACCAGGCCAGAATAACAAAGACGATAGCTTTGGGGCAAATACTACTTGGAATGAAGTTGAGTTTATAACTAATGAGATGCTGGTGTACCACAATAAATTCCTTTGTGAAAGCTACATTTTTACAAAATGCACAAAGCTAACATGTCATCTCATTGGGTTGAAACCATATGAAAAGATGGGTATACACTTAACCGTCTTAAACACACTCATTTCACAAATTCTCTATCTCCACAGTTGAATGTGAACTTCCTCAGTAGCTGAATCAGAGCCTCGGGAGGCTCTGATTCAGCTTCAGGCAGCTCTGAGGATAGCTGAATGTGCCCACAAACATGTCAAGACCTTAATATCATCATATGGCCGCATAATCCTACAGTAAAATTGAAGAACACCGGCTTCATTATTCTATTTTTGTCAACCGGTATGTTTGTTTCTATTTCCCTGTTGTCAGACTCATGGCTGTGGAAGATGAGCTGAGAGGGGGTGCCATTCCTGATATTAAGCCTCGAATCCTCACAGACCAGGTTTGTGCCTGTGTCTACCTCTTTTATCATCCCTATTCGCTAATCCAGTCATGTCCTAAAACACTTTTGCTTCATTCTTGCATCACATCCAGAGCATTTGCCGCAAAGCCAGTGCAGGGGAAAAGTTTGCAGCTGTCATACACGCCGCTTATCCCCATCTTTCAAAAGTACATATATGTCACATCTGAAATCCCATCTTACCATTTACTGCACACGCCTGAAGGGGGAATGAACGAAAATGGCGCTGATTCTCAAAATCAACACCTGGGGTTTATGTACTGAGTGTGTCTATGTGAAGGAATAGCACGTCTTCAACACAGAAACCGAATGTTATTTACCACAAAAACACGCATTCATCATTAGAAAACCTTGACTGTGACTCACCAGCAGCATCACAGTAATCCTTCAGGGCTTGGTTTCATGAATGCACCATGTGGGCTGAATTGTGACGCAGGTGAAGAGGCTGTGCACGCTGCTGCCGAGTTAGTGCCGAAATGTGCTGTACTTAAAAATATACTGTCACCTTCTTTTGAAGCTCTCGGTGTCAGGAGCAAACAGTAAAAATAGCCTCTCGAAAATACAGACCACACATAGAAATCTTCAATGGGCCTGCTGTGAGATTGTAAATGTTTTTACACCAGACTTCTCAAACAAATGTGAGTGAGTGACGAGGAAAAACAACCAAACCCTGCAACCAAATTTAGACCCTAGTAAAACAGTTTCATTTGGGCTAAGCGCTAAGTAGGATTAGTCTTTTAGCTCAAAGTGCTGTCATGGGGTAAATACTCGCTGAAGAAGAATAAATGTGTTGAGAAATGTTATTCCTTCAGATCGGGGGAGTTGTGCTAATTACGATGAGCCTCCTCAAGACCGAAACTGAAATTTAAACAAATGGTTTAAGACATGTTTGTCTGCCTTCTTCAAAGGAATTAGATGGAAAAAAATCTTTATAGAAGATTTGAAACTGCTGCTAGCAAATATTAGCTCAGCTTAACACCAAGACTGGAAACTGGGGGAAAAACAGCTACTCTGGCCTTTTCCAAGGTGTCTTTAATGCACCTCAGAGGCCTCATCATTGATGTATTAACAGCAGATTTGGATTAACTAAAAAAATAATCAATGAAACTGACCCTGCATCGTTTTGGTTTACTCTAGAATAAAAGTGAAGAGTAGGTTATGTGTTGGTCTATTTCTCAGAGCAGTGACTTATAGGAACCTCTGCTGGTTGTTTTGCAATAGCTGCTTTCAGGACAAACCGCTCTGGTGGCTACAGTCTTGTGCAAAAGTCTTGAGTCACCCCTCAGTTCTTTGTTTTTTTTTACATACACAATTTGTACCAATTTCTTCAGTTAAATCTACAAAAAATGCCAATGAAAACACAGTTTGATGGGCATAAAACAGTATTTTTATACCAACAAGGTGATTGCCAAAGAGCTATTAGCTGAAATCTTGGCATGATGTGTAGTGTGGAGGGGGAAAAAATAAGTGTCAGGCCTAAAAAAAAAACTACCTACAGCAGATGAACAGTATCTGAAAGTCATGTCGTTAAGAAACAGGAAAAATCCAGCAAAGACCTGACAAGACCTGAGAGATGCATCTGGCCCTTCAGCTGATTCACCAGGCATTTGAAGCCTTATCAGAAATGATGTCTTCGAAGGATGGCCACCCAAGGGGCCATTCTTAAGGAAGGGAAATGGGTAGAAAAGGCTGAGGTATGCCAAATTACACAAGAACGGGACTGAAAGTAATCATCAATGTTTACAGAGGAGCTCAGAAGAGAGGTACAATAGTCTGTGTCTACAGCTAGTTGTGTTGGGGATCTTTTCAAATTTGATGGAATATGGTGCAATATCACCTGGAAGTCATCTGATTGGCAGCAGCTTTATTTTTCAGCACTGCCAATGCAGTAAATTCATACCTGGACAGAACAACAATGAAACACCATCAGTCATGGATTGGCCTCCCCAGAGCTTGGACCTCAACATCACTGAAGCAATGTGGGATCATCTTGAAAATGAACAGAACAAAAATCAGCCAACATCCCAAAAAGATCTTTGAATGTCCTTCATGTAGGCTGGAGAACAGTTCCTGAAGACTACTTAAGAAACTACAAGATAGCTGCCTACAAGAGTTCAGGCTGTGCTGAAGAATAAAGGTGGTCAATACCAAGTATTGAGTTTAAAGATCATTAGAATTGTACATTCTGTTTTTGGTTTATGTCCATTTAATAAGTTTAATAAGTTTGTACCTTTTCTCAATTTTTCTAGCAAAATATAAAGAAATGAATGGTGGCTCAAGACGTGTTTACACAGTACTGCACCTGACTGTGACTGCCAACTGTGGAGGGCAACCTGTGAACTAAATAGCCTGGAAGCCTTTTTCCTTTTATTTGCATTCTCATCACTAATAAGAGTTCTGAAGTGCTGTAATGACCCGAGAGCAGCTGATACCATAACAGAACCTCTTGTTATAGCAGATGGCCAGTAGCAAGTTAGGGGTAATTGCTAACCAACATTTTATATTTTGCTTTGGCAACTCTTGTGCATTAAATATAAGTACTTACTTTGTGGTAACGACCTAATAATAATGGAGTACATTGAGTTATAAAGACTGACAGTGACTCTGAAAAAGTCTCTGCACTCTGAAAGCACCTACTGCCTACCAGCTAACAGATTTTGACAGAACCACGCTAGCTGTTACCAGTCTTTGTGCTAAACAAAGCTAACCAGCTTTTTATATGCTATACAAACATGTGTGGTATCAGTTTTTTCATCTAACTCTCAGCTGGAAATCCTATTTCCCACCCTCATGAAGATGTAAATGAAGAAAAGTAGTAATTTGACCCTTTTTCTCTCCCTTCAGTCTATCAGCCAGGGATATGGATCCTGACTGCCAGTTCCAAAGTGACCAGAGTTCATGATGGTCACTTCAGTGTAAGAAGACTGACTCAGACCCTTCTCTAACAACCCCCATCAAGACAAAGCTCTGCAGTGGATCCAGCAGGACTACTGGAGGCGTCAACTCACATTCTTAAATAAATAATGACAAAAAAAAAAAAAACTTGCACATATTCAAACTTAGCCTGTACCAGAACTTGACAATCAGCTTAGCACGAGGACCAATGTGGGAAGTGAATCTTCTTATGAGCCAGTGCCACAACAATGGCAATACTATACCTACTGAGTTTCTTTATTTAATCGGGAAAAAAGTAAGAAGAGGTGTGCAAAACTCTGGGGGATAAAGATGTACTCACGGTGTTCCCTCCTACGAGCAGCACGGTTTCTTCTCGCTAAGGTGGCTGCAGACAAAATGTAAAATAGGCTTTTTATAAGCACAATATCCCTTCATGGTGATGCCTGTGACGAGTGACAGGCGTCGAATCATTTGCCAGCTGTTATCCTCAGATGCAGGGCCCGAGCAAAGACATATTTTACTATTTGGCTCTGGTGAAATCATATAGTAACATATTGTCATTGCAAAAGTATTTTCACTAAAAAAAAAAGAAAAGGTGGTTATCATGATTTTTGCATCTTTTTTAGTACATGCATTCCATCTAAAAAGATGCCAAACAAGTCCTACAGTCACCTTAAGTGTTTAAGTACAATCTGAATCTTCTCGTTGGTTTACTTTTTCCTGGCACGCAGTGTAAAGCCTTGACTTTCAGTGTACAGAAAAATTATTTCGTAAAGCTACTAAAATCTTTGTAATAATGGAGAATACAAAAATAAGCTTAAATTAACTTTATAGTATTATTAATAGTGATAATTGTGATAAACTACAGTAAATCTAACATTTCAAAACAGTGCTACAAAGTGTTTCAACGCAGCATTAAAGAAAAATTATGGGAGAATGTAAACATTTGGTTTAAAGGTGCACTCCACCAGTTTTATACAGTATGAGAGAACTAGTTCTTGGTGTGTCTGGAGAGGCTTTGGCTGATCAGAGAAAGTGATCCTGTCAGTGATGCCATCTGTGCTTGAACCATGGTCCTGTGCTACGAAGCAAGTTAAACATACCCAGGATATCTGGCTTCACTTACCCTAACATTTGCAATCAGGCTCAGCGGTCACATCAAGGTGGTTATCAACTTAATAAGTTCACCCAGAGTTTATCCGTCTAGCTACGAGTCCGTTTATATTGCAGGGGTGGCATTAGCAGCATCTGACCAATCGCAGTCATGAGACCACTAGCAGCAGAGCGACTGATTTTACAAAAGTAAGGCAAAACTATAATATTAGAAAAATATGAAGAGCTAAACACAATACAGATGGAAAGCAACAGAGCTGCTGCAGACAAAACCGTAGAAAGGCGCTGTAGAGTAGTGTTAAAAGCGGTGCATGAATGTGTGCACTTTAAGTGCTTTTTTCAGTGAGACTGGAAAGACCTGCTGTATTTAGAAAGTTTAACCTATCTGAAGCAGTATCAGTGCTCTGTCACTGAGTCACAGGGAAATCTGATAGTTACGCCATTAAATCAATATTGTTGCTTACAGCATGGTTTTAGCTTTTATTCCTGCAGCTGGTGTTCAAGGGTCTAAGAGCAACAAATATTAAAATATAATTTGGTATAAAGTCCACAAGTACAAATAGGTGCTCTGAGGGATCTTCTAGGAAAAGTGAATTGGTTGATACTTTACTGATTTTGTATTTGTTGATCTCTGATCTCAAACATAACCTGCTCTGGACTGCAGGTCAGCAGCATATGTTGCCACGGTGATGTACATGGGTTAAAAGTGGAGCGCCTTTTGTAATAATGAAATCCAGGGTGAAGCCTCAAGTTACCTGGATGAGGCTGCTTTGAAACACGGGTCTTTGAAGACTCCCAGGGTTTGTGCTATAAACTGGGACTGTGGAGTTTTGGAGACATGACAGTTTTTCCTTCCTAATAACTACCTAACTCTCCTGGCCAAGGCCGATGCCTTAGTTTACCATTTTAAAGAAAGTGATCTATATCTTAATGGTCCAAAGGTTAACCTCTCCCCACGTTTAATAAAGACGGAAACAGCCTAAAGGTCTGGGACGTTTGTTGTGCTAACCTCCAGCAGAGCCTGGCTTTTTTTTCAAATTCATGTTACTACTTAATTTCTTGTTGTTTATGATATGTTTGCAGAAATGTCATGAAAAGATAACGCTAACACAGCTCGTCACAGTTTTCCTGACCTCCCGAGCTTAATTGGTTACCTTAATTGCCTGTGTGCTCTTTTTAAGTAGAACTGCAATAATGAGCAATTCAGTGAACTAACAAAATTAACCAGCAACCGTTTTCATAATGAGATTATCAAACAGTGTTAGGCTGATGCTTCTCTTACAAAGTAAACTGGATTTATTTTGGGTTTTTCTTTTTGCTCTTAGCGATGCAAAATGTCCATTTGAAAGCATCACCTTAGGCTTTAGGGATATTTAATTGAGTGTAGTGGTTCTAACTTGGCCTAAACCAGCCTATCACGCCTGGTATTTTTTGTGTGTATCTTTTTTTTTTTTATGTGTTTTTTGTGTGTTGATTTTGCTGCTTGACACTTTGTAACCCTGGTTTGAAAAGTGAAATATAAATAAAGAAAATTTAACAAACATGGTTTTAAAACGAGACGTGCACCTGGACGCAAATCTTATATAACAAGTAGTGAGTTACTCATCTGTTGTGTTTAATGTCTCTGAAGCATAGGTGTGCAACAGTTCTGCATGTGCTTTTTAAATGCAAGGACGAGTAAGTCGGTTTGCTGTCAGATATACTGATGTACACAAAACAAAACAAAGAAAATTACAAAAAAAAAAAAAATACTTTGACACGGCTTTCTTATTGGAAGGCATCTTTTTTAATCCAACCTGCTGACTCTTCTGCTTTTTTCCAGAAGAGTGTGGCATTCAGCCTTTTGCATTATACAACATGGGAGTATAGTGAGAAATGGTCAGAAATCCGAGAAACGAGAGAGGACACAGTGAAACCAACTGAACAATAAGACGTTTACAAGCAGGGATATGTAGTATATGTGCATAGGATTTGACTGCCTTACAGTCTGTGCCACAGGGCCCAAAATAACAATGCCAATACAAAAAGCTGTAAACTTTGTATATTAAATGTCTTTTTCTTTTTGTAGTCAGGTGATGAATTAATAAGCAGTGTGTTGGTTAACTCTGTATGTTAGAAACATTTACATTACAAATTTCATGGTTGATATCATTTATCCTAACCTCTTTGCCTTTAAAAAGACATTTTATTTCAAGATAAATATCAATGATACAAAGTTAAATGTTTATGTTACCAGAACTGTATAAAATAGCTTCATGTATATCTATTCTTATATGTAAAATGTATTCGAATCAAGGGTAGGCCTTCAGGCATGTTGAAGTTGTGGTTTAAAAAAAGAATTTGATTCTTATATTATTCTAACTCTTAATGCTGCAATCCAGAAACTGCAGCGCTGCGGCTGCGTTCGTGGGACGAGAGCTGATTAAGTTCATGCTCCAGATGAAATATGACAAGATTCGTCTTAATAGCTTGCCTACTTTGTGTAACCAAACTAGCAGTGGTGCTTTCAACAAATGCTGGATTGCAGTTTTAAGCAGTCTTTTTGGAAATATGCGTTTATTTATCTGGCCTGCATTGCAATACAGTATTTTGAAATGTTATACTGCACTTCTGTTTTCACTTTACAAGAAGCTGCAATCCATAATCTGCGAAAAATGTTTTTAAAGAATATATATATATATATATATATATATATATATATATATATATATATATATATATATATATATATATATATATATATAAAAATAGTATACCCATGTATTATTGAAAACTTTCTCTGTATTAGCTGCAGTGGTACAGTGTGCTACCTCTGAAATCCTCCCCTCATCTCCCTTTGAAATTTAAGGTTGTTTTTCTGTTTCGTAACGTTACCTGAGAGGGTACTTTATTCCATTAAGCTAAAAATCCTCCTTTTATTTCAAAGCTACTGCTAACAAACTAGTTATAATTTTGCTTGTTTAATTGCTTAATTCTATTTTTGGATTTCCTGTATGCAACCGTTGCCATCACAGGACCGTTTCTAAAGTCTGTCCTGTTTGCTATTGTATTTAAGTGCCATTAGCATTGCAGTCATACTAATGTCTTTTTGAATCGTGGGATGAGATCGAGCGTGTTCCAGGTATTTGACTCTCAGGTGTTATGAGGAACACAGAGATTTGATGCACAGAATATCGAACCACAAATTTCAACGCCGAAGCAACACAAAGTTCAAAGAGCGCATTAAATGAGGGGTTTGTGCTAACGCTAAAGCAACCGCTCTGCTTTTATCTGGGCTGGCTCTCTGCTCTCATCTCATTCTTACAAATAGTTTAATTTACACCTTCCCTTTTAGCGTTTGTTACATAAGAGGAAGAGGAGTTTATTTTCTTGGTCCAAATAAAAAATGTGACAAATGCCCCACTGTAACAAGACTTGATGAGGAATATTATATAAGATGCTACTGAAGAAGTGCTTTATCTTTACATAATCATGACATATTTTAGACGTCGTATGAACCTTTGTTGACCCAAGGGAGAATAACTGCCGCTTTGCTGCAGCTACAGCAAGATAATAAATGATAATAAATGAGATTATATATGTTGTATATTTTAAATAAGGGTACTTAACATCAACATATTTATGTTTCTAAAATGGATGTATAGCATTTTAGAATGAAGCAAAATATTTTTCTTGGCAGCTATTATTCTGCACAATTGACCTACTGTGTCACAAATATAGAGTCAGTGGGATTTCTGACTTGAATTAGGCCTAGTGGATGTAATACCTTAATTTACTTGACATTTCTTTTGAAATAAGCCATGCCCCATTGATAAGCCATACCCTCCAGTCCCCTGATGTTGTGTGGTGGATGTTTAATGTTGGTAGTTTTATTTATAATGGTAGTTATTGTAGGTATGATTGCGCTTGTAATTATTATTATTATTAGTGTAAGTATACTTGATTGATATGATTTGTTTTGTTTGAACAAAGGGAATGTATTCATTTTTCAGGTGATTTTTCTGAGTGATTTAAATAAATTATTAAATCCCTAATCAAGAATCTGTTATTTAAAGTACTTGAGTAAGTTACTTTTAAACTGAACTGTAACATGATTGATCCCAATCACCTTAATGGGGAATCTTCTTAACACATGAAAGTTGCCCATGGAGTTCCACATGGTTCTATGCTGGGACCACTCCTTTTTACATTATACATGCTTTCCTTAGGCAGTATTATCTGAAATGTTGCATATATTTTCTTTGCTATGCAGATGATACCCAATTTTATTTATCTGTTAAGCCAGATAACACAAATTGGTTAATTAAATTATGGTATGTCTTGAAGATGTAAAGGCCTGGATGGCCACTAATTTCCTACTTCTAAATTTAGACAAAAATGAGGTTACGATATTTGACCCTAAAAACTTCAGAAACATGGTGGTGGTTTATATACCACTGCTGCATGTCATTAAGCGGTATCTTCCCTCTCTCACAATGTGTTTTATTCAGTCTCGCCGTGCTCTTTTTTTTCTCTTCTCTTTTCGCTGAACCTGGTTCTACCAGAAGTTTCTTTCTGTTGATGAGTTTTTCTTTCCCACTGTCACCAAGTGTTTCTCACAGGAGATTGTCTGATTGTTGGGGGTTTCTCTCCAAAACTGCAGAGTTTTTACTTTAGAAAATTTATTGAGGCAACTGTTTTTGTTATTTGGTGCTACATAAAAAAAAACCTGAATTCACATCTGATATGTATACTGAAATTGACTGTGCGCTCAGTTTGTAGAATTGTAAGACAGAAAAGTCACTGTGAGACTTTTATGGGGACAGCCTGGGGTACATTTTCTGAGCTTTTCAGTAAAGCAGTTGATTAAAAATCCACACGCACAGCCCCAGATCATTCTTAGTCTCCCACTCATTGTGGAGGAGGTGCCAGTCCTCTGTCTGAATCCATTTCTTGTCTTAAATAAGCAAAATTAAGATTCAGTAAATGAACTTGACAGCTGTACCTAGTATTTCATATTAAAAACAGGCGAAATGTCTATGCGAAATGTGAAAGAGGTCATCCAGAAGGACAAGCCCACAGAGATTATCAACCAACAGCTCTACTCTATTGAACAGCTTTACTGTTTTGGTTCACTCTCAGCAGTCGTATTGCTTCTAAAAAGAGCCAAATATTTCACCAGGAGAGTCCAAACACAGAGTTAAATGGAGAATTAATATAAACATAAGAAAAACGATCTCAAACCCATGATGATTTTGGATGCTGCTGAATGTGTGTGCTAAACATGTTTTTTGTGGCATCTTTAGAGGGTGATAAAATTCCAGATGGTTTCATCTTGTTTTGATGCCCTAAAGTAGTCAAGTAAGGAACTAAATGAATAAACAAATACTCCTTTAAAGAAAAAGTGTTACAAATTGGGAAGTGCGCTTATTCAGTTGTTGGGAAAACTGGTTGCTTTTATATAAGACAAAGACTGGTGCTGCCAGGCAATCAATGAAGTTCTAAAAAAATGAAAAATAGTATTTTACAAATGAATTTTTGTATGAATTAAACAAATATAACATAGCAATTAATGAGCTTTTCAGCTGAAGGAGGCACTAGGCAGACCCAGCTGCTGCTTTTTATTTTTCAGTCTTTGTGCTAAGCCAACTGCTTGCAGCTGTGGTATGACACAGTATAAGATAATTACAATGAGAGTTCAGTGTTTTATTTGGTGCAATACCACAATAACAACATTTTAGTTTTGCAGTCAGCACAGTCATAAAATCTTACAATGTTGACAAGCTTGGCCTCAAAGTCGATCTATATTTACTGAGGCTACTCAAGCTGCTATAATACCTCCCAAATGTATATCTCTTAATGCTTTAAACTTTCAGATATACTGCCAGAAGCTTCGCCAGCTTCTTTGTCATTACAAAGGAATAGAGACCAAACTATTTTCAGTCAAAATGCACTACAACAGAACTTGTCCTCTGCCAACTCGCAGATTCCTTGTGTCACAACTAGGCTAATCATAATCCATCCCCTCAAGTAACAACCTGGCTTAGCATTTTCCCTTGTCATTTCAATGGCTGAGTGGGTAATGGGATGTCAGCTGCTCTCCATCAGAGATCTGCATGATGCCAAAGGACTGCAGATAACCAAATGTCTGGTACCCTGCAAGAAAATGAAGGTGAATCAGTTTCACAGCTTCTGCTGCTCTTTCGGTTTCCTCTCAGCAACTCCTTCACAAGTCCCGTAGGCTTGTAATATATTTATGCTAATTATTGCCACACTTATATGTCTGCAGAAGCCCACACCTTCATGGTGAATTGAGTCATGTTTTTCAATGTCAATAAAGCTCATTTAAATGTGAAAACACAGAGAGATCTCCCTTTTTTATGATGACTTCTCTATGCGTCGTTAAAAACTGTCGGAAATAATTCGTGCATAAGCTACTTATCAGGGTAACTTGCTTTATAAAATACAATTAAAACCATGAGGATTTCTGAGGCCATTCTTGAGGATTAGCTAAATGCAGAGGGTAATGGACTCAATGTAACATCTTAAGGGAATAGCTCGATATTTCAGTATTCTCCTGCTTTCTTGTCCTTACATTAAAATCACTCTGCTTTACTCTTAAACGTAAAGCAGGAGAAAGTGGACGATTAGGAGGAGAAATGCAGCTAGCCAGGCTCAGTCTGAAATAAATAAAATCCACATCTCTAATGCCTCAGTCACATTAAAGTAAAAAAAAAAAAAAGGATGGTAACTTCCTCGCAACTGAGAAAAAAATAAACTGGTGGTTGCCTAGCGATTGCACATTTCACCTGGTGTCAGGCAACTTGTTTCCAAGGAATTGTGAAGCGAGGCCGTGGTCCGACTCAGACTGACCAAAATCACTGTCAGACAGAATTACAAAGGTTGTCCAATAACTTCAATTCAATTCAGTTCAATTTTATTTATATAGCACCAAATCCCAACAACGGTTGCCACAAGGCATCTAAATAGGGTGCTCAACTCAGCTAGTTGCAGACTGGTGGTTTTCTGGTTATACTCCTATATAACAGCAATGTTGCCCAGTGCCTATGCCATTTTGCTCTTAAATTGCCATCCTGTAACATCTAAGTCACTGTTTGTTGAGGACATGTCTGTGGAGGTTCTCTGTCACCCAGGTCATGGTACTCTAAGGAGCTTGTAAAGACTTCTTTAACTTAAACAAGTCCAGTCACTTTCAATCCGAGCTCCCTTTTTGAGCTTGAGGGTCTGGCTCTGAGTGGCAGTAGTTAATGTGAATTTCTGTTAAAGGTAGATTTCGCTATGTAGACATCGACAGATGGCAACAGATTTCCGATTTTTGCAGATTTATCTCACTTAATCACCGCATTATCACAAACAGATTGCACGTAGATGCCAACTTGACCTCATTTGGCCCATTTAATTGCAAAGCGATATCAGACATGAATCAGTCTTACTACCCCCTTTATCAACGTGTTGAACACCAAAGTTGCTTTAAAGAGGCAAATGTCTGCAACTGGTCATGCAGCTAGTCCCCATCTTTGAAAGCAAGTACACTGCACATGGTTGCAAACATTGTTGTCATGCTGCATTGTTCAACTGCTGTCTTCCACAGAGTGACTGTAACAGTATTACTGCATTATTCCTTACTTGTTTAATCAACACTTTTCTTCATTGATAAAACAGACCGTTACCTTTATTAAGCTAACCTGTTACATGTTAAAGAGACACGTGTGTGAGTGGTGGCAAGACAGTAAATTAGCATATTTTCCTATCTTTGAAAAAAGTATTTTTTAAAAATACTAAATTTATATTTTCACTGGATAACAACCTCCTCTGAAACGTGAACGTTAGTATGCTGTGAGTTTGGGCCTCATCTGGTTTTAAAGATAAAACAATAGTGCCATCTAGTGGCGTACTCCAGTGTCAGACTGCTTTATGACCAGTAATCACATATATTCATTTTTATCCTTCTTTCGAGAGAGTGAGGAAGTGAGACACAGAAATCAGCCATATTTGACAGGTGAACTGAAAAACAACAGTGCAAATTTCTCCCGGGATATACACGTTTCACCCAGAAACAATGCACAAAATGTGCAAAAATGACCAAGATGATTGGCCTACAAATTCCCCCACACTTTTTGAGTATAGGATGTGCTGGAAAAACAAGCCTGCTCCTGCTCCTATCACCTTACAAGATCTGCCATGTGTGATTTCTTTGTATGTGTGGACTGGATGGGTTGTTACTGACATCTGCTGAGAATTTGATGTCAATCTCATCTTTAGAAATATATTAGAAAACCTAGAAAACTGGTGATGTGCTCAATACTTATTTTACCCACCTCATCATTTGGAGCACTTGAGTGAAGAGCAAACACGCAATACAAAGTCATGAGTTTAAGATTAAGATGGATTTATTTTTTATTTGTATTCAAACAAATGACTCGCACACTGTAAAACCAACACAATCACAATTTTGACTGTTCCAAATACATGTACACATAAGATTTAAACTATTGTAAAGTGTTTTAAGTAATATTACAAGCAACTGGAAGATGCAAGTGAAAAGAAATTGAACGAGACACTAGAAAGAGCCATTCCTAGAGCAATTACCGTGTGATTGCTGAAAGCTGTTGCAGGTGGCGGTTTTACATGCTAAAAAAGGGCAAGAGTTGCTTGACATTTTAAGAGTGGAATCACGTCTTAACCCTTTAGTATATGAGAGTGTAGTTGCATATACAGCTGAGCAGTTTTCATTTTAGTAGATTAAGCAATCAACCTAGCAAAGCAATGTAGGCAGTGGAAGGATCTCTTCCCTTTTTGCCTTAATTACATAGTGATAGTTACATGACAGGAAAGTGGGGAGACAGTGCGCAGGTTACATGCTGCAAATGGTCTGGTGGCGGAAGCCGGCGAGGATCCAGCCCCCACACATGGGGCGTGCACTCTAACAGGACCTCTTTTAATTAGATTTATAGTGAATTAGTGAATACATTTTTACAAAGTGTTACGGACTAAAGCACAAAGCTTCATGTAGACACAAAAGCTTCGGTGCAGCTTTAGTACTTCAGATCAATTTTCTCACAGCATATCTGAAATATGTATCTTCCACAATCTTAGATGGGAAACCTTCGTATTGCACACTGAAACCTCGTAAAAAAAAAATCCATCCTTGTTCCATCGTGTTTCATAAAGGCGTAAGTGTTTCTCATTTGATCACTGTGTCGTGACTTTACAGCGTGGAGGTTACAGTTGGCAGTGTTGACAGAGGGACGTATCTCCTCGTGTCAGTTTGGGACGTGTGGCTGAAAATGCTGTTGACTGGAATACCCAGCTGGCCTGCTTGCCCTGACCCCGCCTCAGAATTTATACCATAGGGCACCTTGGACGTAATGGCTAAACTTAATTTGAAAAGCACATTAAGGAGAGCCGCACGGTACTCTTTTCTAACCAGGCAGTAGATGATGGGGTTGAAGCAGCTGCTGGTGAAAGCCAGACAGTTGGCCAGAGGGAAAAAGTACGCTTGAGCCGAGTAGAACGAGGGGCTGATATCAACCACGTCAAAATGGATCAGGGCTCTCCAAACCGTGAGGATGTTGTACGGGAACCAGCAGGCCCAGAAGGAGAACACCACCACTGCCACCGACTTTGAAATATCAGTCTTTCGCCGAGAGTTGCCGCCTTTCAGTTTATGCCGACAGAGGAAGCGCATCAGAAGCAGGTAGGAGAGGATGATAATGGTGTAGGGCAGCAGAAATCCCAGCACAACTCGCAGGAGGTGGTTCACTTCAAGCCATGTTGTAACAGGGAAACGGAGCAGGCATATTGTGTCGTTGCCAAGGCCCACATTTTTCAGTTCTGCAAACACAGCTCGGGGTACGGCCAAAATGAACGCTCCAGCCCAAATAAAAGCTGTGGCCAGCGGGAAAGTCCAGGATCTGCTGCAGAAGGAAGTGCCTGGTTTGAGAGCAGTTGCCACATAGCAGTAACGAGTCAAACTCATAGCTGTGAGGAAAAAGCAACTAGCAAACACATTCAGCCCAGTGAATAGGGACACGGCCTTACATGTGCCCAAGCCAAAGGGCCAGCTATAGTCCAGCGCAGTATCAACAGCCCAAAATGGTAACGCCAGCGAAAACATTAGCTGAGCCACAGCTAAGTTAAAAACAAAGAAATTGATATTGCCTGTGGCGATGGTGTGAGTAGAGTAGAGAAGGAACATTACTAACAAGTTCCCCAGTATTCCAGCTGTAGCCACAATAAAGTAGACCACAGAGATGACAATCCTCAGCCAGGGGGGAGGATTAGGAAACTCCAGCCAGTTGTAAATACTCATGTTTTGAAAAATCAGCTCAGAGTTGTTGCAGAATGTGCCTGAACCGCAACTGCTCAGGATGCTTTTGTAGAGCTCAAGTCTCTGCAAGTCAATGTTTGACATTTTGTCAAAGTGAAGGTGAAGTTTGTCCTGAAGATGGTGAGATGTGTCCGCTTGTCCTCTTTTTAACTACAATAAATTAAAAATGTAAGTCTTGGCAGTCTGTTTATTAGATGACAATCATCTGTCCCTGCAAGGAAAGAGGAAGTTATTACTGCATAATAGGCGCTGGAGTTTATGAGCAAATAAGTAGATTAGCTCTGTCAGATAAACAAATTACACTAAAGTGTTAGCCACAGAGTTCAGAAAAGCCACAGAATTAGTTTGCAATGGCGCAGTTATACTTGTATGAAATAAAAGTTATTTTTTGACAACAGCCAAATAGATTCACATTGCTTATATTCCCGATACGTGCTCGATTTATCAGTAAATCACTTATCAGTTATCTTGGAGATAACAGATGTGTTGTAAGTGTTGCTTGATAAAGAAATATTCCTTTTGAATTTTACGAGTTTTAAGATGCAGCATGAGATGACCTAAATATGGGAATAATACTGGGACCCTGAGACGGTCAAAGCCGGAATAGCCCCTCGGCTGAACAAGGATTTCTTTTTAAACAAAAATAAGTTCTTTTTTTAAATAAAATTTCTTTTCAGCTTTTCAAGCGCAGTAATTTTTTTCATTTCATCATATAACAGATCAACAGATGGAGACCTGTTATTTGTGAGCAAAAAGGAAAAAATTCTTTCAAAGATAAGAAAAAAGTGTTTCACATTAAAATACACTCCTGGATTTATTGTCTTTTTGTTGTTTAGATTTTTAAAATGAATTTCTTGTAGCTTTAGAGGAATTAATTGTTCAGTACTTTAATTACATATATATATTTATATATATATATACAAGTACATTATCATCTAAAAACATTTGTTCACTTGAAAAATCATGGCATCAACCTTCAGAGGTAAACTGTCTCACATTCACGGGGTTTTTTCCAAGTTCAGAAAAATACGTTCTGTGTAAGTGACTTCACACTAATCTATAAGCTGTAGCGTGTGGTCTGTGTTGGCAAACATTACAAAGCATCGCTATCAGTGTTATACGGGGTAAAATAAATATTTTCACATTTGTATTTAAACATTTTATATGCAAGTTTTCTTGATAGCCAGAACATTTTTTCACCACAGGGGACTTTAAAAAAACAAAACATCTGCCATCTTTTAAACTGTCCCCTTTACAAGCTGTGGGGCGAACACAACGTGTTTCTATGCTTTTTAAAACATTATTTTTTTTTTGGTAATATGTGTATTGCTACACGACATCTCTTCATTCTCCTCTTTCCATTGTTTGTCTGCCAACAACTGATTTCCAATGTTTCTATGTGTATCACTCGATCTAATATGTTATATCGGGGTAGATACTCATATTGGTAAATAGACTGTGTGAAGAATTAATGAAAGTGTTAGATATATATATAAAAAGTTATTTTACTTACATTATAATAAACTTGGGTTGGTTTTTTGTCGATTAAAATATGATTATTGAACGGTGATATTTATTTGCTACAACTTCTGTCGCCCTCTTGGCCTAAATCTGTCTTTAAAAATACACTTTTAATGTCAGTGAGACTTTTGATGGATACATAAACAATATCTAACAGCCACTTTGCCCAGAAAAAGCTTTTACTTTTTGATAAGAATGGTCCTTCTTGCTCAAAATGACACGATATCATTCATAATGGATTTGTTTGACAGATTTTCGTTCAATCAATCATTTAATTTCAATAAGTTTTTGGGGGAAAGACTTTTTGGCACAACACTGGAAAGTTGTCAAGTCGAAAACGAGGAAATGTTAGTTACCTTACCGGTAACTAACATTTAACGGTGTGACTGTAGCTTCGGTCTTTCTCCCTGAGCGGTGGTTTTACATGTGAACATAGCCGAAGCCACAGCACAGCCATCCTTTAACGTGTGTGAACGGGGATTTGTAATCGGTTGGCTTCTTGCTTGTACAATTCAGAGTTTAGCAGTGGAGTTAATTAGTTACATACCGGGTTACTTGCGTCTTAACGGGCGGTGTTTGTGTCACTATTTTGTGCTCACGTCGTTGTCTGACTGCACGAAAAATTAAATATGTATACGAGAAAAGCTCTAGTGTGAAATCGGCTGAATTAAAAATGACGTAGATGTGAGTAAGCAGGAGAGAAGCAAACATATGTAACGCGTTTCCCTGTTGTTGTGAGGACTTTACTTTTAAATAAAAGTTAGAAACACTGGCACAGTGCCAAGCTTACATTTATATCCCACCTTGCAACTGAAAAGGGTATAATAAAACACAAAGACTGTCTCTTTGATTACGGTAATAATCCAGTTTAGCTTGTTATAAAGTTTCTACCCGCAAGTTCATAAATATAAATAAAATTTACATAAATATATCTTACCCGATTGTCGAAAGGTGGCAGGTCTTCAGCAGGTTTTTGTAGCCTCTGTTGCATCGTACCAGACAACAGCAAGAATGTCCATGCAACACACTCTGAGTGCATGCAGCTCCACCCCATTCTGTTTTTCAGTTTGCATATTCAGAATCAGCTAAAAAGTTCGAAACACTAAGAAACTTCCCTTCCACGCAAAGTCACACTGCAGAAGCTCCACATATACCTAAATGGACATAAATGACCCTGATCCTAGGTGCTAATTTGGAGCAAGGAATATTCTTTAAGATGATAGGATAAACCATTGAGTCTTCACCAACTTGCACATATATGCAAGTGTATCATAGTAGATACACTTACACTTTAGTAGTATTTATAGTACTTACTTATTGAATAATTGTTATTTGACTGGTTTCAAAAGACATTGATTGTAAAGTAAAGAAGCAAGAACTGAGACATGCTTATAAACTTTAATTATTTTTTTCTTACACTGTCAATTAATTTGTAAATTGATTTATTAATTTTAGTACAAATACTTCTGAATAACAGATGTTATAAAACATAAAATCCACATTTAGATTTCTCGAGAAAAAAAGTGATGACATTTCAATTATTCAGGTCTTGCTTTACTACATTTTAGCATTTAGACATTTCTTACTTGCTATTCTTTTCTAAAGCAACAGTATACAGACCATATGGTAGTTCTTGATTTAGCTCTAAAGGCTACGATTTTCTTGTAAATTTCCCCCACAGAATCCTATAACACTGAATGATTAATCTTCCTCTAAGGATCTTTGCCAGGCGGCTACAGGTAACACTGTGTTTGACATATTGATTATGAACACAAGATTATGAACACAAAAGAATAACAGCACCAATTTGTATTCTTGTTTTTTCTTCTATTTATATCTGAGTCATTGCTTGGAGATTAGATTGAGCAGCCGAGATGACTCTTTGTTACAAATTGTTGATAGTGGAAGGAACATCAGCAGTGACCTACGAAATGAGATTAGGTGGGAAAAAGCGGAAGAGTGGGGAAATTGATTTATGCTGCTCTGTCTAAGCTGAGGCATCGCCATAAACTGGCTGAACAAAACAAGCAGCTCTCAGTGTTCCTGTTTTTACTGCCAGCAACAGGTTTTCAGGAACTGCGTGCTAATTCCAGCCTGTGTACTTTCCTCAGTGACCCGTCTTTATCTTAATAGTGCGACAATAGAAGAGGATTCTGAGCTGTGTGTGAACCTTGCAAACAATATTTTGAAAAAAACTCAAATAGCAGATTAGTTATTGTCCAGGGCTTGTCTATAATAATCTCCAAAGCTGTGCAGTTATTATGTTCTGTCTTCTTATTAAACTGCATTAAACACAAATGTTGAAAACACTGGGTTGTGGTTTCGTGAAAGATTATATGCTGTGCTATCATTTGAGTTTTAGCTGTTAGATGGACTTTGTTAACATTTACCAGAGGCAGGCTAAAACTTTCATCCTGTTTGCAGACATGGCACTAAGCTACGTTTAAGCAATCCCCTGAAATTTCCTGCTAATTTCCTGCAGATCTTGTATCATCGGAAGAATGTGAGTATTTCCGAATCTGAAAATATTTATCTAACTGAGTGTTTCAGGCGGGCCTCCAAAGCAGTAACTAAACATGGTAATAAATCACTCTTCCCAGTGTCAAACAAACAAAACAGATACCCAGATGTGATAAATACATTTAAATATAGTTCAATGGGATTTGCTTATTAATTCCCACAGTTTCCTCAGTGGTGCCATAAATCTAGGACTATTTAAGTGTATGGATCCCACCTACACCACAATGGTGTGTGCATCTCTGAGCGTGCCAGCTGAGTTGCGTCAGGGAGCACAGAGGTCTGTGGGCAGAGTGAGACAAAGCTTTGTCGCCACCCTGTGTGAAAATGAGAAAACAGCAGATAACCTGAGTCTAAACCTAAATGAGAGCGTGATTAAGTGAGCCCCCTAGTGTCAAATGCCTGAGCCAGCAACATGCAGCCTGACCACATTTACTCTGAGGTTTCAAAAGCCTGCAGATTTTGCAGATTATTACTTTTACTTGAGGTTGTTTTTCTATTTCTTTAGTATTTAATGAGATATGGTAATCCTACTGATGGCAATAAATGCAAAGTATACCAAGAAAAAAATCAAATTAAAAACTAAACTTGAGGTATTGTAGTGACCATAAAAAGTAGTTTTAGTGCTCAGATAGTAGGATAAAAAAAGGAATAAAAAGCACTATGTAAGGTAAGTGCGGTTTATTAACATGATCTTATGTTTGCAAATGATGCAATGGGCAGCTTGGAGATTCTTAGATAATTAAAATGAAATGCACACGGTATTCACGAAATTGTTGTTGTTCTACTGGGACCAGTGCATGTGACTAAAACCTACAAAACAGCCCCAAAATAAATGCTTGCAAAGTTGTGTTTCTGTTAAAACTGTTTGAAAAAGAGAAATCGATTCACCTTTATAGTAATGTTTGCAGTTGTATTTTGTGGTGACTATAACTCAGATAGTCTAGCCTATCACTGGGGAGCCTAGACTATGAGAAATGCCTCTGATATAGTGTGAACAAAGTTGTGGAAAGACACATTATAGCATAAAAAACATTTCAATCAAACTGAATATTTTACACCTTCCCATAGATAAAGTTTTCATTTTTCATGTCTGTCAGTCACTCATATGAGCCATCCATTAATAATCAATGCCTATGTTAACATATATAGATGTACATATACTGTATAGTAGATTTACACAATCTCAAATAAGTAGCAGTAGTAGTGCTTTAAGTAACTTGATGATAGGAAATAAAAACAGTCTTTTTGCACCCCCGAGTGGCCAAATGAAATAAGGTTAAGATGAAAACATCATGGGGTTACTGAAATATGTTCTCACTTTCAGTATGACAGATATGCTGCACAATATGGCCTCTGAAAATATGCTTCACTGCCATAGATCCCAATACAGCTGGAACTGACAAGGCAGAGAGTTAGTTTCTTAGGTCATCTATTTGAAGGATTTCAAAAGGTAACTCATTTTTGAAAATCTCTGACATTTGGCCCACATGCTATAAACAAGCTGCTGTGCTGTACAGTCAAGTCATGGTAAAAATTTAGCAGACTTTCACTTAACAGTATAAATAAACACATTACTGTTCAGCTTATGGATTTGTCACATTCTTCAAGCAGAATAAAGAAGAAAAACATGCAATAGTAAAGCTTTGCCACTTGGCCCCCAAAGTAGGACCTGCATCAACTGTCTGCCCCTGTTTTGTGAAGGGGTTCCTGTATCAGTCTACTTTTAAGGCCCTAATTACTTTAGTTTATAATGCCCTCATGTGGAGAGCTCTTCCAAATAAACTTATGTTCAATCAGATTACTACAATCTATAGAAGTGGAGTACTGTTTCGCACAGGAGGTCTGGTTACAGGACTTAATGGAAATTTTGTGGTAGTGGGGTTCACGTTCATAGATAGCCTAATGTGAGGGCAAGGGTGTGTCCAAAGACTACGGAGGAGCACTGGCTCTCCCTGGAATATTGACTCCTGGTGTCCCCCTGCTAGTGTCACAAGACCTCTTAATTAGTACTCTTAGTATGTTTACTCAAGTACTTCACTAAAGTACAGGTTCAAATTACTTTTATGTTGTGCTACTCTCTGCTTTCCCTCTCACATTTGCACAATAATTCTATAATTAGAAACAGATTGATGATTTCAGATTGATGCTGAAAAGCAAGTTTGTGCATTTGTTACTTCTAGCCTGGACTATTGTAATTCATTATTATCAGTTGATCCAGAGCGCTGCAGTGAGAATATTACCTGGGACTGACGAGAGACACCATATTTCTCCCATATTACCTTCTCATCATTTGCTCGCTGTTAAATTCAGACTTAAATTTAAGTTAAATTTAAAATCCACCTCAAATGCAGATGTCAAGCCCCTCTACTGCAGAACCAGCTCCCAGTTTGGGAGGCAGACACTCTATACTTTTTAGATTAGGCCTAAAACTTTCCCCTTTAAAGCTTATAGTTAAGGCTGGATCAGATGACTCTGAAACCTCCCTTAGTTATGCTACTTATACTGCCGGAGGGCGCTTTCCATGATTCACGGAGTGTTTCTCTCAGGTCTTTTCACTCTGTGAGTTTATACACCACTGCTGTATTTAATCAAACTCAAAAAGACTTTAATTGCGCTCTTTTAAAAATAGCTGCTAAAATCTGCAGTTGTTCACAGATGGCTCCTCCTCTCTGAGCCTGGTTCCTGTTAAAAGTGAGTTTTTCCTTCCCACAGTTGCCAACTGCTTGCTCATAGGGGTTCGTGTAATTGTTGGGGTTTCTTTCCGGTGTTGTAGGGTACAATACAAAGCACATTAAGGTGGCCATTGTTCTAAATTGGTGCTATGTGAATAAAATGTAATAGAACGACTGTATTTCGGATGCAAATATTAACATTTAAAATCTATACCGTTTATTTGAGGAAGTTTTTACTTTATACACTTTTAATATATTTTAAATCATATAACGTGTGCACTAATAAGCCATTAAAGTAGGATTTAAAGTTTTTTGCTTATATGAAAAGTCTAAATAATTCTTGCAAAACATCGCAAAACAATAATCCAACTCAAAATGACAAGTCTTGTAACACTTTCGCGTAATAAAACTACAATACGACACACGGATTAAAATTTTAAATGCAGATTTTAAAATGTTTTTGATTACATTTTCAGAGTCCACGGAACCGTAAACTCCTCGTTTCTACTCAAGGTGGCATTGGTGAAGTGGCGGTGTGGGCACACTTTTACCTCCATTTGGGCCGCAAACACGAGCTCGACCTCACTCACTGTTCCGCACGCGCGCGCACCGGTCACCTCTCAGCAGTCAGGCTCAGCTGCAGTGAATGGAGGCGAGGCGCGCGCACGCAGAGATCACTCGCCCTTGCTTGTTATTAACGTTAATAACGTTATCTCTCGCGTCACTCATGTCCCCGGCGACGACGACGGCCGCCGCTGCAGCAGAGGAGCGGAACGGGAACCGCGGTTCAGGTGCACCGCTGTGATTGAAATACGCGGAAGTTTTGACGCCACCGAGCAGAAAGGAGATGAGCACACCGCTCAAAGGATAGCCCCCCTCCGCCTCCCTCCTCCTCCGCTCCCCTCCCTTCGGTTTGTGGACAAGTGTTTATCCGCTGCGAGGCGAGAGCTCGGTCCGTGATGGGATTCCTTCAGGAGCGACCTGCCGCCTATCGTTAACCCCTCTGGAGGTAAGGAGTGAAGCCAAACGACGGTTAACTAACAAAAGAGACGCGGTGGGGTGTCGGACGGGAGCAGCTTATACGAGAAGTGCTCCGTTTTGAGAGTTTGTGCTGGCGAAAGTTGACTACAACATCCCCGTCGGTTAGTTGGCAACTAAATATGGATGTCAGTTATTTGTAACAGACTCGGGAGAAGTCGTGTGTCCCGTGAAGCGAGGCTGTTTCCTACATGTAGCGACTTGACACCCCCCTCCCTGCCAGCTCCACACATTATCGCTTCTTTAACCATTACCATCATCTCCGGTGCGGTTCGGGCACAGCTGTGAAGGCGGTCGACGCACGCAAACTTGTGGTGAGTAAGTGAGCGCAAACGGGATAGACAACAAGGCTGCCATTGTACCGGATCAGCGGCGGATTAACGGAATTCCTTTTCTCTGCTCTGCACTGTCTGAATGGCCTCCAGCCTCTCTCTCAGCCTGCCTGCCTGCCTGCCTTCGTGTCTCAGTGGGGCTAACATCTTGATTTCTAACCACTCTCACCCCTTGCACTTGTTAGAAACAGTCCGCTAAAACACCCACCGAGCCTCCACACCACAGAGGCCTCAGTGAAACATGTGGATGGGCCACTTAAACTGTATTGTTATCAGGAGAGGACTGATGAGTAGGCTCCAAAGGTCAAAAAATGGTGTGTGTTTTGCTTCTTTTGTCTGACCAGTAGTACAAAACAAAGCAAAAGAAACAAAAAAAATTAGTGCATATTAATCTATAAGAAAATATAACTGAAACTTTTAACCTTTTATAAAGATTGAGGCTGATTTAGCACTCAAACTGGATTTCAACCAGGTTAAGCAGAAGGAACGGTCCTAATTCTTGTCAGATAGGGCCTTGGGGGGTGTTGTTTGTCTACCCCTGCCTCAAAAAGCTCTTGTCTTATGACTGATCATGCACAGCATAGCACTGAAGGATAAAGATTGTTATGTGGGTGCTTAAAAGTCTTAATTACATCCCACAGAGAGTAATACCGGTTTGTTTTGTGTAGTACTTACAGGCGACAAACAAACCCAGGTCTAGATTTTTATTTTAATTTTTTTATATGTTTTACTCCCCCCCCCCCGGCCCTCTGTGCACTTGCACATCATGCACCATCTCCAGCTCTCCCCTCCTCCCCTAGAGTAACCAACCAACATGTGGGGAGGTAATCCCAGCTATTAGGGTAATCTCCTCAGCATGGCGATCAATAGGGGAGGGTGTGCGACAACTACCAGACAAGACTAGTGGGGGGACAAAATTTGTGCTAAAGAAAAATGATTTAATCATCTAGATTAGGTCAGGAGGCCGGGGGTCTGGACAGAGGCTTGTTGCTGGAAGGGGGAGGGGTGCAGACAGTGCAGGCAGGAGGATGTGAGGGGTCAGGCCATCTCCACTTTGGGCAGCACCCATTGTGACAATGGGCTGAAAGTAGGGATGCAGTGATTGGGAAAATCTGTGTGGAAATTGTTGAAAATAAGACACTTGTTAAATAAGCAGTGCCCATGCTAATGTTTTTATGTAATAACCTGTTTTGTGGTTGCAAAACAAAGGAAATTGTTATTATAAAATCACAGCTGACTACTACATTTAAATTCAGATGTTAAAAATTTATAAAACTGGATGTAAGGGCTGCAGAATTGAGGCGACAGATCAGGTAAAGATAAGATGATGGCATCAGTGAAGTCACCTGAAATTAGGCTCATAAGTTGATCCACCTCAAGCTGAAACATCGTGGCTTTGTAATACAAGTTTAATTTAACAAATAGCGCTACATCTGGAAACAACACAACGTTGGATTAAATCAAAACCAAGATTGTTCTTCTGCAAGCACTCTGTGTAAGTGAAAATGAGCACAAACGCAAGTTTTAAAATGGGTGGTAATAATCATTTCAGTTTCCTTTCTTTTTAATGGGCAGCACTTTAATCTGGGGTGAATGTCAATGACCTCATCAAATAAAAATGAAGCTTCTAAGTCTTTAAATGATTTTTAAAAACCTTAGTTTACAATAAAAAAAATCCCTGAAACCATTAAACTGTTGTTCCTGTGAATCCAGCACGAAGCAGTAAATACTCAGCATGTTTTCAGGGGACTGCTTTGTGTTTCAGTCACAGCAAAAGAGAAATAAGATGGCAACCTCCTTGAATCTACAAAAAACAAACAAACAAAAAACTTCAGTTGTAGTTTTTGTTTGATGGGTTTTTTTGCAGTCAGCGACTGATTGAAGTGGCTGGTCGCCCACAGGCTGAGTGTGCAACATCCTCAACCTCTGGGTGGCCACTTTCGATCGTAAGGCTGTTCCTGGAGACAGGCAACCCGTCTCCAAACACTTGCTATCAGACTCAGACTGACTGCACTCACTCTCACTCAGAATAATTTGCTGTCTAATTGCCAACACTGATGAGGGAAACTCCCCTGCAACACGTGTCTTTGCAACTAGTTGTATTCAGGTTATATTTGTATATAAAAGCAAGGTGTCGTTATGTCATTTTGCAGTTAAATGGCTGCAGTTTCCTGTAGCGTTGTTAAAAAAAGTCATATTAAAACAAATGGCTAAACATGAGCTGCAGTGCTGCTGTTGATCACAACTTGTGTTATCACTTACTGTTTTCATACAGACAGACAATCTCCACCCCAAATGTTTTAAGCCATCCAGATCATGCAATTATGTAACTTTAAACCATCTTTGAAAGATTTCCTCGTCCCTGAGGGAAAAGTGGCTTTAGTCAACTTATTTCTCAGTGTAACATCTATAGTAGGTGTAACAATCTCTCAGTTATGTTTTACATACATCCAAATCACAGAGGAGTTAGTTTTTTCAGAATGAAACAACAAAAAAACTCTCAAAAAACAAGTTTTGAGTGGGTTAAACACAGAAAACTGAGTTTTACACTTAAACGTAAAAACATCCACACTGTTCAGTGGGCCAAATGTCTGCAGCGGGTGAATCTGTGGCTAAAAGGCGTACGCGTTCTTGCTGAGTGTGCATCCTCTCTTTTGATGTGATTACCTAACAGCACATCATACGGATGGACCACATGCTGCATTCAGAGCATGTGGTGGTGTTCACATTACCTGGGCCTTATGTAAACAGATGAGAAACATCATCCTACAGAAAATCTTTAGGGAAAAGCACGCTAAAGCTTAAGCATTTAAAATTTAAGCAAGTAAATCTACTCGAATTGCTATTTTTTCCTAAACAAAAAAAGAGAATTATAAATGTAAAATATGTAAACATTTTTTTTCTCTCTTTTCTGAAGTTCAAAGTTTTAACTTTTATAACGTGTTTGCTAATTTTTCTACACCAAATTATTAATCAGGAAATTTTTCTTCTAATTACAAATGAAAAATATTCATATTTATGTTAAAAAAATTCTGAAAATGTAAATGTAAAACAAATTGAATTTTCTTTAGGAGCTTATTATCATCAGTATTGTTCTTTGGGCAACACTAACCTACCTACTGCGTCATTTTTTACAAAACCACAAAGCAGCGTTTCTTTATTTTAGCACAATTAAGAATCGAATGGGTGGAGAACATTTATAGTTTATGATGATTCATATAGGTTCCTCAATAAAGAAAAGAAAGAAGAACATGGCCTTTAAGTCTCCAGTGGAGGAACTGGAGTGCAGACACTGGCAGATGGAAGATGGGAGGGATGAGTAAGGCGTTCACAGATCCCTTCTGTTTGGTCCCATTGAGACCGAGTGAGACGAGATTGGATGGGTCTGGAGGAATCAGGTTACTATCGGCTCATTCTATTCCAAAGAAGTGGTGGTGTAAAAGATGCAATACCCCTATGGGAAACCTAATCCAGACCCTCCTGCCAGCTGTCATTCTTTTGCTCCAGGGTAAAATCGCTAAGCAGGTATCCCCTTACGCTTTTTCAATCCTTACCTTAATCATCAGGAAACGTGAAATTACACACACATGTCGTTACAAATCATTATCTACTACGTAACTTGAGAATTATGATCTTTTACGCAGATAGAGATCAACATTAGATGTCAGGAAAAAGCAAAACCAAAGCAACTTCAAGTGTGTTTGATTAGAAATATCAGCTTTAGCATTTTGTAGTGATTTTAGTTAAAATCAATGTCAAATTTCTGATTTGCAGAGGAGTGATTCGGCCTCCTCAGCCTCTAATGCACTTTTTACATGCAGACATTAATTCTGACTGCAAACCTGTCATAAAAATAATATTTACTGTGCAGTTAAAGTGGCTGTGTCCATTATTTGGGCTCAATCTTCATTAGTCTGAGGATCAACTCAAGCTAAAGGTTATCTCCAACTTAAGATGCATAAGATTAAAGTGACAGCCTCCTTTTTGATGAACCTATTAGTCAATCACCAGAAAAATAACTAGAAAATGATGATAATCATAATTAGGCTTAACAAAACAATAACACTTTTACAGAATTTAAATGAACAAAACATTTTCTAATAAGTGTTCTGATTTACTGCTTTTTTTGGCCTTATTCTGTAGGCTTAATCTCCTTTAATCTGCTGTCATTTCTTTTACTTAGTGGCTTGACTTGTATTTAGGTGACAATGAAATCAGTCTCTTCGAATTTACACCTATGGACAGGAGGCCGAACGATGAGAGGAAGGCCGATAAAGTAAAACCAGAGTGATAGAGACATAAAGGGAGACAGTCGGAGTGAGTTTGAGTTGACCTTGCCATGATAATCTAATCCCTGTCGAGAGTGCTTTTTTTAGAGAGCAAGTTAATGCCAGCAGATTATACTCCAGTGTCTCCCACACTAGCCAATCCAAACCGAAAAGAGAGTGGGTACACAGTGGATCCTCAGGCCTACCATGGAGGATAAATCAGCAGTAATAATAACCTATAGTAATTGAGAATAGCTCTAAAAATGACAACTCTTCCTCTTTGCTTTTCTGCTCTTTAGTGGAGCTGCTCAGGTAGTTTCTGATGTCTGCATGAGACCACTGTGTATTTCCGCAGCAGGTAAAACCGCTGCCGTCTTTTCTCTGTCATGTCACGGATGCCCCTTTTTGTGCACAAAGGGGCATCCGTGATAAAAGCCACTCATTGAGCAGCTCATCTCATGCAATGAAGAGTAATCCCTGTATATGTTGTGTAACCAAGTGGAGAGTTGCCCAAGGAGGGGGATGGGCATGAATGTGCGCAAGTTTGTCCGTGCTTGTGACTGTTGAGCTCATGGCTGTCTAATCTTTTAGGTACATTAGGCTGGTCGCCCACAGCGCCGTGCGGCGTCACTGTTTTTGTGCAATTAAGTCATTCTAGGAACGCCATAGGCCCTGAATAATAACAGGAGTTGCTTGTGAGCTGTAAAAGGATAATCCAGCTGTGGTGGGATGGAGAGTTGTCTGGAAGGACTGAGCTGTGTACTTTTATCACTTTGTGTTGATCTTGTTTTGCCAGTTTTTTCAAGACTTCACTCTAATGAGGTTGTTCTGTGGTCACTAGGTTATTCTAAGACCTCTACTGCTGCATTCAGGCCACGTTGACAGGATGGGAAAAAGCATGCCTGTATTACTCTGAGAAAGTCATTGTTAGCTCTGTAGTCACACCACACAAGTGGAAAAATATCTTGACATTTAACATTTTTATGATGACACATATTTCTTTATATTTTTTATAGAAGATATTTGACTGAAGCTTCTTTTTTTTTTAAACACTGATATTTCTTTTGTTAACTGGACGAGTTTGTATTCAAGGCAACATATCTGATGTCGAGTTGCTGACTTGTATTGGATAGTTGCTACACATGAAGTCATGCTGGCACCTAGAGTTTGTGTTGAGCCCACAAAACCTGTAAGAAATTATCTTTAATTAACCAGAGAAAAAAAAATTGGCGAATTGACGAGTCTAAAAGACAGAAGACACAAAACTGACATACACCTGCTTGTTTCATACATCAGAGTACTGCACAACTGCGCCGGTTAGCATGGCTATCATCTGTTTACTTGTTCCCTTTCTCAGGGAGAGAGAGAGAGAGAAACGGGTAGTGAACTGGCACCTGCTGTTGATAAAATAAATAATACATTTAACCCACTAGTATTTCTGGCATTAACTTGGAAGGGCAGCAATATTTAAATGTCTACTCAACATTGACATCCAAAGTAAAATATTCTTATATCAATTAACTAGAAGCTGGCCATGTTTGCTTTGAAGAGTAGGTAATCATAAAAGATTGATAAAAGATGGGCGTAGCTGCTGTGACATCACCTGTTGTCCTGATCTAAAGCCTTGAGCGTTTCTGCTGTCGCCTTCTTGGTTTCAAAAACTAAGATGGCACAAGAAGGGGCGGGTCTGACTGTGAGAACACATGCTCAATGACTTGTGATTGACAGCTGCGAGTGTGTGAGTGTGCGGTTTCATACCTCCATTTTCAACTATCGTATGATCAAGATCTACAAATTTTCTTAATTTGATTATTCAGTATGTCCGACAGTGAATGACTTGAGTGCATAAAAAAGGCAGGAAAGTGTCTACAGAGGTCAAGTAAGAAATCCCCTTTCACATAGATTTCTATGTGATCGAAGGCCATTAATTAAAAGTAAAGTGAGAAAAGTAATTCAGCTTTACAGATCATTGAGTTTCAGTTGTGCCTACTATAGATATACCTATACCAGAAATGTAGAAGTCAGTAGAAATACCAGTAGAATTACATGATTCCTGATATCCAACTCCTTTATTAAAAAACACTTGAACATGACAAAATTACATTATCTGTAAATAAAAGCAGTACAGAACAAGAAATGTTAAGATTTTACTTTGATAACAGGAAACAGACTGAAATGTGAGGAGCTTTAAAAGGTACTTTAAAAGGTAAAATTAGTTACATCATCTTAGCCGTTATAGTTAATTTCAAAACAGCAGTTCTTGCTTTTAAAAACAAAATGGTAATATGTATTTCAGGAGAACATGATACTTTGCATATTTGCACGGTCACCTTTCACCTTTCATTCTGTGAACTGGTCTAGATGTCGGGCTTTTGGTTCTTCTCTAAAGATTTTCTTGCTTGTTCTAAAAAGCACAGTAGCATCGTTTGAACATTGGCTTTTGTGAATCAATAATCACTCCTCGATCATCCTCCTTGCAAATGCAAAGTATTTCCTTATCTGACTCTTGCTGCCTTTCTTATCATCGGGTTGGGTTGCAGCTATTGCAGCAGCTGCACAAGTCACCATCTTCCACATGTAGTGTTTGCTATGCTTGTGGGCGTCCTCCTTCTTCTTCAGCATGTAAGAATAGAACATTTGTAGGTTTAAACCGCCCCACACTTTCAGAATTTTCCTAATGAAAGATGTGATAATTATCAGTTCTGGGGATATCTCTGGTCCACTAGGACTTGATGTGGCAAGCCCGACTTTGCTTTTAATTTGTTGTGAAATATCCCTTGTGCAACACTGTATTTCCTGTAATCCGCTAACAACTGACACAAGATTAATCATACTGTCAGGAATGACTGATGGGCAGAAAGGTTTTTCTTAAATTTATTGTACTGTCCATCTGGATAAGTTAAAGACAGGAAAAAATATGATAGAAAATATCCTGAATATAGACTCAGACTATATTTACAGCAAAGATAACGTGTAATATTTTGGTTTTATGCCTGGTTTGTGTTTGCAGTTGGTGGACAGGATTACTGGACACAAAACGGTAGATGCGAGGTGAGGCTTAGCGAGTCACTGTGGCTTTGAACACTAGCATAAGGACAGTCACATGCCATCTCCAGTCAGGGGTATGTTGGCACAGGTTTGTGGATGTGAATATTTGGATGACTTCAGCACATGCACACACACACACTTGCACTGTGTGCACATATGCATGCACACAGTCATGGGGTATACACACAGCAATGATTTTTCACATCTCTCACTAGTTTGCAAATACAGAAATGTGCAGACGTCAGCTGTTGTGGACATTTCTGTGTTGCAAAAGGAAAAATTGGTATTTGAGGCTTTTCAGGTGTTTTTAAAGATTAGACGGGAGACTTCCAGTCCACAGCAGCAACCGGGCACACAATCAGTGCGCAAACATGCGACGCAGTGGATATTTTCATGCGAGTACACACGCACATCGCAGAACGCAGGCTCTCAGCATCAGTGCCCTGACCATAGGGAGTTTGTGCTGAGCTGGTTGGGACGTCAGGATGAATCAGTGTGCGGACAGCTGACTGGACGTGCCTATTCATCAGCCAGAGAAAAGAGAGTGAAAAATGGAGCGAGGGATTCTAAAAGAAACGAGTTAAGCCCCAGAGCAACATGTTTGGCTATCTGCATTACTTTACAGATCCTCCAATGGGCTTTGACTGTTGTATGGGATAAAGGCTGAAGAGGTGGAAAAGATAGCCGAGTACAGGAAGGAGAGGAGGGGGGTAAGACAAGGGGAGTTTTCACGATTATTTTTGTTGTGTACACATGCAGTAGTAGGACACTGCAGATGCAAATATATAACACTCACTAAGCAGATAGGCTGCTTTGACAAAGGCATAAGCTCATACTGTAGAGGCGGCTACCTCCATTCTGATGGCCCGTTTATTCCCATCTGTTGCCCTCAGCTCTCTGACTTTATCCCCATTGTGTTAACTCATTACATTCGCCTTAACCATAACCCCTTAATTGCCACCTTCCAGTTTCTCTCCCATATCCTCCCCCCTCTCGGAGACAGTGTGCCACATTGCCCGTGCGTTAATCTGATAGCGTCTGCCTACCAAACACCTGCCATGTCCAGAAAAAACCCTCCTAAACTCCTCCAGATTCTGGGTACAGCACCCATTGTAGCGTGAGCGGATCAGCACACATGATAGCAAGCAGGCAGGCACGCATTTAGACAGATGCAGATGCACGTACAGCAGATAATTAGACGAACAACCTCACCGCCTGAAAATCATGCTGGAGTCAGTGTTTTTGCTTTAGCCTTTATGAGTATGTGCACCTATTTTTTTTCCCCCTTGCATTCAAAGGAAGACGAGACAAACAAGAGTTGTCTTTTGTCCCGCCTCTTCGCCCATTTGAAGACAGTGATGGGTAGGCCCAGGCCTCTTCGGTTTAACAATAACTCTCTCGACCCCCTAATGAGGGGTGGAGGGCCAGACATGAGGCGATGTGACAGTTCTGGTGCGGCTCACACAATAGCAGGTTTTTCTTTTGACTGCCTGGCTGAGCTAGAGTACCTTCTTTCACTAAAAACAGCCAAAGAAATGGTCGTCCTTGCCTGAGGAACATGTTTAGCTACATCAGACTGCCTCTGCCATGCACTGTTCGTTATGTAGAGCACCACAGCTGCTTTTATGTTTGCCTTTTTTTGAGGTCTCGATAAGAAGTCTCTAAGGCTACGTTCACACTGCAGGCGAAAGCGCATCAAATCCGATTTTTTTGACCCTATGCGGCCCATATCCGATCATGGTATGACAGTGTGAACGGCACAAATCCGATATTTTCAAATCCGATCTGGGTCACTTTCGTATGTGGTACTGAATCCGATACGTATCCGATGTTTTAGAAAGCGACTGCTGTTTGAACGGTCATGTCGCATTAAATCCGTCTTTTACATCACTGACACAAGACAGACGCCAATTATCAGCGCCGGAGAAGACATCGCGAACGGTTCCTGGCCATCCAGTGTAGATGTCAGTGAAACTGTTTGGAAGACAACGTGAACATTTTATTTGTACTGTATAATCTGCAGATTCTGACAGAAATCTGCAACTATCCTTTGAAGCACCGCTCCTCTAAAACAGCGATAAGGATAATTATTAGGTTATTTACATTATTATGTAAATAACAAAATAACTTAAAGCAAAAATTTGGAAACGTAAAGTCCGAAGTCAAACAATACTGTTTGCTCTGGGTCTAAACAGAGCGCGTTGTGTGTGACATCTTCTTTTGCGCATGCGGGCCGCTTTGAGCGTTCACACTAGAGCGCATTTGCTGTCGCATTTTATTTGTAGTGTGAACAAGCAGACAAAAAAAATCGGATTTGATCAAAAAATCGGAATTGAGCATTAAGACCTGCAGTGTGAACGTAGCCTAAAGGAGCCTCTCACGTCAAACTCATTTTCCTGGCAGACAAGATCATTTATCTCTAAAATTATGAAGGATTTATCGCAAGATTGCAATTTTCTTTAACCGATTCTGATTTTTCCCTAAGCTTGACCTGCTGATAGAGACTTTTGCCAATTTGGTGTTTCTTTCTAAGAACTGTAACTGTCAGCATATACAAGCAAAAATCAGGTTTTCTTCAATGCAGAATATAATTTTTGTAGTAAAATAAGACTGAATAAGGCCGAGATGGAGCTAGCAGAGTTAAAGATGAACGAAGTAAAGAGAAGTTAGAGAGGAAAGGTTGAGATGGTTTGAACTTGGGCATCCCCAAACCTCTCCAATAAACAACAGAAAGAGGTACAAATAATTAAATGAGAATGAGTGGCTTTACAGCCACCTTTACCTGACATGTTTTACCCCACCAGCCAAAGCAGGTGCAGCAGATATATATAACAAAACAAATATCAGATACATCATTTCCCAGTGTCTTTATAACTTCACCAGATGACACAAAAGGGTGGATGTCCTGTTTTTTACCCATCTCCATAATTTTCCTGGTAACTACTTTGATCCTTGCATTGGTGAACTTGATGACTATGATGAAATATATTTGCCTACATGTGCATTACGGAAAAAAAACATTGAAGTTGTTCTAAAGTTTATGAGGTGAATTCATAGAACAACAAATTTATTTTTTCCCCAGTGTTTCCCTGGAAGTGATCCTGTTTTGCTTTTAAAAAAGGGGAAAATTTTGTATCTCCTGAGTCGGTCGTTCCGATAAAAAAGAAAAAAAAAGTTCCCTATATGAGTTGAGAAAGAAACATGTTGCGAACACGAGCAGCTGACCTGTTCAAGATGAGTCTCACTAAATATGTGATTATGAATCAGACAGCGTCGCAGGCCATGCAAAAATGACCCATTATATGCTGATTAGCCTTGTGTTCATGTTGCCAAAGTTTTTTAGTTATGTGGAGTTTTGATAAAACATTACTCTCCGAGGGAAGCTATTTTAAGATAAAAAAAAAAAAAAAAAAGCAAATGAAAAGAAAGTGGTGTGATCCAAAACTGTGAGCCAAAGATTTAGGTATAAACCAGGTCAGGGATCTGGACAAATGCTACATCACTATACCTGCAGTCTCAACCATGATTTGTGTGTAAAACCTTAAAGATTTAGATTATTTTGATACTAAAAGTTACAAATATACATTCTTACCTTTTTACTCACAATCTTGCATCAGCACTCAGCCCAGAATCAGTGCTCTGTATGTGCTAGTAAGTGAGTTTCTAAAATGAAGTTTGTTGATAATGGATTATTGATCGTGAATTAGAGTGGATGCCCCCTGGGGGCTTATCCTGGCTGGCCAGGAATGAATACATCTCTTCATGCTTCACCTCACACACTCAATTTCGGCATAAGCAACCAAAGGTCTGACCGACACACGCATGTTGAGACACTGACCCGTGGTCTAATAGGTACAGACAGCCGTCGTTCATCCAGTAAAGGACAAAGGTTATTCCAAAATCTCTGTGATGCAAATTGCCTCAGTGAGCTCTCACTCTCTCTTAGCACAGAGTAAAACAACCTTAATGTGAAAGCAACAACTGCTTGATCTTAAACAGTTGTTGAACCAAAATATTATTCAATTATTCAGTCATCAGTTTATTCTATTCTATTTTGGACATCAGCTGCTTTTTCACTCATTTTCAGTCCTTGTACCTGACCATGTTTATTGGAATGTTGTTCGTCTGTTAGGCCACTTAACACTGAGCTCACATAAAAACCAATATTGTGTGAACTTGGACAAAAAAGCAACTATTGCATTAAATTGTTTATCTTTAGACACTTTGTTACCAGCAGCCTGTCACGGAAACATATGAAGTGTTCCGACTTCTTTAGTTGAATTTATGAAAAAAATACATAAAATGCTATTTTTGCACCATTGAGGTGATTTTGGAACGGCTATTACCTGAAAACCTGGCACATCTCAGCATGCTGTGCAGTGTTTCCTTAAAAACTGGAGATAACTGGACAACTAGAGGACAAAAGAAGACGTGCCAGACCTCGAAAACTATCTACTCCAGAAGAATACTAAAGAATTAAGGTGGTCATACCAAGGATTGACTTTCAAGCTCGTTGTCTTTGTGCAATCGCTGTTTTTTCCTTAAATACTGTATTTTCATTTATGTTTTCATATTATTTTAAAGCCATTTGGACAGACTTTTTTTAACTGTTTTTTTTTCTGAATTTTGATAGTTCATTTAATTATCATAGGACTCATTTCAGTTTCTTTTTTTCCAGGTATCATAAAAACAGCATGCCACTTGATGAAGGAACTTCTCTTCAAAGATCGGGATTGGATACTAAAGCTGTGATGTTTGGCAAGTTTTTGATACCTGTGCTGAGAACTCAATAAGTTTTGGAAGAATAACTTTCTAGAGTTTCACAGAGGATTTATTAAATAGCTGTGGTGATTCTTGATGACCGGTGGTCTTGGAAAAGTGATGGAGACAGAAGAACGGGAGGATGTTTCACAAAAACACACAGCTAAGGTGGAGGCAGAGGATGAGGTAACCTCATGCCACACCTGCGGGGTGTGTGGCCGCAGTTTTCCACTTCTAAGCTCTCTATCTCAGCACATGAGAAGACACACTCGGGAGAAGCCTTACAAGTGTCCCTACTGTGAGCACAGGACAGCTCAGAAGGGCAGCCTGAAGGCCCATATTCGAAGCCATAAATTGGGCCTTTTGAGCCAAAACCTCAGTGACAGGGAGGGGGATGGAGATGAAGGGCAGAAAGAGGATGCTGATATAACTGACCCTCCTGAGCTCAGCAGCCCACCTGATAAAGCTCATAACATTAATGGAAAGGTCAAGAAGAAAACAACCAAGAAAAAAGTTAAGGGTAAAGATGGTGTCGAGGTTAGCGATGGAGGTGATGATGGACCTTTTTCCTGCACCATTTGTGGCCAGGTTTTCCCTCAGGTATTACTCCTCAAGTCCCACATGAAAAGGCACCGTGGCGCTCAGGATCACGGTTGCCGGATATGTGGACGGCGCTTTCGCCAAGCGTGGTTCCTCCAAAGTCACATGCGCATTCATCGAGTGAAAGCCCAGCTAAGGGGCAGCAAAAGCAACGAACCGCCTGCCACCATCAACGGGGTTCCTCAGGACCCAGCATCACTGACGAATGAAGAGTGCCTCTATGAGCTCTGTGCAGGCTGCGGTAACTTCTTCAATGACCGCAGGACGCTGCAGATACACGAAAAGTTGCATAAACTGAACCACACTCGCACTCAGATGCAGAACCCAACACAAGGAAATGTGGAGTCCTCCGAGGTGCAAGACGCTAAGAGGCAGTTTTTGGAAAGCCTGAACCTCACTTCTGCTGGAGCCAGGGAAAGCCCTGAGGAAGTGAAGCTGGGCAGTCGAATTCCTGAGCTGGATCCAATTTGTAGTTATCAGTCATGGCAGTTAGCTACAAGAGGACGGCTAGTGGAGGCTACAGAAAAATGTCTGGGATGGGAGGAGAGATTAGCTGACGCAGAAGTGGCATATGACATAGAAAAAGGCGAGTACGTCCCCTTGAAGCAAGAGAAAAAGAGAAAGCCAAATGACACAGCCGGCTCCAATCTTAAGAAGAAGAAGGGTGACACAGGCCTTGATCATAAAGGTGGTGACAAAAAGATTAGCCAGAAGGACCCTATTCTGCTGAATGGACTTGGTCAAGCATTTTATGAGGCACTGCAGACTAAAAACGTTAAAGATGTTCACTCCTCATCTAAACAGACAAAGAACATCAGGAGCCTAGACCAGGAAGGTGAGCCGAATCCACCACAACACACCATAATACATTATCCATGCCAGAGCTTAGACAAGAGTTTATATTCGTTGATCAAGCTTAGAACAGTTTTGTACTTTTACCATTTATAAGCATCAAAGCATCAATTAAGGGCTGTATTTTATACAAATTGATTTCTGGAAGGTAAATTAAACTACAACTCTGGTACAAAAATGAGTTAAATTGGCAATATATTGTGCAAAGGGGAGATCACTAGCGAATTTCTAAATGAATTACAGAAGCAGTAATTGCCCTTTTTTTACACAAGAATGTCTGTAAAAATACGAACGCAGTTAGGTTACCTTACCTAATATTTTTAAGGGACTCCTAATATATAAATCTCAGCATTAATAATTGTTTTATTGGCTTAACAAATCTTAAAAAAAAACAGTTTTGGTTGGATTTGTAGATTCAGATCTAGATGTATTAATTGTGGGTTAGGGGTGGGATAAAATATCAATATGGAAAATTTTATGTAACAACTTCTATTTGTGTACAATATCTTTAGACTAATGACAAATTTCTTTATTACTATTAAAACATGCTGATGTTCTACCAGCCTGACTTACCACAATGACTGTCATTACTCATCATGGCAGCACCAATAATCATGAAATAAAGCTAATAGGGCCAATATTAGCTGTTTGCTAATATTTTGGCATCTGCATTTATAATGGTCAATAAATAAACACAATTTACATTTAATAATAGCACAATACATAATTCTTGCTTTTTGTCTAATTAGGGGTGTTTTTTTTTTCTTCCTTAGCTAGATGTGTGATCCTTCTATCTTTATTATACAGTCTTTTTGTATATGTCCAAAAACTGACCTCATCTGTTATGAATGTCCCCTTCTGTTTTTACCTGCAGATAAAAAAAAATATTTCTGCGAGCACTGTGATTTCCACACTGTTGACACCGCGCTACTCAGGTCTCACCTGCACACGCAGCACCAGGACTTCCTGAGTTCCTACAGCAAACAGAGCACCAACTTGGACATAAGCAGAAGTGGTTCCAAAGCCTCAAGATACATGGACTACCTCAGAAGCAGGAGCATCTTGCTCAGTCAGCCATACTGGAATCCCTATTCAAGTTCTCCAAGCCAGGAGTTAGTAGAGTCAAACATTAAAATGGAAAAGACAAACGGCTCAGAGGTCAAAGAGCAGGGACATGCTACTGGCGATGCTAGCAGCCTCCTCAATCTTTCTTCTTTACCCATAACTGATGTTAGTTTTTCAGTAAAAACACAGGGCCTGGTGAGACATCAGTGCCCATACTGCTCCCACACCACCAACTACCCAGAAGTACTGTGGATCCATCAGCGTGTTGCCCACAGGGTGGATGGCAGCAGCACCATGGCACCCAAGTGGGCACCTAGCATTAACAGTCTCAAGAGTTTAAAGGCAGGTGCTTCTCAGTGGAGACGCACGGGACCGCCACCCTTCCTCGAAGGCAAGGACTGTCCAGCTTTGCCTACTCCAAGAACGCAGCGCACACAGCCTCCTGGGGTCACAAACCATGGCGGCAGCAGCAGCAATAAGCAGTCGTCCCACAAGAATCAATCAGGCACCCTGAAGTCCAAGCATCAGTCAAAAGACTCACGACCTTCAGATGCGACACAGTGTAGTGGCAAGGTTGGACTCCAAAATCAAAAGAAGGAGCATAACCGAACAGTGGAGGGTGGATCTAAAGGCTCCAGCACCCAAGCTACTTCGTCAAACAGCATTGTGAACAGCAAGAGTCTCCAGAGCTTGCAGCCTACAAGCAGCCCAAAACAAAGAGGCAACAGAGCCACTGTGGAGGGGAACTTCCCACAGGAGGGTTTGGGTTTTATGCTGGCAAGAAGTCGCAGTGGGAATTCTTCTTCTTCTTCTAACACAGATAAGCTCCACTCTCGCAGGCATTCAAGTGACTTTTCTTCAGGTCCCAAAGGTTCTGATCTCTGGGCTGCCATGAATATGTGGGGGCTACATGGAAGCAAAGCATATTTAGATACACTCCGAAGATCTCAGGGAAAGAGTGAATCAACAGGAGAAACGCCAACGGACATCGATATTTTAAGTCTCCTGAAAAACTACAGTCCACATGATCTGGCAGCTCTCTATCAGCACTGGGGCTTTGTTGATCCTAGGCTTGTTTCACAGGGTAAGGAGGAAGCTTTGCTTTCTGCTTTATTTGCTGTAAATGATCAAAGAACTGAGTACTGTTTAGATCAGGGGTGGGGAGCTCCAGGCCTCAGGGCCGGTGTCCTGCAGGTTTTAGATGTGTCCTTGATCCAACAGAGCTAATTTAAATAGTTAAATTACCTCCTCAGTATGTCTTCATGTTCTCCAGAGGCCTGGTAACGAACTAATCATTTGATTCAGGTGATATCTAAAACCTGCAGGACACCGGCCCTGAGGCCTGGATTTCCCCCACCCCTGGTTTAGATGGAGGCCTTACACACTGTCTAACATTTTTCAATGGTTGATGTATAGTTGCCAACTATTATAAAAATCTACCGCTTTCAGAATGAGAAACAGATGTTTTAATGCTCTTTCACTACTTTCTACTTTCACAGCAACGATGCAGTTAAATGGAAACTTTGGAAATGAAGTCCATTCCTCGTCTGAAGCTTCCAAACAGGTATGTTTTTGATTTTACTGATAATTTCTAGATTTGTATTTCAGGCAAAAAGAATTGTGAATTAAAATAATCTTTGCATCCTTCATTTTAAAATCTTTAAGACTTTTCTAATCATTGATGGTCATAATTGGTTATTCGATTAGGTTGGTGGATATATACTTATAAAGCATATAAATAATTATGGTTTAAAAATGGAAAAAATAGCATTTTATGCTCCAAACCAATTATATCTGAAAATATAAGCCTACCTTTACATCATTATTGATTAACTTAACATAGAACATGTTTTTAAAATCCTGTCAGTTGTCTGGTGCAGGGCAGCGTTTCTCTTTATATTTGTATCACAGTTCAAACCTTAACTACAGTTTCATCTAACAGTAACTCAAGCCAGTTAACCGTAGATCTGCAAATCAGTTATTTCACTTTCCAGAAGTACAGCATAAAATCCCTGCTCACCTCGTGTACAGTATGTCTTCACCAACTGTGTGTTCCTGCTCTGTGTCTGTACCTCGTCTGTGTCTGAGCACAGTCTGTCATTTCTGCGCACACGTGCGTCTGCGTATTGTCTTGTATCTACGTGCGTGGCTGTCAGCTCCCACAACCTGGCTGTCTCTTCCTTCTCGTTTCCGTAACAGAAGCTGACAGGGATGAGGCAAACAAATAATAAAAAAACATTGTTGTCCCCCTCAGGGTAAAATTCGCACAGCGTCTCCATATGGTGTGTCATCAGCCTGTCAGTCAGGCCTACCCTGATGCTACCTACAACTGTTCTTGCGTTCTCCTATTCCCCCTAGAGTAATGTGTGGGCAACTTTTTGAACACGAGTGATGGGCACTGTCTGTCTTCGGGGTTGAGGATTTCTAAGCCAGACAACAGTTGTATGTGAGGTGTAAAACAATACTGGAGAAACATGACTTTGTAAAAGATTTTTAAAAATTTCTATTTTTCCATATCTTATACAGCATTTGTGCATCGCTCATTTCCATCTTTTTGAGGACACTCATAGACCTTTGTCTTAACTAAAGGGCTAAACCCGACCCACCGGTTCTCAAAGTGTGGGTAAAGCTACTGCAGGGGTGAGGGGTGTGGGCAGAATTTAATGAAAATGAAGTTGAGATAATGAATGATTTATTGCAGGGACTATGCACTGGTTCCTATATAAAGCTGTTCTACTCTACCTGAGCATTTAAAGTGCTTTATACAACTTGCTTCATTCATTCAGGCACTTTTTTCTATGCTTAAGTGCTTTTTTACTAACATTCACACACATTCATACAACATTGGAGGCATCAGAGTAACTTGGACCAGTCGCACCACCAACTTTCTGATCAGTAGTTGACCTGCTCTACCTCCTGAGCTACAGCCACCCTCAAAAACTAACCAGTTGAAAACGTGTGCTAGTGCTAACTGGTGTTACTCACACTTGTCTTCTGCAGATGAACAGCCACTCCACTTCATCCTCAGGGTCTCTCCATAAAGGAACGTAACGAAACATTGTGCTTCTCTTGGTTGCAAAGTTCTAACTGCTGAAAAAAGAGAGGCCTGCTGTTCTTCAAAGGAACCAGCCATAACTCCTGGAGAGGACAGAGGCTCTGGAATATGCACAATATATGCAAAGCAATGCGGTGGACTTGTTTGATTTTGTATTATGATTGTTTGATTTGAAGTGTTAAGCATGTTACGAGTGTAGATATGATAGTTAAATAAACACACATGATGTGTTTTTGATTATTTTATTTGGTGAAAATGAGGCAAATGTTCAGGATTATTGTACAAAACAACAGGACAGCATTGTAGAAGTACCACAGCCAGGTGGAAATTAAATGTAGAGCCACAACTATGTGGCTAAACAGATGTTCTCTTGGCTTAAGGCCCAGATATCTGCTTGTTTTTTGGTTACAAAAAGTAGATCCTTGCAGAGCAATACAACATACCAAATCTTAGAACTCGTAATTCCACTAAAACAGCTGTGATGCAAATACATGTTTTTAACTGCTGTATATCAGTGTCGAGTTTAAGTTTGTTGTTTTGTTTCATGTACAAATGTCTTCTTTTTTAATTTTTTAATTTCCTTGGTTGAGTATGTGATTTTTGTTGCAGATAACATGGTGTCACTTATGTTTTCAGCCCACAATTTGAATAATAATAATAATGATAATTTAAAAACTGCGAACAGCTTTTGAGTCGACGTTTTGAGTTTGCCAGTTTTCATTTGGTCAAAAGTTATTTGTCACTATGCACCATCTCAAGAGTAGTCTGGGCAAATTCAGAGGACTCTCCTTTAAAATACAAGTGTTGACTCAAGGCCTTAGTCACACAGGCCTAGAGACCCTTTTGCAAACCCCCGGCAGACTCTTGGTACCCTAACAGCTGGCGAGTCGTTCCTGGAGGTTGCTGAGTGAGATGTGTCGCAAGGAGGGTGCTGCACCAAAAATCTTTTGTCATTGCTTTGGTCATCAGCATATTAATGCTATCACTCATTGTTTACACTGAAAATGTTGATTTGTATGCTAGCACTTGTCAACTTGCCACTTTAACCAACACATTTCAGAAGGCACAACTCTTACTTTAAAGGTAAATGTTCTACATTGTCCAGTTTGCACTTTTTCCACTTCTCTTTTTTAATATTACAGTACAGTGAAGAACAACAAGAAAGCAGAGGAGCGAGAGCAGGGAAGGCACAGGCCACAGGTCAGCCATGCGGCATATGGGCGCCTGCTCATCACAGTGCGCTAAACCGGCACCCCACTATTCCCACTTTTTATTGTTTGACTGACACTCGACAAGTAGTTGGCGACTGTTTGCAACATCTTCTGTATAAACTGCAGGGGATCACAGCAATCGAGAGACCAAAGCAATAACAAGGTTTTTGTTGCAGCACCTTTTTGATGACCAATATCAACAAGCAGCCACCCGGCTGGTGACGTGGACACCAGTGAATGCGATACCTCGAGAATGAGGAGACGTAGGAGCTTCAAATTAATAACACACAGGTGTCTCTACTAAAAATCTCCAACAGAGTTAATCACTGCCTGGTCTTTAAGGCTCTGCTATTTTAATATATATATGTATATTTATTTTACAGTGTTCAAAACTTTATATTTTGAACCCTACCCAAAGTTTTTCTCCAGTTTTATACATTCCTCATGTAGTTTCACCAGTCCAGCCCACTTAAAATCAAAGTGGGCTGTATGTGGCCCACAGTTTAAAAAGAGTTTGACATCCCTGCTCTAAGGCTTTAGCAGATGTTTTCACAGAACAACAAGCAACCCATTTTTCCCTAGCAACTGATGGTTGCCAACCGGTCGCTATCCCTGTGTGACCAGAGCCTAAGATAGAAATAGTGCATTTTTTCCCTGTCAGTTTGGAATCAGTATTTTTCCTAAGGTCAGAAATCTAATTCAGTTACGTCGAGCACAGCAATGCCATCGAGTCCTCTAGCTCTGCTTCAGGTTAACAAACTGCTCCGTTGTAGTTTACAGTAAATTCAGCAGAATCTTTTTGACCAGTGAAACAGCACAACCAGAAACGGGACCCTAGTGTTTATCTTGTATTTTGTTAATGAAAGGTCCTTGGCCATTTTCCAAACTTTAGGTCCAGGATTGATGTGAAAAATGAATCTAGACTCACGCTCGTCATCGAAGCCAGTCTTTAAAAAGGGTCTCAGAACAACCAGTGAACAATGAAAAGTGCTGCAATGTTTTTATTTTTATTTTAAATCCAAGTTTAAAATTTAAATGCAACAATTTGCCCTTATGTTTTCAATTAGAGCGCAGACATCTGCACTTCTTTGGCATTGTGCTAGTGATGTAGCCATTTAATGCTGTGATTTATTTCTTTTAGAAGTAGAACTTGTAGCAATGAGCATTTCTACTGATCCAAAACTCACCTCAGTCTCCAGTTGTTTTCATGTGTTTCATTGTTTGCAGATTTTAGTAAGTTTACATTTCAGTTCCTCCTTCTCAGTGTATTCATATCCCATAGAGACGTAGTCTATGCATTTAACTAAAAGCCATCAACTTATGGATTCTTGGGAGATTTTAAGACTCCATAATTATGAAAGCACTGACTTTAATCTGTGTGGAGAGATTTTTCTTCTTTTTGATAAATATTGTAAATGATAGTTTTATTTAATGGTCTTTGTTTGTTTGCGATGAGTCGGATTTCAACAATTAAAAGTATTTGATATTTGTAGTAGCAGAACATGTTAAAAACATGTTGAATCTTCGTCACCTTTGAGGTCAGAGGTCAGGGTCAGCGGGTTGTGATGCTCCCGCAGCAGGTATCACTGAGCCTGTGTTTTGCAACGACCCTCTAACTGTAACTCCTGTTTGGCATGAAGAGACAGGAAGCACTGAGAGAGGGATATTTACGCAAGTCTGAACTCTTATGCAAACCTCCAGCTTACAGTTGAGCTCTCGCTGGGTTCATTTTTGTGACTATGTAAACATGTTTCATAGTTATTATGTTGGTTCAGAATTTATATTTTCGACAGATCAACAATTTTTGTCTGACTGTAAAATTCAAATAAAGTTGGTTGATGCCGATCTGCGATGGGTTTTTTTTCTCCCTCACACATCATCTTCATTCAGAAGCCTCACGTCACTGTGTCACGTTCCTTCTCAGCACAGTTTAACTCAGCTCTCTTCTTCTAGTTTGCACAATATATATTCAAATAAAGTACAAAGGATTTTTTTTCCTGCTCTTTAATAAACAAAATGACAAAACTAAATAACAATTGGGCTCATTCTTGCTGCAGTGCATCACTTCTACCAGCAGGTGGCAGACTACGTCAACAAATGAAGGAGTTGAAAACTGCTTTGTTTACTCGTTAACTCTTGGATAAGTGGCTTTATACCTGATTTCTTCTACACTTTTTAACCAGTAACTCTTTCTCCTGTTTGCAGTGAGACTTCCTTTATAAGCTGTCTGTGTGTACAACTCACAGCAAAGAAATTACGACGACTGCTGATGAATTAAACCTTTCTCCCCATGATCCACCTTTGTGATGGTTTTATAAAAACACAGTTACAGCAGATCTTGTAGATTTAAACTCAAACTCCTCGTGCAACTTTCAGCAGCTCTTCTTTTTTGTGTGTGTCAATTCTAAAAATCCACAAACGTACATCAAAGCATATTTTTGTGTCGGGGCGTGTGTGCCGCTGACCTGATCTGACAGAGGAGAAAATAACAGCTGAATAAAGGCATTACTTGCACTGACTCTTGTGCAGCATATTGACGAGACATGAGCACAACTGTGCGTCTGCGTGTACACTGTGTGTGCCTGTGTGTCCTTGTCACAATGTGTTTGTCAGCGGGTCGTGTTGAATCTTGGTGCAGTGACAGCATCAGTTTGCTGCCTGAGAGACATCAGAGATCATGTTCGCAGAGCCACCAGCAAGAGGGCTGAGAGCTGGTGCTGGCCACAGGGACTGGGAGTAGATAATGTCAGGCAGCTCGGAGCAGGAGAAATGCAGTGGCATATGTTGTCTGACAGGGAAACGCCTGGATGTTGTCGGGCAGAGAGGGGGAGACGGTTTGGTGGCCAATGGGAGTGACAGCTGTCAGGAAGTGCTTTCTGTGTGTGTGAGAGCTACTACTAAGAGAACCTAAGAGCTTTAGTCCTTGTAACTGAGTGTTTTCATTATGGGAAGTGTCTAAAAATGCTCTTTTGGGGTGGTTTAAAGGTTAGAATTTGAGTTTAGGGCTCACTTGAATTTGGTTAGTTTGAAATTAAAGCTTGAAATCAGACTTGACGTCAGCTCTGTAGAAAAACATCACAATCTTGATATCATACGAAAGTTACGAGGCTTTGAGTTCTCTGACTGCATGAAGGAAAGTCTCATACATGATAATACATGAAAATAATTACAAAACAAATGATGAGGACGTTAGTCTGCTGTATCACCAAGCCACTGGGAGATTCGAGAAAATATTCCTCTTCTATAAAATAATCGTATAAAATTGTATAAAGTTCAGTAAGCAGCTAATCAATACTGTCGTGAACTCTGCTGGCAAATGCTCTGCTTAAGGATAATAAAAGGTAAGATTTAATTAGAGTGTGAAAGGTGACAGCTGGGTGTGATTATTTAAACAATCAAAGTTTGATTTTAGGGGTTAAATTAAGTGTAATCAGTGTAAGCACAGAAGCAAGATGTTTCTTAAACAAGCTGCTTTTTTTGGTTAGAAAATTTCAACCCTATACACACAAAGGCATAACCGGTTATTTTCAGTGATTGGACTTTAGGTCGCTAAACAGAAATTGCAAACGTAATATAAGGGGGTCACAAGATAATGTAGGACTTTAGGACTAATTCTTGGTCCCAAAATCTCCTGAAAGAGAAAATTAGGAAAGAAAGTTAGAGATGTAAGGCTAAAATGGTGTGGTGTGATGTGCAAGAGGAGGGACGTGATGGATGGAGCTGTGAGGCAGGAGGAAGATCACAGAGAAGATTCATGGATGTAGTGAAAAAGGATAGAAAACACATTTTCCTTTAACAATAGTAAGTATAAAGTATTACACAGAAAAATATTAAGCAAGCATTTTTTAAAACTGTTATTTCAACTTTATTTTGTATTTAACAAAACCAAACCAAACCACAGTTTTACCTGTTCAGGCGTCTTAAATCACTAAAATTAAACAGCCACAGTTTTCTATTCATGCCACGAAAAATAAATAAGTGAATGAGCAAAAAATAAATACATTTACAACCGCTGATCTCGGCCTTAAGTCGCAAACGACAGACATGTTGCATTAATATTTCAACACATTTTACACAGTTTTTGTCACATCTTCTCCCATCTGTTTGATTTTGAAACCTTTGCATGCGCTTCATGAAGCTCTGCGTTGGCTTTCTGGTTGTGCGTGTCGCCATATTTCCATATAAAAGCAGGTTTTAATTTGGCCTTACAGTGCATTGCTGTGCCTCAGTTTTACATACTGAGACCCCACTGTGACAGTAATGACTAGGCAGCGGGCTGAAATACTGAGCGCTGCCTCAGACAGGTGGACACTACCGATAAGGAGATTTCCCAGCAGCCTCAGCAGGCGGTTGTAAATGTTGTTCTGTACACCCTGATTGTTAGATCATGTGACCCGGGTCAGATATGTGATTCCTACCTGAATCCATGCAGTCCTACTCAGTTGACGAGAAGCAGCCACTAAATTGTAATAAGAAAAAAAAAGAAATTAATAAGACAGTTCTTAGTAAAGTTCTTTCACATATTAAACATGTCCCAAATATTCAGTGAGAATCCAGTCAGTCAATGAACAAAAAGAATAATTGAAAAATAGGGAAAAAAAAAAGGTGCATCAATTTCCATTAAGCTGGAAAGTGTTTTAAGGTCATCTACACCTTTATGAGTTTAGATTTGCAGATATGCATCAGAGTGAGAAAAACTGCTAATAAGATGTAAGTTTGAAGTGAGGAGTGTAGAAGCTGCTCAGTTATGTTTAAAAAAAAAAAAGTGAAGCGTAACAGCTAAACCAAAAGAAATCAATGAAGCAGTTAATATCTCAGTCTAGCATAAGCAACTTGTGGTGCATCGATGCAAAGGATGGCAGGACACACCAAGAAGAAAGCTGTGTTGGGGCTGGCTGCTTTCTTTGTGCCTCCCAAGTTGATATCTTACAGGATAATACAGAGAAGACTCAGTAATGACCCTGGTATTGGAGGTAAATCCACTACAGAATGACTTCAAACAAAGAAAATCTGCCTTTCAGTGTGGCCCAGTCAGAGCTAAGCACTTTAACCCAATAATGATGCTGTGCAGTGACCTCAAGATGTAGCTGTTTCCCCTGGAAGTCCTAAAATTATGGCTAAGCTCGAGCAGTTTGGTAAAGGAGGGTCTAAATCGGAGGGGTTTTTTTGCCACATAAGCCTTTAAAGAAATACATATTATTATATTTTTTGGTTTGTTATTAGCTTAATTCTGCTGTGTTTCTTCCTTCAGGACACTGACAAAGATTAGGTCATATGTTACGACCCCAGGCATGCTGATTTTAAGTGGTTTGTTTACATCAGGAGGTTTTTACAAGAATATGAACATTAAGTTTACAGTGTTCTTAATCAACAAGGAAATCCTCAACTGTCTGCAAACACAAGACCTCGAATACAGTGAAATACAAGTTATTCCGGCCATGATATGAAGCTATTCTATATGTAGTAAAGACAGAGTGTGACAGGCCAGGTAGAGACACACAGGACAGAAGAAGGCATATCCATCAGATTAACACACAGTAATGTCTTCCTGGTCTGGCTCCCAGCATCAGTGATTTATCAATGCAAAGCTAATAGCATCAATATGAATCTAACTAAAAATCAATATTTCATTATCTAATTGTTAGTGGGAATGAAGAAGGATGATTGCAGGAGATGGCGTTTGAGAGCATCTGGAGTTCACAGAGACATCTGGAGGACAAACTCGAGCAGTAACTGCACACTTAGTTATGACACACTTCCAAAGGGTAGGGGGTAAAAAAAAAAAAATGAATGTATGTGCCTTTAATGTAGTAAAACACTAACAACAAACAGGCAAAAATCCAATGATTTGTTGCAAAATGCTACCGCAAGGTTAAAACAGAGTCACCACCTTACATTTCATCAAACAGATCCCCGCCTCATCCCCACACATACACCCACAAGCTGCAGTCTGAACCATCCATTAAAAATACTGAAATCAAACCAACACAATCATCTCGGACCTCCTACATCCATCACTCCTGGCAAATGGGGGTGTGCTGGCAAAAGTCAATATGATGCAATTTGGTAACAAAGACGCATAAAATGAATCAGCTTAATCCTTTCAGTCACTCTGACACAAGGACGTCACATCTTTAAGACCACTGTTTCACTAACCTCATTAATTGCTTAAAATTGTTTCTGCTTGTTTCCACTAATCAGGTTCGATTTGCATCTGGAATACAAAGTGAGCACTGCAGTTATAATCTCAGAAGGTAAAGAGCATCCCAGCACCTTTAACTTACCATTACTGGAATTACAGTTTTTCCACATTGTCACCTAATTTTATAAAAAAAGGAAAGACCCAAACATCTACAGACACAAAATAAAAAAAGTAAAAAAAATAAATAAAATATAGCTATTGTAGAACTTTTTTCAGGCTGTTTGGAGGGTGCACAACGTCTCAGAGCTGTACCTCATTACATGGTCCTGTTTTACTTTGAAAAAATAAACCTAACTCTTATGTGCTCCAGCGTACAAGCCTTTGTCAGGGAGTTTAGTGTTTAACTCTGTGTACATATACATTAATACACATTTTAGTGTTGTCTGATGGAGAATCAGTTGTAAGCAGGTACCTCAGCTGTTGTTTTGCAGATCTTTAAACGATTCTCTTAAACGAAAAACATCCCTGAGTTTCTAGTTTTTGCCCTCCAGCTTCTCTTTTCATTTTTATTTCTCTGTGTCAACAGGGAAAAATAAAGAGAAACATTATCTAACCCGTGGCAGCGCTTTTGGGTTTTACCCATCAGAGCTACAGTCATTCGTCTGCAAGCATTCAGCTGCAGAGAAAGCGCGGCTAAAGATGAAACCCAGCGAGCGAAAACACAGAACATGTATTTATTCTAAAGACGGGAACGAAAAAGAATCTGAGAAAAGGAAACAAATATGCATTTTTCTCTTCACCCTGTCCACAACCATGTAGTAAATGTAAGTGGTGCATTCGCGTGCTGTGAAACTGCTTTGGAAATTAATTCCATCATGTTCTTGAACCTCAGTGCCATGTAATCCAGCATCTCGCAGTACATTTATGAATGTGCTTTCTTCAGCAGTAACTGCAAAGGTATGAGGGTAAAATGCACTTTAAAGTCAGGGCCAAAAGAAAATTAAGGCAGAGTTGAGTGTTATATGAGATACTAAAAGAAAGGAAGATTTCACATCTTCGCCACACATACCAGAGAAACAAATAAATAAATAGGACTTTAGGTTTGTGACAATAAGTTGTTATTTCAGGGCAAAATGTCTGTAAGCTTCTTTTCATATTTTGCATAAAGAGCTAGGTTTAATAGCAGGACTTAGTGGTGGGCATATCGATCCAAATTATTGACAGTATCGATACCAGTGCTGGTATTGGTATCGATCTAAAAATGCTTTAGATAAAGGCATATTTACATTCCAGCTCTCCAAAAATCCCTGCTTGAAAATGCATGAGAAGCTGACACGTGTGTTTTGTTGTGTTAACTAAGAAATTTGGAAAGAAAAAAAAAATCACAGTGAGTTAGTGGTCATCAAAATGTGGACAGAATTTGGCAAATTGATGCTGATTCTTCTCATAAATAATGACACAGTGCTCTCCCCTACATAAACTGCCTTTATGAGTTACAGGTATCGGTACTGGTATTGTATTGCATTTACAGTATTTACAAATTTGCAGTATTGCACAGCATTAGCAGAAATACCAGAAAATTAAAAAGGTCATGATTACAATTCAGAGCGCGCACACAAACTTTCACTGGTCACATCCTTTAATATTTCAGAACAGCAGACTGGATTTCTCATACAACTTGGATCTGAAGATATTGTCAGTCTTTCTTTGGTTTTTCTCCGTTAAGGATAATATTTACTACATCTCAGGTTTCTTTTTGAAAATGCCTGGTAAAGCTGCTCTGCCATCTCTGTCACCTCAAGAAATCCTGGAACAGTGCTGCATTGGCTGTGCATCATTTGGCCCCTTAAAGGAACAGTAGGAGGAGCAATAGCATCTGTCGCCAAATAAAGAGTAACCTGACTGTGTTATGAATATGAGAGCTGCATTATGCAAGACCTTGAAGATATCACAGCCATATACTGCAGTTGTTAAAAAGACTGAGAGGATATTATCTCCACGGTGCCAAAATAAATCTCCGAGCTAAAGGTATTATTTGTTATGTCAAAGAGCTCGTCGTGCGGCGACACTTGTTAATGCTTTGTAATTTATGAAATGGTTATTTACAGGCTTTGAATCTGTAGAGCAGAGTGAAAAGAGGGGTTTTGGTTTAATTGCTGTGGAGCGGAGTACATGACAAGGCCCAGGAACTGGAAAGAAGCCAGATCCCTCCACTGTCGGGCACTAATAACACATCACGATGACAGAGATGCGCCTCCTCTCTACCTTGCTGTATCGATCTCCCATCTTGCTGTTAATAGTCCTGTTAAACACCAGCTCTCGGCTCTTTACTGTGTCCAAGCCCACTTAACAATGAAATTCCCCTTCTCCTTTTAAAATGCCTCAAAGGCAGAGCAACAGCTGGGGGGCAGAACTGTTGGACTAGATGCAGAAAAACCTCCTTTTTATTTTTATTTTTAAATTAATCTGTATGAAACACATCAAAGAATAAAGAGCTGATGTGTCAATCAAACAGTTAGGAGGCTGACCATAGTACTCAGAACTGAAAGGCAAATAGGCAGCACAACAGTGGGTGACAATGTCAGGTCGTGAGATGGTTGGTTGCTCAACCACTTTAATCCAGACTGAAAATTAGACTGAAAATTATATATCTTAATGCCTTTACGGACTGTCTGACACCTAATTTAAATTTCTTGATTTTTTCATTTGGTTACTGGAGGATGACTCCAGAAGTCCACATTTTGCACAGCACTGTGCTTCGTTGGCGATAGCTCCCTTTTTAAATACTAAATCTGACACGTGGCTCTGAGAAATGCCCAGGCTTGTTGTTCACAGGGGGAAAAAAAAAAAAAACCCCACAAAACACATGGCGTTGCTATAGCAATGTGATATTACATTTTTATATCACATAAAAAATTTATATTGTGGACAATATGATACAGCAGAGCCCTAAAGACCACGGTGGCAGTCTTTAAGATGCTCTTCTAGGTCTGTTGCGCTACCGTTTATGCGTTCAGCTGCTAGTGAGGGGAGGGGTCGAATGTCTGCAGTGACACTGAAGTTTTGTGCCAAGAGGAGGAGGCAAAGATAGCACACTGGTTTTATTATTGCAAGTAGATCTCTCATCAGATTTTAGACTCTTGTCGTCAATTTTAGTTTTTTTGACAATGCTAATATCCATCCATCCATTTTCTTCTGCTTATCCGGGGCCGGGTCGCGGGGGCAGCAGCCCAAGCAGAGAAGCCCAGACCTCCCTCTCCCCAGCCACCTCTTCCAGTTTATCCGGGGGAACACCAAGGCATTCCCAGGCCAGCCGAGAGATATAATCTCTCCAGCGTGTCCTGGGTCTGCCCCGGGGCCTCCTGGTGGGACATGCCCGGAAAACCTCGCCCAGGAGGTGCCCAGGAGGCATCCTTGTCAGATGCCCGGACCACCTCAACTGGCTCCTTTCGATGTGGAAGAGCAGCGGCTCTACTCTGCCCCTCCTGAATGGCCGAACTTCTCACCCTATCTCTAAGGGAGAGGCCAGCCACCCTTCAGAGAAAGCCCATTTTCGCCGCTTGTATTCACGATCTCGTTCTTTCGGTCACTACCCACAGCTCGTGACCATAGGTGAGGGTAGGGGCATAGATCGACTGGTAAATTGCTAATATTCACTCTTTAAATTTTATTAAAGCTTAATGTTGTGCATTAATAGAGGTTTAGCTGCTAGCTGTGTTCTATGCCTCCCTTTGGTTAATTTGACTGACCTAACTGGACCATTTTATGAGGTGTTGGTGCCTTTCGGAGCGTTTCTAATGCAACAAAGTAACTCAAGATTGTATTAACAACCTGTTCGAGCAATTTGTGCATTCGTTTTACTTTGTGAAAACTACTAATACTCTACCTCCAACAAACCAAGGTGATGATGGTCATGGGTTCAAAAGCAGACATCATAGCTTTTCATTTTCCAAACAGCATGAACTCTTTATTTAGCACCATCTAGCATGTTTCTCTGAGCTTACAGTTGCCTCCCTTGTTATAAATATTCAGAAAAAAAGAGGAAGTAATGGACCCTGATACTGCGCCAAGTGGCTTTAAATAAGTATCGCTACAGTTCTCTTATGGTAGGATTAAAAAAAGAAAAATCATCCAGGCAAGAATCTCTAATGTATGGTAAACGAACATGTTTAAGCAGTAAACATTGCATTAGGTAATTGCAGATGTGGGAAGAGATGGAGGAGTGAGTCAAGGCAAACAATTGCTCCCCATGTAGAGCAGACGTCCAGAGGGAGCCCGAGTCTTTAGTCAAGGACTTGTGTTTTATTAGTTGAATGATATAAAACATGACAAAATGCCTACTCAAAGACTATCAAAGATTTTCCACCCTTCCCTTGGGGACCATGTATATAGGGCAAGAGCTCCACGCATCTCTTTCAGTTTGCCTCTCTCGCTCACGCCTAGGCATCTTCGGAAACGCACAAAAAACGTCTCCTATCGACAGCCAACATTCGCATTTGTAACAACGCGTCTGAGAAAACAACATTTTACAAAAGCTCGTTCAGCAGGAGTCTGCTTAGTTTGTGAAAATGAGCTTTTTTGTAATATTACCTTAAAATTCTGTCCTTTTAAATGCAGTTATAATAATAACTCACTTTAATCTCACTTTAACTAAACTACGCAAATAGCTCAGATCGTAATTCAAACTCAGTCACGATGGTGCCAACCACCAAAGAAGAGGTAAAAGCAATTTGTCACAATTTGCCAACCCTTTGTCACAAAACCCACATTAGACAAAAAAAAGGGAAAAAAAAAAAGAAAAACACAGTCTGCTCGTGTCTGCGGTGAACATGCTGAGATAAGAAAGACAAAAACTGATACAGTGAGCATACGTGTGTTTGAACTTTGAAACTTTCTTGATGGTTTGTTCTCTCTCCTGCTGTAGCACAACTCCAGTTTAGCAGAAGAAACAACATTTGAGTAACTAAACAGGAGCATAAGTGCGGTGTTTGTTGTTTTTGATTTCACTGATGCCTCAGGAAGGAATTTCTAGCTTTGGTGGTGAGGCTTTGAAGAAGAGTTTTCTTAAAGGTGTGCAATGTTTTTCTTGTCTCCAAACAGCATTTGATTTTTATTTATCCTGCTAATGTCACGTATCCGAGACACACACAGAAAATTTACCGCACACACTCACAGACATAGTTAGACATCAGAGAAATATTACGTTTACTGGGCCAGGCTGTGGGATTATAAATGTTCATATATTCATATAAAACAGATGGAAAAGTCGACTAAAACTGCTCTTTGGTGTATGTGTTTATCTTTTCATAGCCATCAATATCTCTAAAAAACCGGTACACCGATTTTAATGGTGATCACGAACAGAGACATCCTTGGTTTGAGTGTGGTCTCATTTCTCTGCTGTCAGTTGTGGAATAAAAGGAAATGCCCAAGAGAATTAAAAAAAATGCTGTGTATACCAGCTGGATTTTAATATTCAGATTTATTTAGTCGTCCGGGCTGATTTTAATTATATAATTTTCCTCAGAGGATGAGCATCTAGCAAACTTTCCACTGACCACAACCAAGAGACTCATTTTTACTTAATGAAAACTCATTAAGTAAATTCTGATTTAAGATCATTTTCTGATTGACTGGACCGAATCAGGAGCTTTTTAGAAATGGAGCTAGTGAAGAGTTTGCGAAACACATTAACACCCAACCCATATATCAGCAGGCCGGGTATATTAGCCAATATTAGCTATTTATCGATATCTGAGATTAAAAACGGGCCGATAAATGGAAATTTTTAAGAAGTAGAGATGGGAGGATCGCCCTTCAACCATGATATCAGTGTTGATGCTGCATCGTTTGTCTACAAGAAGCCAGTTAGGAACTTGGAGCGGCACAAACACAGCAATCAGCTGATCCAAGCAGAGCTGGGACTTGTGACATTAAAACCAGATTATTTTTAAACTGCACTGTAATATTATGTTTATAAAGGACCCATACCAACGCTAACAAACTTTAGGGAAAATGGTCTTTATTTGTTTAAATTCTGTTAAATGTTGTTAGTTGTGTGCGTTTCCTGGTTGCCATGACGGTACAGCTTAGTTTGTAACAAACCTGATTTTACTTCTGATACAGACCGAGTTTTGCCTGAACCATTTAGGCGGACGTAGCCACTGCGATGTGTCGATTATGAAGCCTTTAGCTTTGAGTTTTTACTCTTTTACAACCTTTTCCGACTCTTAGAAAAACCATAACATAGAGAATGAATTGAAATATTTTGTTCAGTGTGACTTTAAACAAGTGATTGAGCCCATAAAACATTAGGAAAGGGATTACTGAGGTCTTTGCACCTCTGACTTTAAGAACTGGAAGTCTTGCGGCAGCCCCCTGGTGGCAAGAAAAAGAATGCAGCTTTAAGCCACTTCTGCACTGGCCGCACTGACATCTTTGATATACAGGGTGTGGATTAAAAATAGAAGTGAACTGAGGAAAGTCTTCATCATTAATATTTGTTGTGGTATAAAAAGTGGTGCAATCATTTATTAATGCATCACGCAAGTTAAACAGATAAAAAAATATAGACAAAAACAAATCAGTTATGTAACTCTAAATTATTCTATTAAAAAAAACCCCTAGAGGCAATTTGTAATGTCCATAATACAGAAAAACCAGCTTGTTTGGGAATTAAATGATAAATATGACTGTAAAAAAAAAAAAAAAAAAAAAGTCCACATATTGTGTGTGTTTACTACGTTGCCCGCAAAGGCGGCTCTTGACTTTGCTATAAAAATGCTGCTGAACTTACCTTTTCAGAGTATTGCACAATAAAATGACATTTTTCCTGCCGATGTGCGTTATTCATCACCGAGGTGATTTCTGGCTGTAAAACTGGTGCTCTGACTCCGTTCATGTCGTGTTGCCAAATGATTCATAAACTGTGCTGAGCCTGCAATTTGCTGAAATGTGAACATTTTTCCTGCTGAAATGCTCAACATCATAGCTCCGTTCTGAATTATGGCATTCCTGAAGGTGGCAATCATGTTGTGACATTAGTCATCCTAATTTGACCACACACAAAAAAAGAAAAAAAGTGGGGGAAAAAGGAGAAAGGGCAGAGAATGACAACCCAAGTCTCTTACAAACATGAAGAAAAATTGTATTGCAGTTCCTGTAAACTTCTTTACAAATTCACTTGCACTTTAAGCAAATAAAACACACATTTTTCTGCTTGTCTCATAAAAAGTAAACTCTCCCCGAGTGCAACAAAAAATCAATATCTTTGGAGTAAAACTGCATTTCAATCAGTACCAAAGCTGCAGCAGGTGTAGATGATCTTTGTTTCTTTATTGAGTTATTTGAAAAGACTCAACGGAAAGATGAAAGTTAAAGTGAAAAGAAGTGTTTCTCCCAGTGAGGGCCCCTGAGGCTCAGCACTCGGATCCCTCACCGCTACACAGGACTCGTCATGCTTGTCATGTCAATGTTCCTGAAGGTCGCTTCATCTAAAAGGCTGGGAGGGACTGAGGTGAAGAAATATTCACATGTGGAGCCCTTGCTGTAAGCTAGAGCCTTTCTCGTACAGTCATTATTTTGATCTTTTAAATAAACATTTGATTAGATGAGAGGGCGAGTACACGGTCCAAACATTGCCGAATGAAGGCCGCTTCATCTAAACGCACAGTGGTCACTTCGGCAGTAAAAGCTGCAACTGTCTCAGGTTGCCGTAACTGTGACATTTTTAATTCACAGTTAGATTTCTTCATGTTGTCTGTAACTCTCCTTCAGGGCCATAGATACCAGAGTGGCAGAGACACCCTCTGGTGTGTCTATGGATGCTTCTATATGTTTGTGTTTGGGGAGACCGGTTCTTCCACAGATACAGTGGCTGTGAGAGGTCAAACAGCAAACTGAAAAATGCGGCAAAAAGCACAACAAACACAACAAAATGTGAATAAAATCCATTTCCATTTTCTATTCCCGTTGTATTTCATTCAAAGTTTCTTGTTTCTCAGCATTTTTCTATTTCCTTTCTTAAGCGGCAGCGCATTTGACCTCTCAGGGCCACCGTACATCGAAAAAAAATTGCACACAATCGGACTATATGCACACATTGCAAATAACAAATTAAAAAAAATGTACCCTACAGAGCTGACACAGTACAGAAGCAACAAATACCAAATATTAGCACATTTATTCAGTCAAGAAAACATCAAAGCATTAAAGGTACTGTTACACTAAAGGGTGTTCAGTGTGGTCAACTTTAAATGAAGCCAAAAGAAAAGTCAAACAGTAAAATGTGTTTTTGCTACTGTGGTATCAGAAGTTCCATAGTGTTCTCATTAAAGGAGTTTATCAGAGCATCAGGCCAGTAAGAACAGGTAAATCAGCAGATGTGCTTTCAGTGTTTCCTTCTTCCTAAATGGAGGAAGCTAATATCAACTAATGTCTCTATCAGAGTGCTTTTAGAGGAAAACTGAGTAAAAAATCTTTCTTTTTAAAATAATGTGTTAAGATATTGGCTTTATTGCAGAGGTGTGTTTTGGGTTAACATATCCAAAACAAAGCAGTGTTTCTGTGTGATAATTACATTTAAACGTGCTCATCTGTCTTTGGAATAATTCGCATGGATCCAACGCTGAAGAAAATGCGTTCTCACATTGTTGCAGTTCCTGCTGGTCACCAACAGAGGCTGATAAAGGTCACGGCTGGCTGAATGCCCTTCGGAGCACATACTGATACACTGTTGAGCATATTAAGGTAATGTGATATTTACAGTCTGTTGTGTGTCCTGTGCTGGTTCCAGTCTCTCTTCATCTTTCCTTCAATTGTTTCCAGTTTAATTGCTTTCCTGCCCCCTGAATACCCTTCTCTCTAGTCTGCCTCTCTGGCCTGTCTCTCTTTTCTTTTTCTTCTCAACCCCCCCACCCCCCCTTCTTCCCCATACGCATTTCCTCTGGCCCCGAGTCAGGCAGGGCAGCTGCAAAAGGCCTCACCAATGCAGGCTGATGAGAAGTGACAGCTCTCTGTATCACTCCCTGGCACTGACAACTGACAGATGGATACCACTCACACACACTGCAGGGGAAAAGAAAGAGAAAGACAGAGAGAGGGAGAGAGAACACAGAGGTCGAGGAAGAGGAAAGCACCAAGGAGGATGATTCTCCAACATTATTCTCTTTTCATGGAGCTGCTGTGTGATTGAGTGCTGGGTAGAATAACAAGCTTGTGCCATGCCAACCTTAAGCTCTTTTCCCCTTACGGGCACAAACATAAACATGTCCACATGCATTCTCACACATGCAGTGAAATCATTAGAATAAAACTAAATAGACAATTTACTTCTACTGTACTTAGAAGAAATATACATTGATTTACGATTTGAAAATCGTGAGAATGGTACTAAATGGAGGCGTTCCTGCGGTGCAGTCCTGCTATTTTATATTTATTCTGTTTGCTTCGGTTAAAAACAACAACAACAAAGCGAAATGCTTTGTTTTCCCGATCGCTCGCATACCAGATGTTTAACATGTTGCTTGATTGACGCCAACACATTGTGAATGTGAATATATACAGTTTTCCTTCCTGACACACTGAGGGAACTGTATGCATCCATCACAGCATCGTACGTATCTGATGCCACAAACAAAAACAAGTTGCATGATGAGATGTTGAGCTGTTTGACACAAAACCCAGACAGAATTTTTATCCTCTGCATTGATGTTTCTTTAATTACAAACAAGACAAGAGTACCAAAAAAAAAGTGTTATAAATTTGTGTGAATTATTATGTGCCAGAATGTAAGATACTGTAAATTAGCAGAATCAGCTTCTGTGCATGCTGCATGGATAATGTCCTTTACATATTTAAATACAAGGAATTTAATATTTTATGTGTTCAGTGTATATGTAGTATCAGTGAGAAATGTGTTGAGTATTCCATAGTTTTCATACAATTTTTACACTAAAGGTTTCCACACTATACCAAGGGGTTTTTTTATGTATACTGTAAGACTGTGAAGACAAAATGAGCTTCAGCACCTTCAGAGGTAGAGTGAGGAGCTCATTCAGGAGAGGCTTAAAGAAGAGCTGCTACTCCAAACAGAAAGGGGCTAGCTGAGGGGGATTCAGCTTTCCCAGCATGTCCAACTGGGAGGAGGCCCCGGGATAAATCCCGGACACTCAGGAGAGATTACAGCTCTTGGCTCGCTTGGGAACACCCTCGGTGTGCTTAGATTGCTGCCCCCTCGACCCAGACTGGGATAAGCATCAGAGGACGAGTGGATGGATGCTCATCTGTGACTATTTGCTGACCTTTTCTGCTTTACTTTTTACAAATCTCTTTTAAATTTTTCACTGTGGGTTTAAAGGGGGAGAGTAGACTGTACATAAAAGATGGACATAGCCTCTGGGTCTGAAAGGGCCTGTTTTAACTACTTTCTGACCTGTTATCGCTGGATAACTTGCAAAATTAAAAAGCAGATTGATCAACAGTTGAATTAAAAAAATATGTTATTGAATTTCTTTTCCTTAAAAAAGGATTTTTTTGGTAAACTATTTTAAAGGCAGTTGTACCTACTTGCCTGATTAGTGGTTGAATTGTTTTAAAAGAAGTCATACAGTCAAGTATAAACAGTATATCTGCTGCAGTCAAGTATATCTGCTGTAAATAATGCTGCATGTGTTCAGTATGAAAATGTTAAAGTGGTATGTCCACTGCTGGGACGTAAACAAACAAGCCTTTTCACAGTTTTCATGAAAAAAAGGCCGTGTGCTAGCAAAAGTTGCAAAACAAATCTATTTTCACCTCAGCTGTTGGGCTTGGTCCTATTCACAGGAGAATCAATAGCCAGGAAGTCGCCATGCTTGTGACTGACTCCACTGTGCAGAAAAGTAGAGAGTGAGAAAAGGATATGTTGCAGGAAAGGAAATCCCAGGGGAATTAAGCTAAGTAGGCACGTATCAAAATGGACAATGAAACTAGAAAATAACACGTAGAGAGCTGCTCGGCTGCATTTCCCGTGTCTGCTCTCGGCGACACGGTTTACCTTAAAAATCCAGCACGTTTCCTCAAACACCAGAGAGGCCTCCTCTCAGACGTGTCACTGCCGTAAATCACCTTCTTCTCTAAAATCAAATTTTACACTTGACTATAAGAGCCACACGCGGAGATTTGGCGAAGTTGGGATTCAGCGTGCCCAGATTTGATTTTAAGTTGGCACACACTAAGCATCCGCTCTGAGTCTGATTGAACTAATAAGCTTGTGCCTGAAACCTTAAGTGACACTCTAAAATAGCAACAGTGTCAAAGTCTCAAACGGGCGACGCCACACCAAGGCGATGATGACACGAGCATTGTGTATAGGAGGTGAAGAGTATGGTAATGTTGTCAGTGCACCCCGAGGCTTCAGAGCCATCACGGAGCAAAACAAGAACCTCAGCGATACGCTGTCTCGTTACTGGCTGGCACATATTCTGTCAGTCTTCCTAACGCCAGACTGCTGCTCTGATTACTTCCTCTCCACTTCCTACATCTCTCGCAGGCTGCTTGACCTTTTGTAATTACGTAAAATGATATTTATTTTGCTTCTTCTGGAGGGTAAAATCTCCCGTACACGAAAGCTTGTGATCATGATAGCTTGAGTCTCATGTGATCACCGTAACTGCAGTCTCCCATGAGCATGATTGCTAGTCTGTTGATAGCTGAAGGCAGCTTGTTTTCTTGGAAAGAGCGAGGCCTGATGAGTTTGATTCTCAGCCAGGAGAAGGACTTAAGAGCCAGGGGACTCTGTGGCTGTCTGGAAACCCCAAAAACATTCAAACAATATGCAGTCAGATTACTGCTTGTGTTTTTTTTTGCTCTTGTGTCGATGACAGAATTGTGCTCTTTCAGAGAATATTTTTTACATCCTGTCTGCCACATTGTAAAGTGGAGAGCGCCACAAATAACAGCCAAAAAAATGTTAAAAGCAAAGCACGATATACAGGAACTGCAATAATAACGTGAACACATGGATGCTCTGTAGCCAACAGCAGCTTGTGAAACACAGTATTGTGTCAGAATAATGCATCAATCCAGCAACTTTGAAACCACAGTTGTTCTTCTCTTTTAATTATTTGACAATACAGCAGGAGGTTGTATTGTCACAGCATTAAAACCACCGACAGGAGAAGCGGATAATGCCGATCGTCTTCAACAATTCAGTTCTTGCAGGGAACCCTTTGGGTCTTGGCTTTCATGCGGACGTTCCTTTGACATGTTGCACACTAAAGCGCATCCCCTATGGCCTTGGATGCCCATGTCTCTGTGCCAGACGCTACAAGCAACCCAAGAGGGCCTGTGTTCACGCAGCAAAAGAGGCAGAGCTGTTCTGGCTGCGTGGAGGCATCTATACGATATTAAGCAGCTAGCTTTTAAACACTCGTGTGTCACGCTTTTCTGGTTAAACGTTATTTAGTGGCAGAATAATCCCAATCAGAATAAAAAGAAATCAACCCCTCCAGTAGATATCACAAGACTAAATGCAACTGCTGCCATAAAGAGTCTTTTTTCCAGAAGTGGAGCTATGCTAAATTATGTTAAAGCTGCAACCATATCTGTATTTGCCTTCCAACTTGTAGCTACTCATTGGATATTTTCTCTTTTTCAGACATTCTCAATAAACCCTAGAGATGGTTGTGTGAGGAAAATCTCAGTAAATCAGCAGCTCACCATGACCCTGTCTAAGAATTGAAATTAGCCAATTAGATTGATTGGCTAATTAGATATTTGCTTAAGAAGCAGTTGAACAGATGTACCTAATAAAGTGGCCAGTGATTGTAGTCGCCCAGTGCTGCCTAATAAAAATGGCCACGTCCTTGCAACAGTTATTGCATTAAGCCTGTAAGGTTTTCAAGAAGATTATGCATGCATAGAAACAAAGGAGTGGAAATAAAGGTGTACAAGATTGCACGGCGAGTCTGCTTTTTGATTTATGTACACTCGGTGAGTCAGAAAAAAATAATAATGCGGACCCTACTTTATTTGTCTCCATTAAGAAAAAAATAATACAAGTATCCGCAGCAAAAATATTAAAATCTTGACATTTTTAGTTTCTCCCATACATTCACGCATACGTGCGAGAACAATGAAAAAAAAATCTGCCATTAACGTAATCACAAAAGGTCATGTTGTTGAATGGGAAACAGATTAAATTAGCATAGTGTTAGATGTGGAAAATGATTTCCGGCAAATAAAACTGCAGCACAATTATAATATGTTAATTACTTATTTCATTAAGGAAGTTGATTGCAGTGCACAGAAGAAATCATGCGGGCAGAGACACCTGGAAAGAGGTGATGAAGCTTGAAGCCAGCCTCTCTCGCTGCCTTGTCCCTCCACTCTGACTCCTCTCGTTTCCTGCCGCCGTCCTTGTCATCAGCTCTCATCTATCCTCGCTTTGGCTTTTTACGCACGCATTAATTGCCTGAATGTGCCACACAAAAATGCTTCAAAGGGCACAGGACTTCTCATTTGTTCATCAAAGGGAAGATGATGAGTAGTGTGAGATCATATGACCTACCCACAATGCTCCTCAAGGGAAGCGGGCGGCAGAGGCAGTGTGTGAGCCAGTGAAAACACGGGGAAAAAGGAAAGCAAGGGAAACATTGCTAGGATTTTTCACTGATGAAGCTGGGTAAACAAGATCGGATTTTAGCAATCAGCCTTATAATAACAAGGAATTGTTTGTAGTAGCAGAGAATATGATCTGTGGCTTTGTGAGTATTGTCTAAACTTAAAATGGGAAAATCAGAGCTGTAATTGAAGCCTTACTGAAACGTTTGTGTTGTAAAAACTGTTTAATCTTGTAATCTAATTAGGGATTTATTAGTGCTGTAACAACCTTTGTGCGAATTTAACGGGCAGCTGTCAGTGTTTGTTTTAAAAATACAGATAACAATATAAATTGTACTTGAAAGGGGATTGTTGATGTCTACATAACATGTTGTAATAAATGAGGAGAGCAGTTCTCTATGATTGTTTCCTGGTACAGCTCAGCATAAGCACAGTAAAGTTGGTGCAGACTGAAGACGAGCCATAACAAAGCATTAGATGAAACATCAAGCCCCGGCATGTATTTTCTTTCTTTAATACCCCAAATTTGATACACAAACCTACAAATGTAAGGCTAGCAAAAAACCCCTCTACTTTTACTCCAAACCATAAATTTGAAATGAGACAACCACTAATACTATTATTAATCTTTTTCTAAAGAAATTCAACTGAAATTCCAACAAATTTGATTAAAGTCAAACAGTTCGGTTAGTTTAGTTTTGCCACAACACCACAGTGGATTTGAAATCGAACAGTCGTGATGCTCACAGGCTCAAAAATAATATACATTTATATCACATACAGACAAGCAGTTTCATGGCCAGGTATTATTTCATGATTAATGAAGAAAGCAAAATATCTCAAGCTTACTCAAAGTGTTGAACTGGTATTTTATAGCTTTAATTTAACTGTAATTTTAAATATGAAACCCAAAGACAAGTGAAATTGAGGGAGAACATCGGGGTGGCAAAACTTTAAGAGTGGCCAAATCAACAATCTTATAAAGAAGGAAAGCACCGGCCAGCTCAGCAACACAAAAAAGACTTAAGGACCACAGAAGACGACTGAAGTACTGGACAGAATTATTTCTGTGGTAACAAAAAAACTTCACAGCACCTAACAAAGTCAAGAACACTTTCAAGGAGGTGAGTGTGTCATTGCCAAGAACAGATTGGACAGATGAAACCAAGGTGAACGTGTAGCCAAATGAAATGAAAGAAAAAGGTATGGAGACGGATAAACAGCTCATGATCTAAAGCAGAGTGCATTAACATAGTGGAGGTAATGTAATGGTCAGTCTTCCTGTTAAAAGGGAGTTTTTCCTTCCCACTGTTGCCAAAGCTCATGGGGGGTTCATGCTGTTTTTACTCTGTATGTATTGTTGTAGGGTCTACCTTAAAATATAAAGCACCTTGAGGCGAATGTTGTTGGGATTTGGCGCTGTACAAATAAAACTGAATTGAATTGAAGTATGGCATGGCCATGTATGACTGTCAGTGGAACAAAGCCACGACTGTTTGTCAATGATGTGATGATAAAAGTGGAAGGATCAATTATGAAGTGTACAGGGCTCTACTCTCTGTTCAGACAGAAATCGGCTAAATCAGATCAGATGAGACTTCAGTGCAAATGGATAATGACCCAAAGCATGCAAAAGTTTCTCAAAGCAAAGAAATGGGACTTAATGGCCAAGTCAGTCACGTGATCTCACCCCAGTACCTCAGCTTTTCAGTTAATGATGACCAGACTGAAAGCAGAGAAACCCACAAACAAGCAACAACTGAAGGTGGCGGCAGTAAAGGCTAGCAGAGCATCTCACGGGAGGAAAAGCAGCATCTGGTGATGTCTCTGGGTTCCAGACTTCAGACAGTCACTGACTGCAAACAGTTGAAGTATTAAAAACAGTCCTGATCATTAAAATTATGATGGCTTGTCCACTAATTGAGCCTCGTAAAAAGGAGGACGTGTGTATAAAAATGACTGTAAGATTTTGTTAAAACCCTTGAATCCAAACTGAAAGTCTGCACTCGGATCGCATGTTGATTGTTTGACTGAAAATCTACTGTAATGGTGTACAAAACAAACAAACAAACAAAAAAAGTACAAAATTGTGTAATTATCCAACGAATTATGGACTCTACTGTCCATCTAGTAGTACCTGTAGTACTACTTCAAATAATCGGCAACAGTTGTGTTTTTCTAACAAATATGGTCTGGTCCTTGGACATTGCCCCACTATAATTACCATACATACAAATGAAGGGAAATCATTATTGATAATTGTAATTGATATAGTACACATCAGAAAGTCAGACACATTAGTATGCAGAAGATGACTAAAAGCTTGATGAGCTCTAAATAAGCAGCAGATGACCATAAGTACTTATAAAACTGAAGACAGCTGCACAGCAGTCTGAAGGATAAAACAGCTTGTCTGTTAGTTATTATGAATAATAAACAAACTGACTCATGACCTGTGTTTTGAGAATACTTTGCTAACTTCCCAGGAAACAAATACTAATGGAACATGATCACATACAGTTGTCTGCAATATTCATGTTCACATCCCCAAAGCTACTATGCGCTAAAAAGCCACATAAAATAAAGAAAAAGTTCCAAACAGCAGGGACAGATAACTGTGTGCGCCACAAGAACATAATACAAACGCAAATATGACACACAGCGCGCAGACATCAAAGACAAACACATCCCATGTGCAGATCTTAAAGAGTGTACCGTACCTTTGTCACCAGCCCCAAAGCTTTATGTTACTGCAAACAAGCGCTATCTGACCGAGGCCTAGACATGACGTCACCAAGCAACAAACACGTACCTTGATGAGGAGAAGCAGTGCAGTAAATCCTGCAAGATGATCTGACATGATGAGATATCCCAATTTGCAGTAAAACTCTACATCCGGCATGAAGTGCTCACTGAGGCCATTGGGTGATTTCATAAATAGAAATCCAGAATAAACCTTAAGGGATGTCATCCTGTTTGTTTAAGAGTGCTACATTTCAGATTCAGCACACACAGCAGTTTAGAAAGTGCACAAGGTAAAGGAGTGGGCGGAGCTTTGACATGGCAGCCAAAGGTGCGCTCAATATATGTTACAGCCTGGAGAAATTGTCAGGTGATCAATCTAGTTGTCTACCTAACTGCACCGTAGCACTAATGTGCTAATTTCACGTTTCAACTAAATTCTTGTTGATGCTTCAATGTGAGCAGAAACTTTCAAATGTGGTTGGGTGTAAAGCAGGGGTGTCCAAAGTCCGGCCCGCGGTCCATTTTTAATTGGACCTCAAGTAATTTTATAAATAGAATAGAATATGGCCCGCACTTCAACTTTTGCTTGAGTGTATTGCACTTCTTAGTTTTAACACCAGGGGGAGCTACTGTTGATCAAGGCAGTTGGTCTACCAAAAAGGACAATCACAGAAGAAATTTACCCCAAGTTACCAAACATGGCAGAACCAAAGAAGCGAAAGGTAGAAAGTGAGTGTAGAAAATTTCAGACATGGTGGGAGAGTGAATATTTCTTCAAAGAATTCAAGGGGAAGTGTCTGTTTGATCTGCACTGAAACTGTGGCAGTTATGAAAGAGTATAATGTACGACGTCATTATGAGACCAAACATCAGGCCTATGCATCCTACACTGGTGCTGGCGAGAGCAGAAATTAAAGCAAAGGGTAGCTAACCTTGCGGGGTCAGCAACAGTATTTTTTTCGTGCTCAAATTGTCCAGGAAAAGGCTCCAATAGCAGCTATGAGGTCGCCCAACTCATCGCAAAGACATGGCAAGCCTTTTCAGATGGAGACCTCATAAAACACGGCCTCGTTAAAGTCACCGAAATAATGTGCCCGGAAAAAGTGCAGGACTTCAACAACGTCAGCATGTCCAGAAATACAGTTGTGCCACGCACTGAAGACTGTCAGCCAACATTAAACTGCAACTGTCTGATAAAGCTGTGCTTTTGATTTTTACTCCATCGCAGGCGATGAGAGCACCGACGCACAGCTGCTAATTTTTTTTGCGGGGAGTGGACGAGAGCACGAGCACTTTAGGTGAGTAAAAATATATTCCACAGTACACGTGTGTTAATGTGCAGGTACACATGCTTCAAATATCAATAATGCGCATCAATTCTGTCACTACCCTGCTTTTGCGCACCACTTTCTTATATGCGTGTTGTTAACACACAGAGTACACGCCGCTGTGCACAGCGCACGCACACGCAAAGTCAGCTGATCTCATCTGATGCAGATCTGCTCCTTGATCAAGTGACATTTGTCCGGATTTTTGGCACGAGTGGCGTCGGATCAGCACCGCAGCTGGATGGCCCGATTTACATACCCAGCGCAGCTGATACTCCAGAATAATTTACTAAAATTATATGCACTCCTGTTATTAAGTCCAGTTCGGACTGTTAATGTTGATAATCGTTTCAAACGAACGTTAATAGGTGTGTTGCTAAGCCTAAGAACTTAAATAACAAGCTTGAAATGTACCCGTCCCATTTTCCCCTTTATTGTCTTTTCTCTGTGCTGTAAATCTTCTGTCTAAGAAGAAATCTGCTGCTGTTCTGAGAATGAGCTACCAAAGCTTTTTCTGAGTAAATCAATAAAGATCCATTTATGGAAAGCTGTGATGAAGGCAGTTTTGTCTTTAATTATATTCAACAATATAACACATTTGACCACTTTTAAGTGATTTTTCTAACTTTAATACGCTACAGTTAAGGTTATATACCTAATTTCTAGTAAGTGGCCCAGCCCCTCCTATATTTTTATGTATGTGGCCCTCAGTGAAAAAAGTTTGGACACCCCTGGTGTAAAGTAATAAAACAACGAATTCTCAACTGCATCTTTGTTCTTGTTTGAATCTTTATCACCAACATTTCAGCTTGAATATGACGTGAGTGAGCAGCACAGGGTTGATTATGCGATGGCCACCAGTGTTGGTCAAGTTACTTCAAGGAAGTTATTAGTTACTAATTACTGATTACTTCTCCAAGAAAGTAATCCCGTTACTTTACTGATGACTTATTTTCAAAAGTAATTAGTTTCTTTATTACTAGTTACTTTTAAAAATTATGATACACAACCTGAATACGTAAGAAAGTAATACACCTTTCAGCCCATTTCTATTTTTTCTGCATAATCCATCATATAAAACTAAATCAAATGGAAAAGTCTCTTTTTAAAAATTGTTTTATTAGTTTTAATCTTTTAACTTTATGCACATTGCATCAAGCAAAAATTAAATTATATGCAACAGTCTTTGACTTGAAGAAATTTGTTTAACATTTAAACATGCTGGTGCCACAGCAGTCATGTCAGTGGGGGGATTCTCTGTGAATTTCACATTCCCGTGACAGCGTGCTCGGTGCTTGCTCAGATTTGAAGCACAATTTTTCACTGTGGAAAGAAGTGTTCTTCCCACGCAGAGTGTACAGCGGACGCTAATGTTTTTGTCACTTTTTACGGAATCAAACTCAAAGTAAGGTCAATACTTCCAAGCCTTAAACGCTGCACGGTCGTACTCTCTCCCGCACTCCATTGTCATTGTCATGAGACACTCTCACAAACAAAATCACAGTTTAGTAACTCAGCATGCTTACGGGAAAGTAAGCGTAATCTAATTACTTTTTTGCAATAGTAATCCCTTACTTTACTCGTTACTTGAAAAAAGGAATTGGATTACAGTAACAATGGCCACATAGTGGTTGGTGACTGTGGCACAACCAAAATTATTGCAACGATGTGCAATGAAGTTGTAATCCTGTTGCTGGGATAAAGTTTGAATAAATTAAATCTATCTGATGTGTGACAGGAACTGTAATAAATCATTGTGCAAATCTGTCGCTGTCTACATACACCGAAATTCCCATTTACAACTTACATTCACAGTCCAGCTTGAACGTCGTAGATTTGAAACAGAAATTTAGAAATTCCTCCACAAAAATTGACGTAGTTGCTGCAGGATCGCAATTTAACTGCAAACCTTGCTTTAACACAGGAATATAACTAGAGTATAACCAGCTGGCAACAGAAGTTGAGTCTTCTGAAAATAGATTTACTGCAATGCGTTTATAAATTGGACAATAATTATTTGCTTTTGCCAATCTCTGGTCACCTCCAACCAGGCAACCAGTGATCAAAAGTGGTGCTCAGAGGTTGCATGTGGGCAATTGGTTGCCATGACTACTTGCAGTTGGCCTATGGCAGCAAAAAATTCACTGCAATCACTGGAAAACCACAGATTTTTACTGCTTGCAAGTACGTTGCTGTGCAATTTTTACAACAGTTTGACTGAACCTTTAAAAAAATACATTCAAAAGGTATAAAGATATTTTTCTGTTTTAATTTTTTTAATTTTTTTTTTAAAGTGAAATATCTAAAAACCACACAATGCAATTTTAAGAAGCAGTATCTGTGGTTGTGGTTTGATTACAAATCCACACCGCATTGCTTGCAGTTTTAGATACCAAACTAACAGTAATGCAACTCTACAGCAGTCATGAGGTGCAGGAAGCAGGGTGCAGAGTTTCATGGCTCCATCTGCCTTGTAGCCTGTAGCTGTTTATGATGTTTGGTCTTGGTTCTATACTTAATGCTGGGTGGACACATCCGCTGCTTCCACATAGCCCCTGGGCTATAAATCATTCTACAAAGCGCTTAAATTTTGCTAAATTGGATACATTTCTGGCATAATTTATTATCTAATCAGTGGCTAGAAAAGTTTAAGCTGATCTCGAAGCTCTTTGCTTGATTGAGAGACTGACACATCTTGTGTGAGTTACAGAAAGACTGGGAGATGATGGCGACGCTAAAAGACACTTGCCTCTGACAAGTGGCAAATGGAGAGGATTAACATAAGCCAATGAGCTACAGAATGAATATATGTTCAAACCTCATTTGAAGTGGCATCTGTGACATTGGCATGCCAATTTAGAGAGAATTCAATCTTCTGGCATCAACTCTCCAAAAGTGTGATTGGACTTGTGAAGAGCCCAATTTGTTTCTAAATATGTGCAGTCAGGCCTCTTTGTGATTACGATACCATATCTGTATCTATTCTTGAGCTTCAGCTGTATTCTCAACTCCATCAGCACTCAAATTAGCCTTTCTTATCAAGTATTTGAGGGAAGATTAGAACATAATACAGTCTATCATTTTGAGAGGCAGGGTTAATGTTTGCCGGGATGTTTGAGAGGTTATCAGCTGTCAGTACAAATTGCTAGAAAGTTGATGAAGTCTGTGTTTCATTTGTGACCAGCAGCTAATCCAATGTACCAGACTTGTATTCTGGGATGAATTATTTTTGATGAGCTGCCATTCCTTTTTTTTGTCAATTTCATGCATGTTTATACAGTCCATAATGTAACTGTCACTGCGCGGGTTTTTCCGACTTGTCCTGAAGGGTTCTGCTTGAGACTTTTCTTCCAAAAGTTTACAGCACGTTATCCTCATCGTTGATGCTAAACGCCATCGTAATTTTGTTACACGTTTGATTTGGTAATCTGCTTTCTTGCCAGGAGTTTGTTTAAATAAATTTATATTTACAATTTTTAAATATGTAACCGAACTATGATGAAATATAGCATCATCCTTCCCATTAATGGTCAAAATGAATGGGGAAGAAAGGTGATTTAAGTGGCTGCAGTTTCTGGATGGGGCCAATATTTCAGAAACTGACGATGTTCTGGAATTTTCCTGCACTCTTTAGGATTTTCCGAGACTGACAACCAGAAAATATCCAGTGAGTGGCAAAGGGCCTTGCTGATGTTAGAGGTCAAGGGTGAATGGTCAGACTGCTTCATGCTCAAAGGAGTAACAGTAACTCCAATAACCATAACTGTAAACAGATGGTCTCCAGCAGCAGAAGACCACACCAGGTGCTGCTGCCATCGGCTAAGAACAGGAAGCTGAGGCTAAAATTCCCAAAGTTGGACAAGAGAAGACTGGAATCATTTTTGCCTGATCTGATCTGATTACAATGGTAGTCAGAATTTGCTGTGAAGAACATGAATGCATGGATCCATCCTGTCTTATATCAATACTTCTTATATCAATACCTCAGCCTACTGAGTATTGTATACCTAGGATGTACATCCCTCTATAACCAGTGGACCTGTCTTCTGAAGACTGCTTCCTGTCACAAATCTCAGATCATCTCAAACTGATTTCTTGAACATGACAATGAGTTCACTGTATTCAAATGACCTCCACATCTGCAATCCAATAAAGCACCTTTGGGATGTGGTGAAACGGAAGATTCAAATCATGAATGTGCAGCCGATAAACTGCAGCAACTGTGTGATGCTATCATGCCAATATGCACCAAAATCTCAGAGGAATGTTTCCAGCACCTTGTTGAATCTATGCCACAAAGTTTTGAGGCAGTTCTGAAGGCAAAACTGGGTTCAACTGAGTAAGCAATAAAACAACTGCCTCCACTGGCCTAGAGGTAACAAAATGTGTTTCCCATTATTTCTAACTATAGTCTTTGTGTGATCTGCATAAATAGAATTTAACCACTTGCTGGGGTTTTACAAGATCTTCAAGACTATTGGAAGCTCTTGGACGGTTTCTGCTTATGGCTTAGAAATCATATGCACATTTTTAGTAACCTTTACCAGTTTTGACCTAGTCTTTCAAAAAGCAAAATAACAGTCTTCAGCATCCCCTAATTTTAAGCAAGAAAGTAAATAAATCTGCTTCCCAGAAGGTCAGATTGCTCCTTCAACAAATATGGCTTCACACTGGTTCTTAAAGGCACCTCTCAAAAAAGAATAATGTCAGCTAAATAAAAAACAGAAAACATAATAAGCAATATTTCTTTAGAACTATAATTAAAAATCCGTGTGGTGCTATTAAGGTTTATTGCATTATAATGTGGGGTGTTTCTGTTATTTAGCCTTCCCTCATTAATACATAAATGGTACTCAATATGCTCAAAAGAAGAAAAACCTCACAGGCGATATCGTCTATACGAAAGCATTTTCTAATTAGGGGAATGAGTTAAAATCGTATAAATCACTTCATTTCAAATTCTCTAACTGGCCATCTGCTGTTTGCCTGAACCTTCTCCTGTTTCAAAGCACCAGTTTTACGACTCAAACATTTTAGGAAGCCGCTGAAGATCCTGCGTGTGCCTCACGGTTTGATTATTGTGATGAATGATTATCATCTGTCTTGTTCTCACAGGGCAGCGGAGTATAGGAATGACCAGTTTCTTAGACTATTATCTTTCATCTGTTTGTGCAAATGGCACTTTAATGCTTCAGAGATGTGTCTGAATAAAATTAGAATAACTGGATGTGAAAGAGGAGGTTCACTCTGGTGGGGCCTGCTGCTTAAAACAAATTGCGTGTGTGTGTGTGACTGTAGACGGGACTCGTGTGTGCGTGTGTGTGTGTGTGTGTTATGTGTGCAGGGGAGCTTGTGTATGCCCTGTCGCATGATAAATGTTCTCTCTCTTATAATCTATGTGCTTCAAAATATGATGTATGTGAGGATGAACTTTGAATTATAACCTAAAGAGTGACTCATTAATCTTCTGACTTTGGTGGGGAGTGGACCAGAGGAATCCATTTTGCGTGTTTATGTTTTATGAATAATGCAATATTGCAGCTGGCCAGTTGGATCTAGGCAATGACGTTCAGACACATAGAAGTCGACGTGGAGGCAAACAGCTCTGTTTGCTGGAATGAAAAGGAGGTGAGTGCACGTTAGCATTCAGGAGGAAGGTCAACAGATCCTGTTGGGGTTTTACTATGTGTGATACATGATCCACGTCTCCTGGAGATATAGTTACGACCAGCCTGCCCATTCTATCCGCGTCTACTTTCATCTCATTTGTTTTGTTACATTTTTAATCTTTTTCTAGTTTATTTCCCCACTTTTTGCTCTTTTGGTGGTTTTCATATATGAAGGCACTGTTGAACTTGAAGTAAACAGCTTGTAATTCTCAGTATCTTCCTCCAAAGAGACTCCACTACACCAGCGCTGCAGGAAAACGTCTAAAGAGTTTGATGAGAATAAGTGAGGATTGTGGATCAGAAGTACCTGGGTGAGAGCCTTAACGTTAACATTTCCAGGATGGGCACGTCCAGTAAGTTTTAAATCAGTTAGAAATGATGGGATTTATAAACGTCGGGGAATTTCAGCTTCTAACCAGCTTTAGGCGTTAAATCAGATCCAAAAGGTTTGTCTACAAGCCACATTACATCTTTTAAAACAGACTTTAGCATTTTCATCATATTTTTCTTAAACGTACATACATGCATAAACATAATAATAATGAATACTAAACTTTAAACCAGAAATCAAGATGAGAGGAACAAAGAATCAGTCAATGAGAAAAAAGCTGTGAAAAAATGTGTTAGTTGAGAAAAATCATGACTCAAGAGTCTAGCAGCGGTTTCCACATGCTTTTAAATGCACCTGCTGTCCCCATGTAGGCAAGTTTTTCCAGTGTAACTCAAGTATCACTATGTCAATTTCTCCCATCATACCATCTTCCTGGCCTGCAGGAGTTCAACTCAATTAGAGTGAAAGCTTTAAGCTAACAGTTAAAATTCACACCTACAGTTTTAGATTTAATCTGAACAAAAGGCTTCCAGTATTACACCAGTTTTCGAGCAGCACCTTTACCTTTAAAGATTCAGTTTTACTGCAGTGAAAAGGTTGCCGTTAGCTACTTGTATTGTAACAGCTTTATTTATCTGTAATTTCATGGATTTAAGTTAAAAAAAAAAAACATTAACTGAAGATTGAAAGGATCAAGATTGAAGCATAGAGCTGTAAACATTTCCTTCCTTCATTTTTTTCCCTTCCCACAGCTACTGATTTGTCATTTAGCTTGACGTGCGCGATGGCTGATCTCCACCTTTGTCAATAATCTGTTCTTCGCTTATCACCAGAAACTCCTCAGACTTACTCACACAACGAGACAGGAAAAGGAACCTGTGGAAAAAACAATAACAATTTAAGAAATGTATATGAATTCATTATTAAATCTGATTCCGATCAGTTGAAATTTGCAACATAGATATTTTTAGTATAGCTTAATAAGTCAATCAAAATAATTATTTCATGTGTCAGATTTGAGAAAATAGTGACAAATGGGGGAGATTATATTAAAGGATACTCAGGTTACTGATATTTGACAAGTCCTAAGAGTTCGGAGGCTGTCAGTGTTGCATATTTTATAATTTTTGATTTAAATGGTTAAATAATGATTAGAACAGCCACGACACTTTGGCACAGGAGGTAACTGCGATTTTGCAGATTTTTTTCAGTGAGCACTTCCAGCAAAACTGTACAATGAAATAGTACTCTGCTGAGATCATTTTTAACAGAAATACGCCTTGTTAGAATTTCCACAGCCATTTATGCATCTTCTGGGTCAATTATTGTTTTCCATAGGGATGCAGGATTGTCCGTGCTGCTATTCCAGATAGTCATTTAGGTCCCGAGTCCCTCGTGGTGTTCTCAACCGCAGTGACAAAATCCTTTTCACAAGGAAATGTAAAAACCCAACAACTTATCAGGTGAGCCCAGACACAATGTAAGAGGTGATTTAGTCTGAGCAGGCTACATGTCACCAGGGCTTTCTTTGTTTCCCTGAGGTCTGATTTGAACTTAAATTGCTTCTGTGAAGACCTGGCTTGGCTTCTCATTACGTTGCCCCTCCTACTGCTCTAACATTAGGGAGCCCCATGTGCTGTGGTGTACTGTGTTCTCAAATGGTAATGCCCTCATTCTTTACCGCCATTACTACTGTATAACCATCTGTCAAACTGCTGTGGAGGGTTTTTAAAGTCTTGTTTTCCAAGTAACAAACACACAAGAAAGAAGAGAGAAACTCAGTTCTTTATAACTGAAAACATGTTATTGCATATATTAGAAACATTTTACACAATTAAAAATAAGAATAAGCTAAATGTAATGTAGGTCATTTTTCCCACCCTATAATAAGGACCTATCCACAGACACAGTTGAACGCTGCCTCTTAAGATAAAAAATTATATTTAGATTTTTAATAATTAAATATCACATTTTAAATGTCAAATATTAAAATATGATGCTTATATTAATATTATATTTAAAAATATTAAAACCTTTAATTTAGTATATAACATTTTGATAAATATGCTTATACAGTTTACAGTTTCTTCCCATGAATTTGACCAGATCAATATCATTCATATCTGTCTGCTTAATATGCTTATTAATAATTAAGTCTAACATCTGGAGAAAACTGATAAACACCCTGAGTCTGTCCAAAGCTAATAAAAACACCTACCAGAAATTAATAATGAAAAGACTATAATTATGTAATATAATTTTTGTGTTTTCTGCAAACGATTCCTCAAAATGATGCTACTGACCCAAGTGACACAGGCTAATAAAATAATTAGGACTACTATTTTGGATGGAAATTGCAGTAATATGGTGTTTTTCAGCTGCTGTAGGCATGACTGGATGAAAGTCAATGGACGCTCTAAAATTCATTGGTTTTCCAAAATTTGAACAGCTAGGAAGCTTGCACAAATAAAAAAGTTGCTGTCCGGCTGGAGCAGCAGTGCACACTATGCAATATCATAGCATAAAACATGGATGTGGTTTCTGGGTTGGAAAAACTGGGCCAATATGGAAGCACCTTAAATTTGCATTCTGTCTGAAAGCCAACAGACGTCGATAGCTATAGTTGCAAAATGACTTACACTCCTGTGTAGACTTCTACAAACACTTTCGTGCTGAATTTATGTGTTCAGTCACTTATTTGGGGTCATAAACAACAACAACAAAATTAAGTATATGTTGTAATTTTATTTATATAGCGCCAAATCACAACAACAGTCACCTCAAGGCGCTTTATATTGTAAGGTAGACCCTACAAATATACATACAGAGAAAAACCCCCAAAATCAAATGACCCCCTATGAGCAAGCACTTTGGCGACAGTGGGAAGGAAAAACTCCCTTTTAATAGGAAGAAACCTCCGGCAGAACCAGGCTCAGGGAGGGGCGGGGCCATCTGCTGCGACCGGTTGGGGTGAGAGACATGGATAAAAGACATGCTGTGGAAATCTTGGTCCTACTATGTATTAAAATTCTCCAATCTACTTGTAATTGACAAGGTGGTTAGCCAATGAGCACAGGTTTTCACCTTCAGACCCATCCAAACGCCAGTCTCAATGTTCATTGAAAATGAAACCAGCAAACTTCTATCAGCATTATCCATATGTAAGTGAACACAAACATGTAACTGCTTAATTGCTACTTGTGTTGACTTTCTTTAAGTTTATAGAGGTTACAGTGGGTTTTGTGCAAGATGATCTAGGGACATGAATGTAACGTAATCATTTTACATTACATTGTTTAACTTTGTTAAACTTTGGAATATTTATTTTACCTTATTACAGTTCATATTTTTCTAAATTTCACATTCATAGTGTATTGCTTTTTAGAAGTCATATTTATACGTTTTTGTATTTTTGTATTAATAATATACTCTGAATCTGATTCTGAAAAGTTTTGAATGAAGACATTTTCCACATGCTGGACTTCTCCTTGGATAGAAACAAAAGTTGGTCCACCTGACTGAAAAAATAGCCCAGCACATAAACCACTATGTTAAATATTGTATTTAATAAAATGTAATGGAGCTCTGGGAGTGCATCCTCTGCCCATTAACCACACCCGCGGTTACATTTAATGTTGTTTTTTTCTTTGCTTAGGCTCTGCCAAGTTTCATAAAACCCAGCTTGCTATTTCCTCTTTAGTCTTGCTGACAGACAAACAGCACCTATCGCATATCTCCACCTTGGTTCGTGCCTTGGGGAAGGAAAAAAGAAAGCAAATAGTCTTAAGTAGGTATCCAAGGGAAATCATTTAATGCATGCATGTTAACTTTTCTCTGGACTGATTCTCTGCTTCTCATTTGTCTGTTAAAAGAATGACCACTGCTCCTAGTATAGAGCCTAAACGCTTTTTTTGTGCCTGTGATAATATCCGCACACCTGTACACACATATGATGAAGAGCTGTGCAGCTGGCTGACCCATCACAGCCATCTGAAACAAGATAGAGAAGGATATAGCAGCAGAGGAGCATACAGTAACAAACTCGTAACTGCTGGCAGAGTGCCTCTCACCCTTCTTGTGAGCAGCCAGGCAGCCATAACCAGATGCATCAAGCACACATTACATCCCTGTACCCTGTGTATTTACTCTGCCATCCAGCCAGAAAGATTAGTTTAGCTGGAGAGTTGATTTATGGACGACAGAAAGTAATCCCTTCTCGTCCCGCGCGCTATAGTCGTGCCTCCTTCTTTGCCTCTGCGCTGAGCTTACACAGTCTGAAAGCCCTTGATACCGTGTTCGCCCTAAGGTGTAATGTTTGATAATATAACTACTGCTTCTGTCACCCAGAACCCCCCACCTCCCCAACCCCATCCACACCCACAGCCACAGCAGAGCCTCCACCCCCCACAAATATATTACAGCCCCACAATGCTTTGAGATTTATGAGGGAGTGGTGGCACAGGAGCGAGAGAGAGGGAGAGGGAGATAGAGAAAGAGAAAGGAGGAGGAGAGAGAATATGCATTGATTGAAAGCCCGAGATAGTCCCATCCAATCCTGCCCCAAAGAACATCAGTTATTTGCATCCTGACACAGCGATTGATAACTCGTAAATGTGTGTGGGGATGACAAATGCAGATGGAAACTGACTCTGACAAAAATGATAACAGCATTGGTCTCGAGGGGTGACGGAGGTGGAGGTGGGATGCTTCTTAAAATATTTAATAATTGATACGGAGGCAGTGAGATGCTGTTTGACCCTGGAGGAGTGTGAATGTCATCAAAAAATTGCCAAGACTTTGAAGTGAAATACATTAATGATCTGTGTGTGTGTGTTTCCGTGATGTGCATTTGTATCTGTATGCATTTACAGGAGAGGGTCACAGGTTTAGGCCTGTATGGCTACTGAACTGTATAATATTTGTACATGAAGCAATAATATTTGCTCTGAATCTGACTAAATCCACAGACTCTGTCGCATGTAGAAAATTTTACTTTTCCACTTAAAAAAAAAAAAGGGAAAAAAGGCCGTGAACATAACACAGGTACTGCGTATCCATCCACCCAAGCCATCTTATCCAGTCCAGGGTCTCTGGAGGACTAAAGGCTATCCCAGCTGTCATAGGGCAACAGGCGGGGTACACCTTAGGCTTAACCTGAGGGCTAACATAACAAGCCAGACAACCATCCACTCTCACAGTCACACCTATGGTCAACTGTGAATCACCACTTAACCTAAACCCATGCATGTCTTTGGACTGTGGGAGGCACTGATTATGTTCCTCATTAAAAAATAATTAAGAAAACTACTTAATAGCCATGTACAGTCATGGTGAAGGGAAAATACAGACTCTTTTAATTCTAAGGTAATAAAAAAATCTTATGAGGAACAAAACCTAAACCAAAGGAGGAGTGTGTAAAAAATTAAGTACATATGTGACTCTACTCTGGTATGCAGAGGAGTTAATGGTTGACACGGTGACTACAAGGTGCCCAGGTAAAAAAACCCAGTCCAAATCATCACTCCTCCTGGTAACCCTTTCAAACAAACCATACCTGTTCAGTCTTTTTCTAATTGTCCTGTCATGAACTGGAACATTTAACATGATAACTCAGGTCTGTGGAGTCTGACAAGTAGCTCTTGGGCTGGTTTTTGCAATATTCCATTGCACGGTCTGACCTTGGGTTGGATTTGCTGGGACGTCCACTCCTGGGAAGATCGGTAACTAACTTGACTGTCCCACTTGTGAATAATCTTTCTCACTGTAGAATAATGGAGTTCAAATGATTTGGAAATGACCTCAGACTGACAGACAGCAGTGATTTCTTTTCTCAGATTATTCCAAATGTTCCTGCTTGGCATTTTCTTAACACAGACATGAATACTCCAGACCAGGAAAAAAACAACACTGATGATCAGGTTATCGATTAGCATTTGATTAGCAGTATCTGGCAGCCACTTACCATCTTAACTCCTGTGGAAGCAGTGAGGGCGTTTTTTTACACAATGCTTCCACATTTTGACTTAATTTTTGTCCATGTAAGAACCAGATGATTCTTTTCTAATATGTTAAACCTTACGTATAGTTGAAAGAGGGTTTATGGCTTTGTTTATGATTTCAGTGTTGCCTAATTTTCGAGGTATTTTAAAATTAAGGGCCTTTAAATTACTGACGCTTAGAGGAGGAGCGCTTTATGGTCAGCATAAAATTAAAACTCACACACAGCTCAGAGTAATTGGTGAGAAAAAAACATGATCTACTGCTTGCGGCTATGGATTCTTTTATTACAACCTATATTACGATATAAAAAAATGTACCATGCTTTGGATCAGAGCCAAATCTGAATGTCTCAGGCCCATATGGTAAGTTGCGAACCCCTGTGGTGGACACAGTGGGAAGCAGAGCGGTTTCGTCAACACCACCCCTCGTTCCCACTGTACTAAACAAGCCTAAAAATCTTTCTCATGTCTCATTTGGTATTAAGACAAATCAGTCTCAAAGGAAGAGTATGTGAAGCATTTCAATCCTCTTACACTAGTCTGATGTCTGAAAAGAAACAGACAGTTAAGAGGTTCCAATTAACAAAGTGCATGAGATTAAGGATCGCTCTTGGTAAAGTCTGTTATACAGACTCAGTGATGAAAGAGACATGGATAAATAACATCATAGGTTTATTTATTTTAGCTTATTAATGCAAGAGAAGATACCTGAAGAGAGAAAACGAATGTGGCTGTTTAGGCTTCATTTAGAAGTTTCAGCCAGATTGATGAACTGCTAAGTGGGCCTACTGGGAAAGGCCAAAGGGCCCAAGTAGTCAAAACCCATCTGCAAAATCACACAGTAACAGACTGCAAACAAAATTACCACAAAGAAATGTAAGACATAGATCCATCCATCCATCCATGGACAAGAAAAAGATGAACAGCAGCAATAGGCAGGCAATAAAGCCAGAGAGGACACAAAAAAGCCACATCTTTGCATCGGTTTTCCACCAGTATGAGTGGTGCGATCTACACATGGACAGCATCTAGCCTAGTTTAGGGGATGTTAGTGGGGTTCATACACACCAGCCACTAATGGATGAAAAGTGACTGGGTCTGTCGCCCCCCCCGGGAATGCAGGTGTTGAGCACTTTCCTCCAAATGCCATCACTTTATTAAATGAACTTCTCTAAAAAGCCGCACTAACATTCTGATTAAGGTTGGACTGATGTTCCTCAGAAGTTAGTTCAAGCTCCCTTTTTTTTTTTTTTTTTTTTTAATACGTTTGACAACGCCTACCTCCTGAAAGAGGGGTGAGGAGCCTGGAGAAGCAAAGGAGAAGGAGACGACAGGAGCAGAATGTGAAGAGACATTAAAACATTTCAAATGAAAGGTGCGTCAGAAGAGCTTGTCAGTGCATTACCTCCAAGATTAAAGGGGTCTCGGTGTCTTCTGTCGGGTTCAAGGGAGACTGCATAAGGATTTGGCTCAGACTCTTAAATACCTCTGTCGACTAAGATTCAAACAAACACTTCCACAATAATTACATGTTGACTTTTCTTCGTTTCCAGCGGAGAAGGTAAAACATTTTAAAATGAAACTCCTACATTGTCAGCATAAGCACCCGCTGGTGTTTATTCAAGCTGAGAATTTTTAACGCTATTATTCACTGATTAGAGCACATGGCAGAGAAAATCATAAAATAATGCCATCACCATTAGAAGCCTTTTGAGAGTTCAGGAGGAATAAGTCATTTAGTTCAGGTATTAGTTAGGAAATGAATGTGCCATTGGTTGTCATCAGGAAACAGGCAGCCATGCCAAAACTCTTTCTTGACGGTATCCTCCTGCAGAGGGTTGACATTTTGCACTCATATTGCATTTCTTTGAGCTCTTTTATGGTTTAATACATGCACAAACGTCCTAGAAGTTACTTATACTGAACTATACACCCGAAGAAGCTGTCACGCTGCTGTTTCTTGCCTCTTGTCTTCAAACCAAAGCCTTCATCTGGCCATTACCTCCGACATTCAGCTGGAAATTAGTAAACGAAAACTTTAAAATCTGTGGCATTTTAAAGCAAAACACACTCACCCTGTGTTCTCTAAACCAGTGAGGAGCCCGGCTGGAAGCCGTGGACTGCTGGTGTTCTTAATAGCAGTAGCTGTCAACACAGACAGGGTGGCTGAACTCTAGATGTGCCTGTCAGACATTCAAGCAGCTGTGACCGGTGCTGCTGAATGCAAACATGAGTGGCCATTTGTATGAATTTGGCAGGCTGAGATGTGACTGTCAAAACTGTGTGTAGACACATGTGGTACCTGTCTTACCAGTGGAGGAAAGTTCTTTGTAAAGAAATGCTAAGAAATCCTGATTGAATGTCAAAATATTTTGACAGTGTCTCGACCCTCGAAACAGGAGTTTGACAAAGCGGTATGAACCCGGTGTCCATTTGCTGGCTTGATCTAGAGCCTTCAACCACGTTACATCCTGAGCAAACTGATTACAACTATGCGACGCCACTGAAGCTTCGAAACACGTTAATGAGCAGATGTTTGTTTCTGAGGCGAGCCTCTCTCGAAAATACATTTGTAGTGTTTTTATGCACAGCTAAATTCTTTCTCAGCTATGATTCCATAGGAAAATATTGACTTGCTGGATTTTTTCAACCGATTTTAGAGTGTCACATTTATGACAGTCAGTAAACAAAGCACAGAGCAGGGTTTACATCCAGAAGCTGTGACTGTAAAAGCACTTTAGGAAAGGTTCAAGAAACCTGGCTTTGAGTCGGTATTGAGTATTAAGTTCATGCATTGTGGACTGCACGATACTCTCCCTCCAACCATTCAGTTCAGTTTGAATCCATTTTATTTATATAGCACCCATTCATAACAACAATTAGCTCAAGGTGCTAAACATTGCAAGATATAATCTCTGCAATATTAAAAGAAAAAAAAAGAAAATCTGAAGATCCCCTATGAACAAGTAGTTGGCGATGGCAGTGAAGAAAAACTCCCTTTTACCAGGAGGAGGCCTCCAGCAGCTATCTGGAAAGGGGAAAGAGAAAACAAGACAGAGGAGAAAACACAAACTATGTGAGATAAGGGGAAAATTTGCTGTTGTCATTATAAACACGTAGGGGAAGAAAAGAACATTTCATAGGAAGTCCTGCAGCAGACTGAGCTTATTCAGGGCCATCTGATCCAGCTGTAACTACAAGTTTTATCAAAAAGGAAAGCTTCTTAAAAGCAGAGGTTTCTGTCTCCCAATCTAAACTGGGAGCTGGTTTCACAGGAAAAAGCTGAAGTCTTGTAAGCTACCTAACATCACCCAAAAAGCAAAACATGCAACATAGCCAACGCACAGCCTTTGCAGACAGTGGCGTCGATTAAGAAAAAACTGGTAGGAAAATATTTTCTTACGAATGTTAGTTCAGTATTTATTTGGAAAGCCAGACTTAAAAGAATGCAGTTCTGACTTGCAGTGACTTACATTTGATTTCGAAAACACGTTCCTCTTTCTTTGAGCAAATATCCACTGCCTAGATTGTTGCTATGGCAATCATAAAGTGCATATTGGGCAGCTTTTACCACTGCCTGCCTCAACACAAAGTCTCCTCTTTCATGTAACTTTCTTGCACACAATAATTTGTTGTAATCTTACGCTTCCAATACTATAATTCAAATTCTTCTGACACATCTGGAACAGAGCTGCTACGTGGCCTCGGCAGATCACTCACAGCCCATGCAGGTTTAAAAACAATTACTCAACCTCTAATGCAGATGGCACATTGCTGCCTGCAATGCCTAGCTGTGAGAAGCCGTTGAATTATATTTGCTTTGACTTTCTTGTCAGCCACAAGTACAAACACACTCCTGTTGTGTTTGAGGTTAATAAAACAGAGTGCTCTATGCGAATAAAGCCCCAAAACAATTCACGGGAGACATTAATTTAAATGCTTTAATAAGAAAGACAACAGAATATTCCAAATGTCAAGGTTTTGGAAAAACCTTCCAGAACAAATGGACATATCTCTCCTACAGTAATGAAAAATGGCAGCATATAATAACCCAGAGTAAAGCTAAGCTACTTAATGTAAATTCTGCCCTGGAGAAGGAAACAGTGCTCTCTCTAGTTGACCGCTGCAAGGACGTACGTACATGCATCACAATGAAGACAAAGAGAAAGGCAGAATTAGTATGAAAAACTGTGAAGACTGAAAGAGAAATGGCTGAAAATTGATTTCAAGTTCTGTCAGTGACGGCGAAGAAAACCGTGCGCGGAAAAAACAACATCTCTCACCAACTGCCTTGAGAAAACAAAACTGTGCCATTAAAAATATAATAGGATTATCGTTTCTGTTTGTTTGTCACGGTGGATCAGGAAAATTAGAGTTAAGAGAAGAGCTTAGAGCCACATTGTTATCACCACTTCAGAAAACGAGGCGCAGACACAGACCATTTGCATATTCATTTACTGCTTTTGAAATTCACCTTTTTAATTAGTCTGTGTGTAACAATCACTTAATATCTGCAAACACCTTGACACGGAGAGCCACCGCAAACAACGTCCTCAGCTGCCGAGCGCTTAACGCGGGATCATCAAACAGCGGGCTGGTGTCTGTTCGAGTGATGCCTGAGTGGGAGGAAAAGAAATGAAAAAGAGAGGAAAAAATAAAAGTCAATGAGATGAAGGCTAACAGTCACTCTCAAGGTTGTGGGAGCTGTGCTTGTTTGTTTGTTTGTTTGTTTTGCTGTTTAACTTAAAAAAAAAAGAAGGAGTAAAAGAAAAAAGCTTCTGAACAGAAAGTTGTACCGAGAGCACCGAGTCAAATCAGCCGAGTGTGTTGTCTTGTTGGTTGTTATTTTTGTTGGTTTTCCAGCAGGCAGGGTCTTCAGAGGATGACACAGAGGACCTTCTTATGCGTGCGCCTGCCACACCGCTGCTGTCTTTGGGTCCCTCTTGTCATAATTACCTGGAGAACGACGGGGGTGCGACTCTGAGAACTGACCATCGTGTGCAGACCTGCTTCGCAGAAAAAGATATTTCTAATTATGTGAAGATGACATGAAGAATTTATTTATTTTTTTTTATTTTTTTATTTTATTCGATCACAGCTAAAGGAAAAAACAAGCAAGAAAAATGTGTGAGACTGACAGTGTTGGGAAGGTTACTTTTAAAATGTATTCCACTACAGAATACTGAATACATGCCCCAAAATGTATTCTGTAACGTATTCCGTTACGTTACTCAATGAGAGTAACGTATTCTGAATACTTTGGAATACTTAATATATTATCATGCTGTTTACAACTACATGAATGTCCTATTGCTGTGATTTATTACTGTTACTGAAGGTCCGCGGCTCTGAAACGTAGTAAAGGGACCTCTGGCTAATATGTCGGGTTCGTGTTGGGCTGGTAGCCGAAAACTAGCTTTACTTTGTTGTCTGGGTCAGCTTTGCTTGCGGGAGACAGAGAGAGGCGTTGAAAGGCTGCTCCAACGGAACTTATTTTTTCCGGAGGAAAACACGAACACAGTGTACAGTTGAGTCTTAATAGCTTACTTACAAATGGGCTCCTCAGGCACTCTTCTTGGCTGCAGTGGTTATTATTATATTTACATGCTTCCAGCTCCCGTTTTTGCTCCGTGACAGCTCGGACTTTTCCTTTCTCTCCCTCCCTCGCTCACAGACACATAACGGGTATGGTAGTCCATTCTCCCTGCAGCACGGACTACACTGCCCATCAGGCTACATGCTTTAGAGTTATGCCTGTAGCATTCTGCCTTTTAGCTTAGCACAACAACAACAACAAAAAGGCGCTCTCTCACCCAGGAAACACGCAGAGAGAGAGCGTCACCCTGTAACCATGGCAACCGTAACGCTGCCGCCTGGAACAACATTACGTAGCTGTCAAACAAACCCAAACAGTCCTGACCATGACAATATGAAACAGGGAAGTACCGCCGTGTAATCCATTTATTTCAACAAAGTAACTGTATTCTGAATACCACCTTTTTAAACGGTAACTGTAACGGAATACAGTTACTCATATTTTGTATTCTGAATACGTAACGGCGGTACATGTATTCCGTTACTCCCCAACACTGGAGACTGAACAATCGTATGATGCCTTAAAGTTCAAATGGCAAAGTGAAAATGTAAAAGAAATAAATTTTTTAAAGATCTGAGCTTTCAAATATCTCTTAAGTAATGCTAAGAGGTATGAGAGGGTCAAGTTTTCCTTTAAGAAGCATATCAATGTCAGCATGCATTCATGTATTCTTTCCCTTGCTTCTTGAATGTGTCTGTTGAATTAAAGCAGACACGTTAACTCTTCACTCTGCACCTGTTCTTCTTATAGAAAATTCAGTCACACTTTGATTTTTATGCAAAAGCCCAACGCAAGCACTTAAAAAAAACTTGAATAGCAAACTCATTATTGCTATTTGCTTCCATTTGTTCTCATTTACATTTATAACTGTTAACCTCTGCGGAAAATTGACTCTCTATTTAATCTCACTTTTATTCTTTATTGAATGAAGACTTGGAAGAAGAGGCAGAGATCAAAAGAGATACTATAATAACATTTAAATCTATAAAAAGATCAAAAACAGCAAAATTATTGAAGCCTTCATAGTTATTGAACTTTATTAGCAACAAAGATCAGGTGAGAATGTGAGCATAAATGGTTGTTTTTCTCAATGTGTTAGCCCTGCAACAGATTGGTGATCTGTCCAGGTACCCTTCCTCTCACCCGATGACTGTTGGGATAGGCTTCAACCCCAATGAGACCCTGAACTGGATAAGTGGAAGACGATGATCGATGTTGTAATTGTATCATCAGATCTGTCTTCTGGACAGTTGGGTGAAGAGAGGTACTGAGCTGTCAACTGATCACCACCTGGTGGAACGACTGGCAGAGGCCCCAGTCGGCGAGATCTTCAACTCCCATCATCGGTAGAGTTTCAACAGCATTCCGAGGGAAACTTGGGACATTGAACCCGAATGGACCATGTTCAGAACCTACATTGCTGAAGCTGCTGCACTGAGCTGCGGCCACAAGGTGGTTGGTGCCTGTCATGGTGGTAACCCCCGAAACAGATGGTGGAACCTGGAGGGAAGGAAAGGGAAGGGGGAAGGAAACCATCAGGCCTAAGAAAGAATCCTATCGGACTTTGTAAGTCTGAGGAACTTCAGAGGAAGCAGATAGATACTGACTGGCTGAAGCAAAAAATTGGGTGTGGGAGGGGTTCAGTGAGCCATGAAAAAAGACTTTAAGGCTGGCTTGAAGAGATTCTGGCAAACTAGCAGGTGACTCAGGAAGGGAAAGCTGCTGACTTCGACTGAGGATATCTTTGGGCCGCGGAAGGAATACTTCGAGGACCTCCTTAATTCCACTGACACATCTTCCATAGAGGAAGCAGAATCTGTGGATGAGGGGACGGCTCGTCCATCACTGGGGGTGAGGTCACTGAGGCAGTTAAACAACTCTTTGGTGACAGAGCCCCCGGGGTGGATGAGGTTTACCCCGAGTTCCCCAAGGCTCCGGATGTTGTAGGGTTGTCTTGGTTGACATGCCTCTACAATGTTGCATGGATATCAGGACCTCTGGAATGGCAGACCGTGGCAGTGGTTCCCATCTTCAAGAAGGGGGACTGGAGGGTGTTCTTTCCAATATCCCACTGGTGGCTAGTTCAAAGTTCTAGGGTTACTTATTACCTCAGTAAATCAATTATTAAGTGTAAGATTTAACACTTTTCAACACAAGAGGATTTATTTATTAGTTTTTTTTTCACATTTACCCAAACCCTAAGTGCTTACTTAGCAAGCTTATGAGCACACAGTGTCCTCAGTGAGATCCACCTCTCACTTGTTCAATATTCTGTTGTACTTAAAGGAGACAGCTGTTCAGTGTTTCTGCTAAGGCCTTAGCCTTTAGTTTGCACAGAAGACCAAATAGCTTTGACAAAAATGAGACAAACCAGAGAATGTAAAAGCTGTGTAATGTAAATTGTGTTTGTTGTGGCAGTAAGTCACAACCTTTACGCTGAAGATGAACACTCGATGTTTCTTGTTTGCATTTTTTCACATTTCACCATCACTCTGTGAGCAGTTGGTTAATGCGGCAGACAAGTTGGTGTCGTCCATACAAACTGCAGGCAACCACACCAAACTGGTAGTGACCTAAACAATCACACAGAGGTTTCTGGAGCAGAATAGAGCCTCCAAGAGGGTGGCTGACAAGTCTCAGGACCTGCCACATTTTGTTTTGAGTCTGTTTTTAACCAGTCAGAAGTAGCATCAGTAATAGATGCACTTTGCAGATAAGATAAACTAACTTATCTGCTCTACCCTTGTGTCCAAATACGGTCATGTGTGAGTTAAAAAAACAACAACCCACAGTCAGAATCAGAAACCTAAGGCTTGAAAAACAACAGCTGATATCCAGGTGAATACACACGTAATTCAGCAACATAATCATTTTGACTGTTGGCTCAATCAATGAATAAATAAAACTATAAAGGTAAAAGATTTACGCACTAAATCTAGTGCACCATCATCATCATCATCAGTGAATCCACTGCACAGTAGAAGAAGCTGGCGTTAACACAAAAATCCAGAATCATTTACTTTCAGTCATTGTGAAGCTGACAGCTGCCAGTCAAGCCTCTCTGATGTCTCTCAGTCCTGCAGCTTTAGTGGCTGTTAGCGTTCTGCTGATCATAAGCAGTAACAGATGTACAGCTAATGAATGGGGTGTTCGGACAGACTCTCCCTTGATGTTAAACAAAGCTCTGTAATGTGATGCCGGACTCGTTGCAAATTGATACCCGCCGCTAAACTGGCAAAGAAAGGCAAGTTAGGCAGGCTTAAAGCCAAATGCAGCTGGGCAGCGACTGTGTTCAAAAAGATTCTTTAAGGCACTTCCTTCATTCTCAGTTGCGGCAAACTTTCCTCCCAAAGGCAAAAAACCTTTTTGATCTTTAAGAAACAACATATAATCAAGAGTAGCTCCCATGCCGTAAATGCACTATTACACCTCTTAGCATCATTGTGGTTAGCTCATATTTCAGTCTGGGTTCTGCATTTTTCAGAGAGGTTTAGAAACAAATAAGTAAGAATCCAGTTAGATTGTCTTTTGGTCCATATTTAAGTCTTTACAACAAAAACACATTACATTCGTATTAAATATTTGAAATCTTAGATAAAACGATCTCTGACTAAAACTTAAAAATATATCTGGGACAATAGTGAACAGAAATCCAAAATCACATTTCCTTAAAACAAGCGAGACATTGTCCTCCCACTACTTTGTGTCTTTAAATAATTCAAAATGAAAAATGAAAAACGATTTGAGATCACTTTCCTTTTCCATCACTCACACAGATGGCAGCCTGGCTCCCCTGACTGGCAGATGACATGACAGATGTTATTTCATTTCTCTGTTTCTGTTTGGACAGAGAATAATAATTGGATCTGTTTAATGGCACTCTCTCAATTTTTCTCCCTTATAGCTCCATTTTGTTTTCAAACTGCTGCCGATTTCTTGCTTTTTAGCAGTAAACACTACGCCGCTGGCAGGAGGCGGACTACTTTAACAAGCGACTTAAATGTTTAAATGTAATTTACTCTCACTTTAATATTTCTACAGCAGGACGCCGCCGCTAAAAAGATGGATAGGGCCCGAGTGTTTGTCAGAATTTTACCTGTGCGCCGTTCAGTGTTGAAATTATTTAACTAGCTGAGGAAGGAAAAAAAAGACAACAAAAAAAACTTTTCCTTCCCCAGCTGTCACTGTGGAAAGACACAGTATGGCATCACGTTGGGTTTTCTGGACATCCCTGCAGCACTGGCAGAGCGCAGCCACTTCACTCTACGCTCGGTAACCAAACCTGTTTTATTCTTAGGGTACCTAGCACTTTCTGACACATTTGATGTGTTTGCATGTCTCTGTATGATGTGTGTGTACATAAATAACACAACTCTGAATATCTGTGTGCAGTAAGGAGGGCTGTGGGGAGGAGGTGGGGTGGTGGGGGGCATGTGGATGTTCCTTCTGCAGTGCTGTCTTGTTGCCGCATTTCTTGCTGACAGGTCTGATCAGAACGTGATGACAGCCTATGATTGTCAAAACGCCTGTCGCTGAGTGGCAGATCGGCTTTGGCTCTGCCTTATTTCCCACTTCCCTTCCCCCTGGTTTTGTCACATCTCTTTCCCAGCACTGGGGTTGGCTTAACTCAGAGTGAAGGTAAGAAGAGTTGCGTACAGGCAGCATGAGGAACTCAATCTCTGCGTGTTGTGTTAGGGCCATTGTAGATGTCATACGTTAATACTCCCACGGCGGTGGAGAAGGAAGCCAGATACCTGACAGTGTGGGAGTTAAACCAGGAGTTGGAGAGCAGAGTTTGGTGAGTATCTTGACAAACAAAGCAGAGCTGCTCCGTGCATTGTGTCTTGGACAGGTGTGACAAGAGCAATAACTGTAGTTTCCCCAAGAAGAATGCTTGAAACCACACTCTTCAAATTATGCACCAGCAGATACAATTTTTAATAACCTTCATATTTTAGTTAGAAGACAAGACAAGATGAATCTCCAAAATGAAAACCCACAAAAGTAACAGGACTTTATCTTGCGCGCAGCAAGACTTTGATTTCGTTTTAAGAATAAGAATTTGTTTGTCTGAGCGTATTTCCTGAACACTGAATTGAAATAACCTTTGCATTATGCATAAAGGCAAAGTTCAAGTGAGAATCAATCAGTGTCAAAGAAGTGCGGGTCTCACATTAGATCTAAAAGCTTAGAATTACGCTTTTTGGTAAATCTAAGGTTACGAATTTTCATTCATCAAAATGACATTTTCCACAGCGCATGAGGTTGAGCAGGAGTCATGTTTGAGAAGCTGAGTGAAATAAAAAAGAACGGCTCATGACTGCAGCTGACTTGACTGGAAGCAACAATACACAAGAGTCCTATTATACCAACGAATTAGCAAAATAAAAGAAAAAAAAGATTTATTCACAGGTAAGTATACAGATAGCGTATCCGTTACACCTGCATTCATTTGGATAGAAGCAAAAGATTCACCTTTTATTGTATTAACTGAGCACTGATCATTAAATGTGTTAAAATGATAATTTTTTTAAAAATATATATTTGCTCATATACTGTATCAGGAGTGGTTGAAGGCAATGTGGATCTTCCACTAACTGCAAATGCCTCTTAAGGTTCCACAGTCCTCTGTTAGTATGCCTAACTCTGCAGAATTAATAAAAAAAAAGATCTGATCCACAAAACTGTATCATGTTATGCATCATTACATGAAATCTGTAATAATTTGGCAATTATTTGTGACGAAAGGGCAAACATTGCAAATGTGCTGATGTGTACGTGCACACAAATTCACATTTATACTTACATTCAGTCCGGCCAGAACCTCATAGAAATTACTTCACAAATAGTGACGTAGTTGCTGCAAAATGGCACCTGCAAATAAACCTTGCTTTTATATAGGAATATAAATGGTAAACTGACTAGGACTTTTCTACTATAACTGGAGACTCAAAGGACTTTTTAACTACAAGCCTCATTCCTCATTCACACACACTTTTGTGCGAGCACTTTATTCTACATGTAAACACTTTGACTAACGTTTGTGCTCTGATGGATGCATTGGGAGGAACTCTGGGCTCAGTATCTTACCCAAAGATACTTTGATCAATTCCCTGATACATCAGGAAAATCAATTCCCGGACCTTCCGATTGGTGGATGACCCACTCTACTGCCTGAGCCACAGCTTCCCCAAATAAAGCAGAAAACAACAAGTTGAGAGGAGTCCACTATTGCAAAGACACGCACTGTTTTTGCAATTATTTGCAAACCTTCACCAATCTGTCTGATTGTGACTACAGTCAATCGGAGCACGATTGTGTGGAGACATCCCGCCAGATGACCAGTGCAACCAACTTGTAAATAGTGGTCACAAAAAGGTTTGGGGGCGAGGCGCGCTCAGACTCTGGGCAACTAGTTAGTCACCTCCACTACTTGTAACTGGTCCCTGAATGCAAGAAACTGAATAAAATCGCAGAGCAACCACTGATTTGTGATAGCTGCGAGGAGGTTGCCATCCTGTTCATTTTCTAGCGTGACAACTCCACAGATCTTATTATATTATTCATCTCTGTCTCTCTTCTACAGCGTGTCTTTTGTTCTATCTTCCTTCTCTCACACCCAACTGGCCGCAGCAGATGGCTGCCCCTCCCTAAGCCTGGTTTCTTCCTGTTAAAAGAACGTTTTTCCTTCCCACTGTCGCCAAGTCCCTGCTCAGAGGGGTCTGTTTGATTGTTGGGGTTTTCTCTGTAGTGTTGTAGGACATTTACCTTAAATTATAAAGGCCTCGAGGTGACTGCTGTTGTGATTAGGTGCTACATAAATACAACAGAATTAAACCAAATGTAGAATGAAATAGCGAGGCATTTATGTTGTCCTTCTCTAGTCTTACTAGCTACTTAAAGTGCTTCCCTCTCCAGGCCAAATTCACCCACTCACAGCACTTTATCCAATTAAAAAAACTGAAAAAACAAGGTGGTGATGGCTGAAATGCCAAACACACGTCTTTAGGCCACAAACCAAATGTTAGGATGCCTGGGTCGTTGACCCGGGGCTTTTGAGTTTATTATATTATTTATCATTTCTAGTCTTTGGGTTTCTTAGAGTTCCGTCTTATGGTTTATGTCTCTGTGTTCTATAGTTGCTGTCTCCCCTGTCGGCTGTATCCCCTTGTTAAGTTCGCGTCTCTGTGTTATGTTTCCTGTTTTACTTTGAAAGTCCGTGTTTCATATTTGTGTATCTGGTTTTGCTTTCCTTGTCTCGTTAGTCCTGATTTGCCCCAGCTGTGTTTCCCTCCTGTTGCCCATTCCCTGATTGCTCCCTCTATGTATTTAAGCCCTGTGTTTCAGTTTGTCATTGTCGCGATCTACCCTTAACTTGCTGTGTGTTTTGTCTACGTAAGTGTATTTTGTATTCTTAGTTTTGTTACACTTTTGGGTTCAGCATTAAAGCTGTTTTGAGTTCACGTCTGTCTCCGTAGTCTGCACTTTGGGTCCTCTTCCTGTCTGCACACAGCCTGCACCTAACAGAAGAACGCGACCAGAACATGGACCCAGCAGCACTCGCCCCGTCTGATGAGCTCAGGGAGGATATCATTTATTCAGTGGAAAAATTATGTGACCTGTGGCTGAATCATCCAGGGAGGATTTCAGCGTGCTGTAGCGAACCGGCTACAGCGACTGGTTTCTGGTCTCCCCTGGCTTTTGGACTCACTTCACCCACTCATACAGGAGTTTTTCCTTAATGAGCTTCATCTGCATGCCCCTGTTGCTACCGCTCACCTACCCAACTCGGAGAAAGATGTGCTGCCCAGCCTGCCGGACTTGGAGTTGCCCGCCCATTGGAGCCATCACCGAGGAGGAAGCGGCGGCCGCGCCACCGGCGTGTCACCCCACAGCCGGACTTCGGGATGTCAAAACAGCCGGCTGTGGTGAGTGAAAAGGACACTTTTTCTGTTTCTTCAGGCCATGGGACTATTTATTCTGGGGCTATATTTTTTGCATCACCTGCCCAGCCTTTGTTCATCTCCGCTGGAGGGTCCGAGGGGCCCGTCCAGCCTTCTGTTCCGCTGGGGTTCTGGAGAACCGCGCCAGCCTTTGTTTGCCTCCGCTGGAGGGTCCAAGCGGCCCGTCCAGCCTTCTGTTCCCGCTGGAGGGTCCGAGGGGCCCGTCCAGCCACAGCAACCTGCCTCTGCTGGAGGGTCCGAGGGGCCCGTCCCAGTCTTCTGCCTCTGCTGGAGGGTCCGAGGGGCCCGTCCAGTCTTCTGCCTCTGCTGGAGGGTCCGAGGGCCCGTCCAGCCTTCTGTTCCCGCTGGGGTTCTGGAGAACCGCGCCAGCCTTTGTTTGCCTCCGCTGGAGGTCCGAGGGGCCCGTCCAGCCACAGCAACCTGCCTCCGCTGGAGGGTCCGAGGGCCGTCCCAGCCACAGCAACCTGCCTCCGCTGGAGGGTCCGAGGGGCCCGTCCCAGCCACAGCAACCTGCCTCCGCTGGAGGGTCCGAGGGGCCCGCCCAGCCACAGCAACCTGCCTCCGCTGGAGGGTCCGAGGCCCGTCCCAGCCACAGCAACCTGCCTCCGCTGGAGGGTCCGAGGCCCGTCCCAGCCTTCTGTTCCCGCTGGAGGGTCCGAGGGCCCGTCCCAGCCTTCGTCTCCACCACCTACATCGCCGCCTGCAGCGCCCACATCGCCGCTTGCAGCATCCCGCCTGCGCAGCTTCATCCACGCCACCTGCAGCAGCAGCTTCAGCTCCGCCGTCGTCTGGTCCAGCTTCAGCTGCGCCGTCGTCTGGTCCAGCTTCAGCTGCGCCGTCGTCTGGTCCAGCTTCAGCTGCGCCGTCGTCTGGTCCAGCTTCAGCTGCGCCGTCGCCTGGTCCAGCTTCAGTGTCGCCTGCAGCGCCGCCTTCGCCCGGTCTGGCCTCGGCCACAGCTTCGCTTGGTCCTGCCTCGGCCACGCCGACGTCCGGACCACATCCTGCGCCTCTACGGCGCCGGCCTCCTTCCAGGCCTCTGATTGTCCGGCCTGCTCGTCCTGTCCGCCTGCTCGTCCTTTCTGGCCACTTTCCAGGCCGATGACTGGACGTCATTGCCGTCGTGGACGGCCCCCTTCCAGGCCGATGATTGGGCATCCTCGCCATCGTGGCCGGCCTCCTGACCTGCTCCGTCGCTGCCGGTGCCTCCCGCCCGGCCGGCCTCCTGACCTGCTCCGTCCGCTGCCGGTGCCTCCCGCCCGGCCGGCCTCCTGACCTGCTCCGTCGCTGCCGGTGCCTCCCGCCCGCCGGCCTCCTGAACTTTTTTTCTGGACTCCTGGGCCGTCGTCCTCCGGGCCGCCCCTGAACTGCCCGGGTTTGGACTATTGTGCCGTCGGCCTCCGGGCCGCCCCTGAACTTTGTGTGAACTGTTTTCCTGGCCGCCTGCACCTTTTGTGAACCTTTTCTTGGTTGTTTGGAGTAGTTTTCTGGGTTTCGTGTTTGCTGTTTTCTAGCTCCTTGAGTTTAGTTTGTTTCGGTCCCTCCGTCCTGGACCCCGCCCGCCCGCCCTGGTTGGGTTGTTTTTGTTTTTGGTTTGGGCTGTCTGGGAGCCAGCCCTTTAGGGGGTACTGTTAGGATGCCTGGGTCGTTGACCCGGGCTTTTGAGTTTATTATATTATTTATCATTTCTAGTCTTTGGGTTTCTTAGAGTTCCGCCTTATGGTTTATGTCTCTGTGTTCTATAGTTGCTGTCTCCCCTGTCGGCTGTATCCCTTGTTAAGTTCAAGTCTCTGTGTTATGTTTCCTGTTTTACTTTGAAAGTCCGTGTTTCATATTTGTGTATCTGGTTTTGCTTTCCTTGTCTCGTTAGTCCTGATTTGCCCCAGCTGTGTTTCCTCCTGTTGCCCATTCCCTGATTGCTCCCTCTATGTATTTAAGCCCTGTGTTTCAGTTTGTCATTGTCGCGATCTACCCTTAACTTGCTGTGTGTTTTGTCTACGTAAGTGTATTTTGTATTCTTAGTTTTGTTATACTTTTGGGTTCAGCATTAAAGCTGTTTTGAGTTCACGTCTGTCTCCGTAGTCTGCACTTTGGGTCCTCTTCCTGTCTGCACACAGCCTACACTTAACACCAAAAGGTGATGTTACAATGTAGAGGCTATTGTTGCATAGAAACTACTAAAAAATATGAAGCAAAAATAATTGGTGAGAGAGTCAAACACATCAACAGTTAAGCTAATCACTTAATTTGATTTAAACGAGGTAAAAGCAAGCCATGAAACTGCAAACTCGCTTAAAAATGGAAACCACACTATGTTTACAGTCAGTATCCCCAGATTGCAGCAGTGCTGTTTATAGAGTTCATATCACACGATAGACATCTCAAATTCGATCTCTCGTTTGACTTGTAATGGCCTCAGATTAAATCTGCCCTTACGCAGCCAGTCCTCTTTGCTAAAACAGCTATGTGGGTGTGCTCAGCTCACCAAACTAGCTCATCGTATAATTCAGTTTAGTGCAATGTCCACGCTCGTCACCGCTCTTCCACCGCCCACCCCCTCCCTTCAGTTCCCTGTCACTCTCATTTCTGCTGCGATCATGGTTGTTGGATAACTGTTAATTAAAGAGATGTCAAACACTTGCCAGTGATAGCAACTTAATTTGGGGCTAGAAAATAAAAACAGCGATATAACATATGTAGTGCCTTTAAAAGAGTAAAAGAGAGAATGGGGGAGGCCTGGTGTGACTTTGCAGGAAGTCGGTTGTGTTGCGGATCCAGGACATGAGTTACCCTCGGTGGAGATGTTAGGCAAGGCAAAAGTGACAGGCCAACATCCATCCGCCTCCTCAACTTGTCTATTTATATGTATATTCATATTCATGAGCTATTGGACCATGCGCTGTTGGCGATGCATTTAGCTTTATTGGAAAAACTGAATCTCAGTCCTTCCCCCTGGCAACTGACAGAGAAAGATTGCAGTGCCCAAGTGACAAAGGACTGGCAGGGCCTGGTACTAAATCATTATATTGACGTGGGCAATGAAAGCAGAATCTCAACTGTGGACTTGCAAAAATGCCTCAATATCACTTTGGGCATTAAGTGGATTGTTACTTATTCTATTAACACATCTTCTAAAGACTTGTAAGTCTTTGGGCAGCGTTTTGAAGACAGGGGAGAGGAACACAGATGACATGATAATTTATTATGACCCCTGTGCTTCAAGACTCTTTCAAACTTTTACCTCTGTGTCGCTACAGACAGGAGCAGTCTGTCTTGAGAACAGAGTGCATATTCATCTGATGAGATGACTGTTAACCTTTAAGTCAGCCAATAATTTTAAAACACAGCAAAACTAAGACTTTCAAATTATCAGTGTCTGCTGGAATAAAAGGCAGCCTGACATCTGTAACACAGAGGAAATGCTAAAGCTGCGTTTGAAGCACTAACTCAGCTGTACCCAGTCAAGAGGAAGATAGGAAGAAAAAAAACTAAATATAGTTGTTGCTTTTAAAATAGAAAGGACTATTAGGAGAAAAAGACTGCAGTAACATTTGAAAAATACAAAAAATAATTATGTATGTATATTCAGCTCAGTGTTATAAGGTTTCATGTGTCAAGACGTAATAAATAAAAATCCTCTGGTCACCCCATAATTCAGCAGCTTGCAAATCCACCTTTAGCAGCAATAACATGAACTAAAGTTTTCTGTATGACTTGAATGAAATGTTGACCAACTCTTTTTTACAACTTTGCTTTGGTTCATTCAGGTTTGTGGGGATTCGTTAATGCATATCTGACTTTCAGTCAGGTTGAGGTCTGGACTTTGACTGGGTCACTGGAAAACCTCAAATCGCTTCTTTTTCAGTGTTTCTGTTGTAGATTTGCTGCTGTGCTTGGGATCATTGTCCTGTGTCATGACTTTGCTTTAGCCCTCAGAAAGACTGCCTCACATTTGATTCCAGACTCAATGACGGCAAGGTGCCCAGGTCTGGTGGCAACAAAAAAACCCAACAAAAATGCCCAAATCATCACCCCTCCACCACCATGCTTGGCAGTTGATATGAGGTAATATATGTTGATATAATGTTTGGTTTTCTGCAGACGTTGCCGTGTGCATTATCACCAGACATCCCCACTTTGGTCCCATCTGTCCAAAGGACATTGTTCCAGAAGTCTTGTAGTTTGTATCGATGAAGCTTTGCAAACCCAAACTGTGGTGCCATGTTCTTTTTAGAGAGAAGAGGCTTTCTCTTAACAACCTTTCAAAAGAAGCTCTGCTTGTTCAGTCTCTTTCAAATTGTACTTTCATGAACTTTAACAGCTGACATGCTAAATGAGGCCTGTAGAGTCTGAGATGTATGTCTTGGGTTTTTGCAGTTTTTCTGAGTATTGCACATTCTGACCCTGAGGTGACTTTGCTGGGACAGCTACTGGGATAATTGACAGCTGTCCTGAATGTTTTCCACCATAATTTTTTGCAGTGAGGAATGATGGACTTTAAATTGTTTGTAAATAACGACTCCCAGATAGATGGGTAGTAACAATTGCTTTTCTGCAATCACTGAGGAGTTCTTTTCTCCTTGGCATTGTTTTAACAGATATAATACAGATAAAATAAGCTGCTTTTGTAGAGGTGCACACACTTCAAGTGCATTTGATAGCAGGACCTTGCTACTATCCTGATTTTTCACAAATTACTTCTGCATTTTCACTTAATTTTTGTTAATTAAATAGTGTCATGGTATAACGTGTCCAATATTTTCGTTTATCTGATCTTATATTTACATCATTTTATGACCTGGTATGGACTGGATGATTTTTCTTATTATGTTCTGACACATAAAACGATTGTAGATACATCAAACTCCCCCAAAATACCAATAACAACAATTTCGAGGTTTTGCAGCGACTGAGCAGGGCAGGCGTCACTGAGTCAGTGACAATAGCACTCCGGCACTCCAGAACGTGATCAGTGCTGACACACGCCCTACTGTGTCTCTAACTTGAAAGCAGTCCAGCTCAGAGTGAGTCATTAAAATGCCAGAGGGCACAGGTGAAAAAAAACACTGTTATTTTTGATAAAAATGCTCAAACAAATCTCACATGATGACAAAAAAAGGCTGCAGTCGAATCATAATCTTACTTACTTAAAAGCAAGGGAACCTCGTTTTTATCAGCATGTATGTTTTGGAATATTCCTGAAACACAAATATCCTTCACTTTGTAATTTTATTCAAAAAGAAGATTTAATTTGCACGCAAAACATGAAAGATTATCTTTTTTTGTCTGAGAAAGATGACTTTGTAGCTCATAATCATTACTTGAAGCTGATTCTTGCACTTCTCTTATTGATTTGTGGCTTCTCTCTCCCCAGATCTGCGCCTCCCCTCTCTCTTCCCCCAGTTTCCTGCACTTCCTCCCTCAGTTCTTCAAGCCTCTGACAGTAGCGCTGCACATATAGACACTGCTGCCTTTGCATAATGTGGATGCGTCGTCTGTAGGTCGAATGAAGCTCCTTCGACATGTGTCAGAAGCTTACCGTGTACGCTTGGACTAATGATGGCACAACGGCCAGCCCACTGCCCCTCAGCATATGCCCACTCTCACTTGTGTGTTTGAGTGTGCGTGCGCGCAGGGGGCGGCAGGGTTCGTCATGCTGATTAAAAGCAAACCCCCCCCTCACAAAGCTCCTCAGAAAAAGACAGCAGGGAACATGAACCACTGTCAGGTTGGCCCAGATGAGGACACAGGATCCGTGTCACCTGAATTTACCGGCCTAATATGACAGCCAAGTTGTGATCCCTTGTCTGGGACGTGTCACGTTTGCAGAGTTTGCTCTTATTCTCATGCAAATGATGTCAGGTTTGGACAGAATGTGAATGAGACTCGTCACACTGTCCAAGGGTCTAAACCCAACCGCATGACAGTGGTTTCCCGCTCAACTCAAGATGAAATAAATACGACATTTGACATTCAAACCTGGCAACCCAACCCAGGAATAGTTCAAAATAATGAGGAATTTGTGAGAGCAACCACAGCACCGCGAGTGTAACCTATTTACTTTTTCTGAGGTGCTAAATGGCACATATTTACATTCCAGCACAAACACGCGCACAATCTGCTGCCTCGAGATTTCTCTGAGAAAAACACTTACACAGATTCACCCTTTATTCACATAAGTTGGCACAGACTAAGGTCTTTAATTACATAATATAAAGTAATTTTTAATAGGCTGAAAAGAATGACACTGTATATAAAGCAGGTAGACGCGCACTATCTCTGGTCACAAAGACATCTCGAAAACTGGAAAGTTCCTGTGGAGCACTCGCTCAAAAATTAAACTATGGAGTGGTGAAATGATAGGATTCCCCCTTAGTGACACACCTATATATAAATATCTTTAGCGATGGTGTGGTGCATCACACCTGTGGGCTTTACATCACTGGAAAAAAAGCTTTGATAGATCCTAAAAGACACTCCATCCATTCAGAACGCTGGCAGCCGTCATTATTCTCAAAAGAATCGACTTTGTCACTTCTCCATTCTTCAAGAGCCTCTCGCTCGGCCTGATGAATTATGTCGTCTGTATCTTCCAAAACAAGGCTCATTCCTGACAGGTACACAACACTTTACAAGATGCTTTTGACTGCCTGCAGATCTCAGCGGGGACAAACTTGTCAACAAGCAATCAAGATTCAACTCTCTGTCCATGATGAGATGTCTCTGGTGATTTTAAACCTTCAGCTTCACTTCAAATTTGGCATCGAGACTTAATGTTTTTACAAAAATTTAAGGTGCTATATTGTTCTGCTGTCAGGATAGCTGCGGTGGAAAGAAATAAGTCTGACACCTCAGGTGTATGTATTTGTTACTTGAGAAAAATAGTTTGGTTTTGATTGACATCTTACAACTTTCAAGTTGAGGTTGGTTCATCGCTTAGGCTGTAAGTAATACATTTTTAGGCTACTAAGATAGAGTGCAACACCCGAAATGACTTTAACAAACAATATTTTTAAGGGATACTCTCTGCAATTTAAAGGGTGGCTCAGTGTGTATTTATGGGTACAGTTTTTTAGGGGCTGGATTGACAGGAATGATCAATACTTACTGATCCATAACCAATATTTATAATTACATTTTTACCAAGGAGAAGGAAAAACTATAAGAAAAAAACACACTTAGCTACAAGGTAACCAAATTGTTTTCTGTATTTAATAAATATATTAGTAATGAATTATAAAAAGTTATATAAACTTTTTTGAACTTTTTCAACTTCTCATTAAAACCTATAATTCTTACAGCATTTAGGAGCACAGGCAGAATAAACGATGGATTTTCTCTCCTCTTTGTATGCTTTTAATTAAGATATTATAAATTGTTATATATATTCTGAAATAAAACAAAACTACTGCTGTTTATAATCCTAAAATTAAAGAAAATAAAAAATCGTGTGGTTTTACTAACTGTAGTCTGACAGCAGAAACTGCTTACATGAAAGCACGCTGTCCGCTTTGCCACGGTGCTGTAGCAGAGAGATTTTCCCACCTATGTTTCATTATAGCGAGCATGCGTTTTGAAAGCGAGGTGCTGCTGTACAGGTTGCTCAGGGAGCACTGAGAGGGGATGGAAGAGGACGAGGTTAATTCGCCAAACCCTTGCTGTCGGCACGAGTACACATGTATGCGTGTCACAAGGATTCAAACGCCGCCCGCGCCGTCGCTCCCTGACATGTAATTCTTCATGGATGTACAGATGTTGCTACTCAGTACCAGAACAGCTTACTGCGACTTGAAGCGCTCTGTTTCGATTATTATAAATGGATAACAGCCTGCATCGTGACGCCTGTTGTCATAAACAGCCTTTTGTTTAACATCAGATTTGTGCTGCTGTCTTGTGAGCCTCTGTTCGTCTGATAATGGTGATGACACGGAGCCAATTTATTTTGTGTCTTTTTTTTTTTTTAAGCAAACAAGAGTCATGCAAGAACAAACAGAACACTGACTGCCTGACAAAGTCATACGTGGAGCTTTTGTATACGTTGTGACAAGAGAAAGACGGTTTGTGTGAGAGGACATATACGAAGCAGCATGTCAGAGCTGTATGTTGACAACATAATAATGAATGTATTGAGTGAGTGATGCTGGAGAGGACAGTTTTCACAAGTTGCTCAACTACTGATCTCCTAAGGCAGTTTAGATTAAAATTATGGAAGCATAGTGTGTGTTGTATTTATAATTATACAATGTAACTATCATTTCACAAATCTCTTAATGAGTTATCCATGCATATGTAGTTTTGAAAGGATTTCCTTCTCTATCATCTACTTTTATTTATTATAATTATTCTGTAGCATTCAATAATACTCTATTTGTGACTGAAGTTCATCTGGCATCACATCAGCTCTCTGTAGGTCTGTACCATCTGTTGTAAACTATCAAATGTATATATATATATAGATATAGATATAATTTCATAACTATCATTCTGACACGGTGATCTCCCTTTAAAAAAATGCAGTGTTTGACTGACTCATCCATCCACCCCAACCTCCTCCCCTTCTTAAACTTAATTTAGACTTCCCTGTTGAATCTATCTAGAGTTCACAATGTAGCTTATGCAAGTGGTCGACACTGTTGCCGGCATTTAAGCCTGCGCCAGCTGTGATGACATTTCAAGGGTAGGGCATGTCAGGTATGTCAGTGTTTGTGTTTATGATGCAACTATGGCACAGATTGAACGCAGAAGCATAAATTTACTGTTATGCAGACTTTTTTGCTTTAAATGTCGTCACTACAAACACAAGTCATCTTTGTCACCGGTAACAGTTCACGTTACAATTAAACATTAAGCTATTATTTGATATAAGCTGCTTGAACAAATGACACATGGGATTGTTTCTTGCGTTGCAGGATTTGTCAAATAGCAACAGTGAAATATTTAAGAAGTAATTTTTTCTCTTTTTTGAAATATTGACTTTTTTTTTTAACCCAGAGGAAACTCAAGTGCATAAAGTTTCCTGCACATTTCTGTCGAGTCAGTCGTATCTACACACATTAGCTGATCTTTTGAGAATTGTACTTCAGCACATTGCTGTTACGTGAGGCTTTATTGCTTGTGACTCGGCTCCGTATTTATCACTGCTGCGTCTTATGTTTCGCCGCCACACAGAACACGCTGCAAGGCACCGGAACGCTATTGTTTCTTGGGAGAAATGCCTCGGGCTAGTGTTCAAGAGCAGCGTAGGGTGGGAGCGTGTCGACTTAAATACCTTCAGTGAAGACATGTCATGGCCTCTTTTATCAGGTGTCTCACTAGCTGAACTATAAAGCTCGGCTCTGTGTTAAACCATTAAGTTAAATCCTGTTTTCTATGACAATGTTTTATTCACTTGCTTGTGAAAAGGATTATTCTGTTTGAAATTGCTCATAGACATTTACTGACTTGAATTGAAAAACCTTACATCAGTTTAATCCTATATGAAGTATACCATCGTAACAAGGTATGTATTAAATTTGTATGCAAGTTTTTATTCAGTGGCTTTTCGGACCAACAGTGTGTAAAGTGGTAAACAATATATTTTTCTTTGGTGACAAACAAGATTTTCATTTACATTTGGTTTAATTCTCTGAACAGCTGCTTGTATATACTGTAATGGATGGGCTCAACAAGAATATGGAAAGTTATGTTAAAGGAGAAGTTTGGTAATTATTGACACAGAATGTTAGAAACCTGCTTTTTTGTTGTTGTAGAGGTTCTAAGTTAACCAAAACAATGTCCAAAGGTTACAAAAAGCTAACTTAAACACACTTTTGAAGATTTGTCAAAAACTGTATCACTGAAAAAAAATTAATGTGGCTCACTTTCTTCAGTTTAAATCAGCAGCGGACAAAACCTACACTGATTACCCAATTCAGTCTGGCGCCATCTTTAAAAATCAGGAACTGAGCATAAAGAAATATTGACCCTTCAGCATGATTGATAACACTGCATCATTGAACCTGTTGTAGAGAACTTAAGATGTCTGCAGCAAGATTTTAGAAGTCTTAAAAGTTTATTGTAAGCCACACTGTGCGACACAGATCTAATAAACATGTTTAACATCTCCTCCTTAACAGGAGAGCCAATCTGAATAAAACCTATAGACATATAGATGTTAATAATCCCTGTATGTGTGACAGCGTATGTATAAAACAGATTTATTATAAATTCCATTTTTTTAAATTCTCGTTTTCATTCCCCGGGGATCACGTTCACGTTTAAATGTGAAAAAAAAGGGTGGTTTCTATTAGTTTTTTCAATAAAAGAAATGAACCAAACTACAGGACACTACAGGAGCTTCTTTCACTGAAAAAAATGAAAATGCAATTCTGTGCTACTGGAAAGAGGTATAAATAATTAAATGAAAATGAGCAGATGGAAAATATTTATATAACAAAACGACTGCTTTGATCAGTGGCTCATTCCAAACAGCTGGCTCTGAACTCTGTATAGCTTTAGCCTTGGTTAGCGTCTTTAAAATGTCCATTTTCAGCTTATTTAAGTATACGAGTAGGTCTGTTACACATATTCTCTACAGTTTACATTGATGAACTATGTGTTAACATAACTGTTACCTTCGCTACTGTTTCCAGCTTGTAACAGGACATAAATGAGGCTGAATGATCTGGCTCCAAATACTAAAAATGAGCCATTTCCAGTCCCTGGACTTCTGCTAACTCACCACAACTAGATTTTCATTTTTGTTGGAATCGCCAATAGTTTTTTATTTCCATCTATCAGAGTCTATTTTGATTTTAAATAATTGCGGTTTTTGAGCTGTTTTGCTGCATTTGTATTGGTTGGTGAGAATATTTAAGCCATAACAGCAGTCGTACTACTTTTAGACAACGCGGTTAGAATTTTGTTCCTGGCTATCTTTGGTTGCAAGTTTGTTACAGAAGCCAACTTTGAACCTCTCTCATCATAGAGCTATTATTCTGAAGCCATAACAAAGGTCTTCTTAGGATTTTTGTCTTGCTTCAGTGGAATTAAAAGTATTTTACCAAGTTAGTATTACTTTAACCCAAACGCTACTATAGTGTAAACTATAGTTTAATACCCAGGTAGAGATATTTTCGTGTAGAAAACTGAAGAATTGATAATTTTGATGAGCATTTTAGGTTTAAAAAATTAAACTGATGGAACTTCAATATATAAGTTCAGCAAAAATAGTGAAAAAATGTTTGTAGAGTCATGTTTATCTGTGTTATACTCTTCTGAAAATCACTCAGACAACACTGCATCTTATTCCAGGACATGGGATTTATTTTACAACTGAGAATAAAAGAATGCCATTCTGAATAACTGGGTTGATGACAAAACCTGGAAATTAGTCACTGAAGAATGTTTTAAATGTTATATACAGTTCCAAGCATCAGAACAGATGCCAGTAAGTTCTGTCACGTTATGTAGACCACACCTAGGGACCTACTGGTTACTGAAAAAAAGGACGTCGTGGTCCAACACGATCCTGTAGCTTTACACAGCCTCCCTGCCTCACATTTGTGTAGAAAATAACATTGTAAAAATGCACACAGTACAAATAATGCAGAACTTTAAAGAGCAAGATATGCTGACATACATGTATACATACTTGCTGATTATTTATACAGTAAGTTTTAAACTTCATTAACTTTACAACTGTAGCTTCACAATGATAAAATTGGTAGCCTTCAAAAGCAAATACTGTACACATTGAAACAACCAGGAAATGATATTTTACTAGATAAACAAATATCCTAAATATTTTGCAAAACTTACTGTGATTTGATGGTAAACAGAACAATTTTATGATCAGCTCCCCAAAATGTTTGTCTAGGGCATAAAAACTAAAAAGGGTAATGTGTTGTCCTTTTTACTCGTACATTTCTTCATCAGTTGACACTTAAAGTGCTGAAATTCACCTTAACATTTTAAAACACTCTTATTCTTTCCCAATATACCTTTACATAAACAGCTGTATCCGAAATTTGCTAAACGGGTATTTCAGTTTTGTTGTCATGGCTGAAATTTTCATAAGACATAATACACTCACTGGTTTACATGAAAACATGCACAAACTGTCTCATAAATAATATGCAAGTCGTGTTGAAATATATTTATCTTAGAAACTGATTCCAAAACAGTGATCGAAATAAGAGCATGGTTTAGTTGTAAAACAACAGGTGGACCATTTTTAAAGGCTCAGATAAGATGCAGTGCATTAGGAAAGCAACAATCTGTCAGTGACTATGTAGTGCCATGGCTACTTTAATTTGTCACCAAAAAAATTCACTGTTTACTGTGTGGCCTAGAGCCTCTGTAGTGCAGGCTCCTGCCATGTTTTTTAGCTGAAAAATTACCGTTTACGGTATTAAAGCTCCTGCGTTTTCATGTCTTGTAAAAATACAGCTTTGGCACTATCTGTTACGACAGATTGTAGCTTAGAGTCATAGTGCAACAGTTATCTGTCATGCTATCGGCTTTATTTGACTTCATTGTTTATCGAACTTTTCCAGCTCTTTCACGAAGATGAGATGAGCCTCTGGTGATTTTCCGTGTGTTTTGCAAAGATGCAATTTGATTGCATGTTTGCTCACAAATGTCCGATTGCAAAGTTTGCACTGATATATTGAGCCAGCGTCCTCTTCTGTGAGTCCAGGTGAACTAAAAGTCTTGTCCTCTATTCTGCTGACGGCCTGCTGCTCTATTAAGTCTATGGAGAGCTTCGAAAGGTCTTTTAGGGTAAAACCAAGGTGGGACTCCAAATGGTGAATATAGGATGAAGGAGTCCTGAATTGGGAAGCACAGTCACTGCACAAAAACAGAGGCTGGCCAGAATCTATGTTTTTTAGGAACTTTGTTCCCCCTGTCCGCTTTAACTGGTATTTTACATTGGCCAGCCAATGTGAGATAGTAGTCATTGAGAGACCAGTGAATTTACAGATGTGGACCCGTTCCTGGGGTCCCAAGTCACTAATTACAAACTTTCCTTCTGGGGTTTCTCGCAGACTGGAGGCAAACTGGGCCTGAAGAATCAGGAGGTGTTGGGGATTCCAGTTTGACTGTCTGCCTTTCCGTCTTTGAATGGGAGATAGCTCTTCCATGCCATCCTCCAAAGTACAGCCATCGATATCGGATTTCTCTGAGATGGAAGATGGGGTTGTAGACTTTGGTGTTAAACGGCCCGTCAGATTTTTCACCATGTCTGAAATGTCCATTAAAGCATTCTCTCTTAGAGGTGGCGATGATGTCTGAGAGAAATCTTTGAAGACCGACTTGGTGTTGTTTACATTGCTGTTTGGTGTCGCAAGAGTCCCCTTAGCTGCACTTCCATTGCTGTTTTTGGATTTTGTCAAGTCGATGGGCTGATCATCATCGACGTCGTCATCATTGTGGTAGTGACTCATAGGATCTGTTTGCTTAATCTGGGCAGAGTTGTTGATCTTATAAAGCATTGCAAATGGGTCTACAAAGGGTGTGGACACTTTTGCCGCTTTCCCCAAGTGGTTGTTCATGACGGACTGCAAAGCACTAAGAGGGTTAACAAGGGGTTGTTCTGGTGAATGATCAGTGATGATGCTCAGGTTACTGCAGCCATTGCTTACTGTCTTTTTGGGCGAATCCGCTTCAGTTTTTATTTTTATATCTATTTTACTCTCTGTTTGCTCTCCTTCTTTGCCCTTTAGCTCATTCCGATCCTCCATTTCCCTACTCTTCAGTACCTTTGAGAGGTTTTCAGGATACGGTGAAGCCTGTTTGTCCTTAGGATTTAGCACTGGTGACTTTGCAGATCTACACTTATTCTCTACAGGTTTTTCCTCTTTCTCATTCTTCACTAAGCTTTTCCCTGTAACTTTTTCCACTAGCTCTTCCATGGCCAGCACATTGCTCTTGTGACTTGGGGGTGGAGAGGGGCTATTTGGCGAATGGATCAGAGAGCCTAACTCAGAGGACATTACCTTCAAACTAGTGCTACTGAACAAAGGTTGAACCTGTGCACATGAGGGCAAAGGCTTCAGAGATCCATGGAGCTGATAGGCAGCGTGAATGCTGGGGTATCCACCCCAGGTTGGTGTTCCTGTTTGGGCCTTACTGATAGCACTTGAAACGGTGTTCTCTAAAGACTTCAGGATGTCCAGCCCACCTTTAGGTGCTTCTTCTAAATCTTCTTCTGTAAGGTACTGGTATGACCTGGCCCTTTCAGGTTTTTCTGTTTTTTCAGAGGGGTCTTCTTTCTCCTCTTTTATTTGTCTCTCTGGTTCCCTAACTTCAGTTTTCTCATCCTCTGTATCTTCATCTTTCTTTTCTTCGTGTTTCTCCTCAGGGCTGGAGGGCTGCAATGGGGAGTCAGGGTGTGGCTTACCATTGGGCGCCGGGAGCCGCGTGGTAGTGGGAGGCAAGGGAATCGACTGTATTTTCTCTTCAATCACAGGATCAAACACTAGCTGCTTCCCCTTTTTAGATGCTGTATTTGTGACTTTAAGAAAGTGTCCCGTGACCATCATGTGGGCTGTCAGTTGTTGCAAGGTGTCATGCGAGCTGCCACATTCCATGCATTTGAGAATTTGTGCCTTTCGTGCCTCAAACTGCCAAGTATAACTAGCACCATTTTGGTAACCGTATCGATTGTTAGGAGTGACATAGGGATTGGCCAGTTTTTGGTCTTTGGGAGATTCTCCCAGGTGTATGCCAGATGAGACGGACTCTGGTGAGCTCGGCGACATCAAGTCTTGAAACGCTCTTTTTTTGGTTGGGGGGACCAGTTTTGAGGTGAGGGCTGGCATTGGTTCTTTTAGAGGCACTTTCTGATAGTGTTTTGTTTTGATCATGTGAACACTAAGGTCTTGCAATGATTCAAAAGAGTGGCCACAGTACATGCATTTCAGAACTTTCTGGGCATCTTCTTTGCCTTCCATCTCCAGCAAGGAACGTTTTCGTGGCTTGGACCACTTCTTGCTTCGATCATCCTCTGCATCTTTGTTGTCATCGCGGTAGTGGCCAGTCTCGTTCATATGTACAGTTAGGCCTACCAAAGTATCATAGGCAGCACTACAGTCCTTGCACCTAAACTTGCTAGCTCCAGTAAACACTGGGCCATACAGCTTGTTGTTTTGCCTATAAAGCTGCACAGTGCTGAAAAGGCTGGGCTCAGGAAGGAGTTGATACGGATTATACTGCAAAGTTTTAGCCAAGGCTGCTTGATGCCAGTCATATGCTACTCCTGTACTGCCAGAGCTTACGCTGATCCCACTGTTGCTGTTACTCGACACTGTTCTTGCACTGGTACTGCTGGTGGTAATATTTGTTGTGACTGAAGTGTTGTTACTGCTACATCTGTTCTTTACATGGACATTACCCGGGCTATGACTGTTCAGAAACCCATTGCTCCCTTTGTGATTGCTCCCACTGCCATTGCTTGCTGAAATATTGTTTCCTTGTTTATTTTTAAGCATATCCAGAGCAACATTGGACCAGGAGGCATCCGAGATCAGGTTTGCATAGACGGCTTTCATTTTTTCCAGACTGTCCTGTAGTGAAAGGCCATTGATGGATTCACTACCTTCCCCCAGCTTCTCCTCCGCCCTGTCCGGATCACTTAAGGAGGGGGTGGTCTTAAGGTCCACCAGCTGATCACTGGTAGTGCTGAGGGGAGAAGCATACCCAGCATCTGGGTTAGTGCCATTGCTGAGTGGAGAGTTCTGGCAGCTATAACGATCTCTTGCGTCCTCCTCATCATTGAAAAAATAGTCGGCATCTTGACCATCCAGGGAAAGGCCATCATCCTGAAGATGTTCCTCTTCATCAGCTTTGCCACCCTTGAATTCATCTTCAGGTCCATAAGCTGGAAAACAAAGCAAGGAGGAAAACCAAGATTAGATATAAATGTCTTAGCAAATCAATACACTTGAACACAAGAATACACCTCTGGCCCTCCCTATATGCAGGTGGTGAATGCAATAATCCTTAAGAGATTTGTGTCAATAGTCCCTGTAGAGGACAAAGATATAATAAAGTGGCAAACATCCATGTCTTGACAATGACAGATAGTCCTCTTCACTGCACTGCCAAATGGAACTGTTGAACACTACAACTTATCTTGGGTAAGGAGCAGACATGACTCAAGAAATGTGTCCACCAAGTTTAAAAATAGCAAAAACATAGAAAAGAAATTGAATTAGGCAGAGAAGATTGTATATATTCTGTGGTAGTACTCCACAATGGAAAAGACACACTTTTGCTAATCATATAACAAACGACAGGAAAAAGTGTGCAAAGCCTCACAGTTTAAGATTTAAAGTATTCTGTTCTTTATTATATGTCTTACATAAACACACACTGGTACAATGGTGGCTAATCATACCAAACATGAACAAAGTTTACAATGATGAGGTGAGCATATAATAAGAAGTAACACCTGAGAGCTTCAGAGTGCTTTAAATGCTCTGTTGCAGACAGCTTTTATACTCCTGGCTCTGTATGACATCAAAAAGGGGGTCTACCCCTAATAAGGTCATCTCAGCCACACAATTAATTTTGAGTAATAGTATTGAGTCATAGTAACATAGAACCTTGAGATGACTCTTGTGATTTGGCACAAGATAAATACAACTGAAATAAACAGAATTTTAACCCCACCTTCTGTTTGTGAGTGGCAGCCAATAATAAGAAAGCTTGCTTAAAAAGGGTGGGGAAAGGAGCCAATATCACTTGTTTTAGAGAGCGACTGAAAACAGGGTGTGCACCAAAGTTAGTCTAGCACAGTTAAAGAAAAATATGTGAGGGAAAAGCTGACCAAAGAGGCGGAGAATCTCGACTGTGCATAAAAACAGCCAAGCAACGATGCAATCAAGAACAATCAGAATTTCCAATATTTCCAACGTTTGATCTGAGTTTTATTTATAAAAGTCCACAACAAATTATTTTTGACCCTTTTCCAGTAAACCTCTCTGTTTGAGAGGAGAATACCCCAGGTCAGTGAAGTCACACGAGTAGGGGAACAACCTGGTCCATCATTTATTTGCTACAATGACAATGAATTACGGAAATGATCTATTTCCATAATTACAAAACCACAGTAATTCAATGAATTGAGAGCGATTGAGACATCTTTAAGTTATTTTTTTTTAAAAAACAGGGAAAATAAACTAAGATAGATAAATGACTGTTTAGTGAATGTTAATTTAGAAGTTCTTTTTAAGAAACATAAAAAAGTATTACAGCATTTGTGCAAACATTACAGCTTATCCACTTAATTTAGATGCCAAACAGCACAAAGCCCACAGCAACATAGTCTTCACACCCTACTTCATTGTCTATTTTGTTGGTGTTCAGCAACCACAGATCTATTCCTGACTTTAATTTGTTCAGTTCTTCCAACATGCCGCACATACTATGGATTCACAAGTAAGAGATAGTGGAGTAAAATGCCAGCTGCATCAGCCTTGCCAAGCCATGGTTGGCTGAAGTCAACTTGGCATCGGCTGTGGAAGTCCTCACAGCGTGATGCTAGGAAACGGCCAGTGGACATGACAAGCCGTGTTGTTACTGCCTGTGCTCCCTGAGTACTCACAGCATCAAGTGTGCCATTTTAAAAGAGGAAAGAAAAAATTATAGTATCAATGGAAATGGCTGCCTTCTCCCGCCAAATAACTGCCCATAACTCAGCTTGGAGGGAAAAAAAAGTGATATCTGAATTAAAATTCACTTTTTATTGTCTTTGTCTAAAAAAAATAATAAGGAAATAAAAAGGTTTAAATGTGAACAGGGAGGTAGATTAAAAGGGGAACATTACACCGAGGCAGGGAAGAATCTAGGGTTAAATATGCTAAGGCACCTTTTCCAATCCATCCCTCGTAAGATGCTTGTCTGAGATGCCAGAATCAGTCTCCAGTGAGGAGGCAGATGTCCTGTCAGCTTCAAACAGCGTGTAGCTCTCTATCCCATAATCGGAATGGACATAATACCTGATGTTTGTGAGGTGCCAGTTACTGCTGCCTGGGAAAAGCTGGAGGTCCTACAGCTGCCCGGTATGTGTGTGTGTGTGTGTGTGTGTGTGAGAAACAGTGCATGATCAAAATACATTCTTCCTCTTGCTCCCAACTGTGTGCTCTTAATTGTCCACAGGATATACTGAAGTAAATTTTTTATTTAATCACTAAAAGAAGAATTAAACATTTTCCCAAAGCAGCTGTACGGATTTCTTTGAACCCTTCCTTTCCTCCCTAACAAGCGGCAGCCTGCTGCATTGAAATAAATGCAAAAGTGAACCCATTCAAAGTTGTGAAAGTAGTTAAAGACAAATCAGCAGACCAAGTGAGAGAAACCTGACAGCAGTACACACACACACACACCCACACACACACACACACACACACACACACATAGAAGGCACACCACCACTAAATTCTTCCCTTTCCCTGCCATCCTCCGTATGTTGCCTTGACAGGCATCAGTGTCAGGAGTGTGTCAGTGTCAGCCTGAGGTGTCAGTGTCCACACAAACAAGCCTGAGAAGAGGTGGGAGGGGAAAGTAACAACAACAAACACAAGTCAGCCATTTTTTTTCTCCGCCCCCCCCCCCCTTTGCTCGAGCCTGCTCCTTCACCATCTGTGTCAGTAAAGCTGCGGGTGCCACCGCCGGCTAATAAGGCAATCAGAGATGGAAAAGATGCTGACATGGCGGCTTTCGAGCGTCACTCAGAACAAAAGAGGAAACGGGGAGGGAGGGAGAGAGGGATAGGGAGGGGATTAAAACGGGGGGGCGGTGGAGGGGAGGGGAAGGGGGAGAGTGTCTGTTGTGGTTGTCAGTCAAAAACGTAAGCCCACTTTGTGCTGTCAGGGAGGATAGGGAAAAGAGGGGAAGTTTTGAAAAGAGGAGAAAAAAAGATGTGTTTAGGCCAGCGAACAAGAGGTGTGTGCGTCTGTGTGTGTGTGTGTGTACGTGCATTTATGCATGTGCATATCTGACAGGGGGAAAAAAATGACAGCGAAACAAGTTAACAGCAAAGCAGATAGGTGAGAGAGGTGTGAGAAATCAGCTTCTGCCATTTCTGTCATTGCGTGTGCGTGTTTGCCTAAGCTAGGTGTGGCTGATCAGTTTTATGTGTGTGCGCGTGTTTGTGTGTGTCACAAGTGTCACAGTGTGTCAGGTGCAAGCAGAGATGCAATGTGGCTAGTGGGGGGAAAGCGAAGCCATCTGCGTCTGGAGAGGAGCCTGTCACTATTGTTGTGCCCGAAGTCCAGGATTTCCTGCTGTAGACAGGTGACACCACAGTAGGACATCCCCCAGTCTCACAAACACACACACACAATGCAAACCTGCACTCCTCTCCCAAAACTACATGCATGCCTAAAGCCAATAAGCTTGTGTGAGGTCCACAATTGAAAAACCTCATATTTTTTAATGCAAGTTTGAAACACAAAGTTATAACAAGGCTGAATAAAACACTAAAGTATAGTTTTGGTGATCGTTGCCATGTTTGGATACATCACTCAAATATATCTAAAATCCAAGACTGTGCACACATAAGCATTACAGCTACGGCTAAAGAAGCTTCATGCTAAAAGTTAAACAATTTTGATATTAAACTTAACATAGTCTTACTTTTTACTCTTCTTTAACTTAACCTCATAGTTTAAATTTTTTTTTCTTTTTATCAGTCTATAATAAAACTAACTCCCTAACCGGCTGTTAAGTAACTTGAGTGCGACACGGCACTGCCACAGCCAGCGTAGCTCTTCTTTCCCTCCTCAGTCACTTGTACATACACACAACACAAGCTGCACACACTTTCCCTTTAAACCTTCTTCATTTATTCATGTTGTCTCAGAGAAGAGGGCAATCCCGGCTCTCATTTGCAGTGCTAATGTCCAATTCCGCCAGCTTTCAGCCTCCTGATTTACCCTACGTGGCGGAGTGCTGCATTCGTAGCAGGGCGGCCGCCGAGGCTCCCTCACAGCGTTTAGCGGCCCTTCAAAACAGGAGCTCTGGCGTGGCAGTCTTATTTCTCTCTCCCGTTTCGCTTTGTCACCGGCCCCTCCATTCCCTGCCACTCACCTCTGATGGCTTTGGACAGGCCTGATCAGTGTGTGTCATTGACCTGTACGGTGTGCATGAGTGTGTGCGTGTTTCAGCAGAGAGAAGGCTGTAAATAAAATGACATTATTATTTCCTCTGTCCTATCATGTAGAAAAGCCAATTATGGTAATGCTTAGTATGTCAGGCAATCTCTGTCTCTCTCTCGGCTCTCTCCCATCCTTGTTCATTCCTGAGATTTTTTTTTCTGTCTGGGGTAGCTGCCGCTGTGGTTTCATAGGACCTGACACTCTCTGTGGACTAGCCTGCGGACAATGCTGTGGTAAACTGGCACAGACCAAAAGTCTCTCTCAGCCCAACTTGCTTTCTGTCTGCATACTTAAATTTCTTTATACAATTTTCACAAAAAGGTGGAACCCAAAAACGAGATGATCGTCAAATCGTCACATTAACTTTCTGCGAAGTAACCTGTTTCTCTCTGATTATATGTCCTTTGCACATGTGATAAAGGAAACTTCACCGGGTTAAACTCAAGGGCATGTTTGACATTACAGCCAGTTCGTGACACCAGGTCCAGGCGTGAGCCGTAATATAACCCACAGCTTCCTCGGCCAGGCACGTAAAAAGCTTACCTAACAGCACCCCCTCAGTTCCACCCTCCCCTAACCCACATAGAATAGTCCACCATATGGCACAATAGCTCGGGGGCTTCTAATAGCTCATGTGTTGTACAAATCCACCTTCTCAGCTTCCACAGCTCTGCTGGTTGGGGAAAACAAAGCAACCCATCCGGTCTGCTCTTCACGCTGATGGCCGTATGGGCAAACAGCAATTGTTGTTATTGTCAGCCACAGCAATATCAGATGAGATACAGTCCTAAAAAAATAAATGATCACTTCTGGCTTGGCTTTTACATGTCTCAAAAGATTTAAGCCTGAATGGATGCTTTCAAAAATGATGCCCCGCGTATTTTTCTTGGCCACTAACTTTCCAAAAAAAGGTAACTAAATTAAATCAGTACTTGGTTTTCAGGGCATGCTGAACCCAGGATCTCAAAGAACTTGCCAATTTGCTTCTGTGGATACAGGCGAGCTTCTGTCTTCTGTTTCTCTTAATGTAATCTGAGACCAACACAGTGATGTTGAGATCAGCTTCTGCGGGGGCCAGACCATCTGTTGCAGGTGTCTGTGCTCTGCTTGCAGTTACGGATGTTTTTGGGGGTCGCCACTTCTGCAGCATGACTAGTCGACTGATAAGATGCCTCCCTGACCCTGCATGATGAACCTAAACCTTTCCAAACAGTCTGCAGTTACTCACGATGCCCAAAGCCTTTTTAAATCACAGCCAGTACCTTTTAATTAGTTTTACTCATTTGACATAATAGATCAGTGATGGATTAAAAGAAAAAAAGTTTATTTTTAAGAAAAGCCAGTTTTCTTGAATTTCTATACCCGTCTTTGTTTTCTTTTTGTGCTCCTTATTTGTTCAGCTCTTCCGAGAGCCAGTTTTTTGACGCGCCGCGACACCGACTGCGGTCTATAAATCACCTTTTCCTCGGACTGTCAGTGCCTGCTTGTTCTAAGAGGAAACAACAGCCATTAGATCATTGCCGCCACAGATTAAAGCCCTCCGTGCTCAAGTTTTCTGCCAACCCCCTCCCTCCACACCCTACACACACCTAACCATCGAACATTGCTCCGGTGCTACATACACATTTCGAACCATCTGGTTTCTTTTCAGGCAAAGTACGGATAAAGCATTACTAATGCTAATTAAAGATGATGTGAGTGAGATTTACTCCACGTATGCCAAGAACTGTTTTAATGTAGGCTGTATCAGACAGATGCCGTTTGCTAAACAGACTCTTTTTGAGAAAACATTATCAATTCCTCTACCGTTTTTTTCCCCTCTGCCATTTTTATTCCCTTCACATAAACAAGCTTCATTTTAAATTGTAACCTCGTGAAAATGAAAATACCTGTATTGTCTTAATCTTCTGTTGCAGTGCACACCTCTGGGGAACGCGCAATATCTTTAATCTCCTGCAGTTGTTCAATTTTTGTTTAATCGGGGGTGGCCGCTGCTTTGACAAAGAGGTGTTCTGTTTAAATCTAAAAAGAAGGAATGAAGCACAAAACCAACAGGCTCGTGAAATAACAGAGCTCCGTCTTTTCCTCATAGATGCCGTCTTTTGAATTCACCTGCATTGCCCCTGACAGCAAAGCTTCCCCCGACTAAACAACAGCTGCTACCATTGCCTAGCAACAACCAGTTGATGGATGACCCCAAAGATGGATAATTACCATAAATCACTATGGTTGTGTGGAGAACAGAGGCAGAAAATCATTGCAGGAAAAAAACAGGATGAAACACAGTTTAAAGTAGTGTGCCCAGTGTTTAGGTTAACTCTCCTAAATTTGTCAAACAAGGTTGTTGATGAGCTCTTCTGCGGGCAAGAACTGGTTGGCGACTGGGAAGTTTCACCAAATCAGAGGCAGCACTGGCTCCGGTGTGCTTCTTGAAAGTGTTTTTTTTTTTGACAGAGAATATATGAATAAGGGCTGTAAAATGAACCCTGATGATATGACTCATGGGACAAAACCTGTCCTGAAAGAGCGCTGACAAACAAAGTGGGCTGAGGAAGGAAGAAAGGAAACAGCGGACAAAGAACGATAGCAACGACGAGTTTAAGTGCAACAATGAAGATGAGGGGAGCTCGAGGAGAAGAAGCAAGAGGAGGAAGTCTTTATTTATGTATTGTGTATATCTGAGCGTGTGCAAGTGACAGAGGTAGACAGTGAGGCACAGGGAGAGGGAGAAAAACAGCTAGAATTTAAAAAAGAAAATGAAAGAAACCAAAAGGGCACAGGGCCAAAACAGGGTCACCACCTAACCAGTTTGGTCTAGCTGAGTCCGGTTGCACAATATGCCATCAATCAACCTTCGCTGTGCTGTCAGCCCTCCCCTCAATTTACAGAGGCCATCCACTTTGTACACTGCTAAGAAACAAAACACGAAGAAGGAACAGAAACACAGAGGAAAAAAAATGCACACACACTTCCATGAATCTGATCTTTCACTCTCTGCAGAGAATAAAGGAGAAGAAGCACCCTAATGGCTCAGTAACACAAAAACATGTTCTCAAAGATATGTGGGGAAGTGACAAACCTGCAGGGGTAGTTGGTGATTTAATGTAGCCAATAAGCTAACCTTACACAGGTAGCACACTGCTAACATGCTAACACTTATTTCACAATTACTCTAGCCTCTGTACTGGGCTACTTTACTGCATCCCTTGCATTTTATTCGCTAAAATGTTCGCAATTTCATTAAAACAAGACACTCTTGCTAAAGAGACAAAATGCCCAAGCAGTTTATTTGAAATATAAAGTATCTGTACCATTGACGGGTGTCTAACAGTGCATTCATTTACTCTTTGGATGGTTCTGAGTTGGGATGTTATGGATTCAAGAAGGAAGATCAACACATAAAAGCTGTAATAGCTACATGATAAACAAATGCATTTTGTATAATCTATGTAAACGTGCATGAACAGCAGCAAAGGGGCTAAGCTAAGGCCGGTAGATTAGAATTGATTAGAAATTAAATGTTAGCAAAAGAACGCACGTGCTATATGTGAATTTGTACCATTAATCAAAAGCTTGTAATTTATAAATGAGATCCCAGCAAGTCATGCACCAAATTTTTATTTATTTTAGTACATGACTTAACAGAGCATTCACATGAAATTTCCCAATTGGGAACTTTTTAGCATTATTTGAATGCCAAACGAATGCATTTAAAGACGCACCACTTGATTGGTCAGTGACTTCTCAGCCAGGACCGGTGATAACCTTTCATATGTCCGATTATGAGCTGGTCTGATTCATGCATGCTCAACTGTTTGACATTGGTTTTGTTCTATAAATGTGTTGCTCCTGCTTTTGTTTGATAAGGTGAAATCTGTCAGATAAAAGTGGCGCACAGCGACTAATTTTCAGTTAATTGTCTGTCTTTCCAGCAGCAGAGCACTTTTTTTTTCAGTTTCCCTAACAGGAGATCCTGTACCTTACTGTAGTTTAGGGCGATTTGTAAAGTTTATTAATTTAGTTGATTTTTGTTTGTGTATGCTGTTTATATCCTGGAAAGAAAATCTAGTTGAACAAAAATCAATAATGGCAATTCAGAAAAAATAGAATCTGTGCATCTCTAAAATCTAAAATTTTCATTGTGTTTGCTGCATAAAGTAAAATTGGACACAGAAATAGTAGAAAGCAAACCCCCCTAATTGTGACCAATATATTGAAAATAACTCAATTTGTCTTTTATAGTGCTGCGTGAGCTGAGCTTGAAACTTTTTAACAGTCTAGTATAAGACAGTGAGGTGACTCACACAGATTTTATTTTGTCTGCCTGCATCACAATATTTCATCAGCTCTTTTCTGCCCTTGTCTACGTCTCTGCAACGCGCTCAGAACACAATAATGCAGAGGGCTTTGTAAGAACCAGACCTCAGAGACCTGACTTACATATCCCTTCCCAACATGCACACTGACAGACAAAGAAATTATAACTTTAAAAACCCCTAAAGTCACTTTAGGGAATTTAATTAGGACGGCAAACCCTCAGGGCAGGAGGCTGCTCAGGACAGCCAAATGTCCCCAAACATTTTAGTGCTTTTAACTGCATGTGTCACCAGGGAAATTCCAGCAATTGTGCACCATCAAAACCGTTATCCTTTATGCATCGCCACATTTTTTTCTTCGTTCTGTCTGCTCGAGTGACGAGTTAGTGCTGAAGTCTGGCGCTCCATTAAACAAAGTTCCACTGTTTCATTTCAACACTAGTTTAGGACTTAAGCATGATGAATAGCATAGACGCGTAACAAAAAATATATAACAAAAGAAAACGCTGAAGCACACAGCAGTTTACAGGGTGTATGTGTGGACTCCCCCACTTCCTGATGACCATAGCAATAAAGCGACAAAAGACAAAATGATATGGGGGGGGCATTAGGGGTAGAGAAAGGGTCCCTGGAGAAAGTCAGTAAATTATGTAGTGGGCTTTCAAAGTGGACTAGTATTAGTAGCCATCTCACCCTAATTGTGTCTGTGCGAGTATGCATGCATGCCGTGTGTGTGTGTGTGTGTGTGTGTGTGTGTGTGTGTGTGTGTGTGTGTGTGTGTGTGTGTGTACAATGGTTATGAACGGCTTCACAGTCGGAGAGAGAGAGAAGCAGGAAGAGAGGAAGCAATCCTTCAACAGAGCACAATATCAGACTGCGGACAGACAACGAACGGCTGGAAGGTTCTGGAAACGAGAGAAAAGCCTGCCTCCCTCGCATTTCAGCTCCCAGCGCCGCCTCCCAAAGTGCCCTCCATCTAACACTAACACACTCATACACACACACATAAATGGCACCATAACTCTATATCCGCAATCAATCTCCGCTATGAAGACGCATCCATCTTCAGTAATGTTAATGGGAGGGTTTTGGGGGTTGGAGGGGGTGGAGGACAGGGGTAAAACAGAGGGTATGTGACTGCAGAGCTTACCTCAGAGCAGCGTGAGGTAATACGGCCTGTGTGTGTGTGTGTGTATGTGTGTGTGTGTGTAATAGAGACAGGGCAAATGAAAAAAAAGTGAGAAAAGAGCTGTGCATTTGCGCATAGTGTATTTGTCTGCGTGTCAGGAGGTCAGGTGTGTGCGTCAGTATGTGTGGGAGAGTGACTGATGGCTGTCAGCTTGCATCTGGCAGAGAAAATAAATTAGGCTTATGAAGACAAATGAACAGGCTATGGAAAGAGTAAAAGGAGGTGGAGGGGGGATCAGGACAGATACAGAGAGAGAGAGAGAGGGAAGGGGAAAGGGAAGGAGTGGAGAGGGAGACATAATGAAGGAGAAAAAATGGGTTATTGTGTGTATGCGGTGGCACAGATATGAAAGGAAGGAGATGAAGCTGCATTGCCAGCTAAGAGAGTTCCTTTCGGCAGCCAATGAGCGTTCATTAAGAAGAACGGGTCTGCTGCTGGCAACAGGAGAAGCTTTGGCTGGGGCTTCTTTGGCTGCGAGGAAAACATATATGTGGGTGTATGTGTGGGTATGTGTGTTTGTACATTCGCTTCCAAACACGCTATAAAATATAGATTTTTTCCCCCCCTCTTTTACTTTTCAAAGTCTTGTCGTTCTTTAAACACGACCAAACAATGTGTTTTAAATCCACAAAGCAGCTTGAGTATAATACGCGATCAGTGGGTTTGCATCTGAGCTGGAAGCGCCTCTCAGTGTGCGTTTCCTCCGCTTGCGTGTTGGTGTCAGCATGCATCCATGTGTGTTCTATCTCCGTAGATTTGTCAGTGTCTACCCCGTGACACACTCCCCTCGTTGCGAGTGGAGGAGAGCTCTTGGGGGGGCTTTGTCATGAGGCGGTCTGTTCTTTTCCTGAGGTCTGGCGCCCCTCGTTTGATAAATGACACATGTCATTCTGTCAGCCCCTGCCATCCGGGCTGGGAGGCCCCAAGCTGATGTATGGCCGCCTAGGCTAAAGGAAATCAGAGTGTTTTGGCAGCACCCTGAGAACACGGCCTCTTATACCGAGTCTACTTTTGTGTCTGTGCGAGTGTGTTTATGTGTGTTTGTGCCTGTCTGTCTGTGATACTGAAAGCATGTTTAATTGTATGTGTGTGTGTGTGTGTGCGCCTAATAGTGAGTGTCTGTGTGTGTGTGCATGCTCTCAACCTGTCAGGAGGACGGGTAGAAGGAGACAAATCATCGGCATGGCCGCCCCAGCTGTTCCCCAAATTTGGTGTGAGGAGGAGAGCGAGGGGAGAGGGGGAAAAAAAAATCCTGCCATTTGAGTTTTAAACGGCTGATGCTTCCCAGAAACGGGAATGAGTGAGAGGACAAGTGGAGCTAAGCGCACACACACACACACACATACGCCCAACACACAAACTGAATCAAAACTCAAGCCGGTCCCAGCAGGAAGCGGCAGACAGTCAAGAGAGGCTTCTGGTGCAAACAAACATGCCCATATACACACATATAAACACACGAAGACAAACTTTGCACAAGGCATTTGCGACTGTCGGGCAAGCAAAAATTGGAATTTCACTCCAGTTCTCGGTTTTTAATGTAAAGCATCCTTAACTTTCACTGTAATTCCCCGTCCGTCTAGATTTTATCCTCAAAATGTCTTCGGATCCAGAGATAATCTTCGAAACTACGCACTAGGCGGTCACACAGGCACGCAAACATTTCCCTGGAGGAGGAGGACGGTCCCACCTGGAGGTTGTGAACTCTGTATGACCCCGTTTGATAGGGTGCGGGCCAAACTCTGTCCTCCCCCTCTCTCCCACAGAAAAGAAGCGGGAGGAGAAGAAGAAGGAGAAGAGAGAAAAAAAAAACTGCGTCATTAAGCAGTGAGTGATGAGTGGCAGCCATGGGTGACATCCTCCCCTCTTTCTCTCCCCTCCGCTACCCAACTGCTTTCACTGTCTCTCTGTCTCTGTTTTTTCTTCTTCATTGCCTTGATACTTTTCTCTCTCGCTTTATTCACCTCTCTCCATCCCTCAACCCCTCAAGTCATTTCTCTTTCACTCCTCTGTTGCTTTGCCTCCTCTTTTTCCACTCCCTCATATCCCTCCCCCCTCTTTCCTCTCTGGTTCTTTTTTGTCTACTGTCAGTCTCTTTTTCTCCTCTTTTTTTCACCCCTTTATGCCCCTCCTGCTATTGCTTCTTTTTCTGTCCCCCCCTCCCTTTCCCCTCACACACACACACAGACACACAAGCACATGCACAATAGTGCCTCGCTCTGTCCTGTCTAGCTCTCTGGCCATGGTCTTGTAGACACTCAGCTCCTCCATACATAATAGATCCCAAATATCCAGAGGAGGGGTGCACATTTCCACCCGCTCAGGATTGTGCCATCAGAAGTGCTTCAACAGTAGGTCTACTGTGTGGCATTGCAAAGCTAATGCTATCTTTTTAAAGCACAGTTTAAAGCATGAATCCAAAAATTGTTCTAAGCTAACTTCTCCAAAGACAGGCTTCCCTCTCAAAGTGAAAGTTTAGACATACGATAAACAGCACGAGCGTCACGTCGTGTATTTTAGCATTAAATGCGCTCCTGCAACTTAACTTTGATGTTTTAACAGTGGATTTCGCTCCGAAATAGACTCGGACGCGTGCTACCTCGACATGACTTGCACCTTTTTATTTTGTTTTTATGAAATCAGCAGAGACTGGTGTGTTGCTCAGTAAAAAGCTGAGCTCACTGAAGCTCAGTGAAAATGGGTTTCACAAATGCACTATTTTCGCTTTAAAAAAAGGGGGGAGTCAGTATCCAAGTACAAATCTCCTTAACTGAAATTCAGTGGTTTCCCCAACAGCCAGCTAATCACGTCTGTCTGTCTGGCTGGCTGACTATATAAATACTGAGGGGAGGGGAGAGTCTAACGAGGTAACGGGGTAATTGACTGACCTTGATGTACGTGATGTTAATCAGCTCAGGCCATTCTGCTCCATGATCCTGTTTAGTTTGAGGAAGTTTAATTAAACATCCCGGACACGCACAGTACCGCACTCTACTAAAAAGAGATGTTTCTATTCTCTCGACTGGCACAAAAAATAGGATCTAATGTTTAACTAACATTAGTTTTACACCAACTGTACTGTGGTCATTTCACCTTTGCAGTCTTGAGTAACTTATTTCAGACTCATACAACCAAAAGAAGCACACATTTGCTCATTTTAGTGTGTTTTATGCAGTGATAAGAGATTTTAAAAATTCATCCCTTTTTCCTTTTTGGACTCAGAGTTGGAAAGGACATTTTTACGCCGATTGACAAAGAAACTAGAGGCCAAATTAATCAATACTGAAAATCTGAGTGTGCAGCGTACTGAATCCAAATTTTCCATTTCTCAACCCAAATTCAATTTAGCTTCTAGTATTAGATTTACAATGTGCTACATTTTCAGCAATCAAGTATTGTGGTTTGTGAAGTATATTTTAGCTGATGGCTGCTGTCCACTCAGATGTCTTATTGTTGGGACTTTGATCCCAGTTAATACGACGGTGTTTTCTTACAGCGCTCGCTCTATTTTCAGCTCAGTGCAGAAAAAAAATGGAAGGTGCAAAATATGAGGAATGGAGTGATAGACTTAGAAGATGGAGAGGAAAAAAGTATGTCACATTTACCTAGAAATGACTCACACTCACAGACACTATAAAACTGGGAATGTGGCCATTCTTGGACTTTTGGATTCGAGCACCAAAAATACTGTAATTATTCAGGAAGACGACAGCTATATTACACAGACCTTCACAAAGGTGAAACAGCAGGCAGCAGCCAAATCATACGGTAAGACGGAAGACAGAATTTGAATCTGTTAAATCAAACTAACTTAGATAGATATCAACTAAAAGGCAAAGAACAAACTTTAAAATGCCATGTGGCAAACATATTACACTTGTGTAAGCAGCTACTACGTCCAAAAAGGCTAAATGTGCTTTTATGAAAAGTTGAAATACTCAGAAACAATCACAGATAAATTATTACCAAATTCCAGCAAATAAAAAACTAGCAGTCAGTTACAAGCTGAATAATGTGCAGACATCCAGGAGTTTTGAGTTTGCACACAGGCTTATGGACATTAGCTAAAATGTTATGTTATGCATGTTCAAACATTAAGTTAGCCCCCCCCTCTGTACTCACAGGTAACTTTGTAACACATCAGTTATGAATGAATTTACAACACACACACACACACACACACACACACACACACACACAGCTAACCAGATGTGTTACTTGAGGGTAAAAAAAAGTTAGTCGCGACATCGTTCCAGCCTGAAAGTTCTGAAGAGTTAGTCCAAATGTGTGTGAGGTGACATTTTGTGGTTGACAGAAAGACTGACTTATTTTAAAAGCTTCGGGAACAAAACTAACCTAAAAGCATAACAAGCAGCCTGTTAACTTATAATTCAATCTGTATGTCTGCAACAAACGCACTAGCAAATAAACACGCAATATTTATTGATATAACACGATTTACAGGTTAATGCCAGAAAGAGCTTTAAAAAAGGAATACACAGCATGTAAAAGTGGAAGTAAAAATAACAGCAATGGTATTAAAATAAGAGTAAAATCAGAGTCGTGCAAAAATTTAAGAGGCAAAAAATAAATTAATTAATTGAAACTTTTGTTGATGGAATCCAATATTTTTTATTTTTTATTAAAATACACAGTTTTTATATTTATGCACTCCTGGTGTGAGATTTATTTATCCCCCAGTCAAGGAAAAAAATATATATATATATATATTAAAAAACCCAACAAAATGGGGTAAAGGGGAAGTCAGTCTGGTGTATCTGATAAAAAAAAATGGAAACATCTTCCCATAACATTCAATAAAGTAACATCATACAATCCTCATGTTCGGCGCCTGGGGTTAGTACTTCATAAATAAGTTAGGTCATCTTTCAGACGCGACTCCAGCAGACAGCACGTCGGTCATTTTTCTGTGTTTATGCCAAAGTTCAGTGTCGGTGCAGACGCACCACACAAGCATTGCTCAATGTCAACATGTTCTCTGGCTTGTTACTCTGACATAGCGGCAAGTCCTGTCATCGTGCACCATTGTGACGAGAGAGACGAGAGGCAGATGGACCAGAGACAGACAGGTAAACAGGTCAACGCTGGGATCATCGCTCGAGCGGGCTCACGCGCGGAGACGGGTGATCAGAAACAGATGCTCGGGTGGACATCCAGCCAGCCAGTTAGACAGACAGTCGGTCTGGCGAGTGAGGGAGTGACTGACGAAAGAGACACAGTGACACGGGAGGCTGTGCGAGAGGCCTCCCGCTGTTCTTTTTGAGACAGACGACTTAGAGGGACAGCTTATACCCCCTGCGACTGTCACTGTCTGCGACAGCACAGCGGCTCTGGGAAGATTTGGGAGGAATTTTCTGGAGGTAACATGTGGTGTTGTTGAATCACCCGGGATACTGAAACATTATATCCCCTTTCAACTGCCCGTCAAGTGTTGCACTGAAGCTGATGACTGTTAAGTGATTACTTTGCGTGACCCCAAGCAATTTGTGGTCACCGGGATCCTTTTAAATGAAAGGAGCAGATAAAAACGAATCGTACCAAACCAACAAAATACACTTTGATTTTTTTCCCCCTTCTTCCCTGAACAACATGCTTTATGGAAAGACTGTCTGCTTAATAGGAACTGCTCTTGGAAAATATGTGATAGTCATGTGTTTAGACTTCAAAGAACATGACACAAGTCTTCACTGCCCTGTGACTTTTGGATTTTTGTAACTCACAAGTGTGACTGCAGGATGTTGCTGAAATTAGAATATTAAGAAGAAGAAGTATAAAAAAAAAACAGACTCTTGAAATATGAGAACAAGGCCAGCGGGCCTGAAAGAGGAAAGTATTACACTCTCCTTTTCAGATGTCGAGTTCATGTTCTTGTAACCAGTTCACTGACTCTTGAGCATCCGGTGAGAGAGAGCGATAGATGAGGGCGAGAGACAGGGAGGAAGATGAAAGAAAATATGAGCGGGGTAGAGGAGAATTGAGTCAGTAAGATAGAGATTGATGACAGATAGGAAGATGAGAAAAGGCTTATAGGGAGAGAGAGAAGAGGGCCAGTAACCCCCCTCTTCCTTCCAAAAAAAACAAAAAAAGTCCCACACAGCAGATAGACGGAAAGACGGAGGGAGTAGGCTGAGATAAAGATGAAGAGGTAAAGGGGAGGAAAGAGGGATGGCAGTGACTCCACACAAGGCTGCGGCGTGACCTTCCCCAGCGCCCGCTCTCAAGGACAAAGTGTCATCTGTTAACTGTATCCTTACCCAGATGGCTTATCTGCAGTAAACTAGTGTCCAAAAAATCATATTCATTGCTTCTCAACCCACGTTATCAGTTACATAAACTCTCCTTGGGGGGATAGAAATTTCCACCCCCTGACTTTTGTCCACTTGCACTGGCTGCTGCTTGGACATGCTGAGGCCAGCGTTTATCAACTGCTATAAAAACAAGTAACCTGTCTTCTGGTGATATACAGCACTGGGTCCTGCCAGCTTTACTCTACCTGACAGAGGAAACGAGAGACCTAACCACAAGCTTGTGCGCATATGTTTATTTGATGTAGTGATTTTTACAGGGGGGTCTGATTATGCTCCCACTCCTGACCAATCTTCTGCCGGCCTTTATTGTTCGCTTTGAAGAACTGATTCAACTATGCTTTGCAGCTGTGGTTGCATTTTTGCTGCTCACATGGAGTTTTCTTTGCCTGTCCTAGAATGGCTAACACCTTGAAACTAATATAGCCGCTGCTAACAGCACCCTCTGAAACAGCAGCTCACTGCTGTGTGGCAAAGTTAAACAGCAAGATGGAAATATAACTCACTATTATTATTTTGTTGGCTTCAAATGTCTGTAAATACCACAATGTATTTACTTTACAGTGATATATCAAAGAGGGGAGGCACAAGTGCTCCCACTGTGCTGGAGCAGGATATGTTTAGTATTTTTACTACACCCTGGGGTATCTGAGAACAAAGCAGTTTTCTATCATTCTCATATTAGGACTCTTGAAATACTTTTAGCCCCCAAAAAAGCTACACCAGAGAGAAAGTCATTTATGAAAAGAACAGTGAATTACTTTTGCAGTAAGGTTTTATTCATGTGCTTTCTTTCCAAACTGAGCTCGAATGATGGAAAAAAACCAGCCATGCAGGCAACTTTATGCAACTGTTGCAAAGGCAGGACTGCCACATGCATTACGCTAATAAATTGATATATTTTGTTATTTAATAATGTTTTTAATTCCAACTGAATGTTGTTTTAAACCGTCTCATGTCCCAGAGCTCTCTTTAGTGAGTAAATGTCCCTCTGAGGTTCAGTCTTTTTGGTGTTTTTTAGCTTCTGCTTATTGTCCCTGTCTCTTTTCACCTCCAAAAGAGACTCTTTTTCCTGTTTTAGCTGCAGAGTCGAGCCTTTTTTCACCCCCCAAGTTGTTTCATATGCAGTGAAAGACATCAACAAACCAAAGTGCCGATGGTGTCATCGCTCTATCAGCCATAAGCCAAAACCTTGCTTATTGCCCATCCATAAGAATGCAAGGCAAGCACAGTTATATCAGTCTGGTAAATATCTTGAAATACTTAAAGGATTAAAAGCATTCGTTTGTCTATTTTATTCTTAAATGCGTACTTGCCTCTAAGGTTAAAATGCATCTGCCTAACAGCAGCAGAGGGTATGTGCATGTGCTGACGTGCATGTCTTGCAGTATAGCGCAGGCACATATAATCAGCAGCTAATAACAACACATTGGGAGTCGCTGCCCCAACATAAATCAATGGGCAAAATAATTGCTAATACACTGGGTATTGATTAGAGTGCCAGCCAATGCACTCATTTTCTGGGGCGACTGTGGCTAAGCGCTAACGCAGTGACAAGGGTAAAGCGCTATTTCTCAAAAAGGCGCACAGACGGACGGCCGGGCAGGAAAAAAAATGACTACAGGGCCTCTGCAGTAATTCTTAATTGACACCTGTCAGAGCGATGGCAGCAGTCACAGCTGCTGCTGCAGGAGAGCGTCTCCCCAAGTCTTGTTCATCTGTCACTTTTAATACCTTTTCTTCAGACCCTCTGTTGTCTTCTTCCCCTCTCCCACCCGCCCCTCTTAAACCCAGATGTTCAAAACTGGTTAACAGAAGCAACTCTACTTCAAGGCCACACAGCACAGCCGTCCGGTGGTCACTCTCTCACCTAAACACAAAGCCCTTATAGAAGCTAGCCTTGGCAGCCATATTGAAACTCTTCGGGACAGTTATTTTGAAGCATTACGTTTCATTTTAGTGGTTACAGAGACATAAAACTGCCTGCATAGAATCACCAAGCAAATCTGACAAATTTACCCCCGAAACACTTTTACTGTGCCATTGTCACATTCTCTTATAAGATCTCTGGATCACATCAGTTTTTCACTCGTACCACAGCTGACTCAGTACTAAGAATAGTTTTCACTGCGGCCATGTATCTTCAGTTTTATCTCTCGCGTGATCGCCTAATTACAGCAACGGGCACCGCCGTCGTGGCAATTTCCAGTATATCAAGTAGAGATTAAAGGAAAACGTTGTTGCAAAGCAATTTCCAAGATCGCTGTCGCAAAATGCAAAAGACGGATCAGATCTATAAAGCCTCGTCACTCCAGTGTTCCAGCAAGCATCATCAATCAATCACTGATGCAACATGCGATCATGCTAAAGCAGTTCTGCTGTGAGCTAGAAAGTATGAGGAAACAGACACACAAAGCACACAAATCACAATGTGTATACTATAGTGGAGGCAGACAGGTGCTCCCCAGAGTACACACTGACCTCTGAGTGTACCCTGGACCTCCCATCGTCCTGTATTTAGTCACGACTGGCCATTTTTCTTTCAGTTTTTTTGTTTCGCATCCATTTTGCTTCGTCTACGCTCGGCCTAATAATTCTTTTTGCCTGCTTCTTTAATTATCAGCGTTATCGGAGGTAGTGACAGAGTACAACTGAGTTTAGCATTTGTGTAGAACAAAGTAAGTGCAGCTGGCCTCTCTCTGGGGGTTTGACAACCCACCAGTTCTTCAGTGCTTTGCTAAAGAGGCTGTGGTTATTTTCAGTTGGCCTCAGTTACATTTATTAACTGGAACTCCTAGTTTCTTAAAGAAAATGTGCAAATGAAAGAACCGATTGTGTCAAATGAATAAATTAGGGAATGATTTTAATTTCAAAAAATGCCTTTTTTTTGTTCAAATAACAAAAAACGTTGTTTTCAGTCGCTGGTGGTGGGTTTTCTTTCTGATACACGAGAGCTCACTGAATGTTCTGCATTGCTGATTGAATATATGTACCAGAAGATGTAATCTTGAAATTATACTGACTATTTTCTGAGAGAAAATTAGTAACAGGGGAGAGAAAATAGTGGGCAATAAGAGCAATTCAAGTAAGTCGCAGCTCTGTCCATAAATCCTGATTGTCACAGCGAAGCAGAGGTTTTGAACGGCCTGGAGATTTCTTCCGATGGTTTGAATCAGCAGCTGTGAAGTCTCTGAACTTCACAGAAAGATGGCGGTGTCATCAGTGTAATATTTAGCAGCCAATCAGAAACGAGATGGGAATGACACCCTGATAAACAAGACAGAGAATCTTGGGTTAACTTGGTAAAAGGCTAGATTAATCTGGATAGGTTTGATTTCCTAAACCTAAACCCAACGACCAAAGGAACAAAAATATCAACAGTCACACCTATTTCTCTTGTGTGAAAGTCATATGTTTGATTTGTGCCTCCAGGACTCCCATCTTGCATCAGCTGTTTCTGGATTCACTGGTTGCTTCTGAGGATGTACACAGACGTTATCTCTGCTTGTCCATTCACTCAGCTCTTTTCCTTTTTTCTCAGTTAGCAGGAAAACGCTTCTTCATATGTATGCTTCACAATAATTAGCAACCGGTGCCCTAAAACCCCCTCGGGTCCAGTCATGTGAACGGTTTCATTCTTGTTATTCCTCTTCCTAATGTTTTACATCCCCACTGTAAATTGTGGCTTTTTGTTTTGCAGCTGTTTTGAATCGTAGCCAAGGTATCGTTACGAATCCAAAACAGGCGCCGAAACAACAAAAAAGCTCAGGATGTATTTCGGAGAGGCAGAGGGGGTTTCATTCTTGTAAAGACGACCTTGTTTTCCTTTTATTTCTTTGTCACGGCTCCTCGTGTTTGCGCTTGAGCGAGAACCCAGGTTTTCCTGCTTCCTCTGAACCTCATTAAGCTCGGGGATAGTTTTACCTCGCGCCCGCGGCTCTGAATGCCTTTACGTCTTCACTCGGTTGGCGAGTCTAATTCCCACATATTTTCAATTCAACCCTCTTTTCCATAAGAGCAGTCATCGATCTTCATTTGTCACTTAACCTCCACGAAGATGAGGACAGAGAGCGGAGTTGTGTGAGTGTGCGTATTAGTGTGTGTCTTTGATTTCCTGAAGGCCTACTGAGTCTGACACCACATGCAAATGAAACTAGAGTGCGGGATAGCAAATATATCCACCGACTCCTTCAGTCAATGTCACCTGTTAATGACACTTTACCTACACTGCATTATCACAGGATCTGAATATTTCTCACACACACACACACACACACACACACACACACACACACACACACACACACACACACACAGGGCTGAGCAAACTCCTCATCTTACCCAGTGATTCAGATTGCACATTCACAGCAAGAAACACACTTTTCACTCCACATATGTTTTTTTCCCCTCTCAGCACTGCTTCAAACCCTGACAAATGTCATTAAATCCATTAAAGGAAGCATCCCGATAAAACTAACATAAGGTTCTAATAGTCATCATTTGGTGCTTGTTTCTCAGCTGACAGACGCCGCGAGCTAAATTCCTGCAGAGGAATACAATGCCAAGTAGCAACAACAAAATGTATTAACCCTGCTCGGCTAGGAACTTTGTTCCTGCTCTGTCAAACAAACCAAAAAGCTGTTAGCAGAAGGATCAGAGGGAAAGGCAGAGCATTAAGAAAATCTTCTCACACTCGCGGAAAGCCGCATTCTCATTAAACTATTAAAAGGCCTCTAACGCCTACCGCATGGCTACTTGAGTCGAGTTACCCACGATCAGAGCAACGGCTTCTTTGTCACCGGCGCCTTTTTGATTTGTCACGTGACGCTGCAGGCAAACTCGGAGCCACCTCAGCTGTTGTTGAGTTTACACTTGAACAACTGAGGTGGGCACATGAGAAGCGGGTGAGACTGAGTTGATTTTTATCAAGGCAGCTTGCAGACTTGACACCTTGCTGAATTTGTCAGCAGTAATCGGTGGACCTGTCACTGATCTGTCAGCTACCTGGATAATTAGGGACCACAGCTAACGATGCCGTCAAGGAGAAGGGAAGCCCCACCCCCCCCGAGTCATAATTAAGAGACTCCTTTTGAGGCAGAGATAGTGGCAGCATAGGGCAATCTATTTAGGAGAGAAGAAGGCAGCCGCTGATGTCAGTGAAGACGCTCACAGGGCTAGGCAATGTGTGTGCATCCTGGCTTGTTGTGGCTTCGGTGTAGCCGAATGCTGCACGGTGCTTTAATTAAACGTGTTGAGCTAAGCTACAAAGAAATCATTAAAATGCAGCAGTGAAGTTAGTTTACAGCGCATGTCGAATGATGCATATTTAAAAAAAGGAAACAAAAGAACAGCATCCACAGTCTGTGATTATAACCTGAGTGATTTATGTTTAGAGTGCTAAACTTCTAATTAGCTACACAGTCAAACCTACTCAGTTACCTTACAAATTTATCAGGAGAGCAGGAAAGGAAAACCAATTACTGTCTTCTGAAAGGGCCACGCAGCCATGTTTAACAGCGTAGCAGCATCTTTCTCTCTCATCGTGACCTGCACTAATTCTGTCAGCACGGGAACTGATCGCTCGGCTGTCAGAGGAGATCAGGATCAGGATCAGGATCAAATATTTCGAAACTTGGGCTTTTAACAGCGAACAGGAACTGAAAACAGGGCACGCGTGAGTATATAGACATTTATGGAGCTGCATCCTGCTCAGCTCACAGTGGATTGGTCACTTCACAGTGTGCTCCCTCTTCCTCTTTCTCTTTTACTTCAGCCAGTAAAAGTGAGCGTGATGCGGGGTACGTAATCAAGACGATCCTTCCGTCCTTATTTTTTTCTTTTTTTGAAGCTAGACCTTTTTAAATCCCGAGGAATACATTTAACGCGGTGTCACAGTGTAATCACGCTCACGTGTTGAATGATTAGTTGACAGATTCATTACTTAGAGTGACAGTGTTTGATTTAAGATATCGCGGCTGGCAAACTAAAAGCAGGATGAGACATGCGGCTATACCATTAATTTTCAAGCAGCAATCAAACCTGTGACCTCTGCATCGAGGCAAATCCGGAGTTATGGCTTCTCTGTAAATGTTATATAAAGTATCGCCTATCTGCTAATTAAACTAAACACTGGTTATCTTTGTCTAGTATATAGAACATGCTGTCATTTTTTAACACAACCTTGCTACTGAACAGTCTAAGAGGTCCTTTTCTTTAAAAAGTGGCACGAGCTTAAGTTAATATCAGAGTCTGTTGCATTGTTTGTGTGCTTTTAAACCTTTTATGGTGTAGCTAACCATCTCGACTCATCGGTTAATCCGCAAAATGTCCAAAAATACAAAAAAATACGACCAAACGCCACAAACTGCTTGTTGTTTCGAGGCAAAACCCAAAGATGTTGGATTTACTGTGATAAACAAAAGTCAACATCCGGTCAGTGTTGGATATTTTTCTTGTTTGATAAGCAACTAAACTCGCTGGTGACGTTTAAATTGTCGGCTAATGGTTTCAGGCCCGACTTTAATTGCACTTAAATTAAAGCAACACTGCCACAATGGCAATACATGCACTCTTTGCAGCTGTTTTACCTTAAGCTAGCATGGGCAAAGTCAGCAAACTGTTCCTATAAAGATAAAAAAAAAACCCACACAGGTTGCTCTTTTAGTGTGGTTTATTTTTACAAATCAATCTCTCACCACTCTTGTTTATTCTCATCCTTGATTATTGTTACTTCACATCGCTGCATTGTTTAGCTTCCATTAATTACTCGAGGAATGCATGTACATAGCTGCACTTTGGTGAAGGGAGACGGAAAAAAGAAAAGGAAAAAAAAAGAAAGAATGAAAATGACGACAAATGACTGCAGCAAAAGTCTCTACTGCTCAAATTGCTCTGCACTGAACTCAACTGCCAAAACTAACAGATGCAGTAATGCGGTTCCAAATGAAAGAACACTGATGTATTGTCACTGGTCATAAACTAGATAGGGTACAGCGCCATTACAGGGTCTAAAATCATCACTGTGACTGATGAAACAGAGCCCATTTGAAATGGCATACAAAGAGCTATTGAAACCCTCTCTCCCGCTCTCTCTCTCTCTGAGGAGCATATGCAACATTTTGTTTCAGTGCAACTCCAAAGTGACAAATCTGGGTTGTGGAAATATCTGGTAATGCATTATAAAAATAGCCTGTGTTTATAGGTGTGTACACCGTTTTACTGAGGAAACTGTCTCACGCAGGCACACACACATCAGCGGAGGTGTTAAAAGTTTTTGGATTGACCGTATGTCAAGTACTGGAAATAATGTCGAGACAAAGCCTGCCAAGTTGGGATTGACCATTACTGCCTGTGATGTATGTGTCTGTCAGAAAAAGCAGACAATCAAATCAATATTCAAAAGCTGAGTAGGAATGGGGCCACTTCAGAGCTCAGCCAAATGACCAGAAGAGTCTGGAAAAAACAAAACATAAAAAAACCCAAGAGAAACTAAACCCCATGTTTTCTGCTCTCCTATGGGGGGGTTTTGCTAGCAAAGCTGTGGCAGAGGTATATAAACCGCCACTATTCATTTTCACCATGCAGGCTTGTTCTTCAAACACATTTCTCTCTATCATCACTAAAGCCTCGCGTCAATTAGAAATTACAGCCCCACCGAGTTCAAAGTCTTCCCGTCACAACCTTGATTAAGTCTGCTTAACCTCACATTTCCACCGCCTGCTTAACATTCTACAGCTGTTTTATTCGGCTTTGGTCATTACTGCATGAACTTCAAAGGCTCCTCTTTCCCCCGTCATTTGGAAATGCATGTCAATCACAGCCGTCTCTCGCAGGGACATCAAATGGAATCAGGCAAACATGCGACTCTCTCGCAGAGCAGCTCACGTCTGGTCAGCTTAATGACAACATGTAGGCCGGACTGTCAAAAGTCAGGCTGTTAAAGTGGAAATTACTTCACTGATCTTTCCCTTTTCTCGAATGAAAACAGGACTTTTGGCACTTCATGCTACACCTTCCTCTGAATCACATTAAGCTATGTTTATAGTGTGCGATTACAGTTTTCCATCTCATATTTAGGAAGCTAATAAACAGCCTCGCCAAAACTGGAAAAGTTAATTAGCAATTGTTAGTTTGATTATACTAAACTTGCATTTTTATACCACACTGAATCAATCAGATTCTTCTAATGACTTCCAGAACAACTTCTCCTCACTTTTCTATCCATGCTTAATATCAGATGCACTCAAGTTAAACAGCATTTCCTGTTTCTGCAGGATGAACACAGAGGTCAGGTCTGAAGTGACCATAAGAGTTCACCCTGTGATCTTGCTACGCCCCAGCACCCCTCCTCCCTTATTCCCTCCCCCTTGGGGTATTAAACGCAAAGTATTTATCCCGCTTGAGAACTTTTCTTTCAATTTGTCTTTTCTTTGCTCCTCTGCGGGGGCCAAAAAGTTATCCTTTGAGGGAGTCCAGCTGCCGGGCGCATGCGTGTCTCTATGGTGAATGATTTACTGATGTTTATCAGGAATGAATAGATCAAAGGGAGTCGCATGACAGGCGATCAATCAAGCATCAAATCAAGGATGGCAATCCCAGAGCGGAACACAAGCTGAAAATACGCTACTTTCCCTTTTCCCCCTTCTTTCTTTCTTTTTCTTTTCTTTCTTGTTTTTTTTTTTTCTGACACTAACGCATCAAGCACGTAAGCCTGTAAAAATGAGATAAGATGAGCTTTTGTTTGGAGAACTTGGATGCTGGCAACCTAGTGGAGGATCAGATTTAAAGCTTGAAACTAAAGTGCAGCTCAGCGCATTTGCTTCTAACGGGAAAAGTTGGCACCGAATAATGGCTGCTTAAACTAAGGACACGCTACCGTTCCCAATAGAGATCGGAGATTACGCTCTAGGTCATTTAAATAAACTTTATTTCGGGTTATTTGGGTGTTGAAAACTGCGCAGATTAAACTTCACATTTGTTTTGCTTCACTCTGAGCTACAATTCACCGATAAGCCACAGACGTCTGGTCTTTGAGCGCTTATATCGTGTCCTGCATCAGGCCTTTGGAGCTATGCGTGAACTTGTCCGGGGTACACACATCTGTGCTGATCCCTGGCTTTATCCTACCCGGGGAGGGAGCGAAGTGTGCGTGCTGGAGCCTTTCTGATGTGGGGGGTGGGAGTGTTCGGTTGCAGAGCCGGGGCTTACCTGCTGACCGCCGCGGTGCTTGCTGCTTTCTCCTCGGCATGCTGCTGCGAGACTTTCCGCTGGACTTTTCATGCAGAGATCAAAATAGCGGACGAGCTGGAGAGGAAACCGGCGCAAGGCGACGAAATCAGAGCCAGCAGCGGTTCATCGGGCTCTTCGGCTGGGGATGATGCTGAAGAAATGTTTCTGAGATTTATTTTGATCGTTGTTATTATCGGGCTGTCCGGCGAGGAAAACGATGCGGATCGTTTAGAGCAGAAAAAAGAAAAAAGAAAGAAAATCAAAAGGAAAAAATGGGGGCTCGTCCTTTAACTTCTGCCAGAAGAACTCATCGCAGGCTGGCGTGCTGAAAACTAGCAGAAAGCTCCGTGCGGATCTCAGTCTGTCGGGCAGGGATTATATGGGAGAGCTGCCTGAAGCCCGTCGCCTCGTTTCCATCAAAAATACGTTCGCCCCGCTGGCTGGACAATTTCATCCCCCCGTAAACAGCAAGAGTGAAGAAAACGGAGATCCTGCTCGTGCGTATTAACTTACACTCCGCGGTGAAGATGAGTCCAAAACTGCGATCTCTCCCTCCGTCCAGGTGCCACAGCTCCGGTCTCCTCCAGCTACAGGAGGAAATCAGGAGGGGAGAAAAAAGGAGAGGAAAGAGTGACACGTTAGGCGGGCTGGGTGTATGTCAATCAGTCAAGTGTGAGCTTGTGGAAACCCCGCAGCAATCAACTCACATCCCATCTCCCTGAAAGCACCCACTGGATAAAGAAACAGGCTACTCACATACGCTTACCGCCCGACTGTCAACACGGACACTTGACGAATTTGTCACAAAGTCATCACAGAAAAAAAAAAGATAGAAAGAGGGAAAAAAGCGAGCAGATTCCGGGTCTCAGCTGTTATTATTCCCTGATTTTTATTTATTGTTATTATTTATTTTAAAAGCGCAAGGAGGAGCGTCCCCGGATATTTCTCCGCAGTGAAATGTGCGCACATTGGTGATGCGTGGTGCGTTCCGACAGCTCCCACTGATAGACAGACACATCCAGCTGCCTTTCCGGCCTCTCCTTTACTCCACCCCTCCACAAGCGTCACCCTGACAGTCAGAGCCCACCTGTCAATCTGCGGCTGTTAATTGTTCACTGGGACGGCTTTCATTTCAACGCCCCGCTGTCCCCAAGAAAGGTGCGTCATGTTCCTGGACACACGAGGAGGCGATGTGCAACCTTGTTTCCAGACAATAGAAATGAGAGGTGCCTGGAAAAGTATGAAAAGTGTGTTTGTGTGTGTGTGTGTGTGTGTGTGTTTGTGTGAGAGAGATATTTGATGTAACAGTCACTGCTACACAATCTTACAGCCAAATAAAGTTTTAAGTTAAATGAGGACTCGGGGCACATCTTTTATCTACAGAAAATAAATTTGTTGATTATTTTTTAAGCACCAGGCAGATGTTATTGATCCTACATAATAAAGAAGATATTTGCCAGGAGAACGGCTCATTCAGGCCAGGCTAACTGTTAGATTTGCAACTTCAAGCATCAAACACACAATAATTGAACTACAAGCAGCTTGGAATCTGTAGTTTTTTTCTAATAATGTATAAGAATATAAATTTCTTTCAACGTTTTACTTGGAGAAAAGGAAAAAAATAATGTTTGCACTTGAGTTTTCAGCTAGATAAGATGCTGCTGCAGCATTTCCTTTGTCAGTGGGTGTTTGGTCTCAAAGTTTTGGAAAAACAAAAACCACAAAATGTGGATATTTTTGGTGACCTCTTTAGGGGGACAAAGGAGGCTGAAGATCGATTCGTTACACCTTTTTAAAGTGGGGCTTCTGGTGAAGGGGAGGGGCTCTGAATCCGCAAGAGGCTCCATTAATAGCCTACACTCCATCCTAACTATTATCCACCATAAAGTGTTTATAAAGAGCACACAATCTCGGCTAGTGTTATTTCTAATGAGGCATCATGGTACAGCCGCCTGATGCGGCAAGCGCCGAGGAGCACGGTGAAGGAGAGGAGGAAAAGTCTGAAATTTGCTTTACACTGAGCCCGATAGAGGGTGCGGTGATAATCACAGCATAACTTGGATGCCATGAAATCTGGCACAGCCTGTGTGCGCTCCGTCTGCAGCCAGGCGTCGGACTTATTATTCATCCTACACCGGCTTCAGTTCAGGCTGTAAAGCAGAGGGTTTGGACCGGATCAAGGAAGAAACTGGATTAAAAAAAACCCCCAAACAAATCTCCCAGCCGTTCCACTCCTGCTTTGACTAATTCCGGGTGAGTTTCCTAATTTATCCTTCAGGTAATTTGGCGTTTTCACAGTGACCGGGTAGTAGGTAGGTATGCATCACGAACAGCAGAGAAGTTTTCTGCTTCTCGACTGACGAGTTTATTTTGGAGCAAGCCTCCTATCTGTCTGCAGAACTCCTAATCTGCGCAGGGAACACGTCTGAGGTGGCTTATTATATGGTAAAAGAAATACCAAGTACCGCCCCAACATCTGTCTGTCCCTGCCTGGCTGCTGATTGATGGAGCAGACTTACGTCACTAATATTTCCATCTCAGAGTCTGCGGACAGACAGGAGAGCTGCGTCTCTCCATCTTATGATGCTTTTCATTTAAAGCTAACACAGCTGTGGAATATAAATACACATACACACATATTTCTGTTTATTTAGACTGATTGGTAGGTTTCATTTCCTACATTTTTGAACGTGAACACACATTTACTGGAAATCAAATGTAATGATTTAATATCTACTGTTATGTAGTATATGTTATCCTCCTTATAATAATTCTGATTGCTGCCATTAACTAACTAGTAAACATCTTACCTTTGCTTATTCTTATACATGTATATGCTGCATTGTTGTGTTTTGTGACGAAGGTATTAATGCAGTAATATAGAACCAGAAAATCAACGTTTGGCTGTAACTGCACAGCCACCACCACAAACTAATTCAGTGCTGAAGAACAGTAATAAGCATCAATACCAATATAATGAAAAAAAAAAGTTTGATTAGTTTTACACTTTCAGATATATGCTGAACTTTAAAATGCTACAAAGAGGTCACAGAAATCTAATCTGAATTGAGTCAATAATGATGAAATATGAAATAGAAAGAATGTAACAGTTGTTTAAAAAAAATAGATTAATTGACATTAACTGTTGATCTTTTGCATCTGCAAGAATTTTGCAGAGGGGCAGCAAAAGGCTTAGAGGAGACGGCCGTGCAAAAGCTGATCTGAGGCCGGGGTGGGGAGATGTGGTTCAGGGAAAAGGGCAGAGAGCCATCTCAGCACTTAAAACATCCCTGCATGTGCACTGAGACGCTGCAGTGTTGTTTCCTATCCCATCTTTTTCTCTTATTCCTTCATCTTGTTAGAGGACGCGTACACGTTAGTGACCTCGGAGCTGAATTTCAACAGCCTGTTGAAACACACACACACACACACACACACACACACACACACATTTTAATAAATGCCCCTCTCTGTGTAACCTCTCACCTAGCACGTATAGGGTGTTAGGTGTACAAGTGAAAGTCGCTGTCTTGCAATTTGGAGATTGTGATCCAAACTGCTCGCTATAGTAGATCCTCTAACCGTGATTCAGCCACTCGTGTCCATGTGTGCGAACGAGAATTGCCAAACACAGAAAGAGTTGTTTCCCGCCTCCCACCCCCAACTTGTACACACAAAGCACCTTCCTCCACTTAACTACAGCTCACTGACAGCACGATGACATGTCACGCGTTTTCTGCATGGAGATAGCCTCTCAGAGCGGGTGAGAACATCCATGCAGCCTCTGCGCATATCTACATACGTTATAGTTTTTGCTTCCTTTTGTCTCCTTCCTTTTCCTCTTTCTAGGTCTGACATGATGATGCAAAGCAAAGCTGTTTATACAGTCTAGCGGATCACAATGCAAACAAGTCCTGTGGGTTGTCAAATCAGGTGAGGCACTCTGAAAACACTGATATTCTCAGATGACCAAATAATGCCAAACGTAATTATTTTGCCGAGCAAATGCTGTTACTTTTAATAACGACTGTGTTGTTGCTCTAGCTGCAGTCATAAGTAATCTGTGAATTATACGCCGGACTGACGTATACATAAAGAACACTGAGGAAAAAAGTAGGAAATTATACGTTTATTTGTTTACTGTTTCCATGCAGTGTAATGATCATTTTTAAATTCAGTTTATACTAATGATAACAGAGCTCAACAGCAGGGCTCTGTTACTATTTAGACCTAGTTTTGTACGCCGTCTAACAAATCTTTGTAGAATCTAAAGTTGTTAAAAAAGTGAATAAATCCACTTATGCCTCGAGTTTTGTGCTTTCACATTTTGATCAAATTTGTGCACAGTACCCTCAAACACAGGCACTCAAACACACAACACATTAAGCATCCATTCATCCATCCATTGTCTTCCACTTATCCAATTTAAAATCCTACTGAGTCTCCTTTTTTTAGTTTCTTCCTCTTTTATCTTTTCCTTCAGTACTATTTCAACTCTCGTGCTCCATTTGTTATCATCTTCGTCATCGTAGTCAGCATCTTAGAGAGGATTGTTCGGGGGAAAAAAAATCTAAATAAAATAAATAAATAAATATGTGTGTTTAGGCCACACATGGTTTGTTTACATTTTACTTTGGGGAGGATGGGCAGTGTCAGTGTGTGTTGAGGCTACGCAAACTGTGACGTTCTGTAAATTCTGCCACTTTAATTTACAGTTTGTTTGATTTTTGTTTTAAATTGGAAACTTTTATACAAAATGTATAACTTTTATATATCTGAGACATAAAAAAACCTGTAAATGTCTTTAATACGTTAAGAAGGAATTGTTGTAATTTTTTCCCCATTTGATGAATTACACAATAAACCACACCAACCATAAGCTAAATGATAGTTAACACACCAGAACTATAAATGTATATATTAGCGGATAAATTATAAATACTAAAAAGGTTTTGAGACTAACATAATCTGCAGGATTGTTTTATTCGCATTTTAGAAACATATTTGTTACCCTTAGGCTTTCATTTGTGCTTTTATTCTGAAAAATCTATGCTTATCATTTCAGTTTAAGGGTTTATTTTATGTAATCATGCAAATGGCGAAGATTATTGGGAAAAAAATCCTGCTGGAATAAAGCATGAATTTAATGCCTTCCTCTTAATATTTATAAATAATTAATGTGGCGTTGCATATTTTTGGCCTTTGGCTAACCGTTCAAGCTTTTTGCAGCCAAAAACCTCTGATGTCAAAAGGTTTGGGCTCCGCTGGCATACAAGTATGATAAGTGCACCGCAGATTTGCTGTTGGGGGTGTTGTTACCGTCTGCAGGGCACACTGCTGGACTCATAAACGCATTTATATAGTGGACTGAAATAGGGTGTAATCTTTGCTTTTAGAATCGTTCAAATAAGTTAAGAATTAGAACGATGAAAGCTCACGGCTTATGATAATACCTCTCCTCATAATCTTGAATAATCTTCAATCAATGAAGGGTCCTATCAGATTCCCGACAATCATTGACAGCCCGAATATAAGAATATATAATAAAAAATTAATAAAGAACAGGCTCTAACTTTGACACGAGATATATCTCCACATCTATCAGATAAGACTGCATAATTAAAATGCCAAGTGTGAGTATCGAGTGAAGGAGAGGGGTTTTTTGATATTTTTGATATAGAGATTTACTTTTTTCATGACTTGTTTAAAGTGTAGACTTTAAAAAAAATGTGTTGCTGTAGTTTTGACAATGCAATTAAAGGTTTGCAATCCCCACCTGGGCTTTTTTTTGATTCTGTCAGTTTGGACGAAGAACGTGATGAAGTGCGGTGCAGCGGTGACAGATGCAAGTTTATTAAAGGATTGGAGTCTCGGAGGGATTCGAGGTGTTATTTTACAGCACGCAGAACCTGAACTGAGCCGCTTCAGCTTGTTTACATTAGCTGTGGCGGAAACAAAGTATGAGCAAAGTAAATGCAGAGCATCAGGATGCAATGTGGTAAACCCCCTCCCCAAAAAGAAAACTATTTAAACACTACACACCACCACGGGTCAAACTTTACTCAGGCAAACAGTGTAAACGACGAGATTTCCCGCTTCCTCAAACAACCTTGCTAAAAATCCTTCCCAACTTGGCTGAATAAAGTGACATATTTCACGTTTCAAAATACCAGCCTCTCTGACACGCACATTCCTTCCCTCTCCTCCTCCCTTGCCTTTTGTTTTCCTTGACACGTGCGCGCCAATTAGCATTTTTCAGCCATTAAGGAGGAAAGAGAAGCAGCCAAATGTTTGTCTCTCCCAGCTCTTTTTCCGACAAGAGTTTTCGAATGTCAGTGAGGGAGGGGGGAGAACATTCAGACAGAATGTGGAATATTATCCTCAGTGTTAACATTATCTTCTTCACATAACAATTACCAGTAGCTTTGTCTGGGAAACTGGTGTGACAATGCAACCAATTGGGTTTACGAGAGCAGTCGTCAGTCCACATTTAGAGCAATTTAAAATGATTTTCAGTGAGAGTACACAAGCAGTCGGGATTACTTTCATCTCCAGTGACGTCATGTAAACCTGTATAACATTTGATTTTATGAATTTTTTATATTTTGACTTCTGAGCACAATCAGCTCCTTTCAACCGCGTCCGTTAAAACCTACAACAGTCTGCAAGAACTACATCTTAATGCTAACTCGGGCAGTAAGACTATAGATAGATAGAAATCGAGCCTTTTTGTCATCAGGTCCTCTCGTGTGTCAAATTAGGGCGTCCTAATCTTTTCCTTTTACTCTTGAATTTAAATCTGCGAATCTCATATTGCACACATCCCTCGCTGCGGGGCTTTCGGCTGCTAAAATCTGTCACCGCAGCTGGTGTGTCGTACATTAAGGGAGAAAATGCTCTTAAAAAGGTGCTTTTCTGACATTAACATGACTTGTGTGCATAGCGCCGGTCGATCTGTGTAGTTTGAGGCATATATTTATGAATAGGAACCTTTAATTAGGGCTTGTGTTTCCTCCCTAGTCACATTGAGGGATGGTCCTCGCCGACATTCATTAATGATAATCACCAAGAGCGATGGCATAGCTACAGGCCAAGTCTCAGGGGAGCCGACACTTGAAAAGAAGCATTAAATTACACAGAGGGACTCTTTAATTGCAAAAAGGAAAATATATAGCCATCATTGTTAAATATGATCTTTTGTAAGCCTTTACTGGTTCAAGGATTTGTCCCAGGGTTTTCTTATCCTCACATTCGTTTAAACGAATCTAGGGCCGCAGTTTAGCCGTAATACGCCACAGAACCTTTGCGCATCCAGATTTTCGCCTCGGTTTTATGTATCGCAAACAAAGCACCAGCTGTAAGTAAATCTACAGCAAAATCCGAAACCTTGGCAAACCTGCACGTGGAGACGAACAAATCTCAAAGATTATTAATGCAAAAATATCTAAGCGGATGAGGATGGATGGATGGATGGATGGATGGATATCTACGTTGTGTTTTTGAAAGTGCCTGAAATTGTACACCGGCTTTCGCTACTTAAACGTGTCTGCGATTCAAGCGGAGCATGTGAGCAGTGGAAACAGGCTGTCAGGGAGGCAAATAAAGGAGAAAAAGTGTTTCTGTTCCCAGATTCTGTCGTTTGGCAATAAAATGGTCTTGATATAAATAAATAAATAAAAGTTATGCATGAACACACACACACACGCCTACTCATACACACCCAAACTCCTGACCTAATTGCTCAGTCTCATTCAACTAATTAATCACAGCTGACTTAACATGGTGACAAGGTTAGGTAGGTGACATTCTCCAAAAAATCCTGTCTTTCTGTCTCCTCTGTTGCTTTTTTCCCTTTTTAGCCTTATTTATTAACCATTTTACCCCTTCTCTAAGATTTTTTTAAACAGGTTCGTCTTTTTTAAATATTTTCTGTCCTTTTCACTTCCATCCTTCTTTCCATCTTCCTCCCCTTTGTGTAGTTTTTGTCTCTCTTTCTGTCCTTCCCATCTCTGCCCCCCCCTCACCATCAAATCATGTCTAGCAAAGGAGTAAATGGAGAGCATAACTTGGCCCACATCTATTTTTACCTGTTATTGAAGGTGGATGTGTGGGGGGCCCTAGCAGAGGTGAGAGTGGGCATGCTCGGGAAAGAGGTGTGTGTGTGTTGGTGGTGGTGGGGGGTTAGGGGCGGGGTCACAATGCTCCATTAATCAAAAAGAATGACACTCATGTCGTCCGTGACAACCATCCTGCCACCCGTACGTCTCTTCCCCTCCTCCTCCATCCCACTCAAACAGGACAACTTTAGTGATGGGGAGGGCGAGGAGGAAGAAGAAGTAGAAGAAGAAGAGAATGAGAGGGGGGTGGGGTGGGCGAACTTTATTAATCAAGCATCTCAGATTAATTGTTATGAAGTGTCACCCATAAATTCTCCATTTGGATTTAATAATCTTGGAGGTAGACTTAACAATCTCTGTCGTGATTTGAGTTTTATTGAAGAGGCTGCAGAGAGAGAGAGGGGGAGAGACAGAGCGAGAGAGAGATGCAGTGACACAAATAGCTTCTCAGCGGACAGTCCCTCTCCGCATGACAGTTATGAAATACAATTATCAGCAAGATCTGCTTAAGAATTCATCAACTGCACCCTGCCTTCCAAGGAGAGAAGGGGAAAAAATATCCTACATACAAAGCAAGTCTTAACTGATAAGTCTTCTCTTTTCCCTGCAGCCCTTAAACTATCATTTCAATTCCTCTGTCTCAGACACGTTAAGTCACTGTAAAGGTATGGTACGCGTGTGTCTTTGAAAGCTCCCTGAGCCTTATATAAAGCAGAAATCATCAGGTAATCAGGGACTACGGTAAATGACACACCGCAAGCAAACCGGCACGATAGCGAGCATCTCGTTTGAAATGTACAACCCGTTGGTTTGCGTCAGGGTCAATATTAGCAGTTAATCTGTGCGTGCGGTGAAAACATACTGTCAGTGAATTGTACAACACACTGTCAGCTCTCAAAAGTAAGGCAAATGATTTCAATCAGCTGTCGTCTAATTGCAGTCGCATCTTTTGAAACGGATGAAGAACGGCCACTATGTAGGTTGACAGTATGCATAAAATTAGCATAGCTTTGCATATTGCAATTCCATTAGTGGTAGTGTTATTGGAGGCTTGGGCTTTCCTTCTTATTGCACAGTGGCATTGTCTTAAAGGGACACAGGCAGGATGATAGTAAAAGATAAGAATCATTAGGACTCAAAGCGGAGCTAATTTCTACATCAAAGAGCAGAATCTCGCAGGATAACGTCGTCCGATACGAGGAAGGTGTTTTATAAGAAAAGCGCTCTGACAAAAGACAGATCTGAGAAATGGAAAGGGGCTCTGTCTTTGCTCAGAATATTAATGGAAAGTCTTTCTGTGACCGTTTTTGGAAAATGCCGGCGAAGCTTGTTAAACATGTGCCTTTAACTACACTTTCCCCTGCGCCAGATATCGTCCTGATCAATGATGCCTCGCCTGTGTGAAAAATGACTATAGCTGGATTCACGGTAAATGTTTTAGCTATCAACACTCCTTCATGGCCAATCCCTCACTGACACTACATCCTGGCGGCAGCCTGGTTAAATCCGAGCCCGTCTTCTCCCCTCAGTGATTGCAGTCGTCAGCCGGTGATGTGTGGCTCCTGAGCCATCGCGTCGCTTCTGGCTCATCGGTTTCGGTGAGTTGCGAGCGCTAATTCAGCGAGGTGGCGGAGAAATTTTCTAATAATTTTGTGACACTCGAGCACCGCAAGAGGCCAGACCACAGACAGTTTGTTTACACACACTTTGATAATGTAATTAAGACCAGAGTAAAGCAACACAAATTACTACAACTACCATGTGAACTTTTTTTTAATTATATGAATTAAAGTCATAATCAGGGAGCATCAAACTCAATTAAGAGAGCTCGATTACACGTCAATCTCTTCCATCACTCATGTCAGTTTAAGTCTTTATTAAGTCAAGGAAAGCAGTTTGTTTAAAGCGATGCAACATTTTGCTTCTTGAGCTTAGCAATCTGACAATTCACAGACTAGCCATATTGTTCTGCAGTGACGTACAGTGACCGTGCATTAGTCACTGATATATGTGTAAATATACTGCTTGTTTAAAACTGCAGCTACTGTAGGCACAATCAGGTGGGTATCATTAAGCACACCCAGCTCTTTAATGTGCATTTAACCCTAAAAAAATATAAATGCCACAAATGCACACCAAGAAAACAAATACAATGTGTCTTTTATACAATTAAATAACCTAATACAATTTTTCTGCATGCAAAACCTTAATGCTGTTCATGTCCATGCAGTTCATGCGTCTTCCACTCAAGCAGAAAGCCCCAAACAGAGATGCCATGGTGGTATTTTTTCACTTAAAACAAACATTTTGAGAAATTAATATATAAAAAACTTTACATTTACAAATATCTTTTTTTGGTCAAATTTGATATTTCTAAGACAGCGGTCCCCAACCTTTTTTGCGCCACAGACTGGTTTATGTCCGACAATATTTTCACGGACCGGCCTTTAAGGTGTTGCAGATAAATACAACAAAATAAAACCAGTACCGGTACCAAAAAAAAGATTTATTCATAACACACAGGAAAAGACCCAGGGAAACTGAGTTAATGATAAAAACAATTAAAAAAATGAAGATAAAAACTGATAAAAATTTCACACCCGAGCCTCAACTCTCACGGCCCGGTACCAAACGACTCACAGATCGGTACTGGTCTGTGGCCCGGGGGTTGGGCACCGCTGTTCTAAGATCTTGACTGGCTGGGGCTTTGACTCATTGTGTGCTGGAGTATACTGTATACTGTTTCACATGTGCCCGTGTGGTGTGACGTCGTACGTGCTGTCACTGGCACTTCATGCACACAGTATGCAATTATATAATAATATATTCCTTATCTGAGCAAAGCAGAAACTTTAACAGGAGATATCTCATTTGCTGTTTGTGACATGTATAAGTAAGAGTTGCCTTTAAGGCTTTCTGTCAGACAGACCTGGTTTATGCTGTTGGAAAGGTGCGCGGCAATCCGTTTCACCATCTTTTCCTAAAACTGTAAAAACTGCAAATACAATCAAAGGCTTTGCTCGCCACCATTAGCATTTGTGTTTCTGATTAAAATAGCAATGTCTGTGAATGCTTACTGAAGTACTCATGCTAATCCAAAACAGCGCTTTTCCCTTTTTACTACATGCTCACTTCTATTTTTTTTTACCCAAACCCTGAATTCCAGGTTGTTTTTGTGTACAAACTGTAAACCAAACCTCAGCTACTGCACTGCCAAAGGAAATGGGCTGTCATCAGATCAGAAAATGCTTTGATGTGTGATTTGTTCTGTATTTTCTGTGTGTTTTCAACCATTTCCTCTTTGGGATGTTTACCAATCAGCCATAAAGCGTTGAACTTTGTCACGTTTTGTGTTTTGCCCACAGTTTTTGAAATCATTTAATAAAACAGGTTTATAGGATTGTTTTCTCTCACCTGGAAATCACTCATAAAATCGGATCATGTGATGCACTTCCTAGTGAATAAAAAATAAAATAAAGGATCAAGTCTCCTCTTCTATGTCTACTTTCTTCATTGCGTCTGCCCCGGTGGTCAAGGACACCCGTATCAGTGGACGCCAGGGTAGGCCCCATCCATCAGAAGGCTACGTGTAATGGAATCAACCGGTGACAATGATCATCAGCACTGCAAACAATGGCCCATAAACATCGCCTGACAAGTGGTCAAATGTGCGAAAAGCGAGATGGGGGGGCTGGGCGAGTGTTTCAGGGTTTGTATATGTGTGCGCACCCACACACGTGAGTCTTTCAGACACACACACAGACAAAGAGAGACAGAGAGGGACTGTAACATAAGGTGAGGCTACTGTAGAGTAGCAGAGAAATGGTGAGGAGGATAATTCCCCCAGGGGATGATGTGGCGGACCAACCCACTACCCCTGAAAACAAGAGTCCCCTGTGGGTGGGAGTTCAAACATTTCTCTACCTACTTCCTACTTTCTCTTTATTTTTCTTCTCCCTTCTTTAAGATTAGTTTTCCTGGGAGTTTTATCAGATTGCTTGCAGCGGTGAGGGTCAGGAGAAGAGAGATGGCTCTACTATACACGTTTTTTTTTTTTGTTTTCTTTAATGACAATTCTCAAAAATACTTCCAGCCAAAGGCTTAAAAATCGCCTGTTCTTAATACGTGGCAAATCATTACTTTCCTTTCTCCCTCAGTCAGCGTTAAATAAAACCCAATTAGAGAGGCTGAAGATTTCAAAGAAAGCAGAATGATTTCTCTTTTTTTTACCCTATTCATCTAAAGTTTCCATCACAAAAAAGTAGTTGCTTTTGTCAGGCGGGGTGTTTCGTCACTCCTTTTTTTTTGTCAGCTGGTTTCTCACTCTGTAACACACTCTCTCTCTCACACACACACACCACTTTAATTAGCCACCATTTGTCTCAGCTTTCCCTCTTTTTCTCTGTTTATTCAAACGTCAGGAATGACACTGGCCAATTAACGCAGTATGAAATAGTTTAGCCCTCCGCAACACTTGGAACACTACAAACCAAGTGGGATATTTGCACCGAGCTCAAGGACCGCTGCGCTGTGTGAGCTGAGGTGTAAGGAGGGGGATCGCTACAGTAGCGTTCGGCAAAGACATTTTTGTTGTTTTTCTTTTTTTTAATCCAGCAGGAGGTCATTATTGTTTGTATAATTTCATTTCAGACTTTCAAAACAAAAGACGACTTTGTTATTGGCACAAAGCGCGTGCAAAGTTTGAAAGCACGGATCATTATTTCGTGTTTTGTCATTAGCGGCAGGCTAAATTGACCCTGAGATTGCCTCACTCTTCAAAAAAACCCAACAAAATCCTGAAATCTAGGGCAACAGCTGGATAATGGGTGCTGCAGTGATTTACTAATTGTCTTCCGGACTCAGATTAATAATTGGCAAAGCTTTAGCTGAAGTGCACATCTAAGTAGTCTTTGTCGTGGACTTGTATCTTCAGAAAAAAAAAAAAAGCACAAAAGGCAGCTGAGACGATATCATTAACGCTCTTTCCAAATTGAAACAGTCATCGAGAGCGTCTTTAAAATGTCTCCGGAAGCTTTCTTTTTCTTTTTTTTTGTCGAGTGCAAATGACATCTCGCTCATTTTGCTGTTGGCTACATGACTGATGTGTTGAATAAGACAGTCCGTTTTGATGCTTTTGAAGGATCCCGGTTTGAAGTATATGATTCTGAAGTGCCAGCATATGCTTAGCGAGATAAGTAATTTGACACACAGACATCACAGCCTGCAAATCTTTCGTCTGGCTGCCTTGAGTGTCCACGTCGGGCGCTTTTTCAAGAACACTTTACAACTGTCACAACTGACTGTCAGCGTGCAAACGACACACGCAAACGAACTCATTTTGAACACAGATTAAGACAGCTGTCATATCAAAAAAAAAAAAAATATGTATAAATCCGAACTAAAAATAACATTAATTTGATCTCTGGCGTTTTTTAAAAATTAATTTGCTATTTAGGAACCAAAGCTTCCTCCTTTTTAGCATCAGTTTGTTCATTAAAGTAATTAAATTAACTACTTATCCTCGGGATTGATGCTAGATATAAGGCGGCAGTCATTGAAAGCAACACAGCAATAACACAGCCACTCAGAAAGTCTTCCCCTGCTGCTTTTCCTTCCTCTCTCTCTCTTAGAATAAGACACATTTGACAGAGTCACCTACCTAACATAAATAGACAAACACTGAATACTACTAGACACAGCACATAGCATGCATACACACAAACACGTGCACATTCACGCACACGCCAGCCGGTGGGGTCAGAGCTGCAAACGGAGTGGCTGACATTGTGGCACTTCTTTGGCAGCGTTGTGCAGGTGTCGTCTGCACACAGGCTTCTGAATAAATGGATCTGAAATGATTTACCGAGGGTATCTGCCACCTGAGCACAGACACACACACCCATGCACAGCTCCCCACATATACACCCGCTGCTACACACACACACAGCACAAACTTCTACCCTCTCTCACTGTTCATATGGAGACGCTGACGCAAAGGCGCAAACCAAAACCAAGAGGGGAAACGAGAGAAATCTGGCAGAGCGGCATCCTTTTGTATCCTTACTCAATGAATATCTGAGGCGTGTGGATATGTTAAGATGCAGTTTGCACTCTCATTTAGTGATTTACACCCATTTGCTTTCAGACGTGATGGAAACTATTGCTGAGGTCACACTGAGAATAGCCAATCCCCCGACTACTTGCTCAACTAGCGCCATCAGCAAAATTAGCAGGTGAAACGCCCGCTTACATTCTAACAGGAAGAGACGCTCCTACAGAAGAAGCAGCGTGTAGGATGAATGGCTTAGGGCGAAACATCTGGATCACAGCAGCTGTTGTCACCTACAAACCGCTTGCAGTCACCCGGGAGAAAAGAGCACCTCTTTGTTTTTGGGATAAAATGCAGTTCATGTAAGTTCATAAATACACTGTGTGAGCATCCTGTGGGCATGTAAACTACTAAGCCTGTGCATGGCATAATGGATAAAATATAACCACACACCTAGCTCCAAACATGGCATTAAAAGAAGGGCAAAGAATCTTTGCGCTGCTGTATTCAGTCTATTCAGTATCCAGTCTATTCAATAAAAAAATAAATATAACAATCAAAATTATAATTCTCTACCCTGTGAAAATCAAAAAAATCCCTTTCCGATTGTGGATTACACATCTGTCATTTGGGGGTAAGCAGCAATCCAACACTAACGCCTACGTGACGCAGTATTTGGTCTCCTGTGTGGAGGTGAGTGAGATTTGAACTGTGTCCTTGACCATTAAATTATAGACCTACATGTATATATTCATATAATTCTATTGTTTAAATTCTAAAAACGCAGCCTGGTTCTAATTCAGTGAATAAATAACGTGAATGAAAAGAGACAAAATACCTGTGCAACTCCAACCACTGGGCTAGCATCCCAAACAGCCTTTCATTACCATGTGTAGACCAAGTTTTCACTGGTATAAAACTAACACAAAGGATGTCACATGTTAGAAAAAATGCACTTAGGTTATTTTAACATTTTGTTAAAACATTTTTTGACAATATGCAAAGAAAAGTCCAAGATATGTGAAAAATCATATCTCTATTTTAACACGAAACATGTGCGACATCTAGTAAGACATTAACCACACAGCAACAGTTAAGTGACTACTTTGTTTTTGTAAAACTAGCCTCTGAAATATATGAAAAAAATGCTACAATAACTAATGTGTGTCAGACAAACCAACAGGTGTAGTAGGTGAAGCAGACGGAGACTCCACCAAGTCTCTTTTTGGTTTGTTACTCGTTACTTGCAGACGATACAAAGCAATGCTCTGTTGCAGGCACACAGACCGTTAACATTCTCGATGTCCAGCTCTGATGGGAGATGCGTCCCCAACAGATGGGCAAAAAGAGTAAAGAGAAAAACAACAAAGTCAAGAGGGTAAAAACGGAGACATCAGAGAGATACATCATCATCCCACCTCTCTGACACTCTGTAGGGCTTGACCTTACCAGGCTGCTGGGTTGTCAGAGTGGCCTAATCAAGTAGTAGGCAGGGCCGCCAGACCTGCCCTGGTCGGAGAACATGCACAACCCTGACTTGATGAGTCCAGTCTGTGATACATGTGTGAGGGAGCGTTTAAAAGTGGCATTTTTTACCTTTCTTCATTTTCACACAAACATCACAGCTGAGATGTAGGTCAAACAGCAACAGCATACACATCTAGAGTGACAGTGAAGTACTACAGAGTATTAAATACAATACTTGATGTGCCAGAGAGCCACTTGATAAATAAAGAGTTCTGCTTTCATAGATTGTGTTATACTGCTTTTGCTACATTTCACTCCCACTGAGAAAAAAAACTGCAGGGCTGAGCAAAATCAAACTCTCTTCTAACACAAAAGTGCATGCAGTATTTTTTAACCCATGAGCCTTTATCTATCTATCTATCTATCTATCTATCTATATATATATATGTCTACTATATACTACTATATGTCTACTCAGACAGTTATATCTTGATAATGGCAACGTATTTTACACAGACACACATATCTTCAGATTTTTTTTAGATGGTGGAATTAATTCCACTGCTCCCCACAAAATCCAATTTAAAGGTGATGACTAAGAACATGAATATCATTAGAGGCGTATTAAAAAGTATTATTGACCTTTCTGTGGCTGCGCGAGTGGACATCAAACCCAACTTTCTAACATCTCTCCCAAGCAGAGTGTTATTATCATATGCCGGTCTTAATAAATTATTTCTGTCACACTGTAAAATAAGTTAAAAAAAAATTAAGCACAACTCTACAGTTTTATGAGCCTGTAAAGGTGAAGGCCATGCATATTAAGTTTTTCATGCACCGTGAACTTTGGAGGTATGCTACAATAGGTTACATAATTAATTTCTGCAGGAAAGCTTGAGCCATATATTTCAACATTTTTTTTCCTTATGCTTAAAGGGTGATGCTGCCACAGACAGGGGATATTGTAAAACTGGGAGAATCACCGTGATCGTCGTGTAACGAGGTTCAAAGTTCAGTTTTGCTGACTCCTATGCAGAGAATTACCACAGAAAAAGATAAAAGAACAGATATAAGAAGATGAATAAGGTTACGATAAAGTATTTAAAGACGCTGTGAAAAACAAATGGTGCTAAAGTTGTCATTTCTTTACATATCAAGAGCTTGTTTTCACTATAGCAACCATGAGAGATTTTTAACGCATACATAAACATCATGAAGCTACACTCGCCAGCCTTACAAATGTGCACCTGCACACACTATTTGTATTCAGTTGTAAACCGTACAACCACATGATGAATCCACCTCAGTCGGTGCAGAAGGTGACTGTTTGCTCTGAGCGCTTGTCACTTTGTGGTTGTGCGGTTGTACTAATGCAATCATCTGGTTTACTGATGGGGTAAATTTCCACCTTCGTGACATCCGCTGCGCGCATAAGAATGTGAAATCATTTTGCTTCATTTCTCGTGATAATTGCTTTGTGGTGCACTTTTTCTTATTAGCAGCACCTGCTTTTACTCATTTATTCCTCGCTAAGATTTCCACTTGAGGAATGACAATGTCGGGCTTTAAGAGTCATGCGAGGTGTTTAACAAGCTCTAAATATCAGTTAACAGATGAAATGCTGAATATGACTATCATTCTAGATTAGTTTGGTGCTACTATAATATATACACTCAGAAAAAGCCTTTGATGATGTGGCCAAACGCACAGTGCAACAAAGGCCATAAATATCAGCTTTTATTGGCTAAATTTTACTGAAGTATCAGTTTTATATCGGTTCAGTTTCAGGTTCGCAGCAGATGAGAAATTGCTCTAGACCAGCAAAGACTTTTATGAGAGCAAAGTAATTTATTCAAGAATTTCAACCTGAAAAAACACAATAATAAGTCAACGCTTTGGTCCAGTATACTTGTTACTTGCATATTTCAAACAAGACCATTCTCACAGTTCGTAACCGTCATGGTTTCCACACTGAATCACACAAAAGCGTCCAGTTTAGTTTCGCTGAGCAGCGTACAGAGCCGAGGCTTTGGTGCTCTAAGCACCGGCATCCTGTTGTGATTTTCATTTGAGTCACAGTGTGGCAGATTGGTTAATTTGATAAGCTCACGCTCGCTCCCTCGATCACTCTCTCGCATATATTTCCCGTTTTAAACTTCATCAATGAATGCCACACCGATGCTTGTCTTATCTACATCATTGGTAAATTCTTTTAGATCCAGCTGTTTTGTGACCCTACTGCTTGTGTTCGACTTTTTTAATCTTGCCATTTTTAAATTGATCAGAATAATTCAAAAGTGCAATTTAAAAGTAAAGTTCACATGTTTTCGGTTCTTTGCTTTAATGAACCATATTGCTAAAATGAGGTATTTTTCAGGCCTTTCACTCTTTGACTCTTAACCACTGGTTCCAAAATACTTTCTCAAAACTTCTGGTCCACTTGATCATGTAACAGCACTGTAGGTTCATGTCCAGGTCATTGCTTTTAATTATTGCACCTTCATTTCTTAATTTTTTTTTTTTTATTTCTCATACTTTTTATTGCCAGCTGTTGTGGCAAACTGTTCTACATGCTGCTATACCCATGAGCCTCTGCAGGCACTTCTATATGCCCGAGACACCTGTCAGAGTAGCAAATCAAAGCAAATTCATACACTCTGTCATTGGTCCTGGGAACAAACCACCTGTCCAAGCTCCAAAAAACCATCTTTAAGTAACCATCAGTCCACAGGAGAACTGTTGCAGGCTGCCTTCTATACAGTCAGGTTGCACAAACACAGCAACTTTTGATTTTGCAAAGAGGCAGGCTTAAAGTGTTGTCACGAAAAGGCTTACTTTTACATATAAACAGGATAGTCGTTATTAAAGCTTGATTTTTATATAGTCAGGATTTCTCAAATTTATCAGAGGATCCACATACAGTGAATCTTCATTTCTTAAATTTAAGATGTCTCATTAACTCCCTCGACCACTCGAGTCCAACATGGTGAGATCTGCCAATTTAGGAGACTCAATCCCTGCGCTAAAAATGTGTTATTTTCAGCTTAATTCCAGCAATATTATAATGTTGTTTTCTCCCACAGCACCAAATGTGTCTACAAGTGGATCAAACTAAACAGTCTTCATGAAAACTACAAAAATTCCCACTGTTAGGCTTGTGGCAGTTTTTCCAAATTATTCTTTCTGTATTTAGTGAGGAGTCGAACAAAATTCTGTTGCAGTGACCGTTAAGTGATGTATGGGTGACATACATTAAGTGTGATACAATGGAAATGGAACATTTTTTAAAAAATCAAAAGAACTAGGATTTAAATTCTTTTTTAAAAACATGCTAATAATTGCTGGATGGATGATGACGTTCATGCACAGTTTCATGCAGACTGACCCGCCTGGAGGAGACAACATACCTATAGATATACATGCATACATACACGGCGATCCTTATCATGAGATAGGTATTGTAAGAAGTTGGTTGACGGTTATACTGAATCCCAGTATAACTGGCAAATCAGGGCAATGCCAGAAAGAATGAGGCTGGAGTCAGTTTGCATGCACTGGATCTTTGCCTTTTAGAGACTTTACCGTTGGAAAACGTGAGAAGCTTCCAGAGATTCTTTCCATTGCTTTGGTGCAACGGTCATTTCCAAATCCCTTTTCTGAGTAGACTTTAGAAACAGATTGATTCTGCTTATTAAGTAACTGGTTATAAACAAAGGAAATTAAGGAGATTCTCAAAGGATCAGCATGAAACATATTTTCTGAAGAAAGGTGACTCTAAAGGTAAATTTCAAAGGAGGGTATGTTGTGCTAAAGTCACACTAGAGAAGTGGTTGGAGACATCGGCATTACCAAAATTATTGTGACCCTGTGCAACGAATTCTCACTGCTTTAAAGACAGGGACCAGGTCTGCAAAATTCTTCCAAAAATAATGACACAGTTGCTACAGGACAGCAAACTGCAATAAGAGCTCAGCAACCTTACATTTATATAGGAAAATAACCACAATACAACCAGTTGAGCAAAGAGGTGTCCTAGACAAGTTCATCTTATTGACACATACTGACTCAGAGTGATTGCAACATGTTGGCAATGGAGAAAGACAACATGACTGCAGTCAGTCTGAATTGGATCATGATTCGTTAAATCTGTTTGTTTGGAGACGGGTTGCCTCCCACCAAGCAACCTGTGTGCTCACAAAGAGGGTGTTGCATGATCAACCTCAGGGCAACTATTTGCAATTGTTTGCTGAATGCAAAAATGCTATTTTTACTATGTTATTTTAGCCATTAGTTTTAACAAAGCTACTAACCTGCAAAAATCAGGGACTGTGGCAAATTCCCTTTATTTCATAGTAAAGTAAATATTTTATTCACAAAAAGAGCTTTTATGTTATTTATCAATTCTGTTTCTCAACATTAAATGAGCCATGGACTTCCGACAGAATGGTTGGGACAAACTGGAAAAAGAAGAAAGCTTTCTTACCATTAAATCCATTTCCTTTCAGAAGTCCATGTTCTACACCACCATCTCTCCTGTCTCCTAACACAGACTTAGTCACTCTTTAAAAGAGAACTGGTGCCTCTCATCACTAAATATTGCAGCAGCTAGTTCATGAAGACACCTTTTCCAAAGGACACCCTGTGTGCAGCTCTGTGATGACAGAGAAAATGGCAGCATTTGATGCATGCATGGAAGCGCACCAGCTACTAATCACCTAAAACTGTCTAAGGTATCAGATATTAGATATGACTGTATGGACAAGACTGTAATCGTAATGGAAATCTTATGGGTCCAGGTTTACTCTGGTATCTTACAGAAAACATTTATTTCAGAAAGCTCGACCACAGAGAAAGTCTGCACAAAAAGCCATAACAGGCCATTCATGTGTATTGTACATTAATCTCCATTCAACTACAATCACTATAACAGGCAAAAACTATTTTGAATATTATGTTGGACAAATAAGGAATCCCTGTTTGTTACAATGACACGTTTCCACTTGCTGGGCATTGAGAAAACTACTTATTCTCACCCACCTCCGAGTGTCTCAGGTGTGAAGTTTTACAATAGTCGTATATTTCAAATGCCTCAGCCTACTATCGTCAGCTCTGCAATACAGACAATGCTGGAAACAGGCACTGCTGCGCTATGGAATAAGCCTCGACAGCTGAATGACGTCAATACGAGAAGCCGGCATTTCTCTGTACTTGACCCCTTACCAGCCTGTGTGAGCCGACACCAATATTGCTCGCTGTTGCCACTCAACTCATGACAGCTGAATGGACACAGAGGGAAAGTTTGGTTCTGTTTCTCGCTCTTCCTTATCTGCCTCTTACAACAGAAAAAACAAGCAAATCCCATGCACTTGGGGAGAAAACGACACGCAACAATGGCATCCACCAATAGCGCTGTCAAACAACGCCATCTCTCTCGGATGTTAAAAGCTTTAAGAGCTGAGGCCTCTGTGACATCCATAGCCTCGGGATGTCAAAGATGGTTGAAGACTTGAGAGCAGGCCTCTGTTTTAAAAATACTGTGTGTGGGTGTGTGAGTGTGCACGTCTCCGAGCAGCAAAAGTGACATTTGAGGGGCACTTTACAGAAGCCAGCGGTTGCTAGGGATCTTCTGTATCACCTAAAGAGCCTTTGTCAGTCATTGGAAAGCTGTCACCTTTCGGGGGGCCGATACGGTAGGGGGAGCCGGCTGACAGGTAGGAATTAATGAGAGGTGTATGACAGCAGACCTCGGTGCTCTGGTGTATGTGTGTGTCTGTGTGTGTCCACATGTGTGTGACTGAGGTCCTTTGTCTCAAGAGGATGAACCGCCGTCTTTGTCATCCTGATAGAGAAAGAGGGGAGAGAGGATGTTCAAGAGAGACAAAAAGAAGATTCAAGAGATGTTGTTGATATTTCCAGATGGATAAACATGTAATCCCGTTTCAATACCCGCTCGCTAACACTCATACTGACGCGGGAGTCTCATAATAAACACCTGTGTACAAGCTCAAACTGTGCATGGAAGTAGTGGCCCAACGCGTTGGCACCTCTGGTCACTTCTGCCTCCGCGGCTACACGTACGACTACAAGTTCACATCCTCGCAGAACAATTTAAGAAGCTCTTCAAACGTGGTGCCAAATTACATTCACTTTTACAACCATGTGTATCTGTCTGCTGTTGTGTGTGTGCGGGTTGATGTAATAATCTGTGTTCCTTTCCACATTACACAGTTCTCCATCGCAGTAAATGAGTTCTGTCAATGTTTCTGCATCTCAATTACACAACTGAAATAATAGGCAGCGGCATGGCTTAGGAGGAGGAGGAGTGCAGGGGCAGCTCATCCACAGAGCTGAGAGATCAAACGCTCTCTTGATGACACTTGGTGACTTCCTCTTGCTTAGTAAGATGCAACATGGCCATTACTATTTATAAATCACTGGTATTTTTAAAATCACCGAGAATAAATGTGTGTTGATACAGCGACTAGGCACAACTCAGTGATAAAGTGGGCAATGACAGATGCTGAAAGCCAGTGATAAGTCACTGTCCACGAGCTAGTGCATGTGTCTGGTTATGTGTTAAGATGTATCTTGAATGTATCTTGAATAAAAATTAACAACCCGTTCAAATCACTGTATTGGAGTCAAATAACCATTTTAAATCAGAACATGAGAGGGTAATGGTAAGTATAGCAAAAATGCAGTTTTATAGTGTAGACTATTTGATCACTGCCCACAAACTACTCTCGAAAGCTGTGACGTGCTTGCAATAGTTTGTTTTACCTGAAAGAAGTTACTTTTTTTTTTCTTTTTTAATCTCTAATTTTGGTTGGCAAATAGCCTTTAAGTTTCATTAGTAGCACACATGAGAACAACAACACATAAACCGTTTCTTTTTTCATACGTGTATTTATCTGGACGGGGAAAAACGTCACACACGGATAATATTTTATTAGAGTCCATTTAGCTGTGGTGATGGATTTGCATTTGCTGTGGCATCTTTTTGATAAGCTTATGCAGCGTCACAAACTTTAAGTTTCGCCAAAATCTCCCAGTGTTCAATTTGGACTGCTTCTCCAGCACATCCTAAAGATGCTCAGAGGGGTTAAGCTCCGGACCACAGACAAATAAAACATGGAAATCTTTTAGTAGGTCAGAAGAAGTGCAGAAAGTCAATGCAGAAGAGCCTTAAAACTGCAGTCTTTCTGTAAAGGCTGCCAGATAGCAATAGCTGTGGTTGCAAAAAACCTCCTGGTCCTATGGAAGTGTATGGAAACAATTTTGTATATAGTGTCAGAATAAACTGAATTTTTATACCAAAGCTAGATGAAATCACGTTCTACAATGGCTGCTGTTGCTAGCACTGCTAAGGTTAGCCAGAATGAAAGCTAATGTGACGTCAGCAAGTACCGCACATTTCAGCAAGTAACATGTTTAACAGTTTTATATAACTCCTTAAAAACGCAAAAAAACATTTGTTTGGCCAGTCTGTAACTTGGTCCATTAGCATATGCTAAGTTAATGCTAAGTTGCTAAGTTTTTAATGTTTTTTTTAACGTTTTGGCTTAGCTCAGTGTATACATCTATTTCTTTTTTTACCAAAGCAAGTGTGCCATAGTCCCATCAGTTTTGAGTATTAAAAACTTTTTGTATCTAATATTTAGTAAGATCACAACTGAACATCAGCAAAATACTAATGACAAGAAGCGTCCATGAGCTTGTCTGACTCAATCTTAAAAAACCCCGCAAAACTAAAAACAGTACCTTTATTACACTGAAATTTGGGATCATAATAATTTTCATTTGTGTTTTAAACTATTTTAACATTCTTTAGTGATGAAAGCAAAAGCCAGTCTGAAACATGTCAAGGACGGAGTATAATTATCTTGCTACAAGGCCCGACTGAACTTGAGCAGCTAAAGAAAACATCAAATTTATTTGAACTCTCAGACATTTGACTAAAGAAGAGGATGTGTGAAATCAACTGAGACTGAGAAATAAACATTTTGAGACCAATCTTTGTATTGGAAATCTGACAACCAAAGTCAGCAGGCCAGAGAGACGAGCCCAAGGACACCTGAAAGTGAATAAAAAGAAAGATATGTGTGTTAATGTGTATGTGTTTTCATGTGAGCCAGAAAATTCTGATAGGAAGATGTTGATTTAAATAACTGACTCTCTAAGGATCTGACATAAAACTGCAAAAAGAAGAAAGCAATAGAAAAAAAAAAGTGAAAAAGATGTGGGGGGGGGGGGCAGCCTTCACCAAGTGAGTTTATCAGCTTGGCACCTGCTACTGGAACATTCTTGATGAACCAAAGGTTGTCTTCATTAAGCGCATTAATATTCATGACGCATGGTAATTTTGACACAGAAAAGGTCTTGGTAACCTTTTCGCGTGTGAAGAAATTTTTTTACTTCTCAAGGAAATTACAGTCCGGCAATGACTTAATTAACGCTCGCTTTCTTGGCCACGGTTTGAGGGCCTGTCAGTTTGGTGCAGCGCTGGCTGTCAGGCATGCCGAGGGCTCGGGGAGAGAAGGATTGAAGGAGAGGAAAAGACAGGGAAGGAGAAGAGAGAGGAGAAAAAGAGCAGACAGATGAAGTCAACATGCACTCATCTTGCCCACAGAACATGGTAATAGGTTGCTTGTTGCCTTCAGATTTGCTTTTTCCCCTCTCTTTATCTTGCCTATCCTGACTTTTGGACTTGCTGATATACGACAACCAGGACTTGACCAAAATAGATGAGACAAAAAAAGAAACATACAAATGTGTGATCTATTTGAAACTGAGATTAAACAATCCGAATACAGTAGTGCTGCCATTTGCAAATGAGATTAATCTATCACTCTTGATTTTTCCTTTAATTAAAACCAGCCGTGCAAGACTCGTGCGCCTCTTTGCTGTTATGACTGACGCGACAATCAAACTATAGAACTGTCTAATGGCTGACAATTTTACAGCCATATTAATGCTCATTTTCTCTCTTTCTACCCACCCACCAATCCACCAACGCAGCGACACACACACACCTTACAAAGTACACAAACTACTTTCCAATATAGTGAATCATTGCATGTCCTGCTCTAACATCGGGGCAGTAAAAAATGTGAACATAAGGTAGCATTTCCTTTATCATGTCCCATAAAAATAGCAATTTGCCCAAGCCCTTGTAGCACAATATGGAAGGCGGTGTGTTTGGCTGATAATGTTGAGATGACAGATCGTTCCATACAGGGAGGTTTCTCTGCTGTCTGCCTGCCCTGCGCAATAAATCGCATGGCGGGACCAAAAGAGGGAGAGCGAGGGAGAGCGCATTTGGAAATGAAAGAAGAGCGCGGGAGGGGTGTGGAGGGTGGCGACAATGAGAGGCGATGAGCTGGGTCAGGGATGTTGCGGAGGGTAAACAGACAACAGTACAGAGACATTCTTAAAAATTAAATGTTTGTGGGATTTTCCTCCTCCTTTCCTGTTATCTATCGCCATCAACGTCATCGTCTGACCTTCCCGCCGCTGACTAACTAAAGACACTGATGTTCATTACCGGTTCATTGACCAGCAATTGAGATTGGAATGAAAAGCAAGCTTTACATGCATATTTTATAAGATCCACAGTCAAACACAGTAACAGCTTATCACGTGCGTTGTTTAGATGACAATGAATCATCTCAACGATGAATTTATTGTCACTCTGCACATACTTCATGCATCACTTAATATATTAATCTATTTCAAATAAATGCCCAGGGCTCCTGTGTGCATTTGTGGATGTGACAGTTTGTTGAATATGTAAATGCTGTTGAGTCAGATCCTGGGACTGATAAAGTAGCTCTGTCAATGTGTGTGTGAGTTACACTTTTTTTTTTTTTGCTCAAGATATGTGGATGTGTGCGTCTCTTCTGCTGTACTTTGTTGCTTTGATCATGCTCACTCAGCTCATTGCTCACAGCAGACGTTGCCTTAAGGTGTGTGTGTGTGTGTTTGTGTAAACAACTGTGTCCTAACTACGTCCTCTCCCCCCCTTCCACATTCAGTTTATTTGTGTCAGCGCTAAAAAGTACATCTCCCTACCTAACCTGCTGCAGTCTGTGACACAGTGCTCATGTATATCATTTGATTTGTGCACATAGATTCAAAAGAATACAAACGTGTAAAAAAAATGTATTCTGATGGATGTCATTTTTGCAGATACTGCCCAGTCAACAGACCTTAATTAAAATAAATTAAGTTTAATTCATGTTGTTTTAGCTTGTTTTTCTTCTTTAGATCATCCGTTTCCATCTCTCCCCGTTTCTATCATTCTCCTCTGTCACACCAACCCTCTGCATGTCTTACAGAAGCACAGTTTCCACTCAAACCGGACCAATCGGGGCCCAGGTATGGAAATCTCTTTGTTGATAATATTATATTTGGCAAAGATTTTACATAGGATGCCCTTCCTGACTCAACCATTCATTCGGATTTTGGCTGGTATGGGAAACAAGCAGTTAGCAGTAGCTTTATAATTAATTTACTTGTTTATAGATATTAAATATACTTTAGCCAATTTTTGTTGTCTATGTTAAGTCTTCAGAAAACACTAAAGGTGCAGGATGGACAGCTGAGCAGTGAGTTGAAACTGAGTACATTTCTGTCAGTGAGTCACGGGGGAACCACATATTCTGGTGGCAATACTGTCATTTGTTGCCTTCAAATTGCCACTTGATAAATTGTTATTATCCAAATTATAGCTCTTTAGACATGACCATTAAGAATTGCATACAAAAAACAAACAAACAAAGCAATCGTTTATCTCATTGATATGAACTGTGCAAATCTTGTGGCATTAATATTTTGCCGCCAGGGAGCAGCTATCTCATTTTCACTGCTCAGCACTAGTGTGAGCTGTTTGCATCACTTTTAATGGTTTAAGATTGGACCCAATGCTTTAACCTAGCAGCAACCTCTGGGGCAAAAAATTAAGCCAGCAAAAATGCTCCATGCTAGAGTTTCAACTTGAAACTCACATCAAAAGCAAACCACTTCACACATTCACATTTTGAATTTAACAGCAACAAAATGTTTCTTTGTCTCTCTAGGGCTACGTCCACTCCCCTCCCCCTCAGAACTGGTATATGTGTAAATGTATCATGACTCATATATTTGGGTAATGTTCAGGCCTGATATGCTGAACCAAGGAGTTGACAGCTGTCTGCTAGGCCCCGCCTCCTGAAATTCAAGCAACTAAAATGAATCTCTCGACTGTGCTTGCTAGTTCCTTTTGGAGTCTTTTAATGGAATTATCTGACAAATAATGTGATTTGTTGTGTGGTACAGACAACCCAAGAGGTTTGTGCTTCAGTTTTTGTGAAAGAAATTCAAGTATTATTAGTCTGATAGCACAGATAGCTAAGTAGCGGACTTAGCAGCGATCTGTGGTGGTGTGTTATATGACAGTCCCGGGGTGCATGGTCAGCATTTTAAACCACTAGACCATTCAGAATCACTAAAAACATTCATTTATTTTACTTTTTGGAAACTAGCAACCTCAGTGTGTAGTAACATCCTCAAAGTTGACATGACGTAAAGTGCTCTAAGAAAAATTAGCCATCCATTGCTAGCTTATGCTGGTGTGCCGGATTTCGCAAAAAATTACTTGCAGGTAATTGAGGTAAAGCATCAGCCTCAAACATACATACTCGAACATACGACATCAACTGCTACGGCTGTTCTTAAACAGAATGGTCTGCAGACATTTGCTGTTTGTGGGACGGATACAGTACATTAGTTTTAGTGTTACTAGCCTGTGAAGACAAATAACACAGAACGACAAGTGCAGTATCTGCCTTTGTGCCTTTTTCAAATGTGATACTCAACCTTTCATCTGTCCTGCATGCTGTCTTCCTCCTTCTTCATCCCTCTTTCCCTCTCTCTCTGCCTTGTATCTGTCTGCCATTAGGCAGATAGTTGCCGGTCTCATCTGTATCATGTCTCCAACCGTCCCCATAGGAGTACCACACAGTTGCTTGCTTAAGGATTCAGGAGCCACAGCCCCGTCCCACTCACCGATCCCATGGATCAAACTGACACTTGGTCAGCATCAGCACATTATGAACTATGGCCACCTGCCACCGCAGACACATTGTTCCCTCTGTAGTAATGTGAAGAATATAGAGGGGACTGGTGAACTCGGCCTGCTGACAGCTTATTCTCTCTCTTATCTCCTCTGCGGTGTGTGTCTGTGAAAAGTGGACGGTAGGACTGCATTGAAATGTGAGGGTGTGGATCATCCTGTAGGCATGAGTTACCTTTCTTGCATACTGACATTTAGCCAGAATTCAAATGTTTAAACTGGGGCTTAAGTCAGTTTTACTTGTGCTGCCTTTCAAAAAAACAAAGCAGATGATCTCTTAATGTCATAGCTGGTCATTTTTAACAAAATCCAGGGTAGTTAGATCTCTCTCTCTTCTGCAGAAACTAGGGCTTAAATTTGCATGGTTGACCCCGGTCAACAAAACACATAAAGCAAAGAAACTGAAGCTACAGATATCTACTTCAGGTTCTTTGGATTTTGATCATAATGATGTTACACTGACACAGATCCAATGAATTTCTTGTATTTATTATCTTTAAAAAAAAAAAGGCACACATAGTCGCCCAGCAAGACAAACGTATTCCTGCTTCTGCTGAAAATAAAAAGGTTTCAGTGTACCGGACTCTCCACGGCTCCCTGTTAGGTATGTCTCACCCTTCTTCAGACTCCAGATCCCATTGACACCCTTCATGTATGACCAGGTGGCACCCATCCACTGAATAATGAAAAAGGTGATTAAAGTGACTGATGTCTGGCCATCCATTCTCCCAAGTCTCCTCTTTAATGCAGCCATTACGCCCTTGTGTCCAAACTTAGCTCATCAAATGGCCTCATTTATGGTGAACTGACAGTGTGCAGTATATTGAACCAAGACTGGGGAGCACTTGACATCATCTACACATGGTTTTACTTTACACTTAAGAATTAATCTGACAGCGACACTGCGAACATGTGGTCAGATGCTAGAGAATTACAAGGATCATATTTTTTTGTGTAACACCTGAACTACAGATACTGTATGTACTCTCCCAGCATGTTGTTATCTGTTGCTGGTATTCATATTTGGCATCTTCTGACTTTTCCACTTCTTGCCATGAATGTGTTAAAAATGACTAGATTTAGCATTTAATTTATTATGCCTATAACCTGTGCTAATAATAATAATAAGCACAGGAAACAGTTTCCATGGTTTATGTGCCAAGTGTACTATTTAGTTCCCACTGAGGGTGACTTCAGGTTTTTTTGCTCCTGATCTGCTCTGGTTTTCTCGTGCAGCACTCTCACTACTCTTTGCACGATGTTTGGGATGAATCCTGTTTTGAGTGATGGATCATCAGGTTGCGATCAGATGAAACCTTCACATATTGCCTGTTTGATGTTCAGACTCCCTCATTAGAGGGGAACAAACTGCTGCTGTGCCTGTTTGGAATGGGCCAAATGAAGCTCACAGCTGTGTGAAAGTCGCTAAAATAGACCGAATAAAACGATGGCCCAAACGCAGCCGGGTCTAGACTTAAAATGCCATCATGACCTGTGTGAACTTTTGTCTTGAGTTATGGCCACAAACAGCTGCTTTACGAAGTCTTTAACCCCTATATTCTAATCACTTCATTTCTGAGTGCAAGTAAACAAAAACAAGAAGTCAAGTACTAAATAGTACTGTGCAAAAATCTAGTCACCCCAGATTTCTTTATATTGGGCTTCCAAGGAGCTGGAAGCCTGGCTGGGTGAGTGGTGTGGACACCTGATTTTATGAACATGATAACTGGAGAACGCTGTTGATGTGAAGCTCTATGAACATCTTGTGACTTTTATAACCTAAGAAGGAAGTAAGGATTTTCAAATTTATCCCCTAGGTACATCTAGTAGCAGGCTGAGGTGTAGCAATGGCAGCAATCAGTATTTTTAAGGAGCCCGGAGAACTCTTGAGCAAAAGTTCTCCAAGCTTTCTGAAGGTCTTAAAAAATGTTTTTCTTTAGATTTTCTTTTAGTCCTATTCTTATACCTGACCATTTCTAAAGAATTTATTTATTTTTGCTAAACCACAGACATTATTCTAGCATAAAAACCCACCTAACTCATGGGATGAACCAGTGTTGTGTCTACAGATAAAAGACAATTCAGCAAATAACCAATTTTAAATGACATCTTAGATGCACTTGTCTGTTTAAGGCTTTGTCACATGTTAATGGTGAACATCTCAATTATCCATTTACACATTGCTTTCACTATTAAGTATTCTGTAGTAGTTCGAATATTTAATTTCATTCATTAATTTAGTTTTCTTTCTGCAGAGTCACTCAGGCCATGAGACGACCAGCAGTGTGATTGTAAGATTATATTATGTAATTTAATTATTTATCTAAAACTTCAACTGCTCTCAGTTTACTGCAGCTTTCTGTGTCAACAAGAGCTGAATATCATTGTTTTGGAGTGGATGGGTTTATGGGATAGATTTCAGATGTTACTTCAAAGCGGGGTTCCTTATGTTCTTTTGGAGGAATCTATTGTTTGTGTCCTCTTCGTTTGCTTAGAGCTTCCTGTTTTCTCAACTTTTAGTATTTGCTTGCATCCCCTTTGTGTAGACTTGTGCACACCTGCCCTCACTTTCTCTGAAACAGTTCTTTCAACTGCTCCCTCTCTTTTATCTCTCTTTTAAAAAAATATTCTGTTGTGAAGTAAGGCACCTTTTTCTTCTTTTGGTGTGGATGTTTCTTTTAACCGTATTGCCCAAGATTTGACTAAACTTTACGTCAGAGATCCCAGAAACATCCAGCTGGGTTTCTGGGATGGGACGTACATGCACGTCACCATTGCTGCTTAAAGGCCAGACAGCAGACTGCAGTTTGGGCCCAGTGTCTTCTCCTTCTTCTCTGTCACCTCTTCTTTTTTAATTCCATTAAGTATTCTTTTTCATTTTTTTCACTATTCTGTGTTATGAAGTAAGGCATTGGTGTAGGTTTCTTTTTACCTTATAACCGAAGTTATAACAACAATCGAGCAGCTTGTGAAGGGGGATGTTGCAAGATGTGTCGGTATCGTGGTGTGGCACAGGCTTTGGCTCTTGCCAGGGAGTTAATTTATCATACTTATATGCACAGTGAATATAGACAAATAGCCTACATGCATTTGTCATGACCATTACCAACATTACATTTAATGGTGACATCCTCTGCATTCATTATACAATGTTGTGTGCGTTTCCACGGTTTCCTTTAAGAATATCAGATTGCAGCATTAAATCTAGCTACAGTTTAACTTATTGTGCTTAAATAAAGTGTGTCCTTGGAGTTGGTAGCTTAATAAACATAAAAAGGAAGAAATTGTTTGTTCACAGGTCAATGTATGGTACTTCACACAGAGGTCTAACATTTGGGCATGTACTGATTCATTACAGCAGCAGGATACAGTTAAAGTTTAGACTCTGGCTACGTCCACACTAATGCGTTAACGCATCGTTTTCTCTCCGTTTTGGCCTCCCGTCCACACCGAGACGGCGTTTTCGCTGAAGGAAAACGCAGCGTTTTGGAAACGCTCTCGAAAACGCATACATTTGAAAACGGTGCTTTCGCGTCGCAGTGTGGACAGCGAAAACGGAGACTTTCTAAAACAATGACGCATGTTAGTCATATGATGCAGTCATGTGACCGATTAAACTAAGATAGCGGAGGGCATTATACAGCAGCTGTTTTGTTTGCTCTGAATTTTGACAGCCCTATTACAGATTAACATCAGTCTGTACATGCTCCAGATAGCCTTTCTTCAAATTCTTTAATTCTCACTCACTTTTGCAACTTTGTACTTTTGTGTTACTCGCAGCAACAACTCCACCTCATTGTTAGTCCATTTAAAAAACTCAGGTTATCTTTGTCTAATTATAATATTAGTGTGAAGATCTGAAACACGTGAATGTGACAAATATGCAAAAAATATCAAATCAGGAAGACAGCTATTACTTTTTAATAGTCTTGTGTGTGTAATTTCTCACACATCCTGCCTACTTATGTTTCTCAGCGCTATACTGTATGAATGCATTTTAACTTCCCATTTACTCTTGTTGGAAACATAACTCACAAATATGTTTTTTACTTAAAAGATTTTCTACTCAACAGCAGCCAGTAGTGTTTTTTTAGGAGTTATTTTTAGTGGCAAACGTTGCACTTTAGTAAATATTTTTATAGCAAAAGAACAGTGTATAAGGAATTAGCTTAAAATATGCTCTAGGACCAATGTGCTTTGTAAACTGTGTGGCTCATTTGTTCATTTTTAACAGTTCTCAGACAGTATAAATACACTACACAGGCTTTGGTGTTTTCATGGGATTTTATGCCAACAAGAAAAATGCTCGCTATCACACAGTAGTATTACTGTCACCTGGCATGTCAGTCCTGTCTGTCAAAAGTGGTGCCTAAGTGGAAGGGGGACCCAAACGTGTCACTAACACTCGGGCATTACAGACAGCTAAATGCGCTAATGGCCTAGCTAATGCAGTGGTATTCACCAGTGGGTTTGACCACGTACACACTTCATGCATATACACAAGCAGACTATATGCATGAAGTGATCCCTCACTCACTCTCACCCCTTCTGTCATTCAGTCACAGCGCAGGTACACGGATATTCACTCAGACATTAACACTCAAAAAGGAAAACGGTCAAAAGCACCCACATAGGGCATGTCCTCTCAGCAATTCTGTCACTCACAAAAAACAGTATAAGGTGGGACATTAAGAGGTGAGTGAGTCTGGTGCTTTTTGTCAAATAGTTATTCAGGCTTCTTCTTTAGTCTTTTATGTTCTGAAAGATTTAAAGGAGAGAGAGAGAGGAGCTGCCCACTTACAGTATGTGAAGCTGGAGCTGTGTACCTGCTGTTTACACACTTACTCAGATCTCACTTTGATTTGGAAACTGATTTTCAGAAAACCTGAAAGCAAAAATCAAAAGACCAATGAGGAAACAAATGATTGGGACTGTAGTTACTGCAGTATTGTTTACAATACAATCTAAATGTGTGACAGATCATTTTAGCATCGTGTTAAAGATTAAGGTTTAAGTTTACATACAACTTTTTTCCCTCCCAACAAAAATAATTCAGGAACCAGAGTGACCTTAAAGCAGATACTCTGAAATCTGTTAGGTTTTTTAGTCCTGCTGCCACTGTAATGTTAGTGAACTTCAACTAGTTCAGTGGAGGAATTAATATACACAAAATTCCAAGTCTCATTTGTAACTCTTTGGACACAAAAGAGCAAGGTCAAGTCGTACCATGTTATGGCAGTGTAGCAACACCATTGGCTGAACATGTTTCCTGGTTTTGCTGTTACATTGGAGATAACTGGCTTTTGGTGGATAGAGGTGGGGCACGCGTTATATAGCCACTATCTTTGTTGTTGCAGAATTCAAATGATGAATCTTTCCTTTACAATGTCTCTGACCCTTATCGGTTCTCTGCTTCCCCATAGGAAGCTCGTTACTAAGAGACTCGGTATTCCCTGTCATGCTTGTTAGACCTACATTACGAGTGAAAGGAGCAGGGACAGGAAGTCTCTGCTATAACTGATAAATATACACACACTCAAAATCATGTTCAAAGCTAAGATTCATAACTTGCCGAAAATTAGGGGGAAGCCTGCCACACATGCAGACGACTCAGTCGTAAGTTCTGCCATTTAACAGTTACCTGTCGCTGCTGCTGCTCTAAATGCAGCTCGCTCTCGGTCAGCTTGCCTGGTTAAGTGAAGATGAAGAGAACTTCCCTGCCAGGTACTGTAGATCAAGACTTGACATCTATGTATTTGTAACAAGGTTCTACCTACATCATCTCTCTGTGGGACACTGTACACTCTCGTAGAAAGACGGTAACACTGATGCAAGGCTTTGAAAGCAGCAATTAGCACTCTTGGTGGTCCGCACTGTTTTTCTTTTCTCTTCTTACCTTACCCATTCTCTTCTTTAACTTCCCCTGGGAACTGCTGTTAAGGGATACAATTAATTTTTTGACACAAATATGAAAGTGTTAATTCACCTGTGATAATTAGAGCTATTCTTACCGCATGTTGATGAATGTAAAAATGCAGTGTTTATTTATTAATTAATTTCCGCCCCGCCGTCAGAATGAGAGCTCTCATAATTGTGTGATCTTGACTTAAGAAGGAAGTCTCAAAGGAAATAGATTATAGACCTGCCCAGCAGTAATGAAACATTGTCAAAAAAATGCTCAGAAAAGTTACAGCATCTTCACTTTGATGTTCCTTTTTTAATATCTGTCTGAAGAGCGTTTGATGGTAAGGCTTGACGTATCGTGGCTCTCATGAATTCTGTGGAGCGCGGCGGTGAGGTGTATGACTAACAGCTATAACATCTTTAGTTTTCTCCTCAAGAACATGTTACGGTATCAGTATGTTACCATTACCTCGTTAGGCAAGGTAGTCGTAAAATAACACAGGCTTTCACGGTGTGCAAAGTGCATAGGACGTGCAAAAGAATGCTAATTATATTATTCAATTAATTACATTAAGAATATCATTGCTCAAGAAATATTTATTCTAATTTAATACTCAAATCAAGGTCCAGGCAGCCTGTGGTGCAGTGACTCTTAGCTAAGGGTCAACAAAGCAGTGTCGTATGAATCCTAAAACTGCATTAAGTGCAAATACACTCCACTGATATTCTGTTAGATACATCTTGCTAGTCAGACACCATTTAACCTTCAGAACTGCTTTAATTTTACATGGTACAGATTCAACAGGGTGCTGAAAACAGTGTCGTGATGGCATAACGCAGTTGCTGCAGATTTGCTGGAAGCAGTCATCAGAAGATGGGTACACTGTGGTCATAACAGCATGGACACAGTCAGCAACAATACTCAGGTGGACTTTGGCATTTAAATGATGCTCATTTGGTACTAAGGGGGTCAATGTAAGAGTCAAATTATCCTCCACATTATTAATACTATTAACCAAGAATGAATACTTCTTTTTCAAAAACTAAATGTTAAAACAAGAAAAACAAGACAAAGTACTAGGGAACAGTTTTATTAAGTGACCAACGCGCTTGTGGCCTTTATTGCAAAATGTCAAACAGAAAAAATCCAAGTGGACCAATCACACCTTCACAAATAAACAAGCTGACCAATTAGCATGAAGCTGTTCTTTGTCTCAGATCTTTGTCTTCTTGGAAGCAGGTGAAGTTGTTCCAGAAAAATGTGTTGCTTCCTGTTAAGCGAGTAAATTTATGGAATAACAACAGTAATAATTTGAAGTTAAATGGAACTTTCATCACGTTTAAATATTGTTTTTAAAATAAAATGTTAATTAAGAAGTTTATTGATATCAAACTTATTTGAAATTAAAGTAATTATGAAATACTATGTTCTGTTGTTTTGTCAATTTGTGGTTGGCTAAAAATATATTATGCATGAGAGGTAGGGGCGTATAAGCTGCCTACACCCTTTCTGCCTGAAATAAATCAACTGAATGTCGCAGTAGAAATCAAGACGCATCACACCATGTAAGATTTGTCTGTTGTCCAACTTTGGTGAGTTGTAGCCTCAGTTTCCTGTTCATAGCTGACAGCTGAGTGGCACCCAGTGTGGTCCTCTGCTGCTGTAGGCCTTCTGGTTAGACGTGTTGGGCATTCAGAGATGCTCTTCTGCATATTTTCGTTGTAAAAAGTGTTTTTTTTTGCCTTACTGTTGCCTTCCTATAAGCTTGAAGCAGTCTGGGTATTCTCCTCTTACCCCCGACATCAACGAGGCATTTTTACTCGCAGAACTGCAGGTCACTCACATTTTCTCTTTTCTCACTACTCTCCGATGGTTGTAGAGCAGATCAGTAGTTTTGAAAATACTCAGACAACCACGCCATGTTCAGTCATTTAAATTAATTTTATTTCCCATTTTCATGCTCGGTTTGAAGTTCAGGAGACTATTTTGACCACGTCTACGTGCCTAGATGAGTTGCTGCCATGTGACTGGCTTATTAGATTTTTGTGTTAATGTCTTTAACATGTATGAAGTGGCCGATGAGTCTACATACACAGATGGGGTCAGTTTATGTCAGGTCACAACCCCCTTCAAAAGGTCCATCCAAGACCCGGACATGACTGTAGCACAGCACGTCAATCCATCATTAAATCACTCACTTCTCAGCGTGTAACGAGCGATATGCTGGCTTTCTAGCTCGTTAACTAGTGAGAAGGAAAAAACATTCAGTCCACATCAGTGAGCGACACTGAGCCTAAACCTGCTGAATCAGTGTTGGGATTATGAGGTGGCTCCTGGAAATGATTCTCCCTCACAAGGTTTGGTGTTCTGTTGTTATGTTTAGATTATTTTATTGAAAAAAAATCATCATAAGTTGTCACTTATGGTCACTCATGACCCGAATCTTCAACGGCAACGCGGCAAAAGTGTTTTATTTTGGTTTTCTCTCTTCATCAAATCAGTTTACTGTGGCAGCAATTTCCTTTGTTGCTGCTTCTGGATTGTATTACTGATCCTCCTTCAAAATATATAGTTTTATTCCACACAGTTGACAGCTGTTAAGTTGATGCATCAAGTGTTCAACCAAAATAGCTCATCCTACAGCATCAGATGACACTGATTAGGATTTTGTAAGCAAAACAGCACAAAATCACTCACTTTACAGTTTGATACACATGAGCTTCAAGTTGAAAGTAGTTTGCAAACGCAGAAGAGATTTTGACTGAAGGAAAATCACAGATGTAGCTTAAAACCTTAATGATGGCTGAAATTCCACGTCGCCTTCTCAGTTTCAGGGTCATGAGATTTCCATTCGGCTGCGACTTTTGGGGACACGTCAACAGATGAGCTATTTTAGTAACATCCCTGCTTTTTCTGCTAAGAGAAATGGCAGTGAATGTAATGCCTGCATGACCTCACAAACTGAGCTAATCAATGTGTTGACCAAACCCAGCTACGAGCAGGAACATCACAGTTTGGCTACTACCAGACCATAAGATTGCAGATCCAAGGGGTTAATCTATGCTTTGAGGGAGGAGTGGAAATCCATATAATTACTGGATTGTATGCTATAGCTAAAGCATGTCACACTGTGCTACTTTATTTATCCACTTAAAAAAAAAATCTCACCGAGATTAAAAGTCTCTCCTTCAAGAGAGACCTGACTAACTGGATAAAGGATACTTTATCTGGCTGGCTGCTGGATAAAGAAAATGAATCTCCTGAATGTATCAGCCCACATTGCTGTTTCCCACTTGATATATGGTCATATTCACACAAAAAGAACACGCCTAAAAATTCGAAGCCCTTTGCCATTTTTTTTTCTTGATCACATAATTTGGGCCTACAATTTGGGCCTACAAAAGGCTGGGAGAAACACTTATGCGGTAACTTATCACCCTCAACGAAGGGTGATCTTAAGCATTTTTGGCTCAGTCAGTCAAGACAATCACTGTCCAGCCGGGCCCGTCCCGCTCCATCTTGCCTGGCAGACACATAAAGGCAGCCATCTTAAATCACGTCTCACGGCGCACATCTAATGACTACTGAGCCCCTGCATATTTCAACATTAATTCATTAGAGGCGGGGATTGGGGGGGAGGGAGGGAGGGGGGTGGAATCAGCAGCAGCAGGGAGAATCCTCGGCGCACTCTGATTAAGGCCGTTATGTTTTATAGAAGCCATTTTTCAATGCCTCCTCTGACAGCACTTGAGGTTATTAAATTGTGGGCTTCAACGAAGGAGTGAGAGAGGGAAGGAGTAAGTGGGAAGGAGAAGGAGGAGAGCGAGAGAGGGAGAGAGATCATGGGAGGAAGAAAAGGGGGAAAGACAGATGGAGGCTGGAGAGAGAGAGAAAGAACGATTAACAATAGCACAGAGACAGGTTGCCAGGTCTCCTTTGGCTGCTGATAAAGTGAACTTCTCGTGATTTGTTTGTGTGTTACCTGTGCTTTCTGGGGTTATCTATATCTCATAGCGACTAGATTACTGAGTGTGTGTTGTACTGTACATAGAACGTGGCTATTTTCTCTCTGTCAGATGTGATACAGGGATTGGGTGAAGATAAGCTACATATGGAGGAAGCTGTTATGTCCACTGAATGACCTTGAAACAGCTCTCAGTGGAGTCTATGATATGTTTACATACTTTAGTTTTTTTGCTTTGAGTCAATAATGTAGATGTACATATACTCACCTTATCAGTTATATTTAGCAGGTGCTGGGTTGGACTCTGCCTTCAGAAGTGCTTTAATTCTTCGTGGCATAGATTCAACAAGGTATCTTAAATATTCCTCAGAGATTTTGGTCCATGTTGACATGATAGCATCAGCCAGTTGATACAGATTCCTTGGATGCACATCCATGATGTGAATCCCCCGTTTCACCACATCGCAAAGGAGCTCCATTGGATTGAGATCTGGTAACCGTGGAGACCATTTGAGTACAGGGAACTCAGTGACATGTTCATGGAACCAGTTTGAGATGATTTAATAATAATAATAATGTATACTTTATTGATTCCCGCAGGGAAACTGCTCTCTGCATTCAAGTAGCTGTTCAGGGGAATCGAACCCCCGACCTTCCGATCATGGGGCCACCACTCTACCTACTGAGCTATCCCTGCCCTAATGATGTGCCAATGATGCGTTATCGAGCCATCAGGAGATCGGTCTAAAAAAGCATGGTCATGGTCAGCAACAATATTCAACTAGGCCATGGCATTTAAACAATGCTTGGTTGTTTCAAAGAAGCTCAAAGAGTGCCATGAAAACACCCCCACGTGTCACAAAAGCAGCAGCTCCATGCTTGCTTGTTCTTTACACCAAATTCTGACGCTACCATCTGAAAGTCACAGCAGAAACAGACTCATTGAACCAGGCGATGTTTTTCAAATCTTCTGCTGTTGCAAATTGTTTCCAATTCTTAGGTGACATGAGTGGCACCCAGTGTGGTCTTCTGCTGCTGAAGCCCGTATGGATCGAAGTGTTGTACATTCAGAGATGCTCTTCTGCATACTGTGGTTGTAACAAGTAGTTATTTGAGATACTGTTGTCTTCCTATCAGCTGAAAGCAGTTATTTCCTCATTCTAAGCAGGTTGCCTTGACCTTTTTTTTACATACCTAAATGCATCGAGGTGCTGCCATGTGATCGGCTAAGTAGATATCGCTGTTAACCAGCAGCTGAAGGACAGTGATATACATGATTTTTTAATGTAAATACAGCATTCTGCATCAGTGGGTACACCATTGCTGGAGAAGAACAATCTAAGGAGCTTGTCATTTGTTTTACACGTCACACTTTAGCTAACAGAATTTGTTCCGCCACCCAAAGTTTAAGATAATCAAGGAAGGCTGTAGGCGAAAATACTGCTGTGGGAAAACTGACAAACAAATGGTGCTTTTATTTAATTACCCAAAAAACGCCATAGCAAAACAAAAAACAATGGAGCAGTAGAATATTATCTCTGTTAGATTTCTACATTCAAGCTAGCAAAGACTTTTTTTGTGCGACCTCTTCTTCCCACACGCCCTCCCCTTGCTCAAATTAATAGGCAGTTGCAGTTCCTCATCAGCCAGTATCTCCTTCAGTTTTTCCAAATAGCTGCTCAGTGCCAGGGTTGTCAAGAAATTGAGTCATCACATCCTGGCAGCTGCTGCTTTCCTCTCGCACACTCGCTTATACAAAGGACATGTATGAATGTATTACATAAGCACTGATATAAAACAAGATGTACAGGGATATAAAGTACGTCATTTTTATAGTATGATAAACAAATTGTCCTTTCTGGATGTTAGCAGTTTATTTTTAGTGATAATGGAACAGTGTTGTAGAAACAGACCCAGAGACAAAGCACATCATTAGACACAAAGTCTAATGAAGACATAGACATCTGCTCAGAAGAGCCCACAAAGTTCCTCCTGAAAATTAAACGAGTAGCTTATGACTCACTCTATCATTTATGCCCTTCAAATGTTGAAAGTTAAGGTAAATTTGATGTGAATTCTTGATTAAAATGTCTCTAAATCCTCTTCAAACTACCTCCACACATCAATGCAATGGCATTTATTTGTGCTCTGCTCACTCTTAACTTACCAGACAATAATAATCCCTTTTCTCCCTTTTTCTTGTAAAAAAAATGTATTGGAGAGTTGAGAAAGATTATTGTTTATATATTAAAAGAAAAATCCCCCAATTCACTTCACTCAGTCTTTGTGCACATAGTGTTCTGTGAGTACAGGAGCACAAACAGCAAGTGTGCTTGTTTAAATCGTTATTGTCCCTGTGCGCATTATTGTACAACTCTGGGACTGTGCAGTAAAAAGACAGCGGTACTCTATGCAGTCACTCTCATAAGTAGAGCCGTATAAACGCTTACAATGACACACATACGCACAGCGGCACCATGTTACAGTACTATGTCCTTATCCCTGCTTTATCCCTGTCATCTGTGACAGTTAAACAATGTATCTGCTTGGGGCCCACCAGCAAGGATATAAATGGTTTCATTCCCAAAACACAGTGGCTGTGAATTGTAAAGGGAGCAAATGGTCCAATATGATCTCGAAATGAAAGTGCACTCACTCAGAAGCGTTTCATTACACCGCTAAAATCGAACTCAACAACTCCATCACTTCTAATTCTTAAAAGTTAGTATCACTGTAAAATAAATGGGCTAGTGTTCCATTACTATAGCACTTAATCTGAAATCTTATTATGAAATCTGGCTAGAAAGCAGGGTGACACTTAAAGTTGGTCTTTTTTTGATTTCGATCCCTGTAAATGAGGACAGTGTAGTAAGAGAGACGGATATGAGTTTAGTGAGAAGGCTGAAGAGGATGAGGACAGTCAGGAAGGTAGGAAGTGTTATATGGTGCAATTAGAGGGAAGACGATTTAAGACGCGGCGTGAAGAAGCTGACAGAGATTATATTCAGATTTCTGACTTCTCATAAAATAGATGCGTTACAAGCCGATTTGATAAAATTAAAAAACAGTGAGAATAAACACAGACAGAGCTGTATACTGTACATCAGCGTCCAGTAAAGCACAAAAGATTAAAAACTCATCAAAAACAGTGGGCTGGAAAGTGAGGAGGCTGAGGGAAGAATGAATGAGACCACCTAATGAGATTGAATGTTTGTACAGCTGGGAGGCAGAGAGGATAGCGAGAGTAGAAGAGAGGGGGGAAATAAAAGGCAATACAGAGTGTCAGGGAAAGAAAAAGGCTCTTACAGGCTAAATGACGCCTGATTCCCTGGATATTTGGGCTCCCTCTGGGGAACATATAGTTGTTGCCTGGCACTGACAATTTCAGAGGCTTCAGAAGGAAACAAAAAAAGACACTGAATAAGGTAGATGAACATACAGGCTTTTCTCAGTGGTGCAGACTGAGTGACAGCCCTAAAAACCATCATTCAAGCACGATCCCATAAAAATCACCATTTTCAGTTTGCAGGCTGCTGATGCAGAAAGCAAACTGTTGCAGTCCTGAAATATATTAAATTCGCAAATATTCACATGGAAAAAAAAAAAGTTTCTCAACACAGAGAAATATCGGTCCAACTCAAAAAACCAACGCCGGGCACCCAAAAGCAGCAGAACAGGCAAAAATTGTTGGACAGGACCAATTTGAACACATGTAAGCTTTTAATAAACGACAATGCCAGATTTTCAACGGAGATAGCCAAAATTTATAAAGGACAGAATTTCAAATCTATCTTCAGTTTGGTGTTTGCCAGAAAGCCTGGTTGGAAATCTGCCTGTCACAATCCTGCTGGAATTGTCATCTGAAGTAAGAAAACAAATAAAAAAACCAATATGTAGTACCTACTGTGCAGATTTTACTTCAGATTTCAGCAAATGAAAAGATGGAACGTGAAACTGGAGCTCTTTTTTTTTTTTTTTTTTTGCAAAAGGCACAAACATCTAACATCTTCAAGTGATGTATTTCCAAGACACATTGGTGGCGATGAGGATCAAAAGAAAGAGTCGAACCGAGTGACATACACGTGCAGCATAATAAAAATTCATTGAATCTACTCCACAGGCCGAAATGGATGGTGGCAGCGAGGCCATATTGCATCTGTGCAGATGGGGTCAGGGGTCATGTAAAGTTGTTTGAGAAGGCACTGCGCTTTCATGCATCATGTAGCAGATAAAGATTTTGGGGGCTGAGAGCGAGCCAGTGGAGGGTGGGGCCGGCTCACTGCAAACAACAGCAAACACTCTGCTTCCCTGAATTCACTACCTGCCTGTGTTTATGATCAGGTTTCAGTAAATTAAGAGTTTGATAGATTTCATTTTTTTAAATAGGAATTTTTGTTATTTTATCACTATTGTGAGAATTTCATATGCAGCATTAATTCGCCCGCTTGTGAAAAGAGCTTTAGCAAACAAGGCGGGACCCCAAATCTTCAGCATTAGGAATCATGTTATATAATTTAATCAGCCTTTTTTTAAAGGATATGATATAATATTATATTTTATTTTAGCCATGGTAGCACTATAGCTCTATTTAAATTCAGTGTTTGCCTTCCAGTCAGTTGGCTCTCCTGGACCAGACTGAAATATCTATTAAAAGTGCTTTATATGAAAGTAGTATATGGAAATATGTCCAAGACTTGTTGAGGTTCTGGGTATCATTCACCTGTCTCTCCTCTCGTGGATGAACTCCAACTTCACTGTTTCCTTCAGCTCTGTAGTCTCTGTGAGCTCAGCAGTGGTACACAACCCAGCTGTCCATGTGCAGGTTCTGGTTGTAGGTGCTGTAGGGGGATCCTCCAGCTGTAGCCTGAGATGGTGAAGCTGAGTTCTAACCATGGGAAGAACCTGAGATAGGATAGAGAAACTAGTTAGCCACTGGTTTTAGCTAGTGGATCAGTCGTTATTCACAAATACAAAAAACTAACAACTGTATTTCTATTTGATGGTTTCCCTGGGCATTCACGGTGCCCGGGGAATGAACCCCATTCGGTACATTTATGTTCCCCAAATGACTTCAAATAATTACAGTGAAAGCATTAATCACATTTTCACTTGGTCCAGCACTTTGGTTTTTTGTACATACTGTCAAAATTAAGTACTTTGTACAGCCTCTTAAACCTTGACAGTAAAAAAGATATATACAGTAAAATAAATACTATAACTGCTGAATAAAAAGCATATTGTTGTTCCAGACAAAGCTCCACTGATGCTTTGATGCAAAGCTTCTGAAAGGCTTGAATATAGAAATACAAAAAATGGTAGTGGTGTATATATTGACCAATTAAAGGACACGAATAATGTTTAATTAAACTACAACTTCCATATACCTGTAATATATAAATATCACATCAATATATGTTTATATTTTGACCAAAGCTGTTCAGGGTATCTGTGAAAGAAAACTATGCCACTGCTTTTTACTATTTTGAGAACGAAGTGGTGGAGCCACTGGCATCTCAAGCTGCAAAGCCATTCGTTTGACTTCCTCACTTTTTATTCAAATGGCCCTGACCTATTTGTTGTTTGATGCCAGCCCTCATTTCATATGATCAACCAACAAGCCGAGAGCGATTGTTCCAGCACAAATGGCATGGACTTGACATGGGCCCAAAAGCGTTCATATACCTCTCTGGCCTGAGGCCACAGTTTGTCATAACACAGGGAATTATGTATTATGCCTGCGCCTGGTGATGACATCACAATAGCAGGATGAAATATAAGCTCTGATATGGCCAGCTGATTGTGGAGAGCTGCGAGGGCTTTCATTAAAAACAGCATATCGCTCATAAAAAGATTAGAGCTGGACAGCTGTTTCCTGATAGTATGAGACTTCTGTAGTGGCTTCATCATAAGCAGGCACACCTGAAAAATATAAAATGCTCCAACGCTGTGTGCACTATGTTGTTCTGCTGTGCAAACAAACAACAGTATAGACTGAGTAAGACGGAACATTTTTGAAATATCAATTATACTTTTAAGAAATATTTACCAGCACTGTCATGCTTGAAAATTACAGTATTAAATACACAGAGTTCTGCCATTTAATAAGGATGTAAAACATAATCAGTCAGTACTACATTTATGTAAGTACTGAATGCCAAATTTATGTTCTATATGCATTTAGTCTTATAAATTTAGGGGCCAATATTAAACCTTTTATTGGTTAATATTGTTTTGACAAGACTTAGCATACAAAAAAGACTATCATATGCATTTCACTGAATATAAATATGATAATTATGTCGTGTTATGAAAAAATTAAAGTTTCTGATTCCATAATGGCTAAATATTATAGTTCATATCTATATGAAATACTGAAAAGGGCTTAAGTTGACACATAATAGTTAAACTTTGGTATCATCACTGTAATTTAAATGTATCCACTTGGTCAGCTATATCATAATTAAACCAGCTGTGTGATGGACAGTGGTGTGTCTACAGTGTGCCCGCCTCTCACACTCTGACAGCTGGTCATCGACACATCCTGCCAGCACCCAGAGGTGGGTAAGTGGTTGACTCTTATATACTTGGAATATTTTCTTAAAGCAACCCAAAACACACATAAATGAAAATTTTAGGTGTGGGTGTGGAATACACATGTGCAAGTCCCACACATGCAAGGTTGCCCACCACTGCTTTGAGTAGAGTATTTAGCAATAACCCATTTTTATGTTTTGTGTTCTGAGTGCCAAATAATATTAATGAATATTGATCACTATAGATCTCTGAAGCATTATTTGAGGATTAATCATCCCCTTATTAAAGTCAGACAGGCTATTTATGCATTCTGAATAGATCAGTGGTACCAAATTTGATACTGAAACTTATTATAAGGGATTTTTGGGGGGCCTAGAATTCCTGGGCTAAGATAAAGTTCAAATTTGACCCAGAATATTTCCCACTATTATTTATATTTAGCCAGAAGCTAAATATGAATAGAAAATAGAAGAAAAGAGACGGACGAATATTTGTCCCATACTTCTCTTTTTGCCACTGCTTAATTCTGTACAACCTCCACGGTGAGCCGTACATAATAGAACAAATATGTTATGTGGCAATGCAGCAGACAAACAAGAGGAAAACAGCGAACGCTGATTGTTTAAGAATAAGGGAGGTGTACAGGTGCCATTTCTAATTTGGTGGGAGAAGTCGTAGGAGGACGGCCTTGAGGAGCACAAAGCAGCTGGAATCAGCCTCATAAACTCACACTACATCAAAGGCTTTTCTGCTTGTTTCATCAAAGGTGTCTTCGTTGCTTGGCTCTCACTGTCTGCGAGCACACTGAGTGTGTCACTCTTGGTATGAGTTTCAGGAAATCTTGGCATGAAAGAAAAATTTACTCTTGCATCTTAGAAAAATGATATTCCTCTAACACAACAATGTTTACATAAGGAAATGAAAAATGAAAGAAGGCAGTCACATACTCATCCGCGCTCCTGTGTTTTATTTTTCTTATGGATAAAGAAGAAATATCTCTGACTTTGTCAGGGGGAATGTAGTGGAATATGACATTTAAACATGAATGTGAGCAGTCAGTTCAGTCTCTGACAGGTGTGTTAGACATGAATGTAAATCACCTTCACATATGTTTTCCTTCCACACAGCTCATAGTGTAACAGTGTATGCAATAACAGGGTAACAAAAAGTACGCAGTGCGATAACAGCATCGCAGACACCGACTCAGATGAGCCCTGGTGAAGGTAAAGTACATTCTTTTACATTCTGGAGACAAAAATAAATCAGCTGGTTTCATCACAATGATCAAAACACTGTCCAGTTTAAAGTATGTCACAGTCAGCCCAGCATTTTGAGCGGCTAAAGCACAACAGACATCTCAACCAAATATATTATATGCAAGCTTCGTTTCACCATTTTCACACATGAACTCTGGATAATGTCAGGACAATCAGCCATTGTCTGAAATTAGCCTTTGTAACATACTGCAAACAATAGGGAGTAGTCTGCTTCAGTCATACTGCTGAAAATAATCAGTTTTGTGTAGATATGAGTAGAGCATGCAAGAGGCAGGACATTTATTTCAGTTAATTCTAACCAACATGCTAGAATTGATCTACTTGTAAATATGCTGTACTGCATGTACGATTTTTCAGAGTGAGCTCTATCTCGTGATAATTTCTTATCCCAAGTGTGTACACAACAAGTCTACTGCACAAAAAAGGTGTTAATAGATGCATAAACTTCCTGTTTTTAGGTAAACATTGACTATTAACACTTCAATCAGCGTTTGTAACCTTTTTGTCCTAGCAGGTTTGGGCATCAAACAACCACAATTACAAAGATAAACTGAGGAAAAAGCGGCGGAAGAGAAGAATAAATTGCCTGTGCAGATAGTAGGAGACTGACCAGAACTGAGAACAATGATAAGGCATACAAAGTCAGAAGCCAGAGATGTGGCCATTACAGGTGTGCTCATCAGTGAGGGTAGCACATGTCGAATAGAGAAAAGAAAGTTGCCTCTGGAAGACAATGGCTTTGGACAGGCACACAATAGCTTCATTAGAGGGTTCACATTATCAGGTCATGGGAGATAAAGGGGAAATATCAGAGCAGACACATTCGAATGATGCCCGCCGCCAAAGCCTGCCAACTTGGCGCGTGTGAGCCTCAGCTGTGACGAAGGCTGATTTTTTTGTTTGTAATTTGATGCTCCTGAAGTTGGCAGTGATGGGGAAATGGTCAAATAAGTAGAGTGTGAGGGGGGGAAAAGGGGAGCAGATTAATGGTTACTCTATGGCGTTGTTACATTCCATCGTAATACCATCCTCCTTCATTGTCCTTTTATCAACTTCCTCTCACAGCCCTGATGGAAGGTTACAGGTTGTAAACAGCATAGCTGAAAACAGACTGGTTTGCGAAAGGGACAAAAGTTGCATTAACAAAACCAATTTCCCAGAACAAACAACCTTTTTTTTATGTAATTTAGGAGAAATTTTATCTCTCTGATGAGTCCAAGTGCCATGTTTTACCCATAAGTGACAAAAAAAGACAAACAGCGAAGGATTACCAGCTGTCAATGCCTTAGAAAATAATTAGACCAGGTGGAAACCCGCAAACATCACCATTAGCAGCCAACATGAACCTTTTCTGTATTTGCACTAAGCGCTAGCTATCGATCCCACAGATCAATCACTGCTGCTGGTGACCAGGCTCTTTGTCAGACTTGTTCACCAGTATCAAGGGAGCTGTCATACAACGCTTACAATCAATTAACAAAATAAGCCTCTTGACCCCCAGGAAGCGCTCTGCAAGCAGTGTGAAGGAAAGCAATCTGACCCCTGCGGAGGCGATGAGAGAGGAAACATCTCCAAAGATTGTCGCTTTTATTTTGTAGAAACCTGCGAGGGAGTAAAAAGAGTGGAAACGTGACAGAGTGTGAAAAGATTTCCTGGCTCGGCTGCAAAAGAGTAGGTATGCAAAGCATGTCACCTCAAAATATATCGCCGTTATCTCTTACAGATCACTTCTCAAGGGAAAGATTTTACTACCTCGTAAACAATTTGCAGCAACTACACTTTGTCTTCTATTAGTATGATATGTTAAGTGCAACCTATGGGCATCATGACCAATGATGGACAACTCTCAGCCAGTTTTTGTGCATTAGTAGCTCAGCAATGCAACCACTTTAGCCCTTTCAGCACTTACTAATCAAAGGACAAAAAGATACTTTAGTAGTGAAATTCTTAAGATTGCTTTGAACTGATTTGTATGTCTAACCCAGGAACATTAAATCAAGCAAGGCTAACGTATTAATGTTACTGCTACATTGCACTGGAAATTTAGTTTGCCAGGTTCTGAAGGTGACACCGTTAAGCAGATAAAACACCCCAACTGTGAATTCAGGCCAGTGGAGATACATCAGTGAAGTGTCCCCTAAACTCTGCCCAAGAATATCCCTAATTCCCCTGCTCACCTGCATTTCCACATTCTGACTTTTTCTCTTACAGGTTTTCGCTTCTTCTATATACTATATATGTCTGCATACAGTATCCTTCAGAGCACGCACACACACTCACAGGTGCCTTTCCCCTGAGCAGGAAACAGCCTACAAGGTTGCAGCCCCTCCATGGATGTGCCCATGTCATGGACAAAACGTATTCTAATTTCAGCCAAGTTCGCTGTCACCTGTGTGGTGGTAATAAATCTTGTCTGGTGACAAAAATAGATGCCCATTTTAAGTAGAAATTGACATTAAACAAAATCAGTAGATGAAGAAAGAATATCTTTTCTAAAAAGAATAGTGTGAGATGTTGAAAATTAGAATTAAGCAAATCAGGATCATAAGAAAAGGTGTGCCACAAGTCGTTAAGGAGACAACAGTGCCTTTTAGGTTTGATGATTTTAACAGTGCCAGAGGTGGCTGCAGGTGGCAGGAATTTGCACAAAGTCTCTGCGCCAATGGCCTTAGAAAATCAGGCTCAATAAAAATAAACCGAGGCACGAGCGGTCTCCTGTGAATTAACGGTCCTGAGATTGTCGGCAAAGTTTGACACATTACTTTCCAAACCGGTAATCTGCGATCCAGCAGGTCACGCCGCAGCTCTAAATCAGCTTTCACCTCAAACTGAGATCACACTTAAAGTCTCAACTCTGCAACATTTCTTTGTTTGTAGCTTTGTTATCATTCATGTGTATCCTTATTGGAGGTCATGTGCAACGGATAGCAGCGTTTTAGTGTGATAACAATACATAAATGGAGTATGACAGTCCCATCTTCAAACTTTGCGAGATGCACTCCATGCAAATGAGACTTTAGCAGGAGTCATGTGTTATTTCAACTCCAAGTTTTCAAGACAAATCTAGTGCTTGTTTTATACCACGTTTCACTTGGATAAAAAAGTGTGTTTAGCAGATATTCCTAGTGTGTTTCATCATCAAGACTCCTTGTTGGGGTTTCTTCTTACCTCTTACCATTTCTACTGGACTTTTAACTATTCATCATTCACTCATTATACTGTATTTTATTCTGCATCATCTGTAATTTTTGCCAACCCTGCCTCTGTGGTCTGAGCCCAATCCCAAATTTTTACAGCTGGTAAAATATAAACAATTTGTCCATTAAAAGGAAATCCTGGAAGGAAAACGCGCCTTTATTGATTGATTTATTATTTATGATTATACCTCAGTGCTCCTAGCAGTTGAGTTGCCAGTCTGTATGACACATTTATATACATGTGGAGGAAATTCTGAACTTATTCAAGGCCAACATGTTATCTCAGTCCTTCGGCTTCTTTTAATTGATCTTCAACTGACATGTTATGTTGTCTCGTTTATAGTTTCTGATAACGATCTGATAGTAAAGTCCTTATTTCAGGCTTTTCATGGAATTGATTTTTATGCATTTGAAATGATGCCTTTACATTTTTACCTGATATGCAGACGAGTATCCAACAAACATGTTTGTCTCGTCCCGGTGTTGCTTTGAACTCCGAAGCCATCTTTTTGCCCTTTCACTAACACAGGTGCTCTCGCGTTGACTGAGTTATTACACCGCGCGCTACTTAGGAGGCGTGTGTGAAACAGCTACAAGTCAGTCTTAAGTGAAACCCCTCGAATGGTTCAATCAGTCGAGTTTATCATTCAGACAGCCTAATGCAGCAAGCCTTTCGCCATTTACTGTATTTGTCATCTGTGATATTCATCTGGTTATAAATGGAGCTGTCATGATAATGCTATGAAGGATCACGCTAACCCCCACTTACCAATCTCTTCGTCAAATCCCAAAGGGTGGAGCTTTGATTACTCCAGCAATTAGCGATGTCAGCCTCCTCTATGAATTAAGTATTCAGGTTTGTGTTTTCAAACCAATTAGCCTACTCTCTTGCTATGACTTGTTGATTAATTATAGATATTTAGTTAGGAAAGGAGACATTAATTATTAATCAAAATTGAATTATGTGGCATAATTAACCACAAAACTTTTCTATTTTTTTCCCCCCACCCATCTCCATATGTTTTTATTTATATAATCTCAGACTGTTTGTGACGCGTGACAAAACTGAAAAGGCTATGTGACCTTGGCTTATGTGAAAAGGCGCTGAAAGCATTAACAAGGTGCTAATAGCTTTTGTGGGAGTGTTTGCTGTACTGTCAGCAAGTTGCTGTAAGTGCTCAGCGTTAACGCTCACTTTCAAATCCAAAATCAATGGGCTCTTAGAAACCTGTTGTACTGATGCACTGGAAGACTCTATTCATCACCCGTTTATGGCTACATGCTATGAAGTGAGGTAATGGCATTTATGGGTATTTACAGGTGACATGTTGAGTCCTTAAATGTTATTTATTGTGTCTGTCACTCTGCTGCTATTGTAGCCCGTGTCCTTGCGCAGATGATATAACAGATATCTGCTCATATTGAAGTAAAGGTGTAATTTATTGCAAGGTCATCAGGGTCACTGCTGTGCTTTACTAGCAAACAACAGAATGTATCACAACCTTTTGTTGGAACAACAGGCCAGAGTTACTTCACCATGTAATTAGCACTGACTGACAGGCTATTAAATATGAAGTTTGTGACTGAAATGCTGTGAAATATTGATGTTGACCTGTTTGTTGCCGGGCAGATTCGCTGTTGCTGTCTTCATCACGCAATACCGGGAGTGACCGACTCTGAACAAGGACTCCTTCGGTTGGTGAAACGTGACCTGCAAGTCTTTGTCAAATCTGATGCCGTATGGAAAGGTATGGCAGCCAGCTGGTAAAACAAGTGTGAAACAAGGCTTACACATTTCTTTTGCATCTGCGAAAAATAACTGCACCGGTAACTGCACTTTTAGCAGATTTCCAACTTTGTGATTGATGTAGTTGGTGTAGTTCCACACCATCAGCATAACGCTGTAAGGAGAACATAAGGAAGAAAGACTGTGGCATTAGTTGCAGTTTTGCTCAATTTCTGTGTGTATTGATGCATTTCATAGCACATTTCAGTAACCAAAGAGACTGTGATGAGATAAGGAGATTACTGCACTTATCATAATCACCACTGAACGCCTCTGAATTTGCATGAACATACAGTTTATTGCTTTGGGATAAGGCTTACAATAGCAGCAGCATATTTGTTCATAACCACAGGTAAATCTGAATGACAGCTGTAAAATGTAGCAGCTAATGGAATGCTAAATTCACTCACAATGCCTCAGGAAATGCAGATTCACCAAGCTTCTTTAGTTAATAAATTAAATGGATATCTGATAAAGCTTAGAGCACATGCACAAAAAAACAACATTAAAGCACCTACATTCTAGACCAAAAGGAACAAAGCGATCGCAGTTAATATGGATGTACTACATTTACATACACACGCAGTCCTGTGATAGAGACTGTTGGCCTGTCCAGGGTGAAGACCTTGAGACCATGAATTGGATAAGCAGATGAAAACGGATGGATGGACATACTGAAGATTACCTACAGAAATGGAGAAGAAAGGTTATTTTAGTAATTTTGATTGTGACGTGGCTGTTGGGGACAGACAGAGTGGTCTGAGTATTTCCCAAACTGCTGATCTACTGGGATTTTCTCTCATAACCATCTCAAGGATTTACAGAGGATGCTGTGTAAAGTTCCTACTGGAACATTCAGGAGTTGGAAACAGAATTGGGCATAAACAACATGATAACATGGGTCCATCATGCCTTGCATCAGTGGTTCAAGTTGCTGGTGGTGGTGTAATGGTGTAGTTGTTGTTCCTACCTCTTGTTGCTGACCATTTTCATCCTGTTCATGACCACAGTGTGCCCATCTTATGATTAGGGATGAGTATCGTTTAGGTTTTATGCAATACCGGTGCCAAACCGGTACTTTTGAAACGGTGCTGGTGCTTAAACGGTGCTTGAACCGGCGCTTAAAGAATGGAGAACACAAACTTTGTCCAAAAACCTCTCACGTTTAGCTGTTTTTTTGTAAAAAGATAACAATGTTAGCCTTTTCTGCAGCTTTAGGGCATATATGGTCTCACTCTTGGCTGGAAGCAGTGCTTAAACAATGGAAAAAACACAAACTTTGTCCAAAAACCTCTCATGTTTAACTGTTTTCCACTTTTTCTTTGGTCATTTTAGCCTTTTTGTGCCAGGGTGAAGGGAGTATCTGCCATCAAACAAGAAGACAGCCGCATGTAACTATGACGAACAACATTAAGCTACTCACGCAGAGTAGCTGCTGCCATCATCATCCGTCATCATTTCTGCTACACTGACAGGGCTAGGGGCCAGGACTCTACTCTTCGGGTTCTTGGGGGATGTTGCTAACTCCGGTCCGATAACAGGCACCACACCCGCAGTAGATGTGCACGGTGTGAGGTCTCGCAGCAAGCTATCAAACACGGCGCATTTCTCGGCTTTTAAAAAAACGCTATACATTGCCAGGTGTTTCATCAGATTCGAGGAGTTACCTCCTTTGACAGTATCACAGTATCACCTTAAAGCACTTGTTGCAGGCTGCTGAGTTTGCATCTTTTGCTGTGAAGTACAGCCAGACTTTTGACTGCTTTGCCTTGGGCATTTTTAACCTGTAGCTCTGCTCTAAAAGAACGTACGTACCTGGCCCCGCCTACTATCCTCGGAAAGGTAAAATGATTGGCTAGAATCCAAAGTGTATGACATCTCAGAAAAAAAAAAGCACCGAAATAAAGCACCGAAATGTGCGCTGCTTTTCGGTCTGGTTACTACCGTTTATGTCAGAACCACCGGTACCCATCCCTACTTATGATGGTTGATTCCAGCAGAATAACACACTATGTCACAAAGCTCATTAAGAGGAGACCTTTAGTGCACCTTTATGTTCAGTCATGCTCAGCCAATCTGCAGCTGTGATGCTACCAAAACCTCAGCTCGTTTATGAATGTGTGACCAAAAATTAAAGCAGTTTCTGTGTATATAAACTTAGCAGAAAAAGTGAGAACATTTGTGTTTGGTCAGTGATTTCTTTGTTGTAACAGTGCCTCTTGTAATAAATCTTATACTGTTGGAAAGCCTGTTTATTTCCCCCTAAATGGTTCCACATTAGAAAGGAAAATGCATTTGTAGGTCGAGCAGGCAGGTAGGCAGAGTTGAATATATGGGCTGGAGCAATGACAAACTTGACAAATCTGGTCTGGAACTGAAAACTATCCTCCAAGATGACAACGCTCGCCACACAGAGTGGGGTTTCACAGAGACTATCTCCAGTATTTGGGAGTGGAGAGGATGGACTGACCTCAACCACACTGAACATTGTGGGATCAGTTTGCCAGATGACCAACACATCCACATTGGCTGACTTGTGACGAACACTGTTTAAAGAATGGGATTCCATCCCACAACAGTCTGCGACGAAACTGGTGACAAACATGAGGAGAAGGTTCTCTCTCTCCATATGTGTGTGTGTGTGTTGTCAGGCTAGATTACATTGAAATTAAAACTTTTTTTTTACTATATAACATCAGACAGCTAAATTAACTGACTAGAATTGCCTCCATTACTGCAAATCTTGGTAATGAAAGATATTGCATTTATCCATTCATATCTTTCTGTTTTTATGCATAAAGTAGCTACAAATCACCCACGCTGCCATACTCGCATAAAGCACAATATTTCCTGAAAAGACCAAGTTTTGTCTTTGAAACTGTCTGAGATAGATATACCCTCTCTGTAATGAAAATGTTCGGTCAAGCCAATTAAAGCCAAGCCATTTTGTCTTTGTGTCTTCCCTTCCTCCACAATTAATTAAACATGGTCATAAAAGGAATATTCTCGTGGTCTGAATAGCTGAAACAGGCCTCCAGTGGTCATGCACTAAGGTTGAATTACTATGTTGTCAATGGGGCTATTATGTGAGAATAAGGTTTGAGCTTGTTCCCTTTTACAAAATGTCTTTGTGCGATAAAATTATGAATGCTGCATGAAAATGACTGACTCCAGTGAATGTTACAAGATGTGGATATGAATAGTACTGAAACCTTTTCAGTGTTTTCCCATTTTATTAATCGGATCTTGCTGCACATTCTAACAGAGATGTGCCTTTTACTCCGTCTCATTCATTAATCACATATTTCTGTTTAACTTTTTGTTCTCTTATTCTGTTGTATTTTGTTATTACTGGACTGTACAGGTAATATAGCATATTATATTATAGTTTAGTTTTTTAATTGCCACAAGAAAAGGAGGTTAAAATACAAAAATTAATCTCCTACGTCAAATAACGGCATTTACTCATACCATTATTTCTAGATTATTTACACTGAAATTATATTACAATATTCTGAATGTGCCAATAAAATAAGATGAGCTTTGTTATAAACTACATGACAGAATATAACTCTGTAAAGTATTATTGTGATATATCACTTAAACTACTCTGAATGTGAGCAATCTTATCAAAAAATCCTAAACATGCAAAATTAAGTGGTACTGTGTGCGTGTGTGAATCCAAAATTTGGGATCTACAACAAAACTAGATGGAAACTCTGAACTTTTTAGTATAGCTCATTGTTTAACACTATGACATGGGTTTAACAAATGGCAAGCCCACATGAGATTTCAGGATACCTCAGTAATGTTTTTTTCATGATTGAGGATATAAGAAGTGTCCTTGAATGTGGATGTGTCACACTAAGGGCTGAGTTAGTCATCCCGCCCAATGACCCAGAGCATCTACTGATGGATCGGTGATATTTTTGGCTTTTGTCACAAAGCCTGTCTTTTGAAATTGTACCCATCTTTAATTTAAACATCTGACACAACTCATATAACCTACAGTGGTACTTAGTTATAATAGTAATAAGATAATGCTTTGAGATGAAGTAGAAACATTAAAAAAAAAAAGAATGCATTCATCTTATGTAGGAACCCGAGTCCCATTGTTAAGCTTTTGATGCCTTTTGCATTTCTAGATAGAGCAGTGCAGACGCTAACTTATCACCTTTTAATTTTAATAATAAGCATCAGGTGCCCTACGTGGACAGCAGTGCAGACCTCCTAGTTTCACCACAGGGCTACTTATTATTATTAACATCATTTGTCTCGATCTCTTGCTGGTTCAACAGACACTGTGAGGATGACATGTTAATAAATGACCCTGGGTACCTCTTTGGCATAGGTCTGTTCCTCACCTGCCCCTTCAGCCTCATCAGCAATACACATGCACACGTGCATAGACAGTAGACTCACAAACATTCAATCCCCAACGGGGACAGGAGGTGGTGATTTGTTTTCCTGAAGGTCCCTACTCTGTCTATTGTTGTTTGTAGTGAAGGGGACAAATTCAATTCATTCTTATGACAAGAACGCTGTGATACACAAGGATAAAGAGAGGAAAGGGGGGGTAAAAAGGAGATAGGTGGGGCAAAGGTAGGAAGATGTGACTGTCCAGGTGGAAACAAAAAAAGAAAATGAGGAAAAACACAAGTATTTCCAGCAAAACAAAGTAGAGCACAATAGCTGAGCAGTTGTACTTGTGAGATGTGATGTGAAAAAATGGTGCATCTGCTTTTTTTCTGCCTTTCTGATTCAAACTTTCAACAATCAATACCACCATTTAGATAAAACTTGATTGTCAACCTCTTCCACAATTTCCGGCAATCGAGCGTAAACTTTGCTACTACGACTGACTTCAAAACACAGAAATGTAAATTTGCCCTGACAATGGTTAAATATAGAACCTTTTCTACTCTAATTGTATAGTTTCTACTACAAACTGTTAAATATTTTCATGAGATTAATTTCTTGTTATTGCTTTTGTCTACAATCTTGCCTCAAAAGGAAGCAGTTGCTGTCAAAGTAATGTTTATATCTGTAGCTAGCACTAGCTAGCTCTGCCAACTGCTAACTAAGCTCTCGAGACCCCAAAAGGTTGATTCTGTTTGTCCGGACGTGGCATTTTCAATGGAAGAAATGTTTTGTCACTCATCCAAGTCCCCTCACAGCTATTGTTCATTCAGTGGGCTGGTTTCAGTTATTGTGCAACTGTACTGTTTATAAGGTTGGCGAAACCTGCAGTCAGCTGAGATCGAAGAAGTCACTTGGATGAGTTATGAAACATTTCTCCCATTGAAAATGCTGTGACCAGATGAATAGAATCAACCTTTTAGGATTTACTTACCTGGATGATTGAGCATGCATCAAGACATATGCTCTCAAGAATTTGAATCTGTTTCTGAATACGTTGTTTTACACCATAGGCAGAGGACAAATTTCAAAACCATTAAATAGTTGGGGAAACATTCACTTTGTCTGAATAAAGGATGCCAAAAGTTAAAACAAAACAAAACAAAAACTAGAACATCAAATTTTCAGTTACACTTAAAGTAAATGTAAACTGTCAGGGTGGATTTTGGATTGCCCAGCTTGAAGTTTCCTGGACTAGTTTGGATGAGTAATCTTACATTAGAAGACAGATATACAACAAAATATTAAAGGTCTGCCATTGCAGAAAGTAAAAAACTTGGCCCTTGAAGTGGCTCATCATTCGCTGTTTAGAAAATACTTTGGATTTAATACATGTTCCTAAGAAGAAATCACATGCAAAGAAACGCAACTAACTTATTCAGACATCTGAAAACACATCACAAACTGCAATACAATGATTGCATGAAGGCCAAGAAAAACAGTGCAATGGTTGCTAAGCTGAATCATCCAACAACAACTTAGATGTCCATAAAAACAAGCCTGTACAGCTGCTCAGTGTACAGTTCACAAAGACGCACTGAAGTCGCTAACACAATTGTATTCCACTTGGCCAATGATAAATATAAAATAAACACAGTGAGTAATGAAGGCCTGAAGAAACACACTGGACAAAAGATCTGGCTAAAGTTTTCATCACATCCGTCATGCAGGTACAATGAATAATGTGAAAGACTTTATATTTAGCTGAAAAAAACATTTTTCTGCAAATGAGTTTTAATTAACAGAAATGTAGCGTGAATTTAGTTTTGTGTTAAGTTCTGGTGTAACTTTTCTATTGAGAATCTTTTCGGATTTTCCTAAATTTAGGTTAATAAGGAGCACCTATTTTATTTTTCTACAAATATTTGTACATTAGTGGGAATGGTACACAACATAGATGTGAATCCAGGCTGCGCCCACACATACACGGGAATTTTTGAAAACTGAGATTTTCCGTTTTTGTTTAAAAAAAAAAAAAAAAAAAAAATTCCTGTCCCCACATAAACGCCAAAAATGAAGGAAAACGCTGCCAGGAACATGCCAAAGCAACAGGTGGCGATATATTCCTAACCGTCTAGAAATGTTGGCCAATCAGAAGTCTAGAAGCCTGGGTGGTAAAGAGTAAACAAAGATGGTGCATAGAAGCAGTACTGAGTCCTATGTGTGGAGGGACAGTAACTGTGTGGATGAAAGGTGCAAACGCATAGAAAAATCGGCATTTTCAAAAATACCCGTGTACGTGTGGACGTAGCCCCAGTGTTGCGTATACGTAAAACGTGGAACAACAGTTTAATCACTACAATGAAAAAATAATCGTGACAAAAAATTGTGATCTCAATATTGATTGAATTTTGGCCATGCAACACTGTAAATTAGGATGACTAAGTTGTGTGCTCATTTAATATCATGTAAGTTGACAAACTGAAGCGGTGTGGGCAGCTAATCTCTGCGCAGACACACCAGTTAGATGCTGAATTAGCTGATCTAATTTCAGCTCTCCTTTCCGGAAAAACACTACAAAGAGCAAAACCTTAAAAACACACAAGATTAAATAACAGATCACAAACTCTTCAGTTGTGAATAATGGAGAATTGTTGTCTTTGGTGGACATGATAGTTGTTTCAAATGGTCTGTGATTGGAAAGAGGTGCTGGATGGTCCAAATGTGCATGGACCATCTACAGAGTGCAAGAATGTAAAAAGTAACCTAGTAAAAACACAAAGCAGTGTCACTAACATCATTTCACACTTTACTGCTTTCATGTTGGTTATTATAAAAAGTTAGTTAAGGAAATAAATACTTTACTGTCATCAAACTGATTTCATGCATCAGCATTGTGATGAATATACAATAATTAGACTGGGGAAAAAGCCCTGACACCTCACACCCCATCCTACCCCCCAATAAATAGATTAACAAATAATTTATTAATTCTTTAAAAAAAACATTGATTTTTGAAAGCTAAGTGTTGGCAGGTGTGGAAGTCTTTCAAGTCGTACCTATGAAAAACTCTTCCGATGCCTTCCTTGTGAACTGTTACATTAATAACCCTGCGCTCGTATTCAAATGTTCTGTCGAGACCTAAAGAAAGATTGAGTGCCTTTGCCATTGTGAGGCTAAGATTGAAGACATGTCCCACTGACATTGTTAAAAGTTTATGAAAATATATGAATCCTCAAATGTCACTGGCTGCTAGAGCTCCCAACTTCTGCATAGTTTTAGTACAGAATCAGTCTTTTAATCAAAATGATGGAATACTAGTGGGGTGGATTCAGGGATGTGAATAAAACGAGTAGTCGAGGGTCGATGTAGAGTGTGTGCCTGTTTCTCTTGATAGCGGTGCGGGTCAAACAATAGATCTTACTACACACACACACACACACCACAAAGAGATGTCTGATTCTGCTCGTGGCTTATGTGCATATGTAGGGACCAGATTTTCAAATTAGCATGATATGGTTCTGACAGAGCGTCAACCCTCTGTCAAATAAAGACATATGGTGTCACATCTGCATGCAAAGCCTTGCATATGCCGCACACATCACATCCCTTTAACCTGTGAGCATAAACATGAGGGTAACTAAATGCTAACATCTACGGCGTTTGCGTTCACAGTGAGTAAACACTTTGAATTCCTATTATTCAGCAAATCTCGTCGTAAAGGATTAAAATGAAAAATAAGGATTTAGGAGGTGTTTATCTAATTATTCAAAAAGATAAATTCCTATTAGTTATCAGCTCTGTGTTCTGACTTTTATAACGGATGCAGGCTTATCGAACTTTTGCGATAAATCCAGGTACAACTGAAGGGTGGGAAAACAAATTGTACTATTTATACATAAAATTTTTTTTAAGGGCCATTGATTTAATAAAGTCCCACAAGCTGCTTTAGATACAGTAAGTTTAAATCTGCAGGATTACACCCTTTGTTTAAACAGTTTTGAGGTAGAAATGAGTAAATGGCTAAGCTAAACTCTGTATCTTGTGTCTCACTGAGCGAACACACATTCTCTCCCTATAATAAGCAAAACACAAGAGAGTCTTTACCCACAGGATCCAAAGGAGTCTGGTGCCAACCATCACCGGAGAGCCCCAAAGTTCTCCTGCTCTTTCCAAGCCTGAAGGGTGAGCTGCTTTGGCAGCACAAGGGCAACCTGCACAATATTAGGCAGGTGGTTTTAATGTTGATAAGCATAAGTACACAATTACATTGGGATGAAGTTTATGTTGTGTGTTGTATCCCAATGAGATCATGTTCGAGCTTCACTGATTTTTAAGGATTTTTGATGGGATAGTGAGGAATGTAGCTTTAAGGCATCTTATTTTTAAATCCTATGAGTTGCTGAACAAAAATAGTGAGGTTGTTTACACTAAGCATTGAGTGGGTACACAACTTCAATCTCTGGAGACATACAGAAGGAGTAGAAGTGAATATAAAACCCAAAGTTACCAGGTGGACGTATCGTGGCTCGCAGTCTGTTGGGAGCTCGTGATATGGAGCTCTATTGTTGGACTGGGAGAATGATTGAGTGCCGCGGGCCTACAGCAGTTGTCCTGTCTGTTCTGTTGCCACTCTATTCCATCATAGGCACTTTTGCCCTTAAGGGAGTCTCCAGAGAAAATGGGTGCTGACCTTGTGCACCTGTGCTTCCCTCGATCCTGCGGGAGGCTCACTAACCCAGGAGTTTGCCGTTTCTGTCCTCTACTTGTTTCTTTTAATTCAGATTGTAATTGAGAGCAAGGACAAAACGTTTTTATAGAGAGCTCGCTCCACATTTAGAAATGAAGAGAGGGGGCTTTCCAGGGGGGATGCAAATCCAGGCACGTTAAAAAGCTGACGCGTCTCTCTTAAGCTTCATTGTGACTGCGAATAAATCTAGTGTTTCATCACATCCTTTTTCAAGCTTTCATTATAGTGTGGGTGTTCTTGATGAGTTGCAAACTGGAAATTATCCAGAGTCGGAGCATCACCATGAAATGTCAGTCCATTATGGCCTGTCACTCAGTGCAGACAGATAAATTACTTTGCTGTCAATCTGGCCATCAAATTAAACAAACTGTAAGTGTAATCAATCGCAAACCGGAAGATGGTAAATAAATAAATAAATAGATAAAAATAATAAAAAGTCTTTGATTTTTTGCCAGGGTCTGAGAACATCAGATGTTTGATGCATTTTTTTTAACACTCAACTCCTTTATAACTGCCCTCATTTGCATGCAATGGTACTCAACCATCCCAATTAGAGGGACAAAGAAGGGAGTAATTGCAGATTAAAAACTAGAATGCTATATGTAATCGCATGGATCAAAACACAATTAAAACTTCATCTCAACCTGTTATAGCACGCTGACGAGCACAACCCCCCCCCCTTGCTCTTCTTAATACTTTAAATCATATAAGGGACGGTCGTTTGCCGACGGACAGATGAAAACACCTCTTGCGCCCAACAGTAAATTAATCGCACTAATTATTCACCACGAGGAGACATTTAATGCAAGCCTTTGGAGAAACGAAAGCCGGGCACTCAAATCCTCTCATTTGTAATTGGCTGTCTACTTCAATAATTGATTGGAACAAATGTGAAATGGATGAGAGGGTCTAAGTGTTCTCCATCACATGCTTTCTGGTTCAGCGAGTTCACGGGCGACTGCTTAAAAAGGAGTCCCACTGCACAGATTTACCTGATTTTTTTTTTCCATTTTGATTTTTTTATGATCTGATTCAGCATGTAAGTGGAGGTAGCAGCAATGAGTCCTTTGCTTAATAAAGGCTTTCAAAAGACAGTTTGCCCTGATGTACGCGAGTAATGCTGTAGGCACTGAAGTCAAATGTCATCAATACAGAGACAATAAAACAGTCTATTATTGTAGCGCTAGACTAGACATTAAGGCTCTCATTTTCACAAGCTTGTCGTAGGCTACTCTCCCACATCCCCACATACCTTAGCAACTACAACTGACACTGTGCACCTTTGAAGCAATAAAATCACCTTAAAATATGCAAATGACTCATCTTATTTCTTTTATTGTTTCTGGGAAACAGAGAAAGCAATTAGCAAGAGTAACCTTGCTAATGTTTTGTATAATCAGTAGCATCCTGATGCTATTTTAGGGTACTATGCAATCAAAAGAGGGAAGTACATTATAGCTAGGAGGTGGTTAGCACTGTGGCCTCCCAGCAAGAATGTCTTGGGTTTGAAAGCACCAGTCAGCTGGGGCTTCTCTGTATGGAGTTTGCATGGTCTCCCCATGCGGGTGTGCTTTCAGAGTACTCCTGTTTCCTCCAGCAGTTCAAAGATTAGGTTAAAATTGGTGATTCATGGCCATAGACGTGAATGGTCGTCTGTCTCTTTCTGTTAGCCATGTGATATATCGACAATCTGTCCCTCGACAGTCTCACCCTATGATAGCTGAGATAGGCTCCAGCGCCCGCAAACTCTGAATTGCACAAGCGGATGGATGGATGGCAATCAAAAAGGGGTTACTCCCCCTTATTGAGAGTTGTTAATGCATAAATACTTTCAGCAGGAATAGCAGAGCTACCCTACACGAACGCTCGGCTGCGGAGCCTTGAATAAACTCTTAGTTGGTGAGATTAGATTCCTATTTGCTACACCCATTTTTGTGTGTATGTGCCTGCGTGTCTGTTTTTTCCATTTGTGTCAAGACGTCTTTACGACCATGGAAGATGAAGACATGAAATGAAATCCAACATGCCCAGTGGGGCCCTGAGGCAGAAAAATGAATCAATGACGCTAAGCAACAACGCTTAAGGGGGCATGTGGGATGTTGTTCTCCTTTCACTGTCTTGTTGAAGACAACAAAAACACATCGCTACAATGTGCAGCAAAAACACGAGCAGATTCGCATAATATGCATTCGCATAGATTAATTACAGTAATACGCAAAAAATATGGGGAGTTAGATACAATAATTTAACAATGTGAGATTAGGCAAAAAAGAAAACATGCTTTTATTTTGGGAGTAACATTTTTGGTAGGTAGGTGACATTTTTATTTATTAACAACATTGGGTCATAACTTTTCTGGTTCGTGTATCTTAAAAACAAAGCGGTATCTACTATTAAACATTAGTCATGGGATTAATATGATTTATACTAATCAACTGTTACATTTCTGATTAATGTTACAGGACTTATTTTGGCATGAAAACTGCAATGATTGGAAGCACAAAAAATATATATATTTTTTTAGTTTAGTTTTTTCATACTGCTCCTGTTTTCTTTACTGCAGTGGATTTTCATCCCTTTCGAGCTCAAACTCACTCCACATTTAGGTCAATAATTAAAAGAGAGCCTGTGGTCAAAATGATCCAGTTAGAGGAAGTAAAAGTTCTAAAAAGGCTTCTTTAGATGTACCTACAGGGAGTTTGCCCTCCGTGGTTCTCCCCATGGCTTTCATGATGGTTTAACTGAAGCGCTTCACTTCACTGCCATCTTCAACACCTCTTGCCACCCTTGTCTGCACCCACAGACCTGTGTTTGGGGCTGTTGCTTATCCTTGTAAGATGGTGAATTCATAGTGAAATAAACCCGTTCTGTGGCTAACTTCCACATGACCCTGTATCTCCTACCATATTGAAGAGTTCAGTAATTCATATACATCCAACGAATGCATGATGTCTCCAAAGTTAACAAGTAATCATGTTACATAACTGTATTATTGCGATTAGGGCTTTTGCAATAACTGAATGATTACCACCTCCTATCAGTTGTCTTGGGACCTCGAATCATTTCTGTGAGCTTTATGTAGTCCTGACTCGGTGTCCCAAAACACAGATTTAAATTTTGAATAACGCAGACTGACTTCTTCCGGGCCAAAGACTATCTTGCACATGGCGTCTTAGTTCTATTTCTGCTCTCGCTCGCCTCTCACTGTACAAGAGGACAAGATCCTGTCACAATAAAACCTGATGGGAAAGAGAAAGCAGGTGCTGAAATGATCCCCTTTCATGCTGAATAATTACACCAACACCCATCCACCTCCCACCACCAGTTCCTTAGCAAATCCTCCCCACAAACCTCTGCTGTTGCTTGCTGTAGTGGGTCCCATCCACCTGCCAAGGGCTAAACACTAGTCCATCCATCACTGCACCACTTGACAAATACATTCCATAATAGAAGTTTATTTTTTATGGGAGGCTGAATCAGAGGCCTTCCCATGCATACAAAAATGTGTCAAAGTTATTTATGGGACCTGCTGAGAGGCACAATATGTCATATCAAACTCCTATTTTCCCTTTCCTACCACCACAACGCCTGTCAATATCACTGCAGCTATCAATAATGTGGAACACCGGCAGAGATAAAGCCCCGTGGAGCTGCGGGTCAGATGGAAGAGCGTCCTCCCCTGCTGCTTAAGGAACACACACGTGCACGTGTTGTGGCAAAGTCGCACGAAGATGGCAGATTTCTTTGAACATGTGCTATATTCACTCATACAGAGCATGTGAATTGCACACACTGTCAGGCATAAGACTGCTATGATGTTTACAACTGAAACCAAAAAACTATAAAAGTGTGATAATCTGACTTGGTTTAATTAATGGATTAAAGGTTAATCTCAGCACATCAAACACATTCAGTAAGCAGGTTTGAATCACAAATACTTCTCCAGACTTTGGATTTGACAGCACACTGGACCAAGGATTTAAAACAGGTAGATTATAAACTTCGAAAGTGAGATTTATCATTGATGATGTAATGTGTACGAATAGAAAAGCAAAACAACAAAAAACTTAACATAATTATATTGTTTACACTACATTACTTCATCTTGAAGTTATATAAAAATATGTTTTTACTTAATGTAAAAAACATTTTTATTGTAGTTTTGTATTTTCTAATAACTTTCTGTAGATTTTCTTGTTTCACTTTAGCATTTATCATTTAAAACATTTAGTTTTAGTTAAATTTTTACTACTTTAACTGTTAGTTTTAGTCCTTTTTTGTTAATATTGTATGGAGTGCATATGAAAGAATAAGTAAAATCAGTACAGCTATTGCAAAAAAACAGAACTTTTTAAAAGCAGTTTACTCACAGTCTTGTAGACAGTCTCAATAAATATGCTCACCAATGCCTCATCAACCAAGTTGTAATGAAGATTTTACCAGTCTAACAAATACTAAATCTAATAAGTTTTTACAAAAGTGTTGTTTTCATTTTTACTTTAGTTGGCTGTTTTTTTATATCTAGTTTTAGTTGTTAGTTTAGTTTTAGTTAACTATAACAACCATGGTGCAGACTAAACTGTAACATCACTGCAGCAGTGAAATTTTAAAACTACACTCAACTCTCTGTCAGTATGCTCTGAATAAAACATTTTTTGATTTACTGACAACAGACAATAATTTAAACTTTGGTGCATCTTTTTTAAATGTGACCACAGGGCTTATAATAACCATAATAATTAATCAGATGTGGACTAATCTTAACATGGTAAAACTAACTACTTAGATCCAACGTGTGCAAGTTACACAAATAATGGCAGTTTGCAGAGCTGCAAAGAGCCACATTTGCCAAGAACACAATGGAATTCAATGCATTGACAACCTCATCTGTCTCAAGGTGTCCAAGTAAATTCATCCGCTAATGCATGCTCCAATTGCATTCCCAATTCAAGTTGAGCAACGTATTAATTGAAATCGAACACTGTGTACCGTTTCACCTTGGACGCTTTATGTTAACAGCAAGGTCCCATAGTGTCACTATGTTAATGATACTACTAGATCACTAATGAACAGCTTTGCTGAGCTTGTACAACAGGGAACAGGCTTAAGGGAGTAAAACAGGAAACGGTGGGAGATCCAAATGTTTTTGTTTACCGCCAACACGTTAGCAGGAATAATAAATCGGGGTAGAAAACACAGAGTTAACTGGTGATGCTGCAATATCACAATATGTCGCCCTCGGTAACAACTATATCACAATGCTGTGATTCTTTCAACGTAATGAACCATCACATCTTTATAACTGAGGTAACATTAACCAAGAAAGGCAATAAAGTAGGCATTATATATTTGTTTATTGCACTTTGGTGTCAGCGAGTGTGTGTGTTAATTCATTAATTAATTCAATATTATTAACACGTCAATGCAATTAATTAGATCTCTCATTTGCTCTTTTTCTGAAAAGTCAAAACGGTGGGGAAATCCATCGACAATGTAATTCATATTGACCATGTAGGAAGCTAAACGATATGCTGCCACATTAATTTTTCCCCCATCTCCAATATTGGATACACAGTGAGGGAAATCATACCGATATTATGTGCAGCACATTCGCAGGTGTCTCTTCTTGTATTAAGCAGGACACATTTTCTCATATGGTGCTATAGAGTAATGAATTTAAAGATGATTAAATGATTTTAGCATTGTGCTGAAATATTATTTAATTAATGTAACACTGTTGTGGGTCCCTAAAGCAGATGATCAAGGAATAAGAGGTATGTGACTCTAAGCTTTTACATGTTACATGTTGTTCTGCTTTGTTGCTGCAGAAATTTCTTCTTTAAGCACACACTTTATGGAAAGATTTTCCTAAATTCACATACAGCCCCTTTTGGCAAACAACTGTGCATCATTTGACATACAGTTGGGTTTGATTTTCACTCTATTCTAGTGGAAAGTTGCAGAGTGAGCTTCTGGGAATCACTGCTTTTCCACACAGGGCCTGAGGCCTGTCAGTCATCTTGACAGACATGTCCTTTCATTGTGGAAAAAAAAAAATACCAAATAGGGTCCCCAGATAAAAGCTGACAAACCAATCAAAAACATACAGAAATTAGACTCTTCAACTTGAGAACTGTCAGTCACAGTGATTGGCAAGCTTTACAGGTGACTCCTTGCCAGCCAGCGAAAGGAATGTCTGCTTCAGATCATAATTCCTGAGAAAGAAAATGCAACTGGTTTTCTCTTCTGATTTTTTTTTTTTTTTAATGACTCATTTTCAGTTAAAAGTTTAAGATGTGCAGTAGTCAAAATTTGAATTTGCGGACCCTCCTGTGGTCATGAATCACATCACGTGCATAATCACTTTAATTAATGCAACCACTGCGTCTTCACTCTAAAAAAACTATGTAGATAAAAGCACTTAAGATGTGAAGGGAACTAAGGAGTTAGCCCTGTGGGCAGTGAGCCAACATAATCCACTGTAAAAATGTTGAACTGCTAGTCAAAGGAAGATAACATTAGTTTCCAAATTAAAAGCTCACCTGAAGTTCAATTCTTACACCTTACAGAAGTGTGAATGAGCTATGGCCTTTGTGACGCTTTCTCTCTGTAATATCATCCGAGTGGCTTACATGGCATATTAATTAGATCACTGGGAGTTAAATGTAGATCTCTTTGTACATACTGCTTAAACATACTTCTTTAAATTGCCCGGACTAATTTTTTTCTGCACTTTGATCCCTAACAACTTGTAAGACGTGCCGAAGGATATCTAATAAGAGTGCAGAAATACTAGGTATGTTTCTGAATGTGGTTCCATGCTTCTGTGTCTCTATGATGAAAAATATGTGACATAATTAAAGTTACGTTATTACAACCTAAAACCCAGCCTATTGCTGAGCAGAAATATTGTAGATTACCCAATTAAAACATTGCTTTCATAATAGTAGTGTTTCTAAACACAAACCTATCTTTTCAGGCCAGACACAAGTAACTAAAGTGAGCTGCTTGAGGTACATGTTTGAAAGAAAAGGTCACACAGCTTTTGAGGTATCAGATATATTGCAAAGACCTGGGAATTTATCAGTCCACAGGAAGTAAAACTTCTTCAAAAATAGGACAATGCATGGCCATGCGAAAATTATACGACTGATGAAATGTGTTATCCATGTCTCAAAATATGTTTTACAGATAAATGAGACAAAAGTTGAACTCTGGAAAAATCCAGAACATTACGTTTCTAGGAAAAAAAGGCACCTCATACCAACACCGAAACCTCATCTAAACTGTGAAACGTGCAGGAGGGAGCGTCATGATCTGGTCTTCTGCCCTTTGGGCCAGGACACATGGCAATGAAAAATGAATTCAAACTTGTATCAAGAAATGTTAGAGGATGATGTCAGGGCTGCAGTTCGTGACTTGAAGCATAGGAAGGGTTGGGTGAGGCAGAGAGATGATGACCCAAACTCACTAATTCAACAAATGGATGGCTGAAAAAGAAGAAAATTCATCTTTTGAAAGAGTCCTAACCTTAACCCCGCAGAGATGCTGTGGCATCACTGTCTATTTTAATGTTGGTACAGATTTGGACTGGAAACCGAATGTTTTTCAAACATCCCTATTATAGACATCAGCAGGCTCACGGGCAATTTTATATAGAAATAAAAATTTTTGCAAAGAGTTTAAAAAACAAAACAACATTGCTGTTCTGACCCCTTTTTGCTGCATTTTCACTTTTAATAAGTTTGATATGTCTGTTAAGTGGTGTGCCCCAATGCAGGGAGGCTAAAGAGTTAAACAAGACAAAATGGGGTGAACCAAAAAGTCACACTGTTAATGATAAAAGACGGCTGCTAACGATAAAATGTTAAACATCAGATGACAAAACTTTTTCAGCCCCCGGATGAAGTTCCCTGGTAGGGGGGCTCAGCTTTTTCCCTGAAGCCTCATGTTAGCAAGCAGCTCATATAATGATCCACAAATTCCCCCACAGTGATCGTGACAGACCACGGCCTTCACTTGCTTTTATGTGCTAATCCTTAAAACATGCTTGAAAGAAACAAAACATCTGATGATGGGGCCGAGTCAACTTTTCCACTGATTATCCGGGCAAGGCTGTGTGTGGAGTTGGTCTGTAACAGCTTGACACGAGTTGGGTTGCAGCAAAGCTGGAGTCACAGTATAAAATGAAGTCATGCTGAAGGAAGAGAAGTGCACGTCAAGCTCATTTTGCTCTCCGTCTAATGCTGTCTGGGCCTATGTAGTGTGCAGTGACACTCAAACAGCTTTAAATGAGCAGTGAAGCCTTGAGTGTTGATGTGTTATGCCATTTGCCGTTTGCTTCATTTATAACTTATGATATTACTCTTGGTAATGGCGCAGGCCCCTTTGCCAAACATAATGAAACGTGATCAGTAAAAAGAACCTCAAAGTTGGCTGTCATTTCTGTCTCTGTAAATAAATTTAAGGAAGTTGCAGGAAATCAGATGCTTAAATTCCTTGATCTTACTGCAAATGTGTAACTTTTTCTGAGGCAAATTTCCAAACGGCTAAGTGGAATCTAGCTTTAAAACATTAATCAATAAACTTCAATTAGCATCAGCCGAACATTACAGTATCTGCTACTTTGCAGAGGGCAGACTGTCGGGTAACAGCTTGGTAAATAAAGCCTCTTCCGATAAGTTTCTCTCCTCGTGTTGTTGCGCATAAATCAATACCAAAAATACAGCCAGTTAAAGTGATGCGTTCGAGCCATTTAAGGAAGGGAAATTGATGTATATTAATAAAAGACATAACAGTGAGACAGACGTCTTAATAGTCACACAGATATTTTACTTTTTTTAAAATTGTACATCTTTATTTATATGATCAACTTTACACTATGAGGGCAAATGGAAATGCAGGGTCACCTGCAGGCCTGTGACAAGGTAAGGCAAAGTTTGACCATGCTGTACACTGTACAAAAAATGTACCTTTTATTTACATTTTTAAGGCCACTACTTCTTACGATGACACCGAATATGTGTGGGGAAACTCTCCACTGTAGACTTGATCGGCAAAATAAAAACAAGCATGTGACGCAGCAAGTAGAAATGTTTAACATTTCAACTTTCTGTTGAGATTGTATCTATTAAAAATGTATTTTCCAATAAATTGTACTTAAATGTGTCAAACTGTTGCCATTGCTTGAATTACTGTTGTTTATTAATAATAAATACTCACTTGTAGCACATTTGTAAATGAGTAAACCTCTGTAAGTTATCGCCACAGGTTAAAGACAGATAAGTTGCCAGCATCACCAAGACTAACCAGGTCACATCCCTGTGTGTGGCTGATGCTTTGCCCTCATAGCTGAGAGGTCAAAAACTGTTCAATAAATTTTTCTGACAAGGTTTTGAGAGATACTTGCATAGAGTGTAGTTAAGATAACAAACACTGGAAACATTGGAAAGTGGTCGCTCCTGATCGTGCCATTACTGGGCTGTTTTTGGAGGGCCAAGCAATGACATTAATATTTTGTCTGGCTTTTCTTTGCTGCGTCACATATTTTAGTGTTCAACTGTTTAAGGAAACAATGATTCATTGCTTGCTCCACTCTTCTGCGCTGCTTTGTGAGTGATCTTTGCAGTAATATGAAGCATTGGGCACAAATTGTGGGCCACTTTTAACAGTAAATGTTTGCGTAACTATTAAATCATGAAAACAGGGACTTAGGTAATGAATTGAATACCAAAGGCCTGCTAAGGTTCTGTGTAATTCCTCTGTTGTACTGCCACCACACATCTTTAAGTGGTACTGTACGGCAGCAGGTGCAGTGCAAAGCTATTTTGTCCTGAAGCATTAAGCTGTATTTCATTGCTCATACAGCATTACAATTACTTTGATGTTGACCTCATTGCAGCTGTTTATGTTTACAAGCTTTTTCACGAACACAGTTTTACAACACACTTTATTTACTGCAGCTACAGCGGGTTTAATGTATGTTGTCTCATAAAAAACACACAATAAAAGTAGCAGCACATTTACTATTACTCTCTGGTGACTACTCAGTGTTGTCACACATACAGAAGCCCACACAACAAAGAGCTGTTTATATTAAGGCAATGTGTGTTTAGTGGTGATATGTGAATTTATTCTTCACTGCACCCGAGCGATGCAAATGGGGTTTTTGTACAATTTTGTGCGCTTCGAAATCAAAATAAAGAAGGACTTACAACAACCTGAGCAATTTTAGAAAACTGCATGTATTTTTTGTTTTGCCGTTCTTTGGTTTTACTTAAAATACTTTGATACATAATTGTAGGATCGCAGCTTCGCCAAATAGAATACCTCACTCAAATCCATATGTGTTTTATCAGTTCAACTAATGCTCACAAAATCCCTAAAAAGACAATTGTCATCACTATTTTATCTGCCTGGAAAAAAATGTCAAACATCAGCACTATTGGGACAGCAAGCAGAGTGAAAATCCTGAGTCCTTTGCTAATCAGAATTTCCATTTCCTATCATTTGGGAGTTCTTGATGCAGGATAGCCTATGCTTTTATCCCAGGTGGAGGTTTAATTTGAAGTGAGGCATGGAAATTAAAAAGCCAGCTTATGTCTGCCTGTCAATCAATCGTTATTTCATATGGGAAGCTCTTTCGCTTAGGCGCTGACAAGAGTGAGCCTATTTGATCTGGGCTTTAAAGAGAGGAAAAAGCCCGGATAGCCATCAGAAATCATTTGCTTCTCAGCAGGACGTTCGAGTGCTATCTTGACAGGACACAATCATACTTGGCTTAATGCAGCATCTATCTTGTTAATCTTTTTACCATTATAACTCATTTTTGATTTCAGATTTTTTTCAATCAAAACTTGTTAAAGAGCTTTAAGTTTTTGCTTAAATGAGAGAAGTTTAAGACTCTGGTAGTAGCCAAACTTAAATGTGTGACATAATTAAAGTTATAGCAGTTTTATATTCATTCAATCAGCCCTAAATGCATTGAAGATACACTTATAGGCATAGGTTAAAGTGAACCAGAATGATGTTTCAGCACTTTCAAAAAATGAGTAATTAAATCCAACAGGCAGATTAATATTTTAAAATTAGCTAATTTTTCATGTGCTACAGACTGGCTCTACTTCTAGCTCACTGCATGGAGATACTTGGTCAGCAAAAAGTAAATTACATCCTGGACCCTCTAACATACTGAACACATCCCTTTTTTTCATTCAAATTCTTTTGAATGAACATAAAGCTCAGGCTGGAGTGCTAGCTAGTTAGCATTGCTTCTAGCATCTCGCTAGCTAGCTAGCTAGCTACTGAAAAAGATTTAACATAAACAACTTGCCTGAAAATGTTATTAAAATGAAAAACAATTTCAAATACAACTTTCAAGTATCTAAAGTATTAACAAAGACAAACTGTTTCTTTGTTGTTTGACTTTTATTGTGTTTTGGTTGCTAAATCTACTGTTGCTATTTTCAGGAGGAGAAAAAAATGTTCTTTCAATTATATATAAAATAACTGAAAGAAAGACAGGACAGACAAGGAAGATGAGAGATTATATTTAAGCGTAGGGACTGCTTAGTGGTGTTTAATAAACTGTTAATTTTTATCTCACTTATAATATCCTTTTTAAATACATTTTCAATCAGATGTTGGAGCTATAAATGACGTGTTACTTAAGTTTCTTTTCAAATAGTGAAACATCTTGCAAAATAAACTGAAGTGTAAAAATTTTGTGTTGTTCAAAGGGTTCAATTTAATACACTTGAAACTGGTGAGTTTGCACTACTGTCCTAAAGTTTACAAAAAGGTTGTGCTGTTAGGGTATATCAAAGGCAGTGGATATCAATTTATATTTAAGGTAATTGTAGAAAAGTAAATCTAGCTTTTGTACTAGTGCTATATTGTCAAGGGATTGTAGACCAGCTGCTGTAATATCAGCTTGAATTCAATTGGCTAAATCCACATAGAGCAGTGAACATTAGAGCAGCAGCATTACAGGTTAGCTGATCACAGCTTGTACACAAAGAAAAAGCTACTGGAGCTCATACTGGTTTTTTATGTGACTTCATTTTAAGTGATTCATCGCCTCACGCTCCACCGTTACACCAGATCTTGGGTTCCCCCACCTGCCAAATACCAGAACCCTGCCAAATCCCACTTTATGCCTGGCTTATAGGTGTGCAGCCGTATTATTCAAGCTTGTCTTATCCCAGAGCATGCCGCCTTGACACACTCAATATTGGACACACCAGTAAGGACAGGCTCTGGGGGCTGAGCTAGAGAAAGTGACTTTTACTTCATTGTGTTTCTACCATGACAAATCTTCCAAAACAGCTACATACAGGCAATTAGCAATTTCCTTAACACAGACATCGTTTCCATAGTTCTCCAAGGGTGAAATATTAAGTTTGGTTTTATGATACAAATAAAAATGACTTTAAATTTGTCTTAAAAACCAGTCTTCAAACCCTGTTGCTAGGATCTTTTTCTTTACAAGTCATCCTGTGACATCCGTCCATTCTTCCATTTTCTCAACCATTTATCCACTTCAGGGAACTGGGTCATGTGAGGTCATGTAAGTCTAATTAAAACTCAAGTAACTGCTATATGTCATTATTAATGTAAAAAAATAAAAATATTCACCCTGCTCTGAATCTACATAGCTGATCTGTAGAGGTGAACCCCCCCAAAACAGTCAAATATTTTAAATGTTCATCTGTACTTAAGTGTCATCCTGAGGTAAAGTCTAAAAAGATGGGAAGAGTACACATCCTTTGAGATCACTGGCACACAACTGCCTCAGAAATGGAATTGCCATAATCGTCATCCACATAAAACATGCATTAAAGAGTATTTAAGAGTCAGCCTACGTCAGTATCATAAAGAGCAAATCCACTTTGAAATATTACTTTGGTCAAGTAAGTGCACTACATCTACAACCAAGAAGAGGATAGGAAATCATTTGAGCACAAACTGCGATAAACCCCCCCAAAAAAGACCGTTTTAAATCCAGTATTTGTACAGGAAAAGTTTTTCACTTGCAGAGCATAATATATGTACAAAGAAAGGATGAGCAAATTATACTTGTAATTACAATGCTCGAGCACATTTAGAGCTCTCGTATGAACTAACAGGCGCCTGCATGATTGGGAATGATGTATGGCTCAAATTAATTATTCGGATTAGATTGTTAAGTCTACACCAGTCAATGCTCACAAACGTCTGTCACATGAACAAACAAGAAGAGACTGTCTTTCCCCTTAAATGTTCCTTGACATATGTCGCAGTCAAGTGAAGCAGCATGACTCAGGCTTGTAGACAGACTTGTTTTATATCTAAACCAGCTTCACAGTAGAAGAAAAATGTTTTGAGCTTATTTTCATATTAAATATTGAAGTCACGACACAGTTAGCCAAATAGCACTGCAGAAGAAAGAGTTAAACCGTGTCCGTTAAATCTTTTGTATTCTTATGTTTGACTAGCTCCCCTGCAGACTTCTGATTGGAAATATGAAGCATCCATCCATCCATCCATCATCATTCATAATATTCCTAATTATTCGATAATAGTTCATAATTATCATATAATATACCTGCTATTTTTTTCACAAATCACACCCTGCACACAACCTGTAAGGCTGAACAACGTACCGTTTACAGAACTTCTACCGTTTAAGAAATCACAATACCTGTCTGCCTGTCTTTGCAGTATACACAATCTTTATTTCACAGAAGCAGTGTCGAAACTCGTGGATGCATTTTTCACGCTCATCTATTTGCATTAAAAATTCAGTAGATTAACAAATGATTTAAAAGAGAAAAAAATAAAGCAAACAGGACTCGCTATGGATCATTACATTGAAATAATTATAAATCTTCCTGGACTTTTTTCGTTCTAAACTACCCATGGTAGCACTACATTAGCTAATTCAGAACAGCTGTTTAGCTCTTCAGCAATGACATCTTGTAACAATTTGTCACTTTTATTTAAGTCATTTCTTTATATTATTTTATTCTTCTCTACAATGCAATGCATCATCTATTGCCAATCCTTTGTGTGTTGCCAAGGTTGCATCTTAATCCCAGGTTACAGACCAAGCAGTGGCCACGCCTCTAAAAGACATACGGCGGCTAAAAGATGACGCTCCATTTAAAAATCACAACAGCGTCATTCCATTTAAACTCAGTTTAATTGCTCGGACGGGCACTTAAACGAGATTTAAATGAACGCAGACAGATTAACAAGGACGCTAATGACGTGATGAGGGCTTTTGTCCTTTCTACCCATGTTAAATTTTTCCTTGCATGGGAAGCACGATGCACAGTTGCAACATGGGAAACTGACAGTACTCTCTGGTACCAGCTGCGATCTACTCCACAGTGCCCTGGGCTACAAAAATGTTAATTGGGCTTCTAATGTGCAATTTTGCAGGCCATAATCTGTAAATATCGCTTAACATCAGTGAAATAAATAAATCAAGCAGAATGACATCTACAACCTCTCTGCCCCAGTTGTCCTTAATAGACATCATACTGGTTGCTCCTTGTGCACATTTGCTAAAAAAAAAAAAGGAATAAAAACTTCTCTGTTATTATCAAATCATAAAAACTGTTTTTTCCTAAATCAATAAATAATATTCACAACGCAACTATGTATTTAACTTCTAAAAAACATACAAACTGTTTTAACCTTATTGCAAATACACTAAAGAAAACCCAGTCAAATCAAACCAATGTTTGGAAAACCTACAGCTTTTCACAGTCGCTTAAGTGACATTAATGGTACACTCAATAATCATTATTTATTAGTTTAAAAGGAAAATCCATGCGCACAAAAAACAGTCTTCTTGTAATTATCCAAAGTTAAGGGTAATAGAGCCTTGGAATATATGCAGACAGACATGCATTATTTTGACAGTAATGCACTAAAATGGCCTATCAACAGCAACAACTGTTCATCTCCCGGAGACAACCTATGCGGCTTATTGCTGTACATTAGGACCTTAAAACACTTCCAGAATCCCATTAATACATCTCATTGCATAAAATTTCCATTTGATTTGTATTCAGAATTTTAGATGACCAGTAGAGCACCAGAAAACCCTCATTATTTCATATTCAATCAATCACTCATCGGCGAGCGCCCGTATTATGCCAGTTTTGGCAGTGTGTGGTTTCATCTTGATTATGGAGATTGGCATTAAAATCAGAGGAACAATGCGGCCTCCTCGCGCATGGCCGTTCTTGAACATGTCACAATTTCATTACTATTGACAAGCTGCATTATAATGTACTTATGTGTCTTCTGCATCTTTATCGGGTTTGAGTCAAATGCTCGAGGCACTTTGAGTCCTCTCATATGTCAGCTTATCATGAATGCTGAAGATTCTTCAGTGTCTTTCAAAAACATGCAAAAACAACTGGCAATAGACAAAGATTTAAAAATGTATTAATTTAACCCTTGGAGGAACAATTTAAAATATGATTTTACTTTTTAAAAAATGCTATTTATACCCTTGAATGTGGATGAAAAGTGAGAACAGTAACAAAGAATTAATATGAATATGACAGCTCTGCAGGTCCGGATTCGTCAGCTTCTTTGATGTCTTCTATAGAGAGAACCAACACTGTTGCTTGGGTTGCTCGGTAAAAAAAGATAAAACTATATAGGTTATATAGCACTCTGTATCTACTGTGACTGTGTGACTAAGGTCTTAGAAACCACCATCTAAGTTATCGTCTCCTTCAGATTGGTGCATTTTCTAGGTGCTTTAATTGTTGTTTGTGAAAAAGACTAAGTGTCGCTCCAAAGACGTCATTTAAACTCTTTGCCATGTTACAGCTGTTCACAAACAGCTGGATCCGCACTTGAACTTTGAATGGCGTGACTGATGAATCAGATCTGCGTCAGTGAAGGTTATCGTAGCGAACAGTGTCGATACCGGAAACAACACATCACCATACCGAAAGCGCCGCTGTCACACCGCGGGAATCTTGGGATGGAGGTGGTGGGGGATGGGTTGCCTTCGTGGTCACAAACTTTTTCAATTTCACTGTCAATTTCCTGGGTAATTACTGGTGCTTTTGATGGACTTTTTATGACACCGGCTCCCCTCCTGCGAGACGCTGTACGTGCTGAGCCGCAACAGGAAGAGGGGGGGAGAAATTTCCTACTTTTGACACCAATTTCCACCTCCCATAAGTGGACCTCGTCACCCCTGATGACCCCGTAGCAGCAGAATGAATCTGGCCAGTGATGCCAGCTGCACTTTATCTGCACCACTAGGCTGAGCACGGGGTCGACCGGGTTGACCTCGGTGTGCGTGCGTTGCTGTGTGTTGCTGTGTGTTTTTCAGTGCAAGGGCTAAGTTTGGGAACTCACACAGCAGTTTTATGTGAACTAAATATTAAAGTGTTCCAAACTGTACGGCTGGTCAGTAAAAAAAAAAAAAAAAAAAAAAGTCCACTGATAATATCTATGATGTATAAATAACAGATAAAAAGGAGCACTTAAACGACTATTTCCTCTTAATCTTTCCAGATCAGCAAGCTTGACAAATCAGCCAACAAGAAAAGGGGGCCAGCGCTGAGGGCTTATTGGCCGGCACTGTCTAGATGGCACTCCGTCTAAGGAGATCAGAACACCAAGCACATCTCCCGCGAGATCGACGGGCCGACAAACAGATGAGCCCACAGGCCGAGGGTCACAGATCATTAAAAGCCATCTATCAGCGGCTTTCAAGGCCCCTAATTCCCCCAAATCGAATATTTCCATGTAAATATGTCAAAACAGGAATGAAATTAGCGTGGTAGTTTATTGACTGTGATAAAATCTGAAAAGCACCACTGCACATAATTACATACTTGTCAGAGCCATAAAAATTAGCTTTATTATCAATGGAATGGTTTTGTACAACTTCATTTAGGTCCGATATCTTCCAGATGGGGCTGCTCTCTGCACTTCAGCAGTTTTAATGCACCCCACTCACACACACAGACACACAGTCCCACACACACTCGCTCACGCCATCGTCTTTTTCATCCTTTTATTCCCATGCCGAAGGAATGGAGGAAAAAAAAGGAAGTGAAAGAGGAGCTAATGTCTGAGGCAGAGTTGAAGGCCACATCAGCTGTGTTTGATAGCACAAGTTTTTGATCTCATTAATGATACTGGCCTCCATTCTGAACCTAATCGCACGCAAATCAAAAAATTACTGATGTTTAAGATGCCGAGGGTAAAAGGGCGTCTCTTTCATTGCATTTGAGAGATGACGGCCTTCAACAAGAGGGAGTATTTCAACATATTCTCTCATTTGCTCACCATTGTGCAACTTGTGAATTGCACTGGTACTCCTCGGGCAGTCTGTTTCTCCTGTGTTTTACTTCTTGCACACCCCCCCACCCCCGCGGCTGGCTCAGTAAAGTTTCTCTAGCGTGTCAGTCGGCTCCACTAACAGTTTTAACCCCATCTTTTATTTAGCTTTTCATTATTATTTGTTGCCATTGTCCCGTCTTCTCCTAACTCCATTATCATATCAATTATCATCTCAGTCACACATCCTGATTTCCACTCATATCACATTTACATCAAGTCGATAATGCATCCCTCTTGCTGAATTATTTAGTTAACAACTTGAACTAGAAGCGGGTGATTTATATTTTAAACAGACACCTATTCTTAATGGCAGCTTCTGTTTAATCCTTTAGTAGAGTTGACTTGCTGCAATTTTGTCTCTCTCGACGTGCACATTTTTTTCTCTCTCTCCGAGACCGAACCGTTTGCCATTTAGTCAGAAGGCACACACACAGCTGCTCATCGAGGTCAAATATACAAAGCCTTTTTAAAAAAGTTTCCTATTTATTTACACATATTGTAGCAAATCAAAGGACAGAACTTGTCCACACTGCTTTCTCTAATCTGTTAAACTACTGCTGTCTAAGTGCAAAACAGGGTAAACCTATACTCACTGGCTACGTTGTTGGGTGCACCTGTTTAATTTGAGATCAAATGGAGCATCAGAATGGGGAATAAAGTTAATTTAAGCGACTCTGAATGTGGTATGGATGTGGTACGGGCTAATGGGAAGGCGACAGTAACTCAAATAACCACTCAATACAGCCAACAGCCTAGTGCGTCATGTCGCTCAAATCTTCATGAAGTGGTTTCTTGAACACGACCATGAGTTTAATACACTCAGTTAAGGGGATTTGGGATGTTTTAACAGGTGATTCACTTCATGGATGTGTAGCCAAAAGAATCTGCAGCAACTGTGTGCTGCTAACATATCAATCATGTTTTATCTGTGCCATGAAGAATTAAGACCGTTCTGGAGGTAAAAAGGGGCTCCAACCTCTTAACAGAAAAGTGTACAAATAAAGCAATCAGTGAGTGCATGCGTCTGGTAAGTCTTCATGTTTTCATATAATTGTAAGTCCAATTTCAGAATTTTAAGAACAAACAGTGAAAAATGTCATGTTTCGGATTTCAGACCCAAAAGCAAGACACAGAAAACAAGCTAGTGAGATAAAGAACAATTGAACACTAGCTGGTAAACCAACAGAAGAAAATCCAACAAGCAAACAAAGCAAAAACCCCAAAAGGTAGCAAAAATATACAAACAAATACAGACACATGAGGAGGCAAGCTGTGAAGGAAGATGGAACAAGTGTTGGTGAACAGGTAGGATGACAGAGTGACTGACAACTGACACCGGAGAAAGAAAGGACTATAAATACATGAGTTGCTGATGATGAATCTGGACAGGTGAACATACTTTTCATCCATTTCCATGCATAACAATTTCTATTTTAATAAAGTTCAATCTTCACCCAACATGTTCATAAAAAACATATAAAATGTTATATAAATATGCAAATATTATAAAATAATCCATGCAAACTTGTGTTTAAGCTCAAATAAGGAGCAACCACGTACATCCTACAGGTACTTACTAATTGGTTGAATTACAGCTTCCTTTTTCTTAACTCCTCCGAAGCGCAAAGATGCATACAGCTTACATACAAACACAAGACGCACTTGTCTTGTTTGTGCATGTTTCGCTGCTAAAAACAACCCCATCAGAATATCACCTCTCTGAGATATTAAGTGGCCCAAGTGCTGATACAACTGTTAAGGAAATCACCCTTATGGCGAGCTCCTTTGAGAAATAGCACCTTTGCACGGGGAATTCGTTTGATGGAGGTATCTCATTACCTTTTTAAAAGATATAAAAAAACCCAGCAACCTAGAAATAGTGATTATTAGACGTTAATGCGTCTCCCCGGTTGCGTATCCCTGGCATTCAAAATTCAATAGCTTAACCTCGTCCTAATGAATGTATTAATGATGTTTGTGCTCTTGAGAGTGACTTTCCAGGTTGTTTGCAGACACAAGAGTGTTTTAAAATGAACTCTCCATTCTAATATACTTTTGTTAATGCCTCTCCTGTGTGCTGTGATAACTTCTTTAAAGCCTCTCAAATTGCTACAAGTAATGTAGCAGAACTTTCACAGGAAGTGCGACATTTAAAGGTCAGGCTTTAAGTTTAAGAATCTAATGGTAATATAAATGCTCAGACTTTTACGATCAGCCTACTTCATATATTTAGGTTTTCGAAAAAGCTCTAGTCACATCTAAATTACACATCTAAATTAGGCACGCAAACTAATGTATTACAGCTGATGATCACAATTACATGATTAATAAAGTGATTTTTATTAATGGGGTTACTGTTGTTTTAATGCTCTCAGCCTGTATTTTCCTTACACGTCCAATAAATATCAGTGATCACGATCCTTTGCACAAAAACACCCGAACCCCGAGTGTAGAGCATTTTTGTTTTTTAGTGGGCCCCCAACAATCTGAAAACTGAAAATAATCAACTTTAAAATACTGCATCACTTGTCAATGTCTCTTCCTCCAAATGTGGGCGTTACCATATCAATGGTATCATTAATGAAGGAGAACCAAACTCAAAAGAAGCTGGTTAATCTAACCTGGCAACAAAAAGCTCCTTAGCAGTACTTTAACAATGAGATCAGACACTAATATTGAAGTCATGTGTATGTGGCTTTAGGATCCCTTAAGGGTTTCAGTTTTTGTCTTGTCTGGACACAAGAGTCTTTTACAATTTTTTAAATATCATTTTTTAAGGATATCCTAACTAATTTATTAAAGAGGAATAGCCAATGAGAGTGTTGGCTAAAGGGAGGGTAAGGGAGCTAAGGCCTCGGTCACACAAGCCTAGAGACTGGCTGGAGATCCCCTGGCAACCTCCTGGTCATTAGGGAATAAAGTGTAATGGCAGCCTGGTGGGCTAGTAGTTGCTGGTTGTTGCTGGGTAAACTTGGGTAAAACTGGGTAAAGAGGGCGCTGCACCAAAAAAACACCTTTGGAAACTTCCAGATTCTCACAGTTCTTCGTAGTTTGCATGATAGACGCCAACTGCTCTGCAAAGAGCAGCCATTGTACTTGAGTACAGTGTGGCTCAAACTGAAACTGAAGAATATTTGCTTGCAAAGTAAAAGCTGTTCCTTAAAGCAATGCAGTCCAGTGCATTTTTCTGTTTGTGTTACACTTTTCACAATTCGACCACTGCTTGGTGAGCAGTACGCAAGTGTTTGCAGGCATGTCAGTATCTACCATGCAAACTGTTGGACACCATAGCAACCTGCTAGCAACCAAAACAACGACACGGGGGGGGTTTTCCCGGAGATTGACTGGGGGTCTGTTCACCTTTCAGTCTTGAACTGAGGAGGTACATCAATGACTAGTGCTAGATAAATATGACTTTTTTTGAACTGTGAAGTTGCAGAAGAATACCCTCCTAAACTGTGCAAAAATGCTATATATATATATATATATATATATATATATATATATATATATACAGTAGTGCTTTTAGTATTATGCACTCCTGCTTACTTTGCATAAAGCCCATAGAAAAGGTTATCATACGTGGAAACAGTTTTCAGAGTACAAAACTCTGTGGCTCATGATAATTGCAGGTGCCCAGTTATTTATACTCTACAGGATCTTCTTCACTGACCGAGGAGCCCCAGAGACTACGATTTGCATTCCCATTGGGGCAATGAAATATATTAAATCTAAACTTAAAAAAATAAAAAAAAGAGAGAGAAAGAGAAAATTTAAATGTAAACCCAGTGTAAATATATCGCCTATCTCAGTCATATACAGTGTCTGTTGCTGATAACAAGCACAACGCTGATGGTACAATAACAAGGCTTGACGTGAATGTCGAACCTTTCATGGAACACATCTCTCCAGCTTCTGGGAATAACAGCGTGGAAGTAACCTCCTAATAAACCTCCCTTTCTCCTGTAGACAACAATCACAACAACATCTATCTCTAATTTACGCCACTTCTACAAGAGTCAAGTAACCAGAAACTATACGCATCAAAGTCATACCGTAGCAGAAATCATTAGACGAGGAAACACTGGAGATAATTTTAGTCTCTGCTTTATATAGTAAGCAATGAGAAGCCAGCATGCCTCTACAGTCATTAGTCACAGAGGAGGGGGATTACTAATACTATCACTTGATTTGACTAATGTTCCTATTTGAAAGGGTTCTTCCACTTGTTTGTCCTTCGCAGCGGTGACAGAGAGCTGAAACAAACATCTATCCACTGCGCTGTGTTTCTGTAGTCACCCTCTATTTCAGATGACCATTTCCCCAGATCCTTCTGCTCCCACTTGTCTAATTACCATAGAAGTATTTTTTCAAACACCCCCTCCATCTTTCCCGAAGGAGACCACATGCAACTATAATTGCCTCCCTCATTAGTTATGTTTTCACAAGACGGGATAGGGGGCAATTAATTTTATCACTTAATTTTGTCACCGTTATTTCCACCGCCTTAGTACTGATGTGTCCACCGCGGCCGGAGCCATTTTTCAGGAAAATTAATTGACGAAGCAGTAAAATTTATCAACATATCACCAGATTAGGCGACAAATTGATGCAATGAGGGAATCAATTGTGTTTCTGTCATCGGGGTAAAACAGCACAACCCAGAGCAGAGCTGGACCAGCTAGACCACTGTGAGAGTGACTTCTGTGGCAGGTGCGGTGATTTATGTTTTTATTTAGACAGGGGGCATAAATCAGAATGAGTTACAAGTATGTGCTACCTCCCCCTGAGAGTCGCACAACCCGCTGCACAAAGCACATGCAGCACATACAAAGTTGAGACGCAGACACCGATGCGAGAGCGAACAAAGATATAATCAAAGACATCCACAAAAAACAACAGAAAAAAAATCAATAAGAAAGAATAAGGCAAAGAATGCTGAATAGATCAACAGCAGCAAAAACAAGTACTAGTGAAGGATGAAAAATGTGGATTAGGGAACACTTTCGAATGAAGAATAAAGAATGGCTGCTATTAGCGTTGTCGCCACTCTGGAATTTTTAACTTAAAAAATATCGATGCCATTGGGTAAAAAACAAAACAAAAACTGCCACAACACCCGGGGGTGTGAATTGTCCTCGATAAAAGATAAAGACAGTGCTGTAACATGACATGTGATGAGAAGCAGGCACACTGCGTGAGTGACCCACTGAATGAGAGGAGGCCGGGCTCTCTGGGCAGCGCATTGTTCGAGTCAACTTGACAGAAAGCACGGCTTGTCACAGTAATGATGCAAGTTAAAAAGTTTCAGATACTCTAAGATCGATATGTTTGGATCAATGGACAACCCCTGCCACAATTCTTCTTCTTTGAAAGCAGATGCATTATTGGCACTCGATCTAGGCTACAATTAATTCTTATTTTATTCATTAATTAAGAAAAATGGTGAAAGCACCCTTCACAATGGCCAGGAAATGTAAGAAGTCATGTTTTAATGATCAACAGTTCGAAACGTGGTTCATGTGTCCATCATCTGAATACAGAGTCACATGCACACCATTCCTAATGCCTCAGCTTGGTGCTTTGTCCTAAAAGAGAAGAGAGAACCAAAGCAGGTAGTAAGGAATATTTTTAAGGTAGATCAAGGTTATAAAAACTATGCTCATTAGGGTAAAACAAAGGAATAAAGAAGAATATCTGATATTGAGTAAAACACTTTTGGGGTTGTGACCCTCCAGTCGAGAAACAGTATCCTGCTGTAGCACGTGACCCCACGGTGTGTTCTGTATTTAATCAGCGAAACATCAATGAAACTGTTTTTGTGACAGTCTATCAAAAACATTCAGCTGACCTCATGCAATACATCAACATGCTGAGAGAACAAACTGAGGACAAAATGACCAGAACGCCATCACCTACTGTTCCGTCCTCTCAGGAGTGCACACATTTTACCCTCAGCAGAGGAAGGAGCATGACACATGAGAGAGAGAGGAGAAGGTTAAAAAAAAAGAAAAAAAAAAAAAACAGTATAACACAGCGTCTAGAGGAGCAAGCATGAGAATTGCTTGGGCGCCGGGACTGTCATGTCTGTATAAACAGGCATTGATTTTTCTGTCCAGCCCTGGCACCTTAGCCATTTATTCTCAGCTTTGTGGCTGGGGCCCAGCGGGGGTGGAGAAATTCTGTTACAGTCCAGTTGGGCCCTTGAGGCCTGTGTGTGAGAATAGATTTCACCTGTAAACGAGGAGAGGGACTGGAGCCACTTAACAAGGGCAGCTTGTGTCACCAGAGGGCAGGATGGGTGAAGTCACACTGGGTGGATAATGCTGCAGAGAGACAGCGAGAATGAAAGACAAAAAGAAAGCAGAAAGAAGGACGTGAATGATACTGCTGAAGACGAAGAAAGAGGAAAAGAAGGTGTTTTTATAGCAGAAGAGAAAGAAAAGGATAAAGAAGGGGAGATATTTACAAAGGACAAACATGATTTTACATCAAATTTTCCACGTAACATCATAAACAAAAGCCATCTCTATCCTGCAGGGTGCAGTTCTCGATAATACTTCAGTGAAGAAATAACACGCTTGTTATCCAAGTCAGCACAATTAGTAGCTCCATCTTAGACTTTAGCTAACCAGGAGCTCCAGCCCTCAGCGACAAACTGCACAAACTCAAGTCGCGGTCAGAAGTCAAGGCCACTCCAGTCTGTGCTGTCATCAGTCGAGAGGCGAGAAATAAACATGGAAAGAAAAGATTCAGTTTTCATTATTAAATATGTTGTTTCTTTTGTATAGTATGGCAATACTTGCTTCTGGCTCTTTCTCTACTATCCAGATCAATTCAGCTCTATTTATAGCTCCAGCTCACCAAAACAATCATCTCAACAATATTAAAAAACCAAACCCAACAATCTGAAAATGCCCTGTAAGCAAGCACTCGGTGAAAACGGGGAGAAAGAACTCCCCTTTAACAGGAAGAGGCTTCCGGTGCACATCATGAGAGATTATTATAAAAACTGTTGTGAGTACTAGAATCCCTGTTTTGTTATGTAAAGTTATAACAGAAACTGAAGGGCAGACACATCACTATAGTGTGGTACCAACGATAACTGACGCCTGTCACACACTCCAGTAGCTGGGAACAGTCACTAGCAACAAAAGTTGTCTGTGGTTTCAAGTAGAGCCATTATTACAGTGGAAAAACTAGATTTATTGAAAGTCATGCATTCATACATCACAAACTTACCCTGGCAATGTAAAGGTCTATTAGTGCTGACTTTTTTTTTCTTTTTAGGGGTGATATTCAAACAATAAAGAAGACATCTTTGTTAGTGTCTTTTTGTAACTTACTAGAATGTTGATATTTAATGGGCTTTAGATGAATTTCACTATGTTTTTTTGAGTTTTTACTACCCAGTCCAATTCACTTTGAAAAACTGCAGCCCCAGATACAGCATCATACCCTGATTGCATACATCCCCAAAACATTACAACCCAGTCCTCTACATTCATTGAAAGAACCCGCGTTGACTTAACACATTTATTTCATCCACCTTTTGATTTACCACCTGCTCAGAGAGTCCAACTTACACGAGCTGGGACGCTGAATTTATTTTATGTGTTCTGCCTTTTTTCCAACATAGAGTGCATGTGGGAATTGTGGTGCAAACTTGTTAGGCAGTGCATAGCAGTAAGGGAGCCACATAAGAAAAATGAAAGTACTTTTGTATACCTGGCAGTTCTGCAGAAGTCAAGAAAGAGCAAAAATCCAGGACACTGAGTTTGCTACATTTAGGAAAAAGGTCACTTACTTTGTAACTTTAGATGTTCAGTGATTTAATACAGATTTTATTTTCCAAAAATGACTAACACAGTCACAATTACATGGATTAACCTCAGTTTCATGGGGTTATTTTGACTAAATACATCAGACTGTCTTATATGGAAAAATGGATACATGTTGGGTACAATATATACAGGTCTTGCATTCCTGATTGTTTTTGCTATTCTCTCAGTTCACGTTTATGCGTTTTGTGTGAGAGGACATCTGTCATGTGTTATGCCAATATTCCTGGCCTTTGACTCATATTAGCAGGTTGCAATGCAGTATATTTTCAATTAGGATTTAAGCTTGATAAAGTACTATTGACAAGAGTGAATCGATTTTGTTGTAACTCTCTCCTTTCACCATTGTCCGATTGATTAACTTGTTTTGATGTCGGACAGCACCGTATACCTCTGCTCTCCAATCCTGCTACATCTGTACTGTTCTCTGCGTAAAACTGAAGAATAAACCAACAAAAGAAGAAGGAAGCTAAATATTACACCAGGAAGAACATGCTGAGGCAGGAAGAAGTGATAACAGGTTTAAAACATTATGTTTTGTTATATGAAAAGTTATCATGTTTTCCTCAAAATCGAATCGTGATGCAAAGTACGTGCTATCATTGGGATCGCCACTTGAATTGAAACAAATTCCTTTGACTCATTCAGGCTTTTCAAAATGTACCTGTCGGCATAGTTTCACAGTTAAAACAAAAACTCAAAAAAAAAAGATTTGCGCTAGTAGAAACGGGCAGCTCAACATCACGGGAACCTGTAATTGAGAGGAATTAAAGACAAACAGTGAGTTTTAACTCTCATGTAGGCCCGCACGCACACATCAGCTGCTCTGTGAAGTTTCAGCAGAGAGTGACAGTAATGATAGTGTGTGAAGGTTAACTCCAAGAGAAACCGAAGCACTCCCGCTGAATGGGAAGGAGAGGGGCAGATTTGAAAAGTACTTATTAGTCAAACTGGGTAACGCCGCCGCCTGCAAAGTATAATCAAATCAGTCTATACACCTAGTTCCAACATAGCATCTGAGATGCAACCGGCTCTGCAACCTTGACAGGAGGGTTATTTTTACTGATACTTTGCCTGCCTATTGTCTTGTGCATGTATTGAAAATGGTGCCGTCAACAAAAGGAAATAAATACAATGAAGGATGAATGCGCCCAGGAGGGTGTCGCTGGGAAGGAGGGATACAAGAAGCAATTATGAACATGCGTTCCTTGTGTTTTTATTTCTCTGCCCTCGAGTTAAGCACCCAATTGTTTGTGGAATACATAGACCCCCATGCAATTTTAATGACCCCCAGCACGCGTACATTTCCTGATTCACTTCTCATCGGCCCCCGATTTTTATTTAGAACCAAAAAATACTCCCGACTTGTCTCCTTTGTGATCAATACGCGGTGTCTTGGAATGAGGCAACCGGTTTTAATATGATTTTATGAGATCAGATAGCTCCCTTTGATCCCCGCCGCGATTCGTCTGATCTCCTATATCCGACAGGCTCCAGTGTTCATATGCATATTACATCTAGGAACACGGGGAATGGAGAAGAAATATGTGATAGGAAAAACAACACTGTCCCTCTTCAAGGATGTGTTTGTTAACCAGAATTAATATAAAAACCTCCAGGTGTTATTGTTGTTGTTGGTTGGTGCTGGTGTTTTGTTTTAGCTGGCACTGCTGCTTGTGAGAAGTGCACATCAAGCAAATTAACACTTGCAGCTTTGTCCTTAATTGCACATATGAGAAAAGCAGTGGCTTAGGGAATGTTGTATGTAAATAAGGTTTTATTTTGTTTTGTTTGCTGCTGGTGTTTCATCAAAAAAGAAGTTAAAAAAAAACAAACCAACAACAACGAAACCACTTAGTTCCTGTATTTAATAATCTTGGGTATTCAGTGTATAATAGGACATTAAAACCTGACCAGCACTCATACTTCACAAGGAAACTTTATAAACAAAAGATCAATGACTAAGTTTAATTGAATTATTTGATGAACAGCATTGTTCATATTTTGCAAGATACAATTAAAACACACAGATCCGCAGCACTGATAATGGCTTTGTGTGTATCCATTAAACTAGGGATGTCCCTTAATTGATCAACCTGAACCTAATATGAATTATACTGTGAGTCCTAGTATAAATACTATAGCTCAAGGTCCTAATAGCATATTCAAAAAAGCTCTTTAAACCACATGAAACTGCTCATTTAAGCCATTAATCCCAATACAGTCCAGTACAGAAATCAGTATCCCAGGATATTTGGTGCATACTGTAGCGACTAACAAATGTTACCACAGCCTCCCCCCAAAAAATCAGGTGGTAGAGCAGGTCAACTACTAATTGGAAGGTTGGTGGTTCAATTCCTGTCTGCTCCAGTTTGCATTCCATATCTCTTTGAGCAAGATGCTAACCCCACAAATGTGAATCAATGTTAGATAGAAAGAGCATAGAAAAAAAGTGCTTGTGTGAATAAGCCAAGTGCTTCGAGTGCTCAGAGTAGAAAAGCACTACAGAAGAACCAGTCCATTTACCACACCAACAGAACTACATGTCTCCCGTCTTGTGTGTCTGTTCTAGCTCAGTGTTACCAGCAACTCCGCACACAGATCAGAATTTATTCACGGCGATGAACTGGAATGTACATTCACAGCCACTTTATTAGGGACACCAGGTCAATCACCAATCTGATGCAGGTCTAACACAGAGAGACAGACACTCACATTCACACCTGTGGGCAAATTATTATTGTAGGGTCTTTATCATACCGTCACACCTTAAAGTGCCTTGAGGTGACTGTTGTTGTGATTTGGTGCTATATAAATAAAATGTAATTTAATTTTGAATTAGCCTAACCCCACTAACTGCATATCATGCAAACACAGAAAGGACCCGGCCAGATGGAGGAGTCAAACTCACGAGCTTCTTGCAGTGAGGTAGAACCTCACCGCTGTGCTGCCCCTGCAATATTCAGTAGCTGTGAACAATATGAAAGCACGGCTCCATCAGTGGTTCAGGCTGATTCCAGCTACGCACACACCATGTCACAGACGACAATGGGTGGCCTCCACAGTCACCAGATCTCAACCCAACAGAACGCCTTTGGGATGTGGTAGAGCAGGAGATTTGCTTTTGTAATATTTTATAAAATATCCCCTCAAATTTTGCCCATAAACAACTTTTACCTATTGACCATAAAAATATACGTTTCCAAAAAGGTTATACCATTATTTAAAAATCACTATTTAGGAGTGAAAATGGCCTTTCGGTCTGTCATTAAGTGCAGTCACTGCATGATGTATCATTTCTGTGTTCACACAAATGCACATGTTTAACTTCAGGAAAGGCTGTGTGGGAAACTGCTAGTGGTAATAAGGAGGTGATAGCATCAAAGCCTGCTACACTAAAAACAAAATAAAAAAAACACTACAATGAAGAAATAGTAAATATCCCTTGGCCACATAGTTCAGATACTTAATTGCCTTCCCAAGCTCGAGTGCAGTAAATAATGAAATTTTAATTTCTGCTCTCGCCATTGTGTTTCCCTAACTCGTGTTCAGGTGAATATTTGGATTATTTGTTCATTATAATCACTTATTGTTTCAGAGGTTTGCAATTATGTTGAAAGTGCAAACCTGATCCTTCATCGTCACAAATACCTCCGAGCAAGATCTCAAATCATGTCACCAAATGAAACAGATACATAAAATATACTAATTTTACATAAATCCATAAACTGCGACCTCGTGTGTTACCCATATTTAATGATGTGTGCACAGGAGTGACGTGGACCTATCATTACCAGGTTATGAAACCTGTCGTATGCACCAAGGCAGTTTTATGAATGTTTACGATAGCTGTCGTTAAATGTCATTTGTTATTTTGTTCAGGTTTAATATGAGGTTTCAGATGTGTCTTTTTTATGATAGCTTGACATTTGGAGTTTGAAATGTGGATGCATTTTGCTTTTTGTAAGAGAGCCTTGATCAAAGATGTGCACCCTCCAGTACAAGCAGAGAGAAAATCATTTACTACTGAATGCTTTATTATGAATGTACCTTAACTTGTACCTAATTCATCAACTGGGTCATCAGATGTGTTCATTTGTCTTGTTAACAGCTTGGCAATAATATAAAATGAAGTAACATACACATCCACCTCACTATATGTATTGTAGCCACAACTCTTTGAATTGAGGTGTTTTCAGTCCCAATGCCACAGGTGTATAACATCAGGCACTTAGCCATGCAGTCTGCCTTTACAAATATTTGTGAAAGAATGGGCCGTCCTCAAGAGCTGACTGAATTCAAGCTTGTTATTGTAATAGGATTTCACTTTTGCAACAAAACAGTTTGTGAAACTTCTTCCCTCCTGGATACTCCATGATTAACTGCGAATGACAATAACAGTATCTCAGCTACAAAGTGGTCGACCACATAAACTTAAAGCGTTGGGTTGCCAAGCGCTAAGGCTAAGTGAAAACATCTGCAAAAGTGCAAAGATTTGTAAGGTCTTTTATGATTTAACATAAAACCTGGTGAAATTATTTCAGTTTGTGCTGCACCGTATGAATTTTAACACAGTTTCAAAGCAATGTTTGGAATTTTACAAAGAAAAAATTTGGACTTACTGAGTAAATATAAACCTTTCCACATGACGGGGAAAATGACGTTTCGTTCATTAATCATATTTTCATTAATTGTTAAGTTTCAGTTTATTACAGATCTGTCATCAACACCACCTCGTCTAACCAGATGACTAATGCAGATATTCAAGTGTTGTGTTAAATCGTGTGAAAGTCTTTGCCACTACAGTTGGCTTACATGTTAAAATATTACAAATTCTTTTGCGCTGTAGTAAGTTGCATCAGGAATTTCTACCTATGATCTCTGTTAATAAAACCGTGTCCTTGTTAATCATATAAACATTTTAACAAACCAGTTCTTCTAAAGTAGTAGACAGTGGAAACCATGATGCAGTGTTTACACGAAGCGTAATTCACGACGTGTCACACGATTTATTTACTGAATTTCAGACTACTGTGCTTTATGTTCATGCCTGCTGTCATGTCATCATCAACATTATGCTTGAAATAGACTGACTAACTAGGGAACACATCTTCCCTCTCCTTTTCTATTAGCGCTAGCAAAATTTGAAATGAAGAGTCATTCATCTAGATCCAGCAGCAAACAAAATCAAATAAATCAACACTTTGCCCAAATATAAAAATATTTGTGCTGTGGGCAGATAATTAATGACCACAGCTGCTCTAATTAAAAGCCATCTGAGTTCCATTAATCTTGGTTGTTCGGTCCCGTCGTTTCTCAAAGTGGACAGCCACGCCTTTCCTAAGCAATGCCCATTGTCCTTGGACTTATTTTCAGGTGATGTGGAAGGCCATTGTTGCTTTATTAGGATCACGAAGAAACATGAAAGCATAATCATTTATGGATTCCGAAGTGGGCACAAAGAAAATCTCGATTATCTCCCTCCAGTTTGGAATTAATGTTGTGTGGAAACTGAGCATTGAAGGGACTAAAGTGTTGCTGCAAATAAGACAAATTTAAAGAAAAAAAAAAGTTTTTTCTTTTCTTATGGACAGGTTAAAAAAAGGTAAAAAACAAACAAACCTTACGCTGATTTCAGAACTGATCAATTGGCAAATGTAATTGATCTTCATCTCATTCAGATCTACTGTCAGCATGAACATTGTAGCAGTAAGTACTGTATCCATGAAAAAGCTCATAAATAGTACTGGGAACATAAACAGCATGGCACACAGGATAACTTAAAGCCTCAACCTGTTTTGAACGGTGAAACTTTGGTAGAGGTCGATGGAAGAAAAACAGGCATCAGGTATATATGTTGAGATTCAATGACATTCAAGAGATTCAAGTAGCATTTATTTCTAAAAGCGTTAATAGATCAGTTCAACTGCAGAAAATCCTTTAATATAAAGCCTAAAAATTATGTTAATACCGAATATTTAAGTCATACGTACCTCCTACAGAGGAACAATGTTTTATTGAAATTCAGCTGTTTCCCCAGTTAGCAGTTCATTACCTTTCCGGAGTGGGAAAAGGGAAATTTGCCAGCAGATTACTATAACTCTGCAAGACAAACACTTTGGAGAGAAGGGCTGTGGATTTTGTCCCTCATCACCTCAACTTAAATTGACTTGAAGTCAATGCGAAGTGGAAGGAAAACCTGTCTGCAGTGTTAGAGTGCACCTGGACAATATTTCAAAAACATCATTTAAGTTAACTATAGGACAAAAGTGGGACTGAATGCCTGCTGATATTGCCGTCGAATGAATATCCAGGAACTCTGCACTACTGTTTGAACAAATCCAGACTGGATTCTAGCTTGTGCTACAGTAAAGTTTCAGCTCTGATATGTTTTCCTTTTTTTAAAATTTAGGATTCTCCACAAATAAAAGGTGCAAAATTACACTTAAAAAAAATTGAGTGATTTTAAATATAACCCTTATGATTATACAGCAGTTATATGTTTAAGTTAAATGTTAGGTGTGTAATCACAGCTGAGAAATTTTCAATTTTTTGAGTCATATATATAAGATACCGTCATGGGGTTACTGGGAACAAGGCTGTCTGAAGTACACCGCTTTACTTTACCTACCACACACTGTTCTTAAAAAACAACCCAACATTAGCTGTGTTATTGCTTCTTTCAAACTCCTTTTTTCCCCCCTCCATCCTTAATTATTCATTTGCTCATATGCTTTGTGCAGTACATAAAATTGTTGACGGTAATCACAGGGGCAATGGCCATTAAGCCCTAATGTGGCTAATGTTTGCCTAATCAAAGTTTTATGGACGGCAATAACTTTGAAAGAACATTTTTTTAATTATCCTTTAATTTGAGACATGATATTGGTGCAATCTCTCATTGCTACAAAGACCAAAACAATAACAACCCCCAGGGGAAACATTATTGTTCTACACATTAAAGGTATGAAGGCAGGGCAAAGCACAAGACCCTTTTTTTTTCTTTTACTTTTTTTTTTAGCGAACATTCTTCGGCACTTGCAGGAAAATTCATCTGCAGCTCAATTAGCATTGGTAATTGAAAAAACACCAGAAAAGACTGATTCATCATGATGATGGATTTTTTAGGTCTTGTGCTATATTTTAATTTAGTGTAATCTCTCAGAATTGACTTTCATTAATGCTGTGACATTTAGAAACACCAAAGGAGAGGAGTCACGATGACAAGTGTTTTCAATGAGTTTTTTTGTGCATATTCTGCTATTGTGATTTGAAAAACCATGTTTGAATTGATGGGTAAAACGCTTGTGAAGTGTGAAGGGTGAAAATGTAATTTTTGTCACAATGAAGAAGTCTACATCTTGTTATCTCGCTTCTACCTCCCTAAAATCCCTTTTCTCCCCACTTTCTTTGTGGAGCATACAGTATTTACTTTTTTCGCAGCCCTCGCCACCCAAGTACAGACATTTGAGTGAGTTTATTAGTTCAAAAGGATTATTATTCTAATGTGAAAATGGAACTAATGGTGTGCCAGATGCTTTTTGCACAATTATCTGAGAAAACAAGTCTCAAGACAAGTCATGTGTTATTATTTGGTCATTTCTCAGAGACCCTTCAAAATTGCCCAATTATGTTCTATTAAGGCAAGGCCAACCCTGTCAATCAATGAAGCAGCATTTGCCCCTGCCTTCAAAGACAGTCCACTCAACATTTAATGGCTCTCAGAAGTTTGCAGTGAAGCTACATGAAAATGTTGCTCAGACCAATAAAGTTTGTTTTTCTCCAATAGGCCAGAATGTGTTGCGCTGGTTATTGGCATAGATTTTCTTGCTTTATTTTCTTTTGAAAAGGAGACAAAAGTACATTGAACGACTGGTTTCTATTCATACACATGTCTATGAATGAAGTGAAAAAAAAAAATCCCTTTGTGGGAAAAAAACCCTTTTCTACATAATGTATACTAAGAACGCCAACATTAATAGTCATGTGAAAATGACAGTTTACATAGGTTTCTTTGTCCTGTGAAAAACAAAGTGTGCCCCATGATTCAGTCGCTTATAGAACCACCTTTAGCAACCATTAATAATCAATAACAATAGCAATTAATGATCATTAGTAATTGCTATGTATGACTTTACCAAGTTTCCACAGCACTGTGGGGGAATTCTGGGCACTTCTTTATGCACCGCTCTTATAAGATCCTGCCACAGCTTTCAGTGATGTTGAGGTCTAGACCTTGTAACAACTTTATTCTTTTCTTTTTCAGACTGGTTTAGATTCGCTTGGGATCACAGTCCAGTTAAATTTCAGTTTAAGCCAAGCTTTAGCTGTCGGGCAGATCGCCTCACATGTGACTTTTGACTGAAAAGTCCTGTGGCAAGCCTAAACCATCATCCCATCACTACTGTGACCGAGGTGTTTGTGCTGATATGCTACGTTTGGTTTTCACCAAACATGGCACAGCACATTCTGGCAAAACGGCTCCACTTGTCTCATCTGTTCAAATGACTTTGTTCCAGAAGTCTTGTGACTTTTTCAGATGCATATTTGCTGCCATGTTTTTTTTTTAGAGGTAAGAGTTTCTTATGGTAACTGTTACAAAAAGCCATCCTTTTCAGTTTGCTTTTTCCTCATTGTAGCATCATGAATTTTAACATTTAACACACTAACTGAGGCCTGTAGCTTCTGTAGCTCTTGTTTTTTTGGGAAGTATTTTTCTTTTTTTATTTCTCTGAGCATTAGTCTCACCTTGGTATGAGGACGTTCTATCCTTTCAATTTTGGAGATTAAGTTAACAAGCAACTGAATATTGTACACAAGAAAAAGTGGATAAACTTCTGCGTTTATAGAGGTGGTTCAGTTAATCAAGTGCATTTGATACCCAGCACTTGGCTGTTACTTACCTTCTTACTTGTACTTTGTCTTTCACAGGACTAAATAGATCTTTTTCACAAGGTAGCATTTTTAACTACAAACTGGATTAAAGGGAAATTTTTGTCACAAAAAACTAAGAATCATGCTGTAAACATTTAACAGAGACATTCAAGTGGGCTATGCGGAATAATTACATGAAACTGGATGCTTGCTAATAATGAATTACATATGAAACATTTTGTCATGATTTGAGCAACTAGCAATTTTCTGGTGTCTGTGTTGTATTTTCTTATGCCTGTATAGAATATGAATCAAATGAGACACTGTGGCGCTAAACATACACACCACTCTCCACAGATATGCAAGAAGGTGGGATCACAGTAAAAACGGGCTTAACCACAACTCAACCGTGGGATGATAGGTCTGCGAAAATAAAAGAAGGCCCTACCAGTCTCTGAAAGTGCAATGCAAAGATGTTTCACTATAATGATTGCAATGATTTGTTCTTACTAATATTTTTTTACTCCATCATCATCATGGTTCAGTCATTAACTACTGTGTCTTTTATATATTCCATGCATCAATCCCTCAGCACGACATACATCTCCCGTCAACCCAAGGCTGGTAGACTGCACCACCTACAGTTTCTAATTAAGCAGCTAAGAGACAGAATACTCTGGGATGAGTCATGAATTAGGTGTATGTTGTTGAAACTCAACAATAAGACACCATATAAAATAAAGCTTCAGCTATTTTTGGTTTGGCTTAAATTTTTGATGTCCTGCCACTGTTGTGCCCAAAAGTCTCATCATCCCCCGCTGTTCCCAGTTTGCTAAAACTTGTGCTAGGTCAGCTCCAAACACATGCACCGCCACTGGGAATTTCTGGCAATCCGCTTGTCACATTTGAGCAAAACATCTGTTGTTTTACTGGCCTGGCCAAACCCATTCTGTCGGAGCGAATTAGGGAAATGGGAAACAGTGTCACCCGTGAATCTGACACCGTTGCCGTATTGGCTTTTAGCACGCATGCAGAATAGACTCGATTGGAGTTGAGAATGCGACACGCTCAAACAGTGCACTTAACATTTTTTCCAATTTCCATCACAACTAGCATTCTAAAAATACCAGGTGAATAGCGGCGAGGTTGGGATACGATAAATAAAGCTTCTGTGACGTGGCCCAGCGCTGCAATCAATCTCGTCTCCCAGCATCGCCTTCTCTCCGTTTCTCTCTTTGTTTTCATATCTCAGTGTCCCTCCCTCTTCGTCCTACATCTCCCTCCTCTCTGTCTAACTCTATCTTGCTTGAGAGCTAGCATATGTCTCCAATCATTTCCTCCCAGCCCCCCACCCCTTTGCCTTTGCCTTCCCCCTAGATTTCCTCTCTTCCCCTCCGTTTCTTCCCCAGTTACTCCTTCATCTCTCCCAGTTTGACTCGAGCGGTGACTGGTGCAGTTATCAATCACGGAAGCCAAGCCTTGTCAGCGACGACTGAACCCAGAGGCGCCCCTCTCCCCTCACTCTCTCTCCCTCTCTTTATCTGTCTCGGTCTCCTTCCTTTAACAAATTTGTTCCAGTTAATAAGCCCTCCCAAATGACCCCCTCTTCCTAATTAAGCACAGGCAGCATGTAGGGAAATATGATACTTAATTAATGATGAGATAAACTCTCTCCCAAGGCCCTGTCAGAAAACCATGACACCATGTTTGGCGGTTTGAAATCAAATTAATATGCCAAAAGACAGAGAAGAATAACTGATGAGAGATTTCACTCTACCTTTTCCAATTCTTCATCTGACCGAGGAGCACAGGCTTCGGATTTTCAAACCAGTTCATCCAAATTCCAAGCAAGCAAATTCCACACATCCAACCAAGTAATTCCACAGTGTGTCATTAGGTACGCTCTCAATTTTTGTCAGTGCTTTTTTTGTTTTGTTCTTTTGTAGCTGTAAAACAAACTGCTCAAAAAGCAGTTTTTTTTAAAGCTATATCAGCTCCGGTTTAGAGGAGCAAGTGGTATAGTTTAAATCTTTCAGAGTAAAAAAATGCACAGTAAAATTCAAAAGTTGTGTTCCTACATGCACTGCGTGTTGACATCTGTGGAGAAGATGCATGTCGGGGGAAAAATGTGAAAATTTGTTTTTTGCTGTTGTTTTTTTAAAGTACCATACAGTAGGCAACATGCATATATGTATCCATACGGTTACAAGTGTTCTACTCTGTCCTTAGACGCTAAAGAAAAAGACGAAAACCCACAAGCAAAGGAGAAACTACACTTGGAAGATGGTGACTAGTGCAGCAGGTGTGACAGCATGTTTGTAATAATGGAGTTTAAATGTATGTAGGTTAATCATTTTGTATATGAGTGGGTTGTTTTTGTTGCTGTTTTTTAATTCTTTTTTTTTTATCATGGCATTAAATTGTTATTGTAAATTGTGCAACTCTACCGGTATTGGTGCTTATCACAAAATCTATGATGTCGTGGTATCCCGAAACTCTATTTTTGTTCTAATTAGTAAATTACGCTGCGCTGTAAACATAGTGAGTAATTTTCCCTTTCTGCCCAACAGATGCCCTCAGATTTTAATGCCTTCTCAGGTCCCTTATAAATGAACTCAGTTTCCCACCTTTCTCTCTTCCTGTCTTTGTATTCCACCTATCCTGTGCATGTCTACTTATAAGCTTCATTTGGTCATAATTAAAATCAGTCAACTGCTACTGCCTGCTAGGTGTGTTTCTGCATTTGGGCCCTTGATCCTGTTCCCCTTCATTCTGCAACACGGTAACTTGGAGAATATGATGAGATAGTGGATGACAAAGAGAGACGTCAGCATACGTCTGTTAAGGGTGCCCTCAACATTCAGACACAGACATCACAGTCATACAGCACCACCGTGAGCTTTTACATGCCAGAACGTTTAATATACAAACAATTCAAATATTCAAATTAGTTACAACAAAGACTCCTTCAATCAGAAGTAGCTCTCTCGCCAGTACCAACAAAGAATGTAAAAGACACTGACTGACAATAATTTATTCTCTTATCTCATTACTCTTTATATGATTTCAGCAAACTACAGTTTCTTTAATCATGTCCAACATCTCATTGTTTTATTGCGTTTTAACAAGCTTTAATTAATGGCTGACACAGAAAATCGCTTTTAATAATGCATGGATAATATGTGTCCAGAACATATGGGATACTTTATTCATAGTCAACAGAAATTGTCAAATTCTGTCTGACAGACCCTTGCAAAAGTAGGCCATTCTGATGTAGAAGCAGAGATGAACAAAGTTCTTTTTCAATTTCTGTCGAGTATTTAAAGACTCATTTATAACCTTCAAGGAAATAACACACACGATCAGAAAGGCTTATTACCACAGGCGGATGCAAGCCAGGTTATACGTGGCTTTCCATAGTTTTTCCAAAATATTAATTAAAAACTGTAAAATAATTAAATAGCATAGCGAATATACTTGTCCAGTTACCTGTTGTCAGATAAAAAAAAAAATCCTGTTTCATCCACAGTGAGTGTTCACAAATTTAAATAATTCTCGATGTTAGCCATTGGCTTTATAATTGCTGTTCATTGAATGTGTCCTCTTTTGCTACTTACATGGGTTGCTTTCTATAACCAAAAATGTTGTCCCGAACCTAAAGACTCCGCATCTTCATAATTTGAGGTTATTTTGCTAACTGACTAACATTGAAATGTCTGTGGCTACTACCAAGGGAAAGATGGTTACACTGACTGCCAAGAGGTTGCTAGCAGTTGTGAAACTAGTGTCAGATTGCTGCAATTTTCCTTAAGTGGCATGCAAAATGCTGACTTGTCTACACACTTGTCACTGAGGAGTTGTGACAAAGCGGAAATGAAGCAATCACCATCACAGAAATAGTTGCGCGTTTTGAAATATTCTGGTTGCAGTAGCAAAACCTTTACAATGAAGCCAAACATTACTCATGTTGCCACGTTTACCACTCAGCAAGTAGTTGGCAAATATTTGCAGACAAATTGGCAACTTCTGTGCAAATCTTTTAGTGCAGCAGCATCTTAATGACTAATTTCACCTAGCAACAGTGAAAAAACGTCCAATTCAATTCAGTTTTATTTATACAGCGCCAAATCACAACAACAGCCACCATAAGGTGCTTTATATTGTAAGGTAGACCCTACAATAATAGATACAGAGAAAAACCCAACAATCATGTGACCCCCTATGAGCAAGCACTTTGGCGACAGTGGGAAGGAAAAACTCCCTTTTAACAGGAAGAAACCTCCAGCAGAACCAGGCTCAAGGAGGGGCGACCGGTTGGGGTCCAGCAACCGCTCGGCAACCAGTCAGTGAATCTGCATTTTTCCCTAGGCTTGTGTGACTGAGGCTTTAAAATTTTCAGTTTACTGTATTTTGTTACAGTGCATGCAGCATTATGAAAAATAGAGTACATAAAGCAGGAAATCCTAAGAACGTGGCAGTCGGAGACGGATTAGATGTACAAAAGCTCTGGGCTTGGCCATTTGGGACCCAGTTCAGTGTTTCAGTTTTGAAGAGAAAAATGTTGGTCTTCTACTTGTTATAACTCATCCATCATACTGATTCTGTCTTGAAAGGTAGTATATTAAATTACAGGACCTAGACACAACTCAAATGTATTTTCCTTCTCATATTGCAACACAGCTCCAAAGCTTTAGAAGAGAATACGGATCCGGTAAACTCATGACTGTCTGCCTGTTCTCATGCTGAGGGCTCACATACTGAGGATATCGTCATGGAATCAAGACGGTCTTATGAAATCTAGCAAGCACGGGTCACTCGGGTCAACAAATCTGGTCCAGATTATATTACCAAAGCTCCACTGAAATGCACCACAACTATTCTTTTAAATAGCTCATAGCAGTAGGAAATTTGTTTGGCAGTTGTCCTACTTAAATGTAGCAAGCAAAATGCATAATTCTTACACATTTTGCTGACATGATGATTATTAAAGAGACTAGCGAAGATGTAAACTATCTTAACCAAGTCGGGCGCTGTGATTGTCTTGCCACTGGAGCTTCTCGTTGTGGAAATGTGTCTCGACAATGACAACTACATTTTAGCTCTTGTTTCCCCTGATCTTCAAATCAAATTTACACTGACTTCTTTGATATGTGCAGAGTGAGCATTTATATCCCTGTGGACTGTGAGAAAAATAAATAAACCAAAACTATCACATCCACAAACAACTAACAACAAATCTGACATATTTACCATAACAGCCGTTCTGAACTTTGGTCTAAATGAAACACATCCATAAAATAAGTGTTTGTTCTGCACCGTCCTTTGAAGTTGGATTTGTTTTTGCTCTTTAATGATTTCTTTCTTCTGATGATGATGGAAGCCGTGCTGACACCTTCTTTTGCTTCATCAAGTTCCGCTGCACAATTACATGAATTTACTTTCAATAAATTACCATCTTTGCATACATCAGTCAAATCATCCAGCTGAGGCATTCGCAAACAATATGCATTATTAATTTCATTGTCAGTGTTTATTTGGTTAACTTGTAACCGACTTGGACAGCCCATTGCCTTGATGATGTATTTAAAAGCATCAGGGTCGGCTTTTTAAAAGGAAATCAGGGGATGACATGCTTCCACACACCACTTCGCTCCCCGCTGAGGCCACTGAGGGAAAAAGACTGAACTCCAGTGAAAGACCAATCAAAAACTCAAAAGATGCATCGTGAGCTGCTGCAGTCAAAACAACAGAATCAGGAAGATCATCCACATCACAGCGATTCTCAGTGAGTGGTTGTTAGCACTGATTGACTATATTTCAATTTAACAAGTTTCTTCTGTCTACAACAGTTAATTGAATGAATATATTGTATTCATAAAAGAGAGCAAAAACAAAAACAAGAGCAAAGAAGTTGAGTTGGGAACCATCTCTCGTTAAGGATTTAAGAGTTCAGTGATTTCAAGCATGTCAGTCATCGATCTAAATAAGAATGAGGAGCTATTGTATTGACTTTTAAGCCGTTAATACTAAACACAGTAACTATGGTCAATGATTACCTTGATGTACTATCAGTATGCTGTAGTTAGACTATGAATACTATGCCGTATCTTTGAGGTTAGTGCAAGCATAGAAAGAATGATGCATTCCAAATAGACATGTCTGCTAATGCCGGGGAAAACACAGCTAGTGAAGACAAATCAGAGTGAAGAAGCACCCTCTGAAAGTGCCATGTTGCAGCCATCCATTTAGCCCTGAGGGCACCTGGAGGGTGCTGCAATGGCACCTCTCATCTGCCATCAAACTATCATCCCAGATGACAGCTCTTAGGTACACTTCCAGCGAAATTCCAATCTCTTGCACCATCTTACATGGAAGAAAAAACAAGAGCAGACGAAGGTGGGTGGGGTGCACCATCTTGCAAACATTTCACATAATTAGATTACAGCAGTCCTAATTAAAATAGGATCAAGTGGTTTTGTAAAATGCTGATAAGTTGGAACACGACTGAAGGGTGTTTCAAGAAATAATATAATTTCTTCAATTTGATTAAAGCACAAACAATGAAACTGATATAGGGTGTCTACATACACTGTTTAATTCATGTAGTATTATAACAAAACTCCCAAAATGTTCAGTCTACTTTAATATAAAACATGTAGTTTCCAATGAAGAAGCAAGATCAAGCTCCGTTTTGACACAGCGGCCAAAAATAAGTCAATTATTTCTCAAAGTCTTCATATACATAGCCTGTACTCGCTGCACTTTTTGTTTTTAAGTTGTGTAATTGGCTTTTCTTCTTCTTTCCAATGTCATGTTTTATGTCATGGCACAAACGCTTGATTCTAGAGTGGATGAGTGCCTGGCAACAACAGAGCCACACAGCTTTATCTGCGACACCTAATGATGGCATCCACCTGCTGTTTTATGGTCACAGCTGGAGCAGTGTAGCTCCCATTTGGCCCAAGTGCACAATCTCTCTTTCTCTCCTCCTGTCTCCCTGTGCCATATACTTATCTTCCTTCTTCTTATTCTATCCTTTGCTCTCATCAGGCTCTCGCATTTTCATCTTTAGGTGTACCCAATTTACCCTCGATTCCCTTTCTTTTTCCCCCACCTTCATCCACCTCTGTATTCTACACTCTTCTTCCACTTTCCCTTCGTTTCTTTGTGCCTCATTGCCCTGATGTTCTTTTTATGGTCAACAGCCATGAGCTCCTCATCTGAGCTAGTCTGGCCTCATGTGCTTCAGGAAGGGATGAGTAGATGTGGGGGTGAAGGCCCACGAGGTGCCCAAAGAGCCAAATATCAGACCAATATGTCACCCAGCTGCCTGATGACCTCGACCATTCAACCTTGCAGGGCTCTGACTGTGCATCTTCATCCTGAGGGTAACTGCGACATGATGGCAATATGTCTTTTTCATACTGCAAAAATGTCCCATTTCATTATCAGACGATTCACACACCATGAAGCCATGTTCTTCTATCGAAAGGGTTGTAGGGTGTTGTAGATGAGATAACGTAAAAATACATTTAAAACTAATTAACAACATGTTCTCTTTTTCACATAAAATCACTTTTAGATTAAAATCCCCACTACTCATATCTTTACATGAACAAAGAAAGGAAATTTGTTAAATGACTCCATCGTGGTGGTGAAACCTCTGGGAGTTTTCACTTAACTCTGATATGTTCCTTTGGCTCTGTGGTGCACGTTAGCATCTTTCAGTCCATTGTTTTGGGTCAGATCAGTCCTACCAACCTTGCCAGCCTAATTTTCGGTGACAAAGTTAGGTTGAACCACTTACACGAGCTTAACGAGACACATGTTTACCTTCAGGTTGAACAATCTTGATAAATACATAGGAAAGGGTTTAATCTGTAATACTGCCACGTAGCACAGGTTTAAATGTGAAATTATTGAGGTACTGTGTGTAAAAACTTAACTTTGCTTGAACCACAAGCCAACATGTGCCAAACAGCTCCAATCGAAACAGCTCCACATACCATGAGTTGAAAGATCAACAGAATATAATGATTAACAGAACTATATGGCATCTAGATATTGGTACAGCCAGTGTTTGACATGAGGCATCAAGGAAAAAAGCAGAACTAGACATATGTAGTATTAAATGTGCAATCCCAACCACTGATGTTCCAGAACATCACTGAATGACTGAATGACAAAGGTATTCTAAATAGCAGCTTGAGTTCCTCGAGGAACTGCTGCCTGTATTTTGACTGATAACCTAATTTCTGGGCCTAGCGTTTCAAAGCCTTGTCGGACATGTTCAGTCTGCTTTGCTATTCTCCAAGACAGATCCACAGAGGATACTCGATATCCACCTACAGGAGAAAGACAAGGACTCCACTTAAAGATCACTGAACAGCACAAAATCTTTCAACAATCTTCCAGTCAGATTTTAAAACAACAACAAGTCTCATCTTACTTTCCTCTTTATCCCAGTATCATAATTCTCATTTCTAGCTCAATCAAGAAACCCTCAATTGACCAGATTGCAGACAGGTGATCTCCAAGGATCCTCATAGCAGGTGTTTCTAGACAACTTCTGACTGAGTTGACTGAGGAAGATAGGAGTTTGGACTAAAAATAGGAGAATCAAATCATTTCTAGGAGACAAGCTGAAATTACTCAACAGCAGAAGGGGAAAAAATCATGATCGCAGCTCAGGCCCGTCAACAACCCAAGATGTCCTTAGAGAGAGGCTCTGGCTTGACAACATGTCAATATCACTTTGAGTGCTTCTCTGCGAACATAGCTCTTTGGGAAATCTCATTTACTTCAGCAGCTTTACACAGACACACACAAAAAAGACAGTGAACATTTGACGAATGCAAGTAAAAAACAGAGAGGCGAGCAGTTGATCTTTGAGACCGAAGACGATTTTTTTTAAAAAAGAAAAAGGTAAGACAACACTTCTTTGTTGATCACTGTCAATGCGTTTACTGGACCAGACGGTGTTGTCTAACTTTCGGCAGCTAACACCCATCTGTCTGAGATCTTACGTTGACTGGAAAGAAATCGCTCTCCTTGAATTTAGCCCCCAGTTCGTCTTCCTCTTAAATCTGTCACTCACGCACCTCTCAGAAGCTGACAGGATGATTGAATACAAACCCACATTAACAGTGACAACTTCAGCCGCAGTTAAGCAAACCTGAGCAAACAGAGCATTGTGGTAGGCAGGCACAAAACACAGACATGGCTCTCAGTCACTCTGCAGGCATATGGGCAAAACAGAAAAGCATGAAATTCAACAAAGACACAAGTTGGAGATTTTTTTATATTCATTCCTCAGATATCAGTAGCTTCAAATCTGCACAGCTGTATTTGTAAATAGCGGACAGTACAGTTTGCAACGTGGACAAGGAGCTCCTTTTATTATGAAGAACTGCACAATAGTGAATATGCATATTGTAGCATGTCTTGCAATTTCCATATTTAGCTCCACACCCTTAGGTGTTTCGCTCAGTCTCCAGGGGCGACAGCCATTCTTGAGCGTGATTTGTCCCAGAGGCTGTTACACCTGCTGAATAAACATGAGGCTAATCCTCCTTCCGCTACACTTGTAAGGGGTCAAAGTTCGTATTTACAAGAACAGCAAATCCACTTACAATCAAAACCTGTTTTGAGAGTATCCCTTCTTACGCACCTACAAGTCAGATTTCCCCGTGTATGCATCACATGGCAGAAATCAGGTTATCTGCTTACCCCCCCCCCCCCACTAATCAGTATTTTTCCATTAAGACCTCAGTTGCCATTTTTTTCTCATTATTTTTTTTTTTCCTTAGAAAAACTGGACCTTTTATTTCTTTAATCTTTGAGTGCGCTTGTCAAAATGTATATCAAATATTTTCCATCAGAGAATATTTTCATTTCCTGTTCTCTGTCATGCTGTGTTCTAAAACACACTTTCCCCCATCTACTGAGTATAAGTAACAAAACTGAACAAAAAGAAACTGTTCAGAGTTCATGGACTCTGGATATTTGATGCAAATACTTGTTTCATTGGAAAACAAACAAACGCGTAACTGTTTGTGGTTTGATTTCTATTTTATTTTCAAATGCGCACTTTAGCACACTTCAATGTAACAAATGAGTGGCTTTTTTGGTTAGCATCATCAAACCAAAAAAAATCCCACTGACTTATCTAAATAGAATTTGTAACTGTTCGTGTTAAGATGGTAACTAATCAATTCTTTATGCAGAAGTTGAGCGCATAAAACTTTAAGATCTAGGATTTAACATTTGCTGATTGGCTGTTTTGTGGTTGACATTTAAATAACATTTATTTAAAATGAAAAGAAGCCCAAAAAACCCTACTCGGTAATATTTGGGAAATAATTTCCCTATTCCACTAAAAAACAGACTATCAGTGGTAATGATTAAAGACAAGCAGAACACTAAATATGGCCACTTAATTAGGTATACTTTTTCAGATGCTTGTTAAAATGTTCAACCTGCCACATGGCAGCAACCCAATGCACTTAGGTACATAGAAATGGTCAAGATGACCTGCTAAAGTTAAAGCCAAGCATCAGAAAAGGGAAGAAAGGTGATTTAAATGACTTCAAATGTGTCATGGTTTTTGGTTCCAGACAGGCTGGTCTGAATATTTCAGAAACTGTTGCGTTACTGGGATTTTCCCACAAAACCATCCCTTTGTTGCCTATGAGACTAACGCAGAGTCATCTCAAATACACAACTGAAAATGCACAATCTAGCTGTAGGAGTTGTTACAACTGGGCTACAGCCAACAGGGTTAAAAAGTAAACTACCTGTTAGTCACAGTCAAAAACCTGCGTTAAAAGAACTGAAACACAGGTAAAAGCCAAATGTGACGTGTGCATCCATCCTCAACCAGCTGCAGTCCATTTACTTTCAAACCAACTAGCTCCTTGTTAGAGCAATGTTGTTTCTATTTCACTGTGATGGCAAGCCACCCATGCTAAGCTCCACACCTCACCACTAGTTTGCTTCACTTTAGTTTACTTTCCAGTCACTTCTTTAAATATATTTTACCTATTGTGTAATCACACTTTACATTGTTTATATGCAGTGCACACATATCAACATTGCAAGGTCAAAATTCTGTTTTATGTTACATTAATACATCTTTCTTTGTTTGAGTTACCTGGGGGTTTGGCTTCTACTTCCTGGTTGGCAAAAGGTGTGGCAAAGGGCTGGGGGATCTGAAGTACTGCTGACATCCTCATTGGACTGAACCACATGCTTCATTGCCTGGGGGGTGTTAACTTAACGGAGTTAACTGTTTTGTGTTAGTTGCTTATATGGCAGCCATTATGTTTTCCCCTTGTGTGTCATATGGTTTAGCTAAGCCAGTATTTAAGTTTCCTCGTGTGTCATTTCAGCAGCTCAGTTTGTCTTCTGTTTGTTTGAGGTTTTGTTAGTTGATACTTGAGTTGATGTCTTTTAATTGTCTGCCTGTTAAAGTTTTTGGCTTTGTTAATTATCTTTCATATTTTATGGTCAATAAAATCCCATTTTTGAATTAAACACCTGTGTCCTCTATGCCTTACCGACATTCATCGAGATGGCCATGGCAAAAAATGTTCAAATAGACTCGTAAAAATCCACATGCTCTCCTTAAATATTCATTTATAAGTGGTGAATATGAGGTTTTACCAAATGTAAAGTGCAACAGCCCTCCAGTACTGTAGATATCTTCTGCTCCATGTTACTGATAGCAGCACACCCACTTATTGGTGCTGATATGATACAAAACAACAGTATTATAGTGCATTTAGTCTTATTCAAAATGTGAAATTCTTGTACCCATTTAGAACACCCCTGTCAGAAGAGGACAATAAAGGTTTGCTTATCTCTTTAAAAATAAACATTTTATCCTTGAGGCCATTAAAAAGACATGTTATGATTCCCTGCTGCAGTTTTGTGTCTAATTGTGAAGCATGCAGCACCAGTACAGTAAGCAACACACTATTAATTGTCATTTTCTTATTGCAAAACTACCTCCTTCCTCCTCTCACCAATTAGGGAATAAAAAGAGAATTCGTCTCTAGACTTTCTCTCAGTATGTGCTCCATCTCCCTACTAAATCATTCAACAGCACTGTGCTTCTCATTAGCCTGCTTAGCAAAACTTCCTCAAAAATCACATAAATCAGCGCCTGGGAATAGAAATTAAACTCCTTCTTGCAAGCTCTTGGGAATTTTCTTTTTACCCCTCCTTTCAAAAAAGGCCGGCGTTTAAGATTTAGAGCACGATAGTCCCGGAAGCTGGCTTGGCTTCACCCTTAAGTATTGCTATACTGAAATAAAAGCTGAATGGTAGTGTTAAGGCAGTGCTTTACTGTCCTTGTAGTAAGACTGGTATTGGTATTACTTACTTATTCAACCAACTACGTGCTCTCCTTTGAAAATAAAAAAGAGGTGCAAAATGAACGGCCACCATTATATTCCATGTCTTAGAGGTGAAACGAGGCTGTCAATGTAACTGCAGCAACAAACACCAGTTTTTCAATCTGACTGTTTCTCTACCTAAATTCTATATCAGATGTCTGCTACTGACGAGTGCCATTGCAGTAACTATCCTTTTAGTCTATCTTGTTGTGTTACATCAAAAAGTAAATCAACCAACAATTATATCACAATTTGATACAAGAAATAACTAAAAGCCAGCCAGCCATTGTCTTTTATTTTAGAAGTAGAGTAGGACAACCTAAATGCTCTTTTGGCAATTCTGCCTAAAATAGCCTTTCGTATTGTTTTATTCAGCAGGATAGTTTTATAGTAATGCATTTATGCTCATTTTGGTCTGTTTACATCAGTAAAATAAGCCTTTGATATTCTGTTAAGTGAATAAGGCAAAAACAGAAAACAGACCGTTGGTTACTTCAGCTATGAACTGTTTTTCAATATATAAACTTACAATACAATACTACAATACAATAAAGAAAAAACAGGTAAAAAGAAAGTACACCATCTTTAAACTTTAAGGGTTAGATATCAGAATGCAATACAAAATAATCTGGTCCTCAGCAGGACTTACAACAAGGTAAATACATCCTTAGACGAATAATAAAACATGAAATTTTACGCTGTGTTATTAATTATTTAAAGGGAAATTAGCCAAAATGCAGTGGAAGTGTAAAAACCTTGAAGCGAGCGCTGTTAAAGTCGTCATTATACAACATTAAGAAGGTAAACAACAACAGCCAGGAAGTAAAAGTGCAGGAAATGCATGTGAGAGAAAGTAAAAGAAGGGATAAGTAGAAACAAAACACAAGTGAATTTAACCCAGGGCAAAGAGATGCAGGGAGAAGCTGAAGGATCAAATAAACTCTAATACAAATAGAAACTCAAGAACTAAAGAATCAAAATACTAAGAAAATACTGAAGAAATCCATGAAGACAAATTAAAGTAATAAACGAACCCTCAGCTACACCTCAGACTCTACAGCCTGCAGTTAGCATGTTAAATGTTAAAATGTAAAAGTTTCAACATTATTAGTAGAATTAGAAAAAGATAAACCTGGCAGCACAGCTTAGTTTTGCAAAGTTCCATCTGAGCAAACCACAAGACTTCTGTAACAATGTCCACAGAGCACCGTGTTTGGAGAAAACAAAACTCAGCATATTAGCACAAACACCTCAGACGAACTGTCAAACACAGTGGTGGAGGGGTGATGACTAGGCTTGTTTTGCAGCAACAGGATCTGAGCACCTTGCAATTATTATATCAGCTATAAACTCATCTCATGCAGAATAAATGAAAGAATGAAGAATCAAGGTGTTGTAATGACCCAGTCGAAGTAGGAACGAGCAGGACCTTAAGAGAGCTGTGCATAAACAAATGCCTGCAAACCTCAATCAATGGAAGCAATGTTGTGGAGAAGAGTGTTCCTCCATAACAACACATGCTGTTTTTCATCTCATGTTATATTTACCTAATAAAACCTGGTAAGGATTAGATATATGTTTTACTTATATTCTGATAAACAAACCCTGGTATGCTTTCCTTTAACCATGGCTGCATATGTGACCACGGGATGAAGCCAATAATGGGATCAAGCCAACTGCCACTCTATGTCATCTAATGTTCAGCATGTGTTAGTGCTAAATAATAAATATTTCCACCCAACAGATTTCCTCTGCTAAATCAAACAATAAAGGCTGGAAGAAAAAAAGTCTACCCGTAAATACAGAAAGAGAAGAGAGTGATACGGCATCAGTGTGTCTGCAAATTCAGTTTAACCTCACCGGCAATCGGATTTTTAAAAAGGGAAAAAGGAAGTCTCTTGAGATTTGTTTCTTTTTTAGCTTCACTTCATGAGCTCTTGATTTTTTTGAGTTTGTTTATTTCTCCCTCAGTTGCCACCCGCCTCCCTTCACAGAACGACCATCGTTTAAATGCAAGCCAACATCTGACGTTGTTTGGGCTCGGTGTGTTTATGGAGGGTGATGGCTAGCCGCTGAGATGCAGGACTCACTTGGGACTGGACCAGTCAAATCTCGTCAGGCCCTGGATGACTAGATGAAACAGCTGTTCGAGGCCCATCCGCACAGGTTTGCGTTCAAAAGCAGCATGGCATGAGGTCTGGGAGATGCAACTGCCCATGGGTCCATTTATAAAAATATATATATATATAAAAGAGAGGGTCTAACAGAGAGCTGTGAGGAATGGAAAAGGAAAAAAAAATTATTTATTTAGTATGTTTACTGTTTATTTTTTCCTGGAGAGCAAATTAATTTTTTAAACAAAAAAAAATCCCCGATGTGGATTATTTACCATCAACGCTGATCACCTGTGAAAGAGGCAGACTTTGATATATTTCACCTTTATGATGATGTCGAAGCTTTCTCTGGTGCTCGCTATTTAGCAAATAGTTTTCTCATCAAAGAGTCAGAGAAGAGGTTGGGTTTCGAGGTGGTAATTGAGGCTCCTCTGATGATTACAGAGTGAATAACTCAATCAGGTTTAATTAGGCCTCACCGAGGAATGTGACTACTAAAGGTGTAATTGTATAGCTTTGATTTATATTTGGAATTCTGTGATTTAACATGTATTGCAGTCCAAAACTGCAAAGGTTTCGCAGGTCACCATTTTGCCAGTTTCAGCAACAACTGTCACTGGCCTGTTCTCGTTTTGAGCTGTAGCAAATTCATTTTAATCATTTAACAAGGCACCTGTATAATGATATCGCTCATCCAACAGTGCTTACATTTAAGAATATAGTAAACTGTGCAGTGTGTTTCAAAGTGGACTTGTGCCTCTCGTGGACCGGTTCTTTGTGTGCTTTGATTAGAAGTAGGTTAGTGGTTTTGAGCCTTTTTATAATAGGATATAATATCACAGCATCTCGAGCTTTGCAGAGTCAACAACAGACAAAGCTCAGGCGACAGCATCCAGTCTTTGTTTTGTAATCAATAACAACTATAGGATCCTTACTTAATGTTGCCATCAGGCTGTCAATGGCACTGCCCGCCCCCTGCACAGAGTTCCAACTTCTGAAATTAGGGTACTTCAGGTTATTTAACCTCCATTCATCTGATAAGCACCACCATGAGAAGCTAGAGTAAAAGTAGTAGTGACAAGTAAGTCAAAGTGGCTGGGGAACTCATTTAGAGAGCATTGCACTTAATTTTTAAAAAATTATTGACATTTTGCACGAGTGTTTTATTATAGACTTAATTTGCTATACTGGAATATCAATATTTTTCTACCACGTTACATTTGTAAAGGCTGAGCATGATGATTGTTTTGATCAGTTTTGAGATCATGATTATTTATTGCACTGACAGAAGCAAAATATGGTTTTTCACTGCATTACATGTACATGCATGAAAGATGTGACTTTGTAACAAAATACTCCACAGCTGTGAGATCCCGCTATAATTTCCTTGTGTCATTTTGCATATACAGTGCAGGTATTGGCACCTTGGAAAAATAACTGTGTGAAGGATGTTTGTCCAGTATGTTGAGCTTTTCTGGGGCCTTCACTACACACTGTGTTTATTGGCCAAATGCAACTGTGTTGGTGATTACGGTGCGTGTGAGTTTGATGGACACACTGATGCACTGTACAGGCTGATTTTTAAGTTGACATTGGATAATTCACATGAGGAACCATTGCATTATTTTCTTAGTTTTCATTACACTTCCATTTGTGATGCGTTTCCCGGTGGTTGAACGAGTTGGTTAAGATGCTCTGCATTGTAGACACAATTCTATTTGACTCTATTTCAAAACAACAGATGATGATCGACTTCTAGGAACAAGCTCTTCACCTTCTGCAGTGTCAGACGTTTGATTTTTAACATAGTGTTACTGATCCAGACTACATCCTTAAACCTGCATGGCAGGGACCGCTGTGATTAGTGCATGCAGAAGCGGTGATTTTAGGAGCCCTTCATTTGCTTTTGTTTTGTGTTTTATTGGTTAACATGCATTTTCAATATCAGTTGATCACATTCATTTTATTGGGGCAAGGCAAAAATTATGAATGAGATTAAAATTCAATTAACGCCACATAGTGTGTAGTGTGCTCACCTTAATCCTTATATCATTCGTTTGAGATTCCTAAAACTCCTGCTATCCCAAGCCTCGTGTAAGTATATGAAACAAGAGGAAAACCTTTTATCCCTTGTGATGAAATGCAGACTTCTACTTTATGCAGTATCGGCTCTTCATTTAATCAACTTACAATTAACACCTATTCTTCACATTAAAGTTTTTGGTGTCCTCATCACAACTTTTTTCTCTCCTTCACAGCCTCACTAACACCGTCAGATGTAGACTATTTAAATTGCAGAATACTAGCAGAGGTCCCTCATGAGGACACTGGAATAACGATAAGTGTCCACCATTAAGAGACTTAATAAATATATATTTAAATATATATATATATATATAAAGAATGGCGCTGATGCAAATGAGGGTTACGATGAGACTACTTTGAGGCGACTTTGTGATGCAGCAGCTATTCATCACTGCGACTCAAGATGCACTCTTTGCTGTCCTTAGCTTTATCTAATGAAGCCCTAATATGCAAATGAGACTGCCCTTTTTCCTTGATTTCTTTCTCTGCTGTGTTCACAGCTGAATGTGAGAAAGTGGGCGTTTCAATAGGCAGAAATGTTACAGCGTACGCACTATAAATTCACAGGATAATGTATGTATGGAGGACACAATGTATATTAAGAATCACATTTACTTTTGTTGATAGCTCTGCATGCATTTGCACACAACACACTCCTGCGACACCCGCTGAGCTGTGACTGTTCTTTCTTGTAGTAGTAGTGCTCTGAAGCTTTTCCTAAAGACCCCACTATGAAAAACATTTTGTGTCACTTTTAAATCCTGGGTTGATTTTGACATAGTGACAGAGGAGAACTGACAGCAATCAAGAACAGACAAATACTGTTGAGTCGCATCCACGCAACAAGCAACCGACATGATTTAAATAAATCAATGAAAATCAATATATCAAATAAATTTTAAGGGCTGGTTGGAGTCATTAGAAGGCAACTAATTTCAAACCTTTTGTAAAGCACAGCATCATTATTGAAATATTAGGATGAAAGGTGCTGTGACCCACAGCGGTAACATACATGGATGGTTATGACATGCTAGTCCACATACCTCTCTGTTTCTTTCAGTAATACAGAAAGTACAGCTAAGCTAGCAAAAGACAAAACAGACTCAGCAACACAAGCCGGTCAAAAATTAATGCAATCTCTTTACAATTTTATTGTTATACTTGAAGACACAATAAACATGTTAACAATTAAAAAAAAATGTAATTAGTTACAGTTGCTAGCGGACTAGCAACTGTATTTTTGTAAACGCGACAGCAAACATTCTGTAAAAATTAGCGCATTCTTTGCTTATGACCAGACTAAATATTAAGAAAAAAGATCTAAGGCACCATCTAATATGAAAAAGAAGACAGAAAAAAAAGAGAAAACTTACTTTAAAAGCCTAATGCAACTATTTTCATATTTTCAAAAATTGACACGTTGAATACGAAACAAAAACTGGTCTTAATGAAACAGCAAAAAAATGTATTAAATAAATAAATATGAATAGATACTAAAACTTACAAGTGGATTAGCCATCATTTGCCACCAACAGTGCTGTCTTCGCCTCTTACAGTTCACACACAACTTCACAGTCCCTCCCCTCACTGACAGCTGAAGTTTAACACTGAACAATATTTTTGAGGAATTTCAAAAGCTAAGTAAAGCTCTTCTTTAAGCAAAACTTAAGTATTAATATTAAATTGCCACAGGTTAATGTTAGCCATTTAACTATTAGCAACTGCCCAATATAAACATTAGCCATCTGTTAAGTTATCATTAAAGTAGCATCTATGTTGTATGGCTAATAAAACAACCAACTCATTAACTAGAGATATAAGCAGCAAACATTATCAGTTATTTGTGTGTAAAAAGTGATAAAGTTATATAGAACTGTGTATTGCAAATATTAGTCTTAATACCTTATTGTACATTGAAAAATCATCATGCGTTTTTAAATGGATTGTATAGTAAATTTGTTTAAATGAGGATAAGCACAACATTTTATAGAAACTGTTAATGATCCTTCACAGGTATGGCACATAGTGCTGGACCGTATTCATCATATCACTGGACACAATGAGCAAGGGTGTTTCTTACTTACTTAGAAATGGAGGAACACTGTACACTCATACTCACTAGGTAAATGTCAAATGGACCGGTACCTACATAGTGCTTTCCTACTCAGTGTGAGTGCTCCAAGTGTTACGCCCCTGAAGGGGAGAAATAATCACAAAAGTGGTAAGTTGGTGTTTCGACACTGAGAATTTTTACTGGAATTAAATATTTTTAAAAATATACACAATTTACAATTAACTCTGTGCAATTAGTTTATGTTTGCACACATGAAAATACACAAAACAGCAGCAGTACTCCACTATGGCACTACCATAGACCACTGGCTGCACTTTGCTCACACACACACGACCACACACACTGCAAAGCTTTCCAGCTTATGCACATTATTTTGGCACGCAGAATAGTATTAACATCCCCTTTGTTCCCTACAACACTTCTTAGTGACATCAAACACTGTAACACCTGAAGGGGGGAAATGATCACAAAAGTGACGAGCTGGTGTTTCCTCACTGAGAACTTTTATTTAAATGAGGATAATACCCTGATCTCCCCCAGGTAAGCGGGTGGAGATAAAAGCAGTCGATCTCAGGTGACCCAGTTCACACCACTTTGTAGATCGCTGATAGTACTTTCTTTATTTTAAAATAAAGAATGATATAAACAAATCAGTTGTAGTCTTTTTAGGTTCAACCCCCCTTATTTTGACACAATGACTTTTTCCTTAAGCACATCTTATAAAATACATCTCATACATACGTGTGATCTCTTTAAATAAATCACACAATCTCAATACTTTACTGAGGTAAAGTATTTACTGAGGTCATCATCTAAGTCAGTGGGTTAACCCTAACTAAAGAAGTAGCCCCCTAATGGCCATTGGAAAGAGTGCAGATTTAAGTCACTTCCACACTAGCTTCACTATACAGTCTATGCTATGCTGATCTGGTCACTCAGTGAAAACAAACCTTCCTCTTAGATTTATTACTTCCGAGTTAAACATCAAGAAATTCTTAGCAATTCTTGCAAAGTCAGCACTGGAGAAAATAGCAGAGAGGAGGAGATGAGCATTCGGCTGTGGAGTGTCTTCATAGCGTTATATAATTTTTAACACAAAGGGCAAATAAGTAAAAGCTCTGTAATGAAGAGGGAGCTGAACAGTCGGATAACATATTGCCAGACAGCAGCCATTAGCCGGAGAGCTGCAAAAGCACATCAGGGGAAAACTCAGAAAGATAGAGCGGCAACAAAGAAAGACAAGGGGAAGAGAGAGTGAGGGGTTGGAGGCAGAAATGTGAAAGGAGCGAGGGAACGAGAGCAGAGTGGAGTGTGGAGACTGATTGCCGTTGATCTTCACAATAAGCGGGGCCGACAAGCGGCAAGCACGCCTCTGCTCCGACACTAATTGCCCGTGAAAGGTGACCCGCGGTGAGGCGGAGGCGCTCAGCTCCGATCGTCCTCGCCGCGCGACGTCCGCCCTGATCGCACGCGACACCAGACAGCCGAGCCGTCACACCGGCCACCAGCCCCACCAGCTCAGCAGCCGGAACCCATCCAGAGACGGAGAGAGACAGACAGAGGGGGTGAAAGAGAGCGGGAGTGAGGAGGATGGAGGATGGAGGATTGAGAGAGTAAGGGGAAATAGAAACAGGACAAGGGTCAGGAAGAATAAACCCTGATGGAGTGAGAAATAAAGGGGGTGAGAGCAGGATGTAAAGGAGGGAAAGAGGATCTGACAAGGGGGGAACACCAGTTAGCCAAAAAGGAGAAACAAAATGGATTATCATTGTGATCGCTATAAATTCAGTGTCTGTAAAGGATAGTCAGAGAACAAGAGGGTTAACAAAGGCTACCATCCCCCAAATTGTAAATATACTGTATCAAAGAAACAGATGCATTGTAACTTAAGTATAATTCTGTGTGTATGAGAGAAAACATTTAATATATCAGTCGAGGTTTCTGGAGTGTTAAAATCTCTGATATTGTGTTTTTATATGTATATAAAAATGGGATTAAAACAACTGCTAACATTTTCCCCCTTTATCAGTTAATCTTCCAGTCATTTTCTTTCAGTCAGATTAATTGATTCATAAATTTCCTTCTTAAAATGTCAGATAATAATGAAGAAATATTTCATGTGATTTTCCTAAAGCCAAAAGTGGTGTCTGCCAATAGTGTGGAAAAAGTAAATGAATTTCAGTTTTAGGGGGGAAAAAACAGGATAGGAAAAAAAAGAATGAAAAATCAAATTTTCCGAATTTGGAAACAATGCCTGTCTCTTTGCTTTGTACATTTGTTCATATTATCAAGTAAACAAGTGCAAAGAGGAGGTAAATCTAATCAAAGTCTAATTCAGGGAAGAAAAAGAGAGAAATCAAATAGAGCGAAGGACACACGGGTGGCAGGCAGGGTGGTGACAGGGCCACAGACAACCTAAAAGTCAGGAGAAGATGGAAAAGCAGGAAAACAGCGTAATGGTTACAGATTATCGGATGAAGGGGTTATTGCCACGGGATATAAGAGGGAAAAGGAGGCTGTACTGTGAGCACTGAGAGAATAAAATGGCTGGTTGGAGTTTTGCCACACATGACAGCTCTCCAATAAGCGGACTGTGTGAGAAGCTGCAGGCCCTCCTCCTCCTCCGCTACTTCAACACTCCGTCTTCTATCCAGGACACACAATCAGATGCTGCCCTGATTTCTTCTGCTGTAGTTTGCTTTAGTTGAGTTCATTTACTAGGTTTCCAGCTCTTGTGTATAAAAATCCTAGTCCAAACATGGAAGTTATTGAACTGGGAGTAATTGGGGAAAATATACTTTTTTCCTCCCATCCTCACAGCAGATATCTTGACTTTAAAGAAAAATCACAATGAAAGAAAATTTGCTTAGTCCCAGAAAAGCGTGTCATATCAGGACCCCAGAATGAGTTAATGTAAAGTGTTTTAAAGTGTCTGCTGAGAGAAAAGATCTGTGGTTCCCCCTGAAAATAATTGTGCATGTAACTTAATCGTGCGATTCCTCTCGAATGCACTTTTCACCTGAAGATAAAGAATATTTGATAAATGCATTTTATTGTAAATGCATTTCTGTAACAACTAGTTGGAAACTTACAGAAGCTATTTTATTATTGATTTTCTCTCCTTCTCCTTGGTCTTAAGAGGTTAGGAGAGGATAAAGAAGAGACACAAGCCTGGATCTTTTTACACAGTGGAGCCAGACAGTTGGAGCCCAGTGTGGGGGAAGAGTGCGGGCAGGCTACAGACTATTTTCCCAGCACAGACACGGAGGTATTGGAACGCAGTGGCCATTAATAACAACTCAGTTGTCATCTGCACAGTCATTGACCCCCCCAGACTGGTCAATATGTGTGGAGTGAGAAAGAGTGTGTTCTCATACTTATGTCTATACATATGTGTGTATTTGTAAAATTGTGTTGCCAGCTCATGTACGTCATTATCAGACAATACGTATAACAAGGGCATAAAGGGGAGTAAATATATATTTTATTGTTACTATGTATCAAGTGTGTCTTAATTTTAACTTTCAAAATGTGTAGATTAATTTGGTTTGTGGTTAGCACCAGCCTTTGGTAGTCAACTGCATTGTGTTTTGGCAACACTGGCACTTGTGGTTCATGTTAATTAACCTTCGTGCGTGAACACTGCATGAATTATAAAATAATTTCAGGTGTTGGTGGAAACATTCATGTAACGATATGCGGCAGCAGGTCAAACATCTTAAACAGGAATAATTATGTACTGATGAGGCACAATGAAAATATTCATCGCTGATTTGATTGCATTAAACATTAAGTTAATATTAAGGTAAGAGTACCGACTCCGTTCCTCAAGAAAAGGATGGAGGAGAGGGGAAAAAATACACACTTTATTCAGAGAATTGTCAAGACGTATTACACTTGTAATGAAACCTCAGAAACCATAGATGGGTATCAGATAAAATATTTGAGGCAGGGGAAATAAAAGAGACAGCTGAGGCAGGCTAAGACTGAAAATCGTCAGAGAGGATTAGCTAAGCGAATAAAGTGAAGTGACCAAAATAACGGCACTGGTAGGGGGGGAAAAAAAATCATCTATCCCAGTTATTCTCTCAATTGGATAAATGTGCCTTTTGTGTAACAGTAATCATCATACTTTCGTGCTGTCACTTTCTATCTAATTGCTTGCCTCGGAAACACGCTTTCTTGCAACACAGCAGCACTGTCCTATACTGAGAACACACAGAAAAGACAGACACACACCAATTAAAGAGACTGCAGTGTTAGTTTTAGTCACAGGTCCCAGGAGAAACTGACAAGTTAATTCTTTGCAATCGACTCATTTATCAAGAAATCAACATTATAAAATCCTGCACGTGAGTATTAACAATTACGCTCGTTAAAGTCAGGTGAAGACGATGAGGTGGCAACAAAGTGCTCAAGCAAGATGTTCAGTTGTTGTCTGCCTGTGTCTGTGAGGAGTGCAGATCTGGGTTTGATTTCTCTTTTGCAAGGCAGCTTCATTCACAACTATATGACAAAATTATTATTCTATAATCAAACTTAAGGCTGACATCAGGTCATGTTTTATTTTTATTTGTTAAAGACCTCAAAAAATGAATTAAAGAAATGCTGCTAATTTATTTATTCGTTTTTTCGTTATTGGGTATTTGAATGTTTGAAGAGTGTCCTGGTTGTAAGAAATTCCATTGATTTTGTAATGAATACTAATATCAGTTACTAATTGATATTATAGAAATAGCAATCTTACATTAGTGGCTGGAAATGATACAAAGAGCAATTTCAATGTCTTATTTTTGATTTGATACACATGTCATAGCACATCTCTTTTTTATCTTCTACATTTTGCATAAAATATTGTTTTTCACACACTTGAATCTGATCTTTTAAGCAAAATATTACAGCAAACCATCAGTTTTAAAAGTTTTTTTTGTTGCAAGAGTTTCTAAAAGTTTATATTTTTGCTTAAAAAGAACTTTATCCACATTTACTCAGTGATAAAAATGCTTGAAAAGATTTTTCCTTTTTCAAAATAACGATCTCACATATTTACATGGATGAATGAACTTGTGACTGAAACTTGTTTACTTCCTTCATCTGTGAATTCATCGAGCTGCAGCTTTGATAGAGGGATTTTTAACCTGCGTGTCAAACTTCAGAAAAGAATCTGCGGCTAGAAATGATAATCAAGTTTCTTAAGTTCTCTAGAATTGCTACATTTCTACAAGCCATCCGAGGGACTTTCTAATTAAGAACTTACCGCTTAGGCACTTTTTTTTTTTTTTAAAGCTGTTAAAAAAAGTTCCTTAACTTCCCCCGGTCCTGTACACTTTGTAGTGCCGAAGCACTAACTCTCAAAGTCAAGGAGCTTTGCTAGTTTTCCCCTGGAGACCATCTCCGAGAGTTCCCTTTATACATTTCTGCAAGACTACTGAGAGTGGCGAGTGATAACGTGGTTTACGATGCTAACACCTCACCATTAACATGTGGCCAGTCCTAGCGCCCTCTCATCAGCGCCCCAAGGGTTTCTTCCTCTGAAATGCTCTTTTAGCAGCTCCCTGACAGGCGAGCGCTTGGCTTTCTACTTAATTAAAGGGAAAAACATGGCCTTAACTGGTGCATGGTCGCGCCCAGCCTGCATAATGGGACGTAATTAACTTCCCCTCATCGTTACTTCACTTCAAAGGGTCGGTTTTGAGTCAGCCATGCAGGCACACACGCACGGACGCACACACATGCATATAAGATTTGTATTTATTACTGCTTCTGCACACAGATAGGCCCAGAGAAACAGATCCCTATAAGTCTCCTTGGGGAGTTACGTACAAGAGCCTGAACCGTCGGACAGATCCTGGAAAAAAAAAAAAACTTGCTTCTGCTAACTTATGAGCATGAGTGTTGTGTTGCTTCAGCTTCACTAATGTACTCAGCCATCCCCTCTGCTTCCATATGACAAAGATGTATCAGTCCTAACAGAGGGAAACTATTAATGTACCGCTTTTGAGCTATAAATCCTAGTTCTTTAGTCTAAGGGTGAACTGTAAAGCCTGATGGATATAAAATGTTTAGTACTCAAAGGTTTTTTACTTCGGGCTACAGCATAGGATTAATCTTTTATTAGGACCAACTTATTTATTGACTTGTTTTGTGAAATGTCAGCAAATTAGGAAAAAATGGATTGATATTGGATTTGTTGTTTTGTCATTTTAAAAACAGCCGTTTCTTCTTGTTATTATATAATTTTGTCTTTTGTGACCTCCTCCAAAGCTACAAAACTATCCACCATGCCATCCACACCAACACACACACACACACACACACACACACACACACACACACACACACACACACACACACACACACCAGCGCCTCCTTTTCTTCTTCCAGTGCAATACAAGGAGGAAAAAAACCCCTGAATGCTGACATGTGCCACATGTATTTGGCTCCTACCGACACTGAGGTGAGTCCAGTTTTCAGACTCCCCCCCCCTTCCTCAACCAAACCAAGTTACCGTGAATTTCCCAGCTGTGAGTGAACAAGCGAGCGACAAGCCTTGGCCAAATCGGACTGATGGCTCGGCTCTGTTTGCCTTTTGCTGTTATTTATTCATGTGTTTATTCTTCCTGTCGTTATCCCCTCTGATCCAGCGTCCCTCCATCCTTTCCTGTCCCTCTTCCCGCAGGCCAACGAGGAAACAATGTCTTGTTACATCAGGTGTGATATGCACCCACCATATCCTCAGTATGAGTGTTTGTGTGTGTTTCCGATAGAAAAGAATACTAATTATATTAAAATAAATATAATTTGTTGTCTGATTAGGATTTGAAAATAATACCAAATCTGTAAAATAATAGCAAATTTGTAAAATAGGCATTACAATTGTTGGACATAATTAATTTAACTAATATTTACTCTTTAAACAATCTGTGTGTTCGTTGTGACATATCATAGGCTGAAATGAGCAGGATGGCTAGTGGTGATGATGGTCAAATGGTTACTGGCAGTCTGGGGGGGGGGCACAAGCATGTGACAAAAAGGTCTGGCCATGAGTCGTGCTTTTCCAGTGGTGGACAGCTCTTACACTAGTATAATCCTTGAACCACACTCACAAAGTAACCCCTTCACATCATGAGCAGGCTGCTGTGTTGCAGTTGGTTTTCCCTGGATGTGCTCCACAGTTACTCTGAATTTACATGTGTGCTAATTAGACTGGAAGAAATGATTGGCTGCTCACAACATCGCAGTAAAGAGGGCCCAGATGCATACATACACACACGCTCGCCTGCACATACGGACACATATAGGCGCCTGCATACTCAAAGCCTTGCTGGACAGTAATGCATTAGAGCGCGCCCCATCACACTGTGTCAAGAGACACACCTCGGCTGAGTTTGGGCTCTGTCACATGTGATTTACTTGCCGTGAGACGACCTCACACCCCTCCCTTCTTAGTGTTCAAATCCATCTCCCTCCAAGCCCTCCGTGTGCATACGTTTGTGTACATGTTACTATCAGATTGGAAATTCTCACAAGAACACAGCACATGTTGTTGTGAGAATTCACTTTTTCTTACAAATGTACGCCAGGGAAGTCGATATGTAAATGGCACACATTCTGCTCACATGCACGATCGTGTGTACATGCATCATGGTGGTTAGCACTGAAACCCCCAAAGAGCTTCTCCATAATAGTCCTAAATCAGCCTTGTAATAATAACACCTCACTCTGTGTTATTCCTCCTGCAAGCCTATGTGCTTAGCCCCCCAAGCTTCTGCCAAATAGCCCCTTTTGATGTTTCCACTGCTGGCAGGACACAGTGGGCCCTCTGCTATGAGCTTCACATAGTCATACAGTGAGAGGGGGGGCATATAGAGAGAAAGCGGCAATTATATGCATAAAGCTGTAAGGTTTATCAGATATACAGAGAAAATCCAATTTCTTTTCAAGTGGGTTTTTGCTTTCCCCTGAAATCATCTCAGCATCTAAAGAGATCTAAAGAGTAACCCTTTCTTTTTACCGGGTAAATATATAGTAAATTATAGTACACTGGGTAATAATAACCAAAGTTTATACTGGTAACAGTGCAAGTTAAAAAATTAAGATAGCACTTTCCAATAAATCGCTTTCTTATAAAGCCAGCATCTGCAGCTACACCCCTTTATGATTTATTAAATTTACTTCAGAAGCTCTGGAATTCCTTTTAAGATGAAAAAATGGCATCACTATCTCTTAACAACCTCAGCAGGGAACACTGCCCTCTAGTGTCACTGCAAATGTTCTCAAATACATGGTACGTTCTTGAAGATTAAAAAAACAAAACACCTTTTACCAGAAGCAATAAATAGCTGTTAAAGTAAACTGTGATGTCAGTGCAGTGCCAGCACCATCCCAGCTTTGTTATGTGGAGTTTGGTTGCTTCCTTAAATGTTCTTTGAAAGCTGAAACACACAACCTCAGCTAGTTCATCCAACTGCGATAAATTAAGGCAATAACAGCCCGCTAACTGGTAAAAGTGCCCACCTGCCGGGCATATTCTGGACGTGATATCAGCTGACGATGGCCTTTTAACAGGTTTATTAATATCTGCAAACAGGTATAAGTTGAAACCATGCTTTTTTAAAATTTTTGCATTTACATTTTGATTTAGAGAGTTTTTTCTTCCCACTGTCGCAAAGTGCATTTTCATTAGGGGTCATCACATTGGTAGGATTCTCTATGTATTATTACAATATAAAATGTCTTGTAGTGACTGTTGTGATTTGGCACTATATGATTAAACTGAACTGAATTCAAATGAAGGTGAGCATAGGTACAGTGATATTATCCACAGGTTTCCAAAGGCTCAACTTTTTCACTGTTGCCATCTTGGTAAAAAACAAAACAAAACAGTGACTGTAAAACTGGAGACTGAAAGTCTTTTTGAAATCACAGCTATTTAGCTTTTTAGTCACTTATTGTTTTCATTTTTCTGATCTCGAAGCTACATCCCCTTTTATACGGACAATAAATGTTACCCAAAAGAAGCAAATCCATTTATACACCAGCTAGCTGGCAAGCTAACATTGCTAATGTTAGCCAGATAAAGCTAGGTAAGCATTAGCATCATGAACTCAACCCTTTTTGGGTTGTTTCTGTCGAGTCAGCTTTTTAAAGTTAGGTATTGTAAATATTACTTAGTTTAACTAAATTATATGCCGCTTTAGAGTTGGTGAAGCAACAATGACATAATGAGTTAATATTCACACCAATAGAGTTAGGGTTTTTGTACCCATGGGGTGAACAGCCTGCAGAACATAAAGGGTGTTGATTTGATATGTTAGTATTTCAACTTCAAAGGCATTAGTGTTACACTCAAACAAAAAGCTTCTGTCGTCTTCACTGTTTTTTTTTTCCACAGCCAATCTGAATGTCATTGAGCAGTGTTTTTCAGCTGGTGAGCTGAGACCCTAAAAGTGGGTCATGAGTTCTGCCAGAGCCTCACTTAGAGGAATGTTATTCACTGGACCGTCAATTCATAGACAAGGTCAAATTGGATTACTCAGTTCAGAACCTCTGTGTTCTTTATTATTAGTCTCACACCAGTGCAGAACACTGTCTGCCTCTATTCGGCCTCAGCGTTTTAATCTAAAAACATTACACAAGGTCAGTTGTTCACAAGTCCTTTCGATGTGTATGTGTGTGAAACACAGGGACCCACATCTAGTAACAACGGCTCCAACAACTCCATGCAGCACAATTTAAATATTGCTGAGACACCACTACTTGATTTAGTGAGACAAGAAGGAAAAGTCCTCCAGCGCTGTGTCGAATCTTTTGCTCTCGCTCCTCCTGGCTTTCATTTAGCCACACTTTCCTTTGTTTTTCTGTTTTCCCATTTTATTTATTTTTACATATGAAGATTAGCAACACATCAATTTGTGTGCTAACCAGAAAAAAAAATTCTATTCAAAATCCTGTTAAATAATTAAATTAATGTTAAATAATTCGATCATTTATGCAGGTGCTAAAGCATTTGTTCACCTATGTTTTAAACGTTTATGTACATTACTTGCATTGTGTATTTTAAACTATCTGTGCTGCAAGTGTTTCTGTTGACAATCCACTACATTTCTCAGATATATCTTTAATTGTTTTTGGTCTTTTTGTAAGACATTAAAAACAATAAAACACATTTTTAGTCTTACCATCAAGATGTAGGGATTGCATTATTATTGTGTTATGGTTGATTTTAAGGATTTATATCATCTCTTACAAGATGGTCTGTAAATGACAACTGAAAGCAATTATTTGTTCAGTCATTTAAAGAGCCCACAGAGGACTAATGCGCAAAATGCTGAAGAATAAGTCATTATAAAGTCATTTTTGTAGCAAAATAAACACTGCTGGCTACATTTGTTCATAGGTTTAATTTTTAGTTCTTGAATTCTTCTTATGCTTAATGGAAAAGAAGGGAATGCTTAAAGAAATTGACTATGTGCTGTTTTTTATTTCTATTTTTTACTTTTTGCAGGAATGCAGTGATTTATTGGCCCACCATTGGTATTTCCCCTCACTTTTGCACTACTTAGAGCTGAGACCGTAAATATAATGAAATACTTTATACATAACCACACAGTACAACTTTGACTGTTACTGTATATACTCCATAAAAAGGTCATTTATATGTAACGACATTTTCAAGAAAGAAAAACAAAGAAAAATCATTCATACTGGCAAAAATCTGGAGGTTAAAACAGCAGAAAAAGAGAGAGACAGGGAGAGAAGTTGTAATCAAGAAAAAATACAACACAACAATAATAATGTTTCTCTTTTAATCAGATCAGACCTTAAAGGAAGAGCAAGACAGTGCGGCAGAAAAAGAAGAACATGAGCAGTAACACATTTCAAATGGAAGAAAAACTGTTTTCAATTTGCCCAACCCCACCACCCCCACCCCTAAAAGGTTCTGAGGTATCTATCATCCCTCCAGAAAAAAAAAAAAAGGAAATCATCCAATTTACTAAAAGAGGGACGAGCGAGTGAAGAATTTGAAGCCCCAATTACAAGTAATTACCACTTTTCGCTCTCAACATGGTGAAATGATTTGATGCCTTTCAGAAGGTAGTCTGGTTTAGCTCAACACAGACATCTCCTCCTGCATTGTGTTAGTCTTTGGCAGTGGTTAATACGATCATTTGGTAGAGATAAAAGAAGGGGCGTTTAAAAATGATGGCGCTGGAGTCGGATCCACTGGCTATAAATTACACTAGGTGGTACTGAGATGAAGCAAAGGTACGTGCCATGGCAGCCTTTCGCTGTGACCAAGACTAGAAATAATAAAATGAATGCACATCTGATGTGCTCATAAGGCGGCAAGCTGCGTGGGTGTGTCAAAACTTTAGTCATGTCAGTGCTTTGCAGAAGAGGAAAGATGTCCACTAGGTCATCCTTTTTCACCCATTCACACACCGGTTTAGATTAGACTGCAAGTTTGGGGAATTACACGAGTAATATTCTCCTAATATGGAGTCGTTAAATATGAGATCTTTATGCCTGATGTCACTGCTAATGAGTAAAATCATTCAGTGTAGTGTCAGGCAGAAATGGCCTCTATTAATACTTTAAAGTACCAATATTTAGTGACATCATACATCGCTACATAATTTTTTTCTCTAGAGAAAAAAAATTACATCCACCTATCTATCTATCTATCTATCTATCTATCTATCTATCTATCTTTATTATTAAATGTTATTACATAATATATTTAATAATGAACATTTTCATTTTCATATGAATAATACATTTTTATTCTTTTAATTAAAAATTAAAGCAAAGGAAAACAAAACACTAGCATTATATCTTACCAACATACATACATTAAACACATTTATATAGGCCTGCCCACCTTAACATTTAACTATTTCCTTGATGATTACACAAAGCACAACAGTATTGTCAATTTTGCCCCAAAAGTTTGTGTCCATGTGGTTTTTAACTCAACCACAATTTTGTTATATACCATCTATATAATCTCTCATATACTGGAGACTTAAAATTATATATACTCACACAATACAAAAGAAAAACAGGCAACAAAAACAGAGACAAAAGAGCATTTCTTCACCTGTGGAGAGACTATAAAATGAAAAGCAAACTTGTTTGGAGGGTGATATGACCCCTCTTACACCTCAAATCACAGCAAAAGCCTCTGGAGACAAGAAGAGAACGTCTGTCTATCTCAGAAAGCCTGGTCCTCTTAGGAAGCTGCAACACACACACACACACACACACACACACACACACACACACACACACACACAGAGGCTGGTGTATGTGATAGAGGCACTGCATTTACACACACTCTTACCAACACCTCCTGCCCACTCCCTGTATTGCATCTCAACATCGACGTCAGGCAAATACAGTTCCAATCCACCTGGTCGTTTGATGCCTCAAACACTCACACATGACAATGCATTGATTTTTTCCCCCCCTCCCTCTCTCCTAGCTCTGCTGGGCGTGCAGACAGAGCAGTGTGGAGAAATCCATTAAGCCGACACTTCTCGTTTCCATTGACTGACAGGCCTTGACGGGCTCGGGCTTTTGGCCCACCCGCTTGACTGGCAGCTCGACAGTTAAACAAGCCCTCCAGTTGCTATAATAGTTTAAAACACTTTCAATTACCCGAGTCAAACAAATCCAGCAGACGAGCGCTCGGGTGCTTCCCTATAAGCAATCCCACACCCCAGCAGGTCCTTCTCCAGCTATCCTTTTGCTTTATCTGGATGCTACGATGAAGGGGTTTGTTTTAGGACAAAGAATGCAGGAAGTCAGTGAGGGGAAATTGGAGGGTACAAACTGCAGGCTACCTCGAAGGAAGCGATGATTTTAAGGTTTCACAAGTCTTCACTTCCTGCTCTTGTGGATGCACCCCTACATAATCCCAACCCTTAGACCATATAGCATGTCTATATATGCGCATGTGACTGCAAGATTTATACCAAATCTCATTAAACATTAAGTAAATCAGTTCTGACCAACCTTTGGACTTCTTCTGTGCAAATCATACAATAAGTGGGGGGTGGGAACTTTCCACAAATCAATGAAATCTCACAGTAATAAGCCAGACTCATAAATCACTTGTTAACAAGCACTTCACAGCAGCTCAGCAGCATCATCAGCTCACTCTCAGGTTGAAATGCTCCTTACAGCATGCATGACCATAATTGCCAGAGAAATTTGAAGAATTTATTTAATTAAATATTTATTTTTTTGCCCAAAATGTCAACCCTGAAGAGCTCTCATCATATTCACTCATATTTTCTCATCTGCTGCACTTTGTCACGGAGTAGAGCACACTGATTTTTTTTTAAACAAATTTTATATCTACATATGTTACAACCAATTAACTGATATTATACTGAGAACAGTAAATTTAAAAAAAAAGGTAACCCTTAAAAAGTTTTAACTTTTACGTCATGTGTTGATTTTTGTCAGTCATTAATATTATTTTACTATTATATAGAAAATACATGTCAATGAATAAGGCCATGTTGGCTTAAAAAAAGAAAAAGAAAAAGCATGTGACCATGTACAAAGCTTTGTAAATGAAAATATACAAAAGGCAACCAATTCATTCGTTTGAATGTATGATGCGATAATATGAAACTGCTCCCAGTCAGTAACCGATATGAAAATCTCCATTTTTTTTCTTCCTGTTGGTTCACTTCTAACATGGCCAGAGAGCCTTGGCAGCACACCTTTTCTGAAGATTCGTTTGTTTATGCATAATTATCTGGCACCACCAGCAGCACCCACAGCTCGTTCTGCAGTAATAATCTCCTTGTTGCCCCAGAAACACAAGACATACACCAGCAAAACAGTGAAGTCATTCCCTCTTTGTCCTTGAGTAGCTGAGAGTCACGCAGTCGAGAGAGTGTGAGGTGTGTAGAGCTAAGAGAGAGCAAAATACACAGTGGGAAGGAGTCAATATTTCCACTGTTTTGTCAGCAGTGACTAAAACAATGAAATGGGATAAAATCATTCTAGTTATAGTAAAGGTAGTTGGTAAATAATTAATGTAAGTCAGGTTTTTGGTAACAAAAAAATCCCTAGAAACCTAACAGTGTGGTGAAATGTTACTGCTGCATTCACCCATGTCATTTTCTATTATTTGTGAATTAGAAAAAAAAAAAAAAAAACAAAGAAATTCGCCGCAATACATCAATAATTGAGAAATCTAACCAATAAAAAAAAAAGTATACAACTCACGGGGTTTTAAAACTCACACATGCAGTTTGGAATAAATGTCAATTTAAGTTAAGGTGAAAACTTTTTGTTGACTTTCTTTTCCAGAAGCACAGCTAAAAATGTTTTTAGTATCTTTTTGGATTTATGATCTATGATTCCTTAAGAATAATAATAATAATAATAATAATAATAATAATAATAATAAGAAGAATAACAATAAGAAGAAGAAGAAGAAGAAGAAGAAGAAAATAATTTTAAACCACTGACTTCAGATTACGATTGAGGTGCATTCAAACTTTTGTTTTGACAGCCAATAAGAAGATACATATTTTCACAGAAGATAAAACATTGGTGCATCACCTGATGTCCAAACACAGTCAAGGCAAGAAAAAAAATCTAAATGAAATTTAAATATAAGTACATAATAAAAATTTCTACTCTTCACCATATCTTGAAATTTGGGAAATAGAACCTGTGAATAATGAATAACAACAGGTAAGATACTGTACTGTGTCAATATCTATTTAATAAAAACTTAATCACAGTGCAGAAGAACTCCTGTGGAAACCTAAATACGACCTTACAATTTGATTAACTGATCTTCGACAAGTGTGAGCACCTCTATAAGAGCTGCAGTTTTAGCCGTTTGCTGGTCTGGAGCGTTCAGGTGTGTTTCAACACAATGCCAAGGAGGACGGACATCAGCAATTATGTTAGAAAAGCACTTTCTGCTGCTCATCAGTGTGGGAAGAGCTATGAGACAGTTTCCAAACAATTTGAAGTCCATCATTCTATCGTGAGAAAGATTAATGACTAGTGAGAACAGGACAGCTGCCAATCTTCTCAGGAGTGGACATTTCAGCAAATTCACCTGAAGGTCAGACCGTGCAAAATAACCCAAGAGCTACATCTCAGGTTCTACAGGCATCGGTTATTGTACTCAATGTACATGAGAGCACAATTAAGAAAAGATTGAACAAGTAAAGCTTATTTGGAAGGGCTGCCAGAAGAAGGTGCCTTCCTTCTAAAAAGAACATGGCAGCATGGCTCAGGATTTCAAAGTTGCATCTGAAGGACATTGCAGTCTAGCTAGCCTAGCAATACTTGTTGAGCATCGGACAGATGAGACCAAACTGAAGATGTTTTGACATAATGCAGAGTGCCAGATTTAGCAACAATTAAATAGCATATTAGCACTCTCAAGCACGGTGGTGAAGGGGAGATGATTTGGGGTTGTTTTGTAGTCACAGGATCTTTCCACCTAGCATTGAATCAACCATGAACTCGTCTGTATACCACAGTATTCTAGTACTGTAAAATGTGAGCCTATCTGTCTAACAGGTGAAGCTTTACTTAGATTATTTCATGCACGGGAACCAAAGCACAGCAGCAAATCTGCAACAGAATGGCTAAAAAAGTAAGAATCAAGGTGTTATGACTTCCAGCCAAAGTTCAGACCTCAACCTAACAGAAATGCTGTGATCTGGCTTTAAGAAAACTGGGCATAAACTAATGCCCACAAACCTCAATGTAGTGAAGCAATGTGGTTAAGAATACATGATTACTTCAAGTTATTGGTGCTAAAAGTAGTTCTACAAGCTACTGAATACTGAGGCTTTGGTTTTTTACAGCTTGTATGTGATTTTGGCTTAAATAAATCATTACACAGTGTAAAACGTCATGTGTTATTGATCATCTGAGGTTACATTTAAAAACTGTAGAACCTGCCAAGGACCAAACGATTTTTAAAAATTATTATGACTTTGAACTGAAATAAGCTATACTTTTGTTTTTTACAGGACACCTCAGAAAATCTGCTAGAGCTGATCTCAGACATCTTTTATTGCGCTGCCATCGGTGGAGTAAACAAAGCTAAAACCGTATTATTTTCAAAAGCTTACTTTCTGCCTAAATCAGTTAAACAGCAATGTTTCAAGCATGAACAGCAAACTGCGGTCCTGCATCAAGCGTACGTTCATCTTTGTTTTTCCCAGACTGCAATAGCAGGAAGATTCATTCTCTAAACATTTCTGTGTGAAAACTGCAGTTTTTATTTTATTTTTAAAAGTTAATGCTGTCTTTCTAAAGTGTGTTCTCTCTGCTCTGATCATTGCAATTGTAAAACTGGCACTACTTACTTGGTTATTAGTTTATCAACGAGTAATTGGCAGGTATATAAGCACACATTCATTATTATCTTTTTTAAAACAAAAGTGTCAAATGTTGGCAGAGCATTTGAAGCTTTTGCATGAAACATAGAACAGGATAGTAATGTTTCAGGTGGTTCTTAGACTAAACTGGATATTTGAAGGCATCACCCTACCATTATCAGAAATTTATAGACAAATGTACAATAAAAAAAATTATAACGATGATAATAAAGACAATGGTTAGCTGCAATCCTGTACAGTAAAGCATTGTCTACAAAACAATGTTGATTTTTTTTCTGTTTATTTTGCTAGCACCTAATTAGTGCTTCCAAGCTAGCAGAGTCTACTGGCTGAAATGACACAATATTATGACAGGCAGGACCAGTACGGTACAGTTACTGCACATGACTTGTTTCTTCAAAACACTGTAGCTGGCAGAGTCTGTCTTCACACATGCCAGGCCAACGGTGTCACTGTGGTCTGGCAGGGCTCAAAAGGCATTTACCTACCTTAGAGCCATTAAGGCAGGAAACCAAAAGCACCTCACAGGTGATCAGATCAGCTTCTAACAGGCTAAGAATTGGTATGTACTCTTCTTCATGTGGTCATGGAAACACTTTCATGAACATTTACTGCAAACACGTTAATTCCATTTCTACTCAAAAGAAAGCAAAAAATTAAAGAAAGAAAAATAAAAGATAATTATATAGAAGCACTGAGAAAAAAAATAAATTAAAGAAATCACCATCAAGCACCACTCAAAGAACTGTGGGTAGCTGCAGCATACTTGTGATATTCTAGATTTACTTTTACAGAACATACTGGATATCATTTTTGTTTATTTTTCTTAAAGCGCTACCCACAGTGAGGGTCTTTGACTTTTTTGGTGTAGTTTGTAGTTGACAGTCCATGCTTCTTCTTTTTTTAAAACATTGATCTGCATTTTTGGTTGTCACATCTAAAGGAAGGGGTTCTTTTTGCTTTGGGGAGCATAGCTGAGCTGTTAAATATGTCATTAGTTTGTATTACAGTCCATGAAAATACATATTGTAAGAAAAATTTTTTTAACATATTTTTGAAATTTTTGACTATGCATAACAAAAACATTTCCCTCTTCAGTCAGCTCTGCTTTATTTTAGACAGAGGCATTATTTTGATTGGTCCTAAACATTGTGCGTTGATGCTAGACTGTTAAGAGCGAGACCTACCAAACTCTTAGACTTTCACAAACTACAGACTACACCTCTCTGCATTTAGTCAGGAGTTATAATTCATCTCTGGCTCTGTTCCACAGTGTGTCTTTTGTCTTGCCACCCTCCCCTCACCCCCAACCGGTCGAGGGAGATGGCCACCCTTCCCTAAGCCTGGTCCTGCTGGAGGTTTCTTCCTGTGAAATGGGAGTTCTTCCTTCCCACTGTTGCCAAGTGCTTGTTCATAGGGGGTCACCTGATTGTTGGGGTTTTCTCTGTATTATTGTAGGGTCTATATCTTTTTTATAGGCCATATCATGAAAAAAATGGCAAAAGAAAATGAGGTTTTTGCTTTTGGGGATGCATAGTTGAACTATGGTATACTTCAGGAATACTCCTAGGATTTCCTGAGATATGGTCCATAGAAGAAAGAAGGAAACTTGTGACAGTGGGACAATTCGCCAACCTCTTCAGTTGAGGTGAGGTGAGATAGCTGAACTTTTCTGAGGCAAGGAGATGTTGCCTAGCTGTCTTGAGCATACCTCTGTGAAACAGCATGGAGATCAGAGACACTGGCTATGGACTGGCAGACTGGGTAAGCAGTTCAGCTTCTCTTTAAGAAGGTAAAACAAAGGGTGCGTTCCAACTTCAGTCGACTGCATTCCTTAGCTTGCTGCATAAAGTCTATGCCAGGGTGCCGCAGAGAACAATTCTTTATGTGAGGTTTAAGTCAGATTCAACAGAAACGATGCAGCTTTTGTCATTGTCGTCTCTATCCTTTTAAAGATATGAGAGTTTGTTTAACCAATCTACAAATACTTTGTGGACTCGGTGGGAAAAGGCATCATTAGCTGTGTTGTCTTGTGTGCAGTGCTTCGAGTGTGGCGTGCTGGACCTTGGTTATGAGCCACTCAGTCTCTGTCTAACAGAGGTGAGAGCTCAGTCCTTATTTGCACATCTATTCTTCAGATTTAGTGTTTAATTCATAGACATTTATCCCACATACAGATCAGAGTTCATTGTGTTTGATTTTGCAAGTTTTGTCTGTAACATTATGTCCAAATCTTGAATAATATGACGCAGACTTATTCCCTTTACTTTTTTTCTCTAAAGGCCTTTTCTAAAACTTCCTCATTTTTTGTCATGTTGAACTACAGTGCACACGCAAACAAACACATCTTGGCAAATATATCATCCTTTGCAGTTTATTTTGACTGCATGGCTGGCTGGAAAACATTAACATAATGCGAAACCTAAATCTAAATAAATATAAAACAAGAAGTAGATGACTTGTGTGGAGATTTGTGCAAACACAGGAGAGTCTTGGCTCCGTCGAGAGGCGATTACTACTAAGAAAGCCCAAGCCAGAGAAGCACAGTGACAAATTCTCCTTCTAATCCTTGCCCAGGCTTCCTATCCAGGTCAATACACGCAGGCGCCACAGTGTAAACAGCCCAGGACACACCATGTAAAGTGACTCTACTATCCTCCATCCCCCACCCTTCCCGTCGGACGCTACTCGCCCTTAACAACAACCATTGATTTTTTTCCCTGATGAGGATCTAGCCGGCATTTAATCTAACATTGCAGCCTCTCGATGTAGGACATGGCTGAGCATGTCATGCTAATCAATTGGTAAATACAGCCAGTGTAGGGTGAACACATATCTTTACTTGTGCTTGTGAAAAGGAAACGGCTGTGACCGAGCGTATGTTCGAAAAACAACCATCCAAACATGTAGAATGTATAGAGTTTGGTTAATAACTTAAATTTCTAATATCTTTAGGATATTAGCATCAGGATTTAAAGCCTTAAAGATTTATTCACAACAGCTACAGATTTCCAGAGATCTGACTTGACCAATGGTGCTGCCACAAAAACACAGGTGAGTGTCGGACCCATATCCCATTCTCTAGCTGTTCCTAATCCATTTTGGGGAAAGACACAATAAGAACCACTGCATGGAAAATTATGCTTCTGACTCACTGAACTCTTATTTTAACATTCATATGCATTCAATAATAACAGGGGAGAGTGTAGAAGTTTATCTATGTGAAATAATTTCTAATAATTGCAAAAAATGTGGAATTTCTTTTTTTCCGTCTTTACGTGTTAAAGTAGGAGTAATTAAGGCTCGTTCACAATAATGAACATTATCACTGTGGTCAGCTTCAATTAGAGCATTTACATGAAACTTGTGTAGTTTAACAGAACAGATAGATGCAAAATATACAAATAAAGCACGTTTCATGTTTGTTTACAATAATTCTGGCAATAATCACAGACTGTAAAACTTAAAGCAGCATACAAACATTTCATCTAGGTCTCCTACACTCACACTACCTCCATCACTACATGAATAAATAAGCAACATATATGGACCGCATCCCGACTGTATATCAAACACACTCCAGATTATATGTGACAAGGCTGGCAATTAACAATTTCGCTCACTATGAATTCAAACCATAAAAAAAGATGATCAAGGCTAGCTGATATCTGCCGCCTATGCATAATTTATGTGGCTGGTACAAAATACCGTTCTGTTGCAGTTCTGTTCATTCACTCGACTAATTCATTGAAATAAAGCGTCCCAGAGGGGTATCCGTGTAATCAAGCTTAATCCCAGATTGATTTGAGAGGAGTCGAAGACAGAAAGCTGGAGAAAATCAGGGAAAGCTCTGCGTCAGAAGACTGCAGGAAGCCCGGAGATCAGAAGAAAGTGCAGTTTCAAATGGGAGTGTAATAAAAATAAAAAGCAGAGGATTGACAAAAGAATGAAAGCTGATTTTTGTTTAATTATTATTAAGAATTGTGATTTTCAAAGGTTCAGAATTGTTTATAAAAAGTACTATAAATTGCTCAGTTTCTATTTTTTTTTAAATAATATCTTCTTAATGCTTCCGTTAACCCTTTATGACGCTTCACCACCAAACTGAATTACCTTATGACCAACAGCAAAGCTGCAGGATGGCTGAAAACAAAAGGAAAAATAATATAAATTAAAAGGGTAAAATCAAACATGCTAAACGTAGATAACTGCATCTGCACCTGGTCCCAAACAACCTTTTCCTTTCATTAATGGATCAGTAGGGACAAATTCTGATCTCTGTCTTTGACTTTGTTGCAATTACCCTCTCAACACTCTCTGCTCTCTACTCACATGGGTACACAAGGGCTTCATACACCAAAGGACTTCTCGAGGAGCTTCACTGCATCATTATCCTTTCCCCTGGACCCTGCAGCCTCGGCTTGTCCCACTTAGAGTAATACACAGCGTCTCCGCCAGAGAGGGCATAATTAAAAAGTATTAAAAAAAGGAAGGTGTTAAAGGAAAGTGCTACTGAATTTCAAGAGGGCGAAAGACAGTTTTTGGGGGAATTTCTTTTATGCAATCTGTGTCAGGAAGAAATATATGACAATTGTTTGAACTGCTCACAATTAGTCCATCTGTAAAGTTAAGCAGCATATCTGATATGTTTTATGCTTTTGACTTAGGTACAAGAATTAAGTACCAAAGGTCACAAAGCTCCATCCACTGATGACACACAGCCTATAAAACCCAGTGCAAATGCACACATCAAACCATGACATCATATTTTGCAGTACTGGGCAGTATTACTGTTTAAAGGTGATAAACCTCGAGAAACACTTCAGCAGTCATATTTAAAGCATCCCCATTCCCTTAGCCTTCTATGTAAGAGCATACATTTTAACCGAGCTGAGCCTTTTTCTTCAGTGTTCACCCTTTGTATTCTAGTAGCTCACAGCAAACAAGTCACACATTCATATTTTTTGTCGTTTCATGACACCTGTCACTAAGTTTGTCATAATGAGGCACAGGTTTATGTTATTATGAAATAATACAACATCCACACGTTTTTTTGGTTGATTCATCAGTGCCACTATTCTGCAGCTGATTGCTGCCAACACAGAGCTGTTCCACAGATATGACTTTGGAGGCATTTAGAGGTAAGATGGCGCCATCTGCTGCTGTTTCATGGTAAATGCAATCACAATTACTGGCTGAAAGCAGCCAGCTTAGCAGGGATGTAGAGAAAATGGGCATAAATAAAAAATAAAATAAAATAGATTTGTGACTGGAGGGATATTTACATATAAATGCTGTAACGCCTGAAGAAAAATTGTGTATTTTTGTTAAGATATAGCAAACCACAGTTTGACTGATAAACATCACTCTTGATTTTTCCATCTAATTCTGTGTAATTATGTGTAAAGTGCGCTTTTAATATACCATGAGAGCACTGACTGCCTAACGGCATACTCCTGGAGTTTATAAATATATAAACAGACGACGTATTGGCAGCACACTGTAAAGGCTGGCAGTCTTTGCAGAAGGCACTTTCACAGGTCACCTGGCTCCATCTACCGACAGCACAGCGAAGCTGAAGAAAATCAAGGGCAACTGCACACATCAAACATACTTTATTTTTTACTTTGTTCTTCAAATATTTTTTTTCCTTTTGCTCAGATTTGGAGCACAGATAGCTGAACAAATTCCAGATTGCTGCAACTTGATTAACAGACGTGAAGAGTTCTGATCTGCATCCAGGCTTTGGAACAACTTTTACATCAAAGGGTTTCAGGAAACTAAAAAAAAATAACGTCTAAAATCTAGGCCATGCTTTCTGAATAAAAAATTGGTTTCCTGCTGATGTTGTCTCAAGTTAGTTTAACTTCTTTTCGCATCATTGTCTCTGATCAGCTGAAGTAAGGTATGATGTAGGAAACGCAGACACAGAGAACTGTTCAAAACAAAGTTACAGAGCTCACCTGGCACCATCTAGTGGATGCATTAGGTAAATAAAATAAGAAGCAAATGGTACCCTACACATATCTGGTACAAAACTGTCAGCAATACAATCAAGCGTCTCTGCTAACATTGAGTATTCACCAGTTTACAAATACACATTTCATGTGTCAGCATGCAGCACAAGACATGAAACCTGTTCAGATGAATTATTTTATGATTTCGGTCTTCAATGTTTGCACTGACCAACATACGAATGAGAGAAACCAGAGAAACATACAAAACAGGATGCTGAAAGAACATAAAAGTGTCTATGTATATTTTATTTTTTATGTTTTGTTTTTATTTTTCTGTATCTGAACGTATACTTTCAACCACAGTAGGCCCCACCTTCCTGGATTCCTCATTTGATTTTGTTTCAGATCTACCAAGCACCAGTGGCTTCAGTGTCTGCCAATCAAAGCAACCACACTCTTAAATCAGGTATCGAGGTGGATGAACCATAAAACCATAACGCAAGTGGAGTTTATGAGAAGTGAGAACCTATCTTTCGCAGGAAAAGCCATCTGTTACACCAGGCTGTAAACATGCTTTTTTAATGCCATAAAGTTGGAGCTCATGGGATTTACTCACTTTTACAGGCAGCATCAAGTGGCCACTAGTAAAAATGTAGTTTGTTACTGATGTGTAGACCCTATTTTTCAGACCCATAGTTTGCGTGTAGACGAAGCAGAACTTAAACGTAAAAATTAAACCGTTAAATTCCAAATGACCTATTATGAAAGAATGGATCTCTCTCAGCAGCTCAGTGAATTCCAGCATGGTATGATGCATGATAGGATACAACCTGTGCAAAGTCCAGTCGTGACCAGTCGTCACATTTCCTCGATACTAAATATTCCACAATCAACTGTTAGTGGTATTACAAAGTGGAAGTGATTGGGAATGACAGAGAGCTTCATGAAATGCATTTCCATGGCCGAGCAGCTGACTCATGTTCTTTGGAGTGACGAGTCATGCTTTTCCGTCTGACATCCTATAAACTAGTCTGGGTTTGATGGCTGCCAGGAGTTACCAACAGTACTTGTCCAGTAAAAGGAACTCTTAAAGCTTCAGTATACCAAGACATTTTGAACAAATTTCATGCTCCCAACTTTGTGCAGTTGGGGATGGCCCCACTGAGATGCAACATGACTGCACACCAGTGCATAAAGCAAGGTCCATAAAGACCTGGATGAGTGAGTTTGGTGTGGAAGAACTTAACTGGCCTGCACAGAGTCCTGACCTCAACCCAAAAGAACACCTTTGGGACGAATTAGACCAGAGACTGTGAGCCATTTAGTTACTTTAGTTACATCTGCTTCACTAGTTTCCCTCAGAGCAACATTTAAAAAAAAAAAAAAATAGAGGAATTATGGATTTGATCAACTGGTCTCTGAATGCAATTGACACCCCTTCTCAACGAGAAGTCTGGGCCTGGGTGAGCCTGACTGCTGAAGATATCTACCTATTCGGAACCATGATAACAGGGTTCTTGCTGATCGGAGCTGGCTTGGCCCTGGCTTATCGAAGAATGAAGGAAGCGGAACCGGCTGTTCAACCCCCCCCAAGGCTGCCCGCTGGGATTGAATCGATGGGACGAGGCGTGAGTTTTCAAAATGGGCTCATTGAGTGCAGCATGGATAAGATCTTGGAGAACCGCACGGCTGCCGTGAACAGTCAGAACAAGACCTCTGAGTACAAACTGGATTACATCTGGAGGGGCTCGCTCGGAATAACACCTCTGAGTGCAAATTGGATCACATCTTGGGAAGCGCACTGCGGTCGTGAGTTCTCAGAACCTGCTCTTTGAGCACAAGAATGACAACACCACGGAACGTAAGTTTGGATAACATCATAGAAAGCTCACGGCTCTCCAACGGGAGATTGAGAGACCAGTGTTGGACTGTTAGAACACCTTTGAAATTCATATGAGTTGTTCGCACTAAAGTAAAAACCACCATCACTTCATGCGGAGACCCCTTCGGCGCCAGCTGCGGTCTCAAGCCTGGAGCTGAACAACAACTCCCTGATAACGACTGTGTTGAGACTGTTCTTCCCATTCTATGCAAGGCCACCTGGGTTGGCTGTAAGACTGTTTACTTAGCCTGGCAGGGCGAAGGACACTGTCTTAGCTGAACTCTGGACACATACACACACACGCACACAGACATATATATACACATGCAGATATACACTCATCCCCCCTCCCCTCTTCAAACGCCTTCGATGCTTATTCCCCTCCGATGCTGACGGTGGATCATGGAGACCAGCGCATAAGCTGCAGGCCCGGATGTACTGTCTACACAGGATGTCTCTCACCCTTTACCCACCCCTGCTGCTTGTCATGTGTTTCTTTGGTGTATTAAGAGTTTTTTCATGTGCTATGTGCAGAGGTGTTTTTTTCTATTCTCAAACTGATCTCCCTGTTGGAGCTCAATCTGGGGGGAGTTATTTTTTCTCCTTATATTTCCTCATGTGGTGCATTTTCCATGTTATACCTCTCTGACCTGTCTTCCCCATGTGATGTTTTTGTGTAATGTATGTATGGTCGGAGGGTAAGATGGCGCCGCCATTGCGTGCAATAGGTCGGCAGCCTTAACATGAAATTTCCCCTTGTGGGACTAATAAAGGTATATCAAATCAAATTTAACCAAACCAAAAGCTGGTGGTTGCAGTTTCAGAGCTGTAGAGGCATCGTTCCCATCTTCAGTTGAAGTAGAGCTCTTTGGCAGCTGACAGACATTACAGATTATTATCAATACACATGATTACTCATCTGACCAACAGTAATTTATTTAACTATCAACAGATGGAGTTGCCCAGCTAAGGTTTTGTCCACATCTACACTGACATTTTGAAAAATTTAGCTAAATGTAGCCAACAAATTTTATTTTCTTTGGCCTTTTATTCGCATATGAAAATTGAACTTTATTTATTTATTTTGCATTTTCAATAACTTATCCAAATTTTCACGTGGTGCCCTGGGCAGCAGGACGAGGATCGGTTTTCTAATTGTATCATCAGCTGTTCAGGTGTATGGGATATATTGCTTGTTGTTAGGAGCTGAGCAGTCCCAGTCCAACGCATCCCATCATTTTGTCTATTTATACATGACAGATTGACACATTTTTCCTCATATATTTTTCTTTTTAATACAATGTGCTTAAACCATGTTTTGTGTTTGTCAGAAAGCATCCTCTACTTGTTGGTGGACCAACTATCACAATGTGCATTTGGGTTTGTTGGAGAGTTGCTGATGTCTCATGACACAAGTTACTAATTTAGCTACTTACTGTCCTTGCCTAGGACAAACCTGTCATTATGATGTTAAAAATTATGCATGTCCAATATATTTGATTGAAGTAGTCTTTAATTTATACACAATTTTCTGTGACAAAGGACACATTTGATTGGAATGTGCCACAAGTGAGACATAAAGAGTTCACACAGATTAAAACTTTTCTGTTTTGCAAACAGCTTAAATTTTCATAGCTCAGAAATCTGTTGTAAAACATGTTTTGAGCATTCCAATCAGTTCATTCCATTTTCCTGTTTGTGTCATTTCCTAATATAAAACATGACAATGCAAACATGAAGAGATGTCTGCAAACAACAACGTTACATCCGGATTTGTCCATATACTCCATCTTGGGCACTTCACCATCAATTATATTTACTATTGTTGTCAATGGCACTTGAGCCCCAATTGTAAGTTTTCTTTCACTGTGGCCTTGTCCTGTAGGAGACAATAAAAATATCCAGAGGTCGATAAGAGTTTGGCTATGTGCAATAACACAAACTTCCTGTGTTGCCATGACCACAAAAGTTTTTAAGTGTACTGTGTTTTGCGTAGTGCATTGGAGTTTGCCCAACTGCTCTAAATGTGTTTTAGGGACTCAGAGAAGGCATTTAACTACATCTTCTCAGATTTTGTTGGGGACACAGTATGACATATTGAGCCCTTTGTTGCAAGCTATCTGCTCCCTGTACAGCCACTGTGGTCTGCATAGCTGGCAATAAGTCAGACTTGTTTTCTATGGCTGCTGGACACCACCGGGGGTGCCATTTGCCACTGATATTGTTCATAATTTTTATGGACAGAATTAGTTTTAATTTAGAATACATTTTTATGGAGGATGACTGTTTCAGTGGCCTCAGGATCTCTTTCCTGTTTTTTGTAGATGATGTAGTTTTATTGGTTTCCTCAAACAACGACCTTCAACTTGCACCAGGGCACTTTGTATCGGAGTGTGAAGCAACTGTGATGAAAACTAGCACCTCAAAGTCTGAGGCCACGGTTCTCAGTCGGAAAAAGGTGACGTGCTCACTCCAGGTCAGGAACAACTTACTGCTAGTGCTGTGTGATACTGCAGATTTTGGTATTGAGCCGTTACGAAGTAAATACAGGGCCAGTATTGCCAATATCAATACTTCTAACTTATAAAGACAGCTCATTTAGAGGAGAGCAGTGTGTCATGACATTTGAAGAATTGTATGAAGAATCACCAATTTGCAAATTCTGAACACATTTTAATGAGCACTAAATCACAGTGAATTTTACTTTTCACAACGGTTAATTAATAAAACAACCAAAACATTCAGTTTCATGCATTTTGAAACTTTTTTTTTTGGGGGGGGGGACTAAAATGTCTTTAACCCTTTAAGGCCTGCTGGAGTGGGAATGCTCCGTTTTGCCTAACTATTTTTAAATCCCGGTAGAACTGCAACCACATAAGCTAACTCAATAATTTTATAAAAAATTTTTGCATAGGAAACTGGAGGAGTTATACTTACATCTTATGCATTCAGCTTGTCCTACGTCACGGTTTCCTTCCACATATGGCTTTGCAAAAACTGCATAAAAAGCACTTGCAGTAACAGAAAAATTATATTCATGAAACAGGCTTTGCCGATCTGATCAGCTGTTCATAACACTTCCTAAATTGGACGTCAGCGCGAACTATCGCATGTCCGCCATTACCTGCCAAAACCGGAAGTGACGATTAATTCGTGGGGAAACGTAGTCTTTTTTTTCCCTTCGGGGCATTTATAAAGCTATACAGGTGTTTTTAAAAGTCATGTTTGACTTTATGCTTTTCTGTATAGTTACTGGGGTGCTTAGAACTCAAATTACACTGTTGGAAATAGTTTATTCTGATGCACATGCTGTTTTTTTTGCAAATTTACATTTATAATATTTATTTCGTTTTTCCTGCAGTATATAAAAAAATTATGTATCTCAAAAATAAAATTCAATTCAATTCAATTTTATTTATATAGCGCCAAATCACAACAAAAGTCGCCTCAAGGCGCTTTATATTGTACAGACACTATGAAGACACTTAAAATTTAAATTAAATTTTCTGTGGTTCGAAACTATTTTGTGCAACTGTTTTGCATTTACAGTTTTGAGAGATATACCTCTGAAATTTCTCTAACTAGAAATGTGTAAAAAACAAAAAGAAAACAAAAACAATTTTCAATTTTTTTGTAGTTTTTTGCACTTTTTATTTTTTTATTTTTTGCAATTTATGTTGTTACCATGGCCTTAATGCATACATATTAGGGATGGGCCGATCTGATATACAGTATCAGTATTGGTCTGATCCTGACCTAAATTACTGGATCGGATATCGAGGAGAAAAAAAATGTAATCCGATCCATTAAATATCACAAAAGCACCTCAAAAAACTTGCGACATGGCATAACCCAGGTAGTGACCTTAGCACGTCGGAGCAGTATGCGTCACGTGATAAAACGGCGGCTGTGTGAGAGACCTGTGGGCGGTCTGGAGTTCACACTGAAAGCATCTGGAACCTGGTTTGAAAACTTTTTTTCATATTTGTGTTAAGTTTTTTATAGAAATTACACAAAATTCAGTATCAGGTTAAATGTGATAGAAACAGCTTACACTGACATCCATCTTGATAAAAGATGAGTGTCGTGAGAAGCCGTGTGTCCATTTAATTGCACTGCTTTCCACTTTGGGTGTCTATTGATGTTAAAGCACTTTGAGTCAACCTCTGTTTTTTAAATGTTCTACATGATATAAATACAACACACATGACAGTCAACACAAAACTTTTATTTCTAAAAAATTAATTAATTTAACACTATTCAACAAGCTACATACTAAACTTAGCGAATAGAAGCAAAGTATCGATCCAATTGTGCTAGTATCGATTCGATACCAATACCAGCGCAGGTATCGATGCTCTTGATATTTGACTCAATCCCCCCACCTCTACTTACTGCTTTAAATGAATACTCTTAAGTATGTCGGGGTCTTCTTCACCTGTAAGGGGAATATTGGCCTGATGCAGACTCTGCTATATCGTAACATGAAGTGGCTCTTCTAATTTCCTATTGTTAGCTACTGCATATACCTGAACAAATTTGTGCATGTCTTTGCTCAACTACCTTTTGACCAGTGAAAACTGCGCTGTCTCTTCTTCCCTATTTCTTGCTTCTGTTCCAGCAAGGTGCAGCAGCAAATAATAATGCTGGATTTCCAGTGATAAGAACTTCCACGGTTCTTGAATGGAAGAAGTTTAGGGAGCTCATCTCAAGGTGAGATACTGTAGCGACGCTGTATTTATATTCATTTCAGTACACATTGCGCCTGCTGTATTTCCCCTGCAAGGCATTTCCTGACTTTGAAAACTAGTTTTCAAGTCACATTTGCACCTAAAGCAACATTTAAATTCCACATCACTTTACACTGCAACACTTAATCCCACATATTTTAAGCTGTAGCCTCAACACTGCTTATGCTTTCCTCATAAAGAGAAATATGTTCAGGTGTTTGCGTGGCATAACTCAGCTAAAGTGGTTACAATTTCCAGTTTTCAGAAAGTCATTAAAAGTAATGAGACAATAATGGAAAACACACTTTCTTTTTTTTACAAAAGCAATTAGCCTTTTTTAATTTTACATTGCATTGAAAATTTACATAATAGAGTCATACATTTTACAAATTATTTCATCATAAAAATATATTTCTGTACAAAACACTTTTTTATTCTATATTTCATCTTTTTTTTTTTCTCAAATGGTGAATATTTCCAATGTCCCCCAGGCAGGAACGGCTTTAAGTCTTTCAAATCACAAGGGTCTTATTGCGGTCAGTCAGTAGGAAAAGCTTGTGGCAAAATAGACTGAAGCTTAGAAAAAAATGATCTCTGATGACGAGTGAGGGGAGGAGGCGCTGGAGCAGGTGTGTGTGTGTGTTTGTATGTATGCATGTGTGCGTGCGTGTGAGACAGAGCGAAAGGGAGGGTCTTGTGGTTTTTGGTAGGCACTGTGTCAGATTCATACTGAAGAAACGGCAACAAAAGCAACAACAACAACAACAAGAGCGGCAACAATCAATCCGACCTGTAATAAGAAACGATGTCATGATAGCGATGAAGTGCGGCACAGTCACAGCATGGATAAACAAGGAAGCCGCAGCTACCTTTGCTTTTAAATCAGTAACGACTTTAAAAGGAGTTTTCTTGTCAGCTGGATGTGGTTGGCGCCTGTGGTCACAGCAGCGGGGGTTCTTAAAACAAAGTGGATGTTTTTGTTCACCCTGGCACCCAGACTCATTAAAAAGTCTAGTTATCCGTCATGTGCGGGACCCCAAACTAACAAAATTCAGCCTCTCGTTCGTGAAACCAGATTCTTCAAAAGAAAACAACAAAAACAAACACTTTTTTATTCAATGAGCAACAAAGCTGCAAAACAATGACTAATGCTGATTGATACTTCTATTTCTGCCAATTAATATGGTTTACTACCAGGCCCTTCCCTCATGATAGTTAATTTACTCTGAAAGGTTTCACACAAAAACTCAAACATCTACTCATCTCTCAGCAGTGGTTCATTTATGGTACATGAAATCATTAGAAAGGTTGATATCAAGTGCAACAACAGTGGCAGATAGGGGCAAAATATAGAAAAGGTTGCCGAGTGTTTATCAAAAGGTGGCAGATCACACTGGAACAACAACAATCACAACAAAAAATAAATAAATAAATAAAATTGAGATCATATGGCTGCTTTTATGCAATATGTATGAAATAAGAAAAAAAACAAGCGTTGGCTTCAAATAGTCAAGCATTATGATAAATGGGTCAGTTCATGATTATAAATAGATTATAAGATTTGAAATTCACTGAACACAGACATGCGTGTCATTAAAATCTGTCTGTTGTTGAGCTACACTCATGTTGGAGACTTGTAGTGCCAAAGATAATGCAAACCTTCAAACCTAAAGAGTCAAATGGTGTCTACCGATTTAACATGATGTGGATTTTAGAAAAAGGGCAAAATAGATTGTAAGATCACACACCTAAGATGATCAGGTCTGTCTGTGGTGCGATTCTGATTCACACTGAAGGCGTCCTGAGTAAGATACTGAGACACGAAAGGTTCAGATGACATGTGCACTGTGAACTGTATATGTTTTTAATAGCAGCTTTGCCGCATCGGTTTACAGGAAGGCCATCAGGTTGTCTATTCCTAATCATATTTTCCTCCTATATTGTCCTTAAACCATGTTTTGGGCTTAACAAAAAGCATCCTCTATTTGTTGGTGCACCAACTATCAAACTACAGCACATCTAATAATATGTAATTTAAGTAGTCTTTAATTTATACACACTTTATGTGGCAACAGACACATTTAGCTGCCACAAGTGAGATATAACATCCTGGTTCCTGCAGATTAAACTGTGTATGTTTTGCAACTAAATAAAATTAATTTAAAAATTGTCATACTTCTGAAATCTATTGAATAACAGATCTTAAGTATTGCAAGAATTGGTTCATCTCTTTTATGTTTGTCTCGTTTCCTTATTTAAAATATATAATAGAAACACAATATTACATGTTCTTGAACTCAAATTTGATCAATACATCTATTTAAAAACTCCATCTTGGGCACTTTATCAGCAATTTCATTAGTTTTCATTATTAATAGCACTTAAGCCCAATTTTAAGTTTTCTTTGATTGCGGCCTTGTACTGTAGGAGACGATAAAAACATCCAGAGACGGAGCTGGATGAGAGTTTGTCTATCAAACAAATGGGCTCCATTAAAAGTTCGACTTCCTGTGTTGCCATGATGACAAAAAGGTTCGTTGAAGTATACTACTAATCTATTATAGATTTAAAACACAACTAAATAAACAGCTATTTTTAAAAGTACAAGACTTTTAATTCACAATTTTCTGTCCTCACTGCGCCAGCTAGTTTAGAAATCTCAGCTGTTACTCCGTCTTTAGCTTCACCCTTAAAATGTTGTCGGCGCGTCAATGGAGATAATTACATATTTTTATTGTCCAACATCTCCAGTGCAGGACTCGGAAAAATACCAAACAAGTACAAACTCTACCAGGTTTTGGAAATCTGCCACCTGTGATAAATGTAGACTAAAACCATTTAAAAAGCATAATTGTCGCTGGCAAACCTTGCATCTCAACAGTAACGACAACAACAGTACCACTGATGCTCATGATTGCCCCAGTGGGAAAGACGGTGCATGTGTGAGGGTCTTCAAAATACAGAACGAATTAAAATAAACCAGCTTAATGTTACAAAGAAACCAAAATACTGCTTGTGACTTCTGTGAACAGCACATAATTATAATGTCTTTTATTCCGATGTTTCTTTCTTTTTTTCTAAAAACTCTGCTATAATCTGTCTTTACCCTTTAGCCCCTCCCCTGTGGTAAATATATAGCACAAAAATATAGGTGGTGAATGCTCCCGAATATATATATGCAATAGATTTACAGATCAGAAGATTCTGCAGCAGTAAGAAAGAAAGAAGATAAGCACTCTCAGAGTGCAGAATTACAGTGGAACAGTGTCCACAATTGTAGGGTTACAACCTTGTTGTCTTTCTTTTAGCCTTCTATCAGTTCATGTCTGTCTCTGCCTCCTGTCTGTCCTTCTGTAAGCCTGTAAATCTGTGTTTAAACTGTCTGTGAAGTGGAGACATGGATGACGGAGCCTGCAACAGTCCGAGACCAGGCTCGTCTTCTTTGAACCTGTCTGTCTCATTGTATGACTGTTAATACCACTTGTCTCTACCTGACTCTCCAGATTTTGTATGTGTACCTGTCATCATTTGTGTCTGTCATTCACCCTGTCAGTTCTCTCTCTCTAACCTTTCCGTCCCTGTGCTAGTCCATCTCTCAGCGGGCAGACAGGTAGTGTTCCCATGAAATGTGCTTTAGTGCCAGAGCTTTCTCTGTTTGTCAAAGTCTTTCTCTTTGTTAGTCCATCAGAGTCCTCTGTATCCATTTAGTGTCTTTCTGGTCAAAATCCATTTAAATTCGCAGGATCAGGAACATCTTACCTCATATTCTGTCTGATCTGATTCATTATGTAGAGGGAGGGCTGACCTCTCCCAGTAAATGATTTCAGGTTAGACAGGCTCTGATTGGCTGGGTTACAATTTCAAAATCTTCTTTTTTCTCTTAATGACTCCCTTAGTCTACTTCCAGTTCAGTTAGGGCCTGTCTCCATCTCCTTAGCCTCCTCTCTTATCCATTGGATGGGAAGAGGCAGTTTATCCTTTAGATGAGACAGTCTCTCATCTGTTCTCTAAGTGCTAGCTCCCCTTTAGACTCCTTTTAGTTTTGCTGTGCTCTAATCCCAGTTCAGTTAGGATTATAGCTCCATCTCCAAGGATGCCCTTATCCTTCGCTTAGGAGTTAGTCTCTTTTCAAAGCAACTTTCGCAACTGTCTGCTAACATTAGCCATCTTAGATCCCATTTCAATAGAAAAAAAAGACAAATACCGGCTGGTAATACCAGCCTCTGGTTGTAATGGAGACAGGAGGCTGTCCTGTCTGGCTGTTAGCGTGTTGTATTCCGTGGTTGTTTCAGACATAGTTTCCTCTTCACAAAGCATTAGTCCGGTTTACTGATGGTCTGCTGGTGACAGTGTTCTCTTTGTACTGTCAGTGTTGAAACCAAATAGATAGAAACAGTTTTCTTAACATCACAGTGTCTTTTATGACATCATCTTCATGTCACATCTCCCCCATCTGTGGTCATTGTGATTACGTTTGTTCTTTTTTTCCATATGTAAGGACCTGTTTAATACAGTCGGTTTGACAACATGTTACATATGAAAAATATTTTTTAGTGGATTATCTCCTTGATTTCCAACTACAGCTGGGCTCTGACGATGTGCGCTCTCTTTCTCCAGGCACGAGTGATCATAGATCCCACTCTGGGTCCTCCTCTTCACAACTTTGTGTGACATACAAAATTTGGCATTGGGTTGTGATAACATGTCATGATGTCCAACTAGCAGGTCATGGCTTAATCATTAGTACTCATATTATAGATAGTGAGAGAGGTTAAATAAGAGGTTAGAGTATAATGGATGTATCTGGTTTGGAATCCAATTATAAAGAATCCATGACCCGCTGAGTCTTGGGGTTAGAGACAGATAATAGCCAGTATGGTTTTCCATTCAGTAGTATCCCTTTCCATCTCTTGATGTTACATCTCCCATTGAGTTCACACTGGCTGCTTGCTTCTATCAAAGGCAGCAGACCTTTTGTGTTCATACTTCAATTCAAATTTCATTTGCGGATACAAAATGCTTTCAGTGACGGAAACCAATGCTGGGTTTTGGTTTCAGCTGGAAAGCTGGGTTAGATTAGGTTTCTGGACTGGGAATGAAGGTCTTTTGTAATCAGTGTGCAGACCATGTCGTTCATGGTGAAGTTTGCATCGAAGCACGGAGCTTTTTGTCTTTCGTCGTCTCTTACCAGCCGTGGTCCCATTGGATATCTGAGTCATTAAATTCAAGTAAGGTCAGTCGATCCTCAAACCATGGTGCATACGGTGTTTAGATTCGGATCAAATCTAACAGCCTTCCCCTCCACAGCCTTGGCGTTGGTGTTGTACATGGGGTTCTCAAAGGCGGCCTGGCCGTTGTTGTTTTCATGGACTGAGCATCCTGTGTATTGTGTTTTTGGTGTGGTTCTGTGCAAAAAACAACAAAGAAAACCACATATATAAAGAAATCATAAATACACCATTGGAGAAGCAGAAATGCTCTAATTGCCTATTAATGTTAACATTACTGAGCAGCCAGTGGACAATACAGAATGCAGTCTTGAGAGTAGAAGCATTGTAAACAAGCCTTAAGAAGGATTAGAGAGCGTGTTGTACTTTTTAGGAAGCCTAGTGAGATTCCAATCAGCTCATCCAAAACTAATTCCTTCAGCAAGCCTTTTTTTTAGATATTAACAGCAGAACAGAAGTTATTTGCATCTGTTAACAATGCGAACACAAGTCATTTGTGCTTAAACCATATCTCTGAAAAATCCAATTTACCACCTCCTAAACAGAGCTGTTTTGCGGCACAGTTTGCAACAGACAGTGACTTAACTGTCTTTGAGCACCGCAACAAGCAAACCATTGAGGAAGGCATTGTTATCACGAATTAGACAGCTTCTTAAAATGTTAACAATGCCTTTTTACTTTTTGTATGTTGTTAATGGAAAACAGAAATGAAACCACGATGCAATGACAGGAATGTATTCCTTTCTGCTGCTGAAATGCAGCTGAATGACACTTCAAAGGGATACGTGCAGGTTTACTCTTTTCAACACATACCTTTGTTTGTAGAGATAAAAGCCAAAACCGGTAAAGATCAGAGCAAAGAAAGGCACCAGGATGGCGATAGCCACGGAGCTGCTGTTGGTACCAAGCTGGGGGGGTGGCGAGTTTTGACTCTCCGACATATTCAGACCTGCGACAAACCAGGAAATACACTGTCATCAAAGTGATTTGATACAACAAGAAATATTGTTGGAACAAAAGGCTTTCAGCTGAGTTGTTCAGCAAATAACCAGCCAAATTTTTATTAGTTGTAACTATGATAATTAAAGTAGGGGCTCTGGTAATTGGAAGTGGACATGGATGTTACCAGATAATGATTATTTTCTGCTTAGCATCTTGCAGGTGACTTGCAGCTTACATTGGACTCGGGAGCTTGTAGTCTTCTTGCACAGCTCAGACCTTTTAAGTCCAAAGAGCAGCTTTTCCTCTTGTTGAGAATACACTGCATGGCTGTCCCTGTTGCAGCAATAAAGCCACTAGAAGCTCCCAGATTACTTACTGAATTAGTTTGAAGCAGTCTGCCTGATTTTACTATCAATTGTAGTCATTCATTGCTGAATTCCAAAGGAGCCAGGATTATTTGGTGCTGCTAGCAAAATCGAAAGAGAATTACCCAATCTTTGCAGTCCAAACTGTCCATAGTCTTTTCCCTGAATAGAACCCTGGAATACGTAACTAGAGCCATCGGGCTCTGCTGATACCTGGAGATTAAAAAGAAAGAGCGGTTGAGAAATTGTTTAGGCGGGAGAGGAAAGGAAAACAACTGTGAAGGGAAAAACAGAGGGACAAAGAATGGTTATCTTCTGGTTTCATGTCAACACTACAGAGCAAATGAATCGAAGATGATGTTTGGGTTTTGCTGAAATCTTTGTATAAGGTGTATTTTCAGGGAGGTTTGTTTATTTTCTTTTTCCTCTCTTGGCAAGATTTCACAAAAACTACCAAAGCGAATGTCGTGAAACCTGGTGAAGAGGTGGTGCATGGGCAGGCAAAGGGACACATTAAATGCTGGCTCCGATCTGGAGGGCTGTCTTTAAAATTGCAAAAAAAGCACATTGGCCTTGGCAGAGAAGGTAGTCTCTGATGGCCGGTGTAGTTTAAATATTTCACTGACTTATATTTACACAAAGTCAAATGGCTTCAGTGTAAATCCAGCTCAACTGAATATGGTTAGGTTGATTTTATCAGCTGGGACTTACAAATCCATCCATGGTCCAGGAATCATCTATAATCTTGGCGGGAGAGATGGCTGAATCTTTTAGTTGGTTTCCCTGGTTCACATAATTCACCTGATACATCAGCAGCAACAGCCTGGCCTCGGACGCCTTGTACACTCCTAGAGGGCAAAGAATAAACACGTGATTTATACTTGGTTTGCACATCGTACGTGGTTTAATGGCTTGCTCACTATAGTTCATTAGATCCTACAGCACGTGTTTCTAGTCTGTCTGGTGCACCAGCGAAATACATATTGTTAGTTCTGACATTTTATTGGGATACAAAGAAAAGACAGCAAACTGAATGTAGCTGCAAAATAAAGAAAATATTTATTTCAAAAAATTGATGATTTTTTTTAAAGAGAAAACCAGAAAACTGAAGTTAAGCGAAGAAATTCAATTCATGAACTCATAAAAAGGTGAAAGCGATGGCTGCTTTTCATGTCTCCAATCTAATACATCAACTGATATATTCTTCCAGCTTCACTTTTGGAAATAAAATAGAAAGTATGCACATTTCCAAAAACACCAAACCCCTGCTGCCTTTTGAAATATTCCTTGGGTAAAGAAAACTTGACATCTTAAACAGAAAAAAACATGCAAGTTTTATGTAACTGGCCACTGGCCTTTCTGTGACTGTGTGAGTGCAGCTTTAGCTGTTATTGATCTAAAGCTGCTCCTTTAAGCCAGAAGACGAATGTCTAATAGCGGTGCGGTTTTGTGATATGGTGTTTGTGCACTCTGCTACTCCAGGAAGCAATTCTAGCTTCAACAGGATTTGTGTTTTAATAGGGTCTTAACCCCCTGCTGACGCTATTGTACGACCCTGGGAGGCATGTGTGTGAGTAAGTGTCTGTCTGTGTGTTTGAGTGAGTGAGTGAATGTGTGTGTACAACAACACTGCAAAGAAGCATAGTAGAAAGAAATGAATTTCAATCACTAACAAAAAGCAACAATAAAGAATAAAAGTGCTCTCAAATCTGTTTGGTTGCTTGCTTACAGTTTTGCCAATGGATCAATACAGCATAATTTAGTATTATAGCTACATTTTATTACAACGATGGCCTGTCATGTCATAGCACTTATGCGGTAATCTACTCAAAGTGCTTTCAGTAGATTACTGAACAATTAAACCTGGCGTAACATGCCTGACAGGAGCAGTTCCATGTTGCCGTTGCTAAGGGTAACATTGACTCTCCCCGTTGTGGAGTTAAAGCTGGTGATGCTCAGTGTTATAGGCTGCTTCCTCCCACGGTAATTATAGGAACCCTTCCATATGTAGTTGGGAGCAAAGACATCATCTGGAACTACAAAAGAGAAGAGAATATGAATTAGATTACGGTCCGCTCCGATCTTTAAAAAACAAAACAAGAACAACTGCCTGCACCAATCAGCATTAAACAGCATTAACCCCTATGATGGTACGTCTGCCCTCCTGTGCTGACTCATCATTTTCTCTCTCTGTTTGTCTCCCTCTCTCTTTCTCTCTTGTATGAATCAGTTTTGTGTGTGTCATTAATCTGGCCTTGTGTGGTGTGACTTGTCCTGGGCTCCTGCCACTCAGTGCCACTCACCTGTGTGGAGTCTGCTGTTACTACTTAAGGTGATGATCTGTCTTCAGTTTTCGCTGCATTGTTGAACTCAACACAGTTAGCTAAACTGGCTCTCTTCTTTGCCGTTTTGCCCTGCCTTCATCCCTTTATCTATGCTACTTACATTTATTCTGTGCAGGGCGTCCTGGTGGTTGGATAGAGAGAGTGATCTAAGCCTCCTTTTGCTGGGCTCCTTGCCTTTGCTTTATTAACTCTTTTTGTTAAACTTTGCGCCAGGCAACAGGCAGGTGGTTTTAATGTTGTAGCAAACTGGTGTATATAACTGCTCAGCATGTGTGCATTTTATGCAAATAAGTGCATACAGTATGGCAGAAAAAGACGAGCATAAAGAAGAGCAGAATTTCACAGTAGTTAATTTACCTTTCTCTGTGTAGTGAAGAAAAATAAATTATTTAGAACTACCATAGAAAGCAGTAAAGTGCAATAAAATCGACAAGAGCATAAGAAAAACAAGAGCAGCACTGTGGAGCAGAACGTAGCAGAGTGAAAAGGAGCTGAGCTGAATTTATCGAACGACAGATTAAGCCAGACTAAAACGGAATAGATAAGTCAACAATAGACAAGGAATGAAAAGACTGGAATAGGAAAGAAAGTAGTAGAACTGACCGTTTAGTTTGGGGCTGGGGGTTCCTGTTACTGGCTTCATGGGTTTCTTCTTCTCTCCGGCTACACACACAGCCAGAGAAAGAGAAAAAGGAGATAATGTCATATCAAAACTCATGAGCAGGGCAGCAGGGGCACAGCACGAAATATTTTAAAATGCTTTAGTTTGCAGCCAACCTCCCTAATCAACCATGTTATCCAGGGGAGAGTGCAATTCATACTAACAAGTCACCACATTAAAATGCAGCGGCAGTCACTCTTGGTCACAACGACGAGTGAGAAGTGGGCCGAAAAAGGGTCGAGCAAGACAAACCTCTTTAATGGTTACTTGTAGATTGAAATGCAAATAAGGTTAATGATCAATGACCAATAATTGCTGTGTATATTAGTATATTTTAAAACCGGCTTCAAGACACTTTTTCTATTCACCATCAGCAGCTTGTACTATCACGTCAAGATGCAGCTATTGTTGGCAACAAATACATGCAAGCCAGGAACAGGTTATTTGTCCGAGAACCTTAAATTGGATTAAGGAGTGCTCCAATTTTGAAGTCTACTCCAGGGCAGCTGGGTGGTAGCCGTGGTGGAAGGTTTCAGAAAAGACAGTCTGTGAGCACGTGTCGATACCAGGTAAAAGATTTTAAGGAGTGCCAACTACATATTTGTAGCAGGGATGATGCTGATTTCTTCTATATAATCAAAGCACCTTCCAAATTGACCTTTTTGTGAGATTTTTGGCCCAAATGTTCAGTGTTTCCATCATTTTTAATAATTTGTGAGACAATACGAAGAGACGATTGTAGCATTGTCTGCTAGACATAAGCTAACGTAATTTGTGAAGCTCCAGTTGATTGTATTTTACAATATTAACTATCTACAGTAGGGGATGTTTACGTTGCAATTCTTTAATCTCTTCTGCGATGGCTCACAAGGTTGTAGTTTAAGCTTGATAAAGCATGATGAATGCATGACTTCACCTTTATGGTCCTGCCTGGTAAATCTAGCAAAGGGACAAAACACCATGGGACATTTTTGATCTGTTTTGCCTTTGAACCATCAGGCTCACCACCAATCCAAAGGCTGATCAACCCAACAGGAAATCTCACCCTACTCCAGATGGCTTGTCTGTCCCTGTGTGTGAAGTGACAAAGTCTCCTTGAGCTAAACATGTTCAAGCACTCCTATCTGGTCACTTAAGCTAAAATGCTCCAGATAAGATAATCAAAAAAAGATACACTTAAAGGAAATATGAACAGTGCAAATGACTGTAGCAGGACAGGAGTACTTACCCCGACATATCGGCATCTTTCCAGTCCAAGTGCTGTCACTCTTGCAGACCCTGTGTTCAGAACCCCCCGCCAGGAAGTAGCCATGCTGACAGCTGTACACCAAGGTGTAGCCAAACCCAGGAAGATCCATCCCTACCACGTCCACATGGAGTGGGCTCTCTGGCTGCTTGCAGGCGTGGGCTGCGGGGTTTAGACAGATACATTGTTACACTTCAGTGAGAGTCTGAAGGGATGAAAGGGTGAGCGGCCGACAAATTGAAACAGTGTGTTTCGTACGTATGCACTCGGGTTGCGTCCCACTCCATGTTAGATCAGGCTGGCAGGTTCTGGAGGAAGATCCCTGAATCAAATGACCAGGCTGGCACTGAAATGACACCACACTCCCAACCTAGGCATAAGGACACAGACAGAAGTGCACACAGAAGCCATTAAAGAGATTGCAATAGATTTGATTGGTAAAGAGGAGTCTGAATATCTTCAGCGGAGCATCATAGTGTTGTACTGCTATGATAAATGTTACTCATATTTCAACAGATGAATTTGTGTGGATAGAGACCAGTATTTTAATATGAAGTACATTAAAATAGCTACCTGGCAATGCTGTAATATTTATCAGCCATTAGATATTTTCCCTCCTGTGCAGTAGCAGGTAGCAATCCTTTTAAAATATCTTACTTGCTTTCTTCCTGCCAAATAACAAATATTTTTTTTTTATTTTCAAGTTAACAGTGAATTATTAGTTATTTGGTTGAAATGACTATAATTATTTGGTACTAGGTAAGCAGATTGTTCTCCAAGAATCTTGAAGGATTTCCTGTAGTTCTTGGGTTTGGGAATTCAAGTAGTTTCAGAAGCATCCCACACTGTTAGAGATCAGCACTCTGTGGGTGGCAAATCATCTGTTGCAGGACTCCTTGCTCCTGTTGTCACTGAATATGCTTCTTTATGACTCTGGCTGTATGTCTGGAGTCATTACCATACTGCAAGTGGTTTAGGACTGACAAGATGCTTCCCTGATGGCATTGCATGGTGGATAAGAATCTTAAAGCGCTGCATTTGAATGTCTTAACATTTTATTTTCTTCCTGCCTCCCTCTACTGCCTTTCGTTCTTTCCTCTCTCTTTCATTTGCAACAGCTGCTATTAGTTACTGGGTTCACTTCTTGGGTAGCAAGGCAGATACGGCACTAGTCTGAGAGTGCAGATTTACCTTGAAACCATAGGTCCGATTCAAGGAGCCGTAGCGTGGTGTTCCCGGGTTATCACAGCTGGTTTTGGTTGGTTCTGAAAAGATCAGCACACGAGTGGAAGTAATTACACACAAAATCTAGGAGAAAGACAAATTAGCAGCAGCGTTATACATCCCCTCTCAAGTTCCCTTTCCTCCCTTTTGTTGTCATGGTAACAGTGGATTATATATGCCATCAGGACAGCAGGGGGCAGTAGCACTTTGTCAGAAAACGAAGCAGGGCCCGCTCTAAGTGTGTGTGTGTGTGTGTGTGTGTGTGTGTGTATGCATGTGAGTTTGTGTGTGCGCATGTGGAAGGGTCATCAGCATGTAGAGCACATCCTGACGCAGAGCTCGATTCAATACAGCTTCCGAAATGACAGATTCACTCTCCACCTCTCTCTCTCTCCTTCCCTCACTTCCTGTACCTATCTGTCTGCCCTCTTCGTCTCTTTCACTGTTGTCTTCTTCTACCTCGCTCCCTCGCTGTACAACTGCTCTTTTCCCCTCTTTTTCTGTCTTTCCATGTCACCAGACCTCCGTTTGCCAACCGCTTCTTCCCTCATCTGTCTTATTTAAAGAGCAGGCTGCTTTAGGTCAAAACTCATTCTGTTTCAGTCACATAGTAATACACATCACACACTAACATACAGCTGAAATCACAAACTAATAAATCAACCAAAACACACACACACTTAGGATCACTTTGCCCATAAAAACACACCGAGAGTCACTTTGTGGTTGAGTGTGTTTAACAGTCTCAGTCTACAAAAGCAATTATGATACAGAACAGAAAGATCTCCCTTCAGCGGCAGCAGCAGCAAACTGAAACTAGTTCTTATTCCAGCAGTTATAGATGAAGTCTTTATATCAGATGGGGTAACAATTTAAAGGCAGCCTGTTGTTTTCAGACAGTCTGTTTCCCATTTGAGCAGCTGTAAAAGTAGTGGCTGTATCCCTTATTGAGTGCTGCAAAGTAAGAAAAAAAAAGTAAGGTCTTTGCTCGCATTTACAATAGCTCTCATTTATTAAAATTCATTACCATGCCTGATGTGTAAGCACCTGCTCTGAATCAGACACGCAAAGTGTTGCTCTAAACATTGCATGGGCTGGTAAATTGACTCACAGGGACCATTTGTAAAGTGTGCTGAATATCCCTTCTCATTTTCTTCTTAATCCCCGGATAGCAGCCGTTTGTTTGAAGTTGAATGTGGCTGTCTGCTTCTTGAAGGCTTTTACTAAATACTGTAAGTTACAGCATGTGCCGGTGTTAACTCAACTTCTGAGCAAGCACTTTTGCTGTAAGTTCCAAAACAGGTCTTATAGCCCTACTTTTAAATTCTGATTTTATCTAATATGTTGCTAATTGAACTTTTGACCACTAGCAATCAGATCTCAGAGACAAGGAATTCAATATTCAATATATGCAGTATACAGTATTACATCATTTATTCATATATTTCAACTTGTACTTGTTCTATCCCACCAGAGAGGAAACCAACTAAGTTTACTTTATGTCTAGCATAATACACACAGCATACAATACTGTGCAAAAGTCTTGAGCCACCCCTCATTTTTAGATTTTGCTTCCACAGAGCAAAACTTTCTTATCATTTTTAAAGCAAAAGGAAGTCACACACTTAAACTCCCTTAACACTGACCCAGGGATAATTATAGCATAAAAAAGACTCTTAACTCAAGGGGATAAACCAGCGCTGTGTCTACATGTAACAAAAAACTAAAGAACTACTTGTGTCTTTAGGCTCTTTGTTATGATCAGCCAATCGCAAAACACACATAATTTGTTTCACTTTCTTTGGTTGAATCTATGAAAAATTTAAAAGATAACACAATTCGACAGGAATAAAACAGTATTTTTGCACAAACAAACTAATTCCCAAAGAGCTATTAGCCAAAAGCTTGGGACACTCCATGGTGTGCAGTGTGCTGCTAAAAAGTTTGAGGAAACTTTTTTTTTTGAGAAAAAATCTACAGCAGATGAACAACGTCTGCAAGTTATGTCCTTATAAAATAGGAAAGAAAATACGGCCAAGACCTGAGCGACCTGAAGAGGACCTTCAGCTGATCCATCTACTGTTCACTGAAGCCTCATCACAAATGGTCTCAGTGGAAGTGTGACACTCAAGGCTGATGCATGAGTGGAAAACAGGTCTTATATAGTGAGTGTCTACAATGTCTGTAGAAGAAAGTGGATGCTCTGTCCTGGAACAAAAGGCAGCCAACATCCAAAAAAGAGCTTTGAATGTCCTTCAAGAAGCCTGGAGAACTATTCCTGAAGACTATTTAAAGAAATGACAAGGAAGCTTGCCTAAGAGAGTTCAGGTTGTGTTGAAGAATAAAAAGGTGGTCATACCAAATATTGACTTTCAAGCTTATCAGAACTGTTCAATCTCTGTTTTGACACATAAACTTTACTTCCCAGTATTCTTGTAAATATTTCAATAAAACACTGCACCAGGAAAATATAAAGAAATGAGAGGTGGCTCGAAACTTTTGCACAGTGCTGTAGTTTTGTAGTAGAAATGAGTTTTCATTGTTACAGTCAAACAGAAAAAAAATATGGCAATATGTTTGCATGGCATGCTTGCAAATGGCCTTTGGGAGCGAGTCCACTGGAAAGAACAATATTTTCACTTATATCCAAGTTCTCCTTTAAGGTACTGTTGCCCTTCCATTTATTAAGATCGTCTCAAATGAGTCAGTATTCATTGCTATTCCAATAAGTCGATGTAACACTAACTTTTAAAGAACAGCAGTTGCTCAGCACAGCATACTCATGAGTAAACAAAAATGAGGCTGTCAGGTTCATAATGATGGGTCATTAACTGTCATGATCATTAGGCAGGGGGCTATCAGACAAACACTAGAATAGCCAGCAAATGAAAAAAAGTAACATCAAGTCATTGTATTAATGGTTATTATTAATCAAAAAGGAAACATATGTACCGCAAAGGGGCCACATTAAAAACAAGTCTGTAATATTACACTTTGATATGTTATTTAAAAAGACGATATGCATTTTACTAGAGTGACCTCTTGAGAAATCTCACTCAGAAGTTTGGAAGCTCTGTTGGCTAAACCAACACCGCCTTTTAATTTTAACCCTGACTTTGAAGTGGGTAAGACACCCCTGCCTGCGGATGCTAGGCTGTGCTCCAGCTCATGTGGGGATAAATGATTGATGATGAAGTCAGGAACTGTTAAAAAGTAATCAGTAAAATCTTATATAAACTTCTGGCAGAGGTTATAGGCCTTGGTATTGTATTTTAAACATGTTGAAGACTTAGTTGGCACGGTAACACTGGTGATTTTTTTATGAACTTGTAAATTTATTCAGAAACACAGTGTAGAGCATTCTATGGGTCTCAGCATTGCATCTATCTGTAGACCTGAGACCAAGTTTCAGTTTAAATATTAAAACCTTAAAGCAGAAGAGGTTTTCCTAGCCTCCCTGTTTACTTACTCATTCATAAGGTTGATCTTTATTTAAAAGCAAAATTGTGCCAATTAGAGGCTATAATCTAACAACAGCCAGTTCTAACTAAGACCTAAAGTCATTTTGCTACCTTGCGGCAATTAAAACTGAGTGATCACACTATTATGGAAAATCAAAGGAGCATAAAAGTAAATATTTAACGCCCTGTTATAGAGTTCACATATCAGCCAAGTGCATGAAGTTTAGCAGGCCTATAAATTTCTCTAAACTAAAATAATTAACAAGAGCAGATGGACTCCAGGAAATGTCAGGTCAGGACATTGCCCGAAGCCAGGCTTTGCCACATGTAGCTCAGAAAAGGAGTTAAACATGTCGCTGACTTCTCACTACTGAAAATACTGTTTGTTTTTGGCCAGAGAGCTGCCTTGTTAGAGCAGGAGGAGGTAGCACAGATGACGACCGCTCTCTCGCTGTGAAATCTATCAAATGCTCTGTTCTCATGTGCACACAATTGGATGTCATACAGACTTTGTGTGAGGAAGCTGGCAGGTTAAAGACCGTTCGTTGTCTGACTGCATGGGCGTTCTACAGCTCTGCCGAGTGATGTCTAGAAAAGTTCAGAGCTAGAATGCATTTGTGTAGAAGCACCTAAACCAAAATGCATTACAACTGGAGACATAGGAAGCAAATGTTTGCTTCCTAATTATCATTTTTTCAATAATCTGAATGTTTTGTATTGTTGTCAAGTGGATATGAATGGATTACCAATACAGCGCGGCTGCGTTCCACTCCAGGTGCCATCGCTTTCACAAAGTCTAGTTGCTGTGCCGACCAGTATGAGAGGCGGAGCACAGCTAAAGGACACTTCTGATTGATAGATGAAACTTCGTCCCTCTCTGAAACCACCTACTGGAGTCCCCGGGTCACCGCAAAATTTGGCTGCAAACACGGAGACAAACACACATAATAAAACACATAAAAACACCATTTCAATTGTGCTGCTAGAAATGGTGAATGTACTCAATTTTTTGGAAGTTCAAGGACAAAAGTAGATTTTGCTCCATTTGTGATTGGTGTAATTAATGTGTCCTTACAACCAAAGTTCAATGTGATGCTTACGTAAGCACTGCGGGAGCATGCCGCTCCAGGTGCCATTGGCGACACAGGTCAGAACAGCTGGAAATGAGAGCTCATATCCAGGTGAACAACTATAGCTCACGCTGCTGCCCCATTCAAAGTCATTGCCCTGCAGTACCCCATTACTGATGGCAGGTGGAGCCGAGCAGGTCACAGCTGGGGGAAAAAGAGGGGGAAGGGTAGGAAAGAGAGTGAGGCGGGAAAAGTGTTGTGTTTAGAACAGCTGCAGTTGATGCTCTTTCTTAGTTAACATGACTGCACTGTAAAAATCACGTGAGAAAATAAAGACTTTTGGTTTTAGTAGTCGATCAATTATTGATTTAAAATTACGTTTATAGTTTTAGTAAAAAGGGTACATAAACATCTTCTTATCTTGGACTTCCCAGACTTCCAATTACAACCAGTAACTGCTTACATTCAATTCAGTTTAAATGTATCATCATGTGAGACTTGTGTACATTAACAGCTGTATTGGAGGTGACAGTGATGTGACTGTTTGCATTTGTTATTTCTTTTTCTAGAGGCATTAACTACAAAGTTAGCAGAATCTGCTGTCAGTAGAGAGAAAGCTGGGGTTATATATAGTTTAAGGTGTACCACAGTAAGTGTACATGTAGGATTTTTCTGTAGCAGAACCTCCTTTCTATAGCAATATTGTTTTACTAGTGATTGTTTAATAGCATACAAAAAAACACAATCTTCTACAAATGCCCCAAAATAGCTCTGTTAATGAAACACTGTTTAAATCCCTATTCATCCAAGCCTTACTATAGGTCTGTGGTACTATCAACAAATGATAAAACAGTCATATTGTTTAGGGCCTGGTGAGTGACTGTCTAATAACCACCGTTTGCTAGTCTGTAATCTGTATGCAAGTCTATTCTGTGACTGGTTGGCAAGTGGTGGCTGACAGTCACTAGCATGAAATTAGTATATGGTGCTGCACTGCAAACATCCCTGTTTCTGCTTTGCGTAAAACTTTTTACAGCTTCACTTCCACTCGATGAGTGGAACTTATCCAAGTTTAACTACAGCTTGGTGACTAAATAGCGAGTGTTTATGAAAAAGGCATTTTCTTCTATACAAACTACAAACCGGATTCCAAAAAAGTTGGGACACTAAACAAATTGTGAATAAAAACTGAATGCAATGATGTGGAGATGGGAAATGTCAATATTCCATTCGGAATAGAACGTAGGTGACAGATCAAAAGTTTAATCCGAGAAAATGTATCATTTTAAAGGAAAAATATGTTGATTCAAAATTTCACGGTGTCAACAAATCCCAAAAAAGTTGGGACAAGTAGCAATAAGAGGCTGGAAAAAGTAAATTTGAGCATAACAAAGAGCTGGAAGACCAATTAACACTAATTAGGTTAATTGGCAACATGATTGGGTATAAAAAGAGCTTCTCAGAGTGGCAGTGTCTCTCAGAAGCCAAGATGGGTAGAGGATCACCAATTCCCACAATGTTGCGCAGAAAGATAGTGGAGCAATATCAGAAAGGTGTTACCCAGCGAAAAATTGCAAAGACTTTGCAGTTATCATCATCAACTGTGCATAACATCATCTGAAGATTCAGAGAATCTGGAACAATCTCTGTGCGTAAGGGTCAAGGGTGTAAACCCATACTGGACGCCCGTGATCTCCGGCCCTTAAACGACACTGCACCACAAACAGGAATGCTACTGTAAAGGAAATCACAGAATGGGCTCAGGAATACTTCCAGAAACCATTGTCAGTGAACACAATCCACCGTGCCATCCGCCGTTGCCAGCTGAAACTCTACAGTGCAAAGAAGAAGCCATTTCTAAGCAAGATCCACAAGCTCAGGCGTTTTCACTGGGCCAGGGATCATGTAAAATGGAGTGTGGCAAAATGGAAGACTGTTCTGTGGTCAGACGAGTCACGATTCAAGTTCTTTTTGAAATGTGGGATGCCATGTCATCCGGACCAAAGAAGACAAGGACAACCCAAGTTGTTATCAACGCTCAGTTCAGAAGCCTGCGTCTCTGATGGTATGGGGTTGCATGAGTGCGTGTGGCATGGGCAGCTTGCATGTCTGGAAAGGCACCATCAATGCAGAAAAATATATTCAGGTTCTAGAACAACATATGCTCCCATCCAGACGTCATCTCTTTCAGGGAAGACCCTGCATTTTTCAACAAGATAATGCCAGACCACATTCTGCATCAATCACAACATCATGGCTGCGTAGGAGAAGGATCCGGGTACTGAAATGGCCAGTCTGCAGTCCAGATCTTTCACCTATAGAGAACATTTGGCGCATCATAAAGAGGAAGGTGCGACAAAGAAGGCCCAAGACGATTGAACAGTTAGAGGCCTGTATTAGACACGAATGGGAGAGCATTCCTATTGCTAAACTTGAGAAACTGGTCTCCTCGGTCCCCAGATGTCTGTTGAGTCTTGTAAGAAGAAGGGGAGATGCCACACAGTGGTGAAAATGGCCTTGTCCCAACTTTTTTGGGATTTGTTGACACCATGACATTTTGAATCACCATATTTTTCCCTTCAGATGATAAATTTTCTCAGTTTCAACTTTTGTTCCGTGATTTATGTTCTATTCTGAATAAAATGTTGACATTTGCCATATCCACATCATTGCATTCAGTTTTTATTCACAATCTGTTTAGTGTCCCAACTTTTTTGGAATCCGGTTTGTACAAACCCTGCAATTTGTTAGCAACCAAAGCAATTACAAGGAGGTTTCTGGTGTGATATCATCTTTGAAACATTTAGTAACCACTCACCATCCAGCGGGGAATACAAGTTTTTCCTTATTGACTGCAGGTTGCCGGGCACCTACTGACCCGTCTCCAGGCCTGAGAAACTGAGGCCTTCAACAATATGACTGCTTTAACATTTGTTTGACAGTAAAATAGATCAGCAGGTGTACAGTAAAGCACAACTTTTGCATCTGTCCACTGCTATTAAACAAACATATGTTGTATAATGATGTACAAAATCTGTTGGATTTAAATAAGAATAAAATAATAAAAACAACATAAAGATGTATTAAATTGCATCAGTGTGTTAACTCTAAGGAATACAGATATATGCACTGCACTGCAACTACCTACAACATTACTGCAAAGCACAAATGAAGGGACCACCAAAGAATTTTTATATACTTTAGCCTTTATAGCAATGCCAATGCTAGCTAGCGAGCTAGCTTTATGTATTGCTATTGTTAGGTTCTGTGTGTGTTTTTGTTTGCCAATTTGTGTTTTGTATGTAATTAAAATTTACAGTGAGACATTCAACAATATTTATGCACGACACAATTAAACATGTAGTATTTGCAACATGCAAGTAATATGCTACATGTACTATGTAAAATGTACATATATAGTAATGGGACAGAGAAAGGAGATAGTAGAATGTGTAGTAATGGGAGTATCTGAAGTGGAACAGAGCAATTTAAAGGGTCTGTTTTGCTACTGTGTAATAGCAGTATAAGTACTATTTAAGGGTTGAACAGAGTTAAGAGTTGGAATGTATAATTTACCTGTACATATTGGCATATTTCCATTCCAAGTCCCATTTTGGGTGCACATCCTCACAGGCGATCCATCCTCCTCCATTCTATATCCTGGTTGGCACTGGAATGAAACATTCTGACCAATGGTGAAGTCTTCTCCATAGCGAAGGCCATTAGCTGGCACGCCAGGATCGCCACAGTTTATCACTATGGAGACGGACAAGTGGGGTTAGAGTGGACGACATGAGATAGAGATCAAAATTACTTTATAGGCCATGCTATGGTACAAGGTAATTTTGATTTTGTTACTATTCATTAATCTAGACTCTTTCCATACAGGTAATTTAATAATAAAAAGTGAAAGAAAGAGGACACCAAAGGTGACAGATGTAATAAACTAAACAGATAAAGAAAGAGGAAAGGTGAGTTAGGGCGCAAAGAAGGTGAAGTGTGAAAAATATTCAGGCCCTAAAGTACAGATCAGATTAAATCTAGATGAAAATATCAGAAAATGATGCCTCAGGAATCTTAGTTTTAAAACTGCTATATTAGAGTAGAGGGACTAACATTATGTAATTATCTCCAATAAAGCTTCTTCTCTTGAAAATGGTGAGTTTGCAGTCGATAGCAAATTCCTGATCAGACTGTGTGATCTCATCACATTTCTGTGTGGGTGTCACTTCTCATGAATGAAACAACAGTGATATTAAAAATGGCTGAGGTTGTCCTGGGACTCTCTTAAGGAGCATTAGGATTCCCCAGAGTGTACTTTTTAGGCACTGTCCTTCATAGTCTAATAGGCAGCTTAAATGCTTCTAAACCCACCCCAGATAGTGTCATGCCTGTTAATAGATGTGGACTAGTCTACTGTAAAAGCCATTTCCTTTAAATCAGGTATTCTTATATACTTTTTCCATCTGGGAACCCATATCTAAGAATTTATAGCATTTCTGATTTAAGCTTTTTTTTCATGCTACTGCATATCTGGATACTGGAAAGCATTAATATAATCTGGGAATTCTCTGTGATGTCCCATTATCAAGAAGTACTTTACTTTTGGACACAGTTTATAGATATATGTTAGAGGCATTTTCTTTTAATACATTATAGTTTTTTACTATTTTTTGAGTCATTTGTTACATTTCAGCAAAATACTGTCTTTTGGCAAATTAACTCAGTGGCTTTTTGTCGAGTCTTCAACATTTTAGAGTAAAACAGTCAATTTCTTAGAAGTTACTAACCACCATTGGGTGGAACCACTTTACATAACTTTTTAAAGTAAAGCATTGTTTGGAGTGCACAGTATTTAATTGAAATAAGACGAATTATTCAAGTAAACTTAAAAAACAACTTATCTGTTAAGTAAATTCCACTTGCTCAACTATGACTTTGCTTATATCTCATATGGGAACAGAAGGTTACGTTTTATGGCTATTTACTCTTGGAGATTTTTCCCACAGAATTCAATAAGCAAATGAACTCAAGTAAATGACGATCAAGGTTATATAAGTTACTCTGTTGTCTGCAGTAAAAATATAAAGATTTGAGGCTTATTTCTTTACTCCTATGCTGTGACATAATAATTTAAAAGAGGACATAAAACAGCGTCGCCTGTGCTTTCTAATCTCACACCCAGATATTTATTGGTTGCAAACTTTCAGGGTATTGCAAGAGATTTAATACACCAATTACATATATAGAGTGTAATTATTACATACAGTTGAAAACTCTTCAAAGTCACCTCATGATTGCATGGACAAAATATTGAAAATACACCAACAAATGTACTAGACAGTACTTATATATGTATCGGCCTATTAGTCAAATCAAAGCAGATAACTTACTGGTACAGTTGGGCTGTGTGCCTGACCAGGTACCATTGGCTTGACACTGCCTGGTGGTGGGACCAGTGAGCAGATAGCCGTCCATGCACGAGTAGATGACAGAGTGAGAAAATGTTGTTCCATCCAAGCGAAATACTTTGCCGTTACTGGGAGTGCCAGGATTACCACACTGAACAGCTGCAGGACAGAGAAATGGAAAAGGAATAAGACTGAGAAAATCCTGTGGACCTCAGCAAGTGTCAACTCTAAGACGATGGAAACACTGAAACATGTGTGGGTTCATAATAACTGAATAACTGACAAGGTGCCATTTTAGGATAGATTTAAGTCAATTAGAAATATCCCCGTACGTTTACAGAAGGGTTGCGTGCCCGACCAGGTCCCGTTGGGGAAACACATCCTCTCTGAAGAACCTATAAGTTCATATCCCTCTGAGCAGGAAAAGTAGACCTTAGAACGGATCCTGAAATCTGTTTGTTCTCTTGAACCATGAGAGGGAATGCCAGGGTCACCACACGAGCCAGTAGTGTCACCTACATGGAAACAAAAAAGGATACAGACTTAGGTCCCTCACAGGTTCCTTACTGGTTTATACCGAATTAAGGATTACACTGATGCTAATCCTGGAGTCAGGACACACTGTCTGTATAATGAGCTGTGTTTCAAAAATGACTCCAACTTATCAAAGCAAAGAAATGAAGAAATAAACAACTTTGGTTTATTATTTGTAATGTGAGGATTAACCTCCTAAGACCCGAACTCTTCCACGACATGCATTTTTAATTTCTCTTGGATATTTGGGCATATTGGGGCCCGATGAATGTAAAAACAAAGAATTTTCCATTTTTTTTACCTTATTTTTGTTTTTAAGAAAAATGAGAGCCACAAATGAGGATATTCATTAAAAATTTTGATAGAACAGTAGCAGTATAATATCCTCGTAATTGGATATCAAGCCCATGTAGAGCAAAATTGAGTATTTTGGTCTAAATACCGCAAAATGTGATGTCCACATATGTGGACGGCAGGTCCTAGGAGGTTAAGTGAGGAAAACAAAACTGCAAACTGGACATGGGATTTTAAAAGAAATATCCAATGGCTGCTTCTAAATATCAACGGGGTGCATACAGACTGTGCATATGCATGGTTGTGCATGTGTGCTGATGAGTAAATAGGCAGCGGTGTGTTTGTCTGTGTGAGTGTGTGTGAGAGATCCTAGCTCTGTCCTTGTAGAGCTGCCTGGTCAGCAAATTGTGTCTGACAAGCAGAGCACACTCCTGGGAACACACACTTTCACACACAAAAGCTCACATCATCACACAAATACCAAGGCCTGGACTAATATATTTCCGCTCAAACATTTCGGATCAGTACTGCCTATTTTGTTAACGGTCTAAAAATTGCACCGGATTATGTGTGAGTGTGAATAATATCATAACTTGATTCATGTTTGTTAGATTTGGATTGCTAATTACGTTTTCAATTTCTTGCCTCCATTCACATTTATTGTTGACAATTAATTCAAAGTGTACAAGTATCTGCAGTGTTTTTGTGTTTTTGACTCATACTTCTGAAAAAAATAACCTCAATTCACATTGGCTCTGTTTGTATTATAGTACAAATATCTAGAGGCTTGCTGCTAAATTGAGCTTACACGTAGCAGAGACACAACATTTGATGATATAACGTCTTTTGTAATGCCTTAGGATTTCAAACTCGGTTTCTCAGATGTAAATAAATAATATTCTACTCAATAAGTCTCTGTTATTTGCCTCAGAAACTTGACAAAATAGCAGGTAAGAATGTAAAAACAGAAGGGAAAGGAAGGGAATTCCTACATTTACAGTACACGCATCAGAGACACTGCACTCCCATCAACTTCCAGTGGACACTCACACACCGACAGATGTGGGTCCAAAGTGTGAGGTCACACAACCAATGTGGTACAGCTTTACAGAGGCTGTGTGCACGTGTGTGTACGTTTTTTTTTTTCGGACAGGATTGGGAAAACTTCTCTCTCAGACCCTCAGGTGGCTTTAAAATGTCAATCACTGCTCTTACACATCTACATAAACTTATTCTACTAACCTGAACAAATGAAACCTTTTGACAAAAAAGTTTTAATTAAAAATACATCTTGTTATAATCTTTAACCCTTTAAACCCTAACCTAATTTACTCTTTAAACCAGGGGTGGGCAACTCCAGGCCTCGAGGGCTGATGTCCTGCAGGTTTTAGATGTGTCCTTGATCCAACACATCTGATTTAAATGGCTAAATTACCTCCTCAACATGTCTCGAAGGTCTCCAGAGGCCTGGTAATGAACTAATCATTTGATTCAGGTGTGCTGACCCAGGGTAATATCTAAAACCTGCAGGACACCGACCCTTGAGGCCTGGAGTTCCCCATCCCTGCTTTAAAGGGTTAAGAAGAGAATTTCCAGGTGGCGCCAAGTAGTTGAAGGCTACCATTTGGTAGCCTCGAGATCTCATCTCTGCTGTTGCAGATCTTGTGGTTCTCTTGGCTTCATCAGATGGTAGGTCACATTGGAGTGGTTCGCAGGTAAGTGTAAAGCAGCTGGAGAACCAGCACCTTGAAAAGGAGATTGAAACGGGCCACATGTGCAGTCATGTGGATGCTATACTGGTCAGTTGTGGTTTACAACTGACCAGTGACCTATGGTAACAAGCTCTGGATAGTGACCAAAATAATGAGACTGCGGATACAATTGGGCAAAAGAAGCGTTTAGATATAGGGTGAAAAGTTCAGTCATTCTGGAGGGACCAGAGTAGAGCTGCTATTCCTCCACATCAAAAAGTGTGGTTCGTTCATCTGACTAGGATTGCTGCTGGGCACCTCTTGGGTGAGATATTCTGGGCATGTCCTACTGGGAGGAATGCTCAGGGTTAGACTCAGTACACGGTGGATAGATTATAACTCTTGGCTAGTTTGGGAAGCCTAGGTGTTCCCCTGGAGGAGTTGCCTAGGGAGAGGGAGGTCTGGTCCCCCATGACCTGGCCCTGCATAACCGGCAGAGGATAGATAGCTGGATGGATGAATTGTTGGATGGATGGATGAAGGTACTTAGTTTTCCAGTAAGCACAGATTAAGGAATAGCTCAACATTTTGGGAAATGTATTTTTTTTGCTTTGCACTCTTCTTTACAGCTTTCAGCTAATACCTTAGCATTAGGACTCCGGATACACAGGATAAACATTGGCCTGGCTCTGGCCAAATGTAATGAAATCCACCCAGTGCCTTTAAAGAGGAATTAATACAGCATTTCAGTATTTCATTTGTTCAATCTGAAAAAGGATTTAAGAGTAAAAGTGACTGTTTGTGACTACTGAAGTGGCACACTCAGTGCCCTGTGAAATCACACCTTTCTTTTACTTCAGGTTTTTGTTCAGATCAAGCAAACAGTAGAGGGCATATTCATAACTGAGTTTTTTAGGTTTTGGAGGTTAGAGGCTTGTTTAACCTTTGAAGGGAGAAAAGCTGTTTCACCAGCCTTCCCAGTTACATCTTCATATTTAATGGACAAACCTGTGAGTGGTTTATAAAATCTCCTCTAGCTCTCAGCATGAGAGGACGTAAGTGTAAAAATCCTAAGATGTTCAGGTATTGCTTAAAGGTTCTGCAGATGGTAGACAACTACAGTTTGGCTCAGAATGAAACCAAAGCCATGTTCAATTATACAAATTCAGCCAACTCTGAACTGTTAATAAATAAATTCCAAGCAGGCTGAAACTCTCCCTGGCATGCTGATTATTAGAATACCATAGGCTGTTTGAATACTTTTGTTAGAAGCTGTGGCATAACAACTTGTTATTTTCAGCATGGCAAAAGCCAAGGTCTTTCATTTCATAGGCCTAATAAATAAATATTCAAGATAAGTGGCAAGGTCGGCTTGTGAATTGAATTTGCAAATCTAAGATCTTAGAGAGCCAAGTCTCAAGTAGCTCTACGCTCACAGCCTGGAAATATCATCAAATATCACAAACAGCATCACTTCATATATGCGTTATCTCATCAGCGATCATCAGGCAGAATAACAGAACAAGCTGTGCTGCTGTTGGGCTGAACTCTCATGTCTGCAGATCTTTGGTATGGACCTGCCAGGTGAAAACATGAATCACTGCTTCTTAAACTATTACCCTGCCTCACCCCCCAAGTCTCCCTGGGCAATTGCTGTAAATAACAATGTATTCTTAGTCAACTCGTCTGGAATGCATTTTCACTCAGTTTGTTATATAAGCGGCTGCTGGGAGCCTCTCAGTCTGGAGAGCCACAATCATGCCCCCAGCAGGCCAACTGAGTGTCACATAACTTAGATGGTTTGTTTACACATGAGGGAAGGTAAGGAGGCTTTCTGTCTGGAGAGACGGTCTAGCCCAGTGAGTAGTGAGATATGCATATACAGCAAATACAGCAGGGACTGAAGGCTTGTGTAAAGCACTTTACAGAACAATGAGAGTGTTGCAGCTACACTCCACAACGTTGTAATAAAATCCACTCAATGTAGAAAAGGCAACACAGCTAATACTTGAGAAAATGCAAAGCTACAGATAAGCTGAAATATTTCAGTATTTGCTTTACTACTCTGTATTGATCATATCATAGAATCACTCATAAAAACAGGTTAAACATTTCTGAAACACAGTGAAACCGGCTCATGGTTAGTTGACCAGAAGAGAAATTAAGAGTCCACAACTGAGGTGACTGTAAGTGTGGGGTAAAGTTAATCTCCGGAGCCCTTTAAATAAGACAGATACTGATATACTCTCTTTTCTAGTGCCAAGCCTTCCTTCTATATGTTCACCCATCCCTTCCATTATCCCTGACTGAAAGGTTCAGGAAAGTGTCTGCTGGATATAAAAGCATGAAGCTCTCCGCACTTCAGTCTGCATGTTTAGACATTTCGATTTTCATCTACAACTCCTATCTATATATCCGTCCTTCTGATAGGGTGGACGTTAAAGTCTGTATATTCAACAGAGGTTAAAATGGTTACCAGAGCAGAATGGCATGGGGGCACTCCACATCCCATTGAGCTGACAAGTCCGGGATGATTCTCCTTTCAGCTGTCTTCCGCCCAGACAAGAATACCGAACCGTTGAACCAAATGTAAACTTATCTCCGCTCAGCACACCGTTTGGGGGAGAGCCGGGATGACCACAGTCTACGACTAGAGATCCACAGAGGAGAGAAATGAAGAAAACAATGGACGGCTCATTTTGACTCAGCAAAGCTCTGTGAGAGGAGGTGCAGCTACTTCTGTCAAGAACTAAGGACAGATTAAAAATATATGCAAGGATTAAGGATTAAAAAGCTGACATGACACTGCTTGCTAGGCTTTAAGGGAATCTTAAGAGTAACATATAAAAAGCAACAAAACGAAAAAATGCAAGAATCATTTCAATAAATTCCAAAACCAGTCTTGCTAAAATGCTGTCTTTCCAAAGATTGTGAGGAAGAGAGAACGATACTAACCTATGCATTCAGGTAGAGGTTTGTCCCATTGTCCAGTAGGTTGACAGGTCAATACAGGTGATCCAAATAGGTAATACCCCGGATTGCAGTCATAGAAAACCACTGTGCCAAAGGTAAAGTTGCCATGCTCTATTTTGCTCTGCCGGATTGAGTTGGCTGGGATACCTGGATCAGAGCAGTTGACCACTATACACAGACACACACAGACACACAAGCACAAACGGACACAGAGACAGAAAAGCATGTGTTATTTGGCATGAACCAGAGAGGGCAATCTCTCTTCCCCCTCTTCATTTTCCCTATTTGGAAAGCGATTTTGCAGATTAGTATAAGGCAGACCAAGGAGGACATGGTGAAGAAGGAACAAAATATCAGAGGTGGAGTTTAGGAGGGTTAATGCAGTAGATGTTAAGGGATGAGAGGGTGGTCAGGCAGGTTTGTCTGTAATGGATCCAGAACTCAAGCAGGGTTATGGCTTGTCATCAATGTGCTGCATTTTAATTTTACCCAATTCATTGGCACTTCATTCTGTAAACTGGGCAGAAGGCCGATAGCTTGTGTACAAACTCGTGTGAGTGAAGCAATTCTAGTTGCTCTGACTGTTATTTGGACAATCAGGGTGTGAGATTTATGGCTTACTGAAAACAAGTTTTTATTCTTGAGACTGGAGCCATGAACAGGTTAGACATATGTTGAGCTCTAAATCTACCTCAAAACTTCATTAAAATTAAGGGGAAAAAAGATGTGTTTTTATCAAGAAAATTAAGTTTTCTGTTATGATGGTAATAATAGAGGAGATTAAGCTGAACAAAGTTAGAGGTAGAGTTGAGGTGGATACAAATGATGGGGGCAAATGAGGATGGTTGCTACTGGAGAAGGTACTAACTGTAAATAAAGAAAGAGACTAAGGTGGTATTAAAGGTTGGGGATAAATAAGGTTAGGGGTGAATACACTTAACTTTTCTCCCCACCTTTACACGTTGGGGGTGGGTGGCTCCATTGGCGGTTAGCCTGGCACTGAGCACGTGCAGGCCCCTCCATTTCATAACCCCGATTACAAACAAAGCTGACCACATCGTTGAGATTGAAGCCGTTTCCCACCGTGCGGCCATATATGGGGCTTCCTGGATGGCCGCAGCTGATCGCTAAGGGAAAAAGTGTAAGAAAAGAACACATTTATTTGCACACAGATTTGTTTCTACAGAGTGACACCATTCTGTTGTTTTTCATGTTGATGTGCAATCCCATGATAGGTTTTTTCAATGAGATAATTAAATCCTTAAAAAAACATATGCTGAGATCTATGATTTGGTGTTATTTACTAAAATAGTTGAAATATTTAGTTTGTAACAAGCAATTATTGAACAGAAGTAGTCAGTGCATTTGCTTGGGACTGTCTTCACTCTTGATAAGCCACATTTAGTGTATTTACAGCTGTGCCAGTAACACCGATGACTGTTTTGTTTATTTTTCATCTTGTTAATTGATTCATTGTATGCTATGAGAAAAGAAGGAGGCGGGGACTAGTTAGTGCCAGAGCCACTGTCCACAATGAGATGACGGACATCCTTGGATACATCAGGAAGATGACCACAACCGACTGTATGCTTAGTGAATAGCTCAAGCAGCAGAAACCCAAGAAAGAAGAGGAAGGAGAGAACCATCATGGAAGGACCACCCTGCATGGTATGTGTACCACAGGCAGATAATTAAGTGGCTGACATGACATATGCTGAAAATAGCTCAAGCACAGAGGAACTAGGAAGGAGGAACCATCATGATCTATGACCCCAGGTGCAGGCTGTGTAAAGACGCGCCCTGAGACAATCTTGCACATAACAGCAGGGTACAAGATGCTAGCAGGCAGGGACTTCAGATACAGCCAGATAAACTGGTGATGGCTAACCAACCAGACTTTGTAGTGATGGAAAGGCAGTTATTTACTAAAATAGTTGAAATATTTAGTTTGTAACAAGCAATTATTGAACAGAAGTAGTCAGTGCATTTGCTTGGGACTGTCTTCACTCTTGATAAGCCACATTTAGTGTATTTACAGCTGTGCCAGTAACACCGATGACTGTTTTGTTTATTTTTCCATCATCTTGTTAATTGATTCATTGTATGCTATGAGAAAAACACCAAGAAGGAGGCGGGACTAGTTGGGAGTGCCCCAGAGCCACTGTCCACAATGAGATGACGGGCCGACATCCTTGGATACATCAGGAAGATGACCACAACCGACTGTATGCTTAGTGAATAGCTCAAGCAGCAGAAACCCAAGAAAGAAGAGGAAGGAGAGAACCATCATGGAAGGACCGGCCCTGCATGGTATGTACCACAGGCAGATAGAGGAAGTGGCTGACATCCAGAAATTACACCAGTGGTAGACAAAGCTGGACTGAAAGACAGCACAGAGGCACTATTCATGGCAGCACATGCTGTAAGTACAAGATCCATAGAGGCTGGGGTCTACCACATCAGGTAAGACCCCAGGTGCAGGCTGTGTAAAGACGCCCCTGAGACAATCTTGCACATAACAGCAGGGTACAAGATGCTAGCAGGCAGGGACTTCCAGATACAGCCAGATAAACTGGTGATGGCTAACCAACCAGACTTTGTAGTGATGGAAAGGCAGAGGAAGACGGCCGTAGTGACAGACGTAGTGATACTGAATGACAGCAACATCAGTAAGGAGGAACACAAAAAGCTGGAGAAGTACCAAAGGCTCAGAGAAGAGCTCGAGAAGATGTGGAGGGTGAAGGTACAAGTGGTCCCAGTGGTAATCGGAGCACTAGGTGCAGTGACTCCCAATCCTGGGCCATTTGACCTCAGTACATCACATGATAGGGTGGGGCTCGGTTTCACAATGGGTTCACCCGAAACCTTGGCTGATTATGACCCACACCCATTTTCACACCTTGGTTCGTGTGATTAGGTAGAGGATCAATAGGGGGTCCATGACACTCTTGGGGACACTCCCATAGGGCTTAAAATCTGGGACTCTCCACCAATTGCTCTTAGAACTGAAAAAAGTTTCTCGGATGAGAGATGAAACATCTTCAAGGAAACTTAAAGAAGTCCAGATGCTTTTCTTTCCAAGCTCCTTAGACTCTCTTAGGCAAACTTTCATCACTTTTTCAGAATGAGATCATTGCCCTTCTGAAAAATGAAGCTATTGCTAACAGACTCTTTTCAGATAATATTGGATGGTGGATCAAAATCTCACCGTGTTTTTCAGTCTTCATAATTACATCAGTTTTGACAAGTTCTCAAACATCACTGACTAAAATACAGCCCCAAACCATGACATAGCCTCAAACATGGTTTACAGATAGCCGTAGATACTGCTGTAATTTTCTCCTGACCTACTCCATAAATACTTATGACGATTTAAACAAAAGTTTAAAATTTCTTTCTTCACCTCTTAACAAACAAACACCCCACCCCACCTGCCCAAAATCCCCAACTGTCATCCAAAAATCATCAGACATAATGACAGGACTGAAAATGAGAAACTGAAAAAGAGAAACTTTGAAAGACTTTCACAAAGCCCGGAGCACTTTTGCTCTTGACCACTTTAAAAAGCTGAAAGAAACTCTGGCGCCTAGGAGACATGAGGAGTGGCTCAAGACTTCTGCACAGTACTGTATATATTTATGTATATACTGATGCAGTAATGTTAACACGTAAAAGATCTTTTAAAGGTGTGGCTGCAATTTCTTTTTTCTGTGTGCTAGGGGGATGTTTCTATTGTCATATTTGGCAGTGCAGTTAATACAACCCAACTGTAGCTTACCCACTAATGTCATTCACATACATAACTTTATACTGCAAAACCATTTCGTACCAATTTTGTGTCATTTTCTTATTAAATTGAGAAAATCCAATCATGTAAAATGTCCTTTTAGACATGAAAGTTACAGAAAGATATAATCTAAACCAGACATGAAGATCAGAAGCTTTGTATTTCTGGCTCGAAAACCACATCAAGTGCAGATTTGGGCCAAATATGTATGCCTTTCCTACAGTCATTCATAAATATTTATGAAAATGTCAGATGACTGAGAAGGCAAAGCTGGGATCCTAATTTAGGGTCATTATTTTGGAGATATTAGGTCTCGCCATCTTCTGTGTTAGAACCGAGTGTGCACTGTTTGCAATCGTGCATCATAATTGTTCATCTTGTTTCATCCACTGAGCCTTCTTGGCGTTCATGTGATGTTTGCGTAAACAGGCACTTTAGTGTTACTGCCAGTCACTCTCTTATCTACCTCGCAAACGACAAACCTTTAAATTATTTGGAGAGGAGAGGAGTCTAACCGACGTAAAAGAAAAGGAGTTGGTGGTAAAACATGGTGGAGGAGAAAGTCAGGGAACAGAGAGTAAGAGGACACTATAGGATGAGAAGACAACAGGGAGAAAGAACAGCTAAGGTGAGGAGAGGAGAGCAGAGCAGAAATAATGAAGACAAGAGTAGACGAGAGAGGCAGGAGGCAAAGCACTTGATCAGGAAGAATCAGAAGTTTGTTTGCATGCCTAAGATACAAATTTATCTGACACCATCAGCATGCCCTGCAGCTACACACACACACACACACACACACACACACACACACACACACACACACACACACACACACACACCATAGTCTCATTACCATTCTGTTTTTGTGTCTCTAAACAAGAGCCTCTCATCTCCATAATTACAGTATAATTTGGCTGTAAAATGATTTCCCTCAATAACTCCTGCATGAATAACCTCAATAAAAACAGCATAGCACTCCGAGATATGCAGAATGATACAGACACTATCTGGACCACATAGACACAGATGAACGCAAAGAAAAGCATATAATAAAGGCCCTATTTTGTACATTGTTTGTTGTTTTATGAGTAATAATGAAAAACAAATGCTCCGTCTACTCTCGAATCGTCAACACTGTGACACCAACTCTGTTTTTTAAAGACGGTCTTAATTTAGGGAACAAATGGGCTGCCTCTTTCGGGAAAAGGTGCCCTTAATTGGCTTCATCATCACCACCTCAAATGTGCCCTGTGTGATGCCTAAAAACATTCACTATGCTCACAGCAAGTAACCAATTTTAGATTTTCACAGTAGCCTGGGCAAGTTAGGCCACTCTGTTTTATCCTTAAACCCAACTACTTATCTCATTCAAGGCATACCAGCATTTTTAACCCTCTGGCCCTATAAGATTTCTGGTGAGAAGCCACAGTTACTCAAGTCTACTGTGTGAATACTTCAAATGAGGATAGCTCTCAAACAATATTTATGTACTGGCTGTAGTAAAAATAAAAATAAAAGTCCCAAATATCTATATTTCTTTTTAAAATTTGATCTTTCTGACAAGTAGTAGTAGTGCGGCTTATCCGCACTACTACTGGAGACTTTGGTGGTGCATTCATACACAGTGTTAGAGGTAATGCCAATGCATGTCATGATTACTGAAATAACACATCAAATCTCAATAGGAAAAAAATAATGCTGGATATCTATCTGATATAGACTGAGTAATATCTGGGGAAAAAAGGATGCCACCTTGTTTGAAAGAAATGAAAATGATCAACCTACAAAGGGCTGAATTTAAAGACACCCCAAAAATCAAAATCAAAAAATGATGTGAAGTTCATTAAAGCACCTACACTACAAACCCAGTGGTTTGTATGGGGCCCAAGTGCTTGTAGGCTTGCCTGACAATGTTGGGCCTCCTAATGAGATGATGGAAGGTGTCCTGGGGGATTTCCCCCGAGATCAGCACCGGGGCATCAGTGAGCTCCTAGACAGTCTGAGGTGCAACCTGGTACCTTCGGATAGACTGAAACATAATGTCCCAGAGATGTTGTGTTGAATTTAATTCAGGCAAACATCCTCCAGGAACTGTCCACATAGTCCAAGAGGACATGCATTGTCGTGCACCAGGAGGAACCTGAGATGCACTCCACCAGCGTAGGGTATTACAGTCGGTCCGAGGATTTCATCCCGACACTTATACCCGATACCTTGCAGTCAGGAAAGATAAAGGTCTGTGCATCCTTTCATAGACGTTCCTCCCCATCACTGACCCACAACCAAATAGCATAATGTTCTCGAGGGCTTCTCCAGACCCTTTCATGTCTGTCATATATGCTCAGGGTGAACCTGCTCTCATCTGTGAAAAGCACAGGGTGCCAGTGGTAACTGCCAACTGGGCTCCATGGTGCCGGGCCTTCAGCACAGGGCCCACCAGATAACATTGGGCTCTCAGACCACCCTCATGAAGTCTGTTTCTGACTGTTTGGTCAGCCACATCCACACCATTGGCCTGCTAGAGGTCATTTTGTAGCTCTGGCAGTGCTCATCCTGTTCCTCCTTGCACAGAGGAGCAGATACTGCTCCCACTGGGGACCACAAACCTTCTGGCAATGGCAAGTAATAATGTGCCATCCTGTAGGGTCCAGGTATTGCCTTATAGTCTTCACACTGACCCTATCCAAATGCTAAACTGGTGATAAAACAGTCAGGAAAAAGAGGTGGGAAAAATATCAGTGGCCTCCTGTAAAACTATTCCTGTTTTAGGGTTGACTCATTGTTAACAAGGCCCTCTGCTACTTAACCGACTAGATCAATATCCCTGAAGTTTTACTGACTTCATGCTATATGCTGATTAAAAAATGTTCCTTTTATCTTTTTTTAAGGATCTGAAGCTTTACAGAAAAAGACTCCCTCTGATAGTTAGGAAGGACAAAAGTGAGTTTAATCCTGTGCATAATGTTCTTCTTCATCTTTCCCACTGAACAAAACCTACAGTTGTTTTCAGCATTAAGGCTTCATTCTTAACTCTATTCGTCTTCCGCTGTCAATTATGAGCAGGAACCCTGCCTTGATGTATAACTTTTCATTTTCAGATCTCAATCACAAAGTCAAAAAAGTGAATCTTCTTCTTTCTCTTGACTTTTTCTACTTAGCACTTATCAGTGACTCATGAATCACTAATCATCCGAGGCCCCCAGAACATTTCTTTTATATTCTTTGCCTAAAAAAAGACCTGAACTTTAGATTTTGTGAGACTATTGCATGACGTGAATACACTACTGGAATTTTTATAACAACATAACAGCTTTTATTTAAATATTCACTGAACCATGAAGGATATGTTTGGAGTTGTTTTTTAAATGATGAACTATATCAGATAATATCCAGATCTAGACTCCCGACCTCCAATTTACAATTGACTGAGTCTTGCTCATTCAGCTTTGGTCAGTAGTGATAGCCATATCACTACTCTGCTGCTTTAAGGACAAATTTAAAGAGCTTAAATTTTAGGTAATTGTGTTTCATCTGAAAAAAAGAAAAAGATCTCAAACTATATTTCAAAAAAGGAAAAATCTGATTCGAGCAAATTCCACTTACTTAAAATTTGAATGATTTACTTGGTGATCTGGATTTCGCCATGTTGGGATTGCTCCCACATCATCACAACTAATGTTAACTAATACTTCAGGTCCTTAACTGCAACTCATCAGCTTCTCTTTTATGCTCTCATAAGTTTGCAGCTCAGGAGAATAACACTGAAAGCTATGAAGATGAGATACGTTTCCCTTTAGTGCTGTCTGAAAAGATTTTGAACAGATGGAGAATTTTGTTCATTTTGGGTGTTTTTAACCAGGAATACTGACATTACCCCCAAACAGTAAAGTGTATGTAAGTAAGTTTATGCTTCATATATAATTCATATAAGATCTGTATGACAAAAATCCAAAATTGGGACCTCAGAGTATAAAATTCCACATGGTGGTCCGGCGGTTAGCACTGTTGCCTCACAGCAAGAGAGTCCTGAGTCTGAATACACCATGAGGTCAGGGTCTTTCTGTGTGGAAATGTATGTTCTCCCAATGTCTGCATAGGTACAAGCAGTGGGGTTAAGATAGGTGCGAATCTGAGTGCAAATGATTGTCTGGACTGGAAACGTCTCCAGGGTACAGTAGGTACAATTATAATAATGAAAATGAGATCATCGTGATATAAAATTATGTCATCAGTAGTTTTTATTTTCACATGGGACACATCACCATGAAAATCCTGTGTTTGCTTCCCTTTTGGACTACCTTGCCTGACTTCTTAAAACCAGTCTTTTTCAGTCAGTTTCACAGAATCGCTAAGGTGTGACATCAAAATTGGTCAGTTGCATTGATGGCCCAAGAGAAATATCAATCATAATCTAGAAACAGATAGCTCATACATCACATTTACCAAGACAATTTGCATGTTTTGCTTTGCCGTTCTACTGCAACACCTTACAAATGTTGTCTCACATAGAAGATCTTAATTTGTCAAACATGAGGCCTTTTTCATTGGTATGCCTCCAAAGTGATTTCCAAGATGTATGATATTGATTCTTCAACTCCACAGGCAAGCAAAACATCCAAAATTTAAATGAACTGCTGAGCTCTTTATCAAACCCTTCCTCCAAATTGCCGCTATTTGACTTCAGTTTTTTTTGTTATCTGTAGTAGCAAACAGCCAAATTTGTCATAATTTTCCTGATCATGCCTCAGTGCTAGAAAAAAAGGTTTTTATAAGGAGTTAAAGTAATAACCACGGTAACCACTGACGTTAGTGGTTACCGTGGTGTATGCGTGACAAATACGTGTCAGAATCTTTTTCACAGGTGAGTGTGAGCTCGTGTGTTTTTCTTACGTATGCAGATGGGTAGCTGTCCAGACCACTGGTTGTCTTGGAGACAGATACGGACTGATGAGCCTATTAGTCGGAACCCAGGGAGACACTGATAAACGACCGTATCACGGTAACCAAAGTTTTCCCCGATAACCTGGCCATTCACAATGCCTTCTGGGATTCCACAGTGACCAGCTGCAAGAGAGAGAGATTGTGGGAGGGGTCAGACTGCACACACTGAAACAACTTCATTCATTTGCACTTTTAGTACCTAAAATTTGATTCCTGGTTGTCAACGTTTCAACAAATGTGTCTTTTGTCTTTTATTGCATTGTATTTACTTATTGTTGTTGTGAGCAGGTGCTATAGTGGGTGGCTGTTCGGCAGATATTCAAATAGTTAAAAATTTAATATACCCGTTTTATTTCATCCATAAAATGTCTCTTGGGGTTATATAACAGTTTGGCTTAAGGGCTTGCACACCGAATCAGTTTCATTGTGTGATTCTAAGCAAACACAGCAAAATTGGATCAGTTTCTGCGCTATGATCAAGGCTCAGCTGCTCTGTTCCCACTTCAACATTTTCACAACTGTATTACTGCCCTTTCTAACACTTTCAGTGTTCAAATGAAGGCATCTTTGTGCTTTTAAACAATCAAACTTGGTAAAAACTTAACAAGCAGCGTGTGGGGCCCTCTTTTCTCCTTGATCAGATTCATTCACAGAGGTCTGATTGATGCACGGAGCTACCCCAAGATGCTTTAAAAGGCGTTTCACAAAGTTAAAAGAGAATGTGTATTTTCTGCTCTCAGGGATTTTGGATTGAGTATTGATTTTGTTCTTTACAGTAGATAAAACCTGCACCGTGTCCCTGGTGTCAGCAAATGCCAACGATTTAAACACAGCCAGGGAGTGGAACAGAGGAGAAATGAACGGGCTGCCTGATAATAACTTGCCATTTCAAATTCTATTTGAGGTGTAGATTACAGAGGTTAAAGGGCACTATTCAAACGGGTCACACGTTTTACTTTCTTGACTATGTTGCTGAAAACTGTGTGTTGACAAATAGGAAATCAGTTAAAATTTACAAGCAAAATTACAAAGTTAGAGCAGACAGAAATCATTTCATTTCCAGTAACGTACCACACAACAACACTTAAAAAAGAAGGCAGCTTAAATGCGGGTTTTTTTGGTGTGGGGGGGATTATGGGAAGGAAATAAAGTTCACAATTTTGCTTTTTAGCCTTAACTACTAAAAATGGCATAAATAACTACAGTTGTGCATTTTTAATTTGCAAAATATGCACAGTGAAGGGAAATCAAGGCTAATAAGAAAAGTCATTGAAGGAAAATGCTGTTTATAGCACTTTTCAGGACTTGGTTTATTTATTTCTTGACAGAATCATGCCTCCTCATCAGTTTAGGTTAAGTTTCATTGAACCGTTCCTTTATAAATTGCATCTCATATCCCCCCTCAGCCTGTGAAGTATTCTGGGAAGCGCTGCCTCTACTGAGGTTTCACGAAGAAGTGACAACATCGTGTGGTAACATCTGTTACCTCTGGCTGGCACGCTGACAGAAGAAAGCTGCGGGGTTGGCTTTTTTTCTCTGGATTATATAAAAAGAGAAAATTCAAAATGAATTTATAGTGAGTGCACAGCAGCAGCTTGCTCCTGATAGTTTTGCCTGTGAGGTGGACGAGGTCAGAGAGAAGCAGCTGTGCAGCCACACATGAGGAGGAAGGCACATACCTACCGTCGAAACCTGCTCTCATTAGATTGACTTGAAAAATCACATCTTTGCAGCTCCGTCTCTACTGGAGGTGCTTCATTGTGTGTGTGAGTGTGTATGTAGTGTATTCTGTAAGCCCAAGGCTGAATATTAGTGTCTAGATATACTATAATTTATATTATAGTATATCTTTCAGCACACTCCTGGATCTGTTGGTACATACCTAAACATCGTGTTTCTGTTCCACTCCAAAGCCCAGATGACAGGCACTCTCTGACAGCTGACCCCACCAGCATGAAGCCAGCATCGCAGGTAAAAATGGCTGTAGCACCGAATGTTGTCTGAGTACCAATCTTCTTTCCACTGGCCGGGGATGGCAGCTCACCGCAGGAGATAACTGAAACACACGGTCAGGCACAAGCAATTTAAAAGCAGTTGTGCACCAGTTTAGCACCAAGTTAATTTGTGTAGCTGCTAGAGCTCATTGGCTTCAGTGAGAAATGCTACCAATGCTGGCAAGCTGTTTATCAAGTAAATTTGGTGCCAATAGTGTTTTTTTCTCTTCTTTTTTTTCCCCTTTTCGTCCTCACACATCGAAAGGCCTGGCAAGGAAAATAATAGCAAATCTCAGAATGTCACAGAATTCTTTAAAGGAAAATGACATTGACTCAAAATGTCACAGAATCCCCACAGAAGAAATAATAGATGTCAGTTTAGAAATGTCACTGTGACTCTTCTGAGTTAGATAACAAATTCAAAGGATACAAGTTTTCTTTGTAAATAACTCTTGTCACATTAGTAGAAATAAGACATTAAAATATATTTTAAATCCATTTAAACTTTGCTGCAAAAGCGTCACTCGAGTTTTGGCCTTCACTAACTTTCTATCACAAAGCTAGTTGCTGTTGTCATAGTTTCCACTTTAAACTTACAAAATGACATTTATTTTTATGTTACATTAACCTTCTGGTCTATTTTTCCTTGCTTTACCTCAGTCTGTTATCCAGACTGCTCACAAAGGCGGTGCTTTGAGGCTACCAATATAGACTAAGGTACTGAATCATACTTCTTATTGCTTGAATTAATCTGTTTCAGACTCATTGTGACAGGTCAGTTTATGAAATTTCTTCCCTCCTTGAGTATCCTTGTCGCTTACCCTGACAGTGCGGCCTTTCATTCCTCCAGCTCCAAACTCCGTTGGATAAGCACTCGATGTGGGCGGGGCCTAGCCTGTAGTATCCCGGATCACAGGTGAACACAATACGTGTCTTGTATTCGTAGTGTGACCCATTGACAATCCTCCAGCGGCCATGCTCTAGAGAGAACGACCCGATGCTGGGACATACTACCACTGCAGAGTCAGACAGTGTGAAGAGAAAAATAAACCATCAGAAAATCTCAATGAAGAACACAGTTTTTCTGTCGGTTTGCTATTTTCATATATGCTTACATTTGTGATGCTACTCAGATTTGGCATTCATTTTGTTGATATTCCACCGGTACGTGGGTGTTACTAACCAGAACATCGCGGCATCTTGTTGTGGTTGCTCCATGTTCCATCAGGCTGACAGATGGCTGACGTCAGTTCTTTACTGGAGAGTCTGTACCCATCGTTACAAAAATAGGAAACTCTTGTTCCAACGGAGTAGTCAGATGTTAAAACGCCGCCGTTTATAGGAGCCTTGGGTACCCCGCATGAGACAGCTAAGGGAGGATGGATGCACACTTGTAAGATGACAACAAGTACACAGGCACAGAAAAACTCAAATGCACAGTTACGCCTGTCATATAGGCAGGTTTGATGTGTACCTTTGAAATGTTTATGGGGAATCAAAAACCAGCAAATGTTTTGTATATCTGTAAATCAGCTCCAAGATGTACTTAAATTAAGTTATTAAAGTAAAAATAAAAAATAATAATCTAATTAGAGCACTGTGACATTACTCAGATTCAACAATATGCTATACATCCTTCATTTGACTCTCTATTGATGGCAGCTTCGAGCTGTGGCTTCCAATTATTGTTTGAAGCACGATGATATTGTCTACAATATCACTGGAAACAAAGATGGCACCAATTTTTTAATATGGTTTAGTAAATGCTGAGAATATAAACATAAACGAGAGAAAAAGAAAGTAAGAAAAACATGATTAGCTGCATGCAACAATTACAAGTTGTCTTCTACATGTACAGCTTGTAGATGTAGTAGACAACCTTTTAAAAACGTTTTTAAAAGGTTTCCTTTTTTATTAAATTAAAATGAAAAAAAAACTGCTTTTATATTTACTTGGTCAGTCTATCAATCTCTAAATAACAACAAATTAAAGGGTTTGTGATTTTGTGTTGAGATGTGACACCTAATCTAAGCTATATCTGTTTATCCAAGTCCATACAAAATTGGAAACTCCAAGTGCAATAGCTGTGTTTCAGTGTAATATGGGTATGGATCAGAATCAAAACAAATAGTCTATTTCAGGATTTTTGCATTATTTTTGTGTATCTATTTCAAAAATGGAATTTACTAATGCTTTTTTTCCAGATACTAAATTCTTCAGCACAGTTTTATCATTTCTGCGCACTTTCCTCACAGAGACAAACACACCTTGGCACGCAGGTACAGGAGAATCCCACGCATGGTAGCCAAGTGATGTGCGGCGGCAGGTTGCTGTGGCGTTGCCTATGAGACGGTATCCACGGTCGCAAGCCCACCTCACCACGCTGTTAACGTGACCGCCGCTCTGTGAGGAGATGGAGCCGTGGAGCGGGGAGTCTGGGGTGGAGCAGTACAGAGCTGCAGTGGAAGAAAGCACATTTGAAAAACAAGGATTTGAAATTGCTACAGAAATTGCAGAAACCTGCACAATAAACACAAAGGAAGTAAAGCTCATTTCAGTAGATAGTGCTGCACTATATCTGCATGCAGGTATACACCATTATAAAGGTTAGCAGTAATAATAGATCCACTAGCAGAGATTTTCATGTGTGCTATTATGAAATTACAAAGATTGAGATAATTTCCTGAAACTTGTATCAATGCGAGTCACTACTTATTTATAATACAACAGGATGTCGAGCAAAAGAAGACTAATGGACTTTGATTTTTCCCAAATTATCATGTACAAGACGTGCTTTGCGATTTGAAGAGCTCGATGCTTTTCCTCAATGAGCCATGAATTAGAGAAAAGAGTCTAATTAAAGATATTGATGGTCATGTTCATAACAGGTCTCATACCTTTCCAGGTGATCTTAAAAGACAAAGTTTTTCACCCAGTTAGGAGCCATGTGACAACTATATGAATGTCAATTATAATTACACATAATCCCTCTTGGCAGAGTCTTCTCACTGAACAACCAGCGAGTGGAGTTACAACAGACATAAGACATTACTGGACACACCGCCCGCAAAGTCATTGATCGCTATAGGTAGCTTTATTAAATATTCTCAATAAAGGGAAACATTAATCCTTTACGACAGACAATAATGGCATCTGGAGGGAGTCGTGCTGCAACTGCCAAAAAGCTGTCAAGTTTAAGTGGACCTATTAGGCTCATTTCCACCTCCACTTTCAGTAAGTATCTTTACATGATTCACACATCTTTTTTTTATATATATATATATATATATGTATACAGTGTATATACAGTATATATACACTATTCTTGGTCATATTATATTAATATTACCCAGACCTTGGTCCATTGTGCATGGTCTGTAATTCTCCAAACTGGGCAAGGACCCCACAACAACATCTTAACTTGCCTTATGTATTAGTGATAAGCCTGTTTTGTATGTCCCTCTAGTATGCTACTGCCCCAGTATCTGTGTGGTTGGGTTTTGAACCAAAATAGTCTGAGACCACTTAAGAGTTGAGAGGGTTTTTTGTCCCCCCACCTTTTTTTCTTGGGGTAGAATCAGTGCCAGGGAAGTTTTGTACAGTTTTGTACAGTGATTTCTAATTAAGCCTGTCTGACACAGTTTATTTCTAAAAGCACTGAAAGTTTAATCAGTATATAGCAAAGCAGCCAGTTGACAATATCTCATCAGATGGTTCTTTCCCCTGTACCAGTTTTAAGATTGATGGCATTAAACTGCTGATTTTAATCTCACATGGACGTTTTTTATAATGACAATAATATGTTGAGAAAATTTTACTTTACTACCTGACAAGAGGATAAAATTTTCTCATTGTAATTAAAATTTCATCACATTATGTTTTCTCAAAGGAGGAAGTACACTCACCGTCATGCACTGGCTTGATTTTCTAAGTTAAAAACATCGCCGAATTTGAACCCCGGTATTAGTAGGCTTACAGCATATGTTTAGCATTTCTTGCAGATGCTCACATTAATCACCGCCACCAAAGAAGGTTACTGAGTGTGAGTGCGTTTGGGGTTTTTTTTCCTGTTATTCTTCAGCGCATAATTCATCATACAGTGCAGTGGTGTTTCAAAGGTTAAAGAAACAACCTCCTGGCTAGAGGATATGGAGTGAATAAGCAAACTAAACTGGTAAAATTGTCTCCTCCCCTTTAACTGTCAAAAATGTCCTTGAATAAGGCACTCAAGCCTCATTACCCAACAGTCTAAAGCTACTCAGCAGGCCCAGGTGCGAGATTGCCTAAATGCAAAGCTTGCTGTAAAACAGCATCTGTGCTCATCAAGATGTCTTCACACAGATAAAACTTAAGAACTAACCTATAACGCATTTCAGTAAAGTGCTTTAGGAGGCAGACAGAAGTTTGCTAGAAAAATATGTTAAAGATAGAGAAATAAGGCACAGCGAGATATTGTGATATTTTTTTCCTGAACTTTCTTCCCATAAGCTCTCAAACTTTCACATCTTTAAATACTTACTGTGCAAATTAAATTGTACAAACAGCTCCTTCTGTCTGCCTCTGTCTGCTGTTGTCCTTATTTCCATGCATTATATTAAAAGTAGTAGTAAAATAAAGTTGGGATACATACTTTGGTACTCACCAACATAGCGAATTTTGAAGCCTTTCTTGTTTGTGCCATGGTCTGAAGACCAGCGGACTAGGAACTGGTGACCAGAGGTTGTGAGGTTAAAGGGTGTTGGCAGGTCACCGCTAAGTGTCGCCAAGGTGGGGCTGTTGGATGTGGGACCTGACACGGATTAAGAAAAAGTGAAAGAGATGGGATAATGGAGAGAGAGACAGGGAAAGACAGACAGTAATAATAGAAAGAATGAGACCATGAGAATACAGTGACATTTGGTCTAATACAGCAGTGTGTATTCTTTCAAAAATGTGTCTATGAGTGTGATGTGTGGCTCTCTGATGTTGAAATCTGCGTTCCTTTTTGTGTTTTTTACCATCAAAAATCTCCAACACGTCAAACTCTCTCTCGGTGTGAAAACTTTCAAAGGTTATGGTGACATTGTATCCTTTCTCCACTGTAACACTCCACGAACACATTTGAAGGTTAGGGTAGCTTTCTGGCCAGCCAGGGCTTAAGATGACACCTGAGGAGTCGTATCGCACATCATGTGCAGGGCACTGAACTGTAAGCAACAAATAAATAGCAAAGCCAATTGTTATATTGAATGACTACACAGTTTGATGTATTTTTTTGACGGTGTCAAGCTGAAAATAGTAACTTAAACTGGTTTTGTACTGGAATCCACTGACCTTGGCATGTTGGGGGTGGTGAATCCATCTGCAGCCTCTCTCCTAAGCGACAGGTAAGAATCTCACTGCCAACCAGTGAAAATCCAGGATGGCATCTGTACCTGATGATGTCGCCTGGAGACACAAAATCAGTGTGTTTATAGAAAACAGAGCTGGTGCTAGCATAGCTTAGAGTGGTAAATTCTAAGTACATTTGAGTGCTTGATTTCAACACATTTTGAAGAAAGTCTGTACTTTACAGCCCATATACTCTAATTACTTTACGTTAGAATTAAACGTTTCAATAGAAAGTATGTTATCAACTTGTTGAGATGATGAATTGTTATAAATTGCTACAAATTTAACTCATACAAACTTCAGCTTGATGATTGGCAATAAAAGCATGAAATATTATCACATGCCAGGGGCAATTTTTACTCGAGCCACATTTTCAGTACAGGACTTTTATTTGTATACACAGTACACCCACGCTCCACTTTATTAGTTACAATATGTTATTACTGAGTTTGACCTTGTTTTGTCTTCAGAACCTTCTTAATTCTTTGTGGTATAGATTCAACAAGGTGCTGGAAACATCCCTCAAAGATTTTGGTCCATGCTGACATGATAGCATCAAACTGTTGCTGCAGATTTGTCAGCTGGGCATCCATTGTTGTTCCAGCACATTCTAAATGTGCTCTACGGGATAGAGTTCTGATGACTGTGGAGGCCATTTGAGTACAGTGAACCAATTGTCATGTTCAAGAAACCCGTTTGAGATGATCTGAGATTTGTGATCCAAGAAAACATCACCAACAGCATTAGAACACCAGCACCAGCTTAAATCACTGAATCAAGGCAGGGTGGTTTTTATTTTGTTTATGTCAATTTTTTTACCCTGTTCTGAACATTGCAGCAAAAAAAACCCCCATCAGATCAGATGACATTTTTCCAATCTACTATTGTCCAATTTAAGTGAGCTTGTGTGAACTGTAGCCTCAGTTTGCTCTTCCTAGCTGTCAAAAGTGGCACCTGGTATGATCTTTTGCTGTTGTAGCCCATCTGCTTCAAGGTTTGATGTGTTGTGTGACATGCTCTTGTGGATACCTTGGTAGTAAAGAGCAGTTATTTGAGTTACTGTTGTTTTCCTATCAATTTGAAGCAGTCCGGCCATCCTCCTTCACTGACCTCTGGCATCACCAAGGCCTTGTCACGAAGCAAACTGCTCCTCACTGGATATTTTCTCTAGATCCTACATGTGGTTGTATTGCAAAATCTGCCATCCTGATGCTTGGTTTAAATTCCAGCAGGTTGTCCTAATGCCTCAATGCCTAAATGCATTTAGTTATTGCCAGTTATGTGACTGGCAAATTAGATATTCGTCTTAATGCACAACTGAACAGGTGTACCTAATGAAGAGGCCAGTGAGTGTATATGATTGGATTGGAGCGTGTCTTAAACCTATACAAAATGAATTACAAAATATATATACACAATATAACACCAATCATCCTTGATTGAAGTCATCATTCGTGCTTTTAATCCATCAAAGTGACACATCTGTGAGCATGGCAGGCAGACAGACAGCTCACCTATCTCAAGCTCGCCGTCCTCCATCAGCATGTCAGCATTGGGAACTTCAGGGGGAGGCTGGCAAACCCTTAATTGGTAGGCTGAGAGATACAGAAACGGAGAGGAGACAGAAAAAGGGACGATGTATAAAAAATGTGTTAAAGGAACCCATGTTCAAATTTAAATTAAATTTTTTTCCAAGTGCAATGAAAGGACAGAATAGTGTGACGTTCAATCTCAGTCGCATCGGTTTAACTGAACTTTTTAAGTTCAAATGGTGGGCAAAGTATGGAATCAAGAACAGATCAGCTACACAGACACAGCACTGTCTTGAATCATAAAGAGGAACTAACTTCACAGCCACTGAGCTGAAGGCTGTAATCAATATTACTGCATGACTGTAGATCACTTGCTAACACAGAGAGAGAGGAAGAGAGTGAAAAGAGAGAGAGCGAGTTAGAGAATAGAGGCAGACACAGACAGGAAAAAGGGAGGGCAAGAAGCGAGCGAAGGAGAGAGGGCTAAGGGCTGTAAGTCAAGATGAAATTGACTATGAAAATGAGACCTGCCGATAGTTTCTGATGCTCTAATGCATATCAAAGCCCTGTGGTCTATGAGTGTGCGCCAGGATGTGTGTAAATGTTTGAGCAAGTGCATGTCTAAGTTTGTGTGTGCAGCAATCTCTGTGCTTCTGCGCGTGATGAAAGGATCACTGTTAGCAGTCATCGATTTCGCTTAGCTCTGAGACCATTTTTATAGCTACTTCCACATGCATGTCACATACACTGGCTCTCTCAGCCTCGTGTTCATGATGCTATTCACCCGTGCGTGGCCCTCATCTGTGTATGGAAGCTCCACACCTTTGAATTCAACCACTCCACTGAGTTTACTGATGAAAATGAAGAATAACAAGTATGTAATCCAGGCAACAATGGGAGCGCTGAAGTAGATGAATATCCTCAAATAGTGGATTGATCCTTCTTTTGGCGTTTATTTGGCATTTCAAACTAAATGTGCTCTTTAGTAGTTGTCTCAGATTCAAACTAGGGCATTCTGAATTTCTTTACAGGTCACTGAAGGACACTCAAAGGAAAACTTAAGAACAATACTTTATAGTGACAAGTTCCTGCTTAAGAAAACGTCAGGCTGCGAATCATGAAAGGTTCCCATTCTTCTGGTAATTATTATCCAACAATTTAAGTTCTGTACAGATGATCAAATAGGCTGCTCTGCTCTCATCTTTCTTTCATTCTCGCTGTCTTTCTTGTTTTCTTCTAATATTGTCTCGAAAAGAGACGCGACAAAATAATGCTAACTACTACTGCCATACATGTCACCCCCTTTCCATTTTATCCGTCTTCCCTGTCACTTTTTGCTGTTCATCGTCCAATAAAGCAGAAATTGAAAGTAAACTTGAATCCATCAGATGGTGCTGTTCCTGTGCGAGTGTGACAACTGACAGTTAAAACCTGCCAACAAAAATTCATTAACAACGTGTCATCTGTCTGAAAAAGGGAAGCCTGTTCAAAAACAACTTGACATATTTTCACTAAAGAGCACTGAACAGAAACTTTTGAGAAGTAGGAAACAGGCTTCGGGGGGGAAAAAAAGAGGCGTGGGTACATCTGTGAGAGAGAATGCGGGAGAACCAATGAGAAACTGTGTTGTGACGGATGAAACGAGTGCAAAAAAGTGACTCATTTGAAGCTGTCAAATTAGAACTACACCAAAAACGGCAGTTTTTCAGGAACCAAACTATCCTGACATAAAAAAAATAAGCAGCCATCTTTACAGTGTAGTGACGTTCTTGTTATTCCAAAATATTAGGTTTTATTTTGAAAAACAGCATCATCTTCAGCTTGATGACAATTCATTATGATGGCTGTCAAGAGCTCATGAGGTTCTTTAAACATTATTTTGTCATCTTTAAAAAAGCCTGTCATCTTGTAGTTAAAGTAAAACCATTGTGGAATTAACTTTTGTGACATAATGACACATACCAGAAACATTAGTCAGTAAAAATATAGATTCACCCATTAAATGAAATTTAAAAAGACAATAGATGCAAATTTTATGTAATATAAAAAAAGAGTTTTGCATTTCCCTGCTTCTAAACATTTTGATGATTTCTTATGTACTTTGACATACAATATGCTATGTGTAGGAATCTTTAGATGACTGGAGTGGTTTTCACCTTAAGCAGTATTTGAAAACAAAAAGAAATACAGGGGCACCGAAGGACCACAGCACAAAGATTAAGGTGAGATGAAAACCTAAATGGCACAGACAGTCCAGGCATGGAGAAAGAGCAGCTGAGGACCAGGAAAAATACTCCAAAAGTCTGTGAAGGGAAAATGACTGTTTTTTTAAGGTGTAAGACAGATACAAAACACTTCTTTCTACTGACAGGGTGCAAAAGACAAACACTCAATAGCTGATTTTTTCTTAAGCAATGCAACACACATTTTTATGAGTAAATTGCAGGTTTGCTGCTTACTTTTTTTTCCTACTGTATGTAAGAGATAAAGCTATCAACGTGCTTTTAATCTGACAGCGTCTAAGAACACAGGAAACCATCATTTAATTGGAAGTTTAACAAAAACAAGATTAATGAGCTTTTCAGTTGCTGAAAAAGTTCCATCCCTTGCAGTGCTACCTTTAGTAGAACCACAAGTAAACAGCATCAAACAAAATATGTTTTTATCCATGTATTAAGATTAGCACTACTTTATTAGACATTTATTAGTTAATGGTGCATTTATTAATATCTACATCTATTTATTCATTATATTTACAACTATATTTACTGTATACTATATGCACACACACACACACACACACACACATATATATATATATATATATATATATATATATATACACATATATATATAATACTATGCATTAAAATCCCATTTCCTTTATTAGTTTTATACAATTATTTAGCCAGCATTACATTTTTGATATAAAACATAACTTCATTGGTTATTGTGTAGAATTATGTAATGTAATATTGATGCCATACATAAATGCCATACATCAGTGATGTATATTGACATTGAGTATATTCACCGTTTGCTAACACAGAAGTTAATGTTGAAAAATTAAAATAGTATACTTGTATAATTTTGCCAGGCAACATGATGATGTCATAATAGCTATAGATAAGTAAAGATGTACCTGTGCTTGAATTTTGGTTGTTTCATGGACAAACAAACAAAAATACAGATCGTATTGTGTATTTATGGTAAGATCATTCTAAAAAAAGTGGGGTTTTTTAAAACCCATTTGGAAATGTTACCAGCTGGTTTAATAATCTCTTCTTCAAGAAGCCGAGACCTCAAAAACTTTTCAGTGTCGCCCCAAAGTGAATCACACATCACAAACTTTGTATTAACATTTTTTTGGAGTCATTTTTAAGCATCATTTAAAAATAACTGGGTAGTAACAGTGGGCGGGATAGTGGTATAGTGAAACTCCTCAGTAGTCCGCACTCAAAGATAAAGTCAGAAAGACGAAAGCTTGAAAATGACGAGTTTAGTCATTTCAAAGAGAATGTTTCTACAGTGTTGCTATTATCAACTCGGTTCATAACATTAAGAATATTAATAGCAAAATTATGACTAATCACCGTGATAGGATGTGGCAAAGAGAGGAAGATCAATTTTCATGAGTCAGAATTAGTCAAAGGAAGTAGATCTGACTGTGAAGTTAAAGAGAGTTCAGTTCAACAAAAAACTATTAGAGCTAGAACTAATGATAGCGCTACACTGTTACCATACCTCAGGACAACAAAGACAACTACAGAGAAAAGCGCTAATGAGAGCATCATCTGTAACTGCGCAGACAATCAAGTGACATGCTCCTCTTCTACGGCAGGCTGATATTATCGTTATCTCTGTGATAATGTGGTCTCTCTCTTACCATGATAACTTAAGACAAAAAAGCCGGCTCCAGAGAAGTCCGAGTGGAATTTGATGAGGATGATGTTGGACGTTGAATAGACAGACTCCAAAGCTGTGTTTCCGCTGAACTGTCCAATCTGAGGAGAAGACTGATCTGGACCATCCCTGTGGTAAAAACACAGAATGAAACACAAACAAAACAGACAGAAAACCTGTGTTACCAAGAAGACAGTGAGAGACTAAAGGCTCATAAACGAGTGGACTTGATCTTTCTTTATAGAACAATGGGGTTGAGCGTCCACCTAAGATATAATTTGAATAAGTTATTGCAGTCATCGGTGACAGTTAGATGGCTATTTATGTTCAGGAAATGGTTGCTCCAAGGCTAGAAACAAAGACAGAAGAGACTTGACGATTTTTTATGAGACCTGCTCCATTAACTGCAAATGCAGATGGACATTGTGTGACAAAGTGCTGGCTCCAACAGCGATTGTGCATGGCTATGGGCTCATCTTCCTTCTCAAAACAATACAAACCACAATGTCAAAAAGCTCATTTAGATAAAAAATGCTCCGAAATTTAGATTCAAATTCTCTGACAAAGTAACAGCTCTTGATAACACCACAACCCACAAATCTACGGCTCTCTTTTTTCTTGCTTGAGGATGAGTTCATAAATATTGACTGAACTGTTGTCAGATCATAAGAATAACAAATGTTAGTCCTGGTGTAGACTTGGCTTCACTGTTCCCACTAATATGGGCCTGGCATTCGTAAAGTCACACAATTACCCGAGAAGGCAGGCAGGAGGTTATCCATCAAATGGCAGGTCATGCTCTCAGTGAACATATTTCACCTTTAATGACAGCACCAGCTGTCAGACTGGAACTAACCAATAGCAGACTCATTATCTGTGATTAAAAAGTATAATCATGAAGTTAAATTAAATGATTATTTCCTGCTGTTAAGTGTTTTTGGAAGAGACTAATTATACCTGCCAGGTTATGAACGGAATCATCCCCTTCTCTGATTCGCATTGGGTGGCTCAGAGTCATCAGAGCAGTTGCACTTATTGCCTTCCACTGCTTGATTACAGCCGAAGCACTCGCTCGCTAACATTTATTAGTATGTCAACGCAACACTTTCAGTACAGAATAGGCTTTAAAGATAAGGTTGCACAATATATGGAAACATCTGTGACATATATGGAAACTTTTGCAGTGGAGCGCTGTAGTAAGCCTCCCAGTTTGAGACCAATTAGCAGACTAAGCGACTGTCAGGTCGGCTGGCTCTGGACTGAAGAGACCGCTGTGAAAATCACACCTCTACCACTGACACCGTGCTCTCTACGGGGAGCCAGCATTATGATTGCGTGACTAAGATCGGGAGTTTTTACCGCGTTCTTGTGCCGTCTTTGCTTCAGTCCGTCCACTTTTCTGACAGACCAAAGGGTCAGAAACACGCTGTGCGACCAATTCATGGAATTCACACAATCAGCTGTGGGTGGGCGGCACATGCTTCAACTGTGTTGTGGTGTGGGAAAGACAGGCTGGATATCGCACAACTATAGACTAAAGGCTAGAGCTAAACAAATCACACACCAACTGCTGAAGAAAACAAGCTGCTTTTTTCAGTGGATAGCTGCTAAAGAAGAAGGTCTGCAATGTGATGTTTGTGTAGAAGCCAAACAATACCATAAAGCAGTAAGTGTGAAATTACAGATTTGCTTGATATAACTGAGCCATACACCATCCTGTAGCACTCTGAGGAGTGAAGCAATGAATCAAATGAATTAGTAAGCTGCAGCAATTTTGCTAACCAGTTAAACATTACAGTCAAGGAACTGATGTTTTTCTATTCCTAAATTATACCATTTTTGTAGTGTCTTATTCCTGCTTTTCTGACATTTTACAGCCAAATCAAATCACCAACTGAGCTTGAAAACTTGATTTACTCCTAGAAAGTTAGGTTAATGAGTTATATTTGATATTGGAGTGAGAAACAGTTGACAGAGTTGTCTGTGAAGGTTCTCAGTCATCCAGGTCATCGTAGTCAAAGGAGTTTGCAAAGAAAAGCGTCTGGACTTCTTTGAGTTGCTTGAAGACGTTTCACCTCTCATCCGAGAAGCTTCTTCAGTTCTAAGGTCAAATGGCCGAGAGTCCCAGATTTAAACCCAGTGGGAGTATCCCCCCAAAGAGGGACAAAGGACCCCCTGGTGATCCTCTAATCACATGCGCCAAGGTGTGAAAGCGGGTGTGGGACCTAATCAGCCAGGGTTTCGGGTGAGCCCATTGTGAAACCTGGCCCCACCCTATCATGTGAATTCCTGAGGTCAGATGGCCCAGGATGTGAGTGGGCGTTAAGGCGTCTGGGGAGGGAACTCAAAACTGGATTATAGATGGCAGACAGTTGGTGTCGTAAACCACCGCCTCTGTTCAAAGATGGTCGCTCACAGTGGACATAGATGGCCTCTTTCACTCCTCTTTCAAACCATCTGTCCTCTCTGTCCAAAATGTGAACATTGGTATCCTCGAAAGAGTGACCTTTGTCCTTAAGATGCAGATGGACTGCTGAGTCTTGTCCTGTGGAGGTGGCTCTTCTATGTTGTGCCATGCGCTTGTGAAGTGGCTGTTTGGTCTCTCCAATGTAGAGGTCTGGGCATTCCTCGCTGCACTGTACAGCATACACCACGTTGTTCAGTCTGTGTTTTGGAGTTTTGTCTTTCGGTGAACCAGTTTGTGTCTGAGTGTGTTGCTGGGTCTGAAGTACACTGGGATGTCGTGCTTGGAGAAAACTCTCCTGAGTTTCTCTGATACACCGCTACATAGGGGATGACAACGTTGTTGCGTCTGTCTTTCTTATCCTCCCTCGCTGGTGTCTGGTCTTCTTTTCTGTGCCTCTTTGCTGACTTTATGAACGCCCAGTTAGGATAACCACATGTTTTCAGTGCTTCCTTTACATGTGTGTGTTCCTTCTTTTTCCCTGAGGCTTGAGGAACATGTTCTGCCCGGTGGTGTAGGGTCCTGATTACTCCAAGTTTGTGTTCCAGAGGGTGATGGGAGTCAAAGAGGAGGTACTGGTCCATGTGTGGGCTTCCGTAAACTTCAATGTTGAGGTTGCCATTCTCTTCAATGTGCACAGCGCAGTCCAGGAAAGGCAAACAGTTATCCTTTGTGTCTTCCCTGGTGAACTTGATGTTTTTATCCACGGCGTTAATGTGCGCAGTGAAGGATTCCACTTCTTGTGTCTTGATTTTGACCCAGGTGTCGTCTACATATCTGTACCAGTGGCTGGGTACTCTCCCTTTAAAAGAGCCAAGAGCTTTTCTTTCCACTTCCTCCATGTAAAGGTTGGCTGCAATAGGTGACACAGGGGAGCCCATGGCACAGCCATGTTTTTGTCTGTAGAAGCCTTCGTTGTATTTGAAGTATGTTGTGGTAAGGCAGAGGTCTAACAGTGTGCAGATCTGATCGGGTGTAAAGTTGGTCCTGTCTTCCAAGGAGCTGTCTTCTTGTAGTCGTTTTCTGACAGTCTCCACTGCCTCCTTTGTCCCTCTTTGGGGGGATACTCCCACTGGGTTTAAATCTGGGACTCTCGGCCATTTGACCTTAGAACTGAAGAAGCTTCTCGGATGAGAGGTGAAACGTCTTCAAGCAACTCAAAGAAGTCCAGACGCTTTTCTTTGCAAACTCCTTTGACCAGTTGACAGAGTTGCAATCCTGTGAGGCTTCTTATCAAGTCTGAGGAAAAACTGAACTGTAAAAGCAGTTTTGACACCATGGCAAGCTAATCATATCTATAATTTCATGACTTCTACAGACAATAAAGGCATCTTGGAATATCAGGTGGTGGATGTTGTGTAAAAAATACCCTTTATTTTTTTTTTAATCTGAGCTAAATTAAAATCTAATTTTCATTATATTTCCTACTGACCTAAAAAGTTGAGAGTTCTCAGACTTTCTAAAGAGGAGAGAAAGTTTCTTGTTAGAACAATTTTACAGTTTCCGTGTGGCTAAAGAAACAGCCAGACCTGGACATCTGGAAGGTTGGCAGTGCTTACAGAAAGACAGGATAACAAAAGAACAAGCCAGACATTCGCTCCTTCTGTGCTGGTCTAAAAATACACGATTTGCAAGGAAATGTATCAGCAGCAAACCACGTCTTGTCCTGCTGTTGTTGTGTTCTTTTTGCTCAGCCCTGCCTCAAATGCCTATGCGCCGGGCTACGTCGCACCCTGTTGTCTATTTATAGGAAACAGGATTTAGTGGAGGGACTCTGGAGAAAGGGGCAGCATCATGGCACCCGTAGCAATAAACGATGCAATCTATTTATGGTTCTGCTACCACCTTGTACCTGCAGATATCTATGTAGCGTGGTATCTAAGCACCATTTAAGCACCTGCATTGACAAAATGTCTGGTGTTGCCAATGGCTGTTTTCCTCAAGAAGAATAATGAAGAGAGAAGTCAAGGCTGGTTAGCTGGGAAGAGAACGATGTATTGTATATAACATGTAAGGCTGGCCGAGCATTAAAGATAGTGTAAGGGACAGGCCAAAGAAGAGAAAGACCTATGGCTAAAAACAAAAATGGGTAAACCGTGACAAGAAGAAAATTATATCAGAGTGACTTTATATGCATGGCAAGGTGTCTGCAGTCATAGTAACCTTGCAGGAATTTAGCCAATTAGTGGTTAGCTCTGAAAAGATTTTAAAGAGGATAACATCCAGCTAGAGAGAGAGAGAAAAGAAAGTGTGTGTGTGAACAGAAAGTTATGTGGTACAAATTAAATGGTTATTCAGTCAAATAAAACATTTCTTACTTAAACTCACTTTAATGAAGCAGAGAGAAGAAGGGGCAGCATTATAATAATAGCACATAATGAGCATGAATACTGTCAGTTAAGAAGTAGAGCAAATATAAAACATGCTAATTGAAAAAGTAAATAGCACCTACCACACAGTAATGTAGTCGTATATGGGCTCTGTGCTCAGTACAGTAAAGTTGATGTAAATCCCGTGTCCAGGAGGAACTCGAACGCTCCACACACAGTCCTGGAAATTTGGGTATTCCTCAGGATGACCGGGAGAGTAAATGGTTCCGTTTAATGACGTGATGTTACCACCACAGAGTGCTGCAAGTGAGAATATTAACAGAAATGCCCTTAATAAATTACCCGCAAATTAGTACTGCCATTGTGAAGCTTCAATAATTGTCGGGATCGCTGTGAAAGAAAATGTCTCTATCACTCATGTAATGACCGCTGGATAACACCTTAACACCTTTAATAAATTGTCATTACATTTTTATTTCTGTCCCACAGCTCAGCTGACTCTCGGTGATGTTAGAACAATATGGCTTAATATGAAATGTTATCATCTTGAAATTAGAACGACTGTCAAGAACAAATATTGGGCCTTTTTTCATGTGTGGAGTACGCCAAAACAATAAGAGTAAGATAACTTTGTTTTATTAAATAGTGAGATTATTCATCTTTACAACAGTAATAATAGCCTTCTCTATATATATGTATATTGTGTTTATATCATTAAGAGACTATATTGTTATGATAGCACCACATATCCTCCAAAAAAGTCATCTTTGAGAGTGAAAGTTTATAAAAGCACATGTATGTCTAACAAATTAAGGAATTCATTATAAAAAGAATTCATAGAGAAACTTCTTCATACTTCTTTTGGAATTTGTAAGCCTGTGCATTATGATTTATTATGTGGTCAAACATTATTATTAAGTGCCCTGTAAGCCTGTATGAGAGGCACAGCAAAAAGATGCAGGAGACTCAACTGAAATCCAGCTAAAATTATCAATCACCTCAAATCAAAGGAATAAGAATAATCATGTAATTTACCTTCACATCGTGGTAATGGGTGGTTCCAGTTTCTGCTAATTCCGTGCAAACATGTGAGCGAGGCTTCTCCAATCAGAGAGTATCCGGGCAGACACTCAAACGACACCGTCATCCCAACACTGAAATCTGTGCCAATCACGATGCCATTTCGAAACGGTCGAGGGTCTGGGCAACTCTGGAGCTGGTAGGCTGCAGAGATAATAACATAAATTATTCAAGAAAAATAGCAACGAGGCAGAACTCATGACTACGAGCCACAGTATGAACTGCAGCTTCAACCGTGAACAGTCAGTTGGTTGAAAAACTAAAATCAAGCAAAATAAATACATACAACAAATCTATCCTTTCTAACACTGTATAATGAATCGTCTGTTAGAACATAAATGCAAGCACTTAAAAAAGTGGAACAGGATACATCCAACCATACAACCATACGCAGCTCAAAGGAGAATTACTCTCAGTTAGTGTTGCTGGTAAATTGTATAAATTTCAGATTACATCTAATAGTGTAATCTGAGTATCCTAAAGTACCCTGAATGTGTTAAAAAAAGGAAAAAATCTTAATCATCCTATTTGAAAGCTGCTTGTCCAAAAAGTTAGTTAAAAAAGACTCAACATCTTTCTGACTTGTTTTGCTGTCAGGTCATTAATAACAGGCATGTCAGTGACAGCCAGGGTAAGCCGCTCATCTGTTATGATTGACAGCTTCGATACCATCAGTCCCGCCTCTCCTTGATTCTGGTTGGTTAGTGAGAGAGAGAAGCGACACTGGTGAGAGCACCGCTTTTCTCCATGTTAAACTATTTCCACCTATGAGCGTTGGTGTGAGCATCGCAAGGGAATAAAGCTTAGAGCTGAGGGTGATTTTTGCACGGCGATGAGCTTCATAGGCTGAGAGACAAATGCTAAATGATCTTTACTATGCGATTAAAGGATAAGTTAATTTAAAAGAAAAAAATGACTACTGTAACTCTGTATTCCTCTGGCTTGCTTTAAAAAAACTGCAATCTTCAGCTAGAATTTAAAATTGTCACAGAAAAAAAAAGAAAGATGCGGCCATCCTGCATCAAAGAAGATGCAGTTCTTGTTTTTAACATGATGCCAAAATATTCTCAAATCACATCCGCCAGCTTGAAGTTAAAACATAATTGTTGCATAATTGTCCGCAGCCGGTGCTACAATAGCCAGGGCTTGGAAGGAAAACATGTCACTGAGACAGACAAACACTGGGAGAAATAATGGTAATGGGAAAAATGAAATTGAGGGTATTCATATTTTCCCCATTTTAAAACACTGTGGCAGTGCTGCTGTCAAGAGATAAAAGGTATTATTCATCAGCCACTGTAATTTTCACATTAATGGAATTAGGCGAAACATATTTAGGCTATCTACAAGATTTGTCATAATAAATATAAGACTACTCAAACCATTTTAGTGCCAGACAGAATAAATATAAAACTCATCTCGTCATTGAAATTAATCCAAATTGAGGACCTGCATGCACCCAGTAATCTTTTTGGCAAGCTGCTTCTGTAGTCAAGAAACATTTTTATCCCAGTAGATGAATTTGTTGTTATGGTAATCGCTCCTGAGAAATCAAGTCACAGTGAGACAGTTGTTTCCACATCGGCAACAGTCGCGGTCTGCTCTTGTTGTCTCTCTTAGGAAATGATCGATGTAAACAAGATGTTGGAGAGGTGCTTTGAGAAGCAACGTTTACCTTGATACGTGATGTGGAACCCGGGTTTGTTCTGTGAATAGTCACTGTGGAAAAAAAAGCTGGTTTGGTGGGTGGTGCTGAACAGAGGTTTGGGCATGACTGGGCCGCTGAATCGGTCAATGACGGAGCCCGTCTCCAGTGTTCCACTACGGATCTCCAAGTAATCGTGGATTGCTTCTGTGGAGAAGTTCAAAAACTGGAGATGGATGCCTGGGAAAGAAAAAAGCAATACGGCGCATGACGTTATACGAATAAAGTCTCCTGAAAAATACTTGCACTTTATCTCATCGACAGGGCTCACCAAAACCAAAAGCAAACAGAGAAACAAGAAAGAAGTGCTACAGACAGAAAACTGAGAAACAAACTCAAAGAAAACACTTGTTTTAAACTCTACTCAAAAGTTGACAGTGTTTCTTACCAAAGCCGACAGGTAAGTTCACCGTCCATGTACAGTCTAATCCACTGGGGTAGTTGCCGGGGTAACCAGGACTTAGAATCACTCCACTTACGTCTGCCATAGACCCACCACAATGGGCTATACACCCAAACACACACATAAATAACACAGAGAGAAGGAAAAAAGGAAAAGAGTGTTTCAGTGTTGAAAGCAGCACATCAAAAGCAGGAGGCTGACCTCACAGGAGGAAGCAGACATGCTTCTCTTTTCAAAAGACACCGCTACTGACTCGAGATTTTATTTCTATAACCTGATATTTTGCAAGTTTACATAAAACGTTGACTTTAACTAATGCACACCCTAAACATGTTAGCGTTGTTTGAGCTGAAATGTGTCCAAGGCTTGTTTTCGCTACTTTGCCTCTGTGCATGCTGACGCTTTGGTTCACTCTGCATGTTTATGGCAGGGTCTGATTTAGCTTTGGGTCAGTAGTATTCTGCACAGAATACCAAATAATCAGCTCATCACAGGAGAGTAAATTGATCAAACAGCTTATTTTCCAGAGAGCCAGTGAAGGCGGTGGAGGTTGATTGCATCATTTCTGCAGCACTGAAGTTTTGCATGTTTCCCAGCACGTCCACGCTTGAATGCATATGTGTATGTGTGTGTGGATGGGTGTAATGTTGAGGAAACACCTACCGATACACAGCGGTACAGGATAGTTCCATCTCCTAACAGGTCCGGGCATACAGGTTATATGGGCATTGCCCTAAAATGATAAAAGCAACCACAATCTTTTTTTAGAAACGAGTAAAGAAATCCCTGACTGCACTGATTTAAACATGCTGTTTTACATTTTTTCCATTAATCACTGTGCATTTACATTAATAGTACAGATCTGTATATTAAGCAGAACTTGACAGAATACTGTACAAAAATTGGGCAGACCACACCAGAGACATACATTATTCAGGAGTTATGCAAACCACATCAGAGTTGTATGTTTAGCAAGAGCTGTGTAAACCACTTGAGAGTGGGGTTTCCTTTTGACTCTTTTAAATAGTTTTTGGTTTATGCAGCCAGTGGATAAAAAGAATGAATGGTGGCAAAGCTGAACATGCTTTAATGATTTCACATTAAAAAAGCCTTAATATCTGGAAATCAGTTTGCATTAAACAACTAGCAGTATGTGTGATTTATGTTTATCTGCCACTTAAAATGAAAAGAAGGACCAACATGTGGATTTTTTTACCTGAAGAGAGTATCCTTGTTCGCACGAAAATTGCACAACATCCCCCACCATGAACCTGTCTCCTTGTCTAATTCCATAGTTTGGAGTCTGAGGTTCTGGACATGACTCCAGACCAATAGCTAATAAGAAAAAATAACATGATTATTTGGAAATACCGCATGCCTCAGATAAAAATGCTTTAAAGATATATATGTACCTGTATATTCCAGGTGAAATCCAGCAGCTGAGACACTAATATCAGAGCTGAAGCTGAGATAGAGGTTGTTAGATGTACTATTCAGGAGAGGGGGGATAGTAGTGCCTGAAAGCAGGGAGAAAAGGAGAAGAGGAACAGAGGGCCATGATCACATTTTTTTCCTCATTTTTCAACTAAGGCCTTTAAAGCACATGATCTTAGTTATCTGACAGCAAAGGAAACAACAAAGGCCTCCCAAACCTACATTTTTACTTCTTTTTTGTTAGTGAAGTGCTCTCGAAGGAGGGAGAAGGGAATTACTTTTATTTGAGACATCTGTTTTATTTGAAACCACTTTTCAAATGTTGGTTTGACCTACTTAGTGTGGCAGGGGAGAGTACAAAGTTAAAAAAGAAAATGGGGATGCAATACTGAAGCAAAGCTGGCACAGCGCGTCAGTATAATCACGGCCCTTCAAAATAACATATTAGATGATCTTTTATGCAAAGGAATATGAGCGTACTCCAGTCTCCTTATTAGGAGAAATGCCATTTATTTGTCTTGGCGCGCTTCAAGATGCAACAGTGGTAACAACATTTCCTGATATAAGCTACTTGTGGATTTATATTTCGCAATCGCCACTTCAGAGTAAAAAAAGTCTTGATTTGCATTGTGTTGTGCTCGCTGGCAGGTGTGCCAGAAAGACTTAGAAACAGAGACAGATCAGCAGTGAAACGGGTCAGTAGATGTTATTGGTTGCCTGTTGTGAGGGAAAATAATTAGCACATTCCTGAATAGTCTGCAGCCCCCTGTTGTTGTTTTTACATTATCATTCATTATCATGACAGAAAATAAAAAGTGCTTTTTTTCCCCATAATAATAATTCCTGATTGATGCCAAAATAATTAACTGCATTGATTTAACTATCACAGTTATTTGAGGATGGATGACGGTATTAATTAAGAGTTGTAATTAACCCTAATAGAAAAGGTCCATCTTTTCTCAACAAAGATTTATTCATTAATTATATTTTTACATGAAATCCAGATAGAATAATGTTATTTTAATTGTGCACCATATAATCTCTAAGTTAGCTTGCTATAAAGATGTCAAGTCCTCTCATGGATTATTTAATACAACTAGGAGGTACCCAGATGACTTTGCTTCCCTAAAAGCAGCATAGGTTTCCTGAGGAGATTATGACTTCTCCTTTGGGCAGTGGTCTGAGTTATATGAAAAAGTAAATCTGGAATACAGGTTACATCCAAACTGAACACAGTTTTTGGTTGAACATGAGGTGCTGGGAAATTGGAGGGAATTTCCATTTTATGGCTTAGTCACACTAGAGTGAAAATAGGACAGCAACCTTCTTGCAGCTAGGAAAAACTGGTACTTGCCCAGTGATTGCACTGAAAATGCATTTCTTTGCACTTGCAAGTGGTTCCTTCAAAGAATCGGTCACCCAGAGTTTGAGAATGTTGCATCCAAAACTTGCTGACCACTTCTAATTGCAAGGTGATTGCACAGGTCATCTGGTGGAGTGCAACCTGTGTGGTCTGACTCAGATGCCATGTATCTGTTTGTTACAGAAGTCTCAACTTAGCTGCGAGCTAACTGGTTGTATTCTGCTTATGTTCCTATATAAATGTCACTGTGGATTTAATCATTGTTATTCTTAATCTCTGGCTCTCCTCCACACCCTAACTTTGTCTTGTCTTCCTCCCCTCACCTCTAACCAGTGCCTCTCCCTGAGCTTGGTTATTCCAAAGGTTTCTTCCAGTTAAAAGGGAGTTTTTCCTTCCCACTCTCACCAAAGTGCTTGCTCATAGGGGTCATCTGATTATTGGAGTTGTCTCTGTTTTCTCTTTATTATTAAAGGGTCTTTACCTTAAAACATGCAACTGATGTTGTGATTTGGCGCTATATGAATAAATATAAATTGAAATGAACTGAATAAAATGCTGGTTGTTGTGCACCTGTGTCATTCTGCAGTTAAATCGCTGTCCTCCAGCAGCTGCGTCACTATTTGTGGGGGCAATTTCTGAATTTCTGTTTTGAAACTATGAGGTTCTGTCAGGACACTGAATGTAAGCAGTGACTGGGAACTTTTTTTTTTAATGCAGGATGTCTGCGAATAATTTACACAGCTAATTGCCTTATTGTCTTTCTGTCCATTTTGACACAACTGACAGCAAGTGGTCGCAGATCTGGTCCCCGTGTTTAAAGCAGCCATTTTAAAAGCAACAAGATCGCAAGTTCATTGGACACAGAATAATTTTGGACGTTTTGCAGTCTCTAGCCACAGTTTCCTCCAGTATGTGTGTAGCGTGAGGCAGTGTAAACTGTTTAGAGCATTGGAACCGCTTACTGTTTCAGATAACCTTTATAATTGTTCTAACAGGGACAGTTAAAAAGAAAAAAAAAATTATATGGCAGGTACAAGTGAAAATCAACAATTTTGTATAAAACACAAATATTGAGAGCATTAAGTTTGTATATCCTCCTGAGAACTGAGGAAAAGGGAATCTTCCCATTGAACTTCTTGTGTGATTTCCTTCCTTATTGCAGCTAAAAGAAGCCACCCAAACACATATCAATGGAAAGCCCAGGGTGTCCTCTATTTAGCACATCAGGACTTAGTAGCAGCTCAAATTAGTCAAAAGATATAGACCAAAAACAAATGTCCCCAAGCCCCCAAAACAGATTTATGACTCACATAACACTGTTGCTTTTGACTGAAGCAGAAAAATATATATCATAATTTAGACAAGATAAGAAAATCATTAGTGCAGAAAAGTTATCTTAAAGTTTTCGCTAACAACACAGTGCAGTAAATTTTGGGACCAATAACAAATATGAATAATTCCATTAATACTGAGTTTGACTGATCATCTTTACTCCTAGCGGGAAATTTGGCTGTAAGAGGATCAATTAGTTTTGCAAAAGATATTTTTTACATGTCTTTCAAAGGAGATTTTGACACAGGCCTTACTGGGTATGTAACTCGGCTCCTGCTGAGACGCTAAATGCATCCAGCTTAACTCAAATTGCAGGGAGCCACATGAGCAGATTTCAAATTTTATTTCTTTAACTGTCAAGACTGGCTGTGATCAGCCTAAAATACAATCCACTTCTTATTGTTTCCTTATCGGTGGAATGAAAAGCTTCCTCCAATTATCTGAAGTGTTTGATAAACAGCATAACAAACTCTAATTGGAAACTCAATTGCTTGGTATCAGACTAAGTGCCCTAAAAACCTTAATATATAATGCCTTAGTAACCATTTCCCAGCCTACTATAGATCTTCAATGATGCAACACTGGGAATCAGAAATAGGTTGTTTGATGGTTACTGGTGTACTGTGCTAGAAAAGGCAGTATTGTTATCCACTAAATATATAAAAATTCAATAAATCTCATACAAGATGGAATGCACTCCTTTTAGACTAAATAGCGTAACTGTGGGCTCTCACGCATGTACTTTGTACATTATTGCAATCTTAAATTCCCATATTTTCTTCAAGTATGTCCCTTTTAGTGCATTTAATATTGAATTATTCCCAGTACTATAGAGTTCTATTTGAGAAACATCATAAAAAAATGATGGAAAAAAGTTTACCAGAGTAGCTTCCCAGTCTTGGTGCATGGTTGTCAGCACCGTCGTAAAAATCCAAAGAGTCCCAGTTATGCTCAGTGGCAAAACTCACGACTTGTATCTGGAGAGACAGAAAAAAAGAAAAACAGAAGTGATTCTTATATTTTCTTAAACTGTCTTTAGAAAAAGTCCCCAGATTGCTATGAAACTGCATTTGGTACAATGTTCAACAGTTTATTTAGTTTAAATTGACAGAATTTAAACCCACACATATGTTTTTAATCTAAATGATCCACAAAAAATCTATCGAGACGGAGCTGCTTCAAAAACAATTATCACTCTACTTTTAAATCAAAGGCTGGAAGGAAAGGAATCAAAGGAATTTACAAACACTTTGAGGTGCCTGTCATTTCAAGGGACTGCACCTTGTGTAAAAGGCATCTTTGCCTTTGTATTTGTCCGTGATAGCAGTTTAGCTTACATGCAATCAGGCCTTATCTTTCATGATTAGACCCTATCTAGTTATCTCTGGATGGCCCCTCTCTCAGAAACCATCCATCCATTCATCCTTCTAATAATATCTTATCTTCCCTGAGATCCTGCCTGCTCAGCTTTTAAGCCAATGATACGTAGGTCAGCCAGGAAGCAGCATGTGACAGTTACTACCTGTATTCCAGCTCCTTCTGGGACAGAGACCTTCCAAACACAATTCTGGTTGTTGTCATATGGCTCTGGGTAGCCAGGCGACAGGATAGTCCCGCGGCGAGAGGTCAATACGCCCCCACAGGGAACTGGGAGAGAGAGGAGTGAGTGCACAGAGCATAGTAGAGGAGAAAGGAGAGAAAAAAACAGAGGTTAAAACAACAGTTTGTAGACAAATTACAGGAAAGCAAGAGAAAGTGAACCATGCCAACCATGCCCGTTACACAAAGAGATACCAAAGAGCCTATCTGGGTAATAGATATGAGTACAGTGCATGCGGATTGCAGTTGTTTGTATTTGTTTTAAATTATTTTTCAGTTATGAGCCTCTACTGTGCAATCACACTAATACTGTATTCAGAAATAGATAAACAAACCCTTCTGTCCTGTGTCTGATTTTCAGATTTATTTACCTATACATGTTGGCAAGGTGTCATTCCATTGCGCCAGGTTGTCCGGTACACTCTCACAGCGAATGGCAGTAGAGCCATGCAACGTGTAACCGGGGTTGCACTCAAATTGCACCAAGGCGCCGACTGCAAAGTCATTACCGAGACGTTTCCCGAAGCGTGGCTCGGGGACTGAACTGCACTGGGTGGAGCTAGTCCGGGGTACAGCTAAAGGAAAAAAAGAAAGTGCCCGAGTGAATAAACTGAAGTGTACCACTCTCACTGCATATTCAGACACTTTTAAGAAACATATTTAAAATTTCTGATTACAATTTCCTTTAAATAAATGTAACAAAGGAGAAAACGCATACTCAAGATGAGGTATACAATCAATTTGTTAGTACTAGTGGTCTAGTATATAAATGTTCTGGCTTAACTGAATAGTAACAAAAAATGCTCATCATTATAATAATAATGGCAATAATAATATCAATAATGACCTTGGTAGACAAAATGAAATCCCTTAGCGGTTTCTGGTCCAACTGTGGTGAACTTTATTGTAATCTGGTTTCCTGAACTCAGAGGGAGAGATTCACCTAAAGATGGGGTGGAAGCAACAACACGTTATGGGTTGAGGCTGAGTGACTGTCATCTGTTCAACTATCCACAATTAAAGTCAACCATCCTTACCAGAGTGTGACCCAGAGAGAGAAGACAAGAGTGTGTTTTGTTGAGTGGGTCCATCATAGATCTCCACCACGTCATTAAGAGACGTCTGGAACAACACAAACTGGCCGAAGAGAACTGGAGATAAAAATGGGGGAGAAAAGAGAGAAAGAGATGAATTAACCGCAACTGAATGGTAGCAAATTATTATTCCATGCCACTGTCTGCTGCTGACCTTCCAATGATAAAATTAACCTGTAATACCTAATTTAAATGTTATTAAGCTGCAGTGTCACCTTCTATTTGAGGCCAACTATTGGTACAAAATTATATAACACTTATTAGTCAAAACGCTGCCTTGCCTTCATCATGCAGCAGTCAACACCACCACCCCGCCACCCACACCCTTCTCCTCATCAATTGGTAACAGTGTATCAGTGTTGTCAGCTAGCGGGAGATGCTAATCTTGCAAAGACCGACTTGGATTTGGTAACGTACGCTAGCAGAGCAAGACGCTTTTCTGTCCTTTCTTCTGTATTGCAAGTTTGAGTGAAAGCCATATAACAAAGGTGGTAACCTGTCAACTCTGAAGTGCCACTCACACAGCTTACTGAAACTGATCCAATCACGTTTCCTTGCGAAGAACACCTGCAGGAACTTGGCAATTAATGACATGCTACCGCTGGAAGACAGATGTGTAGGAAAGGAGGAAGGAAATACACCCAATACTTCCATACAGTAACAAAAGATTAAATTTCAGAGTGCAGCTGTACCGGCAGGCAGCATTAGACAGTCCCCGGAGGGCCGAGGTTCAGTATTTTCTCAAACAGGTACAATTTGCTCTGTCTCGAATGATCACTGCATCATCAAACCAATCATTAGCAACCTGAAGATGCAAATTGGTAGGTGTAGTTTTATTGTTCGAAGCACATGTCCTATCTAAAAAAATGTCCTCTGGGATAAATTACACCTATTTGGAGCTTTCTCTTCCACTCACTGCACACATGCACATATATATCACCTCCACACCCTGCCTTGCTCTCACTTTGGCCCCAAAGGCTGAGGTGTTAAGGATTAAATCTGAACATTGCCAAGGATATGCTGGTATAAGAAGGTCACTGGTCAATTTATACAAGGCTGCCTCTCTGAGGATTTCTTTTAAGGTTTGAGTCACATTTTGCGGAAACATAGCTCTGGCTCACAAACGATCCTCTGTGCTTTCATGAAAATTCTCATGTTATTTTATTGACAAGCAAAGCAGGACAGAAACGATGGATTTTCAGTCGCCACCGAATTTTTCACACAGTCAAAAAGGGGATTAAAACAAATCATTAAGAAAGCGTTTAGCTTTATATGGTAAACTACCCTCTTATTGTCATGTTTTATTGGCCTGTCACGGTTTCTGCCTGCCTGCAGACATCGCTGCCCACTATGTAAGGATTTTTAGGAAATCAGAGCGATTAGAGTTTCCCTCATTCCTTGCTGTGATATTGACATACTGCACAGCAGGCGGAGGAGTTCACACCTGAAACTGTTTCAAAATACACGACACATTCGTCAACATTTGCACACAGATTCATGAATTCATAAAGTATGATGGCACACAGGGAATAGCTAACACACCTCAGCGGTACTAATAAAAAAGCCCACACAAAGTCACAGACATTCACAGACACAAAGGAATTAATGATCACAGCAGTGTTGTCCTTTGCTATGTTAACCTCATCGCTCTCTGTTAGAGAAACGCCTCTGCATGTAAAATCATATACACCCTAGAGATCAGGTCAGCCATCTCCACCAAAGTCTGAACTGATCCACTGAATTTAGAATCAGGTGATTTTAAATGTTTGACTGTTCATTTGAAAGGCCTCTTTACTTCCTAACATCAGTTGGAGAGAAAACTGGGCGCTGATCCCTGTGGAGCTCCCGTGCCTACTGATGAGTTGCCTGAGTGGGTGTCCTCTGCCACGTAATCATCCAACAGGAGGTATAGCATCTCCAACGGGACATATGCCCAGGGTTTTCCCTACGTGCTGGTAAAACTGAAAGAGGCATTTGCACGAAGGGAGAAACATCATCGACCATTAACCAGCCGAGTTTATTTCGATTCCTACATCTCTGATCGCCTGGCAGTTCAAACAGCAGGACTGCTGCAACCTCCAGCCTGGACCATTCAATTGCTGTAATTAAAAACAAGATATTTTACACAAGAATGACAGCTGCTTAAAAATTATGGGCAGCGCTGCAACTTAACAAAACAATCTGTCTTTTCACTCTGTGTGGGAGTTTTGGGAAGGCTCTCTCTGTGTCTTATACAACACGCAGACCAACCAAATGTTAGCTCCTCTCAGTCAGGATTTCTACACGGAGGCGAAAATCCAAAAGCGCAAATATAATGAAACATCAACCATCCATGGCCTTAGGGAGAGCTGAGATTTATTCATAACACCACAGGGCATAATTGGACATAATCCACCAATTACTGATTGTTTATTAAAGCTTAATTCACAGTCAATGAGCAAATAGTTCTAATAATCAGTCAACAATGTTGTTCATTTATGATGTTGTAAACTGATATTGTAGGCACAAATATAAGTTGTCCATCTCCACATTGATGGCATTCTTACTTTGACAACACAAATCTAACTTGGTGTCCACTCGCAGGCTTAAAATACAGTGAAGCTCCATTGATACGTGTAGATTTGAGTCGCACTAGAATACATTAAAATGCAATTCTGTATTCAGCTTGAATTTTGAGTGATATGAATATACCGATGCCGATATTTAATATTCCAGACAAAACTCTTAACAGCTGTGGCAACAATAAGGAATTATTTACAGATTATTTCCCAGCAGAAGCCTTTTAAACCCCCCCTCTAATGATCACCCTCTCAGCACAGCCTCACTGTAACATGAAGAATCTGCTATAATATTCATATCCTTATTTATGTCTGGCTTTGAGACCACCAGTCAAATGTGGCAGTCTCATCTCTAAATGTCACTACAATTATGAAACTCAGGCCTGGAGACAAATTAATGGCTAGAAAGCGTATTTTTTTATCACTTGTAATATAACTGATGTTTCTGCGTGTTTTCAAAACACTGAGGAAGTTTTTCAGAGGGCACCACGAGATTCCTGCAATAAATCTGAAAAGATTTAATGCTGCTCTTTTTCAGTGTAAAAAAAAAGCAATATAATAATTATTTGAAAAGAAACTTGTGGCCACATGTTTAACTTTCAAAGCTGAACACAACTGCATGTCTGAACTCTGTACTGCATAGGTTGTTGAGCTCACCAAACTCTCTTGGTACGGATATAGAGTAGACGCAGGTCTGTCCGGAGGTGTAGTTTCTCGGGAAATTTGGAGATAAAACAGTCCCTTCTGATCCCGTAGAACGACTTCCACATGGGGCTGGAGATTCAGACGTGTGCACAAACAGATAGCAGTGACATTGAAGTCCATACAAGTAAATTCTATTTAAATAGAGTGAGTGACGTGTGTTTTTTCTTTTTACCTTGACAGCTAGGTAATGCCCTGTTCCATCCAGGTCTGCCATCATCACCCATACTGCAGGTCAGAGTAGAATAGCCCTGTAAACAGACAAAAAAGAAAATGTTGTAGGAAAACCAGTCCACGTAACTAATTACCCAGCCAACTAACACCCTGTTTGCTAAATTTCTACCCACCCAGCCGTTCAACAAACCAATGAGCAATCCACCCAGCAACCTAAGAAACAGCTACTCAAATCCCAAAATCCCAAATTCAGTCGACCCCTCAGTCATCCAAGTGGTTGTACCTGCAGTACATATCCTGCTTCACAGTAGAAGGTGACCGTCGAACCCAGCTTATAATCAGATCCCAGCCTGGTCCCATTCAGAACCACACCTGGGTCGAAACAAGATTCCCTCAGCTTGGCTAGATGGAGTAAAGGAAAAAAAAGTGTGAGTTAGAGAGAACATGAGGCAAAGGAAAAGTGACAGGCACACATGAATAATAGGGCAAATTAATAATAACTAAGTCTCTTGCAATAATCAAATGAGGCAGGCATTCCGTTGGCCTTTGTAACAGTCTGTTTGACTTAGCTGTCTTTGCCAAGATGGAGCAAGAACGATAACTTCATCCCCCGGCTTTTGTGTGCTACATGAACCTTGTAAATTATGGCCTTGGCCCCCCTCCCAAAAGATTAGTGGCCACCCGCATCAACTTAAGACTTAATTTCTCAGTCCATGCAAAGTCAGTGTTGACTCTTTTGTGCAAATGAATCCAACTCACACCTTCTTGACAGACTATTTCAATAGACACTGATTCAACAAGGACTTTATGCAGAGAGCAATAATTCTCTTTCATCCTGAATTTAGCATGGTACACATCTATATACACCAAAGTGTGAGTGGTCTTAGTGTGAGGTGAAAGAAAATATTGTCGTTATATTATGCTGAAATTGTGTCATCATGAGTTTCTATTATGTTTACTGTGGAAATCTTAGTTTCCCAAATGGCTTTCTTTATGAAAAACACAAATGACAGAAAACAACATCAAGCAGAGGTGATTTAAAGATTCAAAATTATTTTTCAACAACCAATAATAAAAAAAAATGGCTATAAAAAAATTTGCGGTTGAAATGTTTCAACTTTCCTTGTTTGCATCCTTAAAACAGAGAAGAACATAATAACTTAAAACTGACTGTATATGTAGTGGCCATATTTAAAAGTGATATATAGTTAGGTAAATGTACTGTAGTGTGCAAAGGTCTTAAGCCACTTCCATTTTTGTATATTCTTCTATGAAATTTGGATATTGGTGCAGGATTTATTGGAGCATGCAAACATGGAAACACGGTTTGTACGATTCTAACAAGCTTGAAAGTCAATTTTTGACGTGACCCCAACTATTCTTCAACACAGCCCGAACTCTCTTAGGGAAGCTTTCTTGTAATTTTTTTGAGTAGTTCTGAGAAATAGTACTCTTGAAGGACGCTTAAAGGCCTTCTGCGGGTGTTGTCTAACTTTTGTTTTCTCCAAGATTTTCCCACTCTGCCTCAGTATTGTTGAGGTCTGGGCTCTGGGGAGGCCAACCCATGGCTGAGATGCAGTTCCAAACCACGACACCTCCACTGTGTGTTACAGATGACTGTAGGCACTCACTGTTGTATCTTTCCCCTTAGCTTGTCAGCACACATTGACAATGATGCAAATCAAAAATTCACAATAAGACCTGTTGAAACTGATTTTCAGTCCAGGTCTGACATACGCTTGACAGCCACCCTTCCACTGAGACCATTTCTGATCATGCTTTGGCCAGTAGTAGACGGACTGAAGGGCCTTTCCTCAATTTTTTAAGGACACACTACAAGATATGCCAAGTTTTCAGCAAACAGTCCTTTGAGAATTACCTAGCTGGTGCAAAAATACTATTGTATGCCTGTCAAACGATGTTATCTTTGGCACTTTTCACAGATTTACCTAAATAAAAGTAAAATACAAAGAAATGAGAGGTGACCCAAGACTATTGCACAGTATTGTAAACTGTTAAATGATGCAGGGGAAAAAATGCACTCCTTTCTCTTCTGTAAATGTGATTATACTTCAAATTTCTTTGCCTATCACACTTTATCAAAATTTGCCTGTGTTATTCATATGACCTCTGTGAGAATGCAAAGTGTGGTTTTAGGTGCTGCCCGATTCAGTAAGAATTCAATTTAAATGAGAGATGTGGTACTATTAGCAGACCATTATACCTTTGTATTCCAGGTGAAATCCAGTGTAAGAAACCGATCCATCACTACGGAACGCTAAAAGCATTGTATTTGAACTGCTCTCTATCCGCTCTGGGAGTTTGCTGTCCTGGAAGCTACCAATGAGAGGACTGTTGCTATCCGGACCGTCGTAGATGTACAGGAAATCATAGTTTGGCTCAATGTTGAAACTAAAGGTAAAGGAAGACAGAGACAAATAAGGAAGAGAAAGAAAGTCAACAAAAATTCAAGGATAAAGTATCTACGATGAATTCAGTGGTTTTTAGAGTTGTTTTGTTTGTCATTCGTACCACAAAGCAAGCACGGCTTTTGAAAGCGGTGAAAGCTCAATAGATTTTCAAAGCACTTAAAGCTAGAAGTTCCCACTTCTTGAAAAAAAGTCATAATTTTACATGGTTTTCAACCTTGCACAAAGCAAAAACAAGGTTGATTATTTCATTTTACTCTCGTTTACCTGCAGGAAAAATACCCTAAAATTTTAATTTTCAGCAAGCTAAAACAAAAGAGTCTTTTGGTCTGTTGCTCCAACAGTTTGTCCAAATTGAAATGATTGCCAGAAAATTTAGCATTAGAACTTACTGCCAGCAAAAAAGGATATCCAGGTTTTCAGTCTTCAAATGGAGCCAGCTCAGCTTGGACAGGCTTTTAGTCTACTGTCATTCCATTTCACATTTCACTCGGCAGTAACATTTGTCTAGTGAAGAGGTTTTAAAAAGCTCAATCGAGCTGAACTGGAAAGTAGCATTGTAGGTTACCTGATGAAGGCCAGTGACAGGACGTAGTCTGGGTTGACAGCAATGAGCCAGTCACAATCTTTTGAGTGAGGGTAAGGATGCGGGTAGTTAGGAGAGAGGATAAATCCATTGGAGCCTGTTAGATTTCCTCCACAAGGAGCTAAAGTGGGAACACAGGTCAAGATTGACATCCATTTTGACAAAGCCTTGAAATGTCATAACATTTAAATATTCTCTCAAGCTCAACCATACCGGAAAGAAAAAAAAACCCCTTTGTGTACCATGCATCAGAGTGTGGAGAAAACTGCTACTGAATGAGAAGCTTCATTAAAAAGCAAAAGAATGAAAATATGTGAATAGAATAAAGCGTGACCTTTTTATACAGCTCTCCTATAAGTCACAGACATATGTGTCCTTGAGTGAGACAATACCTCCAGCTGTATATGCAGTACATTTATTGTGCGTCCCTATAGAATCTATGAAAGTTGGAGTGTTCACCTATGCAGACAGGTGGGCTGGGCTGCCAGTAGTATCTGTTATCCACTTGTATACAGGTTATTTTGTCGTCCCCCTGGAGCTCATATCCTGGGTCACACTGAAAGGACACTGAATCCCCCGGCTCACGGCCATCTCCACTACGACTGCCATTCATCGGTACTCCTGGGTCCCTGCAGGCTGTAGCTACTGAGCCTGGACAGATAGGGGATAGGAACAAAGCAGGGAATAGAGGAGAAAGAGGGGAGCAATTACAGAAAACTGTGTCACACCAGGTATCTAATGCTTTAATCCAGTGCATAAAAACAGCACCACTTCAACTAACTAATGGGTCCTACGTAAGTTAATTTTGTTCCGGTTAGGTGAAGGTCTTTGAAGCAGCATAATTATATAGCTTTTTATTCCCTTTTTTATTAACGGAACTACCCATTGAAGAGCATAGACACAACAACAGTAGTCTAGATGAAACCTATCTGTTATATTTTATATCTTTCTAGCAGTGTTGGGGAGTAACGGAATACATGTACCACCGTTACGTATTTAAAATACAAAATATGAGTAACTGTATTCCGTTACAGATACCGTTTACAAAGGTGGTATTCAGAATACAGTTACTTTGTTGAAATGAAGGATTACATGGCGGTATTTTCCTGTTTCATAAGGCTATGCACTCTCTATTTTTGGTTTCCACGCCGGTGGAAACCCAAACAAAACACGCATTAAGAGGCCCTAATGCCTGTGTCTCAATCTCGCGGCCCATGTCACCCCTACTTGCGGCATAATGACGTGAAGAAATATTTTTAAAAATTATTATTCAAAAAATTATTTAATATGAAGGCAATAGGCAGAGTGTTACAGGCATAGCCTATGTAGCCTCATGGGCAGCGTACTCCGTGCTGCAGGGAGAATGGACTGCTATACCCGTTATGTGTCTGTGAGCGAGGAAGGGAGAAAAAGGAGAGCCGAACAGTACGAGCTGTCACCGAGCAGAAACGGGAGATGGAAGCATGTAAATATAATAATAACCACTGCAGCCAAAAAGAGTGCCTGACGAGCCCAGATGTGAGTAAGCTGTTAAGACTCGACTGTACACTGTGTTCGTGTTTTCCTCCGAAACTATAAGTTCCGTTGGAGCAGCCTTTCAACGCCTCTCTCTGTCTCTCGCTGGCAAAGTTGACCCAGAAAATACGGAATACGTTACAAAATACATTTTGGGGCATGTATTCTGTAATCTGTAGTGGAATACATTTTAAAAGTAACCTTCCCAACACTGCTTTCTAGTTAGATTTAATTTCATCACTTACTAGAAAACTGTATGGCAAATCCAGACTTGCTGATGTAAAAGTCAGTCTCAAACTGAACCGTGACTGTGTTCAGTGTCGAGTGGATTCCTTCAGGGAGCAGAGACCCACTGAGCTCTGCCAAAGACATTTCATTCTCAGGTGGCCCATCCCAAACCTTCAGCATGTCATGGCTGGCTTCAGTGTCAAAGGCCAGAAACTGGAGGCTGTAAAATAAGAGGAAAATAATAAGAATAAAGTTTAATTAAAGCAAGAATATGTTCATCAAAACCATTTTTATACAAACTGATTTCACTTCACGCATAAGTTTACACTATGCTTAATGTATTGATCAAAAGCCTTAATAAGATCATCTGTACCTCACAATATTTCCCGAGTCCACCTCGATGGTCCAGGTGCAGCGAAGGTTATTGTCGTATGGGAAAGGGTATCCGGGGGAGAGGATCCTCCCTGACGACTCACCCTTAAAACGACCCCCACACTCCGCTACAGGGATAAATAACGTCACACACACTTATTTTTAAACAAACTGTAAAAATGTCTTTGATTAGCACCTTTGTGACAACATTACAAACCCATCACTGCAGCCCAACGGATGGCCAGTTGATGTGTGTGTATGTGCGCTGTGACAAGCCAACCATTTATCTGTCTGTGGCAATTGTTTGTCAAGGCAATCAGATCCAGTAGGTGCACCTCAGAGGCCACTGATTAAACGATCACCAAGGAGACAAATGGATAAAGAAAGAAGCTAACTCTTATCCGCTGAGTCTCTCTGTCTTTCTCACTCTATATCACGCGCAGGAGATGAAGAGAAGAGGAGAAAAGAGGAGGAAGAAGACACAAAGTGCTGATCCTGCATTCCTCCCTAAAGAAATCACAGCACATTATATAACAGAAAATAATTCCCCCTTCTCTCTTTGTCTCTCTCGGTTATATATTTTCACAATCTTCATCCCCTCTCTGCTTTTCCTCCTTCTCCATGTTCCCCCTCCCTCAGGCTCTCCTCCCTTCATCACTGGAATATATTATCTCGGGTAATAGGAGCGATATTAAGAGTTTGGAAGGAGAAAAGACGGAGAAAGAGAGAGGGAGAGGGAAAGAGGGAGAGAAAAGGAGAGAACCAAGGGGGTAAAGAAGGAAAACCTGTGAGTAATAAGAAGAAGAAATATAATATTAAGACTGGAGGTTAGATGAGGTCACAGCGTGTCACTGTTAAAATATAAAGTCAGAGCATTTCAGCCAGTAGTTTTATGAGTCTTTCATTATTGATAGTGTGAAGGAGGGAGACTTATTAGTCTGAATCCAAAATCAGAAAGTTCAGAGGCAGCAGTGAAGGAAAAAAAAATGGTCCTAAAACACTGGACTGGCTGTTATGCTTATAGCTCCCATGCAAAGCAGCAACAGCAGCCATTCTATTTGTCACTTTAAATAAGCCTAACATTTGTTTGGGTTTAATTAGAGGATGCAATCATTCAACCATGTGCTAACTGGAAGAAATAACAACATATCCGAATTAAGTCCAAATAATATTCAAATCACAGCATTTTAGGTACATTCCAGTACACTGATAAATATGTGAGTGTGTGTTTATTTTTCAAGCGAGAGAAGCCCGAAACTGCATAGCCAGTGAAAGACTACGGTCGACTTCTCGATATCAATACTTCGGACTGTTGTTTTGCATCAGTTTGAAACCTTGGAAAATGAATTAAAAAGGCGACGATGGCATAATTGAGTATTAAGCAACGTGTCGATACTAAGTGGGGAGTTGTCTCCACAGAATGCTTTTAAACAAAGCCAAATCAAATTGAATAAAATGAGTTTATGAAGAAATTCTCAACAGCGCGTTTGTAGCTTAGCCCTTCATGTGCCGAGAGTTGCGTGGAGGTTATGTGTGCTTTATGTCGGGGCACGTCTGAGTACATAACACAGCACTGGAAGAATATAAGGGCAGCCGCCAGGAACGGAAAGAAAATCTGCCACTGCAGAAAAGGTAGTGCATCAGTTGGGCCGAGGGATTCCAGGTGGTATAATGCCGAATAAATAGGCTTTTCATTGGGACTTTAAAACTACAACAGCGTGTGATATCCAGGGAAAACCAAGAAAGGTGATTCTACAGGAAATTGGCCCCCATCTGTTTTCCTTCCAGATAACTGAATTAACATCCTGCAATCAAATGTTGCATAAAGCTGCAAGTCACTTTCTAATCTAGTACAGAACAAACCTGGTATAATAATGCTTCCTGATACCTAAAGATATGTGTGTGTGTGTTAGTTGAATTCTAGATAAATAGCCATTCCAGCTAAAGAACACAATGCACAGACGTAAAGACTTTTATAATTACATTGACGTTCATTCACTGGAAAGATCCTGCACTGATTTTTTATTGAAATGATACCAACACACTTTTCAGCTATCGCGTAACTCTGAATCTATTCAACTAAGTGCTGTGGAACGCACACTACACAGCATTAAATGCAACAAGATCAATTTAAATCTAAGAAATAAAATTACCTCTCCCTCCCAAGCTTATTAAAGATTGTTATTCAAGGTCGGAAACATAATGCATCTGTGCAGGACTCTGCGTGCCTTCAAAAATCTCTGTGTGTGTTTGTGTGTTTAAATCAGACCTTCTTTCAGAGTGTTATTGGCTTCAGATACTAAAGGACGTACCTATACAAGAAGGCAGAGGGTTATCCCAGGCTCTCCTTTCACCCGTCATACACTTCAGCGTAGAAGCCCCATGTAGAGTGTAACCAGGCTCGCATCTATATGTGATGCTGCTCCCAGAAAAATGACCTTGGTCGTTGACCTTGAAGCCAAACTGAGGCACGCCTGGGTCTTCACAATGAGACAACTCAAAACCTAGAAAGAGTCATAAAAAAGACAAAAGAGCTTCACAGTATGTACTTTTTAAAATACTCACTAAGGGATATCCAAGGCCCACAAGAGAAAGAGAATTAGTTTTATTTAGATGCTTAGATGCGCAGCAATATTCCCTTAATATCTGGCCCACTCAAGGATTCTGTTTATGAGCTTGCTGATATCACAGATCCTGTTAAGCTCTCATCCCGTTTTAATAACAAAACTGAAAAAGATACATGAGACATACCATTATTAGGAATGATACTGGAGCGTGTATACACCTTATCCAATTTAATGTTGTTTTTCACAGTCAGTGTAAGCTCAGTTTCCATGGTAATATTCGGAATATTTGTTCGCAGTTTTGGAGAGCGAGATATGAATAGGTATATAAATAGCTTATCCTTATAAGACCATAACCGGGATTTGATCTACGGCATTACCTGGAAGACGAGGTGCACCGGGATTTGAGTTATCTCCTGGCAGACTGCTGTAGGTGCATGTCTAAATCCTTAAAAGAATGGCTATTTGGAAAGCTATACTTACTATTGAGCAACAATAGCACATTTGTCATCATCCTGACATCAAGTGTGAACAGTTTCCCATCTAAAATTGTTCTCTCTTTGTTAGATATGTATAAGGAAGCAAACCACCATGCATTATTCATTCGACCACATCTCGGGAGTTTTATTGAATTACAGCCTCTATATGAAATGTAACACTAAACAAACAGAGGCAAAGTACTACAATCTCAAAATTGCTGCTGCTGCTAATGTGCTTTGTTTTATATGGTAAAATAACTTTTACCTGGAAAAGTATGAAAACAGCAAAGGTCTAAGTAAGCAATCCTCTGCGCCAACACAGTACAGAGACAACACAACTTCAAAGTGAATAATACTAAGCTATCACCCTTCATGACACCATTTAAACAATTAGAATTCCAACTGTGCGTCTAAGAGGGCACTGCCAAATGTGGGTGTGCTTTGGTGAACATCAAAACACACCTTTACCACTTCGTCCTACGCTGAAAGCTTTGTTAATCAAACGTGACATGTTTCTTCTGATCGTTTCAGTGGAAAAATTCATATTTACTTCTGTGATCCATCCATCTATTTAGAGTTAAACTGTTCTAGTGAGCCTGTTAGATTTGTCAGAAATCAGCAGTCGTCATGAGGCATCTAACTGGTTAATAATTTAAGACATACTGCTAAAATGTATTTACATCTGCCCAAGATAATCCAAAAAAATCAAAGATTAGACAAAGACACTGGCAGAGTCAATACAAAACGTGCTTTTAAATGATGATTAATTCATTTATTATGCAAAAATTTCCAAACCTGCCTGGCCCTGTGTGAAAATGTAATTGTCTGCTAAACCTAATAACTTATAACTGGTTATACCACCTTTGGCAGCATCAAGTACAATAAGGCATTTGTGATAACTGGCTGTGAGCCTTGAAATTTTGTCCCACTCCTCTTTGCAGAATTGTTTTAATTCAGATACAAGCATGAACAGCCTGTTTAAGGTCATGCCAAAGAATCTCAATCTGACTTAAGTCCTATGCCACTCTAAAACTCCCATTTCATGAACTCTGACCTTAACTGAGGCAAGTAAAGCCTGAAGTTCTTTACATGTTGTTCTGGGTTCTTTTGTCACATCCTGAATGAATCTTCAAGGAAGTCTTGGAGAAACAGATTAGGCCTTAGCTCTATACTAAACAGTGGTGTTCACTGCTAACTTACTTGAGTACACCAATTTGAATCCTTCTCCTGTGTTTTCCGCATCGCTGTAGAATTCCAACCAGAGGTGGTTTGAAGTCGAAATGAGCGTCAGCCCCAACATGGATGATCCAGTAAATGCTCCGAGAACATGGGCTGTGTTGTCTTTACCGTCATAAATCTGTAACAACAGCAAAATGCACACCGGATGCATCACATGCAGCATGAACTAATTTAATTCATTTATTTTTGCTGTGTTTGACACTGATATCTGGCAAGAGCAATGACCACATATGAGTGAGTTTACTTTGAGTATATCGCCCTGGGCAAGATGAAAGGTTCTTGCAGAGATGTTGATTCCTTTCCCAGCTTGAACCTGAGGTCAACATCAAATCAAAATTAGCACTAATGACCCACATAGCAGGTGACAAACCCTCACAAAGGTCTGAAGACTGGTAATACATTTGACATCTCTTAAACACATGCAATGATCAATACCATTATTTTTCTCAATAAAAACTCGTGTCATGTATATTCTGAAACGTTAAGATCTGTGACCTGGATGCTGTAGATGCACTCGTGGTTGTTATCGTAGTTCATTGGGTAGTTTGGGGAGAGCAGTATCCCTTCATTATTTATGACTGAAGAACCACACTCCGCTGAAGACAGGGGACAGAAAGGAGACAATTAAAAAATGCACAATATTGAGACATTGGTTTAATTCTTAAGAGGCTTATAAGGATGTGGAGTGGTCATGTGAACAAGCTTTTGTTGTGCTGCAAATTGACCTGCATTTAAAGCTTTAATGATAAACAAAAGCCATGTTTTGCAGCTTACTAAAGAGGCTTGTGGCTTTTTAAAGTCGTTTGGTCCTACCAGATAAAAGTTTTTGCCCATTTTCTGTGCAGCTAGGGGGAACGCAGGCTGTCCTCGGAGTAATAATCAGTAACATTCCTTTATTTGTTAACTAAAGGCTAGGTGAATTTAATTTGAAAAAAAAACAACAAAAAACTCTCTTATATTAGTTGATATGAATGATAAGATTGCAAACTTCACCTGAAGTTATCTATTCCTTGCACTTCTTTCGCGTGCCCTCCATGTACAGTATCCATGTCCCTTTCCTCTCTTTTTCATTCCCTCTCCCTAACGTTCTCCCCCTCTCTGTGTCTCCACTGGTGTAATGGTCGTATTACAGCTGCCATATCGTCAATAAATCACACCGCTATAGTTTCCATTTAGAAAATTACCTCTTCACCCTCTCTCTCTCTTTCCTCTTTAACTTCCTCCCTCTTGCGCTCTCTCTACTCTATGAATAGTGCCTCCTTTGCTCCCCTTTACTTCAATCAACTTTCCTTTTCCACTTCTCCTGAGTTTTCATTCTCTTCCATCTCTTGTTTCCTCTTTTTATTTTTTCCTCCCGCTTCTGATGGCATCCAGAAATAATAAAAAAGTAGAAAAAAAAAACAAGACAAAAGAACATTGGATTTCTCAAACTGCAAAGAAACATCTCTGGAAGCTCTCCAACTCTTTCATGGGGGAAAAAAATGCTGTAAAGAATTAAAAAGAGCCACACATAAAACCACAAACACAGACCACCAAAGTTATACTTTATGCCTGCACAGCATATCTCTCGGTTAATTAAAATAACAAAAAAACCCACCCTAACTATTGTGTGCTTAGTAAAAGCAAACAAGAAAAAGTTATTTTATAGCCAAAACATAAGACAAAGCCTATTGTTGGTCCTCGAATCTTCCCTTCTTCCTCCGTTCTTCACCTGTGATGTGTACCATCATGCAGCAATGCAACAAAATACGCAGAAACTAAATATAGCAAACTGCACAACACCCCAGAACAGCGGCACGCAACACCACTCCCACCTTTCTGTATTATAAATCTTGTCACGTTGATGAAAGAACGAAGGAACCAAAGCCGTGTACAATGGCGCTGAGAACATCATGCAAAGCTGAAAATTAGATTGGAGAGTAAAATCTACTCACACGTAGCCTAAAATTAAAAAGTCGTATAGTGTTGCTGCTTTTTACTAGAATTGGATTGGTCTGGCTTTCTTTGTAATTTCTCAAAAATATTATGTGTAAGATGACTAATTCCATGAGCAAGTGCAGAAATGTAGAGTCTCTTTCGCTATGTGCTTTTACTGCTGTCACTTGTAGATACTACTAACTGTACCCAAATCAAATCTTACTTTACACACTTCTCGCCTGAATTCCCTGAGGTTAACTGCACATGATAATGATTCCCACTGATAAACTTGTGCTTTAAATTAGACTTATCCTATCTATTTAAGAGCAGGCGGTAGTAATTCTCTGGAGGAAAGGTAGCAATTGAGAGGAAAGTGCCTTGATCAAAGACAATCTCCTGAGTATTCCTTATACACCCAGAATAGCTCAAAACCAACACAGAGGCAGGCAAAAAGCACGGCATTTCAGTATTTCTTCTTTTTTTAATCAGTGTGATTGCTTTCATCGTCCATTATTAGCCCAAACAAATTAGGCTTAAATGCATTTTCCTTGACAAAAAATGTGTATGTGTGACATCCAAGACATGAACTGCTTGTTTTTATTGTATGGTAATGTTTTTAAAACCTAGTGAGGAAGTCATTATTTTGCCCTTTAAACCAATTGCTCATTTGTGCATTGATTAATTATTAAAAAAAATTATAAAGCCTTGCATATAAACGCATTTTCCAGTTCACAGGTGAAGGACTTATTTCAAATAGGCATATTTTTAGTGCAATCTGTGCCACTCAGAGTATACATTTTAATAATAAAACCACCATTCTCGTTTTTTAGTGCATTCAAACACTGGGCTTTTACTTCCCATTGTAGTATATGCTACTTTTTGTTTGCTGTGTGTATTACTGGCATAGTGCTACAGTTACACTGAGTTGGATTAGTGCTCAATATGGTGCCTAAACCTACTGTAAATCTGATTGCATGTTTATCACATCGTAAAAGCCTTTCTCAGTCTGTGTTCTGACTTTGAAGTTGTTTGTCTCAAATCTCTTGTCTCAAAGATTTTATATAGTGTGTATATCTTAATATTGTTTTCTGTCTACCTTTATGACTTCAGTTTATTAAGCAAGTATTAAAGTATCGGGGGAAAAAATTACAACTTTTTCCAGTATTTAAAAAAAACAAAAAAACAACTGTATTATTTCAGATAATGTCCTTGCCAGTAAATTTCAAAATTATAAAAGGTGATAAAGGAATGTGAACAGGACATAAATGTCAGCCTGCTAGGGACTCCTGGAGAAATATCACTGGCATTTTCTGCTCATCCACTAATTGGAAATTGGCTGATACAAACGCTGTTCTCTGAAGTACCATTAAGTTTGGACTGACCGTTTAATATATATTTTTTGGAACAGCTGAACATAAAGGATGTTTCTGTAGCTACAGCCAGAGGTCAATTATAATTTTCACTTCAAAGGTGGAAGAACAAAGACCACACGTTCTACTCATGTGTGTTAGTTAACTATGTCATCTAAAACATGGATCTTTGACTGTGACCAAACTGTGTAAGGGTTTCTGTTCATTCCAACTTCAAGACTTCATCAGTGTAACAATTCAACACCTTTTCAAAAGACCTGAGCTCATCAGTCCGTCAGTCTTACTTGTGTTGGTTTATGTGTAAGGAAATAAATGATATTGATGATATCAAGGGAAGCTGAGTTACTTTTTAACTGTAATCACTATTTACTTCTTCATCTATCCATCCATCTGTCCTGCCCCGATCTCATCCTTCCTGGGGGGACACTAAGATATTCCCAAGACAGCTAAGAGATACAGTCTCTCTATCACCTTCTAGATCTTCCCCAGGGCCTCCTTTCAGTGGGACATACCCCAAGCACCTCACTTCGGATGCCTCACCCATGTGTCGTCCTAGTCAGACACCCAAACCATCTCAATGAGGTATAGTGGCTCTGCTCTGAGCTGCTTCTGAGCTGGGTAAGCTTCTTGTAAAAATGTTAATTTGGTTTCCGAAATACAGCTGACAATGGAAATCCCACTCTCGCTACAGTTATAGAGAGACTGAATAGTTTGCAGGAATGAACCAGACACCCCTGATTCTTGATGCACTCCCCACAGAGCAGCATGAGGGACGTGGCCGTATGCCCTTTCTGACACATTCGGCCAACTCTCACATATCATTGAGAATGTAAAGAGCTGACTGATGTTTCATGAACTCCTGAACCTGAGGTTTGACTAGCAGTCAGACTCATCTCTCCAGTACTCTATATCCCCTCTTGTGGGTAGAAAGGTCATATGGATCTTTCAGACTGGGTACAGCATAGCCCCAAGGGTTAAGACCAAAGCACCAAGCACTTCCCTTCAAGCCCTAGGCTTGGCTCCAGGGTGGGCACAAGTTACCCTGTTATGGGAAGGGTTACTTGGTCCCCTGATCTCACAGTGGGTGTTCTGCTAGTTATTTCTATTTTATTTCCATCAGTTTGAGAGTTTGAATTTATGTAATTATTGAGACATTTTATAAAACTATATAAAGACATGACTTGTTTTTGTTTTATTTTAAGTACCACTGGACTTAACTGCTCACTGCTACTTTATTATGATTGGATCTTATGTATTAGATACATATATATGTGTCTTTGGTTTTTACTTTTATTTATTTATGATATTTGTTGTTTGACGACTTTTTGGAAGTCAGATAATACCTCAGGAACTATAAAGATTAGCCAATCCAGTCAAATCCAGTGTGGCACATTTACAATTCACAGAGCTTGGTAACTCAGAAGGATACAAAAAAATAAAAATAAAGTATCTGCACGGTTTTAGTACAAGACACAAACAACTAAACACCCACAGCACCTGACCGGTAACAATTAAACACGTACCGACACATCTAGGTAAAGGAGCGCTCCACATTCTTCGCCCGCCTCCCAGACAGATTAACTCTGGTGAACCCTCCAGGCGGTATCCCATGTTACAGGAAAAAGACAAAGTGTCTCCAACACCAAAACTGTAGCCATTTCTCCTGCCAAAGCGAGGCATGCCGGGGTCCTCACATGGCTCCAAAGTATATTCTGCAGAAAAAAATAAATGAATTACATTAAACACATTATTATAATATAACAGACAGCAGGTCAAAATGTAAAATAACTTTTCTTTAATTCTGACTAAAAAGCCACAACCAGACAAATGTACTACATATACTATTCGTAGGAGATATGACATCATCTCTGCATGTAAATACATAAAATGTCAACTTTATTTATAGATTTCTGGAACAAGTGCATGACAATATTTGTGATTATGCAAGCAATACGAAAGAATTAGCTAAACTAATAATGTAAATGCTTACAATGAGGCCAAGATCTTGGGCTAATCTTAAATAACAATTTCGGATTAGCCAAAGGATGAATGCATGCATACATTCATGGGCATGAAGTCTCTCGCTCTCACTGGACAAGCCCTTTTAATTAATTCAGTAATTCTTGTGAAACTCTTGAATATGTAGTCTATTAAAATATAATCCTTGCACGACTGCAGGAATGAACAAGAAGGACACAATTTCTCGATCTGAGTCGACTCCAGCACGCCCTGAGCTGAACTTGTTGAGTTTGTGTTTAGCAAGGTGGAGACTCAAAGCTATTTTCAGTTGGCTAAGACTGATGATGTGATGTGTTTTTTTAGGGTGTTCTGCTGAAAGAAAGTGCATGTTGAGAATTTTAACACTGCCAAGTCAAATCTCTCATGACACCTCCCATGTGTTACACTCTGAGAGTCAGCTTATGCCATCTGGGTGGCAGTAAAATATCACTCAGTGTAGTCAGGCCACTGCTCCTTTATTCCCGAGTCAGTGAGAGGGTACTGAAAGGACAGTTAGGCACAAGACCCTATCCTTTTTTTTTTTTTTATCTACTTCTGGTTCTGCATGATATCATTGATGTAGGATGTTCCTAATATGATCATTATAGGTACTGTGGGCATAAAAGCCCCACCCAGCTGCTCTTCAAACCTTCTCTTTGCCACTGAGCAACAGCAAATCAGGAGACAGTTAGCGTGATTGGAGGGTGGCATTAAAGAGAAAGGAGCTAAAACAGCATGTTTCTGACCTCTGATGAGGTGAGGAGCTTCTGTCTTCATCTTGTTCTTTCCTCTCCTCACATACCATCATTTAATAGTGGATTGCTCTCAAATTAATATTGTCTAGCCATCTGCTTTTTTTCTGTAGTAATTTGTAAGATTACAGAGGTAGTCCTCAATTCATGGAGTAAGATGTCAGTTTAGATAGTGAAAACTAAAAAAAACCCCTTCAGAACAACAACAACAACAGAGTACAGCAAAACTGTTTTTGTATTATTCATAATATTCTGTGTTTTGTAGCTCAGCACCTATCGCACTCTTAAGTAATTTAGAGTTGAGCACACCAGTTCCTTTGGTTGAGTTATTCACGTGTGGCCCAAGAAGACACAATTTTTAAAAAGTCAATAACAGCAGAAGACACAGCTGAATGTTAAGATGTAAAAAGCTGGCACAAAAAAAATTATCTGTTTATCTACTTGTGGGGAAAAAGAAAAAAAATTAAACTTTTTCAGCCCCCAAAGTACTCTGGAGGCCAATTTCAAAAACAGTTTTTAAAACCAAATTTTATAAAAGAAGTTGTTTAGAATTTTGGATACATATAGTTATTTTTGGCAATTTTCAGTCTGTTGTTGTGGATGATTATACATGGATTATGCTTCGTCACTGTACATGTTACTTGACTGAGAGAATTATGTAGGCAGTGGGTGAACATGTCCAGCCTCCCTTCTTCTTCTATGATAATGACTTGTAGAGATTTGCAAGGTTCAGTTTGAATCCCGTTTTGTTTCTTCTTCAGACGATCTTTTGAGCTAAGTAAATCGACACTTTGGAGCAAAAGCATATCTGAACTAGCCACTAAATAGTAAGTTGGTTCAGTGGTTTTAAAGCAAGGTTGTGAGATATGAAGCCAATGCAACAATGCAACTGCCATAAAACTGCATTTCCTTGAAGGTCACTTGACTCCAAAGACTCCTATTGTAAAATGTTGAATTTTACACCAGACATAAATGCGAGTTTGATACCTCCACTAACTGTGGTTTTGGTGTGAAGCGTTCAAAAATAATTAGCGTATAAATAACGAGGCTTTATGTGTGTTTTATAGTCAGTTTTTCTAAGATGTTTGTGCTCTTTGGTGAATCATTTTGTAGGATTTTATTTGTAGATTACTTAGCACTAATTAACTGGGTCTTCTTAGCTACTGCATGTAGTCATGGTAACCATGCCCATCTTTTATATGTAGTCTGTAGTTTAAAGGTACTATGTGGGTTGAACCACTGATAAAAGAAGGCTCATTATTCTCAATATTAAACTTGTGGCCAGACAAAGCATGGTACAATGTTTGACATGGGCTGGAGTAGCACATGCAGTCTTTACAATTAAGTAATGATCACATTCATTCATAACATATAAAATATCCAGCACTCACACTTAATCTTAAGCTCCAAACTAAAGACGTTTGTGCTTTTGTGGCTGTATGTCAGAAATTCGATCCTATGAACACTGAATATCCATTTTTATTATTTAGAAGCAGTCTGTGATAAGTTGCCACATAAATGAACTTAATGGCATTTCTTTAGTGACTTTACAACCTGGCGTAAGGCTGCGACTTATAATTTACAACATTCATTTTAAGAGGCAGTAATTGTCTTTTCTGGTATAAATGTTGCTCTGCTCACTTCTCTTTAAAGAGAAGCCATAATTTCACAGTGGTGTCTTATGTCTCTGCATGAATTTCTAGGGTGAACCTGGCAAAAGTCCAGCTTGACTATTTTATTTTATTTCACTGGCACAATTCACACAGCAAGCTGTTACTTGACTGTTTTGCATTCAGTTATGTTTTATAATCTCAAACATTTCAACATTTGCAACATTACAGCATCGTTCCTGTGAGCAAATTAAGACAAACAGAAACCCTTGAAGTGACTAAACTGAGGGTAAAACTGAATGTAGACTCGCTGGATTAAAATGATAAACTCCAGTCAGGAAAGTTACCCGAGAAAGTTATGTTGAAGCCCTCATATGAAATGGAAAAGTCAGAGATGAATCGCAACTGGGCTTTGAAGTTGCCATAGAGACCAGCATTGATGTTGCTAGGCAACTCGTTGCCGGTCAGACGAGCCAGAGGTTGCAGGAAACTCCCATTCTCCGTAACCAAGAGGTAGTCATGTTGGTCCTCCAGGTGAAAAGAATTGAACTGAAACTGGACTCCTGTTTGAGACACAAGCACAGACGCGTCAGAAGACGGAGAGAAAGATCAAAACAATTTATCAGTTTGCTTTATCCTCAGATGGTTCATGCACCTCGACTTATAATATGTATGAGTCATTATACTGGGACAGCAGCATATTCAAACTTTAATTGGTGACGATTTATTTTTGAGATCATTATTTTATTTGACTTTATTTTGGCAACATTTTACTTTTGACATGCTTTCACCAAATTGTCTCCATATGGCCCTCTGAATATTTTATAAGCCACAGAAAACAATGTAAGTTTGTGGATGTAGCATAGCAGCAGCTGAACCACTGAGCTTGCTGTACTGTCTCACACTCTGTCTGTCTCTATTAAGGAGTGTGGATCTCTGTGTATGTGTGTCTCTTGCCTTTCCCGTGGCTGACTTCAACAGTCCAGGTACAGTTGAGAGATGAAGGGTAGCTGTCTGGATAGCCGGGACTAAGGATGGTGCCCCAGGGACCTCTAACATCCCCACCACATAGAGCTGGATAGATTGAGAGAGACAGAGTGGGGAGAGAGAGGCAGAGGGAGGGAGATGAGCAGAGACAGGGGATGGAGGCAGAGAGAAGGTTAGCATCAGATTGTTGATAGCTAAAACAGATCATGTTTCCCTGTGGACCTTTAATACCACTTCTATAGTACCTACACACAAGCATACCCACACGCAAATGTTGCAAGAGGGGCAGAGGAAGACGGAGCAAAGGGGAGAGAGGGAGCATAGAAGAGAGACGGAGAGACATTTTCTCAGAAGTGGGTAGCAAGGTCTGCATGCAGTGTGAGCTCCAAACGTGTGTGCTTTCACACGTTGGGGAATAGGAAAACACTGTTTCACTGTGTATTCCCTTACAACTTTCCTTTAAATGTTGAAGTCATATTTTTCAGATTTATTCCTCCCACTGTTGCACAGACATAAAATAATGACATAAATAATGTAAAATCTGCCACACACTGCACTGGAATGATAAATAATGCATCATTTGTTGTTTTTGTGGTATATTTTAATGTTCTTGAAACAAACCAACGCCTAACAATGATTAGCGACACCGATGACTGTTATTCCTCAAAAAGGTGAATAACACCAGTGACAAAAGCTATGTGTTTTTTTTTTCTCCTGTTTACAGAAATGAGTTGAACTGTATGCCATTTATGCAAATTTGGTGATCTCTTCAATTTGTAGATTGTCTGCCAGGTACGGTGACTGTGACCACAATGCTCTGCATAGTACAAAAAGTGGCATGCTCACCAGACTGTAGCAGTTCTTGCATAAATATGGGAGGATTCTTGGTAGCCTGGATTCAGACAGGCTTTCTATGGACCTCGAAAAACATGCTCACATGCAGGTCCACTTGTGTGTCTGTAGTTTTTATGCACTAAATGATAGTTATTTCTAGCAGAACAGCAAATGCACATCAGCTATTTTGTTCAGTAACAACCTCCAGCTTCAAGATCCATATGGCTAACTTGACATTGTTGCGGTGATTAACCACAGCCTCACAATCATACTGTGTTTCATTGCCTTTTTGCAAAGACAAGTTCAGATGTTCAGACTAGTTTTGCATACATCAATCATCTGATATAGTTAGAGCTACTACCTAAAAGGCAAAGTTTATTGTTATATAACTAGTGGCCATCTGGACAATAACTGTGTGGAGGAGAAATCTGAAATGCATTTGCAAGATTTCGTCGCTTTGCAATGCAGTGTCAGGAAACTGAGACATAAGCCGAAGAAAAACAAGGCTGGAATAATTTTTTATGTTACGTTTCCACAACATTAATGCTGCGTAATAGGTACATTGATTGTGTGCAAGAACTGTAAAATGTCCTTTGTCTGAAATATTTTTTCGGTTGAGTTTTATTCCAAGTGATTCAAGTCAGTGGTATCCGATGCAGTGAAGCAGGACAAATGTTTCCTGGAGACTACTTAAAACATTCAGAATCTCACAGCATGGCCACACTATGACCCGTGCTTGTGCCGAGATGCACAGTTCAGACCAGGTCCAGAAAAGATTGGAAATGGCCGTAGCTCACTCTATGCATACTAATGCACGCAGACAGTATGTTGCCAGGTGCTTAATTTTTTGTCGCTCCACTTGCTTCATCTTACACTGGCCTGGCCGAACAGTCATTTTCTTTCACAATGCAACTATAAAATGCCGTAACAAGGAGTAAAAGAAGCAGGCAGAGGGTCAATCCTGAAAGTTCTGCTGAAATTTCTGTGACATTTTACCAGGAATTGTAGTGTGGAGCAGAAAACCACCAAATCTGACAACTACACCCCAGCTCAAATCTGTACAAACCCTTCCTTTGCTTCCTTACTTGCTGACTCTTGCTACAACCGCTACAACATATCAGGAATTGAAAATGTGCTCAAACCACAACAGGGGATCACTAACTTTACACTGAACCACTGTGGTTTTAACACCAGCACTGAAAACAAGCGGAATGAGAAGTCAGGAGTGAGAATATTTCCAAACTAAACAAACACATAGATTCAAGCATACACTCGCACACATATAGAGCGCTATTAATTATTAACATTTTCTGCCAGAAGTTCTTTATTTTGAAGGCTGGCCTGTGTGAGAAATTTGAAACACCGCATCACATTTTTCTTTTTCCATTCACTTCATTCTTTCGCTCTCTGTCTTTTATCTGCCTTCAAATGCCTGGCCAAATACACTATGTACTGCAATGCTGCAGTTGTCTACGATGGTGAATACTTGCATCAAACAAATGTTTCAGCTAATAAGGTTAACATATTTACAAGTAACCTCTGTGACCCCAAAGCCTACCCTTCAGAATTCCTCAAAATGCTCAGTTTAAGAAAGTTTTTTTTCTGCTTCTGATGTCGGTATGATGTGATTATAACAGTCATGTCAAACGCACTGCTCTCACTGTGAATGCATACAGAAATATTTTTCTTGTAAGCAGCAGCCATTTAGAAGAAAGCTGGCTCAAAGGGAGGGGCAGAGGGGCAGTAATGGCTTTTCTCAGTAAAACAGGCTCAGAGACTATACAAAGGTCTTGTGTGAAATAAATAATTTGAACTGTGAATCGTGTAAAACTACTCCAATAGACCCTAAGAATAAAAAACATGGATCTGGAAATGGGCCTAATAGGTCCTATTCAAGTATAAATAGCACATATATGTTTGCTTCAAAAACGAAGCCATTGTGCTCGACTGGCTGGGGTGATATTACTGTTATGTCTTTCATATTACATTATATACTTACTTGCCCTCATCTCTTCAAATGTAGAGTATGACGAACATTTGGTTTCTCGAAAAGCTTTCAAGGCTGAGTCGGCTGCCTTTGGTGATGTCTTGCTTGAATTTAATGTGCACTAGTTGTCAGTCATCACTCTATCCCATTTCTTACCAACTGCAGAAGCAAACAGTTTGTACACTTGTATGGGCACATATTGTGTAAACACCGTCTAATGCCATTCAGTCTGCAAATTCCAGGCAGCCTGCTTGATGTTTGTATGCTCAAACTGCCTCCTAGGAGGAAACTGCTGCCAGTCCCAGGAACAGTGCAATTCAAATGTGGTTCACAAGCGAATGAGCCAATAAGCCGAACCAAGCGAGCCAACGCATAACCGATGCAGCAGTGTTGCATCTTCCTCTTCACCCAGCCCTCCTGCTCCACCATGATCGGAATACGAGAAAGAGTGAGACAGTCACTGAGACAGAGGGAGAGAAAGAGACAGGTTTCCCTACTCTCCCTACCTAACCCCACCCCCAACCCCCACCAACCTCACCCCTCCCAACTCATTTGAGAGAGAAGAGAGAGGATGTGACAGCCAACACAGGCTCTCGTCAACCTTACCTCAAACATTCCTGTGTTCGTGGTTCACACAGGAGAGGAGGTGACAGGAGGCACATGGATAAAAGCGCCGCACACACACAAGCGCACACGCACGTACACAGTGCACATGCGTGCGCACACAGACACGAACGCATGCACAGTACTTGCCCACAGATCTCTAATCTTCTCCTCAAATCATCTCCTATCAGCCACAGCAGCTTCACTGCAAATTGTTCCTGCGTGTGTGTGTGTCTATGTGATCAACCAGTGGTGTGACTCAGCTCCCCAAACAGCGATGGTGGCTCAACTTCTCCCTTTCTACACACACCTCATCCACTTTGTGTCTTTTGTAATGGATAAGGCAGATAATCTGCTTTTGTCTGAAAAATGTTTTGGTCTATAGAAGTGATTATGATTTCTGTGGACTGTCTGATCATTCATGAGCAGTGGATACTTAGACTGTAAAATATCCTTACCAGGACAGCAGCAAAGCTGACCTTGTGCTACATTGTGAATGTGCTACCACAGAGCAGACTGTGCATATTGTCCAGTGTCTATATAACACTATGTCCAGCGTTAAGACAAATGCTTCCCTTCTATTTAATGAACCTTATTATTGAATTGGATGTAAAATATAGTGCTGTTATAATAATAATGCACAATAAAACAAAGCAAATCATTTTATGCTGTGAGTGTAACTAGCAGGGAATGGCTGCCCATTTCTACATAAGATACCAAAACCATCTTCTTTTTCTGAGTGACCAAAGAATCAGCTTTCAGCTAATGGAGAAGAACATTTAACATACTTGCATGTGGTGTAACATTTTCCACAGTACACTCTGTTCTGAATTAGAAGCTCTTTTGGAATATTTACCATCACATGTAGGTAAGGGGTGGCTCCACCAGTGGTTCTTCTCGCACACTAGCGGCTCCTCATGACTGAGTCTATAACCAGAGTCACAACCAAACGACACCGTGGATCCGATGGAAAAATCCTGTCCGTACCGAATACCATTGACAGGGATGCCGGGGTCCAGACACGAGTAGCTGTCCACTGTGACGCCTGACAAAAAGAGTCATTTTGTTTGATTCAAAAATCATTTGAACATTAAATGTTACTTTACATAAACAAAAATACAAAAATATGCAGTACAAGGTAGACTGTTTGTTATTTGGTGACAGCCACTGAGGTGAGAACCACAACAGAAGTGGTTTTGTTTACCTTCTCAAGTGTTTACATGCCATCTGCTGTCAAATTGAACATACACTTCAGATAAAAATGAAGGTGGAGTTTGAAGATATTGGCGGTCTACGCCATTAGTACTGAGTGAATGGAAGCAAAACAAGGGGGTGGATGGGTGGGTGGTTTGGGTTCTTCTTGTTTTTAAATCAACATCATTTTGTAACTCAGAGTATAAAGCATATCTATCTTCTGTACAAACAATTAATGCTTTCAGTTTTTGTTGAAAAAAATCAGTTCAGGTTCCTGGGCACCTTACTTTGGAGATTTTCTGGTCACACCCAACTGGAGAGATTGCACATATCTCATCTGGCCTGGGAACACTTTGGAATCCTCCAACTCGGGGACCCTGTGGCTTGAATACCCTGCTCAGGCCGGTGCCATCAACACCCAACTTCAATTTCTTTCTGATCTAATATCTCATATGCATTACAGTTGGTGTGAACCAAACAGAGGATGGTGTCTAATTTTTCTGTAGGCAATGCAAGGTAAACTTGTGAAACAGTAGCATAATGTCGTGAGATCACGGAGAATATGAATGTGGTAAAGAGCATACTTGTCTCTAAAAATATACAATATAAAATATATTTAACAAAGTATCTTCATATGAATGGATCAGTTTTAAATGCATGTGTATTTTTCATTTTTTTGTGTGTAAAATTTGCAGCTATAAATGCATATGCACGTGCACATACTATATGTGCATACATATATAGTGTTTGCATCTAACTTACTTTCATAGAGTATTTTGAAGCCAGCATTTGACCGGCTGTTATCAGTGGTAAACAGCAGATAAAGAAAGTTGCTGCTGCTGAAAAGGAACTGGGGGACTTGGGTGCCATTAAAGGAGCCAACCAGAGGAGACAGGAGGTTTGGACCATCATGGATCTCCAAGAAGTCATAACCCAGTTCTGTCTGGAACCTGTGAAGATAAAATGTCAGGACATTATATTATAGCTGTGATTTAAAAACACTGATGAGATAATGAAAAGTTCTTCAAAGGTTTCACACCATTTACAGGTTTTGGAGGCAATTTTTTCAATATGTTACGATTCATAAACAACAGTCTATGTCTTGTCTCTACCAGCAGTTCACAGCCCAGAGAACACATAATTTGAACAAAAATATTGCCTGCCTTCCTAGTCAAAAGACAGCTCTGTCAAAAATTTACAGCCTAGAGAATTATGAGTCATGTGATATTGTAGGCGAATCTCCATAAACTTTAAATCTTGTAAATCTTCACTGTTGCTTGTTACCCATTCAAAGCTCTTTCTAATATTCAGAATCAAAGAGTTACTGTATGCCACCCACCTGTCAAATGTGATTTTGATGGCACGTCCAGGTTCTGCTTCAATCACCCACTCACAGTTAAGGGAGTCTTTGTAATAACCAGGCCACCCAGGAGATAATATCACTCCACTTGGAGCCGAATAGTGGCCTCCACATGGGGCTGTGAGGGGAGAATAAAGAGGCAAGTGAGAGAAGAAGTACAGGACACCCAATGTGTCCAAGTGCAAATTAATGTGTAACGAAAGAAATTACAATACTGTGCAAAAAATTTGAGTCTCTGCTCATTTGCAGTAATACACTGAAATATGTACATGGTAGAAATACAGTGTATAAGGCAAAACAGAGCGTGTACAATTCTAATAAACTAGAAAGTCAATATTTGGTATGACCATCTTCATTCATCAGCACAACCTGAACTGACTTAGTCAAGCTTTCTTGCAATGTCTTACAGTGGTCATTTAGAAATAGACATTCAACCCCAGACTACATGAATAATGTTGAGGTCCAGGCCATTTCAGTATCATGACTGATACTGAAATGCAGCCCTAAACCACGACAGAGCCTCCACTGTGGGCGTGACACTTTCATCTGACCTCCTCTGTACATATTGATGACAATTTGAATCAAACACTGCAAACATTGGATTCATCACTCCTAAGCACCTGTTCCAAGTTCACCAAGTTCTGTTCAGCGAACAGTAAATAGATCAACTGAAGGGCCAGATGCGTCATTCAGGTCGTGTTTCAGGTCTTTATTGGATTTTATTTCCTATTTCTTCAGGACATGCCTTTAAATCATCTAATGTATATCGTTTTTTAGTCACTTCACCTTTTGTCCTCCACTTGTCCAGTTTCTTCAGATTTTTTAAGGACGGACTGTACACCATGCTATGCCAAGTTTTTAGCTAATAGTGCTTTTTGAATCATCTCGCTGATGCAAAAATCCTATTTTATGCTGGTCAGTTGTGTTATCTTTAAATTTTTTAAAGATTCAATTAATAAATGAGAGGTGAGTGTTGCACAGTACTGTATATTTAGTCAAGTTTAGCGAATCAGGCCCACCTGCTACTAATAAGTAGGTATTTTTATATTTACATTTTTAAAGTTTTCCTTTTTTACATTGGAGTTGTGCAAAAGCAAACTCATAACTTGAATTTTACTGTTTATTCTGAACACAGTGGACTTCTGTGGACTTCGTAATCTTGGGTCAAAAGGAAACACGATTTCAACACTTCTCTTTTCTTTTAGCTGCACAAAAGTTCTATTATGTTCACCAGCTGGACACTAACACTGTTGGCTTTTGGCTGACAGCAAGCTGAAAAATGAAAAATCTGCTAAAATATTTATTACAAATGAGGGAAAGAGAAGAGAACAGTTTTATGCATATAAGTTAACTTGTCAGTACGATTAACATTTTCCACACTAGACACAGGCATTTGATGCTTTGGCAAAATAGCCTATACGTAGCATACTGTAGGTTTAATTACCATTTAAATACTCCAAAAAACATGCAACAGATTCAGATTCTTGCCCTTGACAGAGATTCTGATGAAGCAACCCACAGCTTTGAATATTTAATAAAAATAAAGATAAATTGTGTGCTCAGAAATATGTCTACAGTACATGATGCAAGGCTAACATAAAATATTCATATTATGTAAATATACACGAACACTTAAAAGGAACATGAACAATCACTCACCAGTTATTACAATGTAGTATTAGCCTAGAGCTATTCTGCTGCAGTCTTTTTTCCAAATTTATTTAAACTTTAACAAAGTGTCTCAAGTCAATTTGTTCTAGTCTGTACCTCCTGAATACAAGTAAGTGGATTTTCTATCCAAGTGGTTATAGACACACATTAGATACAATGGATCTTTGGGACTTTAAATGACCTGGAGCATAATTAACACAACCCTTCTTTGTACAATCAAAGGCTTTGTCACCAATAGCTGTGTTGAAAATATCTTGAGCTAATTATATTTACCACTGGAGCAATTTCAAAAGCACTTGTGCTCTGGCGAACATCTCTTCATTCCGTTTGAGAATCGCAGGTCAAATTCGCATTTTATTTTTCTGTACTCAACAACTTTTACATAAGCTGTTGATTACACTCTGAACTTATGCGACTTTACTTTAAGGTAATAATATAAATAACTTCAGGCAAAGTGCTGCGCCACGACTTTACTTGACATTTGAAGAACTTTGTCACAGTTCTGTTTAACACATTCACATAGTGCCCAGTGCCTTTACTTTCACATTGAGTTACCGGTCATCTCTGCTGCACTCCTTCCACACAGAGAGGATTTTAAATTGCCAAGTACTACTACAGACAGAATATTGGTAAGCTATTAGCTATGTGTGTGGCAGCAGTTTATTAACAGTTATTTCCCTCGGTGTTTAAGTTAACTGGCCACCTCCATATTTTTCCTTCTGTTGAACTGACAGGATATAATTTCTGCCTCCACAGAGTTTTTACAGCATTAATGATGAGATCTTGGATAGCATATTGTTCCCTAGTTAATAGTTTAAGCAGCAATCCAGCCAATATTTACCTTCACATTTAGGAATAGGCCCACTCCACATGACTTTTCCTCTTTCTAACTGACAGGAGATGGTCTCAGTTCCTTGGGTTTTGATAAAACCGTCCTCACAAACCACAGAGATGGAGCTGCCAAGCTGGAAGCTATCACCAAAGCGGCGAGCGTTGATGGGAATGCCAGGGTCTGGGCACTCATTATGGCCAAATGCTGTGGTAAAAAAGTTACAAGGAGACACAGATATGATGAGGGAGATATTGGAGACTAGCGCTTCACATAGAGAGACAGACACACACACGAGAAATGTTATTAAAGAATATGAGACCTATACTTTACAGCCATTCACAGGCTATGTTTTGCTCATCATTTTGATGAAATATTTCAGAAGTGATGATACAGATCTATATGCTGCTACTTGAAGTCTTCTGCTGTTCGGTCCTTGCCAGCAAAATATCTAAAAAATCTCTTGTCTGTTTTATGCTCCCATCATGGTGTTTGCACATATGATCATTGCTCATAATACAGTATGTTTGTTTGATGCTTTGTATGCATCTGCTCCTGATAAAACTATAAGGGTCCGGCTCATCATATTGGAACCCTGTGCAAAGTCCAGCCTATGAATGCTCATGTTTTGCCAGTTGAAGCAGTTTGGTGTTTTTAGTTGATAAAGAATTAAAGATGCACTCATAGAAAAAAATAAAGTTATATACACAAAATGATGTGAGATGACACATCACAGATAGAGTGTGAGAAAACTCGTGGACAGAACACTTTGGCAAATATGTTTGCCGTCAAACGCAGTCTGATGCAAAGATCAATATCAATTTCCATTTCTGTTGCCCGGTATCCAGACGTGTTTTGCCTAAATTAGCTCAAAGACTGCAAGCGGGGGCAAGATCCTATTTGGTGTGTATGCTGTATCCTGATGTCTTATAAGCTAGTCAACAACGCATCACATAGATTTTGATCAGTTCCAAAGATTTGCACAGATGACAACAATGTAAGGGAGACGGAGCTAAAATTCTAATGTCTATTCTAATGCAGGTTAAAGAGGCACGATATGATGTTTAAAAAAAGACCATTTATGAATTTTTGGAAGATGAATTTTTTTTCACTTTTGACGGAAATAGGCTAACTGTTTCCTCTTTTTTCAAGTCTTTCAAGCCTAAATACATCCTGGACCTCTCTATGTACTGGACGCACAGAGATGAAAATGGTATCTATCTTGTCATCTGAGTCTACGTTTGACAACAAACAAAAATGTTTGCCCAAAAATGTTCCTTTAAAGCTTCTCTTGCCTTTGCTACTTCTTTGTTCTGCAACCTACACCTCTTTTCTTAGCTGCTATAATAATCACAGGACCTCTCTTCTATAACCCGTTGTCTTCAGCACTACTGAAACGTGTAGTTGGTAGTGAATTAAAAGAGCTTTATCTAAATCAAACTGAAATATTTACTACATGGTTTTCAACATCTTGGTTAGAAGTTATGCCAAATTTTACATGGAGCTCTTTGCAGATGTCTTGAGCTACCCCTCATTTATGTTGCTAGGAAAATAGGGAATAGGTACAGTGATTTACTGAAAAGTGCAAACATGCATCCAAGTGTAGCATATAAAGCAAAACCACACTTGTTTGTACAATCCTAATGGGCCTGGAAGTCAAAATTTGGTATGATCACCAACACAACTCTGTTTTCTTCTCATTTCTTTAAGTAGTGTGTAAAAATAGTTTTCTAGGCTTCTTGAAGGACATTCAAGGCTCTTCTTTGGATGTTGGCTGCTTTTTGTTCTGTTCTCTGTCAAGATGATGCCACAATGCTTCAACAATTTTTAGGTCAGGTCTTTGGGGAGGCCGATCCATGACTGATAGAGTTCCACTGTCTGTTTTTGTTTTTCCAGGTATTGTTTTACTGCATTGGGATTGTATTTGGGATCACTGTCATGGTGTCAAATGAAGCTGTTACAGGTGTTCAGATCATTTCCAGATGGTACTGCATGGTTATGGTGCTTTTCTGCATTCATAATACCATCAATTTTGATAAGATCCCCAACATCACTGGATGAAATGAAGCCCCAAACCATGAGGTTTGCGTTACGTCGGTTCATCCTTTGAGTTAGTGCTTTTTTATGCTTGAGTTATTTATCGGTCAGTCTCAAGTAACATTCCTCTGATAATGGCCAAGTACAAGGACGGGAGTGAAAATGAATGAAAGAAACAGCCTATTGTCCAAAGGAAAACCTTGAAAGACCTTCAGAAAGCCTAGGGAACTAATGCTCAAGATCACTTTAAAAGATCACTTTACAAGAAAGTCTGACTCCTTGGAAGCAAAATATAATGAAATGAGCGGTGGCTCAAGAGTTCTGCAGAGTACTGTGTAAAGTGCAATCATATATATATATAACACTATATTGCTTCAAAATTAACAGTGCCTTTATTTCAGTCTTTTTGGGGTTCTATCATTGCAAATTAAAAAAATATATGGCTATAAATTAAATTTCAGATTTCAAGCTTAACTTGGATTTCGATCATGTAAAGCATTTTATGATAATTCTATTTGTAGCAGAGAAAACAAAGTTGCTCATTTGCCTAGATTTAGGCCTAAAAAGGAGGATGGAATACATACTACTGTATGTGATATTAAATCCTCTTCCTGACATAGAGTGATCAGCCTGAAACTCCAGCCTCAGTGTGTTGGTATTAGACGTCAGATGGGAGGGACTCTCAGCTCCAGAGAACCTCCCAATGACGGTGGCATCATTTGTCTCGCCATCTTTCACTGTTAGGGAATCATAAGGTGCCTCAAGGTCAAAGTCATTAAATGCCAAGTGTATTCTGGAGCCCGGATCTGATTGGATGAGCCAAACACAGTTCATGTTGTTCCCATAGCCTTCTGGGTAATCCGGTGAGAGGACGGTTCCTGAGGGAGCAGTGAAGTTGGACATGCAGGGGACTGTGGGAGGAAGAGAATTACAAAATCACAGACAGTAACAGACAGAGAGACAGAAAATTTTCAGAAAGCATATGAGGGAGGGGAAAGGCATACAGGGAGAGAAATTTTCTGTTAAATATTCATCTCCACAGCGTCATCGGTCATCATGCGCCCCAGGCCATAATAAACTCTGTACTGTCGCCTCAGTGACAGGTCAGACTGAAATTTATCAACATCACAGCAGTGCACATGCCACATTTTTTTAGTTCAATCCAATGCTGTCATATACCTGAAAATCAATTACAAATAATTTTACCACTTACATATGCATATAGGGATATTTGCAGACCATTGATTGTTGTCTTGGCAGGAGATAGTTTTTTCTCCAATCAGCTCAAACCCAAACTGGCATTCAAATCTCAGGATTCCTCCATTTGAAAAGTTGTCACCTTCTCTTATTCCATAGAGAGGAGTTCCAGGGTCTCCACAACTCTCTTTGTCTATTTCTGGAATGACACAGATTCAAAGGAAGACATGAACAGCAGCATGGTCCCCAAAGACGGCTATAAACAGTCCATGTTGACAGGAATCCTAACCTAAACCATTAAGATCATATGCTATATACTTCAGTCACTGTGAAAAGACAACCCATAAAAAGATAACATGAAAAATGGCAAAAAATCCAGCTGCCAAGTAGATGAAACATAACAAAGTAATTTGCTCATTCAGCATGAAAAGAAGAAAAAGAGTAGCACATACCAAAGGAAAACTGAAGAAAGAGCTGGGACTGACATAAAGTGCTCACTACATACAGCCCAGCAATAGAAAACAACTTTATAGAGACAATTTGTGAGTACTGCAGTCACAGAGGTTGCCAAACTTGGTCAAAGTGTTGGGAAATTTGGTGAAACTAGCTACTTGTTTACAATCATTACTTGACTCTTATTGGCATTATTTAAATATCAATTTTGTAATGCTTCTATCATCATTTGTTTTTTTACAAAATCTTGCAGTAACCCATGACTGTACAATTTGACAGCAGTAGAGCAGCGGTCCCCAACCCCCGGGCCACGGACCAGAGTCGTTTGGTACCGGGCCGCGAGAGTTGAGGCGAGGGTGTGAAATTTATGGTTTTGGGGTTTTTTATTGGTTTTTATCGTTGTTTTTTAATCGTTTTTATCGTTAACTCAGTTTCCCTGGGTCTTTTTGCGTGTGTTATGAATAAATCTTCTTTTTTTTGGTACCGGTACTGGTTTTTTGTTGTTGACATAAACCGGTCAGTGGCACAAAAACGGTTGGAGACCGCTGCAGTAGAGGACACCTTGGGTCACGTGGATGGTACTTTTGAAGTAGCTTTTGGTGTTATGAAGAAACTCAAGGGTGACAAGACACTGTAAACTTTATACCTTATATCTGCAACTCAGCTTTACACCTGTTACTTCAGTTTCGTCACTTTAGCTAAATTATAAATTAACTGTTTTTGACAGCCAGCACACCGAGTGTTTCTTCCCAGAGTCTGGCCTTAACAACATTTGTGCAACCATGCAGTGCTATCAGTCTCAAATCCTCCGTGGTTATCTTACTGTGTTGTGCAACACTATGTCATGCTACAAGAGCTCATCGTCCATTTTGAAGAGAAACACACTGCCAACTGAATCTAGTCTTACTTGAAGGTGATTGGCTCTTGTTTTGCTGAGTCAGGCGAATTTCTGAAATGCGTCTGCTTCTCAGTTCATGTAGCCTGGAGCAAATTCTGTATCCCTCTCTTTCTGTTTCCTCCTTCCCCTGAGTTTGCAAGTATTCATGACACATCTTTTTTTTAACATTGACTCTGACCATAAGGTTGGACAGATCCTTCTTCTGATTCTACATAAAGGCTCCACTGTGTCACCATAACTCTTTATAATATGTTGTATACGGGATATCAGGAAACATACTTTCTATTTTCCCAGCCTTCCTCTCTTTTAATCCCCTGCTCTGCTTTCCTGTTTTCAGCATTATTTACAGGAGTGGCCCATGGCACAAAGCAAAGGTGTGTGTGTGTTTTTGAGTGTGTGCGCGTTTCTGTGTGTTTCACTGTTGCTGCGAATGTGTGTCTCGGTGTGCGTGCTTGAGTGCGTGTTCGTGATGTATTGCATTAATTTCCATCATGACATCGTCTTTATGAGACCCACAGACTCAACCAATCACAGCCTGCCTAACACACTTGCTTGCACGTGAACACACACACACAGATGCACAGACACATAGCGAAGGAATTGAGAACAAATTACTTTGGAGAGAAAGCGGCACGCTGTCGGAACATTCCTGTATTGCTACTGCTTTTCTTCCTCACATGCACTCACACACACACACACACACAGTACAGTACATGCATGCAACACACAGAGACTTAAACAAACCCAATCACCCATATGCAGTCAGTGTCTTCCTTTGCATCATACACACTGATGCATCCACACACACACACACACACACACACACACACACACACACACACACACACACACACACACACACACACACACACACACACACATATAATCCTATTGTGTTTGTAACAACAAGGCTGACAGATTCACAAAGGGGATTAGACTCCTCAAAGAGTATCTAAGAGTGTGAGTGAATATGTAACTTCTACATTATGTCTGGATTGCACATTTAGCTAAATTCCAATTCACGCCATATTGTCCACAAGAATACATACCCTGATGAGGTACAACAATAAAACCAGTGGCAAAAAAAGAGTGAATAACACTGATGAAACCTTTCGTCCAGGCATTTACTGTAGGTTGATGTTAACTGTACAAGTAACTCCCATCTAAACACATGCCTGCAGCCAGCAAAACACCATAAAAAAGATCCATAGGTGTTACCCAGGTTCTGTAAGAACACGAGACCCATCCCTCGAGGTCCTGTATCCATGACCTTGTGGGTCAGACCCATTTAGGTGTGACAAGTATGACCTACACAGTATTAAGCAGGTGGTTTTCATCTTCTTTGGTAAATACAGGCACGTACAGACACACAGGCACACATAAAAGGGTAGTGTGCAAAATACACTACCTATTCCATATCTGAAAGAATAAGGTAATAGATTTTGGAAGGGATAATGAGACTGAGGGAAAAACTTTATTGGCTGTTTCTCTTTTGTGACAACTGTAAAATGCGCTTTAAGGCTTTGTTGCTAATGGTGAATGAATGCGTAATGTATCATATGCATAGTCTAATCTCTGCTATATGCTGCAAACTGTTTCTTTCAACTGGAGGCTGCCGCTGTTCTGCTATAACAGAGGTCACAAAATAAGAGCATTAAACCCATTAAACCACAACAAATAATAATCTAAGGCAGCTCTTATAGCAACGGAAAAAAAGAGGTATTGAGTGGAAAGTCTATTAGTACTCTCAAACAGGTTTGCAATGTGAAGAAGAAATGAGAAATTCAGCCCGTCTAATTAGCTTGTACTTGTCTGATTCTGTGACCTAAAGGGAGTGGCTCAAATTGACTTGTTCACACTGTAGACATCAGCGAGGATGCTCTGTTGAATAAAAATGATCTCATTTATTACACTCACAATACTGACATTCTTTTCTGCCTCTCTCAGGTTCCAAACCAGGCCACCGAGGAGCTTTTGAGGATTGATTCGATGGGAGATGTGTATAAGAAAGACATCAATTTTCTGTTCTCATTAAAACACACAATCTCTGTCAGTGCTTGTTACACAAAGTGCCCAAAATGTTTTCTATTCAATTGTGTAACTTTCAAATACCAGTAAATCTCACTAAATTGGACTTCAGGATGACAAATAACAACTGGGGTGCATTCTTTGATCTTGACACATTATGGTGCAGAAATGTATCACTTCAGCCCGCTGTAAAAACGCCTCGGCAACCCACCCACATCCTGCCTCATGACCTTGTAATGATCATCAGTGAGCTTCAGAAAGATTCCTGCAATCATCTATGTAGAAAAAAAAATACAGACCACAGAACGAGACACATGTTACACATATTGCAGAGGCATTTTTGTCAATAATACTTTAGAGATGTTTAGGTTACTTCTCTCCATCTGGAAACATCATCCCACAAAGTCTAAAAGAACAAATCTGAACAACTAAAATAAAAGTGAACGTGCAACAGCCGCCAGGTACACAGTATCAAATCAAACCAGAAGTGCAAACCAAGGCTGCCGAGTGTATACTTAAGTAAAGTTAAAGCACCGTTTTCTAAATCTCGCTTCTGTTTAAAGTAAAAGCAAAGAGCTTAATGAGCTCTAAAAACCATCTGGAGCTCCTCCTCAATGAGTTACTTCATGACCAGCGAGGGCCAAAATTACATCTTGTAAGCAAACATTGCGAAATCAGTCTGCGTCTGTTTATTCTAACTTAGCATTTAGAGAATCCCGTGGACTGGGAAACTGACGTCTGAAACCACCATTGAGCAAAACAACTCTTCACTCATTGTGCCTGCTCAGTTACCCAATGCCATGTCTAATTTGAAATATATATAATTTATTAAGTCTTAATGTGAGAAACAATTAAATGCCTTGTAAATTTGGATGGACTGATCAGCATATATAGCATTTCAACACCACTGCCTGGACTGAAGATTACATGAGTCAATAATTCATGAATAGAAAATGAAATACGCTTTACAGAGTTGTGATTAGGTAAGCCCTGCCCTTCACGAGTTACCTCGGGAACGCACACGCTTACAAAAAAGAAAAAAGTAAAAAATGCATCTAGCTTTGACTCACTACCCCAATACTCAGCTTACCCACTGTAAAATTGAACCACATTTCTGGTTATGTAATAAATATTTCATGAATTTGTATTTTATGGTCCCTCTGCCGCTCTCAATGAATGCTGCTTCATCCGCTATGATCAAGAGGGTCCTTCTCAATACCTGAACTATGTACAGTGGAATTGAAATACCACAGGCTCTGCAAGATCCAGTGTGGCTTTTGTTATTCTTAGAAATACTGTGTCCACCAGTAAATAATATCCATAAGATAATTCGGTTTATCTGTCATCATTGCAAAGTCCCTCCCTCTTTCTCACTCTCCATTTAGAACAGGGGTGTCGAAGTCCAGGCCTCGAGGGCCGGTGTCCTGCAGGTTTTAGATAACACCCTGGGTGAACACACCTGAATCAAATGAGTAGTTCATTACCAGGCCTCTGGAGAACTACAAGACATGTTGAGGAGGTAATTTAGCCATTTGAATCAGCTGTGTTGGATCAAGGTCACATCCAAAACCTGCAGGACACCGGCCCTCGAGGCCTGGACTTCGACACCTGTGATTTAGAATAACCGTGCAATCTGATTAGTCCATAAACAATTCTCATGCATCTATCCAGGTTGCACAGAGAAAAAAACCCAGACTGCTCCAAGCTGAAGAGAAAAAGATGAAGAGGACTGGACAAATGATAGACAAAGCATGGCAGGGTTAACACAGGAAATGTATTATAGATAGAGGTAAAGAGTAGTGTATTAGACAAACCTGCTGTCACACTTAAAAATGCATGGAAGCACAACCACAGACAGAGATGAATTCATCACTGACAGCCATACATTGCTGTCTCTCTGTCTCTCTCAGCACACACATACATTAAGGATCCGACGAATCAAGGGTCATTGTCCCATAAAAATCCACCTTGACATCCTTCCCTCCAATAAAGCACATCACATATTAAAAACCATAAAGAGCAGATGAAAAAGCTAAAATAAAAATCTCAGAAGTAACAGCTGAAATTATGGCTCAGTGATGGGATCGTGTTTAAGGCAGAATAGAGCAGAAAAACAGCAGCCTGTACACTCAAAGTCAAGTATGGGAATATCAGCGTATAAATTGATGATTTTAGTCTTTCCTGTGCAGCAATAGCAGATAAGCTAATAGCGCACTGCGATAAACCTGGCAACACCTAACTACAGTAGAGGAAAAAAAAACATTTGTCATGAGATTAACACCATTTCACCCTTTTTTCAGCTGGCCACGAAGCAGGCACTTGATGTTTATGCTGCACTTCTCAAGTCTGCTAGATCGGCATTATATAACACAGGATGATGGGATAATGCGAGAATGATGCACTTAAAAAAGCTGGAGCTGGGGGGAATGACTCATCGCTGGAAACTAATTCTCAAAATCACCATTCAGATGTGTTTGTATGAAAAAGTCAGAAAAATGATTCAAATATTTGCACTTTTTGTTCTTTTGAGGCCACCATACATTAAAAAAATCCATACACACAGATTTCTGTACTGTGTTTATGGACACATACTATATGACAAAACTGGTAATACAGATTACTTGCTCAAAATTAATACACAGTCCAAATCAGAGTTTTTCTTGGCTCAGAATTGGTTGTTAGAAGTGAATACTGGCAATTACAAAGGCATAACACACCTGGTAATCAATTTAATAGTCGCATTCCTTATCAAAACACTCCTTGAAGGCGAGCAAGAGCCAATAACTTTTTTCAAATGGTAAGAATCAGCGAGTACTCCAAAGCAGACCAGAGGGTATCCTCTGTGTGGCGTGTTGACTGCTGCATCAATCCAATTGGCAGCTGGTGGGTTTAAATTATAGAAAGCAATGTTGGTACTCTCAAATCTCACTCAGTACTTAAAAGCTCAAAACTAAGATGAAGTGGTGGTGATGCTTGAATGGTGAAGCCCCTCTGCAGTCATACAAAGAATCTTACAAGGCTTTTCTGCCAAAATTATTAGTTTAATTCCCCCACACTGATACCCATAGCCTCACACCAAAACTGTCTTTTCTTTTTGCTTTTTTTCGCTGTTTTTGCTAAAACAATTGGATAGTAAAGATGGACTTTATTCAAAAACTCCATCTCATAAAGCCAAGAAGAAAATTCAGTACAGTTTTTTCTTCTGTGTTGTGGTAATTCTATTTGGAAAAGAACACATATTCATATTTTCAATATTAGTCAAACAGTTGAAACAATATGATTTATTCATCAGTCCTATCCACCAAAAAGAAGAAAAACAGAAACGCTAAACAACAGCAAGAACACTATACTGCTGAAACTAATGAACTTGAGTGACATCCCATTTTTAATCCACAGAGTTTAAGGTTTAATGTGATTTTGCCCCACCCTTTGCAGGTATAACATCTTCAACTCATGGCTTTTCACAAGGTGTAGGACTGTATTTATGGGAACTTTTAACCATTCTTCCAAAGGTGTATTATTGATGTTGATGTTGGCAAAAGGCCTGGCTTGCAATCTGTGCTCTAATTCATCAAAAGATGTTCTGTCATGTTGAGGTCAGGACTCTGTGCAGGCCAGTCAAGTTCTTCCACACCAAACTCACTCATCCATGTCTTTATGGACCTTGCTTTTTGCACTGCAATCATGTTGCAACAGGAAGAAGCCAACTGTTCCCATAAAATTGGGAGCATAAAATAGTCCAAAATGTCTTAATGCTCAAGCATTAAGGGCACATTAAGAGTTCCTTTAACTGGAACTAAGAGCCTTAACCCAATGCTTTGCATTGTGCTTGATGATGTACAGCTTGGATGCAGCTCCTCAGCCACGGAAACCCATTCAATGAAGCTCTCTATGCAATGTTCTTGAGCTGATTTGAGAGCCATGTGAAGTTTGGAGGTCTACGCGCCTCCGCATCTGCTCCCACTCTGTGATTTTATGTAGCCTTCAGCTTTATGGCTGACTTGCTGCTGTTTCCAGTCACTTTGACTTTGTTATAAGACCACTAACAGTTGACTTTGGAATAATTAGTAGTGAGGAAATTTCATGACTGGACTTGTTGCACAGGTGGTATCCTATCATGGTACCACAGTGGAGTTCATTGAGCTCCTGAGAGCGGCCTATTCTTTCACAAATGTTTGTGGAAGCTGTCTGCATGAGCAGGTGCTTGATTTTACACACCTGTGGCCATGGAAGTGATTGGAACAAGTCAATTCAATGATTTGCATGGGTGAATGAATACTTTTGGCAATTTTTGTACATGAATATAGTAAATGAATACATAAAGAATTCTAAAAATAGCTTCCAATGTGTATGATAATCATATTTACTGACTTTATAGCATTACTGTAGCAGGTTTATATGTTCACACTATGAATTCCAGATATTTTTCAGACACAACTCTCTCTAACTTGGATGTGTAGACATTAATAATGCAATTAACTGATCATAAGCAAGTATGTGCACCTCTACAAGAGCTGAAGTTTGGCAGTTTGGTATTCTGGAGCAAAATGGAAAAGAGGAATGCCTGAGCCACATTGATCTTTTGGAAGCAACTGTTGCTGCCAATTAAACTAGGAAGGGTTATGAGGGCATTTCCAAATGATTTGAAGTCTATCATTCCACAATGAGAAAGAATACTGAGAAGTAGAAAACATTGCAGATAATTGCCAATCTTTCTGGGAGTGAATGTCCCAGCAAATTCACCCCAAGGTCAGATTGTGCAGCGCTCAGAGAAATTGCCAAAAATGTAAAGCATCTAAGACTTTACAGGCCTAGGATGGTAAATCTTAAAGTTCGTGAGAGTACAATTAGAAAAAGACTGAACAAATATGGCTTGTTTGGAAGTTAGAAAGCCTCTCTCTAGAAAGAAAATGGCAGCACCGCTTAGGTTTGCCAAGTTGCACACAGCATATCAGCACAAACTCCTCATCAACTATCAAGCACCGTGGTGTAGGGGTGATGATTTGCGCTTGTTTTGCAGTCACAGGACTTGAGGACCTTGCAATCATTGACCACAAATTCCTTGCTATACCAAATTATCGAGAGTTAAACGTGAAACCATCTATCTGACAGCTAAAGCGCTGCCAAAACCAGGTTATGAACAACACAATGATCCCAAGCACAGCAGCAAATCTACAACATAACATCTGAAAATGAAAAGAATCAATACGTTGCAATGGCTCAGTTAAAGTCCAGATCTCAACATGATTAAAATGCCGGGTTGGGACCTTAAGAGAGCTGTGCATAAACAAATGCCCACAAACGTCAAAGAACTGAAGAACACTGTTAAAGCAATGTTAAATAAATAATAACATGGTGTAATATATGTCAGCATTTTATATCTTGGTGAGGACCTGATGAATTTTTTTCCTTGTATGTAAAACCTTGGATTGAACGATTGTGAGCTTTCTTTTTACCATGACTGTGTATCAATAACCCTACTGAAACAAATACATAGATATGCCAATACATTATATCCTCAACCCTCACTGACACCTCATTATGGACTGTGAAGACAGATACACAGCATAAGCTCATGATAAATGTATATATCCACAGAGTAGACAGAAACTCATTGAAACGTTAATGTGAACACTGTCGATAATGTCGCAATGCTGCCTTAAATCAATAGTTGTGACACGCCATAGTTTATAATTGACTGAAAGACTGGTGTAAAGTCAGGCTTAACTTCTAAATGTGGGGGACATAACTACGTTCCCACTGTCATGCTGGGGGGACTTGCAAAAAGTAAGGTGAGGTTAGGTAAATCATAAAATTTTAGGTTGAGCACTTGGTTTAAGGTTAGAGTAGAGTAAAATGGAGTAATGGTTAGTGTCAGTCTCCAGGGGTTTATGTAAGTAAATACAATGTCCAATAGTGGTGTGAAGTGATGGGAACTCAGCTGTGTGTGTGAGTTTGTACGTGTGTGTGATTTGTATGCTCTGCAGCAGGAGTGGAGTCAAAGTGTTCCCAGGTCGGTGACCTTGGCTTTAATAATAGATGAATGGTGACAAGAAAAAGAGAGGGACACAGGACCATGAGAAAGAGAAAAGCAGAAACACAGAGACAGACAGGGAGGGAAAGAGTGCAAAAGAAAAAAAGATGCAGGGCTGGTCATTTGACAGACAACAGAACAGAAAAGGGATGTTTGATACAGGAAATGGGAGAAGCAAAAAGAGCAGAAAGGAGGAGAAACCAAACAACAGTGCATTAGAGAACAACTGACAGAGAAAATGTTGTGATTTCAGAAAGAAGGGAATGAGAGGATGGTGGATAGATAGATGGCTAATAAGGAAAAATGAGACAGAGGGAGAAGGGGAAGAGAGGGAGAATGTGAGGAGCGAGAGGGGTGAGTGACTTGCTAGTAGAGCTTCGTTGGCTTACTGATGGAGGACCTGTCTAACACACATACACACTAACAGAAACCCACACCCACACACACGCATTGTTAGTGTGGCTTTACAGAAAGGCTGGAGTTACTGATAATGTTTATATTTCATAGCCAAGGTCTATGGGATATGTCTATGTACTCTACAAACACAGGGTGCCCCTTTTTTTTCTTTCTCGAAAAATAAAAATAGATAAATAAAACACACATACATCTCAGGCAAGTACCCACCTTTTTATTAAATCTTGTGGGTGATGGAGCCGGCACTCTGAGACAAACACATTTATCTTGTACTGAGAACTGGCACTTTGAATGGTTTGGGGGTTTGAGCAAAAAAAAAAAGAGTCATATTTAAAGTACTTTTTTGTAGGTTTTGACAATCTAAGAATGTCAAACACATTTATATAAGTATGATGTAGATGTAAAGGAGGCACACTTAAAAGTGTAATAACAGGACAGTAGATATTGAACAGCAAGCAGTCCTTTCTTACATAATATGCTGAGGATTCCTTAAATTCTACATTTATGCAATTTTTTTAAGTATTTATTTGCATTTAAAAGCTGAACTGGCATCACTCCCTTGTTAACAACAAAGTGACTAAATAGCTACATATACAGTGTTTAACAAAGACCCCCCAAAACCCCCCACAAATATTAAGAAAAAATCCTTAAAACTAAGATTATATCATTTATTAGACAAATAACAAACTGATTTTGTGCTTTATACCCAAATTTGAGCTAACGCACTGGACTTCAATGAGAAGTCAGAAATTAATCAAGCATAAAACTCAACCACTAAAACCAATTCTTCTGTTAATGAATGGCAGTAAATAACTGTAATTTTGCATCTCAATCAAAAAAATAATAACAAGCTTCATTATTTCTTTCAGCTTTTTTATAAAACAGTAAATTTGAAAATTCATGGATAACACCATTAATTATATTTTAGCATTAAAAATACTACTTTGATTAAAGAGCTTGTGCACACTGGTGAATTAACCAATACAGAAACATAAAAATGATTTTGATAATTATGAGGACTTTTAATTTGTAGTAGCAGTGGCATAAACCTTACACTGGGTGGTATGGTCCCCACAGCGCACACAGTCTCTTATTGCTTTTCAAAGAACATAAACACAACTTTAAAGCCAGCACAGCTGTGATAAGCTTATTGTGGCAGAAAATAACAAAACCTTGTAACATCTAAATACAAATGTATGGCTTTTGACAGTGAATACGCTCTAACAACACTGCACTGGTCTTCCATGTATTGTGCAGAATAAACTTGCTGTGTACTACTGGGTACAGATTAAGAAAGAAAACCCAGCTCTTATGCCAATGCAATGAAGCAATATTATAAGCATGGGTGCATTTAGATGGTGGCTCTCTCCATTAGCTTTTCTATTGATCTCTATGGGGAAATCACTCAGGAGAAATGAATGGGCATATGCACAATTATCATTGAGACAGGAACCTTATGTCCTTCATAAAGGTGATATTATTTCAAGTTAGTTTTTAAACTTTTAACATTACCTGCGCATTTGCTTAAAAAATTGCCACCAATACATTTGTTATTTGCAGAGTTACTTTAAGAAACACAGACCTGCAGTATTTCATTATTTTCTATTTTAATCATTTTGATGTTATGTCTTTTTAATCACTGTGTTTTCAGTATATCATTTGAACTTCACAATGAAACTCAAGGAGCATAAAGGGCAGAGATATATCAAAACAAGTGTCATTGTCACACCCCTTTTGGAACTTGCTGCATTACCAGACTCAGCACTGTGACCTCATTATGACAATAAATCCGCAGATGATGACACCCAAATGAGGTACACAAAGTTCATTTCTGCAGCAAAGCTCCCTTCTCTATGTTTCATGTACTGTGATCAAATGAAAACTACATCCATCACACAGGAAATTTTGGAAAGGTTAATATTTTTAGTATGGCAGGAGCTGATTCGACAGAACAGAAAAACACTTTGTTCCTAACTGATATTAAGATGAAGGTCATATGTTGCTAGACAAGCATGTATTTTTAAAGCAGACCAATGCATCTACAAAGATGTTCTGTTTGATCAAGATAAGTCATTGCTTAAAGGGATTAACAATGAGAGACCTCAAGAAACCGAACTTTTCAACTTTTTTGGAATTTTGACAGAAATAAAATTTCCGTTGCATAGCGTAGTGAAAAATTAAGACAAAACTCCCACAGAAATCTAACCTGATATGGACGAGATGCTGGGATCATCCTCAGACTATAACACCCTCAAAATGTGGACGATAATGTTGAGGGCTAAGAAGCACTCAGGCTACTTTTGAAGCCATCCACAAAGACACAAGTCATCTGTCGACTGATTTAAGATCCCCTCATTAGTATCTTTTAGTTTATCAACACATAAGCTACTGAGCAGTACTGAATGGTGTACTGAATGAGTGAGAAATTTTATGATTTATTGCCAATGAATTTAAATTTCAATCGCAAAATACACTGTTATTCCTTTGTTCAGTCATACAAGTCAGTTTTCTAAGATTGAACACTTAGAATCATTAGTTAGTGCCTAGAAAGGCAAAAATAAAATGCATTTAAAATTAGGGGAAACCTATAAGAACGAAATCCAAGTACATTAGATGTGTATATCAAATAAGTAGAATCAGACAGATATAGACAGGTAATATCTAGCAGTGATAGAGTCGATGCAAGTGATGAGATATCAAAATTACTTGCAAAGTCACACTGTGTTACATGCAAGATATCCAATGCAAAATGTTATTGAGACATAAAAAGAGCAATGCCAGGACAAAATGTACAACCCACAGATTTATAATGGTTACTAGTTTATCAACTTGATATCATCTTCATATTTTTTTTGTGACCAACAACATGTGATTAAAGATGGTGCCACCCTGTGTTTTACTGTTTGATGTGCAGGTGTGCTCAACATTACCAATACAAAATAAACAGTTTTTTGCCATCTCATCCTTGGTATACAAACACATAGTCTGACAAGTTTGAAAATGTCTTCACAAGTTATTTAAATGCATCTAATTCACACACTTTCCTTCTCTTTTTCTCTCCTACAAAAACAAACACATGCTCATTACTTACCTTTATAGTTGATTTTAAAGCCGATGGAGCCGACGCTCTCGTCTGACTGTAGGTGGAGCCACATCTGGTGGGTCATGCTGACTATCAGGTCAGGAACAAAGCTACCTGATAGGCTGGAGCACAAAACACACTGCTATTAAATCACTGTCACCATAATTACTACTATAAAAAAGTATCATTTTCATCATTGCAATCATAGCTATAATCAAATTCTCAAGTGATTCCCTGAGTGTGAACAAATTGCTGGAACATACTGCACTGGAGTTCAGTGCTTTGCTTTGGTTTTGCAGAATCCTGCCTGAGTATGGCAAATTGCTTTGAATAGTCTGATGCTATGCAACCTTTTTTCAGAGTGCCAGTGCCGTTTATAAGCAAAAGCTAACAATGACCATCTACAAAGTGAACCATAATCACACACTTTGTAAAAGGTCTGGCACTGTTATCTTTGTGGGCACTACATTTTACAAATTCAAGAACAGTGGTAGACAATGCTGATTTCTGTTTTATGATCAAATTATTTTATGCCAAAGAGATAGACATTTCTGAGTTAGATGGATGCTGATGCTTTGCATCAAGCCCAGAATTACAAGAAGTACAAGACAAAAAGTACCTTTCTCATTGATTATTCTCACAGAGCACTGCTGCTTATTTGCATAGCTGGTCTCTGTATCTCTACATATCAGTGATATTTACTTGCCTCTCCAACTATTTTTCATATTTTTTTCAGGTTATAGTTACACAATATTAAAGACAACAACTACCACCATTCTGCTATTGTTTGAGAAATGATGCAGGTATGTGTAATATAGATATATTGTGGAAAGATTTTAAGTAACCCTTCATCTTTTTATATTTTACTAGTAAAATGGGAACTAGGTGCAGTGATTTATTGAAACATGTGCAAACATACATGGGAATGCAGTACACAAGGTACAAACAGGAAGCAAATATTTGGCATGAGCAACTGTATTCCTCAGCAAAGCCTGAACTGTCTTAGCCAAGCTTTCATGTAATTTCTTCAGGGATAGCTTCAGAAAGCCTGGACGACCACTGCTCACTTAAAATTACAAAAAAGTACTGTAATATACACTGATCTCTGGATATGTGGAAAGCAAGTGCAAAAGTATGTCAGTTTATAGTATAATACTTACACCTGTAGAATAGTCGTAGGATCTCCAACCTCCCCTCCATCTCCAATAGTTAGAGTATCATAGGCAATCTCTAAGTCAAACTCTTCAAAGTTGATCTGGATGACCTAAAGTTGACATGCATGAAAAAAAAAAACAAGCATATTCACATACATGTGAGTTATTATTCCAACACAAGTCAAGCAGTAATATATAACTTTATTTTTTTAAATCAGGGCTACTCAATCAACAATAATAAGAAGAAAAAGAAGCAAAGTTCAGAAATCTCAGCACTCAATAAGGAACGTGGTTATTGATTCTGGCTAAACAAGAATCGGTTTGGAGGTCATCGCACTGAGCTCAAAAAATTCCACATTCATTTTGAAAATGGTGGATTTGATCTTGATCTGGTTATAATTGCATTTTTTGACAAATTGCATTAAAAAATTGAATCTACACTCTTGTAGCTGTCCTAAAACTAGCGTGAGCTAAATCATGCTACAAAAGGTTGCATATCATATCTTGTCATGTTAAGACTTTTACCTGTGATCACATCAAAGTCATCTCTGTCTCTGAGTTATACCTGAGCATACTGTATATGAATCATTAGAATTCATTCATGCATCACACAATGATGCATGATTTCATTCAGTATCGCACGATGAAGAGGGAAGACGAAAGTAACACCTCTGCTGTACACTTGAAGCAGTGAGTAGCAGCACACAGCTCAAAACTCTGATCGGGAATTATTAAACCAACACTTTCTGTTTCATCTAAGACCAGAGAGAAGCACATTTGGCAAAAGAGAAGAGAGAATGGGGGGAGGGTTGATAGAGAGAATGAAGAAGATGGAGGCAGATGGAAGAGGAGAGGACAGAGGAAGAGAGGAAATGGGGGTAATAATGAGCACATCTTTGATGCTAGCAAAGTACAGTGGTGGAATATTTCAAACTAAAATTCTGACTTGACCCTCAGGGGAAGACTGAAACCTCAATCTGCCTCCGCCCTGCTCTTTTTCTCTCCTTGTGAGGAATTTCCAGATTTCCAGAATGAATATTCTGCTGGAGCACTTCAAAGGCACCCGAATGCATCGTGCAGGTCTTATTTTCCTGTATGCTGCTATGTTAGCACTAAGCATATTTGCATGCACATCGGCACGCTCAAAAACTCTGTATATTTATTACGTTTAGGTAAGACGTCATCAATACAGTCCTCTTTTTCCCTTCACTACACAATTTAAACACCAGAAACATGACACCACTACTGTGCATGTTGAATGGATACAGTTCATTCTTTATGCAACTTTAGCTTACGAATTTATGAAAAGGGAGAGAGCATAAAAAGTGGCTATCCCCTGATTTTTTTAGTTTATGGGGCTCATTTTTTGCCATTTAATACTTGCTTTACCTCTTCTGCCACAAGCAAGTAAAGTTATCTTTTGACTGACAACAACTAATGTAGACATACCAAAATATACCAAAAAAAACTGGCAAAGCGTAGCAGCACCATCACCCGATTTCACCGGAAATGAAATAAGCAAGAGTGTATACAAAGATGAAGCAACAATCTGCCCACTGCTCAAGGTGCTGACTCAGTCTTATCAGTATGTGAGGCAGCAGATTGGATTAAAGCATTACCTACAAACCTGTTAAAATCTCTCTGGAAAGCATGCACACAGACACACAGAAACAGACAGGCACAGGCTTTGTGGAGATTACTGTATCTATTGCTCTGATTACACAGTCGCCATATTCACACACACTTATCGCCGTATTCTCATGAACTCAAAGCAGGTTCTCAGCACAGCAGCAAATCTGAGAAGTAACAGCCGCGTTTATGTGACTGTTTGTACAGATTTTATAGAAAGACAACATCAGATCGTGCTTTTACAAGGATAATCATGATAATCACAATACTTAAAAGTCATGTTGTGCAGTTTTAAAGTCGCAAATGGTTGCTGACATAGCTGCATGACTTTCCGTAAGTGAAACACTGTTCAAGAGCTTACAAACTTTATGGAAAAAGGTTTTTTTTCCTTTTTCTTTTGCACCTACACTAATGTATGGATGCCATTCTTCTGCAGTGTTGAAAGTATAGACGATGTGGTACTGGGCACTGGAGACGATTAATTTGACAGCAACAAGTGCGGGTCTATCAAATGCAAATGGTGGAAAAATAATGGGAGTGCTTTATAGATATATTTTGATTTTGAGTTGAATGATCAGAGATTACCAAAAGCTTTCCACAGCAGGTTTCAGATAAAAAGAGAAAAATCTTGAAACTTACTAGGCACCGCAAAGAAACACATCCAAATGTGCATAGAGAATTCAAAGTGAGTGGGTTTCACTTGTTCAGTGCATGCCAGAAACGAGTGAAAATGAAATCGTAGTTGCAGTGCTCCACACACAACATTCACAGATTGATAGCTCATGAAGTAAGCTGGGAGCTGTCATTACTGTATTGTCTTTCACACTATATTTCTGTGTGTGTGTGCCTCCAATTTTTATAGTGCTTACAGTCAAAAAAAGTGAATGATGAGAGTATACTACCAAATAATTGGTATAGTGAGTGGGTTTAAACATTACTTCTATCCCAAGTAGTTGAAATAACTATTAATCAGGCCAACAAGCAGATACAAAAAGTTTGAAGGCTGAGGACAACAAGGGCATCGATATGCAGAAACGCTACAAATAACGCCTTTTGGTGGCTTGCTTAGTTTGCTGTAGGTAGGGTTCAGAAAATACCTCATTCTCAAATGTACTCTATAAAGAGTATTCCATTAAACTTGTTCTATCTCGTTGTATATGTCCTTTACAGAATGCCCTAATGACACATCAGCACTGTTCACACAGCATTAAACACAGCTAAGCCATAAGCACATTGCACTGAGTCCATGCATGCACTTACGTTTATGCATCTATGAATGCTGCACTGAAGTCGGCTTCGACTGGAACCTCATTAGTGGGAATGTGAGGGTCAGTGTTTATGTGTGTGTTCCTTTTCACTTTTAGTGTGCTCAGTTTGTGGTTATGATAGATGAAGCTGAAAACTCCACATATTTCCCCTCTCTTCTAATTGGTTGGTGTTCATGCAAACATCCATCTCTCTGTCGCTCTCTTTTCACTAGCTATCTCTCCCGCTTTTCTCTCTTTCTCTCTCTCTCTACCACCCTCTCTATCTCTCTCTAATTGGCTGCTGCATGTCTTCCTTCTATCCGTCTATGGCTTCTAGCCAATGAGGCGACAGAATTGGATTTCTGCTTGATAAAGCACTTCCTTTGGTTGTCGTGGAGACAATGAGGTGAGCGAAGCTCCTCCCTACTTATACCATAAAAGATCTTAAGATACTTTGAAGATATAGTTATACTAGGAATATGTGAAACACCTGGTGAGTGACACAGCCGGTGATGTAAAGCGGGCATTGACAGGGCTGGGGAATAAAAGATTGTCTGTGACAGCATTACCATAAACCCTGATCAACACGCTCCCCTTGAATGTGCTTCTCCAGTATAAATCGTGCCATTGTGATGAGACCTGGGATGCAGCTGATGAAGACTGATGGTTAAAGTCCGAGACTACTCAGTGTTTTGCCCCTTACTTATACTTTTTTTCAGCTTGGACTGCCAGGTGCATCCTTTCCAGATACCAACTCTGAACAGGAACCAGTGGGAAAGGCTGTGCCTGCCCCTTACTGTTGCTATGCAACTACTGAACTATAGAAAGCATTAGAATCACAGTTCTCCTATGATAAATGTTTAACATTTTTAACCTGAGCCCTTAAAAGTGCTATGCTGTTCATCCCGTCAGGAAGATGCAGAAGCATACCATTTTAATGACAGAAAACCAGTGGAGTGTTTTTTTTCTCTTTGCCTACTAGCTTCAGTGTATGTCTGATTTTTTTTAAGCCTGCAGGGCATTTTTGAATTTAATGCCTACACTATTAATGGAAAATCTACCTAAAACAATTCCTTCCTGTCTTTGAATTGAATGCCCTTGCATGCACTTCTTTTGTGTATATCATAGGGGTGCTAACTAAATATTCATCATCGCAGCACTGCAGTAGTCATCTTGTATCCATGTGTTATGCATTAGACTGTGCATGCAAATGTGAATCGGGCCACAGAAACCTAGCACACACTTTATAATGTAAAAGGCTCCTGATTTAGGTGTGTGTCCAGCTGTCATGAAAAGACTAAAAGATAGCTAAGCACCTACAGTATGTGAAGAGTTTTATCCAATCTCCTGCATCATGACCACATGATATTAAGAAAGAAGTGTTTTGATTTGCTCATATCGCAGGATATGGAAATTCAAGGAGAAGGGGAAACCAAATGATGGCGAAAATACAGAAAAGGAGAAGAGAAGAGAAGAGAAGAGAAGAGAAGTCTAGTAATGGGCATGCTGTCCTACCATCCCCAAGGTTAAATGAGAACAGGAGAGAATGAATTGGCTCTAAAGGCTCATTCTGCCAAAACTAAATGAAGCAATAACATCAGAGAGCTATAGAACCCCATTAACACTTAACCTGAGAGAGAGAGGGTGGTGTATAGGCAGAGAAGGAGAAGGATGGAGGGAATGGGGCTTGCAAAGATCGGGAGAGAAGAAGGGTGGGAGCGCTTTGGAAACTATGTATCTTTACCTTCAGAGTATGAGAAGGCACCTCTGTGAGAATCTGTGTGAATTTCAGCAATGGAGAAAGAGATAGGAGGGAAACAGTGAAAAACAGATTTTTCCCCTCAAGTGCCCTCCTCGCTCGCTGTATTCTCTCTTTCTCAATAGTAATTTGATGGTTTCAGCTTGAGCTCTTTAATGAAGAATCTGGGTAATTCTGAGGACAGTGCCTCTGGGAGTTGAGGAGGAGGAGAGTGGGCAGTGTAAAAAAGAGACAAAGAGAAGGAAGAGGCAGGAAGAATGAGAGGAAAAGTACAAGTTGAAACAGGCAGAGATGTGTAGAAGTAATAAAAAAAGAGAGATATTCGACTAGCTGTAGAGACAGGACTATTCCCTTGTTTGGAACGTGTTGTGCTGGCTACACCCTCTTGCTCTTGTGAGTCTCACACTGCCTCTCTTTTAAGGAGTTTGGGCTTCTGTTGTTGCCTTCCCTCATACTGAGATCAACCTACTACTGCCCTGTCTGCTAAGTTGCCCCTCGTTGCCACATCAGCTCCCTAATTGAGAACAGATTTTTACTGCCAGTACACCAGATCATCACTGCTCCCATTCTGTCACAGTCATTTTTGCCCATTACCTGTTGTTTACCTGCCAGTTCCCAACTGTGTGCTTGCCTCTGCCACCTGCCCGACATATGTAAGCCTGCTTTTGGACTGGTAAATTACCTTTTACTCGACAAGATGCTTCTCTGGATCTGCAATTTCCTGTTGTCACTAAACATCTGAAGCATGCAGAATGTGAATTCCTAAACCAACAGGAACTTACAAACACTAACTGAAATGTGCTCAACACCAACTGTGAGCGCAGCCTTAACTAGAGAAAGTGACTGCAGTAATTGAAGATCAATATCCCGTGCAGTGTGGTAGTGTGTTTTACTTATTTATTTTATTTTATTTTTTAACATAACGTTTAAAGTAGATTATTACCAACTTTCTTGACAGTGAGATACAGTATACACCCTCTTTTTTGTGAAATACCAAAACATTATATTATAACGTGTAAATCCAATAGTCAAGATGTGATTGAAGCAAAGACTTTCAGCTTTAATGGCCAAATGATATAATAATAATAATTATTATTATTTTTATTCCATGACAAATTAAGCAGGTAAAAAAAAGTTGAACTTGTATCTGTAGCTTTACACTGGAATTCTTCGAACGAGGTCCAAAGAGATTTTGGGCTAACATTGGGTTGAATAAGACAAACAAACCCATCAGAGACAAAGGAAAAAAACTTAAGAAGTGGCTAAATTAACAATCTAGTACATTTCTACAAAGAAGAAGTGCACCTGCCCACTCAGCAACATTCAAATCCCTGAAAGACCACAGAAGGCAACTAAAGCAGATGACTGTAGAATTCTCTAAGCCTGTCCTGGGCTGAAACCACAACTTTAGACATGTGAAACCAAGATCACTCTGTAAACTGTATCTATGATTATGAAAAGAAAAAAATGGTGGAGAAGGAATGAAAATGCTAATAACAGAAAGCACACCACAACACCTGTCAAACATGGTGGAGGCTACATTATAGTATGGGCTTGCATAGCTGCTAATGATACATGCAACACTCTCTAGTCTGATTCAGCCAAAATCTGCAAAACGGACCAGATAGCATTCCACAGGTCTGACTGAAGAGCTTTCAAGGCAGAAGCTCTTGGGCTGATCTCAACCCGATAAAGCATGCTTTTTGGTTCTTCTGAAGGCAGAGAGACCCACAAATAAGCAGCAGTGGAAGATTGCTGCAGCAAAGGTCTAGCAGAGCATCTTACAGGAGGAAACATCACATTTGGTGATGTTCATGGGCTGTAGGCTTCACACAGCCACTGACTGCAAAGGATTTTCATCCAAGTATTAAAATAATCCTTATATTTTAAATTATGCTAGTTTCTCCAATTAATTTTGAGCCCCTGAAAATAGGGGGCAATGTCAAATTTTGTAAGAACCTATGGAGGACCACAAGAGCCACGCGCATCGAAATAAAAATTTCTGTGCTTTAATAATGAATTGTAGAATAAATTCTGCAATTGTAAATTCATTTTTGAATTCCAATTTAATAAACTGCATTTCAAAATCCTTTTTCCACTTGCATTTCAAAAAACTTTTCCAATTGCACTTTAATAAACTACATTTTAAAATCCTTTTTCAGTTGCAATTTAATAAACTGCAGTTCAAAATCCTTTTTCCACCTGCAATTTAATAAACTGCAGTTCAAAATCCTTTTCCACTTGCAATTTAATAAACTGCAGTTCAAAATCCTTTTCCACCTGCAATTTAATAAACTGCAGGTCAAAATCCTTTTTCCACTTGCAATTTAATAAACTGCAGTTCAAAATCCTTTTTCCACTTGCAATTTAATAAACTGCAGGTCAAAATCCTTTTTTCCACTTGCAATTTAATAAACTGCAGTTCAAAATCCTTTTTCCACTTGCAATTTAATAAACTGCAGGTCAAAATCCTTTTTCCACCTGCAATTTAATAAACTGCAGTTGAAAATCCATTTCCTTTCCTGTTCGCTCCTGGATTAGCTGCTGGATTAGCTCTTCGATTAACAACTTGCTGGAGGCTATTCAAATTAGCCACACCGTGGGATGTAAGGAGCTCTCTGATTGGTTGGTCAGACACAGGCTGTCTGCCAGCCTGGATTTTTCTAGCTCATAGTTTCGCCTGCTGCTACGAAGCGTGTGTGCTTGTACAAAGGCCGTTCAGCGTCGGGATTTACACTCGGCTCAACACAATGAAGGGACCCTGCAGCGAAACGGAGAGCCAACCTCTGACTGAGTGCCCGTCTACACAGTCTGACCACCTGTTGAAGGTAAGGTGCTAACGTGGCTAACGCTAGCATCACCGCACGTAGCCCGTTATTTTAAGGTCATCTTAGCTAATGAAAGTTTTACGTCGCAGCTGTACGAGCTCGCTACGTGTTTTGTAAGCTGCTGTGCTCTTCACAAATAAAGCTGGAAGCAGCTCAGACTGTTAGAACCAGCACTGAGCCCTGTTACATTTATACAGTGTTAGAGCAATGGCTGCAACCTACAGCCTTTAAACTAGCGATTAAAATGCTGACAGTAAACTCGTCAGTCCAGATGTTACCACATTACTCTGTGGTACTTAGAGTTAAAACAACTGAGACAGGCTGATTAAAATAACAGCTGTCATTTCTCTCATTCCTTATATCAAGACTGGAGATCACACTACTGATTTCAGTTCATTTAATATGTGAGTGCACAGATTCATTCTCAACTGGACATAAATGATGATCAAAGGTTGTATATATGATGAATTCATCAAATCCCAGCCTCTAACACAGTGCGCTGAATCTTAGCTTTGAATGTCCAGTATATTCTAATCAGTGCAATGTAAGCATTCACTGAACCTACAGTATCTACACCTGTGTGGTAAAGATACAGATAATGAAATTTAATTATTAATACAATATACATCATGGAAAATGAAAGCTGAAATTGATTCAGTTTAGTACTTTTCTCTGTATGCTCTGTGATTATAAAGGCCTTAAATTCTGTGATATATACTGTGAATGATTTTCACAGAGGTCTTAAAGTACTTAAATCACTGCTGATAGTCTGGTTGTTTATATTTTCACATGTTTTTGTGTCTGTAGGGCTGTTTGATGACGATTTGGACTCCTCTGGGAGATGAGGACACACCCACATCTGTTCCATACTGCAGCCATGGATGGTGTTACAGCTCTCAGTCAGCTTTGGGCCATCAGACGCACACACTGGAAAACCAGCACCTGGACTTCATGCAGGAGAGACGGCCTCGGTGTTGGACTCTGCATCCTCTACTTTACCTCCTAATCTCTTTCTCTTTAACACACAATTAAAATCAATCCAAAAGAGTGTAAACTTACTGAGGAAGTCTCTAACTTGTACACATTTGTACTTTTACTTGTTTTATGAGTTATTTTTAAGAAGAGTAAAGTTATTCACATAAAGTTGTTATTGTTCTGTATTTATTCTTTTGTATCATGTACCACAGTCATACTGAACTTTACAGACATGGTGAATTGGAGAAAAAAAGATCACACACACACACATACACACATATATATATATATATATATCATTCAGCTTCAGCAGTATTTCTATTCATCTTATGAATTCCAGTCTAATGTCAATTCACTGAGTTCAGTTTTGGTCTTAAACTCCAGAGAATACCACCTGGTTCAACAATGTTTTTTATCTGATTATTGGCAAAATGTTTTCTTCTTTCAGAAGAAAACATTCTTCTGAAAGAAGAAATTGGGCTCAATTTTGCCTGAGGCTGAAATTGAGCCCAAAGAAACAACAACAAAGTTTAGTTCCTCTGGATTTTCCATGGAAAATTGTTTTATCACTCATCCAGGTGACTTCTCCAGTGTCACGGATGAGTGATGAATGTATCCCACTGGAAACCATTGTGTCCAGTTAAAGTCAATTGACTTTTTTTTTAAGGAGAGTTGTTAGATGCTGCGCTCATGAGGACAATGGGTTTTAACTTGCAGCACAACACAAAGCTGCCATACTGGATCAACGATCAAAACACTTAATTGAGCAGAATTAAGGCAAAATGTAATATCCTCATATGATGACACATCACACATGATCCAGCATTGCTCTAAGAATGCAAACTTTCTTATTGGAAGTTTCCACAGCTGCCAGAAAGGGACAGATTTCTGTATGGTCTTAATGAGTGGTCGTTGCTCTCTCGTTGTCTCTGGAATTGCTGCACAGAGGATGTAACACCCATGATAAGCACTGAGGTTTGTGTCCTTGTCAGAAATCAGCAATACTCAGCTCCAGGTAAGGAAAAGTGGAACCAGAAGATATTCAAATGCATCTCTCCACAGCTGCTGATGAATTCTACGAAAAACAAAGTTAGTTAAAAACATTTGCAGGTGAATCACCACTGATTTATCAGTGACATCCATTTACTCAAAAATTACTGACAAGTGGATAACTAGGAGATAGAGAGATATATATATCTCTATATATCTCTCTATATATATATCTCTCTATATATATATATATCTCTATATATATATCTATATATCTCTATATCTATATCTATATATCTCTATATCTATATCTATATATCTCTATATCTATATCTATATATCTCTATATATATCTATATATATATATATATATATATATATATATATATATATATATATATATATATATATATATACACACACACACACACATACACACACACACATATACACATAATTTCAAAATGTCCTGTACAAAATGGAACTGTATATGACAAATGTGGTGTGGTGCTTGTGGAATTTTTAACAAGGACCCTACAAAACTTTACAGTACTCATGCTGCCAAACTTTTGACAGCTAGGTGTGCAGTAAGGCTGGGTATCGTCACTTATTTCTAGAATCGATTCATTTCCGATTCACAAGGTCCCGATTCAATTCAATTCGATTCAATTCGATTTGAATCTGGGAAATTTTGACAGTCAGAAATATAATTAAGATCAGTACATTGACATATTTTTGTATCTATAAAAGGAAGCTGACACACGCAAGACTATCAAAGGTGTGAGCGTCACAGCAGATTTCTTTGTGTCAAAGTAGCTGAAGATAAAACAGAAAAACATGATGGTGGTTTTCCTGGCCTGAGATTTTATAAAATATGTATCTGCAGTACATCAAAAACGAAAGAAAACCATTAATCAACATATGAACGTTACCTCTGACGTTACAGCGGTTTTATTAGAGACACGGCTAAGCGTTTTGCATTTCGCATAACTTTAAAAAGTTTAAATATGTTCAGTATTGAACGGCAGAAATTAGGTTTTCTTTTCGGAAGTATGTAAAACGAAAAAAAAAAAACAGCGGCCGACAGCGCTGTAAACAACAGTAGAGTTAAGCATAACAAGCAAGCAAATAATGCAGAAAACAGTACAGAGAGAGAGAGAGCTGTGCATGAAGTTTGATTTTATCGTGGGTGAAGCAAAACAGTAAAAGTCAGAGGGAATTCATGACGATGTTTACGTGAAGCGTAGTTTGGATCTTCTTTTGCTGCTGGTTCGGTCAATATTTTTTGGAGAGAGATAAAACTAACAGCTTTAGAATCAGCGCAAAAAGGGCGTGAACACAAAGTGCTACCCGCCGAAACATCAGAATCAGCGAGCTGTCGGCTTTCAGCCCCGACCGTGTCCGTGCAGTTGTTGTGCCAGAAAGTGATTGCCGTCGCGCAGACGCTTAAAGCTGCAGCGCCTGTCGGGTGAGAAAGGCGACATCTCACTGATTCTGATCCGCTGGTCGCGCTGTGTGTTTACGCCCTTGTGCAGAATCCGTGTACCTGCTCTCATTTACTGTCTTAGCTGTTTGGTGGTTGTTGAAATTTTGTGAGGTTTCACCTGAGATTCTGGCGTTTCGGGCAAAATAAATTTATATTAAAAATCGATTCAGGATTTTAATGAATCGATTTCACGTTATCCAAGCCAGAATCGATTTTAATCGAGGAATCGATTATTAAAACCCACCCCTAGTGTGCAGTTCCTGCTTTAAATGCATTCAAAATCTAAGTGATAAGAGGCCAGAAATGTTTGAACTCGCTTATGAACCTACATCACTGAGGCCGTCTCTCCTGCATGAAGTATAGGCGCTGGTTTTCCAGTGTGTGCGTCTGATGGCCCAAAGCTGACTCAGAGCTGTAACACCATCCATGGCTGCAGTATGGAACAGATGTGGGTGTGTCCTCATCTCCCAGAGGAGTCCAAATCGTCATCAAACAGCCCTACAGACACAAAAACATGTGAAATGTAAACAACCAGACTATCAGCAGTGATTTAAGTACTTTAAGACCTCTGTGAACATCATTTACAGTATATATCACAGAATTTAAGGCCTTTATAATCACAGAGCATACAGAGAAAAGTACTAAACTGAATCAATTTCAGCTTTCATTTTTCATGATGTATATTGTATTAATAATTAAATTTCATTATCTGTATCTTTACCACACAGGTGTAGATACTGTAGGTTCAGTGAATGCTTACATTGCACTGATTAGAATATACTGGACATTCAAAGCTAAGATTCAGCGCACTGTGTTAGAGGCTGGGATTTGATGAATTCATCATGTATACAACCTTTGATCATCATTTATGTCCAGTTGAGAATGAATCTGTGCACTCACATATTAAATGAACTGAAATCAGTAGTGTGATCTCCAGTCTTGATATAAGGAATGAGAGAAATGACAGCTGTTATTTTAATCAGCCTGTCTCAGTTGTTTTAACTCTAAGTACCACAGAGTAATGTGGTAACATCTGGACTGACGAGTTTACTGTCAGCATTTTAATCGCTAGTTTAAAGGCTGTAGGTTGCAGCCATTGCTCTAACACTGTATAAATGTAACAGGCCTCAGTGCTGGTTCTAACAGTCTGAGCTGCTTCCAGCTTTATCTGTGAAGAGCACAGCAGCTTACAAAACACGTAGCGAGCTCGTACAGCTGCGACGTAAAACTTTCATTAGCTAAGATGATCTTAAAATAACGGGGCTACGTGCGGTGATGCTAGCGTTAGCCACGTTAGCACCTTACCTTCAACAGGTGGTCAGACTGTGTTGACAGGCACTCAGTCAGAGGTTGGCTCTCCGTTTCGCTGCAGGGTCCCTTCATTCTTCACATATCCGTGTCGAGCCGAGTGTAAATCCCGACGCTGAACGGCCTTTGTACAAGAACACACGCTTCCTAGCAGGGCGAAGCTATGAGCTAGAAAATCCAGGCTGGCAGACAGCCTGTGTCTGACCAACCAATCAGAGAGCTCCTTACATCCCACGGTGTGGCTAATTTGAATAGCCTCCAGCAAGTTGTTAATCGAAGAGCTAATCCAGCAGCTAATCCAGGAGCTAATCCAGCAGCTAATCCCGGAGCGAACAGGAAAGGAAATGGATTTTCAACTGCAGTTTATTAAATTGCAGGTGGAAAAAGGATTTTGAACTGCAGTTTATTAAATTGCAGGTGGAAAAAGGATTTTGACCTGCAGTTTATTAAATTGCAAGTGGAAAAAGGATTTTGACCTGCAGTTTATTAAATTGCAAGTGGAAAAAGGATTTTGACCTGCAGTTTATTAAATTGCAAGTGGAAAAAGGATTTTGAACTGCAGTTTATTAAATTGCAGGTGGAAAAAGGATTTTGACCTGCAGTTTATTAAATTGCAAGTGGAAAAAGGATTTTGAACTGCAGTTTATTAAATTGCAAGTGGAAAAAGGATTTTGAACTGCAGTTTATTAAAGTGCAACTGAAAAAAGGATTTTAAAATGCAGTTTATTAAAGTGCAATTGGAAAAAGGATTTTGAAATGCAATTGGAAAAAGGATTTTGAAATGCAGTTTATTAAATTGGAATTCAAAAATGAATTTACAATTGCAGAATTTATTCTACAATTCATTATTAAAGCACAGAGATTTTTATTTCGATGCGCGTGGCTCTTGTGGTCCTCCATAAGAACCCTTAAATTGAAGACTGCACTTCAATCACATTTTCATTATTTGGTTTTATTTGGCAAAAAAAATCTTCTAGACCTTGTTGTATTTTTTTAAAAATTTCTAAATGCTTTTGAAATTGATCTGCCGGATTAACCAACGCTATTATTTTTGTTTTTATTTTCAAAATATACTTCAAAGCGGTGACAATGAAAAGCAATGAGGGTAATCTGATAGCATTTAAAAAGTCTGACAAGATATTAATCCACAACCGAGAGGTTTTTTTTTTCATATTAATAATTTGAATCCTATTAGCTTTACATGTCCACACATTTCACCAAGGCAGATGAAAAATAAATGAAGGTGAGAGAAGAGTTGTAGGCAGACAAGGATTTGTCTTTGCCAGGCCGATTCTTTCTCTCTTGCTTTGTTATCTGGATCTAACAAGTCTCTACTGTATGTTCTGTATTAGACAAATTCAAAGACAGATAGGACCTGTGGTTGTATAAAGAAATATAACCACAGGTCCTGGTTTCATCCTTAGATTTCAGAAACTAATGATAACTGGTAGACTGCAATATGAGGAAGTCAATTTTAGGCTTAGTTCATGTTTTAAAGCTGAATATTCACGTCAATAAAAGTAAAGCAAATAAGCTGTTTTGGGGATGAGATACCAGCAGTTTGCACTATGATCTAACCCACTCTGTTGCACTGACTTTGAAGGCTCTTCAGCTCTAGAATCATTTAAATTGCTGTGCTATGCAGTATTGTTATACAGTATTTACCTCATAATGTTTAATATTCCTTGGGCAAAAGATTTTTTTTTTTTACCAGGAATGCGGTCTGTGTGGTATACGTCTCAATGCACAAACATTGGGTTTGTTCTGAATGGATGTCTGTCTCTTCATGGCACATACTGTATAAATATATAATCCCCTGAAGACCTCTGGTTTGATGTAGTGTCATAAAAAAAACATGTGTACCATGTGGTGCTGTGTGGTCTGTGATTCAGTATGGCATATAGCACATATGATGTAGTGGGATAAAAGACGTTATATATGTTTAGGATGGTGCATGGCTTGTACGTGATGTGGCATGGAACACTACAATGCATTATGAGGCACGGCCTGTAAAGTCCTTTGAGATAAAGGGCTGTAAAATGTCTTTCGGCTTTACTTCATCTCGTCTTCATTTAGGTTTACGTGTTTGGCAATATCCATTATTATTTATCATACAATACATATACAATAATTTTCACACCTCTAACATGTGTCGCACATTTACACACACGCCTGGAACACAAAGGGTCCAAATGGCCTTAGTGTTGTAGCCTTCAACTGTCACCTACACAGTATAGCCTTCAACAGAGAATGTATTGCTCTAGACCATAAACCAGAGGCCTTGGGCAGTGACAGAGAGCACTGTGTGTGAGAGCAGGGGGGGAGAGAGAGAGACAGAAAGGTTCTGAGCACCAACAAAGTGACTGCGTGTGTGTGTGTGTGTGTGTGTGTGCCCGTCTCAAAAACAATATGCAGTGTGTGTTTGAGCAGTTATATATGTAAGTGTGTGTGTGCACACGCCTGTATGTGTTTGTTCGTCCCTATTGTGCTGACGCAGGTGTTGCCATTGACGACAGAGTGGTCACAACAGAGCCCCGAGTCGAATAAGGATGCGTGTCTGAATACCAATCAGGTATCTCGTGGGACATAAAGCAGCCAATGGCAGATATCCATCTAACCTCCAACCTATCGTCTGCCCCTTTGCGGGATTAACCAATCACACGGAATCAAATACGGACATGCTTTGACTGGCATATAATTTACAACACCTCATACGTGAATTATTATCAACCCATTTCAATTATGCAAAAATGTTTCTGAACCAACTTTGTAAATGCTTGTAAGAACTGCTGATTTATATCAATTAAAATTAAAGCGAATGCATGAAATTCAAATGGAGCGAAACCTTCAAGCTGGTTCAGGAAGGAAACTTGGGCTGCGCTGCTAGGCTGCAATACTCCACATACTTCTGCATAGCGCTAATTCTTTACAGTAAGGCAGAATTTCAGCTCGCATGCACTTCTCACTCCTGGCTGTGTTGGTGCTGCTGTTGCTTGTTTAACATTTCATAAGCCCCCATTACACCAAACCTATAACCCGGAGGTTTCAAGTTCCAAAAGTGGAACTTGAAACCTCCGGGTCTTCCCCAAATTTAGCTTGGGTATGCAGAGAGAAAAATCACAGCATCAATACTAAGTATTGCTTCTTCACATAATAATAATGTATTCCAAGTGTGCTTGCTGACTTAAATTGCTTTATAATGAACTCTACAATTAGAAAGTAGGAACTATTTTACTTATTACTTTTTCTATAACTACATGCACAGGCAATATGTCTCTATGGTTAAAGTGAGTTTGTGTACTACCAGTGATGCACTTTGATATATGTGTTTTGGAATTAATTGATCTCTCCTTAGACTAAATTTGAATTTGAGAATTTGACAGCGATAGAATCAAATTGAAGACTTACCTTATTGGGATTTGAGGCAGTAATTATCCACACACACTGTGCGTTGTTCTCATATTGAATTGGGAAGTTGGGAGATGTAAAGGTTCCTGATGGCCCCTGAAGATTACTGCCACAAGTCTTCACTGTGGAGAGAAAACAAAACAAAACAAAAAAACCCATAATGTCATTGTTTTAAAAGCAACTGAAGCATTAATATTGGTATTAGCAGCAGTAATTGTAGGCTGTTGAGTCACCACACAACAAAAGAGTGACAATTAGCTTTATAATTAAACCATTTAGGTGATGTTTAGCCAGACATATTCAGGATACAGCCTGCAGCAAAAGTGTAACAACTGTGGGTAACAGCTGAAGTTTAGAAGAGAACAATTAAAGTGAATTTAGCACAGCTGAGAGATGCAAGGAAGAAGTACTGTGACAGAAAGGAAAGAGAAGAGCAGAAAGGGGAAAGAAGAAACGAGTCAAGTGCAGACAGGTACAGAAAGAGGAACAGAAGGTCACATAGATGGTATTGATATTGCCAGCAACATCTCCCTGGATAACAGTGCTTAATTGGAAGCTATTGGGTGTGAAATACCACAGGATTAGCTAGAACTGTAGTATTGAGTGACAGATACATTCACCTGCAATTTGCTGAAAGTCAACAACTTCGCTTTACTACAGGTGTTATAATTACAGTCTTAAAAAACAGAAACTAAAAAAAAGAGGTGAAAAAAGTCAACCAGAGGTATGAAAGTGTAAAGTGGAGATTCTCTCTGCTGAGCCAAAGAAATTTACTACTTATTTTAGTCAGTGCCTGTGCTGGAACCCCTTACAAACTCGAACACTAATGCTGAAGTTACACTTAGTGAAGTGTTGAAAATGACACATGCTAGGTGTTCGATAAACCCACTAAGCCTTTATTAGGCTTTGTGTTCTGACTAGATGTGATAGAGAACCTGCTTGTCTGTCCTTGGGTCGTCCTGTTAGAGTTGGGAGGTAATTTTCTGGTTGGTTTGAAGCACCGTTTGTTCCTTAATTAGTTTGTTCAGTGGCAGGCCATAAGAATATGTACAGTTAACAGGCGCACAAACACAAACACACACACACACGCACGTGCTCACAAACCCCTGAAACAAAAGAATAAGCATCAACGCTTAAACACGACGGTCTCATTTTAGAAGCGGCCGACAAATGTACGTATTCAGCCTAGCTTATATTGACACGCACTGCGCAAGAGACAAATGCACCTAGCATTGCAGAATAATTGAGTTAATATAGATCCTTACAAATGGAAACTTTCAAATACTCTCAGACAAAAGCCCCACTCCCGACTGTAACTCGGTGGTCAGAATGAAGGAAAGGGACAAATAAAGGAATAAGAGCCACAACATGTTTGTCTACGGGTCTTTGTGTGTGTGTGTGTGTGTGTGTGTGTGTGTGTGTGTGTGTGTGTAATGGACTGTAACCGTGAAGTGCTGTAAGAGAGTGTCAGAACAAGTACAACACCCCTTAGAGACAACCTTATATAGTTCTTTTCTGTTTCTCTGTCTTACTGTCGACGAGATCTTTGCAAGAGTCCCGCCTGACCGTACCCAGTTGTTTCGTGTTTCTCTAATTCTCACAGCATCCTCAGCTGACCTGCTCTAGTGTTTAGCTCACAGCAGTTTATACAGCGATAGATATGCAGATATAAAGTGTGTGCTTGTGAACGTGTGTGCACGCTAGGGTTGCGCGTGCACACACGAAAAATGATTTATCTGAATGTCTCGTGACTTGTGTGTAAGCTCGTGTTTGCGAGTGCACTGACAGCTCAATCAGCGTGTCCTGAACGAATGGCCAGCCCATCACCGTGCTCACAGCAAAATGGGCATGATGTTGCTATAGCAATAGCGCACAGAGAGACTTATCACCAGAATTACCAGAGGAGCTAACATCTCATAACTTACGCTGAACTCCATCTGTCTCTCAGCCTGCATCTGTCCGTCTTTCTCTCAGTCTGTCTCTCCAGGTCTTTTATTTTCATGTCTTAGTCCCTTTATGAGCCATTGAATGCAGCTCATGATTTACATCACGCTCTATCATTTGCTCTCAATGGCTCTTCATTACCTTTCATACCTATTTTTCTTGCTTTCTCTACCTGTGTCTTTTGGAAGTTTCACCTGGCAGTGGGGCGCTGTGCTGATATATATTTCCATTTAATACTACTTTGTACTACTTGTCAGAGCCAACTGTTATATTTGCTACCGCACTAAAGTCTTGTAAAGGTCTCATCATGTGTTAAGTTCCTAGTAAATAATTGAAATATGACCCATATGATGATTATATACATTTTACATGTTGTTGTAGATAAAACTATTTTCCAGTGTTGAGTTTAAAGCAACTAAGATGACACCTCCACCCCCCATTTTTAACTCGCTACAACAACAAACCCATACTGTTACTCACAAAAACTCACTTACTGTATATTTTAAACAACTAAAACTGATATTCGACATAATAATTTTTTCACAATACCTCAATTAAGAAAATTCCAGTACATTTAACAGATCACGAAAACTAACCCAGCAAACTGTTATTTAAACATTTTGCAGTTATGAAGCAACACCACCCTGAATTGCTCTCTTCCTCGTACCTCCCTAACACCTGAGAAAGATATGGTTCTTTCTTTGCCGTAAAGTCTGTGTGACAGAACCGAAAGTCCATAAAAATCAATCTGATAAACCTGTTTTAAAGCAGCCATTTTTGCATGGAATAGTAGGTAAACACAGATGTTACTAATGACATTAATTAAAACTGTGTACCACGATACAAATGACCTTTCGTTATTACAATTACTAACACCTGTGTTTACCTGCTATTTTGTGCCAGAATGGCTGCTTTGAAGTAGGTCTGCACCCAGAGTTTTGGATCCACAGGTGAGAAATGGGCAGTGGAAACCATTGCAGCATATGTGTGTATGAGGTTGGCATCTTAGCTTTCGGATCTGGAGTCAGTTTTGTAGAATATAGGTATCAAAAAATTATTTTGTTTGAAATACAAATTTCTATTTATACATATTCATATATTTTTATGCAAAACAGTTTTGCCAAGCCATCAGAAATCTAATTAAATTCCTGGCAAACAGAAACCATATCACCTGCCAGTGTGTCTGAGCTTAATGTGGCTAAAACCTCGTGAAGTTACAGAACTGGTTTCTAGAGATATCTGGGTTTTTAATTTCAAATGTTTCATTATTTAGAAAACACATTTGTCATTTGACCCACGGTTAACATACACACAGTATGCTGGATTGAAGACATCTGACATGTATTTATGATAGCACAATTGTAATGCTCGTCAGTGTGTGTCTCTGTGTTTTTCTGTATCGCTTTCTCTTCCTCTCATAATTATTTATGCTGGCACACAGTATACAGGGTTTAAAGCCAAAAGAGCCACACTCTCATTGAAGCGATAATGAACTGCAGATCAAATTAAAAAGAAGAAAAAAGTGATGATAAATGCATATTGCTGAAAACAAGAGCGTGGTTAAGTAAATGCTTTAGGCAGGAATAGTACGGAGTGTGTGTGTGCACGTGTGTGTGTAACAACATATACACTTTGTGTTTATATTTTCAGATCAAGCAGAATCCCCCAGGACTCTCCCTCTCTTTTTCTGTCTCTCACTCTATCACACTTAGACAAACACGCTTACCCACATAAACCATTGGGATGTGAACCAAAATTAAATGGTGTTCCAGGCAAGAAACACATTGCCAAAGTCTATAGTGTAGCTCCAATGCCCTTGCAAACATCTCTCCAAAGTTTTGTTTTATGGATTCAGAGCATAACTGACGCGCCCCATAAGCACTGGGAACATTGCTCTGAGAATGTTTTCGAATTTTAATACTGTTTAGCTTCACAATATTTTGACTCAAAAGAGCTTCCTCCAGACTGATTTGCCTTACACTCAAGGTCTATAACTCTGCTTTCTCAGCAGGGTGGCCTTTGTGGTTAGTGAATCGTCCCCACAGTGGAAGCTTAGCTTCAATCATCCATACTGCTACACCTGCTGAAGCATACCAAGGACACTTAACCCTTAAGAGTTCCAAATGATCTGCCTGGCCCTCTACCTCACTGCACCTCAGCAAGAGAGTATAAAGAGCAATGGATGAGAGAGAAGTCACACAGAAAATACAACCAAATCAGATATCAAATCAGATTTTTTTTTACAATTATACCTTTACCATTAAATTTCTATTAGTTTGGCTTACATATTGTGCACAGGCAGTTTAAAGTAAACTTTTTACTATGGAGTGCCAAAGGACACTGAGCTTTAATCTCAGGAACCAGTCACTGTCCATCATAAATTGCTTACAAGCGTCTTACCTGTGTTCTACCTGTGAGCTATCGCGGCTGCCTCAAGACTTGTTGTCAGTAAAAAGACAGTATCCCCATGACATCAGCTGCCTGCAGCATTAAACATTTAACAAGTCATTAAGTGAAGGTTGGGATGCTGTTCTCAGTCTTTGTGGGTCCCTTTAATCTCGACAAGCAAAGAATGCAAAGAGTGGTCACAAAGAGGTAATACTGAAAAACTTGTGATTACTTTGGTTGCTGGCAGATTAATGGTTGCTTGTAGTTTACATGAAAGATATCTACCTGTCTGTAAACACATGCCAATGGTTGTGGAGAGACATTAAAACTATAACTAGTGCGAAACAGAGATTTTGAAACATGCTGGTTGCAGCAGTAAGGCACAACTTTTACTATGAAAGTGAACTGGTTCGTGTAACACTTTTTCAGGATTCACTAATGCTCATCAACTAGTTAGCGAATCTTTACTGACAAGTTGGTATCTTCCATGCAAAACATGACAAAACATAACTGCAGGAATCTGCTAGTGTCCAAAGCAATGGCATGGTAGTTTTTGGTGCATTGCACTCTTGTGACCAGTTTCACCTATCGGCAGCCAGCAACCTCCAACAGCCACTTGCCAACCAAATGGACAATACACATTCGTCCAAGGTCATTGACTGTTATCTAGGCCTAAAATCCAAATTACCAGTGCCAGTATTTGATACTGAGCTGAGCATGTTAAGAAAAGCTGAACAGATTCAAGACAGTTCAATTCTTCTTAATAATGAGATAAAGATTACGAATTAGATTATGATAACTGAGGAAACATCCTGACTAAAGCTAATTTCTTAGTAAAGTAAATGTGACTTGATTAATTGTTGACATTGTTGACCTAGGACACAATTAATCTAAAACAAACTTCTCAATTGTTTTTCATGGAAAGAATCAGAATCATTTTCTTTTGTTTTTTTGGACTTTTTTTTAAAAGCTTTATCTGTATCAGGTTTGAGTCAGATTAGAGATCAGAAGTTTCTGCGGGATGGTCAAACTGTCTCTTTTAACAGGCTGCCTACAGGAGCAGATAGATTGACCAATGGACACAGACAATGATTGATGACATCATTAAGCTGGAACACAGTGTTCCACAGGCCCTCGTTCTGGTTGGAGCTTTAATGGGTACACACACAAAAAATTGGGTAGACACTAACGCACACAGAAAAAAAACACACACATACAGAGCAATGCCTGCGCATTATGGTTTCTCCCCTTCTCTATTATTGGAAATCAACATATGCGCATGTGAGTCTGTGTCTATCCAGCTGATATATAGCACCCTTCATTGAGTCAGTATATTCAGGCAGATCAACTGAACACCCCTGGAGTTCACACACACAGAGACAGAGAGAAAGAGTTGGCTCAGTGGCCTTGCCATCTGTCCATTAATCAAGGTGCCACATGGACTGACTCCCTCTTTCTCTCTGTCTTTCTCTCCCTTTCTCTCATAAAGTGGTGGACAGAGGGACATTGCAGTTTGATGGTTTATTTTATACTTTTTTTATTTGGTTTTGTATTTGTTCTTTTGTATCTAATAAACTGATTACTGTTCTGTGTCCATCTTGCAGTTGTTGTTGTTGTTTTTTTAAATATATATCTATCAACCTCTTTCTGGTGGTTATATTGTTGGTATACTGAGAGCAGATTTCTGCAACCACTTTATTTTCCACATAATGTTCCAAAAGAGACATTTAGCTGTATTTAAGTGTTTGACAGAAGTGACCCTTTAATAAGTCAGCTGGCTTGATGCTTCCTGACAGATTGCCTCTCTCAATGTTATTCATGAGTTTCCACTTTAGCTATTGGCTGGTTGGCTGTAAAGGTCAAATCTGAGCTGTGTTCAGTTAAACACGGCCCTTATCTCACACCAGTTTGTTCAACACGATGAAATAAAGTAACCTAAAGAGGGACATTTTTGTTCGTGAGGTTCAAATGTTTACTTGCTTACCTGTTGAACTGTCTTTCAGACCTTTGCCAGCGGAGGTGCAAACAGAGGCATAGGGCCATTTTCATTGGGATCAAGTACAAATTTTTGCACCTGCATCTGTTTCATAATTGCGTGGCTTAAAATGAATACACTGGTGCCAAAGTGGAGAGCAGTGCAGGGCGGTGTTTATATATTTGGAGCCTGATTCTTTTGGTTGGCTGGTGCATTTTTTAATAAAATTTAATTGGAATTTCCACCACCTCAGAGAATCTCTTCAAACACTGTTGGTAACCTAACAGATTAATTTGTTTATCAGAATATGAACTCAATTTTCGATGATTTTCTGCTGGAGTTGTAACTCACACGAATTGCATGTTTACACAGTTGTTTAGAGTATTCACTTTACTACAGAGAAATATAGTCCACTTAGGAGCACTGTAGTCAAAACAAGATTGTTATTTCCATCTGCAGTAGTTTATATTTAGCTGGATGGCTCTGTTCTGGGACCTCCTTGCCATTCCACGCACATATGTACAAAGCTGGATGCAGCGAGAGCAGCAGAAAGATCTCCTGGTCTGTAACAGAGCAGATGTGACACTCATTAAGACAGATTCAAGACTGAAAGGAGGGGCTCGGGTGGATGTGGGTTGCAAAGTGGCTTGCTAATGCCACAGGCGGTGAAATCAACTGTTATCAGCTGGACTGTGCTTGACTTTGTGGCCAGCTCACACTATCCTTTGACTGGCTGTAATAAAAAAAAATAGTTCATTGTATAATGTTACTGAAGTTGTAACACTGTAACAATTTTTTTCTCACCATGAAGGATAAAGAATTTCAATCACAATCAGAAACAAATGATACACAAAATAAAGTAAGCTGATTGTTCATACCTTGACAACCATCACCTAAAAAAACACATTATCACTACAGCTGTTGTCATTTTAGCCCTTTTATTAACAATGCAGACCCACTCGAGCTCCTCCTCCTGATCCTCTTGCCACTTTTTTAATTTATATAGCACCACCAACAGCTGCCTCAAGGTGCTTTGTATTGTGAGGTAAGACCCTACAATAACACGGAGAAAACCCCAACAATCATATGTCCACGTATGACCAAGTCATTGGCAGCAGTGGGAAGAAAAAATTCCCTTTTAAGAGGAAGAAACCTCAGGAAGAAACAGGCTTAGACAGGAGCAGCCGCCAACTGGTTGGCGGTGAAGACAAGGAGAAAACATCTCCACTAGAAGTAAAACTGAACCAAAATGAAGCAGTCACACATGAACCTGTATTCAGTGTAACAGGCCCAAAGAATCCCCATATTCTTTGATATAGCACCTACTGCCGCACTGCTACTGACTGTTAAAAAAGGAGTCTGCCAAAGGTAGAAAATAAAAAGGTATCAAATAATGATGATAGTAACAGACCACTTCTAGACAACAGAAAAGGTGATTCTGCTCTCAGTCTATTAGCTCAAGATGAACCTGCCTTTGCCTTTAAGGCAAGCGAGAAAGGTTCAGAATTTCAATATTAGATTTTCGTCTGTGAGGGATTCTTTTTGAATAGCTTTATAGATGGAGCAGAAGTCTCTACATTCTTCTGCCTGCTTTTCAGCTAAGCCAACAAAATACCCTATTTCAAGCTTTTAATGTATATGTACCATGTTTACAGTTGCAGAGTATTGTGGTTAGTGTTTTCTGGTTTTTATTTCCTGTGATCCTGGCATATAGCTCAAAATAAGCCTCAGCATTGTTGTCAGAAAGATGTGATTCTCGTATTACACGCACCTTGTCCTTCAAACAACCTCACTGTGGGTTTTCTCAGATTTACGGAACTTTTGAAGATGGACACCTTTCCGTTTCACCGCTTCAGCAATGCCGGAGAGACACACGCTGGATAACAGCAGTACTGGGAGGAGTAGTGCCACAGAAAAGTTCTGCCACCCGTTTTTAACAATATTACAGTCACAATCAGCCCTCGTAGTGGGTCATTCAGTATCACCTATGATTAAAGGTACATTTGTCAGACATAATCTACAGAATGGTGACCATTAAATATAACTGTTCCTATTGTTTGCCTCTGAACATAAGGTGGCAAGAACTGCTTTTAAACAGCTCATAGGTGGGGACAATGTTGGAGTAACAGTGCCCTCCATTGTGAAACACTTAAAACAACAAAGATCAACTGGCAAAAAAATGACTAGTTACTTAGCAACAGGCACGAAACAGGATGGTGCACTCTGTCACGGCTTTGTCAAAAAGTTGTTCATGGTTGTTTTTTTCTGTATTTCTTTTCTTCTTCTTTTTCTTCTTTTTTTTTTTTTACTGTGTATTATATCCACCAGAGCTTTAACAATGCACACCTGCTGCTCTGAAGTTACAGCAGCTCTGCGGAAATGTCTCACTCTGCCCACACGCTTTTCCTGCAAATATCCCTGCTGACGAATGGCTCTGTTTCCCAGTGATAGAGGTCATCCCTTTTAACCACTCACTGCTCCGAGGGACAACACCAGTGACTTAAATGTCATTGGCAGTCATCCTTTGGGGAGACTTTAGCCCATCATCACATGCAGGTAAATGTAAGGCTTGATTGGCTTAATGTCAGTAGCTGTATTTAATTGCTCATTAAAAAATATTTAGTGATAATGACTCCCTGTTAGCTATTAATGATTATAAAGAGCCAATCAAAAGGTATTAGCACTGTAATATCTCTAAAAATGGGTTAGATGGTAATAAGGCTGATTGGTGGGAACCAACAAGTTATACATGATATATTCTGCCTGTTTAAAAAGGATCTGTGCTCACACAGTAACAAAAACCTTAATGATGGTCATTTCCCGTGTTTGGTTCACAAGAGAAACCTGAGGCTGAAGTCGAGGCACGAAGTCAGATGGTGTCCTTTAACCAGCGGGCAAGAGACCACGACCAACAGCTGGCTAACACCTGGAGGTCCTGCTCAGGTATCTCTGAGCAAGACACCTCATCCCTCCTGAACGCTACGGTGCAACTCACCTTTTGCCCAAAATGTAACTGTTTATATGCTGCTTTTTATGTTGGATTCAGTAAGTTTTAATTCCAGCGAGACTGTGATTTCAGCCTAAAGTAGGTGTGACATTTTCCAGCTTTTCTCTACCCTCTTTCTCCACTTTTTCGATTTCTCTGCCCCCACTTCTTAGCTCCTTTTGTGTCTGTATGTTAGTGATTATTAGTTAGAGGTTCGAATATTCCACTCTCACACACACATGCATGCCCACGCACACCCGCACACACACGGACCCATGCCCAGTGAATATTGGTTTTTATGTTAAAGTATGTGTCTCCAGCCATGGACTGAAGCCAAGTGAAGGAAGACATGACAAACGACTTTGGCATTTAACATGACAGACGCCCTCTCTCTCTGTCTCCCTCTTTCCGTCTTTGTGTGTGTGTGTGTGTGTGTGTGTGTGTGTGTGTGTGTGTGTGTGTGTGTGTGTTGTAAGTATGAATCTATAACAGTAGCAAACGTTAAAAAAAATCCAGAAAAAGAAAATCGAAAATTCTCAATCAGGTCAATGATTAAAGTCTGTAGTCACTTATGTAACCATATGCAGAGTGATTGCATAACTTGTGTCACCTAAAAAAAAATTGTAGTGGTAATTGTTTTTTTTATTTGTGTGCTATTTTAATTAAGATCAGATCTGCTGCTTGTGTAGAGGAGTGTTTACACCCTACTGTGTTTACTTCATTTGAGGTCCTGAACAATCACTATCATAGCTCCCCTGATGAAAGCATACAGCCGTAGCATGTTACTGAGTCGCTACACTGCAAACATTGGATTATACTTTGTTTTGTTTCATAATTTTATAGCTAACGGCTTGAAACAGTAATGGGATTTTCGTTCCACTGTAAACTCAGCCCTGTTCAACTCAAACTGATGATAAGCCAAGGTAACTGACTGACCACAGTTGCACATGCACATGCACATGGAGTCACCCATGGACAGTTAGCAGGTTTCTTATTTCAGATTTGTGATTACAGCAGATTTCTATATGTGTACCTGTGATGTATATGCTGGTGTGGGTACACGAGGAAGGCATTTCTTACCTTTGCAGACAGGTCTGTGGTCACTCCATGCTGCAAACACTTCTGCCACTCTCTGGCAGCTGATACTTTTGCTGCCCTGTAGAACATAGTCTTCTCCGCAGCTAAAGTGCACCACACTCCCAATGCTATGCAAAATGAAAAAAGCCACATATAACATAGTGTAAGAAAAAAAAGAAACACAGGTATAAAATGTTTATGCTGCAAATATTCTGTACAGATGTGCATTTGTGCATTTCTGTTAAAAAGCAACTACGCCAGTGTTTTGCAATTGTACCTGAAGTCATTGCCATGGCGTTTTCCATTCTCTGGCTCTCCTGGGTCTGGGCAGGAGTTAGAAGCCTGTCTCACACCGCCTTCATTTACTACACAGAGAGACAGACAGGTGGAGAGCCGAGAACACACGCTTTAGATAAAGACAGACAGTAAAGAAGTATTTGGTTCGCTGGATTCCACAAGCAATCTTTCTCTGAAGTAAAGGTTTTGTTTTCTGACTGCTGTACATTACGAAACTCTTTCATTTTTATGCTCACATAAATACACTGTAATTCGAAATTTACCATCAAATCAACATGGTACTGCTTCAGTGCGCCCTCGCATCTGTCATTCAGAGGAATGACAGATGCGAGGGTGCCTTTAGTTTTAGCTTAGGAAATCTGCCTGCCTTATCACTCATTCGCTTTACGATCAGCAGTGAAAGACAAAAAAAAAGTTAGACCAGGAGATAGCCTAACAGACAGGCTAGATGGTGGGGTGGGCTGAAAAGGATGACACAGCACTTCAGACACGATCTTAATTCTCTCACAGACGAGCTAATCTTGACAGTAACCCTCCAAACATCACAGAGGTAGAACAGAGACAACAGACAGGACTGCACAAACACTTTCAGACTGCAACATCAGGACAAACGTGGATCTGACAGGATGCATCTTTACTCAGTATCTCTCTTTAATTACAAGACTGCTGTTGCACTGAGTGCTCATTGCTGTTTTTCCTTTATATTCAATCTTTACATTTTTTTCTGTTTTTTAATCATTTTCTTTGGTTTCTTTTGTGTATTTGTGGGCTGAGTTTGTCCCAAAATAAGGGACAAACGTGCCATGGAGCCGCTTCTGGTACGTCGCAACAAAACAAAAAGTATTAGTAGTAATACGGTATCTTAATGAGCTGCATTCCATTGATGTTCTATTTCGACCCACGTGAGAGGATATTTCCTTAATGAGATCAGGGTGAGGGTAAACTTATTTAAATTACCCTTGAGTTTCTCGCAGTTTTTCATTCAGACCAGTGAATACAGAATTAGGCCCCTCTGAGGATTTTTGAGTGATTTTTTTTTTCTTCTTCTTCCCAGTCTGTCATCCTTTCCTAATGTCTAGTGTCAGCAGAATATTACTAGAGGCAGAAATCAGCCTGGTGTGCTTATTTATTTCGGCTATAGAGCAAATAAAACAGCCCGTGGTGTATTTTGATATTCAAATGCAAGGACTGATATTCAATTTAGAGGGAATAATAGTTTAGTGTGGTATAATAATCAGCTTATTTTTAAAGCATCAAGTAGACAACAGTGCGGCACTGTTCTCTTGATTACTAATTTCATTAGGATGATTAAATTACGAGTGGAAGAACATAATTCTATTTGTGTTATTTGGATGATGAATATAATATCAAAATGATTATCTTTTTTTAACTTTGCATGTTGTGGTTTTGTTTTTTATTTATGTGGTCTTGTGTGTATATGTGTATATGTTTTGCTGCTCTAATTAGTCAGCGTTCCCCTCATCTTAAGAAAGGCTCTTTGCAATGAACACAGGTTAAAAAAAAGAAAATTTCCTGAATTCGCAAGAAATTTAAACAAGCTTTTTTATTCAAGAAGGCTTACAAAGTCGACTAGTCTCACTGTTTTGGAATTAAAACTCCCTTGCCGCGTTGTTTAAGATACTTTCTGGGTTTTTTTTAGTGTTCTGCTCTGACTCTTGTTGTAAGACAATTGCTGGTGAAAACTGATAAAAAAAAACAAAACAAACTTTTCTCTTATCTTAACCCCCCCGCAAAAGCCAGACAACCCAATTAGGTGTGACAAACACTGGCCAAGTGATAATACTGCCCATTTCTGTTTTCACATAAACACCTTCCCACCCAGGCTGTCTGGGCTATCTGGCTAACATGTATGTACATGTGTAGTCTGTATCAACAAACCCAGCAGGTGGTTGGTGTGCAGCTCTGTGTGTGTGGATTTGTTAGAGTAGATACTTTGTTGCTTTGTTGGAGCAGCTAATTTGACCATCTGGACTATTAACAGTACAACAGAGGGACTGGTTACAGTATCAGTTCTGTGTACACACAGACAAACACACAAAGCCCACAAAAGTGAACCCACAAACATATACATACATGCACATACACGCATGTGTACATGGGCACAGACTGACACACAGACAGGCTTAATGCTTCACTGACGAGTTAAACCAGTTAGAGAAGAACAAATTAGCATCTGAACCAGTCAGAGCCAGACTAATTAACATACAGTACACATTCATATGTGTAGAATCAAACCTCGATCATGGCTCTCCAACCTGTCAAGGAAACTGATGGATCCGCGATGTCCCGAGCCACCACGCTGTGCCTAGCTCAGAACATCGCCTCCCCATCAGCTCATACAGTATTTAAGGCAATTACACACAAACATACAATCACATAAACGCAAGCAAATAAGGAAAACGAGCAAAAAAATCAGTGATGTTTAAAAATGTATAATTACCAATCATGCAAACTAATTAACAAGAAGCAAGGCCATCATCTTGGTGTTTTTGCACGTACGGTATTAGTCTCTCGCTCTCGTATTAACACTTATGTGCACTTATATACTCATGTCCTTATACTGTGCAAAAAAATGCATGACTTTGAACCTTCATCTGCATATTTGTGAGTGCATGCGGGGTGTTTAAACTAGGTGGCAAACATAAAAGTATATAACCATCAACACCATTATAGCACACAGATAACTAACCTTCAAAGAGTTGCATAATGTCTGTGCGTACGTGTGTGATGTGAGATGAGAAGACCGAATAGAGACGCTATAGTAAAGAAGTGTGAAAGAAAGTTGGACTTACATAAAAAATAAATCCATGTATCAAGTTAAATGTTGAAAAGTGAAACATAGTTACTGAGCTCTATTTGCTGGTAATAGCTCTGCTTTTTGTGCATATTCATAGAATGTTGAAAGTTATAATTGTAGAGAAAAATGTAATCCATATGGCCAAATCGGTATTACAGTGGATGAAATGACAAAGGAACCACAGTTCCCTTCAGGTTCCCTTCAGGATGCCTATTGTGTTAGTTTCCAAGGTGACTTATTCTTATATGTGGGTATTTCAAGTCAGAAGGAACTGTGGCTGCCCATCAAAAAAGTGCACTACATTAACAGGGAAGCTGTTGTACTTATTATGAGTGCATCCTTGTTATTTTGGAAAGGTTCTAGATATAGACTGAAATATGTAACGGAAGTTTACTTTCCCACCAAATGTAAAAGGTAATAAGTCATCACACTTTATGACATAATACATTTTATAAAGTGCAGAAATACATGAAATTGTCTTGAGAGATTTTTTATAAACCCAACAATGGGTTTGAGACCTCAATGATTCATTTATAAAGGTTTGCAGGCTGTGAGAGAAGAGAAGAGAAGAGAAGAAGAGAAGAGAAGAGAAGAGAAGAGAAGAGAAGAGAAGAGAAGAAGAGGCAGGAGTGGGCGGTAAACAATATTAACTACAGCTGATTCACATTCCTTGAGCCTAAAGCAAGACCAAAACAAACCATGATTAAACTTATCAGAACAAGCAATGATTAACTATATCAAAGCAAGCAATGAAGAAGTGGGACAGCATGATCAAAATGCATATACAAAATATCAAACAACAAAAACACGCAGCAGTCAAGCAGAACACAAAAGCACGGCTCTCGTAAAGGCTTTCCAACACATTTGTGAGTTTAAAAAGGTCTCATTTTCACATCAGTAGTCAATTTCAGCATTATGCTTTTGTAAATTGTTGCAATTAAATGTCATTTAATAAATAAGAGACAACATTAATTTTGGATTACTAATAATAAGAAGCACAAATGTGTTGAACATAATAGCCCTTATTAAGAGACAAACTTAACAAAAGTAGAACCAAATTAAAAACAAACATAAAAAGCCAGTCCAAGCTAACCAAGCCATTGCAAGTTAGTTCATTAGCCAAAGGGACATTAAGATGTGAACTCACATATTGAAAACTTGTTGCTGGAGTCTTTGCCAGGGAACAATTTAACGCCCCGCGATTTAAAATCTACTGATCGCTTCACTGCAGAGGAGAACAGAATACAGAAAAGAGAAGGAAAATCAGAACAGATTGGATAAAGTGGGAAAAAAAAAATTTTGACCTAAAAAAAGGATTTTTTTCTTTCTTTTAAATGGCAGATTCTTCTCCCTCACAAAACTGAGAGAGAGAAGAGCAGAGCAGAAAAGAAAGTTACAAATGCAAAGTAAACTTGAAAAAATGGTGGAAACAGACAGCTAAGGGGGCACGGAGAAGGCGAGAAGCCGAAAGGGGAAAGAAAGTTGGAGAAATGGGTTCAACAAAAGCACCATTCAGGATTTTTTGTTCATAAGAAGCTTAATCTTTCTCTCTCTCTGTCACTCAGACACATACATCAGAAGTGAGGTTGTTTTTGCTGGAAGCCCCATCATATTTTGAACAAAAGCTGGTAAAGGAAAATTGCAGCTTTAATCAAAAGGACAATGATGCAGCTCTGTAATCAAAGCATTCCGATAATGGCACGTTACAAAATAGATGGTTCCTTTAATCAGAGTAACTCCCAGACAAGAAGGAACAAACTGAGGGATCCCTGTCGGCATGAGCTCTGTTTTCTAACACTGGTGACATCATTCGATTGCAAGGTTGGCGATGTTGTGCGTGTGCATTGGTACAGTTTAGAACATATGATTACAAGGTATAGAAGCCAAATTAATGGGTTAATTAGTGATTTTATAAAATAGTAACAAAATGAAAACACTATGCTAATCTAATTTTGACTACTTTCAGAGGTGATTTTTTTCTTTCCTGTTCCACTTTGTTTAAATAAATGAACACATTATCAACATAAATAATGAAAACACAAATACATCTTGTCCTGAATGACAAAGTACAGTGACAAATCACTTTAATGAATGTCTGATAGAGCGGCTGACAGATATTGCTGTCATTAAGACTTGACTAATCCACTGAAGGATGACAAATGGCGAATGAGTTAATGCGAATGCTATACTGTACAATGATTACACATATGCACATACATCACTGCTATTATATTAAAAGCAGTTCTATTACATCATGTGTATTTTATGTCAGCAATAATCCCAATGTTATTCTCTATGTAGATACATGAACATATCATGTGTTAGTGATACATGTCTGTGTTGTCCATCAATGCTCCAGGGATGTATTATTGTGTTACCTTACCAGCAGGTCAATTTCAAGTGGTCCAAATGATAGTGTTGTATCCACGCCAAGAGTCAGAGATATCAATCCTTATTTACAATCAATGCTAAGCACTTACTTAATCTTAAAATATGGATAATATGGTCAATACATTCTCTAAGCAGGGCAAAAATAATACTGTATTCATGCCGTTATCACATTAACACATTATTACTCTAAGTCTAAACACCAGCAGACAAAAATATGGGATAGATGAAATGGTTTAAAATAGTTGTTTAACTCAAACATCTGCCTCACACAGGCCTTAAGACCAGTCAGGGATCCCCATGTAACCACTGGTTGCTAGAGAAAAGTATGTAGTTTGCAACTGGTTGGCAAGAGGTTGCTGGAGGACAGACTTTTAAATTATGTATCAATTTGTCAAACTGATCACGAACAAATGTCCATTTTCCTTTACATTTTAGAACAATTTGTGCCATAAATTCTCTCATTAATGAGACTTCTCCAAGCAACTGAAGTCTCAGAGCTGCTTAGGGCTGCCTCTGTGCACCACACATACATAAATGCAAAAACACTGACTCCACAGCAATCCACCTACACAAAGAGTTTCATTTATTATTCCTGACAGCAGATTTATAGCTATTTAAGATGGGGGTGGGGGTGGGGGTGGGAGGGGTTCTTGATATCTGATATAATAGCAGCTATCACTTAGATAAAAAGCAGATTTTATAGTTTTTATTTATATAATATAATCAGCAGTGTTTTCATGAAACCCCCGCTCTTCCTAATATTTCAAAGTCATTATTTTTTATAAATATTCTGGAACAACAGCTGTATTTTAAAATGAGGCTAGCAAGAAACCATGATGAGAGTGAAGTGAATACATTTTCCATTCCACTGCATACAGACATGACATCAAAGATTTAACGACTTTTTCTGACATTGGGTGGCTTATTTGATGTAGAAAAGTCGTATAAACAGTATAAAACACAAAAGGGAAAAGAAACAATAAAAGTGCAGAATTGGTGTTGCTGCCTTCACATAAAACTGATGTTTGAAAATGTCCTGATTGTCATGAATTAAGAACATTAACTGGCAAACTTGTGCTGCTTTTGACAACCGGGGAAGTTGCAAAACAGATCAAAGTCTTACAATCATGCTTGAAATGCATCCTCTTCGGTTTGGCAGCCGAATATAGGAGTCTGGGCCAAAAATAGTTAAAAGTCAAATTTGTTTTTGCCTGTGCAGATTCATTCAGTGTATCAAGCCCTGTTAATATGCATCATAAAACCTGTCCTGTGTGACTATGTATCAAAGTTAAATACGCCCATGTTAATATTCTAGCCTAAAAGCAGCAGCTTTACTGCAAACAACAGATGGAAGGGGCAGATGCATTTATGTAAACCATATTTATGAAGTAAAGTATTTCATATTAAGAAAACTACATTCAACAAGCAAAAGCACAACCAAGAGCTCATCTTAAGTTTCACAGCAATAAATCAGATGCTGAAGCTACATATACAAAAAAGAGAAGGAAAAAAATCAACTGAACCATGTTGTGTGGGTGTGGTGTGGGCCTGATGCTTTTCAGACCCAAGTTAAAATCTGTTTTTTTTATTCCTTGAGCACAACAAAAATAAATACCAAAAGCTACAGCCACCTTGTGCAGAATCCAGATCAATGAGTCACCATTTTTTTAACATTACCAGTCTGTTACCTACAACACTGTCTGTTTTTCATACAGTAGTTCTTAAAACTGGTAGTGTGGAGCAGAGAGAGTCTCTGTGCCAATGATTCAGAGAGATAGGCATCAAACACTTTGATTGAATTTACCAGCTTTTGGACTAGATGCTCATCTCAGGTATTTTAATGTACCTCCATGGGAAAGCAAACATTTACCGTTGTCTAGACTGAAAGCTAGGATTTATAACATAGATGTATCTGTGCTTGTTTCTCTACTCAAACGTTCCCATGGTTAATGTGAGACTGACATGAGGAATTTTAAATAAAACTCACTGAATAAAAAGTCAAATAGGTGATGTAGCTGACATGTACAAATGACTAATAAATAAAAAAGACCGAGTAGGCAGAGCTTTTGGAATAGTCTCCAACTCCAACTACGCTTTGCTGACTCTGAGGACTCCTTTAAAAAGCAGTGAAAATAAGTTTTTTTTAATAAAACTTTGTTGTTTTCTTCTCTGTATCTTGCATTTGTGTCGCTATTAAGTGTATTTTTAAGTTATAATTTAACCCTTTTTTATTCTGTGATGCTGTACAGAGCTTTGCGCCTGTGAAAAGCACAGCAAATAAACTTTATGCTGCAAGAAAGGTTAAAGTAGTACCTATTATAATTAGAAATTATTAGATTTAATGATGCACTTTATAAGATTTTTAAGTGCTGCGTTTTCATATATGTGAAGAACATATTTGAATTCATATGTTTAATAGCTATAGCAATTGCACAGTAAGTAAAATAGGTGGCCTGCGTGTTTGCCTGTATTAGCTGGGCACAAGGAAATAATGGAAATATTGATTTGGCAGAGTTGGTTGGTAATGCTGATTATATTCTTCTTCCTACACCTAGTTAATAATAATTTGAATATGCGCAATTAGGGAGCGTAATTAGAAGACGTGAATGATTATCAGTACAGTAGAATTGCTATTTTGTAACCACAGATGAGCAATACTATAACATCACCAGAGTGTGTCTACGCAAACAACTCACATTAATTCAACAAAGTACATTCCTAGCTAGCCTTACAGTAATGACCCCAGTGCTAACAGCCCTTTTGATACAGGAACAGCAGAACACCAACTCAATAATGAAAGCCAGCACTGGTAAAATGCAAGCTCCCACAATAATATAAAAGATGATTAAGGAGTAGTTCATAGATTTATGAGCTCATATGATCCCCCTGAGGCCAGCAGTGTCTCTGTACTCAGTTTGACTAATGGTTCTTAAGCTAAGGCTGACAAGAAAAAGGATTTGGGGATTTATTTACACAAAAACCAAATTGTACGCTTTACATGTGCTAAATGCTCTCCTCTTCCTTGGCTGTAATTATGCAGAGCGCTTAGAATTTCAAGATGTGTGCACTTGATCACGAGCAGGTTTGAGACACTGTTGAGTCATATCAAAGGTACCATGCAGTCAACAATATCAAATATGTCAACCTCCCTGAGGGGTATACTGTTTCACTGCTAGAGTTGACTAATGTTTCTGCACCACGGGTTGACTGGAGTTTCTTTTGTACTGATTGACTTATTTTGTTGTCATAGCACTGGCTGACTGATAATGCCGTCAGTTGTTCATTAAGGGCCAATCACAGCCCTGCAGACACAGAAACTCATGAATACGTAATGAAGAGAGATGATGGAGGGATGTGATTGGTGGGCTGTGCCGCGGGGAAGGAAACAGATTGCTCGTACCTGACACGTGCACAGACAACGGACAAACGGGCGTGCGCACAAACATATGCTTAAATCTAAGCAGACGCGCAAACTGCCACGAGACGTCGTCATACAACAGACAGATCTGTCAGCTTAAGCTGGACACTTGTGCAAACAGGAACGCACACTGGTAAATCCAAAGAATTGTATACAGAGCAGAGGACAACAGAAATGGCGAGAATCCACACACACACACACATGCACACGCAGAAACCAGACGCACATTTATACTCTTAGCACACACACAGTGACACACATATTCTCAGCCAGGTGTTGAGGGTGTAAGGTTAGGCATTAAAGCACAGAGCCATGCAGAGAAGAATGTCAACCGAATACTTAAATAATAATGTAACTGTTCAATATTTGTTAAACATCAACTATGCTTGAGGCCTTACTTTCCCTATTGGATTGGGACAGCTTTAATATAGAAAGACTGAACACAGGATCATAAAGACTTACAAAACAACAGCAAATAATGGAGGGGAAATGCTGGTGAAATAGGGCATATCTTGTGCTTCAACAACAAATTAAACATTTCCAGTAAGCAAAAAGCCAATCAAGTGTATGCCTTGCCACAGTATATAGGAATTACGGTGCTGTTTCTAAGTAAGTACACAGACACAATCTCTCTACAGCACAGTAATACAGGAGGAGGCAGAGTAGCTCAAAATTCCTCATTCACTTTAACAGGCCGACAGGGGGCAGACAGGCTAATCGCAAGAAACCAAATAAATAATATGGTAGATGAAGCCTTTGCAGAGTTTCCTTAGATTTAATTTGAATTGAACTGGATTACAATTACATTTTCATTCACGAGGGATCCTGCTAAAATGGATAGCCTTTCTTTTATTTTTTGTACTAAAAAAAAACTGTCACAGGTTAGGGTTGGACTTAAAATCCCAATAAAATGCAGAAACGGGAAGATTGTGTGACATTTTCATTATGCTGATGCAGGAGTTAAAAATGCTTTCTAAACATTAAAATTTTGGATGCAGAATCAGCCTATTGATTTAGAGGTGCTACCTAGAATTCAAACAGCATGACCAGGGAAGGTCAAAGAGAACAGTCACGCAAACACTCTCCCTCCGTTATGTCTTGAGGATTCATCTTTATGGATTACTCACGTTATACCTTAAACAAGCTAAACTGGCTAATTCCCAAAAACTTAGGCACGACATTTCCTGCAGACTACAAAGTGGGATAGTCTCTTGTGTTTTGCCATGAATATAGGGGTCTTACTGTTACTGAAAGCTGCACAAGTTCAGAATTAGAGCTGATTAGAGCTTCTAAACCAAATTAACCTTCTACAGACTTTACTGTGGCATCATGGTTTGCCTCCAACAAATATCTCTAGTCTTGGTTAAGCATTTTCATTAGTCTCATTACTAAACAGAGCATCTCGAGGAACAAAGAGAATAAACCCACCTAGCCATATTTTGGCAGAAGTGTATGGAAAGCCAGGTTGTCTGGAAGCCTTTTTATGATTGTTTGGAATCTGTCATTACAAAAATTTGAAAATGCACCAATTAACAGTGTGATACCCCTGGACTGAGAGTCAATTTTATTCTGGCAAAACAGAAAGTACCCTGTGCAATGATGAAAAGAGAGAGGAAAAAAGACCCAAATTCAGAATCAGGGCAGGTGCGAGCATGTCAAAGCAAAATTAGGAGGAAAAATGAAAATTCATGTATGTAACACATTTAGAAACGATAGTATGGTATGGACTCTCAGATCACCTTCCCCGTGAATCAGACCATTTTAGTAATAATTAGCTTCGCCTCTGTTTTGTGTGTACCTACCCATTTTCCTAATATAGTGAACACATTTTCTTGTATGTTTAATATATTTTAAAACGGGAGATTTTGCAGCATTGTCAGGATCTCTCCACCCTCGCTAAAATGTTAATGCTCATTAATAAGAGTCAGGCATTACTTCTCACTGTTCAGACTGAAATTTGTACAGTAAATGGAAACCCTGGCAAGTATTCAATTCACTCGATGGCTTGCCGACGGGCTTGTGATTGGCTGACCGCCAACAATATTAAAAATATGATTGACTGGATATGGATAACTTTGTGAATGACAATTAGTCTACTTGAATCTAGCTAGTTTCTATATCATGGAAATATAATATAATAATTTGTTTCAATGGGCTACCTGAAGGGCTCCCAGGACTCTTATATGTTTTATAAGTTCTTGCTGCTGTTGGAATTTATTAAGATGAAATTATAAAAACATAAAAATGTTGAATGAGAGTAAATTTCCTGAAAATAGACTAACTAAACAGAACTGCTTTGTCTGCAAAGCCAGTGACAGTAGGTAGCCTACTTTCCTTCATTTCCTTAATGTGTCTGTCACACTTGTCACACAGATGGCTTTTGAATGAATGAAGACAAAATACATTCACCTGTTTACTGGTGAGACAGCATGAAGAGTGGGTGAGTCAGGAGTATGTACTGTTTTGCTGGCTGCTTTCCTTTTCTTGCATGTCAACTCCCTTGCTTTGTATAGATTGCCTTGGAGTAGCTCGGTACTCCAAGGCAATTGTTTGAATGGATTACTGAAGCATGTAAATAAATGATCAAATGCAGCTGTACCTGGAAGCGGGATCGTTTGTTTTTCTAGGAGTGAGCCAACTGTGCAGTCCCCTAGCTTAGCCTCTCAGTGGCTGAAATGGCACAAAGTCATTATGGTGCCAATTTTACATATTAGCAAGAAATAAAGAAAACAACATAAAAATAAAACCAATCAATGAATAAACAAAAACCAAAAAAACCAAACCAAAAATCTTGGCTTGTCTATGGTGAGTTGGTAGATTACATACAGGAATACAAACAGGAATGTATAATAAAAGTATGAAACATTTAAAGGTTGATGTAGAGGTGTGCAATGAGTGACTGCTATTATAACACATTAATTGCACAGGTTTATTAGACAATGTTAATAACTATGTCAGCTGGATTTCAAGCCTGAAATCCTCAACACCCATGTCAACTCCCTTGCTTAAATTTTTAATTTCTATAATGTGTAGAAATTAAAGAGAGCTTGTGCATAAATTAGGCAAATGTACAGTTTTGAGTAATTACAGTTTAATTATTTTAGCAAATGTGCTAGGCTCGATACACAAATTTCACCAGAAATACTAATGACCTTCTACTGTATGTTCTTTAAAATAAGGTAGGCGACTTCAGACCAAACATGCACCTGTGGTTAATGTAAGCAAGCCTGCTGAGAAAATGCAACATTTAGAAAAGTCAACTTGGCAAGCTAATACAAGGTGGACTAATCTGTTAGCGGAGTGGAGAGTCACCCTGTTACTGTGGTACAGTCCAAACTAGTCCCTGCTGGTCACTCTTCCATTCTATTCTTCATTCATTACATTGTATTGTGCAGTAAGCCAAAAGTTTTAGATGACAAGACCCTTTGCTTTACAGTAGGTTAACACCATGACTTTTGCCAGATTTTCTTTAAAATTACAATCAAGTACAAAACTTGGAATATATTAAATTTGTATATACTTGGAAAACAACAACATCCTCACTAGTTCATAAATGTAGATGTTAGAAATTAAAGGGCAGCATTGTCATCGTTATTGTTATTTAAATATAGAACTTGTTAGACCTAACACTTTATGTCTATAGACACGTGAAAAGGTAGTACTAGCTGCTGTCTTTGACGAACTCTTTGAGCACTGTCTAGTTAAGCAGTTATTATAAGGTCCATATTTTTGTATTTGATGCCTTTGTTTGTGGCTGACTGACTGTACCTTAGTGGCTGCATTGCTGAGTAGAAATGTGACTCACTGGCTGACTGAAACCATATGTGGCATCTGGCTCACAAGATGTCCCCATTTTTTTTTTACCTTATTATACTGCGAATGTTTTTCTTCAAAACACGTGATCCTGAAAATTCTGAAAGTTAACCTATTTAAATCCTAAATTCCCTGTAACGTTGTTTGATTATTGCAATTTTTCTTTGGCCACTGACAACTGAGGGTTTAATTGACAACCTGATCCACTCGTCTCTAGCTTCGAGGGAGAAGAGCTGCTCATGTTCTTTTTTTATTTAACAGGGAAGATGACTTTGAACTTCCTATTTTCAGCTTTAGCCTCGGGTGTATTTCTAGGGGGTAAGAACATACTGTAATGCACTCAGTCACATCTAGAAGATGGCATGTTCAACCATAGTCACAATACATAACAGTGGAACAGCTGGGTTTCAGAAAACTTCTTCGACTTAGTCATTCATGCAAACTTGGTTACTCTTCCTCTCAGCAGTAGTCTATTTTCAAAGAAGAAAAAAAGAGTTCTCCTATTTATTATTTCTTGTGTGAATTTGAGCGTTTTGTTGTCATAGAGTTGGCACAGTGCTGCAGTGGTTGGCACTGCATCAGCAATCTGGTTAAGCAAGAAGGTCTGGGGGTTTGGGAGTAGGCTATGAGACCCTTGCAATGAAGGGATGTCCTGGGATGTGAATGTTTGTCTTTGCCAGTTTCTTGGTATTGTTGTTTGTTGCTTTTTAATTAATTAATTAAATATGCTATATATGGGGAATAAATAAGACACTGCAAGAAGTTAATAGTAACTCTACTTAAAATCTGCTTAAAAAAATCCACCTTGATTACTTTGTTCACTGTAGCTGTCTTAAGGTTTGAAACTGTAATTGCAGAATTTAGCAAATCTCCTCCCATTTTATCACCATCTATTATGATTTCACCTCACATATTACCCATTGTCTCGAGGTTAAATTAAACACAAATAAGTTACTAAAGTACTAAAATGTAAAATATTTGCTGTTTCCATATTCTGGACATTGGGTATTGGTGTATTGCATACTGTGATTTCATAAATGTAAATAGAATCTAGTTATTTACAGACCAACTACAAGACCCTTATAATCATGCTGGTTTAAATCTAAATCAGTACCAATGGGACAAACACAGTGGATGTTTTTGGAAAGCTTCACATCCTACAGTCCACAGTAGAGGCCAAAACTATCAAAGTTGGACACTTTAGTGTGCCAACAACTCAGATTAAGACACTTACTGTACTTAGCTTGAGTCCCAAGATGACATGTGACATGACATTGGATGCACTTAGAGTACCTCCCATCATGGGAAAAAAAACATTAAATTTGAAGTCGTCTTCTACAGTACAAAAGTCCTATGTTCGGATTGAACAGCGTGTTTAAAACTAACGCCAAAATCACAAATTAGTTTTCTTTATTAGGGGAACTAAATCTCTAAATGCAGTTTGGTCCTGAGGTGAATAGCATTCACATTTACCCAGGGACGCTGTCATAGCTGAATAATTGCCAAAGTTCAATTAAACATGCTAATGGATACTTAATGTGCTTGTATTTAGCTGTGAAGGAGACAGTAAGGAGCACACAGATAAACCATGACATGAGCTGTTTTCACTCAGGCACACGCAGCTATGAACTCTTCCTCACAGTACAGAATGTAACTGTATGACTGAGCAGAAATTTAGACCAAATTTTGTTGGATATTACATCGTCTTTAGATCGCAAGCGAGAACAGGTGAGCTGAACTCACAGGTAGAAGGTTGAGGCCGGGTGTTGACCCTCATTCGTGCTCTTCCAAGTACTTTATTGAGTATTTCCAAGTATTTCCTGCTTTGAGCTACATCACAAGGACAACTGCAAATGATATCCCAAATGTGTAAATACTAAATAGAATGAAAAAAATATATTAAAGTAAGAACCTATAAAAAAAATGCAAATTATTTGAATAGAAGTGATTTTTCCCTTTAACACGAACACTCTCCTCTGAGAGATATGTGAATTGAAATGGTTCATTCCTTTAATTTAGGTCTATCAACATAAAGCCTATGGCATGTTTCAAAACCTTGCCACTGTGAATCATTCTGAAGCATCAATTAAGCATTTAAATGGGTAATTAACTTGGTGCATTTGGTTAAGCCATGCACTGGAGCTGCAGGCTTTGCGTCTCTAAATACACTAATTTATGAATGGGCTTTTCCAGTGTCCAAGAAGCATGAACAAAGCTATCCACACACACACACACACACACACAATCAAGCACACATGCACTCACACGTACTTCCTCCCTCTGAAGTGGTCTACAATAGCCAGTTATGGCATTATGATATAAAATATTCTTAATTTTAATATTTATACATATTTGATATTTAGCCCCACTGTAATTCCAGACTTTTCCCCTTAAACCTCCGATTCCCCATGGCTCTGTTTCTCTTCTACCTCCCAATTTGTTTTAATAACATCTCTGGATTTCCTCACTGTTTTACCATCCTCACTCTCTGACTTCCTCTTTTCTTCCTTTGTAATGTCTGTTGTTGTTGCTGCCTCTCTAACCCTTCTGCCCCTTTTCTGCAAAGTTGGATATAAATCATTAGGAGATTATTATTAATTCAGAACCTCATAATTTGGCCGCAGCAGAAGGAGAATGCTTCTATGAGCAGAGTCTCTGACCTTACAGACACACAAACATTCTGTCCAACTGGCTGGCGGCACCCAGAGCCAAATGAGGACCTCTGAGGTCTCATAGCAGTGTCTTATAAACTAAACAAAACCCTGCAAAAGCATATGTGTTGATTAAGTCGTTTAGTGTAATGTTGAACTGCTTTCATACTGTGTTTGCCACTACACTAAACTAACCCTGCCCAAGGGCCTCATAATGTATTCTCCAGGAGAAAAGCAGATTTTTGTAGACCTGAAAAACATCTCATTTGGAAAGCTCTGCAGAGTTAAGTAAAAAGACAAAAATACAATAGCATAAAAATATGAGTTGGTAACCACCCCAGGAGTAAATTTAACAACAGTAGAGAAAAATAAATGCAGTAGAACAGAAAAAAACTACACTATACAAGAAACAAAACAAAATTGCTGAATCAAATATCTACAATCAATTATTGCAGTGATGTGCATAAATATTTTTGCAAGTGCTTCCACAAGACTGTAATCCAACTGGAGGTCATCACTATTGTAGCATTGCCAATCGCTGCCTTTGGCAATGTTGCATTCTCAATATTGGCCTATCTTCATTTTCTAGGGAACAGCAAAACAAATTTAACATACAAAGTAGATAATATGATCAATGCTTTATCATTTCTTTCTACATGGAGAAATACTATGCTCTATTTCAAAGAAAGAAAAGCCACCTCAGGTAGTGTCTCATGTAGACAGCCTGTGAAGATAATCTGCCAGTGCTTTAGGAACATTGCGTGACTTTAGGTGACTTAACATTTTCAGCCACCCAACCCGTCCTTCTGCTAATATGTTAGAAGCAACAAAGTAATGGGTATGACTGGCAGCTGACAGAGAGTAGCCAATCAATCATAATCTTGTTAAAAAGTCCACTAATTAATCAACTCACTTATCACACTGACACCCCTCATTAACATGTTGATTAACCTTTTCAACTAATTAGGATCAATTAAACCAATTATAGGTAAATCTCAAGTGGAGTGGTCAGGTTGTCAATCAGTCAGTCAAGTAATATGGAAAGAAAACTGATAAGAACGGAAAGAAAAGAGAAGATTCAGGAAGAAATGTGGCAAAAGAGATGTTTTACAGAGACATATTCAAGAAAGGGGTGATAATCACTTGTACTTACTCCATTTAATACCTTGTTATACAATACTTTTGTAATTTAAGAATTTTTAGTTAAATCTCAATGTCTGTTTAAATATACCATTGTCTTTTCTCTTTTTGGCATTTAACCATGTTTGGATTGTTGACTGAGAGGAGGGGTGGGGGGTGGGGGGATGACCACGATGACCCACAGTTTGTACAAAATCACAAACATGCCCCCACCTTTGGCCCACAGTATTAACCATTTTAAAACTCAAATACAAGCCACATTTGCAGTAAAGTATCATCTGGGGTCATATGCAGCTTAATGAGCTCATCATACCCACAGATTGTGGATTAATTGAAAATTCAGTTTCACTTTACTCGGTTTAGTTGGCCAGCTGTTAGTTGGGTCTTGCAAATCTTGGAAGCGACCAATACACTACATCAGCCATTCCATTCAAGTCAAGGGTGCTGCAGTCCCCTTAAAGACCAGAAACTCCCATGGGGCCCACTCAATCCTAAATTAAATCTTAACTGTAATCAAAACATAAGGAAAGTGACGGATTTTCTTTGAAAACTTTATTAAAACAAACACAAAAAACACAAGCTGTTGGCTATAAATAGCTAATTATGTAATAATAACTTCATAATGAGCAATAGTAATGTGTAATATCACAAAATAACCACCTCCTATTATAAATGTTACAACATTTTTTATATAAATCAATAATGTATACAAATATGTCACTTAAAATTAAGATTAATTTCCAACTGAACTACTTACTTAATTACTGCGACACCGCTGCAGTACTGTCACAGCCCACCAGGGGGCCCCATCCTACACTATGGGAATCACTGCATTACAAAATTCATGCGGTTGTCAGAAATTCAAAAACATTTGTTTTCTTAGATTTAATGTCCAAAGTAAAGTAGTAAATTATTCAATCACTTGGCATTAAAAGCTAAACTGAATTATGATCCTATATTAATGCTTTAGAAAACACAGTAAAATCCATTCAGCAACCACCTGTATGCACAGATATACATCTACTTTTTATTAATCATGCTTTGAGCTGATGTAATGAATGTAACATTACAACCTTTTAACCAAGAGTCCTACACTGAGCTGGCTTATGCCACTCTCCAAACACTCTGCTAAACGTCATGCCAGGAAACGTGCACAGAGAGAGCAGAACAAACTCTACATTATCCAAAGAAAGAAAAATACACGTTCAAAAGCATTCAGAAGGTGACCGGGACTGCTATTCAGAGAAACCACTGTGATTATCAGTGTGTCTAAAAAAAACACAGTTGACTGTGGAAAAACGGTGACAAAAATAGTGGGAGGGGAGCGAGGCAGACACAAAGAAGTTCCGTGTTACACATTCGCATTGCGTCACTGAGTGCGTACGAGTGTGTCATTTCAGACACATGCTGATTTTTTTTTTTGTTAGTTCTCGCGGCATGAGCGTAAACACAGTTTCCTCAACAAACAAACTCTACAAACACGATCCAGTTAGCACATGGAGCAAGCGCTACTCCTGAGAGCTGGCATTTTGGTGAGGCTCACACCTTCTCTTTTCTTGCCTGAGTGTGCTTGGTATTTTGGGGGCTTGTTCTCAACTTGTGCTGAGGAAAGACGCGAGTAGGCAGTGTGTCAGTAATAATCCAGTGTCAAGCATGACCAAGATTTATGCGTGTGCTGGCTGCCCACTCAGATCAGGGCAATGACGCACGGACAAACTATAATGCCACCGTGCGATTAGCTTAAACTAGTTAAACTTTGCATATAAAACATGTAAATAGAATAAAATATGTAAATATCACAAAATACAATTACGTTTCTCAACATTATGGTTGAAATGCATTAGGATTAAATTGAAACCAAACTGAAACAAGTGTTGCTTTGTACTTGTGCCACATGTGCACAAAAAATGATAAAATACCAAAGTCTGTGTATCTTTTGATGTTGAATGGACTCTTTTGAAAATGGACTAGCAATTTGAATGCACAAAACACCTTTTTTTGTAAAAGTAGTAGAGGCAATCCAAGACTACAACAGAAGGCTGGAAAGTAAGGAAAGCAATTTTAAATTTAGAAAAAGAAAAGAAAAAACACTATCTACTCCAACCTATGTGTGCAGTTGTTCCACACATTCGGCTCTCATTATCACTGTTGGGGGACATGGACTATGCCAAATGAATTTCCAAGTGTTTTCCACCAGTTAGGGTTTTTGTGTCAAAGAAATCTAGCTGTGCACTTAACTTGAATAGTTACCCAAGAGGGGAAAAAACAGAAAAGAGCAAGCTATACAGGGAAGAGTGAGAGAAAGGCAGTAAGATTGAGACAGTGAGAGAAAATGTAGCAGAGAAAAGGCGAGACGTTTGGAGTCAACAAACGTAATTAGAGGGAATCTGAGGGAGGGATGATGGGGACCAACTGTCAGAGAGAAAAACAAACTCAAAAATGCCAAAAAAAAAGGCAAAAGAGGCCAAATCAGAACCTTGAAAATAGCTGTTATTAAAGGCAGAGATATGCACACACTGTACATCCCATTTCATTTTTCAGAAACAAACACGCTGTGCATATACTGTATCTCCATGTGCGCGCGTGTGTGCGTGCAAGCGTGCATTTAAATGATCATCTCCGTGAAGATAATCAGATTTCACCCGTCTTACCTTGATAATGTGCGCTGAATCCACGGTAACGGTGGTTGCCATCAGTCACGAAATGCAGCCGAAGCCAGTTTTTGTTGCTGACGATAGGAGAAGGGACGTTAGTGCCCGACAACCTAAAAAGGAAGACAAAATGAAAATGCTTAATGAAATAAAACATGGATCCATACAAAGACACATTTATAATACCTTCACCTAATCCTATAATAAAAAGAATGACTGTATGACTTAAATTTAAATAGTCATTTTTTAAGAAACAAGTGCAGACACATGCTTAGCAGTGCATGCACTCTACACAGGAGTAGACTAGGATCAAACCTCTAAGCCTGCGGTCAGTGGAAAACCCACTTTATCACCTGAGCCACGCCTGCTATAGGTTAAACACCATGCCTCACCTGGTTTAGCTTTCTGCCCCCATATTTTGCTGCAGTATAACTGTAATACCAGTGCCTGGCTTTAAGAAAAGGACAAATGTCTGGCCACAGCTGTAGGGTACAAAACCTAATATTTGCCAAGTCTAGTCCACTGTTGGAGCGGATTTGAAAACACAGCCTTCTCCTCCCCATTCTCCAGGCACTAACACCAAACACAGCTTATGCAGAAGATCAGATTTTTAGCTTGATGCTGGACTTAGTGAGCTTTATACTCGCTCATGTGAAAGAACCTGTAATTGTCTACAGTCCCCTGTAAAAACCTGGAAACAGAGCATACCTGAGACACAGAGATCACTGTGATTTCTGTTTAGTCCAATAACACGAATAGTTGCTTCCACCAGCTTTCTTTTCTTTTTCTGTAACTGCACACATATATTTGCTGCATTTATCTGATACTGATTATGGCAATTAGTGGAAATGTAGCGTTATGTTGCTATTCAATGAGTTTAAACACAATAAACTTGGGCGGATGACACATTATTGGAATTGGCACTCTTCATCAAAGCTTTACAACTTCTCATTTTGTTAAAGAAAGATCGTTTGCCTTAAGAATAAAGCTTTTAAGATGTGGTTATATTGTGAGTGGTTGAATGCGATAATATGAGGCATTTCACTCCAAATATTATGTTTCCAGTATAATATTAAGGGAACAGAAAATACATGCAGCCTGCAACTTCAATTGCAGTGAATGGAAGCTGGATGGTCAGTCAGCTCCAAAATAGAAAATCTCAACTGAGAGGATGGAGCTCTGCTCTCCAAATAAACACTGCTGCACACCCAAAGCCGATCCAAAACCAGACTGATGATAGTTTCAGAAGGCTGTAAAACCTTCACATAACAATTTAGAAAACTAAACATTTTTAGTAAATTAACAATTTGCTAATAACTGAAGGATCAGTGCTTGAGACTGCACTTTCACATGATCACAGATATTTTAAAATTCATTCAGTGTTTATAAAGGTCGTGTATGTGTTGCTGTTGTCTTGGATTAAGTGAGAACAAAGCCTATGGTGAGTGTAATGATGCAGAATGAATTACACACAGTCTCTTGCAGAATTTTAAGGGTACCTCACTCGCTCTTAATTAACTGTTCACTGTTTAATTCCCAGGAGGTAGCTGGTGGATATAATGTATGAAAGTCTTGAATCACCCCTCACTTTTTAAATTTTGCTTCCAATGCAGATGCAGACGTTCTTGTATTTTCTTGCATACGTGGCCCTGACCAATAGTTCTCCAGGCTTTCTGAAGGTCTTTTCTTTCTTTGGACATTGGCTGCTTTTTCACTCATTTTCAGTTCAGTCCTTGTAGCTGACCATTTTCAGAGGAATATTTCATGTTGCTTGTTAAGCCAGCTTAACACTGGCCTATAAATGATTCATCATTCAAGCTTAAAAAAAGCAATATACAATTTATATGATATTTTTTGCACTAAGTTAACAGCAGCCTGTTCAAAAACACGTCATTTGTTCTCATTTCGTTCATTCAATATGTATAAAATGTATAAAAATGTACAAAGACAACAGAGTTATCACAAGTGGCTCATGGAGTGATGAATCCAAATTTAAAGTTTGCGCTTTAATCTGTCATCCGTATGTACAGATGAAGTCAGTGAGGCAACAGTGAGTGTCTACAGCCATCTGTAAAAGACAATGTCATGGTTTGGGGCTGCATTTCAAACAGTGGTGTTGGCGATCTTGTCAAAATGGATGAAATTATGAATAGATCAGATTTTGATCCCGCCCTGCGATATCTTGAAAGTGTCTGATTGGCAACAGCTTCCCAAACACACTGTCAGTGCAGCAAAAGCATGCCTGGTTAGAAGAAACTCACAATGGAAATGCTATCAGTTATGGACCGGCCTCCGCAGAGTCCAAACCTCAACATTATTGAAGCGGTGACAAAGAATGGAACAAAGTCAGCCAACATCCAAAGAAGAGCTTGTAACGTCCTTCAAGAAGCCTGAAGGATTATTCATAAGGACTGCTTAAAGAAATAGTAAGAAAACTTAAACAGGAGAGTTCAGGCTGTGTAGAAGCAAGCATAGCAAGTATTGACTTTCAAGCTTGTTATAATGGTACAAACATTGTTTTTGCCTAATACAGGTTTTATTAAATGATTGCACCTGTTTCCCATTTTTTAGCAAAATATAAATAAAGGATGAGAATGTAATTCAAAAAGTCAGTCATCACGGCACTTCCTGAAACTGAAGTTGGTAGCTGTTGCTATTGTACTGGTTCACATTATCTGCACATTGATTGCTATAATGATGGCAGTCATTTGTCCTTTTTTCTCTCCTAGTATTTACATACAGTCTACCTAACTGACTCATAGTATATGCAAATTTAGATCGTCAAATGTCAGACTTCAATGAACCACTTTTAAAAATATTAGCTTTTTTGCATTTAAACAAGCTGAATCAAGCCTTTCAGGGTACATAGCGCTACCAGATAGGACCCAATTTGCAACACTTTCATCAAGTGGTGAGAATAAGACCACTTAATTGGTTGAGAAGGTGAAGAAGGCTCTTGTGGTTGGCAAAGTGAAGTGTGTTAGGTCACTACTGCATTAGAGGAACTGACTGCTTTTGCAGCTCAGAATAAAACACCCTTGCTTCTGTATGGCTTTAAATATCTAAACCTCAAATAAAATCTCTGTTGGCAATTAACCACCTTCGATGCACCAGTTCTTTGATTTATAGCGCTTTCATCTTGTAGTGTCAAGCAACAGGTGCTGTCTTTCTTTCATTGCATTTTCATTTTTTGAGATATTTTTAGTACTATCACCTTGGCTGTTAGATTTAAGACACAGGTACACACACACACACACACACACACACACACACACGAATGGTCTTGAAAGAGAAGTGGACCGTCCTCTCTCATGTTCACTTGTCCCCTTCTAGAAACCGATGCACTCCATTAATGTCGACACACACACGCACAAAGGCATGGATAGGAGCATTATATTGTATGCACTATTATCCAGTGCCAATACACTCTAATAACAGTGGTAAAAAGTGGAGCACAAGAATGCTGAGCAGGTGTTTTAGAAGGTGTATCTGTTTGTGTGTGTGTGTGTGTGTGTGTGTGTGTGTGTGTGTGTGTGTGTGTGTGTGTGTGTGTGAACAAAGAGAGGGTCACCTTGTGCCCTAGATCAGTAGGATTCCATGATGTCGGCTATTAGTCACATACACACAAAAAAGTGGTCTACAAAGCCACATGTGAAGTACCAGATTTTCATGCATGCCGGCACAATGATACAGTAACAGAGCTGAGGAGGTTGTTAACAGTGGTCACAGTCCTCCAGATAATCAAGCCCGACACAAATGTTTCACCGAAAAGTCAAAACCATCACAAAACCCACGACTCGTCTTTAGATTTCATCATCAACATGTGGTGTGACCCTTACATAGCTCTGATCCACACATCCCTGGTTCAGTCTGGCCTTAGATGACTAGAAGAGCAGCTAAAGGTTAAACCCACTTGGACCAAGTTAAAAGCAGCCTGTTCAGACTGTAACCTCTGAGGGCTGGGAGAGTCTCCACCCCCTGTGTTATTGTGTGGGTAGATGGACTTACATGTTTTCGAATGCAACCTCACTTTACATTTAGTAGCACATTTAGACAGTAATGTTTAATATGTCCGCAGCTAAATGGACTTCACTTCAGGGAAAAGTAACTCCTGCTACTACTGCACGTTATTTAAACTATGCATGTAAGGACTTTGCTTGGATGCATCTATTTTACACTTGCTGAATCGCATAACTCGTGCTTTTATTTGATTCTTTTCTGCAACCGTACATGCATCCTAGTCAGCTGCAAAGATTTGTGAGGTGTGTACATCGACTTCTCTAAGAGCCGCCACTGCGACTAATGGTTACTCGTGGTATCCTTTCAGTATCTCTGACAAGAAATACAGACATGCCCTTAGTAGGTTGTTACCACCTCATTAAATAGTTGTGCTGGCATAGCTCATGCATATATTAAGGTTTCTAGAAATAGATATAAAGTATCAGTTAAGCAGTGGTAAGATTGGTGGCAACTAATATCCCTGATCCTCAGGAGACTCAGATTTAGATTTAGACTGAACAGTTTAAATTTTTGTCTTTTAATCTGAATGGGTAGCTTAACTTAGTTACGCTTCGGGAAGGAATTGTTGCTTGGGTTAAATTTTACAGACAAAACCTCACATTTGGTGCCTGATGTGGTATCTTGTAGTGGAATTGTGCACTATTAGATTTTTTTTAGCTTTTATCCATAAAACCAGAGGAGGATACCTATGTGCTGTAGTATAAATTAGGACTTTTTGTTAATCAGTAATTCTTCTTTAAACCTTATATCCTAATAGTGGTTGGAGAGTTAATATTATTGAAAGCATTACAGCATATAGGTTACTTTTTATTATTAATAAATAATACTTTTATGTATTATTACTTATTATTTATTAAATAAATATGGTTATTTGGCCATGAGAACTCTTCACACTCCTCTATGTGTCCTCTTCATGTTTACAGCTGTTTACAGCTTTTCGGTCTCTTGTTCCCATGACATCATAGCACAGTGTGTGTATTCTCATTGTTTCATATTAAAACAGGAATTGAATTAGAGCAAGCCCATGTGTGTGACATTAAACCATTTAATCAAATGCTCAAGAGTCACTTAACAACTCCAAGCTGAGATTAAGCCATAATTAGAAAAACTCTTTCTGCAGCAGTGAATGGGATCTTAAAAAGGTCATTGTATCCCCACAACAGCAGGAAGCACCTCCTCCTATCAGTGCTTTTGAGATGCATTACTGCTGCTCCATAGGTCCCGAGCATGACTGTATGTGAAAAATGAAAAACGACCATGTGTGCTCACCAACTACTTACATGCATAATTAAGGGTTAAGACATAGCTTGTAGCAAAAGCCTAATACATGAATAAATAAATATATGAAACACGTCAGCTGAGAAGCTAGCTGATCTGATCTTCCCCATGTGGACAATTTGTAATGCATTATTAAACCATTCATCTATCGAGATGGATTATGTCTGTGACTATTAAGTGTTCTCCCAAGATATCTGCTATAAAAGTACTTCAGAGCAGCCCTGAGTTATTATAGACCGTCTTCTTTAAATATCGCGGTCTGACAGGGTATCCCAGTCAGTGATGTGACAGTGATGTGGGAGTAAAATCCACAGGATAAATACAGGCTTGTTACAAAGGTCTACTGCCATTTTCAAAAGCACAAGAGTAGTAGTGTGATAACATTTTAAGTTGCATAAAGATCAAAAGGCATCACCAAATCAGCAGATGTATAGAAACACAGTTAAAGAAGTCTAAACCTGCACACTTGCTACTGTATACAGGTCTGAACGTAGATTACTGTGACAAATGTTTCCAAACACTGGATGTTAAACTCAAAGAGTAAGTGTGAGATAGCCCCTTATTTCTGCTCTGAAATCAAGTCTTCTGTGAAAGAAAATTGGTAACTTAAAAGAATACTCCTTCTGCCTGCTATTAGTACTTTATTCATGTATGACATTTCTGTGTAAGCAATAACAGATCAAAAATGTAGCAGCATGTTTTACAATTAGTCCTATATATTATTGGTCAAAAACATAATATAATTATGATTTTGTTGATATCTCATTTCTTTGCATTGATAAACTTAGAGTGTAGGTTGCTTTGGCAGTATACTGTTGTTGGGGTCATTATCCATTTGCGCTGTTAACTGCTGTCTTTACAGAGTATAGCCCTGCACCCTGCTACTTCTATCAGCAGTCACATCATCAGTCCACAGGTAAGCATAGATGCCCATGCCATGAAATCGCCTCTGTCATGACTGACAGTTATGCTTCAGATCATGAGCTGTTTCGGTGCTTCTCCATACATTTTTCTGTCCATCAGTCTAATAGAAGTTAATCTTAACTTGGTTAGGTATTATATTAAATACAGCTACAAAAAAACAATGTCAACACTTTGAATCAACTTCAGATATTAAGACCGCTTCATTTGTTGTGAAATCCCAAGGCAACAGGGTTCACCTGGCCATGAAAGTGCTCTGAAAATTGAGGAGTATGCATAAAACTAGCTGTAATTCCTAAAAATATAATGCAAAATGTTTGTAAAAATCCCCTGAAATAAAGCTAAAACTCTAAATGTCAATGATATATTGATTGTATAATTTAAAATCCACTGTGGTAGCAAAACTATGTAATCCAAAAAATATGGCACTAACTATATTTGATTTTGAAAGGGATCAATCTTGCCAAGTAGGCATACTAAAAAAATAGGACACATGTTTGTGTTTGAGCTCTAATCACTGTAGGTACAAATTTTTAAAAAGAAAAAAATATACTGGGATAGTAAGAGTCAGTATGTGACCGCTTATGCAGTTTTGTGTCTGTGTGTGCATGTGTGTGTGTGTCTGCAAGAGAGAAAATATCAAGTGGAGAGTTGCCAGAGGGAGCGAGAGAACATAATTGATTAAATACACTAGACCAAAAGAGCATCTCTCCCTCTCTACATCTCAGGGTCTACCATCGTCCCATCCATCCTCTGTGCCTCCTTCCTCAACAAAAACACAAACCAGCTATTCCGCTCACAGTATGGCAATGAAAGAGAAGGAGAGGGAGGAAATAAAGAAGCACTGGGTGGAAAGAGGGCGGAAAGAGGCTAAGATCGATGGCCGAAAGACAGAAAGACAGTGAGTCAGAGACAGAGGGAGTGGAAGAGAGAGGGAGACAGCGAGAACAATAGAAGAAGGGAGGAGAGGGAGAAGGAAGCCACAGGCTCACAAAAGAATGATGTTAGATTTAAAATGATTCATCTTCACAGTTAAAGGTAAATAAAAAAAAGAATTTATGTAGAGCAGGTTATAAGGGTAATGTAGAATAAAACAGGAAACAAATAAAAAATACAAATAAAAGTATTTTTTTGCCGTGTTAAACACACATTTTAATCAAATAAAAAGCGGGATACTTCTGCACTTCAGAGGTTTATTTTGGAAATTGCAGCTACTAATCTACACTAAGTGAACCTGTTTTCAAACTACCCAAAAAAGTGTGAAGTGCAAAATGGAGCAACATTGTTTTCATTTGCACATATTTCCCATGCTGAATCATAAGAATTTAATCCTAAGACATTTCTTTTATTCATTTTCTTTCAAATACACTGTTAAAGACAATAAGCTGCTTTGTTACTACCTGTTGTGATGTACTGTACTAACACATAAAGTTTAATATGAAGATAAGATTTTAATAGATTTAGAAATAAAATTAATCCTTAATTAATGGAAGCTTTCACTGTGGGGTTTATTTCAGCTACTCTGGGACAAAATTGAGTTATATATATATATTGGCACCTTAATGTGTGATGTAACCAACACACATTGAAAGATCATTGACCATTTCAGTTACAGTTTGTGTTTTCATATATAATATATGTGCTTGTACCCATGTGAGTGTGATTATTGATCAGATAGAAGGGGAGTGCTCCTTAATCAGACTAGCCGTCTCAATAGGCTCCCCCAATTAGGACACACGAAATCTCAAATACATATGAGCTTTCTGGGAGAGTGAAAATGCACTTTCACACATATAATGCAGAAATTTTGGGATGGATGCGGTTTTGGCGAAGTCATCATCAATCAGTGCACAGACGCAGAGAAGTTCTCGTTGTGCACAAGACTGTTTATATACATTGTGTATTTATGCTTCTGTGCATGCGCGTGTGTGGGTGTGTAGGGGTTCGTGCTTGCGTGAACACGCCTGCTGTGTCGCTCTCCATCAATTTCAAGTGGGCAGAGAGTAATCAGTGTTCACAACAGGACCCTGCTCTGTCTCTCCCTCCCTTTCCTTTATCTCATCTAAATTTTTCTCCTCCTCCTTGCTCCCCACTTCACGGAGCAGCAAGGTGTTTGTTAAATTGGCTCGTTCAAGTAAAGAGTGGAGGGCTGAAAAAAAAAGAGAGTGGGTGGCTCTGCACCATATTGCAAAATCCACTGTTAGTTTAATTATTTATCCATTTAGCAAGTAGGAGCTAAACTGCGAGAGTGTTAAAGTGATAAAATCACTTGTTGAGAACACTTTTGAGGATGGTTTCATTGCTTGGTTTATACCCCTTATCTCCTGATAGAGGGATTTTTAATACAGCAGCATGTAATTATTATGCTCCAAATTTGTGGCACCAATTTGGGTGAGCCACTTCAGTCAGCACCGACTTTGGAGCTGAGGAAAAGCCTCGACCTTAGCTCCATCAAACCCATTTTGGATAAACCGGAACATCGATGACAAGCCACGTGTCAGCACTCAAAAGCAGCAGCAGCACTTTCTCGCAGCCAGGCTCATAAATCTTGTGAAAAGCCTTCCCGAAAGTGGTGTAATAACAGATTAATGACTATAAAATTTTCAAATATAGGGCCAGTATCCATGTGTCGACACGCTTCTGTCATGTACTGCACCTCAAAAGTACCCCTAAATACACAAACAAATGTCTTTGTACTTATCAAAATTATGCAAATAATTATATTAAGCGACTGACAGAGCCACTTATAACAGCTGATAACCACCTGACTGCTAACTACATATAATCTTACCTAAACAATGATATCTTTGTTGGCACAAACAGCAGACACTTGTTTAGAGGAAAGCACAGGGTGTAAAATAGTTTATACCATCTGCCGGGTAATTTATGCCTGTGTTGGCAGGGCGAGCAGGCTGCAAATCTAGGTAGCTTCTTTTGTTTGTTGATGTGGTTTAAAACACACAATCAAACACAGTCCTACCCCAGATAAAATGAGTGAGGCATCTTATCGAAGATTTGGGGTTTTTTGTTGTTTTTTGTTCTGTGTAACTGCCATCTGCCGTTTTTTTTTTAAAAACATGATCACTTCATCTATTTTTTCCCCCTCTGTTTGTCTTACCATGTTGGATATGTAGCCCTTGTATCTACAAGTTAAAAACCGACTCCACCAGGTATTTTAAAAGGGCAACAAGGAAATGGATGAAAAGCCCGGAATACCCATTAAATTAAATAAAATTAATTTCTTTATCATCCCCCTCCTTCTACCCTCTGCTCTTCTGTCCCTCGTCTCTTTTCTTCCTCTTGTTCTCGCCAGAGTTTGTGTCATTTTGTGTGTTCCCTCCTTTCTTTAAGCCCAGACTTTTCCCAGAGGCCATTGCAATCTTGGGCTGCTGCCTCTTTTCAAACTCTGTGTGTGTGTGTGTGTGTGTGTGTGTGTGTAGCCTGCAGGACACCACAGTAATCAGAGCAGAGACACACAATGAGAAAAAAGGGGGACAGAGACAAGGAGTTGGTGTCATTATCTCATTATAATTTTAGCTCTGAAACTACTAGTGGCTATTCAGCCGCTGACTATCCAGCGCACGGCACTTCCAGACGCACACACCAAGCTACGGCAATGAATAACATTGATCATATCGCTGTTTCTTGAAATGACATTCATCTGGATGTTTTTTGACTGCAAACTACAAAATGAAGCATTACTGTGGACTAATCACACCTCTCCATAGTAACAATCATCCACATAATGTCTTGAAACACCACAGAAACTACTCAAGAGCATCTAGAAAACCTCAACAAAGACCTCAAAGCACTGGCCTAAGTTTCAAATCCAGAGATGCCGATCTAATTGACAATCCAGCAGAAGAAGCCTAATTGATATAGGATCCCAACTCCTGCAAACCAAAAGAGTCAAATAGTCTGACAGCATAACAGGACAGATGTCTCGTGGCCATGCCCCAAAGAATCACAGCTATTATTAAGCAGATGGGTTTTATGTTATGCCAATTAAAAACAAGCACAATCAAGTAAGGACATAAATATGTTCTCATCAGCACAGACTGGCAGACTGTGGTGATGACGGTAGAATTAAAAAGTATTTATGATAGAATTAATTTGCAGCGTCCTGGCCCAGTTATACATCACGCTCCAGTGGTCCTCGACCTCTGGTCTGCTCCCTTAGGTTTAGCTTCACAATACCTGAAAAGGTTATTTGCTGTGGAAATGGTAAATGTCAAGCATAGTATTGCTGAAAAAAACAACAAAAACAAAAAACCGTCCCTGCTCTGATGACGCATGTTTGCTGTAATTAATGTCCGACCAATTTTTAATATTAACTTCATTTCTTATTTCGTGGTGCAAATGAAGGTGCGCTCAAGGACAAGGGCGAGCTGCAATGTTAGCCTTTTCTTTGCTAGAGTTACCAAAGGCAGGTGAAGCTGGGTGCATTAAAAAAATTTAACACAGCACTCTATTTTGTGCATTTGTTATATTTTAATATTAAAAACTGAATGAAAAAGTAACCAAGAACATCGGAAGGGTTCAGCTGTTTCTCCAGAGCGGTGTATTTTCAAATATCTGCCAGCCATAGGCAATAACTGAAGGATGACTGGAAAAAAAAACTAAAGCATTGTTTAAGTTAAACTTGTACCAAGCAATCTTAAGAAACATATTAGACAGCCAATGAACAGAGAAATGTGCCAAACTGTAGGCAATCCATGTGGGTGGCCATTAGTTAATCAGGCGATATGAGCAGTGAATCTCCCTCGAGTCTGTGAGTAAAACAGTACCTGAATCCCAAAGTACAGTTTGTGCCAGTGGTGGTGGCTTATAAACCCAGGCAGCAGGAACTAATGGCCAGCAAATATGATGTGACCTTGTGTTGCTCCTGTGGATGGTATATGGGATTAGTGTAGCTGTGTGCTTGATGCTGTATTTCAGTATTGTCAGTTCTCTAGAAGCTCCACTGATGCTGCATGCAATTTTTCCCTGTGTAATTTTCTACTATGACCTAATACCTATCATGACGCACAATGCCTTCAATTGCATATAAAAAATACACTCACCAGCCACTTTTTTAGGTACACCATTTCAACTGTTCATTAACACGAATAACTAATAAGCCATTCGCAGCAGATCCTGGCATGTAGAAATTGTCATGATGACCTGCTGAGGTTCAAATTGGGCAGAAAGGGGGTTTAAGTGATTTTTTTTTAAGTGAGGACAGCAGCTGCATTTCTCTGAGCTACATATGAAGCAACCAACAAAACAACACCAATAATCACTCGTTACAACCAAGGTAGCCAGAAGAGTATTGCTGAATGGGCAATCAAAACCCTAACCTTTAATTAGATGGCCTATAGCAGCAGAAGACCACACCAGCTGCTACTCCTCTCAGGTCAAACCAGAAAACTGAAGCTACAGTTCATAAAAGCTCAGTAAAGTTGGAAGAACGCTGAGTGGTCTTTTAAGTCTCATTTTCTGCTGAAACATTCAGCTATCACGGTCAGAATTTGGCATGAATAACATTAAAGCATGGATCACGCTCAAATCATCACAAACGTATTTCTTGAACATGACAGTGAGTTCACTGCGCTCAAATGGCCTCCACAGTCACTAGATCTCTATCCAACAGAGCACGTTTGGGATGTGGTGGAACAGGGGATTCACATCACGGACGAGCAGCAACTATGTGACGTTATCATGTCAACATAGACCAAAATCTCTGAATAACTTTTCCAGTACATTACTGAATACATGCTACGAAGAACTAATGACATTCTAGGGTCAAAGGGAGTAAAACCCAGCACATATATGTTATATGTGTTGTTAAATCCATCCACTACTTATTCATTACTCTTTAGCATAGCTGTAAAATGCTTGTTATAAATAATAAAATAAATCCAAACAGAAAAAAAAACCTTCAACATTTGGATCTGTCATGATGTTCTGTATAACAAAGTGTGAAAGTTGAAGATGCCTCAGAGCCCTGGAGAGGAAATGACCTATTTTGAGTGTTTCTTAATCCTGCGTGAATGTGTATAACGTGACTTTGTTTGCATAAACACTATAATCTAATTATCATACACTAATCTAATTATAGACCTTACTTTGATTCTAAGAGTAATTTGATTAAGCTGTTTACATGCACAGCAGAGGAAGATTTATCTTAATATATCCATCTTAATGCAATCTTGCATAGTGTCTCTTGACTGAATTACTTTTCCCTTGTCAACTTTCAGAAATTCACAAACTGCCCTCACAAAATGGGAAATGCATGTCTCATTGGCTGGCTTTTTCTCCAGCTACTATATAAGAGTCCTGCAGTTTGTCCCGATTTTGAGACACTATGAAAAAACAAGACAGCAGCTCTAAAAATTAATGCCTCCATATAGTCTGCACACTGCACAGACTGGCAGAACTCAGATGGACAGATTTAGTCGGCGTATGGTGTTTACGTCTCTGAACAATCTTCCTATAATGAAATTAATTTCACAGCTCCACACACATTTTAATCCCACGGTGAACCTGCTGCACATGACCCAAGTCAAAGAAACCAGTGACTCTTGTTTTGCTTGCCTTAGTTAAATTGCACTGCTCTCATGATCATATTTGGCTTTGTGTACAGGCAGCAACTGTCATATGAATTTAGTTTTTACACGTCTTCCTCCGTCTGTCCTTTTCTGCCTCTCTCAGCCCCGCTTGGTGTCCATCTCTTTCTGGCTACAACCTCTTTCCTCCCCCATGAGCCCCTCTGATGGCTTTATCTTCCTGTGTCTCCCCCTCCATTCCTCTTATTCTTCTTTCCACCTCTCTTCTCCTGTCAACTCTCATCTCCCCGCTCCTTGTCCCTGATTCTGCACCTATGCTTTTGTCTCCTCTCTACCTCACCTTCTTACCTTTCATCTCCACTCCTTCTCTCCTGGCTCTTCATGTCACCCCAATTGCCCTTTTTGACTCCTCTTTTCTACCAATTCGTCTCTTGTCTCCTGTCTCTTTTCCTTTCTTGTCTTCTTCTACGTGACCTGACACCGCCTCACTAAAACACCATGACAAGTCCCTCACTCTACTCTGTTTTTTTTTAAAATTTGCATCTCCTCTATTCTCCTTCTGTGCGGGTCCAACAAATAAGATGTGTTTTCCCAAAAGATTTCGGTAATTTGTTTCAAAGCCCATCAAAGGTGTGGGTTAATAATGGAGTGAATTTGCCTTGACATGCCTAGACAATAGCCTTGTAGACCTAAATTATGCTTTGGGCCACCAGAAATTGGATTTAAAAATTGATGCCCTCAGAGGAAGAGTGTGAAGGTCACTACTATAACCTATAAGCCCTGTTGCAAATAGATTCAGTGGAAAATAGTGTGCATCATGAACTTGTTTACCAGCTCTCCAAGAGAGTAATTTCGGTGCATGAATTTGGCTGATAATGGACTCTTTAAAATAAGTTGCTGATGTGATTTCAGATCATTTTGGGCAAGAAAAAAACCCCAAACCAATATGGAGATGCACCAATCCAGTTCTGAAATTTGTTCGAATCGATTGTAGATTTTTTTTTCCTGTTTTTACTTTTTATTTAATTTTTTCCCCCCATGATTTTATTTTGTTTTGTTGTTATTTTTTCCACATCACAAATGCATCTTGGTCTTGGAGTCATAGTCATTACAGACAGCACGGGGCTAATCTGAAATACTGAGCTCTGTCAACACCGGCTTGTGGAGTTTGATTCAAACGCCTGGAACCAGAGTAGCATGGCTCCCTGTTCCTCTGTATTGATATGCTTGTGTGTTCCTGTATCTTTAGATACATATTTGGAAAGATCTGATATGTGTGTTTGTTTGCTGAGTGTGTGAGAAAAACAGAGAAGGTGTGTGTTTGTGTTCAAGGTCACTGTTCCATTTCCGATTCGGGATGCTGCCGCTATCCCAGCATCCTCTCTGCCAGGAGCATTGATTAGCACTCGGCAAGCATAACATCACTCACACACACACACACACACACACACACACACACACACACACACACACACACACACACACACACACACACACACACACACACACACACACACACACACTCTCACAGAGCTTCTTTTTCTATATTTCAAACGAATGCTAATGCTACGAGAACAGCAGAGCCCTCCTGTAACATGTGATGTGCTATGCCGACTACGAACAGACAGAACGATATAAGGCTGAGCCATGTAAAAGAACAGAGCAATTTCATCACTGTACAGAATGAGTAAATTTTGATTGATGATGTGGGAGAAACGTGGTTCATATCTCTGTGACTAACCTGGACTTGTTCCAGTCACACAGTACTTAGCTGTTACTCTCCATTAAATCAAACATTGTCAGCAGGTTGGCCCTATTTGCCAGAGTAAAGCCTGTAAAAGCTATTTCTGTTATATTAAAAAAAGTCATCACAGGCAACAAAGAAGCATAACAAGCATGTTATAAACTATGGTGTGTGGATCTTGGATGTATATGGTTTTAAAGGCTTTTGTTATCAGCGAGCAAAGCTGATGCCGGCCTCGTTGATCTAAATATTCAAAGTTAAATATTTATAATATGCAACCATTAACTATTAAAATATGCAACAACGACATGTATAACTTCAAACGCTATAAAGAAAAAATGAACTGTATTCCAATATAGGCAAAACAAGTGACTAAGGAGAACAAGATCAAGAAAACAATGTTTACTTTGGTGATTTTCACCTAACACCCCTATAATCTAGTGGGCACATCATGCACTTCTGAGATGCTCTGACTTTACAGACAATCACTAAGGTCTGTTTTTGCAGTTGTGATGTTGAATGCATGCTGCCCCATTAAATGTGTTGCTGTTTCAGATGTGATGATAGGTCTGACAGTACTGTTACATCGGGTTATGAGGGCTGATTGTAAACTGAAGTTTGTTTTTTAATGCCATAGTGTTAGCTGTTCAAAAAACAAGCACACACTGAAATGAAGGCTTCTATAACAGAAAGTAGTGTGAATTTGCATAGTACATCTGTATACTGTGTGTGTGAATTGCAAAATGAATATTAGGCATATTGTATAATGGCTGTATGAGAATATCTGTATCATACTGTGGTGTCAGAGCACAATTAACTGTCTGTTAAATCAACCTGCCTACAGTGATTCGACGCCAAGCACTTGGCAACAGGGTTTTGACTCCATCTTGAAGCTGACAAAAATTAAGTTTTAGTGGCCCTAAAAAGTGTTTCTAGACAAGCAGGGAATTGATAAATGACAGAGTTTGAATAGCCGAGTCCACCATTACCATGGATTTTGTGACGAGCTGTCAAGTAGGTGCACCTAAGTGCACTAAACAGTGTGCTATTTTCTGTAGTCAGGTAGACAGATATGAAAGAATGAAGTGACAGAAAGAGAGAGACAGAGACAGAAAGAAGCAAGGCAGAGAGAGAGAGAGAGAGAGATCCTTCTATTTAAGATGCTCTACTTGGTTTCAAGGGCAACTGACTCTGAAACAACAAAAAATAATAAGTGTGTGCTTGTGTGTATGAGTGTGTGTTAGATTGTGTAGTGTTAGGCTGGGATTACAGACATTTAGTTTGCAGTGATATACTTCTCTCATAGGCACAAGCAAACCTCTCTGCATACTGATTAGACACAAGTGTCTGAAAAGGAGAGGGTCTCGGTGGATGTGCACGTTTGTGAATGTGTGTGAGAAGTGACAGTGTGTATGAACATGGATGTAGGCTGTATCTGAGTACGGCGGCGTGTGTGAAAACGCCGCTGATAGCCCCAAAGCAACTGATAAACACATAGCAAATTATTCCAAGCGCTCACTATTACTGGAAAATTAGCCATTACCTTTCTGTTCTAATTGCAATGAAAATTAGCATTTTAGCTATTAGCTTCTTCCCTAAATTGTCTATGGAAATTAGTGTATTAGTACTTGGTGTTGTGAGTCAATTTTTGAGGAAATCAGGTATCAAGGGCTGGTATTTATAAGAACTATCATGCAGCAAAAGAGTCAATAGCTTACGTTCTGCCACTGCTAATGATGTGATTTAAAGTGAACTACGCCTTTGCTTGTACATGCCAAATGTTTATTTAATAACTTCTAGAGAAAAAATAGCACATATCAAGCCAACTTTCAGGATAATTTTTTTTACCAGTTTAGGGATGCAAAAACACCTACACTGATACTGATATCTGTTAGATACCCAAATATTCTTTGAACCTATTTTAAAAGCACGCTTCTTTTGATGTCAAATCAGCTGGTTGTTTATTTTGCCCACAGTAAATAATAAGGATCTCATTTGCACCCTTCCACATGAGCTATAATGCTGGTATGAGTCCCGGGACTTCCCAGGGACACTCTGATTAGTTAAGACACCTTCCAATGTATCTGTAACTTGGCTTCTGGATATTTACCCGTCTTAAATTGTTTCATCATAGAAATGTGTTACGGTTGTACGATGTGACATTAAATTCAGTCAGTGTATCATAACAAAAAAGCACTATAGGTGAACAAAAACTCAAATTGAAGAAAAAGATAGATTTCTAATAATCCAGGCCTATTTTTTTTTTCTTTTTAAAGCAATGGTAATAACAATAACAGTGATTTAAAGAATTGAGGAAAAAGGAAGCAAAAGATGCATTTCAGCTATGAAACAAATGTGAAATGTGCACATAGAAACACAATTTTATACAATCCTAGAAAATAGGGCATGTCCATCCAAGTCTGTCTATTTGTAACAGCTCCAAGAGCCAATTACATATAATAGGTCAGCTCTTAAAGGACTGCAACCTTTTTAACACAGGTACACACACACACACACACACACACACACACACACATATATATATATATATATATATATATATATATATATATATATATATATATATATATATATATATATATATTTTAAATGAAAAAAGAAAGTCCTTCAGATCAAAATACTTTCCACTGGATATATAATAGCAGTAATACAGTGAGTGATAATACAAACCTCTTCAGAGTAACAAAATCTAATAAATTCTTGTCACTGGCTTTAACCACTGCTGTATGAATTCAAAAGTGAGCAAAAGTAATGGCTCTTTTTCTTATTTTTACAAAGCATCTGGGCATGTTTTGTAATCTGGATGTGTTACCTCAAATAGGCTTTGGGAAAACACCATTTACAAAGAAAAAACAACCGTCAACAGGCTCCTGTCAATTTAACCAGAAACAGCTGGCCTGATTTTCCTTCTGCTGAATGCTAACGGTGCTAATGGCATTCACATTGTCAAGATCACTTCAAAAGAATGTCTGTGTAATCCGTTCCCACAAATGCTCTGATAAGATCGCCTTCTTTGGACTCCTAATGCAGTGCATAAACAGAAATCTCTTATAACAGAAATTGCCTTTAGGTGTTGCTGAGATCAAATATAAAGCATGCTACCTGCTCAACTGTTTTAATGTTATTTTAATGTGTTCCTCCCTTCCATAATTATAATCGTTCTGATAAGACAGTGTTTACAGAGTGGGGACATGGGAACAGTGTTGTTGACAGAGTGACTTTTTGTCAATATCAAGTTTCAAGAATTTCTATGAGGACAGAGAGGACTCTGTTCTACAGAGACAGTCAATGAAAAAAGAATCTACTCGCATGCAAACCAGCACGGATACTTAAACAAAAAACAAAACAAAAACACATGAATAGATGTGATTTGTATCTGTTCTTTGAATTGAAGCTAACTGGAAAATCTAATTTGTTTGGGCTCAATAACTTATTGGAAAAATAACCTTGCATTAAAAAAAGAGCAAAGTGACAAAGTGAAATTGTTACTTTTTCAAGCCACGAGGCAAACAATGTTAGACGGGAAGACTTATACGTATAGTACTCTGCAAAAGTCTTGAGTCACCAATTAATTCTTTGTATACTTTCCTGCCTTTTAAGTGCTCTTTGAAGGTCTTTCAGAGGTTTTCTTTGGACATTGGTTGCTTTTTGACTCATGTTCACTCTGGTCCTTGTACCTGACCATTTTCACTGTATCTTTAGGCTCTTTGTTACTAGCAGCCTGTCACCAAAACACACAATAAGATTGCATTTCTAGAGCTGAATCTATGGAAAATAAAATACAACACAGATTGACAGGCGTAAAATAATATTTTTGCAACAATAAAATGATTCCCAAAGAGCTATTCGTCACAAAATTAGCATTTATCAGCATGGTCTATCTATCACTGTTTCCCAACCACTGTGCGGCACATAGGTGTGCTGTGAGAAATGATCAGGTTTGCTCTGGAAGATTATCTGGTTCCACCTGATTAGTACACCAAGCGACCGGCCTGAGTAACGGGAAAAACAATTATATTCTCATCCACTAGAGGGCAGTACAACTACCTGCTCTAATTAAATGGGTTGCCAACTTAAAGTAAAGCAGAAGAAGACAAAGAAGAAATTACATAATAGTCCTGCTGTGAGTGAGACAACACAGCGTGTAATAGCAATCGATAAATATTTGGAAAGAAAAAGTAGTCAGTCTGACCTGGGTCCTGGAGAAAATCCAGTCCAGATTGAGGCCCTAGCATGAGTAGTGGTCAGAAGAAAGCAAAAATGCTATACTAGGAACAAACAGAGCCAATTTCGCTATGCGTGGTGTGTGGGGAAAAATGATCAATATGCTTTTTGTGACATTTTTGTTTGGTGGTGTGCCGTGTGATTTTTCTAATGTGAAATATGTGCCGTGGCTCCAAAAGGTCAGGAAACACTGCTCTATCTAATGTGTCCTAAAAAAGAGAACACTGGACAAGTAAAGAACAAAAGAAGACATGGAAGGCCTAAAAAATAATCTAAAGCAGATGAACAGAAGCTGAAAGCAATGTCAAGGACCTGGGAGATGCATCTGCCCTTTCAGTTGATCCATCTACTGTTCACTGAAGCCTTATCAGAAATGGTCTCAGTGGAAGGGTGGCTCTCAAGAAGCCATTCATAAGGAAGGAAACCAGGGAGAAAAGGCTGCAATAGTTTATTTTTTTTTAGCATGACAATGATCCCAAACACATCACCAATACACTAAAAGCATATTAGATAGAAAAACACACAATTGGCCTCCCTCAGAGCCCAGACCCCAATATTGAAGCAATGTGGGGTCATCTTGATAGAGAGCAGAATACAAGGACGCCAACATCCAGAGTGCATCGAAATGTCCTCCAAGAAGCTTGGAGAACTATTCCTGAAGACTACTTCAAGAAATTACAAGAAAGCTGCCTAAGAAATTTCCGGCTGTGCTGAAGAATAAATAAAATAAATAAGTGTGCTGCACCTGTTTCCCATTTTCAAGGCAAAAAAATAAAGAAATGAGGAGTGCCTCAAGACCTTTGCACAGCAATATACGATACTTTGTTTGAAATGCAGACCTAGAACTGACATGCTAAGTCCCTCATGGTTTTCAACCATACATTTATCTACCGGACTGACAGATATTTTTAAACATGTGCTAAATGTAATGCATCAAAACTTCTTGGGCTGTCAGAAAACAATGACCTCAAAGAAAACCTCAACTGTAAATGTTTAGCAGGTGCTTCTATTGGCATCGGGACAGGTTGGTAACAGTTTTGTTCCAGGCTGTACACCAGATTGTCTCTGTTTTTCTCTCAGTAGAAAACTATAACCGCATGACCAACCCGACTGCCAGAGAAGACCCATGATATGAGAAAATCAACCTATGCAGCGACCTTAGTATGCTGTATGTGACTCCAGAGTTAATTCAGCAAGTAAATAACTAAACAGTAATATATTACATGGGCCAAGACAGCAGTCAGACTAAATCACAGACTACCAGCCAGCATCACATTTTCCCCCAAAGGCCAACAAGCTAACTGAGCCATAAATATTGGTTGTAAATATTCCTAAGAAGGTGAGTTTTTACAGCAGTAAGGTTTTGTATTTGCCCCCGGTTCAAAGTGAAAGCAAGATACAAATTATCTAAATGGCTTTATGCTTGCTGAAATTTTGTTACAAATTATTTAATTGTATTTGAAAATATTAGTGTTCTTTTTTTTCCTCATTGTGAATTTGTGGCCATCGGGCATGATAACATAAGTACATCAATGCAGATTTCATTCTATAGTACAAGAAAGTAAACTGGCAGAACACATTACTGGAGACTTCTTATGGCTTTTGTAAAGCCAGTTTTTACTGGCTAATATTTGTTGTATGTTATTATTTTGCTTTTAATGTATTCTTAAATCTACTGTAACTTGTAGTTATTATACCATCCAACTGTTATTTCAGTTGTTTTAAATGTGCCATCTTAAAAGTTATATATAGCAACTATCACAATGTGGGATATGTGTGAAATGTGACCAGCATAGCTTGACTCCATTTAACATAATTCCAAGTATCACACAAGTGAGCACCTGTCTAGATACACCTACACTTTCCTAAAAGCAGGTAGCTGGCCATTATTACTTCCTTCCAACAACACAGGCATGCCTACACTCCAATCCGAGGCCATGATTAGATTCAAATTGGTTACAGCAAAGGCAATGGTTGATCAATACTCTAATTTAACAACAATCAATAAACAGCCAGAGCGATAAAATATTGTTATGAGTGAACCATCTGAAAACACGGGGTTATAAAACTACCACAGATCGGTTAATTCCTGTGAGGTACACAAGAATCATGCAGAAATACTGTACATGAAACTGATGCACACACTTACACAGGTCACAGGTCAAAACTGTTATACCTCCAAAACAAGCAATAAAAACTGTACTTTTATATCTATAATAATGTTTTCTTTTTATTACCTGTTCTTACTTGAGTTCTAACTTATTTTTATCACCCTTTCTAACTTTTTATTACCGTACTCCAAGTGTGGTTGAATTGAACCATAAACTCAGCAACTACATGTCTACACCTGCTTTTGCAGAAATGTCAGATCTCAAATGTCAACCAAATCTTTTTTTTTTAAAGTTCAATTTTTAACCAGCACCACTGTTATACTTCATACAAGACAACAAATATACCAGGAACTTGTAACCGCTATACTCTTTATTTTACTGGCCAGCTGCAGGTTCTATGAGGCTATACTGGTAAGTATTTGAGCCACCATTTACTGCTTGTCATAAAAGGCATTTTTTGCAATAAGAGCATCTACAGCTTGCTTTCATTTTGATCACAGGAATGATTGCATGCATCTCTTTTTCTCAGAATTTAACACTAAATTGTAGGTCGTTCATTCTGCAATTAACGACTGCAACGTAACAAGTCAGCAATTCTATTTCCCAGCAATACCTTGATGGGGACATAAACACATGCATGGCAAAGTAAATACAACGACTCACCAAATGGTTGGTGGTTCAGATCCCTCCACTTCCAGGTAGTCATACTTTTCCTCTGTCTGGAAGTCTGTAAAGATGACAGAGATGGTGTCTCCAGGTTCGGCCAATAGGATCCAAGTACAGTCGGCTTGGTTACCATAGTTGCCGGGGTAACCGGGACTGGTCACCACCCCACTGCCGCCCCTCACAGTGCCCCCACATGTGTCCTCAGCTGTCAATCAAATCAGAGTGACAAATAGAAAACCTGGATTAGGGAGAGGAGGAGGGACCGAGGGGCGGACTTTTTTTTTTTTTTTTTTAATTAAATTTCTTGCTTTTGGAATAAATTGTTTTAATTTTCACAGCTATATTAGACTGGGTGAGTCAATGGACAATTTAGTATAATAGATTCTGTCTGTTTACCAAATTAGCAATTAAGATCTCATTCTCAATATAGCTAACATTATTTCTTAATCACTCTTAAAGATTAAAGTTCAGCCAGCCCAACTCCCCAACTCTCTCCCTCTAAGAAGTGATTTTTCTCAGTTACTGTAATTTTTAGTCTTACAGGTTCACTCTTTTCTCTACAGTGTGATTGTTATGCTGTGTCTTGATTGTTAGAGATGGATAACTTTCTCATGACACATCAACTGTAAAGTCATATTAGCAAACCATATTTTGGAAATATGGAGCTCACATAGCATTTCAGATATGAAAATTAGCACGTATAGTAGATACTCTGAACAGCCCTTTATGGACTATAAGTTATCTGCCTTTAAGTCTGTACATGTCATAGAAAATTATTGCTTTTTTTTAGCCAGTTAGAATTAGAAGTGGGGTTTAAGGGTTAGGCTGCAGTTCCTGTCACACCCAGAGCTGCTGTCCTCTCCTCCAATAATAGGGTAAGTTTCCAGTTTCTCCAATTCCTGAGCTCCGCTCTCGTCTCCTCCAATCACCACCTAGGAACTTTAGATTCAAATGTTTCCCAATTGGCTGTTTTAAAGTTAATCTTTCAATTAAACCTTGATTTGGTTCAAAACATATGGAACAGATGTGAAAATCGATTTGCCTGATTTTCTTTAATTGGTGATCACATCTGATTTCGAGCATTGTCAAATTGACAGTAGTACTGATTATTGTATAACAGATAAAGACACATGGATTGCGCTGTGCACACGGCATAAATTATACACATATAATTTATACAGATACACTCAGTGAGAAAAAAACATACTACATTGGACCTTGTTGTGTCACTGGGACACTGGCTGTACGGGAGGTTATTTCAGAGGAGTGTGCTCAATTCACTTTTTCAAAATACTTTTATTTACACTTATGTTTTAAATACCCAATTCATTTCTGGATATTAAAAAGAAAATGCTTATTTTTGGCATTTTAAACAGTACTTATCAAAAGCAAATTGAGCCTTGCCAGTCTCACAGTGAGAAAAGATACAATGTTGAACCTTTTTTTCAGAGAGCGTCCAACTTTAAACATGGTATAAATTATACCTGTATAATTTATAGTTATATACATAAAAGAGGCAATACTGCATGTAGCACACTCTTAAAGCAGACATGCATTTTCATACACACCAGCAAGTGCAATTTGGGATGACACTCAATTAAAAGGAATTCCCATGTTGACATAATTCAGTTTCAGACATGACAGAGGAATACCAAATACGTGTCCCTTAAACTGCACTCACTGATATAGTGAAAAAGACATATCCTTTACAAGAGTGTAGACAGGCACTGTCAGGTATACATGCACGCTTTTTCTAGCTCATCCAGGCAGTGCTGCCCCGGGGGAATGCATGTACAGATGACAGAGATAAGGTAGGGACCAAACCACGCTCCACCCACAGGATGGGTGAAGAGTATAACTTTGGTCAAAGACTCACAGACTCTAGCAACAGATGATAACCCATAGAAATGAATAGAAACGTTACTAAAAGATACTAGAAATCGGACAGAACACTGAGTAGAGACAGGAAATACAAAGAGGCTAACAGGGGAACATAAATAGATAGGAACAAATAGAGACAAACAGAAATATAGTGAAACAAACAAGCAAACAAAAAATAGAGATCAGATTGAATTAGGCAAAGTGTTTGTGCAAACAGCACCAGATAGGAAATGAGAAACAGAATGAATCAAGTAAGTGGATTAAAATGAATTTTAAAATAGACCAAGACTCCTTTTTTTTTAATAGATCAGAGTATGAAGTTAGGAACAATACACATTTCCACTGATTCTGTGTCATTAGTAATGGTGCCTGTGTCAAAACATTAAGCGGTGTTCCACATTTGCTGGATGGAAAAAAAATGTTGTGCATTGTCCCGAACTACAGGTGCTGATGTGCTGACAATGAAGCACAGACATGCATTATTAATTTGTTAACAGTTTATTAATTTAACACAATTCACACAGGCCCTTGAACCTGTCAGTCATACAAATAGACAGACAGACAGACAAGCAGGCAGGCAGGCAGGGCAGGCACTGACAGACAGACCATTCAGTTATCCAGGCAGACTCTCATTCCTCAGCTCGACAGGTAAGGAGATTTGTGTAAATGACCCAACACACCGAACCAAGACCTGCTGAGACCCCATCACATTTGCAGGAGTGCAATGAACAGTGGTCTGTTTGTGTATGCGTATGCTTGTGTGTGTGTGTGTGTGTGTGTGTGTGTGTGTGTGCCTGTGTCCACACCATGGGAATGAGCTGCTTGCAGGATGACAGCTGTCACTGGTTTATCATGACAACAGCAGGGCGTCCACAAGCACCGGTGGACACACACCTGCAGCCACGCACACATACAGGGAGACGTGCACGCCCATGCACACACCTCCACTAGCCCTCCAGCTTAGTGATGTGACGGCTGAGAGACAGGTGGAATATCCTCAAGGTGCACTGATGTGTGTTTTATTGAGCAAAAGGAAATTAACTTGTAAAAGGAGAAAAAAAGCTTGCATTGATCTGCAGAATATAAAATTACGTGCTTTAATTTAAATGCTCGATTTAAATGAATGCAGTAAATGTTAACTAAACTAGGATGTATCAGATATATTTTTCCGATGTGTCTGATTTCTTTAAAATAATACAAATTTGGATATTAAAGAACAATTGTTTTAAGATAGCAACACAATATTTTCCTGTTTGTGTCCCCTGTGTATGAGTCGCACAGCCTCTCTTATTAGTATCTCCTGAGCTTATTATTAGGCATCCAGAAGTAGCTCGCTGGCTAGTTTCAGTACCAAAGCAGTGTAAGATACATCAAACATCTACAGTTTGCAAAACATATCCCACACCCCTGTATACTGGAAATAGCAAAAACTTTATAACTCACTTTTAAAAGAGACACCTTGTCAAAACAAAGATAAATGGCACTCACAGTCACAGTAAAGGAAGGTGCACAAGCAGTCAATTTAAGACCAGTAACAACAACGCTAATCTTCAGAGCACATGAGCTGATAACTCCACAGAGTCAAACGCAATAACCAAAACCATAAGTTATCTTATTTGCAAGAACACGTGTCCATATAGAGATGTTAAAAACGCAGGATTCAGACAAATTAAACTGAATCTAGAATTGATGAGTTTGCAGCACTCCGTGAAAAACATCCCAGCAGTGTGCTGTGTGATGATGGGAGGCAGCAGCTCACATCAAATAAAGTTTTGCTGCTGCAGCACTTCACAAACCACAGACAAGAAAGTGATTTAAAAGAGCTGGAAGCTGTCTGCCAGTTAGCACCCGAACGAAAACTATAGTATTATTGACTACATATAACAAAAGACAGTGTCATTTCATACAGTGCTGTGCTGTATTTTCAGGTTTCAGATCATCTAAGCAACTAATTTTCATATTGAACAAAGATAATCCGAGTAAATACAAATTGCAATTTGTAAGTTATGATTTCTCAGATGGGAAACGGTTATCCAAACCTATCTGGCCCAATGTAAAAAAGTAATTGCCCCCTAAACCTAATGACTGGTTGTGCTACACTTGGCTGGAAGAACTGCAATCAAGCATCTGTGGTAACTGGCAATACGTCTTTCACGTTGTTGTGGAGAATTTTTGTCCCACTCTTCTTTGCAGAATTGTTATAATTAAGCCACACTGGAGGGTTTTCAAGCACGGCCGAACTGTTTAAAGTCATACCAAATCATCTCGATCTGATTTAATTCTGGATTTTGAGTACGACACTTCAAAACCTTCATTTTGTTTATTTTAAGACACTCAAAGGTAGAGTCGCTGATGTGTTTCAGATCATTGCCCTGCTGCATAACTCAAGTGAGCCTGAGCTTTAGGACACAAACTGATGGCTGCAAATTCTCCTTCAGGATTTTTTGGTAAAGAATTAATGGTTTAATCAGTTACAGCAAGTTGTCCAGGTCCTGAAGCAGTAAAGCGGCCCCAGACCTTCACACATCCACCATCATGTTTGACTGTTAATATAATGTTCTTTTTATGAAATGCTGTGTTAGTTTCACATCAGGTGTAACGGGACTCAAACCTTCTAAAAAGTTCAACTTTTTTCTCTCCCATGGATGCCATTTATGCCGAGTCTCTTTCTTATTGTTGAACCGTGAACTCTGACCTTAACTGAGGCAAGTGAGGCCTGAAGTTCTTTAGATGTTGTTCTGGGGTCTTTTGGGACTTCTTGAATGAGCCATCGATTCACTGTTGGAGTAATTTTGCAAGGCTGGCTGCTCCTGGGAAGGTTCACCAGTTTCACATTTCCTCCATTTGTGAATAATGCCTCTCAGTGTGATTCAGTAGAGTCCCAAAGCCTTAGAAAGCCTTTACAGACTGATAGATGTCTCATCTGTTTCTTTAGATAGTGCATTATGTGTTCCTTTTTTAGCTCTTTTAGGCTACTTCACTTTGTCAGACAGTTTCTGTTTAAGTGGTTTCTTGATTAAACAGGTCTGGCAGTAATCAGACCTGGGAGTGGCTCATGAAGCTGGACTCAGTTTTTTCAAAAAATGTGTCTCATCACAGTTAATTCATGGCTGAACAACAGAGGACATTTACTTTTTCACACAGAACCAGGTAGATTTGGATAGAAAAACTGCACATCTTTGTCTAATATCATTTTTTTTGATGATCTGAACATGTAAGTGTGACAAATAAGAAATCAGAAAGGAGCAAACACATTTTTCAGAGCACTGTATATTTTATGAAATAATATTGTTTATTGTCAAAGCTTGCTGTTACATGCTTTGACAAAAGCCTTTTTACAAATTTATCATTATTGTATGAAAATATGGAGCCTGTAACTCATTATGAAAGCTATCATTTTAGCTGACACATGATGCAATTAGGATCCTCGCTAATTCTGTTGTGTGTCATCTAGTAATGGCAGGCCTGGTCAGAGACCGCTTCAGGAGCAGCTGCTCTAATAAAAAGAGACATTTGTTGCGTGTTCACAGGGGAGGGTGTGATACCTATAGCCAACTCTGATTACCTTCTGTTAGTGTGCAGCAGACATGGCATGAAACTAGTCAGATTTCCTTGTTGCACCTGCTAATTTTGGATACTGCTTGCTCCTGCCTGATCAATCATAATGACACATCTGTGTGACAGTGTTAAATATTACCATGCCTAACCTTACATCTCCTATTGCTTCCTGGTCTGTCTCAGCTGCAGTATAAAAGGAATGCAGCATAATTAATGTAACTTTTTCTAATTTTAACCCTTTAATTGACTAAAAAAATGCCTGATACGTTAGTCTGCTTTACCCATTGAGCTGTCTTGGCCTGCTCTCTTTATTTCCCTGTAAGCTCCAACAGTAGCTCAACAATCCTGTTGTCCAGATTACAATGAGACACTGGCTTAAACTGTATTTACTTAATTATAAATATGCACAAAACTCCCATCTTATCATGTCTTCCCAGATAAAGGTAGCATATAATTATTTTCACTTTCAGAAATTACATAATGTTCTTCAAACACCTGCAATGATTCATTTATTTCTTTTAATACCCCGGGTCAAAAAAAGTTTAACATCATTCAATCACATTTTTTCCTATACTTGCAGGCTCAACACTTTGTCATGAAACGTTATCAGACATTTCCATTTCCCTCATCAAACAGCTCTCTTGAGAATGTTGAGCCTTAAAGGTTGTGCTTAAGGATTATGTGATGCAATCTAGCACATCAATCCTCCAACACTGACCAAGACAAAAGATGCCTTGGAACAACACCTTAGGGTGACTACACCAGACACCACTTGGGATCTCATTATTAGCTGCCAGAGCGTCTCTCCTCCGTTTGCGTTTGCCTTGGCTTACTGCAGTTAAAAGTTACTCATCGCCTCTATTGTAGTGCTGCGAAATTGTCAAAAAATGTTCTTGACCTTCGCGCCAGCTGATGATACAAGCAGCTGTGTCATCAATCACCAGTGATAAAGGGCCATATGTTCTGGTTAGGCAACTCTGTTCTGTACAATGCTCAAAACTAACTAGCTTTATTATTTCATTTTGGAGACCACAACTTCAGTGAGATCGAAAATGGAATTTTATTACAAATGAGTCTGATCAAGATTGTAAATCAGTTAAGCTTTTAATTTAATATGTGGCTGATAATGAAGGAACACAGAGATTGCTGCACCTACAGGCAACACATAAGCTCACTTGAACACACAAAAATAAATCTGGTTGATTATTACATTATTACAAAATGACTGATAATGATTATTTTTAAAATATCAATTAAAACTGCTGTTAAGATTGGACCAACAACTGTCTGTAACGGTCAGCCTAAAGCTATTATATCAAGAGCAATGGTTATTTCCAGATCATATCTTATCTATCCATCCATTTTCTTCAGCTTATCCAAACCAGGGTCACAGGAGCCTATTCCAGCTGTCATGGGGCGAGAGGTAGAGTACACCCTGGACAGGTCATCAGTCTGTTGCAGGGTTAACACAGACAAATAGCCATTCACGCTCACATTTACACCTATGGTCAATTTAGAATCACCAACAAATCTAACCCCATGCATGCCTGGACTGTGGCAGGAAGCTAGAGAACCCGGAGAGAAACTGCGTAGATACATGGGTGAACATGCACATTCCACACAGAAAGACCCCAGGCTGGATTTGAACCCCTTGCTGTGAGGCAACAGCCGTAACTACTGTGGGGATAGCTGTGGCTCAGGAGGTAGTATGGGTTAGTGGATCAATTCTCCAGGTTCTCCAGTCTGCATGTCGAAGTATCCTCGGGCAAGATCCTGAACCCCGAGTTGCCTCCAATGAAATAGTGTGCGTGTGAATGTTAGACAAAAGGCTTATGTATAGAAAAAAAGTGCTTGTGTGAATGTGTGTGTGATTGTGTAAATGAGGATTGTAGTAAAAAGTGTTTTGAGTGCTCATCTAAAGTACATAAGCACCATATAAGTACACATTTAAGACTGTGCCACCATGCTGCTCACTTATCTAAAGAAATATAAATGGATGAATCAGCATCCATGAATAGATCTGCATATAGCTAATAATTAGCAATAAGTATATAATTTGATGCACTTTGCACATCACGAGTATATCATGACACTGGTTTCGCTTTAGGTGATGTGTACACTACAACATTCAGACCCATGGACTTCCAAAAAACTGCCCATTTTTTCAGCCAGTACCAATTCAAGCTAAAATTACCTGTGCTAACACTGTAAAATATAAGTGGCGTGATGTGCAACAGTAAGCCCCCAAGATTGAGGTTGGGTGCATATTTTAGCCTGTTGTGTTTTTAAGACATCTGATGTTTGATTAATTAACACTTGCTGGTGAACTTTGTTTCAAATGACACACTACAGGTGAGAGACTCACAAAGAACTGAAGAAATGTCTTATGATCCCATCATGGAGGATCAACCTAAATAAATCTATAGGCAGAGACTGCTTCGCTGTCTGTGTGCACTGCTGTGATCTCTTCTCTGCTTTTATTTCAGACAGTAACCTGGGGAGGCGCAACACATACTCATGCCCCAGTGCACTGACCCACAGGAGGAGGGAAAGTGTGCATGTGTGTGTGTGTATGGAAGAGGGTGCTTTATGTGTTAGCGTGTGAGAGGGAAAGAGAGGTAGTGTTTGCCATGTTGCCTTCATTTCTTATCACATCAGTGAGTTGGTGCTGGCCTTTTCTTTGCCTTTCCGCCTCTCGCTCCCTCTCTGGTTGTTGTTGTAACACCATCTCTCTTTTCTTCCCTACTGGTCTCCGCTTGCTACACCCCTCCTCTTCCCTTTGCTGCATGAAGATTATTTTTCGTAGTAAAACAGTGCATGTCCTCCACTGCCCTCCGCTCATTTAAGCTGTTTCTCCCACGCGCTGCAGTCCCAAACTTGTCCAGACATTATACATCAGCAGTGCATGTGAGAACACAAATGTCTAATGCAGTCAGATCAGACATTCAACAGTCTTTAACCGTCTAGCTCTCTAGTGTGATGTCCAATAGTGTCCAAGTGAGAACAGCACGAGTAATGTCCGATGATTTTACAGCGAGGGAGTGTTCAGTCTGCGTCCTTCGAGGACCAAGCCAGTACAGTAACACATCAGAAGGGTTTGTGAGAAAGGACATTTTCAGACAATGTCCCAACCTGATTTTCCAGTTCATATGTGAAAACAGCTTAAGCCCCCACCCACCAACCCAGACACACGCACACACACTTTATACTTCATTCTCTTTTTCAAATTCATCCCCACTCACTCTACCATCTCCTTCCTCATCATCCCCCTCACCCCCCAACTCTCCATCTCACTCTCTCTCTCGCTCCTTCTCTCACATGGCCCGGGGTGCTTTGATCACTCGTTCTTAGCCTCCTTATCCTGCTTCCCTCTCTCCCATCCGTTCATCCCGTCTTCCCTACTGTGCTGTCATCAATATCGCAGTCATCTGAGGATTCCTTCTTTATCCCTCTCTGTCTCCCTGTGTCTTTCTTTAAGATCTTACTCTCTTTGCATTTCACTCTCCATCTCTTACTCTCTCGCGCTGTCTTTCTGCTGATTGATTTTATGTTTAATGGCTTTTCTGGCCTCATCTCTTTCTCTCCTCTCCTTTCACTGTCTGTCCCACCTCCCCCACGCCACCCCCTGCAACCCCTCCACCCCCTTTCCTTCCTTCTGTCCCATAACTCCATCTCCTTTCCTGCATCACTTTGATAGGCAGATCACTATCACCATCAGATTTGCGCGCGCGCACACACACACACACACACACAGACTTCAATCACGGAAGACCCCGTGTGCTGTCAGCCTCTAAGGATTATGGGCCATCTACATCATCCTCTCTTCCCCTCTGTCTTCAGGCTGTAGCCATCCATCCCTTCTGCTCTCTTATCTACATCCATCCACCCATCCATCAACCTCTTGCCCCCACCCTCGTACTGTAAAGTTGAATATATATTGCCACCCCTCTTTCTCCCTCACCACCCCTACTATACCTTTCATACCTAAGCTTACCTACTATCAATGACTGAATACACATGAAATATACAGGAAGACGTCCACATAAATGGGTAAGGGTTAGGTAGTTATGTATAAGTAATTAGCCTCTGCTCTGAAACATTACCAGATGATCTTCATCACACAGCTGTACTCTGTGTGCCCTGTTGCCTAACTATACAGAGGACGCAATTTCACTTGCGGTCTCAATGTCACTTTCACAATTCAGTCATGCCAGAGCCCGTTAAGTGGATATGGATGTATAAGAATAAGACCTTTCAGGCAATGCCATTGCGTCTGCCAAACTAAGGGAAACTTTGGCATTGTGAACGGAATTCAACTTAGCTTTTGGATACAGTCCAGCATCAATGTGCATATAAGCTTTGCAGTGAAAATAACTGGGAAAATATATAAATGCGACTTTAAACTCATACAATCTCATCTGGAAATTAAAAAAAAACATTCCAATGCAACCTATTTTTTACCGAGGATCTACAAAATAAAATGCAACTTGCCCCCTCCCTTTATTTTAAGCACTAAGTCTCACATTCAGTTTTCCACCCAAATCCATCTCAAATTAGCTAAGGATGGGCTAAAAACAGGTTGTTGAGAAGGGTTGAGGTCAGGTATCTGTAGAGGAAACTCCATCAAAGTGAGAAGGATGTGCAGGTGGCATTATTATAACCACCATTTGTGGGTTTGATGCAGTATCACATTTCCTCCCTCTCTTCCCTACACCCTTAGCACCCTCAACAAACCATGTTTTGGATCGATCAGTAAACAGGACTATTGTTCATCTACTTAGAAAAGCCAGTGTGTCTCCGTCCACCTCAAATGACCGGCCTTGTCCCCCTCTCCCAGGTTAAGTGGTTTAGAGATCATTGCCCCTTTACTTACAGCCTTCTTTAGACAACAGCTTTGCTGATTGCAGTCCTGTATTACTTACTTAGCAAATCCTCTGTGAGAAAGTTGCTTTTTTATCTCCATTTATTGATTAAATAGATTGATTGTACTGCTTTAACTGCCCAATTTCGCTTGCCTGAACATGCTTGGGATACAACTGATCCAGTGATTCCGCTGACATATACCTCCTAAAATCCTTTAGTTTAGCAGACAGTCTATAATTAATGTAACATGTGACTTCTGACGTTTTAATTTCTCGTCCTACATTTTAAGTAATGTTCTGTGGAAACCTGGGGAACAGCCAAATTTAACAATGAACAATGGCTGCAAGCTGATTAACTTTATAATTCTCTAGTAGATCTAATCTATCTAAGTGCTATTTGAATATGTGCTTCAGTAGAAGTGATACAACTCAAGGGAATATGACTTCCAGTGCAAAAAAGGTTAACATGGACAGTGCCACAAATTTGCTTATGTTTGATTTTCTGTGTTTACCTGTTGCAGGATCTTAACCATTTGTTTAATTTCACATAACAGAGCTGATTATTTTTCAGGCTTACCTAAAAACGGAGCAGATGTTCTATGTTTGCACTTTTTGTTTTATTCTTATTTTCTTTTCTCTCGACAAGAAGTATGACCATCGTTTGCCTTTCATGATGCTTCAGCATTGCAGCATGTGTAATAGGATACAGGATTATTCTTAAAGGGTACCCTTCAGTTCACTGAAGCACAAAGGAACTAGATATTAACCTTTAAAACTTCCAGGAACAATGCCTGTCTTAATGTACTCTTTGAGTAAATTATTTTTGCGTTGATTTATAAGTAGATATGCAAAGTGATGCATAAAAAAAGAACAGCGTTCGCACCATCTGGCCACATGTTATTTGGCAGCTATTCTGCAATGCAGCAAACAGGTTGACCAAAGGCATTTTATTTTTGTCAAATGCAAACCAGCCTGGATAAAAGACTTTGTTTTTTTTTCTTATTTAGAGAATGTATCCTGCTCACACCTAGAATCTGCCATTTCTGTCATACAAACACCAGCTTTGCTTTTGAGACGGTCACTAAGATGTTGAATCATTTCTTTACTTATGTTCTAGGAGAGGTTTTTGGGGTTTACATTTATGTTGCTTTGATTCTGTTTGATTCTGTATAAGCTGAAGCTTGTGACCATGAGGTGCAGGAGTGTTTTTAAAGCACTCAGGTAAAATTATGTTTATGTCTACACTGAGCTAGCAGCTCTCTTTGTAACTTGGCTTTAGTAACTTCAAATTCAGTCCTTTGTATGTGTGGGTTCCACTACTCCTTTTTACACCCGCTTATGTCTGTCAGATTTTTCTGTAACCCTTTAAAAACTTGTTGTAAACATATTGGTTGCTGTGCTCTTCTTGGCAGCGTTACATTTTCGATGAACAGTTACAGCGATTAGGTCGCACACCCACCCACACACAACCAGTAACCACGCTGACCTTCAACTCCTCCCACCATCTGTCCACAAATCAGAGAACAGATGCTGTCTGCCAGTCAACTAACACCCTGACATTTAGACCAATTAGGCCAGAAGAGTGATAAAACGGTAAATCAACAGATTGAGACATAAAAAGAGAAAAAAGATTGATAGATAGATTGCTATCATAATTATCATTCTTACAGTCGTCGTGTGACCCTGACTTACTGAATCATATATGGAGTCCTGGTAACAAATAAAGTTAACTCATTATTTTGTGATCACCTCTTCCTGTAACTGGTACTCTTTGACCCCTGTTACTTACCCCACTTAGCTTCTACCTCAGATTGATGATATCACATAACTTGGCTTTTGCTGAATATACGTGAGCATTTTTCACTCCGAGAACCAAGCAGATGAAGTTAAAATGATATTCCGACAAAATGACAATGATAGATGGCAGGATCGCCTACATTTCAATGTTTTACTGCAGAACGCTTCACGAGTACTTTTGGGAGCTTAGAAGTCTGAATAAAAGCAAAATGCAAGGTCACAGAAGTTAAAGATTTGTTGAAGTAAATGACAACAGCGTGGGTGAATAAAAAGAGTGAGACTGGATGATACTTTGCAGCAGCATTGAGATGGATGAATCTGTCTTATCCATTTTCTCATCCGGTAATTAAACAGAGTTTATAAATTATTAACTGTAATGACAAACTCCTAAAGTTTTGACATATTCGGTATTACCACTCAATCATTCACATCTTATTTCTTTCGCTCTTTTATTGAGTGTGAATATATCTATTTTTTCTATGCATGTTAGAAAGTGTGGATAACTATATTCACCTGTCTCTGGCTCATGTGCTTGACTGTTTGACTGTGCCTTCATCCATGTACGCAGGAGAGACCCTGGTGAGTAGGTGTTGGTGAGTGTTAAATGTCAATCCTGACATCTTAAACAAATAGCTGCATATGGAGAATTTAACGCATCACAGCCCTGACGATATACATTCGGCTTTTCAGTCTCTTCACTCCAATCATATTCGCTTCCCTCCTCCTGTCCCTTTTTCCTCTTATATCTTTTCCTGATTTTAGGTCAGTGATGGTGTTTCTTTTATCTATTGGTTTTTTAAACACAGTTAAACACACAGCCTAATTATCACTAAATGACTCATACGTCTCGATGATTAGCAGTTTAACAGTCGTGCTGAAAATGTATGGTAAGCCAAGGGTGCTTCTTGCTTTAGCGTCATGCTAAAAGGTTCTCGCAAAACTTGTTAGTCAGTGTGGTTAAAGCTGTCATCGAGTGTCGTTGCTCAGCTTTATATATGATACAGAGAGAGAGAGTTGATGCAAGTTTCTTTGCACTGAGAAGGAGGACAATAATGCAAATGTGTACAGTACTTTAGCCAAAGTTGCATCTAATTGGTGAAAACATATTATTGTGGGCTCAATCAAAGTGGAAACAAATGCAGTCATTACAGCTTAATTAAATAATAACATCAGGAAGGGTTGCGGTTTGGCAATAAGCTGACTGGCATCACATTTAGAATTGACCCACTTGCATGAATGTGCTTGGATTCATACAAGATAACTTTATAGGTTACCCTTAAACTTTCAGTGGGTGAACAAAAATGGTCTCTAAGATAATAGATGGATTAGAGAGGACATATACAAGTATGAAACAAATAAAACCATAAAATGAAATAAAAATGACAAACTATGAAAAGTGATGTGTCTTTCTAAAAAGACTTATTAGATTACTGTCACCAACTATAGTCACTGTAATAAGGTACTGTCACAAAGAATTTGATAGCAAAATGCCACATGTCTCTAGTGTTGACAGTCTCTCAAAAATGCTTATGAGACAAAACCTCAAGTGGCCACTTCCAAATAGTTTCTGGCAGTCCGTCTATAGTCTAAACAGGCTTTAACAAAAAGGTGACTGCAACATGTCCTTTCATAGATCTATCACGTCCATAAAGGCTCAGCGGACTACTCTAAAGTTGATACTTAGCCCTATGTGATCAATACATACACTCATCATATGTAAGGACTACCAGTAAATCACATCAGTAATTCTCAGTGTGTTTCTGACCTTTTTTGGTTCACTGCTAATGGATCTTACTCATTACAGAAATACTGACCTACCACACAAAACGTTTTTGTTTCTGTTCAATTATTATGACTAGTGAGAGCTATCCTTCACTCACCTGCCTTTTCAAACTCCCACTTGTTGAGTTTGTGAACCCACAGGCTGTGTTACACAGTATTATCATACTGTATTGTATTACAGCAACCATTATGATATCTGATAAGAAGCCTCTTTGATTACAAGATTACTGTAAATATGCAATCGGCATGATGGATAGAAAAGGTGAAGTATAAACCGACTAATGAAAAAAAAAAGATATAACCATAAATTTCCAATTGGTGAGATTTTAAAAGACTGTAGTTGTTTATGTGTGTGTTTTTGTGAAAAGTGAAAAAAGCCTTCCACACAAGAAACATCAAGTGTTTCATCAAAAAGCAAAAGGAAAAGAAGAAACTAGAGAAAGGTCAAAGACTGATCAGAAGAGATAAAGATAGACAAAGATAGGAAGCAAAGACAAGAGGAGAGTGAAAAGTCTAGCATCTAAGCTTTGACATTTTCACTCAGTAAATATTTGACTGGTATAAATGGAATGAAATCCCTGTGGTTTGTCTGTGAAGGTTTAGCTTTTATGTGCATTTATGTATTTATTTTGGTTTCTTTTTAAACCAATATCATAAAGCTCTTTATTCAGTTTCAGGAACTCAGTTTATTTAACCAGAACCACTAGGAAAAAACTCAAATGGCAAAGACACACATAATGATTTGATTCGATATGATTTATATAAATTTATAATGTGATGAGTCGTTAACCCACGGTTTAGAGTTTATGTTGTGGGCTCATGATGTCTTTTTTTTAATTTAAGGTACAATTTCTGTTCAAGTCCTATATTTAGTCCTCTTGGTATGAATGTATTTCTTAGTGTTTCTACGTCTGTTATCTTTGGTTGTAGTTCTTGGTAAGATGATGTTAATTCCCATCAGTGTCCAGTCTGTCTCAGTCTTGTCTGTGTTTTGTCCTTAGCGTTAAGTCTATCTTGTCTGTGAGATAGGCAGACTACTCTCTGTGTCAAGTGTCTTAGTCCAAGTCAGTGTTAGTCATTTCCTGTTTTATTTTGGTGACCTCTTGTCGCCTGTGCTTTCCCCTGCCTAATTATCTGTGATTAGTTTCAGCTATCCTTGCACCTGTTGCCTGTTCCCTCATTATCCTCTGTGTATATGTTGTCTCAGTCTTCTCTTGCCCTGTATTGTGTCCTCCCTTCTGGTCCAGCTTATCTTCGTATATTTGTTGGAGTTTAGCAATAGGGCATTTTTTTGAGTTGTACTCCTGGTCTTCTGAGTCCTGCACTGGGTCACACACTGCCTGACACACAGTTCACACTGACACAATACAGTGATCTGCAAATCTCAAAAAGCCATATTTCATTCAAAATAAAATACAGAAAATGAGTGAATTTCGTGGCAAAAAGGTTAGGACAGGGGCAACCAAAGGCTGCAAAAGTAAGTGGTAATAAAAAGAAACAGCTTGAGGAGGAACATTTTACAACTAATTAGGTTGACTGGCAATAGGACAGTAAAATGATTAGTTATACAATGAGCATCTTGGAGTGGCACGGTTTCTGAAAATATGGTCAGAGGTTCACCTATTTGAAAAAACAAAGATTTCTGAAGACATCTATATGTATATAATTTGATCTAAATATTCTCCAATACTTAAGAAATCTCTGTGCACAATGGACAATGATGAAAATCAATATTGGTTGCTTGGGGTCTTCAGGACCTTAGGCATCGGCGAATCAAAAACAGGCATGAACCTGTCATAGAAATCACTGCATGGACTGAGGAACACTTATAGAAATCACTGTGGACACAATTCACCGTGGCATCCACAAATGAAAGTCAAAGCTCTAACATATAAAGAAAAAGCCATATGTGAACATCACTAGGTTCTCATGGCCAAAGCTCATTTAAAAGTGATTGAAGTGAAATGGAAAGCTCTTTTGTTGTGAGACAAAATAAAACTTGAAATTTGTTATTGAAAATATGGACAGCGGTCCTCCGGACAAAAGAGCTGAGGGACCATCCAGCTTGTTCAAAAGCTTGGATCTCTGTTATTATGGAGGTGCATCAGTGCTTATGGAACTGGAAACTTACACATCTGAAAAGAAGCCATCAAAGCTGAACAGTGGAGACAAATGTTAAAGCAACATATGCTCCCATCTTTTTGAGGGAATGCCTTGCAAGAACCCACATATTGCACCTATTACAACAGCGTAGCTTCAAAGTAGAAGAGTCTGGGTACTGAACTGACCTGGCTCCGGTCCGGATCCTTCGCCAACTAAAAACATTTGGTGTATCATGAAATCAAGAAGTTAGAAGCTTATATCAGACAAGAAGGGAGAAACACTCTTCTCCAAAAAGTCCAGAAGCTGGTCTCCATAGATCCCAGATGTTTATGGGCTATTGTTAAAAAAAGAGGGGATTCTGCACAGTGGTAACCATGGCCCTGTCCCATCTTTTTTGAGACGTGCCATGAAATTAAAAATGAATCAAGACTTTTGTTCTGTGATTTGAGTTTTTACCTGCTACCGAACATGATGAAGTCTTAATATGTCATGCATAAATCAGATTTTGTGGTTAGAAATTGTTATTGTTGATATTGCTGTCATTAAGTTCAAATGATACAATGCGTTGATAAGGTTTTTTAGGTGTATACATGATAGAGATTGGTCACTTCAGCTCATTGGTAGGTGGTTGCAACAAGATGACATTGACATATCTGATACATATACCTGTAGGAACTTCAAGGGGCCTAAAATGGACCTGAACCTCAACTCTTAATCGTGTAGGAGCAGTTGGCAGACAGGCTGATTTTGTGTGTTACAGCGGGATGTATGTTTAAACACACCGAAACAACTGTTGGAGTGATGTAAATAAAACAATTTAAGAAATATGAGGCCCTGATAAGAACAGAGTATGCCATAAGAGAGTTGGAGAGTTCTCTAATGGAGTTAGAGAGTAACAACATTCTCATCTATCCGCATCACCAGATACTGCAGAAGAAACAATAGAGCTTTTTCAGGACAGACAAATCTATATAGATGCATTAAGTTACATTTGAGATGTAGTATCTATCAAACAGCTGTCATGAAATTCTGATGAGTCTCGATAAAGGCGTGAGAGGCAGAGGGTGAGTGTGATAGCCAGATATAGAGAGAGAGATGTTAGCTGAGGGAAAGACAGATCACAGACATAACCATGATGATGACAGATTATTTAATGAAGAACTGACTGGCTGGAAGGAAAGAAAACCAATTAGAAGACACGACATGAGCACTGGGTGCAGGAGAAAGAGATGGAAAGAAAGAAAGATGGATGAATATTGGATAGAAGAGATGGATCAAGACAACGGTTGAGAGCATTAGTGAGAACAATGGTGAGATAAGCAGAAAGATAGAGAAATATGAATACAGATAATGACCAAAGACGGAGGTAGAGATGTGCAGAAAGGCAAAACTGTTAAACAGACAGAGTCAGGAAAGGAGGAAAAATGATCGACACAGAGAATGATTTATAAGAATAAGAATTTTTGATTACATTACTGGGAGACATACAGAGATTTGAGTGTTACTGTGTGTTAGTGATGGATGTGGGCAGGGAGCTCTTAAGGACTGAAAGATGAAGAAATGTCTTTCAAGGATAGAGCTTAAAGGAAACCTTAAAACTGGGGACATTCTTCCAGTGCTTACTTTGCTAAGAAGGAAGTTTTTGTCTAGGGAATAATGATATCACTTACCGAAAATAACTGACACAGCTGCAAAATTTGTGACAGAATGCGACATTAGCATTCAAAAATGAAGAGGAGCATATATAATGGAAACCCAAGGATTAAGTGTGTGAAATTGTAGGTCTGCCTCTGTATGCATTTGTGCATGTGTGTATCTGGTTGATACCCCATTTTGAAATCTTCCTCACTTGTGGTTTTGTCTCATTCTGTCTCTCTTCAATGTTTAATGGAAGGAGGGAGAACAAAGTGCTGGAAGCCTTCTTTCTACAGCTGCCTGAAGCACCTTGTTTTTCTGATTTCCCATGACTTTTCGCGGTTTTGTTTTTCCTCCCTGTTTTTGCCTTCTCTGACCATGAATTTTACCCTGAATCAGTGTAGTTTCTCACACGAATATTGCAAGTTTGCCTTTCTACTTTACAACCTTTTCTGCTCATTCCTCCTTTTGTTTTCTGTCTCTATCACTTTTTTCCAACCGCTGATTACCAGTGTTGGGTAAGTTACTTTAAATTAGTAACTTAGTTACATTACTAGTTACTTCTCTAAAAAAGTAACTCAGTTACTTCAAGTTACTCGTTACTTTCAAAGTAACTAGTTACTAGGGAAAGTAACTTTGGTTTTACTCAGAATTCTCTTGTTAATGTGTTGCTTCCCTAACTGGATACCCAGCCAGACTGCCAGTCTTCTAGCTTGCTTACTTGCCACACGTGCACTGTGCCACCTACCAATAGAAAGGAAAAAATAATGTGCACATTTCCACGAGAGAAATCCCACGCCTGGACCGTCGTTGACCGCCGCCATGATTCTAGCCTGCTTTTTACATCCAACACAAAAACTGCAGTCGTGGTGCTTTTGATTGTACTCAAAACTTGGAAATTCTGCCTTCTGAATAGGAAGATGTAGATAACACCAGACTGCAGATGAGCTGCATACAGGGCTGGACTGGGACAAAAAAATCGTCCCGGGCATTTTGACTAGAGACCGGCCCACCATTATAGGAAAAATCATAAAGCCTTTGAATGAAAATAAACACTGTTGTGACAGTGATGTACACTGTTCTGATGGTATATATGGATCAATCTATCAATTGTTTGTTGTAAGACTCAGATAATTATTTTTTTTTAAAGCGAGACATTTTAAATGAGAATAATAAAGAAAAGTATTTCCTTGTCCCCCCCCCTTTCCCTGTTAATGGCCTACCTGGCCCCCTGGCAACACTTTGCTAGATCTGCCCCTGCACAGTTACCAGCTGTCAGCTACTTAGAAAAGGATCCTGGTGTTATTTGTCTCTCAGAAACAGTTCATAACTTCCTTCAACTCATTCATGTCACCCAAAAAGGTAAACCTGTTTCTACATCACCTGTTCAGCTCTGATGATTCAGTAAGGACATCTCCTGGTTTCATCTGCATGTTTCCCTCTCACCAGATAACCAAACCGATATCATGACCAGCAGCTTTACAGCTGTGGCTCCAGCAAACATCAGCTGATACTAGCAATTAATATTAAATAAATTCTAACAACAGCTGATCAAGCTTAAACGTGCTGCTGTTGTTTAACGCGACATCCGCTGGTTTCCTCTTTCTGGCGCAAAGTGGGCGATAAATAAACAAGAGAGAAAAGCCGATCAGCTGATCATTGATCAGTTTCCTGATTGAAGTAGAAACAGGAGAGGAGAGAATGAGAGAAGAAGAGGCAGCTGTGCAGCTTCAGCTTCATGTCTTTTTCATTGTAGCTGAAGTCCGGGACAAACTGTGTTCCTTTTCACCTCAGTACGAAACGCGTAATATTTTCTCTGAATACGAGACGATTCTGTTTTTTAGGGCACGGTTGGCAACTCTAATAATTAACCATATGAACAAAATAAAGTTCAACATCAGTAACATAGCACCCACCCAGCTGTATGGAAACTCCGTCATGCTAGCTAGCACGCAGTACGAAAATGTCAGCATACCGAAAATAAACTCCACCTAAACTTGGTTTATATCTGACTCAGATAGACTGCAGGTCATAACTTCTTACCTGAAGTTCAGTTCACCTGACACGCGGACCGGCGGCCGCTTCGGGTCTCTCCTCTTGCCTCCCTTTTCCTTCATCCACCTGCTGGCTTCCACCACTTGCTAATGTTATTGAATCTGTGGAAGCTCCGCGATATCCACCACACGAAGTAACGAGTAACGAGCCTATCTAAATCCTAGTAACGAGTAACGCGTTCCTGGTTTTGGCATAATAACTAGTTACCGTGCTCGTTAACACAATAATAACGTAGTTACTGTAACGCGTTACTTAATAACGCGTTAGTCCCAACACTGCTGATTACTAATCCACCCTCTTACAGGAACAATACATTTCAAGCAGTTTAAATAACCAGTGATCAATACAGGAAGTGCCTTTTGTTTGTGTGTGTATGTGTGTGTGGGTGTGTGCACGCAAAACCCTGCATGGGCAAGTGCATCTGTGCTGTTAGTGGGTAGTGTGCATTGCATTCATGAGAGACTGTGTTATTGTGAATTATTTATGAGGCTAAAGTTCTCCTCTGGGAGAAATGCAATGCAACATGCTTCTAATATCTTATTCACAACATGTCTGTCTGTGTTTAAAACATGCATTGCCTCGGGAAGTTCACGTTTTCAAAACCTCCAGTAAAAGAGATAAAGAATACAGACACTTGATATATCCAACATATAGCCTACTGCTACATATATGTGACATGCTTTCACATATATGTAGCAGTCTATCATTTGCAGTGCTGCACATACAATTTGAATAAGCAACTTCAGGTGCGATGCATGCATTAGTGCCATTCACTGCTAAATGTTAAGTACAGCTATTAATTCAATTTCAACAATATATGTGACATCCTATGTTATATAGAAAGAATCACTTGTCCGTATGTTTGGTTACTAGCGTAATCCCCGTTTTGTGAAAACATAGTGAGGAATCTCACTATGGAAGGTGCCTTCTATTGAGACGAATGACAGAAGTTCTACTACCACCACATTTGGTTAACACAGATCAGTTCCTTCAAAGACACAGGTTTCCTGTGGGACCCCCTGGCCCCACACCAGGTGTTCTCACTCTCAGCTTCTCAGTAGCCGAGAATTATCCATTCATATGTAATATAAAAGAATCATGCATCTGCTGTCTGTATCTACATCCACGTCGGTACTGGAGTTTATCTGGTCAGATAATGATTAACAGCATTAAAAAATAACATCTATGAAATACCGAGAAGCAGTTTACTGTATGTATATGGAGTTGCAAGCCATAAACAAGAGCTATATATATTGTTGGCATTACAACAAAACATAGCAAAAGGTAAATGAATAAACAGAGACAGGTGGCGAGGCAATCCTGATGTAAGCATTCTTAACACTTTCCCTGCCAGAGTACTGTTTTGAACTTACCAGTGACTAATGAATCGCTAGTCTTTCAAGATCTACCAGAATATTTTTGTTTTGTTCAAAAGAAAGAGCAGAAAGATAGACTTTTAACACTATTGCATGATATGAAAGCACTGATTGCTGGAATATTTCATCATTGGCGGGGATAGTGTTAACCATGTGTTTCATCTAGCCTCGTCTGCGTAGCATTGTTTTATTTGTATGCGTGCAATTATTTGATCCGATGTCCTTTTCATAAACACGGGCAGTCGTGAGCATTTGTGTGCATTAAATTGCATTTCTGTGAGCATGAGTGCGGCTGCGATTGTGACTTTGTTTTATAAACACACAGCTGTATTTGTATGGAAAATAATGTATGTGTATGTGTGTGTGACAGAGGGCGTGTATCTCAGAGTCATGCATAGGTGAACAGCCTGATTGAGAATGAGCCAGTCATGCATGTTGACTACTGATACAAATACCCGAACCCAGTGTGCAGTTGTGTGTATATATCTAAGAGACATACAGCAGTAACTGTATGCTTATATGCTCTTGTACAGGCACGTAAATGCGTGTTTTTGTGTAACAGCATGATTGTGCATATCTACCAGATTTTTGTGAGTATAAACAGGACTGTGCAAAAGTTGCAGGCATTATGGTTGTTTAAATTCTTCTCCATCACAGAATACCACTGGGAAGGCGTCTGATTGGTCCAAAATACTGCATGCATATGTCTCCCAAACATACAAGCAGAGCTCTATCTTTAGGGACAACAAGAACACAGAGTTTTGCAGCAGATGGTATGGCCCCCTTTAGAGCCACGATTTTGACATCATGGAGTCAATCTGGGATTTATGTACATAAAGTGACTGAAGCAACTGAAACACCCTGAGTCCAAGATCTGAGGCAAGATTGCCAAGATGCTTACAAACAGCCAACCAGCCAAATCTCTTGAAAACTGTGCATAAATGCACCTAGGAGAATTGATTGTGTTCTAAAGTAAAATGGTAAAAGTTCAGAAATGCTGCCTTTGATGCTCTTTGCATGACGCTAACTGATAAATGAAATGGTCTTTTTAATACTTTTGGTAACACCTGCATAGACCACATAGTAAGCAGATGCCGATGTGCCTGGTAGTCTTGAAGGTACATTAAATAAGGAAATATTGAATGTATAGTAAATGGACATTCTTAATGACCACTGAAAGTGCTTTTTACACTGCAAGTCAAATTTACCCACACACAAAGATTCTCGAGAATGAATGTGAAGTTCAGTGTTTGGCCCAAAGACAGTTTGACACAGAGCCACAGCTCCCCATAGTAGCATATCCCTAGGTGTTATTTTTCTGTGTGATCTATATGCAGCATATTCATACCTAATTGGCAGAATAGGTCAACTGCCAATGAGCCTCCAGTAAGACAGTACAAGACCACGTTTAAACCAACAGATGGAGCTTGATATCCTATGTTAGAAAAACTGCTTTTAGATGTAGATCACTTTGGATTTTTTTTTTTTAACTTTTATCTACAGTTGCTTTGATTTGGTCTAAATATTAAACAACCAGTGATGTTGCCTACCTGGGTTTACATTTGAGTTGCTGTTGGTCTTTTAACTTGGCACCTGACCCAGGAGGTGAGACATAACAATATTATGTATAACTTTCAGATATATGGTCTTTACTTCAGTGCTTCTTCTTATGGTAGGTTTTTACTGTTACACCCGACAAGACAGCCTCGTTACTTTAGGTTTAGAACATTTGAGGGACGTAGTTATTTTAATTCAATGCGTGACTTCCCGATATTAAACCGATTCAAACTTAAATGGAGGAACAATAACATATAAAAAGCAATCCTATTGGTGCATCCATCACCAGTGCTTAACATACATGAAGAGATCACAGAGGCAAACCCCCCCCCCCAAAAAACAAAACAATTTATTCATCATTTATAGTACTACAGTTAAGGACTAAAATGCACCTGAGTGATCCGAAAGACCTTTTTTGGTGATCGTAAATTGTCCATAAGTTGTCCTGTTCATGGTATTTTAACATATAGCCGAGACTACAGAAGAGATTGAGGTTGAGATTTTTAAGTGACATATAATTTCAAATGTAACATTTCTATGTGCTCAGTAAATACCAGCAAACACACAAATTGTTTATGTCACAGTGTGTGTCAGCTAGCAAAATGTACAGCTGCTGTACTTCCCAGGGAGAGGAAAGAGTGTGAGATAGCTTCACTCACAGACTGCAGGAGATGTAAGAAAGACAGAGAAGGATAAATTGGAAACTTAAAGCTTACATATAATGTCCTCATTCATTTTAAAGAGTTTCTGTTTTGTAGTTTTTGGAACAATAAACAATGTTATAGGTTACATAAAGAAAACATAGCAAACATCAAGTTAAATTTAAAATGATGATACTGATTAGATTCACTCCCTGAATTCCATCTTTATACTAGTTTTATGCTGTCTAGCTGTTGGAAATCATCCATGACAGCTCATCTAACATCAGCTTATATCTCGATGAACTTTCTTTCTCCCCACACAGCACCACTACAACCAATCTCAGGGTTCCTACACTGCCGAACCCCACTTCAACCCCTTATTACACCCATTTTTCTACTTATTCGTGGAGGTATAGTCACCCATCTGCAATGTAGACAACAGCTAATACAGCTATTTTTTTGCTTTTGTTTTTTTTCATTCCTTTTGTTTTTCCTCTGTGTGTGTTTTGCAAAACAGATGTTCAAGCTGAGTACACCGATAAAGTTAGAATTTAGGTTGAAATGAAGCTTGCATTCCCATTTATTATTGTTATTTTAATGTTACTTTAATGGGGCTACCATGGCTGAATGTCATCCAAAGACTTTTGTATTCTTAGTACATTCTTTTAAAGGAGTTGCATCAACAGGTCAACTTAAGCAGAGGATTTTTTTTAAACACAAATATCTGTACTTAAATGAAGAATGCATGTTATTTAGCCTTCTCTGTCTGACCCTGAGAAAACAGAACTTGTTAACATACACAAAGAGCTTTATTATAGAAAAGTGAAACAATGTTAAAAGCAATTAAACTGCCCACTGCAGCTGTTGTCTGTGCTTCTTATTCATGCTTTTTTGATCGCTGACATTTTCCCCCTGTGTATCCGCTCCTTAGTGAACCACAGAGGATCTTCCTGCTCTTTTTGACCGACAAATAGAGTCATAATAATAGCTTTTTTTGAGGGCAGCACAGAAGTGCTTCCGTAGCTCCTGCAGTAGTTGAGTTCCCATTATCTCTCTCTCTGCAGAGCGACAATGAAGCGAGAAAATGAACACAAATTTGGGATAATAAGTACGGCTTTACGAGCCAAACTTTCCCCAGTTTTCTCATGGCATGGTGAATCCTGCTAAGTCTGCGGTGACACAGCCACATTTTACATGCAGTTACTCACATAACCACAAGAGGTCATGTACTAGTACTAGTAGATAATTCACATGTGTAGCTGGGAATACAAGAGTGCTTTCGGAGCAAAACATAATGAAACAACGTCATTCACCTCACAATATATATAATTTGTAGGTTTTTGTGATATTCTACAAATCCACACTGTGTACCCATAACTCAAAAAAGAGAACCTCACTCATACTTTAAATAATCTGAAAGAGAAGGAACAATGGTTCTGTTTTTAGTAAGCCATAAGCATAGCCCTGAGAACTGCTTGTAAGTTTTTTTGGGGGGAAAACACATTCTTACACATCTCATGCCTCTGAACCCACCAGGGGTCGGATCTTTTTCTATGCTTTCACTGTAAAAGTAAAAACTTCGTGACAGAACTTCTGCAGATGAAGGTGTTAAAAATTCAGCACTGCAGGTGCAGGATAGTTAAAGTTGTATAATTCCATAGTACAAACTCTTTCATCTTTATCAGAGGACGTGAACTGTTTTTAACACCGACTCGCCCATCTCCCTGCCAGCCCGTGTTATCTCTCTATCTGCAAATAGGCTTCATCCAGCCCAAAAAACCCTATTCCCATTTATTGTGTGATCCTTGAGAAAGCTGTGATTGTAAATGTTTACAGCGTATGTGTTACACCAGCTACAAGGAGCAAACTCTGCCAGTTAAGTTATTTCTGGTTACCATAGCGCCTGTTATCTATCTCTCTGTCAGCTACAGCATCTCTTCATGCTAAAACTATATTATGCATGCAGATAGACCGCCTAAACAGTGGTCTCCCTGGTAACCCAAAACACATCCATCATCATCACCATGACAACCACGGATAGAACTGTCAGTCAGCAGTGCACTGTCCCAAGGGGAGCTGGGATAAGCCTACACACCCACATCTGCACAGACAAATACAGGTGAACAAACACACCTGCAGACATGCACGCGCAGACAAATGCCCCCAGAATGACGCACATATACACATAGGACCTATGTTGTCTGGGTATTTACCATCACACTCGATGAGCTGTGAGATTATACACAACTTTGTGCACACGCTCACACATTGTCACACACAGATAATAAATCTGGGCATGGGCAGATCCATCATAAACTGACATAAAGCAGGCTGGTGTACAAGGGCCTTTTACCACCAGATGTCCCCTGAGCAGATTGCTTAAAAAACAAAGGCAGGGACATAATCACAGTCAAATGCATGTTATATTAAACCTAACATTCTTCTAACTTTCTAAACTGAGTGCGTGATTATTTAGCTGGTTCCACATCGAGTACATTTGGAAAGTATTTACAGCACTTCAATTATTCCACGTTTTGCCAGCTTTCAGTCTTATTCTAAAATGTGTTAAATTAATTTTTCACCCCAAAAATATACACACAGTACCCCACAATGACAAAGTAAAAAAAAGTTTGTGTGAAATTTCTGCAAGTTTAATAAAGTTAAAACAAAAATATGACATGAGAAACAAAGTTTTCTGGCAATACCATCCCTACAGTGAAGCATGGTAGTGGCAGCATCATGCTCTGGGGATGTTCTTTAGAGATAAGTCAGATTCAAGGATAAGATGAATGAAGCAATGCTTCAACAAATTATCATGCTAAAGCTTTGAATATTTAGAGTTGTAAATATGTTATGCATATATTTTTTAAATTTAACACATTTGCAAGAATTTCTAGCAAACATTCCATCATTAGAGATGAGATTCAAGAATCGGTTCTTGTAGAAAACTGTGGTTCCCAGCGGTCCAATTCCTTGGAAATGTTAGTCTACCTATCGATCCTGTTTATCGGTTGTTACAATCGGCTCATAAGAGGAGGAAAATAGTGACGCAGTCTCAAATAAGGACACTGATTTTTAATTGCACAAAAGGACGAGTTAAATGGTGAAGTGGAATTACGCTGGTTCTTTGCAAACATCTGCAAAGACAGCACGCTAACGCTAAGCTAGCCAAGAATCCAGAGTGAAAGCTGAGAGAATGCCGACCTCAGCAGTCAGACCCTTAACCTAACAAGCAGATGAGCAGTCAGGGCACAGCTTTCCTTTCTACATGTTCACATTTCTAAAGCAGAACCACTGTGGCTGTTGCTTCTTTGTGCTGGTTTTCATCTTTACTGTGTGTGGTCAGCTTTCTATTTTACTAAGAGAAAGATCTTAGAGATGCGTGTCCTCATTAGGGATTTGTGTCAGTGTGTGGGTTTGTAGCCTGTTATTATTGTTGTAATGGTGATTACGACACAGTGTGTTTCTACTGTTTTACAAAGTAACATGACAATAATATAACAAGTAGTATAGCAAATTACTTTTCCTGGGAAGAATTTAGTAACATACTGCATTACTTTTAACAAAGGTGTTCTGCGTTATATGTGTAATAATGACCTTGTTGAGTAACTACTCCAACACTGATTGCAACAAAGAGGGGAAATACCTTAACAAACATACACAAACATTTGACCCACAGCATGCAATTAATTTGCATGAATAGAATTTCTTTATTGCTGCTTAGCAACAATGGTTACTCAATGAAAATCGATAAGAGAATCAACAAGGAATCTTCATCACTAAATTCTTATCAATTTTTCATCCCTATCTGTCATCAAAAGTTGAGATAAAAAAGTGAATGCATTCTGGATGCACTCTAGTACTTAGACTACACAATATGACCACATAACCCTAATTAGTGAATTATGCTCCAAATAAAATGCCGACTGAAGCAAAACTTTTTCTAACTTCTTGACACTCATTTTCTCTTTTTCCCACTCCCTCCATGTTTCTCACAGAGATGTCCTGACCATAACCTTTACCCCCCTTTGTCTCTCTTCTGCTCACTCTATCTGTCAGCATCTCCCTCACCCTCTTGCTTTCTCACCAACCGCCCTTCCCTCTCAGATTAAACTGTCTATCCCGCTGTCCCCCTTGAAATCCCCTGTTACACATCACCTCAGGCTGTGTGAGTGCATGTGTATGTGCGCATAAGCCAGATATGCTAGCTGAGCATTAACCTGTCAAAGTATCAAGAGACACAAGGGGGAAAAAAAGCAACAATGAAAAGATGGGGAGGTTAGTGATGGAGAGAGAGGGGGGGAGGGGAAAGAAGTGGGAATCTGGTCAGCAGATCCAGAACTTTACATGTTGCTTGATAGTGAAGGTCTGTATTCTGTCTCACACACAAACTACTAAACATACACAAAAAACCTTGGTCGTCTACAATGCAGACCTCCATGTAGTTTGAAAATAAGTACTTCCTACAATTATTATAATTAAGTAATGCACCAGGACAATAATGACCAAGTTCTCCAGAATATTAGGCAACCTTTTCTTTCCCCTGAAAATTAAACTCAGTTAAACCTTTCAATTTCTCTAGGCTTGTACCAATTCATAATTACTGAGAATGAGTTAATAGCATCTTTCACTCTCATACAATAGCAGAAATGAGAGAAAATATGGAAAGCCAAGAAATACAGCTATCATGTGTCAGTGTCTTAAAAAACGATTCTGATCACTTTCAAAGCCTGAGAGGAGAAAATGTGAATGTGACAAATAGATTTTTGTATCACTGTTTTTCATGTTTTCAGGTTTTGCTGACATGCTTTCTCTCTTCCTTGGGTCAATTAAAATTATCAGAGAAACTTTACCTAAAAGATGAAAGACTAGATAGAATATTCTTCTGCCGCTCTTGTCTCACGGTTGGGAGCATCGTAGATTCGTATCAATGTTATACTACAAAAAGACCACTAATATATATAATATTATAGGCAGAATTTGCCATATTTCATTAAATGTCTTTCTTTCTTTTTTTTGATTATTGAATGGCTCCAGCAAATCTCTCCTGTCGTGACAATAAAATCTCTGAAAATGCCAGTATAAACAGCAGCTTTTTTGTGTCACTGTGACAACCGTGATTATTGTCCTATTGTCCGTGCACAGAGACTGTCTCGCTTGTCACAGCAGCCATGAGTATGTTATGTATCTTACAAAACAGCCATGACTAATCTTAATTCTCTTTAACCATCACTGAAGTATATAAACACAGGTTCATCCATAACCTAACACACATTTACTATAGAACAGAAATACTGCGACTCTCGAGGAACTCAGATGTCGGACCCTCGGGCTTGAGTTTTAGTGAGAGTTTTTGTTTTTTGAGGTTTTGAGAAGCAGTTTATGTTCGAGTTTGGTATTACTTATAGTTTTCTGTTAATAGTGTTATTTTTTATTTCCTTGTGTCTATGAGTTTTGTTATTGTCAAACTATTTCTATTGGCTTTAATCTTTTTCTGATTTGTGCCTTTGGATTCAGCTGTGTTGGCTTCCCCACTTGTTTCCCTTTCCCTCGGTACCTCATGGATTTAAACCCTCAGCTTATCTCTGTTTGTTGTAATGTCATACTGTTTCTCTGTTTCCTTGTGTAACTGGTTTTCCTGGTTGCCCCTAGCCTTTCCCTAGTTTAAATTTCGGTTTTGTTTATCATACTTGGACGTCCTGTGCCTGCATTTGGGTTGACACATCCACACATTCCGAAAATGTCAGCTCCCATTATTTGCGTTGCTTTAAACCAAAAAGACTGAACACAGACTACTTTTTCATGAAACAATTCCAAATACCCTGATTACAGGACAAACTCACACTGCAGAACCTTATTACAAAGCAAATTCGTTCAAATATCAATAACCATGTATGTTTGTCCATCGCAGCCAGTTGCAACACTGCAACAGCTGTGAAAAATCCAAGCACAGGTACTGTTGGTGTGCTAAGATGTGGAAAATCATGTGGATGATAGCAAGCTCCAGACTCTAAGGCCTGTGTGTGGTGAGGGCTACATTAGTGGACTAGTAGGTTTCAGAGATTAGAGCTTCTAACAGGGGGGGGCTTCCTTGCTTTTTTTCTTGCATCCTGCTGAGATGATATTGCTTAACGTATGACAGGTAAGTCATTTTGTCTAATCTGATACCCCTTTCACAAAATCACTAAGAACCCCAGGAGAACCCTTGCTTAAAAGTTTATGGTGGCTTTTTGTCTTTTTGAGATTACTGAACTGAAATGATGATGTTGGTAAGGAGTGTTTTTGAAACCTTTTTGTTTCTTTAAAGAGAACTATGGTAACGATAAGGTTGTTGGAAAGTCAACCAGTACTGGGTTGAAAACAAGAAGAGAAACCTGCTGTCCTGAAAATCTCTGTCACTGTTTGCCACAAGCCTTCACACACATGGCACATGCAGACGCACACATCCACACACTCACACTTAGACAATGTGAAGATCCTGAATCGTTTAGTGGCTAAATGAGCCCCTGCTGACTACAGCACTGTGTGTTTGTGTGTCTGCCTGTGTGTGTGTCTCTTGCACCTTGGCTGAATGAACATGCATATGCGTGTTTGGTTGCTTGTAGTGTGCAGTATCTGTTATAGTGTCAGCAGACTAACAGAGGAAAAGCCATCACGATAAATATATATTTTAAACCAATCACATTAGAGTTATTGGAGTAACTGACATAAATGTTCTGCTGGCTGCATAAACATGTAAAAGGTGGCCATAGTTACTGATACATCATCCCCTGGTTTCTAAATTATTTTTTAAAGACTCAAAATTAGTGTATTTACAGTCCTATCTTAGTTTCCAAAAAATGGATGTGACAATAACAAGTCATTAGCCAATGAGAATAACATGGATAGTCTTCTATTTGAAAACATAATATGAAGAAGATTTGCAAAGTAGACCTTTTTTTAAAAAAAACATTCCATATGACTTACAGAGGTCAAGAGAGAAAACCATTTTTCCAAAGTCGACCACCGGTATTCATGAGGGTTAGGGACCACACCCGCCTGCAAATAGCTGAAATCCACAAATGCTTGAGACCCCCTCTAAAAATGTTTATAACTGCCTATTTTAATAGTTAAAACACCAAATATACATTAAATTATCATCCTAAAACACTTTAATATCATTTCAAAGTCATCTTGTAACAGGTCTCTCTTGAAGGTCTCAGGATTTTTTGCGGACACTTCCTTGTCTTTCAATGCAATTTTCCCCATTTAATCATAAAAAATGCATTTAGTCATGAAAATAAAATGAAAATAATTAGCAAATATTTTAGATGTGCTCTATGAAAAAACTGGTGTATAGGCAAATTTTCCATGAATAATCTGGAGTTAAGTCCCACAGAAAAATCCACGAATACTGAACCGCGAACAGCTATCGCCATCTGGTGGCCTTCAGATGAAAAAACAGGTTTACGCCACTTCAGCACTGGCTTGATTTTTCTGATCCGGAAGCTTTGTCCATCTTTTATACTGTCTGTAGTTGGCTGCTAAATATTAGGTATGAATACATCTGGGATTATAAATAAAACAAGCAAATGAAACTGTCTTTTATTTGAAAAGAAATGTTAGCAATTGCATGTTGCGTAACCCTTTTAGCCAATAAAGAGCTATAGTCTGAAGCAAACAAGGCCAATACTGAAGGTGCAGTGAAGAAGCTGATCAAAATACTCATAATTGCTGTGGCCAACTTCTTTGAGGTAAAAAAAAAAAAACAGTAAAAGAAAATCCAGGTGATTCCTATTTGGGTTCACATGCTAGCAACCAAAACTGACTGTTAAATCAAAGCTGTCTGGAGGTGTGGAGCAAAAGTGCTTTCAAAGTTGCAAATTCATTATTTTTACTTGCTGAAACACTGACTGTTGTTGCTTACCATTCTTACATTCTTATCAAAAAGTAATATAATGGTAAACCAGTGTTACTAGTACACGTCCATTTTACTGTACTGTTTGAAAAATTAAAACAAAAGTTTATATGCTAAAGAGAAGTCATTTTTGACCTCTTGCTAGGTGATTGCTAGGTGGTTGAATTATGTGATACATAATTCATGACAGTACGCTTTTAAAAAGTGTTGCAGGTGCTTAAATGCTAAAAACAGGCAATTTTATCAGACCAAAGGTGTTTGGAAAATGTTTGCAAGGCAACACTATGATCCTACATGGATCTCACATGTACCCCTGGGCCAAGTTTGGTTGCTCCACTCCTGATATTTCATGTATTGGAGTAAGATGCTGTTGCACTGGATGGCATAATTGTTTTTGCTGAGATTTCAGGGGGTGTGCACTGGAGTCTGGCATTACTTTTACACTTTGGCTTCTGTTCATTATTAGTGCAACTGGGAAATCTGGAAGAAAAGCATGACAGGACTTTAGGAAGACTAAATTTCTAAATGCAAGATCATATTACATTCAAATCATTAGTGAATAATTGCACAGACTTTTTAATGTAATTTTTGGGCTTTTTAGCCTCTACTGCGATAATATAGTGGAGAGAACACAGGAAAGCTCAGAGAAAGACCAGAGGGAAGACACGCAGTGAAGGGCTTTAGGGCAGATTCAAATCCAGGCCTCTGCATTATCCTTACACCATTTAGGTCACCTTCTCAATCCAGTGAGCTAAACTGGCACCCGCATATTTCTTTTGTTGAGAAGAAAATGTGAAGGCATATTTGATCATGCATAAATTATGTTTCTCCATTGCATGTTTTGTTTTTTGTTTTTTATAATGCTCACATTTGTTCAGAGATCAGTTACTTTGTACCTTTTAGGCAATGACATAATTTTCCTCCAGCTAAATTTAAATGCTTTTACAGCTAAGATATTGTGCAGGAGTGTCATTGTTCTAAAAGCATCTGTAGTGTCTTATGGTTAAATAAATACCCGTTATTTCTGCACATTACATATCCAAACAGGGATGTGGTGTTTACAGCACTGATGCTTAAATGAGCGTCCTGATGAATAAATTAACAGGTTATATTAATAAATCAGGAGTGTGTCAGTGAAATTGTTTTCTGCTGAAGCTGCAGGTTTTTGTGATGTTTTGATAAGGTTAAGTTGGGGTAGTTAAGTGTAGTCAAATGTAAAAACTAGTGATTAAACACACAAAATATGTCACATGTACAGTATGTGGAAGAGAACTTGCATAAGAGAAAGATTAGAAACACAAAGAGAAAAAGGATGTGACAGAAAGCAAAGGAGACACTGCACTCACTGCAGTCTTGCTTGAGAAAATGTCAGCAAAGCAGAGTACTTGCAGATGACCTGCAAGAGAGGCCTCATATGTCATTGTTAACCCAAGTTTAGGTAGCAGCCATCATCAGCATCAATGAGAGGAGGGAAGTGCAGAGGAAAGGAACAGAGGGGGAGAGGAGAGATGCAGTTGGTGCAAAGCAAAAAGAAGGGGGCAGGGAGGAAAAAGAGGGGGGGAGAGAGAAGTGGAGGGGTGAAGAGAGGTACCAAGAACTGAGTAGGTCTGCAGAGGAGAGATAAGAGTACTTCAAGTGTCACTACAAGACTGGTACATTGATCTGTGAGAGAGAGGCAGAGCGGTGCAGAGGGAGAGTTTTATTGCTGCGAACAGTGTTTTGAATATAATTTCAAATGTCAAAATATGATGCCATAAATAAAACAGACCTTTAACTACTTGCAACATAAAAATGTTAATATACCAAGAGTCTATATTTCTTCGTAATCTGCATTTCGGGGCTTCTAGAAATCATCCGCCTTAATGTCTGGCCCTAAGTGAAAAGTCTTGAAAATGAGGAAAATGAACTTCTAAAAAACTAAATTAAATTCTGTGAGCCAAACGCTTCGCGTGCGTCCAGAACCAATTTTTAAAATCAGTCACTCTTTTGGCAAAACCTTAACCAGTTTTCACCTAGTTAGATGCAATTTGCAGATCTCATTTCCTCTGCAAAGAACTGTAAACGGGCTCTTACTGAAGGAAACACATTTTCTGTGTGATGCACTTGTGATGATTAATGGTAACCACAGGTGGCATTTAAAGCCAGTTCACTTACCAAGTGCGGCGAACTGAATGCATGTTTTCTGGTTTACACTTATTTTCTAATTACAGTTTTTGCAAAAAAACAAAACAAAAAACTGCTGCTTTACACTCACATATGGCACTCCAGGCGATAAATTTCACTGCCCACTTAAAAAGAACCCCGCAAGTGACATGAATAAGTCTTACGGCCTCACACTCAGAAATTATATTTTAACAAGACTCTCCTTCCATCACAACACAAACGTGCTGTTTTCCTCTACTGCATGCTTGTTGTTAGAGCAGTTGTTAGCACATCCATTGTTCAGATCAAATCTTTTATATTCAAAGTACATATCCATACTGTACACATTTGGTATGTTTGTGTAAGTCTGTCTACTACATGTATGGCAACATTTGTTACAAATAAAAAAGCAAAAGCTAGAAGTGTTATATAGCAGCGGTCCCCAACCCCCGGGCCACGGACCAGTACAAGTACATGAGTCATTTGGTACCGGGTCACGAGAGTTGAGGCTCGGGTGTGAAATTTATGGTTTTCAGGGTTTTTATTGTTATTTTATCGGGTTTTTTCTGTTAACTCGGTTTCCCTGGGTGTTTTCCTGTGTGCTATGAATAAATTTTCTTTTTTTTTGGTACCAGTACTGGTTTTATTTTGTTGTATTTATCCGTGACACCTTCAAGGCCGGCCCATGAAAATATTGTCGGACATAAACCGGTCTGTGGCGCAAAAAAGGGGACTGCTGTTGTACAGTATACCCTCACAAAGTCGCAGTTCAAAATTAGCGGACTCAGTCGTTTACGGATTTTTTTAACTAATAATTGTTTGAGGAAACCCCTGCAGTTTTGCAGAAACCTCAAATATCCTTCGCAATTTTTTTTTTTTTGAAAAAAACACGTCTTGGGATGGTGAAATAAACCCTGTATTCAGAGATTAGCCAATTAGAGAGTGTTATTCATCTCTTCTTATTGCATCTCAGTCAGCATTTCGGTATCACCACAGTTTACCTTGTGCAGCTATATCGAGTGTTTCACTGATCTATCTATCTATCTATCTATCTATCTATCTATCTATCTATCTATCTATCTATCTATCTATCTATCTATCTATCTATCTATCTATCTATCTATCTATCTATCTATCTATCTATCTATCTATCTATCTATCTATCTATCTATATTTAGTGACTGGTGACTAGTTTTTGTGACCAACTGGTCTCTGAGATCGTGAATGTACAATACCCCCAATATCTAGATGACCACTTTCAATTGCTGCATATGTCACATAGTGGGAAGCAGCCTGTCCCCAAAAAGTCATGGTCCAATGGTGAAGGTTTGCAAATAGTTGCCATGTAACTTCGAAATGGAGACAGATTGCCAACACACTGCAATCAATTGGAGTCAATCTGCACAGATGGGAGCAACGCATCTCTTTGCAAAAGGTTATATTCCTACATACAGTAAAAGCAATGTCGCAAATTGCCTATGTCATTTTGGTGTCTCCAACCACCCTTTCCTTAGTGCATAAGAAATCTTTAAAGATTTTCCTGAACAATCTGTGGGTTCAAGCTGCAACTTTTAGAAATTGTAAATAACAACATGTAGTTAAGTGGTTATCATAATCAGGATGACTGTGATTAATTAAAAAGCCTCCATTTTTTTAAAGTTTGGAAATTGTTGCATATTGGGATGTAAAAAATGGCAATACATTTTGAGAAATGAATGCTTTTGATCCTGCTGTGTCTGCAAAGTGTTTTGCAACAGACTTCCAAGCTTTTCATGTTCCTTTTCATGTTTTTCATGTTTCTGATTCAATCATTGTCATCTCTGTAGTCAGTGATGTCTGCTCTGATCTGTACTGGGGGTCTGGATGCTGCTGGGTGGGTAGGTCCAGAGAACAAAACCAGACTGCCATGGCTGCAAATGAAATGACCTTTTTCTTTTTGAATAAAATAGTCCTGACTGAACTTTTTTTGAAGAAAAAACCCCCTAAACTAGCTATGGGGCACTCTACTTAAGTTTTAAGAAATTAAATGTAAAATATGCCCACAGAGTTTCGGCCAATTTATTAGTCTATAAATTGCTGTTTCAGTACTTTAGGATATACAGTATCAGTACAGGACATATTACAGAATTAAATCCCCGTACTTCCACAGAGATGGATTAGCAGTATGCTCAAAATGAATCTGCGTTTGTGTGTGGTGAGAGGTAAGGAAGGGCATTAAATTATTAAATGTGTCAAATTTTTTGCACTGCTGGGTACATATGGTCCTGGATTAACTTACTCTCTACCTGGGCATGCACAATATACAATGGGCATGTGTGTCTGTTTGGCATATGTGTGTGCGTCTGTGTGTGTGTGTGTGTGTGTGTGTGTGTGTGTCTCCAGCTGCTTGGATCAGCAGAGCTTTACATCCACAGGGAACCATTAGCAAGATAATAATGAGACCATGGAGAAGCTGAAAGAGATGTGCGTGTCTGTGTGTGTGTGCGTGTGTGTGTGTGCGTGCGTGTGTGTGTGTGTGTGTGTGTGTGTGCATGTGTGTGTGTGCGTGTGCATGGGTATATGAGTGTGAAAGAAAGGGACAGAGAGACCGGAAGAAGGAGAAACAAACATGTTCCAAGTAAATGATGTAAACATCATGGGCAAAGGATTTTTTCCAGGTTTGATTTATCCTGCTTAGTTAGTCATTAGAGTTGTTGTCACAGTCAAAACTAAACTGTTTCAGGATGTGTGAAAGAATCTGCATGAAAAAGTTAAATACGCCTTTTTTTCTTCAGATACTGTCTCTTGGTCACTGCTTTTTTATTTGATTTCTTAATTTTTGGAAAGATAATGTCTTTAATTTGGGTCTTATATGCAAACTCATCTATACCCACCTCTAGGATAGTCATTTATTTTCAGTGTTATATTGCCTCGCCTTCCAGATACATGAAACTGGCTTCATAAATTCTAATTTATGTTTTCAATGCATGTATAAATAAGTTTGCTGTGAAATAACTAGCTGGAGTGACAAGAATGATGACCAGACGCTTAACAGACACTGATCCGGCTGTAGCATGGAAACCATTGCTCTGATCATTTCTCTAAGTCTCCCTTATGCAGCCAGAAGAGCTCTAACCTATTGGGGCATGGGCATGGGACCTCTGTCCTGTGGTGTCTGGCACAATGTGTTGGCAGCAGATGCTTAGGGCCCTGTGGGCCACAGTGTTTGGCCTCTGTGGATCAGGCCTGCTCCAGTACATCCCAGGAATGCTTGTTTGAATTGGAATGTAGGGAGTTAGGAGGCTGGCTGAATGCCTTGAGCTCTTTTCATGTTCCTCAAGTTGCTGCTGAGCAGAGTCTGCAGAGTGGCAGGCTGCACTGTCCTAACAGGGGAGGCCTCTGATATTAGAAAGAGCTGTTGCCATGGAGGTGGGGGTGTGTGAAATTAGCACCAACATGAATATTAGGATCCAAAGTTTCCCAGAAGACCACTGATGTAACAAGATTATCGATTAGGTTAATCATGTCTGCGGTTTTAATTGTAGCTAATTAGAGCTAGAATTTGTATTAGATTTGATTATCTTAATTATATTGGGTTTTATACTTTGACTATTGCTTTTTCAGCTGAAACCTTCTCCTTGTTATTGGTTATGTTCACCACAATGTCTTTCTTTTGCCACTTTATTGGTTTTTAGTAGGGAAAATCACGTTCTTTCTTTAGAGATCATGGAAGTTCAACTCGCTAGCCAAAGGGATATTTCTTGTGTAAATTTGTCAAAGTAAACTTGAAAGTCTTAGAACTTTTAGATATTCCACAGTATAGAGATGTAGCACAATTATACACACACAAACACCAGTGTGCAGAATGCAGTGAGTGTGTGCGTATGTTTGAATCCATATGACAGCTCAGCTTGAAGCTTCTGTGCTGGAAGGGGGAGTCTGAATGTGCCCGAGTGAATTTAAATCTGTGTCTTAGGCTGGAGAAAACTACCTGTGTAAACACTGTAATCTGTCAGCACTCACTTGAACTTGCTCATGCTAGCTAGTGAACATGCACATAGAAATATACGGTACAGGGTTGAGTCATCCTTTATCTCCTGCTCTGAGATGAAATTTTTCACAGGTGGAAACAAAAACAAACAGCAAAGGTTTAAGAGAAAAGTACATTTTCTTAAATATTAGAACAATGAATAAATCATCAACACAATTATTTATCCAGCTATATCTATATAATACAGTTACATTTCTTTTACCCTTTAACATATAGGTTATATTTCCAGCCAATCCCAGTCTAAGTCTTGGATCTATACAACAAACCGTACTTGAAAGCATGCCATCTATTACATTGCTGGATAACAAAGCCAATTCTCATTGCTAAGCTCAGAATTTGTGTCAGACTGCTATGTGGCACGAAGAAGAGAGAGCGCAAGAAAAAGAAAGAAGATGAAAAAAGAGGGAGAAAGCATAAAAACATGTTACCTAGGAGCTAACACTGTAATGAAGATGGCAGTACTACTGTGACAGTGTAACCACTTAACAACAATTCTAGTAAGCCTTGAGCAAAGCGCACACACACGCACACAGTATACGCTCAATAGCACAAACACTGAGATGCACACTGTGGGAAGCAGTCACACTTTGTCCCACTCTGACACAAGCCACCGCACTGAAAGTCAGAGAAAGTTTATGTGGAAGTCAAACAACCAACTTCAGCAGAGTTTAAAGTACTGACGGTGGCAGAGTGTTATGGCAACAAAGCATCTTCAATAAGCTTATGATGATGAAATAATGTAAATAGTGTAAATTGAATATCACCTGCTCAACACCTGTTTTTTTTTAATGTTTTTAGGTGAAAGATTTAAGCACCGTTTGGTGCAGAACCTATACAGTCCTGTGGAAACTATTTTCAAAGAAAATCCCAAGAGCTGCATCTCAGATTCTATGGGCCCGAGTTCGCGTGTTACATGTTAAACTTCAAGACACTAGAACTAGAAAAGGGCTGAACAAGAATGATGTCTTTGGAAGGGTTGCCAGGAGAAACTCTGCTCTCTATGTCAGAGCAGCTTAGGTTTGCAAAGTTTTATCTGAACAAACCACAAGACTTCTGTTCTCTGGACAGATGAGACCAAAGTTCATTATGTTGGAGCATAAAGCACGCTACCACATTTGTAGAGCACCAATCACAGCATATCTGCAGAGACATACCAACTGTCAAGCACGGTGGTGAAGGGTTGTTGATTTGGGCTTGTTTTGTAGCCACAGTACCTTTGCGTCTTGCAGTAATTCTGTAATTCATCTGTGCAGTAAACATTGTGAGACTTGTTTAGCTAATTTTGTCTCTAGGTGTTGTGTCTATCTGTACATATGGAAACGAACCCACCTAGAATTTCAGCAACTTCAGAAAGAATTATGTTGCTGATTTCTTTTTAACTTGCAAACCTTCATTCTCTCCCAGACACATGTTAAATGATGGCCAGTGTTATCACACCTGATGTCCTTGTCGTGGTCTTTTAGGCCTGGTATTCTGCTGACTGTTTATGTCACTAATATATCTAGAGGTTTTATAACTATACCTGAGTAGTAGACTGTAGCTTTCATGTGATGCTTTTGGTTTGATCTATTGGTTTCATTTTATGCTTTAAGACCATGATTCTGTGGGTCAAATTGAAATTTCTCCCCTGTGCTTCTGTTGTCCAGTTTGAGGCCACAGTAAGTACTTCAGTGATTGCTGTTGCTTGAGCACTGTCTTTGAAAATTCCCACATCAATCTAGCAAAACAACAACAACAACAACACAAAAAAATCTCTGTGTAATTTTCACCAAAATGCCTAAAATGACTAAAAATACAGACACAAAAAACCCATAAAAAACAAAAAAAATGCAAAATACAGTTTCAGTTCAAATGCTGCTTAGAGCAACATGTCTACAACACAAAGCAACACTCTAAACTAATAATATGCTGAGAATCTATCAGTTTTGGGGAGTCACTGCACGTCTTTCTTTTTCTCTAACCATGGCCAAAATATTACAATATTTTCCAGGACAATGCACACTGTCGAGATCCTCTGGCTTCCCAAATTGGAAATAAGGCCTGAAAAACTACTTGTGTATGTAAAGGAGGTTGTTGAGGTTGTTTTGCTTTGAATCACTATGCCATTTTCTAGTTCTGCTTTTAAATGATCTGATTCCTGAATGGCACAAAACTAATTCCTCATCATCAGTAGTCTCATTTGCAGAGCTTTTGTCATTAAAAACACTCCAGTGTCAAAGAAAAGCTAAAGGGTTTGTTCTTCTTCTCTCACTTAAAATGCTGCTTTGCACTAAATCTCTAATTCAGCTGGAAAACCATTATGTTAACGAAAAAATACACCCAGCAGACACATTACTATATCATTATGTGTGGTTTAGTCTTTGTTGCACTGCCAGCATAAAGTAAAGAAAGTAAGGAAACACTTTTAAACAGAGTATAACATCATCTCAGTTAAACCACTGGGGTATTGATCTGGTCAGTTAAGTAACAGGAGGGGTTGTTAATCAGGTTTTTTGCTGCTTTGTTATCAATGAAATTAACAACAGGTGCACTAGAGGGGCAACAGCCCCCAAAACAGGAGTAGGTTACAGGTTTAGGCCACTGTTTTTTTCCCTGCTCATTTTTGAACTGTTTTTCCAATAGTTTTGCATTTGTCTAGGGTAGGAACCTACCTGGACCTGGACCTTACAGAGGTTGCACAGGTATCCTCCAGGATGGCACATCAGCATGTTCTATTGCCAGAAGATTTGCTGTGTCTCCTCAGCGTAGTCTCGGGAGTACGGAGGAATATTATAGGAGACAGTTACTCTAGGAGAGTTGGACAGGGCTGTAGAAGGTCCTTAACCCATCACCAGGACCAGTATTTGGTTCTTTGTGCAAGGAGGAGCAGGATAAACACTGCCAGAGCTACAAAATTACCTCCAACAGGCCACTATTGTGAATGTCTCTGACCAAACAATCAGAAACAGACTTCATGAGGGTGGCCCAAGGGCCCAGAGTCCTCTAGTGGGCCCTGTGCTCATTGCTTAGCATCAGAGAGCCAGATTGGCATTTGCCATAGAATACCAGAATTGGCAGGTCCAACACTGGTGCCCTGTGCTTTTCACAGATGAGAGTAGGTTCACCCTGGCCATATGTGACAGACATGAAAGGGTCTGGAGAAGCCGTTATGCTGCCTGCAACATTGTTCAGCATTACTGGTTTGGCGGTGGGTCAGTGATGGTCTGGGGAAGAATATCTACAGAGACCTTTAAAGGCTGGTATAGACTGCCATTAGGCATCAAAATGAAATACCTGGACTAGTGCAACCTCATAAATAACCTTTAAATTGTGTCTGAACACACCATAGAGGCACAGAGTAAAGCTAAAGCCTAACCACTGAATGCATTTTCCTTGGTGAACATTCATTTTTATTTCCCTCCACAAGGAAAAACAAGTACCTGATCAGACTTCAGCAGAATTAGTACTATGAGCTCAACCAGTAATCACCACTCTCCTGTTAGCACACAAAACATGGACACAAGCTGTAGCAACAGCAGCAGCAGCACTAGCAGCATCAGTCTCGTTATGCTGACTGCACACACTCACAAACAAACACACTCCCCCCCACACACTCATTTCATTTCCGTTTCTCAGCCAGTCTAATTTCAAGTTTTGTCACATTATTACTTTTTCAATTCCAACAACAACCCCCTACTTCCGTTCCTTCTGGCTCTTCCCTTCTGCTTTGCCCTCTCTGTCTCTCTCTCTCACTCTTTCTCTCACTCTGTGTGTGTGTGTGTGTGTGTGTGTGTGTGTGTGTACATGTGTACGTGTGTACGTGTGTGTTTAAGTTAAACTTGCAGACATTGAACCATCATGGCAAACATGCACAGGACCAATTTCTCTTAAATTCCCACATTTTCACCACAGAGAATCTTTGTAACATAGAGGTGTACCCTCTTCTCACTGATGATCTTTCACTTTAACCACCCCACAAGAGACAAACAATCTCCCAAAACGTGAATATTCATACACATTTTCTTTTTTTTTCTGTGAGATCATGATTAAATTTTCTCAAGGGCAGCTTTGCTCATGTGTATATGTGTGTGTTTGTGTGAAGGTGTATGCCTTGGATGCCCATGGATGCTTCTGTCCTCTAAATAATTCTACACAAACAAAGCATGCATACTGACAAAGCCCCAACTCAAATGCCCCAACACTTGCAATAGCACACATACAATATAAACTTACATGCTGTTCTACAGTGTTTGTTTACAATACTATGACTGAGCAATATATTGTTATATTTTTGTTCATGGTATTAACTAACATAGCCTCTGTACATTAAAAGCGCATTATGAGAAGGAATAAGAATGTACTTCTACACTTCTTATTCAGCATAAGTGTTATACTTGAGTTCATGCAACTAAGAAATGTACTAATATTACTAATGTAAAAGCATATAAACTCCAGCTGGTGCAGCTGGGATAGGCTACAGCGTTTAATAGTACAGTGGAAGGAGATGGATGGATGGATGGATGGATGAGATCTGGTGTTATTTTAAATACGTATGACTTCTGAATGTCGCCTATCTGTCTGGAACTTGAATTCCCAAAGGACCTTAACCCGCTTGTTCTAAACCGCCTTCGTAAGTATCACCTGTTGGGACTTGGGGACTTCTAATCCATATGCAGCACAGATGTTCCTGTACACTATGCCAACCACTTGGTTGTACCTGTCAGTGTAGACTGTCCTAACTTGCAGATTGCATCTTGTTATAATGTGCTGGACTATCTCCGGGGCACCTTTGCAAAGTTTACAACTTGGATCCTGTCAATAGTTGTAGACTCCTGCTTCTATGGATCTGGTGCTTAGGGCCTGATTTTATGCTCCCATGATCAGAGCCTCTGAGCTGTCGTTCAGCCTGGTCTTTTCGAGCCACAGGTAGTATTTCTTGATATCAACCACTTTCTCTGTGTGTTGTTGATAGCATGTACTGTGCAGGGGCTCAATCTTAGTTATATATATATATATATATATATATATATATATATATATATATATATATATATATATATATATATATATATATATATATATATATATATATATATATATATACACTAAGATTGAGCCCCTGCACAGTACATACTAGCTAATGTAAATTGGAGTTATGTCAGGAAGTGCATCCAGCACTAAATCTTAGCCATGTACATCATTCAGAATGAGATTTTAGTACCAGATTAGTCAGAGCTCATGTTAATAACAAGTGCCTCCAATGCAATTGGCACACAGGGTACAGGTGCAAACTGTGCTACTGGTGCCTGAAAAGGATAGAATAGAAGATGGGAGAGGCAGGGATGTCTGGTAAAGGCAATGAGCTGGTTGATATGAAGGACAGAAAAAAGGTAGATATATTATGTGTGCAGGAGACCAGGTGAAAGGGAAACAAAGTCAAGCACACTGGAGGTGGATTCAAGCTGTTCTATCACAGTGTAGATAGGAAAACTAATGGAGCAGGAGTCTTAAAGGAAGAGCATGTAAGCAATCTTGTGGAGAATGGCAATTGTCAGACAGATTCATGATTTTGTAGCTGGAAATCGAAGGGGTGATGCTGAATGTTGACATCGCATATACCCCACAAATTGGATGGGTCTTCAGTTAGAAGAGAAAGACATGCTCTGGGTGGTAGGGAGGAGTTACCAGATGACTGGGACAGTGCAGCTGAATGATCAGGGAACTGAGGAGATGACTTGGTGGTGGAATGAGAATGCAAAGTATTCAATAAGGAATAAGTTGGCAAAGGCAATTATGGTGATGGACAGGTCGACAGATGAGGTCAAGCTGGCGTCTCTGTGAACTATGATGCTTGGAGATGACACTGTTGATCTGTAGAGCGAGTGGGAACAGGTGGAAGAAAGTCTGGAGAGGTGGAGGTATGCACCAGAGAAGATGAATGAAAGAAAGAGAAAGAAAGAGAAAGAGTGGGTGGGGGATTTGTGACAGAATGATAGCAACAATAGTGAAAGGGAAGGTTTACAAGATGGTAGTGAGACCTGCTATGATGTGTGGTTTGGAGGGGTTGGCAGGGCGGTGTAGGCATGTATGTATGTGTGTGTGTGAGACAGAGAGGTAGAGAAGTATAAGCTAAAAGCAAAGTTGTATAGTTGTGTATCTGTGTGCTTCAAACTTGGTGTGAACATATTAATAGCTTAGCTCCTCTTAGCCTCACTGACAGAGTGACAGAGACATTACTAATCCAGCAATGACAAGTTACTATTTCCCCTGCTCCCCTCTCACTCCCTTCCTATCTATGCTTCCTTCTTCCCCAAGACTCAAATCATAGTTTACTGTGCACTGAGGTATGTTGTGCAACAATTCAGCATATTGTTGGAGGTATTTGACTTGCTTTGATGGTGAGTAGAGCACAAAGGCAGTGCTAATATGGAAAACTGCACAAACATGACACATCTTTGCAGTGCTCCATTCTTAAACGGATGGTAAATGTCTATTTATTTATTTATTTTGTTTCCATTATATCATAAATACAGACGTTGGGCACTAAAAGTTTAAGAATAAAGCCAACTAAATTGTCATATAATCATTCAATAGCAATCTTATGAAAGTAATTAAAGTCCACCATGTTCTTATTATAATGAATCGTCTCAGAGCTGGAAAGGCGACATGTTTCTTGTAGCTGGTGTAAATATAGTCTGACAGTGCTTCGTTTCTGCTTTACTTGATGGTAATTACTCTGTTAGTCTTTTTAATGGGTTTCTTAAATGTTTCTGCTGTAAAAAAAAATAGCTTGTAAACCTGTTGTAAGGAATGTTTTATTCCTTCAGTATACGTGTTGATTAAAATTTAATAAAACTCAACTTTTCTATCCTATCATCCCTTTTCAAAGAATATGTTTACTTTTGCAAATGCACAAACCTATAACTCCATAATCCAGTTATTATTATTATTAAATCATTTTCTACTTCATGACTCCCTGAAGTCTAGAACCCACAAACAAAATATTTGTGCATATTTCTGTTTTCAGTTTTGACTTAGTTTCAGTAGCTAAACATCATGTTATGTTGGCTTCGATCAGGTTACCGACTTGGTGATTGAAGAATATCAAATTTCTTCGCCTTGAGAAACTTTATGGTTGCTTTTGTAGTACGCTTACGGTCATTATCTATTTGGACAGTAAACTGCTGTGGGATCGGTTTTGCACCATTTGACTGAATCTGAGTAGAATTCATCACGCTACACCTATTAGCAGTCACCAATAGTATCAAGCATCATCATCAGTAAACACTAGTGACCCAGTTCCACTTGTAGCCATACATGCCCCTGCCATAATGTTGCCTCTATTATGTGGTAGATGTCCCGATCCTGACCTGCATCTCTGTTTTTCTATGCTTTTTTCTTCCCATCATTCTGGGACAAGCTCATCTTGGTTTCATATTCCAAAAGAAGTGTCTTCAGAATTGTGCAGACTCTTTAAGATGTTATCTGGCCGCCTAGCCTTCTTGTCCATGAGTGTAATCAGAAGTTAGCACCTTCTTTTAAACCCTTTCCATTAATTCATAAAGGTGCCAGTTAATTAAAGACATGTAGACAATGATACACCTACCTCGTTGAGAGTGTTCTTGGTTAGATGTTAGAAAATGAATTCTCTTAATCATAGAAATAATTCTGCGATCATCCACTTCAGTTGTCTTCTGTGGTCTTTCAGGGTTTTTGGTGTTTCTGAGCTGGCCAGTGTATACTGTATCAGATGTACCAGATTGTAGATTTTTACTGACATTACTTTACTGAAAGCTTAAATCCCACACTTCAATCACATCTTAAGAGATTACTTAAAATGCATTGTAGCGGTGTACAAAGCAGAAAACTACAGAAGTTGTGTCTTTGTCCAACAATGCCATATAAGGAAATGCATTTTTATTATGTTTTTGGAGGATGTTTACATATCATATAATAGCATGGATTGATCCAGGCTCCAAACTGGACAAATCCCAAACCTCGATAATGGTATACCTTCTGTTCTTTTAGTGCTTCTAAGTAACTACTTGCCTTCTTTCCTTGTAGCGCACGGTGGTACAACCTTTATCTCACCTAGTTTGTATTGTGTCTGCATTTCTAAAGAGATCTTTTACCATGAACTGATAGTTATTTGTGCTGAACACGGTGAACCCACCCACTTTCTCATGGGAGGATGATGATGTCTGGGTCCTTCATGAGAAGTGTAAGCGATTTCTCCTATGGTTTCTTCTTATGGATGACTGACTCTGTATTGCTTATCAGATCTACAACCAGAAAGCATTCAGGTGGAACAGCAAAGTTCAGTTTTATAATTAAGTTTGTGCCTGTGGAAGTTCAGGTCACCGATGTCACTTGGCAGTCATGAGTATTATTGGACTAGATTGAACACAGAAGGTGTAAAGAGTCACTGATTAAACAGCTTGAAATGAACTGAAATTAACTTTACTTTTTAAAAATTAAGTTCATGGTAGAGCTGTATTTATGGGGAAATCCCTGTATTATCTCTGTGTATATCAAAGTGAAATTTATTTATACAGTTAATTTAAAAGTGGCAAAGGCTGGAAAGCAAATTGCTTTATAGAGCCAGAAAATGAGAAGATACTTAAACTAGTCAAAACAATGCAATGACCAAATAAAACAATGGCATAATGAGAGAAACAATATCAATAAAAGCAGTACATAAGCACATAAAATTGCAACATAAACATACATAAATGCACAGACTAAAAAGAAAAAAGAAAAAGTCATTAAATAAAATTCTCTCTCAGATATATTTATGAGGATTATTAGAAAGGAAAAAAAAACTCCTGATGCCTTTGGATGTTAACAGTGGAGAAGAGTGACGAGTCAGCATAAGTAATAGATGTGATAGTGGAATAATGGATCATTTCAGAGATGTCACCTGCTGCTAGTTTTTCAAGCACCTTAAAAAATAATTTAAAAAACCTTAAAATTATCTCTGTATATTAGAAGAATAGAACCCAGTAACATGGGAGGGCATGTCTTCCCTGTACTACTAGTGAAGGGTGTTTCTGCTGCACTTTGAACCATTACAGGCAAGCTAAGGCAACCAACTGATTCATAAACAGACAGAACTGAACTAGTCAAAGGACACAAAGCAAAATCCAAATCTAAGCCTTTAAGTCTTTAACAGTGACTAAAATTTTTAATGTGTAATTGGTCCAAGGAAGTCAGAGCTAGACTAAAACAGAGTAGATTTGTTCATCACAGTAAGATAATGCTGACATTTCCTGGATTGTTTTTAAAATTCAGTCGCAGAGGGTTGGCTGCATTGATTGCATCTACTGGGTGTTCTTGCCAATTGAAAAGACATTTATTTCAAAAGCATTAATTTTTAAAAAATATAACTTTCCTCTGACAAATTAATCATACACATAAGGCTACACTGTAATGTAAAAGGTACAACAATGTACAATATGACTTAAATGTCAAATAATCATAATGGTATTATCTCCCTATAATTAAGCTGACACACTGAATGTTTCCTCTCGTGAATAATCAAAAAAGCATGTCATTAAGACTGGACTATATGGAAATACAGACCATAGGCCCTTGATTGAGGACTATATCTGTCAGTTGTCTATCAAAATAAAAACTGTATAATTGTAATCATTTTCTTTTTTTAAAAAAGAAGCCTGATGAAAACTGGAGATCTATTATCTGATTGGATAAAACTAATATTAGTAGTATTACCACAGTGAATGCATATTTTCAACAGTGAAGGAAAGAGAAAGTGTGATGATGTTGGGCTGTGTGAATGCAAAAAATTTTGAAATATATAGCAAAATATAACTTCTCCTGTGCAGCTAAATCTCTGAAAAATGACAGGTCTTTCTGGATGGGGATTATATCTGTCACTGAAAATATAGGGGCCTATATAGAGTTTGAAAATCAACAAATAATAGATTTTAATCTCAGTAATGAAAGGTGGAGTGACTTTTACTGCAGTGAGTTACTGTTGTGCCTACATTACCCTGATGTTCAACGTCAAAATAATGTATTTTTTATTAAAACGTTGTCAGGGTTCCTGGGTTGTTGACCCAGTGTTTTCAGTTCTTACTTTGTCACGGTTTAGTTTTCACGTTTCCTGCTTTATTATGTTAGCCTCGGTCTGTGTGCATTATGTTCTGTTCCACTTCCTGTGTGTGATTAGCCAGATTCAGTTCAGCTGTGTTCTCACCTCTCTCTTAGCATCAACATTAGCCAGTGTATTTAAACCAGGGGTCCCCAATCTCAGTCCACGAGGGCCGGTGTCCCTGCAGGTTTTAGATCTCACCCTGGGTCAACACACCTGAATCACATGATTAGCTCATTACCAGGCCTCTGGAGAACTTCAAGACATGTTGAGGAGGTAATTTATCCATTTAAATCAGCTGTGATGGATCAAGGACACATCTAAAACCTGCAGGGACACCGGCCCTCGTGGACCGAGATTGGGGACCCCTGATTTAAAACCTCAGTTTCTCTCAGTTCACTGTCTTGTCACAGTCCGTCCGTCCGTCCGTCTCATCTTATGTTCATCCTACATTTATAATAAACACCATCCGCATCCTCAATCTGCCTGCAAGTTCTGCATTTGGGTTCTCTTTCCACACCGCGACGCCCTCACAAAAGTAAGTGGCCTTATACTTACTTTTATACTCATACTTACGTATTCATGTAGCCAATTAACCAATATCTAAATATTATATCGATAACAGAACTTAGTTTCAGTCCCCTGTTAAAATAAAGACTGAATAAATTTTTAAATTTGAAAAACATTTTTATATAGAGCCACGAACACCACACACCACAAGAAGTTATAACACCCAATTTATGCTATGCTCACTGTGTATTGGCATGCCTGTGCCTGGGTCCTTTAAAATGAGTGACAGAGTGCCCCTGCCTCAATGATGGTGTGTGATATTTTTAATTAGGACCCACGGCAAACATGAACTCAGTAGATAACTCCAGCAATAAATGACACAAACAGAGTGCTTTTGATTCAGGTCCCCTAAGGCTGCACATATATGGAAACATCTTTGAACTGTCAATTGTACCTCAGATATACTATTGCCTTAGTTCCTCAAACTGCCAAGAAAAGTCTATGTTGCCTTTTCCATGAACTTTCAACACAAAGTTTTATAAATGAGGGACAACAAGAGCCGTTGGGACTCAACAACATTGATTGGCAAAGTAAAATAATGAGCTGTCAGCAGCTAGGGATCTGCAGATTCTACACAATTTACAGCAACAGTGTCCACTGTACATTTTAAGAAGGGACAAAGAACACTGAGAAACATAAACCTGGATCATGTTAATGTGCCAGATGTAGCCACACATGCTCTTCCTGGAATCCCTGGCAGGTTAACATAGATATTATTACCTCCCTATATGATTTGATCAAGTTTAAAACAATCTGAGATGTTTAATTATAAATTGGACCTTGAAGGAAATATTCAAAATCTTTTTTGGACATGCATTGTGTCATTTCTTGAGTCAACCAAAGTCATCAACCCAAAGAGGATTGCATTCAAAATCACACCTAAACTCCAAACTAAGATTTTTCCAGTTGTTCCCTTAATTTTTTATGTTTAAAGCAAAGTGTGCATGTCTGCTATAAATTCACATAAATGCTGCAGTGTGGCATACAGCAATAATTAAAACATTTTAAAAATAGAAAGAACCAAACTTTAGTAAACTTTTGCTTCTGTTCCACACACATATCCGACACGCGCACACACACGCACTATAAGCGCACTTTACACACCCTTGCCTGTGTCGCCCTGTGCCTGCACACATGCATGCACACAAGCCTTGTTCTGCCCACATGCAGTCTGTCTGTCTTCCTGTTTCTCTCAGGGACACTTAAACACAGTACACATAAATATATGAAGAGTTTTTTTTTTTCCATAAAATTCCAGATAGAGGTCAACCTTTCTGATATCTTGAAGATTGCTTAAATCTTTTTGAACATTTTCAGCATTTTTTTTTCGTTTGGCACATGTATAGTAGTAAAGATCTCGAAAACAGATCTTTACTATTTTGTCAATTTGGACAAAAACTCTTCACATCTAGTCATGCACACACATAAACACGCGCCTGCACACGCACAACACAAAAACATGTGGAGTCCGTACCTCGACAAATGGGAGCAGGAAAGTCCCAGACGGCGGCATTTCCGGCATTGGTGATGCATGTGAGTGTCGCATGACCATCTAAGACATAACCAGGGACACAGCTGTACCGCACACTGTCTCCCACAGCAAATCTTCCTCCACCACTTAGCACCGCTTTGGGTGGGACACCAGGGTTTCCACAAGATGAACTGTGCAGTTCTGCAAAAGATGACAGAAAAAGAGAAAGATGAAGGCTTTTATCAGTTTTGTTCTGGGATTACTTCGATTAAAATATTAAAATATACATTTTTCTATCTCAGCCATCACTCAGATAATATGCCCAGCCCCTTTTTTATAGTGATGCATGTAATTCAGTCTGTCAGATCACACACACATCTGACTAAACAGACGATCAATTTCAGTCAATCCGGGTGAACCTTTTAGTTATGCTTACCCCCATAATCCAAACAGGTTTTTTCTGCTTCTAGTCTGCTTCTATATTACACACACACGGTCTCACCGATGCTTATTTTATTTTGTGTTGTGCTCTGAGGGCTTTCAAAACACAGGTGACCCACAGCTCAATACTGTGACTGAATCAGAGCTGCTGCTGCTCTGCTAATGTGCGGCTCACACTGTGTCTTCTGTGTAGACATGGTGTTACAGCCAGGTCCCAGTGCGTCTGTCATTAAAAACAGTTCTGGGGTCAGAAAAGCAAGACACTTGCATTGTGGTGATGCAGTTTAAATACCTCCATTACAGCCTATTCCGGAGTATTGCTCCAAGCGCAGACATAGCTGGGAGCCTACTGGTCTTTACAAATACATACTGCTGAGCGTGATGGCTGTAAATGGGCAGTTGGATTGCCTTTGCAGTTAAAGAAGAGAAAATTCAGCCTCGGAGAAAAGGCGGAAATGCAAAAGTTTCTTTTCAATCTCCCTCTTCCCGCTAGATTTAATTTGCAGTTCTGTGCCAAAGATGTATGCACAATTGTAGGCTTATAAACATCCGCCAACACAGACGCACAAACAAGCGCGAGAGGGACTGAGAGAGCGAGACAGGGGGAGAAGGGGTATTACAAGCCATAAAACAGGAAGTAGATGGGCGCACAGGGAGCAACTCTGGTCTTATTGTTTGAACTTGATTGATACAACTATGAAACAGTTCAGACAGATGCGGGGTTAGGGAGGGGGAGCAGGAACTAGACAGATAGGGGCGAGAGGGAACTGTGGATTGGTGAGGGTGGTGGGGCAGAGAGGAAAAGGAGCAGGATGCCCGGTATGATAGATAGAACTATGAAACTACTAAGACACAGAGAGCGAAAGAGGTAAGAAAGGAAAATGTTAAAGGAAGAGAGAAAAGATTAGAAAAACAGAAATCAACAGCGGTGGTGAGGAAGAGTATGCTCCCAAATGAGAGGTGGCGGTATAGCAACCCATATTCTTTAAATGTCACGAGAAACTCTGGAAATCTTTCACTTTACTCCTCGAACTGCAAAAATATACAGAATAAGTTTGTAAAAAGCTCTAGTACAGCTGCAGGGAGCTCTCTGTCATACTAACTGCAATAATTTGTAATTACTATTCACAAAGCAGGTAGAGAAGATTTAATGTCAGTAAATGAACGGATGATATGACTCTTAAATTGGCCGGCTGATAGATTCATTTATAAAATGACTTTACTGTCATACCTTTTCAATTACATCCCATTCCTTCCCCTTTAGCCACAGTGCGGGTGATTATGTGGACATTTATATTTGGAATTTTTATGTGGCCACAATCAACCTCTCTTTTCATTTTCCTTTAAAATAAACCTGTCAGCTTTCTTTTTGTTATTATCATATCTCTTAAATGCGTATATGCATATGTATATGTCATTAAGTCTTGTGCCCAGCCCCCCGACACACACACACCTCTAACTGCCATTCTCCTTATCTCCACGCACACAGTGACAGGGAAACACACACTGACAAGACACACTTGGACATTAGCACACATGCGCACACACACACACACAACCATGGTCATCCATCACTGTGGCGAACCCCTGTGCTGTACTGTGATTGGATGTCAGGTTGGCCTAGTGTTGCGACCCGTTGGCCTATCGATTTTACCAGTCAGCGTGGCCCCACTTGGTGTCAGGATGTTTGTTGTTGTTGAGCATCCTATCAGGCACACATTTACTCTCATCCACACACAAACACAAACATTAACATTGGTGGTCCAGAGTGCAATCCAGGGCACACGCGAACCAACAGTTTCCCAATTTAGCCACTTGGAGTTTGACTGGTGTCTCCATCACTTTTTCCATTTATCTATCTTTTTGCACTGTTTCCCTCTTTTTAATTTTCACTATTACTATTTTCTGTCCAGCTTCTTTACTCCATCTGTTTCTGCTGCCTTGTTAGGCTTTCATTCCCACTTGTGCTGTTTTTACCCCTCTCCTTCTCTGCACCTCCATCCACAGATCCCCCCTTCTCTTCCCTTACTACCTTATCCTTAACAAAAAGCCTTTGACAACATCTCCCTCCCTTCTATTTCTCCCTTGTTTTATCCTTACTAATATATCAGCCCTTATGTCCATCTCTTTGTTCCTCCTTTCATTCTTTCCTACCTAGTTTATTGTGAACATCACATACTTTCATTACACTAGTTTATTCAGTAGCCAGCAGCTATGCCACGCTCTTCTCCGTGGTTTATTGCTGCCTGCCCTCTCTTATTTATTCTCTCATACCCTCACTTCTTCTTCCTCTCATTTCTCTCTTTATCTATCTATCTCTGCCTCTCTTTCACTATCTCAGTCTCTCCCCAGTTTACCATAACCATGATTTCAGTCTCAGTTGCTTCATTACAAGCTGCTGCTTTTATGGGCCATCTGTAGAACTATCTGCATTTGTCACACATACATACACACACACACACATTCAGAGGCCTGCATGTAAAGGACTATACAGTTTCTCTCTTTCTACCGCACATACACACACATTCTCACACATGTAACCATTTACCTAGCTTTTATTTCTCCCTAGATAAGCAATTACAGCCGAGTCCAAGTACAGAGAGCACAAGAAAGAGGGGAAGAGGTGGGGAGGAAAGAACTGAGCAGAGGGTAAAAAGCACGAGAGAATGCTGCCATGCTTTTAGACTTTTTAGTGAGACAAATGGCACTGCAGACTGGAAGACTGGCGAGGGGGAGTGAAGGACAGTGAAGTGGGCGAGGGGGACAGAGAGCAAGACAGGAAAACAGAGGCACAGAGACGGGGGGGATGATTCATGGAGTTCAGAGGTTTTACACCTCAGTCAGCAGTAATGTTTTTAAAAGATGAACTGAGTTTCAGACCTGAACAGAGTACAGTAGAAGGTAAAATGCTTGAATACAAAACATAGAATATGTGGTAAGAAATCATATACATAGATTAAAGGGCAAAAAATAAAAAAATAAACCAAAAAGTGATTTTGAAGTTACTTTTTAAGATGTATAACACAAAAAGATTTAAAGTTTTTAGGGAGTTCTGTAGCAATCAGGTGTCTCTCCTGGGGCACTTAAATTTACCGCCTGTCAACTTCCGAGTCAGTTGCCTGTCAGCTTGATTCATTTATCACTGTGACCAACTCTTTTTATAGACTTGTGAAGGACTTGTATCATAAAACACTTTTTGTCTAATAAGTTAACACCACTTTACAGCCTTAGTTGTACATCATAAACCATACTGTATGATACAGCGTGCCTCTCCTGACAGTGCAATCATACTGCCATTTTACACAACAAACATATTTTATCTGTTTAATCTATTTCTCTAATCTAAGCAAAGGCACTATGAAGTCATCATAAATAAATAAAAAAATTATAAGAAAATAGTTTTATATAACAAGCCCAGAATAAACGTGTTACTGCTTTTAAAGATCAGCGTGAATGTTTTGCACATTTATTTTCCAAACCTTTGTTTTGCAGAGGGTGTCGTTCTGAATACATCCTTTTTTTCTTGTCAAATCAATTTTCTGTAACGTGCACGTGAGCCGGACATTAGCATTCTGATACAGCTTGGCCAAATGTGATTGGCAGTTTCCTGTCTGCAGCAATAGGTTGCCATTACCAAATAAATGAGACGGGTTTAGAATTGCTGGAGTTAAATGTCATTTCAGATTAGATGTAAACCAGTTGGGGGGGGGAAAGATTTCAAGATAACACTTCTGTGAAACTGCCCTTGCTACTGAAGGAAGGGGATTTGAAAATAAAAAAAAAATAAATAAAAAATTATGTCTTATTAAACGACACTTGTTATCCATTCAATTTTAGATTATTTTATAATCTACAATAGCATGCAAAGATCATGAGTCGTCCCTCGTTTTTGTATATTTGATCCTCATAATCATTGTCAGTTTGTACAGAGGAGGCCAGTAGAAAGGTACATCAGTGATACAGTCATCAGTAAAACACGGTGGCGGCTCTTTCAAGGTTTGGTGCTGTATTTCAGCAAATGGTGTTGGGGATCTTGTCAAAATTATGGAATTATGTACACAGAAAAGTACGGTTAGATTTTAATATACCATCTGAAAAGCATCTAATTGGCAACAGCTTCATTTTTCAACATTTATCCCAAACACAGTGCCAATGCAACTTGGTGTACCTGGACAAAAATTTTAAAAAGCGCACAATGGAAAACTCTCAATGGACTGACCTTGACAGAGCTTGGACCTCAACATTACTGAAGCAGAGTGGGGTCATCTTGACAGAGAATGGAACAAAAGGCAGCCAACATCCAAAAAATCCTTTTAGAGCTTTGTATGTTCCCCAAGAAGCCTGGAGAACTATTCCTAAAGATTTCTTAAAGAGATTGCAAGAAACCTTGCTTAACAGAGATCAGGCTGTGTGCGCATTATGTTTTCATAAATAACTTCACCTTATTTAGAAATGACAGGTTGCTCAAGACTTTTGACAGTACTCCATGTAGAGCTATGTGGATTAATTAAAAGATTAAAATCTTGATTCTAAAATAAAATGCTGCTTGTGGTGGCATGCATCAGAGTCGCAAGCAGGTATGTGATCGAAATTGTTATTGTGTCCTTGATTGTACAAAAAAAACCCTTTAAGTGGTTATGTGGTAGTTTTGGAAATACTCCAATGCTGTGGTTGAAAAATGTCAGACGTGTTTTTGCCCATTTTGTTCACCCATAATACATCCATATATTTATAATATTGACAGTGGAACTTTTCCCCCCAAACAATCCCTGTATTGTTAGAAAGTTGCTGCAGAGCTGTCAAGTAACTGTCATACTAGGATTCGAGTTATTTTCTGAAATTCTAACTATGACAGCTTAACAATCACGAATGGGATAATATGAAATTATTCTACAAGGCTTTGTGCTTTTTAATATGAAAAGATTAATGCCAAGATGAGATATCCACCATTTGAAAAATGTGACACCTTTCTCTACAAAAGCATTAAAAGAATGAAAAAAAAAAGCAGTTAAAAGAATCGTGCTGAGCAGAAGCTGAGCAAATACAAAGAGTGATGGGATGAATGGTAAAAGTTTTCTCCTTGATGTGGTTATACACCAAGAAGAAAACTTTTCTGTTTATGTGACTATATGTATATGTAGGTATCAACTACATTTATTTCTATACAGTGTGTGTGTGTGACAGGAATCAGCAGTTAAAGAAGAACATTGGAACTGCTATGTAGCTCCTTGTAATAAAATCTTACAGCGTGTGATAAACAAAAGGAGCTAAAGTGAAGTTCACAGCTGGGCACTGCTTTAAAAGAGTAGTTAAGGTAACCCCATCACCTCCACCCTCCACCCCCCACCACACACACTTCTATATAACATCTGTGATGGCAAAGAGAAGAGAATTGACATGATATATGATAATGGAAATGGCACAACAAGTACTAGCAGTTCTGGCCTCTTCCAGCTATTACCAGCCACAGTCCAAAATGAGGAACAGCAGGGGGTAGGACTAAGATCTTTTCCAGACAAATTCCCTTTTCAGCCTCAAACTGACTCTCCATGGCGAACCACTAGCAACATAACGAGCCATTCATTTTCACATTCATTCACTTCCTGGTCAAAATGCCAAGCTGTGAGCCTAGATTGTCTGAACCCTCTCAGGTCCAACTCATCATTGATGATAACCCTAACCCTAAAATTATGTCATAAAAATATGTAATTTTTATCTTTGTTTAAAACTGTTCTCCACAGTCTTGGCAATAAGGTGACAAAGAAAGCAATTTGACTGTGTCAAAATAAATAGGCTTAGGGTTTGGGGTTGATGATGACCGAGACCTTAATAAAAACATACATTTTACATTCAGAGAAGTATGTGTGGTGGTAAGAGATGCCATCGACAGATACAGCCATTTAAATTGACCAGCAAGTCTACGGCAGATTATTATTATTATTTTTTATTTATTATCATTATTGTTTACTTTTAGTCACATATTCACTTATATTTTGGTAATTTAATAAAAGAAATCAGAATTAAAAAATATATATCTATATATATATATATATATATACCTACCTCTCAGTAATAGGAACTGGAGTCTATCTCTGCAGTGTTTGTGTAAAGGTAATGGCCATTTTCACCTTTATCGATTATAACAGATAAAGCCTCAGGGGCTGCTGTCTTTTATGACGTCCCTGTCCTGCAGCAATCATCCACTTGAGTTGTGATTACATGACCACTTAATATTGAAAGTGTCATAAGTACTCCACAGCTCTGCATTTGGTGAAACTGACAACCTGATGATGTTGGCACTATTTGTCTGTTCTAATCATGTTGCAAAAGTACATTGGTAGCTTAATTGCCTCCTAAGGGACTAAGACAGAGCCATGTTTGGAAAGCAATCCAGCAAAATTGAAAATACAACTGCGAAAGAGCTAGAAAGATTTTCTTTAATGTTTTGTATGGGTAGCCCATTAGACTTTACACCAGAGACCTGCATTTGTGGTTTCTCTCTAACATGAGCAGTTCAGTACCCGACATAGAGTTTTCTGAGCCAGAACTGGCATTTTGGCAGTTTAAATGTGCACTGATATCAAACGCCAGCCTGGCATGCAAATACTTATAAAATAGAGAGAGTAAATGGAGAGCAAATTTGGTTTATATCTCCATTGTATTTGCGAATCAGCCATTTTGTTAGGTAGTCTTGGCTTTTGCTTTCAGAACCTTTCTAATTCTTCATGGCTTAAATTCAACAAGATGATGACATCTTGATTTTTGTCCATACATGACAGGGTAGCACAAACCTGCTCCAGATTTGTCAGCTGCACATCCATGATGCATATGTCCCGTTCCATTGTATCCCAAAAGTGCTCTACTGGATTGAGATCTACTCTGAGCCTTGTTCTGCTGGAGGTTTCTTGCTGTGAAGAGAGAGTTTTTCCTTCCCACTGTTCCCAAGTGCTTGCTCATAGGGAGTCATCTGGTTGATGTTTCTTTTCTTCTGTATTACTGTAGGATCCTTACCTTACAACATAAAGCACCTTGAGGCGACTATTGTTTGCGCTGTATAAATCAAACAAAATTGAATTTAATTGAAACTGAGGTGCTGTGTATTCATAGCTACACTTCTACCCACCTTGGCGCTAACAAATGGATGAGTTATTCTGGCCTTCCTATCAGCTCCAAGCAGCCTGGCCATTCTCCTCTGACCTTTGGCATCAAAAAGGCATTTTCATTTCATTTTTTTCCTTTCACTTACTGAGTAAGCACTGCTTACTGAATATTTTTCAGACCATTCTCCATAAATCCTAGCGATGAAAAATCCCTGTAGATCAACAGCTCCTGAAGACCAAGCTGTCTGTCACCAACAACAACGCTGCATTTAAAGTCACTTGAATCACCTTTCTTCCCCAAGTATGATGTTTGTTTTGAACTTCAGCAGGTGATGTCACGAAGCCTACATGCCTAAAAGCACTAAGCTGCTGCCATATGGTTGACTGATTAGCTGTTTGCTTTATAGAACAGTTGAACAGATAATGAAACAGAGGGTAAGTATATAAGCCAAGTATGAAATAAAAAAGGCTGCATTTCAGTAGATGCCCTACATACTCTTTCATTGTACTCTAACAATTAAAGCAGACACAATACACAGGATAATTACTTAGTTGTTCTAATATTGTTAATAACTAACATGGTTGAGATTATGTCATAAAGAGTAAGAATAAGAAAAAATATGTGTAAACAAATCATTTAACTGTCTTCTGTAATCTCACTGTTGCATGTAATAGAGAAGACTAGGGCACTATCAAGCTTTAAGGCAGGTCATGTGTGTCAAAAGATGAACTGCTTGGTTTTAACTGGGTGATGAGATGGCCACAATGGTCTTCCAAACTATGAGTTACAACGCTAAAAAAACGAAGACAGCACTTAAGTTACACATCAGATCTTGAAGATTCAAGTTGAAAAGCTTTACTGACATACATTGTGTAATTTGGGTGTACAGTATAAGGAAAAAATACACACCCACACACACACACACAATTTGTGCTAAGGGCTTTATTGCACCAGCGCTGTCAACACTAAGCTTCATTTCACAAATTGTATAGAACAGATGACAAGAGTGCAAAATGCATGCTGCCTCGGGATACACATGCTACATCTTTTCTTTTCGATATGTTTTTAATGTAACCTTTTTTTGATTCTATTTGTACAGCCTAATAATGGTCTAAAACATACAATCCAAGGCTGTCGCGCTTTAATCATTTCAGCTAGTACTCAAACCCCATCACATTACATATTTCTTATCTAATACATAACACTAATGGCTTAAGCAGTGAAGAAAATGAACGGCTCTACGAACTGAATTGACGAAATATAGGGCTTAGGGTTCAGGATAGTCATCTTTGAATTGAAAGCGTCCTACAAATAATGACTGCTATCTCAAATATGACTTCAATAGATAATAGCAAGATCGTTTTAAAAAGCAAAGATTTTAATTTCATTTTAAAATTACTTTTTGGTTGTGTGAGTGCACTTCACAACAAATGTGTAAAATAGCCCAAGTTTGATTACTTCTGAAAACATTCATTGTGGGGCAAAGGACTAAGTGGTAGCAGAAGGGGTGTGTGTGTGTGTGTGTGTGTGTGTGTGTCAGAGGAAGACAGAGAGATGGTGAGGCAGAGTTAAAGCGGGGAAAATGGAGAGCTCTCAGATAAACTAAGCTTTAGATCATCTGGCAGCTGTGAAGATCAGTTACTACACACAACTGTGTTGCTAATGATTGTAACTTCTAGTGTAGATCAGACATTATGGACTCAGAGCAACAGACCACTAATGTCTCTCTGGGTTTATTACACCCCAGAACACAAACAATCAAGCACACACCCCACTCTCCCTAAAGGTAAAAGCTGCTGTGAGGGTTGTGATAGTGAAGCCTTGATGTTCAGGCTGAACAATAATTATCTGTGTTCATTGAGATCATGAAGTAGCTTCCAGCAGCCAGTGTCAGTATATACTGTCTGACCATAAATGTTGCATATACTGGCCTGCATAAATGCTGTTCTGATACAGAATTTACCATAACCTGCTTATTTGGCAATTAAAATATCACAGTAATGGTGATATATTACTGGAGCGGATGGCGGTGTGAAAACTTTGGTTTCTCCAGTAGTTAGGCTTAAATTAATGCCTCCTTCTTCGTCTACTTTTTACGATGCTGCTCAGTAAATATCACATATATATCACTAAAGGGGCCGCTGTAGATGCAATTATAGCACATAATATTTAATCAACATTACTAAGAAGAACCCGCATTCATAATAAGCAGATATAGTGACTAGCCTGTTTTTCCTTTGAAATATATTGCAGCTGACTACAAATTTCCATATGCCAGAATTAGACTCATCCAAGTGAGGATGCAATTTAATGTGGCAGGGTAAAACAAGTTATTCATTTTGGGGGTAGACAATAACCCTGTCCAACACAATTACCTCATTTCTGTGGATTGAATATCCATCTAAAAATGTTAGTTGAAAAGATGTGCTTAGGTTTTTTTCCAGGCTTGCAATTTCCCTGTATGTAATTGAATGAGCAGATAATGACAGCAGTCTGACTGCTCACAAAGAAACATGGGGATGTCAATTATAAGCTCTTTACCTCCACTTCACCGGTGTGTGTGTGTGTGTGTGTGTGTGTGTGTGTGTGGTCGTTCGTGTGCACGTGCACTCTAGTGTGAGTGTTTGTGTGTGGGCCTCTTGCGTGCATGTCACAGCACGTGCATATACAAGGACTGGTGTGTGTATTTTGAGTCCATGTGGGTGTAACTCCTTGATGGTGTGATCAATGTTTCTCTGAGGTTTGGTTCAATAAACCATTAGATATCTCCCTAAAGACATCCTGCCAACAGAACTTCATTAGACTGACACACATACATATAAAGAAAAACAAAACATGCCACATACACACACCTGTTATCTCAAAATTTATCCTGTTTTTACAGGTTGTGGCCGTCGGAAATGAACATAATCAAGGCCTAGTTTGTTTGTGTTTGCTTCTTTTTTTTCTTTTTTCTTTTACTAAAGCAATACTCTGCAGTATCAGCTATCATTTGATCTGACCTGAAAGGGCTGACTCTGACTTTCTCAAGACTAGAACAAATACACTCGAGCAGACTTGATCAAACAAAATAGTAAACCGTCCAGTGATACAGGCATCACAAGAAACAGACACGTTTTCTTTTATTGAAGTGACTTACTGTAGATGATGCTGATACATTGCTAAAGGAACACACTGGGTGTTTTGGGGATTTCTTTGATATGCTTTTTGCTGAGAAGTATAGCTGGTGGATTATCTTCATGTCCAGCACAGTGATTATTTACTTCACTGCAGTTAAAAGAAATATGTATGTTACACAGACTGAACTGCATCAAGTACCACACAAAATAGTAAACACAGAGAAGCAGAAGTAATAACAATTTTCTCAGTGCATGAAGGGAAGCTCGTGTGTATTATTAAAAACCAGTAAACCATTGAGCTCCGTCTTAGCCTTAGCTCTTATGTCAGAGTCCTGCACTGATTTTAGTAAGAGTACTGATCAGCTTTCTACTTCCTGTAGTTTTCTTCTCTGTTTCACACATTCATCTTTCACTTCTGCCTCTGTCCCTTTCTTCTTCTCTTATCTCTTCTCACAGCCACCCCTCTTCTTACTATTAATTAAAAGTCTGTATCTGTGTGTGTGTGTGTGTGTGTGTGTGTGTGTGTGTGTGTGTGTGTGTGTGTGAGTGTGAGTGCTTGTGTGCAAACATCAGGCTTCAGTATTAATTAAAGGTGTGAATGCTAATTGGTCAGATCAATAACGGGTCGTTAGGCCTCAGGGGCTGCCAGCCAATAGGAAATCATTATGTGTCTGACATCACTGTCACTCTGCTAAACTTGCACTGCACAGTGACACATGCATACGCAGACATGTACGTCTGCACTTGCACACAGAGATTTGCACTTGCACTGGTGTCATCTGGAAGGATAGGTTTACTTCAAACATTGTGACAGAGAGAAAAGAGCGAGAGTAAAGAAACAGAAGCTGTTATCTGAACAGAAGAAGCAAATTGGCACAAAATGTAAGCAAAGAAAAAAATTGCAGCATGTACCCAAAACAAAATCAATATCTATTAAGGAAAACAAGAGATAGTGTGAGAAAGAAGATTTTCAGAAACGAAACAGATGCAAAGCCAACAGTGGGAGGAGCTACATAGAGCGGATCATCTCAGAAGGCCTTTTTGTACTGATCAATACCACAGCAACCTTTGTCTCTATGACATTTATGACACTACTACTGCTTTCTCTTTCTTTGCAAATCTCAATATGCATCTTTCAGTATTTTTTATGTACTCAACCCTTTTATGTGCCTTATATACATATAAACACATCTTGTTGATATTTCAAAGAAAAGAGACGAGCATAGTATATGAGGAATTGTACAGGACTGGTGGCTTCCCTGATGGGATAAAGATAGCAGACAGTCAGCTCAATTTGCCATTTCAAACCAACTTGCCTAGCTCACTGACACCTTCATGCCCCAAGTAACATCCACTGTCACATTTCCACAATATAAGCTTGTTTTTATATTAAACTGTCCTCTTCAACACCTTCTACCTTTTACTCTTTATACAGCTTCACAGGCTGAAGCTGAGACAGAGTCTTAGATTTAACGGTGTAAGCACTACTTCATGCTATACAGTAAATGACTTTTTGCCACTACATTTATCAACCGGTATTCTTGCTCTGAAATCTGATTTAAAGTTAAGATCCTCAGAAATCATCCGGTTAACGATATTTCTGGTGGCTGTGTTACTAGATGAAAATGCGATGCAGTGAAGTTTGCTGTCTCCAGGGGTCACTAACCATGTTGTCACTTGTCATTGGGACAGTATATATTTAATTCTTTCAGACAAACCTTTCACTTGTCCACAAACAAAAAAGCAACATGCGAGAAGACAGCAAATTAGAGGTATGCAGGGGTAGTGGTGTTAAATGGTATAGCAAACACAAACTGTTGCCTGCAGAGGCAAATATTTCCAATTTGTATGTGTATCATTTCTGTGCTGATCAAATCTGTGTGGGCGTTTCTGCTCAGTTGAGACAGGCTAGCTAACTATCTTTTGTGTGATATCTAGTAGATGTGGTTACTAGAGTATAACATATTAAATTTAACATCTTAAGATGCCCAGAAGTGACTGACAGATACTAGGACACATGTAAACACACACAAATGTAAACAAATCTCACCTTATCTGTATACCTATTAAATGATACAGTCTCAGTGAAAAGTCGCTGTGAGTTGTTAACTCCCATGGATACAACAAGCATTCACCCTCCTGTACCTACAAGCCTGCCAGTAGTGAAATCAGTGATTAATTAAAGATAATTCAGAATACTTCTAGTGGTTGTGTCTTTAAGTATATCTCTGCTCTAACTTGCTGTTGTTAACATTGTAAAAAGGTATTTTTTTTAAGTATTTAATTAGGTCTGGTGCCTCAAACTAAACAGACTTCCTGCATTCCTGCATATATTTTTTTTGTTTTCAAGTAGACAATTGGAAAATGATGTGGGCTCAGCAATACAATACACAACATAATATGGGTTGCCCACTATACTTACTGGTTGGTGGAGAATTCGAACTAATGGCAATATACGATATATGATGTAATAATTTCAGATGCTAACAGACAATCAGTGGGATGGTAACTTCCAAAAAGTTGAACTACAAAGCCCACCCACTGACACACGCGCATTAATAATACTACATACATAGTATATCCCTTCGAGGTGGTCTTTTGATGTTAAAGTAGTTTTTCACTTTTCTTCTGCAGTTACAATAAAAGCTTAAAGAATGTCATAAATACACATTTCCAGAAAACGAGCAAACAAAAAGCCATATTATTACCAAATCGATGGTACCAGAATGCACACAGCTGGCTTATTATTGAATTTAAACTATTACTGTTAATGACTGCTTCTGGGAATATCAACAGGTTCTACCCTGCAGAAAAAAAACTGTTTGCCTAAGGCTCCACAAGAACATGGATTCATGGACTACAAGCCATATTTTTATATGACAAGCTGCTAATGCAGTTTTCATTGAATGGTTTACACACCAGACATAAGTCCTGATCCAGAAACTTACCAATGGAAGCATGCATACTGGCTTTTAAAACTATTACTGATGAAGTGATATCAGAATGTGTAGTATGGTGCCAGCCTTTATTTTGAAGTGCACTTCACAACACCTCAACATTAAAGTTCTTTCAACCTGTATCAGCGTTGTCCCTTTTAATCTCCTCTCCTTTCATCTCTCTGCTCGCCATAATACTCTCCTCTGTCACTAGTCTTTTTAACAATTGTGTAGTATCGTCTAACATCAAACACAACCCAACAAGTGGTCCTTGTGCATGTAACATACATATTTTCCCTGCCAGTACATGATGGAAACATATTCATGTTTGTGGAATCAATTAAGGCATAAAAGTTATTGTCATCATAAAACAGAACCTAAATTATTACAGATACTACCTGCTATGACAGAAACTTTGTCTCTGAGTGAAGGACTTATTTTATTGAGTTAAAAACATAAATATACAGATGTACACTAAATGCCTGCTTTATTACATATGAAATTGGACACCTTTTTCCTTTCAGAGCTACCTTAATCCTTCATGGCATGGATTCAAAAAGGTGCTGGAAACATTCCTCAGTGATGTTCGTCCATATTGATATGACAGCACCACACAGTACTGTAACTGCAGATCTGTCAGCTGCACATCTCAGGCTTGTATACATTGTGCATTATCTTGCAGGAAACAGCCATGAGAAACTTGGCATACAGCACCAATACTCAGGTAGGCTTCTAAACAATTCTAATTTGGTACTAAAGGGCCCAAAGTGTGCTAAGAAAATATCCTCCACACTATTAGACCACCACCTGCAGAATCTGGTAGGTGCAGTACAGTGGTATAGCCCCTGTACTACCAGCGGCTATACCACATTCAAAATCACTTAAATCACTTCTGTCTAAATACACTGGGTGGCTGCCATGTGATTGGCTGATTAGCGTTAACCAGCAATTTGCTTAAACAAGCAGATGAACAGATATACCTAATAAAGCAACAGGTGAGTCACGGCAGATGGCCCCGCCCCTCCCTGAGCCTGGTTCTGCTGGAAGTTTCTTCCTGTTAAAAGGGAGTTTTTCCTTCCCACTGTCGCCAAAGTGCTTGCTCATAAGGGGTCATATGATTGTTGGGTTTTCCCCTGTATGCATTATTGTAGGGTCTACCTTACAACATAAAGCGCCTTGAGGTGACTGTTGTTGTGATTTGGTTCTGTATAAATGAGATTGAATTGAAAGTGAGTGTATCTATTTGTATTAATCTCAATACTGACAGTACTGATAGAGAAATCAATCTGAAATGAGATCGAGACCTTTAAGTCAGAGTTTCTCTGACACTGGCGACTATTTTTAACCCTTCATTTTATCTTGAAAGCTTTTAGCAGGAATGTTTGTTGACTAAATCGGCTCATACTTCACAGCAAGTAGTCAAATAAGTAGAAATGGCAATCCTTTATTGCAAGGTCCATTATATTGCTTATGTTAACATTTTCCCTGAAAAGAAATTACCAAAAGAATCAAATGCTCAGGCATCAGTTTTAGTGGGGAAAAAGCCTAAACTCAGTGCTGCAGATGTTCTCACACAAAACTTGGAGTGCTGTGTTGCTACACTTTCCACTGTAATACTGCTGTTCACTTTATTAAGAAACAGTAGTTGAGATATTAAAAGCAGTGGGGTAGTTAAATAACAGAATCTGCTGAACAAAAAGCAGAGCACAGTGGCTGGAGAATACAGGGCTGATAGTCATTTTAGCAATTAATTGGATGATTAAATATTGAATGAAAAACCCAGTGGAATGCCCTTAAATAATGAAATCTGCTGATGAGAGGCCACTGAAAGAGGTTAGAGACCACTCTGCTGATGTTCCTTATCACATTTTTTAGGATGGTGATACATTTGGTGAAAATCCTAACTGGCTGACAGCATTTAGGGATGTGTTTTGTGTAAATGCTGCCTCTGAATTCTGTCTAACTCGCGGCATCAAGAACTGCTCTGTCAGCATGACCCTGTTCATTTTTGCCGTTATGCTAATCAGGTGACATTCCTTCTTGCTTGGCAGAAGGAGCTGATTGGATGGGCCGAGGTGGAGACCCTGAAGGGAGGCCGTTTGATTGGTTGGCTCATATAAAGCTGAATGATGGACTGACATTGGCCAGGTGGCCATATTATTATCAACCCACACACTCCCTCACACACAGACACACAGAACTGCACACCTATATTAACTCTGTACCAGGATATATTTTAGTCAGGTGGCCAGTGGTTGTCTGACAGACCTGAATATCAAATCAATATATCATTCGATGTAATTTCTGTCCTGTCCCAGCACAGAGGGGTTTGGCAGCTATTCCATATATTTTCATCATAAAGGTGTTTAATATAATTCAGATATGAGGTCAATATATCATTTGCTGGACTTCTTTTAGTGAGAAACCTCTTCCTTGCCAATTCAAGTGCTGAAAGACTTTAATTTAATAGTATTAATCAGATGTCACAGTAATGGCTCGTTTGTGGACAAGCTATAGACATCTATCCTTCCTATGCAATAAAACACTTGGAACCTTCTTAATATAAATACATCACAGAATTAGTTAGTTTTATCCAGGTATCACATTAAATTGTCACTTTCTGGACTTTGATAATTAGAGGAACCTGCAGTATCCTTCCTAGCAGGACAGTGAGATGTCTAACAGCAATTTAATGCAATTATATCATCCAGACATCAAACTGATACATTGTGCGGAAAGTCAGTGAAGGCTTGACACTGAGAGATTTAAAAGTTATTTTGTGCTATACCATTATATAATTATAAGCAATAATCAAGATAATGACCTAATACCACTTGATTTTGACAATGATATGACGAGTACCACTTCTTACATAAAATATCTATATATTAATGAAAGATAAAACCAGTGAGCTCTTTCAAAACCTTTGCAACCTTGTTGTTGCAAAACATACGGATGGCATTGGTTACAAAAGAATTTCTCAACTGCTGTGGAATACAGGTAGTCACTGGCATGGATAAAAGAGAAGCCTTTTTTTTTTTTTTTTTAAACTTCGTTTCATACAATCTGGTCTCCACATCTGCCGTCACTGTACGTTTACGTAAGTGGGTATGTGTGATTGTCTCAGGTGATGCCACTTTACTGAAGATGACCTTGCAGAAGTTGTAACAGTGAGGAGCTGAATGCACACTCTAGATGGTGAACACACAGACACACACAGAAAACACTGATTTCTCCTGTTCACCTAGAAAGCACAGAGCACATTACATTATTAGACTCAGCTCCTCTCCCTTCCCTGTAGCCTCTCTATTTCGCTTTTTCCGATCTCAAGGCGCATATTTGCTTTCTCATTTTATTCTTCTCTCCTTTTTTCTCCCAGTATTTTTTTCCTTTTCTTCATTTTCATTTTTTCAGTTTTCCATTCCTTCCACTCTGCCTTTTGGTACTCTTACATGCTGCATGGTCCTCATTCATCTTACTCCTTTTGTCACCTCTTGTATAAATAACAACTCGCTGCTATGGGAATATGTAGGACACCTACACTGTTCATTGTACTCACACATACACATGCATTTACTAAGACACACAAATGCAGCGTACCTCAGTACATGACTATGAAACATATTTTTTTTTCGCATGGGTCTGAGCTGATATATTGGTTCTCATTTTAAATGTATGAACTGAGCCATAGTTGTGTACAAATACGGGCACACCCACATGCTTACTTGTGTGCAATGTGTGTTAAATATATGTGTTAAACCATGCACGATCTGTAGGAAAAAAATCACTTAAATATAAGAACATACACAGAGAGAGCAAGAAAATAAAAGAAAGGCAAAAGGATAGCTGAGTAGTGACTATTCATAACATGATTAGCTAGAATTGAAATCAGTGACAGGTGCTGTCTATAGCCTTGGCTCCTAGTCTGGATGTTTCAGACCAAGCACACTCTCCCAGCAGGACAATGTCCTCTGCAGGGTGAAGAGGTTGATCTGGAAAGCTCAACCTCCCAACCAGTGATGGGACTGAGCTGCTTTGGCAGCTTCAGGACAAAAAAATAACAAAAAAAAGCCCCACAGGTGTTCACAGGAAACCACTCCAAGAAAGTGCAGAAGGACTCCAACCTCCCCTCCTGTTGCTTCATAAAAAAAACTACATCTAGGATTTTTTTGTATTTGTAAAGTATCTGTAAATTAAAATACAGTTTAAAAAGTTTAACATATTGCTAAGGTGGAAACTATATACTGACTTTATACTTTACCAATCACTTGAAGAGCTTTACATTGCAAGCTGCATTCATCTTTTGACACATTCATAGGTGAAGGTGTCACGCCTTCAATCAACCTCCACTGCTAGGGTCACCTTCTCCTTTCCATGATGCTATTACCTGACCTGGATTCAATGAATTGAGTTGAACTGAACTGAAATAAAATGAATGAAGAGAGCAAAAGACTGAATGACAAAAAAAGAGAAGGCAAAGAGACAGGCAGATGGAGGGATGATAGATAGAGGAGTGGGTATTGTCAGTCCCCTCAGGTCTCTTTGATAAAGATCAGAGCAGCCACAGCCAGAACCTCAATCACATACGCATGCATGCGTGCGTGCACGCGCGTGCACACACACACACACACACACACACCAAAAAACATGAACACTAATCACATTTCTGGAAGATACACTATTAATTCACCCTCTCACTCACACAGAAACCAAACACACACTTGTATTTGACTTCTACACTCAGATCATGTTCGAGTTAAAGAGGCTGGAGTCAAAATCAATCAATCAAGTGCTGATAAGGGATCAAAGACTGAGAGGAACAAATGGTAGAATGCTCCATAAGCCGGCGCCTCTAAACATGGATGCAAATGGTTTTAACAAAAATTTGAAGTGACTTTCCAGTGTTTAGGCTTTACTACAACTTTATCCACAAGCTGGACAATCATCAAAAATTCATATTTCATATTTAAGGGGTTTCCTCTGAGGATCTGGTTTCAGTGGTGGTGCATCCGGCAGTCTGATCAGGCTCATCAGTCTGCTAACTGAATGTTATTGGCTTGGGCTTACTGCTGTGAATGGTAAATGGTTATAAATGCTGAGATATTACTGGTGCAGCAGATGAAACATTTCGTAAATGTGACTCAATCAAAGATGTTTTTGATCACTGAATTATAATGTGGGAAACAATTAGATTTCATGCAGGGAGGAATGAGCTAAATAAGATTGAGACCAGAAAAGCAACAGGCCTAGATGATATCAGATCTAGACTGCTCAGAGGCTGTGGAGATCAGCTCTGTGTGTGGTGGTCATGCACAATTTTAATCTGAGCTTTAGTCTGGGGAAGGTCCTTATCCTGTGGAAGTCTTCCTGTGCGGTTCCTGTGCCAAATTCTGTACAGCTCAGGAAGCTTAAACACTTCGGACCTATGGTCTTAACTACTAACTTAACACCTGAAAAAGACCCTGATGAGAATAATCATCAACATGCAATCTTTGGTAGCACACTACTGGAACCTCTGCACTTTGCTTACTGTCCTGTTATTGGGAAAGATGATGCCACCATTTATCTTCTCCACCAATCACTGTCACACCTGGAGAGGGTCTGTGAGGGTCATTTGTTTTTGACTTCTCCAGTGCTTTCAATACAGTTCAACCGGCACTGCTGAGGAAGAAGCTGTAATGTGGTATGCATAATGTGGCCCATCTCAGGACAGTGCTCTCTCCGTTACCCTTCCGCTCTACACATCAGTCTTCAGATTCAACACCTCTAACTGTCACCTCCAACTGTTTTCTGATGATACAGCCATTGTTGGATGTGCATCTCACAAGGGAACGATCTGGAAAAATGGGAAGGCCATCACTGACTTTGTCATCTGGTTTAAACTCAACCACCTGCAACATCAACACCAGTAAGATGAAAGAGATAGAGGTTTTATCTTTTTAGCTGTTTTCTGCTGGGAAGGTGGCACAGAGAAGAACAAGAAACGGCTTGATAGACTGGTGAAGAAGATCAGTTCTGTGACTGGCCAAGACAGGCAAGATGAGGATGTTAATCAAGCTTACGCCCATTATGGACAACACCTCTCCACCTTGCATGAGACTATATATCCCTTTAAATCCGGTGATAAAAATGTATTCATCTTGAGTAAACAAATGGAGAATATTGACATTCTAATAACTGAAAAAACTGATACAACATAGTGTTGCAATACTAATATTGTATTGATTCAGTTACACTCAATGTCGATATTTTATTATAAAAATTGCAAATATACATTGAATTGTTTTTTAGTACTAGATAAAATGGTAAAATCGCAGAAGGAAGTTACAGACAAGCTCCATTCACAGTCGTATTAATATTCTGGGAATGTTACAAACATAAGGGCTCATCTGAGGCACAAACGTCTTGCGGTAATGTTAGCCAATGACAGCAAAGTTAACCTTAACTTAAGTTAACTGACAAAGCAGCACTGGACACACTTAGTTTGACTGACCTACCTCCAAGTTCAGAGCAAGTTAAGAACATGACCAAAATCCTTCATCGTCTTTATGTGTAAAGACGATGCCCATACAGTACAACACTGTTGAAAATGAGTGTTTTTGTTATAGGCTCGAGACACTGCAACTGCAGAAAGGGGTTGCACTCTGTGATTATCTGTAAGTTCACTATCTCATAGAGGTAATACATTAAAAGTATAGAAATTAATGAATGTTGCATTTTGGATGTAATTTACATTCAAATAAGTTAGTATAAACTGTTTAATTTAAACAGTTAAGTCAGCCACATTTATGACAGACTTTTAATCACAGGAGTCAGTCTAGAATAGAAGAAAAACATCCAAATAGTTAAAAAAAAATGTGTTCATCCAGTTCACTTTATTTCCCACTTATATTAAGTGTTTGTGTTTGTGTCTGCACTTATTAGTTTGAGCCTTTGATCTGACTGAAATACTCACTCAAAGGTAATTAAAAATGTGAAAAAGTCTGTTCACAATAAGTGCAATCTTTTTTCCTAAATCAATGTCACACTGAACAGTCAGAAGCTATCAAAAAGCACACAGGACAAATGAATCCAATTAGCAGCTCTGAAATCAAAGTCACACATTTCATACAGTAAAAAGCCAGAGTAGTCAATATCAAAAAGCTGCATTCATTTTTACTTTGTCACAAAAATCTGTTTCTTTTTTAAACCATTGCAATATACACCAAGCATTTACTAAACAATACATACCAAATGAGGAAGCTTTAGTAAGCTCTCCTTCTAAAAAAAATGTGAATCCTGGGTCATACGTCATGATGACGGAACAGTAGGTCCAGAAAATTAGTGCATGACCAGAGGGTCAGTCAGTTGGCAGCAGACCTATGGTAGCAATGTGGAACTGATGGATAAATGCCCAGATGGGCCCATTGATGCTACTGACATCTGGCCAGTTAGAGCTCCCAAAGTACCTAACCACCTGGCACCAACTGTCCAGGTGGGGGGCTCTCTTCTTTTCTCGAATAAAAAATAATTGTCATCTTACAAAATAATTTAGCCTGATATAGCTGTTTAACTGATATTACTCTGATACTGGACTTCTTGGATAACTTTCTGAGGGTGCCTGAAATAAAATCATTTTATGATCTGATGATCTGATGTTTCTGAACTATTTAATGTTTTGTGTATGTAAATTTTTTAGTTTTTAAAAAATACAAATAAAAACCAGCACTGGAAAATTGTGGTGCTATAGTTAACGACACTAGTCAAGGGGTATAGAAACTTTTGTCATTCAGGCATTTTTGGTTGGTTTTATCCCTTGAAGAGATGTAACTTGTCTTAATTCAAGAATGCGACAAAACGCAATGTAAAAATAATTTTATACGGCTTAAAGTCCAACTCAGAGACTCGATTAATGAAGGCTGTTTCTATTATAATGACTCTCTTCACCAGACTGCCACCATGGGTGCACATTTAACGTGCACGTTCAATTACCAAGCAGAGCCTTTCCTGTTAGTAAATTACCAACTGAATATCATCCCTTTAGTTCGTGACCGTATATATCTCTCTGAGGTAAAGGTAAAAGGTGAAGGTAAAAGAAATATGTTACATCTTAGTAAGTAAAAAAACGAGCAGTGTAGACACGATAAAGCAAAAGCTTTGAGGAAAAAACAGAAGTAGTAAAGAGAGGTCAGCGAAGAGGGGAGTGAAATGAAATCTCTACTGACTTATTAGCTGCATAGTAGCATGTTCTAGGATGAAAAACATGCTCTCTATCCCATGTTCTCAAAACAATGATTACATCAGGGAGCTGTGTTTAGGGTTAGGTGAGTTTTCCTCAGATTTTCTTTTGGAGTTTTCAGTCAAAGTAATAAGAAAAAACCCCAAACATATAACAAAGGTTTTATTAGTGCAAATTAGTGGTGAAATATCATATCATATTATTGAAAGGCCCACAAATCAAAGGATTAAAAAGATTTATCACAAATATTTACAAAAATCAAACGGGGATATAAATACAGTGGCTTGCAGAAGTATTCGGCCCCCTTGAACTTTTCCACATTTTGTCACATTACAGCCACAAACATGAATCAATTTTATTGAAATTCCACGTGAAAGACCAATACAAAGTGGTGTACACGTGAGAAGTGGAACGAAAATCATACATGATTCCAAACATTTTTTACAAATAAATAACTGCAAAGTGGGGTGGTCTGAGTGCAGTCAGTTGCCCATAGACATTGCCTGATGAGTGCCAATGACTAAATAGAGTGCACCTGTGTGTAATCTAATGTCAGTACAAATACAGCTGCTCTGTGACGGCCTCAGAGGTTGTCTAAGAGAATATTGGGAGCAACAACACCATGAAGCCCAAAGAACACACCAGACAGGTCAGGGATAAAGTTATTGAGAAATTTAAAGCAGGCTTAGGCTACAAAAAGATTTCCCAAGCCTTGAACATCCCACGGAGCACTGTTCAAGTGATCATTCAGAAATGGAAGGAGTATGGAACAACTGTAAACCTACCAAGACAAGGCCGTCCACCTAAACTCACAGGCCGAACAAGGAGAGCGCTGATCAGAAATGCAGCCAAGAGGCCCATGGTGACTCTGGACGAGCTGCAGAGATCTACAGCTCAGGTGGGGGAATCTGTCCATAGGACAACTATTAGTCGTGCACTGCACAAAGTTGGTCTTTATGGAAGAGTGGCAAGAAGAAAGCCATTGTTAACAGAAAACCATAAGAAGTCCCGTTTGCAGTTTGCCACAAGCCATGTGGGGACACAGCAAACATGTGGAAGAAGGTGCTCTGGTCAGATGAGACCAAAATGCAAAACGCTATGTGTGGCAGAAAACTAACACTGCACATCACTCTGAACACACCATCCCCACTGTCAAATATGGTGGTGGCAGCATCATGCTCTGGGGGTGCTTCTCTTCAGCAGGGACAGGGAAGCTGGTCAGAGTTGATGGGAAGATGGATGGAGCCAAATACAGGGCAATCTTGGAAGAAAACCTCTTGGAGTCTGCAAAGACTTGAGACTGGGGCGGAGGTTCACCTTCCAGCAGGACAACGACCCTAAACATAAAGCCAGGGCAACAATGGAATGGTTTAAAACAAAACATATCCATGTGTTAGAATGGCCCAGTCAAAGTCCAGATCTAAATCCAATCGAGAGTCTGTGAATGGGCAAGAATTTCAGTCTGTAGATGTGCAAAGCTGGTAGAGACATACCCTAAAAGACTGGCAGCTGTAATTGCAGCAAAAGGTGGTTCTACAAAATATTGACTCAGGGGCTGAATAATTACGCACACCCACTTTTCAGTTATTTATTTGTAAAAATGTTTGGAATCATGTATGATTTTCGCCCACTTCTCACGTGTACACCACTTTGTATTGGTCTTTCACCTGGAGTTCCAATAAAATTGATTCATGTTTGTGGCTGTAATGTGACAAAATGTGGAAAAGTTCAAGGGGGCCGAATACTTTTGCAAGCCACTGTATATCTAGCTAAAGCGCCCCCTCCCCCATGATCCTGATAAGAACAAGCAGAAAAGTATGGATGGATTGTATTCTATGTTTTAATAAAACTCATTGCTTAGGGTTGATATTTATTCTTCATTTTATGTTATTTTATTATATTTTTTACCCTTTTTGTTTGAATTGTTCCCACTAATTTTTCCTTGCCTTAATATGAAAGGTAATATGAAAAGCAAAAAACAAATCTAAACATATTAACCTCACAAGACACCACTACTTGTTTAAATGACAGTTTTAATCTTTTTGTAACTATTTGGGATTTATATGTTTTATGTGTTTTTGTAAGTATAAAAACTGTTATTCATAAACAAAGATTTTGAAAGTACAAAAAAAATTATGGAAGTGTATGAGCACTAGTTTAGCAAGAGTTTATTTTATGCAATAACACAATAAAGTCCCCATTGTGTAAAAAACAAACAAACAAAAAAAACCTATAAAATACTTTAGTGAGCAAAATAAGGTTTAAGGTGCAGAAAAGCCTAGATTTAATACCCCCATATGAGACCACACGCTTTCGAGAGGTCAAAAGAGGAATTAAAATGGGAGACAGAGGATGAAAATGCATAAGGTGGCTCAGTAGATGATGGAGAAATAAGAATAGGAGGGGAAAAAATGATTTCAACACCGATCATGCTGGGAAAGAACAGGGTGTAAGCGTGCGTATGTGCGTGTCTAAGTGCTCTGATAATCTGTGATTCCGTCTCATCAGCACAGTATCAAACTGCCTCTGACATCATGCTAAATAATACATCACTGTCTTTCTCTCTGTCTTGCACACGCACATATACACACTGTATGGTATGTGCTAAAGCATGAATTAGTTATGACCTGACAGCCTTCAGAGGAAGAGGAAGAAATGTTCAAGGAGTCCAACAATCACATCAAAGTGTACCCCACCAAGCAGGCAGGCTGCCAAGGCTAAAGCAGCCCTACTGTACCTTTGCCATGCCGAACGCAAAATTCGTCCTATACAGCAATCTGCTTTATAAAGTGGGCATAATGCATGCTGCTTTATTACAATTTATGTCATGGATACACAGTTACACAGTATATTAACTGATCTATCAATTCAATAAAATCCATTCACCCCATCCACAATACAGTGAAGCAACAGGCAGTAAAGTTCAGACATTCTTGTCATCATACGCATTCTTCAGTTTCTCTTGCACACCTGATTGAAGACTTCCAAGGCATTTTGAGGCCAGATGGGATAACAAAAAAAAATATCTGAAGTCAACAATCAACATTTCAGCCAACTAAAAACAGTCTTGCTGGATCACATCAGCTGTGAAACCATCGAGTTCTGGGACCATCTTCAAACTCGTCTTCGTGTCGATCTGAACTGTGCACCTGTAACGTTTTGAAAATGCATCTTTCATGCTATAGTGTTGACAAAAATGCATTCACAAACAGCCTATTTTTAAACACCTGCCAAATTATTCAAATCTGCCTGTGAAGTGCCTGCTTCAGGATGATACTGCCATGATGAACTCACTTTCATGGCTGGTAATAAAGATAATGAGCAGGTATTTTTTGCTCATTGTTTTTCTGTAAGCATAAAGTCAGTACCTGCAAAAATCAAAACTCTCCGATGGCCCCAGAAACAGATTAGGCAGAAGGATTACATGGACTGTGAATGACTTGCCAAAAACTGTCCAAACTTGGGTGGATAATTCCTTTAGAGAAAATCTTCTACTTGTTGTATAAATATACAGTCTAGGTGTCTGCTGTGGACAGTCTAAAAAGTTCAAATTCAATAGAAGAGTGACCAGAAGTAAGTTTAATATTGCAATGTGGTCTGTGTGGTGTGGTCTGCTGTTAAAACCCCCCTTATTCACACAGAGCAAGTCAAACATCTGAATGTATCAACAGCAGAGGCTCTTCAGCTAAGTCCCATGGATGCTCTCACTGAGAGCAAACTCCTTCTGTATCACAGCTACACACACATGCCCGCACAAACATCCACACAGAAACACACTATCACGCAGGATGAACGCGGGCCAAGTAGGAAGTAAAAATTTGTGCCAGTGAATAAATCTGGGACAACTGCTTCGACACACAAGTGGCACCGGCACACACAGAAACACGCACACAGCATGTGTGGAGATTTAGATCCAGACACTTTGCAATCAGTGATATTGTCATCTTGCAGCACACCAGACACACATATAAATAAGATATACGCAGTGTTGGGGAGTAACGGAATACATGTACCGCCGTTACGTATTCAGAATACAAAATATGAGTAACTGTATTCCGTTACAGTTACCGTTTAAAAAGGTGGTATTCAGAATACAGTTACTTTGTTGAAATAAATGGAATACACAGCGGTACTTCCCTGTTTCATATTGTCGCGGGTCAGGACTGTTTGGGTTTGTTTGACAGCTACGTTCTGTTGTTCCAGGCGGCAGCGTTACGGTTGCCATGGTTACAGGGTGACGCCTCTCTCTGCGTGTTTCCTGGGTGAGAGAGCTTTTTTTGTTGTTGTTGTTGTGCTAAGCTAAAAGGCAGAATGCTACAGGCATGGCCCTAAAGCATGTAGCCTGATGGGCAGTGTAGTCCGTGCTGCAGGAGAAATGGACTACCATACCCGTTGTGAGCGAGGGAGGGAGAGAAAGGAAAAGTCCGAGCTGTCACGGAGCAAAAACGGGAGCTGGAAGCATGTAAATATAATAATAACCACTGCAGCCAAGAAGAGTGCCTGACGAGCCCAGCTGTAAGTAAGCTATTAAGACTCAACTGTACACTGTGTTCGTGTTTTCCTCCGGAAAAATAAGTTCCGTTGGAGCAGCCTTTCAACGCCTCTCTCTCTCTCCATAAGCAAAGTTGACCCAGACAACAAAGTAAAGCTAGTTTTCGGCTACCAGCCCGACACGAACCCGACGTATTAGCCAGAGGTCTCTTTACTACGTTTCGGAGCCGCGGACCTTCAGTAACAGTAATAAATCACAGCAATAGGACATTCATGTAGTTGTAAACAGCATGATAATATATTAAGTATTCCAAAGTATTCAGAATACGTTACTCTCATTGAGTAACGTAACGGAATACGTTACAGAATACATTTTGGGGCATGTATTCAGTATTCTGTAGTGGAATACATTTTAAAAGTAACCTTCCCAACACTGGATATACGCCAATCAGCTATTGTACCTACACAGAGAATATCACGGAAGGCCCACAGAAGAATGCACAAAGACAAGCATAGGCAGTTGAGGAGTGTATAATTCTGAACAGCAAACAGCTGTGACAAATATTTATGCATTTAGCCATCTATATTTGTGAGGACCAGTTTAGACCTTGGAAGAGGATATTTTTTGGAAAGTGAGGACATCTGGATGGTTTTATGTTGGGATGTACTTTCCAGCGGACTGGGAGTTAAGGCTTGAGTTTTGGTTAGTGGTTTAGGTTGGACTAAAGGTTAGATCTAGATAAAAACAGGCCTTTATTTGGGTGCGTCAAGCTTATGACAAGGGAGCTATGTATTTGATGATCATACTAAGGTTTTTGAGGTGCATGTACAGAGTTACACAAACATGTAGTTTAGAATGAGAAGTTAAAGGTTTACAGGTAACACTGCCTGTGTGGCTACTGGACAGAGTGCATGGTGAATCATGGAGTTGGTGGGGGGTCTTTTTTTTCCTCTGGTAAGTGACTTTAATCCATTTTGGAGCACTTATGTAGGCCATTTTTTAACCTTGTTTCGAGTAATAAAACAGCTGAAATTACCTCCTGTTTTTCAGATTATTCACAGGTCCTTTTGTAAATTAAATTTACCAGCTGCGGCCCTTGTGTTTAAAAAATTACTCTGAGTTGTTTTTTTGTTGTTTTTTTAGTGGGAAAAACAAAACAAATATCCCCTCTCTGTACGCTCATATGCATTTTGATATGACAATATGAACCCATAGATGGTGTCAAATATGGATGTTGCTGTTGTGATGTCACCCACTAATTAATTTTAAAGTGTGGAGACGAGTGTCTTCATCATCAACTTCTAACAACTTGTCAATCTCCTAATGAGCGTATCCTGGATATTCATCCTTTCTGAAATGTATAATGACCAAAACGTACAAATTAATCAGTGTTTTATTCACTATGAGTTAAATGTGTGACTGAGCCCATAAAGGCATCCGGGGAGTGTTTACTGAGGCCAAATGTGAGGGCCGTTTTCAAAGACACTTCTATTTTTGACACCGCAGCTATTGCCCTCAGTGGCCATTAAAGAAATATTGGCTTAAGGCACTTCTGTGTTGGCTTCACTTTCAAACCTATGTCAATCCTTTATGCCAGGTGTGGACAACAAATTTTAAAACTCATTGCCAACACCTGCTTTATGCTGTTCATGCATGAACTAAATGCAGTGTATGTCTGACTACATGAGGTCCCATCTTTAGTAACACTGAGAATACTATTAGAAAGTATCCTAGATATTCCAAGTCATTTATAAATAGCTTCATAGAACAAAAAGTAAAAGCAGGTACTTTGATCTGACCCAAGCCGGAAAAGCACAGGTGCTTTTTTAATAACGCTCCAGGTTTCAGAGGGATTTGGGGAGACAGCATTCAGACATAGAATCAGATAAATGGAATTCATGCAACATTAACCATGTTATTATTTTTACCTGTTGTTATGAAATAGTATCCAAATTGCCATTAATCACAACCACCACTATTTCAGGAACTAATTTGTAAGACTTGCTGTTGTTAGGACAGCACAGCATTTCTTCAGAGGCTATATTCACACTAAATAGTATTAAAAAGGAGTGTGAATGACTATAACTTAGACTCTATATAATGTTTTTGGCATTTTACTTTCACTGGACATTTGTAGCCACTTTGTGATAAATGCTGGAAAAGAAAGCAGGGGTATAACATACAACAAAGAAGCTCATTCAAAGCTGCTGAGGCATTTTTCCCCAAGTGTTGTGCACCATCACCACCCATAACAAACATATTATGATAAAGACAACAGGTTTAATTGTAAATTATGTTAATTGCTCTTGAATTATGTTAAACACCTTCTTCTCACATTCTCTTCTCTGGTTTTTGTTTCTTGAAAACCCGACTTCAGCAATACCTACAGTGTTTTCTGCATGATACTAATCCATATTAAATCCATGTTAATACTACAACAGAACCATTACATAAATTCTGCATTAAATGACCAATTTGATACAGCATACAGTATTTTTGCATTGTTAACTGATACATTGCAAATGTTACCGACTCGTGTCTAATTTATGTCTACCTAATCGACACCTTGCATCGTTGATCTTTTAGAGGACGTTTAGGCGTTTGGGGTTATACATTGAGACTATAGTGTTGCCATGCAATCTGTTAGCATGTCAAGAAACTATTCAGTCAATAAGAATCAAGTAATAAGTGTTGCTAGTTTTCCTAGTGTAATGTGGTTGCCTCAGTTTGATGCTTTATGCTTTGTTACTCACTGAATTGTTGAGGACATCAAAGTTTTTCTTATCTGAATCTCATCTCAAATCTTTAATGCTCCCAGGATATGGTGTTGATTCACAGTGAGCGCTAAATTTAACTAACAAGCAAACTTTTACCTCTCCTTGTGTATGACTATGGCACCACGGTGTTTATTCGGGCCCTAAAGGAAGGGGGGAAAAAGCGGCTCCCCTCGCGATGGGCCAACTTTTGACTCCACTCCTCCACAGCATGATCAGAACACTGCATTTTTCAACTGGTAAATTCTTCCACCGTATTAAAGTGATTATGTAAAAAAAACAACAACAACAAAAAACTGTGTTTCAAGGACAGATTGACATGTCAGTTTTTGTTTAAGTTAAAAAACATAAATGTATGAGAAAGATTTTAGCGCCCAAACATCTGGGCTCTGCTCTCGCACATCTACATTATATAATCTTTAGTAAGCTCACATTTTTGTCATTTTTGTTTATCTATGCTTTCCTCTCTCTCATGACAGCCTACTTTTTTAAAAAGGTATGAACTTGTCACCCACTAGGGAATCTCTTCCTGTGCTGAGTGGGAGGGAGTCAGAAAATTCGTATTGAATTCAGGACATAGCAGTTCTTCCTGGAAACTTTCTGCATCTGGATGTCTCTCAGTGGGACTGACTTGAAATCATGTACTGAGTGAACACACGAGGACATGAAACCCTTACGTGTGGTATTTTAAGAGTACAGTATGTCTAACAAATAAACAGGGATTGCTTGGGGTAGACAACACACAGTGGACCACCTCATTTATTTCTTGATTGAAAAACAAGGGCTCACTCAAGGTCGAGTGTTTGTTGCGAGTGTCCATCTTTTCTACATACCCACAACGAGATGTGTCCTATGGAATTTGACCTGATATTTAGTACTCAGAGTGGGTCTCGGCTTATGCTATTAATTTACCAGATATATAAAGGTCAGCAGTGAAGCATAGCATATTTATGCTTTACATACCAGCCAGACACGCAAACACAAACACAGACACTTCCTGACCTTCATAGTTGAGTTTGAAGCCATGTGCAGAAACCGCAAAGTCACTGGTCAATCTCAACGAGAAGACATTTCCTGTGCTGGTGACCGGAGGTGGAACCTGGAAACCTGTTAACCTGTAGAAACAGAGAAGATAATATATTGACATGATCAACACATTACTGAGAAAAACAAGCCACTTGCTTTTGTGGAATAAATAAAAGCCTTGGTGATAGTAACCTGCAGTGAGAAGGAAAATATCAGGGAATACATAAATCAGCAGAAGGTTAACAAAAACCCATCTTGTGCTTACAGGAGAGAGGAAAAAACATTTTTAACAGCCTTGACCGTTGCCCATTTAGCAATGAATGGCTTTTATGTAATAAAAAACTTTTCATACACTCTGCGTTTAAGTACGCTGATAGATGTTTTTTAGGATCCAGAAAGAGGAATTCATTTTGCTGAAGTCAGTACCACAGTGACAGAGAAGACAAATGGAAAACAGTAAAGACAGTATAAAACCTCTTCTCAGTCCTCACCAACACCACTGCCTGGCATCGAGCCTCTTAGAGCACAAAGACCCTCCCCATTTTCCTCTTAAAAACATCTACTTTAATGGGGGCTTTCAAATAAGTCAAACCATCAGATCAAAGTGTGCTATGAAATCTGGTCAGCCAGCTAGTAATACTGAAATGGATCTGTGTGCATATCAGTAAACAATAAAAAAGGAGTCAAGTAGGAAGCCAAGGCCCCCTTTAATGTGCACTCAACATGTTTGAGTCTGACCTCGAAAAATACGCTTACACACAACCGCTGGTAGGTGGGCCTTTAGCTCTCAGAATTCCTTGAAACAAACAGGGAGGAAGCGAAGAGGAGGAATGGAAGGCCAGCGCTTTTTCAGGTAGGGAAAAGAGCCAAACCGCCTTGCTGCCACTGCGACACATTTTTCTCGTGTCCTGCAGCTACCATTCTTCCTTCCATTTCCTCCCTTCCTCTTTCCTTCGCCTCCTCCTTCTCTTCCCCTTGCCTACATCTACTCATACCAACCTCTCCTCTAGTATTAAGTCACCAAACTCATATTTTTTTGCCTTTTGCCTTCACTCCCCTCCCTATGTAGTTTCTCATCTCCTCCATCCACTTCCTTCTGTGGCATTTATCCACCTAAATCTCTTTTGTTACCCTTCCTCTTCAGTTCTGCTAATCTCTTTTTCCTGGCCTTCTTTTGTATATAGATATATACTATTCACCCTCTCCTTTGTCTCACATTCTTTTTTTAATCAAATCTTTCCTTTCTATCTATATTTCCTTTAGCCATACTTACCACTTACTCTCTCCCCTTCCTAACAATCAAGACACAGCTTATTACTTAACTCTTAACTGTGTTTTGTTCTTCCCCACTCTGTCTGCACACATAAACACGACACTTGAAGCATGTCAGAATACACCTGCTATAACACAGAAGACAAGTTCAGTGTAGCCACTTTTGTACCTGTGAGCTGTTCAAAGTAATCTGCTTCATGTTACTGCAACAAGAGAAGCGATGTCTGACTGTGACCTCTAACTAGTATTGAGACTTTAGCATAACACGCTTCCCCAGTTATGACAAAGTGCTTTTAAATTTTTAAAACATTCACACCACGCAGAGACTTGCTTTAATTTTGTATTCTCCTGCCCCATCCCTGCACTCATCCTTCTTCTCAATACGTCTTCCCGTTTTTCTTTCTGTCTCCACATATTAATTTATTAAGCTTTCTATCAGCAAAAACAACCACAGTTAATTCTAGAATCCTTCCCTCAATCTATTCTTCCTCTCTGCCCTTCTTTTATTTTCTTCTTCTGCCACCTACCTTGCTTTTATGCTCCATTATGAGTCTGCTTTTTTTTTTTTACCTCTCATCTTTTAATCTCCCTATCCTATTTCTTTTACCCTCTCACAACCTCCTTGTCATATTTATTCATTGTCTGCTGTCTCCTCTGCCTTCTTCTCATCTTTCTTTACCTCCACCTCACCTCCATTTTTCCTCCCTGTTTTAATCCCCAATGCTCCACTTTTTTCAGTTGTTAGTTCAGATTTGTTCCCCTTCTGTAAATTCACTCTTCACTAATCACTCTCCCTACACTTCTTTCTGCTCACTCCGACTGTCCTGCACCAGCTTCCATCTCCTCCGTCAGCTTGCTTTCCATTGCTGTTTTAACTCGTCCAGGCTCACATGTTGATTCTCATTTCTCAACTGACTTACTCCCTTTCTATTTCTTTGTTCTCTCCCTTCTAATCCAAAACCACTCAAAGTGCAAATGGCCACCTTCTTAAAAGTACCCAACCATCTCTTTAATCTTCCTCTCCATTCCTAATCTATTTCTCATCTATGCATTTCTGCCTCAGCTTCATTTCTATTTTTGGGCTTTTTCTGATCTCATCTCCAGTCAGTAAATCTCTGTCTTCCTCTCTCTCTGTTCTTCTTCTATTTGTTTTTTTTTTCTTCTCAGCATTATTAAACTGCCCTTTTTGAGCCTCACTTCCCTCTCCATTTTATGTCTTTACAGTGTTTCTTTTATTGTGGTAAGAACATTAGCATGATGTGTGCATAATGATGCACAGTGTGTCACTGTGCTTGGACTCAAAAAGAAATGCTTTCTGCACATTCACATTCAGACTTATTTGTAATGCCGCTGTAAACAATATAGCAATGAAATGCAATGCTGTTTATGCATGTGTGCATGCAAAGTTTGCAAAAGGAAAAAGTAGTCAAACACAAAGTTTAGGCAGTAGTTGCAGGAACCTTAGTAATATCAAGTTATTACTGTGTAACGTGATTCTGTTCGTCTGGATGTCATCCGAGTGACTTCTTCCTCCAAGTGACGAAACGTTTCTCCCACTGAAAATGCTACGTCCAGATGAACAGAATCAACTTTTTGGGATTACTGTGCAACAATCAACATATCTTTAGCAAACTGAGTGCACACATGACATAGGTTTTAGCTTTTTGATCACGCTAGCAAACAATATACATGATTCAGTTGATTAATTAGCAACCTCTTGTATAATTAACTGTTTTTTAAGCACAAAATGTCCAAGTGGCTCAGCACTTAATGGTTTTTCTACTGTTACTTGTCACTCAAAGTGCTCTTTACACTATAAACCACATTCATCCATCCACACAATGCTTTATTCTTGGCATTAAATTACCTCCATTACACACTAATGGAGGTAATTTGAGGATCAGTAGCTTGACCAGGGGCACTTTCACACAGAAACTAGAGGTGCTGTAATTGAACCACTGGACTTATGATCAGCTAACAACCCGCTCTACCTCCTCATCCACAGATGTCCCCCTTGCATTATCTGTGTGTGTGATTTTTTTTTTTTTTTCATATGAATAATAACTGTTTCCCTGGATGAAGCACCTTAAGTCACATTTCAGTTTAACACAATCTGCTATTACAGAAAGAAATTCTACACTACAAGAATAACAACATTTTATATGCTCTTGAAACAAAGAAAATAAAATCTCTGACCACTCCTCATCCTCCATCCCATAGGCTTCTAATATCTTACTTGTAATGGATCACATCTTGCAGAAACAAGCCATCAATACACATATACCCCCAGTACTCTATTTTATTTTATGAAGAAAGTAATATCTGGACTCCAGAGCTGAACCAAATGTCATGGTAATAAATACAAATCAGTACAAACACACACACACACACACACACACACACACACACACACACACACACACACACACAAACAAAAAAAACCCCTGCCTTTTAAATATGAGATTATTCATTTTTGATGTGGCTGATAATTTTGTGCGTCATCTTACATTACCAGCGCTCATAGTGCTGAGAATTACAGAGTTTGGCCATGTGACAGTTATAGGAGATCACAACATAAAAATGATTAAAAAGTCAATTATTATGAATAAGTTGGAAAAATTAGCAAAGGCGATGCCGAAAAAATTCTCTCAGATCTGCCAATTTAGGAAACGTGTAAATGAGCAAAGAATATGCATGCATCACTCTTGGTTAGCATATTGACTGCATCTGTTCAGAGCATGATAGTTGTTGGTGCGAGTTTATTAACTGTGGCTACTGAATTCTTCATTAACAGCTGTAGTCCGCCATGATGGATAAAACAGAACAGCTGAAAGTGCAAACAAACACTCCCTTGGTCTTGTTCCCAACTGTTATATCAAAATATGATGTAAATTACATCAAAGTCTAAAGTCGCCATTACTTTTTTAAAATTATTTATTCATTCCAAAAGACCTGTTGTCACTGATTTTCAGTCCAGTAAATGTGTAAACCTCAGCCTTTTCTTGCTGTTTCCCTTCCGTATGTGATTTATAGCTAAGAAACTGTTTTCTTGAGCATATCTTTTCACAGATTCAGTTAAAACATGGGGAAAATTATACAACAGGCTGCTGCTAACAAATTGTAGAAAGTTACTATTTTAAACTGGTTCTTTGCCAAGTTGACTGTTATGTGTAGACACAACACTGATTCATCCCTTGAGTTAGGTACCTGTCTTATACTCGAATGATTCATAGGTCAGTGTTAAGTGGCTTAGCGAACCAAAAATAATCAGGGGGGCTGTAGCTCAGGAGGTAGGTGGTTCGATCCCTGGCTGCTCCAGTCTGCATGCCAAATATCCTCGGGCAAGATACTAACCCCAAGTTGCTCTCTGATGCATCGGAGTATGAATGTTAGATAGAAAGCACTTGCATAGAAAAGGCTTAAAGAAGTGCTTGTGTGAATGAGGCAAGTTGTGTAAAGCTCAGAGAGAGTAGATAAGTCCTATATAAGAACTGGTCCATTTACCAGGTAAAAGGGCTAGACTGAAAATGAGTTGAGAAAGCCTGGAGAACTACTGCTCAAGACTGCTAAAAATTATAAGACAATCTGGCTCCTTCCTAATTTAAAGAACAATAGTTGCTCATAACCTTTGGACTGTATTGTGTATATATGGAGCACAAATTGAGAGTCCTGGTTCCAGAGAAAACTATAAGCCAAATCACCTGAAAATATGTAAGTAATAGCTTTGCCATCTGGAGAATGTGACCTGCATACTAACAAAGCAGACTTCCAAATCTGGCTCTCAGATTATTGAAGGTGCATCCCCTGCCCTGTCCACCCCCCGTCCTCAGCTGAATCTTTCAATATGCGGGACAGCACAGCGACAGGATTTATGTGTTCTCAGATTTATGAGGTAAAACCAAAATTCTCTTACAGAAACTGAATGAAAGACGGAGCAGTGGGCGACTGGCGCTCAAGGTCTATTCCCATGGGACCGTGTGTAGTAGTGTATGCCCATGAGTGTGTGTGTTTTGTGTGTAGCGAAATCACATTAGCAAGTGAGTGAATGAAGCTAATATCAGCAGAGTGCCTTCTCTGTGCTGTCACACACAAATACAAAAACAGAAGGGGCAATGCATAAGAGAAAACACACACAGACACACACCGTTTGCTTTAGTTTCTGAAAAAGAAGCAACAACGCAGTATGGCTAATGTGATTGGCGGACTCCCTCCCCCCGTTACCCGTTTCATTACCATCACGGCCATGAAGAAAAGCGAGAGAATGGAAAAGAAAAACTGTAAATATTAAAACAAAAGGGGCTTGATGGAGTAAGTAATAGTCAGCTAAAAGTTTGTGTTGTGTGAAATTATTTCTGAGATAAAGTCATTAATGATGTAAATGTCATCATTTATCATATCAATAACTTATCTGATGTCTATCATGGGTAGATATTCACATAGCAGCAACCAGCGGTACGCCTCAGCCTCCTAGTAGATGCACCTTATGTGAATTTAAAAATCCTATGTTGCCGCCTTCTAAAGTTATCCCATTCATATGATTTTTTTAAAAAGACCTTGACCTCTGATCTTAAGGTCAAGGGCACTGAGATTCAAACTTGTCTGAGATTTTTAGTAGTATGGTATCAATTTGAAACTCCTACATTACTTTGTTCTTGAGTTATTGCGTTCATAAACTTGGGTGTCCACGTTGCCGTGGGTGATGACAATACCCGGTCAGCCTGTTACAGTTGGGGGGTAATAAAAAGGGTTGCTGTACATCATCCGGCGGGTAAATATCACTTGTGGACCACAGTGCAAGACTGATTGAGGTGTTAGTTATGTTTACAGTTTGTTTTGATGCTTTTTTTGGTGACACAATGGTGCATCGACATTATCTCAGTAGATTCTCATCTGACTAGCTAAGCATAAACATCACAACAACATCACCCAATCAGTAACCTAATTTTATGGGTCAAAGACACCCATTTGCCTTCTGGCAACCCAAGCATCAAACCACAAGCTCAAAGAGAGTGAAATAGACCTGCAGAGGAGCCCAATGGGATGAAAATAAAACACAGTGGTTTACAAAACAGTGGAAATCTGGACTGATCTGACATAGAACTGTTTTATATCAGATCATACTTATCACATAAAAAAAATAATACAAAATTTTAGGGCAAAAACATTTATTTAATAGAAAACAGTACAGTATGCCAATTTACAGGGGTTTAGTTTCCAAGATAAAAGTCTAAAATTACTAATGGTTGAACCTCAAATAAAGAGAATTATTAAATAAAGAAATATCGGGCATGCCATAAATAGTGTCAGGTTTGTTTTTCACAGCAATCTGTTTTATTTTGACCCACAGAGCTTTGGAAAATTATACTATACTGATGATGCTGTTCTATTTTCAATATTGTTAGTTACAGTCCAAAATAAAGCCAATGTGTAAAGAGAATAACTTAAAAGCCACGAAGCATTATTCATTGAAATTAGAGATGCCACGTTCTTTTTTTACATGACTTTAATCAAACCTCTCCAGTATTGTTTTTGATAGGCTTGTTTACTTTATTCCTTGAAGATCGGTTTCTTGTATTTCAGTGTTGTGTCATCATGCAGTCTTTAGCTGATATTTATGTGATCATCACACAAGCTCGCTCTCTTACACAAATACACACAAAGGTCTAGTACGCATGAAGCTTATTCAGTCCATTAAAAGTATATTATTTTATGAAAGTTTTTTTTAATTCCATTTACACATATATTTTTTATAGCCAACTGTGGAGACAAATAACAAATGACACTTGCTGTGTGAGCACTGAGTGTTCCTGAGTGAAGTACCAGTGGAAACAGACAAAAACCTAAATATTTTTACCAGGCTTAGTTCATTCACTGAAGGTCAGTAACCAAATGAATAGTTCAGTCTGACAGAGCAGAAGACAAGAAAAGCCTAATCAAATAGGCAGACAGGTGTATACTAGGCAACAATTTGAAACAGGTAGGAACAAAAAATACAGACGAGAAATAAAAACCTAAACAAGATAAAACTGCGAACACAAAGAATGACTGCAAAGCCTGATTATGTGGAGAAAAAAGAGAGTCTGGCAGGAACAAAGACAAGTGAGGAAATATGTGAGAAATAAGAAAGTTAGAGGGAAACTGAAAGAACAAAGAGAGAAATTACAAACTTCAAACATAAAACGATTTAAACAAATGATCTTAATGATCGGAATGTGAGACACGACACAATCAAGTTAACACATTAAATTTAAATAACCTTTAAATAACCTTTTTTGATAAAATGAAGTCACATTTTTGTGCTATTTATTTCTACTATTTTGAACCTAGAACATTTATCAAGGTTTAAAGTTGAAAATATATTTGCATTTTAATTAACAGTAGTGACAGTATATCATGTTTTTTTAAACAATCTATTTATGTTGATATATTTTTATTGGATGTTTTGATTTTTTCTAAGAAAATCTGAGCACAATCATGCTTTGCTCTGCACTTTTCTGCTCTTTTAATGAGATAAACCTGAGAAAAATCTCCCAAATGCAGCTCAGTACAGTAAAATAATGTATAGAAACTGAAAGATTACAATAAATTCAATGTTTAATTACAAAAAATAAAAATATTATTAACAAAGCTGACCATACTGATCCATTATTATGAACTCTAATGATTCGGTGTTATAAGCTTTTTATTATCTTTTTTTTTTTGTATTTGAGAGGCATTTGTAAATTTGTAATTTTAGTGTACAGAAAGTTATTGTTAAACTTACGTTTTTGAACGCTAGAGATAAAAATGTATGATTTGCTGTTGTGACTTAAAAGAACAAATTACAAAGCTATTTCAGAAAAATGGATGACCTTATCAACCAAATAACAAAATCAGCATTCTCTGCTAAAAGTAAAAGCAAAACTAAACAAAACAAAAATATATCTATATTCTCTCCCCCCCTCTTTTCACCTTCATTCCCCACTCCTCCACTTCATGTCTAGTAGATTTATTTCTTTAACTAGCGTTCAAAGTTCAGGGTCTGTAGTGAGTGATTGATTAGCAACACTTGCCTTTGTGACACACAGAGTACATGTGGTCAATAGTTGCTGGTGTGTCTTGTAAATCAGTCATCCTCTACCTACCCTGAATTGTGTGTGCATTTCGGTGTACCGGTTTGATTGTGTATTAGCAGGTTGAATATGCAAGCCAATAAAATTAGCCTCATATAAGTAAGTTCACACATGGACAACCACATACACAAAAGCACATAGTAAAGTACCCCCCGGTCAGGTTATGTTTGACCGTTTCCATTCATCACAAAGAGAAAGGGAAGAGCAAGGATGCAGTGAAAGAGAGTTGTCAGCATACAGAAAGGTATCCTCTGAGTTAATCTGCAAACCCGTGAATAAAAATAATAAACCTTGTTAACCTTTTCCAACAAACAAGGACTTCCTGTTCAATATTTTGATAACTTCTCTTTTAAAGCAAACTTTAAACTGACTTAGCATTTGCCAGTAGTCTAATATTCACCAAAGGTCACTGTTAAAAATTTAATGACATTGCAGTACAAACCTGCATTACTGAATGAAGAAAGCTTTGGCTAATTGCTGTTTACAAATACACGCATTGCTTTGTACAAAAAAACATTCATTTATTTTCTCTGTTTTCCATGTGACAGCATAGACAATAATTACATAACTAAACAGAACATGGCTCCTTTTACAGTGGTTCACAGGGTAGTTCTGGACCTCAGGCTGTACTGTGCCCACGGTCCGTGTTCATGGACTAATACACATCACTTAAAGCTAAAAACAGGCAAAAACCTGCATGTACAGTCTCTCTGTTTTATCTTCTCTCATGCCACCTCCATGTGTCTGCTCATGCGTATCTCATCACATCTGTGAGACTCTCTTTGTCACATTTATTGGCATCCAGCAGTGCAAACATTCACTCTTTCCATTCTCTTCCAGCATTGAAGTGATGTCCTGGGATGATAAATCCTTTTGTGTTGCAGAGGCAGGGGGTTCTCGTCTTTGGAGGTGACAGGGGCCATCAGCGCTCTGTGTGCACCCCCAAGGAAAGACACTCTGACTGGGGTTGAATAGTGGATTAACCTTCCTGTCAGCGCCGGAGGTTCCTAGACAAACATGCTGAGACTCACACTGATAATAATTGTAAAGTGGAAATCTGCTTCCTCTAGCTGTTTAATAATTTTTTATTTTTTTATGAGTGTCAGTATTTCATGCATGTTGAGTGTAGAATGGCTGGCTAATAATTAGAATTTAATAACAGCATTGCAACATAGTAAGCTTAAACTTATTGTTATTGGCTTTCTGTTCCTACTTCTCCAAATTGATTTAACTGGAAGGGCACTCCGAGTGCAATCTCCTGCCAAGGCCAATGCCCTATCTCACAATTTTAAGAAAAGTGATCTGCACTTTTTTTTTGTTCTTCTTTTGCACGTTTCACCTCTCTAGCAAGTTTAATCAAATTCACCCTAGCAGTTTTTGCATAAACTTGCCAACAGACAAACAGAAATAACTACAGAGAAAGGGGGAAAATGAAAAACATTTTGCTTGCATAATTTGAGGCTCTGTTTAAGAACTGCTTTTAGAAATAATGCCAGTAGAGTACTGTTGTGATACAATAGATAACATATGCAAAGGATATTCACTTGCCACCCTAGTAATAAGCAGAAAGAACAAGGACTTTTAAAGAGGAATTACTTACAATTACTTACACTGAAAAGTCTTAGTTTTCCTCCCGAGTCCTTTCCCTAACAGTAAACACCATCCTTGCAGTGTTTCAAAGTTTCAAAGGATATGCTGCTTCCACTATTAAATGATAAAGCTCCACCCACCACACACACTTCTCACCTCCTCACACACACAAACATTTCCTCTGTTTGCCTCATTCTTTCTCTTTTTCAGACAGCTAGATAGATAGTGAGTGCTGCCCCCGTGAGCTAAAGCTTGTTTAGGCTGCTGGCTACACCATCGCTTACCATTAAACCTGACTCGCATACACAGAAAAGGGCAAACAAACACATGAATGCATATAATGGAAGGGGCACACATTAACACACACACACAAAGAGTTTGTGTGCTTGCAAATGCATACACCTGTATTTTGTAGATAGGTAGAGACAGATTGCAGGTGTCTGCTGGCATTTAAAGGGGAGGTGTGATGACTGACAGCACCTTAAAGGGACAGTCGTTAGAGAGATATATGGATGGAGGGAGACAAAAAGGAAAGACAGGATGAGATGGGATGTGAGAGAGAGAGAGGGAATGTAGAAGAAGAAATATGACGGCTGAGGAAACACGTGTACATAACATACTTCAGTGGACTCGTAAATTCATTTCCACTAACTTTAAAGCATAACCACTAAAGCTAGCCCTAATGTTAACCTAAATATAAACTTAGGCTGGATCTTTTTACTACAGTAACACATAATAACTTAGTTTTTAGGGGTAAAAGTGGTGATTAACATCTCCAATCACTTTGACGCTGGTTTGCTGCCTTGATGCCATCGAGCTGTGTTTTTCAGTAAGTCTACTCCACTCCAATCCCACATCTTGTAGAGACAGATGGAATAGTGTTATGGCTTCCTTCTTCTGCTATGCAGCCTTAGTGAGTTTGATAAGGTGTGGTATGTGAACCACCTCCCAATCAAGTTCTGGTAGCATTGGTCTTCCAACCCGCTGCTGCACTGATGTCTATAATGGGACAGGAGACTCATGGGAAAGGCAGCTGAATATCAAAGATAGTTACTTAATGTAGGTGCACGTAGGGAAAAATGAGATGGGACAGGAGAGGCTAGGTGGGTTGGTTTCAGAATGAAATACTTAAATTTAGTTCCATTAATGACAAAATCTGTAAAATTCCTGATCGGCGACAATATCAGATCATTAGATCACTCGCTGCTAATGGGTAAGATTTACCTGTCTATATTTGTATTTCTATTGCAACTGTTTGGGAACGTATGCAGATACTTTTATTCAGTTTTGACAATCATGCCATCCTGTCAGATGAATTAATATCTCCTCTCGCTCTGCTTTTGATTGCAAAGCTTGCTTACTAACACAATAATGGTGCAGCAATGTGAATCCACAATTCTTAAATTATACTAAACTAAAAAGAGAGTGCAAAAGAGGCATTTCAGCTGGAAATAACTGAGATAATAAAATGTTTGGGTTTTTTTTTTTAGTGTTGGATTGTAGAGGCCAGCTTATGGTTATCTTAGCAATTTTTCAGGTTTCACTGCAACAAACAGCCTCGTATTCCTTTGTGTGTGGTCTGTCTGTACTGAGGTGTATAACCTTGCCTGTGGTAATAACTATCTTTTTCACTTGTTGGAGACAACAAAAAGCCACACAACACAGAGTGTGACAAATTCAAACAGTCGACCCACGCAGTGGACACACAATAAAAAAAAATTAACACACACACTTGGCAAACACTTGTTTGTTTGTAATGATTAGGGGTTCATTGTTACCGCAGCTTCTTGCCTGAAGGTTTTTGGCCATTTTTGGTTGATTATGAGAACTTTTATAAAAATTCCAAATTTAAAAAGTGCAATAATAATGAAAGCAAACCTGCTTCATTTTGTGTGCTTCATTTTTCCAATACATTTTAAGTTTAAAGTACTACATTAGATACCTTTGTTTAAGCATGAGGCTACCGTGCTGGTTTTTCGGATGTCTTTTACTGTAGTTTAAAAAAAGGCTGTGGCTTATAAGTATCTTTTTATTATACTTTTTGAGGTGTCTCAACCACCAAACACGCAATACTGAAGCTTATTCCAGACATATTGAAAATCAGTGGTTAAATTTCTATACTTGTGAGTCCAGACTAAGTGTCAGTATGTAAATATAAATGTATCAGTGGGCCAGCTGCGTTTTTACTGCATTATTACGACTTGAGCAATAACCTGTAATATGAGCAACCATTTTTCTCTTTTTAATATATAGCGTATCAACAAAGGTATTGGGGCTAATCTTTCTCATCTTTGAATTCAGGTGGATTCGGTTAAATTGCCACAGGTGTATAACAAGAAGAGCAAGGAGTGAGGTTGCAAAAATGCTGGGGCACATAGTACATAAAAGTCACCAACACTTTGCTGACTCAATAACAGCAGAGATCCAAAACTCCTCTGGCATTAACATCAGCACAAAAACTATGTGTTTAATGGCATGCGTTTCCATGGTTAAGCAGCTCCTGTGGGTGTAATGTGTAGGTGGCTCAGTACTTTCATCCATATAGTGTACTACTTATATACAGAAATAGTTGCTTAACTTTGTTGTAGAAGTAACAAGGGAAAAAGAAACACTAAATTAGATGCCTAACTTACACAAGACCCATCTAAAACTGCAGGTTGAAGTGCAGAATTGATACGGCAAACCTTTGCGTGCAATGTTAAATTTCACGTATCAAGAACTTGGCTCAACTTCTTGCTCAGCTCCCACCTCAGTACTTGTGACAGATGGGTCATCAGTTAGTTTTAATATCCAAATGCACTTTCTTCGATGGAAAGGTTGTGAATCAGAAAATGTAGCTTCTGTCCATAAAAATCCCCCTTGGCTGCTTTAAACTGCGTAGTCTCATTAGTTTTGGTAGAGTTTTGGACAAGTATAAATATCGCTGTTACAGGGCTGAATAAATTCATTAAGATTTACAGCATATATGTGGGCATAGGTATAATCTATTAAACATAAAATGTGAATAAAAGCATTTGCATTCAGTGTAGCATGCTAAATAAATGAGACTGTTTATTTAATTTATCCTCACAAAAGTGGAATGGGTATCTGGCGCAAAGCCAGTGAATGTCTTCAGGTCCTGTGCAGACCATGACATCAATAGCAATGGGCCAACCAGAGTCTGTGACTTTAATTCACAGCAGTGTGAAAATAAATAGTGTTCTTCAGTCAAAATAGCAATTTTAAGAATCCACTATAAAATGACTTTAGCCTTCGATGGAAATTGAAATAGACATTGAGAGCATATGTCTTCAGGGTTGATGGTGTGTGTTTGTGTGTCTCTGATTGTGTCAGTTTAATGTTTAGGTTTTTGTGTTAGTTTGAGCCCCAGGACTCAGGCCATATTCAGTCATTTCATTTCATAATAACATAAGGCAAGTACAGAACAGCACTGCATACTAATGAATTGAACACACATACACACACGCACACACAAATCCTATTAAAGGCCCTGTTGGCACAAACATTATTTTAAGGGTTGGGAATAACAATGGTCATTATAGAGTGGAAGGACATCTTACACACATGGACATACATGCACACACACAAACGGTGTATATATATAAAATTCTCATGGCCTAGTGAGGATACATAGTCTATAATAGTCAGGTGACAGACAGTGATTAATTGATACATCAACATTGTGTGTCTTCACGCATGTGTGTGTGTGTGTGTTAAGGTCAGTACATGGTCTTTTAATTGAATTCTTGTATTTCTGTCTTGAAGGATAATGGAGAGCGCAGCAGAGCAGACAGAAAAGCATTGTTCTCAGCCTTTCAGTGTCTGGGCGTTTATGTATCCTTATATCTGCCTGTCTCTGATCTATTCTCCAATCCCCTCTCTGGGGTGGAGATTGAAATTGTTACCAGAACATTACTTGTAAGCTTTAAACATGTCCTACTGCATGTCCATGTATGCATACAAGCAATTAACCAAATAACTAAATAAAATGTCAAACTGGTCTCAGTGCATATAGTGTTGACTGGAAATGTCGAAGTCATTTTGCATTGTAAGCCACATAAGCCACTTTTCCATTAGTACCTACTCAGATCGACTCGCCACGGATCGCCACAACTCAACTCGGATTGCCTGGTTTTTCATTAGAACCCAGTACTACCTTGTATGCGTGCTTGTTGTCATAGCAATGCATCCGCGCATCCCATGACGTAATTAATATGCAACAGGAACGCTATACAACAAAGGCGGACATCGAAGCGATATATACCTGCTGTTCGATCTGTGGCTTTTGGTCAGACTCGGGGAACACAAAAATGGTGGTTTAGATTTTCGTGAATGAGATGCTCCCATGACTCATTGAGTGACTCTATTGACCAGCCAATTGGTGGCATGCAGTCTGGTGATGTCACATTTTAGTACCTGCTTGGAACCCCGGGCGACTAGGTACTAAAAAAGTACCCAGTACCAGGTACTGTTACCTAATGGAAAACCCTAAAAGACCATGGCGAAACATGCTGAGTCGATCCAAGTAGGTACTAATGAAAAAGGGGCTTTACAGCCCATTTTGATCTTAAGTGAGCAGAACCAGTGAAACTCCCCTTTCTGTCGGAGTAAAGAAATTTAAATACACATTTAATACCTGAGATAACATAATATAAGACAAGTGCAATTTCAACAGTATATATTAGTTTTTCTGTATGATAAAGAAATGCTGCTGTAATAAACGAAGGACAACCAAAGAGTGATAGAGATGCTCAAAGAATAACCATGACTCTCTGGGCACAAATTCTAAGAAATAAATGTATAAAATTACAGAATTTCTTGTAGCTCATTGCCCAGACTGTGATGAATTACAAAACAGAAAGTTTTTCTTAATTCACAGAATTTTTTTCTTTAACTGTTTCTATGACAGATATTAAAAGAGAGAGTAGCTTTTATGTCATTTCTTTATTAACTACTTAATTATTTTGGTGCAGTATGAATGGCCATGGGGGAGGTCAGCAATTATTAATATCTATGTTTCCCAATTCCTTTGATTTTTACATGTGTTGTGTTAATTTCACCATTCCCTTGCGAGTGCAATGTTACGTTATCCATTTGTGTTTTGCTCACGTATCAAAAAGATAAATTAGCTGTACATGTCAGTGCAATACATAAGTGAAGCAAAAAAACAACAACAAAGCAGCCCTGGCAAAAATGGGTTTTTGCTGGTAAAGAATAACTGATGAAACACTGATAACTTCAAATTAAAAGGAAAGTGTACCCAAGGTGGTGCAGTTTCATAAGTATTCTGTTAAATCAACTTAAAAAGATACTGTACATGTAGCTTTAGGGACCAGGCAACCATGGACATGACATCTGCTTATTGATGTATAGAAAAATCATCACATTTATGAAATGGTCAGTCTGAGACACTTAGACACCCCAAGGAAAGAAGCAATGAATCTCTTTGGAAAAAAAAAAGATGATTGATTTTCCTTTGTATGCGTTTTGCTTTTGCTTGAGTTCCATATTGATTATTATGTCACATCATAAAGATCAAAGGAAATGACAGAGGGAAACAATGGCAGGGATAGAAAATAAGAAAGAGACTACCATTTACCTTTCAGCAAACACTGACTGAGGTAACGTGATGCTGTCATGGACAGTTGATATACAGTGTGTGTCTGCTGCAACATAATTGGATTCCTATTTTCCAAACAAATGTTTGGCTTCTATGGCACAATGTAATTAACTTTATGGTATTTAGCTCATTTGCTCCAATCATAGGAACGATAAACTCAAATTTCACCTAAGAGCTTAATAAGTTAATTTCCAACTGAATGCTTTATAAGTGAAATTACTTACTTCGCTTGGGTCTTTTATTAGCATAGAAACTCTCAAGTGGCTACGTAGCCCTGTGCAAAAAACAATGTATAAGTAGGTGGAATAATGTACCATAACTATTTATTCATTATTGTAGCACAAGAATGATTTGATCCTTAGAATTCTGCTCCTGTAACACAGAAAATACAGTCATTGTGAAAATAAAGTAACATCTATTTAAATTGTTAGGTTTTAGGTATCAGGACATAATTGTTGTTCAGAAGCAACTTTGCAAACCTAGGCTGTGTAGCTATCATTATTTTAGAGAGAAGACGCTTTATACTGTAATTCCTTCCAAACAAGCCCTACTTTTTCAGTGTTTATCTAACGTAATGGCACATGTAATTTCATGAAATTTAACATTCAATATGCTAAACGAAACCTATAGAATCTGAGTTGTAGCTCTTGCGTTACTTTCACTTTCTGTGAGCATGGCATCTCTGATCTTGCTGTGAATTTGCCAGGAATTTGCTAACCCTTCTCAGATTGATGGGCAGCAGCAGCAGCTGCTGTCTGTCTGTGATCACTGCTTTATGTCTCTCCTCCATGTCATGTTGTCAACACACAGCCAAATACCCCAGACCAACATAAAAACTGCAAAAATGTATGATGTTACAGAAGAAGTCACGCTGATGATCAATAAATTGAGTTTCACACTTCTTAGCTATTTACCCTTACCCTTATTTACCTTAGAATTGAAACATGGTGTGCTTCCTTTTTACCAAGACTGAAAATGATACACCAAAAGCAGAGATATAAAGCGATGTGAGTACGGTTATGGTATTTATGTGGATTCATGGTCTCTGTTAGAATTCTTAATTTCCAGTATACGCTGCACTAGAGTTTTCCCTGCTTGCTCCTTTGTCTCCTTATTTCTGTCTCCCTCGTTGACTTAGTGAGTTGTTTTTTATAGTTATAGTATTATAGTTACGTCCTGATTTTGAAGTTTAGATGTTTATGCAGATTTTGTATTTCCACTTTCTTACTCTTTCCTTTTTTCATGCCCTTGTTGTTGTCTTTATTTAGTCCATCTATACAGTGTGTGTGTGTGTGTGTGTGTGTGTGTCTGTTTATGTGTTTGTGTGTGCAGATGTCACTGTTTGATCTTCTACTTCTTCTCCATGTAGTTCCTGTGCATTCGGTCTGTTTAGTGTTTTTCCTGTCAGCACAGTGCGGCTTTTTCTGTTATTTCTTTAGTAGTTCACAGCTTTTTTGATTCACTTACTGCCAACTCGGTCTTTTTGAGGCCTTTTTGTTCATCTTATGAACCTGCTATGAAAATTAATGATCCAAAACATTAAGACCACTGACTGTAGTTATACAGTGAATTATGATGATTGTCTCAAAATGTAGTGCATGCGAGATCTTGAAATCAATGTGAGTCTAATGATTATGGCCAGATGATTAGGCCACCGCACCCACACTACCCCTGCAGTGCCAAGTGTAATGGTGCAATCTAGTCAGCGGTGATGGGTGCACCTAGCAACAGTGCTAACTCAAAGTCCAAGCATTCATGTGAAATTCACTAAGCATCACAGCATGGCCTCTTTTAACAGAATAATGTGTCCTACCACACTGCACACAGTGTCCTCAGTGGAAGGAAACTGAGGCACTGAAAAAATATTTAAAACGGTGGCTTGGCCTCTAAATTCCACAGATCTCAACTCAATGGAACAACTGCAACAGAAGTTTAAACATCTTTGTCTTCAGTAATTTCTAGAGATGGACCGATCCGATATTACGTATCGGTATCGGTCCGATACTGACGTAAATTGCTGGATCGGATATCGGTGAGAAATAAAAAATGTAATCCGATCCATTAAATATCAAAAAAGCACCTCACAAAACTTGCGACACGGCGTAACTCGGCTCATAACCGTAGCACGTCTGAGCAGTGCGCTCACGTGATAGAGCGGCTGTGTGTATTTGTAGCCTCGCTAGCAATCCAGCATTTCATCTCCGAGGAAGTTATCCCAGAGAGAGGTAAAGCAAGTGTGTAAGTTCATCTCTGAATGTTTGTAAAGCGTACCTACGTTAAGCTTAACAACCGATATATGGAGCGACCGCCTCTCTCTCTCCCTCTCCCTCTCCTGCCGCTACTTCAATCGTGAAACTGCTTAATGATCAGCTGATCGGCTTTTCTGTAGCGAGTCCGTCTCTCTTGTTTGTTTTTGGCCCACTTTGCACCAGAAAGAGGAAACCAGCGGCTGAACAACAGCAGCACGTTTAAGCTTGATAAGCTGTTGTTAGAATTTATTTAATATTACTTTCTACACCAGGATCCTTTTCTACGTAGCTGACGGCTGGTGACTGTGCAGGGGCGGATCTAGCAAAGTGTAGCCAGGGGGGGCGATAGGGGGCATGAACAGGGAAAAGGGGGCACAAAGACATACTTTTCTTTCTTATTCTCATTTAAAATGTCTAGCTTTTAATAAATAATTATCTGAATCTTACACCCAAAGTTTTAATCTGATGTAAAATGTATAGAAGTCCATTACTGTATATAGTAACTGTTAAGTCTAATATACCCTAGTAAGCTATAGTACTTTTTCCTTTGGGAAGGTACCGTCTGTGCAGTCTGCAATTCTGTAGAAGAAAGATGTTGAATCTATTTAATTATTCTTGAAAAATAATTTAATTCTGTGCATTTTTTTCACACTGCATCAAATTAAAGTTGATTACGTTGATTAAGCATCATGAGGTGGAGGGTGGGGGTGGTTCCCTATTTTTTTTTTTTTTGCTGGGAGTTTGCAACCCTATTAGTTAGGTTGCTTAATATTTCTGCTAAGTACTCTTTAAAATACCAGAATAGGGAGGGTGGAGTAGGTTTAAGTTTATTAGATTGATCAGTGTTGCTGAACTATGAAATATTTTGGGTGCAGTGTATTTTTACATACAGGTATAACAGAATAGCTTTAGTGTTGTTGTTTATTTAAACTTGAGTATGAACTTATACAAAATGCAGCAAGATATTAAAAAACAGTTTTATTGATTAAAAAACACACTATATCGGATTAATATCGGTATCGGCAGATATCCAAATTTATGATATCGGTATCGGTATCGGACATAAAAAAGTGGTATCGTGCCATCTCTAGTAATTTCACCAAACCCCAATTGAAGCTGAGTGTCTGGACTAGACCAGTTGGAGAACGACTAAGGAGGACTAAATAAAGAAAATCTCAATCACTGTCTACACACAAACACTATAACTCTACTCTAGAGGAAAGCTGTTAGGGGCCAAGCACTGTTTTATATGTTGTACTATTCACCCCATGTTGTAGTGAAATGGGTTTATGTAACTGGATTGTGACTGAAGAATGAATAATCCAAAATAAAGAAAAGAACCTTTATACTAAAATTCCTTAAAAAGAAGTAACAGACAGAAAAACAATTTAGAAAATCCATATTTCATCTTATTGGAACTGCTAGTATCCTGGTGACCACAAATTTTAAAGTAGGAGCTATTTTTATGACACAAGGAGGAAAATATTAGGCAGACGGTCAAAATGTTTTGGCTTATTAGTGTATGTTAAAAGAAGGAAAAGAGGAAATACTACAGACACAGAAGCTCTAACTAAACAGAGAGGAAATTCAAATTAGGCAATGCTGAGCCAAGTGAGAACACCACTTCTAAGATTTTGTCTAGAAATGATGTTGGAGACAGGAGTGCAAACAGAAACAGCATTTCTAGCATTTCCTGCTTTGTGAGTCTTAGCTCCTGTGTCCTACTGTTTCTGTTATGTGACATACTAAAGGGAACAATTCTTCTGTTGTCCCACATCAGCGTGGACTAGTGATATGTTCAGTCTTCAAACTGAATGACTCATAATAGTAGAGCTTTAATGAGAGAAACATGCTTCTTCCTGCCCACATGGTTCAGTGCTGAACTCCAAAGAGATGGTGGGTGGCTAAAGGATTCCATCAAGGCAGTGTTTTTTCACCATATGTCGCATAACTATAAAAAAAGTTTCCCGAAATGCACAAGTTGTCTTGCTTTATCAATGACAAGCACACAGGTAAAACTGTGAGCTGTTTTTTTTGTGTTTGTTTCTTTTTTACAGATTCCAAGGGCCATGAGTGTCCACACACTGATTATCACAAGCTCCTGTGGGAGGAAAAGATGGATTGTTAGTGCAAAGACAGTTTATCCACAAAGGCATTATGCTTTTCAAAAAGTCCATTTGTGGCGTAGGTGAACCACCGGTTTGAGGATACTAACTCAAAGGAAATGTTGCTGTAGAGATCACCTGATGTCATTTCAGAGATAGAAACAACATCAGGGCAAACACAGAAATGGAAAAGAAATGCTCTACACAAGACAAAAAAAATCCAGCCATAACAGAAATCTGGTGTTCTTGTCCTGATAGCAGAGGGGGGAGTATTTCAAAGCTTCAAAATCTCTAGATAAGATAGCATTTGATGCAGAGGCCAGTTCAGTAAGCAGAAACACACGGAAATATAACTTTTCCTTTTAATTCTTTGTCTTTGCTTGTTCCCTTTGTCAATCATCTAAATCTGATTTCCCTCTGACATCCCCTTTTCTGTCTCTCTCTTCATCTCTCGCTCGCCTTTTGTCTCCCTCTCTTTAATCTGTATGTATTGCCAGCCACTGTCTCCATTCCTTCTCCAGGGGCAGTGGGCCAGCTCTGTGGCTGATCATAGTGATCCCTCCCTGAGGAATAGTCTGCCTGACACCTGGGTGACTGCCCCGGAGGTAGAGTCTGTGCGTGTGTGTGTGTGGGCATGTGTGTGTCTCTATATGTCTGTGTCAAGGGGCTAATGGGCAGCTTGAGGGGATTACCAGCTTAGCCACTGGGATTACTGGAACTTCATGCGCACACACACACACACACACACATACGGGCGTCCACACACGCACAGACAAAACAGTCATGTATTCTGAAGCCATTACACTGACTTCCATCTATTTCCTGGAAATCTAACCTTAACCATACGTACTACTGTACCTTCCTCATCAGGCTAAACTGATTTACCATATGAGATACTATATGATACTCCCTGTCCCTTCTCCATAGGAAAGACACATCCCAACATCTAAGTCACAAAACATGAGTAAGACTCGAGCACATAAACAGGAAAGACATGCACGCGCATGTGTGACCGAGCACTCAAGCACACAAGACAGTCAATATTATCAGACAGGCTGACTTGTTACATAGCCCTGCTTCTCATCGGTTTGCCATCCAAATCAAACAAGGTTAAGAGGACTGAACCATGACCAAGGCAAAATGGGTTTCACCAGGACCTTGAACAGTTCAACAGGTTTAGCACACAGAATAAAAATCAATTTATTTTGAGTTTGAGTTGTCCATGGGCAGTATCGGTCTCATGGATGGAATAAACTAATGCAATAATGACAAAGAGTCTGTGGCTCTCTTTGCCTAACATGCATAAAATCCATGGTCTAAGACACAAATCCTCAGGAGGATTGCGTCTGGCTGAGTATCCGACTTAAAAATCTGCCAAATCAAACATGTGGATCCATCTGCTGTGGCCACCCCTTGTATAAAAGGGAGCAGCTGAAAAAACAAGGAAAAATAAGCACAATCTGTAAAATTTAGACATACAATAAAACCATACTGCACAAATGTGTTTATTATGTTGCCACTGCTGAGAAAGCTTCCAAAAAGGACTTCCAAGTAAAGACATTTGCATTGCTCTGAGTATTGAAACACTCACATTTGTCAGGCAAACATGTTTTTACAGTGCTGATTGTATTTAAAGACTCTTATGACTTTTTATGACCGTAAGTTCTAATTGTTCTTCTTTCATGTAACTGATCAAACTGTCAAGAAAAGGCAACCTGACATCAGGCTATAGAAATGTAAAGTTCATCTAATAAGAGCTGGTACAAAGTATGCAATAGACACACATTACTCACTTATATTATTCTATCGGTTATTTCAAACATTCAGGTATGCATATCGATCCACGTTTCTATTTGTTCGGTCACCCTTTTAGGACGTTAAGATTTAAAGGGTCTGGTAAGAGTTATGGTGGATATGTTTTTGTTAATGTTTTAAATTCATTATAATTTTAATAAGCTCTACGATAAAAGAACCAGATGTGAATAAGCACACAGGTCACTGATCTGGCAGTTTCTGAAGTATTGCCATCATCAAGCACTGGCAGGTAGCCTTGTCAGTATTTAAATGTAGTTATTGTAATGGAGATTTTATTGCACATGACTGATGAAACCGCACCTATTTTCTCTCATAAGACCGAACGCACCATTCAGAAAAAGATGGGGAGGAATCAATTAACACCAACCCCAGGTGTAATAAACGCACACAGACATAATCTCAACAGACTACAGTGTCCACAGTATGACACAAAGAACGGGAGCTCCAAAGACTCAAGAGAGCTCAATCACCAGGGGATTTGACTCCTGAATATTGTATTGCACTGTTAACGTTACTGTAATGATTCTAATTATAATATGTGCCAGACTGAGCTGAAAGAACAGAGCTGGTTATCAGTGCCGAATTAATGACATTTATTGGAAGAATTGAGAGAGAAACAGATTAGGTGGGGAGTGGTGGAGTCGAATTGTGAAAAGAGAGAGACACAGAGGACAGTTTAGAAACAGATATTAAGTAAAAGAGAGATGAAGGAGTGAATTACATCTATTCAATAAAAGGCAGGCTTAAGACAGAGACAGACTGTGAGAACGAGAAAAGATAGAAGTGAAGGTATATCAATAGAGGAGTTCAGAGACGCAGACAGTCACTGATATTAAGTAAAAATGAGAAATGCTTGGAATTATATCAATTTTAAGCAAAAACATACTGATGTTGAGGTAAAGTAGAGCTTAATGTGTATTTTAATGGACTTGGGACACCCTTCTTTCTCTGAGTTTCCTTTGTATAACAGTAAATTGTGTCATATAAAGCTATAAAAAAACTTTATGAATCATACTTTGCAAAAATAAAGGAGAGAAATTAACAAAAAAGTAAGAGGCACAGATGTAAATATGCAGCTATGTAATTGCTTCAAATAGAAATGTTTCTGATTTCTGAAATCTGTGTAACTTTCAATGAAAGGATCCCTCGATGAAGCACAAACGCACTCACACCAAAAAGTGTTTTTCCTGCACATTGTGCCAGGCCCAGCAATTATGCACAAATCAAAGCAAGGCCACACAACAGTTTTGCTCAAGTTTTCTTGCAGTGATCGTTTACCCCAAATTGGCTACCTGATGGACACCCACAGTGCCAAAATGTTGTTTACTGCAGTAAAAGTTGGAACAGTTTTCCTGAAAAGGTTTATTTGTTTTGTTGCAAGTTTTGGTTTGTCTAAAGAGACTCTCGCTGTTGAGACTGTGGCTATTATTCCTATGTGTTCATTTAGAAGAATACAGAAGAATTTCTTCTGCACAAAATCCCTTTAGTATTGCGTGTTTGCCACTACAGCCTCCTGTAGTGACCATACAGAGGTCCTGCTGTGTTCTTGTTTAAGTTAGTTTTTCATGTTTAAATCCTCAACAATCTCTGTCAAACAGCGGGCTGGCAACAATGAACCAATTCAAATTTTCAGGCAACAAAAAGTGCCATACACAAGGGCATGCAGGGAGAACAACCTTGGCAAAAAAAAAAGACATGCTAAGAAAAAGACTTCCTTTTCTGTTCCTTCCTGTCTTTTTAACCTGAGCAAAGCTATTTGGATCTTCTAACACACACACACATGCACACACACACGCCTCCTACCCCCTACAGGGCAGAACTGATGCAGGAAGAGATGAAATACCACTACCTCAGGGGTAAACACACCTCAGTTCACACTCACACAAAACCTCTCACTCACTCACACGCTAAAGCACACACACACACACACATACGTGCGCATCTACATATACACGTCTCGCTGTCTTCCCCCCCAAAAAAGTGAACTCTGTTTTGCTCAGGAATATTGTCCCAACATCAAAGGCCATATTTGTTTATTTTCACACCAATCACACATTGCTGTTTCCCATGGCCTTTGTGTTTGTTTGCCTTCCGCGCCTGTGTGCAGCAGGTGCATGTCTTGCTGTATGGCTGTGTATTTACGTCGCCCGTGTACGTTTAGTTTGTGGCAGCGATCATGTGTCTCTCAGTTTCTGTGGATGTGTCCTGTGTGTGTGTGTAGGGAGTGGGTGGGTGTGACTTAGCCAGGTGTAAAATTGGTGCTGTAAAGGATTGAAGATACAAACTGGGTCAGAGTAGGAATAGGAAGCAGGGAATAAAGTAGCCAGTATATGGCAACCCAAAGGGGGTAAAAATAGAGTTAACAGACACATCCAAGCTTTTCCTCTAGTGACATTCAGCAATGTTTTTTTTCCTGAATGTGTGTTTGTGTGTGTGTCATGGTAATGTGGCTCCAAGCATACGTCACATTACATCACAGATTTATGTATATATTTTGCAATGTCAAGATCAGTTCTTGCTCAAGAAATAAGATCAAATATATTTGGGAGTCATGTGATCAGATGACCATCATAATAAAAACATTTTTTTTGTGCTCTGTGTTCGGGCTACAGCACTGCTACTAGTTAATCTGCTGCATGTCTGCATTTGTATGTGCCAAGGTACACTGGCTAACATGAGCAAAAAACAAGGCAACAGTGGGAAGGAAAAACTCCCATTTAGCAGGAAGAAACCTCCAGCAGAACCAGGCTTAGGGAGGAGTGTCCATCTGGGTGAGGGGAGGAAGACAGGACAAAGACACACTGTGGAAGTGAGTCAGAGATTAAACATGCAAAGATAAGAGAAATACAGTATATAAGGAAAAAACAGAGTTTCTATAGTGGGTTTTCACTGTGCATCATCAAACCGGAAGTCGCCATATTGGAGATACTGGAGGTAAACAAAGTGTGCGCACTCAAACAGATTCCAAACATCGAACGAAAGAAAATGGTGAATATTGCCGTGTTTTTGGCTGTACCAATTGGTCAGACCGTGAAAAACATTTGCAGTTTTATAGACTGCCAAAAGTTATTACAAATCAGGGAGAACAATGCCGAAAGTTATCAGAGGAAAGGAGGCGGTTGTGGTTAGCGAAGCTAAACCAGGATCTACAAGGCAAAAATCTGGACAACATCCAAATTTGTTCTGCTCATTTCTTTTCTATAGTTAAGCATACTTAATAAAATATACTCGAAGTATGCTACTTTTTGGTAAGGGATGATATCATACAGTTAAGGTTTGGTTGATTAAAGATGTTATTGCATTACTTTGGCATTCACAACACATCTGTCGCTGATGACTTGATACTGCATCTCCCTCACCCATCCACACACCATCTGGTTATAGGCCTCCAAACTTTTATAAGATTTAAGGTCTTCTGCTGTGTATGGGCTTGGCGAGAAAACCAGGTAGTTGACGATATCAGGATATGCAATAGACGGAAGACTCTCCGGGTCGTCATTGATCCAAGATGAAGGAACCAACTCGTTTGGATCTGCACCACCAATAAACCTTAACTTTTCCAAATATCGTGCCCTTTCCTGCGGACCAAGTCCTTCCTTGTATGCCTTTGCATCTATAATGCATTTTGAGGAGCTTTTCTGTGGTTTAGGACATTGATCCATTGCAGTGTTTACCTCTGAGTGCCTCCAATATGGCCGCACATACAGGTTACCGCCCAGAACGTGATGTAGGTGAAAACCCTCTATAGTTTTAAGTAGCTTAAAAATCAATTATTTTTCAACACAGCCTGAACTCTCTTAGGCAAGAATAATTCACCAGGTTTCTTGAAGGACATTTAAAGCTCTTCTTTGAATGTTGGTTGCCTTTTGTTCTGTTCTCTGTCAAGATGATCCCACATTGCTTTAATAATGTTAAGGCCTGTTAGTGTTCCACTTAGTGATTTTCTACTCAGGTATAGTTTTACTGCATTTGGCATGTGTGTGGGATCATTGTCTGGCTGAAAAATGAAGCTACTGTAAGTGGTGTGAGTGTAGATATAACACTGGTTCATCCCTTGAGCTAAGTGGCTTTTTTATGCTTGAGTGATTCATAGGTCAGTGTTAAGTGGCTTAACAAACAAACAAACAAAAATTCCTAAAAATGGTCAGCAGTAAGTCCAAGGACTGGACTGAAAATGAGTACAAATTTGGCATCAATAATAAAACAAATGACACTCATTACGCAACCTCCTTCCCATTTTTTATTTCAGAGCAAGACAGTCAGTTAATAACCTGGGTTACCAGGTCATTAATTACTACCAGAGGAAAAATTACACATTTACTAAATTCAAAATGAAAGTCTTCTTTCTCTCAATTTGAAATTTTCAATTCAAAATTAAAAATGTGAAACATTTTTCCAAGTGTTTTTAGAAATTTGAAATCCAGTGTAATAAGGGTTGAATGAGAATGCAAAAAACAAATGGTAACGCATACTTTGATCAGAAATGTTATAGATTGAAGCTCCATAAAGACTATTAATATTTTCAAGCTGTTGCTGATAGTCTGCCACTGAATCTGTCTGATATCACAAATACTACGTTTAGGTTTCCTCCTGTGGCTTTTATTGTTGAAATGCATCTGCACAAACCTAGTTTACTTGAGTAAATGGCTTGAAAACAGATTTGCTTGCACACAACAAATCTAGCCACAGGATGAAATGGACAGACTGACAGATTGCACTGATCAAATATTCATGCAGTGACCTGCTACAACCTCACATTTCTTTTTTCGTTTTGTGAACATGACTGTGCACTTACAATTGTGTTTTCCATCGAGTATCTGCATTTTGCACATGTAAAGCTACCATGGTATCTGAACCAGCACAAAAGTCCAAGCGAGTTGAATGAAGGTCGTCTGTCAGGATCCTACAGATAAAATATACCCACAACAGTTTTGCCCAGACATTCGGATGAAGGAAGAATAACACGAAGAGGGGGAAAAATCAAACAATTTAAAAATGAGTCACAGAAGAATTCATGTATAATGTATACGTTTACATTAAATCTGGTTAACTGTAAGGAACATGTAGTCACACCACAGCGATCAAATCCTAAATCTGGTAATTTCTCATTTTAATCCTGAAAGTCTGGTGAAGAAAACCCCTTACTGTGTCTTCCATCATTTAATACTTGTATTTTATCCATCTATCCATGCATGGCCAAAAACTCTCAGATGCTCTCTTGGCGCTCACACATGATTAATTTTCAGACAGCTGGTAAAGTCTCTAAAGTCCCAGTCACGTCTTCTACTCCAACAGTTTATGTGCCACCTGATACCTTACCATGGTTTCACATGCAATTTAAAAAAAATAAAAAAATTAAGTCGGTCACAGCAAGCTGGCCATTTCATTTCAAACTTGTGACCCAGTGTCCAAAGCTATGCACAGTGAAAAACTGGTATACAAATATTGTGCTAACCCATGTCCTAGATGACAGAGATGTTAACAACATGCATCATGGGTGGCCACTGCTCAGAAGGCTCTGCCCTGTCTGTGCACTGCACTGTCCAGTGCTTTAAATGTATTGTTCAGCTAAGCAGATTCAAAGGGAAGCATTTGGAAGGAATGTTGAGCATGACCCATCGTGCTCTTGATGATGACCCACAGCTCTTAGTTGCATTAAGTAAGGCAGACTTTTGACTTTGGTTTATTTGATTATCTGGCCTAGAAAGTCTGAAAACCAAGGTTATTTGGCATGAACTGCATGTTGCATGAATAATCGGAGTACTGTGTTGTTCATGCAGCATTCCTTGAAAGAAATCAAAACACAGGCCAACTAAAACTGAGAAACATGCTAAAGTACTGTTTCCACTGACTGCCCATGAAGTTGTGGGTATGTAAAAAACAAAAAAGGAAACAAATAAAAAAAAACCTCACACTTTTATTTCAGAGAAATAACATGATTCATAGTGTATTAGAAAACGTCTCAGTTTCTCTACCAGAAAAAGACTATATGGACAAAAGTAGAGTGACACCTACACCAGCACTCAGCGACCCCACTCTGTAAATTTACATGGTCTGTAACTTTATGGCTGAGTTGCTGTGTTTCCTAAATGGTTTTGCTTTGCAATAATACTGCTTCACTCCGTCAAGACACTGTGGATCATTTGTCAGTTAGAGTATTTTTTAAATGTGATATGCAGAAATTCCAGCCTGAAAGCCTGATTTGAGCCAGTTACTAATGTGTTAGAGAATGTGCTACTCACAGTGTGTGATCCCCAGATGTTTCCTGGCTTATATGAACTCCATTCATCATATCTATTTGTTGCACCAAGATCATGAAGAGAACAGGCAGGTGAGACCATCCCAAAGTTCAAAACCCAGTTTATCACAGTCAATAATTTTAACTTCCAGCTAGAGTCAATAAATAATCGACTGGGGCAGAGAGGAACTGTTATTTCAAAGTTGCACTGGGGCTTTTTTCATCATGCAGAAATCAGGGAAGGTGACCTTTACTCACTGATGGCAACTTGCAGTGGGAAAAATGTTTTTACACCTTGATTAATGTGATTCTAGAAGAAATTCACAAATAGATTTAATTTCCAGTTGATAGACAGCATCACCTTTGATGCTGTCAATAATAATAGTTATTTAAAAAGAACAGACATTTACTCTTAAAAAAATGATTTTCCTTTCAGATACTAGTCAAGGTGAGACAGGTGGTGACAGAAATGTAAAAATGTCATTTCAACTTTACCAGAAAGAAACCCAAGAATTTAAGGCTTTTTAAGTGGAAATAAGAACGGTGACAGTTTGAATGCATTTTTTCTTTTTAAAGATTACTTTACAGCAACAGCAGAGGTCACGCTTGAACCATGAAATCCAAAATAACTTTCTGAAAAAACTGCTTTTAGGTTAAAAACTGTTAAAAAGTGGAACATTTTAATATTCATATTTTCAATAACACAAATTCTTCTTGTTTTTTATGTATCGATTATGACACCTATATAGCTGAGATGCAGTGCAGGGCATTTTCCTTTTTTTGCAGTTCTCAAATTGTAAAGGATGTGGAAAGAATATGAAAAAAACCAAAACAATAAGAAGGAATAGAGAAATGTGTCTTTTTCTAAGGTCATTGAATATTTTTCTATCCAATTTAGGGTCGCAGGAGCCTAAACTGTGTCACAGGGCGAGAGGCAGGATACACCCTTTACTGGTTGGCTGTCTATTACAGGGCTAACACAGAGAGACAGACAACCTTTCACACTCACAGCCAATTTAGAATCACCAATTAACTTAACAAGCATGTCTATGGACGGAAGCCAGAGCACCAGGAGAGACCGCCACACAGAAAGGCCTCAGTCAGCTGGAGGACCTTACTGTGAGGAGACAGTGATAACTACTGCACCACTGCGCCACCCCATAAAATATGTTTTTACTGAGCAAGGTCAAATATTTGCATGTGTGTGAGTGGGAACAAATGACTTGCAGCGTATCGTGCAGTCTTCTCCAGTGTATTTAATCACTTAAATTTGTATTATGTTGACAATGAAATTACAATTCGTTGCTATGTGTCTATGTCTGTTTTAAGTAATGAAAGAGTGAAAAAGAGACTGCAGGAGAATGAGCCACAGGTTTGGCTTACGTAGCAAGGCGACTGGAATTATGCACGCCATAAATCTTCCCCACAGGCATGAGCGCACACGCACTTACACACATACACGCACAGACAAGCACAGACAAACCTATGGACATGAATGCGTTCACACAACACTCACACAACACATCATCTTCTGTTATCTTAGATAAGCAAAGAATCCTAATCAGCCAATAAGAGCACAGAGGGCATCTCTGACTTTCTCCCAGCTCCAGTTTGTTTAGACTAGAGTCGGGAGAAAGTCTCTTTGTCTTTGTGGAAACAAGAATTTTATATAACCTGGCAAAAAACACCTAGTCACCTTATTTCCTTTTGCATTCTATTCTGTTTTGTTCCATTCTTTTCCTCTCTTGTTTAATTAACTCTGTATGGCAATTTCAGCCCTAAACGCCACGTCCGAGAAAGGTTGATTAGTGCAGCTCGCTGATTAGAAATTATGCCTGTTGAAGCAAATGAACACGGTTCATTCCCCATGACAAGTATCAAGGCGACTCATTTCATTTCTACATGACCCAAATCCTTTTTCCTCAACTGAACCAAACCAGATTTTCTCTCCTGGCACTATACTGTTGGTAGTTGCCTCACACATGCCTGATGTAATTAAAGAAATCTTTTTATCAACAGTGGAAGCTTCTGTCCTATGAGATATGCAAAACGAGGTTGTGACATCAGACCTTATATTATGTGATATATGGATTATCTGATTTAAACGAAAACTAGAAACTGCTTTGTTGGGACTGTGGGGGTGTGTGGTTTGATCAGACTTCACTATAAACCTTTAAGAAACCAAGCTTAGCCAACTTCAAATCCACTACAAAGTGAAGACAAAAACACAAAGAAAGAACGAAATCTTGGGAGTTTTCTGTCGTGTGGTTGCTTACCTTGCTTTGGCTTGGATAGTCTTCATTGAAAAAAAAAATCGTCCCACATGGATGACCAAATCCACACAAAAAAATAAAATAAAATTCACTTTCTGACTCACAGTTGGTTTCTATTTTTGCTTCCTTATTTAATGTGAATAACTGACGTGACCAAGACATAAAAAACTTAGTGAAGCATCAAACAAAACAGTTAATAACAGCTATGCTCTATAAATGATGTCTCCAAAAGTTAACTCTGTTCATCTGGACGTAGCGTTTTGTGGGAGAAACGTTTTGTCACTCATCCAAGTGACTTCTTGGATGAGTGAGATTTACTTTCCTGGATGATTGAGAATGCATCAAGACGATATAAATGATGTCTTTCTTCCAATACTAAATTGGTTGCAATGTTTGGTGCCTGTTATTACTTTGATTATTTTTAGTCAGCAGATTTGGACGTGAGATGTTTTTGATTAGCTGGCTTATGAGGCAAATAACAAAAAGTCCATCTTCAAGGGATGGTTTTGTGTGAATAAACCACTAAAAAAATTACTTTGCATTTATATAATTGAGTTACTTTTCGTGAACCAGCATGCTAAACACTTTGTACAGTCTGCAGTGACATTTAAACATTTAAACAGACAGTGTTCTCACATTTCACAGTTAATAAAATAACCAAAAAATTTCATTTCAGGGTTAAAGGAACATGTTGAATGTGAATAGAGTCACAGACAGACGCTATTAAGCTCCACTGATTGACTGATAAAATCATACAAGTAGAGTTTAATAGCTTATCTGAAACAAGATTCTTTCAGGGTATTGTGTTTCTTGCAAGAAGAGCTCAATAAACTAATTCAATAACTAAAGGAAGCTGCAGCGGCAGTAATTGAGCATCCACAATTGGTTTGCGACAGCAGGGCATCACCCTGTTGCTATCAAAGGTCATTTAACATCACAAAAACATTGCTCAAAAGAATTCGGGCAACATCAGTAGTGTCAGTATCTGTTAAAAGGACATTTTCTTTTACTTAAACAATTTGTATTGTATCTCTGCATTTCTTGGTTTATGCAATGCTTCAATTTTAATGAGATTATAGGATGAGCACAGTTTGAAGCTTTAAATGTTTTTATATTTTTGAACCGTTTTGGGTCTCCTTTGACAAAATGAACACTTGTTTTAAAAAAAGAAAAATTAAAAAGAATAACACATAAAAACTGGCCCTACCTGGTCCTGAAGTTAGCAGGGTGGGGATGTCCGTCGTACAATGACAGGAAGTCATATTCTTCTTCTATGGCAAATGACAAGAAGATGAGCTGGATTCTACTTCCTTCCTCCCCAACAATGACCCAGGTGCAGTTTGCTCCATTTGGGTAGCCATAGGGAAAGCCAGGAGATTCTATACTGCCATTTCGACCTTTCAGTGTACCCCCGCATGTGTAGATAAAACCTGAAAGAGAAAAGAGATTAGAGCACATCTTTAGTTAGAGGGAGAAAACATAAAGGTGTCAAACTGAAGTTGTGACCCTAAGACATTATAGTAAAGCAAGATAATTGAATTCTCAAAATGTTTAATGTTCATTATTCAATATTTTAAACATGAAAGAGTGATGATGCTAGAAGTTATACCTCTGTATGTCTGCCCATTGTGACAAAAGGATTTAGTGATTGTTGCACAACTATTTAATGTAAGTGCAGCCATGAGTCTTCCTCAGCACATGCAGTTGCAACAGCATCAGTGTGCAACTGCCAGTGTATTAAAGCTGGTTCAGTTGTCATTATGACAGAGTAATAACTGCATAGCACATTCATACTGTACACAAAACCACACATACGGACACTAATAAGTACTTATTACTGCCTTTTTTAAACACAACCATCAGAAGTGACGGTCAATTATTCATTATTATTTTATGTAAGACTACTAAGAAGTCAAAAGTAAAAAAAATATACAAAACATTGCTTTTAATCAATGAACTAAGAAGCCACGAGTCAGCATGAGTGATATTAAGTAGGTCAGCTTCGTTTTGATATATCCTGGTCTTTGATGCTGATCCATGATTATGTATTAATAGAAATATATGAAGAGGTTATTCCTAGATCACAGAAGTAAGTACTTCCCAGAACTTCTTCTAGGGTAGCGCCGCTTATCTATAGTTTATGATGCACTCCTTCACAGTGAGGGCATGGGGCAGGGGCAGGACTTTAGAACAGCACCCCAGGAAGTGGTATTCACATTCAGCATGGGGTGCTTGAACTCGGGTCCCCCGAGTGACTGGAAACTCTGTTGCACTGAGCAACCTTTCCAGCTCACTTAAAAGGTGAAATCAATGAGAGACCGGTGCATTCTCCTGGATTCATCCTATGGGCATCTACAAGATCAAAAGCTGGCAATTCCTTTGTTTGCTGCTAATCAATTACTGTCAAAATGCACAACAAGCAAAGGGGTGTGTCAGTCAGCGGCAATGCCTTTGAACATGACTCGGCAATTTATAGCTGTACAGAATAACCATTTGCTTTGTTTTGTTGAGCCATCCATCTACAACAACTGAAAAAGAAAAACGACACCGATTACGCTCTTGCTCGCACCATACAACATCAAAAACAGTTAATGAATTCTTCAGGGATGGAGAAGATAAATACTACTTGATCTTAATGAGCTCCTATAGGCTCTTTAAATGACTTTGTTTATGTGGTGGCAGGCTGGTAGAAGGAGGAGACAAAGAAAGTGGGTTTAGGGGGGTGGAGGGGTGTAAAACTGACATCTAAATCAACTACAGCGCAAAATATGGGCTCAAAATATGGGTCCAGAGGGACGGGTGCAAAACTAACTTCTAACATCAACTACAACAAAAAATCTATATTTTTTGTGACAACAGTAAATATGCTTTTCTTGCTCGCCAGTGCATTTTTCCCTGTGAGTAAAGCACTGGATAATCAAGCAATTGTGAATGATATTAGTGCATTATTAGACTTAAACCATGGTCGGTTATTCAGAACTCTGTTTGTTAGAAGTTACTAAAGTTCAGGTTTGTTTAGAGTCGTAATCCATGAGTTAAGTAGTCATAAAGGATGAAGTGTTGCTGCTAAGAAGTGCTGCTTGTGGTATTCTACTAAAACAGTAAAACTACAAAAAGTGTACTTGCTGTGGAGATTTTCTAATGATATGGTGATAAGTTGAAAGAAATATTTAATACAGCAACTGTGATCCTTTGCACTTTCTTTTATAAGGTTCATGTACTGATAAATTAGAAGTGAAGCTAATTCTGCTGCTGTACTTATTTTAAATCTCTCCGGGTTACAGCACCTGCTAAATGCCTAAATTATAAAATGTAAATGTAATTGATCTCCTTGGACTTTACAGTTCAGATCAGTATCATTATCTTCTCCCTTTGATCTTAATGATCCTTTTATATCAAATACACTACAGGTGCTAGATGAAAACCTTGGAGTGCCCAGGACTGAAGTCGGTCCAGGCTACTGTTTGCAATGCTCTATCGATCCCCGATGGAGAAACTGTTCACTTCTTGTACTTCACAGGGAGGTGAGATTGCAGAGTAAGCTCACAGAGGAGAAACCATTGTACCTGGTAAGGATTTAACATTATTCTGTTGAAGGACACTACAGCAAAGACGCTTGCTGTTATAAATGCGTGTCCTCTTGCCAAGAAAAGATATTACAAATTGCTAAACATTTATGCCTGTTTTATTTATTTTTCCATTCACCTATAAAGGTGTTGTTAGTTTTTTTTTTAACCATACACAATCAGCAAACATTCAAATGAACAGAATAAAGAGAAAAAAAGCCTTAAAATAGCTTTCAAGAGGCTTTCATGCCACAGCCGTTTGGCTTTGCTGTGCTGTTTTAGCTATAAATGAAAGTGTTTTGCTGAAAAATGCTATTATTGGATGTTCAAAGTCCTTTAAACTTCTAGGCTTTCATCAATCTCATCTGAGTGCAAAGCTCAAATCAGGATGATCATCCCCCTGACTTTCATGTTTATGAGCCTTGTTATTTACCATGGCAGCCAGGGCCACAGGGACAGCAGGGACGATCCCGCTGGATGCTTTTCGAACCAATTATCCAAGACAGCATCCCAACCAAAATGTGCGTGTGTGTGTATGTGTGTGTGTGCACATCTGTGTGTGCCGATGTCTGCTTGTGTATGGTGTTTGTCCAACCCTCATTTACCCAGACTATTCCAAGGCTATCACAGTGACAGATGTAATCACCAATGGCAGCCTTGGCTCCAATTAAGGGCTGGTATCTCTATCCCTTCACAACCAATCAGAGATGAGATGTTGGGCGACCAGGAGGGACAAGCTAAGCCATATGAGGGGATACCTGTGCACAAACACACATACCTACAAACTTAACATGCTGCTGGTCACCCTGTCTACATATTTCTACTCAAAGGAGGGGGGAAGAAAACAACAACAAGAAAACAACAATAAAAAAGATTTCGCAATGTACAGCGAGAAAACAACATACTTATTTTCCCAGTTCAAAACTAGAAGGCCCATGTGGTTCTTAACAAGCATAAAATGAAATATTCCAAGGGGAGTTTAACAGAATGCACAATTCATAAATGGAAAAGGTATGAACACAAATACAGAGAGCAAATGTCTTTGATTTCTTTGAGTCTATAACCAAGTGATAAGTGATTCAAATGACTTTTGGATATTACTTGAATTTGGATTTGTGTGTTTTTTAGACTTATTTGCTTGCTGTAGCTTATCTTGCTCTTGTTTCTAAACAAAATTCAACATTAAATCCTGTAGATCAAACAGGAATTGACTTGTCGTAGTGCCATAAACCAGCTTACAGTGAAGACAATGCAGAGAACAAGAAAAAGGTTTCATTCTCAAGCAAATCTATTAAACTAAACAATTAAGTAACTTGGATCAATTTTCTCCATGGTTACGATGGTAAATCGACTGGTTCTTATAAAGCGCTTTTCTACTCTAACACTCAAAGCATTTTATACAACTTGCCTCACTGGCTCATTCATACAAGCACTTTTTGTGTGTAAGTGCTTTCTATCTAACATGGACATACTCCAATGGATGCATCAGAGAGCAACTTGGGGTTAGCATCTTGCCCAAGGATATTCTGCACGCAGACTGGAGCAGACAGGGATCAAACCACCAACCTAAGTAGTATGTGACCTGTTCTACCTCCTGAGCCACAGTCACAGTGAGTGCACGAAAGCAAGGAAGTGTAATGTATGCAAGCGGTTAAAAAAAAGTGGTCAATGTATCCCAAACACTAAAAAAATCTACTTTCTGGGGAGGCTGACATAACCAGCCCTCTACACAACAATCAAGGGGAGATGATTCAGGTGTGGCTCATCCTCTAACACTGCCTCCCACACAGGAAAAGGAAACGGCATGCACAACTGGAGTATGTGAAGTCATCACAATATGCAAATATGACTTACAATTCTGTGTGTACTTACAAATCTAAGGGTATCTTTGCCTAGATTAGGCAACTTCATTATACAGAAAACCGAGGACACAAGGTGGGGTGAATAAAGAGCGAAAAAGAGACAGAAGGACAGAGATGGAGAGCTGAATAAACAAAGAGAAAAGGACAGATTTCCCCCTCGTTCATCACTGCGCAAGAATGAAAGGATGATTTAAAACTCATCACTCAGACTGAGCAAGAGAGTGTAGGAGGAGGAAAGAGGTAGAGAAAGAATTGAAAATATCGAAAGAGAGAGGAGGGAGAAGTAAAAGGGAAAGAAGGCTAGACTAAGCGAAGGAGAGAGAGTGAGTGAGAGAAAGGGAAAAGCAAGCAGGAGACTGGGGTAAAAGAGAGACTTCTAATTATGGTGACTACCAGACCGAAACTGACAGCCCCTCTACACACATGCACGCACGCACACAGATGCAGGCATAGGGTCACAGACAGACAAGCACACATGAACACACACGTGAACACATAGCTTCACATGCACGGGGCAATTCCGAGGGATATACACACAAATCCATGCATCATTCACACAGCTTATTGAATATGCCTGCCATTTAAACCTTTTACACGTTATTCCATTTACTTTGTTCACAATTCTTAGCCTACTCCCCTCTCGCCCCCTACTCCCCTCATACAGCACACACAAAGCATCCTCTCAAACCCTAACCTTGCTAGTTAACCACACACATTATCTATAATGAAATCCTGAAGTAGCATTTATGCTTATCTGACTAATTGTTTGTTTGGTTTTAGTAACTATATTGGGTTTATGTACTCCCATAGCAAGATCAGGCCAAGTTTGTTTTTGTTTATAGCAGACTTATTGCTGGATAAGTCGGTGAAGCAGACAGGAAAGGAGGGAAAGAGAGCAGGGGGAATGACACGGAGGAAATGGCTTGGGGCAGAATGAAACCCGGGACTCTGCAGTGGCCTTGCGGCGTATGGGTCGCCTACTTAACCCAGTGAGCGATACTGGCACCCGATTAGGCTGATTTTGACCCATAGCAGAGGAGGTTAAAAGAAGTAGCGAGACACACCGGATTGAGTCAGATTTGGGCAAACACTGTGAAGACGAAGTGTATTTTTTGCCTTGAAAGTGTGTCACAATTGGACCTACTTGTTGTGCAAACTCATTATATCCAATATAACCATGCCTGTGGAGTGGCACTGCCCTCCACAAACAATATAGCACATGCAAACTTTGCTTATAGTCAAATACAGGCCAGGTGTGTTTAATTCTTAAAGGGATTTTGAGTAGGAATTCATTTAAAGGAACACATATCCCCCCGAAGACTTAAAACGAGATGCTAATTGGCAAACAGTAAAAGATTTGTGGCTGGACTGGGTAGCTCCCAGGTGTGAGTATCTGCGCTGGTGCTAATGAGGAACAGGGTTTAGTTGGAAAAGAGCATGCGTGCTCAGCAAAACCTTCCCTGGATAAAGAAAGCTTAAAGACAAAGAAGAAAATCTGCTTCGTGAATTGAGTGGATTTAATGAACCCTGGTCTACAATATAAGCTTGATCTCTTTTCTCAAAGCAATATCTCATCTTGAATGTCTAAGATAATACACTCAAGAAAAAGAAGGAAATATGAGATTAACAAGTGACTTACCCCAGCACTTGTCACACCATTGTTAGAGAAGTCCAGTTTTATGGACAGCTAATTAAAGATGTAGCGTAAATTTTGGACTTTAAATAGCATATCAGCATATTTTTTGAGAACTTTAATTCAATTCAGTTCTGTTTGATTCAACTCAGCCCCACAATAACACAGAGACAACCCCAAAACTCAGACAACCCCATGTGAGAAAGCATTTGGCGACAGTGGGAAAGAAAAACTTCCATTTAATAGGAAGAAACCTTCAGGAGATCATTTCTCAGGGGGAGGTTTAATCATTTAACTAATGATTAAATGCAACATGTTTGTAAAGTAAACACACAGAAAGTGAAGAGAGGTGAAGAAGAAAATAACACATCGTCACGGGAAGCCCCCAGCAGCCTAGTCCTATTCAACACAATCAAGGCAGTGTTTAGGGTAAAGCGATCCAGCCATAACTATACGCTTTACCAAAGATTTTAAGTCTGAGCCAGTAGTCTGAGAGCAAAGTGCTCTATTTCTTTTCAAAAATAAAATTGTTCCGAATAGCCAGTGAATGTGAATACGATTGTCTGCGTGCATGCACCCTCTGATGTTAAAGATATATTTCACAAATTGCATTGGGCAGAAATTCTGTTTCAGATTTTTAGGGTCAAAAGCTTTGTTGACACTCTTATGTTGTTGCAAGATTAATCTGTGGTGTGGAAAATTTCTAGGTTCATAATAGGTTGGACCACGTACCACTGAGCAATGATTTGTGATGGAAGAGTAAATTTGTGCAGTCACTAAGACATTCAAAATTGAAAAATAATGCCTCAAATGATTGTACACTTGACTGTGGCGTCTTTGAGCTTGCAAAATAGACTTCTGCTTCGCACTTTATTTTCTCAAGAGTATCAGTAGCAACACCCACACACGCCCTGGTCCGGAAAACTAGTGCAGGCTGAAAGACTCCTTGAGCCTTTAAAGTCAGTGAGAAAAGCATCATCACGAAGCTAGGGAAATGATATTAGTCAAACTGAATATATAAATTAATAAAAATCTGCCATTGCCATTCAGTAAGATAATTTGACTTTACACGTCCTGAAATAAGCTTGATGATTCTGAAGGGGTGAAATCAATTACTAGGCTTGTCATTTTGCAAAGGGAACCCTATGATCACTATAGCTATTTCCACATGGTTCTGACTGCTAAATGAAGAAAATGTGAAATTATCCTATTTTTCATTTGAATGCAATCTGCACTACCCCCTTAAGGTTTCTGGGCGTCCCCATTTCCTGCTAGGGGGTGGCAGCAATGTCTCCATATGAGACATATCTGTGTGGGTGTGCACATATCCTGTAAAATAAAATATTAGCCATATCCCGAGCAGTGCAGTGAAATTACACAAATCCATCCCTGAAGAAAAAAACTGTAAAAAGTTGAAATTTCTTTCCATCTCTATGCCGTGCTCCGTCTCCCTCTTTGTGTTTGTCTGTCTCTCCTTCTCCTTCTTATTGATCTCTTTCTCCCTTCATGTCTCTCAGGACCTCTGTGGTACCAGATTCGCTTAAAGGGATACTTCGTCTAATCTCACACACACTCATTTATGATTAAAGAATGAATTTCCCAATGGAGCAAACTGACCAAAAAAAAAATCCTTGCAGACATACCAATCATTCGGTCAGTATTCAGATCACAACTGCACTCAAAGCGCCAGAGGACAAAATGAAATGCATGTATTGGTGTGCACACGTGTGCATGAGTCCAACGTTAGTTAATTTAAATGAGCTGTGCATGGCTCTGGAAAATGATTGTATCTGTAATTTTCTTGTGGTGGTTTGGGATGATTGAGTGAAAGAAAGATGAAGAAAATTAAGGAGCGGTGGGGGAAAGGTAGATAAACTGAGAAAAAAACGATGACAGAATGAAGAGTGGAGTGCACAGGAAGGGAAAATGGGAGGAAAAGGAGAGATAGCAATGAAAAAAATTGCAACAGAGAGAGACATAGCCAGAGAGAGAGTAAGCATGTTTGAAACGTCCCATTGGTTACTGCTGTCAGGAATGCTTGTCAGCCAAGAATTAGACTGCTCCACACTGCCACTGACTGACAGTCGGCCTGCGGTCTAGACTATACCCTGGAGTGGTAGAGGCTAAATAAGGGAAATGCCTAGAGAGAGACAGAAGGAACACACCGGGCTGAAAATCAATTTATAACACTGTCAGTCAGGGGAAGGAGGGGGGCGATGGAATAGAGATAAAGAGAGAGAAAAAGAGAACAACAAGAATGAGACAGAGGGACACACATAAAAAGAAAAGACAAAGACAAGATTTGAGAGAACAGTAAACAAATGGGACTGATCGAGAAAAGATGAGAACAGAGGGGACTCTTGCTGCGTTAAGGGAATCAGAAAGAAAGAGATGATGAAGCGGTAAAGAGGAGACGTACACGGAGAAATATACAGACGCGTGCTACTCTGCTTTTATGCAGCCACTTCAGGAGGCAGAACCTCTTTATATAATACAACGCTGTGGGGACATAATCAGCCTAAGATAATTTAATCACTACTGTTCCAAAAAAAGGAAAACAGCACTTGAATGCTGTGACTGCAGAGTCAGCACACATTTGTTTAGCTATTTCCTGGTGATAAATTTTGATAATGTCGTTATAATTATCTATCTTATCCAAAAACATCTAAAATGCTGGCTTGTTACCACTAAATTCATTACACAACACTGCATTCTGTTACTTTAAACTGAAGATATTAAAGGAGACATTTTTATTATCCCAACTTGTCCATAACATACTCAAGTATTAGATATTACTAAGAGTCCAGAGATGAGCAGTTTTACTGTCTCCCCACTAGAGCAACAACTTCAACCTGAACCAAGGTTTAAACATTAAATTACAGCAGGAATTAACATCAGACTAAGGTCCTGTAAAACTGCTGTAAGCGTTTGTAAGGAAGCGTGAGGCAAAGCTGCACTAAACTACTGGTAAGTCATATTATATGATCGTCAATATAGGTTACTGAAGAAATGAAGAAAACGGAGGTATGATTTATTCAGCAGGGTCAGCCCTTCCATCATTGCCTAGGTATAAGGTAAAATGGTGTGAAACCTAACAAGTCTGCTGTCCCATGTGGCTTTTGTTGTCTAGAGTTATTTTGAGGATGAGCACTGTCTGGTGAGATGTGAGTTAAGCAAAAGCCTGCGTGCAGGTGTGACGCCAGGGCAGTGGAAGGGACAGAAGATGAGACAGAAGACGAGATCAGGCCACGATATACCGCTGATCTTTGTGGGTGGTTAAAATTTTCAACAAAATAGGGACTTTCTAAGATAGTGTAAAACATATTTCTGCTTACCTATTTGGACTAAAACTTAAAACCAGCTTGCTGCAGTGTGTGGGCGCCCACTGTAGTTTAAAAGCACTAAGTATGGTTACATCACTCCCTTTGTAGTGATAAAGGAAGAACTTTGTAATGGTTATTATATATAAAAAAATCAAAGCAGAATGAAAATCTGAAATAAACCAGAAAAATACAGAATGAATGTTGAGTATTTCTCGAATGTATTAAAAAGCTTCACCTGTCAATCAAGACATCTTCAGCAATCCTATAGCCTACTTTACACCATTGAGCTCAAGAAAGCCAATCTTTATCAGACTCAAAACTGGGCAAATGAGATTTTTGTAGAGTGCAAATGTATTCAAATTGAATGGAAACCATTAGTATTCCATGCTGTTGGTGACTTGTAGAAACACAGATTTACTGTTGAGGCCATTTGAAACTGTGAAGGGCTTTTATGCCCTCCTAGAAGATTATATGTAAGTGCAATAAATAATCCAACGCCATCTCAATTCATTGTTACTTTCATCTTAATACTGTTTTATCTTTATTCTTTTACATTTGGAATGTGATTAGCCTTCCATAGTCAAAATGCATCTTCCCAACTGACTTGTTCCTTTAAGGTGTCTTCATCATCTCCTGAATGTTGATGGCTAATGACAGTATGTTTCTAACATACTAGTGGAGAGACTGAAAATCCCGAACATAGTCCTGAAGTAGTTAAGTGATGCAGGGTAGGGTTGTGATTGCTTCTATCACCTTTTTGTAGTTCCTACATTAGCTCAACAGTTTTCACTGGTGTGAAAACTCATGCCAGGAAGAAGATCATCACTAAGAATTTGAAATTATAAATCAGTGTCAGGTCTCCTGACATGAAAATATCATGCAGGTTTCTTTTGCACATCTTCTACTGGAGCTGATTCATCTGTTGCATTTGTTTCAAATTGCTCCAATAACCAGCAGCGACTGTACAACAGACCTTTTTCGAAAGTGGAAATGTACAAACTTTCAGTGGTGTTTTCTTAAAATGTGATGCTGAATATAGTCAAAGTCCTTCTAGAAGCAAATCTGACCCTCTTCTTTTTTCAGCTGGTGCTTTTAGGGGTCGCAACAGTGAATATGCTGCCTCCATTTCATCCTATCCCTGACATCCTCTGCATGAACTCTCTCACTCATCCATGACTCTTCTCTGGGATTTTCCTCCTGCCTGGCAGCACCATATTCAGCATCCTTTATGTGATATATGCACTATACCTCCTCTGCACATGTCCAAACCATTTCAACCTTCTAATTGAGTACCTAAAAAGCTGCATTCTTTTTAATGGCCATCAGGGGGAAATACTTGTGGCTTCCTTTCCTACAGAAGTCTACATGAAAAATTTCATCAAACTAGAACTCTGTAAGGACTTTCCCAATCAGTTTATGGGCTCTGTTACCAGTGTACCAAATAAAACATTAACTTCACTTGGCAAATTATGTGTCAGGCAGGAGAGTTACACAGGATAATCGGCTTCACAGTCAAATCCATCTCTTGCAAATCACATGGTTTCAAAACACCAAGATAGCGATGGTGAAAACACCTATTGTGATGCTTCAAAACAGGAACCCAAAGATCAAATTTGCCATACATAGCTACAGCCATCTTTTATATTATCTATGGTTTAGAATGACCAATAAAAAACCCACAAAACAGCTTAAAATGTTTGTCACTGCCTTTTAAAAAGCTTTTTTTCTCAGTCTGGAAGTTATACTACTACCATTATTTTGCATGTTCACCCATTTCAATTTATGATTCCTTCTCTTTTTGGTAACATTAGAATCTAAGTAAAAGTAAAATCACGTAAAATATGTAACAACTAGGAATATCAATTCTGTTTTATTCTATTCTACTCTATTCTATGAAAAGAAATTACAGCTGTGCACTGGAAATGAACATTAGTATTATGCAAAAGCACAGTGATAAGCCATGATATTTGAAGGGTATGTTTCTGACTGCAGCATGCCGACTTTTATGGCGGCTGGCGAAATAGCAGCTTAGAGACACTCTGGCACTCTGGGGTAAGGGAAGGGGAAAGGCACAGTAAGCAGTGAGGACAGGAGGCGGTGGGAATACGCAAACACTCACATTCCCTGATAAATTAAGAAAAAACTGCTTTCTAAGAAAGTGGGTCAAAGAGAGCAGGGAAAGAATTTTAAGCAAAGAAGAGTTTTTGGTAAATGCAACCTTGAGTGTGTGCTTCTGAGCAGTGAGGCAGGGAGGGAGTAAAGCAGCAAGACACTGAATGACTACTTGGCTTTGCCCCTGTAAAGATTAATACTGTATTTATTGAGTTAGTCACTGTGTTTTAAAAATCTACAAAAAAAAGTTGAAGGAGAAAAATGGTAGTACTACTGGAGAATCTAAATTACTCACTGCTGATTACAGCAGTCTGCTGTTCTGTGCTGGATGCATGTAGAGAAATGCAAACATACAGACATCATATTATGGGCTTTCATAAAACCCTTACTGAAAGATAGGTAGATAAAAGCATAAAGAATTAATGAGACAGAAAGAAATGGGGATGAAAGGCTGTCTTAGGGGTTTACTATTGATTTGTGTCTGCTAAGTGTCATCACCTCCAATGTGACTAATGAGGTCGCCCATGCAAACCCACACTAAGAGTACAGTCTTCTCTCCCACACTTCCTTCTTAACACAAAGTTGCTGAAGTTCCTGAAAACATTTCAAAAATAAATCAACTGATTTTTTCCCTCCCTTTTCATATCCATCATCTTCCATATACCAACAGCTGGAAAATTAACATGAAGCTACTGCTGGAGTCACAACAGCCATTTTCAGACATACAATACATAACACTGATGGCTTTACGGATGCTATTCATGGATTGCTTTAATAACAACTTTTCGCAAATCCTTTTTCAAATATTTTCACAGCCATATGCTGAAAAAAGTCGTAGCTCTGGTAGCAACCAACATTTTCAGCATCAACCAAAGTGTAGTGTGAACAGCTTGCTTTTGCAGACATGAAGATGGCACATTCAGATGCCATCACAATAATGGAGAGGAGTGCATGTCTGAAAGGGGCTTAGGGGCCACTTAGGGGATTCACTCCCAGGATTATGATTTCATTTTCAGTTGTCAATAAATTTTGAGTATACAGAGAGGTGAAGCAGAATGGGCAAACATGGCGGCAGGCCAAACATTTCCTACTATTCTATTTATTTTCCTCATATAATTCTTATTTATTTTACATTTGATATAAAACAAACAAAAAAAAAACCCAAGAAAATTCTTATATGTTAACTACTTATAGCAAAACCAAACTCCTCCTATATTATACCTTAGCATTTTGTACTGTATATAACTAAACGTATATATTTGTAAAAAAAAAAAAAAAAAAAGTAGAATAGCTGCTTAAAAACTTAGCTTCAAACAGCAAAAACAATTTCAATACACAACTCAGTCAGAAACACAGCTATCAGCCTCCCTCTTTGTGGGATTTGTTACAAACATAAACATATGGTCATGAGGAAAATAGTCATTAAAAATGATTACTCTCATCTTTGTTTCTGTGCATATGACTTCCTTATCAGGTAAACATTAGCCTGATTTTCTAACACAGAGGGTGTTTTCTGGTGTGTCATATGCTCTGCAACTGTAGCATTTAACATTTTAATTTTACTATGAATACTTTTATTCTTTATTCTTTAATTTTACTTTTACTATGGCACTTTGATTTTGTTTATTTCATTATGTTGTAGTTTTGTTTGTCTAGTGGGTTAAAGGAATATTCCAAGTTTAGGTTCTCTGAGTGGTTTATGTTAGGTTGTTTTTTCCTTGCTGTTAGTGATTATGTTTTACCTCCCTCGGTGTCTAGCAATGTCTTGCGTTTTGTGAATCTTGTCTCTGTTTTCATTCCTCCATCCCTAGTGTTAAGCTCACGTATCTTGAGTTCAGTCTGTGTGTTTCCTGTTTTACTTTGATAGTCCTTGTCCTTTGTCAGCACTGTCTGCTTTGCTTCCTGTGTCTCGTTAGCTCTGATTTGTCCAGGCTGTGTTACCACCTGTTCCCCATCTTCTCGTTATCCCTCTGAGTATTTAAGCCCTGTGTGTTCCTTGGTTTGTTAGCGCCCTCACATCTTGCTGTGTGTGCTGTCTGCTTAATGTATATCTCTAGTTTAATTTTGTATTTCCTTGCTACCAGCAATAAAGCTGAGAGTTTTTGAGTTTTTCTTTGCCTCCTGGAATCTGCATATTGGGTCCTCCATTCCTGCCTGCCACACACAGTACATGACACTTCAAGAGGTAATTAGACTCTATATTATAGTGGAAATTTGAGGCGTGGTAGGACTTCTTGTGGAATGCATCATCATCTATAGTACAAATGTAACAAAAGATTCAGGGAATCTGGAGAAATCTGTGCGTAAGTGACAAAACTAAAAATCTGGGTGTGGTACTCGCCTGCCTGCAGTCCAGACCTTTCACCAAGTGACATCAAACACTGAAATATCTCTGTTTAAACATTTGATATGTTTTCTGTGTTCTATTGTAAACTAATAATGGATTTATGAGATTTGCAAATGATTGCATTCTGTGTTTATCAACATTTTACACAGTGCCCCGACTTCTTTGAACCTGAGGTTGTTATATGTTGAGTGCAGTTTGGTAAAGTTAAAAAAAAAAAAAACAATAATGTAGACGGTGAATGTCACCTGTCTCACAAATGTAATGGTGTATATTCTAATATTTATGCAAGGCTTATAGAAGACAACGATAACGTTAACACATGGGCCAGCTTCTGAAGACCCTCCCATGTCTGCAGTTACCCTCCAGAGTAGGATAGGGTTCCCTCCAAGACAATGAGAGGGTTGACACAGTTCTGTTCACACGAAGGCTGGAGTTGTTGAGACTGGCAATCTTGGGTTAAATTCACACTGTTTTCCTCACACTCTCATTCACACGCATACTTACTGTTCTCACTATGCTGTTGTGAAACAAAGCATTGCTAAGTGAAAAGAGGCTCAATTTGTAGTTGAGTAATCATCAGTTATATAAGCGAGGAAGTTCATGCATACATTTTACACAGGACTGAATGTAGTAGTAAATGTAACAAACGTAAGGTACATACAATGAGTTAGAAAGGTCATTTAAAAGGCTGGTGTGCTGTACAGTCACTGATTCATAAGGCTAAAACTTGACTTATATGAGACTGCTACTTCAAGCAATACCATTTGGATTCACCCAGTCAACTCTCAACAGCAAAAGTCCATCACAAATCACAGCAAGGACTTATTCACATGAATATTTAGCAAGCACCTCTTATCAAGATGAGGGTTTGTGATTTTTTTGTGTGTGTGTGTGTGTGTGTGTGTGTGTGTGTGTGTGTGTGTGTGTGTGTGTGTGTGTGTGTGTGTGTGTGTGTGTGTGTGTGTGTGTGGGTGGGTGGTGGGTGGTGGGTGGGTGGTGGGCTGCTGACAACTAACTGAGGATTCAATAAGTTAGGTCTCATTATGAAGATTAAAATAAAAGTAAATGGGTAAACAAATTATCACATACAACAACAGAGTACAGAGTGACAGGGCACAAGTGCTACACACATGCCTTTACTCATCTGTTCATGGTTTCGTGTGTGTTTTTGTTTTCTTTTGCTGTAGTTAGAATCTTTTATAGTCCATCCTGGGGCAAGCACATAGTACACCAACTTCATGATTCCTGATTTTTAATGATGCCAGCATCATGGGACACGTGGATGGAGGCCAAAAAGAACATTTCTGCCTGTTTATACCTGTTCTATCTGCTGTTTCAGCTCTTGTTGAGTTATTGACATTGATAAGGAGGCATATATTTTATTTTTTGTGTTCTGATAACATAGATTTACAGCCCTAAGATTTTGCTGATTGATTAGTAACAACCCAGCTTCTCTCTTTTTTAGGATCAATCAATAAAAGAGTTCAATACCAGAACTGGAAACCCTAAAATAAAAGTTTTCCAAAATTTAAATAAGCCATAAAGTCAATCTTGTATTTTATGTGCCCAAGTGTACAGTGCCTTATTATATGCGCTCGTGCTATTTTTTTCAGATTATTGAATTGTGTCATCTCTTCTGATCTCACCACAAGAGTGATATAATATACTGTTTACTGTGACCTTTTATTAGATATATTTTTACAGTCTTTTCTTCAGATGTTTAAATGATTGACACAAATTGCAGTTATAAGAGTTTTTCAAAACCTAAGTGGGCTAACTCAACTCACACAAGCAGAAATGCTTGTATGAGTATACGCAATAGACATAACTTAGTCAAAATATGTAATATTTGACATCTTTCAGGCTATAATATTTATTTCTAGGAAACAGAAAAATTCCTTTATATAGACACGATTAAGCTATGTTCACAGGATAGCATTGTCTAGACATTAATAGATTCTTCAAAGTAAAAGCATCCGTGTTCCCATTGCCAATAAGTGCTACCTCAGATTTCCTTAGTAAAATATTAAAGTCTAATACGGCCATGGCAAGACATGGACTCTCGTCTAACCACTAAAACTTTTAAGTCATACGTTGAAAAGATGAGGGAAGGAAAATTTAGCTCCCTTTTAATTCTGCAGAGATGCTACATGTATTCTTCGACTGCCGTGCATTTAAGTGAGGCAAAAGTAGTGTAGAATCTAGAGTTAATATAAATCCTGTGCATTGTGCCATTTTAATAGAATCGTGAGACAGGGAATAGTGGCTCAACGGAATGTTTAATGCATACTTGGAAGTGCTAAAGCATGTCGACTGGCATTTGAGGGGCACACTTCCAGGCAGTGTCCATAAAATTCACAGGGCACCTCCCAATCTCACCTGCCAGGAGACTTATACCTAGCTGTGTCATTAGTGAGTGGAGTCTTATCTGCAAACACGCTGATTGTAGTCAGCAAAATATGTACTGAGGGAGGCTGGAGAATATGTTCATTTTCTACAGTATCCAATTTAACTTTTCAATTAATACGATTCTAGATAATAACTGTTCAGATGCTAGTTAGACTAGCAACTACCAATAATCCTGTGCTTGAAACAAAGAACACTACTTTGGAAAAACTAAAGGTATGCTCAATTAAGAATTACATACAGTATGGTGTAACAATATGGCTTGGATGTTAGGCAAACAAGTAAGGATTCAAGTATGTGGATAATTCTTCTTTTAAATATGAATGGACAGACAAAAATCCTTACCAGCCACTTTGTTATACTTGTTACATTGCTTAATGCAAATACCTCATGAGTTTTGAGATCTGCTGCTTTTGGATGGTAGGGTCAGAATCAGTCCATTCCATGACAGCAGTTCAATGCATTTAGGCATGTAGACATGCTCGAGATAAATTGGGTCAACTAAGCATCAGAAGGTTGAAGAAAGGTGACCTTTAACATGGCATGGGTGTTGGTGACAGATGGGCTGGTCTGAGTATTTCAGAAAATGCTGATCTACAGGAATTTTCCCGCATAGTCGTTTCAGAATGGTCCAAAAATGACAAAATATCCATAGTCTGAGTCTTAAGTGCTGTAGCATCAGAGCTTAGTCTAAACCACATGAAATCATGAGTCTTACCTTTTATCAAGACTTCAGGCTGCTGGTGGTGGTTTACTGGTAGTCTACAAGATATTTTTGACACACTTTGACCCCTTAAGTGCCCAAAGCATAATTTAAACACCACAAGCTACCTGCGTACTGTTGCTGACAATGTCCAACCTATTTTTTGAGAACAGTGTACGTATCTTCTGATGGCTGCTGCTTTCAGTAGGATAATGCACCATATCACAAAATTCAAGTCATCTCCAACTGGTTTTTTGAACAAGCCAGTGGGTTGACTGCAGCCATAGTTAGCAGATTTCAATCCAGTAGAAGAAGGTTCTCAATGTGGATGTACAGCTGACAAATCTGCAGCAACTGTGTGATGCTATCATGTCAATATTGACAAAGTCTCTGAGGAATGTTTCCAGCACCTTGTTGAATCTGTGCCATGAATAATTAAGGCAGTTCTGTAGACAAAAGAGGTGCTCACTGGCCACTTCATTAGTTACACCCTGTACCAGCACGGTGTAACTAATGAAGAGTGTATGTCATCACCCTCTCTGGTGCCACTGACAGAAAAAATGTCCCATAGCAAGCGTCTTTTTCCCCCCTCCTCAGGCAATTTTGTGCCCGTTGGCTGACAGAATTGCAAAATGAAGGCCATGCCTATAACAAACCAGTCTAAATGATGTCATTATTCCACAATGTTCATTTGAAGCAAAACTTCAGATGAAAATGTTTGTTTTTTTTAATTAAGAAAATGCTATTTTTACTATTCCAAGTCCTTTTGCAGTGGAACATTACTGTCAGGTACTGTATCTGAATTGTTGGTCCAATGTCATGTCTTTGTGGGCTCACAATATTTATATTTTATAACTCGAGAGCTCACAGCCAAACAAGTTCATCTGTAGGGCTTAGAGCTTAGACGTCTTCTCATAAGTGTGGCAAAATTACGACTAGTGCCGTGACTGTGTCTCGGGACATATCATTATCTACTCTCCGCGGACGAGTTTCTTTAACCATTTATCTGTGGTTGGCATCTCCACATCCTGAACCCACTGTTCAGCTTAAAAAGAAACTCACAAATTCAATTATGCTGTAAAATACTACAGAAATAAGACATCTGACTGACACTTTAACCAACGTGTTGCATCTGAATAAAATAAAATACTGCAAATTAATAAACAATGACAGAAGATTCTACACAACTAATGTGCGCCTCCTACTAATGTAATTTGCTTTTATCTATTCAAATGAAAAAGCCCTCGTTAACATAACAATGGGAGAATATGGATGTGAGTGAGGTGCAAAAATGCTAAAAATAAAAAATAAAAATCAACAAACATCATCAAAAATCAAGGACAGTAACATATCTTTGCATACAGAACGCTGGTAGAAGACTGAGGTTAGGAAACTCTTCACTTTGTACTTAACAAAGACAAAGACATTTGATGCCAAACTAACAACAGTGAACATCTGCTGCCATTAAAAAACACTGCAGCAAATGATACGAGTGTTTCTGATAGACATGATCCTCTGTAATGTAACCATTGTCCAATTACTTCTTAGATTGTCTTGTAGGAGAAAAGGCATACACATCTACGGCCACAGTGTGAAGCTGGCATTGAAGTGAAACTAAGCAGTCAGGAATAAGGAGTCAGTGTTGCTCTACAGGGAGCTTCAGCAGGGTCCATGGATGCTCTAACTGAGATATAAATCCCTACCATACCTAAAATCTGCCTCGATTCCAGGAATATGGAGGAAAATATTTTTTTGTAATCCTCAACCTCTTTCCAGCAGTTGCTTTTTGAGACAGACATTTCCATTATCTTCTAATATTTGGGTCTATTTCTGAGTAATCTTTCTTGGCAATTTAAAAGTGTAATTAGGCCACATTACTGCTTTCCGTAATCTATTTCTTTTTTTTTCCACCCTCGGGGTTTATATTTGGTGTTCATGCTCAAACCTGGCAACGATCTGAAAGCCCTAAAAAGAATGCTGGAGGTTTCCAAATTTGTGAAAGTATTTCCAGCAGGATTGCCATGTTGGAAAGAAGCACAATTAAGACATTTTGAAGGCTTCTCGGATTAACACAGTTTAAAAAAATTTAAAAAGCGGCTTTCAGTGTGATTGTCATAATAGCTCTCTGAGCACAAATTTAACCCAATTTTATCATTCTCTCTCTCTTTTTTTCTGCCTGATTATTTTATCTAAACTAATAAAGCAGGTAGGCTATAAAAATATTCAGTAATAAACATAAAAATACATCAGTTCTTGTCCATTATGGGTTTAACATCAGAAATCTTCACTGTGATCTCTGAGGCACAAATTCAGTCCTGCCAATCTTTTTTAAGTACATCCCTACTGTACTCTAACAGCTGACATACTGACCTTATACTTGAAGCCTACATTTCTATAAATCACTTCTCTGGGCTAACAAGATGAGAACTGAGCTCTGGTTCCAGACAGCAAGAGTACTTTTAATTAGAGGGGGCCATCTGTTAAGACTGCATCGGAACCAGTCACATACTGTACATGGGTAAACCAAGTCACTGCAACTCTGATTGATCAAAAGCAGTCGAGACTTAAAATTGATTGTTTCAGGCAATGATTAATTCACAGGACTGAACCCCATCAACAGCTGGGGCTGTGCTGTCACAGTGATATGGTTAATGAGTAGAGTGCAGTGACACAAAATGAACAATTCAGCAGTGTGGATCAAATTTAGTTACCTCAGGATCCTCTGCCTTGGGAAGCTCATTACAAACTCAGAGAAGTATTCGACAATATTGATCTCTGTTGGGAAATTATGTATTTACTTCAAACCCTCCAGTGTGGAAAAAATAGATGCATTCAGGGAGCAATGCTAACCAGTTCAGTTATTTTGAACTCAAGATTCACATCAGTGCTGCCACAAACACCTGAGGACTGTGGAAAGTTTCGACGTTGCATGCTTGCTTTAAAGTGCTAATCCAAGGATTTGTCAATGCACTTCAATTAAGATTGGTTCACACTGTAGTATCAGGGGGAAGGATACCTTAATTTTTAAGAATGGGAGGTCTGAAAATGATCCTAGATCTCACATACCTATTACGGTCTTTAATTAAGCCTGCATCTCAGGCTTTATATTCAGGAGTGCACATAAGTGGTCCGCAGGTGCGCATGCGCTGTCAAAATAAGACGCACCAGATAAGAAGTTGCAACGGGTGTTTGTGTAAATAAGATTTTCTGGAGGAGGAAAGAAATTTGTTTAGAACTCTTAAAGATGTCGAAGAAGCAAGCTCCTTTAAGCAATTACTTTGGTGTTCCTCCACCTTCAAAGAAATGTCAGAAGGAGTCCAAACCGCAAAAGAAGCGCGTATTCTCTGAAAAGTGGTTGCAGGAGGTGAGCTGGCTTCAAACAAATGATGAATGCACAGAGATGTGGTGCAAAATATGCCGTGAAAATCCCACTCTAGCGGACAAAAACAGTGCCTTTTATATGTACGCAAACGGACGTTGCAACTTCCTATCTGGTGCGCGTCTTTTATTTTGACAGCGAATGCGCACCTGTGGACCACTTATGTGTACCCCTGTTTATATTACTATTTGTAGTCACTGATCTCAGTGTGAAATAGCCCCTATCAAATTAATTAAATTTAATAATTTTTTTTAAAAAACTTTTTTTTGTAAAAAAAAAAAAAAAGGTCGTTTTAGCCATTTTTAACAGGCTCACTCATAAGGGGAGCATCATGTTTAAAATGATTGAACAGGTGCTTTAAAGTAAAGGAGTTTTCTACTTTGTGGATAGACTTTTCTATAACTGCCACTGAGCTCATTGTTAGGTTGAAGTATACTAAAGTATATATTCCTCTGCTGAGCCTGACTCAAACCAAACATTGCTTATATGACACAGAAATGTCTACATACAAATACAAATAAGGAAACACAAATGCCAAACCTGTATATAGTGTACATGGAAACATGGAAAACAAAGAGCTAAAACAATTAGGTGACATTTGGCTGAGAGAAAATGAATACACCATTTACAGTGCTTAACAAATTTAACAAATGCATCATTGTATTGAAAACAAGAAAACACAAATATTTTAGAAATCTGTCAAAACCTTGTTTGAAACTAAAAATGACATTGCTAAATATTAGGCAGATAATAAATTGAGCTTCATGTTTTTATACCCAAATTTGAGCCAACACACTGGATTTCTGTGAGAAATCAGCAATTAATCAACCAGAGCATTCAACCACTGAAACTAATTGTTCTGTTGAGAAATGCAAGTAAATAACTGTAACAATAACTGGCTTCTTAAGGAAAAAAAAATAATCATGTGTTTCGCAATTCTTGTCTGCTTTTTTGTAAAACAGTAAATTTGAAAGTTCATGGATTTCAACAATAATGATATTGTAGCATTAAAAGTATTATTTCGATTAACAAGCTTGGACATGCTAGTAGATTAACCATAAAATTACTCTGGTAATGGCCAATATTGTTAATTTAGGACAGCTTTAAACTTGTATTGGGTGATGGTCTAATAAATTCAGGTCGTTTAGAGCAAAGATGCCAGGTATTTGTGGGTTTTATCTCCTCTAATTCCAAAGCTAAAAAGTGATGACAAAAAAAAAAAAGGATGCTGCTTGACACTTAATTAATTGAACAAATCAAGCGATTGTGAAGAACAAATTCAGGACCTTGGACAGCGACCATCCCCTAGTTAGCAGTATTACTTCTTTTACTTCCCACTACAAAAAAATCCACTAATGCTGTTTTGGCAACTTTTCAACAATATAAAAAAGAAAACAACTCAACTGGACTTCCATTTAATGATGCGGTTTTACCGTTTGCTCAATAAAGGAAAAACCACAAAGACAGGAATCTAAAAAAGCTAAGCAGATGAACGCATTAAAGTTTATTCAGGGCACAGTGAACTCTCTCTATTCTTTTAAACTAAAGTGATGGCTCAGTGTCTTTTCTAAAACAGTTAAGTTTGAGAGTTTGTTACTTTAACTGTCATGATTGTTTAATCTAAATAGAAAGAATGAGCCCACGCTGTGACATCAGTTCCATATCACTCTTTTCAGTTTACACACACACGTGCACACTCAAGTCTCTCATCGCTATCTCTTCTTCCAAGTTTCCTTGCGTACTTTACCTCCCTCCTTACTGTCTGGTAACCTTAGCAACTGGCAGAAGATTGGGCTGCCAATAGGAGTGCAAAGAAAGCTAAGCGATGCAAACACTTAGGAAAGAATTGAGGTGGTGGTGGGGTGTGTGTGTGTGTGTTTCGGGGGGGGGGGTTATAAACAATCAACAAGAAACTATAAAAGACATCACACAGGAGTATCAGATTAAGGTTTGAGAAAGACCATAGGTGTGAAGAGGAAAGTTTTGTCAAAGAGTAAAATAACAAAAAGTAGCTTAATTTTGGTGGTGCAGAAGTAGAAATAGTCAAATGTGCAAGGGTCACACAACATCTTATACCTGTCGACATTTAACACAGACTGCACCCAACTCCTGCTGATTGGTCCAATAGGTTCTCATCCAAACGCATCAAATGCTGCCATTTTGTCAGAAGCCACAGGTGTCTCTGGGACACAGGTGTCTCTGCGACACAGTCAAGGTGTGGCAGTCTGGAGGTACGATTAAGAAAAAGCAGCCTTGTTTGAAAGCGCTACAGAGGCCAAATAAGAAGGCAGGAGGTTCATGTCCTGTTTAGGATCTTCAATATTTTTTTGTTTGTTTGTTTGTTTTCCTTTATCTTTTTTCAATTAGTTTTACTTTAGAGTTCCAATGGAAATTTCACCTCATTTGTAATTAATATGTGACATGTTTACTTTAATCTAGGCTATATTTAAATAAAAAGTGTGCTTAAGCTATTGAACATTTCCTTGAAGTGCTTGTGTATCTCTAATCAAGTTATGCAAATTTTCCAGTGCAGGTACACTTTCACTCAGCTCTTGGCCCAAATGAAACAATATTCCATTGTTTCTTTTTTCTTTTTTTCAGGACCCCAGTAAAACATTTATTTTATTCTGTAAATGATGAATGACTTGAAGAAATAGCCTGACTGAAAGCATTGTTAGTCTGGCCAAAGAATGACAGACATCACAGACACTAGCAAAAAGCCTGGGTAAAACTGTTGAAGCTCTCGCTCACTCTTACACACACACACACACACACACACACACACACACACTTTATAATTTGGTTCTGCCAGTAACGTAATTTTACATGTACGGGATTCCTTGTAAATTTGACTTTGAAATCCTGTTTATTATATTAATACACATTTTGGTCCAAACTTATTTAACATTGGATTTTCAATTCAATTTCCAAAATTACAATGTTTCCATTTAAGACAAAAACTGACAAAATCTTGGCAGAAAGAAGCTCTAAATATTTAACAGCTCGCCATGCTCGGTAGCTTTTTCAAAGACATTGGGGGGGACAGCGTTCTATAAACTGAAGCAATCATTCTTTTTGGTCTTATTAAGCTATAATACCGACGTGCCTCTGTTTGGAGTCCAAGTTAATCATTTCTCCACCATGCACTCTTTCCTCTTCTGTACTCACTTCACATGGGTCCTTAGAAGATACAGACAACAAAATGAACGGACAAAAAGTTTGGAGTGTTTTCTCTCATTGGTTTTCTTGTTCTCAGCTGGATGCACTTTGTATCCATAACAAGTGTATCATTTAGAATTAAACTTTTATAGTTTTTGGGACACCACATCATGAAAATTTCATGGCAGTGCTTTCATGCACAATGAAGCAAATGCAAAGTGATTTCTATCTGCTTTTGGTGTTGTTTGTGGACGGGAGGTTCTAACAATAGCACCATATTCCAAGTTCAGTCCGATTCTTTCTGACATTTCCAACCACTGTTTTGAAGGTAGAAGTATGCAAAAACTAGAAAAAAGCATGGATGCATTTACACACATGCGCACACACACACTCAAACACACACACACACAAAAGGGCAGGTGCTGCAGCAAAAATGAGAAGATAGTAACATACATGATTTAATGGCTTCCACATTGCAGGGATCCACTTTTAAGTAATAATTGCATGGCAAAGAATATGACATCCACCAGCTGGGGTCCTTTTTTGTGTGGTCTGTGTGCAAGTTCTTCCTGTGCCTGCTACAGTCCAAATACGGGCTTATTAGGTTAACCGGTGATTCTAAATTGGCTGTAGGTGTGAATGTGATCATGAATGGTTGTCGGTTTATGTTAGGCCTGCAATAGCTTGCCGACCTGTACAGAGTGCACCCCATTTCTTGCCCTGTGAGAGCTGGGACAAGCTCAGCTGGAAGGAAATGGATGGATGGAGAATAGGACATTTCAAGAACCATTGGTATTTTTCACAGTGCAAATGGAAGACATTTATTTTAAAAAATTATCACCGTAAGTCTACAACTCATGGTAAGATTAGAACTTTTTCAGCTATCAGCAGTGAGAGGCATATAAACCAGGGAATTGTGTGTGTTTGAGGAGGAAGGGGCATAATTTCTTTGATAATATTTCATAAACAAAGAAAAAGCCAAAATATATGCAATCCTTATTTTTGTCATCCCTCCAACATAAAAGTCTGCTAGCTAATTGTGTCCCTCACATCTTAATCTCCATCAGTTCCATATTTAACTGCAGAAATCTTGTTCTGGGCATAACTTTTGCGCACATGGTTGAGTTTCTTTTCTTTTGTGATCATCATCTATTACTGTCGGTGCCTCTGCATATGTTTGATTCAGATTGTGAGTCTTCTGTGTGTGTCTGTCTATCCCCCTTTATGTGTGTGCGTTCAGTAAAAGAAGGAAGGTTGCCGCTGATATTGGTAACGTGGCACTTTGCCAATCTCATTAGCTTAGCATGCAGTGGGCAGCCTGCCCGGATAGACACTGTGTGTGTGTGTACGCGTGTGCACTTGCGTGTTTGTGTGTGTCCGTGTCTGGAAGCATCGGGGCCAGTAAATGCCACCACTCTGGCTGATGGTTCAAATAATGGTATTAGAGAAAGAGAGAAAGTGAGAGCAAGAAAACAGTGTGTAAGACAGCGCATATGCATGTGTGTGTGAGAGAGAGAGACAGTGGATAAAAAAGTAGAGACACTTTGTTGACAGAAGCATAAAGAAAGAAGTTTTTTCTTAAAGGGGCAACATCTGAGCGATATGTATGGAGGGATTAATTTCCTCTTTGACCCTCAGTGAGAGTGTGCGCTTTTTTCTGAGCACTGATGTGCTATACAAAAAGCTTATAGGTAATTACCATATTGTAAAGCTTGTTGTTGACGTGACTGATAAACCAAAGTGCCTGACCCTGTGTGTACCTGAGGATCCATGTAATCTGTGTTTGTGGATGGTATGGCATCTATAAAGTCGAGAAAGAGAGAGAGGGAGAGGATAAAAAGTGATTTTTGGTTTGACATTAGCTGTTTATATGACTCAGAGAAGGATGGATGGGCGTTTCTGTGTGTGTGTGTACATCATACAAGCCAGGCTGAAGCATTAAAAACACTGCTTGTGACTGTACTGGATGGCTAATGGTCTATGGGTCAAACAGACTTTTTTGATGCTTGCTGTGCTCTGTTTTTTTTGTCTCTGTTGGCTTCACTATAAAAGCTTGGACAGAAAACTGCTATTTAAACCATTTTTAGTCATCTTGGGAAGTGGAGGGTGGGATAATTTTCAGAGTCACTACAGTTGATGTTCACAAAGCCAGGGGCATTTTAATTAACCTAAAAATGGCAGAGAATGGGAGATGTGACATCAAAAGAGAGTAAAGGTTAGGAAATCTGCCTGCTGATGTGCACATGGAATATTTCTGTGAACAGGCCCAGGATTTCTGGCTTTCATGAAAAGTTAACCCCTCCCTCTGTTTTATTCATCTCTTCATTCTTTCATCTCTCCATCCAAGAGTTTAACATTGCTGTCTCTACACGCATCCATCATTCTACCCTTCATTTCATTTAATAATTGATCCATCCATTCATCCATCCAGGAGACAGATGCATTCATTCAAATCATTCGAAACCAAGGAGGATTTGGACAGAGGCCGAGCATAGTGCAATGAAGGTAATGGCATGTGGGAGGGGATGATGGGATAATTGATTGTTTCATTAACCAATTAATGTAATTAACTTCATTAAGTCACAAACTACACCTGTGTGAAAACACCTGCCTGGACTACATCCAGCATCCTGTCCCAGACAAGCTGCTGCACAGGAAAAGCTGCTGAAACAGCATTTTAAATATAACATCTTAGTGGAGTAAAATTCAGTACTTATGACTGACTCATATAATTACCTAACAGGTAACAGGATACCAGGTGGATGGAAACTGTGTCTGAATGCATACGACCCAGTCGTATGCATTCATACGACTGGGTCGTATGAATTAGGAAATTAAAATTAGGAAATTAAACATTAGGAAATTAAACATTAGGAAATTAAAATTAGGAAACAAAATAGAATTAATATAAAAAAAATTAATATTAAAAACACACACACGCATCCAAAAATGACTAGCTGTTGACTAGTTATAATTTTCAGCTGTTCATTTAATGCCAAAATGCCCCTCTGAAACCACTACAGTCGAAACAATTAAATGCAGCATTTACACAAAGTAAAACTCCCCATTAAAAGGAATCCTAATGAAATTCTTTCAAATAGCACTCGTGCTAGAATATCTGTTACTAAGGCCTCCACTTAGAGGCATGTTTATGAAACAGCTAAACACTTTTTTTATCGATTCCAATATTAATTATATAATTCCATAATGAGAAATTCATACATCACAGTGAAACTAATACTAATGAATTACACCACGCAGGTTTTTGCACCTCCTGACACTAAACACGCTGAACAAAACATTTTTTTAAGAGAATAAAGTTAATGAAGACAACAGTTTTGAAATAAGCTCTGAGGCCACCATAAATATGGTAACTCTTTGGTGCCTGCTTAACAATGTACACAAGGAGGGTCGGTTATAAAGGATGAGTGCATGCATATTATGTCAACTGCACAAGTACAACATTAAACAGAACAAGAAAAAAGGTAAGATAAGCTAATTTTGTAGAAAATATGCTTGTTTAACTAGGTTATAGAAATAACTCGATCAGTATAAATATTCAGTCAGTCCTGTGTTATTGTTGACAGAACCACTAACTACCAGAGGCCACACTGGCCTGGGTAAAATTTCTATTCTGATTAATTCTATTAATCTCTGGCTCTCTTCCACAGCATGCCTTTAACCTGTCTTCCATCTCTCACCCCAACTGGTCCCAGCAGATGGCCCCGCCCCTCCCTGAGCCTGACTCTGCCGGAGGTTGCTTCCTGTTAAAAGGGAGTTTTTCCTTCCCACTGTCGCCAAAGTGCTTGCTCATAGAGGGTCGTATGATTGTTGGGTTTTTCTCCGTGTGTATTATTATAGGGTCTACCTTACAATATAAAATGCCTTGAGGAGACTGTTGTGATTTGGCGCTGGATAAATAAAATTGAATTGAATTGAATTGAGTTGAGTTGAATTAAGAGTAACACTTAGGTCCAAAAGTCTTTGGATGATGACACAAATTTTGTACTTTAGCCTACACCACCAAAATCATACAATTTGGCTGGTCTACCAGGGGACACTCTGCTGCTAACACCCTGTTAGCAGCACATGTTTTTGGAATGCCACAAAAATCTGAGCAGATCCGGTTTTAAACAATCAGTTGTAACAATAAAACACATTTTTAAAACTGAATGGTCATATTAGCTTAGTAAGAACTCAAAAATAACTACATATAACAAATGCCAGGGAAATCTGTTTACATTTTTAGGTGTCTAAAAGAAAAAAAAATGTAGGTATCGATATTAATCTTAAAAAATCCTGCTTATCTTTGTCTAATCTGCACTGTTAGGTTTATGCGACACTTTATATGTCTTATCACCCACGGGCACATTCACATATCCACACACAGGCTCATATTGCCCTTTATTCTATCATTGCAGCAGTTTTTTATATTGCGCACGTTACATCAGAACCAGTTTTTGAGTTCTTATTTTGACCTTTTGGTTGGTAGATGACCCATTCTATTTCCTGAGACACAGACACCCTAAATTTTGCTTATTTAAATACACAGTAATACACTATAATTATGTTCTGTAGATAAGGATTCACATGACCAGCTTAACAAGCTAAACATACGGCACTGGATAATTTAACTGTTGCTGGCACATATACACACCAATTGTGCTGGTGTTGATTTATAAAAATTAAAAAGTCTTTCCCTCCTCTCCTGTGTTGGCATCATGTTGTGAAAGAAGCTGCAGCCTCTGCCCACAAATGCATGAACTTGCACACAAAAATGCACTCTTCCTTAGCCCCAAATACAGACACACATGAACATCGCCTGCAGCAGCGCAGGGTGCCAGACATGAAAACAGCTTCAATTGACTGGAAGGAAGCTTCGACTCTGGAGGGCTGAGAGAAGACGAAAGAGAAGGCGAGAGAGAGAGAGAGAGAGGCCATGAAAAAGACATTTTACATGGACACACATGCGCACACAGCCAGGCATGCCGAGACACTTAACACCCAGACACAAACACCAATGCTGCACTTTGAATGTTGTGCCCATTACTGATAGCTGCTGAGATAGCAAAGGGTGAGTCTACTATGATGAGACTACCAAAGAGACAGCAAGAGACAGACTAAAAGAAGTGACAGTAAGAGATAAAGACTCTACTTCTACCTCTATCTTAAAAGTCAATATGTATTCTAAGGGCAAAATCAAAATCACAGCTGTTAACTTTTCCTTGCACCCAGGTATCACTTTATTCTCTGACCTCAATTTCACAGTTTCTTTTAAAGTGAAACTTATAAGGCTCAACACGCGTGCCCTTACACAGCAAATCCCTGCTTCGTTTTAATATGGCTAAACATATTCAGACCTGGGGGTTGCCCAGTAGAACCACCAGTTTTCCACACTTGTAATTGGTGTGCATTGCAAACTTTCACTGAAGCGTTTGGTGGTAAAGTGTTCTGCTTACGGGCAAATTGAAGGTAGTTGTTTGGGGGGGGCTGGGAGGGGGAAGTGTCTTACCGGCACTTTTCACATACCGATTTTACCACCTTCCTTGAGATTTGACACATATTTCCTCACTGTCTGTTGAACCCACTCACCACTCCCACACACATACACACCCTGTGATATCGGAGCATGGTTTACATGTATTGTATCATTCGAATGCTTAGGATTAAACACTGTAGCCCTTAGACCGATTATTTTACATTTTTCTTTCTAATTTAATTTACTTGATTATTGTTACAAATATGAAGTGTTGTTAATGATTAAACTGAAAGTAGTCTTAAATGGCCCTTAATGACCATTTCACTGCAAGATTATAACATTAACGTGTAACAACATCTATAAGATGCATACATCTAACTTAAGGCTTCCCCACCTACACATTAATTTATCAGAATACACAATTAACACAATGCTGATAGGAGGTGATTACATGCTCATGTACTATGCAATATGAAAAAGATATGATACTCGAAAAAAGGGAGAGAGAGAGTGCGTGCCATTTCTTCTGCAGATTGCAAGGAATGACTGACTTATGTTCTTGCTGACACAATAATCAACAATCTCATATGATCTGCCTTAAAGGCATGCAAGAGTATGTTTGTGTGGGGGTGTATGCACTGTATAAATCCCACTATTGTGGTTGTATGTGGGGGCATGTCAAATATGTTTATTGAAAAAAATGGGATTAAAATGGTAAGATAATCTTTATTTGATGTTACACAGACACATGGACACACACACACACACACACACACACACACACACACACACACACACACACACACACACACACACACACACACACACACACACACACACACACACACACACACACAAACAGTTGGTCTGTATCCTTCAAGCTCTGATCCAAACTCAGCCTGGGACCTTGAGGGTCCTGCACAGTATCTTTCCTAGTACTGCTCCTCCTCCAGGATGTCATTCTTGGGATCTACTTGCCTGGTTTGGGGGTTACTTCCCAAGTACTCTGAGATGTTTTTGTCATATATCATTTCCTGGGATTTCACAGAAAAAATGGGTGATATGCCAGGAAAAAAAAAATATGTACACATGCAAATATTTACACATAAGAGAAAACACACATAATTTCCTATACCCTGCAGGACCATCCCCAACAAGTCAAAACAATGTGCCACAGCTGACAGCTCACATTAGACCACAAGGCCTTAAAAAGACCAAGTGTGTGTGTGTGAGAGTGTGTTTACTGTGACTCACTCTTACAGATAAATGTCAAGGGTTAGTATAAAGTCAATGTCTTAAGAGTTGCCCAAAGCTTGCAGCTCCATTCAGCAATGATTTTAGACCCTAGGTCCCAGAAAAAGAAAAAAAAAGTAGATGAGTGTACAGTACAATATTGGTAGTGTTCACTCATCTACTTGCAAAATCAAACTTTAAAAAGTTTGATTTTGCATTAGTCAAAGCAAGAGAAATTAAATTACTGATTTCATAATGTTGTTTTTAGTATTGTCTACCAATAGACGTAAAGTTAAGTTTAACCGTAAGGTCAGGTATACTTTATATTTCAAGAATATATAAAACTTGTGTTTACATGAAAAATGAATTGGGCTTATTTGCAAAACAATGTCCTTCAATGTAATAATTGAAAAAAAGTTGGATGCATCTGCAAATAGCCAGGCACTCAAGTACACTTTCTTCTCAATGCGAACTGAATTCATCGGGTACATCATTGTTATATATAGCACTGCATTTGCACTCTTTTGAGAAAACGTTCTAATAGGAACTTGTGCATAAAGTCTGTCTAATTATATTCAATTCACAAGTAAGCAACAAAATAAAAGGAAATATAACAAATCTGCAAATGCTCACTGTCGACCGGTCGTTAGAGGGTTGTTAGTTTATTGAATTGGTAAATATTTTTGTGCCATATATGGTACCCAATAAATACATATTTTGGATTTAGCCAACAGGGTCACAAGTTAATTTCACATTTTCATTGTGATTTAGTATTCTTCCTCAGTGACTGAATCTTACAAAAGTTCACTCACATCTTTGTTTTCTTCTTTACTTTCATCAGGTGTTTTATCTGTTTTCTATAGGGCTTTGATTACCACTGTGTATCAAAGATCCACAAATACAAAGACAAAGAAAGGAACACTTATATTCTTTGATGTCACTCAGAGAGAAAAAAACAAAAAACCTGCTGAATATGTTGATCAAACAGCCTCGAGTTGTGATTAATCTTCAACTTTGTTGATGTAAAAACTAGCTAATGGAAAAATAGTACCCCCTATCTCTTATTCTGTGTTTTAACTTGCATTGTAGGTGAGGTCCTGCTGTGGAGCACATTTCTTCATGTATGTATGTGATGTTTGATGTTTGTTGTGGTTGTTTATGGAATTTTTAAATACTATAAGTAAATCTTGAGGCACTATCTGTAAACTCACTGTCTGTAAAATGTTATCAAAGCATTTGCCAAGTTTGCCAAACAAAATATAGTTTCTTTACTTTTCCCTCAGTTTGAATTTTTAGCAAAATCAATTAATTAAGCAATGATTTTTTTTTTACAAAACCTAACTTCCCTGCATTGCACTTAGTCACTGAAACGCAGGCAATACTTTCCGCAAGTTACAAATAGCTTGTAAAAGAAATAAAAGCCATTTTCTTGAAATGGCACATTATAATTAAGGGACTCGTTCATCAAATTTGAGAGAGTTTTAATATCTACGTAACTAAAGAGGCAAATTTTTAATATAATTGCAATATCAGAAACATGGCTCGATAATGAGAAAGTTAGTGAAATGGGACTGGAAGGATACGAATTATTTACAATGAACAGGGTGAATAAAAAGGAGGCGGTGTTGCTTTATATGTAGATAAAGTTTTGAAATGTAGTCTGATTGAATGTATGTCAAGCACCATAGACGACGTATTGGAATGTGTTACTATTGAAATCCATGTTGAAAAAGCTAGCAATATAATTATAAGTTGCATCTATAGGACACCAGGATCATGCCTTGACACATTCAATGAAAAACTTGCTGCTATGTTTAGCAACCTAAATGATAAAAAAGTGCAAATAATTTGTGGTGATTTTAATATAGATTTGCTAAACCCAAATGGACATCAGAAAACAACAGATTTCATCAGTACAATGTATAGTAACTGCCTTTTCCCTGTAATTATAAAACCAAGTAGAATAACAATTGATACAGCTACATTGATAGATAATATATTCACAAATAAAATTGACCATGAAATAGTAGGTGGACTTCTTATAACTGATATAAGCGATCATCTTCCTGTTTTTGCAATTTTTCAAAATTATTTTGGGATTAAAACTAAAAAAAAAGAATCAAACATTTGATATGATACGACATAGAACAACAAGAGCCATTGCTGCCCTCCAGGCGGACTTAAAGGAACACAATTGGAATGAGGTTTTTGCAAATGAAGATTCAAGTAGTGCATATGATGCATTCCTATCAACTGTAATTTCACTATATGAAAAACATTGTCCTTTAATGAAAATCACCAGAAAGCATCACAGATCAAATAAGCCATGGATCACAAAGGGGATAGAAGATGCATGTAAAATGAAAAATAATCTATATAAGAGATTCATAAAACTGAGGACAAAAGATGCTGAAATAAAGTACAAGTTATATAAAAATAGATTAGTAAATATTATAAGAACAAGTAAGAAAGAATATTACCACACATTATTGGAGCAAAATAGAAGTAACACACAAGAAACATGGAGGATATTAAATAGCATAATCAAAAAGGGCTCAAAAATAAGAATTATCCAGACTATTTTAAAAAGATAAAGATATTGTGCTTGATAAAACTAAAGACATTGTAAATGAATTTAATGATTTCTTTGTAAATGTTGGCTTTAATTTAGCAAAAGAAATTCCAGAGTCAAGAAATAATAATGACCTAAATAAACATATTACTCAGAATGTGTCCTCCATGTTTATTGGTGCTGTAACTCATAGAGAAATAATTAACATTGTGAAGACATTCAAAAATAAAAAGTCCACTGACTGTTTTGGTATTGACATGAAATTAGTTAAGAGTATTATAGAATATATAGTGCAACCTTTCGCATACATTTGTAATCTGTCCTTTCGAACTGGTGTGTTTCCCTCACAAATGAAAACAGCAAAAGTTATTCCAATCCATAAAAACGGAGAGAGATGTCAGTTTACCAATTACAGGCCAATATCACTACTCCCACAGTTCTCAAAAATTTTAGAAAAGTTATTTGTTAATAGACTTGATAAATATATAGAGAAGCATAATCTCCTAAGTGATAACCAATATGGCTTTAGAGTGAAAAGGTCCACTTCGATGGCAGTGATGGAACTTGTAGAAGGGATATCTAATGCAATAGATAATAAGGAATATACCGTTGGTGTTTTTATAGACTTAAAAAGGCGTTTGATACAATTGATCATTCTATATTAATGAATAAACTAGAGAGATATGGTATAAGAGGGATAGCATATAAGTGGATGAAAAGTTACCTGGATGACAGATATCAATATGTTGAAATCAATAATGTAAAATCTAATCAGTTGAAGGTAACTTGTGGTGTTCCTCAGGGCTCTGTGCTGGGCCCTAAATTATTCATATTATATATAAATGACATATGTAGTGTTTCCAAACTGTTAAAATGTGTATTGTTTGCTGATGATACCACTCTGTATTGCTCAGGTAAAGACCTAGAACAGCTTCTGACTACAGTGGAAAAGGAGTTAAATATATTAAAAACTGGTTTGATGTAAATAAGTTATCATTAAATATAAAGAAAACAAAATTGATTATTTTTGGCACTAGACAAATGAAAAATGTATCTAAAATCAGGGTTAATGGAATTGAAATTGAAAGAGTGTTCGAAAATAAATTTCTTGGAGTGCTAATTGATGATAAGCTGAGCTGGAAGTCTCATATAAATCATGTGACAACAAAATGTCAAAAACCATTGCTATTCTCTACAAAACAAAGCATGTCCTGAACAAAAAATCATTATACACACTTTATTGTTCTCTGTTGCTTCCATATATGACTTATTGTCTGGAGATATGGGGTAATGCATATAAAACAAATACTCTTCCTATTTTCAAGTTACAAAAAGAGCTATAAGAATTATAAATCAATCAAACTATATAGAACCAACTAACATTTTGTTTATTAATCTGAATACCCTGAAATTTTATGATTTAGTCGAATATAAAATGGCACAGATAATGTATAAAGCACAAAATAACTTGCTTTGCCGCAGTATTCAGAAGCTGTTTAAAGTCAGAGAGAGTCAATATGACTTAAGGGGAACAGATGTCTTTAAAACAAACAAGATAAGGACAAACATAAAGCAAAGATGTGTTTCTGTTAGAGGAGTTAACCTGTGGAATAGTTATGACAATGATTTGAAAAGGTGTAGTTCATTTTCCTTGTTTAAAAACATGTTTAAAAATAGAGTATTAGAAAAATATATTAATCAAGAATGAAAAGAGCAAAAATAATAATTCTGAAACTCTTGATTGTTTTGCTTTGATGTAATTATCTAAGGTGGAAAAAATTTTTTGTTTGTTTGTTTGTTTGTTTTTGCTTTGCTTTCTTTTATTCTTTGCTTCGAGCCCTGTGTACAGGAGCTGCATGCAAAAGATTTTTTGTTAAAAGGGTTGGCATAATAAGCAAATGCTTCAGCCAATACCCTTTGATTAGCCTTGTCTCATGATTTTTTTTGCTTTTTGGTAATCTTTATTTTGTATTCTGTATGCTAATCAATAAAAATCAATCAATCAATCAATCAATATGGAAATCTATGTTTTGTAGCAATGGAGCAGTCCATTCGCTTCTGTTCATGAGGTGGCAGCAGGAATAATAGGCATATAACTCAAGAGACTATGAAAAGCCCATCAAGTCAGATCATTGTATGCCATGTTCTCACAATGCAGTAGATAGTACCTTCCAAAAATGGTCTAAGACCTTACAAAAAGTGAACCATCCACAGGGTCACTGGTGCCAGAAGCTCACTGATGCACGCATGATGGGCTATGTGGTTCACCTGCACAGAAGAACTACTGTGGCATAAACTGCTCAAAAATAACACTGGCTATGATAGAAAGATGTCAGAACTCATGTGCATCCCAGCTTGCTGCTTATGGGGACTAAGCAGAGACCAGATAGAGTACATAACCTTTATCCACAACCAATTCACAGGGCAAGAAGGTGGTTTGGTGTGACGAATTACGTTTTCTGTCATGCGATGTGGACAACCCGATATGTGTGCCTCATTTAACTGGGGAAGAGATGGCAGCTGGATAGACTGGACAGCCAGCAGAGGCAATGCTCAGGGGGAATATTCTGCTGGGTAACCTCAGGTCTTGGCACGTGGAGGAGACTTTGATACATAGCTGAATATTGTTGCAGTTTGATGCAATGGTATTCGTTAGGGCTAGTCGGTAAGTTCAGCAGGGTAATGCGCCCCATTATGCTGCGTACTACGTTGGCTGGTCGCTTTATTAACTGTTTTAATAATCTTTTATAGCAATCAGTCACAAATCAATGCAGTTCAATTCAATATAATTCAGTTTACAAATTAGAGCCTAATCTAAAGCTGCAGATGTGAAAATTATTAACTAGCAAAGATGATTTTTATTGCTGTGTCGTTTTCCAACTACATTTCAGACTCCATGGGAACATATTATATTATATACCTGTAATAAATTTTCTCATATACTTTTTTTTTTTTTTTTTTTATAAAAATGTCCCATGTGATAAACTGACATTTCAAAGCCTAGCCAGTTAGTCAGTTATTGGGCTTTAGTGAAATGTATTCAAAATTTCTATCTGATGTCTCCATTGAGGCAATCCTTTAAGACCTTGTGACATTTTCTCAGCTAATTTGGCATTTAAAGACTGTCAGCATTTTTTGAAAATACTCTTCTCCTTTAAATCAGTATTACTGCAAACTCTCTCAAATTTGCTCCATTTCTTATTTCTGTAATTCCATTTTCTACCCTTTTTTCATTTTCAGTAGCTCTCAGCGCTGCTTGTTTTTCTCTGCTCTCCTCCTTCCTCCCCCTTTCCTTCACCTAGTTCCCCTCTTTCTTTCTATGAATAGTAAGTGTTGCCTTCTACGGTTTTTAAGTTGTATTAAAAACTTAATTAGGAAGGGAGTGAGGACGATAGGCGAGGAATGTCGGCCCCTATAGCTTTAGCAAGGGTATTAAAAGCTCAGTGCTCAGCCACATGCTGATCCTAAAGAGATATGCCTTAAAAGGCTGTGTACACACTTTAGGGCACGCAGACAAATGGCTGACTTGCACACAGACACATGCTTGTGTGTACTCTCATGCACAATGAGAATATATTGATCAAGGACATTGTTATCTGATGGCCAATGCTAACGGTGCTCCCCAAAGTCATCAAGAAAGTTGGGGCTGAGAAAGATGGGAATGAACAACAAACGGATAGAAGAGAGCACAGACAGGATCAAAGAAAGGTGCTCAGTTATGTAAGATACACAGTAAAATAGAAAAAATGGAGTGGAAGCTACGTGCCTGATTTTTGTGCGTGAAAGAGAGGAGCAAGTAAGGCAGGCAGAAAATAAAGACCATTATTCAAGGCAGGTTGACATCTCAAGGGTTTGTCTGCTGTCAATCAAGGCTTTACAATGTGGCTGATTGTGAAGGACTTAAAAATTCCAAATCGCTTTGAGATTGACAACTAAGACATTGCGGGAATTGCCCTGCAAGAAGCTTTGAAGGGTACGGAAATGTTTTCACTGAAAGTTACACATGCCCACTCCTGGGAAATACTAAGTACAAAAAATTGTATTTTTCAGTTGGCTGTTGAGGACTTAGCTTGGGGAAGTTTCCTTATACATTATAAACAAGTTTTACTTTGTTCTAACCAGTCTGGCAATAAAACTGGACTTCCAGATGATGAAGCTCTTTCTCTAACCTCAAATCTACTGCCACTAATGTGGTTCATTGTCCTTGGAAAGGCCTGATTAGTCATTGCTAGCAGCTCTGGCAGATGTGTTGTGCAGGCAGTTAGCTGGCTATGTTGCTCAAAAATGAAATCTCAAACAAAATCAAATCTAGTCACTCCTGGACCTACCCACAAAACCGGTTCACATCAAATAATCCTGATGACTCAAAACCCTCATTAACTTGCAACTGATGCATTGAAGTTCTTAGTAAAGCATATTTCCTATAAAACTATGCCTGACCATTTAGCTTCCACTCTAATATGTCTACAAGCTAGTTTTTGCTTGTTGCCTGTTTTGCTAAATGAGGGCTAAGGGCTTAAGAGTTTTTTTTTAAAAGAGCTGCTTCCTGCTACTTAAATACCAAAGCAATCCTAAGGTGAACGCTAAATGATGCTGAAATGCTTTGCAGGGCTGAGGGGAGCTCCTATCAAGTCATGGAGATCTGTTGCCTTTAAGATGTTCTTTAAATATTAGAAGACTTTACTGGAGGATCAGGCTTGTTGCCTAGATCACGGATATAGTGGAAAACTTCAAATTTTATGTCAAGTTCCCTCAATGTCTGGTTAAATTGTGCATGTAAACTGCAGGGTTAAATTTGAGTTTAACACAGCATTGAGACTACCAAAATCTGGCAGACGTGTCAACTTGGCTAGTAAATGCCTAAAAGTTGCCAAAGCATTTTGGCAATCAGTCACTACGCTCACAATGCAGTGCCTAAAATTGATTTTAAATTTGTTAAATGTTTTCAGCCTAAGACTACATCCTCCAAACAAGGCGTTCCAATTACTACAAACATGCAAGCATGTTTAACACTAATTTAAAATAAATCAAAAGCTTTCATGAAATTATACAAAAAAACTACAAGTTTCTTTCTGAATTAATTGCAGGAGCTTTCACTGCATCAGCAGGAAGATCTTTAAATGACTTTACAACATAAAGTATCAACTTTTTATCTCATTAGAGAAACCAAAGCATATGATTCCATTAGGGATGACAGCTCTGACTCCAATCACACATATTCAGTGAATAAGCTAACAGTACCCAGTTCTGTCACCTCTATATGTAGCGAAGTAGGTAATTACTATTTCTTTCTTATTATGCTGAGGCAATTTTGTGGCTTGCATCATCTGCAGATTTTCTGTTTGGGAATGAAAATAGTGCCTGTGAAAGGAGGTTATAATGGCTTACACATTATTTTCTGTGTATAAAGTTTTTATCAGGCTGCATATTTTTATTCTCACATCATTATGGCACGAAACTGAGAGAAGTAAATTTATCTTCCCACAAAACAAAATGCATTGTAGACCCTTTTGCTGGGAACATATATTTATTAACTAGTTACTCTGATAGTTGTTATGTGGGCCAGTTTCTTAGCATCCACCTGCCTCTGCTTCACTCTCCCGCCTTCTTTCTATCTCTCAATTCAATATTAATTCAATTTAATCTTCTATTTAATTCAGGAACTCTCTCTGGAATCTCCTTTTTCTTTGATCGTCTCCTTGCTTTTCCCTCCCACTCTTCTTCACTGCCCCCTCCCCCCTTCAATCCATCCTTTTCAGGTTTCTATTCTCTTTTCAATCTCATATTGCCTTCAACTGCTCTACCTCTCCCCTGCATTTCCAGGAGAGACGGGGAGAGAAGTGAAGCGAAGTGTAAGGAAAGGGGAGAAAGTAGTGAGAAATAGAAAAGCTTCATGAAGTAAGAGATGAAAGAACAAAAGAAGATGAATGCAAAAAGGACCGACTAAGCAGAATAAGTTTAAAATGATAGAAGAGAGTGTATTTGAGGATAAACAGATGTGATGAGGACTAAGAGAAGGGGGAAATGATGGGAGGAGAGAAAAGGGACTGAGAGCCTTGAGAGGCACAGAGGGGAGGGAGAAACAAGAAGATGATAAGATAGGAAAGAGGGGGAGGAAGAGACAGCAGCTTTCCCAGATTGCTGATATTTCTCTGGGTTACATCATTTACAATGCCCCCCTGTCAGCCCAGTGGTGAATGTGCATTAACCCCTTGCCAAGGGAAAACCAATTAATCTCAGTGGCCCTTGCTTTCCACCATCCAATGAAATACCTGAGTACAAATATTTAGTGAATTACTTCTTTTGGTAACCATAGTCACCAATGCTGTTTATCTTATCTTACATACTTATCTTAATTATGAAAATTTATAAAAATGACAGATGATGGATTGTTATTTTACAAATAAATACCTTTGCATAAAGGGCTGAATCATGAATACTTTAAAAAAAAGGGGGGGAAGCCAATTTAAATAATGAATGGATGCTTGGTGGTTACCTTAGTAACTGTCAGATATACACTTTCATTTTCAGTATAGATATCTGTGAAAGCATAAAAGTAAGCCATAAAACTGTGCTGTGATGTACCAGGATGTATATAGAGCTTTACTGAGAGCACTTTAGACTACAAGCCATATTTAACCATGTATTCACATAGTGCTTTATTCTACACGCTTCTCTTATTCATAACCAATTTGGAACAACCAATTAATATAACATGCATCCAGAGTTCCCAAAGGAAAATCACACGACTGTAGCAAAAACAAGCTTCAGAAAGAAAGGTCAGGATATTTAAACCAGGCAAAGCGACACTGCTAACTACTGTGCCACTACGACACCCATTCTCACGCCCAACTTGCTACATATGCTGGTTGGATAATTTAAAAGTTTTTTTTCAAGTGCGATGTAGTTGGAATGACTTCATCAGGTCACTGTCTGAAAAGATTAAATGAGACTTCGGGTAAATGTGCTCTGCTAGAATTGTCACTGTTGAGAGATGCATAACTGTGGTTACCAAGAAAAGCAAGCTTGCTGTGAGTTGTAACACCTGTATAATATTGGGAATTGACTGATTTAACCCAAACTAGATAGTTTTGGTGCTTAAACCTAACCAAACAGTGACCGAAAAGTAAAAGTCAAAAAGTAAAGTAAAGAAGTTTGTCCAGCATGAGCAGCATTCCCTGATTACGCTCAAACGTCTGTTTCCTGGTGTTAGGTTGTGTGACTTTGTGTGTGTGTCTTCTAGTAGGGATACATGCCGTGTTAAAATGTGATGTGAAGGGACGTATGCAATTTGAATGAAAATATCTTTCAAAATCCCCGGATTCATAATCCAATTGTGAAAGCCAAATGACACATCTGATGACTGGAAACTGTCCAATCACAAGTGGGGGTTTTTTTCTGTCCCGCAAGTCTAACATAACCTATGAGGAATTTCCCTTTTACATATCACACTGAATAAATGAATTATGATTGCAGCCATTGGGGCACCATTCCACAGACTTACTTGGAGCCTCAGTACTAATTTTCTTTTCCATCAATAGACTCCATTACATTCCCTTCTCACAAGTCTTTGCTGTGTTTGATGTGTCTGCCCGAGGGAATCTCTTAAGATATGGAGGGAAATTGAGCACAAGAACCTCCCATGCTAGGCCAAATAAAACCAGGAAGGAGATCATTTGATTAACGCAATCAGTTTTTTTCTTTTTCTTTTTCTTTTTAACATTTTCTTTTGCACCACTAGGGTGCTAGTTGCCAGTGAGTATTTCTGAAGGAGCAAGGACAGCAGGGAAGGAGTGGTCCACATCTCCTTCACAATTAAGATCATAACTACAGACAGAGACACTCTTAGCACACACACAAAGACGAGGTATGTTTTTATTTTATTTTTGTTACATTTCTTTACGATGTAAGGATTTTACTGTTATTGCCTTGATTGCAGTTTATTTTATTTCCCCTCCAGCTTTACTGCAAGAACTAGGGCACCCTCCCTCTCGCTCACTCTCTCTCTTTATCGCTGTCTCTTGCACACATACATTAGCCTAAAGCTGAAAACAAAATATACCTGGTGAGAGAGAAACATGCATGTGGTGAAAATAAGAGAAAAAGACGAGAGAGAGGAAAAAGAAAAGGAATGGCTGCCAGGAAATTGAGGCCAGAGAGGAGGAGAGAGAAACAAACACACATACTAAAAACATGCTTCATAAAGCACACACGCACACACACACAGACACTGCCGCTCACACACATTAGCCTGAAGCTCAGCACAGCTACACCTGGCAAGAGACAGAGATAGAGACACAGAGAGGCAATAGATGTGAGCTTGCCTGTGAATTGAGGTCATGCAGAGAGAGACACAGGTAATGACAATAGGGGGTAGAACAAGTTAAGGAGCACTGATGGTGCACGGGAACTTTGCAGCATGGGGAAGAGGGGGGAGGGAAAGGAGGCAAATGCAGTAAAGCTTCTTCAAAGGTAGAAGGTAGATTTCTAACAAAAAGGTGTTGGGAACAATGGAAAAATGTTATGCAGCCAAATAGATGCTTGGAAGAAAAGCAAAATATCGGTTGGTCATGATAATGTTGTGCAGTGAAGATAATGAGAAAGCACTCAGAGAGCTGGAGAAACAAAAGTTTAAAAAAAAAGCTCACAAACAACTAAAGATGCTTTAAAAAAAACCTCCTTGCACAACCAAAAATATTCTGTGTGCAGTCACACTGACAGGAGTGGGATCAAAGTTTTGCGCAAGAATGTCAGAGGCGTAAGAGAGCAGAGTGTCAAAAAAATTAAGAGTCTGTTCTCAAAAGCAGTATAAAAGGACAGAAGTAAGATGCAGAATAATGGGATAAAAGATTTCCATGTTGTGTAACAGAAACTGGAATCACACAACAGAAAACAACTTCAAATCTGTGGATAACACAAGCAATTCAAAACCAGTGATTTATAATTTACCGATGACCTGAACTGTTTCACTTAAAAATCATTGTGTTAGTGCCCTGATGTGCGAGCATACGTAAGCATACATATGAATGAATGCAAGCGTAACATCCCGGGAGCATCCCATCACCATGTTTTCTCTTTGCTCATCCCCTCTTCTCCCATTCTTTCCAATGCCAATGTTCCAATAGAGCCTCTATGAATACTGGTAATAGCTTTTAATATACACGGAGCCATTATTATCAATCATTTAGCCTCTAGGTATTGAGTTTAACTTGATTTCCTGTGTGGAATCTGTTGAGTCGCTGGAGACTAAGGCATGGAAACAGAAGGCATGTTGCAAGATCTTCTCTTGTCTCTCTCAAACATGTTGACAGCACCTTGATGGTTTTCCCCCTGAAGATTATTATTAATGTTTAAATGTGTAAAACAGAGCAATTCATCTCGCTTCCTCATTCTCATGTGTATACCATACTGTGGTCTCCCTTTTGTACCTCCATATTTTCCTCCTCTGTCTCGAGTACACTGCACTGTGATCTGCTCGCTGTTTGTCTTTCTCCCTGTCTTCTCCAGTCTCTCTCAGCCAGGAGTGCCCACAGCTTGCTTCTCCTATTCCTTCCTTTTGCTTTGGTTTATTTATTGAGCATAATTACATCGTAAACCCCTCACTTGTATCTGTCATGGTGAAGTTTACTCTGCACTCTTACATACTCGCTTTATAAATAAAAATGCATTTCATTCCTCTCACTTCACACTTAACAATTCTTAAGAGACACTTATGGAAAAATGTCATGTCATTACTAACCAAGGTTTCCAATGTGTTCCAGGTCGGTTTATGTAAAGGACCACAGTAAAAAAAAAAGCATAACGGCATGCAGGTCTGCAAATCCAAAGCTCAAACTTCCTTCCTTTCTTTCTCTCTAGTGCTCAGATGCACAAACATGCATAATGAGGGAGCAGCTTTTTACCTTGAAGACACAAAGAGGGGGAACATAGTGAAACAGACAGAAAGAAGGCTGGCAATGGGCCTGAAACATACAGAGGGATTGTGGGAGACAGAGCTAGATGAATATTTCTCTTCCATCTCTTTTCTACTTTCATCACAGCTGCAGTTTTAAAAAACCCTGAAAGGGGAATACACACAAACACCAGCACATACACACAAATACTGTGCACACACAGGGACTTACATACAAAAGACATGGATCAAAATTTCAAATCCTTGACTTTTTTTTTCTTTTTTTTTTTTCTTTTTTTAGAAAATGTGCTAAAAATAATTTTAAAGATTTCAAAAAACACTTCACTGTACAGCTCTACAGTACAAACAGCTTTAAAGCATGTCCCTTAGCTAAAGTGAACTCGGAACAGCAAAAGAACAATAAAGTTGGATGGCATCATTTTAATACTACACCATTTTCTAGGAAAATATTACAATTTAATGACTCATAAAAAATTTACAGCAAAAAAATAGGAGCTGCATTGAAACTAAGGAATCACACACACTTGGTAATAAAGGCACATTTGATTCTTGCCATTCTGGCAAAAAAAAATTTGATTACAATGAAATGGAAAATTAGTAGAACTCTTCAGTCTCCATTCATTAGCAAACTTGCCTCTGAGAATGAAAAAATATTATTTACTGTTTCCAACAGATTATAAGAGACAGAAATGTGAAGGAGGGCTTATTGAAAAACGAGTTCAGCTAAAGTTAAATAAGATGGAAGAGGAGCACTTTCACTTATTAGGTGCTGTTTGTGAAATGAAATACCTCTTCCCTGTCACGTCTTAAGAAAGCCTAGCGGCACCTGTCCTCCTCACTTTTTCAAAGGCGCAGAGTCCTCCTGAAAGTTCTTAAAGTGCCGAGTCAGTGCCGTGACCCTATAGGACCCATCAACCACAAACCAAACATGCACACAGAGTAAAAACAAAATCATACTTGCACACCCCAAGACACAACCAAACCTTAAACTTAGGCATGCACACATATTAGATGAAAGGAAAACAACTCATCTGGTCAGCACAACTTTGGCCCTCAGGAATGATGCTATCTCAATGTTTGTGTGTGTTCACATGACACCTTAAACTAGGCTAGCTAATACCTGGGGCTTTAACGCTGACACACACACACACCCACATGCATACGTATACTTGCAGGGCGATGATTTGTTCCTTTTCCAGAGCTTTAAATTGTAATGTTGACTTTGGGATTCAATATTCTCCTGCACTCCACATGTTATATGTACGTATAGCAAATAGCTTTTGCATGTTTTTCTGTGCTTATTTGGATTTCTCCACAAGTTTAAAGCAAATGTGGACATTTTAATCTGTGCCAGTCACTCATGTATATCTTATAAAGTCCTAGGCTAAATGAGCGATCAGTACATCATACAAGAAACAGTCCAACGCATTTCAGTCAGCATCACAGATGGAGTTTTTGAGCAGTGTCTTTTATAAACAAGCAAAACACCATATGAGTTTGCTGCTGTCGCTAAATAAAGCAAACATGTGTTGTTACTTGGATTCCAAACTTCATACATTTGGTATTAGTACTGAACATCCCTAACATTAAGACAATTTAGAATCTGGCATAATCAGCTACTCATCAGTTCACTCACTGAAATGGCAACAAATTTATGTCAAGACACCCACATGAAACCATACACAGCAGCCCCATGTAGCAAGTTAATACTTTTAGCAAACTCGATATTACCCCTGCCCTTAATGCTGGTTTTGCCAGTAACTTCGTAGTCATGTTGGACATTGTAGAGCATGGCTGTCATGCACAGTTTGATCGTCATCATAGCCACTGTCAAACTGAAGTGGCTGTCTGCAGTTTGTCGCACTGTTAGTCATGCAGTTACATAAAGTCAGGACTTTCTAGGCGCTGTTTACTTTTTATGGCTGCTTCATACATAAAAACATTGTTTTGCATAATGGGCTAGTTTGGAGAGCTCTATATTGGAAAGAAAAGTCACACAGTGCCATTTTAGAAAGCTCTGACGTCCTTTAGAAGGCAGTTTGGAATAAATATGCAGTCACGATACACAGAAAGTTCAAACTATGTCATCTGCTCTAAGGTTTCCCATATCAGAACATAAAGCCAAAAAGTTTGGCTTAGTTCTATTGTAGATTTGCTGCTGTGCTTGAGATCATTTTTCTCTTGCATGACCCAGTTTCAGCCAAGCTTTAGCTGTCAGACAAATGACCTCATATTTGATTTTAGCATACTTTGGTATATAGAGGAGGACACGGTAAACTCAATGACTGCAACATGCTAAGGTCTTATGGCTGCAAAATAAGCCCAAATCATATTTGGCTTTCACCAAATGTGATTCCAACATCTCCACTTTGGAATTGTCTCTCCAAAGGACATTGTTCCAGAACTCTTGTGGTTTGTTCAGATGCAACTTTGCAAACCTCAGCTATGCTGCCATGTTCTTTTTAGAGAGAAGAGGCTTCCTCCTGGCAAATGTCCAAACAAGCCATACTTGCTCAGTCTCTTTCTAATTGTGCTGTCATGAACTCTAACATTTAACAACTGAGGTCTGTAGAGTCTGAAATGTAGCGCTTTTTTTATGAGCATCGAATTTGCTTTGACATCAATTCCTGGGAAGATCTGTCTTGAATGTCCCACTTGTGAATTAGATTGAAAGACAGCAACAATTGCTTCTTTGAACCTGGTATCTTTCATTCTTGGCATTGTGTTAACACCCACCTGAATGCTACAGATCAGCAAACTGGTAAAACCTCTGCTTTCATAGAGGTGTTCACACTTACTATCAGCACCTGGCTGCTACTTACCTTCCTAATTCCTGTGGAAACAGTAAACGTGTACTCAGTTTTCCACATATTGCGTTTGGATTTTGGCTGAATTTTTGTTAAATTAACTAATTTTACAACATGTTAACAACCATGATTTTTTTTTTATCATGTCCTAATTGGTAAAATCTTAGAATTATAAATGGTGTACTTCCTTTTTTACCCAGAGTTGTGTGTTATTTTGTTTGCAATCATCTGTGCTCATCCTTTACTCTTCACTTTGCCCTCACCTGCCAACAGATTGAGCCAAATGGCTGCCCTCCCTGAACCTGATTCTAAAAAAGTATTATTACTGGTGTAAGCGTGCTTTTTTTCTCCCCACTGTTGTCAAGTACAGGCTCATGGGGGATGTTTGGATCATCAGGGTTCACTCTTTAATATTGTTTCGTCTGCACCCTATTATATAAAGGCCTTGAGAAGAGTCTTTGTGAACTGGAGTATACAAAGATAGAAAATAATAATAAATAGAAACCAGCCTGACCTGCTGTTCACAGCTGGAACACTTTTTCTAACTGATTGAACTAACCACCTTTTTGTCCTTGTATTATAACTTATTTTTTCCTGAAAACTATAGACACAATTTATAAAAAAATTCCCTTGCTAAGTAAAAATCTGGACTAACCAATATTCGCTAAATGCGATTGCACTTTTTAATCAAAAGCAGCTGCAGAGTTTTAAAGATCTTTTGGACTGATGATGTAAGGAGGCAGCAACCAGCCAGCCAAGTGAAGAGTCGTGACTAACAGTAATACATACACAAGAAAATACACTTGGAAAACACACACAAACACACCCACGCAAATACACAGCCAGGCAGCCACAAGCAGAGGCAAACACATCTGCACTAATATGTACTGTCACATGTGCACACATAAATAGACACACATACGCTGTCATCATAAAACGCAAAACATTTTACTTCGTGATTTTTATGAGAGAAGCAAAGTGGAGCAGGGCGGTTTAAAGAGGGGAAGGAGAGCCATGAGAGCGTCAGTTGAGTGTGGCAGATTGGATAGAAGAGCCAACATAATGAAAAGGTTCAGTTCCCAGTATTACCAAAGTGCCCTTGAGCAGTGACACATAACACCAGTTTCCATACAGTGTGTGCCAATTTGATATAAGCACATGGGCACTCAATATAAACTCAATATGTTCATGGTGTTGTCTTTCATCTGTTAGATTATGGTCACACTACGTAGGGGCATAAAGAAAAAATTAAACAAAAAACTAAAATTAAGCAAGCAAGCGCTGATTGCAGAGGCTGTAAATAAAGTGTTTTTTAAAATGTTTTAAAATTGCTACGTTTGGACATAGCTGAAAAAATGTTCTTTCGCAGGTGACTGCTTACTTCAGAACATGGGTAGAGAACTAGGACAAATTAGTGCTCTTTAAGATTCAAAGTAGTCAAACGACGTGGACCAGATATGTTAATAACTTCCTTCCTGAATATTTCCCTCAGGTGGACTTAAAACAGAGTGGAGGGCTTATTCCAAATACTGTGTCCAATTTGGCTTGGGGATGCTTTAGGTTGCCTTGGAAAGAGCTGGAGGACACATCTGGGGATAGAGACATTCGGGCGTCGTATAGTGGTTTAGGAGGAAGGTTGACTCAACCACAGGGTTTGTGGTTTTCATCCCCAAGGGAGGCTTGAGTGCTATCGATGTGCTACTATCATAATTACTGTCAAATTTCTCTTTCTACAGATGCAGCCATTTGCCTTTTACTTAGACTACTAACATCACAGCTTGTCATCCAAAACATCAATTTTAAGGTAAGAACCCAACGTGTGTAATGCTACACTGCTTTATTAGATAGTTTTGTGCACAAATCCATTATTTAAGTCAAACTAGCAGTCTGCTAAATGTACTTAAGAGTCCTTAGCTCCTTTGCACCCATAAAGAAAAGCCTGTAGCTCTGGCGCTGAACAGCATAATCCAACAATAATGAAGACTCCTAATTAGCTTTGTGTGTGTGTGTGTGTGTGTGTGTGTGTGTGTGTGTGTGTGTGTGTGTGTGTGTGTGTGTGTGTGTGTGTGTGTATTGATGTGAGCTCGTCAAGAGGCGGGTGGTATGATTCCAGTTGTCGGGGGGTAAGTGAGTGTGAATCAACCCTGCTGACATCAAATACGCTCAGACACAAAGACACGCGCACACACCAAAGCCCAAGTTAAGCTGTACATGCCACTCATTGCACTATTCATTGTTCTGTGTGCCATGAGCCATATTGTGTGCGGAAAAAGGAAGAAATGTGTATGTGTGCGTGTGTATGTGTATGCGTGTGCGTGCACTCGAGTGTGTTTGTGTGGGAGAGAGAGACAAAGAGAAGGAGCAAGAAGGGGAGGATGTCTGAAAGTTTGTAGAGTAACACGCTGAAAATATTTATGCGTCTTGTTTTTGTGCATCGTTTGTGTGGGTGTGAAGACACATGAGCATGTGCGCGTAGGTGTGCGTCAGGTTGCTGAGGATCGCTGAGTCATCTGGCCCATTTTAATTTACTCCGTCTCTTCAGGAAACACCTGCTATGACATCGTAACCTTGAGTAAACTCTATTGGCTGGCGCTACCGTTTAAAAGAGCACAAGTAGCCAATGAGAACTGACAGCGGAATAAACTTCATGTGTTAAAACCAAATGGGCTCTCTAGAATGAACAGAGGCAGGCGATAATATGGAGACAAACATATGTAACCTGGGATGTTCACATAGCAATGATCCGTGTAATCAATGTGTTCTATGGGAAACAAGAGTGCGATAGCAGTTCATCATTCCTGCTCAACCCATCAGCAGTTATTTTTCACCTTACATAATTATTTGCAAAGGGAGGCATTTAAAAAAATCATATGACTCTGTTAAAACGAAACCCCATCATCTAATATTTCATGACTCATCTTAAAATGGATTTATTCATCATATAATGAATTTTGGGATGTGTGGGATAAAAAGAAAAAACAAGCACTCATATCTATAATCACAAATCAGTCCCGCAGAAATCTTGTTCAGCATTCACACCATGCCTGACTGCCAAGCAACGTTTAAATTTAGTCAATGACAATTTCAATCTGTTTCACAGCCATTTAGATGGGTAACTGTTGGTGTGTTCTTTGCTTGCACAATGTTTTTTTGTTTCACAAAGATTTATATCAATAGTCTGAAAATACCACAAAAAAGAAAATCTATTTTTCATTTTTAACAATTAAATTATAGTGGATGGCATTTGCAAATAGTAGGTAGAAAATTAGATCCACTCTTTTTCCCCACATGTTGTTACATGACTGTCTGATTTCACTTCTCTGAAATTCTCCAATATTAATGGTCTCTTTATATTTACTATAAGATCCTGATGTGATACCAGTAGCAACCCCGTATCCTTATGTTAAAAAAAGCCAAGTGGAATAAATGATACTCTACTAGAATATGTACACTATCTTCATCCTTGAAACTCCATCTATCTGAGATTTTTCTTTGCTCCTTTGTTTCACAACTGATGCAAGTATATCTACAGTTTAATGGTAGCATTACACTTTCAGAGCCCCATTAGCAGTTGCTTGTATAAGCTATTTTGCTCTCAGTCTAATGAGTTTTTATCTCATATTACAAAATTGAATAGGATTTCAGAGAGTGCTGTGCTGTCCAAGAATTCTAAGAAACACACTGTGTAACCATAAATTTTTCCCTGTTCTACAGCAGGTGGCTTTACACCAATGCAGTAATTTAAACCAACTGATTAGACTTACCAACTCTGTCATTCAAGTATAACAGAAACAAAGCACAAAAATTCAGCCATCAGTAGAGTGTTCTTCAAGAGTTTGGAGAGGTACACATTTGGCTGAGACACAGTCAAGATTAACTAGAACAGTTACAATCTGCAAATAGTAAGGAAGATGCATCATTTGAATTGTGGTAGTGATCACACTGACAAGCTGCTGATTGTCCCGCTGCAGGCTTGATTTGATCCAGCAATTTTCTACCCACAGACGAAATTATCACAGTCAACATAAATTGAGTCATTTTTGAGGCAAGTTATTCAGTAAATGATGCTTTTTGTACTCGAATGCTGAGAAAGAAATGCATGAAATTTTTCAAACTTGTCTTCTTCAAACAAAGTTGTCTGAAATCTAGCTGAATATATGTGCATTGGTTCTTATAGTCGTATTTACTGCGACAAGGGTTGCCTACATTGTATTTATCAGTTAGATGGGACTGGGACACATCTCATTTTAAAGTTGATGGTCCTACAGTTGGAGTATACTGACATGTATACATACCCTCCTTGTTCCCCTTGGCACCCTCACCTCTTTAACCCCCTACCCAAACCTTTAAAAATATGGTACATCAGTGTATTACTAAACTAAAGTTACTTCAAACGATAAATCAACCCTTCCTTGCAAGCTGATTTTGACATCGCTGACACTACTAAAGTCTAGAAATAATGGTACCTCTGCCAAAAAAACAATGCACAGTGTAAATATTCATCCACACTTTGATATGTGAACTTAGTTTGCTTTTGAAAATAGTTTGCTTTTATCGTGGTTTCTCTAAAGTACAAGAAAAGTGTTTTCTTTACATCTTCAGAAGATTCTTCTTCTCTTTTTTAAATACTCTGAATACTGTAAGACCATCAGCTGCATTGCCGTTATTCTCCAGTTTTGGTGTAACAATACATTAAAATGCTTTGCTTTGGAGCAATCTAATAAATCTAATAAAGCAAAGAATTCAACTAGAAACATAACTTAGATAATTTTCAAAATATGTTGTTATGGAGCTTAAAGCTGCCACAAGTCAAAATCAATTTCAAAGGATGGATTCTAGACATCCACTGTACTGAGTTCAGGGAAAACATCAAATACAGTATTTTGCAAAGGTTTTGAACTACCACTCATTTCATTCCTTTAGAGGAATGATTCTTTTTTCTGTAAGTCATTTAACACCGATGAATGAATCATTTAAGCATAAAAATGAACTTAACCCAAAGATTGAGCCAATGTTGTTTCTATGCATAGCAACAAACAATTTTAAACTGTATCTTTTGGCATTTTTTATTTTTGTTCCTTTATTTCAGTTTCTTTAATGGAATTTATGAAAAGATAATGCATTTTGACAGCGTAAAATAATATTTTATATATTCATCTTCTGTTTACCAAAGCCTCATCAGCAATTGTCTCAGTACTATGGAAGGAAAACAGGAAGAAAAGGCTGAGGTATCTCAGATTTCACAAGACCTGGACTGAAAATCAGAAGTAACAGGTTTTATAAAGTGATGAAACCAAATTTGAAAGCTTGATTCACATCACTGTTAATATGTACAGAGTAGGTGAAGAGTGAGCTACACTGAGTGTCTCAGCCAACTGTAAAATCTGGTGGGGCTCTGTGATGATTTTTCAGCCAGTGGTGTTAAGATGTTACCAAAATCGATTGAATTATGAATGCAGAAAAGTTCTGTCAGAATTTGATTCAAACTTCAATCTGGAAACTTCATTTTTTAATATGACGATGACCTCAAAGCCTACCTGACAGAAAAACAAGTGGAATGCTATCATTCATGGATTGGCCTCCCCAAAGCCTAGATCAAACATTATTGATTTAGTGTGAGGTCATCTTCACAGGGTACAGAATAAAAGGCAGCCAACATTTAAAGAAGAGCTTTGAATGTCCTTCAAAAGAGTTCAGGTTATTTTGACAAATAAAGATGGTCATCCAATCCATTCATTCTCTTCTGCTTATCCTTATCAGGTTCACAGGGGGGCTATAGCCAATCCCAGCTACCATAGGGTGAGAGGCAGGGCACACTCTGGACAGGTCGCAGTGCTAAGACATAGAGACAGACAACCATTCACTCTCTCATTCACACAATTTAGAATCACCAATTAACCTAACCCCACTAATTTCATGTCTTTGGACAGTGGTCGGAAGCCGGAGTACCCAGAGAGAACCTGCAACAGTTTTGCACAGTACTTTATGTATGAATGTAATAGTTATAAGTTATAATGTGTGTGAGCAATGAAGCAATGAAGGACCAGGATACCTGAGTGAACTGGCAAATAACCAGCATGATTTGAAATAGAAGGTGAAAGTAGTGGGGAGCAAGGCATATAAATATGGAAAGACAAGACAAAGAATAGGAGAACCAGATGGACCAAAACAGCACAGAATGGAAAAAGACAGAGAAAAGCAAGAGAGACAAAGAAAATCAGAGAGACATGGAGAGTGAGACAGAGACGGCCTTATCAGTGTATTGCAGGAGGCATAAGATGTAACTGGGGAGTCTGTGTGTGAGTATGTGTGTGCGTGTTTGTGTTATTGAAGTGACTTTGGTCAAGTTACAAACTGGAAAGTCCAGTCGACAGATGGACAGTGAGAAAAACAGGAACATGAACTGTGTATTTATGGCTCTGCTTAATTAGAAAATTCAAGATTATGCAGCGTAAATCTTAGATATGTTTATAATCCCTCTTGAAATATTTAATAATACCATTCAGTGGGCTTGCAGTGATTCAACATTCAAAATAGATGTCTGTTTTACTCCAGAGGTAAGAAACTTGACAAAGTCAGAGGTTACACTGCCTCAAAATCAATGAGAACCACTCTCAAAAGACTTTCCTGTTGTTCCCTGCGTCAAATGAGACAATCGATTTAAAGACAATCCAATCAGTCAAAAGGTAAACAAAGCTGGGAGAAGAGTGACAGTATTTTAAAGGTTGTTTTCATGGCATTTAAATATGAGGTTCTATTTCTATTTCAAACTGCTGTCTCTCTCTCTCTCTCTCCCTCCATCAGCTTTAAATTATTAAACAACAGATCAAATCATATTATTCATGGTGGCTCAGAGGATAGCTCACCATTGCCTCACAGCAAGACCGTCTGGAATCTGAACCTGACCCAGATGGTGCCTTTTTGTCTGTAGTCTGCTTGATGGTCCTGGGGCTGTTGCTCTGGCATTAGCTTTGCTACTTTTAAAGGTTTAATATGGGTTCAAAGTTGCGTTGTCTAGAAAGCCATTGTACAGTTTAGATCAGTATGTGCTACAGAATAATTGTGCGAGAGCCAGTGGTGTCAGGGATCCTTGCTAGCTTTTTGTTTGTCTGTTTGTTTTTCATAATTTGAAGTCCGTTAGAGGTGACATTGAAAATTCCACGCATGTTGCATAACATCAACTGATTTAGAAAAGCAATTCATTGACAAGCATCAAACTTGCATATACTTACATATCTGATGTGCTTTAACTGGTGTTGGATCACACCTGAATTCCTTGGCTCTAGAATAAACATTAACACATTAACATTTGCGTAACAAGACCCTCTTCTGCAAAGATGAGATTAGAATTCATAATTCAAAGCCAAAAGCAGTAGCACATTTCAGGAACACCTGAAACTACAACACCTGCTTCTGCGTAAGGGTGAGCGACATAGCCTTAAAATTATACCACAATATTTCAATACAATTTGAAATTATAATTATAATTATATATAATTATATTTATGACAATATACAAAATGTTTTACTGATACTTGCAGCTTTCGAGGAGCAACATTCATAAGTGTGTGTGAATGAGGGGTATTTATATGACATACTACCTCATTTGCAGTGTAGTATATTGCATCAGGCTGCCAACAGCAGCATTATAGTGCAAAAGTAGTGACCCAGCATTATACACAGTGACCCAGCATAAGTTAAATGTGAGCACAAAAGTAGCCTAGGCAGTGCTTGCAATGGAAAATTTAAGTTTAAGTGTAACAAAACTAGACACTTTATTTAAAAGTAACCTGCGCAACATTGTCGTAGAACATACATAAAATATTTTCTAATTGGGAAGTTTTATCTGGAGTCGAGTTTTTTAACCAGCTGGTAAAGCCCTGGTTTTCTACCATGTAACCTTAATAGTAGTTTTCATCCACAATTTCATTTAAGTGGTGAAGTTTATTGCTTCCATATTTAATGGTAACAGGGATTTTTTTTTGTGCATTTTTTGCCAAATGTTGTGTTTTGACAAGGGTTGTTAAAGTATGCATTGTCATAATTTTATTGCATTGTGACACTTTCGCATGACGTCAACATTTTTAAAATATCGGTATTATCATAGAAGATATGATGTGGCACAGCCATACTTTTGAAGGAAAAAGACTAGAAAAGACTTTCAAACTGCTGCTGTTAACAAAGTTTCTCCGAGATAAGACTTTCAATGATGGCAAGAGAGCTCTCATTACTGAAAGCCTTTTCTATGCCTCTAATGAAACATGAAATGCAGTAATATGTGCAACCCACACATGGACTTTCCATCACACAAATTCACACTCTCTCCTATCAGACTCTTGGAAGTAGTTAAAATAATTTTCTTTGACAGTTAGTATTTTTCCAGAATGTCTTCTTGATCTGATCATCCATGACAGCCATGATTCTTGGCTGGGTACTGGTTTCTTACAGATTCATCTTAGTAAAGACATCAGAACAGGATAAAAAAAATGTAGTTTATAGTTTTTTTAGTCATTTTCTCCATGGCGCTGTGCAGAGTAACCTGGCCTAAATGAACACCACTGTGGGTTTTCCAGTACTTTTGCATTCCCCGGTAAAGTGACACTTCCAGGTTTGAAATTACCTGATAATTATCTGATAATCTGATAAAGTAAAAATAATACATAAATTTAAAAAACAACTAAAAGCACAATTATATACAGTTTTTGCTTATTGTTCAGCCATAAGCTAAAATGATGAGTTTGAATGATTTCCCAGCTAGTACTGACTGGCATTGCAAAAAAAAAGACTATATTAAGGGAATATATAGATATGGGAAAACCTAAAGGAAATCTCTGTGGATTAGGTTTAAAACAAATCATTTTCCATCCAAATCAAACTCTTTAATTAATCCTGTTTTCCACATGAACCGTTGGAAGTGATTAAATAGCGGGCTGCATAAAACCATTTTTTTTTTTTTTATAATACTAAATATGGACTTGAAGGAAAATTCAGATGTCAGACAGAGTGACTACACACTCTCTTTCTTTGGCTCAGATTGTTTTCTCCTCACTGATAACCAGTCAACCTGCATTCTTATCTGCTATGTTTGGTGTTTGTATCTCCTGAGCAGCTTCACAGCCATCACACAAATATAACCTCGCTGCTTTAATGACACACGTACACACCTCTGTGTCTGTCTCGCGTTCTTCCACTTTGTGTCTCTCTTTTAAGTTAGTTATCTATTTTCTCCGTGTCCGTTTGTCTTACTCGCCGAGTGCCTTTGTGTCTCTGTGTGTGTGCGTGTGTCGGTTAAAGTGCCAGTGTTTCATTCAGGGTGGTTGTTTGTGTGTCTGCCTGTGTTCAAGAAGCAGAGTGAAAACAAATCACTTCAAATCCCCAAGCTGGGTTTTTTGTGTGCATGTGTGTTTATAAGTATGTCTCTCCCAGGACAATTTACATTGATGCTGTTGTCAGATTGGAAAAAGAGCATTAGAGCTCTTTAAACATCAGGTGTCTGCAACAATGAAAACACTCCAAAAAAAACACACACACACAGAGACACACAGAAACAGCGATGTGTTGTCACATTTAGAAACACACACATTTAGAAAACACTGTTTGTCTCTTGATTAAATATAGTCCCCCGGTATACCAAATGACTTTTTGGATTTACGTGCATATGTTTCCCTCAGCACTTATGGATACTTTCACACGGAAAACAGCTTCCCTTGTAGCTGTTTTGATATCAGACACACACCTCATCAAACACACCAACACTGAGATAAAATTCGCCAAGAAACACAAAGAAGGAAGGAGCCATCTTTTATGCATCACAAACATCCTCTATGAAACACATTCAGCTAGACAATCAGCAAGCTGCTTTGTTTCACTTCCAGCCAGTCCTCTACTGCAACACTCAGCCAGTTGGTCAGCCAGCAGGTAAAAAGCTTGTATGTCACTCATTCACTCAGTAATCCACTGACTCATTCGATTGATTTTTTTTTTTTTTTTTTTTTTTTTTGATTGATTGATTTTTATTGATTAGCATACAGAATACAAAATAAAGATTACCAAAAAGCAAAAAAAAATCATGAGACAAGGCTAATCAAAGGGTATTGGCTGAAGCATTTGCTTATTATGCCAACCCTTTTAACAAAAAATCTTTTGCATGCAGCTCCTGTACACAGGGCTCAAGCAAGAATAATAAAAAGAAAGCAAAGCAAAACAAACAAACAAACAAACAAAAAATTTTTCCACCTTAGATAATTACATCAAAGCAAAACAATCAAGAGTTTCAGAATTATTATTTTTGCTCTTTTCATTCTTGATTAATATATTTTTCTAATACTCTATTTTTAAACATGTTTTTAAACAAGGAAAATGAACTACACCTTTTCAAATCATTGTCATAACTATTCCACAGGTTAACTCCTCTAACAGAAACACATCTTTGCTTTATGTTTGTCCTTATCTTGTTTGTTTTAAAGACATCTGTTCCCCTTAAGTCATATTGACTCTCTCTGACTTTAAACAGCTTCTGAATACTGCGGCAAAGCAAGTTATTTTGTGCTTTATACATTATCTGTGCCATTTTATATTCGACTAAATCATAAAATTTCAGGGTATTCAGATTAATAAACAAAATGTTAGTTGGTTCTATATAGTTTGATTGATTTATAATTCTTATAGCTCTTTTTGTAACTTGAAAATAGGAAGAGTATTTGTTTTATATGCATTACCCCATATCTCCAGACAATAAGTCATATATGGAAGCAACAGAGAACAATAAAGTGTGTATAATGATTTTTGTTCAGGACATGCTTTGTTTTGTAGAGAATAGCAATGGTTTTTGACATTTTTGTTGTCACATGATTTATATGAGACTTCCAGCTCAGCTTATCATCAATTAGCACTCCAAGAAATTTATTTTCGAACACTCTTTCAATTTCAATTCCATTAACCCTGATTTTAGATACATTTTTCATTTGTCTAGTGCCAAAAATAATCAATTTTGTTTTCTTTATATTTAATGATAACTTATTTACATCAAACCAGTTTTTAATATATTTAACTCCTTTTCCACTGTAGTCAGAAGCTGTTCTAGGTCTTTACCTGAGCAATACAGAGTGGTATCATCAGCAAACAATACACATTTTAACAGTTTGGAAACACTACATATGTCATTTATATATAATATGAATAATTTAGGGCCCAGCACAGAGCCCTGAGGAACACCACAAGTTACCTTCAACTGATTAGATTTTACATTATTGATTTCAACATATTGATATCTGTCATCCAGGTAACTTTTCATCCACTTATATGCTATCCCTCTTATACCATATCTCTCTAGTTTATTCATTAATATAGAATGATCAATTGTATCAAACGCCTTTTTAAGTCTATAAAAACACCAACGGTATATTCCTTATTATCTATTGCATTAGATATCCCTTCTACAAGTTCCATCACTGCCATCGAAGTGGACCTTTTCACTCTAAAGGCATATTGGTTATCACTTAGGAGATTATGCTTCTCTATATATTTATCAAGTCTATTAACAAATAACTTTTCTAAAATTTTTGAGAACTGTGGGAGTAGTGATATTGGCCTGTAATTGGTAAACTGACATCTCTCTCCGTTTTTATGGATTGGAATAACTTTTGCTGTTTTCATTTGTGAGGGAACACACCAGTTCGAAAGGACAGATTACAAATGTATGCGAAAAGGTTGCACTATATATTCTATAATACTCTTAACTAATTTCATGTCAATACCAAAACAGTCAGTGGACTTTTTATTTTTGAATGTCTTCACAATGTTAATTATTTCTCTATGAGTTACAGCACCAATAAACATGGAGGACACATTCTGAGTAATATGTTTATTTAGGTCATTATTATTTCTTGACTCTGGAATTTCTTTTGCTAAATTAAAGCCAACATTTACAAAGAAATCATTAAATTCATTTACAATGTCTTTAGTTTTATCAAGCACAATATCTTTATCTTTTTAAAATAGTCTGGATAATTCTTATTTTTTGAGCCCTTTTTGATTATGCTATTTAATATCTCCATGTTTCTTGTGTGTTACTTCTATTTTGCTCCAATAATGTGTGGTAATATTCTTTCTTACTTGTTCTTATAATATTTACTAATCTATTTTTATATAACTTGTACTTTATTTCAGCATCTTTTGTCCTCAGTTTTATGAATCTCTTATATAGATTATTTTCATTTTACATGCATCTTCTATCCCCTTTGTGATCCATGGCTTATTTGATCTGTGATGCTTTCTGGTGATTTTCATTAAAGGACAATGTTTTTCATATAGTGAAATTACAGTTGATAGGAATGCATCATATGCACTACTTGAATCTTCATTTGCAAAAACCTCATTCCAATTGTGTTCCTTTAAGTCCGCCTGGAGGGCAGCAATGGCTCTTGTTGTTCTATGTCGTATCATATCAAATGTTTGATTCTTTTTTTTTAGTTTTAATCCCAAAATAATTTTGAAAAATTGCAAAAACAGGAAGATGATCGCTTATATCAGTTATAAGAAGTCCACCTACTATTTCATGGTCAATTTTATTTGTGAATATATTATCTATCAATGTAGCTGTATCAATTGTTATTCTACTTGGTTTTATAATTACAGGAAAAAGGCAGTTACTATACATTGTACTGATGAAATCTGTTGTTTTCTGATGTCCGTTTGGGTTTAGCAAATCTATATTAAAATCACCACAAATTATTTGCACTTTTTTATCATTTAGGTTGCTAAACATAGCAGCAAGTTTTTCATTGAATGTGTCAAGGCATGATCCTGGTGTCCTATAGATGCAACTTATAATTATATTGCTAGCTTTTTCAACATGGATTTCAATAGTAACACATTCCAATACGTCGTCTATGGTGCTTGACATACATTCAATCAGACTACATTTCAAAACTTTATCTACATATAAAGCAACACCGCCTCCTTTTTTCAGTCAGTAAATGAATAATTTAAGGAATCCTCTCTGCATTCACGCTGCTCCCTCACACCTGTACTGCCCCCTCTAAAGCCCTTTTCTACTCTGGCCGTTAAAAGACATCCGGCTAATTGCTGCGATAAAGGGCTTAGTGTAGGGATCACTATATATTAGCAGTGCTTTTTGTATAGATACCAGGATAGGTCCTTCGGATCCCTTTACTGCTGTCAGAAAGCCAATGAATGAAGACAGCAATAGATGTTTAGTCTATGACCATAATTTAGCTGCAGCTTTTAGGCAGATTATAAGGAGTTGTGAAGCAATCGTCATCTATTTTAAGCAAGTTTACTTTTTCTTGACTTAAATTTAATCAATAATCAAGAGTACCCTTGACAATTACATGTGCTATATCCTTATTTCCTTTGACTAAAGGCTGACCACCTCAGTTTTTGTAGTATGCTAGATTCTAACTAGCTAAGGGAACCATGGTGTCAACAGTACAAGCTAACTAAATCCCAAAGCTCTTCTTTGGATGTTGGATGCCTTTTGTTCCCATCTGTCAAAAGATCCCACATCAATAATGCTGAGGTACAGGTTCTGAGGCCAGTCCATGACTGAAAGTGTTCCAGTGTGTGTTCTTTTATCTAGGTATGCTTTTACTGCATTTGCAGTTTGTCTGGTATCAAAAAATGAAAGTAAAGGAAAGAAAGACGAGTGAAAAGCAGTCCAATGTCCACAGAGTCTAGATCATTGGAAGCCAGAAATTTGGAGATTAATATGGCTTGTGATGAAGAACTTTTTGAACCATGAACAGAACCATGACAGTAAAAAAACCCTTACTTTAGTTAAATTTGTCCGATCTCACATGGATGGCCATCTTTTAGGGCATGTCTAGATAGCTTCCACAGCTCTTATTTTTAAACCACTCCTTGGAAGTCCCAACAACTTCTTGTGTGTGCCCCAAAATTTTTACCATGGACCTTAAACTTCACCTTTTCTTTCAAATGAAAAGCATGTGACGGATCATTGCTGAGCATTAGAGCTGACTGTCTGTGATATAGTTCTATATCAGCTGAAGAGCCGACAGTTTGAGGAGACAAACTTGAAGCATTCGTGTTATTTTTTTTTTTCCAAGATTTACCAGATTATAGACTGTGAACTGTTTCCCAGGGCGTGACGTCAATGTGGACTTCTATGTAATATCCTTCAGAGGGAAAACATTCAGAGGAAAAATCAAAGTTGCGGTACATGCCAGTGTGCCAGCTCACTGCATTTACCAAAACTAAAAATCAAGTTGAAGGAGCACTGTTTTGAGACACTGGAGGAGAATCAGTGCACATCACATAGGCTCATATTTAAGGGGACAAAACTCGACTTCCACGAAGAGATCTAAAAATAGCAGCAACACTGAAAACAGTCCAGAGCTGAATGAAACAATGACCTTGAATGTGGAATCACCCAAATTACATAAGGTTGTATGCACCTGTTCTCAAAAGCTTTTGGCCACACCTTATATATTACAGATTGACATTTCCAATTAAGTACAAAGAGAGGTGAGAGTAATGTATATGAGCCACTGAAGACATGGGGTTAGCATAAGATTTTGTTGTCAGTGCGTTCAGAATTTTAGGTTTTCGTTGATGCTCACCAATCACACAAATGGAAGCACATGAACTATTAATCTGTTGATATTAAAATTCTCAGATGTGAAGGTAATTCTGCTGAGACAGTAAGTTGTAAGCTGTGGGACTCTTTGTCTTGACCAGAGACAAAAAAAAGTCTTTCAGTCTGTTGCTACAGCTCTCTCCACCTACAGGTATAACGCTCAGCTGAGCAGAAGAAGTTCACTCCTATTGTCTGGGGACTGCTGAAAGGCATTCTGTGTAGTCAGTCACTAAGTGAAGAGAAAGTAGTCGAGACTGGCAAAAGGAAAGAAGGTTCCCGTGAAAGTAAATTACAACATTTCATCACAAAAGAACTCCTGAAATGTACTGGAAGTACAAAAGTAGGAGACTGGTGGCGCCGGGGATGTCATCCTTAGAGACAATGAGCAGAGGCTCAACTCATTGGACTCTGTGACAGCAGATCAAGTCCTGCTACTTTGCAGTGACGGAGTAGCTCCTACAACCACCTTTCACTGGAAACAGGACAGCATAAGCCGGAGAGTGATATACTTTACAACGTGATCGCTATATTTAGTAGCATGGCACAACTTTGATAGGTGAACACTATTTGTTCATTTGAGGGTTTTTTTTATGGTGATCTTGGCCTGCATAATGATTAGGACTCATAATGAGCATATGCAGTGCAATGATTATGCGAAAGCTGTCACTGGCTCCATTTCCAGACTGCATATTTACAATATTTCAGTCCATATGCGCAGGTGTAGAAGATACGTCTGGTGAGCTGACCGGTAAAGAGAGTGAGTGGCAGCCACCACAGAGTCTACAGTGTGCTCAGCATGCATAACAGCACAGTCGTGCTCACCGCAGAGATTTCACACGCAAACACTAAATAAAAACTAACACTGTACTTGGAAACTTACGCACATTATCAGAAGACTGGAAACTATTCTGCATGTTTAATGCTGTTTGTTGCTATGTTGGATTTTCCATAACTAATGGTGATCATTTCATTGGTCATGCCATGGCTTATGGCTGATTTAGGCTTAAATGATTTCACTTATCATTTAGCCGGAAACTCCTTTTATTCCTGCCACGTAGCAGAGCTGCATTCATGCCACGTTTATTTACTTTCCTTGGGAGGTGCACATACGTGGAAATGTCAAAGGATTAAAAGGGGTTTACAGTCATTTCATAAGTTACAATGTATTTCCTGGACAAGTCTAAATCAGGCATTTGACCTCACAGGGTTAAAGAAGACCTTGATATTTTTGGTTGTAACCTTTTTACTGTCTGAATGAATCTGTTTATTCCCTGAATTCACCTAGATGGCTTCTCTTAAGGGAATTGTTTTAACAAATAAAGTTTAAGTTGTTTAAGAAAGAAAAGGCCACATTACGTGCTTAAATGGCTACAACAGAGTGTGACAGATTCCATCTGTCATTACTTACATGACTGTTTTGAAGTTTTGAACACGGTTGCTCATTTTTGTTTTGGAACCATCTTCGGTAGTTTCTGCAACTCTCTCGTGACAGTGCAGAGTCCGCTTGCAAAATGGTGTGAAGGAGGATTTTTGGCGTTTCATTTACCTCACTGTTTATGCGTGTTGATATCTGCAAGCTCGGGTAAAGGAACAATTAAACAGCTGTAAGCCTGGAAGAACAAAAACAACCAAAAAAGAAGAGTACAAGAACTGTTCTGGGCGAGAAATCGCAGCTGCAGACACACACACACAAGCATACATACACAAACAGCAACAGAATGGGAAGTAATGGAGTGAGAAGAGAACGCTGCTGTCTGACATGAAAATCAACATAGCGTGACATGACCATTATGCACACACACACACTCACATACACACAGATCAATAGCCGACTGCTTAGACCTCAAGCAAATCATTTGGAAAAAAATCAACACACAGACATATCCAGCATACATGACATCACTGATCACCTATTTACAGAAACCACACATGTGCAGGCAGATCATGACTGTTAGGTTAACCTAGGCACTGAAATCTTTATGTAAGGTTCAGCCGTTTGACATATGTATTTTCTATATATATATATAAATTTTATATCAGTGAAAACCCAAGAGTCATTTGAAATTCATGAAAAAGTCAGACAAGAAAAGGATGTCACTCTTTTAAGAAAAAGTTTGCTTTTGTGAAGATGAGACTGCATTACTGTGCAATATGCTGTCACTGAAATGTGACAGGTGTGTCGATCAGATCGAAATGAACCAATCTGAGGACACATGAGTGAGACTTAGTCATGTAATACTGTAATATTAACTACATGAGTGCATGCATACGAGTTTCCACATGTGAGATTTGCTTACTGCAAGATGGTCTCTCGTTTTCCAGGTCAGCAATCTGTGTGTGTGTGTGTGTGTGTGTGTGTGTGTGTGTGTGTGTGTCTTAACTGATCTACTTGACCTTTCAAGGTAGCGTTTAAAACTCTTTCTCCAGCACGCAAATAGAGCCAGTGAGACATAAAACATGGCATTATATGTTCATCACAACCTTATATAAAAACACACACACATACACAATGAAAGCTAGCAATATTTTCTGAGTGATGAAAACAATGTGGCAGCACTGACATTTAACTGAGGGAGTAACAACAATAATCTATGTTCATACAGGTTTTTCCTCTGTATTTGAAGCGCCTCTGTTTTCTTCTATCTATCCTACCATTGCTATTGTCTATTTCCCTTTTTTTTTTTTTTTACATCAGTGTGTTTTGATTCTAGGCACTCTTGTATAACTGCACTTAACTGAATAGTTTGCCATCATAAAAATACTCATTGGATGTAATCATGATTGAATCTCTTAAATTTCCTATTTTCTCAGTCAATCATTTCACTGTTCTTAAGACTGCAGACTGCGGAAAAAAGAAAACTGTGGGTAGCTACATGAACAAAGAACCAAGCACATTTCCATTAGGATAAAAACTGTATCTGTGCAGATTTATATGGGATATATCTTTATAGTCTATCCATGTTAGTCTACTTAAAACGAAAATTATAGCTGTATACAGCCTGGATTATATTTTACTAATGTTGATGTTGAAAAAACATGACTTCTCTCTTATAGTGCTTGAGGGGAAATCACTGTACAACATTTTTCTTATGGTGGTGTAAATGCTGCAAGACTTTCAGGCAGAAGAACATTTAAACAAGAGGGGGCTTAAGGTCATGATAACCCTCCCAGGAATGGCAGCAGTATTTAGCTAATACCTTGTGCACCTTACTAGTTTAAAGTTTTATATCCAGAGAATTAATGAAAGTGGCTACTATTTTTTCACCGTGTTCCTACTCGAGCACACTGTGACAGCTCTTTAAGTGAGCTGACACTGAAGAAATATTTGCCTATGTAAACGATCCTCCTCAAGGTTTCTATCTTTCTGTCTCTCTCCCTCTCTCTCTCTTTCTCACACACACTCACTGTCAGCTATAGTAGGCCAGTTAACAGTAATTATGAGGTTCCTCGTTAATTAGCGAGGAGCACCCAGCTGTTTCAGCCCCACAAGACAAAAGGCCTTCAGCACATACTCAAACACACATGCACACACAGACATAGACACTAGCTCATGCGCACACCTGGGGGAGTCTTGGTAAAATGTCAGGGCTGTTCAGATTGTAATTACAGGGAGATTTGCTGCCTCTCTCACAAAGCTGAGATAAACCACCTGACTGACACACACAAACAGATATCCACACGTTCACACAAACGCGCGTAGCACATGCACATTCACAAGTAGCCACACACTCAACTTTTACAGAAAATCAATACTAAACTCTGTCTTTGGCACCCACCACATTAGGGGTGACAGAGTAACAACTAGTACTACTGAGTTCATTTTTCAGTCTTTAATCATTTAAGCTACATGATTTTTTCAAAATAAAAAAATGATAATGATTAAAATGTACAAAACCTAAAGAAAACCTAAACCTTTTTATAGATTTGTTTTTCTTTTGTTTTTAGGTATTTTCAACTATAGAGTAGAATCAATATGTAGGTCTTCTGCAAGTAATACAACACATTTTAACGGTTAATGTACATATCTTTACATTAACAAATGTATTTAGTAATCCAGTACAATAAGCCAAGGTGATCCAAGCATACTACCCAACGTCAGACTGTGATGATGATCAAGTTTTATAGCCCGGTTTAAGCTATCATCAACAGACCAGACAAGCTGATGTCCTAATTGTCCAAGATGACTTGAAGGCCAAAGTGTGAAGAGACTGACAGAGTAAGAAGATGTCAGGAAAAGGTACATTTAACACTGTGCAGAGTTCTATAACTTCCACATTACTAGGGATCCAAAAGTACTGGGTAGGCAAGAATTCACAAAAGAAGATGACTTCCCAATATTACAAGAAGTTGTGGCAGCAATGAGAATGCTGTAAAAGGGGACAACTGCAGGTTTTGACAATGTTCCAGCAGAACTTTTAAGAAATGGAGGAGAAGTGATTAACATTCTCACTGTTGTGTGCAATAAAATCGGGCAGATAGGAGAATAGCCGACATCCTGGACTCAGTCCATCATCATTACTCTGCGTAAGAAAGGGAACCTCCTACAGTGTGGACATTACAGCACCATAAGTCTTATCAGCCACACAAAGAAAGTGATGTTGAAGATCCTTCTCGGCAGGCTGAAACTGTGGGCCAAAGAAATCTTTGGGATAAAAAGCAGGGATTGCTCAAAAAAGGAAGAAACACCATATACCAAAGTTTCAGCATTCATGGCCTACATGAGAAAAATCTATAGCACCAACAAGAACTTTTCCACATCGCAAACTTCCAGCCATTTGAAAGGGTTTGGTATGGGGCCCTGTGGGACACAATGAAGAAGTACAACATGAGCAATAGTCTGATTACCATCATTCAACAGTTCTACAGCAAGCCCACCAACAAAGTCCTTGTGGAAGTCACCGCAGGGGACTGGTTCCTTACCTCAGCTGGTGTCCTACAGAGCACCTACACTATTCAACATCTTCCTAGAACAGAGAAAACGTGGAAGATCTAATGGCGACCATCAGCACTGCAGGTCAAACAATCACTAATGGATGACGTGCTGATGACACTGTTAGAATGGTTGGAAAAGAGCTGGAAGAACTGTTTCTGTTTCTGGTGAGAATAAGTGCAGAAAACAAAACATAAACAAATACTAAATACTTACAGGTGGCCGTAACTGTAAATGGCAGTGATTTAAAACCATATGTCTGTTGTTGATTGGAGAGCCAAAGCTCTAGCCATTTTCTTCTACATTTTTCTGATGGATGGACAAGGCTTTACCTCTTTGACAAATATGATTTGGTTACAAATGGTGGTTCAGACAGTGAGAAGACTTAATGCATGCATGCATGTGCTTACAGAAGTCTAGGACATTTTGGCAACAGCTGTATTATTGCATAAATAAAATGAATTTCCTTCTGCAATGCTAAATAACATTAAAAAGTAAAACATGTTGACTTCCATTTGCAATATGGAATCAAACTTCAGAAGACACTCGATTAATGTCTACAAACTGAACAGTCATATCACTTTATCAGGACCTCTGTGCTTGTGTTTGTTTGTTTATATGTGTGTGTGTGTGTGTGTGTGTGTGTGTGTGTGTGTGTGTGTGTGTGTGTGTGTGTGTGTGTGTGTGTATTTATACAGACTGACTATCAGCTGCTTTCTACATGGGTGTATGAGTTTCTGAAAGTCTCTGTCTATGCGTGTGTATTAAATGTGATCTTTGCAGGTTCCTGAAAGCCCACTGAGCTGTGAAGAGGAGGTGCGATTATAATTTCAGCTTCCCACTGTTTCCACCGTAGTTACATCAGTACTAAGTACTTTCTACACCTATTTCCCCCAGTGTTCCTTTTCATAACTCTTGCCTCCAAGGGCACAGACAACAGCACACTGGCAAGAGTCTGTTTACTTCAATCCAGACCAAATTAGAGTGGCGAAAGCTACAGCTATCAACAAACAGGAAGTACTATCCATTCACTTATTTTCTATTCACTGAAATTTTAAATTGACATTTGTAAAATTATTATAAGCTGTTGTAAAATGATATTAAAGTTTCATCTACCCCTACCTCTGCAATCAACTTGTTTACATTTCCGCTCTTGCATGATTTAGATGTTTCGTGTACTCACGTGATCTCTGATTTTAATAGTTGTGCTAAGCGATAAGCAAATACCGTAGGTAAGAACAATATAGGGAGGAATGTGCTGTATATAGAACAATCTCAGAGCGGAGTTATTTCTGCGGGGCTTCACACAATTTTCAATCAAACAAAAACAAAAGTGTACGATCACTCAATTAAATAAACCATCAGTAGAAGACATTCATTAAAAAGGCTATGTGTGAGCTTCTTTCACTTTAATGGACTAAAAATATTGGACTAAAAATGTAGTTGGTTTTATGAAAGACTACCTGTGGTTTCATTCTCAATATTCCAGGAGAATAATAAGCATGCATAGCATGTTCTGAAATAGTGAAGAAGATGTACCTGCGCCTCATCTACTGGGGTTATGGTTGTCAATCAGAATTCTAAACGAGATTGCACTTTTTATGAGGCACTAAATTAAGGCCAATCATTTTTCTGTGTGTTGTAACCTGTCCAGCACGATGATAAAAATGTTGTGTTTGCCAACAGATTCTCAGAAGTTTGCAGTTCAAGCAGAGATGGTGCAGAGCTCGCGCTCACTTGACACTCCATCATTGTGCATTAGGCAGAGTGACCGCATATCCACAGCAACATAACATTTCCAAAAGCAATAAAAAACACCTTCTCTGTAAAACCAAATGTGACAGCTGGTTCCCACTATTGCTCAAGGCCCACAAGACAGTAAGACAGCCTTTCAAAATGCCATCTCTAACACCAAGTTCACCCAGTGCTTAAATTCCTCATAAAAAATGATCATTCCATTATCAACATTGTTGCTGACATCACTGTATTTTCTCATGAAGTTTTAATTACTAATTACTAATGAATTAATTATTTCACAGTTCCTGTGCTGCAGTGCATTATGAATTTATTCTGTCTGTTAACCTCACCCATTGAACGCAGCAAGGCTAACGCTGACATAGTCAAAACCATTGCTTTGTTCTGTATTTGATTCTTTCAGTAGCTGGTCCTCAACACCAAGTACACAGTCTATGTTCCCATTCAGGGCTTGCACCCTTCAAAGGCTGCATTTAAAGATTATTATATCACAAGTAGGTTCCTCCAAACATGGCCCACAAATGCATTCTAGGATTTGGTTTACCTGGGATATGAACAAAGCACTGGGTGGATTCTTCTCAGCCCACCCTGTGCCAAGATTCATCGCACACCAGTGTTGGTAGAGCCCAAGTAAAGCAGCTGAGGAATAAACTTTAACAAATATGTACTGGGTTTTTTCTCACTCTAGTAATTTAACTGTTATAATAATCTTAAAAATCACTAAACTTGAGCAAAGTTACATGACAATAGCGATGCAAGTGTCTGTGAGGCCCCGCATCCTTTAAAAGCCAGTACTTCAAAAGTTGTAGTGCTTTTATAATACCTGAGCCTGTCACCTTTGCTGTGAATACCAACATCTCTGCAGGATTTTGCATCTGTCCTGTTTCCCCTTTGTCTCATTTCCATAGGTAGAATACATGGCCTGTACTCTCTATTCAAGGGACTGCTAGTAACTGCTAATAATATTTGTCTGAGATTTTGCAGAGCAGAAGAAGGCGATACAAGGTGTATTTAATATGTTGATATGCTTAATGTGGGCTCTATTATGTTTTTATATTATATTGTCCAGGTAATAATAAACTGTACCCCAGATCGCTTTTAAAAACATTGCACATGCAATGCTCATCAAAGAAAAAAAAAGACTAGATGTTAATTTTTTTATTGTTTTAGGAGACTTCCAAAACCTTTGACAGACAGCTGCTGTTTAAAACACATAATAATAATAGCAATAACACACATAATAATCTAAAACACATAATTTGATCATCTCTGGAGCACCACAAACAGCATCATGATGCTGGTCCAGATAATTCTGCTACTGATGAAAATGCTCTCACTTTCTTCATCATATTTTTAATGTTCGTTTTATTGAATAAAAGCTGCTATAACTAACACATATGACACATCTGAACATCAAAAAATAAAAATGAGTGACTGATTGAGCTCAAATTTAATTGAGAGTGCTAATTAATTCATTATTTAATGGTTGATTTATTTAATTTATTTCATTTTGGCAGTCCTCACCCTCCATAAAAAAGTCCATTATATTTGGTATTCACTGCCTGTGCAAAAGTTTATATTTTTCTAGGAAAATGGGAAATAGATCCAGCATATTATTGAAACATGCAAACATAGACGGAAGTACATAAAGCAAAAATAGAATCTCTATAATTCTAACACACTTGAAAGTCAGTATTTGGTACAACCACAAGTTTTCTCCAACAACTCTCTTGGTTTAACACAATTTAACCATGGCACACATTTCCACCTAATTAAATTTAGTACAATAACTCATTCTTTATCATGTCAAATGAACACATTTATGTAAAACTAACAAGAAATAATGATTTAAAAGCATAAACACAACACGTACATGTTAAATGAACACATTTTTAATGTGCGCCATGATTAAATTGCGTTCATTTGAGTATCATTTTCATACTCCTTTAAATGCAGAACCAACTGTAATGGCAAATGGAGGGGTTCTTACATAGCGCTTCTCTACTCTGAGCACTTAAAACGCTTTACACAACTTGACTAATTCCCCCATTCAAAGCCATTCATACATGCACTTTTTGCTATGCTTTTTCCATGTAACTGCTTTCTATCTAACATTCACACACATTCATTCTCCAATGGATGCATCGGAGAGCAGCTTGGGGTTAGTATCTCGCCCAAGGATATTTGGCATGCAGACTGGAGCAGCAATTTGGTGTCTATATTGTTTCTTTCACTCTGTTTAAAAACATATTTTACACAATAAAAAATATATATAAAACAGCTATAGTTTTAAACATATATTAACATGTTTAAATATCTACATATCTGCTCTCCATCGGAAGAAATGATAGGAGATGCAGGTATGATAACATCTGAAACTGAATTGCTCTATTCAAATCCTTAGAACTCTCTCAAGGTAATATTTACATCATTAATTTGAGTTACTGCCCCTCATGACCATAGTGGGAGATTAGTTCGAACTACATGGCCAACACATAAATCCACATACTTAGCCTTTGTATGGCAATACCAGACCTCTTTTTCACTGTATGAATAAGAATAATTTCTTTTTGCATCAGTCCAAATGTCACCCATTACAAATGACAGAGCACCAGTAACAAATGTGACTTTGGTTTATTCTATAGCTTTTCTATTAGATCTGCTTGTCTAAACGGTGAGGCCTATCGTGCTTCCAAAATTCATCAAACTCCAATTAAGAATGTCTTACACACATCTGTAGGACAAATGAACAAATTAATGGATGTAATCCATATAATCCATAATCCTATTCAATTTCATTAAGTGGGGAAACAACTGGCTTGTATATTCAACCATAATTGAAAACATAAAATGAACTGCAGAGTAAGGTTAATGGCTTAACCAGACTAGCATGAAGGCTTAAAGGGAACAGCCATTTAAGTGAAACACTACATGCACATGCAAAGGGCATCAAATTAGTTATATTAAATAAACTTTTCTGTGGTTTTCTTTACATTTTAAGTATCTGAACACTTAATCAGAGCGTCCTTTGTTTTATTTTGTGACACTGCAATATCTACTGCAAAATGCTTGAAAATTGCAAATAAAAGTAAATGGAGCTTTTATTTAGTGTGTTTACTCCTTTAATTTACAGTTAAAGTGGCTTTGAGATCAGAACAAACTGCTCAGCTGGCTTGTTTCCCATGCAAGCAGAATTTACTCACGTTTGACTTTTAGCAAACGTTGCCTCCAAACCTTGATGTCAGCCAGCATGCATAACAAGTAGTCCATACAACCTAGTCTCATAAATAATAAATGGACAGATAAGGAACATAAAAGAAATTCCAACAACCTTTGAGCTGGTTTTGTATCCCGGTGTCATCACCTCTTTTCCCATTATCTCGGTTAACTCCAACAGAAAAATAAATCATGAAATAAGTGGCAAACTACACACATGGCAAACACTTTTACTTCAGATATAAAACTGAGCAGAGATCCTTTGTGGAGGCAGGCTTTGATTACTTCTGTGGCGTGGCCGGGGAAAAAAAAAGAAATTTTGGTGAAACTGAACCTGATCAGTTGTGTGAAGTAGAGAGAAACATCTTTTGAACACGCTGACCTCCATGACATATGTGGAGTCCAACGTTCCTTGTGGTCGAATGGATTTTAATTCTGTTGATTTCAGTTCTACAAAGGTGTGATCCTGATCCAGTGACTCAATTCCTTTTATCTTTCAAACCCTTTTATCCTTTTATCGTTCTATTTCTTTTGATCTCAGAAACTAATTTCAGCTCAACCTCTACCAGGCATTTGGACATAGACTACTCCTTAGAATAGCCTTTTCCTTCCTTTGTTTGCTGGAAGATATACAGTAAATTACCTCGGATAGACTTTATGGAAAGGCAAAGAGTTGCTGTGAGACCAAATTAGCAGTACTACTGAGTTTTTCTTTATCTTTTAAATATATTCTTATCTTAAGTAATTGCTGTTCAAGTCCACATTGAAAGGTCTTTAAAAGAAGATGAAATCATATCATATGTTGCCATATTATTCTATTATTTTCTTAAGTTAAAACATTTATTAGCACATAATGTAACATAATAGATAAAATATGATTTCATAATATGTAGTTGCCAGTATTTAACTTTAGACTTTTTGTGTATACACGTTTCTTCAAATGTAAGTGTACATAAAAACATAATGCAATGTTTTGCAAATCTTATAAATCCACATTTTGTTCAGGATAGAACATGTACCACTTTAACTGAAAATGAGCAATGTCTCAAAATAGTTGATATGGGACCATGTTTACCACCATGTAGCATCCTGTCTTCTTTTAGAAACAGTCTGTAAACGTCTAGGAGGCGAGGAGACCAGCTGTTAGACTGTTTGAAGAAGAATATTCCACTCTTGTCTGATACAGGATTATAGTTGTTCCGCAGTCCTGGATCTTCCTTGTCATGATACATCAAATGCTTTCAGTTGGTGAAAAGTCTGGACTGAATGCTGGCCAGTTTAGCATCCAGACCCTTCTATTATGAAGAGATGTTGGTATAATAGGTGCAGTATGCTAAATTATACAAGGCAAAACATGCTGTCTGATGGGAGCATATATTGCTTTAAAATCTGTATATACTTTTTCGCATTCATAGTATCAGATGTGCAAGCAACTAATTCCATAGGCACTAATGCACACCCATACAATCAGAGAGGCAAGATTTTGTACTGAGCACTGACAACGAAGCAGATGGACCATGTACTCTTTAGTCCAGATGCAGTTTCCATGTTTTCCAAAAAAAAAAAAAAAATCCATATTTTTATTTGTCTAGTCACAGAAGAGTTTTACACTTTGCCTCAGTCCATTTTAAATGAGCTTCGGTCCAGGGAAGATGGCTGTGGGATCATGTTCACATCTGGCTTCTTTTTTGAATTAAAGACCTTGACAGTGAATTCTGTGATTTCTAGAAGGGCTCCTGAGCTCATGCAGTGATTTCCAGGACAGACTCGGTTTTTAACGCAGTGCTGCAGGACCATCATGGCCATACAATACTGATTTTTGTCCTTGTATCTAGCGCACAAATATTTCCAGATTCACAGAATCTTGTGATGATTTTCTGCACTGTAAATGATGAAATGTTCAAAGTCCTCACTATTTCATGTTGAGGAACCATTTATTCCTTAGTTCCACAATTTCCTGATTCAGAATTGTGAACTTCTGCCAACCATAACTTCAAAAAACTCTCTCTCATTTTATATGCATAGTCAAATTATTGATATTTTTCACATAAACCTGATTAGTTTTAAGATGTTCCTTCAGCTGTTTCTAGCAAACTGTTGCTGTGTTTCTAACTTTGGCATGGTGTAGCCACCAAAGTCAAAATACTGTAAGCTAATATTTTTCATTAAAATAATAAAACGCCTCAGTTTAAATATTTTATAGATTTTCTAAAATATGAGTTTATGAGTGTTGCAAATGATTGCATTTTTTTTTATTTGCAGTGCATTTTTTTCAGAATTGCTATAAAACCAATGTGCTCAAAAATGTCATAGTGCAAAGAAACCCGAATGTGTTATGAAGAACACAGTTTTTGATAAAGGAGAGGAATGATGTTTCAACCAAAAATATGGTTATGGTTTTCTATTAGCAACAAAATTGTGATTAAATTGCTTTCTATGACTTTCAAGCCAAGGAGGCACTTAACTACATCCTCATTTTTTGTAAAACCACATAAAATCTAGAGGAACATTGGCAGCAAATACAACAGCAACAAAGTGTATCACAGGAAGCTTGCCAAAGAAAAAAATACATTTTTAGCTTATTGAATATCTATAGCACTTGCTGTGTGCTGTAGCATTACACGAGTCTGTCTTTTGCAAAACCAATGCAAAGACTGAAATTAAACAAAGAATTATCGATGTTTATGTGGAAAGTAATTGCAACAGGAGTTCCACATTTATAAAACCTACAAGACACGATATGTCTTTTATATTGTTTGCTAAGTTTAGAAATATAAAACCGTTTTGCAAATGTGAATAAATGCACCGTGTCTCAAGTTCCCATGATTTTTCCTTTCACTAAAGCAGATCATGAGCTTACCAACCACAACCAAGTCCTGTGAGCACAATCAAATTGCACTTTACTGTGCTTAATCCAACTAGTTTCCCTTCCTATTTGTTTGACTGCAAATTCAAAAAAGGGACAAAGACATAGGTGAAAAAAAAACTTTCAGGGAGTCACATACATTTAACACAGACAGGTGCCAGAATGGGAGTAAGCGTGGTGCGGTGTCAGGTTTGGTTGTGGTCATGCAGTTAAGCATCTGTTCTCTGTCTGACCCAGTAACCCTGAAAGAAAGCGGGAGGAAGACAGTGAGACAGAGAGAGGGGTAGGGTTAGGAAGAAAAGGAAACAGACGGCAAGGGTCAAAGTTCAAATCATTTACTGCTCTCCACTTCAACACCCTGCTAAGCTTTTGTCTGGACAAAAGCTCGCTGTGCATACACCTTAATTTTGCAGAATTTGCTCTTGATTAGACAGATGTCAGAAGTTTAGAAGTTAAGGTTCCATGCATGTACAGTATATATGGTTCATGTATGTCCCTGTGGAGTATTGACACACATGAGCAGCAAGAGAAGCTTTTTTTGGTTTCTGTCTCTACAGAAAGCTATTTTAGAATAGGCTTGCACTAAATACTGCTCTAAAAACACAACTTCTGGACTCACAGTGCAAACATTAGGGTTTGCAGTCTCTTTGGAGTAATTTTATTGCCTATTTCAAGGGACCAAATTACCTTCAGTTTAGCTGCTTTGTAAAAAGTTGCACCACAGTGAATCTGAGTGTTGCATGGGGATGCATAGTTCACTGATATTATGACTGACATGAGGGTAAGCAATAAAAAACTGAGGAGAGGAGAGGAGAGGAGAGGAGAGGAGAGGAGAGATGTTAGGTAAGCAGGTGACAGCAGTTGCCTCCAGCTGTGAACCGAGTGCGCCCGGAAACAGCCTGACAGGGCCTGCTGGGGAAATGAGTCTTCTCTGGGAATAAATCCGACAAGCACACAGTTGCATTTGCACACACACACACACACACACATGCATGCACACACACATACAAAGGACTCCTGTGCACAGGGGAAAATACACATACATAGACAGAATGAACAAGAGTACAAAAAGGCTCCCAAGGCGCAAGACTCAGACAGGAAATACATCATCACTCAAGAAGAAATGCATCACCTGCAGAGGTCTGAGACTCCTAGCTTAAAAGACTGCAGGATAAGGTGATAGTGCTAACGCATGCAAATGCAGCTTAATGATGATAATAAAGATAATAATCCATGAGCTATATTTCTTGCTCATTTTGTGCAATGTTGCATCAGGATACAAAATCCTGTAGGATTATTTAAGAACAGAGGAGGTAATAACCATAATTGTATACTAAAAACACAATCTTCATGAGCATAACAGTATGAGGTGTTGAGGGAGGGAGATTGTGTGCTTGTTTAGATAAGGTTTGCGTGTATGATCTTTGCTGACAGCCTGCTTCTATGAGTACTGTCATCACATGCCAGGCCTAAATGAAAAAAAAAGCCATTCATTTCCATTCTCTGTCTCCAATTCCCCGTGTGTATCCATTTATATATTTTTAATACAAGATAAAAGTATTCTTTTATATGATAATTATCAAATGCTTCCCACAGAATCAATTAAGCTAAGTGCAACACTTTCTGTCTTTAAAAAAAAGACATTAATGTAAAACTTGCATGAAATATTGAAGGGTTGGATTAGCTCCAACTTAGGGCAACAAATGTAGCTGGGTTCACAGACGACTTCTTTGTCTGCTGTTCACTCATCAATTTGCAATTTCACCTTTTTAATACCAGTAATTTAGATTAAGATAAGATTTCTTGGGTTAAAAATTGATTTATAAAATAATAAATTAAATTGATTCAGTATTCTATAATCTGACTGTACGTATTTGACAGACAGAATAACAAAAGAAGACAACTGCAGTAATTGTTTAGTACCAAGTTCCTTAAGGCACCAAGTTAAGGTGATAATTGTAAACATCCAAGTCAATTGTTAAGTTTTCTCACACCTAAACTGGAACAAGTTATGTTGAACATTTATGTATTTGCATTTATTAAAAATAGCTCCACGTACCTCATGAGCTAAACGAGAAGCTTAGCAACTAGACACTGCTTGTCACGATACTAGAATTTCAAACTCAATGCCAATACTCAAGAAAATATTTAACACTCAATACCATAGAACAATTCTGCACATGTATTTGACACCGCCCTGTTTATTTCCTGTGCTTCTGGTGATCTGGTACCAAAGTTGGTAAGTTAGCTGTCACTGTTTCTGCCAAATTGCTGACTTTTCTCTGCCTTAACCTGAGACTTTAAGAGAAACATTTTTAGACACAAATAATTGTGTTATCCTGTTATATTAACACTGTATATTAACAAGCAAGACTAATATTGTTTGCTGCCTAGCTCCCAAATTACATTATTGTTTTATTAATTAGCAATAGCTGCTAGCTGCTACCTTAATGATAATTTAACAGACAGCTAATGTGGCCGTTGGGTAATTGCTAATAGTTATACAGCTAACATTAGTGTGTGCACCAGTCAGGTTACAATTTAAAACTTTAATGTTGTTGAAACACAGGCTTTGCTGACCTCATGAAACTGCTTGTACATACTGGAGTGTGAAGTTGTGTTAGCTGGAGGAGGTGAAGGCTGTTGCAATTGTGTATCTAATATGATGGTAATTTTTAGTTTCCATTAGTATCTTAGTATAGATTTTTTGAGAATATTATTTACATCACAACTATCTAAAATTTGATATCTATAACAGTGAATTGATGAATTTGCAAAAGAAACCTCTGAGTTAGTTAAAAAAGAAAGTTAGTTAGAAAAGGCAAGGCAAGGAACCGTAAAGAATTAAGTACTTGTGTGAAAATCTCTAACTACAGCAGAGAAATAAATATTTCTACTATATTTTGTGACTCTAAAAGAAAAGATCACTGTGAGCAAATCAAATTCTAAATAATTCTCACTAACTTATCTGTTAGTTTAAGCTTTGCATTATATTCATCAGTAACATAATTTACACCTACAACAGTGTTCCTTGAGTAGACATGAAGTCTATTCAAGATCATTAGGACCTCACAATTATGACAGGCCTACTTCAGCTGAAGACATACCATAAAATATGATGAATGATAAATTCTTCATCAAAATTGCATTCAAGTTTAATATCCTCTTACAAGGATTTTCTAGTAGATTTTAAGGCTTTTTGACAGAAAAGAAAAAAAGAGATTCTGTTTGCTTGATCGCCCCCATCCTTTTTACCTGGAAGATAAGCAACCTACAAGCCTGTGAAGAAGACTGCAGAGCTTCTTTCTAAACAGTAATGAACAACCGTCCCACTTGTGTCTTTTCAGTTCTTCATTGCTGTGGTTGCCTGGGTCCAGACATTCAAATGTGTCCACTCCACCAAGTTGACTCATTGACATAGTAACATTTCATGGCATAAGCCTAATAAGTGCCCCAGGAAGCCTAATGATTAGCCAATCAGTGCCATCAGCAAGTTTAACACCTCTGACAACCGCTGTAAGCGATGTGTTATGACAGTAATGTTTTAAACGGCCGGTGCTTACGTGTTTTTGGTACCTATGAGACATGACTACTGTACAACAAATGCAGGAGCATGCAAAAGTGTCTTTTCTTTACCCTTAAAACCTTAAGACAACCAATATGTTGGCATGGCTACACATCAGTGTCAAATTAAAGTTTATTAGATGTAGATGTTAGATTCTAGCAATATATACAACAACATATAAAGTTATTTTTTTAATAATTTAATTTTAAAAAGTAAATCTTCATTTATTGTATATCCACTACAGGCACAGTGAAAACCTTGCAGGACATTTTTTTTTTTTAATTTTTGGTAACAGCTCATTGTAGCTCATGAAAATCAAAAATCCAGTATCTTAAATTATTAGAATATTTCATTTTAAGTTTGAGCAAATTACTTTTTAAACAGTATAAAACTTGTTTCAATACATGCAACTTACATCAAGACTGCTGATTCAGCATTTGTCCAGATGATGACAGAAGGCAGAAGGTCAATACTGAAAAGGGCGGCTATTCGCAGAGTATTGTATTATCTAAGCATATCAATGGAAGGTTGACTAGAAAGAAAAATACTGGTGGGAAAAGGTAGACAAGCAACAAGGAAGACTGCAGCCTTGAGATGATTGTCAAAAAAGTTGATTCAAGAACTTGAAGAACTTCACAAGGAGTATACTGAGGCAGGTGTCAGTGCATCAAAAGCAGAAAAGGGGCTACAACTGTTGCATTCCTAATATGAGCCACTCCTGAGCCAGAGACAACATCAGAAGTTTCTCACCTGGGCTAAGGAGAAAAAGAACTGGACTGTTGCTCAGTGGCCCAAAGTCCTCTTTTCAGATGAAAGTAAATTGTGCATTTCATTTGGAAATCAAGGTCCTAGAGTCTGAAGGAAAAGAGGAAAGGCATGGAATCCAAGTTGTTTGAAGTACAGTGTGAAGTTTCCACAGCCTGTGATGATTTGGTGTGCCATGTCATTGGCTGGTGTTGGTGATAGTTGGTTACTGTGTTGTATCAAGTCCAAAGTCAGAAACCTTCTACCAGGAGACTTTGGAGTTCTTCATGTTTCCATCTGCTGACAAGCTTTATGGAGATGCCGACTTTCTTTTCCAGCAGGACTTAGCAACTGCCCACAGTGCCAAAAGGACTACCAAATAGTTTGCTGACCATGTTATTACTGTGTTTGATTGGCCATCCAACTTCTCTGACCTAAATCCCACAACTATCATCAAGAGGAAGATCAGAGACACCCAATCCAAAAATACAAATGAGCTTAAAGCCATTATCAAAGCAACTTGGGCTTTAATATCACCTCAGCAGTGCTTTACTGCTGAAAGTAGTACCAATCAGTACTGGTTATATCAACATATTAAAAAACTAATCATTTGAGATACAGAATTTCTATACTCTAATAATATAAATTATATCATTTTATATTATTAGATCTATAGCGTAATCATCTAAATTAAAACAAAAAGACTTGAAATATTTCACTTTACATGTCATGAAATTTTTTCACAGTATTCCATTTTTTTAAAGATACAATTTTAGTGATTAGCAGAGAAAATTAAAATCTCCCCATCTATGGAAATTAGTTAGAGTAGATGCAATGTCTGTGAAAACAGAAACAAAACTGACTGTTTTTTCTTGTTGAAATTTCATGTCAGCTATTGTATGTACTTTCCACAGACAGAACAGTCATTAAGGGAATCGGTATCCTCCTCAAGGACTGTCTGAGAGGGACACACTCTGGCTGTCACCAAGGACTGAACCTTTGACCGACTTTGCTGTTTATGCATCCACACGTCTATCCTTCTCCAATGCCATTTCCCATGTTCCTTCAAGCATCCATCTTTAACGAAATATGTCCTTTTACCATACCAATATTGCATGTTTCTTTACATAGATTAAAGTAGATCACACAGACACACACACCGAGAAAGAGCACCAGCTGGATCTGAGACTGTCTGTCTTTGTTAATTTCTCATCTGCCTTTCTCGTAACGCATCAGAGTGTGTGTGTGTGTGTGTGTGCGTGCATGTGTCTACCTCCTATGCCTGCGCGTCCCTGCGCGTGCACGCTTGTGTGTTTGCAGTCACACCCTTAGGGTAACACATGCTATCTCGGTGTGCCCAATATTTTTTTGTGTATTTATAAGTTCCTGTGTATGTGTGTATGCGTGCCTGCTCTAGCCTACTCAACATGTTCATGTCATGTCTACTTCGAGTCATCTTTGAAATAATGAAGAGGCTGCAGTGTGTGTGTCTGTGCCAGGTTTGTGTGGAAATCTCATATCTTCTGAACCTCCTCCGTTAATTATTAGAGAAGCAGAGATTTCTCCAATTTGATTGCCCTTTAATCGTATTTTTTTTCTAATTTGAAAAAAAGTAAAACTCTCAGGTAAATTAAAAACACACTTCCTAGACTATTTCTTCTGATGGTTTGTTAACATTATATTCACTGATCACTTCTACAGGAAGCTGCCATACCTTTCAGTTTAATTACAGTGATTTATGATTGAACTTGTTACACTTGTGTCACCATTCTGTCAATGAGTATTCATAACGGACCTTGGAGGAAAACGGGAATTGTATATATAAAGCTGTTAAGGATCCACAAGACCCTAAAACAGCTGGAAGAGCTAACCAGAGTGCAGTCTCCCTTTTTATTCCAATTTGCATGGCAAAATGATCACTTCTTTCAATTTAACAAGCCTGTTGATAGCAGAGACAGCTCAATATGTGCAATCTGACATTTTTAAAAGCATACCAGGCAGAGATCTGAAATACAAGAACAGATTTGGCTCCAGCAATTAAAAAAAAAAAAAAACACAACATTTGGGTGGCAATTTGTGTTGCAGGGAATAAAACGTGTTCCCAGCTAGAAGGAAAAAATGCAAGAGATTAACACAGCTGTACCATGTGTGTACCCAGATAATATAATCAACACTTATAACAAATTCAAAAAGAATAGAGGTTCAGGTAGGAGGGGAAAAAGGAGAAGAGAATAGGGAAGATGAATGGACAAGAGAAAAGAGAACGAAGAGGGATGAAGGAGGTAAGAGGAGAGATGCCAGATGTGGGAGATGAAAGAAAGGTGGCCATTACAAATTCAGCATGGGTGGAGGTCAGTAGGAGGATGCAGGAGGAAGGAATAATGGGTTAGCAGGAAAGGCAGGGTTTGGATGGAGAGAAAAATGCATTTTAATATGGATCAGTCAATATAGAGAAAAAATGTTCTTGGTGACCACTCAAAAAGTAGGTTTCACTGACTGGTTTATTCAGAAGTACGCATAAGCCAGGGAAGTATATAGTTTTCAGTAAATGCTACAAAATTAACTAAAAGGGACAGCTAAATTTGCTGTTGTAAGAAATGTTTCACTTAAATGTAATGCCTACAGATCTAGTTTGTTTGTTTTGTTTTTTGGCTTTAGTGGGTCATGATTTTTGGTTTCAGTTCGAAATTACATCCACATGGGTGCCAAACTGTCTTCAGACAGTCTTAGCTATGGTGATGACATAAAAGTATGCAGGTTGTAAAGGAATAGGAGGTGAAAGAGAACAGGCGAGAGCACAATTTACATCAAAAGTAGCGAAAAGTGAAACCTCTAACTGAAAGTTCAATCCCCTCTAATGTTATCAAAGGTAAAATATCAAAGGTACACAAATCTCACATATGTTCATGGGTTTAGGGGTGACAGTTATCACAAGATTACATTCATGAGAAAGTAACTTGCATTATAAAAATAAGTTTTCTGGGGAAATCAATGCAACCTGTTTGACCATCAGGTATAACATAATGAAGAAAATCTCAAGAGAATGTTCGCAACACATTTAGCACCTTAAAGCTGGATGATATACCGAGAACAGCAAGACATTATGATACTTTGGTGTTAAAAATGGTGAAGGCCAGTGTTCCACACCCTGAAGGCACAGTGTGCATGTCAGCATTTTGTCATTTTCTCTCCCATGTTTCCTGTACCTTTGAATTGACAAGACGTGGCTGAAAGTACAAGTACCTATGTCAACTGTCAACAGCATAAACGACGGACCTATGGAGTAATTTTCTTTCATAGTCGACAGTGACGGACAGCCAGGAGACACTACAAGTCCGTTCTTTAACACAAAAAACTTGGCAAAGCATCGCAAAAGCAGTCATCTAAGAGCAATAACACTCATTTGGATTCATCTTTCAGTTTGACTGGCAAACATCTCAATATGCAAACCCAACATTTACACTAGTACTGTTAACTTACTACTACAAATGGAAAGCTGCTGCAAATCACGTGTTCGAAAAATGCAGATCTTGAAAACCACCTGCACATTTATACTACCTATACATCTTTGCACCCAGTAGAACACAAACCTCTGCCAAGGAGATGTACGGAGTCCTACCGCCGTTTAATAAGTGAGAACTACTTCAAATTTAGAGTTAACTATGAAAGAAATCACATAAATTCAGGTGTAAATGGCATCAGCAAAAAACACTTAATAGAACATAAATAAGAGGGTTACTGGGCATGAAATAAAGCAAACATAAATGGCAATGACAGCACGTCTGGCACTTCAGGGTAATAAAAAAATCAAGTGAGGATTATTAGCCTGCACACAAGTGCATTAAAGTAGACTGGGTACAAATGACTCTCTACCTGCTTGGTGGAGGTCTACACTCCACTGAGCACATTTTCTTTTTTCATTTTGTCAAACTAGATTCCCACAGGATCGTTAACAAAAACTGGATTTTGAATGTTTTAATTATTAAAACTGAAACATTTCAAGCTCCATGTCACTTACTTTTCTTGGTGCTTTAGGTTTAGTCATGTTTCAAAATAGGCACTGAAATATTTCTATAGGTAAGGCTCAAACAGATGAAGAAACAATAAGCACAATAGTTAAAAAAAAAAAGGTGGTTAGAAGTAGTAAAGGACACAAAAGACACCAGAACAAAGGTTGAGAATGATCAAGATTAAACAGTAGTAAAGGGTGAGGTAAGAAGTGACAATGTCCAAAATCTGAGCCCAGGTTTTTTTATTAAAGAAACCGAAATTGGTAATTGCCTTACATGCTTACCATTGAACCTCGCCTCATCTTCTCCTTTCTCTGTCTCTGCAAGCCAAAAGTATTTATACGATGAAGAGGCTGACTCTACGACAGACACATCTTCCTCCCTGAGAAACCAGCCATGAGCCACAGGATTAAATGTGTGTTAGAAAGTCTGCGCTGTGTGAGCATGCTGCTCTGGCTCATTATGAACACAGTGTTCTAATAGTCCAAATGTACAATGTGTCTAGCAGAGACAAAAAGTTCCCTCCGTGAGTTTCAGCAATAAGACATAGTATCAATTGTAGATAGAATATCAAGTGATTTTTGCCCCCTAACTAACACAGATAAATGATTAGTTGGGGCATATTAATAGACAACATCAATCAATGACTTATATTCAGCATCAGGGTTGTGGACTGCTCCAATCATTCTTTGATATGCAGAGATGAGCTATAAAGCCTGGGTGGTGGACCGTTTCCCCGTGCCTTAGAGCCTTTGCAATTTAACACTGATGACCAGCATTAAATTACTAGATGCTACCAGAGGATGACTGATAAATTTCAATTTCTTCATGTTGCAAGAACAAAGTACTACATGGCTAATCAATATAAATTAAATTAGCTATTTTTAGCCTTATGGGTTAATTGCATGGTCACATGTCTGAGTCTAGCTATCAGCAGAAACAGTTTGCAATTCTACACCCTACTGATGACTGGAAGACAATGACCCGACTGTCTAATTGATAATTGGTCGTATTCAACTAGTCAGCGTTGGTCCTTTAAATTGGGTGCTGATGAGATCTATAGTGTCATTAAAAAAATCTCTAAGGTCATATCTCTGGTGGCACTGCTGAAAAACAGCTCAAATCCAAATTTGCTGTGCGCATGCAGGTTGAGAGGTTGGACACAGCTCTCGTTTTGATTCTGACAAGTTGAATGTAGCCCAGATTACATTTAGGTCTGGGAGACGGTGAAAAATGTGTGTGGGTTTTTCCTTGCGTGCATGTGCACATGTGCAATTTAGTATGTTTGGTGAGTAAATTAAGCCTCTGGAGCCACAGGACAAATCTGACAGATGAAATGAAGAGAGGGAGCCTAGAGGAGAGCTGAGAGCACGGAAGAAATGCTGAGCGGAGGAGAGAAAAATAGAGGAGCAGGCGACAGGAGAAGGGGTGAGAGGAGAGGTGGAGATGAGCTGAGGAGAGCAGAGCAGCAGGGAGGAGGAGGAGAGCTGAACAGATGAAACGGAGAAAGGACAAGAGGCGAGAAGAAGAGCGGAGTACGAGTACAGCAATTTAGCATTTTTTTCTGGATATACTGTAAAGAAAAACTTAATTTTAAACATAACGAAAATGTAGCACTTTTATAATCACCTCTCAGATACACAGACAGAGTCCAAAGAAATCAGGAGTATTGAAACCTTTCATCAGCTCTCTCCATGAATGACCTCTTTAAAGTCCTTTCATTGCACAAAGACTTTAAGGAACACCGACTCCTCAATTAAAGTCCCGCATCATGACAAAAGATGCTACTTCTCTAGAAATGGCACTGTATCTTTGTGTCAAATGTGTTAAGCAAGTTGAGAAATTAATGTTTTTGTCCACTGGCCACAGCAGCGTGTGAATCCATTACCGCCTTGTTCATTACTTTACCTTCCAGATTGCTTTTTAGAATAGAATTGCAGGTCCATACAATGATTGGTTACCTGCCAATGGCCGGTGGAGTAGACTAATTTGCCAGCCACAGCCAAAATGTAACAGCGTTTGGCTGGTGGCTGCTTTTAATTTTCCAGCTTCTTTTTAAAGCCTTGGTCCTGAAAATGTCAGCATGGATCAAGGGGACATTTAATTACACATTTATTTACTTTTTATTCCAGCCTCTGTACGTTTAAACAAGGCTTTATTTGCCCGCTTGCTTTGCCAGCTTCTATACCTTTGACATTCGATTGATCCTAATAAGAATTAGCATTTCTCTAAAGATACTCTTTAGACTGCTTTAAATAAAACAGCTATCCCAAGAAGTATTTTTAAAAATATCTGCTGCTATGAGGTCTATCACAGGCTTGACAGCTGCGAGGAGATCAGTGCCAGGATCTGTGCCCCCGAGGGTTTAAAATTAGATCTTCTGCGCCTGAGGAAATCCTACCTTTCTTGCCTTTGTTCAGTTGGCACCCTACAAATCACAATCTCTCATCTGTCCATCAAAGTGAACCATAACAACAAAAAAAGTCTTTTTGAAATCGGCAACAAAAAAAGTCTGGAGTTTCCTGGGTGTTATTTTTTTAGCGTTAAACTACAACACTGCATGCTGTGATGGTGCAAAACCGCGCGTCTAGACTGTCCCTGTGTCGATTCGCTTAATCGCTGTAGAAATCCATAGTATTTCTGTTCAGTCAGCCTACACACAATCTCCCCGCACTGGAGGATGATACAGACTTTGCGATGACAATGACAAACGGTTCTCAGTAGCTTCCACTGGAGCTGGATTTTTGAGGTTTCCTTTTCCTTCTTGTGCAATTTTCAGGCTTAGTCTATCCCCTTATGAAGCCATATTTTCTTATGAAACTACCTTGGCTGGGTGTTATCAGAAACCCATAGAGGGGGCAGGCTTAGATAGAAACCTGGTCCTGCTTGAGTCTCTAAACTTGTTCTGTCTTCTTCCTATCGTGTTATTTCTCCCTCTCTCTGTCACTCAACTCACCTTCCCTCTTCCCACATCCCTACTTCCTCTACTTCTTCTCTATCCATCTTTTCCCTCTTCTATACCATCCTTTCCTCTAGATGCGATGATTAAGACTCGGTAACTCTAAACACCACAAAAGCCTCACCTGACGCAGCAGTGACTGCGTTTGCCTGGGTGTGTGAGCTCACTCAAATGTGTGCGTTCATACGGCATTTTTGAAAAGGATCAGAAAGACAGGACTAAAAATGGAAAGCAGGGAAAGACAGACAAAGAAGGCAGGAGAGGGGGTGCCACGCTGTGAATATTTTAACATTTTATTTCACTCAAGAAAGGAAAGAGTGGGAGCAAGTGAAACAAGGAGGAGAGAGGGAGGGGGAAGAGAAAGAGCAAGGACAAGGACAGAAAGTGTCTAAGATAGAAAAGAAAAAGAGGTGGTGGGGGGGGACACCAGAATTATATAACATCTTTTGACTGAAATGCAGTTTCAGAAAAAAAAAGAAGAAGAAATGGTCATGGTGGAGGAGGTTTGGGAATAAAATGCTGTGTAAGGCTTGGGCCTCATCACTAGAAGCAACTCACGTTCACACTCATGCACACACCCACACACACAGACAAACACACTCCCGCACACACTTAGGTATAAGCAACTCACGTTCGCTGCCACAGCCCAAGAGCTACCGCAAGAATATTTATTGGCTACCAGCTCAATGGCTGTATTGAAGAGAAGGATGAGAGAGAGAGAGAGAGAGAGAGAGAGAGCAAACTGAAGCAACCAGAAAACGAGGAAAGAGGGAGAGAAGCTGTTGCCTGTTCCACTCATCTCTCCCTCTTTCCCTTCATCCTACCTGTATGCCAATTCCTATTTCTCTGCTTTGCCCCGCAACACACCATACATCAACGCGCGCACGAACCTCGCGCGCACCCCCCCACAACCCCTTCTCACTCACACTCTTGCACCGACACCTCGCAGACATCCTCGCGCGCACGCAGACACCTCTCGCACACTAGCAGAAGCACACCCACACTTTCCTCTTTACAAACGCGCGCGCGCTTGCGACTGCATCAGTAAAGAAAAAGAAGAAAAGATTAAAAGAAGAAGAAGAAAAAAATGTACTACCGGCCATTCTCACTCAAACCGTGTGACTGCGTGTGGGTTCGCTTATTAACTGTCTGTGTGTGCGCGCGTGTGTCTGTGTGTTTGCGGGTGTCGCATCCCCTTACCTTGGGCGCGCGATGAGAGCGAGCAGAGAACGAGACTCCACAGAAAACAGCGCATCGCCGTCATTCCTCCGTCCCTCATCCTCTCGTTCGTCCCCCTCATCCTCCTCTTCGTCGTCACCCTCTTCATCCTCCTCGTAGCCGACGAGAGGTGCGCGAGACAGCGTTCCGTGCCGCTATTAGTAATATTATTAGCATCAATACATCTTCCGTGAGCCGAGCTCGAGCCCTCTAAGCTCTCACCGGGCCGCATGCTGCTTCACATCCAGAAAACGGAGGGAGAGAGAAAGAGAGGGAGAGAGAGAGAGTAAGAGAGAGGGGGAGAGAAACGGGAGACGCGTGCGTTTTCTTTGCTGCCTCCTTTTAACATAGACTAGATAAATCCTTCATATCCGAAAAAAAAATCTAATAAATTCAGTCAACATCCACCGAGGGAGAGAAAAAAAAGCCCAGAGAAGCAGAGGGGTGGAAGGGACGGGCGCACAGGTTGCCTCTCTGTCTTTAAATCCACTCTCCGCTAGGTTTTAGCGGTGCTTGTCGTCAGTATCTCTCTATTCCGTCCCGTTCCATTGCAGAAAAGTGATAGAGAGGGAGGGAGAGCTTCAAATCCACACTTCCCCTCAGCTGCATCTCCTCTTCAGTCTGAAAATATTAGGCTCTGTGGCGTTTTCCCTTCTTATATGCCTCTCCTCCTGTGCTCTTATGTATACTGTGCGTCTCCTCTTGCTCTGTCTTTTAAAAAATATGTATATCCCCTTGACTTTTTTTTTTTTTTTTTACCGCTGAATATCTCAAAAATGAACAGGGATATCTGTTTTTAAATAGGGTATCTGTTCGGAAAATCTTCCTCTCTTCCGTGCGTGTGTCAAAGCTTCTTTTTCTTTCCCTTCTCTGCACCTCCTTTCTCTTTCTTTCTATCTTTCTTAATTTCGTTCTTTCTTCACAAACAATTGCGCTGAAAAAAATGTATCTCTACCTCCCCAAATAAGAGAAATTGATCTCACCGTTTCTGATTCATTTGACTTCTTTTCAAAAAAGCGTCACAGTCACTGCGTCTCATTATCCTCACCAAACAAGTCAAACCGGAGCTCGCTCGTGATGTTGAGCCAGTCCTTAAGTTCTCTTGGGAAAACCAAACGAGGAAAGGATAGTGAAAATTCCTCTTGTCAGAACCCGTAGGAGACGTGCATCGTTCCCTCTGCTCGGTGTGCTGTGGTCTTCTCTCCTGGTGTACTGGTTGGTGCGTCTCTTCCCTCTGCGCTGGTACAGGATGCTGCTTTCAAGAGCTCATCGTAACCTCCCGCTTCTATTCACGTGCGTTTGGTCGGAAATAATAGCCTAAAATTGACTCTGTGTCACTCTTTGCCACTGCAGCTCTGTGAAAAGGACAGTGTTCATTGGTTTACACCGGTGTCAGGGAATGGCTTCTTACCAAAACTGAACATCAAGTCAAAATTTATTCTAAACGGGAAAAAAATAATAAATCTACTCACAAGGTACATCTTAAAGCAAATGGTAATTAAACTCATAATTAGTAGCATGGACCAACTAATGATCAACTAACATTCATCACTCAATGACTCCATTTGTCTTTTGAAATAAAATCCATACAAGGAGGAAAACCTGGGCATTTGGCAGTAAATGGTAGACGGAAATATTTGAGTGTATCTAATGCCGACTGAAGTGCACTGTTGAGCCCTTGAAGGCATCTAAAAGACTTTCAGCTAATGCCTTGAATATGTTTAGAGGCAATGCCCTATTTTGGTATATTTGCAGAGCTCCTTGCCTCCACTTTATATTAACACAGTCCACAGGGGGAATGTGTAAATCCACTAAGTCATTACCAAAGAATGATAACCTCATAATAGTTTGCGAGTGGGTATAAATAGAATGCCACTTCAGGCACATTTAGCGTACCATATCTATGCAGTAAATGTATCTTTTTTGTTTTTCCTCCCCCCAAAAGGGTACGAAAGAAGGGTAAGCAATAATGGACTAAATACAAAGTAACATGGAGGCAAGGCAAAGATATGACCATGACTAAACACCCAACAGGTCAGGTCCCCCCAGAGTTCATGTATTTATTTATTTAGATTCATTTTTTGCATTTTTATATGTTGAAGGGAAACAATTGGCATAGGAAAAAAAATCCACATCACTGTGTCATGACTTTTATTTGTTAAAGCCTGGATTAAAATCAGAAATGTCCAAAAAAGAAAAAAGTCTACATATGGTTCTATGATTTCTGTTACAGCCTTATGTTCATACTTAGCAGGCTTAAAGAGGCTATGTGAGTGGATGAAGATCTTGATGAGCCAATGCTGCTTGCTCCATTGACACCGAATCCAAATAATCTTTAAGCCTGCTGTCTATATTAAAAGAATCCAATTTCTCCACCTTCCAATTAACAAGCATTGTCCATTTCACTGAAAGGAAGGTTAATCCCATTGAGTGTTGTTAACCCACTGTTGGACATAATGAGGAATTTAGATTGAATATTTCTGCAAAAAGTTCATTTTCATTAGTCTGTGTTAGGTTAAATTCCCATCTGTGCATTTTTGGGTTTTTCAGTTTCATGTAATGGTTTGATTTAAGACAAGATGCTGATTATTTCCGTAAGGAATTATGATATTTCCAACTTACTCACAGCAAGATGGTCCTGGGTTAGAATCCAGGTATCCAGGCATTTCTGTGTGGAATTTGCATTATCTTGCAAGGGTCCACAGTGGGTACTCCAGCTTGCCCCAGTAGTCAAATCCATAGTGTTTGGTTAAGTGGTGACAGCTGTGACAGGTATCTGCAACCCTGAATTGCACAAAGAGAAGAAAATGGATAATTATGCAGTGGTTTTTTTTTTTAAACAGTTTGTGTTGTCACTTTTAATATCACAACTTTCCAGCAATCCTCAAAATTTCTTGGATTAAACTTTTTTGTCTTTATTCGGTTGAAATTTGCAGACAGCACAAAAAGAGAAGAAGTGTATATTTTGGCTTGTTGTCCACTCTTGTTAGTCAACATTCACAGTGTAACAAATCCCAATAGTCAAATTGTTGTTGATGCCAAACTAACAAAAATTCTACATTTAAAATGTGGTACAAATATTCAAATGTACAAAACATTTGTGCAAACAAGTTGGGAAATTGATACTGGCTTCATTATACTAAAATGAATTCTGTCAGCCAATTATCCAGCTTAAAAGTTTGTGTAAGCTGATTTGTATTCAAAACACAAACAAAGAGACAGAAAATTGTATACTGGCATCAGCGATTCTACACTAAATCATGACATCTGATGTAAAAGTTGTGTTCTAAAATTGATTTTAACGACCAAGTGTGCTCTGTGGCTATCCATTTTTCACGTACATCCATTTTTTATTCACCCTTTAGAGGAAGGAATTGCAGGAAGGAATTGCATCAGAACTGATCTCCAATCACCCGTTACCTCATGGTTTCCCTTCAAGGTTATGAATGAGTTGTGTTCAGACTTGAGATTTCTGTGAGATCTAGCTCTTGAAGCCATACCAGCTGACAGAATTTGAGCTTGTAGCTGAAGTTTTTTGAATGGTTGAGCGTAGCTGTATGTACTGTAGATGGGGTTACTTACTTAGACAACTACCAAAAATTAAATGTTAATCACACCACTCTTTACAATATAAAGTATCGATGGAAAACAACACTAGAAGTTGCTGAATATGAGCAGTAAAAGCTACCAAACCCAGCCTCCAATCCAGAGTTCTGTTTTCTGTTAACTTTTGTGTCAGTCTTCTGACATACTCCTTATCTTAAATTTTCTATTCCTTATCTTCATTTTTTATGTTGTTTATCTTTATCTGATAATCAAATGTTATTAGATCCAGTAAAACTTAGTTCCAACAACTCCAAGCTGAGACATGCACACACACATCCAACCCAGGGCTCCAAAAGGCTTTCAAAGCATCTAACTGCAAAAACAATTATCCTTTGCCAGACAATATTTAACACTTACACTTCCTAGATGGCACTACTCTTAAAATATATGAAATATCAATAAATTTAGTTCATTAAGTATTATTATATAGAGGCTCAAGTGGTAATATGCTACCCCCATTTGGGAAGCCATTATTTTTGTTCTGTTTTACTCCCATGTCATTAGTAGAGACCATCTTGCAATGGGTTTATGTTAGTCATGACTACTACATCTGTCTGTCTGTCTGTCAATAGGGAGTTAAAACGAGCATGTGGGACGTGCAGTAGAGCTTACTCAGTACCACAGTGTTAGACCACACCCATCTTCAAACTCAGCCTTCATTGTAATCTAAACTACTTTTCTGTAAGTTAATCCTGCCATGATCATATCTGCACATTGCAATCATGCAGTATATCCACCCATCTACGCGGGTTTCATTCCTGCTACTGTTGGTGTTTGGCACAAACACATACACGCACACAAACAGAAAAAACAATACAAGCCATTCTCTCTCAGTAGGTAATTAATAGTATTAAATTAGTAACGGTGCTTTTGATTTCCTGATCATTGATTCTCAGTTTGAGTGCAGCTCTGGTGTAATTTACAGCATCTGAGTGTGCGGCGAAGAGGCGAGTAAACAGGGCATGTGTGCTTTTCTGTTCTCAAATGATTTTAAGAAACTTCTATGAGGTGGAGGAATATCCAAACGGGTGACATTGTGTACATGCATCTATGTGAGAGTTAGCAGGAATATGTGACAGCGAACTAGCTTGCATGCCTGAATGTATGTGTGTGTGTGTGTGTGTGTGTGTGTTTGTGAAACCTGCTCCCAAATGCTCCCTTGAAGCACTCTTCTGCCATCTACAGGCACATTCTCTCCCCCTTGTTCTCTCTCGCTTTCTCCCAAACAAAAACTCGTGTTAATCATTTTGGCATCATTTCAATATTCAGTGCAAAACCGCTGTTTCTTGGAGTCTGCGTGCCTATCTAGTCCATATGCATGTACATGGATGTCTTGAATCCTCCGTGTGCACAATTTCTGGGCCCTACATTAGCTGTCTGTTGCTTTCAGAAATCAATAAGGCATGTGTGAGGTTCATGTCTGGAGAGAGAGAGAGAGAGAGAGAGAAAGGTAGATAAAGAAAAGGAATGTATAATGGAAGTAAGAGTGGGATGTAAAAAGGGAGAGAATGGAGGGAAAGGTGTTAGGTGGGAGATATGTAGGGGTGTGAAAAGGAAAGGAGCAGAAGGCAAGAATGCACTAAAAGATGCAAAGAGGGAAAGGAAGGCTGTACAACAAAAGAAGAGCCAAAAGGAGCAGAGAAGAAGAAATGAGAAAAGGAAAGTGGGTGAAAAGGCAAAAAGGAAGAAGACAGGAAGGAAAGACAAAAAAAATTATGGTTAAAAAACACTCAGGTGAGAGAAATGCAGATAAAGTCCAGGGAAGGAGGGAGACAAGAGGGGGGTGGAAGGAGGTCCTGTGGCTAACAAATAAAATGGGTTGGGGGGGGGCATGGAGGGAGAGAATGCTAGAGAGACTTTCATGAGTAATTCACTATTCACAGTGGTTCTTTGCAATTGCCCCAAAAAGTAGACATACACAGCAGACAGATGTAATGTATTCCAGCATGTCCTAGAAACCCAAGAAACTAAGATTCACATTACATACTTTACTTATTCTGCTGCATACTAAGCTTTATCCAGAAGAGCTTATATATTGCGAGCAGGTAGAGGCATCACTGTCTTGTTCAAAGCAACGTTGTTGACAGACCTGAACCTGATTTATCCCTTTAGGCTTTCCTACAGAGTGGTACCAATGGTTCAAATGATGTGGCATATATCACTGCTGCATTTCAAAATCCTATTTGTTTGTATCCATTACTTTGCTATTGTTGTGAACAGTCAAAGTTTGTTTTTGATGATTAGAGGTGACACATCCAGTCTATTTGGATCCAGAAGCCAACAGCTGGCATCAGATTAAATCAATTGTCAATTTTCTTCTCTGTTTACAGGCCTTATTATGGGAATTGTGAATAGCACAATGGACCATACTAGTTTTTTTTTAAACGGCCCTTTTTATGCAGATTATGTTGTATTGTGTTTGTCATGTCTGAATTATCTTGAAGCAATAGCGCACAGAAGCAAGTAAAGCTGAAAAAAAAGGCAATTCATTAGTAACCTGGGAGAAACCACACCACTGTCCTTCTGTTCTCATGCAATAATCATTTTCAAACTGCATTTTAAAAAAGGAAAATTAGTCATTGTTAGTCACAGTTTTTCATTTTTTGGGGCTATATTGTAACTGTTTGTGTCTCTCATTTGCACAGTAAAGCAAAGTGTCAGCGTGTATACGGCTGTTCCATGCTGTAAAATTGAAATATGCTGTAAAAGTTTACTTAATATGGTGATTCAGAAAATCACTAAACTTCAAGTGTCAGGTTATACAAATTCTTTTAGCCTGAGCATAGATTCAGCAATAATTTGTTACTCCAAAGATCAATTGTCCTTTTAACACCAAAGTATTAAAGCCAACAGATGAGCGGTAAACGACACCTGGTTCCCTATTACCAGATCCTTTCATCTGTACATTTACACAGGTGTTGAAAAATCATCTTTGTTTATTTGTCTTTTCTATTCATTGACCCTACCCAAGAGATGGATAAACTGTATAATGACTAGACTGAGCCTGACAGTCATGCAGCAGTGACAGGTTTGATTTAAATGTCTTTAATATGGAGAGGAATCTCACTGAATGTAATTGATATGCTCGAGAACAGCAGGACGCCCCGGTGCTAGGAGCAGTACGCTGCCAGATGTGCATTCTGACTGTTTGACTTGAGCCCTTGTGGGACTAGCAAAAACCGGTCATGTCAGTAAATGGGCAGATGGCTTAACTGCAAATGTGGGATATAGGAATCCCATATGTAAAGAATCTTGTGAAGAAAAGCATCCAAGCAAAACAAAAGGATGGATTGATTTATTTATTTATTTATTTATTTTTGTCACTGGAGCATGATCCCTCAATGGGACATGCACTAATGAGGTAATTGACTAACGAGATATCCAATCAGGAGCCACAGTGCCGGAGGGCGGGAAGGCGGCTGCTGTCGACACGATCGACTTATTCCCGTTTTGCAAACACACACACACACATACACACACACCCATGCACAGTTATGCAGGCATTAATGCCCACACACACCACAACAGAGAGAATATTTGTTCATCACCAGCTGCCTGTATACAAGCAATGTTGCTCGTGGGGTGTGTATGGAGGGAGACAGATTGTATGAGAGTGTGTGAACGTGTGTGTGTGTGTCTGTCTGTGTGCAACGGGGTAGTGTACAACAAGAAGCAGCATCATTGACTTTACAACAAGGTGCCAGTGGCTATTGCAAGCAGACACACACACACACACACACATACAAACACCAGGTTTTGGCTCTGATTAGTTTCACACATGGCAGACAATATCAAGAGTGTTACCCCGGTTATTGGGAGGACAGATACAGATGCCATCTGATTGAAAAAAGTAAGCGGGGAGGAAGAGTATTACTGTCAGTGTTTAGCAGAAACCTCGTATGTGCAACATTCAGTCACTGTTCGTACGAGGTTTCACAGACACCCTGACATTTTGTTTATTGTGTTCATGCAGAGTTGAAGGCTATCATAATGCTTTGTTTGCTGAGTAAGTCCAGTGACTGGAGGATATAAATACGACCCAGTTTCTTTTTATTCTTGAAAAGCTGACTTTGGTAATTTTACAATTGTCTGCCCATCCACAAGTAAAGTGGCATCTTTGGATGTGAAAACAGAAATTGAGTAAAACATATGGCTGCTGCACAAAAGCATTGTTTTGATTAGGCATTCAAGCATTTTCAATACATTAGAGACAGTGTACATTCTTACATAAAAAGGAAGCTACCCATAGAATTTAAACATAGACTGGATATAAAAGATGGACGGAGCCACTTCCTGTTCAATAGCTGCTTTCTGATCATAATTTTTGACCCCATTTTGAGTTTTTGAAAGCAGACGCGACTCGCATTTTGTTTGGATTTTTCATTCGAATGGTGGCTTTCTTCATTTCTATTGCAATCTCTCTACACCTCATATTTAGACTTCCAGTGAATGGGTAACAATTTAAAGTTGAACACTTGGAATCAACTCCAGATCATTTATCTGCTTAATTTGTCATGAAATACTGAGGGAGCAGGTGTTGTGTGACTATTAAGCTGTCCAATTACTTCTGAGCCTGTGAAAATGAGGGACCATGTATAAAAAATGGTTGTAATTGTAAAATAGTGTACAAAGGCAATGTGAGAAAAATGGTGTTATTATCCAAGTACTTTTTTCTACGGTTGTAAGACTTGAAAATAGTGACTGAGATCATAAATTCATCATTAAACTTTTTGTTAATATAATTTTATATATATAATAAGTATATTGTGTTCTTATAGCCTGTTATGCAGTCAGACTTATTTTTGCAACCAGGGTAGATGCCCTCTGCTGGCCATTAGAAAGAATGCAGGTTTAAGGCACATGAGCGTCACTTTTCACTTTGCCCATCTTTTCTATACAGTCTATGATTTTACCCCATGGTAAAAATGTTCTTTTGCTCTGAAAGATAACACCCACTTTACTGCTGTTTATGCACACTGGCATCTCCGTCAAGCAGCATTTATCTTTAAGTCTTTCAGCTGATAAAACAAAACTTTAAACGAGTCTGAGAGCAATCCTCTTAGTATTATTGCGCCCTCAAATAAGATATTGAAATGCCGTCTGGTTTTTAAGGGGTGTACTGGACATGGCCCTCAGCCACCGGTTCCCATTACTTTCAGATGGCAGTGATTTGGATGAAATCTACTGCACTCAACTGAGCCGTGTGTGTCTATGTGTTTGTGTGTATTCTCTAATAAAGCAGTGATAGATTGTGGTCTGGAGCCATTTTGAGTGAGATGGACTGAATCTAAGTATTGTAGTGCCTGCTTTTATACTCCCTCTTTCAATCTGTATCTACCTCTCTGTCTGCCTTTCTGTGTCGCTCTCTCACACACACACACACTACTTTACCCTTTCTTCAGTCTCACACACTGCCTGCAGGAAAGGAGAAATCTTCTGAAGTGGTTATTTATCTACATCTCATTCCCTCTTTTCACTACGTCTTTCCTCTCTACACTATCAGAGCAGGACACAACCACATCCTCAATCACAGAAACTTGCACACACAGGCAGGGTATTTTAGAGTTGTAAATCCAGCACCAACCGAGAAGCTGTCACTAGCCACACCAGATAAATAAGGAGCAACTGGAAGTGTGTGCGCGTGTGTCGCTATGCAAACTGTGTGTTTGGGATGAGAAAAATTGAATTTACAGCTTTCAGTCTAATGAAGTAAACAATGAGGTCACATTTAGAAACATCATCAAAAGAGAGAAAGTGGAGTACAGTGCTTTTTAGACCTGTCAAACAAAAAATGCATTAATTCAATCTTTCTGTTTATCTCCATAAAAAATTGCCTCAATTGAATTAAAAACTGTTAGAAGAAGAAAAAAAAGCAAATTTTCCTTAATGATTATTATTTTCTAAACAAATTAAACTTTGATTTTATGTATTTCAGCTGCATTTAATCATGTTCAAAGTTTCAAATCAAAGTTTGGTGTAAAGCATATATAGAAGAGTCTACATGTTCAGATTTACTGATGAGTTTCCATTAAATGATTCTTCATTTTTCACATTGCAGTGATTTTGAAAGTAGGCACTGTACACATTAAAAGTTAAGAGAGGCTGTTCTGGAGTTAGACAAGAGGTGTAAGTGACTCAGCTTCAGACTTGCAGTTGCATCAAAATTTGCAGGAGCTTTTAAATATATAGAACCCAATTTCCTTCGGGGTCAACCTTCAGGATCAATAAAGTTTTACTGAATTGAATTGAATTGAATTGAATTGACTGGATAGAAAGGCTCAGTGTGCAATGATAAGTCCAAATTACTTGAATTAATTAGTCATTTTGTTAATTGAAAATGTTAAGTTAGGTAAATTTATTGACACATCCATTCTCCTCAATCTCCTCCCTTATGGTACTTTTCTTCCCAAGATCCAAGGAGTCCTTTGTTTGACACAGATATGAGTAAATGCATTGCCTGTGCTTTACATTTCACTCTGTGTCATGCTTCTGCAGAATATATTATTACATATCTAATGGAAGAAAATAAATCTGAAATGTACTTGAAGCACAACAAGAAGATGGACATCGGTGTTTTCTTGATTGGAATGAAGTGGATAATCGATGTCTCCAATGTGTGAATGTGTAGGTTTTCTGGAACACCTCTGCAGTGGAAGCAATCAAAACGTGCCACACGCATGACAATTAGAGAAATAGCTTAACGTATTGGGAAATGAGTCTATTTCTTGCCAAGAATTAGTTGAGAAAATCCCTTCTGCTCACATGTTTTTTTTATTTTTTATTTTTTTAATAAAATTTGTAAAAAAAAAAAAAAAAAAATCATAGTATTCGCGTACAATAAAGAATTAGCTGTCATGAAAAAGTATTCGCATCACAGTAATAACACAAATAAACCTTCATTCTGGCCAAAAAAGATTATAATTTCATACAGTGTCAATATTTTCCACTAATCCTATTTGCTGTTTGAGACATCATCCATATTCAGGTTAAGTAACTGAGATGTGAGTAAAAGAAAGCACAATCGGGTTCAAAGGCTTATGAGATAAATATGGATTGTTTTGAACTGCAAGTGATGCAAAGCTCCTCTGCTAGAGTCCAAATTAGTTCTCCTTTCAAGACAAAATGATGACAAAAAAAGGAAGAAAAACATTTTTTCTCCTTGCTCTTCATGTAAATAGAAGTATGTGTGCATGCTGTGCCGCAAGTGTTGGTTGTTTTTGCTGTTACTGCCTGGTGCTTTGTGTTGGTTTGGTGATGACCTATCTCAGTTCTTTGGTTTGTTATAGTATTTAAGTAAAAGTTGGTGCCTCGGGGGAGGATGCATCTGTCCGTGTCCCAGATAGATGGCTATGCTGGATATGTGAGTTTTCTTTTTGTAACCCTTGGTGACAGGTCACTGAGAGAGAAATGTATTAGAATCATGCAGATGTGTTGTTGGCCAGGATTCCTGGGGGTGGGGGAAAACTTTTGTTCCTTGAATTATTTGCTTATGCACTGTTTTACCCTTCTATGTCGCTGTTATGCACCAAAATACTTGGAACATACTTGGCAATAAATGTTGATTCTGATTCTGGGTCAACTTTGTGCTTGTTGACTCACAGCAGTCTCAAAAGCCAAATGTATGTGCATGTTACAGGCTTATGATCACAATACTTTGCCTCAACAGAAGAACTCAGCATGGTTTAAACTGACCCAGTTCCATACATATCAAACTATCTGTAGACTGAGGAAGCTTATTATAGGTGCTCGGAAACCAGCAGTAGGTTTCTTTGCTTTGGCATCCTTGAATGAGTCCTGCAGCAGATCTGTAAATTAGGCTCATTGTGCTACTGGAAACAAATATCCATTCTGTTCTCCCAAGAAGCTATCTTTCTGAGCATGTAGCAACAATCTCAAGGACATCGCCATGTAGAGATGACCTGCATTTGAAAGAGCAACAGGCAAAGGACAAGAAGTTACCTAGCAACAGCCATGGTGAAAGTTAGAATCAAAGTGCAGCTAATGACAACTGGAAAGCACTTTATCAACAGCTTGGGTGTGGATTGAGTCACAGAGTTTGCCAGATGGGTCCCCGATTTTTTCTTTTTCTTTTTTTAGACCCAATAATTCAGTAAAAAAAAAAAAAAAGTTTTGTAGTTATCTTTTGCATAGTATAAGTTGTACAGTATGCGTATCAGGCCAATGAACATATTACATGTATTTGGTAAGACACTACTAACGCACAAAGTTAAAGTTCCACTAATTCATATGCCATACCTGCATGGTTTTTCTCAATTTGACCTAGGTCTATGAACCAATAATAATAATTGTCCATAACAAATTTTGAACTACAGATGAATTTGGAATGCATAAATAGCCTGTTTTGCTTATTAATCCTTAATTAATGTTTCAGAAAGCAAGAAGGGAGTATGTTTAGATTTTACAACATGCATTTTTTGGAGAAAAACATTTAATATCACACAAGATTGTGTTCTTTTTTTATGTAACACATGAACACAAAACAGTCATAAATAATTTAAACATATTTCACTGGGAGTGAAAATGCTACCAGCATTCTGTAGCTCCTGATTTTTCATAAGAAATCCTCATAGCTACCATTGATATTTAGTAACATTAATTCACTATTAATTAACAATTAGAACACTTGTTTATTCCATACAAGTCTGGTCATTCAAAACAGTGGTAGGAAACCTTGTGCGTGTTACAGACATGTTTGTTACAGTGCTTTGTTCTATATACTTCAAGGACTTTCCCTGCCTCACATACATGGCCCATTTAGCATCACCAATTAACCTAACATGTATGTCTTGGGACTGTGGGAGGATGCCCACTCCAGATTTTATGGAAACCTCACACAGAAAGGCCCCAGTCAGGATTTGGCCTGGCCAGGATTGGAGCCTTTTTATTGTGAGGAAACAATGTTAACTACCCCACTACTGTGCCACTCTATTTCAGATCTTGTTTCTATGTCATGGCACCATCTCTCAAGACATCCTCTGACCTCTGCATAACCTCTGTTCTTTATGTGCGCCATATTTGATCACTACTTTGCTGTTTTATTTTTTCACTGTTTAAAGATTCCCCCATCATCTTTCAAAGACCAGCAAATTTCTTTCTGCGGGAACCTGGGCAAATATGGTGGAAACCCAGACAGTGCTCTAAACAACGTCAAAGTTCCTGTTGACCTCTATCACACCACCATAATAAATGGACATGGAGACAGCATGTACAGTTTCACAGTTTCAAGATTCCCTAAAACCAGCATTGTCTATAATTTGATTCACACTGGTGGAAACCAAAATTTATCTAAAAAAATACAGATCGAATTTGACCCAGAAGAGCTTCAAGGTACAAAAATCTGTAGCTCTTGTTCTTGAACTCCATAAATTGTTACAATATTTAAGTTTTTGTTTATTTCTGGTCACTTTAGGCAAAGTCAAAATTCTTCTAAAAGAATTCAATTTAGGTATTTACGTTAATGAAGCTATGCTATGAAATCTATCTCCATACACACAGATTGCATTTTATTCCATGTTTTGTATTCTTGGAAAATGCATCATCATTTGAAGGATGGCAGGCTTGAAATTGTTCTTCATTAATGAATGCTGTGTTTGAGTGTCTGAGTCAGGGACTTATGAGAATTATCTGGAGAGAGAGAGAGAGAAGAAGAAGTGGTGAAGTAACATTGTGATAGACATAAAAGGAACAGCCAGGCAAAAGAAAAATAGAGTCAGTGAGAGACCATAAAAAAAGTCTGATGTAGTGTTGGGTTGTCTGCTCATGTGCTGTCATGATGGAGACAAAGGTCCCTTTTCACAGCAGGTATTAACATGTCTCTTAGATAATTTGAAGTAGACATGTGGACACCTTTAAGTATGTCAGTTCCCAATAGTTATTTCAGGTACGCCAGTAAGCCGTAAGCACAAAAGCCTCACTCACATGCTTCTCGAACCTTATGTTTGTGTGGGGTAGCCGGTCAAGCAAGGGTGATGAGCTAAAACAGCTTTTTTCAGACACTACATAAACTACACTCGGCTGCACTGAATCCGAGTGTAAGATAGAGAATGTTTCATTTGAGCATTGCAACTTTCCTTTCCTGCTTTTATGTTTTTTACCTTCGTATTTTTCCTCATTATGTTGTAACAAACGACTTGGAAAATGCTTGGCAATAAAGGGCAACTATAATTCCATTGTTTCAACATTGTGTCTCTCTGTGCATCTTAGGTGAACACTTGGTGAATCTGATTTAACGTCCCTGCTTTATGTAAACAAATGCTTTCAGAAACAAGTGTCTATTTGTTCTGTTTCTGAATGGAAATGAAATAAAAAATATCTGGGCAGCACTTTCTATTACAGCTCAGTAATAAATGGGTAATAGTAGGGTAACAAGGGGAAACAAGAGCGTAATAATGTGTTATTACCAAGTTATTACCATGCAATTACCAATTTTCAGCAGAGTCAAAATTATTTATCTTTATTAATCTGTGCTTGTTTAATATACTATTATCTTTGCAACTCTTCACTTGCTGCCAAAGGGACTTTTAATGAACTCAGAAAAAACTGTTAGGTAGGAATGACAGGTTCAACCAGAGAATAGAAGGAAAAGGACCGCCCTGCTGTTTTGGTGTTTTCGCTGTCTTGGCTGGACCCAGATGGTAGAACTATGTTGGTGCATGGTTGCCTCACATCTTATCACACAGGACTGGATCCTAATATGAATGACACACTGTTGGAATAGCCTTAAATATCTTACAACATTTAAACCAGACATTGAGGTTTTATTTCTATTTTTCTCTTGGAAGACTAAATACAACAACAGAAAATAATCTCCCCCCTCATGTAAAATTGGGAGAATTGTCCCACGGGCAGAAAATGTACACTGATTAATTAATATTTTTTAGTTTTTAGTTTTTTGGGGGTTTTTTTGAGTATGTTGTGCAAATGTTTTGAGCCAACACTTAGGAAAATAGCTTGAAAAACCTAAACAACCTTTTTTGTAATTTCTTTAAGTAGTCTTCAAGAAAGTTGTCCAGGCTCCTTGAAGGACATTCAAAGCTCTTTATTAGATATTGGCTGTCTTTTGTTCCATTTTCTCTCAAGATAATCCCACGCTGCATCAACAATGTTGAGGTCCGGGCTTTGGATAGGCCAGTTCACAACTGAATTGGCCTCCATTGTGTGTTCCATTGTATGTTTTTCTGTCACATAATTTCATTAATTTTGACAAGCTCCCCAACATCACTAGCTGAAATGGAACCCAAAGCATGATATATCCTCCACAGTGTTTTGGAGATGCTGTAGACACTCAGTTTTGAAACTCTCTTGAATTCCTCTGTATATATTGATGACGTGAACCAAAAATTCATATTTAAATTCATCACTACTGAAGACCTGCCCTTGAGTTTCATTACAGTTCTTGTGGAAGTTCAACCTCAGGGTTTTCTCCCTGTTTCCCGTTCTTAAGAATAGCTTTGTGTAATAACTTCCAAATTAATGACATTACATTTTTCATTAATACAGTAATGCAATGAGTTAGTGTTTCAAATTCAAGGTTCACGTTAGGGCTGCACGTTATTAGGAAAACCTGTGATGTGTGATAACTGTGATCAATATTGCAATAACGATATGATTTGCGATAAAATAAATAGCAAAACAAACAAAAGAAAATACATAATTTCCGTTTTACTGCAACAGTTTTATTTAAAGAAAGCTGCTGTATTAGCAGTGTAACAACAAAGTGCACTTTAACATTGAAACATTGCCCCCATAAAAAAATTTCTGAGGCTTGAATTCTGAAAGACATCCTTCCAAAACACTGAAGTCTGACCCAGGTGTTTAGCTCCGTGCGCACTTGTCGGTCTTCTTTAAGATCCCAGCTGGCTAGCACCTCACGTAATACATGGGCTATATTTTCACTAGTGTGAGAGTCTGGAAATTACACAGTCTCTAGACACCATGTTTTCAGTTCAAAGTCTTCGGTGAGGAAGTGCACTGTGAAACTCATATATGGTTCCGTTGTACGACTTGACCATAGGTCTGTAGTGCTTGCGTAGTTTTCAGCTTGGCTCAGTTCAAACATGATGGTCTTGCGGCATGTTTCGTACATTTGTGGAATGGCGACATGGCAAAAGTAGTTTCGTGAGGGGATGCGGTATCTCCAGTCCACTTTATGTATCAGACTGGTGAAGCCCTCTCTGCTAACTGTATTTATAGGCATCATGTCTTTAGCCAAAAAATGTGTAATGGCCTCTGTTATTTCTTTGTACCGCTTGGACGTTTTCTCATAGGGAGTTCCACTTGAAAAACTCTGATACATAGACGGCTGTTGGACTGCTGTGCTCTTTGTCTTAACATTAGCAACCTTTGTTTGGCTAGCCCTAACTTTCTGGAACTCTTCAAATAGTTCTCTGTGGTTGTATTGAAGATGATGGTGGAGATTAGTCGTGTTTCCTCTGGTGGTTGCTACGAGCGTTCGGCAAGTTTTCCAGAGTACCTGTGTTTGGAGAACGTCATCTTTATCAAATCCAAAGTACCTCCAAATAAGCGAGGTACTATTTTTTTAAGCCACGAGTTCATAGTCAGTAGCGTTCTCATCATGCGTCTCACTCTCAGCCATTACAACTCTGACTCGTTGCTGCAGCGTTGTTCGCTCCCCCACTGAGAAGACCAAGGAGCTCATCGTGGACTACAGGAGGAATGCTGACCCACATCCACCCATCTACATTAAAGGGATGGCTGTGGAGCGTGTGAGCAGCTTCAAGTTCCTGGGTGTCCACATCTCCGAGGATCTCATCTGGACGACCAACTGCTCCAAGCTGGTCAAGAAGGCTCACCAGCGCCTCTTCTTCTTGAGGACTCTGAGGAAGAAGCACCTGTCCTCAGACATCCTGGTGAACTTCTACCGCTGCACCATCGAGAGCATCCTGACCAACTGTATAACAGTCTGGTACGGGAACTGCTCTGCCTCGGACCGGAAGGCGTTGCAGAGGGTCGTGAAAACTGCCCAGCGCATCGCCGGAGCACCACTTCCTGCCATAAAGGACATCTACAGGAAGCGGTGTCTGAAAGGGCTGGGAAAATCATCAAAGACCCCAGTCACCCATCACATAGACTCTTCACCCTCCTGCCCTCTGGGAGGCGCTACAGGAGCCTCCGGACTAAGACCACCAGGTACAGGAACAGCTTCTTCCCCACAGCTGTCAGACTCCTGAACTCTGCCTCCTGACATCTGACCCACATTAACACATGGACTGAACATACACACACCCACAACCACCTACACACACACACAATGGACAACCGTACCCTCAAACACACAATAATAACATGGACTGAACCACCACTCACAACCACTAGCACTTTATATAGCCTCTGTAGAAATTATCCACATATCTCACTTATCTTAACTGCACTACTGTATAGTTCTGTGTAAATAATCATTCTGTACATACAATAATTTTTAATCTTACAACTGTTTATAACTTGCATAGTTCACATTTCTGTATAACTGTATATCTCATATTTCTGTATAGTTTTTTTTATTTCATATTTATATCCTGTTCATAGCCTGTACATAGCTTGTACTCACTACAGCCTGTACATAGGCTACTTATAGTTATAGAATATTCATAACTAGGGATGGGTACCGGTGTCGTTCTTACATAAACGGTAGTAACCAGACCGAAAAGCAGCGCACATTTCGGTGCTTTATTTCGGTGCTTTTTTTTCCTGAGCCAATTCTAGCCAATCATTTTACGTTTCCGAGGATAGTAGGCGGGGCCAGGTCCGTACTTCTTTCAGAGCAGAGCTACAGATTAAAAATGCCCAAGGCGAAGGGATCAAAAGTCTGGCTGTACTTCGCAGCAAAAGATGCAAACTCAGCAGCCTGCAACAAGTGCTTTAAGCTGATACTGTGATACTGTCAAAGGAGGTAACTCCTCAAATCTGATGAAACACCTGGCGACGCAGTTTTTTTTAAGAGGTCTCGAGACCTCACACCGTGCGCATCTACTGCGGGCGTGGTGCCTGTTATCGGACCGGAGTTAGCAACATTAGCAACGACAATGAAACAGGGTCTTATCTCCCTTATTCCCAAACCTGGTAAAGATAAAAGATTAATCGATAATTTACGTCCAATTACTCTATTGAATACTGATTATAAAATTCTTGCTCATGTTATTGCAAATAGATTAAAGGACGGTTTAGATCAGATTATTAGTGAAACACAATCTGGGTTCCTTAAGAATCGTTCTATCCACAATAATATTAGATTAGTTTTGGATTTATTGGACTATAATCACTTAATTGAAGATGATGGTGTGATTCTTTTTTTAGACTTCTATAAAGCATTTGATACGGTCGAGCATCCTTTTATTTTTAAAGCTTTACAGTATTTTGGTTTTGGTAAAAAATTCATAGATTTAATTTCTTTGTTATACTCTGATATCAATAGTTCTATTTCTTTACCTTTTGGAACATCTAAACAATTTAACATAGTCGAGGAATCCGTCAGGGGTGTCCAGCTTCTCCGCTACTTTTCATTATCGTAACAGAACTTTTGGCTATTTTCATAAAACACAATCCAAATATTCAACCACTGAACTTGATGGGAGCCCCACTGATTATAAGTCAGCTAGCAGATGATACTACACTGTTTTTAAAGAACATGTCACAGGTTCCTCTCGCACTAAATGAAATTTCACTGTTTTCAAAGGCCTCTGGTTTGTACCTGAATATTAGAAAATGTGAAATATTAACTATTCATGATGGTAAACCCAGCATCTCTCTTAACATAGCTGTAAAAACTGAAATTAAATATTTGGGTATTATAATCTCAAAGAATATAAATAATAGAGAAAACCTAAATCTTGAGCATATTACCCAAAAATCTAAAAGATCCTAATCAGCTGGTTACAAAGAGACCTTTCCATCTTTGGACGTGTCCTACTTACCAAAACAGAAGGTATTTCATGACTGATTTATCCATCTCAATGTTTATATGTTTCCAATAGACTAATCAAGAATATAAATCAAATTAACTTTAATTACATTTGGAGAAATAAGCAACATTATATTAGGAAGAATGATGTAGTGAAGTCTTTAGAAGAAGGCGGATTGAATGTGATTGATTTTGAAGCATTGGATGGTTCCATCAAACTTAAATGGTTGCAGTCTTTCATAAATAACTCAAATAATATTTGGTTTTACTTCCCTAAAGTAATCTTTGAGAAGCTTGGTGGCATTGAATTTCTCTTAAAATGTGATTTTGAAATCTCCAAATTACCAATTAAATTATCCAATTTTCATAAACAGGTTCTCCAGTACTGGAAAATGATTTACAAGCACAATTTTTCTCCACATACAAATTCGATCTGGAACAACCGATGTATATTGATAAAAAGAAAATCCTTCTTTTATAAGGATTGGATGGATCACGGAATTTGGACCGTTCTACACCTTTTAGACAATGACGGCAATGTATTATCGTATAATAAATTTATTGATAATTATGGCTTAGTATGTACTCAAAGTAAATTCATTAAAGTTGTGAAAGCCATTCCCCTGCAATGATTCAGATGACTAAAGCCAGTTTAACCTATTCTTCCTTTATAATCCGTGAACCATCCTTATTCATTGATGATCGTCAATTTAAAGGAAAGACTTGCAATAACAAATTTTTAAGGACAATTCTAACCAAGCAACTTTTTCCTTCTCAATTAACAAGAAAATATTTGTTTAAAGATTATAATTTTAGGCTTTTGACCAAGTATCTTTCCTTTCCAATTCCGCCAAAAGCTAAAGAAATTCACTTTAAAGTGGTAAATGCCATATACCCGTCCAAGGATTATCTTCACAAGAAATTCAATATAGATACGAACACATGCACATTTTGCAACACTGATATTGAGACTACAGAGCACCTTTTCTACTCATGTGAAAGCACCAGATCTTTTTGGGATGGTTTCCAGTACTGGTTAACCTCTAAAAATATTGACTGCCCTTCCCTAACCTTTCAAGTAATTAGATTTGGCCTACAAACAGAAAATAAGAAAATAGAATTTGGGATTAACAACCTATTTATAGTCGCAAAATTCTTCATTCATAAATGTCGCTTCTTGAAAATTACTCCGATCTTTGCTGCTTTTAAAAATGAAGTCTCTTTATTTAAGGCTTCATTAGACAAATGTAATGTTAATAAAGCTCACACCTTACTTGATTTTTTGATGCTGCTTCTAAGCTAATGTAGATAGACTGTATGTGCGTAGACTGTACGTTTTCCTTTTTTTTTGTTTTCTTTTAGTATTATTACTATGTTTTTTTTTTTTCCCTTTCTTTTTAATTTAGTTATATCTTACTTTATAAGGAAGGACATTAAGATAATTGTATGCTGCTGGATACTTCCATTACTGTGCCTTTCCTTTCTTCTTTGATTGATGGCTGCTTCGTTCCTCATCACCTATAACTGTACATCTTTGGTGGGTCTGCTTAAGATCTGCGATGTATTTTGGTACATTGTACAATAAAAAAAAAGAAAAAAAAAAAAAGTTAGCAACATCCCCCAAGAACCCGAAGAGGAGAGTCCTGGCCCCTAGCCCTGCCAGTGTAGCAGAAATGATGAGGATGATGATGGCAGCAGCAGCCGTTCTCCTCTGCGTGAGTAGCTTCATGTTCGTGAGTACTTAACATTGAGTACACTAACCACGTTATTACATTAATGCATGTAAGGTGAACTAGCAAACACCGTCGTAATTACATGTGGCTGTCTTCTTGTTTGATGGCAGATACTCCCTTCACCCTGGCCAAAAAGGCTAAAATGACCAAAGAAAAAGTGGAAAACAGCTAAACATGAGAGGTTTTTGGACAAAGTTTGTGTTTTTTCCATTGTTTAAGCACTGCTTCCAGCCAAGAGTGAGACCACATATCCCCTATAGCTGCAGAAAAGGCTAACATTGTTATCTTTTACAAAAGAAACAGCTGAACATGAGAGGTTTTTGGACAAAGTGTGTGTTCTCCATTCTTTAAGCACCGGTTTGAGCACCGTTTAAGCACCGGCACCGTTTCAAAAGTACCGGTTTGGCACCGGTATCGGATAAAACCTAAACGATATCCATCCCTATTCATAACATACTTCATACCGTGTACATTATAACATACCATAATAGACCCATTTCTGTAATATACTTACATATCTATATTATTGTTAATATATATTGTAATATATCTATATCACGGCTAAAGCACTTCTGGATGGATGCAAACTGCATTTCGTTGCCCTGTGCCTGTGACATGTGCAATGACAATAAAGTTGAATTCTATTCTATTCAATAAATTTTCGATTTATTGTGCAGGCCTAGTTCACATCACAGTCACATTTGTTACTTGCATTACAAATGTTCATTTATTTGCACACTAGGTGGATAGAGCAAAAATAAAAAATAAAACAAAAAAAATCCCCACATAAAACATGTCTGTCTTCCTGTGCACTTGCACTACAATCAGTTGCTTTTGTTTTGTGTGAATGAAGAAGGAAATTGGTTGAGGGGTCTTCAGCTTTTGAGGATTGGGGATCTGGGCTTTTATTCTATTTCCACAAAAGATCCCAAGTCTGATGGTAACATGCAAACTGGATCCAGGACGGAAATAAGTGCATACTATTATTATAACATTGGCTCTTTACAAGCATCTGCGCAGACAGTATGCTAACGCAAAGCTAGCTAAAAAACCAGAGTGATGTTGAGAAATAAAAGCTGAGTGTATGCAGACCCCAACTCAGCAGCCAGAGTCTAATTATCAAAAGGTAACAAAAAAACAAAGATGGCCAGTCGGGCTTGTAACATTGTGGCCATCATTTCTACCTGTTGGGAATTATATGGCAGACTTGCTGCGGTCATCACTTTAAAGTCTCCCTGGACATATTTAAACAGTAAAAGCTGAGATTAGTGTGTGAGTGAGTGAGATTTTTCACTTGTTTTTGTTTGTTTTAATCTTATAAGACATTGTTTACAGTCTATTTTCTTGAAGGTTTGAAGTCACCACCTGCCAGTGTTGTGCTACAGCCAAAGACTAAGAACACTAATCACATGTATAATAATTTAAGTTCAATTTTAGATATGTGCATTTTAAAACTCTGTCTGTTCCTGACGACACTCCTGGGAACCAGGTTGAGAAGCCCTAAGCCACTCTTCTACAGTGTTTGCAAATACCTTAAATATCTTCAAAGTCAAAATGTGTCTTCTGTTATACAATCTACCACTCAATACATCTTTTTTAAATACTGAATTAACTAACTAATAACTGGAAAAAGGGCATCATTTTTAAGATGGAAAGTGTCATAAATATGAAGCTAAAGAGGAAACTGACCAGATAAAAATCTATCACTGATATTTTATCCTGTAGTTCAGTACATATTTTTCAGCAAAGGAGATCTCAAGGCACAAGACGAGGTCTAAGGTTTCAATGAGTATTACAATCACATGGGCAAGGTGACCTAGTGGTTTGAGATACCATCCAATTACTTAAAGGTCACAGGTTGGATCACAGAAAAAGCCACTGTCTGTCTATCAGCAACCATGTATCATGTCAAATGGTCCTTGAGGTAGACACTGAATATCAGGCTCCAGTTCAAGTTCATCAATGGTAAACATGACAGTATATTCTGTCAAAATTAAAATCAGGGACAACTTCAATTATAGAAGTAAAAAGGTCAAGAACATACAAAATACAGGTTTAATCTAAAAGTGTGAACTAAAATAAAAAACTACCTTAGCAAAACAGGCAGTTAGTTTTTAATAGAACAGAGCAATTCAATCCTGAATATGTCAAAAAAAGAGGTAACCCTTAGGTGAGGCTATAAGGATTTACTAGTTCACTTTCTTTTCCCTCTCTAAACTTTGTGCTTGCTCACATATCTATGCCGAGAGAGGCTTCTTATTTAAAATGTGTCTGTGTTAAATGCAGCCTACAGTAATCAAATATGGCTAAATGTGCAATAAAGAGTGTTTGATGTCTCACTACAGAACTAGAGGGCTTGCTAATGTTAAGGACACATATTAGATATCCTACCTGGCAAGCAGAGCAGTAATGTGTTGCACAGCAAGAACCACTTTAAGGCTTATTTAATAAGGAAAACTTCTCAGTTATAGTTAGGATCATTTAGTCAAATCAGAGAAATCATATTTTAACCATCATAGTAGCAAGACAAAATTTCTTGGGGTCTGAGAATATAGGAATAAGAGCAAATTATCTGTATCATTACATCGGGTGCTTTTTTTCCCTTAAACGTGGCGCAATAAATATGATAAAGTGTAGACACTGATAAACAGCAGGCTTTCTACTAGTCATTTGAATGCAGAACTGGTACAGGTCTAAATTTGAACTGCTTTACATTTAGAGTGCCACTGTTAATTAAAGGAAATGATTGGCTTTACTATTATCTTATTTTTCTATCTAGACAACAGTCTCCATCTTTTTTCTCTAGGTCAGAAATCAAAGAACTTCATCTGAAAATGAAAGCTTGTAGAATATCTAAATTGCAAATAATAGCTTAATATCTGGATTGTTGAAATTCCCTTATACTAACTACAAGGCACCAAACATGAAATTGATTTGGATTTCTTTTTTTAAACAGAGAAACTAATGCACATTTTATACCAAGCTGGCATTATTGCCGCAATGTTGCCAGCAACTCTTTTGTCCTAAAATATTTTAATCAATTACGACTAGTTCAGAATTCTGTATCTGCAATGCTTACTTGAACTGGCTGCCTCTCAGTTCTCATATATATCTTAAAATCATTGTACAAAATAATTGTTTTGGAATGTAAAGTGCGACTTTTACTTTGAAGCTGAACAATCTCCACTTCCACATTACACTTTCAGCTTAACTACCGCTTGGAAAATAGTTTGCAAATGTTTGCAGTCAAGTCAGTGTCTTCATTGCAAACTAGTTTTGGTGTCAGCAAAGTTTTTGGTGCAGCAGCATATACCTCTTTATGACCATTTTCACACTAGGGACTGCCAGCAACCTCCAGCAACCACTTGCCAACTGGTTGCCAGTGTTGGGACTAATGCATTATTAAGTAACGCGTTACAGTAACTATGTTATTATTGTGGTAACGAGCACGGTAACTAGTTATTATGCCAAAACCAGGAACGCGTTACTCGTTACTGGGATTTAGATAGGCTCGTTACTCGTTACTTTGTGTGGTGGATATCGCGGAGCTTCCACAGATTCAATAACATTAGCAAGTGGTGGAAGCCAGCAGGTGGATGAAGGGAAAGGGAGGCAAGAGGAGAGACCCGAAACGGCCGCCGGTCCGGTCAGGTGAACTGAACTTCAGGTAAGAAGTTATGACCTGCAGTCTATCGGAGTCAGATATAAACCAAGTTTAGGTGGAGTTTATTTTCGGTATGCTGACATTTTCGTACTGCGTGCTAGCTAGCATGACGGAGTTTCTATACAGCTGGGTGGGTGCTATGTTACTGATGTTGAACTTTATTTTGTTCATACGGTTAATTATTAGAGTTGCCAACCGTCCGTAAAAACAGAATCGTCTCGTATTCAGAGAAAATATTACGCGTTTAGTACTGAGGTGAAAAGGAACACAGTTTGTCCCGGACTTCAGCTACAATGAAAAAGACACAAAGCTGAAGCTGCACAGCTGCCTCTTCTTCTCTCATTCTCTCCTCTCCCGTTTCTACTTCAATCACAAAACTGATCAATGATCAGCTGATCGGCTTTTCTCTCTTGTTTATTTATCACCCACTTTGCGCCAGAAAGAGGAAACCAGCGGAGGTCGCGTTAAACAACAGCAGCACGTTTAAGCTTGATCAGCTGTTGTTAGAATTTATTTAATATTAATTGCTAGTATCAGCTGATGTTTGCTGGAGCCACAGCTGTAAAGCTGCTGGTCATGATATCGGTTTGGTTATCTGGTGAGAGGAAACATGCAGATGAAACCAGGAGATGTCCTTACTGAATCATCAGAGCTGAACAGGTGATGTAGAAACAGGTTTACCTTTTAGGTGACATGAATGAGTTGAAGGAAGTTATGAACTGTTTCTGAGAGACAAATAACACCAGGATCCTTTTCTAAGTAGCTGACAGCTGGTAACTGTGCAGGGGCGGGTCTAGCAAAGTGTTGCCAGGGGCCAGGTAGGCCATTAACAGGGAAAGGGGGGACAAGGAAATACTTTTCTTTATTATTCTCATTTAAAATGTCTCGCTTTTAAAAAAATAATTATCTGAGTCTTACAACAAAGAATTGATAGATTGATACATATATACCATCAGAACAGTGTACATCACTGTCACAACAGTGTTTATTTTCATTCAAAGGCTTTATGATTTTTCCTATAATGGTGGGCCGGTCTCTAGTCAAAATGCCCGGGACGATTTTTTTGTCCCAGTCCAGCCCTGTATGCAGCTCATCTGCAGTCTGGTGTTATCTACATCTTCCTATTCAGAAGGCAGAATTTCCAAGTTCTGAGTACAATCAAAAGCACCACGACTGCAGTTTTTGTGTTGGATGTAAAAAGCCGGCTAGAATCATGGCGGCGGTCAACGACGGTCCAGGCGTGGGATTTCTCTCGTGGAAATGTGCACATTATTTTTTCCTTTCTATTGGTAGGTGGCACAGTGCACTTGTGGCAAGTAAGCAAGCTAGAAGACTGGCAATCTTGCTGGGTATCCAGTTAGGGAAGCAACACATTAACAAGAGAATTCTGAGTAAAACCAAAGTTACTTTCCCTAGTAACTAGTTACTTTGAAAGTAACGAGTAACTTGAAGTAACTGAGTTACTTTTTTAGAGAAGTAACTAGTAATGTAACTAAGTTACTAATTTAAAGTAACTTACCCAACACTGCTGGTTGCAGAATATGCACTTTTACGAAGTGACTGGTGGTTATCAGAGGGAGTCACTGTATGGTTTCTAGGCCTGGGGAATGGGGCTATAGCAAGCTATTTCACAGTGACTGACAGCTACTTTCAGGAACTACAGTAGCATGCAAAAGTTTGGGCACCACTGATAATTTTCATGATTTTCCTTTAGAAATCATTGGTTCTGTGCATCAGCAATTTGATTTGAATATATTATATAGCAGACGAACACAATGATATTTGAGAAGTGAAATGTAGTTTATAGTTTATAGGATAAGAAAGTGTGCAATAGTTACTTAAACTAAATTAGGCAGGTGCATAAATTTGGGCACCCCAACAGAAAATTACACCAATATTTAGTAGATCCTCCTTTTGCAGAAATAACAGCCTCTAAATGCTTTCAATAGCTTCCAATAAGAGTCTGGATTCCGGTTATTTTGGACCATTCGTCTTTACAAAACATCTCCAGTTCAGTCAGTTTTGATGGTTTCTGAGCATGGACAGCCCGCTTTCAGGTCTGGGGACTTTGAGAACATTGTACTTGTTCCTCTGCATGAATGCCTTAATAGATTTTGAGCAGTGTTTAGGATCCTTGTCTTGTTGAAATATCCAACCCTGGCACAATTTCAACTTTGTCACTGATTCTTGAACATTGAATCAGCTGATATTGACTGGAATCCATGTGACCCTCAACTTTAACAAGATTCTCAGTACCTGCACTGGCCACACAGCCCCACAGCATGATGGAACCACCACCAAATTTTACTGTGGGTAGCATGTGTTTCTCTTGCGATGCTGTGTTCTGTTTCCGCCATGCACGCCGCCTCTTGTTATATCCAGATAACTCAGTTTTAGTTTCATCAGTCCACAGCACCCTATTCCAAAATGAAGCTGGCTTGTCCAAATGTGCTTTAGAATACCTCAGGTGACTCTGTTTGCAGAAAAGGCTTCTTCTGCATTACTCTCCCATACCTTGAGCAAAGTGCGCTGAATAGTTGAATGATGCACAGTGACTCCATCTGCAGCAAAATGATGTTGTAGGTCTTTGGAGCTGGTCTGCGGGTTGACTGTGACTGTTCTCACCATCCTTCGCCTCTGCTTATCTAAGATTTTTCTTGACCTGCCACTTCGGGCCTTAACTGTGGCTGTGGTCTTCCATTTTCTCACTGTGTTCCTCACAGTGGAAACTGACAGCTGAAATCTCTGACAAAACTTTTTGTATCCTTCCCCTAAACCATGATGTTGAACGATCTTTGTTTTCAGGTCATTTGAGAGTTGTTTTGAGGCTCCCATGTTGCCACTCTTCAGAGAAGATGCAAAGAGGAGAAAAGCTTGCAATTGGTCACCTTAAATACCCTTTCTCATGATTGGATTCATCTGTATATGTAGGTCAAGGGTCAATGAGTTTAACAAACAAATTTTGTGTTCCAATAATAAGTGCTAAGATATTCAAATCAATAAAATGAAAAAGGTGCTCAAATTTATGCACCTGCCTAATTTAGTTTAAGTAACTATTGCACACTTTCTGTAAATCCTATAAACTTCATTTCACTTCTCAAATATCATTGCGTTCGTCTGCTATGATATATTTAAATGAAATTGCAAATCCAAACAACCAACAATTTATGAAGAAAAATCATGAAAATTATCAGGGGTGCCCAAACTTCTGCATACCACTGTACTTGGAGCTGGTTTGGATAGTCACCAACAGGTCTCTTGGTGCTTGATGACTTACCAGAACTGTTTAGGTGTGGTACAGTAAAAAGAATGAATGGCCACTTAAAGGTAAAGGCACATGAAAATAAACAGAACATAGATATACCAGCTGTTCTACTGCTGGAAAAAAAATAACAAAGGATATGTGTCTTGCCTGGATTTAGAAAAAAAAAAGCATTGTCATTGTTATTGAATAGAAGTGACTGGTTCCCATGATGCTATAGAGGGGACAGGTGCATACTATTAATAATCTGGCAGCATAATAATTATGGTACCAGCTGGCTGTTTTAAACTAGTACCCTACTGCAAAACCATCAGAGAAAACCTCTCAAAGAGGCAGCACTGATTTAACAAAGCAGCATTACACCTGCCAACACATGTGTCAGGCCAAAGGTTGGTGCACCAGAGACAAAGCAACTGACTATTATATTCCAGACAGCCTTACTGCAATGTCAGAAAGTGTCTGACAACGATGAAAAAGAACAGTGCTTTAAAACAATTGTAGATATAGTAAAACATTCAATAATGTTAATATTTGGTATATTATTGGTAGTCTACCTATTATTTTTAATTAGACTGCCAAAAACATTTGATTTTCAGACAGATTTACTAATTTTAATTTGTTGTCACACCAAATCATTCTATGATAAACTGATCATCTTTTTTCTTCTTTTTGTTTTCTTTTGTTTTGTTGTTTTTACTGAGGCATTTTTATGGTTTAGAGATGTATGCACAATATACAAACCTTGTCACTCACATTAAACAAGTAAAAAATCTCTTAGATTATGAGGAGATGAAGAATTGACTAACAAATCCCAAGATAATAACTTTTTCTTTGAATTCTTCTCCAAATGTAAGTTTTGTCCAAGAATCCCACATATTCCGAAGATACAGTACAACACCTACTCATTGCATGAAAAGAGTGTTGGAATAACACAATAAATGAATTTTTTTATACTGTCCCTTTGTATGGACGAGATGCCATATATAAAAACTGACAAAATAGAACTCAATTGTGACATACGCTGCTTTTCTAAAACCCTTACATGCTATAGAATCCTGAGCTGGAAGGTTGAGTTGCTAGCTTTCATAACCCCGATCTCTGTTCAAGGCTGGCTTTTGGCATTGGTTATAAATTGCCTCCTTGATCTTTCTCCAGCCATCTTCTGATTCATGACCTCTTTCCTCTCACTAGTAAAAGATGTGCTCACTTTTGGCCTGGAGTTTGCAACAAATATTATCTGCTTCCAGTGTTTGTGCCATATTTTGCTCAAGGTGGCAATTTTACAAATGTAGCTTTATATTGCTCATTGCATGCTTGAATACTTCAAAGATGCTTTGAAAGTTCAGTCACATAAGAAAATCACACCAAGCCCTTTATAGTGGAAATTCAAAAATACTACTGTACTGTTATTTTCCACATATAAAACCTAAACTGATTAAGGCATCACCTCACAAAGTGTCAGGCAAGTACACAAGTTGTGATATTTGTGATATATTCATCCAGTTGAGTTTGCTCACTTGATCTCTCAATGGCCTATTGAAATATTCTTAATTTTAGAAATGAGCTATACAAAACTCTGAAGTAGTCAACAAAAGCCTTATGAAAACGTATGAAATGAAAACAGAGGTTGAAGTTGTGCTAATGTGTGATTGGTGGAGGTAAAGCTCAAACCTGCGCAGAGCTGGTGAAGACTGCATCATAAAAAAAAAGCATTTCTCTTCAGACAAATGACTAAAAAGTGTGTCTGATACTGATTTGGAAGAAACAAAGCCTGAAGGGCGTGAAGAGTTGTTTGCTGCAGTGGTCAAAAACTTCACTACAGTATTCAAGAGCCTCGAGGTTTCTGATCAGTGGCAGATGTTTGCCACAGAGTGCGCAGGCAGATTTTATAAGGCCTGTGTAAGAGACAAGTGATCCACAGGGGAATATTATTGACTCTAGCTTCCTATTGCTGTGTTCAGAGTTTTTTTTTTTTTTTTAACAGAACATTCATGTAAACAGATGGGCAGAAGAACTATAACCACCCATTCATCAGTCTTTTTTCCCCTTTATCCAATTCAAGGTTATGGGGGAATGCTTTTCCCAGCTGTCATAGGGCAAAAGATATAAAAAATTACATAACCCTTATTTGTAGTACTGCATGAAGTTTGATGCTCAGTTTGTCTCCACACAGAGAGAGAACAAAAACATGTAAAATTACAGAAGCAAATGTCGCTTAATGTTTTTTCAATGTGTGGTATAATGGAGCTTCTAGCTCTTTAATATATATATTTTTAATAAAATATCTGCTGAATAAAACGTTCCATTATTAGCCATTCATGTATCTATGCTGTGGTGAACAAGTAGCTCTTGAGATTATTTTGCTTTCTTTGTCAGTGAATAGAAAGTGACTACGGAGAAGAAAAGTGCACACACGTTTACACAGAATCATTTGTGCAGGTTGCAGTGGGACACCCCAAATGTGTCTGCAGCAGAAACCGAAAGAATTTTTGTCATTTATTGGCATGAAAAAATTATACATTTCACTTTGCCTGAAATGGCCTCTTGGCATTAGGATCATGTCTCATCCAAATCAAAGGCACACAGCTGCAGGCGCCGCTAACGGCAAGCTTGTGGGCCAAGCAAATTGGAATAAAAACACTAAGATCACAACCTGACGATGAGAAACAATGTCACTTTTACTTGCTTCTTTAACTGGGTGTATATATATTCGAGTGAAAGTATCTGAATGAGACAGCACAGAGATGGAAAATTTAAATGTTACATGATTACTCCTTAGATTTTGAATTAGATTATTGATATAGACTTGCCTCTGCAGTGTGCAAGGTCCCTAATCCCTTATGGTATATTCACTAGCCAGCAACTCTGACTGGTCGCAGATACTAATCACTGCTAAAAATGTCTCAGATTAGATACTCATTTGCATCAGCATAGATACCATCAATTCCACATCTAGCTGTTGCTTACCGGCCTCCGGTGACACTTAAACAACTTACTAAACTTAAATCTGCATTTGATCTAAAGACCACCAGATGGCGATAGCTGTGATTTAGAAAAAGACTTCCGGCCCTATAAAAATCTATGACAAAACAAATTTTTGTCTTGACCTGTGCAAACCCTTTGTTGTTGAATTTATGGGCTTAGTCACTCATGCAGGTGGTCTATCCTTCAAGCTCGGGTCCTCTACCAGAGGCCTGGGAGCTTGAGGGTCCTGCGCAGTATCTTAGCTGTTCCTAGGACTGCACTCTTCTGCACAGAGATCTCGGATGTTGTTCCTGGGATCTGCTGGAACCACTCGCCTAGCTTGGGAGGAGTGACTGCACCTAGTGCTATATATATGTATATATATATATTTTTTCCAGGGTATCAGTATCAAGTCTGAAATTCTAGTAATGTGACAACCCTGACTCTGACTAACAAAGCTTAACCCCAACCCAGCCTAACCTCAGTCATGAGCGTAATTTTACTGACCTTCTGACGTTAATGCTAAAACATTGCCTCAATCTACGAATCATTTTCAAAAATACCTTCAAATGCACAAATAATCTTCATGAAAACAACAGCTAAAACAGCACAGTTAAGGATATAAAAGCAGAATTTCTCTTCAACTTTTCCTCTTCACAACTTTTTATTTCACATCTGCATAAGTATGATGTGTCTGTTTCTGTTCCCATTTTTATGTTTGTAGACTAATAAAAGATATTAAAACACAAAAGAACATAAAGAATTGTAAGGAAGCTCACATTAAGTGAGGCAAACAATGATCATACTCATACAGAATGAATATTCTTTCACTTGGGGAAAATGTCAACTGACATGTTGGCTGACATGCCTTTCTCTCCATTTGATAAGATTACGATGGCTCATTTTTGATTTTGCTGTTACTATATTTATGAGGGATGACAGCAGCATAGTGATACAGGTTAAGAACAAAAAAGGTGTGTCCTTAAACAAAGCACAACCTGACTACTGTAACAATGCTAAAGCCCTACCATGTAATGTCATGGATTTGTACTCAAGGATTCTGAATATTATGCATTATTTGTGTTTGCGGCTTACTTTTGAATAATGCAATGCAATGATCTGTGGGAATCCACCCCCCACAAAACATTACATTACAAACTCACATAACAATCAATCCATCCCTTCGTTTGAAGGATGTAACAAATGCAGAAGTTGGTCATTAGCATTTCCTTTAGGCTCCTGTATTGTTTTGAATGAAACATTGCTTAGGTCCCAGCTTGTATAAAAGCTGCAATGTTTTGTGTGATGGTTTGAATAATGTGTATGTGTGGCTTCAGGGGTGTGTATGTGTGTATCCTTTGGGTACAAATCTATTGGAATTCATTGCTCCAGGCTGCATGTCCTCTACTTGTTATCGCACGCAAACACACATTCACATACAAACACACACACTCAGAGTGGCTTCTGAACGTGACCTAGCATATCAGCTATTATGTCAAGCCAAGAGACCTATGCATGTGTCCAAGAATTACGTGTTTGGCATGGCATCTACACTTAAACATTTAAAAACTGTCAAAAGACCAGTGATACCCCCTACAAGTAAGTATGCTCTTTCCTGGTGCAGTTACATTTGTTTAACAAAAGCACTTTAAACTTCATGGCTCTGGTTGAATGTAACATATTCTCCTGAGTGGAGGTGGATAAGATTCTTTTACTAATTTTGCAATCATTAAAACACAGCTTTAATTTTTAAGAGCGTGCATTTTTATGAGTGTAAATTTGTGCTAGATTTTCTTTTTTTAAAATCAGGACATAAAAAATAATCTGATCTTCATCAGCTTCACAAATGATTTAAATATAATGTCAGATGAACAACAAAACATGACATATGACACTGTGACACTATTTAATTGACAAAAAACTGAGCCAAAATCCAGAAGCAGTATGTGAAAAATTAAGTACACCTCAGTAGTAATACCTTGAAGTAATTGTTTTCTGTATGACTTTATCAGTCTCTGACATCATCGTGGACAAATTTGTTCCACTCTTGTTTAAAGAGCGGCTTCACTTCAATGATGTCTGCAGAGATTTGTATATGCACAACTATGTTAAGGTCCCGCTACAGAATGTCAACTAGGTTAAGGTCTAGATTTTGACTGGGCCAATGCAACACCTTGATTCGTTTTCTTAACAGTTGGCAAGGACATGCTCTGTTTGTTTTTTGGCAAAGGTGGCGCTGTACATTATGGCCAAACATCTCCACTTTGGACCTGTCATCCAAAGGACATTGTTCCAGAAGTCTTGTGGTTTGTGGTTTCTCACTGTAGAATGATGGATCTTATAACCCTTCCCTGACTGAAAAGCAGCAAGAATGCCAAGCAAAGGCCAAAATTCTTGCTATATAGAGTTGATCAGATAAGTGCATTTAATACTCAGCACGCGGCTGGAAAGTACCCTCTATGGAAACAGTAAGGATGGAAAATTTTCCCATGCAGTGCTTCGACATTTTTAGCTTAGTTTTTTTAAAAATAAATAATGACAGTTTAATATCTCATATATTGGTGTTCATCTACGGTTGTACAATATTTAAGTAATGGTAAAGACCAGATAATTTTATTATTATGGCCTGATGCATAAATCCTCAGAACTGAAATAGACTGTCTTCCAGAAAGTTGACTCAGTTCGTCTGTACGTAACGTTTTCAGTGGCTCTTATCCAAGTGACTTCTTCAGTTTCTGAAGAATGTTTCTCCCACTGAATATGCTATGTCCAGATGAACCGAATTAACTTTCTGGGATTCCCTTACCTGGATGACTGAGCATGCATGAAAAAGGTGAGTGTACTTCCTGTTGTTTTTTTCACTATAACTGCAGTTCCATCTCTGTTTTTAAAGCACCTTAAATCAGAAAAGAAAAGAAAAGAGCAGGCTTCCTGAGGAGCTAAACTTGATGAAACACAGCTGTATGGAAGAGACCTCATTTAGAGAAACAAGAAGTCAAAATTTATTTCCATAGCACATTAAAAACAACTTCGGTTGATCAAAGGGCTGTACATGCAATTCAAAATACACAAAATCATTATAAACACTATAAATATAAAATATACATACAATGAAATGCACAATAAAAATAAAGTTTGATAAAAACATCAATAAAAAAACGATGAAAACAGTGAAAATAGTCTATATAAAGACTGTGGTGAGCAGCAACCACCATCTGTCCAAACTCAACGTTGTAAACTAAAAACCAAACAAAAAGCCTGGTATCTTTCATTTTTGCTGAAAAAGCCAAATCTCTTCCAATAGCTGAATTTGCTGAAGATTGAGACTCGCTACAATCTTTAACATCTCCTATGCTGTTTTTGTCTCTTGCTCTTTCACCGGCTGTCTCTCATACCATCCGTTCCACAATTTAATAATTTATTTGTGCCCTGAAGGTTGTGAGATGTCCACCCAGTTGTACAAAGCACTTCTACACTATAAATAGCATGTGAAAGCATATGATACATACAAAAACCCCACGTATCACACTGTTATATAGGATCAAGGCAGATATTTCATCATTAGATAAGGTTGATTTTGATGATCACATCCCTCCATATATATATTTTGAATTTTTTACTTTGTGCAGCACTTCTGTCAACCTGTGTTGTTTGTAAATGTGCTTATTGATAAACTGATTGATTAATCGATTCTTGTAAACATACAGTCATCCAGACATTTTAATTTACTTTGCTGTAAGGATGAAAACGTGTCATTTGATTAAACAGCACCTTACTCTTATAATTATTTCCTTGATTGATGGTATTTAATTATGTCATTAAAATACTTTGAGTGCTTCTCTAATAATGTATCCACATTACTTCTTTGAAAAAACAATTGAAGTTATTAGCAGAATCTGATGCAAACCAGGGAGGAACATTTTTAAGGTAATTACTAAAACATGCATTCATGATTTATTAACAAGCATTTGGTTATTCATAATTTTAAGATTTAATACTTTACACTCACTCCTCTCTACTCTTGTTGGCTAAGTGCAGTGAGAACTTGTATGTCCCATGTCTATGAGCACAGAAGGCCAATCGGGTCAAACCTACAAGGTCAATACATATAATTCCCGTTTGATGTCTTTTGAATGAACACCATTTTTTTTCTCCATACATGTAATAAATTAATGAACAAAGAAAATGCACTGACAGGCAGTGGATTCCCCATCTTACCTCCTTTCCTCCTCATAAGCCTTCCTCCAAGAGCACTTTAAGCTCAGTGATGTGTACGAGATGGATTGAGGCAGACTACAGCACAAGGTCTACCCTGAATTTTGTTTCAATTGGGAAGCAGAGCCTTGGCCTCAGTGAGCCACTGCCTTCCAGTTGTGTGCCCCAATAAGCCATCTTTTGCGCTTGCTGTGGTCAGCGTGCCTTAACCCTCACCATCCACGACAGTACCAAAAAAAGAAGAAAGAGGACATAGAAGATGCAAACAATTCCCATAAAATACTAAATCATAATACTATATAAGTTATTCTGTGTTATTGTTCTGTTTTGTTTTTTCTCTAAATCTATCATATTCCACAAAGACTGTTCAGTTTAGTTGTAAATGACTTTCTAATGAAAAAAGTGAAACACTATTTGTTACTGTACCTTAACACTGGAGTCATCAAGGACATTGGTGTCATCCATGGAGTTTCATTTGCTTCATCTCCCGTCTCGCAGGGTTTAGGCACACAAGGTAATAAAACTAATATTAGAGTTTGAAATGGAGCACATATATTGTGACTTAAAATAAGATTTCTCGATTTTCCAACCGTCTTCACATTGATATCTTTGGGAAAAAGCTTCCCCCAGCTGAGAGCAATTTCACTGGACACTGTGTATACTTGTCTTAGAGATTTTATGTAAACCTGACTAAAATTACAAAAACAGCACAAAAAAGCAAAGTGTAAAAGTTTAAGGTGAGAATGTTTGAAAGAGAATTGCATTTATACTACAAATAGATTAAAACAGCAAATAGGCTCATCTCCTTTAGGACACTCTTTTAACTTCTAAAATATATTGTTGTGCATTTTCTATCACATTGCTGCAGCCAGTGTCCTTTTTGTGCTATTGTCTAATAATGCAGGGTTGGCAACATCAACTCAGGGGACAGGAGGTCTGCAAAAGGCTTCAGTAGCTCTGAGCCTGGGCTTACTGGCACTGTTAGAGGAAAGGATGTTAGCAAAACTCTGTGATATAATGGCCAATGACCTCCACCCCTCTCCATGACATGCTATCGGTCTAGTAAAGGACCTTCAGTCACTCACTTGACGTGCTATGCCAGAGAGCCCGGCAGGTGCACAGTATGCCAGCTACCAACAAACCCTCCTCCCAAGGCGAAAACATCATCAGCAGTAGCTATTGCCAACTGGGATGGTGTTCAGAGATATTATGAATCCAAATCTAACTCACAGCCTCCCCCTTTATATAGCCACTGTTTTATCCATTGCTGTCATATAAACAATGAAACAGACAGTAAAACAGGTACAATATGAGCACTGATGTCAATTTTGTAACATTATCATTTTATTACTGCATTACATGAAGTTTTACTCATGTGGTCTCAAATGTAGAGTAATTTCAAAGTGAAAGTGTAGAATATAGGAGATTAATTCATCATTCAGGAGATTGGGTTTGAATTGTTTTTCTGTCGCATGAACAAGCCCGAAATTATTTTGGGTAGATGAGTTTATAGTAAATGAGAACACTTCAATGATAAGCAAAATGTTTCCAAAACAAGGTATGAGATTGTTTCAAATAACGATCTTGTGAAAGCTTCTGAAAGTGCAAGACTTCAGTTGTACAAGCCGAGAGAGTGGTTGGTGATGCACTTGGCAACTTACAGTTGCTAGGGGAAAATATTCCCTGTTTTCTCCAATGGGTTGTAGCTGGAGGTTGTTCCCTGTTGTGAAGGGGAATCATAGAGGGTATTATACAAAAACCTTCCTGTCAAAATGAACAACCATGCATATATTGAGGTATATGCATTTTTTCCTTGAGGCCTGTGCTTGTCAGGGGATCACTGACCAATCTCTAGGCCTGTGTGTCCGGGGCTTTAGCAAATAGTTTTACAGATAGCTAGCTACCTCCCGCAACTGCTTGCCCATAGGTCAGGAATACAAATTTTCCCTAGAGAAAAATGAATTACCAGGAGGTCACTGACCAGTCAGTTTGAGTGATCATTAAAAAACAGTTGCCAAAATTTTGTTTCAAAGGCGTTTAGAGTAGCTTCTTTTAATCTGTTGAACATTTTCTCTTTCTTATTCTGAGAAGACAAGCTTTTCTAGTTCTTAAAACTCCCCTTTAACTGTGCTCAAGGTGGAGACAGAGAGTTTTAGCACCTGAAATCCCATTTTCCAGCAAGAGATTTAGACACAAACAAACATCATTATTTTGTATACAGTAGAAAAAAAATGCTGAAAAGGCAATCGAAGTTTGGTTTATGGGTGAAGGAGATGAGATAGAAACAGATTAATAGAAAGAAAATGGGTGACAAAAAAAAAAGAAGCGAAAAGGGATTTAAGATGTGAGACAGACAAAGCGGAAACAGCCTGAAAAGAGGAAATTGATAGTAAAAAGATGGAAGGGAGAGGAAATGAGGAGATAAGGAGATTGTATTTCCATCACAGTCACATTCTTTCCTGTCTTTTCCAGTTCTTTTATTGTCTGCGTCTAATAGCCACACATTAAGATTTGTATTATGTAAATATCTCAGTGTGTGGGAGTATGTGTGGTGTTTTTTCTTTAGTTTTTTCAGTTGATTCATATACTGGCTGAAGGTTTCTTAGTGGTTAACATTTAAAAGTTCACATTCAATATCTGTTTCTATTTGTCACCACTGTTTATTTTTCGTATCCATTTTTACCTTAATGCCCTTCATTCTTCTAAACTGGAACTCTATAAATATATCCAAATGTTACATACATGTACCAGTCACTTCACCTAGTATTTTTATGAAACAGCGGTATTTGAATTTATATTACTAGCATGAAACAACAATGGACCTTTCTGATATATATAGCTGTTGACAGAATAAGTGTCACACGTAGGCAAGACGGACCCAAAATACAGGACTCGCAGATCAACATGCAAAAACATAAATTCCACCTTTCATTAAGTGGAAATTTGAAGTAAATTAGAAATCCATAACGGAAAACTAACAGTAGAAACTTGCTAACAAAGCCAAGTCAACCACAAAATAAGTTTAAATGGCATGCTAACATAGGACAAACACAAGGTCGGTTCTATTTATGCTTAAAGACACACTTAGGGCAAAGGAAGAGGACAAGCAACAGCTGAAACTAATCAAGAAAAAAGATACAAAGGAACTCAAATTAAATACAAAACAAAGGAGACAAATAACTGTCAAAATAAAGCAGGACAAGGATGGCGTGGATGGAATTTAAAAAGAAACTATAAAAGCAAGGACGAGCAGCAACTACAACTAACAGAGATTAAAAATCAAATGCATACAGATAAAAATAGAAATAATAAGCATCCCAAACAGAAAACATTTAACAAACAGAAATTAAAAGTTGAGCAACTTAAAGCCCTGTGACAAAGACACAAGTGACATCCATCCATCTGGCTGTCTTAGAAAAATAAAATACACATCTTTAAAATTAACTACCACCATATATTATTATTGTTATTATTATTCTGTTTTTTATTTTATCTGTGTTGTCTGTTATGTGTCGACACAAACCTCATTCATCCCTTGTGTTAGGTGCCTTTTTTATGCTTGACTGAGTCATAGGCAGCGTAGGAACTAACGCGTTATTAAGTAACGCGTTACATTGTGGTAACGAGCACGGTAACTAGTTATTATGCCAAAATCAGGAACGCGTTTATCGTTACTGGGATTTAGATAGGGTCGTTATTCGTTACTTCGTGTGTTGCGTTCGACTTACCTCGGAAATCGGAACACTGACCTAGGAATGATGTCACACTCGAGTAAACGGCGTTCTGGTTAGCCTCGTCAGAGAAGTCAGGATTCCAATATGGCGACGCCCTTGAAAACGGTGGTTTTGCTAGTCCTCTACAAAAACAAATTACTACTAAACACATATGGAGCTCATCTGCAGTCTGGAGTTACCTACATCTTCCTACTCGGAAGGAAGAATTTCCGAGTTCCGAGGACAATCGAAAGCACCACGACTGCAGTTTCTGTGTTGGACGGAAAAAGCGCACGTGACGCTGTGACGTCGGGCTAGAATCATGGCGGCAGTTGACGACGCTCCAGTTTTGTTTGTTTTGTAATCCACTGCTTCTTCCTAGCAATACCACGTACAATGATTAGATTTTTAACACTCCTGCGTCAACCCCAAATTGATGTGTTTGCATTTATAGAGGGTTGAAACAACAGAAATAGATTAAAACAGACAGATAAAAAAGTGACACATAAAACAAACATTGTTAATTTCTAATTTAGTTTCATTCATTTCATCATTAACTTGCACTCACACTACTACACTGCCATTTTAGGTTCAGGCCATTAGGTGGCACAGAGCACTTGTGGCAGGATAGTGCTAACATGTGAGCAAGCTAGAAGACTGGCATCCTTGCTGGGTATCCAGTTAGGGAAGCAACACAATAAGAGAATTCTGAGTAAAACCAAAGTTATTTCTCTAGTAACTAGTTACTTTGAAAGTAACAAGTAACTTGAAGTAACTGAGTTACTTTTGATAGATGTAACTCCTAATGTAACTAAGTTACTAATTTAAAGTAACTTACCCAACACTGGTCATAGGTGAGGGTAAAGTGGATTAACAAATAAAAACATTCCTCAATGATCAGGTATGAGAACAGCATGAAAGTCGAGAAAGATAACATTTGAAAGACCGCTCCTGCACCTTGGAAACAGTTTTGCTCTTTTTTATATGATTTATTTTTTTTAAAAAAAGGTCCCCGTATAATTTTTGTCCACAATGAGACACAAGCAACTGCAGTGAAAAGGTGTCCGCAGTGTGAACTCCTGAACTGGTAAGAGACGATCACAGACACGCAGGCAGGCAGACAGAAAATATAGTAGGACACAGTAAGATGTTTGTTGTGTTTAAATTAATTAGTGTAACTAAGGAATTTCCTAACTTTGGCATAAATTCAGCACATCTTATCTTATTTAATGTTATCTATAATTGGGGCTAACAAACTAGATTTATTGAATGGGCTGTGCCACACAGCAAGCCATTATATTTTGTCGAGATATGTCCATTAAAAATGCTCTACACATGGTGTGCTACCATGGTGGAGAGGTCCAGTTTTGGGACTCTAATTAGTGGACGGGAATCCCAGCAGAAACCTACTGGCTATAGCTGTTTGTGTCTGGACACCTGTCAATCAAGTGTGCCCCTAACTCCAAATAAATAAGTTATATAACAACAACAAAAAGAAGAAGAAGAAAAAAAAAACACCCAACACATAGTTGTTATGATGAGGGAAACTATCCATAGAGGGCAAAACAGCTTGTTTGTACCAGGATGTAAACATGCTTTCTCATGCTGTAAAGTCGAACATTTTAACATATGGGGATTGACTAGCTTTTGAAGTCAGTCTCAAATGACTGTTAGAGAAACTGCAGTTTTTTGTTTTGTTTTTTATTTTGTACTTCCTTATTGGTTTCATTTTTTAGCTCTTAATGTTGCTGCTTGGTTATAACACCTTAGAACTCCAATTTTGTTGCACTGGCATGTTCAAGAGTGCACATCTATTTTTGCTTCATCACTACTTATATACACAGCCTTAAAGGAAACTGAAAATAAAACATATATGACACTAGCATTTTATCTGTTTTGTTTTTCAGGTATGTTAGGTTTATGTAACCATCCTTATCTGAAATATAGTGGATGAGGTTAAGATTGAAGTTCTCTGTTGCTGACTTTCTGCTTTTATCTGCTTTTTCTCTTAATCTTCCTCTTTCTTGGTGTTTCTTTCTTTCTCTGTATATGCACATTTTCGTTAAAGTCAGCCACTTAACTAAGTTGTGGACCACTGCCAGCCTGCAACCAGATCAAGAGAAGCAGAGACGGACTTAGATAAACTAAGGGGCACAAAGAAAAGGGTTGGGAAAAGAGATGCTCAAGAGAGAAAGAAGAGTTTAAAAAAAACCCCAGCACACAACAGCAGAAGGAGAAATTGATGTAAATGAAACTTAATGACTATTAATGTATTTTTCCTGTGGCAGCTGTGTGTGTCATATTGGAAGGTCACATCACTGTCAAGATGTCACATGACGTTAAAAGTTTGTGTGAGTGGGTGCTATGAAGAATTTGACTTCTACCGTATACGGCATATTTAAAAAAGTGGCAGTGAAAACGTCTGCTAAATTCAGAAAGTAGCTCAGCAAAGGATTTGCTCCATGTCTACTAACCGAGATACATAAGAGTTCATCAGTCTTTACCATTTATCACAATTTATTCACCATTTTCACATCAACAGATTTTTCACAAAAACATCAGCCTGCAGCTTTATACTATATATAACTGTTACATTGTAGCAGAAACTATTGGTGGTTCCCAGTACTTATTTTTCACATTGTTCATCATATAGCCAAAGCTAAATTACATGCACAGAAACATAATGTTTCATCCACAACCTGAAGAACTGAAGAGGCACACCAGAGTTATTAAGGTCAGTAATTCAAAATACAGTCAGCTTACAGCCTGATGTCATGTACAGACGCATGAGTCCAAAATAGATGGCAGATAATTCTGGAAATGCATCAAACGGGGGAAAGGTTAATAATATTGAACGTTGATGAAGTACGTCTTTCTTTGTGGCAGTGAGGTGTGGGTCACATATCAAAAATTAATAAAGCCCCACTAGAGCAGCTGTGAAAGCACATTTTGGTTTCCACCTGTGGCTTTTTTCACTTGGCATTTAAAGCAGAGCTTCACATGACAGCAAGAAACACCTGATTTCTCTGTCTTATTGTTCCAAAAAACATTTAAAAGATTTTTTATAATTTAGATATCAGCTTCAATACAGCCCTCTATTCTATTCCTTTTTAAAATATTGTATTTACCTCTGTTTTCTTCCTTTTTTAATTTTTTTTTTAACAGATTGTAAGAGGCAGTAAGTTTATCTCGGTTACTTAAGAAAAGGTGAATACTCTTTGGTATTTAAAAAAAGGACTGTCAGGATTTTATTAACAGTATAAGGCCATATCTGGCTTCATGATGTAGCTGTTAACACCTCTGCATTCTATGCAAGTGGCTAGGGAGAAGACCAACCTCCCCTCAAGAGGTCACAAGCTAATGTACTCATTCACTCATCTTGTTTCCCCGAGGATGGTGACAAATCAAATATGGAGGTCTATGCACCTATTTGTATTTTTGTTTTTCTTTAAGAGCTTAGAGTTTTAAATATCCTGTAAATAAGACTTTAATTTAAAGTTGGAAAAAAGCATGTCTCAGTTGAAAGAATATCAGAAGGAAGAATAGAGTGGACATCCAATACAATTCAAGCCTATGGATGCAAAGGGTGGATTGCTTATTGTTGTATGATTTCTTAACAGCGTGAAACACAAAGCTCTGAAACATCACCAGTAAATTTGATTTAAACAAAAATAGCTTTTTTTGGGTATAAAAAGTTAAATTTTTTAAAATGTTTTTCATATCCGAGTTAAAGCACACTGGACTGATCTATAAAGTTAGAAATTAATCCAGCTTAATATTCAACCACTAAAAGGTTTTTCTTTAGCAATTTATGAATTACAGCTATCTACGAATTCAAGTAAGCAGCTGTAATTTGGCATCTTAATCCAAAAATAATAATCTGTTTGACTACTTCTAATTTGAAAATTCATGCAAAGCAACAGTTATATTTTAGCCTTAAAATAAAATGTTGATTAAAGAACTTTCGTTTACTGGTGGATTAACCATTGCAGAATCAATTTCCAATACTTTTAATTTAGAGCAGCTGTGCAAAAACCTTACACCAGGTGATATTCTAATAAATTTGTTAAGCACTGTATATACTGAAATGAAATAATGTACTGAACTGAAAAGAATATAGATCGATCTAGATGTGTATCTATTTGTGACAGAAAAAGCAGTTGACAGAAGGCATTTTCTGTGAATATTACCATACCTACTGATGCACCCTCGGGAACGACAGGCAAACTATGAGTAAGTATGTGTGTCACTGAGCGCATGAATTAAAATGCAAGCGAGATCAGTAAGTCAGAAAAAGTCCCCAGGTGTGGGTGGAAAGGTTTTCAGACACCAACACTCAAACGTGTGCTTTGGTCTAAGCATTTTCAAACCTTTAGTTTTAGGTTGCTCAACAGCTGTGACTCATACAGTGGTTACAGGAAATGCCACAAACTGAAACGCACCTTTCTGGCCAAATTAGAAAGCACCAGCTATTTAAATAGGCCAAAAATGCATAACATGGCCAACAAGTTAACTTGTTGGTGGTGAACTGGCATGTATTCCAGGCAGATATGGCAGACATGCATTGTGCATCCAATCAAGTGCCAGGCAGCAAAATTGCTTTTTAGGGCCAACTCTGCCTGTCTGATAGAACAGTGTCTGCAGGGTAGTTAGCAACTACTTTGCAGCATTCTGATCTGTGCCCAGTTTAGGTTTCTAAACTGGGATTTCTCAACTGTCTCTAAGTTAGTGTATGTGTGCGTTTGTGGTGTGTGTGTGAGTGGGTGAGAGAGAGAGAGAGAGAGAGAGAGAGAGGGGGAGAGAGATAGAGGGGAGATGAGGGGTCGGCAGGATGCCAGCACCCTTGTTTGACACAGTGAGACACTGACAGGTCTCAAGGTCTGCCAACATACACACACTCACGCACACAGACACACACACACACACACACACGCACAAACACACTGAAAGCCAACCACACAAGGTCTGCCAACTCACATCTGTAAAACTTTTCATGGCCAGAGGCTGCTTTTGGGGGTGTGGGGTGTGAGGATAGAAGGGAGATAGTGAGGGATGAGGGAAGGGAGGAGACAAGATAGAGAGCATGAGAGACAGACAGCTGAACGTGTATACACACAGGAGGAGCTCTAATAAGGCTTTAAGGGTAAAACTAAAAAGCTGAGGGGATTTCGGAGGGATGGATGAATGAATAGACTGACAAAAAGAGAGAGGGTACAAAGGTTTCTGAGAACAAGAGCAGGATGCACAGGAAAATCCAACTCAATAAAGCCTGCTTCAAAAGCTTTAGAAATTAGAAGAGTCAATTCTCATTTTATAAACAACAATAAAGAGATGCACAAGTGCTAGACTTTGATTGAGTGGTCTGAAAAATAAAGCAACTAAGCACTTAGAGAGGCTTAGAGAGGAATGCGAAGATGATACTGAAGGGAGAATTGGCCATTTTTATAATTTATAATCAAGGTATTATCTTTGCTTCATATGGATCCCCAAACTTTGGGATTTTGCCCTTGACATAAAAATGTTAGTAGATGTGTCATTTTTGAAGTAGTAGAAATGCATCAAATGAATACAAAGACTAACATATTCAGGGTTTCTATCAGGAAAAGGGTTTCAGTGTTCAATGAATACAAATAAATGGATACTGAAGTTGTTTTTGCTTTGTCTTGTGTGTGCACATGCACCGTGGAAGGCTTATGTCTGAAAACAGCTGTATATGTAACTTGAAGTGTAGCTGTACGCATTAATGTACAGTGACTCTCCCTTTATAAAGGGCCTCATTTCAGCTATACTGCTTAACGAGCAGTTCCTAAATGTCAGCGTGGCCCCTGTAGGGCTTAACTTCCTGGTACTGAAGGATTATGGGAAAAATGTCAGGGAGAATCTGAAGCACTGATGAGAGCAAATGAGTATAAAATAGAGAGAAATAGAGAGAGAGACAGAGAGGGAGATAAAAAGCCAAATGCAGAGAAAGGGTTTGGGGAATATGGGCGTGAATGACAGGAATTAATCATCAGACATACATTTGCATGGGGCGCACACATTTACACACTCCAACGCATGCATACACAAACAGACAAACAAACACAAAGACATGCAGGTGGCACATTACATAGCCCCTGGCAAAATGACTCATTGAAAGACCAATGTGCATGTTATCTGTTTCTGGGACATTGTGTGTGCGTGCATGTGTGTGTGTTTAATATATCACGTGCATGGTATTCTGTGAGTGACAGAGTGAGTATCTATTTAGCAGACCCAACGGTCAGGCTAGATCAATAAACAAGTGATCAGGGGACAAACAGCACACAGAAGCCAAAAGAGGAAAGCCGCAAATAGGAGGAAGGCGTAAAATTAGCAATCAACGTGTACTGAACATGACAACCTCTTAAGAGACTGTACTTAGCTGGAGGGTGTATTACCGCCGTGCCTTTATTTAGACAGGGTACTGTAGCAACAAGACAAGTCTACTTTAAATCTTGGATGGCCTGCTTGAGGCGCGCTTAGATTAAAGCTTTCTTAACAGGGATGTAGGGGCGGACTCAAGATAAAATCATCTCATCAGAAATAGCAGATTAAATTAGCAGGAGTGAGACAGAAAAAGTTGCTTTATGTTGATTTGTGAAAAAAGTCCCAAGTAAACTTTACACTGTATGTGGTAGTTGCAAAATAGCAGTACAGACACATTAGGCAATGACAATAAGAGAAAAATGATGCGTGAATGTGAGCCAACATCTACAGAAGCCAGGACTTGAATCTACTGCCAGGTAGAAACATAGTGTCAGATAGGACGTCAGCCAGCGCTAACATCTGTGGAAGATATGACATTGATCCACAGTCATCTAGAAACATCGCTTTATTCCTGGGAAGGAGAAAACACAGACACATACACACTTAGAGGGTATATACAGCATACGGATGTAGGAAAAACCTGGAAGAAAAAGAAAACATAGAAAAGACATACTGTGCTAATGGTTGTGAAGCTCTACGGAGTATATTTAACTTCCAAATTTCATCACGTGTAGAAGAGAGACATAACTTTCTTGAGAACAGTAACTGATTTTTTTGGATGAGAATCAGCTACTGTTACTTTTTCCTGCAAGTTTTCCAGAACCAAGAAGAAAAAGGACTATAGAGCTGTTTACATATTCACAAACCTCCATGCTACTGAAAAAAATTCAATCACTCTAGTTACAAAGATCCCTCCTAAGAAAATGGAATAAATCATTATTAATTCAACACCCACAGAGGCCCAGCCATAAGTCAACTGCTTCTAGTAATTTAAATCTCCCACTCCCACAGTAGCGACATGACTCAGATTATGGTCACCGTTTTTCTGTTTCTTCCTCGTCATACCCTGAAGTGACCACATTTTTAGGTTCTTGCTCTGAAACTGCCAACACTTCTGCTCTGATGCTCAGTCCAGCGCTACAAAAGCTTTTTGATCAATGTCAGTGATTTAAGAAGTGATTGTCATGCCCTAAATTGACTGAAGGACTGAAAACATATACAAACTCAGCTTTTGCCATGATACTGGAACATTTTCAAAATACTTTCAAAGCTTGTAAGGGCTCTTTTTGTATTCTTCACTCTAGCTTTTCCATCATTAGCAATACTCAAACTCAAAAGTTTAAAAAACAAAAAAGAACCCCCAAAAAACAACTTTGAACTTTTTGTACTGTGAGAAAGATCCTTCGCTGGACTATTTATCGTTCTTTTTAACATCAACCAAAATTCAAGACAGCTGCCAAGCCTACTGTCTGCATCAAAATGACCATTTAGGCTTGATTAGAAAGTAAAAGGAGCAATTAGGTCCTACTAATCACAACATGAATGCATACGAATGCTGCATACTAGAACTGTGTAGACTGAAGACCAGAACCACTGACTGTGTCAGTATAATCAGTGTAACTAATGTGTAACTTACATAAAAAACAAAAAGATAGCCCACATCACCTGATTCCCTTCTGGCAAATCTCATATAATTTGATGTGCACTAATGAAGTTTCTTTACCCTGCCTACAGAATCTGTAAGCTGTTTTGCAACCCATCTCCATCCCCCTGTTCCTCAGTTCATGCTGTGTCTGAGTTAATCAGTGTCATATCTGTTGTCCTTTGTGACTGCTCTGTTCTGTTGCTCTGATTTCCTCAAACTTTCCACATATGCACATAAATGCATGGGAAGGTCCCTAAAGATGGTCATACTTTAAATTCAGAATACTGCATTTAGAAAAAAACTGTCTTCACTTTAATGGTCTTACCTGAACTTTATTTTCCATTTTGCCAACAAGCGAACAATGTCAAAGGGCTGAGATGTGATTTGACATACTATATGTAACCTCTTTACAGAGAGGCGCTAACATTGAAGGTTTTTAAACAATGTCCATTGCAGACAGCAAAGAGATATGACCCAAGTCGCTTTACTCACGTATGCTTGCCTCAGGGAGTGGAAAAATTATTAATTCTTTAGGAATGGACCTCTATGAAATATCAAAATTCCCTTTGAAGTTTATATTTTTACTAAACATTTGGAAAGAAATTGAAATGAATGAAAGTGTGGTGTATCGTTATGTGCAATTATCGACTGAGAAAGGATAAACCCAGTATAACATTTTGTATTTATGCAAAAAAAGAAGATTCAGATTCAGTCATACCTAAAAATGCTTCTGCAATATAGTGCACAGATAGATAAAATAATGCTACATCAATATAAGTACACTAAAAGTTTTTTTTTTTACCATGAAGTAACATTTTTAAAAGTCTTACCCCAGCCGCTGTGATAATCCCTTGATATAATATTTAATTTTAGCCATAGGAACTAGGATTTAAATTCTATACAGTTATACATAGTTAATATAATTATCTGCATAGGGAATATCATCTGCATAGTGGGCTATTACAATTAGCAGACATCTGTTTACATTTCCCTGCAGTAATATACGACGCATGCTATTTTATAATTTTGTAATTGAATACTATAATTACCATTCCCAGTGGCAACACAGGCACGCATTATATTTCTGTCTCTTTTTTTATTCATGCAATGTGGAAATCTTGTCATTTCAGTGCAACATCAATCAAAGGTTCTTTATCAACCAGGCTGTGGAACATTTCTCCTCATTAACAGTATATGACACATAGCAAAGTCTGTGACACATAGTATATTGTGAGTAATACTAAAAAGCAGCATGAAGCTTTTGAGTATATCTCATTCATTCTACTATACACTAACATTTCCAGATGATCACTTGATTCCTGTGCAGCCAGCTTGGTATAAAAAATAGCAGATGAACATTTTTGTATGCTTTATTTGCATTTTTTGAACATTTCATTTCTTTGATCATTCTCTATGCACTGTAAAAAAAATGTACAGTGTCCTCATTATTTTCTGCCAGTATGGAATGTTTTATTTGTTTGTTTGTTTTCAGTGGAAACCTTTTGGCTTTTCTTTAAATGGTAAATGATACAATTAAAAAATACAGAAAAAAAGCATTTTGTACTGTATTTTTACATTTCCATTTATTCGTTGTTTTTCAGAGTAAATATAGATGCCTGAAGTATTGTGTTATTTATATTCAGTTCCCTGATGTCCTGATATGTACACTGACTCCTTGTGACTCAACTATATTGATTAATGCTGATGGTTAAAAGAAAAGAAAACACAAACTGCAGACATTTATGTCTTACAAAACACATTTCAAAGTGTGTAGGGGAAAATCTCCCAGTCTATTGGTATTCAGGTTAGCTTTAGGTGATGCAACGTTGGCATCTGACGTGTTCCCAATGCTAACTGTGGTGAGGTTTAGAGAGACAACAACTATTACAAATTGAGTTTGAGCCAGTACGTATTGTTCCTTAATATATCACTAAGGTGTTATCCAGAATTCCAGGATTTTCCTTTCACCAAATTTCCCTAAAATGACTTATTTTATGTCTTCACTTTTTTCACTTTGACTCATTTGTATTGAAATTCTGAAGACTGAACAATGCTAAGACCCTTATCAAGTACCATAAACCCAGTGCCAAAACGTGCAGGTTTTTGAAACTATGCATTGTAAGTGTGTGTATGTCTCAGTGCGCTGTACATTTGTGTGTGTCCCATTGTCTCAAAGTGGTGGACCATCCATCACCATTAGGCTGAAGCGGAGAGCCTGACTCACACTCAGGAACAATCTAATTCCACTAAAAACACCTCTCTCCAGCACTCTCTTCTTCACTTTCTCTATTGTCGGGTTTCTCCGCTTCACCTTCTTGTTTTCTCCCCTTCCCTATCTCTCTGCAGGATTTAGGGAACAGACTTCAGCAGATGAAAACCTCCCAAGCATGTCTGCAGTAATACCTCAGACACACACTTGCTGTGCCGCACACACACAGAGGACACAGAATTGCTGTCAGTATATTGTTCTAACTCGGCTTTTGGTGTGTTTGTGTATGTGAGTGTGTGTGTGGTTATCATTCTGTTAGAGGAGCCAAATGTGAGACAAGATCCTCTTCAACTTTTTTTTTGGTCTTAGACCCAAGGAGAGGAAACCATGCTGCAGTAAACTGAAGCTTTCCATAACACTATAGGATTTTGGGCTTAAAATTGGGCTGGAACAGTTTTGGAATCACAATTACTTAAAGTTTGTTCTCACTGCATAACATATACCTATGTAAACTTGGATGCCCACAGACTGATGAAGAAGATCAAGATTTAGATGCATATGGGCTGAGAAAGTGAGCACATCCAATGCAAAAATCATCCAGTTTTATTTTATTTATCATTTTATTCATTTATTTGTTTTCTTTTAAAAGAAAAGAAACAACATTGCTGGAAACAATGTGACATGCTCATCAAAAAGGGCAGACACTTTGATTGGCCTTTTAATTGATCAAAAGAAGAGCTGTTACGATTTAAACAGTTTCTCTACAGTTCCAGTCACAATAACAACCACTCCTTTCCTCCGGGTTAAACTGGCCTGCGGAAAGTCCTAGACACTGATTCATTACCAAAAGGGTAATGTAATAGTCTTACAGACAACACCATGCACAATTTAATAAACGCCAGCTCTATAAATGATTGAGAGTCAGAGCCGGGTAAACAGAGGCAGTGACAAGATCAGTTTTTCTGCTGATACATACTAAACTTTAGATCAATAATAGCTCTGCCAGGGTAGAAAGGAAGGAATATACACTTTCCAAGTCACTGAACAACATTACACAGCTTCAGTAACAACTGTCTAATTAAACACCCCCCCCCCTCATAAAAAAACAAGCGTTTGTGACCTACTCTTCAAACTCAGAGCTTAAATCTCTTATGAATTGCAGACACCAAAACAAAATGTTTACAGTCTATGCTGTGAAAATCTGCACTGGAGGATGTATATGTACTGGTCATGCAGATGGATGCAAATTTAGTAACAGATGGAAGCTAGCTGGGGCATTTGCACAGTAACTTCTGGCCTGCGCATATGTGTAGCAGATGTGCTCAAATAGTTTGGTTCCAGTAATGTCAGTGAGGTTATTAAGAGAGCTTATCCTTCTACGGATATTTTGTCCTACCACAGATATCTTCTTAAATTAAGCCCATTATACACGTGGCTAAGGAAAGATTCCAGCATGGGTGCACCACACCTTTGACAGCTACTCTAATCAGACTGTGCTCATGACTGCACTGATCTGTATTATTCTGGAAAGACCAGGGCATGCTGGTCAAATAGCGATTTCCCTGCCTGCATGCCAGTAATTCGTACTCTAGGAGTATTACTTAAAGCTCAAGGTTCACGAGGAGGTTTTAGCTTCGAGCTGTTTTTCTAATCAATAGAAACAGTTGATCTGAGTAAGTGCACTGAATGTCATGTCAAGCTACTTTTGCATTAAAAGAATACATTGGATGAACTTAAAAATTCAATTTGTATTTATCTTTTTAAGTAACTCCAACACTTGCATACACTTTTTCATAATTAAAGCAGTCAAATACATGTTGCCTTGACCTTTAAAAGCTTGAATAAAATTGGACCAACTTAATTTAAATTCTGAAGTTTTTACCACAAGTTTCCAATTTACCTTATTTACAATGTTATAAATAAATGTAATTTTTTTTCTCTTATTTGCACTATATATTTCTACTTTAAGAAGAATGTTTACATTTCACTCTAGAATAAATAGAACACAGCATTCCAATTTTTAGATTAAAGATAGATTTTTTTTAGCCATGAACCATACATTTTACTTGCACAAAATAACCACTTGTAATGGAGACCAGGGGTTCCATTACCTTGTTTGCATTGTTAGTAATTAATTGATGGATTGGGAATTTAAATTAGTATAATAAAGAAAAACACATTAGTTCTTATGAATTCTTTATTAGGTTATTTGACATACGATTAAAATGACAGCTTGTAAAGGTGAAGACACAGTGGGACTGGCCATCCTACCTGTGTCAGAGAAGAACCAAAGTTAGAGCTGCTTAAAGTTAATCATTTGTCAAGAACCTAAATATATGTGAAATGAGAACTTATAAAGGTACTCACCTGTCCTGGTTGCTTCTTGCAGGATGTGGAGCAAAAGGGTGAAAGCAGCTCAATCACCTGCTTAAGAGCTCCTGGAGCAGACCAGTGTGCCGGGTTAGGGAATATGGTTAAAGAGGGTTTTAATTTAGATAGTAATGGGTGAAGCTTATGTTATTGGTTTGTTTATAGTACGTGTTGGAAATATGTATATGTTTGTGATGTGCTTTAATGTTATTGTATGTTTGTTTGTGTGGAGGGTTATGTTTTCATGTTGATTAGTTAACCCCCATACTTGGGCTATTCCGGATGCTCACCTGACAAGGTAGAGTATAAAAGAAAGCCATTTTGTTTAGTTGGAGGTTTGTTTTTTTTTTAGTGTTTTGTGCTGTTATCATGCTCCTTCTTTAATAAAGTGCCAATCCATGGATGTATTTTACTCCAGTCTTGCATCATATTATTGGACAGAACCTTTGACCGCCGGCCAAAACTGACACCACTGCTAAAAAAATCACTTTAAATTCAAACTCCAAATATGTTTAGTTATCAACATTTAACATCTGTTAAAGGTTTACTTTGGCTCAAACAGCCTACTTGCTGACAAAAATGCATAAGCTTTGATTTAGAAAGAGTAAAACACTTGTTTTATTATATCTGCTGTATTAAATGGTCAGTGCCAGTTAATGTAATTCACCACAAACTAAAATTAAAAAAAGAAAAGACCAATTAGTTTTAGCCAGCTAAGAGTTTTTTAAATTTACAACCAGTGAATTAGTTTAGAACAATATGTAATTTCACTTTTAGTGTTAAGCATATTTACTGCAGTGAGTGTGCTGACTTCAATATTTCATGCTCCTGCTTCTTTCATTTCTCCCTCTCTTTTCTTCTGTTGCTACAATTAAGTCACAATAATTTGGTGCTCCTGTGAAGACATTATTTTTTTATTAAACCTGCTATATTCAAAATTCTTCAGATAAATCCCGGTTACACCGGGTAGAGTGATTTAACTCCTATGCAAAGAGCATGTAAAACCTTCCCTGAAGACAGAAAAGCAGGGTGGAGGTGGATAGGATGGCCTCTTATCTATGTCGAGGAAAAGGAAAAGAACAGGAGGGAGTCATTTATTTTTCGTCTCTCTTCTCGCATGATTAGTTCTTCTTAGAAGCATGTGGGAGACGACTATAGCTGTTGAGGAGGAAGAGTATAAGTCACTGGGAATCCAGTAATGAGACTATGAGGTTTCTTGTTTATAGATGTCATCCAAGCTTCAGCTAGTGTTCACTCAATCACTCATTGGTTTGGCTTTTTGCCTGCTGGCCATACTGAATGTCTGCTTTGAACAGTAGAGTGACTGAAACGGGGCTCTGGTTGTAAAAAGAGCATGCTGCAACTTTGTGTAGGTTGTGCCCAATTTCAGAGATGACAAGGATGCTGGGCAGAGGTAAAAGTCTCTTTATATATGAGTCAGCAGGACAACCAATACAAAACAACAAAACACAGCTTGCAACACGACAAGAGCTAAGCGAACAGTTACTGTGGACGAGGAAAAGGCACCAAAAACAGGACCGTACCAAACAACTGAACAGAAACTACTCCTGCCTTCCACTACATAAAGAGAAACTGGCTTGACTGGTGTTATCTGGTGTAGCTGAACCCAACGCTGAGCAATTTGTGACACACTGCAGGGAAAAAAGGGACTGTGAAATGACAAGCAAATTGTTTGGCAATGTACTCCAATGTGCAACATTTCTGCCTGCTGGCATTAACAAAGGCTAGCACCTTGGACAGCTCCTCACTGACAGTTCCTGGATCAGCGCTCCAGGATGGCAACAATGAGGAATCAAGAAACCTTTCGAAGTTACATGTGACACCAGTGTTTAATGACAAAGTGGTTTAAAAAATTGAGCAAAGCATGTAGTGACATATGAGAAATTTCAATTTACATCTAAAAGTGATGACATTTAAACTGTTTTTTCTTCTGTTTGCGGTCACAAAATATCTAAAGTTCTGAAACATGAGTTCATACTTTGAGCTCTGTTATTTTCCTTTCTCTGCACCTTCTCTGTGTCTAAAGCCTTTCAAAATTCAGAGGGCGAACAGGTGTCTCAGCAGAGCCCAAAAACTGGTCAGACATTGCTGTAACCATCAACCCAATCTAACTTTACCTTGATCCAGTTGGTAGGATAGAGTCAGCTTTCAAAAGATGTGACAAAAAAGCCTGAGAGGAATGTGACAAAATCTTTTTTTTTTTTTTTTTTACTTTCAAGAATACACAGTGTTAACATAGACTAAATGTACGTACTGTAGCATCAGTAAAAACCTATTGCTGCCTTGGATTTCTAATATTTTAATAATGCAATGTTTGCTTTTCAGCTGGTAAAAGTGATTCTGTGAGGAGTTAATCTGAAAGTCATTTCTCCACAAGACTTGAGATGGGGGCTGTGCTTATGTGTATGTGTGTGTGTGTGTGTGAGAGAGAGAGAGAGACAAAGGAGGAGTAAAAGAGAAAGAGACTGCATGTCCACGTGTGTGATGTAGAGTAAGGCCAGCAAAACACTTCAACTCTAAATTCACTTCGTACTCCTTGGCTCTTTCTTTTCTCTCTTTCCACCAAGGAGTGCCTAAGAGGCAGTGGTGCTGGATTAGTATGGATGTGTGTGTGTGTTTGTGTGTCTGTATTTCTTACTGTGTGTGTAGAATTTGATTTTGAGTACAGGTGCTTGAGCATGTCTGGGCTTCATAAAAATGAATCATCTATCTATCTATCTATCTATCTATCTATCTATCTATCTATCTATCTATCTATCTATCTATCTATCTATCTATCTATCTATCTATCTATCTATCTATCTATCTATCTATCTATCTATCCATCCATCTATCCATCCATCCATCTATCCATCCATCCATCTGACATAGATAGATAGAAACCTGCAGTACACAACTGGCCACTAAAAATATAATAATGGACTGGTAAACCTCTCTTGCCATGCACCATGGCCATTAAACCATGAGGTCTGTTTTATGGCTCACATACTACCCCGAGGACCTAAACACTCATATAAAGCCACGTACACACATTGTTATCAGGTGCAGTTGTGGCCCATGTAAGCCATGTCTCTAAATAAAGACACAACAACACGCTTCAGTGTTTAGATTCAGCCAAGCTATGCAGCAGGAGTGTGTGTGTATGTGTGCCTTTTGAGCAAAGTGTGTGGTGTAGCTCTCTGTGGGAGTTTTTCTGACAGTGCATGTATGTGTGTTTGCATGTGTGTGTTTAAAGCTATTGTCTTGCTTCTCCTCTCAGCTGAAGCCAATTAACTTTGCTGCTCTGCTGGTGATAACACACACATGCATGTGTTGGTACAAGCATGCACACGAGCTAAGATCAGAGCGCACATACACTCATAGATGAATGTTTGTAAAGAGGAAGTTGTTTATAGAGCACCGCTAATGTGAGGAAACAACATTTAAGGGTTTATACAGAGTTAAGGAACACAGCTAAGAAATGGCAGAACAATCTGTTGCTAGGTTACAATAACAGGAAGCCTTGTAGGTTACCATATTGGAACAATTAGCCTCAAGTCTTTTCTGATTAATCAGAAAACAGGTTATATGACTTGAAAAATTGTGCTATTTATACCTTATCCACCTTTCCATTTTCTACCCACTCTGCAACAAATAAACAGTGTGTCAAATAAATTACAAAATGGGGTTGTAGTCCATGACATCATTGACTGAGTGACAGTAGTAAGCTATCAGCTGTAGACATGAAAAAAATGAGTGAGTCAGAGTGAACCATGAGTGAAGCAGCTAAAGGAACCCAGGCAAACATAACTCACAGTATGTTTAAATTATTACAGTTCTCCACATGTAGGTCAGGAGACATTAATGTATCTATGGGCAGTCTGGTCTGAATTTTACTGTGTAAAACTCATCATTTCGTTATATTTTGGCAGAGAAATAGTAAATGGTTCAAAGCATTTTTTTTTAAATATGTGCAAACTTATACAGAAATACAGTATATAAAGAAAATAAGTCTGGACAATACTAGCAAGCATGTCAAGATGATCCCACACTTCTTCAATAATGTTGAAGTCCGGGCTCTGAGAACACCAATTCATTATAGTTTTCCATTGCGTGTTTTTCTATCAAGGTATGCTTTTACTGCATTGGATCAATTTAAAAATGGTTCTTTGCTAATTTGTCTGTTATGTGTAGACACAGCAATGGTTCATCCTTTGAGTTTACTGCCTTTTTTATGTTTGAACGGTTGGACTAAAAACAACTGAACTAGAGCTTAAGACAGCTTTAAAGACTTTTTCAAAGGTATTGTATATTTTTCAGAATGTATTTTTTTCAGAAACAAGAACAAAAGCATTTTAATAGGACTTTTCTAATCCTTATATATATATATTGTAAAATACATATATTTATGATTCGAAGAAAAACTGTTTAAAGTAATTATGAGAGCTAAATCATTGACAAATAAACCTATTACGAAGTATATAACTTCACATAAGTTAGTATTACGTTAAATTCTATGAATTAAAATTCGCTATTTTACAAATAAATAAACCATATTGTTTGTGTTTGTGAGCATAGTCTGTGTAAGAATGAGAACAAGGTGGATGTTGCTGTTGTTGAAGTAGTCTGTGAGCACCGGCAGGATAAGAGGATAAGAGAAAAAAGTCAACAGTTGATAATTCCAATAATTGCAAAAGGTATGTTGGAAACTTTTCCGCTTATTGTCATCTTACATTCACAGGCATCAAACTGTAGTGTGTGTATATAACTAAGAGCAACTGTCGGAGCAAAATAAATTAAGGCAACAGAGAAGTGCCAAAAGCTTCCTGGAATACCCATTTGAGGCTCGCTACAAAAGTGAGTCAAACCTAAAGACTCCCATGTTGAAACGCTTGACTAAACAGAACTGAAAAACATCTTTACGACCTGGAACAAAAACATGTTGGCCTCTATGGATAGTTTCCCCCTTCATAACAACTTTATAGCGGTGGATATTTTTATAACTTGTATTCCTGTTAAGACTGAATTATGGCGACCTGGCTTCTTTGAACGACTTGCATCCTGAGTGCACCTGTGCTCTTTGTGTCAATCTGAGAGTTTTTAGTGAATTGCATGACACATAATATTCCTTGCTGTGAGGTACTTCCTGTTCAAAACATTTGTGCTTTGGTTTCAGTGAGGGAGATTATAATATCCCTGTTGTATTTTGTTGCCCTGTTTATTCTATGGATGCAGCCTACTCATTAAGAAGCTAGCACTAGCAATCCACTCTCTCATCCATTCATACGATAACTTCTGACATCGGTGTGTGATGTCACAGTGGCCATATGCACATATTTTATTGATCTACTGCCTTTGATTTATCCACAAGTGCAGCGTATAGTGGCATTCAGTATATAAAATATTTTGTGAGAAACATATCACACACATGTTGGGACACACAGAGTCACAACCAGTCATCACTGTACAAAAGGAGTCCAAAGTTGACAAGAGTGTGACAGCTAATCTCAGTGGTTATTGTGGGGTCACATTGTTTATGTCTCAGTGAAAGCAAACACAGTGTAGGACTATTGATTCTACCTCTCTGTTGATGTCTTCTGTGGATGCAACACAGCTGTACACCCCTGCCTACCTTTTCTTCTCTTTTCTGTCACTCACTTCAAATGCTTTTTGGACCATAGTACAATTACCTTTCTCTTCACCAGCCAGACAGGTGTGATTCCACTTGTTACACTGCACTTGAAGAAAACAGAGAAAATACAATGTCAAGGACTGCAGAATTCAGAAGTGGTTTTTAATGGCAAAAAAATGTTTTTAAGGGTGCCATGAGAGAGATTCAGAATCAATGGATATTGTAAAATGACCAAAACAATTCTACAGGCACTTTCATTTATGATCAGAGGCAAAAGAGAAACAGAAACAACAAATATGAAAAAAAAAACAAAACCCAAAGAGCACAGACATTAGCACTCCCTAATTATTTTTCCTTTGTCAGGCTAAAGGTGTAGCATTTTGGCTGTCGTTGTCTTGGATCACAAAGATTTCCTGACCCTCTGGCCTCAATCAGTCTGACTTGGCTCCCAACTCTCCTCCTTCACTGTCACCGGATCCCTGCAGGCCTGCCTTCTCAGCCACCTACACCCTGTACAACTATGACTGAAACCAACCCATCCAACCAACGTCATTGTCAAGTAAGCCAGTGACACCACCTTGGTTGGGCTCATCACTGATGGATATGAGACAGCATGCAGGGCTGAGGTAGAGAACTTGTCCTGCTGGTGTGCAGAAAATAACCTGAAGCTGAATGTCCTTAAAACACAAGAACTCATCAGGAGACACAGACAGGTCCACTCCCCTCTCATTGAGGGAGTGAATGGAGAATCGGTAGAATCTGTCTCCACCTTCAGGTTTTTGGGCACCCACCGATCACTTGGACCCACAACACCAATGCCCTGGTAAAGAAAGCCCAACAGCAGCTGCACTTCCTCCATGTCCTGCAGAAGAATAACCTGGACCAGAAGTCGCTGCTGGCCTTCTACCAATCCTCAGTGGATAGCGTGCTTTTCTACTGTCTGGGTGTTTCATATACAGGAGCCACACGTGGGAACAGGAGGGCTGCGCAGAGAGTAATTAACACTGCCCCAAAAATCATTGGCTCGCTCCTGCCACCCCTGGAGGCCACAGGTAGCTCCTTCTATATCTTAGGAAAACCAGGGCCATCATAGGTGACCCCTACCACCTCCTTACTACCTTTTTGGACCCCCCCCCCCAGACTCACAAACAGCTCCTTCCCCTGGGCCATTCAGACTGTCAACAAACACTAACCCCCACGCCCCACCCCTGCCCACCCACCTTACCAAACTGAGCCATGGTCTGAGTAACCCCCATCACCAAGGCCACTCACACACGGACTATTTTCTGACCAAGTCTTTTTTCTTTGCACTACTTCCAAACATTTGTTCTGAACTTGCAACTTGTTCTCTAATGTGTGCCTTCTATTCTTTTGTATATATTCCTCTTGATTGTATATATTTCTATTGTTTGTTATTTATTCCTGCTGTCTACTATTTCTGTTTAACTCCAGCACAGCTGGTGTCTATTCTATTCTATTCTATTCTATTCTATTCTATTCTATTAATGTATTTATACTCACCTGCTAGCTTGGTTATCAAACTACATTTGTATTTCAATTTAAATAGGATGCTACAGCTTACAAATACAAGCTCAAAACAAAACAACCAGTAAAAACCTTCTCAATTTTTCTTTTAGGACAGCTGAAAGCTAGCTATAGTGAATAAAACAGCAGGCACCTATCACTCAAAGTGGCCCCACTTCTAATTTTGGGCATATTTGGGCATCTCCAGCTGGCATGTTTTTTTTTCAGCAGTAACAGCTACTTGTGGCTTACATCGCTTCTGGCACACTGGTGTCACTCACTTTCCACAATAATATATCTATATCGTTTAAGGACCATGGTCCTTAAAAGGAAATGCCATCCGGGAAACAAGATAATCATACTGCCTCACCTTTCTAATTCTCTTGTCACTTAACCATGTTGTCATGTGGTTGAATCAATCCCCATCTCCAGTCGATTCAATGGTCTATTGCGTCTTTAATACCTCATCTTTAAGGTGGCAGCCTTTTGATCTGCACAAATTGTATATTAAGTGATCACAATTTTACAGAGTAACTGGATGTTTTGTATAGCAAAGTGCCACCATGCTTGCTTTCTTTTTCTGTGCAACGAATTTAGCTTTGCGTTTTTTAGTCACAGCCCCAAATCTGTCTCTCTTGTTGTCTTATCAGTCTGGGGACTTTGAGCATTTAGCATTTTATATTTACTATAGTCAGTGAAAGAGAGATGTAAGAATAGAAACTATTTGGAAAGACAGAGACATCTGATAATATATGCATTCGCACATGAGAAAAGTGTGAATGTGTGAAACAAGGGGGAAGAGACCTAGAGAGGCGAAGAGGCTGTGTGTACGTAAGAGAGACATTTCTGTGACCTTCTGCGTCGCAAAGCCCCATCTGACTAAGAAATGAGCAGGGGTGGAGTGATGGGGGAAGGAGAGAGGAGACTGCTAATGAGTGGGGAATGGGATGAAGAGGGGAAGGGATGGAGAGAGGGAAGGATGGGATTTGACTGTAAGTATTGAATATTTGACATTTATCCAAATGATAACACAATCCCCCGCCTTTTAAAATTGCTGCTTTACACAGAGAGGCAGAAAAGACACACAGTGAACTAAACTGAGGAGCCCAACATCTAACGTATCATTCAGAGAAACACTGCCTTATGGCACCATAAGCATTGTTTTACATATTAAAACACTTGAGTGCATTTGATTTGAATGCCAGAACCATCAGACTGATATTACAGCACTGCTGAGGCTGAAATGTAGTCTGCAGATCACATACTGTAGCGCACAGGAAATGTTAAGCTCCCACATACTTTTTTTCCTGAGGGGCAGAACTAATTATGAGCCCACAACTTATATGGCTTCATTAACCACAAGCTCATCTGACAGATGCTAAAGTAACATGTTTTAAAATGCTTTTACTTAACCTGACCAACTAACAATACAGCTTTATCCCAGGTGACTGATTAAAAGCAAAAAATAAGAGAACAAAAAATAGCTTCACTTACAGTTATAATCAGCAGCACTTCTGTATTATTGTTTTTTTCCCTTTCCAAAGACATTACATCTGTTCATTAAAGGTTTCACAATAATGTTCTGAACACCCACATTGGTAGGTGAAAAAGCTCTTTATAAATAGAGAGTGATCTGGGTATTTAAAGTGGGCTGAAATTCATTCACTGCTTGGTAAATCTGATTTCTGAATCAGTATTCAAAAATGTTTTGTTTGACAAGATCTATCAAAATACACAGTTCTACAGTAAAGCATAACGTAGCGTTAAAACGCTAAACGGTCTGGTTTTCATAAGCTTGGTTTTAGTTTTGTGGTTGGCTTGTTGTAATGATAGTTGGCCAGAAGGCTGGTTGTACTGTAGTCTGCTATGTTTTGGTGGAGAGCTAAAAATAATAGATAATAGGCCATTTGTGCAGGACAAAGCCCAGATCTACAGCTATATTATAATTGTCATTATTATTCCCAATTGCTAGTCTCATTAGCCGGGCTCAGTCCGCCAGTCTCCTCCCCTCATTGGTGCCCAGCACATCCCCAACCCCTACAGCACCGCCTTCAGGGGGTGGGCCTACAGGGAGGAGGGCCCATGTCTCTTTTTCGCGACTACCACTCGCCCTCGGGCATCCTTCCCACGTCTGGCTCCAGGGCAAGTCCTCGGTAGCCATGTCACAGGTAGGTTTTTGAATGGCTCTTTGTCTGGTCCCTCACCTAGAACCAATTTGCCCTACCTATAAAAAATAGTATAATATATAGTAATAAATATAGTTATATACAGTGATGGGAATAACGGCGTTACAAGTAACCGCGTTACTAACGGCGTTACTTTTTTCAGTAACGAGTAATCTAACTAATTACTATTCCTATCGTTATAACGCCGTTACCGTTACTAACAAGAAAATGTGGCGCGGTCGCGTTACTATTTTTCAACAAACAGACGGTTGAAGCTGTGTTCGGCTTACCGCATCTTATATCAGTTGCACGGAAGTAGCTGTAAGTAATCTGGGCGCTACAGCTTTAAGCAGCTGTGGGCGCTCCCGCAGGCGGCAATCACTTTCTGGCACAACACCTGGAGCTAGGGGGCAAAACAATCACATGAGTGCTGCTGTTTGACTGAGGAAGAATAAAGTAGTCATGGTAAGCCAATCACATGACCACTTCAAGATGACAAAGCAACAAGGTGATATATACCAGTTTTTAAATTGTGCCACGTAAAACCAGAGTCATGATAAACAATATATACGCGTGTTTTTTCCTCAATAGTTTCGTCACGTTTACTGTCTAAGGACACCACTAGCAAGCACTCTCTGCTTATGACCAAAAAATAAAAAACAAAACAAAAAACCGCCCGTTCGTGTTGGTGGAAAAATGCACCATGTCGACCAATCAAAAAATGATATGGCAATATTACATTTGGTTGTTTAGGAAGAGGGGGAAGTTTTAGGAGTGACGGCGACAGAGAGAGAGAGAGAAAGACAGCAGAAAAAGAGAGAGAGCGAGTTTTGAGATGTGAGAGATTTGCGATGTTTAGCGTGTTTGTAGTGTGTAGTTAATGTGTTGTCTTGTGTAGTTAGTGTGTAGTGTTATGGATAGTTTTGTGTTGTGTGTCAGAACAATGATGCAACTGCTGTCCTCCAGGTAGAAAAAGGAGTGATACACCTGCTGCTGTCAGACCTGCAGGTGTCAGGCTGTGATGTTCTCCTTTATAGTGGACAGAAATATTTGGAGTGGCACAAATAATTTCTGTGGGATCTTATTGAATGCAGAACAGCTGATTGTTCTGTAAATAGTTTGAAATGGTTATTAAAAAAAAGGGTAAAAGGTAAATGGCTGCAAATAACTTTGTTGTTTGCAAAACTTGTGCATAGGATTTTAAAATTGACAATTTAGATTTGCATTTAAAGTTGAAATGATTCAATAAACATGTTTGTGGTTATTACATTAAAAAATATAGCTTGAGTCTTGATGGGCCAGATGGATGGGCCCGTGGCTGGATTGGTAAAGGGCAGAGAGCTCCAGTCCGACTCAGACGCCAGCAAGGTGGAGGTGGAGTACTGGTTTGGGCTGGTATCATCAAAGATGAGCTTGTGGGGCCTTTTCGGGTTGAGGATGGAGTCAAGCTCAACTCCCAGTCCTACTGCCAGTTTCTGGAAGACACCTTCTTCAAGCAGTGGTACAGGAAGAAGTCTGCATCCTTCAAGAAAAACATGATTTTCATGCAGGACAATGCTCCATCACACGCGTCCAAGTACTCCACAGCGTGGCTGGCAAGAAAGGGTATAAAAGAAGAAAAACTAATGACATGGCCTCCTTGTTCACCTGATCTGAACCCCATTGAGAACCTGTGGTCCATCATCAAATGTGAGATTTACAAGGAGGGAAAACAGTACACCTCTCTGAACAGTGTCTGGGAGGCTGTGGTTGCTGCTGCACGCAATGTTGATGGTGAACAGATCAAAACACTGACAGAATCCATGGATGGCAGGCTTTTGAGTGTCCTTGCAAAGAAAGGTGGCTATATTGGTCGCTGATTTGTTTTTGTTTTGTTTTTGAATGTCAGAAATGTATATTTGTGAATGTGGAGATGTTATATTGGTTTCACTGGTAAAAATAAATAATTGAAATGGGTATATATTTGTTTTTGTTAAGTTGCCTAATAATTATGCACAGTAATAGTCACCTGCACACACAGATATCCCCTAAAATAGCTAAAACTAAAAACAAACTAAAAACTACTTCCAAAAACATTCAGCTTTGATATTAATGAGTTTTTGGGTTCATTGAGAACATGGTTGTTGTTCAATAATAAAATTATTCCTCAAAAATACAACTTGCCTAATAATTCTGCACTCCCTGTTTATATATATATATATATATATATATATATATATATATATATATATATATATACTGTTATAGTTAATTGTTAGAAAAATAACAATTGCTTCTAAATTGCCTCAAAGCGTGTCTGTAAGTGTGTGCATTACTTATTGTGTTGTTCTGAGTTCTTGGTTGTTGATCCCTCTGCTACTCGAACAACTGGTTAAACAATCTAAGACATTGTTTTTTGACGAATTGGGCAGGTCTGGTTGGGCTGAGACTAGCCATAGTTAAACCAACAACCTTGGCTGTCCAGCCTAGAGTGTTAAACAAGTGCAGAACTGATTTGAAGGTTTGCAGCATTAAACTAAAATGCTGGCCTCTCATTTTTTGACTGAAAAAATAAAATAAAAGTGAAACCACAAATTGAACAGTGATGTGTTCAACTCCATACATAAGTCTGAGTGGCATGTCTGTTTAATATTGAGACTGTGTGTGTAGTCAAGGCAGCAAGACTTTATTCTGTGTGGCAGAAGGTTCAGCCTGCTTCAGAATCACTTCAGACAGAAAGGAGGCAGTGTGCAGTGGTGTGCCTTGAGCAGATAGGTTTGACTTGACTGTCCCTAAAGCAGGAGCTGTCACGATTCTGGGTCTTTGACCCAGTATTTTGAGTTTTGTTCTGGACATGATGTTTATTTCAAGTCTCCCCAGTCATGTCACGTCTCCATGTCTGTTCATCGTGTGTTCAGGCTGACTCTCAGTGTGTGCTGCTTCCTGTTTTATATTGTTAGTCCCCTGTCTTGGATGCATATGTTCAGTTTTGCTTCCCTTGTCTTGTTAGTGAGATTTAGTTCACCTGTGTTCCCTGGTATATTACATCTCCCACCTTAAATTGTGTCTATTTAAGCTCTTGGTTTTCTTTAGTTCCTCGTCATGAGCTCCATCATGTTGTGTTTTCTTGTCTGTCAGTGTTTAGTTGTTTTTTTTTCAGTCAGTTTGCTCCAGCTTGACTATGCCTTATCTTTTGCTCTATCAGCCATTTGCGAGCTAATAAAGCTGTGTTTTAAGTTGAAGTTTGTCTTCCAAGTCCTGCATTTGGTTCCAATCGCTGCTTGTCACACAACCAATATATGACAGGAGCAGGTTGACTTGTACTTCAACAGCATACATTCGCTTCAGTAAAGGAAGTGTTCTGTGCATATGGTCTGACCTCCGTGTGATAAGGGTGTTAAGGTAGCTAATGACACTGTCTAACAGAGGATTACTGTGTAAAGTTAGTGAAAACCTTCTAGAAGAAAAGGTGTGACAATATTTTACTTCTCTGTAATTTAACAGCTATGTTTTGGTTTGTGTTTACATTAGGGGCCAGATGTGTTAACGATAGAAATTATCCATTACCAGAGCATGGGCGTTAGAAGATTATCTAGCTGACAATCAAAAACACCAACTTCGGTATCACAGTCAATAAATATGTCATTAACTATTTTTTCTGCTGCCTCTCTCCCCATCTCACACCTCATCCAACTAATAATGGATCACTTATTAAAAGAAATAAAACAAAATGCAGACAAATATATTTTTTTATTTACTATGAACACATTTAATCAAAAAAACACAAAAAATATGTTTACATGTAAATTAAATTAGTGATATGAATTGGTACAGTTCTCTTGCTGGGATACGTTGCTATGTATCACAGCATGTTTATGGAAGAGGATGGATGCAGATTACAAGAGGTTGAGGATGTTTATATGCATTTCCCTCAAGAAAAAAAATGACTTATGTAATAGACAGAAGTTGAGCTATGAATACACACACTCTTACATACATTTCTAGTTATAGTTTTCACACTTCTATGTTTCAAACTAATTTTAACATTAAATAGTAAAAAGAAGATGTAGTTTTAAATGATTATTTCATATAAGAGGGTAAAAGCAATGCGACCATATCTGTGAAAAAGCATTAAATGAACATTTTTTAGAAATCTTAGTTCAGCTGCTAGACCTGTTGAATCAAGAAATCACTTCAAGACAAACTGTCTGACAAGGTGAAGTAAGCTAAAGGATCTCAAAAATCACTTCATGCCACGATCTAATAAAACTCAAAGAAATAAAAATGAGAAACAAAGTCATTGTCTGGAAAGAGCTGCAAAGCCATTTCTAAGGCTTTGAGACTTTACCAAACCATTAAGAGCCATTATCTACTAATGAATAGAGAGAGAAACTTGGAAGAGTGGTGAACCTTTCCAGGAGTGGCTGGCTTACTAAAAACTACTCCAGGAGCAGATTAGCACCTCACAAAAGCACTCAGAACAACATCTAAAGAACTTCACGTCTCATATGTCTCAGTTAACCCATAAGAACCCACAACCCCTTTACACATTGAGGACAGTTCCCGTTAAAGTGTTAACACTGACTCTACCAAAGTTTTACTAAAAGTTAAAATGGGTGTGGACTCGTGATTCATCATCATAAGAAAGAGACCGGAGAAAAATGGGATCCTTGGGAGAACTCTAAGTTGAAAACCACTGTGGACCTAAAAGAACACAAAGGCTTGTCTGACATTTCCCAGAAAAAGCACAATAACAGTATTCTGTGGACTGATGAGACAAAGTTGAACTTTTAGAAGATTTGGGTCTCATTACATCTGATGTAAAACTAACAGAGCATTTCCTAACAAGAAAATTTTTCCAACAGTGAATTGATGGAACCATTAATTCTGTTCTCTCCAAGAAAATCCAGCAGTAGAATGTCTGACCACCATTTTTTTGCTCTTGAAACTCAGTAGTACTTGGGTTATGCAGCAGATTTAATAATGATTCAAACATACCAGCAGGTTGACCGCTGATAGGTTAAAAAAGGAGAAAAATGAAGGTTTTAAAGTGGTCTAGTCAAACTCTGGACTTAAATCTAATTGAAATGCTTTGGCATGAGGAGGCAATTAATTTTTCACAAAGGGTGGGTGGGTTTGGATAATGTTTTCCCTTAGTAAATCAAATAATCATTTAAAAACTGCATTTTGCATTAACTTTGGTGATCTTTGTCTAGCATTCAAATGTATTTGATGTTCTAGAATATTTGAGGGTGCAAAAAACATGGAAAAAAGGAAATATTTGTTCACAGCACTATATCTTACATGTCAAGCCAGAGAGGCCCTATATACAACCATCAAAACTGGATGCTTGCAAAGATGCTACCGAATCTTGATTAATTATCCCAAAGGTTTATGTACTTATTAAGACAGATTGCTATAACTTCATCAAAGCAGATAATTACCACCCTTTTTTTAGAATAAATAAAAGCAAAGACCTATTTAATGCATTGCAGCTGTTTATTTCTGCCTGACTTCACCCCGAGGTAAAGGTGGCAGAGTTTAAATTGCTACTGCAAGTCACTCAAAAGGTAGGGTCACTGAAAAAAAGTATCTACTGTCAGATAAGTATATGGAGTTAAATGGAGCTGACTAGTCTCAGTGTGTGGGTGTATGCAGTGATGAGGCCGCTGCCATGACCGGTAAACAGATTAATGCTGCTTATCATGCTGAAAACTCAGAAAGAAAGTCAGATAAAACTGACAAACTGTGCAAGCGCCACACAACCCACTCCTCCTGCTAAAAAGGCTATCCATAAACATTATGCTCTGTGCTTCTGTCTCTTGCGTTCTCCATCTGTCTCATTTAAACCTCCATTTTGGTCATAAAGTATTCCAAAAAAAAAAAAAAGCAGAATGCAGTAACCTTAATAACTGGGCTCCATCTGACTTGCAAATAAATAGCTAAAGAGTGGCAGCCTTCAGCAAGCTGCATGCTACATGGCTTAATGTTCAAGTCAGTGTCATGGCAGGGGGTGCAGCTATCAGACTCGTTGCAGAGCTGTTTAACAAGTCACCCTGCTGTTTCACTAGTCACAGAGGACACTGTGGATGAAAAGTAAGCTTGTTTGCTTTCCACAGGGTTAGCCACCATTTAGCTGAATGGGGTAATCCTGATGTTTGTTCAAAATATAACTATGCAGGTTTTCAAAAATGAATAACTAAGCCTACAGAGCCTTTTTTTGGTAATCAGTTGGCAGTTTAACATATAAATATCATGTGGGTCAGGCATGCTGTTCACTTTTCTTTAAAAGAGGCCTATTATGCTAATTTCTGACCCGATATTTTGAGAATTAACTTTGCATGAAACACAATTTTTTTAAAATGATTATCTTTTACACTGGGCATTGGTGGAGTCAGTCAGTTCATTCAATGTTTTAAACAAGACATTTTAGGTCTATTTTCCCTTCCATTAAGCCAATTTTTTTCTCTTGAGCCCCAAATAGTAAACAGAAGATTTGAACAGTGCCAGGCTGGGCCTCTATGCTCATATTTAGAGTTGGGACCCTGAGATGAACACTTTAAGGGTATCTGCTTTCACTTGCATCATACATGGCCAATAGAGGAAAAAGCTGTCTGAAACCCAGCGTTTAGAACAGCCTGAAGCTTGACCTCGGGCTCATAGGGACAACTTACTCATACTGTCCTTGTTATTTGCAATGTTGACCATGTTTAATAGAAAAATTTCACATTTTATAATAAAGTATAAACACTCACGAGACACTTTATTGGTTATACCCATTGCATGACAACTCAGCAAGTCAGTGCATTTAGTCGCTGATGTTCAAACTGAGGATCAAAATGGGGAATGTGATTAAATGACTCTGGTGACAGATGGGCTGTTTTGAGTATTTCAATAACTGCTGATCTACTTTGGTACTACTATGGTACTCAAATGCCCTTCACATGATGCTATCATGTCAATATGGACCAGAAATCTCTGAGGAATGTTTCCAGCACCCTGTTGAATCTATGCCATGGGAAATTAAGAGACTTCTAAAGGTAGAATGACCAGAAAACAGGGAAATGCATAATGAGTCTTAAAATTCATAGAGAAAATCTTACTAGGTCAGATTTGGTGTTTTGAAAATTTTTAGCAACAACAAAAATGTCATTATATACATTTTACTGTATATTCAAGTCACACAAAGGATTTGTGTAAAACTGATGTGGATATTCATCAAACATAAACAGAAGAATCACATATCAGAATCTAGAAATATATATCATCTAACTACTTTGAATCTCTGTTTTTAGTCCATTTGAGAATATGAATAATTGAGCCAAGCCATGCAGCATTTATTGCCTTTGTAGAGGGAACAAAAGAGCTGGGCTTGTTTCTTTTTTCTTTTTCTTTTCTCATGTTTATACTGTGGCACAAAAAAGGAAGCGGAATCAGAACACATTTCTATTTTACTGGGCAAAGTCATTTAACACATTCTTACTCAAAACAGCCAACTTGCAACAGAGCACACAGCAGTAGAAAGAGAAAAAAAAATCAATTGAACCTGCAGGTGCCACATACACACACATACACAGAAATATGCACACACAATGAATCATAAGTCCAACAATCAGCATGAACATGCACCAGTGCTAAGAATACATGCATGTGGACGTGGGTGTGCGCTTGCTTGAGTTGTGGCTGTGTCAACTCTCAACAGGGAACCTTGACAGCTGTCCCTGTGTGTGCGTGCGCGTATGTACATACACACATGTGTGGGTCTCCCAGGGGCATCATGACACTTCATCATTTGTTAATTAGCCAGTTAAGTCACCTAATTAACATGCCAACTCTTTTATTCTCTGTCAGACTTTCTTGCCTGCTTTGTCACCATGTGTTTAACAAACGGTAGGTGAAGTAAAACATATGGGCTTAAACAGAAACAAAATCTGTTTGGTTTCAAATGCACATCTTCAGTATTTGCCAACTGCTTGAAAATCTTCCTAGAGATAAATGTATATTTATATGTATTAAATGATTTCTAAAATGAATTGTGCAGTTACTGATAATATAGCCACACCCCTGTTAAGTAAATTATAACACACATTTAATTTCCATAGTGTCAGAACAGTATGCAGCAGATTAACTACCCTAGTGCTACAATGACACTGATAAATCCCTTATTAACATCTTTCTGCCTATTAAAAACACACATTCCCTCTGCCACACACGACTACATGAGCGAAACATTAATATATGTGACATAAAGACCATTATGACTTGCCACTGTGTGTATGTATGTGTGTGTGTGTGACTCACAAATACAACAACAGTAATTAAGAAATCATCTCAGTGAGTTGATGACAATCAGTTATGCATGGCCTACAGGGCAGTGCACCATTTGTGTCACCATATTTTAAGCTGCCTTTTTGTGTGTGTGCAACACAGAGAAAGAAAGAGAGAATTGTATGACCAGAGTATATTTTGATGCAATGTATGTAAGTTATGACTATTGCTTTTAAGGCTTATAAAACATACTCAAATGGAACCTGGACATAGTAATACATAAGAAGTCAGTTAAATAACACTTAAAAGTTGCTAATATTCATTTAAGTTAGCTTTATCAACAGTATGAAGGTAACTATATCTTTAGTCAGATCAGGTGAGCCCAGGTCATTCGGTTTAGTGTGACACTCACTTTGCCTTGTGTGCACTCTGACTAAAGCAAATAGTGTTTTAATACATACAGCCTTACTTTCTTTGTTCTCACTAGGAAGGTTTTGACAATACAAGAGTTGATGCTTCTATGGGTGTAACAGAAGGGTTAGTCCTTAACATTTCTAGCTGTAAATCCTAATAGCTTGATTAACTAGTTTATAAGTGGTTGGTGTGCATTTAAAGTGCCAAACACAAATGACCTTTTGATCTACTGCACCTAAACACCAAAACTGGACATTGGTGGATTGAAAAAAAATGTATAGTAGGATAGTTTCAGTGAATTTTTGTCTCTGAAAGCTCCTTGAACATATCAAGTCTAGGGTCACTTCATAGTGTTACCTGTTAACACATTCTCACTCACAGATGTTCACATACTTACACTGGTCAGGGCCATTTCTCACAATTCATTGCACTGGCTACTTCTTCAGCACACTCCGGAATAATATATTGGTGTGTGAGAACATCCATTGAGGGGGGCAGGGGTTGTTGACATACATTACCTTCAAAACATGAATTTAAATCCGATTTAAATTACTATTATTTGCTTTCTTTTCCTGGTTGCATTTTGTTTTCATTTGGGTGCCACAAATAAGAGATCATGGCGAGGGTTAAATTGCACCCTTTCATAAAGGTAACCATATGTTAGAGGGCAAACTCCCATTTACAACAAGTCTCTTTTCAGTTGTCTTCATTATAACCATCAAAACAGTGATTGAAAATATTCAGTGGAAAATATTTTGCTATAGTTTCACTGTGGATAGACAGAGGTGAAAATCTGAGAAACCTTGTGGGATTAGCTGAGATTAAAAAGTGCAATCTCAGACATGTTACTACGAAGCAATGTTCCTCCATCAGCTGATGCAGAAGTCATCCAAATGACTATGACTGGGGTAAGGAGCTATGGATAATTAATGGATGCTAACACCCCTCTGCACTGGACATGCGGCTGAACACGAGGAAATGCATAATGACTCAGCTCCAGAAGCATAAGAACAGATACAGAAATTCTTTAACACTGTACACCACAATAACTGCATTTGCGTTAGATTTACTATAAGCTCCTTATTGTATCATATTTTGATTATGTTGTATTTTCTGTTTAGTTGAGCTCCTTCTCCAGTAGTATTATCTGCGGTATTTTTTTTCTCACCTTTCCTGATGTTGTATTTATTTTATTGAGCTCAGTTGTTTTTCATGTTTTGGCTCCTGTAACACAGTAATTTCCCAACTTTGGGGATAAATAAAGTATTTCTTATCTTATCTTATTCTGTTGAAGTCCATTCTACAACCCTGGAAGCTGAAAAATATCACTGAAGTATCCTGTTTTGCAAAGAAACACAGAGGGATGTCATATGACTATGTGATGGCTTGGATTTGTAACCACCCTGTTCCTTTAGCATTTAATCTAGCGATATGAATCATACCAAAGCATTAACTCTATCTAATGTGAGGAGTGTTTAGCATTTTAAATAACTATAATCAGCAATAGTTATGCATGTGCCAGTGCAATAGTAACTGCACTTTCCTAAAATGCAGCCAAAAAATTCATGTCATTTCTGCTGAAAGGATCCATGGAGAATGCAGAGGCCACCTCAACTGCACACCAGACCGACCTCATCGTAATCTCTACCTCTAAGTATCACAGCCAGGGCTGTACTGCTGGCCCACTCTTCATGTCCGTGGAGAGACACTAGGCTGCTTTGCTCCAGCTCATGAAGTGGTACCACACATGCCAATTGTACTGCATTTCCCTGGACTGCAACATACTTACATAGTGGAAGATTCTCCACAAATATCTCAAGAATTTTAAAAGGAAATTGAAAAATGCAGACTGACTTTAAAATAAGGCTGATGAATAAAGCAGAAAACATGTAAATAAATATGGATATACGTAATGTCTGCATTGAGCAACATGCACAGTGACGTATCCTGCATTTAGTCCAGCTAATCTGATCAGTCAGTGCTGTCTGCTTATTTAAAGAGCATGTAGACAGACTGATGTTTTACAGTTTCTGACAAAGCATTAAGTCCACCATTTCATGTCAGTGTCTAAGGTGTCTTTTAAGAAAGGCTAGCTGGTGCTCTCCACTTCCAACAGCCCAAATATTCAGGCATGGGCTTAAAAGTTGTTAAAGGGTAAGTAAAACAATGATCATGACCTCAGTGGTTAAAATAAAGTACATACATCAACTCACACACATACTCAAGAATATAAGAATATCAAGAATATATGTGTATGTATATATGTTTATAGACAGATACACATATAGATAAAAAAGGTTAACAAAGTCTGGTTTTGTTGTTTGGAGTGGATCTATATCACCAGTCATCATGTGTGTCTGGGCATGGTCAATTCCTCTAACAAATGACCTTTCTCTAAAGGTCAGACTGTGACACCACTCACATGCACAATACTATCACGATGGCTCAGAGACACAGAGTCGCAGGCAGGCTCAAACATTGGCACAACATTAGAACTGTTATTCCATGCAGCTCCCCAAGCCTTTTTAACCTTTTCACAAGTGAATTTTAAATTTTCTAAATTTAGCACTTACACTGGAGTGTTTCACACACGATGGGCTTTAAACGTATGACCTCAATATTACAAGAGTGTTAATACTGCATTTAATAAAAATAATAACTCTTATTTGTGACGAGATCCTTTATAGGTTTCTACCAGACCAGACCGAACGTGAAAGTGTAGAAATTCTTGATTACTCTTGTTGATCTGCTTGTCATCATGACCTACGAACATAATTAAATATATTTTCATCTGCATGAAGCAAATTCACTTCTGCTTTTCTTCAAGGTCACCGTGTTTGTGTCTTATAGAGTGGTGCTGCCTCGCTGTATTTCAAAAAGGTAACAGACATTTTTCAACTAAAATAGCAGCTCTGGATGTGTTCGGCCCACTTCATATCAGAATGCATTTTTTATATTGTAAAATAAAAATGAATGCAGAATGTGGAAAATAAGGGCTTTCATTGCAGGGCAAGGTAGTGGTGTATGGTGGTTCAGTTATTAAATGCATGGACATATTTCCTGAGACTTGAGTATCACATCCATTAAACATGAGGTAATGTGTAGGGCTGAGCCAACAGCATTTAGGCAGTAATAATGAATGAAACATTAGCCTTATAGGGAATCCTGAAATTGACTAATGTGTGATATGTTTTATCAAGGAAGCTGCGGAGGTGGGTGAATGGGCTTCACATTAAATATTTGCAATCCCCCCTCCTCCAAAAAAAAAAAAGCGCTGTTGTAACAGGTGGTTGCCTGGCTGTGCAGGGTGATGCGGTCCTTCCTGCCCTTTTACTCACCCTTCAGGAAGGGTGCCTGCCAACCAATCAGCTGCCCAGCAGGATAAACAAGTTGGACCTCGTCCTTGTAAATGGAGGAGGCAGAGGAGACGCAGACTGCAACATAGTGTCAGGTTGCATTTGAAGGTTGATATGTTGATGTGACAGCTGCTGCAGCACACAGCCCACTCCTTAGCTATTCTTAATTATAAGCAGAGGTGTTCACATCTCACTTTCAAGCGCTGGTAATTGGGACTATGAAACTCAGTTTTATAGTGTGATTTAGCTGTATTTACAAAGGGATGATTGGCTCACCAACAGACAAAGGTAGCAAGGAGGTCAGACTATCACTTCTGTCAGAAAAATCTGCAGAAATCTGTTCTCAGGAATAAGGAAAAGAATACCTGCCCATCCCTTCACTTTTGTGTTGTCAGTAACATCTAACTCAATAAATAATTTCCACTCATCATGTAAATTGTCAGCCACTCACTGAAAATCTTTTTTGTTGAACTGTTGTTGTTGTCGTCGTCGTTGTTTTTCCTAAGAGCAGCAATATTCATTGAATAAATTATATTTATTCAACAGCATGGAGATGGAAAACCTAATCGGATTTTTGATGAGGTGCACTTCTTTTCGGAGGTTTTATTTTGCAGAATGTTCCATAAATGACATCTTGTTTAGGATGTAGGTGTAAGACAGCAGCCAAATTTTAAACTGGGTAGGATTTCTGAAATTGATGGATGCGGATTTAATTGTTTTCAACTTTTATCCATCTGAAGTAGTAAAATGATGCAACTAATAAATGAAACTACATATTTTTTATATTCATTTGCATGCTATGTGCATTTTCCAACTTTGTATTTGTGTTTCCATGCACAAATCAGGTCTTGCTGTCTTTGAAATCCTGTGTAACTCCTCTGTCTCTTAATGACGGATTAGGGTTCTCATAGTATGACTGCTCATCCAGCAATAATCCGCACAGACTCTAAGCTTGAGAAAGCAGTAGGCTAGACAGGAAAGAGGTAGAGGCAGAAAGGGAGAAGAAAATGTAAGTGTGAGCAAATGATTAACTCATGAAGAATGTTTGCTAACAAGTCCATGCAGACAGAAATGGCAAAAGTGCATCATCAGTCTCTCACACCCTAAAATTCTCTTTAAAAATTAAAAAATGTCCATTCCTTAACATTTTCTTTTACTTTGTAGTTCCATATAGCAACGTTTTATGTAATGTTTTACTTTGACATTCGTTCTGGTGTTTCCATGTTGCAGTCAACATGGAAACAGATTTGCATAAGCAATTGAGGACTAGAATCGTGCTACCTTTCCTCACTTTCCCAAGGTTAGCAATGGTGATCCTTTGAACCCAGACTCTGTCACTACGTGGTTTAGTTTTTCTGTGAAGTTTCTAGAACATTAAAGTTCAGAGTGCCATTACTGTTTCATGGCGATCCAGAGAATAATCAATGACTATGAAATTTACACAGACAATTTTGGTCATCAGAGAATGAATCCTAATGAACACCTCAAATCAAATCAAATCAAATCACCTTTATTGTCACATCACATGTGCAGGTACACTGGTACAGTACATGCGAGTGAAATTCTTGTGTGCAAGCTTCACAAGCAACAGAGTTGTGCAAAATACAATAACGTGCAACAAGCAAAATATAAAAATGGTTAATCTAAAAGTAATAAATATATGTACCATATATAAAGGTATATACATTACTGAATGTGTGTACTAAATATGTTTTTCACGTGTGTGTGTGTGTGTGTGTGTGTGTGTGTGTATATACATGTTTTACAAATGAAATAGAGTAAACAATAAAATAAGATATATAAAATATAAAATATACAGAGGTAGGTATGTGCAAAACAGTGGCATTAATGTACAGTATGGAGTGCATAATGTTGAAGTTCCAGTAGTGAGGGTGAGGTGTCTATGACGTGTTCAGCAGTCTGATGGCCTGGTGGAAAAAGCTGTCTCTCAGTCTGCTGGTGCGGGACCGGATGCTGCAGAACCTCCTTCCTGATGGAAGTAGTCTGAAGAGTTTATGGCTGGGGTGACTGGAGTCCTTGATGATCCTCCCGCTTTCCTCAGGCACCGCTTCCTGTAGATGTCTTGGAGGGGGGAAGCTCACCTCAATTATCCGTTCAGCACACCGCACTACTCTCTGGAGAGCTTTGCGGTTGTAAGCGGTGGTGTTGCCATACCAGGTGGTGATGCATCCAGTGAGGATGCTCTCAATGGCACAGCGATAGAAGGTCCTGAGGATGCGGGGCTCATGCCGAATCTTTTCAGTCTCCTGAGAAAGAAGAGGCGCTGCTGCGCCTTCTTCACTGTCTTGTTTATGTGTACTGACCACGTAAGATCCTCAGCCAGATGTACACCAAGGAAGCGGAAGCTGCTCACTCTCTCCACAGCGGCGCCGTTGATGGTGATGGGGTGTGTACTCCTCTGCACCTCCGGAAGTCCACTATCAGCTCCTTTGTCTTTGCGACGTTGAGGGTGAGATGGTTGTCTTGACACCAGTGGGTCAGGCGCTGACCTCCTCCCTGTAGGCTGTCTCATCACCGTTGGTGATAAGACCCACCACTGTAGTGTCGTCCGCAAACTTCACAATGATGTTGGAGTTGTTAGTGGCCGTGCAGTCGTAGGTGTAGAGTGAGTACAGGAGAGGGCTCAGTACACACCCCTGTGGAGCACCAGTGTTCAGTGTGATGGGGATGAGGTGGTGCTGCCCAGTCTGACCACTTGGCGTCTGTCAGACAGGAAGTTAAGGATCCAGCTGCAGAGGAGCTGCTCAGTCCTAGATCCTGCAGTTTCCTGTCCAGCTTCGAGGAACGATGGTGTTGAATGCTGAGCTGTAATCTACAAACAGCATTCTCACATACGTGTCTCTCTTCTCCAGGTGTGACAGGGCAGCATGGAGTGTCAGGGCTATGGCATCATCAGTGGACCTGTTGTGGCGGTATGCGAACTGTAGAGGGTCCAGTGAGTCGGGTAGTGCGGAGCAGATGAAGTCCCTGACCAGCTTCTCGAAGCATTTGCTCACGATGGGGGTCAGGGCTACAGGTCGCCAGTCGTTCAATGATGAGATGGTGGAGGATTTGGGTACAGGGACGATGGTGGCCATTTTGAAGCAGGCTGGGACTACAGACAGAGAGAGGGAAAGGTTGAAGATATGTGTAAACACTCCAGCCAGCTGAGCCGCGCATGACTTGAGGACGCGGCCGGGAATCCCGTCCGGACCAGTAGCTTTGCGTGGGTTCACTCTCCTGAAGTACCTCCGCACATCCTCCTCAGACACAGTGTGCGCACTGACGTCATCCGCGGTGCGCACACTGTCCGGTCTCCTGGTGTTCGCTGTGTCGAATCTAGCGTAGAATACGTTTAGATCCTCACACAGAGGCCGTGGTCTGCGGTGTGCTGGTTTTCCCTCTAAAGTCTGTGATCGTGTTTAGTCCCTGCCACATACTCCGAGGGTTGTCAAACTGTTGCTCCACCCTGTCCCTGTACTCACGTTTGGCTGCTTTGATCGTCTTCCGGAGTTGGTAATGTGCGTGTTTGTAGTCCGATGTGTTCGCGGAGGCAAAAGCGGTGCTCCGTGCCGCTAGCGCCGTGCGAACATCTCCGTTAATCCAGGGTTTTTGATTTGGGAAGGATTTAACTGTTCCGGATGGGACGACATCTTCCACGCATTTTCTGATAAATCCACAGACTGAGTCTGTGTATTCATCGATGTCTTTAGCAGCCACGTGAAACATTTCCCAGTCCGCGTGATCAAAACAGTCCCGCAGCGTGACCTAATGACAAACCAACACTCTTGCATGCAAACTGGTGTTTCTGACAAAACTTTTCAAAACTTTCTCTTCACAACTCAAAGTTATTCATTACTATATAACTATGTTTCAGTTGCATCATTTGGAAGAACTGAACTTGAACTTGATTTATCCAGATAAAGAAATCAATTAAGCTATTTGGTGAACAGACTCCAATGACCCATCATAAAAAAAATGGCCTGTATTTATATAGCGCTTTAACAGTCCCTAAGGACCCCAAAGCGCTTTACATATCCAGTCATCCACCCATTCACACACACATTCACACACTGGTGATGGCAAGCTACATTGTAGCCACAGCCACCCTGGGGCGCACTGACAGAGGCGAGGCTGCCGAACACTGGCGCCACCGGGCCCTCTGACCACCACCAGTAGGCAACGGGTGAAGTTCCAAAGTAGAGTATGGACGGTGGTGGTAAAAATGAAGATGGAGGCTTGGATGGAGTTCTGAGTGACCAGGGTGAGGCGGAGATGAGGAGACAGGTTGCATGAATGAAAGGCAGAATGACAGAAGAATATAAATAATACACAGAATGAAGGTTCATTCACTTGGAGAAGGAGGGCAAGAAGATGATTGAACTTTAGAGCAATGATTTCAGCATTGCTTATTGTGTGAAACATCACATGGTTTTGAGAAGGTACATACTGTCTGACCTCAAGTACAACATGCTTAAATAAAACATATGTGTGTTGTACAGTATTGTTGAATGAATTATTGAATTTTATCTTTCAGAAAATGAGTTCAACTACTATTGATTGCCACATATCTTTTTTTAAACATCTGCAACTGTGACAGTATGTTAATGAGCGGTCAAGGCATGGTGAAAGCTGTACTCTTTTGCAGCTCATTACTATAACGTGCATCACAATAATAAAGTTTACTTTTTGTTCATGGTGCATGAACAACATAAGGCATTAACATGTTTGGTAAACAGACTGGTCCATCTCCCTCGAAAGAAATATCAAGATATCAGCATAAATCGACACACACCCAATACCCAGTATTTTAATATCTAAGCACATCTTCAGAGATCAACGTGAAATGTCCATGTTAAACAAACTAATAATGCCACAGCTTTATTCTTCAAAGGCAAAGAGGACATACATACTGAAAACAAAAGTGTGTGTGGAAGTGTATGCATACACTTCAGTTTCACCAGAGTAAACAAGACCAGTTAAAACTTGTACATCCATTCAAGGTTTACTAACAGTCAGTGTGGTTGAGTGCTGCTCAGACAAGTGCAAAGTGCAAGTGGATTTACTGACAAGGAGGTGCACATCCCCTTATCTACAGGGTTTCCTCACGGGACAATTAGTCTTCTGTAGCAGAAACTCAAAAATGCCTGTTATGTTACAGCTTTGAAAAAACATATTAGAGCAAGTATAGGGCGATGTTAGATGAAATGAGAAGCTTTGCTTGTCGTCAATGCAAATCTTAATTTTTATGAAATTTATGAAAACTTTACTGAGCTCATCAATTGCTAGATGTTGTTTTTGTAGTGTGTTATTGTCATGAAATTCGGTAGTATCAAGTCCCTTAGCTTTTAATAAACTCTCATCGTCATGCTAAATTTCAGTTAAATACAGGCTACGTCCACACGTACACGGGTATTTTTAAAAACGCCGATTTTTTATGCGTTTGGGCCTTTAGTCCACACCTAAATGGCGTTTTGGGTCACTGAAAACAGAGATTTTTAAAAACTCCTGCCGGGGTGGAGATTTTTGAAAACTCAGTTTTTGTGTTTAGGTGTGAACGAGGAAAACGGAGATTTACTCACGCAACTTCAAAGGTGTGCACTGTTTTTGACGTCATGCTGTGCGCCACGTTATTGTTTACATAAGATGAATTTCTACAGTGGCAGATATAGACAAAATACTGTTGCTGTTAATCTTACTATCTGCAGTTTTAACATGCTTACATATACACATGCAGTTACTGTCCCTCCATTTAGAAAGACAGAGGCTGTTTGGAATAAATAAAATTTTTTTAAATGAAATTTATGTATGCTGCATGCTGTATTTTCTTCATCCTGAGATAATAACATTAACATTTAAAAATGATGAAGGTACTTGAAAGGTAACACAAAATTAGCTGCCTTTCCAGAAAAACAAAAACTTTTCAGAAGTACTTTTTTTGTGCGGGCACAAAACCCTGTTTACTCCTTCCCTCCCAGGATTCTAGACTTCTGATTGGCTAGCATTTCTACACGGTTAGGATTTGGCATGTTCTTGACAGCGTTTGACTTTGTTTTTAGTGTTTACATGTGGATGGAGATATTTTTTCAAAACTGCACATGTGGAAAGGATTTTTTTTTTAAATGAAAACGGAAAATCTCCGTTTTCAAAAATACCTGTGTACGTGTGGACATAGCCACCGTGCATTGTCTTTGCAAGATTAATGACTTTGCCTTCAGCCTCACCTGAACTTATTCAGTTAGTAAGAATGTCAGCATGCTAAACTAAAATCCTGATCATCGTCAACATTGTAAATGTATCTGCTTCAAACATTCAGGCCAATGTTAGCATGTTAATCCCGCATGAAGCCCAAAGCACAGCTGTGTATAAGTATACCCTCACACAGCCGTTAGCATGGCTGTAGGCGCTTAGTCTTTCTGAGTCTAATTCACCAAGAGGAAAGAAAGGGATTTGTCGTAACCATTAAAACACTTCTCTTCAAACACCTTGGGCTTACATCCAGGCCACATGCACAAGTGGATGAACAGCACACACACATAGTCATGCTTTGTTGACCAAGTGTGGAAAACAGGAAGCTTGCTGTCCCTTTGAGATAGTCATAGATGTTGCACAGAGCTACACACCAGGAAAAAAAACAAACATGTATCATTTATCCACAAAAACAGAGGTAATGTCTCAAATATACACATTGAAACCTACCCAAGAATGACATGGAGACGAAGTGCAACAACATAGTGAATCACAGACAGATGGGTCCGGAGACGATTGCCTCTGCACCTTCTTTGTAATCAACTCTGATCTGATTTCAGTGACACAACAAAACCAGCATCTTTGGAAGTAGATTTTTTACTAAAAAGTAGGGGGTGAAAAAGTGACAATGATGCCGAAAAGATGCTCCCTTACACTGTTGGCTGAAATACAGTATCAAGGCATCTGCCGCAATTATCAGCGCAGCTGAAACTGAGCCATGCTAGAGCAATTAAAAAGTCTTTATTCTGATTCATAATTATTTCAGGGGGTTTATAAAATATGGACCTCTCAAGTCCGCTTCATCCAAATTGGGTTTAGTGACTCATCTGGCAAATGAGTTAACTTCTAAAAAGCCTGGAGAATTACTTTTGAAATTGCTCTCAGACAGAGGGCTGAAATGTGCCAGCTCCAGTGAAAAAGTTACCACTTTCCTTTACACAAATGGCATGCTGCGGACATTTGCGAGTTACTTTAAAGACAGATGGGCAGGCACACTGGTAGATATTCAGACACTGACACTGGAGGGAGAATCTAAGATGAAGAGCAATCTCGTTTTCTTTGGGTATTGTGCGGTGACTTTCCGCAACCTTTCTTTTAAGCTCCAGGGGCCAGTATTGGTGTAACCCTGGTAACAGCTCAAAACAACCCACTAACTCCTGTTCAAGTCTACATCACACATAAACAAATCTTATACACACCCAGATATCATCCTAGATTTCATCTTCCCAGACAGAAGCCCACACTTTTGCTGTCTTTTAAGTCTGGCTTCTTAGGTAATGCAGATCTAATGGAAGCAGTTTCACACCCATATTTGTGGAAATTATTTCCCGGAAATTTGGTGGATAAACAGGTATTGTGCCAAAGAATATTTTGACAGATTTTTCCAGGATTTGCCCCATCAAGTCATTCCATTTTTAGCAACAACTGTGGAACTAACAGGGATTTGTTTCCAAATACCAAGGTGGGTGTTTTCAGAGCCAATTTATCAGTGAGTGTGTGATAGGAATTTAATGGATGTGAGTGGTGTTCGGGTGTATTATAGAAAACTGGAATTCTTTATATAGGATCTATCTATACCAGTACCTCCACACAAAGCCAGCAGACTATTGTTTTGTATAAGATTAAAATAAACAACATTATAAATAAGTATATTATTAAATAAGAAAATTAAGAGTTGATTCTGAGAGGGAGAGAGTGTGTTTTCCTACTAAGCGTGGATTTATGAATCATAAAGGAAAAAAAGACAGCTTGGTTCACTCGTGGTATATGCCGCCTACTTGCATGCCAGTTTCTTTTCTTTTTTGACATATTGCTGATAATATTTACTTTTCCTAGTGCATGCACCCAGTAGCTTATTCAAATGGGCTCACAAATGCTCAGAGTATTGTCAGCACCACTGAATTGTGCAATTATTTCCCAATTACGGCCCACTGGCTTCAGTTTCCAGCACTGCACTGTGTGTCACAGCAATGGCATCTCCATCTTCATTTGTCTGTGTCTTCCCATAAAACTTTACTGTCTTTTCCCCCCCTCTTTTGAGTGTAACATCTTTCACGTCCAGTCGTTCCTCACCTGTCCACAAGGTGTCCTCTGAGTGTTTCCCTGCTCTGCACACCTGCTGCTCATCTTATCACCAGCCCTTGTGCTCTGGACATCTGTTTCCACAGCTGGTTCGTATTATCTCATTACGTTCTGTGTAAGTAATTATACTGCAGTGGCTATGGCTGTTTCCTCTTTTATTACTTTATTATTATATATGGAATTCTAAATAAGACTAGACTGTGCCAGGAAAGGAAATCAGACAAAACAACTTAATGGTCATACTAAAAACAGATCTGTCTACATCATGTAAATTGAATGAGGCTGTCTGCACCACATTTTTACCAGGTGCAAGAGCACGACTGGTATTGTTCTCACCCTCTGAGTCTGTATGTTTGTTTGTCTCACCATGGTAAAATGTGATCCTGGAGACACCTACTGTAGCAGGAACTACCTCAAAGATGGTTTTCAGTGTTCCGAATGGCGTCTGTGTCTCCATTTAGATGTCGATGGACAGATTTTGTGATACAGAATCCCATCTCAGCATGTTCTCTAGATTATTTAGTGTTTTCCTTAGGTGTATACCTAGTAGAATAGCACTGAATCCTGTTTACACCAAGTGGAACAAACAATACCACGCTACTCCTGTATTCTGAGCATGCTTTTGAATTATTTTCCTCAATTGTAAACTGAGTGTGTGTGTGCTGTTACTTTGGGCCAAGTGCTTTTGTGTTTTGCATCTAGATCCAATGTGACTGGGTTCCAATAATATAGTTAGATCTACAACAGATTGTATGGCTTTACCAAAAGCTGCTCTGTTTTCTGAATCTGTAAAGCTTAGAAAAATTAAAATGTCAGACATTATTATTAGACTAGTCAAATTTCTAATTTCCACAGTCATTCTCTTTTTCCTCATTCTCTTATCATTCCTGCAGCTCTCTCAATCTCTCATTCTTTAATTTCTGTCTTATTTCATGTGAATAAAATTAGTTTTATATTCATGAATGATAAACCACTGCCTTTGCTGAAGAAATATTTTTGTGTTTGAAATGCATCCAGAGTAAAAAGCTTTCACCTAGAGCTGCATGTGCCTATGCATGCTTGAGAATAATGCCTTTTTACACATCATGCATATGTAGGTGTCTGTATACCTGTACAAATGCTAATGTGGATTCCCAAAGCGCAAAACAACAATAAGAACTAAACCCATCCAAAGAAGAGTATTAGTACATTTCTGCTCAGATGCAGTGCTTTGAAATCACAAAAGAGCTAATTAACCATCAGAAGCTTTCAGCTTATTAACAAAACATGACTACTTTTTTGTATCATAAGACTGCTGTCTGACAGCTACTGTATACCATATGTGATCTATAAGTATTATTTAAATTTCTCCTTGTCTTTTACTAATTTCTCTTTCTTATCTTTCACCTATAGCTGTGTGCTAAAACATATGCTTTAAGTGCACTGATTTGACCTAAACTCCTTTGCACCTAATTTGTCTTTTGATTTTGGAAATGCTATTTTTTATTAGTCTGTCGTTTCTTTCTAGGTTTGTTCATCACTCAGCATCCTCTGAAGAGTAGGTGGGCATGTTAATGAATAAAGTGGATAATGTGAAACCTACTCAGGCCCCTAAAACACTGTTGTCCCTTCATCATAATTAATTAAAATATGATGAAAAGTCGTGTAACAACATGCCGACTGATTAATGGTAACCACAAAAATATGTGTGTCAGGAAACACAAATGCTCAGGATTGGGAAATAAAGCTCTTACATAACAAAGTTAAAGATGTGCATTTAAATGCACTTTAATAATGCAAGCAGTTTTCTTTTCCTTTTCTTTTTATATGACCAAATGTCTTTTACTGCATTTGATGATTGGGAACAGCCCATTAACAGTAACCTCAATAATTACAAGCACCTACCTGAATTACTGCTGTCAGTTAGTCAGCAGTGTATTCCTGGTGTTAGTCTTCAGTAAAGAAATTTGAGAAATCTAATAAACTGTTAACATTAGGACTCAATAATGTACACATACTTCTGGTACAGTACACTACAAATATTATGGGGCAATTAAGTGGAAACAAGAAGGTAATAGTATGAACATAGCAAGTTAGTACCACCTTAACTACCAAAGTAATATCTAAGTAATAACCAAGTAATAGCTTGGATTAATAATGATTAGACTTTAATAATATTGTTATAGTAACAATATTAGACATTAGGTGCAGTAGTGCAGAAACCCAAAAAAACAAAAACAATTTGTAACACATTTGGTCACATTTTGATTAAAAGATACTGATAACAGTATATTTGTAATAGTTCTTGATGCCTTAACATAGGATGCTATCTATATATAATAATTAATTAATCTACCTTTTGTCCCCAGCCTTCTTCAGTGGTTGAAGGTAAGAGTGTGCATATTATGTTGCTGTGGCTCATTACCTTGAAAGATTTGCAGCAGTTTCTGTATAACCAGGAATCAGGGCTGAAATGTCAAGCTATATATTTCTGCTAAACTTCATAGGTGGCATCAGAAGACCTATATCCAGAAAAACATGTGCAAAATGCAAAATGCTCATTTTCTACCAAATACAAAGGCACACACAAGGGTTTTTTGTTTTTGTTAGCTCAGGGGGCAAAAGATCAGGCTGTGCATAGGTCAGTTTGTGTGAGTATACGTGTTGATTTTGTGCATGTTTTAAAAGGTTAACGATCAAGTCAGATGTACTTAAGGTCAAAGCAGGGTAGTCTTGGTTGTTATAGCAACATGTTAAATAACCACAAAAAGACAGAGAAACCATAAATGGAAGATGATGAAGTCAGGTAGCTCAGGCAGGAGTAATGTAAAGTATAAAAAAGAGAAATGCTTATTTATAAATGCATTTTGGGGATACCCTCCTTCCCCTGTCTTCATCATTTAACATCTCCAAAAGGATCTTATCAAATCATTCAGATCTCTTGACATCTCATGTGGTTGAAGAAGAAACCATAGCTTAAAAACTCTGAAATCTAATCAACAAACTTTCTGGGCTCTATGTGACTGCATGACAAAGTGCTCAGAAAGTTTGAATACTTTTATCTCAGATATGTTAATTTTACACACTACAGCATATTGTGTGTTTGCTGTACATTCATTTACTGTGATTTTGTCATAACTAGTGAAACACTACAACTAGTGTTTGTTCCTTTGTTCATATACTTACAATTAATTGCTCATTTGTTCCGAGCCTCCATGGAGGTCTAGTGTTGGGAAATTGCCCACTCAGCATTTCCTGCTATTAGTGCTAGTGATGTCATGTCTTTTCGGGCCCTACAACCAAATTGTACATAGCACATCATTGTCCTCTCTCTCTCTCTCTGTCTCTCTCTCTCTCTCTCCCTCCGTCTCAGACTAACTGGATAGCTCATGGATTTCCTCATTCAACATCATTTCCAGTGGACCAGCTTCTAAATATATCACAGATGTAAGTGGTAACAATGTTTCAATCTTTTACAAAAGCACAAACAGCTCACCAATTGGAGCTTATCTTTTGGGAATTGCACTTATCAAAGCTACAGATAACACTGCTAAAATCCAAGTCCCAGTGGTATAGTCATCTTCTTCTCTTCCGTCCTTTTTGAGCTCTATTTTTCTTTTTCTTTCTTTCTTTTTTTTTTTTCCTTTGGCTTGCTAAATTTTTTTTGTGTGTGTGTGCCAAAACTTGCCAAAAAAACAAAAAAACAAAAAACTAAACAAAAAAAATGCATAGTTGATGTCATGAGGTTCATGGGCATTTAGCACAATTTACATAGAGCAAGCCCAGGGAACACAAGGAAGTAAATGTCCCAGCATGCCCCTCTTCCATTTAAACTTTTCAGAAAAAGTGCCAATTTAAGTCAGTTGAAAATGACTGAGAAAATATTTTCAGAGCTAAAATTCAATTCAATCAATAAACTACATATAAAAATATGTTGTTGTTTTTTTTAAATGATGCTGTGGATATGAGCATCCAGTGTGTCATTACTACTTATGACTTGGTACACTAAGGATCAAAACTCCTGTGCAAGTAACAAAATTAGTTCAATGTTGTCCTATATTTGTCAAATAATATATGCTACCCTCTAAAACCACTGCAAGTTTCTTTATTGAAATGCAGGGTACATTAATAATCTTTTAGTATTAGTATATGTATTAGTATTTTGTATAGCCTTTTAAGAAGTAAGGACCCAAAGAAAATCACTTGTCAGTCTAGTGCATTTTGTACAAACTGTTTTGAGTCTTTTGGAATATCAAACAATAATTTGCAAGAAATTAGTATAATTTTTTTTCAGATACAACCAAAATCCAAATCAAGAAGATCAAGGGACTTAACTGGCTACTGAAAGCATTTGCGCCTTGCTGTTGAAGGTGCATTTGCATATTTTTCACTTATAATATTAGTATGATGTGGATTTTCCAAATGTTCGACCAAGCTTTTGGCAGTTAACTAGCTCAAAAAAAAGAAACATTTTCAGTGTGTTTTAAATGTAGAAGATGAATAAATATATGTAAACACCACAAAGCTATCAGAAAATAACGTTTTATTTCTTGCTTTGAACTGCTTTTTTCACAGTTATGGCGCTCTCGTGATTAACTCTCCAGGTCGCTTGATCATTCCTGCTTTCTCTCAATCACTCAGCAGTAGAGTAGGGAACATGGTTGAATGTTTATTTGTTTTTGTTTTTCCAAACAATAGTTGTGGCATGTGTAATTTTACAAGATTTTAGCATTCTGAATTGTTGCTTGCTGCAAAATGGCTGCTCGGGTTTACTAAATGAGTGGCCATTTCAAGTAGGTTAGCTACAAAATAATTTTACCATCCAGACTATTGCTTTAAAAATGTTAAAAATAAAAGAAAATAACAAAACAAGCAGTATTATTTAGTTTTGGCCTTTTGTGGCTCTGAAACTGAGGACTGCTGTTTAAATCCAGTCACACTTCAAATCATTTTAACTCTTTGATCACATCATATCATCTTACATTCTTTTTTTTCTGTTGTGGGAAAATGAGATGTTACAAAAAGATACAAGGCAAGAAAGAGCTGAAGATATAAGAAAAAAATAGAGTTGTCATGATTGCTATCAATCTGTTTTCTCGACTATGCCTATGTTATGTGTATGTGTGTATGTACTAGCAACAGGGTATTGAAAATGTAACACTAATGTTTTTCTTATTGCTAGATCCTAAAACTTTATTGATTTTCCATTGAAAGTAGATGGTGAATCTTAGCAAAACAGGATGTACAGATAAACATTTACTATATACATTTTTAAAATGTGCTGTTGAACATATATATACATATATATTAACAAAACAAAAACATTTACACGATTTCAATTCACACAGTAAATCTGTTAAACTGAAGAAAATACTTGGAGTGCTTATCTAAATGTGAAACACAGCTATCACAATTGAAGTAGATTTTCCCATGGGGGATTAGAAGCCCCAAAATTTGAATTATATACAACACTTCCTTAAATGGTTCAATTACTCCCACCACGGCTCAGCACTGATGACGACTTCTGGATTCAAATTTGCAATAATATCTTCAACAACATCAAAAACTCATATTTACAACAGATGCTAAATAAAGTCATTCATAGAAGACACTATACTGGTGAAAAATTACATCAAATGCGATTTTGCAAATAAGATAATTGCACACACAGCACACAGACTACCTCACACGTTTCCTGTCTGGCACTGCACCTCAGTTAGAGACGTTTGGGTCCAAATAACAGATCACCTTTCATACTTACTTGGCTGCCACATCCAACTGTGCACCTATGTGACTTATCATCTTTGCAACTGCACAGTCCACTGCTAGTATTCTCCTTACAGTCCTAACTTTCACCAAGAAGGCTGTCACACTTCACTGTTAACCAGGGTGAAGGTCCAGATGTAAATGATTTCATTTTTATTATTAACAACGCAGGTATGGTTGGTACTCTTCTTTGCCTTAATATAATATGTTATATTAATTAATATATTAAATAATTAATGTTATAATATGTTCAAATTCTAGAAAACAATTTGAGTGTGTAATTTAACATATATATACCCTATTGCTAGATCCAGATGGATTTTTAAAAAGTATTGTAATTTGCTCAAATGCCAACCTCCACATCAATGCCTGCCCAGCACATTTACCTCCATGCTAGTCTCAATGTAAAATATGAAATAGTTATGAAAAACCAGACAGTTCAGTTCTTCACATGGACACGAATTGTCCCGTTTTTTTTTTTCATTACATTCACATAACTTTGAAGATTGACTCTGCTCTGCCTGCATCTGACCTCCTTCTATTCCATCTGCTCCGTGTAGCTTGATTTGGCTTCCATCAAAAATAAATGGAACGTATGCCACACATTTTTAGCAGAGTGGAGCGGAGAGCCACTTCTGGGATGCTTCTGAAAGGTGCCGAGGCACATCTGGTGGACACACAAGTACTGTCTTAAACGCCTGCAATCAGCTTCAGTGGCTGCCATGGGCACTTCCTAGATTCAAATTGATTTTCTTTAAGGTACTCTTTAAAGGGCTGTATATACACATACACTTAAATAAATTAAGTAAAATAAATAAATAAAAAATCCAAGACGCAATCTTTGAAAAAATAAATAAAATGCATGTATTCACAATATTCTACTAGTTCAGTTTCAGTTTTATTTGTCATATGCAAGTTAGCACAGGGTCAACATTGCAATGAAATGTGTTTGACGAGCAGCAGTCACTCAGCAGCATGCAGTAGAATAAAATAAAATAAAATAAAATAATTAAACAAAAAATAGAAAAATAGTAAAGAGCAAAATATTAGAGAGACGTGGTAAAAGAGAAAAGATGGTAAATGGTAAAATGGCCTGTATTTATATAGCGCCTTTATGGTCCCTAAGGACCCCAAAGCGCTTTACATATCCAGTCATTCACCCATTCACACACACATTCACACACTGGTGATGGCAAGCTACTTTGTAGCCACAGCCACCATGGGGCGCACTGACAGAGGCGAGGCTGCCGGACACTGGCGCCACCGGGCCCTCTGACCACCACCAGTAGGCAACGGGTGAAGTGTCTTGCCCAAGGACACAACGACCGAGACTGTCCAAGCTGGGGCTCGAACTGGTAACCTTCCGATTACAAGGCGAACTCCCAACTCTTGAGCCACAAAGATGACTAAATATATATGTATCTATAAATATAAATATATGTACACTACTGATTAAATAAGAAAATCTTGAAAAGAAATATGATGGGGGGGCAGATGGGATATTGCACAGGAAAGAGCAGCAGAAAATTACAGTATTGCACTTTTTGAAAACAAAACATAGATCTGACTGATGTGACATTTACTTACATTCCAGTGATATTTTATTACGCAATAACAGATTATACAGATTCTCTATTTCTTATCCATTGATTGATTGATTGTTACGTAAATTATGGTTTAGACCATTAAATTATGGGTAAATTTGACTGACATGTTTCTTGGACATAGGCTGGGCCTACATGGTGCAGTTTAAATCATCGGTGCCTAATTCAAGCAAGTAAGTAAGGTACCCTGCAAAGTTTTTTAGGTCGACAGATTTTTAGTGGTTTCTGTTTCCCCTTTCTCTGTCCATTCACTTAAATTACAATGGATTACTGTAATAATAAATAGAAATGATGTTTTTGCAATTAATGTTTACTTTGTTTATAATCTGTGTCTCTTGTTGGGTCTCATCAGAGAGGACAAAAGTTTGAGGGAGTTTCTTAATCTGCACATTGAGATCCGCTGGAACTTGTAGGTGTGAAGAAATAGTGGTTCACTTTTACAGAGAATTAAATTGTTAGTAGGCAGTGGTTTTGTATGTGCTGATTTCTTTTTCCAGCCTTAACCTGCTTTAGTGCAGATCAGGTTTGTTACCATGACGATGTACCTGGGTAAGAAGTGCAGCACATTTCTAATTGGGACTGCTGAAAATCTAAGGTTAAGTTATCTCACTAAGCCCCAAATCCTGTTTCATAGAACATTCCTTTCAACTCCTGAAGTTTTGAGTTCAGCTGATCAAACTTCCTTCAATCAGCCTTTGAGTATGTTAACTCTTCAGCATGTGCATGAAGATGATAAGTCATTATCAATGGACCTGCGACACTGATTCACCATGCAAAGTGTTTTACTTCACCATGCTCATTATTTTGGCACAAGAATGGAACACACGAAAATACAGAGAACAAAGGAAAGAAAAAAACACTAGAATACTTCAAGAAAAGAATAACTAAGGCCATCATGAAAGAGAGTTAATTAAACAGCAAATGTCAACACAGTGAGATGTTCAGTGAGTGTCAGGCTAATTCTCAGTTTGTGTGTTGTGTTTTCCTAGTTGCCAGTAGAGGTGTTATACAAAATCTATCTCATCAAAAGAGGCCAAAAACTGACAAAGAAATAGTATAATTGGAGAGCCAGATTAGAAAGATACAGCTTTAAACTGAGTTACTAGAACACTAGTTATAAGTAGGTGCACTGCATTTGTATTTTTAAGAATGAAAGAAGACTAAATGAAATTAGCTATCTTTATTTGACTGCTGGGAATGTCGTTTGCTTAATATGTGAACTGATTCCACAAAATTGTGTCCTAGACATCTTTTCCATTCTGGAAATCTCCAAGTTGGATGACATAGTGTTCTTCAGGCTCTTTCATTTGTCTTGCTCTCATCTAATTGTGGCAATATAATGAAGACCAACACATGCTGCAACAAAGTTACATGCCCTCTGGAGTCATGCTGACTGCACAGCCATTATACTGACATTATTTCAGTGTGCCTTTGTCATCTTAACCTGTGGTGGGGACCAGTTGTTTCCACAGAGGAACACTGAGGGTAGCTAAGGGTCTAGATAAGGATTAAGATAGTCTGTGGTTACCATGCAGATTGTTATAACTTTCCTGAAAATATATAGTGGACATATTTTAAATGTATTAAAAAATAATACCTTTTTTCCTATATGCAGCTGTTATCAAGTCTTCCGGCCACTGGAAGCTCTTTAGTGACATTAGTGTCCTTCAGTAAATGAAGAAGAATTGATATGATATTGATATGAGTCATCAATACAACTTATCACTATGGGAAACTGCAAAAAAAAAAGGAAAAAAAGTGTGAATCTATTTTAGTATAGAAGTATAGTATATACATATATAGAAAAGGAATTACGACTAAATGATTTCAGGAGTTCTCAGCCAGTCACCTGTTGTCCTGTTGAATTTCTTATGGTGGTCCATAGAGGTTTGTGCTCAGGGAACGCTATGTAATTGTGAACTGGACATTTTAGGATTCTTTTATTACATCTGTGTGAACAGTTTCCCACTATGCTCTGTTAAAAAGGAAACTGTGGCTGGAGAACATTTTTCCAGTAAATGATGGATTGTGACAGAAAAACCATAAAGTTCACTTCTGTAGTCATCAAGAAATGAAAGTACAAGATATGCAAAGTCTATGCAAATTAATTAATTCAGAATTGATTGTCCAATGTCTGACATTATTAATGTCTGACACCTGCTTCAGTCTCTGCTAGATGGAGGAGACATGGAGAAACTCAGGGAGAGTAAGTGTGACAGCAGGGTGGCCAGACCGGGTGAATGGACCCAAATGTAGACCTAGAATGGAGGCACTGGTTCAGACGTGAAAAGAAAACTTTATTTACCAATAAGGACTTGGACTATCAGATTGGCACTGTGAACTATGAAGTCAAAACATGAGCTATGGACTATGATGTCAAATGGAGGCTGTGAACTATAAAGGGGGATAAACATAAAGAGGCGTAAGGGGGAACTCAGGGAGAGGGTTGTGGCAAGGGTGGCGGGGATCAGTGTCGTTGGAACACAGAGAAAGAGAGAGAGAGAGATGTCAGAAAAGTGGGTGCGACTGGTCAGGCAAGTAGGAGTGTTTTAACTTTGAGCATCTTACTGGTTTTGCAGGTGGAAGCCAACATGGGGGTAAGGCAGTCGAAGTGGTCCGTGTGAGTGTCCAGAAACAGATAATCCAGGTGGAGAGTTTCAGAGATTCCCTTTGCTGTGGCAGGGAGGCAGGCAGGTGGAGAAGATAATGAACAGGGCTCGATCTGTGACCGTGACTGCTGGGAATACCAGAGTCCTGAAGTGGGTGAGTATAGCCCTGTGTGGAAGTGATGAACAAGAGGATTCCTGGGAACCACAGGGAGAAAACCCCAGGTAAGCATAAGCAGAAACTATGACTAAATGTGAAAGATTCACACTAACGCAGGTTAGCAGAAGATCTGGCGAAGACTTGTTGAGAGCGCTGGTCTTAAATACTTGCAGCACAAATTACCAGCAAGTGCAGATTGTGGTTAAAAAGAGGTAGCTCCGTGCAGAGGTGGAAATTCCAGCTCCACGGAAAAACACAGCCGCTAATCTGGACCATGACAGTAAGTAAGAATCAGTTACCAGTTGACCAAGAGTTTTAAAGTTACCGTACTTTCTGACAAAACAGCTGTTGGATGTCACAGTTACTCTTGTTCAAAGATAATAAGTTGTTAGGTTTGTAGTTCAGTTGCACAAGCTGAGTTTACCCTCATATTATATTAGTGAAACTGTGACCTAAGGAATGCAGTCAGTGGAGTCTGCTGAGACGATGACAAGATGGCTCGTTTTTTTGCTTAAGAAAGTGCTGTGAACCAAATCTCTGCCATTTTGCTGTTCTCTTTTGAATGAGACACTGAATTTCATAATAGCTGCATGCAAAAGTAGTAAGCATTCCATTTAAAGTTCAGTAACCTTTTTATTTCATTTGAAAAAAAGATAACTGATTGAATAACATACTTGTGTAATGGTTCACTTACAGAACAGAACAGAACAGAACAGTATTAAGCAACATGTAGTTATACACGTCATATAGGTGTGGGTCTCTCATTCTGTCATGACCGAGATGTTTGTTCAATTTAGCGATGAACATTCGGTGCCTCTTGGTTTCTGGCCACTTACTTGAAGCTCTTGCAGGCATCAGTGGTTCCTGATCTACATGATAATCTGATAGAAAGATAAACATTATAAGTACATCAAATGGGAAACTTTAATCAGTACAATGTGAACAGCACAGGAAGCTGAAGCAAAAAGATGAAGTGACTTCAGTAAGAATTCATAAAATGTTTTAAAACGTTTCTTCTGTCACTCCAGCTCTCCGTTTTATGAGTGTGGATTCCTTTGAGTTATGAATCAGTCTCTTTCCCTCTCCACCAGAAGCCCTTTCTTTCCTGTGTGTCCCCCCCCCCCCACACCCCAAGGCTTGTCCCCTAGTTGAACTTTTGTACCGATTATACACATTAAGGAGACTATACAATTCATTTAGACATACAGTGACACACACAATTTACTTCTATGTGCCGACGTGAGTTTGTATTCTGTGAGTTTGATATCTATGAGTATTAGCCACCAGCACCATCATAGAAACAGCATCATTTTCTCTGGGCATAGCACAGATTGGAAGGCAAGTCACACCTCTTCAGTGAATATTTCAGCATAAATTAAAAATGATCCATTTTATTGTACTCATCAAACAATGTGTGCAACAATTTACTGATAATATAGCAAAATCAGCTGTATTTAAAGAGAGTATATGAGACGATTGAAATGTCTGAAATGTTCTAAAATGGGGCGATCAGGTGCTGAAATTTCAGAGCAGAGTCACATGGTGAAGAAGACTTTAAGTTTCTTACTGAACTTTGCCATAAAGTAAGCATAAAGTTAAAACAGACATTTCCTTGGATGATTTAATTCACCTAAAAGCATCAAACACACACAACTTTCTACTAAATGGTTATTGATCAAAAATGATTGGACCATTTTTACACATCTATGTACACTATAGTACCAAAAGTATTTGTTCATCTGCCTTCACACCCATATCAACTTGAGTAACATCCCATTCTTAATTCATACGCGTTATTATGATATCAGCCCACCCTTTGCAGCTCTAATAGCTTCAACTCTTCTGGGAAGGCCTTCCACAAAGTTTAGGAGTTTATGGTATTTTTCTGGAATTTTTTCTAGAAGTGCATTTGTGAGGTCAGACAATGATGTTGGATGAAGGCCTGGCACAGTTTCCACTGTAATTCGTCCCAAAGGTGTTTTTTTGGGTTAAGGTCAGGACTCTATCCAAGCCGGTCAATTTCTTCCACACTAAACTTTTTCATCTAACGTTTTATGGACCTTGCTTTGAGCACTGGTGAACAATTATGTTGGAACATCGTAATCGGAGCGCTCAGTGCAGTGACCCCCAAGCAAGTGGGTCCAGCAAATCCCAGGATCAACATCCGAAATCTCTGTCCAGAAGAGAGCAGTTCTAGGAACAGGACAGCAAAGATACTACGCAGGACCCTTATATATGTATAGATATATATATATAGGTGTTATCATTATGTAAACAATGGTTGTCACATATCTCATCAATCTTGCACAAAATCTCGGGAGAATACTGATCCACGTCTCCGAGATGTTATATTTTAGGATCGGCATGGATTGAGTCCCATGCAGGACCCCAAATCCTTAGTGACACCTTGAGATGTCATTGCTTTTCTCATCACATTTTCTTCTGTGTTTTCCCCACTTGCATGCTTTTTCCTCTCCTCGCCTATCTAATCATCGGCTTCTTCTCCTATTTCTATTGATGAGTCTAATCTACTCTTGTGGTGCAAGTGTTGAAAATCCTCGTTTTCTTTTCATCCTATGATCACATCGGCCCCATTTTCCTTTTTAAATCTATGAAGCCACATCAGTGTTTCTTCTCTCCTTCCGCATTCATCATTCAATGCTTTCCTTTATCCTCTTTCACCAGCTTTAAAATCACTACAGGTTTGCCAATCAGCGAACAGCAGTCTGGATTACAATGGGGTTTGGCTGGGTTTATGTTAACACAGTAGTGAACCTGTTCTGGCTTATGTTAAGATGTATTTCTGCAAGCGATCACACGTAACCAAGCAAGGCTGCCCTAAGTGAGTATCCGTTAAAGCGACAATTACACCTAGATTTTCTTCAGCTCAGTCTTAATTTGATATTCAGTAGACATATTTGTTGTACATTGAAAGAGATATTATTTTTAATTTCTCAGTCGAAACTAACAGCACTGTTAAAACACATCATCCCTGTCTTCTCCACCCTCACATTACAACAGGGCTCCACTATTTTATTTAATTTGAGGGTGTGTAGTCATAAAATCTCTGGATTCTTTTCTGGAACAAGAATGTCAACATCTTATCTTGTATAGTACATCTCCTCCCCTGAACTTCTCCACCCCTGTCTTGTTCATCAATTCTTCTCCTTCATGTTTCTGGTCTTCTTCTTTTTGCTCCTCCTCTGGTTCCTGTGTCCTCTTCACAACCTGTTACCTCCTCGCCTCAGGTAGTTATTCCCACTGTTGTTCTCTCAGGCAAACTCGTCCCACCCTTCATTATTGTCTTATTTACCTCTTGCGTTCTTTCAGTTCCTTTGCACTTCTAATCTTGCCTCCCTGACCTATTTTTAAACTCTTCTTTTACTGTATCTCCACATTTCCCTTGTCTTATATTCCTTTACAATCTCATTCATATCTCATGCTGTTTCTCTTCATGTCTTTGTCACCACGGCTGCTGCATTTTTCACTTTCTGAAAGTACTCAAGCTGTTCCTCTCATCTTAATTAACATTACAAATCCCCTTTCTTCTTTTCTGTTGCCTGGATTCAACCGCATGAATCATTTGTCTCTTCCACAGCTCATTCCTAACCATGTGATATTTTGCATTTTCAGATTCATATTACTACAATGGCTTTCTTAGGGGGATGTTTCCTTGACTTCATCATCTGCTAGGGCATTTATATCAAGTTCACAGCATAAACAGCTCCCAACCAATCGTGGAAAGAAAGGTCTGCTTTACTCATATGTTTAATGTGATTAGGCTATATACCATTGGTTTGTCCAATTAGAGAGACTGCATACTCAAGCTGCTGTCACAGAGGATTTTTCTGTTTTTTAAAAAAAAAAGAAAGAAAAAAAAAACAATTTTAAAGGTCAGTGAGTAAATAGGTGTAAGTTGAGGAACGTGATTCACCCGGCTGATTTTCGGTGACCTGTTTATTTTAAAACATCAGTTCCAGAAGAAGTTGGGATGCTGTGTACAATGTAAACACAGAAAGGGATGCAAATATTTCAATTTTTGTAAAGTCATATTTTACTTGCATTAAAATACAGAAAACATATCAAACGATTCAACTGAGAAAATGTACCATTCAAAGAAAAATATTAACTCATTTTAATTTTGATGACAGCACCTCAGAAAATTGGGACGCAGTCATGTTTACCACTTGTAGCATCACCTCTTCTATTAACAACAGGCCATAAATGTCTGAATGTGAATGTGCAAATGTTTGCAGCTGGTGAAAGGTCTGGACTGCCGGTAGGCCAGTTCAACATCCAGACTCTTCTACAAAGCCATGCTGTTGTAATACATGCAGTATAGGGTTTAGCATTGTCTTAATGAATCCAGATGCAAGGCCTTCCCTGAAAAGGGAAGGCCTTGCATCTGGATTAGAACACGTTGCTCTAAACTCTTTTAGCACTGTTGATTTTCCACCTGTGCAAGCTGCCACTTCCATTGGATAATTTGATCTCCCTAGTTGCATAGTTGAAGCCCCATACAATCGGCGACGCAGACTTCTGAGTGCTGATAGCATGGTAGTTCCTCCCTTCTTTGGTTTTCTTTTCTTTAGTTTTCCATTTTGGCTCAGTCCATTTTTAGTGATCCTTGAGCAAGAACACTTACACATACAGTTTCTTCTTTGCATGACAGAGCTTTGATCGCTTTCCCCCCTTCCTTGCCCATGCAGTGATTTCCATTACAGAATTATGTCTATTTCTAATGTGGTGTTGCCCGAGGTCCCAAATAACACTGCTGATTTTTGTCCTTGATTTTATTTCCCTTGTGCACAGAGATTTCTCCAAATTCTCTAATTCTGTTTTGATGATATTATGTACTGTAGATGATGAGATATTAAAAGACAATTTTACATGAAAGAACATTATGGTGAAATTTGTAGATGCGGTCTTTGCAGATCTTTACGTTTGAGAAACTCTGCCTTTGTAAGATGCTCTTTTTACAGCCAGTCATGTTACTGACCTGCTGCCAATTAATGTAATTAGTTGCAATATGTTCTTCCAGCTGTTACTTGTTATGTTTCTACCCTCCTGACTTTTGCTGTTAAATTAGTACATATGATATGTTTTCTGTGTTGCACTGTGAACAAAACATGGGTTCAAAATTTTCAAATCACTGCATTCTGTTTTTATTCTTTCATATTTTCCCAACTTTCTTAGAACTGCAGTTGCATTAACATCCCCACTTTCAATCTTTAGCACTCCTTAAAGAAATTGGGTGAAATATGACTTTCAGCTAATTTACTGTATCTGAAGGTCTATTTTCTTCTAAGGTTCATGTGTTCAAACCATGTACTTTATCCAATTTAAAATGGTTTTGCTTTTTTAATTTTGTTTTTAGCAACTTAGCATGACCAAAGAGTCTCTGTATCTTTAATATATATGTGTATAATCATTTAATCATGGCATAAAAAAGGCGGTTTAATCAGAACACTGGCAATAATGATATTGCTATAATATGCAGATCATATTCCATCCAATCTACTGTGGAATTGAATTGAACTGTGAATTGACATATCACTCATAGAGAGGAAAAGCACCGTGCTTCAATCCATGTTGTACAAAATCACACACTGGCACATACACACAACAGTAAATCTAACAGCATACATATGCAACTGCACTCCATAATGTATGTGCACCTTCACACTCACAAAGGCTTTTATGCATACATTCGCGTTTGCGGGCAAGTTTCTACACACACTCACGCACATCTATACGTGCTGCCAACTGACCTGTTGGTGAACTGAGGCTGATTGTAGTCATCTGTCTGTTAACTGCACTTTCTATAAGAGGATGGCACAGTGATTAATGAAAGATGGAGAGAGGCAGACATGGAAATAAATGAAGGATGGGGAAGGGGGGGCACCATGAAGAGCTAACCATTGACTGAGGGGGAAAAAAGAAAGTGAGGCAGGAACAGAATGAGAGCGAGAGATAATCAAGGAGGGAGTCTGTGGGAAAGATAATCATGATGAGAGAAGGCACAAAGAAAGACAGAGATAATCATCCCACTTTCCACTTACAGTGTTAGATGCTGATTGGTTGAATGACCTCTGGGCCAACCCTCTCTCGGCGCTATTAGCAACAGGATGACTGATGGGAAAAATATAGTCCAGCGAAGGCCAAAAGAATTTGGATGATGAGATGGTGTTCCTGCTCACTTATGGACAACTCTGAGTCTCATTTCTGAGACCGCAGGTCAAGACCAAAAATGTTTTTAAGTCTGTTATGTTCAAAGTCTATTTTCTAACATGAAAGAGCTGTAATATGCTTTAACGAGCCTTGATTCGAGAATAGCAGAATACTTGTGTTTATTGTGGGATCTCTCAGTGCGTTGTATATTACACCAGCTCACTCTGGGGCTCGAATGCTTTGAGTACTTTTTTTAAATAAAAACCTTGGAAAATAATACAAAATCACTCAGTGAGCTTACAGGTACTAAGCTGACTACTTATGAAGGATCTCCACAGCTTTTGTGGAGCTTTTGTTTAAACAAGCTTGGCTCACTTTTGCTTATTTTCTCTCATTATCTACTGTTTTAGTCGAGGATCCTGATGTAAAATATAGCCACAGTTACAAAAAATGACCTCAAATTATGTAGCAACAGTTCAGGCTTCAAACTGCTCTAAAGGGTTTTTAATTCTTCTTTTCACTGTATGCCATTGCAGGGAGATACTCTTCATATGTTCATCAAAGGTGCACAGCTTTGGCTGTGATCACAGCAGCCCCACCCACCGCAGTTCAAACTGTCTGTTTTCAAGTGGGAGCCAGCTAGAAGAAACTTGCCTTAAAGGGAGAGTGGCCTTAAAAAGAGGTGTTGGAACATAAGAATTTCGTTTGTCAGTCCATCAAAGCTACTCCAGTAGAGCCGAAATTTAAAAATATGGAGTTGAAATGAACATGACAGATCCTCTTAAAATTTAAAGTGTAGTTAACAATAGATTTTTCAATTACAAGCAGTCAGATCTGAGATAATTCCAAAATTACGGCCTTACTGCTTTTCTAGTATTGCTATGACTGTAGAGAGTGAAGTGTTACTCTAAAGAAGTCAGTTCAATTCAATTTTATTTCTATAGCGCCAAATCACAACAACATTCGCCTCAAGGTGTTTTATATTGGAAGGTAAAGACCCTACCATAATAGAGAGAAAAATGAGACATTGTAAGCTGAGAGTTAGCAGATTTCTTTTTCTAAGAAAAAGCAGAAATGTGTGATAAGACTGAGGAGGAGCGTTCATGCTGTTAAGACCAATTTTACTACTGAAGGTGTGCGATGGAGTGCAGACCTGAATGTAGTTTTAATTTATTATTACATTTTGATAAATAATGAGTATTATGTTCAATGTCTCATTATTATTATGGGGACAGAGTCACAAACTCATTTACACATTTATGACTTTATTTTGATTTACTACTGTGCACTTTATTCACATTATGCGCCCAACCCTACCAATTCACATATTGGCCTGTGATATTTTTACTGTCTTATTTTGTAATAACTAATAATAATAATAATAATAATAGTGCAAGGTCCAGACCTCTGTGAACCAAAGCTGGTCATGGACACAACCAGATAGTTGTTATACTATCATCCCACAGTGTGCATGAATATGCAAAGGAGGGCATGCGTGATGTCCTTACCATTCACAGATTTCGGGCTTATTATTTGAACAGCAGCGTGCTTATTTTTCTAGGAAGGATCTGCTAATCTTTGGTTTTTGGGCCTAACAACACAGTCTTGCTAAAAAGCCTTTAAATTAAGGATGAAGATCAAGGACTCAAATCTGGCCATAAAATGCTATGGTAACCACTGATGACTCATGTTTACTGCTTTCACATCCTTTCTTTTTCTACCTGATGTACTGACACATACCTCTTTAAACCACGACAGCAAGTTTAACTACAAATGAGAGATATCTCACAGAACAAAACACACCATGCAATAAAAGGTATACTATACTGACAGACAATGACAGCCTTTGAAAATGTAACTATACAATACTTTTTGATATGTGCTACTTTCCAGCCTTATACTACAGCCAACAACTTCTGGTTTGCACTTATTGACCTTTGACCAGCATGTATACATAATTAACCATATTTTTTTTAAAGTTTTCTTTTATATCATGTTTACTGTGCATAATGCAATGACATGAGCATTTCACCAGATTACTTGGGGAAAACATTTTATAAACTAAGAAACTTTGAGAGAGAACAACCCTTTCACGGGACACACGCAAATCCACACAAAAGGCTACACTAGCTAAAGGATAGTACAGTTTTTGGATTAAACTTTATGCGTATCACAACTACTGTTTCACATCACTACAGTGGCTAACAATATTTAATATCATTTGGATTACTTTTTTCTTTGCCACTGGTCCATGTTTTAGATTTAAAACTAGATGATTTTTTCCCACCCTGTGTTTTCTGAGAGCCTCAACAACAAATGAACTGAAACCCACCAAATCATCCTGAGTTTAAATTAAGCGGTTTTTATTGCTTAGCCTTTTTACTGCATATACTTATTGATTTATATGGATTTCTCATGTGTCACAGATTGCTTATTCCTTAATTTATTATTTGTATTTTGTCTCCCTGTATTTATTTTTTCCAAACTTACTTATGCTTATTGCAATGGCAAGGCACACATTTGGTGTAACTAATGTTTAATTAATCTTTGCTCCGATCCCCTGAGAATTATACACACACAGCTGACATGTTATGGTAAATGGTAAATGGCCTGTATTTGTATAGCGCTTTTCTAGTCCCTAAGGACCCCAAAGCGCTTTACACAACCAGTCATCCACCCATTCACACACACATTCACACACTTGTGATGGCAAGCTACATTGTAGCCACAGCCACCCTGGGGCGCACTGACAGAGTCAAGGCTGCTGGACACTGGCGCCACCGGTCCCTCTGACCAATGGTGCATAATGTGGATATAAAATTGCATGTTTATATATAATGACCTTTACTTGTCTGGCCATCTTGAAGAGCTTGGGTCAATGTCCTTAATTGGCCCTATCTTGCAGGAGACATTCTTAGAAGTCATAGATCCAAATCTATTATATTGATTGATGCTGTCCAGTAACTGCCTGGTTTGTCAACAGCTTCAATCAAAAAGAGAGGTTGGTTTAAGAGGAGAGTCTTTGAAAAGCTGGAGTTTGAGTATAGCTAGGAAATTGAAGTATCATCATATTTCTTGGACATATACCAAACTAAGCTTCAGATAAACTATAGTATTAACTATATCCTTTGTTCTTGCTGCATTGGGATGTTTGATTTCACCTGTGTTAGATTTTTTTCTTCTGCTTTGTTTTGCCAGTTGCATGTCTTTGAGACACATACAGAGCAAAACAAAAAGTCAACACATTAATCATAGTGATGTATTGAAAATAAGCCTTTGTATGATAGTCATACGCAATTGATTTCTTTCATTAGAGCTTCCAGAAACACTACACAAGATGGATCTCACGCACCAAATGTGCATCTGCTGAGTATGTTTTGTATTATCTGTATACGTTTGTGACGTAAACTGTCATATGTTGAAAAAGTAGCAGCATTCATATTTTTCCATTTATTGGACCTTCATACACAGTTTGCACCATGTAGACAGTGGAAAAGCAAATGCTATCTACCAAGTGTCAGCAACCAAACACCACACATGACATGAATACAGTAATGTCCTAGGACAACCAGCAGATTTTGCAGAGTATTTGTGGAGAAACTTTGTTCTTCTCTCTGTCTGAGTGGAAAACCTCTTGTTGACCTTGTTCTTAAAAGTCTCTGTTGAGTTTCTTCTCCATGGAGAGCATAACCAGAGCATTAAGGCAATCCTGTGTCATGGTGATTCTCAGCAAAGTTTTGATCCTTTTCAAAGTAGAAAAGCACCTCTCATATTCAGCTGTTGTCATGGGTGTGGTGAGGAAGACCTTGAGAAGACGAACGGTCTCTGTGGAAGATGTCTGTAGGTTGTTGATACAGAGGCATGACACCACTGTCACCCTTGAACTCACTGTTCTCATAAATGAATGGCATTTCTGTTTTTGAGCATTTGCCTTGTTCAGCATGAAGTATTCTTTCACCGTTGTTTCATCAGGGAACTTTGCACTGTGTTGTGGGAACAACACACCATGTAAGAGTGTTACACTGATGAGGTGCTGAGGGAACAAGAACTACTCCTTGGCTTACTTCAGGAATGTATGACACACCTGTAAAAGATAGACCATTAGCTTAAATTTTCAGTAAAGCTGGTTGGATGGAAGTAATTCTGAATGAACACATGCCCATGTCTAAGTGAAGGGTATAAGTGTTAAAGTTTGAACACCATTGTCCCGAATAGCAATTTGCAGTATATTTACAGTAAACAGTTAGTTCATTAAGTAAACAATTTTTCTGTTAAGTGTTATGTGGGATATAATACAGATAGCTATCTCAACCATATCATTTTTTGATCATCTCCACAAACCGGACAGAAATCCTGTCTCCTGAGTGTGAACTCCACCGCATGAACAAGAACAGGAAAGCAAGTATTACTTGCAGACACTTTGTTGCATCATGAGCTCTAACATTTTTTCCCTGGCTAAATACCACCAGACCTTAAAACATTTACAGGGAGACACTGACCACGTCACACCATCACGCTTTACAATTTTACACAGTCTCCATGGTTCTCCTGGTGTTAGCATTCATATTCGTATTAATTTTCTCTTACATATTTACACTGGATGCAACACAATTTTGGTCTTCTGCGTACTTGTCTGAGTTATCCTGAATTTTACAATCGCAAATCTTCTAGAAGTTATGAGCTGAGCTTCTCACCTGACCTTAATTCCTTTAGCTGTGATCTTGTGTCATGATCCCGGGTCTGATTGTGGGGTTTGGGGGCTTTGTGGTCGAACTTTTTTTTTCCTGAACTGTTTTTGGTATTTTGTAGTCTTAGTTCTTCATGTGACTGAGTCCTAGCTTTAGATTTTAGTTTGTTTCCTCTGTGTCTCATTTTCAACTCGACTACAGACACATAAAGTCCATTCATGTGTCTGTGTTTTCCCCATTTAGATATGGGTCTCACTTCTATTTTTATTTTGAAAGTTACTTCTTACAAAATCTGCATCCAAGCCAAGACTATGTAAGGGTCAAAGTTCCAGGTGTCTCTGAAGGACTGGAAAGCAGTTCATTTGTAGCAGTTCAATTTCAGCTCAGTTTTATTTGCAAAGGGCCAAATCACAACAGCAGATATCATTATATTGTAAGGTATAAAGCAAGAAAGTCTTTGGCTTGAATCTTTGGGCCAATTGGGCTTTTTCTATGTGGACATTTCATGCTCATCCTGTGCATGCGTGGGTTCCCTCCGGGTATTCTGGTGTCCTCCCACAGTCCAAAGATATGCATGGGTTATGTTAACTGGCAATTTTCAGCCATACATAGTTGTGAATGGTTGTCTGTTTCTCTGTGTTAGCCATGCAACAGAATAGAAGAAGCACCTTAAGACATTTTATGGTTTTCAAAGATGGTCAAAATCAACCTGTTGGACTGCATGCTGTCTCTTTTAAATCATTCCAGTCCTCAGGAAATGAAGAGTATTGATATTATCACCATGCAAGCAGATGAGAATAATGACATTTCCACTGACTCATAGCTGGCACTTGCGTTACATTAGAGTGTTTTTTTGTAGTTAATAATCATCTAGAGTGCAAGTACCAGGACCATCTCTACAGCACTGCTGCTGAGTACAAGACTCCCAAATGAGTACAAGGCCAAACATATCAGCCAAGATTATAACGGGGTGGCTGTAACGAGAGGAGCTGCCAATGGGCTACAGCTTAAGATAACAGATGTCTACAAAGATGGTCACTACAGTCACCACTATGTAGATCAGCTGAACCTTCACCTCTCCGTTCTTGTCTTGGCCACCCACAGGAAGTGCTGTGCTTGACCAGGTAGTTGCCTAGAGACTCCTCAAAGTAAACACTGTGAATAAGGACATTCATGATCTGCTATCACCCCCGTCCCGAGCCTGATTCTGCTGGAGGTTTCCTGTTAAAACTGAGTTTTTCCTTCCCACTGTTGCCAAGTGCTTACTCAAAGGTGGTTATTTGATTGTTGGATTTTGCCTGTATTATTGGTGCCCTTATTAACATGACTTTGGATATTAATAATGTATTAGTTTTTGTTGTTGTGCTTAAGGAAGCGACATCTTACCAGTGACTCTGTACAGTCAGACCATAATTGTACAGCCTTTTCTTTCACTCTATCGTGAACTCTTGAAGGAGATTAAGAAAAAAAAGAGCGTGTATTAAAGCCCACAACAAGCACTTAGTGATCTCCCTGGAGGATCCAACCAGCTAGGTTCAACTTTGCTGATTCCCTCTTTTAATGTGTCCATTTTATGTTACAGTAAGCTACTTTGAACTCTGTATGTTTGTAAGTATACTGTGTTGAAAGGGTCTGCACAAAAAAGTGTTATACTCATATACAGGCACAGATACAGAGGCATGCACACATTTACACACTTTGTAACGTTTATTGGCTCAAAAAGCTTGTGATGGGTTTTCAAATGCTCACGCACAGGCACACAAACATACACATGCAGATGCGTGCTTACTGTGTGTGATGTGAAACAGCAGGAAGATTGCACTTTATTGCGCACAGTCTCCCTCATACACACACACATGCCTTGATGAAGGACAAGAAAGATGAGATACAGATGCAATATTAAACCATCGATATTTCGAAGAAGAGACAAGTCAGTTTTTCAGACCCAACATAAAAACTTTTTTTTTTTTTCCAGGGATAAATCCTTAGATGCCAAAACCTTCTTCCACTTACTCTGTCTTTTATTTCTTTTACTGAACTTTTTTCTCTACTTCCTCTTTATAGAAACACAGCAACACATCTAAAAACAGTACACCTACACATGGACAGAGCCTTGCTGATGATGTGGTTCATAATTATGGTGTTCCAGATACATGCAGAAGATTTATTAATTGCATATTAGTTGCATTCCACATATTAATTATTAATATCCATTCATATCTGTTGATCTGTTAAATGTCGTACAGTCATGTGGTTTTAGTCACTTGCCTGGTATTTGTTATCTATTTTTCTGTTCATATACATATGCATACACACATGGATGATGGATGGAAGGATGGATGGGTGTCTCACTGCAGACTAATGCCAATCAAGCGAAATCAGCCACTCACAACAATATACTTCAAAAAGGTTTAATTAGACAGCACTATAAAAACACCTTTGTTTCTGTAGTGCACATGAGTAGCTGATCAGAGGTATTAAATTAGCAATCAATCAGAAATCAGCTTTTCTAATTAAAATTAATTTGGTGTGTGAGAGGACAACAGGCTTTTAAAAGTTGTCTCACTAAGCCAAAGTCTAAACTCATGCAAAATTGTTTACACGATAAGAGTGTCCACTCAGTTTCACTACTGTGTAACCCAAAGTGGAATGACGCAAAAAAAATTATATATATATATATATAAAAAACACCCAGCACGCCCCTGCGGGCGGTTTATCCTTCAAGCTCGGGTCCTCTACCAGAGGCCTGGGAGCTTGAGGGTCCTGCGCAGTATCTTAGCTGTTCCCAGGACTGCGCTCTTCTGGACAGAGATCTCCGATGTTGTTCCCGGGATCTGCTGGAGCCACTCGCCTAGCTTGGGAGTCACCGCACCTAGTGCTCCGATTACCACGGGGACCACCGTTACCTTCACCCTCCACATCCTCTCGAGCTCTTCTCTGAGCCCTTGGTATTTCTCCAGCTTCTCGTGTTCCTTCTTCCTGATATTGCTGTCATTCGAACCGCTACATCGATCACTACAGCCGTCTTCTTCTGTTTGTCTACCACCACTATGTCCGGTTGGTTAGCCACCACCATTTTGTCCGTCTGCATCTGGAAGTCCCACAGGATCTTAGCTCGGTCATTCTCCATCACCCTTGGGGCGTCTCCCATTTGACCTCGGGACTTCCAGGTTATACTCGGCACAGATGTTCCTGTACACTATGCCGGCCACTTGGTTATGGCGTTCCATGTATGCCTTGCCTGCTAGCATCTTGCACCCTGCTGTTATGTGCTGGATTGTCTCTGGGGCATCTTTACACAGCCTGCACCTGGGGTCTTGCCTGGTGTGATAGACCCCAGCCTCTATGGATCTTGTACTCAGAGCTTGTTCTTGTGCTGCCATGATTAGTGCCTCTGTGCTGTCTTTCAGTCCAGCTTTGTCCAGCCACTGGTAGGATTTCTGGATATCAGCCACCTCCTCTATCTGCCTGTGGTACATACCGTGCAGGGGCCTGTCCTTCCATGATGGTTCCTCGCCTTCCTCCTCTTTCTTGGGTTTCTGCTGCCTGAGGTATTAACTGAGCACGCTGTCAGTTGGGGCCATCTTCGTGATGTATTCGTGGATGTTTCTTGTCTCATCCTGGACTGTGGTGCTGACACTCACCAGTCCCCGGCCCCTTCCTTCCGCTTAGCGTACAACCTCAGGGTGCTGGACTTGGGGTGAAACCCTCCATGCATGGTAAGGAGCTTTCTTGTCTTTATGTCAGTGGCTTCTATCTCCTCCTTTGGCCAGCCTATTACCCCAGCAGGGTACCTGATCACGGGCAGGGCGTGGTGTTGATGGCCCGGATCTTGTTCTTACCGTTCAGCTGACTCCTCAGGACTTGCCTGACCCTCTGCAGGTACTTGGTGGTTGCAGCTTTCCTAGCGGCCTCTTCATGGTTCCCATTCGCCTGTGGGATCCCCAGGTACTTGTAACTGTCCTCTATGTCTGCAATGTTGCCTTCTGGTAGTTCAATCCCCTCAGTTCTGACTACCTTCCCTCTCTTTGTTACCATCCGACTACACTTCTCCAGTCCGAATGACATTCCAATGTCATTGCTGTATAGCCTGGTAGTGTGGATCAGTGAATCGATGTCTCGTTCACTCTTGGCATACAGCTTGATGTCATCCATGTACAGGAGGTGGCTGACAACCGCTCCGTTCCGTAGTCGGTATCCGTAGCCAGTCTTGTTAATGATCTCACTGAGGGGTTCAGGCCTATGCAGAACAGCAGTGGGGACAGAGCATCTCCTTGGTAGATCCCGCATATATATATATATATATATATATATATATATATATATATATATATATATATATATATATATATACATACAGGAGTGCAGAATTATTAGGCAAATGAGTATTTTGTCCACATCATCCTCTTCATGCATGTTGTCTTACTCCAAGCTGTATAGGCTTGAAAGCCTACTACCAATTAAGCATATTAGGTGATGTGCATCTCTGTAATGAGAAGGGGTGTGGTCTAATGACATCAACACCCTATATCAGGTGTGCATAATTATTAGGCAACTTCCTTTCCTTTGGCAAAATGGGTCAAAAGAAGGACTTGACAGGCTCAGAAAAGTCAAAAATAGTGAGATATCTTGCAGAGGGATGCAGCAGTCTTAAAATTGCAAAGCTTCTGAAGCGTGATCATCGAACAATCAAGCGTTTCATTCAAAATAGTCAACAGGGTCGCAAGAAGCGTGTGGAAAAACCAAGGCGCAAAATAACTGCCCATGAACTGAGAAAAGTCAAGCGTGCAGCTGCCAAGATGCCACTTGCCACCAGTTTGGCCATATTTCAGAGCTGCAACATCACTGGAGTGCCCAAAAGCACAAGGTGTGCAATACTCAGAGACATGGCCGAGGTAAGAAAGGCTGAAAGACGACCACCACTGAACAAGACACACAAGCTGAAACGTCAAGACTGGACCAAGAAATATCTCAAGACTGATTTTTCTAAGGTTTTATGGACTGATGAAATGCGAGTGAGTCTTGATGGGCCAGATGGATGGGCCCGTGGCTGGATTGGTAAAGGGCAGAGAGCTCCAGTCCGACTCAGGCGCCAGCAAGGTGGAGGTGGAGTACTGGTTTGGGCTGGTATCATCAAAGATGAGCTTGTGGGGCCTTTTCGGGTTGAGGATGGAGTCAAGCTCAACTCCCAGTCCTACTGCCAGTTTCTGGAAGACACCTTCTTCAAGCAGTGGTACAGGAAGAAGTCTGCATCCTTCAAGAAAAACATGATTTTCATGCAGGACAATGCTCCATCACACGCGTCCAAGTACTCCACAGCGTGGCTGGCAAGAAAGGGTATAAAAGAAGAAAAACTAATGACATGGCCTCCTTGTTCACCTGATCTGAACCCCATTGAGAACCTGTGGTCCATCATCAAATGTGAGATTTACAAGGAGGGAAAACAGTACACCTCTCTGAACAGTGTCTGGGAGGCTGTGGTTGCTGCTGCACGCAATGTTGATGGTGAACAGATCAAAACACTGACAGAATCCATGGATGGCAGGCTTTTGAGTGTCCTTGCAAAGAAAGGTGGCTATATTGGTCGCTGATTTGTTTTTGTTTTGTTTTGAATGTCAGAAATGTATATTTGTGAATGTGGAGATGTTATATTGGTTTCACTGGTAAAATAAATAATTGAAATGGGTATATATTTGTTTTTGTTAAGTTGCCTAATAATTATGCACAGTAATAGTCACCTGCACACACCGATATCCCCCTAAAATAGCTAAAACTAAAAACAAACTAAAAACTACTTCCAAAAACATTCAGCTTTGATATTAATGAGTTTTTTGGGTTCATTGAGAACATGATTGTTGTTCAATAATAAAATTATTCCTCAAAAATACAACTTGCCTAATAATTCTGCACTCCCTGTATATTACAGGATATTTACAGGATATGTCATGTATTTTCTGTATTATCCATAAAATATTTACAAGATTTGACAAGGGCTTCAGCCAGCTGGCAGAACTGTGAACTGCCACATTGTCCAAGGACAATGAGAATAGCAAAACAACACCAAAAAACCCCCAAACAAACTAAAAATACTACACATGGAAAATGTTATAACATTGCTGTAGGTGTGTGGCAGTACTCTGCACTTAATTCTAAGCAGTAACCACTTATGTGTTTGACAAAATTAAGACACTTTTTAGCCAGTAATTAAAATTTACAGTAAGAAACCTAATGATTCAGTAGCTTGTAAAACCACCTTGAACAGCAATAATTTGAAGTAATCATTTTCTTTATAACTTTATCAGTGTCTCACAATCATTGTGGATTTTTGTTTATGCACCACTCTGTTAAGGTCCTGCCACAGCATTTCAGGCAGGTTAAGCTCTGGACGTTGACAGGATGACAGGACTGTTGCAACACCTTTATTTATTTATTTATTTTTATTGTGTCAACCATTCTGTTGTAGATTTGCTTCTGTGCTGTGCAGCATCATTGTCCTGTTGCATGAATTTCAACCAAGCTTTAACTGTCAGACAGATGGCTTCACATTTGACTCTAGAAAACCTCGGTGTACAGAGGTGGTTACGGACAACACAATGACTGCAAGGTGCTCAGATCCTGTGGCTACAAAGCAAGCTCACCCCTCCAGTACCATGCGCAACAACAGGTATGAGGTGTTTGTGCTGAAATACTGTGTTTGGTTTTCTCCAAAAAGTAGTGTTGTATACAATTTTTGGTCATCTCCACTTTGGTCTTTTCTATCCAAAGGACATTGTTGCAGAAATCTTGTGTTTATTAAGATGCAACTTTGCAGTCTGATCTCACGGTAAATTTGCTGCTGGGTTGTATCTTTTAACACACACCTGAATGTTTCAGACAAGTTATCTTATCATATAGAATCCTGTGATTTTTTATTTTTTAACATAACTGTATAAGTGCTAAAAGACTGTTTGTGTAAATGGTAGATTCTGGTTATGTGAGGAGATATGGTGTTACTGTTTTACAAAAGAAAACAATGTGTCATCAGGAACACTAAGAATATCATAAATACATTGATTTATTCGAAAATCAGCTCCACTGAATAACTATTTGACTTTATTATTTATCGAAACATTTGTCATTTAATAAATCCTGAACCAATAAAAATTTTGATATTCAAGAGAATCAAATTTATACATCTTAACCACATCCGATATGATTATGTTAATTATTAACAAATTGAATATCCTTATAACAAATACTTCTCATTACTGAAATTACTGAAAATTTAGGTTTTACAGTTAATTAAGCTTTCATCTAAAAGGGTTTTGAATTATTTTAAAGGTAGATTATCTTTATAGTCAAAGTATTTGACATCTAAAATGCAGTTGAAATGAAATGTTTTGCATTGGGAGTATAACCCACATTGCAATTATTTTTACAGATAAATAGTTTTTCATCCAACACAAGGTCAGGCCAACCTGGCACCAAATGAAAAGTTAGTACAACAAAGCATGACGCTCATAGTGAAACATGATAGAAATATTCAGGTGCGCAGATGCTCTGCCTTTTCAGGAACTGGAGACAAGATGAACTACACACTGACAAGAAAGGAGTTCCACTCCATTCTTCAGTGGCATGCCATCCCCTCTGGCTTGAAATTGTCTGGAAAAATGATTCATTTTCCAGCCGGACAATTGGCCTAGACATACAGTGACACTGTGCCATGTCTGTTTGAAGTCCTGGGAAGGCAAAGAGTACTGACATGCGTGGCTTTCCCCTCACAGTCAGTAGACATCAGGCTCACCAAACATCTTTGGGAATATTTCAGAAGGCAATAACTAAAAGCTGCTCAAATCATAAGACTCCCACTCAAATGAGCTGAGAAAGAGGCTTGAACTATTTGGATTCCCATTTTCAGAAACTTGTATAATCAACCACTCTGATAGGAAAGAGCTTTTTAGTGTTGTACAGTACTGAGGGATTCAGAATTTTTTTGAAAAAGTGAAAGGTTTTTGGAATATTAGAAAAAAATATTTTATTCACTGAATATTTAGTTCATTTAAAAAAAGTTTGGCAATCCGTAAAACTCCAACAGAAGTGGCAAAACTACAGACATTCTGTACCTAAGTAAAAGTACAGATACTAGAATTAAAAAATACTAATAATGTATATAGTAAAAGTTGAAAACTGGGTCTTTGGAGGACATTTCTACCAGTTATTTTGTGCAAAGCAAAATGAACCTTATGCTCTATTAATAATATAATAACATTAGTAGACAGGAATACAAACTTTATTTTAGTCTAAATGTACTTGGCTTGAATCAGTTAAGGAAAGAAAGAAAGAAGGAAATTTAAAAAAAAAAAAAAAAAAACCTACACCGTAGAGGGTGACTTTGCCTCTAAACCGGAAATTCAGTAGGAAATGGCTTAAAGTGGGATTCAGCATGTAGGAGAATACTAAAATAAGTTTTAAGGCTCAGAATGGAGAAAAGACTTACAAGGTCATAATAACTTATACTGAGAGCTGCAGTTGATATTCTTAATGTACAGGCCTAGATCAGCTGACCTGTGCAGGTTTACTTCTATTTGTGGATTTACAAAACTGTATTTAACAAGGTGTAAACAGATGTTTCACAAGTTGTCCTGGTTGATTCCCATGCTGTTTTTATACTAGACTGCATAACATAGGTATGATGGTGAAATTCAACAAATGAATGTAAGCATCATCAGCTTAGCTTCAGACTCATCTCTCTATGTCATTCACTTGATGTAACCTAACTGAAGCACCACAGCCACTGTGCACCAGTAACTGTTCTTTACTTTCACTGTACAGCAAACTAACCTGCACTAACCTGCAGAGTATTTTATGGAACATGTAAATAACACACTATAGTTTGTTTTGCAGCATATTTCACAATATGAAAAACATAATGTCACATGTACAGACCCAACATCTGACCTAACAAATGGGGACTTACATGTAAGCTTTAAATTTCCAGTTAATCAAATACCACCAAGCAGTCCTTAACTCTCTTCTATAACCTCTCTTCTTGCTTTCCTCTTATCTTGCGCTCCCTTTATGTCCGCTCCTCTTTTGTAGGGCTGCTAGATGCTAAAGTACAGTGACCTCAACCTATGGACATCTGCCGTTCTAGTGTTATGTCAAAAAACAAACAACTTAACTCCTGACTATAACACGTGGTTTTCACTCTTTCATCTCTTTGTATGCCATAACCCCTGGTGATTAATACACAAACAGATTGTCTTTCATGTGTTACTGTTTAGGCTCAAATCGGTTTGAAGTTTGAAGGCCCACAGTGATGTCAAATAATAACTCCCTTCAAATGCGTGAAGCCAAAAGTTTTTAAAGATATAAGGAGTCGAAAGTATAGATACTTTTTTCTCTGTTTTTAATAATTCAGCTCATCCTCATAATGGCCCTTCATATCTCACTTTTGTATTTTTAATGAGACACCAAACAATATTTTGGAGGCTATCAACATGCTAAGGACCTGGTGTACATTAGAATCTTGCTAATTCTTTTAATACATCCATAATTTTGATTTGCACAACTGCAAGTGAATGATGGTGTTGCACTAGGACATCCTTGTTAACATGATAATTATATTCCATTAAAATTCCTCATGCATAAACACAACATAAACACGCTTAAGCGAGCTTACCCCACTTGACAGACAACAAATGTCACTTTGTATATTGTCACCTACACTAATGAGTCACTGCATCACAACTACACTTTTTAATACTGTGTGTGTGTGTGTGTTACCCTCTGGCCACCAAAATAGTTCTGACATGTCAAAGCATGGACTTCACAAGACCTCTGAAGGTGTCCTGTGCTATCAGGCACCAAGATGTTAGCAGCAGATACTTTAAGTAGCAATGTGGGATCACCGTGGATTGGACTTGCTTTTACAGCAAATTCCACAAATGCTCAACTGGATTGAAATATAAGGAATTTGGAGGTCAAGTGAACACCCTGAAGGTTCTGTCAGGTTTGTGGAACTTTTCCTAAATAATACTTAAAGTGTCTCTGGGGACATTAGACACAAGTGCCATTGGGGAATATCATTGCCATGAAGTGGGCAATATGGTCTGCAACAATGAATAAGGGACAGGGAAGTGATAACTACAAGCAACATGAATGCAGGACCCCTCATTTCCTAGCAGAATATTGCTCAGACCAGAGCTCAGAGGTGTCCTGTTTCTGTTTTGTTTGTTTTTTTTAACAGTGCCTCCTGCTGCCATTTTCCCCATTTTAAAGGACATACCAGCACCCTGTCATGCACATGATGCAAAAGAAAATGTGATCCAACAGAATAAGCTGCTTTCATGCCCATTTTAGTTACTTGGTCAGTGGGAAGGTGTCAGCATGAGCATTTTGGCTGGTCCGTGGCTATGTAACCCTACGTAGGTGCAGCAATCTAATACAAATACAAACAATCTAATATCTTTCTATCATAACCTTGTTGCCAGTTCACTGGTCATCTTTTCTTAGACCTTTCAGCACAAACCACAGCATATCAGGAACATTCCACAGGACACATTATCTGGGAGATACTTTAGTCTCTTAAAGGATACCAAAAGATACCCATGCAGTCAATGATACCTGCTCTGCCTGCCTTAATGTAGTGGTTCTAATGTTGTTTACGTGTTTTATGTCATTTCTTAAAATGTCACAATGTATTGTTCACAAGTTCCATATTCGATTTCACTGGTGGAAATGTGGGTAAATGTTAACAAATATTTGCTTTTAGAAACAATGATATGTCATATCAGCCCCTCCCCTTTTTATTCATCCTATTAGATTTAAGCTGATTTGGGAACACCTGCATATGTCACAGCGCTGTGTTGTTGTTGTTTTTTGTTTGTTTGTTTGTTTTTGTTTTCTGGAGGTTTTGTTGTTATTGGTTTTTGTGTTGATCAGGTGATTTGAAGACTGTGAATATGTCTGTTTGGGATCTACTGTTATTCAAGACTTTGAAGTTCTGTTTAATGTTTGTTTGTTTTTTAAATCTTGGAATTCCTGTTTTGAGTGTCAGTTCATGCGATTTTGTGTCTGTGATTTTTTTTATTTTACTCTATGCTTATTTTAGTAATGGGTTTTACTTTTGGCGTTCCAGTTGTTAGTTCATGTTTTGCCTTTTATTAAATCCAAATCCAATTTATTTATATAGCACATTTAAAAACAGAAGGTTTGCCCAAAGTGCTGTACAGAAACAAAAGGGTAAAACACAAGATAAAACCACTGACACTCACATTAAAACATAATAATACACATAATAAACATTAATATTAGTTTCAGTTCCCTCAGTGTTTCCCCATCCACTCCTACCACTGTCGCATCTTTCTGTGTTTTGTCTTCCCTTGTCTCTATCCATGTTTATTGTGAGATGTCTTGTCTCATGCTTCTTCAGAGTTTGTTATCATTATAGTTATCATCATATTAATTTCATTTTGTTATTTGCTTTTTTTGTTTTAGTTTTTTTCTTTTCCTTTTGCATCAGTTTTTCTTTCTCAACTCCCAAATGAGTCTTGTTTCTTTAAGTGTTCCAGTCTTTCCCTGAGTCTTTGTTGTAAAGTATGTTTCCTAAGTTTTTCTTTTCCCTTCATAGGTATCCCTGTGTCTTTGGACTTTGTTTAAATGGGATTTATTTCAGCATTAAAAGAAACATTTTTGCTTCAGCTTTAAGCCTCCTGGGTTGAGGTCCTAGCCTCTACACTCTACACATCTTCACAGTATATGGCTCTGCGCAGAGCTTAAGTAGTCCTGAGGGGTGCACTATGAGGCACGATGAATGAGTTAGCGAGCTATGTCGACCTTAAAGTCAGGGCTTTCTGTGTCATGAAAGTGGCTCTTTTTTTCACCTGGCTAAATCAGCCTGGTAACTTATAACCTGGCCAGGAGCAAGTTATGTTCAGATGATCAGTTTTAAATTGTCTAAAAATGTCTGTAATAGATTCTCAGTATAGATTCGCTGCTGGGGAAACACCCCAAAACAAAACAAAACAAAAAAAACCCCAACAAAAAACACAGCTAATTTAGAATCACCACTTAACCTAACCCCACTAACTGCATGGCAAAAGAGAGGGTGGATTCAAACCCAGGACCTTGAAATCACAAAACAAACAAAGCCAACCTTCCTGAGCTGCATCAGCCACAATAGTTTAATACATTACCAAGATAAAATGACCTATTTTGTAAGAAATGACTGCTCACAGTACGCCAGAATCAGATATTTTTTCAACTAAAAAGCTCTGCCTCCCAGGAAAACTATGTCAAGGTCAGTGTTGAATTCATATTAACCTGAACTGAGAACAAATTCACTCAACTGCAATTTAACCAAAAGCCATAATATCACACATAGACTGTGTTTAAGCTTGAAGTTAGTTTGACAAAAATAAATAGCTGCCCTCTCTCTGTGAGACGTACATAAACTCAGGGGTGTAATAGATTTTCCCATCACCTCTGTAGAAAATTGTCTGGACATACATTCACATCCTTGATAGATGATTATTGAACACAAAAAAGGAGAAAGAGAGTTAGTGCAGATCATTTAGTAAACACCCAAAAAAGGTTTGAAGAGGGGAAATAGAGGGACAGAGAAAAAGCAAGGCGGAAATGGAGAAGAGGAGAAGATGATTATGAGGTTGTACTGGCAAATGGATATTGTGAGAATCATTCAGTAAATGACAGAGAGACTGGGTAATATTTACCAAACAGTTCAATGATAGATATGCTGAATTATTCAACAAATGGTGTAGTGATGCAGAGCGATGGGAGTGCAGAGTGATCATATAAAGACAAGAAGGGGAGTAGAAGACGGAGCTATTTACGAAATGGTCAAAGGCACGTACAGCAGATGTGTCAAAAATAAGAGGAGCGGGGGCAAGCGAGGAGGAGGAGGAGGAGAGGAAACAGGAGGAGGAGGACTGTGGGGAGGTGTGAGTAAAGGAGACGAGATGGTAATTGGGCCATCATGACTGTCACTGAAAGCAAATAACCAAAGCCATAATCGCAACGCACACTTGGAGACAAACTGTGTTCCTCTGCAGCAGTGTTCCTGTGGGTGTGTGGAGGGTATTATTCTCTACCTGTTTATCAATTACAGTTTCTGCTGTGTCATCAAAAGAGTATGCAATGGTTTCTTTTTGTCTTTTCACTGTGTTTGTGAATGCCTTTGTGTACAAGTGTGTGTGTGCACTTTATTGTTGCATACATATTTGCAGCTGAGTATCATACTCTTCTTTTTTGCAATTATATATATTACGTAAATTATATTTAAAACATATATAAATATATTAGTTCCCAAGAAGTAAGGAAAGCATTTAGTATTAGAAACAAAATTCAAGCCACTAAAATGAACTCATTATTAGAGCCCTCCGGGCCCCAAGTTAAAAAGAAACATTTTTTCCAAGTGTAATCGTTATTTCTTGTACAGTCACTTAGGGTCAAAAAGTATATACTTTATGCAAATCTGCACCAACTTACACTGGAATTTATCCAAAAATACATTTCTTAATTTAAAATATGTGCAGCATAATGAACGATACTGGGCCTCAAACCAGTATGATCTCCAACAATTTTGTTTCCTTTTGAGCAATGTGGTTTCTTCAAAATCCGCCTGCGTTGTAAATAAATGTGTTAATAACCTGGCTTGATGTACAGGGACTGAGGTGGATTTGCAAAGTGAGGCTTTTCTGCAACAAAGTGGTAACAAAGAAAGACGACACTTATGTGTGCAAACATACACTCACAAACACCTCGCTGTTACTAAGTGGAAGTCACTTCTCTAATTATGTTTCCTCTCTCTGTCTGTCTGATTACCAAAATAACAATTTCGAAATTGAAGCGGTATGCGAATAATGCAGAATGTGTATCTGTGAGTATTTCTGTAATTGTATTTCTGTGTGTGAGAGAGAGATAATCAGATGCCAACTGAGCTGTGAAAGTGATTGCCGTGGAGCACAGTGTAAGAGAGGCAACAATCAAAGAAACACAGTACTTATCACGCTCACACATCCATGCGAGCGCAACATACAGTTAGTTAATACTGCAGTTTTGGATCCAAGATTGCAATTTGGGATGTAATTATGATTTAGTCTTTTTCTGGTTTTCAGATGATTATCGGATTTACTTTTATCTTTGAAGAAAAAATATCAACAGCATTATTTAAAAATAGATCACGAGCAGTGACGTCATATTGTGCAATTTAGTCATACTAGAAACAAGCTAAAAAAAAATGCTAGGCAGTTGAAAACTTTTTAAGTTCGCATACTTTTCTGTGTTCATATACAGTGTACTTAAACCAGATAGTGTTTCATCAGTCACAGTCATTCTTTCATAAAGGTGTGCCAGTATATGCCAACCGCGATGCTAAAAAAAAAAGTTGCAAGAATTTCCTCAGGATTTGCTACCTTGAGCATCAGTGGGTAATAGAGCATTATAGATAGAAATAGACCAATAGGAATTGGTTTCATACCAGAAACTAAAATACCACAGCAACCAAAGTCGATTTTAATCTTTGTATTTTATGTTATCCTATGCCAGTGTTTACTTGTAATGAAGGAACAAAAGATTTGTTTGTCTGCTCCTTAGCTAGTATGGGGTGAAGTCTCTGCTAATGGTTGGTGGCTCTTTGCCTCTTCAACAACATTTAAAGAAAATAGTCACAGATAAAGATGCTTGAAAATAGGTACTTCATCTATATTTCCCAAGGAGTCGCAACAGCAGATCAATCCACTTGTTTGATTTTGCACACATTTTATGGTAAATGGCCTGTATTTGTACAGCGCTTTACTAGTCCCTAAGGACCCCAAAGCGCTTTACACATCCAGTCATCCACCCATTCACGCACACATTCACACACTGGTGATGGCAAGCTACGTTGTAGCCACAGCCACCCTGGGCGCACTGACAGAGGCGAGGCTGCGGACACTGGCGCCACCGGGCCCTCTGACCACCACCAGTAGGCAACGGGTGAAGTGTCTTGCCCAAGGACACAACGACCGAGACTGTCCAAGCTGGGGCTCGAACCGGCAATCTTCCGATTACAAGGCGAGCTCCCAACTCTTGAGCCACGATCGCCCCACGAGCCACGATTTTAGCATTTGATACAGTTGACCACAACATATTACTCAAACGACTGGAGAACTGGGCAGGTCTTTCAGGAACTGTACTAAACTGGTTCAAAACATACTTAGAAAACAGGAAATACTTTGTATCAATAGGTAACTTCACATCTGAGCAGACAAGTATCACATGTGGAGTTCCCCAAGGTTCCATCCTGGGACCCCTTCTGTTTAACATTTACATGCTCCCACTGGCACAGATTATAAAGAACAACAAAATAAACTATCATAGCTACGCAGATGACACACAAATATACATCACAATGTCACCAGGAGACCGAGGCCCTGTACAGGCTCTTGGTAAATGCATTGAGGAAATTAATGACAGGTTGTGCCACAATTTTCTCCAGCTAAACAAAAATAAAACTGAGGTAATAGTCTTTGGTGCAAAAGAAAACGATTACAGGTCACCAGAGAACTTCAATCTATACACCTAAAACCACAAACCAGGCGAGAAATTTGGGTGTAGTGATGGATGCAGACCTAAACTTAGAAAAACACATTAAGACAATAACAAAATCAGCTTACTATCACTTCAAGAATATTTCAAGGATAAAAGATCTGATGTCTCAACAGGACCTGGAAAAACTAGTCCATGCATTCATCTTTAGTAGGCTTGATTACTGTAACAGCATCTTTACAGGTCTACCTAAAAAATCAGTCAGACAACTACAGCTCATTCAGAACTCTGCTGCTAGAGTCCTCACTAAGACCAAAAAAGTGGACCACATCAGTCCAGCTCTGAGGTCTTTACACTGGCTGCCTGTCCGTCAGAGGATAGACTTTAAAGTTCTGATGCTGGTCTATAAAGCTCTGAATGGTTTAGGACCGAAATACATCAGTGACCTCCTGACCCAGTATGAACCTTCCAGATCCCTCAGGTCATCTGGATCCGGTCTGTTATCAGTCCCCAGAGTCAGAACCAGACACGGAGAAGCTGCATTCAGCTTTTATGCTCCTTATATCTGGAACAAACTCCCAGAAAGCCTCAGATCAGCTGAAACACTCAGTTTATTTAAATCCAGGTTGAAGACTCACCTATTCTCAGCTGCATTTGAATAAAGCACCAAATCCACACTTAAGTTTAAATTTCAAAACCTACTTTTTAACTACTGATTTTATCTACTGTTCTGATTTTATCTACTGTTTTGATATTTGATTTTATATACTGTTTTGTTTGTTTGTTTGTTTGTTTGTTTGCTTGTTTTAATCAAATTTAAATCATGTTTTTATTTGTTTTTGTTTTTAATGTCTCTGTAAAGCACTTTGAATCACCTTGTTGTTGAATTGTGCTATATAAATAAACTTGCCTTGCCTTGCCTTTATGTGAGATTACCTTCTGAATCCAGCCCTCCCTGCCCCTTAGGCTGGGTTTGTGTCTGGGTTCCAGTCTCAAACTGGGAGAGCGAGACTAAATTCAAACTTCTCCTTTATAACCTTGTTACTTTTATATAATCTGCAACACATAGCAAGCACACAGCCCATAGCAGAGGCCTCAATTGTGTTGTTTTGGCTGTAGTTGTGGCCATCTGGTTGTTATTTTAGTGTTGGTCCTGGTGGTGCAAATGCAAAAAAACAAAAATCTCTTCTCTCCCCCAAGTACCTGTTGAGCTGCACATTGAAACTAACTCTCTGACTGATTGTTTCACATGTAAATGTAGCTGAAAATGCAGTTCAACTCTTGAGGAATTTTTGGGTGTGGTGAATGGCCCGGTAATAAAGGGTCTTTGTAAAATGTTGGTTACCAGTGTAATTTTAATGGGTACTATTCTGTCAGTATTTCATACTCAATCAATGAATTGATAACCAATAAAAGACAACATTTTTATTGGAAATAAAGAAACACATGTAAAGAGCTTACAGTCAACAGATCTGCAAAATGGAGGAAGACACAGTTCTGTACATTTTAATAAAAATGCTTGTACAGGATACACTGTATAGCCACTAGAATTCACTCACCCATCCAAATGATTGAATGTAGGTGTTCCAATCACTTCCATGGCCACAGGTTTATAAAATCAAGCATCTAGGCATGCAGATTCCTTCTTCAATCATTTCTGAAAGAATGGATCGCTCTCAGGAACTCAGTAAATTCAGGTACTGCCATAGAATGTCAACAAAATATGTTAAATCAATTAATTCACAGTGAGCTGTTAGTGGTATTTATAAGAAGGTGAAAGGGATTGGAAACATTAGCAACTCTGCCATGAAGTGGTAGGCCACGTAACTCACCGGGGGGATCAGTGGATGCTGAGGCGCACCGTGCCCAGTGCCCAAGGTCACCGACTTTCAGCAGAGTCAATCTCTACAGACCTCGAAACTTCACGTGGTCTTCAGTGCATAGAGCTTTTCATGGAATGGGTTTCCATGCCTGAGCAGCTGGATCCAAGCCTTACATCACCAAGCACAATGCAAAGCATTGAATGTATCGCAATCAGAATCTCCCATCGGGAGCACCCAATGCAGCAACCCCTATTTTGTGGGCTTGTTTTTCAGGACCTGGGTTCGACCACTTAGTTCCAGTGAAAGGAACTCTTAATGTAATATCAAGACATTTTTGGACAACTTCGTGCACCCAACTTTGTGGGAACAGTTGGGCCTCTTCCTGTTCAAACATGACTGTGCACCAGAGCTTAAAGCGAGATCCATAAAGACATGAACGAGTGAGTTTGATGTGGAAGCACTTGGCTGGCCTGCACAGAGTCCTGACCTCAACCTGACAGAACACATCTGGCATTAATTAAACTGGAGACTTCGAGTCAAACCTTCTCGCCCAACATCAGTGTATGACCTCACAAATGTGCTTCTGGAAGAATGGTCAATAAATCCCATAAACACACTCCTAAACCTTGTGGAAAGTAGAAGAAGAGTGGAAGATTATAAACCTCCAAAGGGAGGGCTGACATCGTACTAAACCCTGTGGATTAAGAATGCAATGCCTCTCAAGTTCATATATGTGTGAAGGTAGATGAGTGAATACCTTTGGCAATTGTCACATCAGTCAAAAATACCTAGACATATTTTTTTGTCCGTATCACCCAACCCAGTTAGGAATATGCCATGATTTACATTCCTGCCTGTAAAAAATATTAAAGGTTAGGGTAGAGTTCTGTAACTGTTGAGCAGAAGAAACTTTGTTATCATGTAAATCAAAGACAGCCATGTAAATATTTGTGAGTTAGTTTTGTTTTCATCCTTTTCCTCTGTCTTTTCCTGTGTCTTCCATTTAGCTGAATACGTCGTGAGTTTTGCTTTTTATTGGGGTCGTATAGTGAAAAACAGTTTCACATAGTTTTCTACTCTACTTTCTCAGTTTCTTTTTCTTTTTCTTCTTTTGTTCTAATTCTGCTTTAGGCAATATGACCTTTTATTTCCTGCCTTTGACAAGCAAAGATCTGATTTGACCTTGTGCTCAAATGCACATCTGACTGTGCAGCAAGTGTGTCTATGCTACTACTATGTATTACTATGTGTGTTCTCTTTGTCCTGCTCATTTTCTCTCTGTGTGTGTGTCTGTGTGTCTGTGCATGTGTCTCTGTCTGTGATCACTTGACACCCCCCAGGGAGCTGGGAGTCAAAGGTCACATCCTTAACACTTCTCCTCTGTTCTTTCTTCCCCTCCTCGTTAAACACTGGTTAAGAGGTCCTCAATTTAGAGGAGATAATGAGCACAGGTCAATTAAGAGGGGAGATAACAAGGCAAAGTGTGATAGGGGACAACACCTGGGGGCTCCTTCACACATTAATGAGATGAGACGTCGCACAGAGAGCAAGCGATTGAGAGATGGGAGGGGGGTATTTTAGTTAGAGACTCTAACCTTCTTCAATACAACTGCTATGTATAAAAAGGAAGCTCAGATTCTTCATCCTTCTAATGCAAAACCTTTCCCATAAGAGTTGATGGCCTTCTGATGTTACGCCTTGCTATGCCTGTACTGTGGTGGGGTTTAACATGGTATTTAACGTGGCAGAAAACATGGCATTGGAATGGTTACATTTAACAACTTTGACCAAGTAAATAACAGATTTTTCTTTTTTAAAATCACAATAAAAAAATATTGAGCATTAATTAAGTTATCTATTACCATCAAGTAAAAAATGCCACAAGAATGGCGGTGGCAAACATGACAGGCTGATGACTAACACAAGACAAAAACATCAACTTACTTTAACCTACTATTCAATCAGTGTACAATGTTATCATTTCTGATGTTGATAAAAGCTGAAGGTAAACATACAGATGAATCAGTGAATTGAAAAAAGAAGTGATTTTTGACTCGTATTGCGATTTAATATTATGTGCAGATATGATGAAGTTTTACATATGTGTGATGAAAGCTCCCACAACAGAAACAAGCCATTTTTCCACTGTTAACCTATATTCTTAACAATCCGTATCACATATCATTAAATTTTGCTCGAAAGCTGTCCTCATCGTGACATAAATATCACTTTTTAAACTTTTGCTTTACTGACCTTTCAGATATCCATGCTTTCTCCCACTGTGTTAAATGATAGCTCTTCCTATCTTAGAGATGCATGAAAAAAGCAGCATTTGATTAGAACGATCCAGCGTAACAGTCTCTGATGCAAAATCTCCCTGTCAACTGTCTTTTCACGGAAACCTATCAAAGACTGAACATTGTGCACAAGATATTCACCGCAGCTGTCAAGATCTTGATCAGATTTACTCCGATTTTAAATACATTACATTCTAAACATTTCTGTCATTTTTGAGCATAATAGCTGAATATCAAGACACTGCATGACCAATCAGCACTGCATTTTAAGTAGCTATTAGGGCTGCTCCTCTACTGTGTGCCAAGTTTAGGAAAACTGGCAGGATAATTTTGTCTAAACTCCAATACCCTCATGTTGTTATTCATTCCTGAAGTGTAGGGCTGGCACCGTCACGTTGTTGTAGGTAGAGGATCCAGCAGAGTAATTGTACTGCTTTTTATCCATACCGAAACAGTGGGTGTTTTTTTTTTAATTGTGTTTTGTATTATTCAAAAACCTTGTTTGAGGGGGCAAGAAGTACTGTGTTTCATACTGGCACCTCTTCACATTTGGTGGGCATGTTTTCTTATGTAGGCAGTATGTTGAGAACACTGTAATGATGGTATAAAGTGTAAAAGACCAACCAGTGAATAATGAAAGATCAGCTTTATATCAGGCAGTAGTTTTGAGTTTGCTTTCAATGAAATGGGGAACCTCATTTTCAGTCATTTTCTAGTTTGACATTCTCAAACCTTGTAATTCATAAAACTAGAGCAGACCAATTTGCAAATCTTTGTGTATCACAAATTGTACTGAAATGGGATATGCACTGTAGGAAATTTCATCATTATTATCTCACTCGGGCTAAAAGGATTCAAAGTCAGGTAGTTAGAAATGGAATTGAATATTTCTAAAAGGTTTGTGCCAGTCTATGAGTTTCTACTGACATATTGACCTTTCTTCAATGGTGTTCATCAGGGCAAGCAAGGCAAGCAGTGCTTGCCCAGTGGAATCTAAAAACTACCATTAATTAAGACCTACCAAAGTAAATCACAGTGTTCTGTCATAAAGTTTGATTTTTTTTTCAATGTAGAGGAGATGCCAGCTTCTGCCATGTGCAACTTAAAAAAAACAGGCAAGTTGACTCAATCAACATTTGCAGATTAGCTTCTATGAGAAACTGCCTATTCTAATTTTGACACCACACATCCGTCACAGGATAGCTACTGCACACATAATTTTATAAAATATGCATTACTGTAGATCAAACAGATAAACTCAACTTTAAACATTTGTGGCAATGATATTGCAGTATAGCAGTGGAGGGGACCGTTTTTCTACAAAATAATTGCTCCTACTTCTGATTATTTGAGGTGTTTTCATAGTGTTTTACTCTAAGTATGCTAAAGAAGAAAAACTTAAACACTCACCATTATCAGTGGATTGTAAATATTTTGATGATAACTATAGAATTTGTAATATTTTATAATTCATTAGCTATAAAGGTGTGCTAAAAGGTAAAATTATAGTTCTGCCCTCTCATGGCCTGATCCACCTTCTCTTTAGGTAACTGTACTTACGTCTTCCCAGATACATGCATGGCTGCCTCTTATTCCACTGGCATGTCACTTCGGTCCCCCTTTCCATTCCTTGCTGGATTGTTGGCTACATTCAGTAGTAGTGAGATCTAGACCTGGTAGAAGCATGTTTTCTTGTTATTGAATAGTGCTATACACTTAGCTCTCTCCTCTTCAGTCGAAGAATTTATCTTGGTGTCTCTGCCTGACTTTGTACTCCCAAAGTTAGGCAGGGACCTAACCTGTCAGATCTAAATATTCAACCATGACTAAAGCCCATTTTGGATCCTAAGCTGTTGTTTTGGATTTTTTCAGCTGCTTCTTCCAGGGGCCAAAGCTCCATCTCAAACTATCCCTTGCATCATCTTTTGTCACACCAACCCTCTGCATCTCTTCCATCACTATATCCATAAACTCTGTCTAAGGTCCTCTTTTCCAACCTAGTAGCTCCATATTCAACATCTTTTCTCTAATACATGAACTATTCTTCCTCTTCACATCTGAAAACCTAAACCTTGCCTTTTAACTTTGTCTCCAAACCAGTCAACCTGAGCTGCCCCTCTGGTATACTTTCATATTGTCATCTTGGCCTTCCTGGTCACTTCCAGTGAAAATCCAAGCATCTTCAACTCTGCCACCTCAGCCTCCTAGGTATAATGTCAAATCTCACTACCATCTTGTAAACTTTTTTTGCTATCCTTTTGTCATGATAGGCAGTTGTTTCCACCCAATCCACCCTGCCCACACTCTCGTCTTCACCTCTGCCGAGCACTGTTTATTGCTTTGAATGGTTAACACAGCTATTTAAACTCATCTACCTTTATTATCTCTACTCCTTGATTCTTCACTATTACACCTGCTTCCTCTGATTCACACACATGTAACTTGTCTTGATTTTTCAAATTCCATTCCTCTTCTCTTCAGTTCATACCTCCACCTCTCCTAACTCTTGCTCCCTACTCTCACTAAAGATCACGTCATCTGCAAACATCATAGTCCACAGACACTCCTGCTTGATCTCTTCTGACCACCTGTCCATTGCTGTCACAAACAAAAATCACAATCCCACCCGCATCTTGAACCCATCTGCCACTACGTCCACAAACCTCACCACTGTCTTGCTGTCCTAGCACATGCCCTGCACCCCCCTCACATACTTCTCTGTCATTCCTGATTTCCTCATGTAGAACCAAAGTTTTTCTCTTAGTTCCCTATCATATGCGTTCTTTAATTTCTCAAAGACACAGAGAAACTCCTTTTGACTTTCTATATGCTTCTCTATCAACACTCAAAGCAAACCTCATCTCCCTGACTATCCCATTGTTTCTTTGCTAAGCTCTTACTTTGAATACATTCTTCTTCTTTCCAACACCAAGTCGTCTTGTTCTGTGTCCTTTGTTTAGATGATACACACTAAACAGCTTCTTGGCAGTTTCTCTCAGAATTCCTTCTTCAGTTTCCACCACTAAATTGCCTCTGCTTTCACTCACTTCCTCTTCTTGATGTCCAACGTTATCCTGCAGACTTCCATTCAATACTGCCTAGCTACCTTTTGACACCACCTTGCAGTCTCCAATGCACCTTCTCCACTCTTATTTCCCTTTGTTGCTTCTTCTTCTTAAACATATGTTCATCATAGATATTGCCATCCTCGTTTTTTTCTGTAATCCATCACTATCAGTCCTGCATTTCTCTCCTTAACACCATACCTTAGCAACACCACCTTGTCACCCCATTTCCCTTCACCTAAATGGCCATTAAAGTCTGCATCAGTAACCAGTTACTCCCTCCCGGAGAGCCTTTATAATTTCATCCAAGAATTCCTCTTTCTCTTCCGAGTGGCATACGCACTAACAACATTGAACACCACCCCTTCAGTTCCCAACTTGAACTTATCTAAACCTTCAGCTCCACTACACTTTTTTATTACTAACCTGTCCAACTATCTTTTGGTTTCACAATCCCATCGAGAGAAGATACAAAGTCTGGGAATTCTTTATTTGATTGATTTCTGTTACGGTGTTAACAAATCCAAGTCTCAGTTTATTCAATAAAATCTTTGCGCCTTTTCCAGGACATCTTGCGATTTGAGTCCTTTCTTGTAAATGATGACAGAAAATGTCAAGGAATAGCATTTCAGCATATATGCAAGAATAAAATTAGGAAATTAGTTTGTTTGTTTTTTTTATAAATGGGGAGTTTTGGGTGGGGTCTTTTCTGTAAAAATCCTCGCACATCACTGCTTTTTTTCTAGTGCCAAGCTGCTGAAGTTGATGGAAGTTCCATAACATACTAATGTGGAAATGTGGAAGAAAACAAGAAAGAAACAATACTTATTGATGATAATAGTAGCCACAACAATAATATACTTCAAACTAAGATCAAGTATGTGTTGTTAACTGTCTGCTTTTTTATGTGCAGCCACAAAAACCCCTCCATCTGTCCTCTAAAGCACTTTGGTGTTATCAGTTTCATATTCAAATGTTCACAGGGTTTATGAAACCAGCTAGTGTTAGACGGCTAATACATCAGAAACAGTGAATTTCAGACCTCATTATCTCTGCCGTTTCAAAAAGGCCATTTCACAGGTCTTCTCATGCCCACTGAGCTGTTCAGATATCACGAATCCCTGAAATAATTAATATTCAGATTTAAGCCCTTTTAATTGCTCTAACAGCTCAATTTCCACTGTTCAGAGTTCCAAGTCGGAGCCAAAACATCAGGGTGTGGTTTCTAAGTCCTTCTAGAGTCATTTATTTCTGGGGTTTTACACTTTTCACGATTTCATGCTTAATTACCTTGAAACTAGGCTGAACATTTGAGAGGCATTCTACTAGGAAAACAGGCGATGACAGAGAACTGCGCTGCAGTTCTGAGACTCACTAAAGGGAAGCCACTGTTATACTGTGCAAGCACATACACATGCACACAAACACACAAACATACAAGTGTTAAGGGACTGAGATTTCTCTACCAGCTATTAAAAAAAAACGTTTTTGTGTGCAAGTGTGTCACCGATTTAGATCTTGATGACATGCATAAGAAAGGGAATGCATGTGTGTGTGTGTGTACCTCTTTGTGTGTTATTGCTCCCTGAGATATTTGATATTTAATGAGGGCAGGGAAAAGGGGGAAAGAAAGGACCATCTGGGCTTGAAGTGGTTGTTTTCTCAGTGCATTCCTGAGTTTCGTGTATGAAATGTTTAAGGTGATGTTCTCTTTCCCTTGTGTGTGTGTTTGTGTGTTTTGAGTGGAAAGTTATGTAACTGTTTGCTTCTTTGTGACTATAACTTTGTATTACCTGTAGTCATGGGGGCTTAAATGGCTAAATACTTGTGATTTTGGTGGTGTTACTGTAACAAGTTTGTTATGTTTCAGGTTAGCACGCTTGTGGCGAGGCCATAAAATGACAAGTTGGAGGACATAGTTGTACTCTTGGTTGCCTTTTGTCATGAGATGTTTTGCAGTAAAATAATCTTGTTGCACCAGCTAATAGCGCAGAGGGGGAAAAAAAAAAGCTACTGAATTGGGGAAAAGATTCACCTTGTAAGTAATTTTAAATTCATGAGCAGCTGGGGTGTTAAAATTTGTAATAAAAATGAACAATTTTTATAGATTCTAAGATGATTGTATATTCTAAGCCACTGACAAGCAACAAACCCAATTAACAAATAGTATCAAGCAAAAGAGAAAACATGTCATTTTGCACTTTCCCTGATTCAGACTCTAGTTCTTTAGCAGTTATGAAGCTTCACATGTTAAGAGACAATATTCAGATTAAATCAGATCTACACAAGCATGTATACTGACACAAAGAGCATTTTCACGCCTACAGTGGACACCTTCAGACTCTGGTCTGAATCAGGGAATGAGTTTGTAGACATGTAGCTTTTTCTCATGATTTGATTTCTTTTTCCAAATAGAAAACTCCAAGCAAACCAAAACGTGTCACTACAAATCATATGAGAAAGTTCTATCTGCCTATTGACTGCAGCAGGAGCAATAAAGCTAAATAAAGGCCGAAGATGCTGTGTTGTAGACTACTGGATAACGTGAAGAATTTAAATTCATTTTACATATAATTGCTACACTTTGTTTATTTGGCATGTCTATTGCACTTTGTTTCATTCCAGAATGAAAAAGCATACCCCCAACAGGAAGGTGTTAAGCTCAAACATGCAGTGTACACCTGGGAGTGGAGTTAGATCGAGGTTCACGTTGGACTACGGTAAATTAACCATGTTGCAGTTTGTTTGAAACTACACTTAGACCACCCCCTCAGTACACATGGGAAACCCGACTGCAATTACCTTGTTCACATCTGCACAGACAAACCAACAACACATCAGTGTTGCTGGCTTCTACTGGTTTACCAAACAGAGGGGTGGTGCCTCTCTTGAAGCTGTCAGTTGCTTTCAGGGCTGGTATTTTGCACCACTTGTTCACCAATGGTTGATATACTCCACTATGACAATATCTTTTGGGTTGTACTGTCTTTTTGAGCCTCATCTTTGACCTTTCAGTATCACTGTTATTGGCCCTTCTGGGAACTAATTTCCAAAAGGCAACACAAGAGTTATGTTTTCACCAGAAAACAAGATTGTGCTTTATATGAAATTGTATTTCTATATGACAAATTGATATATACTTTTTTTTCCTAACATATACGCTGAAAACTATAGAGTTTGTATGCACATGTGCAAGCATATTAACTATTGCTATATAAAGCAACTACCAGTATAGTTGCTTTATATAGTAGAGATCTTTGCTGTCAGGTGTGCTTGGCTCACACTGCACTTAGCTGTCATTCTAGATCCATCACAGCGATACACGCAAAAACAAAGCAAGGGGGAAAAAGTGACCCAGTGTACATGCTGATAGAAACACATCACAAACATATTTTAGAACGAGAGAGTGCAATATTTTTCGATTGAACATTTTTCCATTCTGTTTCTTCTTTTGTAAGAGGGGAAAATGCATACACAGAAATGTGTAAACCACTATGTAAGAAGACCAGTCAGACAGGGAGCACACAAATAAGGTCTGAAAATGTCCTTTTGTGAGACATATACCTACAACCAACCAAAAAAACCTGTTCAGAAGTGTTTCAGATTGGCCCAAAGCACCACAAACATGCACCATGGTTTACTGAACTACTTTCTTAGATTTACATTTAGAAAAATTAAACAATAAATTTCAGCCTGGTATGTCTGTTGTTACCTAACAAACATATGGCCAGCTCTATGGTACTATAGCATCTGTATTATTTATGATATGTTTTCTATAATACAGTACTATGGAAAAGTCTTGTCCTTAATGTCTTCATATTTTGTAATAAAATGAGAACTACAGTAGATGCAGTGATTTATTGAAACGTGCAAATATACATAGAAATATCTGTGAAGGTTCTCCGTCATCCAGGTCATCGTAGTCTAAGGAGCTTGGAAAGAAAAAAGCGTCTGGACTTCTTTAAGTTGCTTGAAGACGTTTCACCTCTCATCTGAGAAGCTTCTTCTAGCCAAGGTGTAAAAACGGGTATAGGTCACAATGAGCCAAGGTTTCGGGTGAGCTCATTGTGAAACCTAGCCCCACCCAATCATGCAATTTCCTGAGGTCAGATGGCCCAAGATGTGAGTGGGCGTTAAGGCGTCTGGGAAGGGATCTCAAACTGGATTATAGATGGCAGACAGTTGGTGTCGTAAACCACGTAAACCACCACCTCTGTTCAAAGATGGCCCTTCACAGTGGACACAGATGGCTTCTTTCACGCTTCTTTCACTTTACGTCACCTTTTGAAAGAGGAGTGAAAGAAGCCGAGGTGGTGGTTTACGTGGTTTACAACACCAACTTTTTGCCATCTATAATCCAGTTTTGAGATCCCTTCCCAGCACAGTGAACTCTCTCAGGCAAACTTTCTTATCATTTCTTTAAGTAGTCTTCAAGAATAGTTCTCCAGGTCTTCTTAAGGACACAACTTTCAGATACTGTTTAGCTGCTGTAGATATTTTTAGGGGCAGCTGAACAAAAACACATGCATTCAATGGAATAAAGCACACTGATGTTATAGCATCACTATGTGAATCTTTACAACAAAATATATTTTTAAAAGAATTATGCAGCTCTTCCGCTTGGGTTTCTGGAGTCTTTGAAGTGTGCACATGGGAAGAGTAAATGAAACATCTTAAGTAGTAGACAAACTTGAATATCTTAATAAATCAAAAAATTTGAGTATTGCTACAGCAGTACACACCCATTCAAAGGAAATAACAGTTTTCTGTGTTACGAAGTCTATAATAAGGTGGAGGCAAAATTAGTTTCAAAGATCAAAAGAAACAAAAAATGAGGGATAAAAGAGACTGAATGATAAAAAAGACTGAATGATAAAAAAGACTTGATTCTTAAGGTCAAGTGAGTTCAGACATATTATAAATCAGAATTCATAAAGCTTTAAGTAAACTTGTATTATGCCTGACATCAGATTCAGTTCAAAACTCAAAGTGAGTGACTAAGACAAGTCTTCAGCATTGGATATATCAAAGACCTGACCAAATTTCATCCTATTTTATTGTCTGTGAAGGTTCTCAGTCATCCAGGTCATCGTAGTCAAAGGAGTTTGCAAAGAAAAAAGCGTCTGGACTTCTTTAAGTTGCTTGAAGACGTTTCACCTCTCATCCGAGAAGCTTCTTCAGTTCTAAGGTCAAATGGCCGAGAGTCCCAGATTTAAACCCAGTGGGAGTATCCCCCCAAGGAGGGACAAAGGACCCCCTGGTGATCCTCTAATCACATGCGCCCAGGTGTGAAAGCGGGTGTGGGACCTAATCAGCCAGGGTTTCGGGTGAGCCCATTGTGAAACCTGGTCCCACCTTGTCATGTGAATTCCTGAGGTCAGATGGCCCAGGATGTGAGTGGGCGTTAAGGCGTCTGGGGAGGGAACTCAAAACTGGATTATAGATGGCAGACAGTTGGTGTCGTAAACCACCGCCTCTGTTCAAAGATGGTCGCTCACAGTGGACATAGATGGCCTCTTTCACTCCTCTTTCAAACCATCTGTCCTCTCTGTCCAAAATGTGAACATTGGTATCCTCGAAAGAGTGACCTTTATCCTTAAGATGCAGATGGACTGCTGAGTCTTGTCCCGTGGAGGTGGCTCTTCTATGTTGTGCCATGCGCTTGTGAAGTGGCTGTTTGGTCTCGCCAATGTAGAGGTCTGGGCATTCCTCGCTGCACTGTACACCTTTGTCCCTCCTTGGGGGGATACTCCCACTGAGTTTAAATCTGGGACTCTCGGCCATTTGACCTTAGAACTGAAGAAGCTTCTCGGATGAGAGGTGAAACGTCTTCAAGCAACTTAAAGAAGTCCAGACGCTTTTTTCTTTGCAAACTCCTTTGAATCCTATTTTATTCCACAGAATATTGGCAAATTTGGCTGCTTACTGCTGACCCCCAAAATAGCCTCTCTATCTCTCAGTATGTCAGTCTACAGGTACATTTAGTCAAGTCTACAAGACGCCATTGACCAGATAAACCATCTGGTAAATAACTTAGGTAACAATACAGCCTCAGTACCTAGTTTGGATAGCATGCCTTCTCAGTATTACATGAGTAGTAGATGTTCCCAAAGCCAAACTGCCTGTTTTACTACTACATTCATTGCCCTTCTTCATATACTTTACCATGTTCCAATGTTCCTAACAGTACAGAACAGCATTTGGTTGCAGTAAATGGTTGCAGACAACATATCACAAGAGTATCACACAAATATTCCTGGAAAAGACATGTACATAGCTATTATCCTACTGGACTTAAATTGAATTCTACTATCACATACCACACATGTGCATAGTGAACAAGAAATGAGTACAAACAGAGCACAGAGACCTCATACATGGTGAACTCACTCTGCAGTTCAGTTCTGCCTGAAAGACCTTTAACTTTTTTTTTTTTTGAGCAAACAGTATCATTAGGTCAGCACCTCTACCCCAATTATGGTCTATGTGATATCAGTGAACCCTTGTAGGACAACAAATACCTCAGTAAAGCTCTGCAATTTGTACCCAACACTTACATGACAACCACAAAAGACCAGTTTGTGCTATCTGGAGAAATCCAAGCACTTTTTTCTCCCCTGTGATGATTTTTTTTCCTAGTGGGTACCTGAGTTGTACAAGCAGTGTTCTTTCACCTGGAGTAACCTCACACTCTCCTTTACAACTTTCTCAACCATTGAGATGAATCCTGCTTGTAGTCTGTAAATTTCACACTGTGACTCAGAAAAGGAGTAGTAATTATGTGGGGTGTTATTTCACTACTTAAAGTGGCAGCAGACAACTTTTTATTCTTATTAAGATTCTTAACACTATTACCTTAATATGTGACGATCATTTAGATAAGTTCCTTATAAGCATTGCTTGCACTGTGCAATTTCCTCTACCACTAAGTATGAAATGTTCTAAAAAAATGAAAAAATATTCCAATGTGCAACCAAAGCAGGATGGGATTTTTTTTCCACTGTAGTAATTTGTAGCTTTCTCCAAAAGGTCAAAATAGCTGATTGTGGAACAACTGGAGTGACTGTAGGGATTCTAGGCTGCAAATGATTCCTGTTTACAGAGGAGGTGAAGAAAAATAAAAACGCACAGGGTTCAAAAGCAACATTCAGTTGCTATTTTCCTACTCAAACAGCTAGTAATAAAATCTGCCCACTCATTAGTGCAATGGAACAAGAAGGTTTGGTTGTTTTAGAACAACAGGTGATTGGGTACATAGAAAAAGTAAGAACATACCACAAAACAGGCAATAAGTGTCGGTATAGATTTGCAGTATTCACAATGTAAATACTCAATACACGAGTAAATTCTGTAAATGCATTTTATTTTAAATGGTCCAAAGCATGTTTAATTTTGTATTTGACACTCTGAAAGGTATAAATATTTGCAATTTAAAATCTGAGAGGATACGAAAATTCTCACTCAATTATCCTTTAAGATAAAATGGAAGTGCATTAACAATGGGTTTGCTAGTATTGATACACACTGATGTGCCCTTAAGCGGGACAATTAACCCCAAACTGCTTTGGTCACTTGACATTAAAAGACTCTGCAGGGCAGGTCTCTGAGGTTCATGCTGGTATTTGAAGGGTCAATAAGGGCAGAGCTGAAAAGAAAAATAGAAAAAGCATGCATGGCTTGATAATAATCCGTGGATTAATAAATGTGGACAACACACACACACACGGCTGTCCAGTACCAATAGAGCAGACCTCCTTAACCCCGAGCACTTATTAACACTGTACTGAGCAAGATCTGGAGAATGCATATCATCAATTCTGGTAACCCAGCCTTTGGCTCATGCAGCCAACACAAAATATGCTCTCATTAAAACTGTGTTCAGCGTTGGCTTCTCTGTGCTGTTGTTATGGAGAACTTAGGTCAGAGGAGAAATAAGAAAGTGAAAACAAAGAGCTATATTTTGAAACAAAACGATTCATTATTCAGTTTATTCATATGAGGCACAGGCTTTTTAAAAAATCAGTTTATCTGCACAGTTTTTTTGCAAGACTTTGATATCTGAAACAACACAAATATCACAAAAGAAATGCAATTAAGTCAATGTTAAATGAGGCGTACCACATGTTCTAACGATATATTGCCATCACCTGAATAAACGAAGACAACAAAAATGCAACTCATGACACACAATGACATAAGGCGGCTATTAGAAGCAGCTCTCATGTTTATAAGTTTTTGTTCAGAAGTTCATATTTCATTGCATAACATTTCTGAATTTCAGTATTGTTAAAACCCAATAAGTTGTTTTCTCACTCTCTTCTCACTCCAACATCTTGTTGACTCACAGCAGGATTGTGCATTCTCTTGCCCTCTCACAGTGGTTTTAATGATTGTTTTTGTCAATAGGCTTGTTTTCTTCTTCTTTTTATTCATTCTGAATATGTTATGTCCTCAGTATTGTCTTATAAAATTGGTGTATTCAAGGGCATTGTATTAAAGTTCGAATTCCCTGTACTGTGACAAGATTTGCAGATATACATGAAACTTGTTATTGCGGTGTTATTTAATGTAATATAAGTGTACTGACTGAAGAATTTACATCAATTTAAAACACTGCATAACAAGTTAAATTAAAATTTTCTTTAAAATTACTTTTAAAGACAACTTTGAATCCAATTAGAGACCTATTTGGCATCCATTTTTTTTAGTCTCAATTTTGTGCATAAAATAACTCTCATCTAAGCATTTTCAGCTGTCTCTAATTTTATTTTTTGTGGTGGTGATTACAATATTTGAGCTTGATAGAAATTAAAAGACCCAATGATTATAATCCACAGATGATAGCCTGTACTGCAATTACTTATCTAATGAAATGTTCTTCCTTTTAGTCTGCATATTAAGAGTGATTAACATGGACACTGGTTTACAGTCAAAATGCTTCCAAAAGAAATGAAATCAAACCTTATTAATTTTGGGTCAGTGACAGTGATACAGTACTTGTTCACTTCTAAGATCAAAATATCGTCAATGAAGCCAGAAATGACCAAAAACACATTTTCACTGCTAAGTTCTGGTAAAAATTGGCCAAATGGGAGCGTGTCCTCTTTTTCAGATGACAGTCTTTCTAAAATGTTCATCTAATGTTGATTTTAAAATATGACTTCTCTGCATTGGAATTTTATGTGAAATGCAACTGTGAAATTCCAAATATAATAAAATTATCTCTACTTTACTTTTTGGACCTCTTCTAGTAGCAGAGAGTCAAGTCAAAGCACATTAAATTATCCCATCAGTAATATTTTTCATATTCTTTTACAATATGCTGTTGAAAGCACCCTGACTCAAAGGACCTTCACAACTGAAGTGCATATAACATTTGCATTTCCTCTGTTTGTGCTCCGCATTATCAAATAATCAAACAGGCTTGGTTGTGGAGGTATTCACAGACAGTCCTGTAGCCAAGTAATGAAACCGACATATTTGCATGTAGGAATATTCTTGTCTAATTGACAAAATTACCAACACAGATCCATGTCTCAACATCCCACCTGGACACAAGATAAATGCATTACATGGGTGTAGCTTAATAGTCCAAAAATAACCTTCTACGTTCTTTCCCTAATCAAGGTTCCTTCAACTCAATGGCAAACATCATGAGGTCAAGGTTAGGTGTGAGTTAACTTATTATTGCTTTCTACACTTACACTAGACTCCTTAACAATGTGAGGGTACATGTCTGTGGTGGTGAAACTTCAGCGCCTAGAAGACTCACTACAAAATGCACGTCTTACCTCACCCCATGTGTTCTTACCTCGTTGTGTCATATAACAAGAACCATGGAGAAAAATATCATACCAGTAAGAGCCTTTTTTTTAATGTAATCCTAAGAAAAAGGAACATATATCAGTCTTCTTTTTCATTTATTTTCTTATTGGACAGATGATTCGGTTTAACTTCTCTCCTCTTTGTTAAGGCTTTTTGTAACCAAATAAAATTCTCTCCATCCATCACTTCCCCAGCATAAGGTTAGGGTTGGAGGGCTGGAGCCTATTCAAGTATAACAATAACTGTAATTAATGATAAGCCACATCTACATCAGAATTTCTACAAGGGTGAGTTTTGCAGCTTCTTCTTTCTTTAAACTTGCTGAATTGCAGTTATGGGGTGCTCCCTGTGACATCTCACACTAAGAAACTCGTGTTACGAAGGGCATCTTTGAGGAAAAGTTAGGAGCATGGTTTGTTGGGTTTGCAACTGATGGAACAGCAGCTGTAACGGGCCTGCTGAGAGTAGCTACCACACCCCTGAATCACAAGATCTTCCATAAACTGGTTAATTTACTTTGGCTTTGAGTTCAAGTATAATGACATCAAAATATAAACTAAAATTTAAAAATATACATTTCACATACACTGTGGTGATAGACTAGAATTTATCATTCACGTTACAGTAAACAGTTTTCTGATGCACACTGGTATAGTAATAATAATCAGTGACCATGAGTGGTCACATGCTCTGAGTAGTGTCCAAAAGAATGAGGTCATGGTCATGGATACAAGCAGTGATTTTGGATGCAATGAGTTTCCTTCAACGGATGGCTGGGCTCTCCCTTGGAGATATGATGAGGAACTCAGACATTCGAGAGGAACTTAGTTAGAGCCACTGCTCTTCTACATCGAAAGGATGAGGTGGTTTGACGATTTGATTAGGATGCCTCCTGAATGTCTCCTAGGTGAGGTGTGTTCTTCTGGAGCAGATCCTAGTCAATGGGAAGGGAATGACTCAGTGACGCTTCCCCAACTTCCTGATGAGCTTGAAGAGAGAGGCTGGGGGGAATGGAAGTCTGGACTTTTCTGCTTAGAGTACTGCCTCTGGGACCTAGATCTGGATAAATGGTAGATAATGGATAGGTGGCCCTTATCAGTCAGAAATGTAAAGTTCATGGTAATTTTAATGAGTTTTCTGAACTGTTCTATTTCCAGGTTGGAACGATTGTACAGCACACATCCTTAATGACTTTTAAAAAAACCAAAAAACAAGTATTGGGAGCACAGGCTTTAACATGTCTTTTCTCTAATCTACACAGGTCAAAATGAAACATATAGGCTCCGATATATGCACACACCCAAATCTTTTAATAGGTGGTGCTGAAGATTCTGCAATGTCTTTTGACTTGACAATGCAAAAATCTATTGACTTCTGATTAGTGATCATAACTGACTACAACTGGTAGTTTCTATTTGCAGCATAAAAAGGACTTGTTTGAGAGCACTCACTGGACTGAAGAATACTCTCAACAATGGAAAAGTCCAAGTAAAGCTCTAAATGAAGCTCTAAGAAGGAGAATTGTAGATTAAACAATTGTATGTAACCATTGGGCACCAACAAAGCTCATGCTATGACCTAGAAACTGCTGGAACATCAGCATGACTCTCCACAGTGAAACAGGTTTTACATCGCCATTGATCGAGAGGGTGCCAACCAAGAAAGAAGGTCCTACTCCAAAATCAACACCTCCAAGCTCAAATGAAATTTGTAACTGTGTTCAGATGAGACAAAGATTGAGCTGTGTGGGAGTAATGATAAGAGGTTAGTTCAGAGGAGTAAAAGTGAGGCTGCGGCGGGGTGTGAGCTGTGGCTATGCTGCAGCAGAGGGCTGGTGTTGTGGGTTCAGGGGGTAGTGGCAGGGAGGCTGGCGAACGCAGCTGGAGAAGATCATCAGTTCATGCCTCCCCTATTTGAGCTGCACGCCAGGACCTAGAGAGGGGTGAGGACCAGAGAGCAGACGGTTGGGAGTAATCAGGCACCTTCCCAGTGAGAGACAGCTGGCCATAACAGTCTGGAAAGCCCATACTGTTAAAAAAAAAATATATATATATATATATATATATATATATATATATATATATATATATATATATATATATATATATATATATATATTACAAAACCTGAAATCTTAAGTGTGCATGGGTGTTGTGCTGGGCAGAACCAACACCATCAAACTTTCAAACCTAAGAACGCTGTACCAACTATCAAGCACGGCGGTGGCAGCATCATGCTCATCATGCCAGTCATTGCACAAAGTGGATGAAATAATGAAGGATCATTACCTCAACTTCAACTGGGACACATGTGGATGTTCCAACATTTGTGTCACAAACACACATCAAAACTGGTTTTAAAATGGATAAAGCATCATGGATAAAGGCTACTACTGATAATGACAAACCCTACTGATAATTTGTGGACTACACTTAAAAGCGAGGAAACCAAACCAAATGTATGCACCCAATTACTCTTTAAAATTCCTTAAAATATATCTTGTAGAATCATTGCACTCTGAAAAATAGCAATTATAAGAAATACTTAAAAGCCCCAAATTATGATGCCATTCACGTCCATGATTAGTGTAAGAAAACTTCTGAGTGCAACTGCTGTTGGTTCTTTGGAGGATTGAAAAACAAGCAGGTCTGGGTGCACGATGTGATTAAATACCTATGCAAATGGACACAAATGCACTACCCTAAAGCCCCTTCAGAAAATGCTTAAAGGCATAATATAAAGCACTGTATAAATGTGTGTGTGAAAGTGCCTTGTAGTAAAAAGTAGTCAGCTACAGTAGATGTGTGTATTAGTCCATAGTACCATTTGGCTTCAATCCAATTAACTTTTAAGACCTGTTCAAATTCTAATTGTATTATAGGCCCTGCTTGCTGCTAGTTTTAGTGTTTTTGTTTGCCTTTTTTTTTTTTTTTTTTTGCTTGTTTTTTTTTTCTATTTTTCCTCGATCTCCCTCTCTGTACACTTTGGGTTGTATGTGTTTGTGTATGTGTTTGTGTGTGGGCAGGTTTCCCTGTACCTGGGAGGTTAACCCTAATCTTTCTTTTACCAGTTCTCTGGCTGGCACACCTGCTCCTGATCACTCACCTTCATTAGTTAAGGATCAGCTCATCCACCCACTCTTTGCCAGACTGTTATAGCAGCTTAAGTGTTTGCACATTTACACTTTCTCATTTTCTGTCCTTGGATCTTCTTGTTTAACTTGCCACTGACTTCACCTTTTGAGACCCTGTGTTCACTCACCTGCCTCCCTACAATATTAACTGCTTGTGACCAAACCAGGAACCTGCATAAATAAGCCGACAGATGAGTTCCTCTCCTTGCATGAGTGTTTGAACTATGTGTTTGAATTATGTAAGAACAGGAGGTAGATGCATAATCAAAACTCTGAAGGCATGCGATACATTTTATTCAATAAGACTTTAATGCACATACACATGCATATGTATACATGCATGTCACACACTCAGACAGCTACTGAAGCCTTGGCACTAGCACTGAAGATAAAGGATATTTATGGACATGGAAAGCGTATTGGAAATGGTTTTGTAATTTATGGCACGTTATGACTGAAAAATATTAAATATATAACATATTTCACATCAAAGCTTCTTCCAAGTAATCCCACATGACATTCTACTTGGGACTGATAATAATACAAATATTATTATTACTAATCATTGACTTTCACCATCACATTGCATGGAAAAAAATATGTAAAAAAAATGACATGAACCATCATTACAATAGCTTAGGGAAATCTGCTCTGTGTTATATGCTATGCACAGGCCTTTGTTAATATTAAAAAGTACAACTAAACTGATCTCGTTCACTTACAGACTATGATGCTGCCTATTTGTTCTTCTCCTAAGACTGCATGATTTTGTTTACTTCGTGCAGAAGACAATGTTCTTTGGGTTTGAAAATCTTTGAAAACTTCATGCAATTTTTCACAGATAGCAGGTTGATTGTCTAGCACACAGGTGTCAAACTCCAGGCCTCGAGGGCCGGTGTCCTGCAGGTTTTAGTTGTCCTTGATCCAACATAGCTGATTTAAATGGCTAAATTACCTCCTCAACGTGTCTTGCAGTTCTCCAGAAGCCTGGTAATGAACTAATCATTTGATTCAGGTGTGTTGACCCAGGGTGACATCTAAAACCTGCAGGACACCAGCCCTCAAGGCCTGGAGTACGACACCCCTCATTGGAGTTTTATATATATATATGGTCATAATTTATGCTGAATTGTGCGTGGCTGCATCTTTTCTGAGTGGCATTTTATTTCTTTATTTTTTTTAATTTGTAACCGAGTCAACTAAGTCATGCTCCAGAAATAATCTTTTTTCCCCCTAATACTTTGATCCATCATGGGTTTATAAGCTCTGTAGTCTTATTTTGACTTCAAACAGAAAGGGGAAGGAAGTCAAGTTAGATGAGAGGAAACGAAATCCATAGTGAAGCTTGATTCATGCTTCTCAACATTAAACCTAGCCCCCATCCTTTCTGCAACATTGTGTTTGTGAAGTAAGTACACTTATATATCTTTTTTTTTTTTGCTACCGATGCATTTGAAACTACATCTATTTGTTTCCACTTTGAAGAAAAACTGTATGCTTTTCTTCCTTTATAAGAAGGCATTGTTGCAGAATGATTTTCTGTCAATCAGTTTCTCCATTTTTTGACGAACTCTAATACCGTATCTGTTATTCCCGTGTTTGACACAGTCTTCCAGGCTGGAACAATTAACCACAGAAAATAAATCTGAGAAGGCCATAGATGAACAACATTCGTGTTTCAGCAGGTAAAGATTCAAAAATGAACACTTTTCCATGGGTTGTCTACTCAACTAAATCAAACAAATCAATCAAACTTCAAATCCAAAACAAGCCACAGAGCTAAACTAAACACAGTCTTGTAAACAACTTTGCATCAGTATCACTTATTGCATTTTGACATATAACACGGGGCTATGATTTTGCTTACTGGTTTGTGAATCATGTTTACAGTTTACAAGCTTATTTACATTCCAAAGTTATCAGGGTTTTTTTTTTTTAGCATCCTTCTTTTTCTATGATACTGACATCTGAGGCAGCAACATATGCAAGAGTTGACATGACTGACATCATCACATGCTGACAGAAACAGCATGTGATGATATGAAATCCTCACCTGTCTTGTTGGGTTCTTCTTATCCCACCGTTCTAAAGAGATGCACTGGAAGTTTTTATTCCTGCACCTTTGTGCTTGGAATCCAGCTAACCTTTCCTCAAAATACTTTTAACCCTCTTCTAGAAAATGCATATTATAAAATCTATGAGCTCCTAAGTTTACATGCACCTACTTGGCAGTTCTTTTCAAGTAGTAAAAACCAAGATAAGAGCTAAGACCCAAGGAGAAGGACAGCATAATCCTATCTATTGATCTGCTTTAAAACAAAATTGAAGTAGCAGATCTCAAGATGACTGATCCATGTATGTGGCATGACTACAGAGTTTCAAGGCTTTGTTTTTATCTGTTGTCAGTGGAAGTTCAGTATTCTGATAAGTTTTTGATTTCTTTTGGATTCTCGAGGGTAAACTGGAGATTTTATTTGTGTGTGTGTATGTGTGGAGTGAAACGCTGTAAATGTTGGTGTGGATGCTAATTTGCAAACTCAGCAGAAAGAAAGAAAAGAGTGGGGTGGGGGAACAAAGGTGGAGATTGGCTTTAGGCAATGTTATAGTTTATATGGCCAGTGAAGTCCAGCTGCATTGCAGTGTGTCTGTGAGAGCTTGAGTGGAAGTGAACTATTTTAGCACCACACAGAGATGAAACAGGTTTGCAAGAGAAACAAAACTATATTTGTCTGTTATTTTCTCCCGCTGTTTTAACTCCAGTATTAGAAACTGGCTAATTGCAGCTTACGTGCCTGCTTAGGTCCTCAACTTTTCATTGAGTTGGCTGCCTTTGTATTAAAATGATTTAAAAAACTCAACTAAATTATATAAAACTAAATTATATATAATCTGTTCATCCCACATGCTGACATGTTAACTCAACAGAATAGAAAAGCATCTGTCCTTTTAGCACCACATCTCTGCTCAGCTCCTGCTTTCGCTTAAAAGGCCTATAACTGGTGTTTCGTCAGCAAATGCAAAAAAGGGTCAAAATGTATTTAACTGTTGGTCTTTTCAAAGTTACTTAGTACCAATGTGTAACATCTGGTGTCAATTCACAATAATCTGCACTTGGCAGGAGGCTGAAGTCCTAAAAAGAGATCGCTCGACCATGAGGATGCAGAAATCGTCAGACTGGACACTGCCTCATAATCTAAAGTCATGTGACAAAGAAGTTGCGTCCTCTTGGATTTCTAAGGTTTTATGTATCAGGAAATAATAATAATAATTATAATTAAAAAAATCTATTCTTCACCAGGATCTGAAATAAAAACAAAAATATAGGCAAACAAAATCCCAGTTGAACAACAGCACATAACATACTATTACTGTGATTATTTATTTATTAATAAACAATGAACCAAAAAATGCAGAAGCAGTGTGAAAAAACAAGCACATCCAGTGATTAATTAAGTTGCAGATCGACCTTAATGAGCAGTAACACAGAGAAATTTTTCCCTACTCTTCTTTACACTGTTGCAGTTCATTAAGATTTACAGCTATTCGTTCATGCACAACTTTCTTAAAGTCCTTTCCCGGCATTTCAATCACGTTGAGGTCTGGACTTTGATCACTGTCCTGCTGCATGACCCAATTTTGACCAAGTTTTAGCTGTGAGATAGATGGCCTCACATTTGACTCTAGAATATTAACAGAGGAGTTCATGGTCAACTCATTGACTGCAAGGTGTTCAGGTTCTGTGGATGCAAAACAAACCCAAATCTCCCTCTACCACCATGGCTGACGTTTGGCAATAACTGCGCTAATATACTGAATTTGGTCAAAGGACCAAATTTTAATTTTTTTTAATTTGTTCAGATGCAACTTTGCCGAACTTTCCCGTCTGCCATGTTCTTTTTAGAAATGAGATGCTTTCTCCTGGCAACACTTCCAAACAAGCCATACTTATTCAGTCTTTTTTTATTCTACTGTCATGAACTTTAACATTTAACATGCTAACAGAGGCCTGTAGAGTCTGGTCACACTTACTGATGATCAGTTAATCAGGTGCACTTGATTAGCAAGACCTAGCTGCTTTTTTAAATTCCTATAGAAACAGTGGGGGTGGATGTGATCGTTCTCACACTGCTTCTTGATGTTGTTTTGTTGTTTTAGTACATAGTGACACAGTATAGATGTTTATCTCCAATTATATTTACCCAACTTTAAGTCCTGCTAACAACGAGGTTATATTTTATCACATTATACATACTCTTGCATGTCTTCAATAAACTGATATTTTTCACTTCCCCTTCTTTACAAACAATAGAAATCATATTTGAACAAATTGAACAGCCCTAGTGTACTGTAGTTGAAAAAAAATGTGCAGTGGAGCTTTAAAAACAATGCCATCAAGGGCGTGTTTGGTATGTCATTCAAATTTCATTGCTGTTCAAGGCACATGTCAACACATCAAACATCTCAGATGAGGTTTGTGCAGTGTTCAGGTATGGTGCTGAATGCCTCTGTGACAAGCCCCCTGACAGCAGAGTGATTATTCCAATCACGCCCTGCCTGTAATCAATGACAGAAGGTCACACACACGGCTGAAACACACACATTCACAGACAGATTGATACACAGCACGTCCAACCATACACATGCATCAAGAGTCGTGTAGTGCGTCACACCATCAGTCACACACATACATTCTGATGCAAAACAGATACAAAACAACACACAAAGACTCACACACATTGTTGGATCGATACATTAGGTCATAGCCTCAGAGATAAACCATATGGAACATCAATAGGCTCATCAATCACACAATCAGAGAAAATGGCAGGGTCACTGAGGGTATGTGTGTGTATTTGAGAAAAAAAAGAGTTTTTCTCTTTGAGTATTGCACTGTATTGCGTGTCAGTTCATTTTTAAATGTTATAAAATAAAACTCTACACAACAGCTGAATCTATGGGCTAATCCCAATAAAACTCTGTGCCATTTAAGGCGTGTAATTGTGTGACTGCCCTTGATTGTCTTGAGTGAGTTGCATCGTCATGTAGGCCCATATTTAAAACTTATGAATAGTTATCAGATATTGACTATTTGTCTGAGTTGGGGTTCTTACATACACCTGCAGCTGCTTTCTGATTGTGTGTTTATTTGTTCACAGGTCAGGTATTGGAACTTAATTATTATTTCGACAACTGAAGTAAAGGACCTGTCAAAGTATTTTAACTCTGCAGCTCTACAGAAGAGTGGTAGGATATCTTTTGCTTGTGATTTCAGAGGTTACTGGTGGAATGCTGAGAAGCAAACAAATCTTTCAGATCAATAAATCGAGGCGTAAAGGTATCTTTGGCAGGTACCAAGAATATATATTCCTTCCTCATAGCCCATGTCTTTGCATTTTGAAGTGTTCTGTGATGGAGAATGAGTCATAACCGAACTTTGAGAAAAGAAAAAAAACTTTCAACTTGAATAAACTTATCTTCAGATCACCTTTTAGTTTCCAGTGTAACTAATTAATTAGGGATGCACCGATTGCTATTTTCGTCACGGATTCCAGATTTTTTGTGACTTGACACTACCCTTTTTTTTTCAATTCTAACTTTCTTTCTAAGAGCTAAAATTGGTAGCATATACAAACAAAGATCAACTTTTCTTCAATGAAACTTTTCTTCAATTTCTTTTAAAGAATCCTGAAACGTCCACCTGACATATTTTGCCTTTCTAAACAAATATAAGATCAACAGATGTATATAACAAAACAACTATGAGGTACTTACATAATTGTCGAGTATGTTTATAGCTTCACAAGATAATAGGACTTTTTACTTGTCTCTATAAGTTCAAGTTGTGCCTGTTTTGTTCTTTTTACCACTCATACTAAAGCTAATACTGAGGTTGCTAGTTTGTGTTTGGCATTGAGCTCTGGCTAGTTTTTGCTTCAGCTGCTTTGCCTTTATTAGCTTCTTCAAACTGGGCATGTTTAGCTGGGTGTTGGTAATTTAAGTTTCTTATTAGATTTGTTGTTATGAATCTTTTTGTGATTGTTGCCCTACGGTTTATTTTGTGTCCTCCACACAAACAGTGAAGAACACACTTACAGTGACAGCCACAAGCTAACCGGCTGTGATTCAGATAAAACTGAGGTTACTGTACTACTTGTAAATCTAAGAAATGTGGTATCTAACCAGATGCTTACTAGGGATGGCAATACCTTGGCCTCCAGTAACACTGTGAGGAATCTTGAAGTTGTTCTTGACCAGGATATGTAATTCAATGTGCATATTAAAAAAATACTTAGGACTGCTTTCTTCCAATATCTCTAAAGTTAGAAACATCCTGTCTCAGAGTGACGCTGAAAAACCAGTTTGTGCATTTACTTGAACAGTCAGTGACTGGACTGACACGCAAACACATACCTTCATACATGTCACTACTTCAAGCACTTATCTGCGCAATCTCATACACACTGGTGTTGGTCTGCTGTTGCACTCAACCGGTTACGGCAGATGGCTGCTCCTCCCTGCCTGAGCCTGGTTCTGCTGGAGGTTTCTTCTTCTTAAAAGGGAGTTTGTCCTTGCCACTGTCACCAAAGTGCTTGCTCATAGAGGGCCATGTCATTGTTGGGGTTTTCTCTGTTTTCTTTGCATTATTGTAGAGTCTTCGACGATTCTCCATCCATCCATCCATCCATCTTCATCCGCTTTATCCGAGGCCGGGTCGCGGGGGCAGCAGCCTAAGCAGAGAAGCCCAGACCTCCCTCTCCCCAGCCACCTCCTCCAGCTTATCCGGGGAACACCAAAGGCGTTCCCAGGCCAGCCGAGAGATATAATCTCTCCAGCGTGTCCTGGGTCTGCCCTGGGCCTCCTCCCGGTGGGACATGCCCGGAACACCTCACCCAGGAGGCGCCCAGGAGGCATCCTTGTCAGATGCCCGAACCACCTCAACTGGCTCCTTTCGATGTGGAGGAGCAGCGGCTCTACTCTGAGCCCCTCCCGGATGGCCGAACTTCTCACCCTATCTCTAAGGGAGGGCCAGCCACCCTTCGGAGGAAGCTCATTTCTGCCGCTTGTATCCGCGATCTCGTTCTTTCGGTCACTACCCACAGCTCGTGGCCATAGGTGAGGGTAGGGGCGTGATCGACCGATAAACTGAGAGCTTCGCTTTTACACTCAGCTCCCTCTTCACCACGATGGACCGGTGCAGCGTCCGCATCACTGCAGCCGCAGCACCAATCCGTCTGTCGATCTCCGGCTCCCTTCTCCCATCACTCGCGAACAAGACCCCAGATACTCTAACTCCTCCACTTGGGGCAGGAACTCATCCCGACCGGAGTGGGCACTCCACCCTTTCCGGCTGAGAACCATGGCCTCAGATTTGGAGGTGCTGATCCTCATTCCCGCTGCTTCACACTCGGCTGCGAACTGTTCCAGTGCGAGCTGGAGGCCCTCACCTGATGAAGCCAACAGAACCACATCATCCGCAAAAAGCAGAGATGAGATTCTGAGGCCACCGAAGCGAAAGCCCTCCGCCACTTGGCTGCACCTAGAAATCCTGTCCATAAAAATTATGAACAGAACCGGTGACAAAGGGCAGCCCTGGCGGAGCCCATCACCCACCGGGAACGAGTCCGACTTATTGCCGGCAATGCGAACCAAACTCTTGCAACGGTTGTATAGGGATCGAATGGCCCGTAGCAATGGGCCAGACACCCCATACTCCCGCAACACCTCCCACAGGACACCCCGAGGGACACAGTCGAATGCCTTCTCCAAGTCCACAAAACACATGTAGACTGGTTGGGCAAACTCCCATGCACCCTCGAGTATCCTTGAGAGGATAAAGAGCTGGTCCAGTGTTCCGCGACCAGGATTGTCAGAATTGTCTTCGACGATTCTGAATAGGGTATTTTTTTTAATTTATCTATTTATTTTTGAGGTATGTACAGTGGCCCAGGAGGCCAAACGGACTGTAACTTAAGGAAACACCAGCAATGAGAAAAACGCTGCAAAAGCACACAAAACACAAAGGAAAGAGGAAAAACAAAAACAGAAATAGGAAAAAACAGATTACCAAAAGCACAAGGGAAGTGTTTCTGGGGTGACAATAACCCGACGGACCAGTTGCAGGAACTAAAATATGCTAAGAATTGCGCTGGGAGACACTTAAAAGAAGTGGAGGATCTATCGGTTTTGTGAGGAAAGAAAAGATGAGAGGTAAGTGTGTTAGCCTAAGTAGTAGCCTAAAACTCCGTCATCAGTATTATATGAATCATGATAAAACACGCCTACCATGTTTTGGGTTCCTGCAACTGGTCCGTCGGGTTATTGTCTTCCCAGAAACACTTCCCTTGTGTTTTTTCCTATTTCCGTTGTCGTTTTTCCTATTTCCATTGTGTTTTGTGTGCTTTTGCAGCGTTTTTCTTATTGCTGGTGTTTTCTTAAGTTGCAGTCCGTTTGGCCTCTCAGGGCCACCGTAGGTATGGCCTCTTATATGCCAATCCACTAAACATTTAAATGGTAATGAAAACCCTAGTTTCCATCCAGTGGAAGAAGTAGAATCATGGTTCTATTTTCTTTGATTTTTATTTTAATAATTGTATGTTATGTTATGTTTTTGTTTTGTTTTTTGTTAAGCTCATGAGACTAAAAATAAAGCAATATAAATTTAAAGCCAGCCTATCCCTAAGGAAATAAAAGGGGAGCCATCATGTATTCGGATGTCACAGTTCTCATCCTCACAGTAAGAGGTGTAGAATCTGTTGTTTCCCACATCTGTCACATAGTTTCACTTGCTTCATTTCTGTTTGTCCTCCCCTCTTCCTCTTGATGACTCAATCACTTTCCCCCCCTTTTTGCCTTGGTCTGTATCTCACAAACATCTGGGAAACACTCAAGCATATCACATACATCCTTGATGTGGCACACACACGTTCTGCCCATTGATATCTCCTTTGAACAAACACACTCTTGCTCACACAGTGATCATCCATTTCCCACTGAGACCCTGCGGCCGAGCCACAGTGCATGTTGCCATGGTAACTAAGTACTCTTCAAATGATGAGTTGTCTGGTAATACCACTTCCTAGGGAAAATTCATTGAATGTTTGTATATATGTGTGTACTTATGTCCTGATTATGAGCACAGGTGCATCAGGGATATGTTCGCACTTCCCCTACTCTGTGCTCCTCACAGAAATGATTGCCCCTCCTGTGGCCCCTCTGTCAAAGCACTCAAACTCACTGGTGACACCACACCGGCATCAATGCAAGCTGGGTCAGCCGGCTGTCATCGTCTATAGCAGACAAACAAATTGGAACTTAATGTGCAGAAAACTGAGATTTAGGTCCCACGCTTTCATAGACTCTCGCCTACTCATGCCCTCCTGGATATTATAGACAGCTGGGTGGACTTGCTATTATAGAGACATCAGTCAAAGAGAAGGATCTGTTTTTCAACCCCAGGCTCTGACCTGAACAGAAGGACCCCATTCTGATCAGTAAAGCATCACATTATAATAAACTAATGGGTGCAGTAGTGAGCACTGGAGCTGCCTTAAGTGCTCAGAATACCCAACTTTAGATAACAGAAATATACAGCCCTATATTTCTCTGTCACTAACAAATACCTAACAAATCCACAGAAATATTTTTGCATAAATCATCAAAACGATAACCAGTCTGTTTTTCACCTGTTATTTGCTAATCCTCAGAAATCTGTTTTATCTTTCATGCTGATAGGGTCAGTTGCTTCTCTCTATCAAAGACCTGCAGTGTCAGAAAGCTGCAGCAGAGATTCCCATGACTTTTCTCACCTAGCCAAAGACCTGGTCGAGACAGCACCCCTTGGGGGGAAACTACATGTTCTTAACCACTACCTCAAAAAAATGTTTCCTAAAGAAAAGTTATCTTCTGTTTAAAGGCTTCCTCCAGCTTCCTGCAGCCCATTTTCAGTTTTTATGTGGCAACCAATCTCCAAAATTTCCTCATTATCCATTTTCCAATTGTCATCTTGCAGTCACAATAATTAGACAAGAAATTTAAATGCTATTAGTTCCTTTCTCATCAACAGGGCATAAGGCACTTCTTTGAACATTTAGAAACTCTCAGTAAATATCTTTACTTTTGGTCCATTTCCCACTGTAAATCATGACATGGATCACTTCACACTGGGTATTGATTCTCTTGTCTACAGTATCCATACAGCAAAGATAATACTACTGTGTTAAGAGCATCCCAATGCTCTTAATCAAATGCACTTGATTGACTGATCAGCAGCAAGTGTAAGCACCTCTATAAAAGCAGAGGTTTTGTCAGCTGCTTTGGAGCATTCAGGTGTGTGTTAACACGATACCAAAAAGGAAAAGACATCAGCAGTGATCTTCTGGAAGCAATTGTTGCTGCCCACCAATCTTGGAAGGGTTATAAGGCCATTTTCAACCAATCTGAAGTCCATCATTCTACAGTGAGAAAGATAATTCAAAAGTAGAAAGCATTCAAGACAGCTCCCAGTCTTCCCAGGAATGAATGTCCCAGCAAACTCACCCCAAGGTCAGAAAAACTGCAAAAAGAGCTACATCTCAGATTCTACAAGTCTCACTTTAAGGTATTAAATATTAAAGTACATGACAGCACAATTAGAAAAACACTGAACAAGTATGGCAGTATGGCTTATTTGGAAAGGGAGCCAGGAGAAAGTCTCCTCTTTAAAATGAACATGGCAACACAGCTCAGGTTTGCAAACCACAAGAATTTTAATGATTATGGCTTGTTTTGTAGCTATCTGGCACCTTGCAGTCACTAAGTTGGCCATGAACTCCTCTGTATACCAAAGTATTCTGGAGTCAAATGTGAGGCTGGGTCATGCAACGGGACATGATCCCAAACATCACAGCATCAAATTTTCAACAGAGTGACTGAAAAAGAATCAAGGTGTTGTAATGTCCCAGTCAAAGCCCAGACCTCAACCAGAATGAAATGCTGTAATGGGACCTTAAAGGCACCAGTATACCCTCTGCATTGGTCACTTCAGCTCTGCAGCAACAACACACGATCACTTCTACTTATGCCCAAGAAGCAGCTGCAGTATTTTCCTGAATATAGGTGTTGCTACTCAGATGATACTGTCACATAAGTGCTTATATAGTAGGAAAATAAGTCCAAATCAGAAGCAAAGACTTTGCCAAGTGTTTTTTTACAAAGTGTTTCTTCTACAAAGTCCCTAGTATTCAAATAGTTTTCAACATCTTCCTCTGAATATCTGTAGATCTCTGACCTTATGTACTGGAATGTCATTAAAATGGCAGTAAGAACCGACACGATTCCACATTGTACATAGAAATCAGTCAAATTCAAATTATTTCTGCTAAAGGTAGTTAAATGAGCAGTTGAGTCCACAACCAATAATGATTTTTTTTATATATCAGTACAGATGAACAATGCATCTCTTTTTCAATAGGGGACTCGACTCTAAAAGGTAGTCCAGTTGTTATGTTCTGATTATATCTCTTTTTGTGGAGAAATTCCTGTTTCATTTCCATGAGGTTCTGCCTGGACTCTGAATGTAAGTTAATGTAAATTCTGTGTAGGTAGATGACAAGACATTTGAGATTTTTACCAGTTTATCAAGTTAAATGTCATATTATCACAAACAGTTTTCATGTAATTGCCAACCTGACCCCATTCAATTGCAAACTGATAGCAGACTGACTCCATTTTATTGCCATTTTATCGCTGTCTGTCGTCGGTCTTGATGTACCAGACTCACTTCGAGGGTGCAAGCTGATTACAAGGCATAGTGCCCATCTTTGAAGCAACCATTTCAAAGGCAATGAGATTGCAAGTTTATTACACACGATTGCAATCACTTTGGTCATGCTGTGTTCTCCCACCACTGTTTTCTCTAGTATGATTGTAGAATAAAGCAATGTTATGTCATGCTCCCAGAATTATCACACCTGGATTGACCACCACAGAGTTTGGATCTTAACCCCACTGAGAATCTCTGGAGATTTGCTGGAGATTTTTTAGTGGTCCAGCTCTCCCATTACCAGTCCAAAACCTGCTGAGAAATACAGGCAGGTTTAGACAGCAATAAATGTTATGCATAAGCTTATATGTCATCACATTAAAGTTGAATTGTGCTGCCTGGTATAAGTATTCTCAGTGTGTTTTTTGCTTTTGCACCCTATGGAAAGCAAATCCATACAGTCCAGTTACAGGACCATTAAAGAACAGAAAGCCACTGATTTGTTACTTAAATGTTACTCAAATAAATTAAAATCACATTTCAGTTACTCAAAATCAATAAAAAAAATTATACAATAAAACATATTTTAGTCTTATTAAGCTTCATACCAAAACAAATTTTGCAGCACATCACATTCAGTTTTTACTAAAGATTCTTTTTTTTTTTTACAACATAAAGTCAACGCATTAGTGATTCATTCCTGCAGCATATGTCAAGAAACATGGATGTCATTACAGTGCATTTCAGCATGTGTTTTGCTTTTGAAGCTGTGTAAGCCATAATTTATCTGTCTAGATTGTGTGTTGAGGCTAAAGTGTCCCACAGAGACACACACTTAGTAAAGCTGATACCTTAAGTCTTCTTATTTGACGCCCATTTGGCTAAGAAATGTCACAATTCACTTTAAACACTGGGGGGAAAAGGAAGCAGTAAGACATCAAGAGAGCTTAGAGCTGTTAAACAATTGTAAATAATAACTGATACAAAGCTCATGCAGACAGATGACATGATGAGCAACGACGTACACACAGGAGAAAAAACAGCAAAGTGAGCAGCATGTGTGCATGAGAGAGCATGATAAACGCAGGAAAGGAGGAATAAGAGCCACCACAACTTCCTGAGCTATTTGGGTTGTTGTGGTTACAGGGAGAAAACTGCAAAGCATTTTGCAATGAATAATGACAATATAAGTTATTCAGAGTAACCGACCAGCAAAGACTGCATCGTGTGTAGAGCCGAGGCAGGAAATAAGCATCACACCAGGATCACAGAACATTGTAAAGAAGAAAAGAGAAAGGATGGCGGGCCATAACAGAGGACTGAGGTGAACACAGAGGCGAGCTGAGGAGAAAGTGACTCATCCATCTGTCTGTGTTTCTATTTCATATGTGTATCTTTTCTTCATTTTTCAGTCCAGTCTCTTTGTCTCCATCTTCCTCTTCTCACCTTCTGTCTTTCACCGGTTCACTAGTTGTCTCTTTATTTATGTCTGTGGAACTGCTTGGGTGATATTCAAATATGGAGTTCCTAAAACTGCCAAACACACACAAACACACACACACAGTCACACATGCCAAACGCAACACTGCAGACATTGAGGACAGCTACAAGTACCTGCTACTCCCAGAGGCAAATGGGAACCACAATGAGGCCACTAGGAAAGCTGCAACCACCAAATACCTGCAGAGAGTAAGGCAAGTCCTCAGGAGTCCCCTGAATGGAAACAACAAGATTCCAGCAAATAACACCTACGCCCTGCTGGTGATCAGATATTCTGCTGGGATAATAAGCTGGTCAAAGGAGCAGATAGAAGCCACTGGCATCAAAACAAAGAAGCTCCTTACCATGCATGGAGGGTTTCACCCCAAATCCAGCACCCTTGGACTGTACGCTAAGCAGAAGGATGGAGGTCAAGGACTTGTGAGTGTCAAAACCATTGTGCAGGATGACACAATGAACATTCATTAGTGCATCAGGAAGATGGTCCCAACCAACCGAGTGCTTAGTGAACACCTCAGGCAGCAGAAACCCAAGAAAGAAGAGGAGCAAGGATAAGAACCATCATGGAAGTACAGGCCCCCGTACAGTATGTACCACCGGTAGATAGAGGAAGTGGCTGACATCCAGAAGTCCTACCAGTGGCTGGACAAAGCTGGACTGGAAGACAGCACAGGAGCACTAATCATGGCAGCACAGGAACAAGCTCTAAGTACAAGATCCATAGAGGCTGGGGTCTATCACACCAGGCAAGACCCCTGGTGCAGGCTGTGTAAAGATGCCCCTGAGACAATCCAGGGGCATCTTTACACAGATACCAGATACAGATGGACAAACTGGTGATGGCTAACCAACCAATGGCTAACCATAGTAGTGGTGGACAAGGAGAGAAAGATGGCTGTAGTGATAGATGTAGCGACACCGAATAACAGCAACATAAGGAAGAAGGAACATGAGAGGCTTGAAAAGTACCAACGGCTGAGAGAAGAACTCGAGAAGATGTGGAGGGTTAAGGAAACAATGTTCGTAGTGGTAATCGGAGCATTCAGTGCAGTGACCCCCAAGGTAGGCAAGCAGCAGATCCCAGGAACAACATCCGCGATTTCTGTCCAGAAGAGCGCAATCCTAGGAACAGCACACACAGTTACCCATCTGCTCAACAAACACACATACCCTTGGGCACATGCACAAAGCCAGACATATGCATACAGGTATTCACAGTTTGAGTCACCTGCAGGAGGGACTAATTGTCTCACCATGGGCAAACTTCTCCTCTTTTTTCATCCTCTTTTTTTCCCTCCACTTCTGTCTTTAGTTCCTGTACTGTACTGTCAAATTTCCCCTCCTCTTTCACAATGTTCTTTTTGTTTTTCCTCCATCTTTCTTCTGGTCTTTCCTCTTCTCCTTCTATTTGTATTTTTCCTCACCTACGTCTGTATGACATTTTCCTGCATGTCCACATTCTCCTTTGGAGAAATGGCTGGAGAAATTTTGATCACACACAAACAAATACACGTAGACACCTTAGGGATGAGAACGGTACGTGTTAGCCAGCAAACTCAGTGTAATTATTTTTTAATGAGAGATCACAGTTAAATTGGACACTGTCGAAACTGACTGCAAAGCAGCAGGAGCTGATATAGTGGTTGGTTTTACATGCTGTCAAGACCGTCAAACCAGATGTAACAACAATGTGAAACTCATGATTTCAAGTTTTGGAACATTTTCAAACAGATTTGGCAGATTGTGTGCTCAATGTTCTTTTCTCAGGTTTATCTAACACTGCAAAGGTTAAGAGCCAACAAAATGCTGCTCCCCACAGTGTGCTTGGTTCAGTGCTATCAACAACCCTATGAAACACTGAAATTTTTCAAACACAACACTTCTGCAGGAAACCAGTTAGTGAGCTTGCCAGGTTCCCTGAACTACAAAAGAAAGAAATTATTTGAAATGTGGCTGTAATTATTGAGGACATTAAGGTTAACGTTATTTATTTATTTTTTAATCATATCTCTTTTGAAGGTTGATTGAACAATGAAAATGGGAAGAGGGAGTTATTAACATACAGAGCATAAGGGGTCTTAATATGACAGGGACGTCCATAATTAGTTGGGTAAGGAGAGGTGGTAGGCAAATTTACCTTCTTCAATTGCCAGAAGGTATCCAGAGTGATTGTATCAAACTGAGAGAGTATGCTGGTGGACTGGAGGGCAACAGAGCCTCAGCAGGCAACAAAACAATAACGTTCTTTGTGATATGGTCACTGGTGTGATTAAAGACCTTTGACACCTTGCAGAGGCTTCAGCAGTGAATACAGATCAGCTGACAGAACCAGCAATAGCTTCTGAATCGGCTACTGCAAACATGGTACATTATTAACATACAGACAAGCAAGTTACATTAGAGACAGAGCTCAGAGTCACACTGAGGGCACTGCTGTCTCTGTTGTGCGCACAAGTAGTATCTGGTAGTGTTGTAAGTTATGTGAAACTTCTACCAAAGTGCAGTCTAGTACAGACATAAGAAAAATATTTTGGAAAGCGATCAGAAGACTGAAATAACCACATTATTCCTTGCCAAGAATATACAAGTTGTTTGACCAAGAATATTGTTCTTCAAAATCCTGGAACTAGAAATCTTGCACAGATTTCTGAACTACATTCACACTAATTGGTTGCAGCAGATGAAATGAAAATCTCTGATTTAAGCTGGACAAAAAAATAGCTGGTTGACATCAAAGCATGCAGCAAAATGTAGTAATACATAGATGTTGATGTGTGTGTGTGCGTGTGTGTGTGTGTGTGTGTGTGTGTGTGTGTGTGTGTGTGTGTGTGTGTGTGTGTGTGTGTGTGTGTGTGTGTGTGTGTGTGTGTGTGTGTGTGCATGCACGCAAGTGTCAGCTCCTGATTTATTGAACTCCAACAAATCTTCCAGCAAACAGAAAAGGGGCTGCAAACATACCTTTTCAAATGATTTTTCATTGCATTCGCTCGAATATTAAACAGCTCTTCCTGATTGGCAGCTTGTGATAAAATGTTCAAAATTGCCATCTCCTTCATAATAATTGGGGCGTCTTTTTGTGCCAGCTGCAGGAAAACTGCTACAAATCTGAGCAGACGTGTTGTATTTTACTTTGATTTCTACCTGAAGCCATGATGCCTTTCACATTACCTGATACAGTATGGGTCATATAGCCTATCGTTGTGCAATCATTTAAAAACAAGGTGATTACTTCTATTCGATTTTATTATTCCATTCATTCACACTGGAGGAAAGCCTCTCTGCGTGCCTCTGTTTGATAATCACACTAGAAGTTGATTGTGTTGTTAGCTAGTACAGTGATGGATGGTGTAGATGTCTGGTGTTCTGTTTTTGGTAGAAAGACAGGAAATGAAACATGACACACATAAAAAAAAAAAAAAAAACTAGGAAAATGAAAATGTCATGTCAGGTAAACCTATTCGGAAAACTGTGGGAAGGCAACTCTGAGTCTTCCTGCTGAGGAGCACAAGACAGGAAAGTGATGTTTTTAAAGAAATCTGGCAATTAATCAATCACACATATGCACACATGCTCTTTTTCTGTCCAATTCTCATTTAGATAACACTGCACTGCTACTTAATGCTTTGCTTAACACTACCAAGTACTAGCATCATAGTTACTGCTACTATTTTTTTATATATTTTATTGACCATTACTTGAGGTAGGACTATTAGTAAATATTCAACCAGCTATGATTAAACAGTTACTGATCTCTCAGTTCTGAATTTTATTTACAAAGTCCCAAATCACAGCAACAGTTGCCTCGGGTGCTTAATACTGTGAAGTTTATCAGAATCAGAATCAACATACTTTATTAATCCCTAAGGAAACTATGTGGGTTACAGTTGCTCCAGTTCAGTAAAAGTAGCAGAAACAGACTAGACTATTTAACAATACATTAAAATTGGAGGTCCAAAAATGACTCATAAAAGACGTCACTTTGCACAGTTGGGTGTATCTCATGTCTTTATAATGCTATACATTTTACTGTTAATGTGTGTAATGAATTCTTTGTAAATGAAATACATTATCTTGTCGTTGACATCTTGAAACATTAGAGGTCAGATCTTCAGATTCTGTTTATTGCAGTAAGTATTTTCAATGTAAAATCAATAAATGATATTAGACACAGTGCTCAGTTCTGGTCAGATGTGTAGGTTGGTGTTTGCAACATCAAATAAAAATGAACCACAAGTGCCATCTCGGGTCTTGGTTAACTTAATTTGTGTTTTATTTTCAACAGCAGGGATAAAGCCCTGAGCACAAAAAAAAAAGGTTCGTAATGTTAATGAAGTAGTCATATTCTAAATTTTATGTTGCCAATGCTTTGTTCAGTTTTAAACAAATGAACCCGCATTGTTCGCTGCTATTATGCAACAAGAGCTCATTTAAACACTGAAAAAAATATTCTAACTCTGTCTCATCTGTTGATCTGATATTCTTCTCTTCCTCGCCTCTCCAGGAACTGTTTTAAGTGCCATCTCTGTTTCTCACACTTATTATTTCTTTTGCTCTGTCTTGTCTAGCTCATGCAAAGGAGGCAATTGGCAAATTTTTGGATGTGATGATTAATTTATAAACCCAGTTTATTTATCCATTTAGTTTATAGATACAAAAACCTCTCCACTTACTGGTACACATGAACAGATGTTCCTTTGAAATGACTAAATTATTATTGCTATTTATTTTTGTTTATTCTGCTATAATTAACATATTCCTTGCAATTAGTTGTTTCCAGTAATGGTGTGCATCATGACAAAATATATTTGAAGACAACAAGTAAAGAGACCAGTGCTTGTAGATGAAGCAGTCAGCGGCTAATGTTGACTGAGTGTTTTTGCATCCAGGAAAAATATTTTCTATTTTCAAAAGTTTTTATGAAAAACTGGCAAAATGGGCCTTAAGCAGTGCACATGTTGTATTTGTGTTCACTTAATCTCAGTTACTAACAGCAGAGCAACTGCTATGTTAGCTACAGTTGTACAAATACAGTCCAAACATAGCTTCATACCATACATATGCAAACGTGTCGTGTGTATTGTGCTGCTTATGCCAACAAGGCTTGCAGAGCTAATATTGCATTGGCTAATGACTTTGTGCAAAACAGTCTTGTAATATTTAAAGACTGTTCCACCAAGGTCTCAGTCACACAGGCCAAGGAACCAGTCGGTGATCAACTGCAAGCAACTTTGCAGCCATTCGGGGAATACTCATTGTCCACCAACCAGTCTCTAGGACTGTGTAACTGGACCCTAAAGAATAAACTTTATTCTTATATAGAATAAACTGGGTCAAAATTCAAGAACCTTCTTAACTGAAACACTTTATGGTATAACGTATATAAAATGATATATTAATATTATGAGTGTTTGTCTTTTCTGTACGCTCATTAACCTGCTATGCACAACTTTGGTTATGAAATATGTAATAGAGTAGAGTTGTGGTAGAGTAGGAATAGCTCCCATGATGAAAGAAGGACTACAGACAAAAAAAAAAGGAACGCAAGTGATAGAAAGTGTAAGGCGGGAAAAGGGAAGCTCTTGAATGACATCATGACAGTGAGTGATAAAGTGTGAGAAAATGAGAAAGGAAGCGGGACGAGGCAAGAAAGACCTCCACCTTTCTATCTCTGTTGTCATCTTGTACTCTCCATTCATTTCCCTCTGTTTCCTCTTTCTCTGACACTCCCCTCATCCGTCACTCTCCCTATCTCCGCCAATTGCTCCTTCCTAATACTCTCCCCCTTAACTCCTCAAGGATCATTATCATTCCCTGCTTTCTCTTCCTGCTTCATTTATTCACTCTTTAACTCCCTCCGATGCATTTGTTTCCCATTTCTCTCGCCCTGACACCCTTCCCCTCCCTCTCTCACCACCTCTCTTTGATTCATTTATTCATTCTCCCGTCCTCTCCTTGTTCACCACTTGCCCCCTCTCTCTCTCTCTCTGCTGTATCTCCCACACTCGCTGAAGACATTGAGTAGTTTATTCATATCACTTGGTGGGAGCTTTCATTTTCTTTACAATTCATGTTCCTCCCTCTTTGTCATGCAAGATTTTCTTTTCATTTAATAATTTATGTTCCTCTTTCATTGTCAGCCTCATCTCACCTCTGGACTTTCTTTGCCTTCCAGTTTTTGATGTTGAATCTCCTTTTCTTCTTGCTCTCTCTTGCTCTTTTTTTTCATATTAACTCCTCCTTAATTGGCCATTCACTCCATAACTGGAGTCCATTGAATTTTATCTCACCTTACACTACCTTTATAACACTCTAAGTGTTGTTATTCAAGGCCTTGAACTGCAACAGCATTCTTATTCTCCGTCCCAGAGAGATTATCTAATCATCCATCTGTTGAGTTGAGTTTTTTAAATTCTTTTTCTCCTGATGCCAATACTCTTTCAAGTGAGTTTAGAATTATTTATTGCATGATCTGAAAGTCTTTTCACAGAAGACAAATATCAAATGGGAATTTATGATGTTGTTTCACGTTTTGCTATGTACTCTCTTTTTAGATTTTCCTTTTTATTTGGAGCCACCTTGTTGTATTCCAGTCGCTTTTATTTCCATTTGTTTTGTTTCACATCCGTTTTGAATACCCACTGTGCTCAATCATGCAGTCAGTTCAGGTAGTTTATTTGCCACACTGTTACTCTCTGGAGCCAAGCATTCAAGTCAGTTTGTTTTCCCTGTGTTGTCAAGTTTCTCATTAGATTCCATGTGTGCGATTTTTACTTTAACTTTTAGCTTGATCGTGTGATCTTTAATTTTTGAACTATTTCTTTTTTGCTTTGTTTTTTTGCCTTTCAGCTCTGATTGCCTTGCTGTTTGCATTTCACCTTGGCTTTATCTGACCCTCATGTCCTGTATATCAGTTCATCTCCTCTTTTAACCTCATGTATACTGAAAAAACCTTGTGGTTACCTGAATGTAAAGTTAGGCACTGCAGTAACTGAAGTATTTACGATTACTTCTTGTTCCCCCAGAACTAGAAACACTATTGATCTTTGCTCTACTGGGTCTCACATTTAAAAAAAATGTCTACAAAGAGGCTCACAACCTTTCATAGTCATTGACTCCAAGCTTCTTTTTTCATTTGCCGATGTCCAGAGTTATGCAGTCCTGTGTCACTCAGCTTTGACAGATATCTAAAATCCGCTCATTCCTGTCTTGGCCCAATTTAGAAAAGGTCAGTCATGCTTTTATTTCCTCCAGACATGACCACTGCATCGCACTTTACTCCGGGATCAGTCATCATAACATGCACGGGCTACAATTAATTCAAAATGCTGCTGCCAGGCTTTTAACACATAGCAAAAGCAGCAGCCGCATTACACCGGTCCTTGCAGCTGTTCACTGGCTGGTTAGTTTTAGAATTGAATTTGAGATTTTATTCCTTCTTTTTAAAGCCCTGAACTGTCAGGCTCCTGCCTACAACTCCAAACTGTGAACTCTCTATACGCTTGGACATTGCCTCAGACCATCTAACATAGCCTTTTTAGTGCTCCCAAAGACTCGTCTGGTCACTAAAAGTGTTTGAGCTTTTGTAGTTCGGCCCCCACAACTCCCTGCCACAAACCCCTGCCAGCAAATCTCACTCAGGCTAACTCTGTATCTTGTTTTAAATCTGTCTTTAAACCCTGCTTTTTTCATCATTGGGCTTCTTCAATTCACTAATTCTTACCTATGCTTTGTGTTTAATTATTTCCATTGTTTCAGGTGAATTTGGAACAGCTTTTAATTTATTAAAAAAGTTTTTGAATTTAGTTTTTTTTTAAATTTTCATTCTTTTGCACTTTAACTTTATTTTAGGTTTTAGATAAATACAAGTAAATAAAATAACATTTATGGTATGCATATGTGTGACATCTGCAAATATCTAAAATCTTAGCAACACATTCATGTAGAAAAGCGCAGAACAATGGACCAAAACTTAGTTGAAGATACAGCTTCACAGACCTGCAGTGTTGTGTTCCTGGGCCTAAGTTGCCTGATTAACAGTAGTACAGTTAGTCTGTAGGAACCCATCTGCTGATATATTTTATGAGGCCTCCCTATCAATATTGTTGTGCTCTGACCTGAAGGTATACTGAAATAATAAATTAGTTGAATAATCCTCAGAGGGAATAATAAATGAATAAATAAACAAATTGAAAAATTAAAACATGGAAATGGAAAGTAAATGAGGGGAAATAATACAATGATAAATCAATACAGAAGAAAATTAAAACATAAAAAATCGACATCAGATTTTACAAACCAGTGTCATTTGTTTTAATATTTTCTATGCAATTTATTTCATATCCAGTTGTTTATCATTTACTTTCTATTTACTTTTGTTTGATTTTGTTAGTTTGCATCACGGACCGTGGATGGGGTCAAGGTGAGGTGAGATGCTGACATCACATATTCTCCATCACCTTGATTTCTTTAGGTACTGTAGACCGATTCAGCTCAATCTTGTATGGTAACTTTGCTTTAGTGTGCAGAAGACAAAAGATGGAAGAAAGACTTATGAGAAATTTGCTGCACAAATCTTTCAGAAAGAAAAATACAGGTACACACATAGAGGCTGACTCCATACTTAAAGGAAGAAAAATGAAAGTGGCCGTTGTTGAATAAAATCTAACACTTGCTGTTCATGTTTCTTTCAATTTCTTGCTGGTTGCGCTTTGCCCTGACTGTGTAGACAGAGCAAGACAAATAAGAGACCAGCAAGTGATAAAGAACTTTTATTTGATGTAAAAAGTAATTAATTGATCAGTTAATTAAATTAAAAACCATTAAAATGTTTACATCTGTGTGCATATGCCCATAATCAACCGTCCTCAATCGGAGAAAAAAAAGAGAAAAGAAGAAAAAAAGAATTCATAAAAGTTTGACATTTCACAGTAAGGTCTCTCATCCCAGAGGTCATTTCTGGTGAATATGAAAGGGTGACAGTCAGAGAGATGGAGGAAGAAAAGCTACAGAGCAGGGAGCTGGAGTGGAAGCTGCTGAATATGAGGAGGAGATGGGAAAGATGTCAAGAAGACACTGAGAGTTTGACCTGAAGGTATACTGAATAATGTATGGATGAGGTGGAGGGGAGAGGTAGGAGTTGGCATCACTTCATGCCCGCTCTTGTGCTTTTCTTTGTCTCTGCTCATTTACTTTTTGTCCCCCTCTTATTTTTTCTTTTCTCTTTTTCATCTCAACACCACAAAGCACTATTTACTAACAATTTTTCAAGTATATTTGTATTAAAATTATCAAGTTAAAATCTTCTGATACTTGCCATAAATAACACAACTTTTCATAATATTGATGAGATTTTTACCGTAGGAAATTGTTTTTTGAACGAAATAAACTTTAACTGAACTAATCAAAATATTGCCTGCAGCTAATAACTTCACTGAAATATTGCTAAATATACACAGTACTGTGGTAAAGTCTTGCACCACCTCTCATTTCTTTATGTATTTCTAAGAAAATTGGTGATAGATGCAGCGATTTATCAAAATGCACAAACAGACTTTGAAGTACAGCATATAAGGCAAAAACAAACAGAGTGTCCATAAATCAATATTTCCATAATTCAATATTTGACCTTCTTTATTCTTCGACACAGCCTGGAATCTCTTAGGAAAGCTTTCGGAATAGTTCTCCAGGCGTCTTGAAGTCTCAAAGCTCTTCTTTGGGTGTTGCCTGCTTGTTGTTCTGTTCTCTGTTAAGATGATGCTGCACTGCTTTGATAATGTTGAGGTTTAGGCACCTTAGATATTGCTTTACAAAGAAAACTGGGTGCTGGTGGGAACAAATTTTGTCTGTTTCCCACTGTTTAGTGTGTTTCTAAAAGCAGGAATTTTGGCTAAAGGACTGTTACTCAATAACATGCTACATAACCTTGATAAAATGATGAAATGATTTATGGGGCAAGAAACCCACCGCCAACCTTTTATTCTTTTTTCTTTTTCTTTTTTTGGGAAATCTTCTCTTATCGTTGTTGTCGGCCTGTAAATCATTAAATAATTATAGCTCATCAGGCCTGTCAAAAATACTTCATTACAACATTGTGTGAAGAGAAAATTAGGCTGATTTGGGCACAGCTTGTTAGCATGTAGATTCAACCTTTGATGAGAAGCCACAGGTAGAACTATCTTCATTTTAAGAGATCAAATATAATCATTTATTCTGATTCAAATAACAGATTTTGAAGCCTCAAACAGGCTTTGTCTCTGTTTTCTTGTCCAAATTCCATTTTTATAACGTGATGATTGATATAAATCATTTATCAACTAATTATAAAGAGTGATAATGCTGATTTTCAGGGTAACTTTGGTAGAACTTTGGTTTGTTTTTACTCAAATTTCAGTAAAGCTTTGGTTATGTATAGGGATGAACCTTTGCCTGCAGGCTGCCCCATTCACATCATTATTTCCCTTTTGGTTTCCAGAGGTTTATGTTATCAGTAAGTAGATCTCCCTATTTTTCCTCTAACCTAACTTGAATACGGTTGAAATATTTGCTGTATTACTAGTTGTGGGTGTGAAATGTCAATAGCCTAAATCTAAGTTAAGATGTATACATGCAATTAGAATTATCATAGAGGAAGTTAGTGAGTCATGAAGTGAAATTGCCCTCGGCTCTAATTTTTAAACCAGCAAATTTTTCTGTCAGTGCAGTTAGAAGTCTGATAAGCATGAATAGCAGATTAAATAACCCAATAAGTCACTCATTACAGTATTTTGTGGGCTATAGCGGTGCTGAGGAAGGCGCACAAGCTCCAATTGTGCTGTTAGAGGAAAGGTTTTACTTACCATATTAATGAACACCCAGGGAGAAACACAAACAAGAGAAAACATTTGAGCTAATCTGACTAAATTTCTTCACTAAACTATCATAAGGTTATGTCTTAGACTTCATAATCATAAATAAATTACAGTAACCGACTGTTAAGCCATAAAAATGAGTACATGGTGTGTAAAGATTTGTATTCCTGTTTTATATGTTATTTGTAATTGGCCCAGAACACATTTTACTTGGCCTTACTTGAGTCTTAAAGCAGTTTTCTGTTAATGCTACAGTTAGGTCAATAATTTCTTAACTAAATAAAGTTTTAGTAGTTTTGCCTCTGCACGCCACCGCAGTGGGTTTTAAATCAAACAATCAAGATGTGATTGAAGTGCCGACTTTCAGCTTTAATTCGAGGGGTTTAACAAAAGTTTTTGCCTTTAGCTGTTTAATGATTGAATTGTGGTGTTTTTATACACAGTCCCACATTGTCATAAGCTCAAACTAATTGGACAATTATTTGAATTTTATCCAATTGAATTGTTTTTGATGGATGAAAATATTTTGCAATCAATGACTGCCTGAAGTGTAGGATCCACAGACATCACCAGATGTAATGGTTACTCCCTTCAGACGCTATGCTAGGCTTTTACTGCAGCCAACTTCAGTTTGCGTGTCCCTCTGCTTTCAGTTTTGTCTGTAAAAACTAAAAAGCATGCTGTGATGGGTTAAGATGGACTGGGCCGTTGAAGCATCTTTGCTTTGAGATATTCTTGGTTTGCTTTTGCAGAATGTTTGGGTCATTATCCATTTGGACTGTCAGGGACTGACCAATCAGGTTAGCTGTATTTGACTAACTCTGAGCAGAATTGGAACTACTTCTAGCAGCATTAACATCATCAATAAACACCCCCGGTTTGGTTCCACTGCCAGCCAGACATGACCATATCGTAACATTGCCTCCAATTTCTTTGACAGACGATGTGATTATGGTTTAGATCATGCCTGGTTTCTCTCCTTCTCCACACATTTATCTTCCCATCATTCTGGTACCAGTCTCTTTGGCTCTTTTAGATATTTTCTGACAAAGTCTAATCTGGCTTCCATTTTCTTGAGTTTAACCAGTAGTTTGTGTCTCGTCCTTGAGAGGCGATAGTCGTATCACTTGATTAGATGTTGTAAAGTTGACTTGGTTATGTGTTGTGACGTTGCTTTTCTCAACCATGGAAATAATTTTGTCATTGTGCCCTTCAGTGTCCTCCTGTGGTCTGGCAGGCCTTTAGGCACTGCTGAGCTTTGACCACTCCTAAAGTCTTTGCTATCTCTCTTACGGTTTCATTTTAGCCTAATGATGGCTTCCTTCACTTGAACTGACTCTATAGGTCTGATATTTCAAATTTACATTGAAAGGCTATGAAATAAAAATTAATCACTTTAAGATGCTATGCCTAATTCATTTGGCATGAAATCACAGAGGGCTTATCTGACCAGGAAACTGCCTAAATCCATCTTTATTGCTCTGCATTGGTTAGCTATAACCTTTAGTTATGGTAATACAAGATTTTACTTGTTACTTACTGTAAACACAGCCTGAATAGGCAGAGTAACATTTTTTATGCATTTTGGAACATCTTAAATGTATCCTTCCACCTTGACTTTAGCTTCAACTTTCAAATTTCAAAAACAAGTTATTCCTTCTAAAAGTGCAATATGACTACTAATAAAAATCTACAACACACAGTAATAAAAGGGCAAGAAATGCATGAAGCATCCTGTTTGGAAATGTGTCTTAAGACTAGTTTGGGCAATTGCTTGTTGCTAGAAAGCAGTGGTAAGATACATTCATCTCACAAATTGAATCAAGGTCCAATTATTTGGGAGACATTGCACAATGAGCACATGGATGATTGGAAAGAAAGAGACTGCAGGAGGCAATAAAGTAGAAGGGAGGAGAAGTGTACACACTGTGTGAGTGTACATCAGAGGTTTCTGCACTGAGAACAAAGGATAATGTGCTAACTGTGACTTAAGAAGATGCAAGACTGGTCTAACTTTAAGTGTAATAACAATAATGATAATAGTAATTGTACCTAGGGGTGCGGTACACTTGAAGGGTAGAAAACACCTGGTTCAGACTGTGAGTTTCCCTCCAGCTTAATTCTGTTTCTCTTGATAGATAAAGAGAAAGAAATATTATTAATGTTTAAACATCACACAGACTGTGGACATACTGAGTTTTTCTTTGATAAAACGCATACACACACAACACAGATAAACATTCCCATACACACCAAGAACCCTATTAAAGTTTAATATACAATGCAGAGTCATAAGAAGAAACTTTACAGGCTGAAAATATAATCAGAATAACTCAATGAAAAAAGAATAAAGATGCCGATAAATACAGACAGAATTACAGCAAACGAAAATCTACCAGAAAAAGAAGAGAGAAGCTTTTATTGTGAATTGTTCCGACTGCTTGTCCTGATGTCCTCTCATGTGCTCAGGAGAAAATTAAAATGCTTTCCATTAGAAAAGTGGGGGGGAAGGTTATACGGTGGGGGTGTTGTGGGCTGCAGGTAAGGCTACAGAGCAAAAATCTTATCTGACTTATTCACAGAAATAGAAATAGTCTTTTGAGGACACAAAAACACACACTCACAGCCGCATACCATTATCATTGTTATTGTGCTGAGATATTATTAAGGGAATTATTATTAAAGAACTCCAGAGCCTTTATGTGAAGGACGGGGCAAGGAAAAGCTGTGTGTTTATGACGCAATGTGTGAATAATTGTGAGTGTGTGTGTGTGTATGTGTGTGTAGATGCATAGTTCTATACATCTCCCCTAAAGATTACTACTACAGAAAAACAGTGTATTTGCATCTTCTATATATACATGTATGTGCAGCCAGTTTTTGATGATAGGTGTAGGTGTTTTGTCCTCATGAAGTCTACTTTTTTCATGTGGGATATAAAAAAAAGTGGAGGATACCTTTTAGTCATTTCAGCTCTGACAGAAAGCTTTGAAGAGGAAAGGGCAAATGAAAGTCAAAACCAAGAGTTCTCTGTCAAACCTCACTCAGTATTTCAGTAAGGAAAGAGCCTTCTGGCCCAATCATTCACGGAACCTCCATAACCACTACATCTGTCGAGTCCAGACCAGTCATCTGACCATCTTTATAACGGCTGGATGCCCCATATCAGGTATTCTCAGTGTCTTCTTGCATAAAGATCTCCTGAACTTCTCAGCTGCCCTAAAGCTAGCTTAGCCATTTAACTATATACTGACTGGGCCATGGAAGCCGCCCTTTATCTCTCAGACGCATCGGCAAAGCTAGACTCAGGTAGCTCTTACTCACGGAATATGATGAAAAACCCACAGTTGCTATTTCAAGGAAACTTCTAGATCCTGAGTGGGAACTTGGCATCCAAACGATGCAAAGGAACAAACCGTTCAATGGAAATCCCACTGTGCAACCCTCAGGACCCAAAGGATAAAGATATCGCAGCACCAGACTTTACAGAATATCCCCAGAGGTCTGTGCTGTACAGGTCAGAGCTATTTAGTTGGCACAAGGGTGTCCTTTACATTATTAATGTTGAGGGTGCGTATTTGCCATAATTTTGTGAGTATACAGTGGGATGCAAAAGTTTGGGCAACCTTGTTAATAGTTATTATTTTCCTGTATAAATCGTTGGTTGTTACAATAAAAAATGTCAGTTAAATATATCATATAGGAGACACACACAGTGATATTTGGCAGGTGCATGACTTTGGGCACTGTTGTCATTTTTTTTTATTCCAAAACCTTTAGAACTAATTATTGGAACTCAAATTGGCTTGGTAAGCTCAGTGACCCCTGACCTGCATACACAGATGAATCCAATAATGAGAAAGAGTATTTAGGTTTGGAGTCTTCCTACACCCCCGTTCTCTGCGGCCTGCTGGAGCGGGGGGGCTAGGAGGAGGAGTTGGCCGTCCGACTGGGGTCTGGAATGTGGGGCCTCCCTGCTGCTACGGAGTCGGGGCGGTCTGCTTCTCCCCACCGCAGGGAAAAGGGTAACACCACCTGGGTCTGGGCGCAGTTTCCCCCTCCAGGGGCAGGGGTACCTAGACCCGGGGCTTAGAGTACGCTTGGGGAGTGTGATTGTGTGTACAGTGTCTCTCTATGGCTGTCTCCACGTTGGGTGAGTGTTGAGAGCATGAGGGTGGGAATAGATGTTTGTATCTGTGTGTGCCTGTATGTCTGTGTCTATATGTCAGGTTGGGTATCAGACGCCACCTCTCTGGGGACATCTCAGGCCCTTCAAGGTTTGGAGGCCCATCTCCCCCCACCACTTCCCCTGCCGGTGGCAGACGCCCTCAGACATCGGTGCGTTGGTGGTTCTTTGTGTCCGGGGGTGGGCGCCCAGGTACCCACCGGCTCACTCCTTGGCGGCTGCTTATCGGGCATGGAGCCTGGGGCTCGCTCGGGCCACTGGGGGATGGGGTGCCCTCGGCCTCTTGGCCCGGGCTCGGTCACTCAGGCACAGCTGGCTGCCGGCGGAGCTCACGGGCACGTCACTGCAACCCCCTGGCTTCTGCTCCGCTGCTGCTGAGTGACCCCTCATCTGGGACTCTCCTCAGCTCTTTCTGGGATAGTGACGCCGGCTGCCCCTCTGTTGGTCTTCCTTGGTCTCTTGTGTTCTGGGGGCCTCTGGATGTCTGGAGTTTTGATCTCCTCCATACCTGCTTCATGCCCTGGAGGACGGGGCAGTGGCCCCCACACCCTCTAGCAGATCATTACATGAAGGAACCTTTTTAAAAACAAGCGTCCATGCTCACAGGTGCACACACGGGTGATCACACACACAAACTACACCCTTTTTGGCTCCTACCTCAAAGCACACTGTGCGCTGTCGATCTCACGTGCTGCACCATAATGTTTAATATTTAGTATTTACTGTCATATTCCCATATATCATTGTGATCTTGTTTATTACTCTTGTCTTCTTCTGCTTGCTTTCTTTTTTCTTTCTCAACAGGTGATCCAGGTGATCGATATGTATTTTTTTTGTCTGCTTATTCTGTTGGTTTTTGTTTTTTGCCCTTTTTTCCGTCCCTCTTCTCAGGTTTTTTATTTATTTATTTTTTTTTTCTCCTTTCCCTCTTTCTTTCCACCAGTCAAGTCTGTCCCGTATTCAGCAAGTGAAAATAAAATAAACAATAAAAGGTGAATCAGATGGACCATTACGGCAAGGCTGGGATGGTCCATTTGGTAAAGTAAATCCGTTGGGCATCTTTCTTCGCCTTTAGACAATAATTCTGATGGCAAAAGGACCAAACGGGACAGGTTAAAAAAAAAAAAAAAAAAAAAAAAAAGAGAAAGAGTATTTAAGGGGGTCAATTGTAAGTTTCCTTCCTCTTTTAATTTTCTCTGAAGAGTAGCAACATGGGGGTCTCAAAACAACTCTCAAATGACCTGAAGACAAAGATTGTTCACCATCATGGTTTAGGGGAAGGATACAGAAAGCTGTCTCAGAGGTTTAAGCTGTCTGTTTCCACAGTTAGGAACATACTGAGAAAATGGAAGACCACAGGCTCAGTTCAAGTTAAGGCTCGAAGTGGCAGACCAAGAAAAATCTCGGATAGACAGAAGTGACGAATAGTGAGAACAGTCAGAGTCAACCCACAGACCAGCACCAAAGACCTACAACATCATCTTGCAGCAGATGGAGTCACTGTGCATCGTTCAACCAGTGCTCTGTCCCACTTCTGGTTCTTGCAGAATTTGCCAGAGAGTGGTAAGATATTTTCCACTATAAAGGCATGCATGGCTGCAATTTTGGCCTGTTGTGTATGCTTTGGTAATACACCAATAGGTTAGGAATTCGTAATAAAGACATTTATTATTTTAAGATCATCAGTTACACCCTACATTTGAGCCCTCTTTGGGCTGCCTTTAAGCCCTTAGAGTGAGCTTACTTCAAGAAATCTCCTCTGAAAAATAAGTGAATAACATATTTAATCTGTGCTTGAGTCCTGTCTGCAGTTTTGCCCAGAATACAGGAATGTGAAGTTGCATCTTAACCCTAACACAGTCAGTCCTCTAACAGCTACTCTCTGCTGGAGTAGAGTGCACATTTATTTTGTTCCTTACAGGTTTCAGCCATCTATTTTCACAGTACTATTCAATTTAGAAATGGTTACCAGTAGTTTTTCTATTAAAATCTTTCTCATAGTTGCTCCACCAGCATCTGTAAAGGATCTCTGTGTAGTTTATGAGCATATTTTCCCAATTTAATTAGGCTTGACGACTGGCCATCATCTCTATCAAGAGCTAGAGGTTTAAGGAGAACATTTGGTTATAGGGATAACCCTGGTTCTCTGAAAATAGAGAAACAAATAGGCAATAGAGTTAAGGAGAGAAAGAAGAAGAAAGATGAGAGATCCTTTTCTCAGATAGACTGCTCTGCTAGTGACATTTGCTAGACTAGAAAGTGCAATTAAATTAATTACATTTTATTTATATAGGACTAAATCACAACAGTCACCTCAACCCACTTTATATTGTAAGGTATAGAGCGTACAACAATACAGAGAAAAAAAAATCAAATGACCCCTTTTAAGCAAGCACTTGGTGACAGTGGGAAGGAAAAATGTCCTTTTAGAAAAACAAAACCTCAGGTTTAGGGAGCGGCCATCTGCAAGTTATCTGTATACTATATATACTGTAAACAAATTGAAGGATAATAATACCATGTTAATCAAAGTTTATAGATGTTGAACTGGTCCAGGGCAGAAAGTGGTATCCTTGGCCATTACTGAATTGAAAACTATGAGAGGATTGTGTAACAGTGGCATGTAACTTCTATTATTTGTACGCAAAGTCAGCAAACCTTTAGACAAATTTGATTATATTTGACTTACTATTGACTTAATATATGTCCTGATGACCACTGATATTAAAGTTAATTTAGACAATGTTTAACGGTAACAAAAAGGTGCTTAGATTTGTTTCAATATGGCTGCTGAGTAACAGCAGCAATCTGAATTTAAGGTCATGAAAGAACACTTATCAAATTACGCCACTTTACTAACTTTATAATGGCTAAGGGATGGAAAACTGCCATAATGCCTAATTCACCATGGGTTCATATTAATGCTGCTAACGCCGTTCAGCCCCACGCACAGGGCGATCCGCGCTAACTCGCTAATGGAGATTTGCCGCATTATGGCGTTAACGTCATTTAAACGAGATTAACGCTGAGAGCACTGGTCCATATGCAATATTATAAAATGAAGCTAAATGGCAAAATACACAAAGACCCTCAGAACCACTGGTAGGACAAGTCAGCATGTCACAGCCTGGAAAAATCTACTGGAAATTACAACAAAATATCATGGGACTTATATATCTGGGTGTAGTGTCAATTTTTCACCAGATATAGAGTGTAGGAGAAGAAAAGAAAAGAGAAGAGAAGAGAAGGTGTGCAGATAGTGTAGCTTTTAGACTAGTAAAGAGAAGATTACACAGTAAAACCCTGTGAAGCTGATGATATACAGACGACATACTGAGATGATGCAGAGCAGTAATTATGATTTCACTGAGGACTGGTTAGTTTTTGCTCTTATTGGAGCTGCTCAGATGAGTGATTTAAGGAATTTCTACCTCTTTTCTATCTGTCTATCTATCCATCCATCCCAGCATAAAATCTAATCTCTCATAAAATGTCAGGTATCAGGTAACATCTCAATCAATGCTTATGACAACATGGCATGAATAACAAAAATGCAACATGATACATAGACACCTGTACACCAACACACACACATGCATTACTCTGTTGCAGCCAAGCCTTCTGTCAGTGGTGTAGGTTACTCATACATAAACATGAATTACAATAAACAGAAATGATGTTTGCGAGATGTTTAAACAGGGAGACAGCAAGCTGACAGACAGACCTGCAGGGGAGACGGTGCATACAGAGAAGATATGCAAGCATGGTGCTGAAAAATAGAAAATTTTAGTGGGTACAGGCATAAATCTTTCATTTGATGCATCTGTCCTCATACTACAGGCAGGTGACGAATTAATGAAAAACCTCAAACCTGAAAAGAGAGGAATAATAAGAGGAAACAACGATGACATCTCAGAATTTTACAGCCTTTTTTGTCTTGTTTACTGTGAGGGTGTGTTGTTAGAAGGAAGGGTTTCTGCAAATCAGCGCAAAATTGTTCAACTTTTTTTTCTTTTGTTGAATCCTCTAGTATGAAAATAACATGAATCATGCTATGGTCTCTTACCAGATCTCAGCCCAGTTCAGACTAACATACTGTAGAGTAAGAGTGTAAAATAACACTGTTTTGTCAAAGCTGCCTCAGTTTGTGAAGATGGAGAAGTCATTCCCAACTCACTCCATGTATTTTAATTCAAACAGCAATGGTGATGGCCAGGCTGATGGATGAGGGCAGGGAGGAGTCTCCGTGGAATATGAAGTTTGCAGACAACATAATGATCTGTAGTGAGAACAGGGAGCAGGCGGGAGAGGTGGAGGTATGCTCTGAAGAGAAGAGGAAAGAAACACAGTAGAAGCAAGACTGAATACAGGTGTGTGAATGGAAGAGAGGAAAATAGTGAAGATGCAAGGACTGGAGGTAGTGAAGGTGGATTTAAATTCCTGGGGTCAACCATCCAAAGCAACAGACTGAACAAAAGAGGGTAAAGAAGAGAGTGCAGACTGGAGTGGATGGGGATGAGTGTCTGGGGTGATTTGTCACAGAAGGAAATCAACAAGAGTGAAAAAGGTTTACAAGATTGTAGGTAAACCTGCTGTGATAAGATTTTCAATGGAAGTGACCAGAAAACACAATAAGAAACGAGTACATCAGAAGGGCTCAGGCCTGGCCCCATAAGCAGATGAGGATGGATGGATGAATGAGTGGATGGATGGATGAATGGACGGGTGGATGGATGGAGAGGCAATGTTTAAATGGTTCCAAAATTTGCAGTGGAAATACAGTGGATATACTGGAGAAAAGATTCTGAATATGGAGCTGTCGGCAGGAGGAAAAGAGGAAGTCCTCAGAGAAGATTCACAGATGTAGTGAGGGAGGGCATGCAGAGGGTTAGTGCGACAAAAGAGGATGCTAGAGATAGGGTGAGATGAAGGTAGATCATCCACTGTGGCAACCCCAAAAGGGAGCAGCCAAAAGAAGAAAAGGGAGAAGAAATAAAATTACATGTAATTCCCGTACAGTAGTTTTAAGTGGCTAAACCAAACCAGTGAGTGAAAGTGAAAGTAAAAAGCAAGAGAAAAAAAATGAAACCAAGAGTGGAAAAAAAACCCAACGTGCATAACACAAAGGGCCAAATGTAGCACAAACCGAGGTCTCCTGGCTGAAAAAAATGTGACTAATCCAGCTTCTTAATCTAGATTTTGTAGCTTTCCAAAATAGTCAGTTATCTCTCTTGCTCATGCGTCAAAGCGACATCAACTGACACCTAGTGTGTAGGGTATGGGAAGATGTAGGCAGTATCTCACAAAGCTGCATTATGTGATGCCCCGGGATCAGAACACATTCGTTACACAGCGCTCTCCACCGCCATCATCAAAGGACTGCATAGGGGAATATCTTTTGGAAGTAGAATGACTGGAGTTCAAGAGACACGGAGAATTGATGCCAAGGCACATCGAAGCCCGACATCTTGTAACGCAATTCGTGTCAGTTTTTTCCTTTCATCGGTAGGTAAATATGTCTGTAAGTTGTTACATTTCTTCTGTTTTACTGTTTATGTGCTTATTGGATCTGTTTTGCCTTGAAAAGCTTTATAATTATTTCGTGTTGAGTGTGTCCATGTCTTGACCTATTCGGTAAACATCGTGATGTTTAGCATTCTAGTCTGATACAGACTTTTTGTGGCCAATCATCTCACACTTGTACACACACACACACACACACACACACACACACACACACACACACACACACACACACACATTTATTAAATGGTGCCCCACTGCTACATAATTTCACTGCAGGCTCAAAGGCAGAGTTAATCAGCTCTGATCAATGTTCTCATTATAAACAGAAAGATAAATTGATAATGCTAAACATGGCATAGACCAAAGATTAGAAGCCTTTGTCTTCTGACAGATTGCACTACTACACTGATTAAGGCTGTCAAACTTTGTGACCCAGGGGAGGGTTGTGAAAAGATTAAAAAAGCTTCTAAAATAATATTAGTGTGGCGCATGTAGGTGAGAAATAAGCCTCTGGCTTTGTTGCCAATCAGTCTCTTTGATCTTTACAGTAAAATAACAGTAAATTAATTGTTAGTGTCACAAGAACAAAAAATGCTGTGTTCATTATACAAATAATTTTCCTCTAAAATCAGTTAAATCTTTACAGCAGTACATGCCATGACCATGGGGGACATATTTTCTCTTTATAGAGAAGCCAGTAGAGTCTGAAAAAGAGACACGAGACCATATGTTCCTTATTAGTGTCTTTACCATCACTTATTGGGCCTAAGTGGTAATGAAAATGGAAGAGGAGTTGGTTGCAGTTGAAAGAAGTTGACCAAATCACAACAACAGTTGCTTCAAGGCACTTTATATTGTAAGGCAAAGACCCTACAATAATACATAAAAAACAGAGAAAACCCAACAATCAGATGTCCCCCTACAAGCAAGCGCTTTGGCGACAGTGGGAAGGAAAAACTCCCTTTTAACAGGAAGAAACCTCCAGCAGAACCAGGCTCAGGGCTAAGCAGTCATGGTCGGTGAGGGAGGGAAGATAGGACAACGACACAATGTGGAAGAGCACCAGAGACTAATAGTAGAGGTGTACAGGCACATCGTGAGTGAGAAAGGTCCCTGAAGAAGAAACACTCATACACTGCACACTGCATCATGGGAATCCACCAGCAGCCTAGACCTATTATAGTGTAACTAAGGGAGGATTCAGGGTCACCTGATCCAGCCCTAACTATATGCTTTATTAAAAAGGACAGTTTTAAGCCTAATCTTAAAAGGAGAGAGAATGTCTGTGCCCCGAATCCAAAGCTGGTTCCACTGAAGAGGGGCCTCTTCCAACCCAAACTAGGCTGACTAACAAACTGAACCCATCCATTAACCTACTGTCCCCCCAGCTGATCCAATCTAGCAACGGCCACTTATGTAGATTTTTCTTTTTTTAACTTCCTCATTAGATGGTAGCTCTACCCTGCACACTGACACTATAGGGCTCCCCAGTGTGTTAAAATGTGATGGCTCAGGATCATCCAGCCATTAATATTACAATTTTATATTTCAGATCTGGTAATAAAATCTTCACTTTTATGAGGAGGTTGTCAGTGGGTTCCAAACCAGTAAAAAATGTATCCTCTTAGGATCATTCACAGCAAATTTTATTAAAGACTTCAGCCATTAGGCTTCAGCATGCTGACCTGTTCAATGTCCAAATCATTAATCCAGCAGAAATCTTGTCATTTGTGTAGCAGAAAATTGAATTATTGGGAATCAACCTGTGGAGAACAGAGTCTTGCACTGTGATGAACTCTTCACTAGTGTATGTTGTGAAAAAGAAAACAGTAAAGTAAGTCTGATACTTAACGGAAAATGGAAAACAAGTTTGGAAAACGAAGAAAGACTGCATGAAGAGCAGATCAGAAGAGAAATATGGATGATATGAGGCTCCTGGCCACAGTCTTGAGAGCGCAGCAGGAGGTAGGTTTGCAGGTTTTATTTTTACCTTCCCCGAAACAAATTCACCCGACTGGGTATGAAAGCTTTATGTTTAAAAAATCATATCTCATTAGTCTGTACCCTCCACAGCTGCTCCTTAAGTCCCCAGCTTGTGTAGGATAAGAACGCATTCATCTAAAACATAATGACAGGCATTTACATCCTGCAGGAAGGCCACAGATAGGCTGTTTTCTCGAGGGAGGATTTATACACAATATAGGTTTCCTCTTCTTCACTGTTTATTAAATAAACACCCAATGCCCATTTTGAGTATTGTTTGTTATTACTTTTATTAATTATTATCATCATTATCAACATTATTCTTCAAGTTTAGCTGTGTAACAAACTTTTCTTGGCTGTCAAAATATGTTGTTGAAATATAATTTTGCATGAAATAAAACCTAAAAACAATAACGTACAGAAAGGTAGCAGAATAAAATACAACATGAGAGAGAACATAACCTAAAAAAAAAAAAAAAAAAAAAATCCCATTTCTTTTCTATAAAAAGCCATTCAACTGAACAGAGACAAAAATCTACTAAAATATACTGATTAAATGTACATACTTGCTGTGTGTATGCATGCATGTGTGTGTGTGTTTGTGTGTGTGTGGCCAAAAATAAACTGGCCTATGTTAACACTGTACACCCCAAAATGTACACTCGATCCGTACCGCTGTTTGTGTGTTTCTTATGTGTGTGTGTGTTGTCCCTTCCTTGGCAATAAGAACATAATAAATGGAGTGCAAGCAACAGCGTCATTTGTTTCTATAACACATTCTGACAAAGGCAAAAACATGAAAGCACTTGTTAAGGCCTCCCATTGTAAACGCTGATTTGAAATGCCATCAAACCTAAAACATAAAGTCATTGCTGAAGTAATCCAAGGCCATGTCATGTGTGTCCCGCTTTGATTGATCGGGTCAAAAGTTCCCCCAAGATTCCTCTCACCCCAACGTGAACATCTATTTATAATTTAGTTATAAATGTTAAACTCTCAAATGAACAACAGAACAGAGCTCTGTGGCGTACTTAGAGTACGGAAAGTGTGCATGAACAAATTTCAATAAAAGTTTCTTTACTTCAACTTAAAGAAACAAGGATTTCACTTCAAAGGAATTAGTGAAACATTATGGCATCTGAAAATATATTTGTCTCCAGTCTACTGAGAAATCCTTTTGAGTCAGATGACATGTAAAGAGAGGTAAAGTGAGGAATCCCATGACAATGTTGAGAACCTTTACCAAAGATTTTCTGATTTTCTCAAAAAGTATTTAAACATTTTCTTTTAACCAACCGAGGCCGATTTAATTTAAAGAAGCTTAACCTAAATAAAACATGTAGGTCAGGCTTTTAATGTGTGGGGTAACTGAGTCTAGCTCAGCTTTTTGGGTGCAACATTACGTAATACAAACGCTTAACTCCCGTTTAAAACCTCCGTAATCTGTGTATCTACTGAGAACATCTTCGTACATTCATCAAATGATGGGATGCAGGAAAAATGGAGGAGATGCAAGAGTTGTAGCGGGTGAACAAAGAAAAACAAAGGTGGGATGGAGAGGTACAGTGAATAATACATTAAAAAATAATAGATGAGAAGGAAAGAAATAAAGTTGAAGGGAGGTAAAGAGACAATACAGAGGGGATGAATCATCCACTTTAGCCTCATTTGAACTCATCCTCCCTTTATTCATCCACTTCTCTCCACATATTCTTCAAAGGCACCCATCCATCCCTCCCAGCAGGCATCCATCCCTCCTTTTCTTGTGTCTTTTAAGAATGGTGAAGCGTCTTTTCTATTTTTTTCTTTCTTTTTTTTTGCTACATTTATTAATGTAAACATTTTTTTCATAAATTTTTTTATCAGCAGCCGATAAAAAAAGTAACCAAAAGAATTCATTCTAAAAAGTTTTTAAAAAGCACAAAAATAGTTCTGAAAATAAAAACAATTAGAACAATCTTTCTGAAAAAAACAAAAATAAAACAAAAACAATGAATCCCCAGATTTTTCAACCACTACCTTTTTGAACTGATCCAACTAGCACGTACAGTAATATGATAAGACCTGGTCACCGAATGAAAGGCAAACATCAGAACGAGGGAGCCATTAGACTTTGTAACTTAAGGAGTTAAGATGTTTTCACTTGACACGTGTGATTGGAGAAGTTAAGCAAACCCTTCTTATGCATTATCGTACAGATGATCCACTGGCAGTTTGACGGCATTGTGTAAAATGCAGCATACAGTGCTTAATAATTTTAGAAAAAAAAAAAAAAGACCTTACACTACCTAATGTAAAGTTAATGCCGCAGCTGTCCTATATTAACAGTGCTGATAATTACCAGTGGTTAACCACCGGTACGTGAAAGCTCTTTAATTGAAATATTTTAGTGCTAAAATATAATTATTGTTTTTAATCTTTAATTTTCAAATGTACTGCTTTATAAAAAGCAGAACAAATAGTAAAACACATTATTCTTGCAATGCAAAATTACAATTATTTACCTGCTTTCTTAAAAAGAAAAAAGGTTTTGTGGTTGAATGATTTGCTTAATAAATTTCTGACCTCTAACAAGAAGTCAAGTATGCCTGCTTAATAAAAACACGAATTCGTTTTATTTACCCGAAAATGTATGTAATTCTTAACTTTAAACAAGTTTTTGAAAGATTTCCAAAACATTTCTGTTAAATTTGTTAAGTGCTGTACGCAATTTTTTTAAATGTACATGCATGTTAAAAAGTATTAAAATTAGCCAAAAGTTCAGCTATTTCTTTTTGAGTTTTAAATAGAGAAGAGAATGGATTTTACTTAATAATTCTAAGCATTACTTTTGGTTTAATTGGATGAGCAATGCTTAGTATCCTAGTTAGCATCCTAGAACCCTATTAGTAGTATACTATCTCTGAAAACTTCAAAATAAAAATAACCTAACAATTGGCCACTGACTTTTAATTCCAAACCAGTGATAGGAATTTTCTGAGGCAATGGACTGTTACCAATGCAGGACAATAAAAAAAAAAAAAAGCTCATTTAAACTGTTTATCTGGCATAAATGCAAAGTTAGCTGTAATGCTAACCGTCTTAGAATAATGTGTGAATAATCAACATTGCATCCACCGTGATATGGGCACTCTGGTGACATGGCCGTGTCTCTGTTTCAATCTCCAAATTAGGTCCTTTTCTTGGCATTGTGTCTCTCATACAAGTAACTGAGGCATATGGCTCAACATTCTACAAAGTAGTGTAAATATATGCACAAAAATGAAAGTTTAGCACAGCAACCAAACATGAAAAGTTTGAACAAACACCCGACCAATGGGTCAGGCAGAAATCGTAATCAATGACTCAGATGACTTGGTGGTGTGAGTGCATGGAAAGGAATATAGCAGTTTGCTTTCCCACCTTCTGTTCTACACGACTCATTGCTTACATAACATTTTTAATGCAGACAACAAAACATATTGATTTGAAAAGTGGTACAAGTTACCAGGCACTAGGTGGAATATTCGTCATTCATGTCTTTTTGGATAAGCATAGAAAAATAGCTTTTTTCCCCCCTCACATTCTTTAGCTCATTCCTTCCTGTCTTTTATTTTTATGTTGACATATTATGTCCTTCAACAGAGTCCGTTGGTGTTTTCTTCTTTTGTTGCTGTTGTTTTCTAGCAACTAAGGCAACACGGCTAGAGAAGTCATCCCATCTTTATCAAAAATAAACAAGATGGCCACCACTTTGATATAACAGCGGGACTTTCAAGGACATGACTGTTAGAAGTTTCTCACTGATGAAATTTGGTTTAAACTAAGACTCAGTTGTGGAAACTGTTCCAAAAAAACCAGCAACGAAATCACTGATGATGGCGAAATGTGCGATGGGTCAAATGGAGTTACAAGCCACGTGAAACTTTTACTTCATTGAATTATTAAAACATAACTTTGCAATGTCATCTCATGTTCTTTCAGTATTATTTAGGTCTTTCATGTAACACCTCACACCTTTAGAAAAAAAAGCAACTTATCTTGTAGATTTCGCAGGTGCTAACATGCTACATAGAGGTAACCTAAGTTGTACCAAACTCTCAGTAATATGACATCAAACACTGTAGGCAAAAACGTCTGTAGACTCAGTACAGAACAAAGGTTTATACAGTTAACTCAAAACAGTTGTTCCTTTTGATAAGATTTGGGGTTTTACTCCCTAAGTTCCTAAGTCTTTCTGTAAAACTGTGCGACCTAACAATTCGTAGACATAGAAAAAAAAGTTACATACTGAGACCATGTTGACCTATTAACACATAAAAACACAACAAGAACATATATAAGAGAACATAAGAGAACAATATGTGACATGCTAACACAATTAGGCCATGTACTGTAAAACTGATGTGTCACATGCTATGAAACAGGTGGGTTGGTGTGCAACATGTGTGACCCCTGAGGACTGAAAAACCAACTGCAAGCCTTCATTATGTTTACATCATCATTTGGGGACGGACACATCCTTTGATCCTTACACGTAGAAATGCAATTACACAAATGCACACATGCACACACCCCCCCTTCCCCCTCCCTCCCTTGTTGTACCATTTCTACTAGGCGGCTGTTATAAATGTAACAAGTCTCATTAAGAAGCTCAAAAACAAGAGAAAAAAAACTCACATAGGCTAATTTTTATAGTACCATTTCCTGCAAAAAGCATTTTCCTTTACAAAATACCATATTATATATGAAAGTGTAGCAAATTGCATTTTTTTTTTGTACGATAGCATCATCATCATCATTATTATTACCGTTATTATTATTATTAATATAAATGTTAAGCGGGTACTAGATGGTTGTTGGGCAGGCAGCCAGGCACATAGCTAGTATCATGGCACAGAGGAAGGTAGAAAATAATGTCACTTGGTTTAATCCAAACGGATAGAGAAAATACTTCGGTCCGGAGTTTAACCGGTTTTATCACGTCAAACTGGCTCAGCAGTTCGAAAAAGTCCCAGCTGACTCAAAACCCGAGAACAAAGAACTTGATCAGTTTCAGAAAAAACAGGCTAAGTGAAAGAAACCAACTGATCACTGTTTACCGAGGTAACACCAACTCAACTGCAGCCCAGCATCAACTGGTTTCAAACTAACCAGCTTTAATTAGTCAAAAAAAAGAAAAAAATTTTGGTTTTAGATCCATTTGCACAGAGAAAAAAAAAAAAAAAACAATCAAAAACATGCTCTGGACAAGAACAAAGCAATCCTAACCAGATCACATCTGGCTGTACCAAAATAAAACTGTCTCAATGATACATTAGACTAGTTTGGACCAGCTTTTTTTTTAGTATGGTGCATAAGTAATCAGCCCAGCTCAGTTCAGTTCAGGTTAATTATTTTGCTTCTAGTTTCTTTTTTTTTTGCTCTCCTTTATGGTGGCCATGCAAGTTCTGAGCTCCCAAAAGTTATCCAAAATATAACCAGTCCAACTTTTAGCCCAGCTTCCAATCCCCTTATGTGGAAATCGCATGAAGTGCCTGCTTATTAAAGGTGATTTCAACTCCATGCCTGTTGTTGAATGCCTGCCACAGAGCTGTCAAGTGGCCGTCACTCCGCAGAGGATTCGGGCAATTTCTTCAACTGCCCCTGCTATAGTTCAGCTGGATCCTACAATGATTTTTGACCATTTGACAGCCGGGTGCTTCCAGCATAAGGATGTGTTCCATTTAGTGCCCAGGATAGGCCCATTTTGACATGAGCTAGCCTCCAGAAACATGAAGGCATACAGCTTATTCATCCAACAACAACGCTCTTAAAGGTTTGCATGAGTCAAAGAGATCAATTAATTCCCATCTGTGTTCTCATCTAATATTTTAGAGCCAGCAACAGTTGTGACCTCTGAGCTTCTCGTGACGTCATCGCTGATGTGCGACACCTTTTTGCCTCCCGAGTCCTGGTTTGTGGTGGCATTGTCCTCTCCTTTTGCTTCTTTTTCAGCCTCCGTTTCATTGTCAGTGCCATCGCTGCCTGTGTGTTGTTTCGCTTGGTTGTCATGACACGATTCTACTACATCACCTTCGCCTGTGGTCGCATAATGACCGTCTTCATCTCGTTCCTCCTCCGTCGCATTTTGACACTCGTGCTCCGACATTCCCGCAGCGTTCTGAATTTTGCCGTCTTGCATTTGACATCTCTGTTGTGTCGTTTTGTCTGTGTACCTGTGTAAGCCTCTCTGTATGTGCGTGGTGAAATCGTATCGATCCGCGCACACGTGGAGGCAAAAACTGCACTGGTATGGTCCTTTGTCACCGTGGCAACTCATGTGCAGGGCATACATCACCTCATCTATGAAGTAGATCCCACAGTGGACGCAGCGATTGGTCAGGTCATCCTGTGTGGCCACCTCCACCATTTTGCGATTAGACGGGACACTTGACTGACATGTTGACAAACATTCTTTTTCTTCCTTCCCTATCTCCTCACCTGGATTCCCTCCTTCGTCTGTCCTCTCCTCCTCCTCCTCTTTCTCTCCTTTCCAGTTCCCTCTTAACCTGTCAGTTAGCGGCGACTCCTGCCTTCGCCTTTCGGCACCATTTGTGGACACGTGCGCGTTTACAGCACTTGTATCTCTTTGTCTTATTGCGAGATCCAAAGGAGCTTCGTTTTCTAATGATGATGAAGTAGGGGTTTGGACGTGAAGAGGAGGAGGAGGATAGTGAGTAGGAGCTGGAGGTGGAGGGAGAGGAGAGTAGGGAGAGGCGCAGTAAGGCACCGTGTAGCTTTGCTGATGATGCTGTACTGGAGTCACCATCGCGCTAAGATAATGAGCGTTATTTCCAAGGCTCCCGGGGCTGCTTAGATTACTGATGCTACCAGGAACCCCAGAGGCGGCTGCCATCTTATACTTGGTCCAGAACCTGAGCCAATCTGACTCCGGGGTCAACTCAGGTGAAATGGTTAATGGAAGGGGTAAGGAGAAAAGAGGGTACTGATATTTCTCAATGGGTGAACCTGGAGGTGAATAACTAGACGGTTTGGACGGACGCATGTACTTTTCAATCGGACTGCCTCTTTCCGATCCCCCTCCTCCTTTACCCCCCTCCGCTTTCGATGTTATTCCTCCCTCTGTGATACCGCCATTGCCCTCCGCTCCCACTGAGGAGGGGGCATGTGAGGGGAGGAGAAGAGGAGGCATACGCCTGTGGATCTCCAATGTTTGATTGGCCAAAAAGGCTTGCGTGGACCGCGGTGAGCGTGAGCGAGGGGAAGGCTGCTGGTTTTTGACTGACGCACAGCTCCTGTCTGTTTCCTCCCCGTTCATGCGCTCTTCGCTGGTGATGCGTTGTTGCTTGGGGGCGGGGTTGTCAGACGAAAGCGAATCGGGGTTGAGGCGTTTTCGGGTTCGACGGCGGATGATTTGCTCACCGTTGTTCTGCTTGATGATGTTTAGAGGTCTGGGTGTCTGCAAGGCAAAGGAAACACAGAAGAATGAGCAATAGGGAAGGGAGTTAGACAGACAGTTAGCAGTATATGAGGCGGTAATTCGACTTCATCATGCTGATAACTTTGCTGACCTAATTAATAAATGTCAAGCACACATGCCCCAGCATTACTTGACTATGATAAAATTCCTACTTAATGCATAGGTGGTCTCAGAGATTAAATAACCATTGTGTATGACTTTGGTGCAATCGACTGTGGATAAAAAATAAAGCTCTCTCTACTTTGACTAATCAGCCTAGTATAACAATTATTTAATCATAAAGCTATCTGGTGAAACATGGAAAGCAATACGCACCACAGTCAAGTGAAGATCTAAAACAGTAGCTACTGGTTTTAGGTTCCCCAAAGTTCCCTAAAAAGGCCTTTGAGGCAGATTACAGTCTGACAGTCTTTCTTCTTTTATATAGATTTGAAGTATAACTAAATGCATCACGATGAAAGAAAGACTGATGAGGTAACATATCGTCCAGATGACTGTGGTTTTTGCCCTCGCCACAAGGGGGCGTGGGTGGACTTACATCTGTTGAAAGTGCAACACTCTTTGCACTTACAGTGCACTCATCTCTTTAATCGAGTCCTATAATATGCTTTGTTTCAGCGTGAAACACTTACTGAAAAAGAAAAATTTGAATAAAACAGGAAAGCTAGAAACACTACAACCAATTACTAAAGCAGGTTGTGAGCTTCAAAGAAGGCTGTGTTCTGGTTACAAGTGTTTTGGTTAAAAAAAGGCAAAAGTCATGCATAATTCCAAAGAATAAAAACTGCTTATTTGCATCCAAAACATCAGATTTCTAAAACACTCCCCACTTATTTAATTCCCCACTGGGTTTAATAGTGTGAGTATAAAAAAAATCTGAATGATGATGAAACTTTTTTTTGATGGTGATGCTAAACACATGCCAAAAAGACACGCACACACACGCACACAGCTTGTCTAATACATTTCCAAACAAATTACTGAAAGGCTGTCTTTGCTCCTAGTAAAATAAACCGTTCAATTTAAACTGTCTTATAAGGTGCCCAATCAAAATAAATGTGTCGCTAACCCGCCATTATTCAAGAAAGACATACACATTACGAGCAGTGACCTCTGCGCAACAATGTCAAATTCAGTTAGCATACAGGGCATTGCTTTTCAAAGCTTTAAAAACAGGTTTGCACAGAAATTTGTCTTTGTACTGTGTAACTGTGTTCATATCTCCAGGTATACTTTTACATATTTCGAAAGAAACTTGTGTGTATACCAATGATGTAGGGCTTTGAAATACAAAGTGCATATTTGCGGATGCAAGCCATCCACAGAAGACCAAGCAAGATATTGAGATGGATAGACACTTGGGTAAAGGAAAAAAAAACTCCAATGCCTTCAAAATGTGTCCCGTGCCTATGCTGGAATCCTCCTGGGTGATTTCCAGTATCCTTTTGTGTATGGAAATGTATTCTTATGTTTGTGTTGATAGCCTGTGACCGAATGGGTGTCTGTCAGAGTATGTGCATTAAGTATGCTTGTGTGGGTGTGCATGTGTGCACGCCAGTGTGTGGGTGAAAAGGGCAAAGACAATGTAATTTTCAGCGTGGAGTTTATCAGTCACTGTAGAGCAGCTACTGAAAATATTTAAGAGCAGAAGAGTAATTTCTGTAACAATTTTAATATCATTATAATGATTCGGGGATGCTGTGCTTATGTAAAGATATAATTAGAGCATTAATGTTAACAAGCAAAAACAATCGAATACGCTTATATAAGCAAACTCAGAAGGGCAAAACTCAGATTCAGTGACCTATTAATGCACATGCATTTCAGTGAAGTGTTTTCAGCCCTTCGTTTGGCAAGCTGGTAAAAGTTAATGAGAGAGTTGTCTCGCTGAAACCTCTTGACATATGGATCAATATCAAAAACAAGATTCCATCACTTGGCAGAGTGGCACTCGCAAAATATAGCAGCGAAATCCACAAACATTTCTCTGCTTCTTTTTCTGGCCTTAGAATTTGTGTTTCTAAAGACCGACTGGTGCACAGAAGGACGGATAAAGGGAAGGGGGCGTGAAATAAAGAGGGAATGGAAGACGGAAGCACGAGACACAGTGATTCTGAGCATGATTTAAATCCATTCACACTGAAAGAACCACTGAATAAACTATAAAGATGAGGAAAACCCTTAATTTCGGAGTGGGATACTCATAAACACATTTATCTCACAATGCAAGACACAAAGCAAAAAAAACAACTGCATGGAGGTGAAACACCTAGGAAAACATAAATTAGTTTCTTTATTAGAGTTGCAGTTTGACTGACATCCAGCGGCATCCAGTAGCGCATATTCTATGAAGCTCCTATGTGGTATGGAATAGGGAAGCAGCACAAGTTTTTGCTACTTCTTCTCACTCAGTCACTCACTGGTTTGTGTTTTTGCTTCTGTTTTAGCAACAACTTGACTTGCTCTTCCTCCCTGTCCATTCCCTAATTATCCTTTCCTCCTCTTTACTTTGTATTGCCAGTGTCTTGGTCATAGCAGGTGTGACCACATGGTGTTTTGCATGTTTTAGATTGGAAAATGAAATCATATGCTTTCCTTTTAGAACTTCCTAGAAAAGCTTTTTATATATCTGTGTTGTATCTTTTCAATTACATGAGCTGTCGCCTAAGGAACTGCAGAAAGTGATGCTTATTTATAGGGTTTTAATGTGTGTACAATCCTGTGTGTGCAAGTAACTCAAACAAACAGTGAGACACACACATGGCTGCTGTAATTTTGTGCACTTTTATGGTTGTAGGGATGGCTTGGTAGAATACCTGGGCTGTGGTGCTGCTAGCACACATCACATAAATCTGCCTTTCTGTCTGTTCCCTTCTTCTTCTTAAATGTTGCTTCTGCATTCTCTGCTAATCTCTCCCGTCTTCCTCCATCTCTCACTCTTTATTCACACCCTGACCCTTCATTATCCTCCTCTTTCTTACCGTAATCTTTTTCCCTTTCTTTGTCTTCCTCCCTTCCTTTTTTGTCCCTCCACTTTTTTTTCCTGCCCCTTTATTCATAACTCTCCCTTCCCCTCTCTCACTCTCAAGTGTTTTACTAGCTGCTATCCTCTCTAATAATGTGTGTAGAGCATATAAAACTTTTATTATGGGATATAAAATATGGCCGTCGTGAAGATTGCCAAGAGTAGAGGGAGCCGGGACGTGATTGGAGCAGCAGATGAGATGAACGGGTTGAACCAAGGACATCTGCAGGGGCAGGAAGCAGTAAACTTCAATAGCTTGTCATCCTCCGAAAGGTCTTTAAAGCGCCATTGGATAATGGCAGCATATAGCTCAGGGTTGCAACACGGTCAGTCTACTAACGCATTTATTATCACTGTGATTGATCACAGAAACGTCCACACTGAACTTTCGCACACTGAAAGCAGGGTTCGGCATATACAGCGACAATCTGAAGTCGCTTTATGTTGTTAGTATTTGCAAACCGCTGCGATTAATGAGTATGCTGAAGTGTGTAATTGGCTTAAACACCTTAAGAATATATCGGAGGTGAATAATCTTGATATTCTGAAGTCAACTAAATTCCAGGCAAGTTTTTATCTCATCTGTAATTCATGCAGTCTAATTAAATTTGGGATTTCCATAGACTTTCCCTAGGCTTAGATGGTAAAGTTGATTCATTCCATCATATTTCTCACTCCATGGATCTGGCTCCCTGTGACTGCTGAAACGGTCTGTAACTCCCACCAAATCAAATATGCTTTCTCCAAAATATTACACTTTCACAGCAGGACCCACAGAATATATACAAGAATTTACCCGCGGTGTGCAGCATTTTATTTGCTCTGTATGCTAATTGGCCAGACAGGAGGAATGATAATTAATGGTCAGCACCACCCCCGTGGATGTAGTATAAAAAGATACCAGCAGGACCTTTATGAGGAAACGTGTATATATAGGAATAATGCAAGTGGATATGAGTTTGGCCATTAAGAGCACATTAACTTCTGTATAACGGCACACTTGTAGGCATTTGACTCCATTTCATTTACTCTGCTTGCATTGTTTTTTAAAATGTAAGAGTGTAGCTGGTGCAGACAGAAACACCTGTGTGCGACTTACCGAATGGAGTTTTTGGTATAAACCACATGCGTTGCAGACGTAGCCTCCATTAGCGTTTTTCCTCCACAGGGATGTCTTGGTGGTCAGACAGTTAGCGCAGAAAACTCCACTACCTCTGCGCCGCTATAGAGGAAGAAGGAGAGAGACATGTTAGAGAGTGAAAATAAAAACATGACGTAATGAAGAAATTTGGTGAGGATAAGAAAGATGTCAAATCGCTGGAGGGAAAAAAAGTGTGGGGGGGGCACAAAAATGAACTTTTTCATTCCTTTTTAATTTTCATGCCACTCAAGTACAATAGGCTGGTAGTTAGGGTAGGAGACAGAGGGAGAGAGCGAGAGAACAGATTGGCTTGGTGGCAGAGAGATGATGGACTCTCATTTATCACACCTAATGGGAAATCCTATTGAGAACATTATTCTTCTCTACAGTGTTTTCTCAGCATAGAACAAGGTTAATAAAAAAAACCTCAGTGAAAAGAAAATGATGTAGTCGAGATGACTAAGTTGTTTTCGAATATTCGATAAGATCGAACATGGGCTTATCTAAGAAAGACATGAGGCACTGCGGTAATTTTGTCACTTGAAAGACGTGGGAAGAGATGAGTTATGCTTTCACCTTGTAGCATAAAGCGTTTTAGTGTTTATCTGAACTGCAGCAGGTACTTTACAGGCAGGCGTTTGACTTTTACTGTATTAGTGTGCAAGTTCTCATATACACACCTCTGCAGTTCACAGCGCAGTGGCGCATAGAAAAGTAGTGTGTGCAAGGAGGGGTGGGGGGGTGAAAAGGCCAATTGTCGTGGCAACGTGCTCCATCACAGTAATGAGCCAATCACAACGTTTCTCCATCCCATTAAGCCTCTGGCCCCATTCACCACCTTTATGACCCTGAGAGGACAGCATACCTCATCTTTCTCCAGCGGAACTCCTCTGTCGGTTTCTCCCTCTGTCTGCCTATCTATCCTTTCCTGAAACATCCCATAATTATTCCGCTCCGATCTCCGCTCTGATCTCTTTAGCCTTTAAAGTGCTCACTCTTTTCAGCTTCTTTTCAACTGATAAATTTTAGTAATATAGATACATAAAATTCTTAACTACTTAGAGGTTTCATCGCCTGCGGTGCCATATCAAAAAATATTAAAATTATCTTAAAACAGGATAGGATTCTGTAGAAGAAATCACAACAGGGCCTCAGGAACTTCTGAAAACAAATGGAGCATGCTGCCATCCGGACGACAACACCAAACAACACTGTGTTCTAAATGAATGGCTCTGTGGTAAAAGAGTCCTTGTACTGAATGGGCCCGCCTCATGTCCAGACATGTCACCTGTGAAAAATGTCAGAGGCTTGACGATGCAACAAAGGATGTCCCAAAACGCCATCAAGAAAGATGAGGAAATAATTTGGCTTTCAAAACTACAGCAGCTGCTCTCCTCTGTTTTAAAATGGTTGCAAAGTGTTGTTACATGGAAAGGTGATGTAACACATTGGTAAGCATGGCCCGCTTACAACTTTGTTTGAAATGTGTTTCTGGCATCAAATTGAAAAGTAGCATTTAGCACAATAACATTTCACAGTTTCACAGTCTGACATGTTCACTCTGTGAAATTAAATATAGGCTTTTAAGGATTTACATGTCATACAGGCGTGCGGTATGAATGTTGGTAAAATCTGTATATGCAGTTTGTGTATCTGGTCTGCCATCTTTCTCTCTCTGTTATGTTACTCCGTGTTCCCTCCAACAACATGGGGCTTTCGTCCACTGGGACCTTCTCTCTGCTGTTTTGTTTTATGTTTATGACAGTGCTGAGAGCTTAGCATTTTTTATTTTTAGTTTTCGGGCTCAGAGCATCCACTGTTAGAGCATCCACTGTTAGAAGTTAAAGACATTTCAAGTTCTCACAAAAGAGTGCCACACTTCAATCAGGCTTTCTGTAGTCTCAGAGCTGCAGATGGAGGCACTACCAGCACTTCCACTGAGCATCTGTTTTTTAGCTACGAGCTAAAAGCAGAAGAGCCCAGTGGGCACGGCACTGTTCAGTTTATTTTGCAATCTAATGCACCGGAAAGATCACAGCACAATTAACCACTTAACATAACTTTGGGAACAGACGTTACACACTGAATATGCATGGAGCATGCGGCTTGAGCAATGCAGTGCAAATACTGCATATTGGAATAGAATCATTTGACATGTTAGTGTAGGTGTGTTAAGAGTTTTTGTCATAAGGAATATCCCCATTGTTATCCCCAGCAAGAACATGAGATATTCTTTGAAATCCAAGGAAAAATTTAAATCTATTTGCTTTGTTGCAAATGTAAACACAAAAGAGTCTGATTTTTGGCAATTTGTTTTAGAAGTTTGCAGTTTTAGCTGATAAACGCAAATTTATGATGACATTCAGACTAGAGAAACATTGTCTCTCAGTTTCAATACGTGTACAAGAATCTTGCTTCCAATGTTTCTGCATGTATTAAACACCTGAGCTAAAACTACCAGAGTCTTTATGGTACATGTGTTTTCATCCATCTGACATTAGACAGCACAACACTTACATTAGCAAATCCTCTCAGCGGCACACTGAGCTTGAGTGTGTATGCCTATTCGAGTGTGGTGCACACACCATACGGTCACCACATGTAGAGAGACGGAGCCAGGTGATTGATTGATGTATGCTTCCTCTGTGGATGTGTGTGTGTGCGTACACGTGTGTGTATAGTGTTGCAAGCCAAACAGTGCGTCTGTCATCAGAATTCAGTTTCCCTCTGAGCGCTCAAATCACTCACATATGGCCCCACAGCTGCCCCTGAGAGCAGCACACACACCTGAAAATATTGGCTTCCATTGACTAATGAAGCTAGATTTGGATGAGAAGCGGCAAGAAGTGTATGTGTGTGTGCTGAGGATATTTTGGCTACACCAATAGTAGACTACAATAATACTGCATGGTGTGTGTCTGTGTGTTTGTGTGTTTGTGTGTGTGTGTGAAGGAGAGGTTCAAGTGTCAATTACACAGGAAACTACAGAAATAGCCCGCACCACCGTCCAAAATGTGCACGTGCATGCACGAATGCTCTCTCAAAATGTGGCTCCTGATATCCAACTTCCTTTTCAATCATCAGCTAGTTGGCTTGACATTTGTGGAAATGTGCAAGCTCACATGCATCATCAACACACCAAACGTACATACACACATTTCTATAAACATACTGTACTGTATATATATATCACATACTGCGAATACTGTGTCTGAATTTGTGAATTTGCCTTGTTTTTCTCGGTCAACTGGTTTTGTGAGCAGGGTAAATTAGTGTGTGCGTACAGCGTGGGTGTGCACTTTTTCTGATTCATTACGGATACCTGGCCTCTCCCGCTCACCTCACCCTGCAGAGAAGGGCCGGCTGTAATTAGGGATCGAGGTCTTAATGACATCTATTTATCTGCGGCCTATAGCAGCGTTCAATCAGCACTGCAAACAACGCCCTCTGACACGCACACAGGCTGTGCTCGTGGAAAGACAGAGGATCAGCGGGCCAGGAAATTAAACTCTTTATCGAGTTCTTTCTAATCAAGCTAAATTCAAACCAACAAATGCATTTTAAATTTATTTATTAACCTTTAAGAATATGTTATGGGAGAGTGCCCCGAGCCCAGATAGGATATGAAATGTTGATATTCTTATGAACTTATAAAGACAGTTGGGACAAATACCTCTCATTAATTAATCGCCCGAGGATAAGGTCACTGTAAACAGTGAGTATACATTAAAATCTAGCAATGAGAAGTTGACAATATGTTCAGATTTTATCAGTCTCCTGATGCTTGTAAAAAAAGAAAAAACAGAAGAAATTAAGAGTACAATCTACTCATGGGAAGGCTGCATATAAAACAACATTTATTGGTTTAATAACTTCCACAATCGGTTCGGTCAGTCTCCGCTCGGATGCACAAGCAGCTCTAGCGGAAAGCTTTTCTCTGGCATTAGATTTAATGCAAGAATGCATAAAAGAGGCTACGCGATCCGACTGCTGTTTGTTTGGGGAAACATGCAACATCTCACCGTTACATGTATATCACGACCAACTCCAATACTCGTGAATTTGCACTTTAATATGTTTGCGATGCCACACCAGCTTCTCATTCAAGAGTTTGAAGTGGCTGCTTTTCTTTAAACTCAAAGAGAAGTTGGCCGTTTTCATTGCCTTTTTTGGTGACTCTACTCATAAAACGCCCTAGTGAATTATAACTTAATTTTCGAGAATCTGATGTTGTACTCAACATCAAACATATGGCGTAACCACGCTGTGGCTGAGCGCTTCAGCTTTGGCTTCGAGTCCACTCTGATTTTCTCCTGAAGCCATAAATTTACAGATGTTATACCAACTGTTTACATTGCACGGTCTTTTAAATCTTTATGGAAGAAGTAGCCTGAATAGATAAGCATCCAAAGGTTTGGGTCTCATCGCAATACTGAGGCCCTCAGATTTAGTTTAGCATCTGCAACCAATGTGCGCCAGCATTTTAAAACTCTAGTGGTGTAGCTTCAGTTGAAGTAATTTGGCGAGGCCAACTGGTGGCCTTCACATGGGCTGCTGTTTAAAAATTCAACTTTTGTCATCTCTCAGCATTTTTCTGTAATTTCTTCATTTTAAACAGCACGGTGAAGTAAAGGTAAACACGCAAAACATTTTAAATGGTCCACAGGTCCTTGACGAAATGTGGCGAAACAGAGAGCTGCACAAGAGAGGAGACTGGGGAGAGAGAGAAGAAAGGCATAGATTTAGGCGCCCTGTGGTCTAAAATATATTTAAAAAGAGGGCTTTCCAAACAAAGTCTTTCAAAATGACATTACATTTAATTCACTTAAGTAGTAAGTCGGCCCTGCTTTTAACACACAGATGCACACACACAAAAGGAGGCGCGTGCAAGCACGCACACTTCCACTGGCTTGCATTAAATCAGCGATTATTTAATCAAGCCAGAAGACCAGCTGGAGGAATTAACTAAATTCCATACTGCCAAGACCAATATCCTATACACTGAATCAGAGAGATACGCATGCACTCGAACACACACGCAAGTTCTTACATGAAAAGGGGAAGAAATAGTCCTTTGGATGAGGATGCAACGATAGTCTCAGATAAAGATTCGCTAAAATTAATCCTCCAGTCACACACAAACTCACTGAAAAGCATCTGGGTCCAATCTAAGAGAACCCTGTGTAGGTTCTACACCCCATTATCCGTTTGTGTGTGCAGGTCTCAGTACGTCGTTTGCATATGCCTACAAAAGTCCATCTGTGCGGTTTTGTCTGAAACTACTGTGTGCCGTGAATGGGTTCTTCTAATAGAATAACTGAATTTAAGTCAGATAAATTTAACTTGGATTTAATGACTTAACTTCTGTTAGTTTATTCTTACTGAACAACGAGAAGCAAAAAAATGAACAAAGCACATATTTGTGCACATGCACGCTTTCTTAAATATTTATTAAAATAATTATTTTGCCCCTCAGCAAATATTTTATCAGTTAAGACAGATGAATAACTGAGAAGTGTAATTGACTGCCTCTTCACTGAATCCCTTTCTTTGCACGGGTTCCAGTTACACAGTTTCAGACTGCCGCTTGCAATCGTAGCCCTTGTTCTGCTCTACAGCCTCTGTGATCTGGGTGTGGCAGCGCATGAAGCAGTTCTCCTCCAGCTGCAGGTTCAAGGCAGTGGAGTTGGAGTATGTTAAACCAGCAGCCGAGAATCTCTGAAGCAGCAGCTCAATGATATTGAAGATCGCCACAATAGCAATATACTGATATCTTCCATGTTTACTTCTTTTTCTTTCAGCTGCTCGTCTCCCTCTGTCTCAGCCTAGCTGTAACATCCTGTTCTGTCTCACAAACCCTCTACACGTCCTCTTTCAATAAATCCTCTGATGTTTTCCTCTTTTTCTCCTGCCTGGCAGCGTCATCTTCAACATCCTTTGTCCAGTATATCCAATCTGCACATGTGCCCTCTCAGCCTTGCCTCTCTAACTTGGTTTCCAAACTGATCAACATGAGCTGTCCCTCTGATGTACTAATTTCTAATCTTGTCCATTCAGCTCACTCCCAATGAAAATCATCATCTTCATCTTTAACTCTGCCACCTCCAGCTCCACCCTCTGTCTTTTTGTCAGTGCCACCTTTTCCAAGCCATACATCATAGCAGGTCTTACTACGATCTTGTAAACCTTCCTGTTCACTCTCGCTGCTTTCATTCTGTCACAAATCAGTCCTGACACTCATCTCCACCCAATCCACTCTGCCTGCACTCTCTTCTTCACCTCTCTTGTGCCCTGTCCATTGCTTTGAATGACTGACCCCAGGTATTTAAACTCATCTACCCTCAGTGCCTCTCCTTCTTGCATGTTCACTTGTCCACCTGTCTCCCTCTCATTCACACATGTATTCTGACTTGCTATATCTTCAGTGTTTTACCAAGCTCTGTCTACATTTTAAGGAAATCAACATGTCAACCTGTGGCCACCAAGAGACAGAAAAACAACTTCATCAAAGGGAGTAAATTTACTAACCGAGTCAGACTCCAATGAGCAAAAGCACTTTTAAAAGGAAAGCTGTCCAGTAGGAGTCTCAGAGGACAAGGAGTAGTCTCTAAGCCACTTCTGAGGTTAGGGGAAAAAGGTCAAAAAACTTGGGGTAAGCTAAGACATGCTAGGATTTCAAAGAGGATGAAGTCCTATGATAGTGACAGTGCATCAAACCCCTAGTGAAATATGCTGGTGGGAAAATTCAAATCTGGTTGAACACACATACAGACCTGACTTCTCTCTGACCAAAGAGAAGAAGCAGGTTCAAAGACAACCTACACCCTCTGGTTTGCATCTATGTGGAGAAGGATTCGTTCAGCATGAGCATAATATCCCCAAACACACCTCAAAGTGATGCAAGAACTACTTTAAGATCAAAGACCAAGGAGTGATGACTTTCATGGACTTGGGTCCACCTGACCTCAACCCCAACAAACACCTGCAGTGCCACAGAAAAAAGCCACAGGTTCCTGACATCACAAGAAGCACTTTGGATCATTGTCAAATCATGTCAGGATAATGTGGGCTGTAAGTTTTACACAAAGTTGTGAGGCATTAAAGAAGAGGGACATACAAATAGGGACATTCAATATCTTAGAAACACATTAGAATATGTCTAACATTTTAAGCGTATGTGTTCATTCTTAAGTCTTTAGCACAAAGTCGATTAAACTGTTTAAAAATTAAAAAGTCAGATGAAATGAGGGAGATTCACACTACCAGCAATCTGTGATTTATTGCTTAAACAAACTAATTACAAGCCAAAGCCTGAGAATGTATTTTTAAGCAGGGAACAAGTTTTTTTCTTAACTTCTTAAGTGAAACCTTCTACATTTTCTGCTGATTATCTGCTCACATGTTATTAGCAAGGAGGAAGAAATAGTACAGCATTAAACTTCCAAAAATGCCCTACCCCGGTAGCTCTGTGAAAGGGTACGACCGAAGGACTAATTACCCCTTGAGGAATCAAGAGACCTTTTAAAAAAAAGGATAATGATGACACACTGTAGAAAAACATTATACTCTGTGGAGTACTTTGCCTTGACTCAGCACCTATAAGCCTGATAGCCTGAAAGCAACAGGTTTTACAAGTATACAGTTATGGGGCATTTGAGCAGTTTGCAATTCTAAAAGTTCTTATTAAATGAGTTGTACATGTCACTAAAGCAGTGCAAACTAATGAGGAAAGTTGGGAGGAGAAAGGAATTTGAAAGAAACTGTTGCTAGAATCAAAATTGTCTGTTCCTTATCACAATACCTACTGTTCTGTCACAGTGAGTGTGACCTTGAGCTTCCACGCACAGCCTGCACCAATAATACGACCATCTGCTTCAGCAGCCCTCAGACACCCACCCCATTCTCCATTATCTCCCCTTCTTTAAAAGCAGCACCAACAGAACTTAAAGAAAATCAAATTTCAGAGCGAAAGAGCTCAGCAGTGAGCCTACTGTGGCACTGTTTATGAGCAGAGGTTGGCAGTTAGGACGACTCGCAAGTGAAATTTCCAAATAAAACACATCCTCAGACATTAGCTATGTAGGGAGAGCCGGACCAGAATATTAACATCCTGTTTTTGTAAATATCTAGTGAGATAATGCTGGAGAGGGCATCCCTTGCTGTGAATAAATACATACGGCATGATGGCAGTGTTTGAGGCAAAGCCCAGAACTGGCTGACACTAAAGCATTTTCTTTAAAAGGAATGCAAGTGACTGCTTACAATATAGCTATGTGTGGAGATCAAAATCTAAACAGCTGTCATATATCAGACCACACAAGTCACATTCTCACTCCTGCCAAGAAGATTAGGCATAACAAGCCCTTTATCCCTGCTGCCTTAGGCCTCTACGTGACGGTATAAGCAGAAGGAAGGTGATGATTGCTTGTCATTGATTGGTGTTGATGGCTTTGCAAATTGTGATAATGATGACAATGGTGATTCGTCTCATGGTTGTCGCCTGAAAGTCTGTATCAGCACCTTGTACCGGTGACTTTCAGTTTCATGCAAAAAAACTATCAATACCCGCCAAAGTGGCAATGACCCACCAGCAAAAAAATAAGCTTGAAACATATTCTTAGTAACTTTGTTATGTGACGAGTTGCGATAGTGGTGAAACTGCAAATACGCATGTGGATGCAGCCGCAGAATAAATATTTTAAAAACAGTCTGGACAGCTGAGGTGCTGAATACGAGTGAAGAAATGACAACCAAGATCCTTTGTTAGTAAGAAATGTCAATACACATACAGTACACGTTCGACTTTGTGTGACAGTGAAATAAAAGGTGTCAGCTTACACAGCAGGTCTTTTATTCTAGGCCCGCATATCTCTCTATGTGTGTGTGTGTGTGTGTTTATGTGTCTGTGCTGAAGCTAGAAGTGTCTAAAGCAGGGGAGAAGAAAACACCGGAACACGATGACATCACCGTTACACGCACACCTACGCAAACACATCTCCAACCGTCAGACGAGAAGAGTGAGGTCAATGTGTCTCTCTCTTTTCTCTTCTCTCTCACTCACAGACAGACACACACAAACACACACACCAGATATGGGTCACACACTGTGGCCCACTTCCCTCATTTCATTCATTCAGCCTTTGCGATCACTCCTTTCCGGATCTTTTTGTCTTTCCCGGCTCTGGTCTATTCATCCTCCCTCCTTTCAGTTAATACGGCACGTTGTTACCTTTGTTACGCTGCAGCGAGACTCTCGATTCCTGTGAAATGTGCAAAAACTGGCCTGTGCACAAACACAGGGCAGGCCACATTTTGGCGAAATCCTATTTCCATTGATCTAATTTTGATAAACGATCTCAGTTGCACCGACTTCACAGTTATGTGTTTCGGGTAAAAGTGTGATAACCGGTGGAGTGTAGGAGAGGGAGAGAGAGAAAGATAGAGCGCGAGAGATGCAAAGGGAAGAAAGGGAAATCATTCTGCGTTGATCTAATTTTGATAAACAGCCTGAATGTATGCAGACCTGGAGTCCGTAGACCCGGAGATCGGGGCTGTGTATGTACGTATGTGTGTTTGTGTATCTGTATGAGGTGAGTTTCCATCTGGACTACTGATGAATATCAAGTTCTTTGTACTGCTGTTTATCAAGCAACTCGTTTTATAAAGCTAAAACTCACCTTTTTGATAAGATAGCGTGAGATAGACTGTGTGTATTTTCTTGTATTCCTGATTCAACCTTGGACTTTCTCTGTATGTGATAGAAGAAGAAAAAAACAAAAAAAAACTATTCTCTATTTTGTGCTTTTTATCTTGGGAAATACTTCACACTGCCACCTCCTTAAGCATTACAATTTAGTCATTTTAAACAATCTATAAGTAGAAATAAACATTTTAAAAAACTACATTTTGTTCAACTCAAATCAAACCAAGGGGTTTGCATTTTTCGCCATAATTGACCACTTGCATGTTTTTAATCTGGCGATTTGCAAGATGCTCTCGATTAGAAAGCCACACGTGCATTTCCTTATCTAAAATTACGTTTTAATTTCCTCCTTTTAAAGAGGAGCACTTCATGACCCACTTCACACTGACCGGTGTTCGACGTGTGTGTGAGCAGGATGTATACAAATGAAAGTCTGTGCCTGTGTGTGAATGACTGGGGAGGAAGAGAAAGAGAAAGAAGCGTGTGTGTGTGTGTGTGTGTGTGTGTGTGTGTGTGTGTGTGTGGGGGCGTCATGGGAAGGCCCTGTAGGTTGACATAAATACACATGCACGTGTACACGCACACAACACACACACACGGGCAATGTGCACATAATCTGGTGTGGAAACCAGGGCACTGAAACCTTAACTCACCCCAAAACGGAAAGAGAGAGGCCTAGAGAAAAAGCGAGAGTGAGAGAGAGATGGAAATATACAAAAGAGCCTCATTATGATGGTCATCCATAATACTTGTTGTTTTATCCACTGGTATTAAGTGTCTTATTAACTGTCTTTAGACTGTTTTTACTGTTTACCTGAGAATAGTTCAGGGGGCTGATTCCCACACAACAAAAAGACCCACGTGATCCGTTCAGGTGGTGGACTTTTGCTTTGTAAATTAAGTGAAAGTGTCTGTGTGAGGTGCTGAAAAGCTACACAGCCAGAGTAGTGCCACCAGCTGATCAGTGCTGTATGTTCGGCTGATCTGCTAGCCTCGGTTTTGTCTGCGATGGACGATGTCCTTTTATCCAGTAGAGTCATGCAATTGTATAGATATGAATGAGGAGCAAAAAACAAAGTAATTTATGTGCGCATAGGTTCAACTCCCATGCACATATAAAGCAATTTACTTGTCATGCATCACTTAGCTGGTTGCTGTAATGGCTATTCTATGCTCCGGGCAGTCAACTGTATGCTGCGGTTGGTTGCCGCTTCAACCGGTTGCCTCAAATTAGAAATGAGTTTAACTCAGTAATTGCACACAGTGACTCTTCCTGTCATTGCTACAAGACCCTGAATATCACTGGCAACTCAACATAGCTCCTAGTCTTCCTATGAGTACGGCTACTCTCACTAGTTGTTCTTTCAAACTTGTGACCAAAGGCTTCAATCTTTAAGCACATGCATATTGTAACCAGATTTGGACACCCAAAGCTCTGATGTTGTATAGCCGGAAAACTAAGTACATATTCCCATCAGTCACAACATTAAAAGCACCTGCCTAATACTGTCACTAAAAACAGCTCTGACTCAACTGGGAATGGACACGTGACCTCAGGTTGTAAAACCACAGTGCCTTGTGGGAAGTCATGCGTGGATTAAACTTCTCAGGAAAGCACATTTCTCTCTATTAACAGAGACAGGAAAAGTTTTCTCAGTCCCTAAATGTTCATTTTGAACTGATGAGAACAGCTGTGATGCTAATTGTTTAATACTGTTTTAATTTAAACAAGTTAAAGATGGGCACTAGTGTGAACATGCACACAGACACACACACAGGCGTTACACATTACAACTTAATTGCTAAATAACCCTGGACAGGCAAGATTTCCCTAAATGACAACAGCAGAAAGATTTAAAAAAAAGACTGAAGAACAAAATACGACTGAGAAGAAAAGGAAAAAGAAGCGAGAGAAGACCCAACCATGCTGCAGAGAGCAGCGTATTACACCTCTAAACGACCTCACACACACATATTCTTGGCAGAATGACTTTATCTTCCCAATTAGCTGTAGTGGGGAAGTGTAAAAAAGGGGAGAAGAAGGAGAGGAGGAGGAGGAGGAGGCCGGGCTTGAAAAGAGAGAATAGTGAATTGACTAGAAAAGAGGGAAATTTTCACATCATTGTCATTTCTAGTATTGTTAACTCCACAGCGCTAAGTTCTCTTCTTGACAGGTTTTAATTTACGTTCTAACATGGATAAATGAACTATTGTGGTGTACCGCTACATTTACCAATCACTTTCTCTACCAGTCATCCAGTTTAGCCATATGTGTCAACTCTTCGCCCACCTGGCCACACGCCTGTCTCTTTCTCTTCGCTCTGTCAATCCACTAAGCAAATGCTGCAATTATGAGCACAGAAAAAGAGCAAGCGGGAGGAAGAGATAGAGGTTGAGCAGGGTTCAAGCCTTTGCTGAAGCTGAAGATTTTCAGATTCTCCTCAAGCTTCAACCTGATTGTAAATAGTGTGGTTTTTTTCTGCTGTGTGTGAGCATCTGCACATGTATCTTAGTGGCAGAGGCCACGGCAGTGGGAAATGAGCAACACAGAGTGGGCACAGAGGTCAAGGTGATGCCTGGGAAGCACAGGTAGTATACAAAAAACACACACACACAGACAGGATTCAGTAACACAAGCTTTAGACACAGTGCACAGATACAAACCTACAATAACAGAGTAATAGAGGTAGTGAAATACAAGGCAAGCAAAAGAATGGCTTTTAATCGGCTAAAGTTGTGATAAAGCATTTCTTTAAAAAGCAGCCCTTAATTGTTTCAATCCCTGTGTTTACTGCAGCGGTACTCTAATAAATTTTAAGCATAATGTATAAAAGTATTAAAAGGTCAAGTTAAAAAAAAAGTCAACACTTTATAACCAAAGCTGTATAAAAAACATGAAACAATGCTGGGAAAAGTGCAAAAAAAATTAGTAACACTATATGCTCTGAAGCCCAGTTTGCAGTTTATCAACTTTAGCCATCAAACTGAAGCCAAAAGGACAAATAATAAGCTCAGTCAGCTCATTAAGGTCCACTCATAAAAATTCAAAAGCCATACTGGAGTCAAAGCAAACAAATGAACACCACTTCAACAACCTAATGAAAGCTGAGCCAGGTTTTAAATGTGGATATAAAAAAAACGAGTTTTAAAGAAGATGATGAAATTGAATCTCAATACATCTGTTTATCTCTATCTATCCAACCAGTTTTTCCTCTGCATTCAGTCACTTGTGGAAGCAATTCACACCAAGAGCTCTACCGCCTGCAATAAAGAGTGCCTGAAATTAATGACATTGGTTTCTTTGAACCATCATTACTGTGGAACTGACAGCACTTTATAATTTCTTTATGCTCGTCTCAGTATGAGGTAACTGTTAGCTACTCTTCAACACGCTGCAGTGTTGACGACTGTATGCTGACATTAATGATGGAGAAGACAGTGGGCTGCTAAGGTACTGCTGTGTCTGGTCCAGATTTAAGACAATGATGTCTGCAATGCCAAAGCTAAGGATTTATTATTATTTATGCGGAGGGACTTAGAGATGGTGAAGTATCTATGCTTGTTACTGCGAAAGAGATGGCTTGGAAAAATGTCCACAGTTTTGGTGCCTGTATACACAGGCACGCACAGAGAAAGCAGGGAGCATATCTAAGTAGTTTACTATGCTCCCATATGAAAGGCACTCATTTAAATGTGGCTTTTTATTCTGAATTTAAATAGAATTTGCATTCAGATTGATTGTAGACTTGAATTTCTATGAAGCGTCTCTCCAAACCGAAGAATACGCAGGAGAAATGTTCGGTGGCTCAACAAGGTTGTGTGTAGCAAGGGTAAGACTCTTGTTAGATGAGGGGCCGAGCCACATTTCAGGTCTTTTGAGGCGAATGTTCTCCCTCAGATTCTTCAGGACATTACACTAAAACTTGACATTGACAGTCTGACCCAAGGGAGGTGAAATCATGGTGTGCAACCCCGTGGAGACAGCTGGACTCTTACACTCAAGAATGCTATTAGGTCTGGGTTGTAGCTGGGGACACAGCTCTCATCGACGGTGATGATCCTTGACATGAAAGTTGGGTCAGTTTGACATGGTGGACATGATGTTTGTCCTCAGTGGAAGTTTAAGGTCTATACGCTTGTTAAGCAATGACATATCTGGGTGCGAGCTCCTATTGTGTTCAATGAGGTTGATGTCTGTTTTAACATGCTATAATGATTGGAATTTAATCTTGTTTTATTTAATATAAACAAGCCCCTAAGAATAATCAGTGTATATTTCTGGCCTCGCTGACTTTTTATTAGCACTATTCATGTGCAGCATGTCTTTAAGCTCTGTTTTTACTGTCACTATAGCCCACGGGCTGTATTTTGAACACAGAAAATAATTACTCTCATACTTTCAATGGGGATATGAAGCTTAGGATCAAGAATTTTTCATAGGGTGTCATCCAGCAACATATTAATCACTAACCATGTGTTGTAGATGAATCATCTCACATGTTCTCTCGACTGACATTTAGCCCATTTTCAGCATCTTCTTCCTGCCATTTGTCTCTGCCCTCACATAAACTTTTATTGAGGGGGAATAAAGTTAACCCTCCTCCTCCATCTTTACTGTCCTGAGCTGTTTATATTATCAAACCTAAGTTGGTAGCCACCAGGTAGCCCAACTTCAGTAACGATACAAACATTGTTGCTGTTTAGTTTTCTGTCTTTTTTATGTCCAAAGTGGTAGCAGGGCTTTATTTTATCGTGACACTGGAAAAAATTTGACATCCACAGTGTTTGTTTGACTTTGTGACCCAAAGTTGAGTTTGTACCCGAGAACGGCTAATGACGTCAGACTCAGGAAGTGGGTGGGCAAGCTGCAATCGGGAAATAAGAGGCAGCCTAACTGGACCTAATGCTACTCAGCATTTTAACACAGGGCAGCTGAGTCGGATGGATGGGAAAATAACTGTGCAGGTATAAACCACAATTGTAGGCCACTAAAGCCTCCATGTTTTTTTCCCCTGCCAGTTCACTCAAGTGTCATTAAGAAAATTTTCAAGGAAAAACAACATCAGGGGGTTATCAAACCCATAAGAATGAATCCTCTGGGCATCATGAATACTCGCCTTGAATTTTATGTTAATACTACATACAGTTACAATCAACATAGTTCAGTTCAGATCATCTGCCCCACAGAGTCATTTCTATACCTATTATGCTAGTGTGGCGCAGTCTAGTGAAAACCGCACATCACTCAGCAATCTGCATGCTTTAGGGTGCACCATTTGCATGCTACAGCATCCCTGTGTTTAGTATGCAAATGAGTATGAGATGCAAATGCTACCTTGTGTATGTGTTGATGCATCTGCACGTTCACGTGGAAGCGATTGTGCCAGGTTATTTTAAATATCTCCGTATTTTAATGTATTCACTTGTTCTATGTCACCACTGAGGCTCCAGCGATGCTAAATGGTGTGACCATCTCGGGGCCCATTTGACATTTTCCACCAAGACAGGCCCTCAGGGTGGAGTTAGAGACTAAAACATCAATATCTGAATTACTCTAACCCCTTCTCCAGCCCTTCCTCCCTTCACTCCTCTCTGTTTCTCAAAGTCCTTTTGCTGCATTGGGGCCACACACAAACACTTGTTTAAAGAAAAAGACACACACACACACTCGGGGTGTTGATGGCCATGCTCTAGCTGTCAAGAGGAACGGAAGAGATCAGCTATCCTCCAAGTAGTGTGCGTGTGTGTGTGTAATCGATGTCTCATCTTTGTTCCATTTGCTCCAGACAGAGCTATGTATGATAACCCTTATGTTATCGGAGAGCAAGAGAAAGACAGGGCTGTTTGGGGACTATCACCTGACACCCTATTTGTTGAGAGATTTTCATACTGTTTTCACACAGTCCTCCATCTGTCGAAAAAAACAGCCTTAACGTGCAGAGGTGTCCTAGCTGACTTAAAGAATTTGATGTCACCTATGGGGCCTTAATTGGACTTGGTGTCTTTTCACACATGGCTCGCAGCTGCTGCCAAAAAGTCGGATCTATCAACAGGTTTGAAACCGGGCTTCAAATCCAGCTTGACTGTGACACCTTCATAGGCAGTGACTACAGCTACATCAAGAGCAGAACTGAAGATTTAGATAAGCTAAATTTAGAAGAACTTCACTATTTATGCTCAGTGTATTTCTGCAATCTGTACGTTTCTGCTGACGGAATAAACTTGTGTAATTCTGCAGTTAGTATCTCTTTTCAAGTCCTTGTTTTTTTTAATCATTTCGCATCCCTTTAAATTCCTATTCTTATTTGTTTTTTTTGTGGGAGGGGTATTAGCTAGGCGGCTTGGTGGTGCAGTGGTTAGCATTCATGCCTCATAGCAAGAAGTTCCTGGGTTTGAATTCAGTGGCTGGCTGGGGTTTACATGTTCTCCCCATGCTTGTGTTTTTTTTTCTGGGTACACCGGCTTCCTTCCACAGCCCAAAAGACATGAATGGGTTATGTTAACTGGCAATTCTAAATTGGCCATAGGGGTGAATAGTTTCTCTCTCTCAGTGTAAGCTCTGTGATTGACTGGCGACCTGTCCAGGGTGTACCCTGCCTTTTGCCCTATGACAGTTGAGACAGGCTCCAGTTTCTCAGACGCCTGAATTGAATAAGTGAAAGAAAATGGATAGAAGGTATTTTATCCTATTTTTGACAGGACAGTGCAGAGAGCAGACAGGAAAAGGGGAGGAAATAGTTTGGACTAGAAACAAGGTCTCTGCAGCGAGAGCTCTAGCCTTCAGTACATTGGTCATCAAATTAACCAGGTGATCAGTAGTGGTGCCATATTTTTGCATATTTAAAGTGTTTGAAGTCAGTTCAATTAACTAGTTATAGATGCTACAACAAGTCGGGCTTTTATGTGGGAATGTTTATTAGTCTACTAAATGTGCTGACTGGAAATCGGTAAAAGAACACAATGTGCTAATTTAGAAATTTAGCATCTAATACACAATACCTATTTGCAGTAATCAGTATCCTGGAAAAGGTGCAAAGAAGCAGGTAAAAACTGAGCAAAAATTGACTACATTATAAAAAACAACAACAACAACAACAACAAAAATCCCTGAAATCAAACCAGTGGTTAGAAAGGACAGTGAAGAGGATTCTTCGTTTACAGGGAGAAATGCAACTGGGTCAGTCAAGGACAAGGAATCTCAATTTTTCTCTCTGTCTCAGCTTCTATACCACCCCTGCAGAAAGCAATCTGTTTGAGAAAGAAGCAAGAGAGAGAGAGAGAGATACAGTGTGGGAGAATAAGAAGGAAACAGAGAGAGAAAAACAAGGAAAGGCAGTGAGCAAATTACTACTTGTGAATAAAATTTTGTACTAACAGCTTGATATCATCCAACATAGCCACATACACACAGTCACACACACTATCATTCACCCGGATACAGCCTGAAGGCTGACTTATTCTCCTCAGAGTGCTTCATGCACTCTCATAATGAGACACACACACACTCTTGTAGACTCACTAAAGACACCTACAGCTAGCAAATACCAAGACCTTCAAAGTGATAGTTAGTACTTAGTCATTACTGAGCGATAGAAAGAAACAGGGAAAGAGGAATGGGATGAGATAAGCTGAGGGAGGTGAGCGTGTGTGTTTTTGAGAGAGAAGGGGGGAGAACAAAAAATATCGAGAAACATTCACAAAAACAGAGAAAGACACAAAGGAGGGAAAAATCCAAAAAGTTGATTTCTCTTCTTTTTTATTTTTTTGGTTTTTCTGTTATTATTTTATCTTCTGGTACATCTTTTGTCTCATCTCATCACAGCGAGAGAACAAATAACAAAAAAAAGACACCCCACAGGTTGGAGAGGAGTAAACAGAAGGGAGGGGAGGACAAAAAAATCACTTCCAACAGTAGCTATAACAACACCAGAAAAATGTGCTTTTACTGTAACTGATATAGAGAGCAGTCGGTCGAGCTCTCGCTCTGCATGTCCGTTATTTATTAGAGTAAACGCAGAGCCGAATGGACAGGCAATATCAGTAAAAGGTTTGGATATTAAAAGAACAGAAGAGAAAACAGTGACCCAGCCTATCATCTTACATCACTCGTTACTCTCTCTTTTTCTGAATACACACAGAATACCGAATAATACTTTAGTTTTACTGTGCAGAGAGCCAAAAGTCAATGCTCCCTCTAGTGGTTCAAAACTTTACTTGCAGATTCATTTTCATGCATTAAGTGCCAATTTCTCAGTGGGGCTAAACCTGCAAGAATGTGACAAGCCTACACTGAGATTATTGTCATCAACAAACAAACAGATCTACAATGAAATTTAGGCAAACTCGTTTTGGAAGGATTATTTCCTGGCAAAGACTTATTTCCTCCTGTGGGCGTCATGTGTCGGGTCACTGACAGTAAGCAGAGTTGTGGAAGTTATTTTTTTTTCCTTTCACATCTCAGCAGAAACTGAAACAAAACCACATTAAGGCTTCGTGTGATGGATTATTTGCCATAACAAGTTGTTTATCATAATGTTCATGAGCGTAAAAAGCAAACAGCTTCATCCGCGAGCAAGCGAATGAATCGCTGTAGCGCTTAATTTGCTGACAGCAGGTATAGATATATTGATTTAAGCCAGCAATATAATGAAATCTTGAAAGAAGACAGCAATTACACCCTTCAGTGTGGCTTTTTGTGCTGTGTATTGTGTAGTTTGTACAGCAAAAGAGCTGTAAATTTTGAGAAGAACACAAATTCAATTGAAGTCAAGTTGCAATTTTCAAAGCATTAAAAATAATCAAACTATAATAATTAGCAGTTAAAATATGAGTGTTTGTTATTGAAAGCCCGCTTTAGCTCGTTTTTTAAGCTATAAGGAAAAAATACATCAATAAACAACTTTTATAGTTCAACAATATTTAACTGGAATCGTGATAATCAGGATTTGTGATTACTGTCAACAGCTAATAATAACTGATTATCAACCACACACAGTTTAAACCTCAAAGGGCTGACATCATCTTCACAAACTGACAGGACCAAACATAGCACAGTCTCACTCAGAGCTTTTAAGGTGGTAGGCATAACAGTGATCATTTGCTCAAAAGTTTAAGTAAAATTGTAACGTTTCTGCGCAAGGGGGATTCGGCTTTTTGAGACTTTAACTACTCAAATCATCATCTGTCATTTATCGCCCACAAATGCCAACTTACTCAAACTGCTTCTACCTGCCTGAGAGGAATTTAAGGGGATTTCACAGATTATGTGTAAAAGGACTCGACACTATGTGTTTATGTACAGCAAAAAGACTCATACAAAACATACTGTTCTCTAAATGTCAGAAAAATTATAGTACTGGCAGAGTATCGCTTCTCTTTTATCAAAATGCCACATGAAATTTACGAGTTTCACCAGCTAACAGAATGTATGAATTACAGAGAGGTTCAATGTTTTTATCTAAAGACTACCATCGCAGCAGGCAGACCAACATGTTCTCGTCCTAGGGCATCGAATGCTGCCTATTTCTCAGACGTGGCAGGCATCAAGCAAATCCCTGATGCACTGACTGCAGCAACAGTGGATGCAGAGGGCTAACTGCCTGCTTTTGAGGAGCAACAGTAATCTCATCATGAGTCAGGAGGGGTAGCCGTGACTTTAAGAGAACTGCATGACCGTATGCCTATCCTACGCAGAGCTTAGCAACTTCTAAGGCAAAAAAACCCACCTTTGTAGTGAAGTCAAAGTGAGAAAAACAGAATTACCGACATTGTGAGCACTGTGTTCTGCACTTCTGTTGCCATTTACTGACAGCTTTTGTGCTTACTTGCGTTTTACTGTTGCCCTCACCTGCTGCTTTGTTAGGTGCAGGAAACGAAAGTGCTCAGTCATATTAACAAGTTATGATGTTTAATTTTTTTGGTTTTGTTTTTTTCCACACTAACCCCACATATTGAAAAACAATCATGATGCTTGAGGCTACCCAGTGGGTGTTCCAAATTATAATCAAAATCACACTGAACATTGCGCTCTTACAAACCGCTATAGTACACTCTATTTTGACTCTGTGACAGGGCAATCAGACAAAAGACTGTTTGCTATTGATTCCAAATTACTGCCAGCAAGCTAAAAGATACCACCCCAGATGAACAAATAACAGGAGGTGCACATCCTGGACACAGATGGGAGTAAAGAGCGTGTAAATACATGGTGGAGCCAATTACACTGCAGACAATTGACTCTCATGTTTGCTCTTACAGTGTATGCCCGTGTGAAGTGTGTGCCTGCATGTGAGAGAGTGTCCTTGTGTTGGCTCTCCATCAGCTTGTAAATAAAGTGTTAGGACAAAGACAGGAAGCAGCGCACAGTAACACCAACCAACCCGTCTCACACTTACACACACACACACACACACACGCACGCACACACGGTAAGCAACAATGTTATGACAATAACTCTGAGTTTTACGGCCCACTGTAGCTGCACATCTGGATAGCATCAGGACACACAGGCGCAGATAAAGACGCACACACACATACGGACACACAAGCAGAGTAAGCGAGAAGCACAGAGATGATGTCGTAGAAGAGAGATGGCCAAAAAAAGACGCACACACTGCCAAGAAAAAGGCAGAAACTGTGTTGCTGCTCTCTCCTGCTCTCGCCGTCTCCCTTCCTTTAACTCATTTTATCCCTCTTTCTATCTGCTTCCCCCCCTTCGTTCTCCCTCTCTCTCTCCTTCCGTCTGTTCTCGTCTCTCCTCTAATCCTATACGACAGAGACACAGAACACAAATCTCCCTGTTGGCAGTGGAAGAACAGCATGTTTCAACTGAGAGAGTCAGAGAGAGAGGGAGCGAGAGAGAATGGAAAAGAGAGAATGGGAGAGAGAGAGACAGAGATTGACTGTTGAACACCAGTTGAGGTGATTTATGAGGCTGGAATCTGTGCTGGAACATATGTAGACACTCCTTGTCTTTTCCTTCGTTCTTTCTAGCTCTCACACACACACACACACACACACACACACACACACACACACACACACACACACACACACACACACAGCTAAAACTCTTTAGCCAAACTGAGAGTGTCTGGCAAGTAGGAGGTTGTTAGCTGGTGTACAGTAGACAGATACACATTGTGCAGTCACACACTACATCTTCTGTAAGTTAACTTGGAGCCTCTCCGTATGAACCCCACACAAACACATACACACATGTGCGGAAGCGTTCGAAGGCAGTTACATTGGGAATCCCAGGGGAGCCACATGTCTTAATCATTTGAGGTGCGATCCAAAAACCTTAGCTAGAAAAGCATCCAACCTTTCAGCATCCAAATTATCGTAATGAGAAAAATCAATCAAGACCGTGTTTTTGTTCCAAACGCACCTCGACTCCCTTGCAAAGCTGTTGGTAATTTATGATGGCGCTAATATTTTTTAATAATAAATGAACAAAAAACATTAGATAAGCAGAGCTGTTGCTTCTGCTGTAGCAAATGAAATGTCAGCAGAGGAGACATAGAAATATAGATGTTTTATGTTTTTATATGATTTTATATTACATGATCCATGTAAAAGGAAAAAAATAATAACAGTGCTCAAGAGGTATACTGATCAGATGATATTGGCAGAGTATAGATATGTTGGCATCAATGTTCACATAATTAGATATGACAGCATGTGAAAATATATGAGAAAAAATACATTTTAAGGTAATTAAATATTGGATTATGCACTATGATCATAAAGCTGCTTGAGTGTACATGTTGTAACATAGCCTGTAAGTATAAACTGTCAATTTGATGGTTAAAATTGGAAGACAATGGGAGAAAGTTGAACTTTGCGAGTCATCAAAGCTTATCAAGTTAGCAGGTATGTCAGTGTTGTTAGCCCAAGTTCACAAAAGGACTGCTCTGAGGTGACTGACAATGATGAAGCAGAAATGCCGGCAAAACTAGACGAGGTACAGAGGAAAGTTGGCTGTGCTGTCTGAGTTCTTTACAATAAAAAGGTAAAGGATTGTGGACTGGATTCAACTTTTCCCTGTTGCCTAGGAAGACTGGCCTTTTCCCAAATGATCAGGATGTTAAGTATTAACTCAGGGTAACACAGTGACACCTGATCAGCCTGTCATTTATGACCAATAAATCAGAATCAGAACCGTCTGGGAGTTGGACTTTAACAACTCGATCACTGACTTCATTTCCAAGAACACCAGAAGAAAGTTGGTGCTCTGAGTAGAACATTTTTCACCATGGCTCTGTTTAGATTATAGTGTGTGTTTGACTACTTTAGATGTATATATTGCGCTGTACAAGGCAGGTATTGAGCGGATGTGCCTCAGGAGGTAAAGTGACTCCTCCACTAATCAGAAGGTCAGCAGTCATTGCCAGGTTTGACTGTGAAGTGATAGGTGCAACGCATTTAAAGTTTCAGAATAAAATGTGCTGTGTGAATGTGTGTTTGAATGAGTGAATGTGGACTGTGGTGTAAGAGCATTTTGAGTGCTCAGTAAGAGTAGAAAAATACTATATAATTTCCAGTCCATTTGCCAGTCCAATGTAACAGAATAGTCATGATTTAACATGGGAACATAACCAACGTAATTTCAAAGTAATGCACGCTTATATTTTTAAGTTGCCTGGTTTTATAGAGGGACCAAACTAAGTAAGTGGTAGCATGAGTAAGTCCTCACAAGTTTGTACCCAGGTCCCATGGTAATGATCCTCATAAGTACTAGCCCCCAAAGTATAATTTAGACACTACTTCCTATTGTGAAGTACTTGCAGAGAACTTGCTAGGTAAACCTGTTGATGTTTTCATCATGTACGGCATCATTTCAGTCGGGATTTATCTCTCTCCTTGGAATGAATGAACACCAGATCTTTATGAACTAGTAAGAATACATGGTAACATCTGGAGGCAAAACAACATCCACAAAAGCTGCATTAGCAAGACAGAAAAACGTCTTTAGCATGACACATGAAGAAACTGCCCACAGGTGAGGCTGCAGAATAAATCTACATACGATGCTGACCACAAGAGCTGAAACAGTGATTCAGTTAATCAGTTATTTAACAGAAATGAATATTCTACAGTTTGACTGAGCAAATATTTATGGTGTCATTTATCAAGCTAAAAGGCCAAATTCCACCATTTATCTTTGTCATATCGCTGAAAAAAATATGCTTAGATTTGGAGTTTTTGATTGTAAAGTTGAGTGTTACAGTGAGCCTTTTGACCGACTGGTGGACCATCAGCTGCTCACCTTCTGAACTGAATGCTTCCATTTTATTATACTAAAGCAAAACAGTTCTGATATATATAACTTTTATACTTCATCAGATACAGAACACTATCAACCAATTTGGAGGTAAAAACTGATAAAAGACAGATATTTGAAGATTCTACAATAGACTTTAAGAAATGGTGACGGGACTAAATATCAGTCTTCTTACAACAGACTGTGACCTTAGAGTGTAGGGAACTATAGGAAACTATAGGGAACTGGAGTGGGTATTTCATTTAAAACAAGAACCCCACCTATTTAGTAGCAAGCCAATACAATCAGCCAATATGAGCTTTTTGCTAATCTATCAGTATTAGCCTTTATAAGAGCTGGGAGAAACACCCTTCAACCATGTTATGAGTGTTGATGCAAATTTTGTCCACCAGAGGGCAACGCCTGTTTGAAACGGAGCAGACTGTAGCAGCGTTGTGCAAAACCTAAAGAAGTAAATCAATGACCACATATAGCAAATTTTAGGGAAATCAGTTTTGGTCTTAAAAGTCTTATATCAGTGGGTTTTTACTTAACACCGGTATTAATCAAGAATAATAAAATAACCAATAACAAAAATAATTGTTAGCTGCAGGAATTAAGTCATTTTATGCTTATGATTAAAAAACAAATAGAGTGCAAATAAACACCAGAAAATGTAACCAGGGGCAATATTGCAAAAAAGTTGGTGGGGGAGCAATAATGATCCCATAATGGAAATAGTGACAACACTGATAGAAAAATGAAGAAAAGAGTAGGCACATATAGGAGAACATGGACAGAAAAAGAAGAAAACCATGAGCAATGACTGGTATTCATCTCACAAACTAAGGAGAGATTGAAAGAACAGATAAAAGAAAATGAAAGCAACAGAGATCACAAACAAACACATACTTTCAGTATTTGTAAGAATGATTCTGTAATATGACTTTGTCTGTTTTACTTCCCTCTTATTTCCTCCCTATCAGTCGCCCTCCCAGGTTCCCATAGTAATCATTCAAACCTGATTGCTCTGATCCCTCCATTCTATTTGTCATTAAATACGACACACACACGCCAGACACACATTACCACGCATGGGCACCCATACACACCAAGAGACAGAAACAAATGCCATTTAATCAAATTGTATAAATAAATAAAAGGTTTTTATTTCCCATAAGTCCATCTGGTCCCCTGCTTCTCATCACACACAGCCTTCATCTGCTGGTCAATAAAGCTCACACATATACACAAAAATACACACTCGCTAAATCAAAGGCACGGATGACCACACACATTGGCCGGTGAATCTAAATGTAGATGAGTTCAGTCTGCCAGAACGACTGGTGGCAAGAAGAAACCTTTATCAAGCAAATCTATTTGTTTTCTGTTATTTCGCTCACTGCAGTTGACCATCCTATCAATCGGTTTAACAAAATGTTATCGACACGTGTTTCTTCACTTTAATTTCACAGCACTCTGCCATTTGGTTCAAATGTGACTACAGTTCTGATCCAGAGCTTCCACATGACTAACACACGACTGTCAAATGGCAGCGAATAAAAATAAAGCCAAACTGAGGGTGCCGCATAAGTTCAGGCCAGGAAGAAAAGATGTTCACACATTCATTTAGTCATTTGTATGTGATGAATTATACCTTTCAAGCCTCTATTAACTTCTGGGGTTTTTCTTCTTCTTACTTTCTGAAACATGGTTAAGAACAGACAGGGATCATTTAAAATCTGATGCAACACAGAGAAGAGTGTGAAATTATGCTGAGGTCACCTGTATTTTCACTTCGCTACCAGACTAAACCCATGCAGGTGGTTAACCAAAGCCAGACACTGTGTTTGAGCTGCTGTTTCTTTTTGTTCTTTTTCTTTTTCAACTCTGTTCCACAGTTAGGGTTCGGCGTTAGGATTAGTACGTATGGACTATTTTACTGTGTATTTCCAGGTATCAAGAAGGTATAGGAAAACTCGGGAACTTTTTATCAAATTTTCTCCCAAAACAGCAAATAGCAGTAGAAGTGCTGAAATACTGGATTAAAAGGGGTTAAAAAGGATCTGTATCACTGAAGAACTTATAATTAAAAAAAACAAAAAACAAACAGCCTTGAAGGTCAATGACAGAATAGCTCACCTGGCCACTGATCTAAAATAATTCACAAGTTACTGTAATGTGTAAAGTACAGAAAGAAAGAATACTAGAAACAAGAGACAACTGGACTTCTTTAACTCTGAAGACATTACACCTCTCATTCAAGAGGCTTCTTCAGCCTCCTCAGCCAACTGAAGAAACCTCTTAGATGAGAGACATAATGTTTTCACAGACTTGAAGTTCAGTTGCCTCTTGTTTCAAGATCTCTCGACTATCATGACTTGGATGACTGAGAACCTCTACTTTTGTTGTCATTGGTTGTCAAACTTTTGTTGTCATTGGTTGTCAAACTTTTGTTGTCATTGGTTGACTGCATTGCAAAAACTAATGAGAATTTAAATCCATTGTAAAGCCATGGAGGCTCATGAACATTCATATCATGGAGGAAAAAATAACATCTGACCAATATTAAGTGTGTCTTGTGAAAATGGAAAAGTGTGAAAAAGGCAAATGTGTATGGAAGCTTGTTTACACCAATGAAAAAAAAAAGAAAAATGCCAAGAATAGCTAAGTCAAATGTTCAAGTTAATATTTAAAAATTTCAAGTTAAATATCTCAAAATTTTGATTTATTTCTGTTATTTCAGTCGAAATTTCAAGATACTAACCCAAAATTTCGGCTTGGATGCCAAAAACTAAATTTTTTCAGTGGCAGAAACCAACTTCCATAAATATGACCCTGCCTTTAATGAAAACCTTTTCATTGATCACTGTGTGAAAGTTCCATAAAAATCTGACCAATGATTGGGAAAGGCAGGCAATGTCTCATTGGTTCATCAGTCAGATGAGCTAAAAACTAGAGTTCTGATGTTAATAATGTGTGACTCATACAGAACTTGAGTGAACGATAGTCATACTCTGTTTTCAAAATGTGATCAGTCATACGATGTCTATCCCACCATTGTTTTCCTAAAAAGAAAGTTTGAGCGTTTTGATAAATTAGAAAACGAGGACCCATTAAACAAGCCGCATTTTTTAACAGTACTCCAGCTACACTTTGTGGAGCCTTTATGTCTCACTTGTTATTAACACTGAGCAGCCCTGATAAGAACCTGTCACATCCCAAGGTTTGGAGATCCTTTTAAGGCCACTGTTCATCCCGATATCCCTACTGATGGTTTTTGTTCACTAGTGCAAAGTTCAGCATCGCAAAGTTCACGGCTCTAGTTCCTAAATTATCTGGAATACTATTCAGTGCATCCAGAGAAGATAAAACAGTGATAGGGGAACTAAATTTCCTCAAAAAGTTCCCCGAGATAGTTAATACTGTAAAAACAGCTTTTAATATCTGGTTTTATTACAAAATTTTATGGGGCTAGCCTTGAGAAATACAAGCTATGCCTAATACTGATCTCCAAATCAAAAATGAAAATAATGGCTCATTAAAGCAGAGCATTAATGAGTCTTCATAGTCTGTAACCTTTTACTGCACATAAGAACCAATGTGATCTGAAGCGAATATTAAAAGGATAGAAAAAACTTTAGCCAGATAGCACAGCGCTGGGTTTTCTCTTTTTCTTTTTTATGCTTTTGTTGTCGGAGGGAAGGAGGGGTGGGTGAGCTTAGCTTGAATGGTTTGATTAATTCTGATGGGAGATATTGAAAAGTTCTCTCAATCTGTATTTCCTAAACACATATCTAGGCAAGCACGCAAACACACACACACAGGCATACCCTCACACACTAAGCCCGCTACACACACCAACTCCACCCCCTGCTCTTGTCTCTGAATGAATCGTTCCTTGTCTCTGAACTGATGGAGCGATAAAGTTGGTTTAAACAGCCGTAGACACACCGGCACACACTGTCGAGGCAGGAACATGTGTTTTACATCAAGAGCTCCCAGCTATAGAAGAGCTAATGTTACCGTCTGTATGCGTGCGCGCGTGTGTGTGTCAGAACAAGAGTGCAACATGTCTTTGCAATCTCCTATCAGCTTTTAATCTCCCTTCAGCAGAGAAGGGGCGACTGAGTGAAGGAGAGAGAGAGGACTACAGTGAGAGAGAGAGACGAGGCACTCAGTGAGAGAAAGTGATAACCACTCAGTGAATGGCGCGGGGGAGGGGCCTGAAGTTATCCCCTATCTCTCCTTCCTCCCATTACTCACTTTGTTTCGCACGGCTTCTTTACTTTTCCCTGCCTCTGGGGGAGAGGGAGCGTGCGAGCGTAAGTTGCCCGCTCTGGTTTAGATGCGTGTGTGTGTGTGGGTGGGTGTGTACGCGTGATTTAATTTCTATTGTCTGAATACTGTGAGAGATGATGATATTCATTTTATCTTGTCGGGTTATTTAGGGGGTCTGCGTTGCAGGCAGCAATGTCAACATTCATTCCTCACTTTGAGCTGACGAGGGCCTCAACAGTTATTATTTAGCTTGGAATGGTTGACTTGTTGAGTTTGTTCAGGCCATCCACAGTATTGCTGCTGTCCAATTTGCAAAGCGGTAGACTTTGTGAAGTTTGTGTTTGTTTAATACTTGTCTTGACGAGTCGTCTACTCGAGGAGACAGCGAGTGGATGAAAACATGGAAGTCAGGCGTGTAATGCCCTCTCCCTGGCCCATGAACTCACCGTACTAGTTTAGCTAAATATAAAGACTGGATCGTCACCAAAACCTGATCGTTCTTTGTCCAACAACCGTCTGCACAATTTTTAAACAGCTGTACTAAAAGCACAACTACAGAGTGAGCGAAAGAGTAACCTGCAGCTTGCATGTTATTACATTAACACTTTAAAAAGAGATTAAGAACACTCCAATAAGACTGACTCACTAAGAAATGAAGCTCCAAACTAGATCACAACTTATTGCCAAGGTGAGAGATTGTGATTTGCACCCAATTATGGGGCAGATACAGCATGGTTTTCAGTGCACTAATGTTTAAATAGATTGGAGATGCTTTACACGGGCTTGTCCTCTGGCTGTTTCAGGAGATAACTAAAGAATACCCTAGCAGTTTCTTCTTTAATTGAATTCAAAAAGTGCACTATATTACCAAATGCATTTACTGCACCCACATGTGTATGTGCACTTGAGCGATGTTCCATTCTTAATTCATAGAGTTTAATATGATGTCAGGTGTCCGCTCACGGTCTCTGCTCCAATTTGTCCCAAAGGTCAGGACACTGTGCAGGCCAGTCAAGTCCTTCTTCACCAAATTTGCTCATGTCTTTATGGACCTTGCTTTGTGCACTGGTGCCTAGTCATGTTGGAACAGGAAGCGACCATCACCAAACTGTTCCCACAAAGTTGGGAGCAAAGTTGAAATTGTCCAAAATGTCTTGGTACGCTGACATATTAGGAGTTCCTTTTACAGGAACTAAGAGGCCGAATCCAACTCCTGAAAACAACTCCACACCTTAATCTCCCCTAGACCAAACTTCACACTTGGCACTATGCAATCAGACGCGTACTATTCTCCTGGCAACCAACAAACCCAGTCTCATCCATTGGACTGCCAGATGGAGAAACGTGGGTTACTTCAATAGACAGGTTGGAGGAGCCAGGAATCAAACCACTGCCTTCTGCTCCATTTCCTGATAAATTATTTTAAAAAATTAAATAATAATACTCGCTATTACCTTTTAATTGAGTGAATTTACGTGAAATAGACATTACAACCATGAGAAATTTGTTTTGTTTCAACTGGTTAGCTCAACTAATGCCTAAACAACGTACAGGGAACATTTAATCTCAAAGCCTTGCGTTTAATGACAGCCATGAGTCATTGCTTTTATTCCTGGAAATGTTCACACTATATGATGCATTGCAGACGGAAGCTCTCGCATTGCAAGTTTTCAGGTTGAAGAGTTTTAAAAGAGCCATATAAGACACCAAATTACAGCACACCTAGTCTAACGCGGCACAAAATATAGACAACAGGCCACACACGCTGCTGGCAGGGAAGGAAAACGATTGCAATCTCGAGCTCAAGTGTGGCTTGATAGATAGAAGGTGAACGCGGTGAAATCAGCAGACAGGATACCTGCTCGTGTTGCAACACATCCTGTGGCCATCAATGTGTGAATAAACTCATAACAATTTTCACTCTTATTATTGCATCCGCAGGTCTCCCATTATAGAAAAGCAAAGTGCTTTCGTAGTCTTACATTTCCACAAATTCCCCTAAAAGACCCCCATGAATATTAAATGCTATGTGTTTTATTTGTTTGGTTTTTTTCTTAGGAAAGACACATGACAACCCGTGTAAATCTACTAGACTTGTAAATGAGCCTACCACAAAAATAGCTTCAAAAATCATGTAGTGTAAGGTCAGCAGAAGAAAACTCCTCCGCAAGATTTCAACATTATGCATCACAACAGCATTCAGCGTCGGAGGCTCTGGGGGCAGATGTGATTTACTGCTTACTGTTGCTTACTGCAGAAACACAGATTTTGAACAGAGGCCAAGTCTGTGTGTATGTGTGTGTCTGCGTGCACACTTTCAGACCTTATTAGGTTGTTCTTGTGGTGATGCTTAACCCCACTCAGAGTTTGGCAGCTGCTCCCCTTTCTCTCTCTGTCTGCCTTTATTTTTTTCCCTCATTCTCCCCGTGTCTTCTCTCTCCTCCTCATATTTTTTTTTATTATTTTTGCCTCTCACTGCTCTTCCTCTCTCTCTCTCTGACTCTTACGCTCATGTCCCTTGGTGCTCAATTTCTTTTTCTGCTGCTCACTCAGTGGTCCTGATGTAATGAAACGCTTTTTTCCTGGTTAATCTGAAAATAGCGGGCTTTACATAATACTAATCATTTACAAATGTTTGCAAGGTGTGTGGGAGCGTGCATGTTTCTGTGACGTGTTTGTATGCTTCATTCATATTTATATATAAGGTTCAGCTTTTTTGCAGCATAAAGCATGACACAACAGAAATTCCATTCCTATTTTGGTTGTAAAATGGACATAAAAAAAAAACAATGACACTAAGTGGAAGGACTAACGTTTCAATAAAAAAAGAGAAAAATTTAGACAAGATCACACTGAGAAAAAATTAGGTTGACAATTTAGCCAGTATATCTAACCAGCCGACTTTGAGGCAATAAAAATGCGTAGATTTTTTTTCTACAACTGCTGATTGCACAGGGACTGTGTGCTGCAAATCTCTGCCTGTAGACTGTGAAAGAAAACACATGCAAACCTGCAGCTAGAGTTTTACCAAGCATGTGTGCCTTTTCCTTTTTAAAGGTGTGACTTTTTTTTAAATGCATCACTTTAGTCTGACTGCTCATATTTCTTTACCTGTCTGACTTTTCAGCAATTAACACGGTGGGAAAATTCTGCGCTATTATTACTACATTAATATGGAATAAAATCCAATTAGTGGGAAAACCAAAGTTTTAAAGAATAAAAAAATACATAAATTGCAGTTGTTTTTATATGATTTTTTTGGCGCATTAAACCTCTGACTACCAGGCTCGTGGCTGTGAGAGAGAGAGTTGTCCTAAATCAGTGAGCTGTGTTAGATCAAAGCAATAACACGGATCCGCTTTCAGAAAGGACTTGACCTGAACCCAAAACACATGAATAAATGCTGGTCTGGAAGTGAATCCTATCAGACTTGGCTTAAATATAAGAAAAAAAAAATTCTGTTACAGTTGGAAAGATGAATTATAGTTCCAAGATTTCTGGGAGACGGGGAGATAACAGTGTTGTAATTGTGTTGATCTAGTGGGAAAAGACATATGAGACCAGTCTCTAAGTTTTCCTCTAATGGGTAACATAAACACAGACTGCAGATACAACCAGATGCTATCTGAGTCAAAGTGTGTCTGCTTCGGCACATCTGATTTTAGTGAAGCGATATGTCCTCCTTAGATGTTCATAAAGTCCACTTATAAAGACAACTTTGAAAAATAAAAACATTCAAGGACATGTGAGCACATTGGTAACTTATAGTGACACAAAGACGCACACACACACAAACAGGGGCATGTGTCCACACACCCATTGTTTGGCTGCACCTGGTCTATTAAGGAACAGGATAGATGGGACTAGGGGACTGTGTGAATGTTTGTGTCAGCATGCACGTGTGTGTGTGTATTCATTTGTGACTGTGCACAAGCTCAGAAGCCAAACATCTGCAACAATGACGCACCTTTGAATAACAGTATACACACACGCACACACACACACAGCATGCATATTATTAAAATGATGTTTAACAGCACATCCGCTGTAAAGTCTCACATTGCGTCTACTTCTTGATTCCTTCACTTTATCTTTATGTGTGCCTTTTAAAGAAAATGAAAATGAATGAATTCTTAATGGCATTATGTGACAAATAATATGGGGCTAATTAATGCAATTCAATTTAATTCATTTTATTTATACGGCACCAAATCACAACAACAGTCAACTCGAGGCGCATTATATTGTATGGTAGACCCTACAATAATACATACAGAGAAAAACCCAACAACTCATATGACCCCTATGAGCAAGCACTTTGGCAACAGTGGGAAGGAAAAACTCCCTTTTAACAGGAAGAAACCTCCAGCAGAGCCAGGCTCAGGGAGGGGCGGCCAAGTGGTTTAAATCACAGACACTGTGGTGGCAGACTGTTTTATTTAAAACATTAATAATGTATATTACTGACAGGACACAGAGTGAAATGTTAGGCTTTTTGCTGTGTCGCCCGTTTATGTTACTACAATGTAGTTAGCAGGCTAAGAATTATATGTTACCCACTCCATGCATTTGATTTCACAATGGCAATGGTAGCTGCTTCGCAAAAAACAATGCTAACATGTATTTCAGGATAACAACAAGAATTTCTACACCCAACTCTTACTGCCATTCAAACGAGTTATGGCAGAGCTATCGTGGCAGCTGCGCTAGTCATCATCTTGCATGTATGGCAGGCACAGTTCTCTTGTGCTTCTGGGCATCTCTCTTCTTCAGTGATAGACTAGAACGCTAGGTGATTCCTACTGACCATATCCACAGTGCTTAAAAAAGTTTGTATTGAAAAGTTGAAAAGTTCAGTGTTCTTAACATTGCAAAAAAACTACAAAGAATGCAAACACAGTTAAATCAAGCAGAAAGAATCCAAGTGACTCAAAAAAACCCCACACAAAACAAAACAAAAAAAATCCATTCATGAATTAATTACCACAAAACCTCAGTGACAAGAGGTTTCAAATTTTTGATTAGAAGACTTGAAAATTTCCCGAGGTCCTATAAATTGATATATTCTAAGCATTTTTTGCTCCCTCGGTGTCTGCATTTTTCATCCACTGGAACAGTTCTATACATCCGTCATACAGAGGTGTGAATACCATGCTGATGATGTTCACACTATCAATTCAGTGGCCATTTAGTGCACGGAGAATGACTGAAAATGAAGCCCCAAACATCTGTTCAAGCTGGACAGGAAGTGTCTCATCTGTTTCATATGGAAGAAAAATCCAGTGAAGGTCTGCACCCACAGATGCACCGAGGACCAAACTCGGTCTTTCTACAGCTCTCACTAAAACTTCTTAGCTGTAAAGACAAGCAATACACACAACACAACAGTGTCTTTAGCTTCGGCTCTATCCACTGAGCTACACAGGACAACAAGAACACAATACGAGTCAATATATATATACTCTAGGAGCAAACAAGTCTGGAACAGTTGAAGCTGTGCTGAGTTGTGTCAGGCCCTGTTGTCTTGTACAGCCAGATAGTGATAAAGGGAGAGAGAGTGAGAAGGAGAACAAAAGAGAAACGGTCTTAAGGGAAATTGAGTGTACAAGATGCATCATGCCAGTGGAGCAGAATTCATAAACGAACTAGCACACAGACAGACACACACACACAAACATGCACACACTAGTGGAGAATTCCTAATGAGTGAAGACCTCACATGGGACACAATGGGGGAGGCAGAAAGAAGGGGGAGGAGCAAAGGCTGAAAGAGAGAGGGAAAGAGACAGTGAGCAGGGAAGGAGAAGAAGTGATGTATCTTTCTCTAGCTTTTACTCCTTATCAAGTATGCATGTCACTGAGCGAGTGTGTATTATAACTTCAGGGGCGGATGTGAGTTTCCACCGAGACGAGTTAAAAGTGAAAATCTCTGCGTTCTGCTTGCACACGCACACACTCACACCTTTTTTTTGAGAATCGTCGGCCGCACGCACACATGCCCTGGGCGATCTTGCTACCTCGCCAAGAGGTCCTTGGGCCGCCAAGGTTGCCATGGCATTACTTGCCCACAAACACACACATACACACACACACACACATGCACTTCCTCACTCTCTCCCTCTCACTTTCCCTCTCACGCACACCAGAGCAGGGTGTGACTCGATGTCCTTAAGTGAAGTGGATTAAAGTGTCAAGATGACTGGTCGAGCCGGAGTGTGTACGTGCGTACTGTATATTTTTGAGTGTGTGTGGGCCCGTGTGGTGTGAATATGAATATGGGTGCTGCACTTTTAAATTCTTCTCTAAATCTACTTTTTCCACTTGCTTTCTCGCAGTGACTTAGGTGCGGCGCTGTCATGACGATTTCCGTGTTTAAACACGAGATGCGCTGAAAGAGTTTGGGCGTGTCACAGTGAAGTGGTAATTGGCACACGTCAGCAAAGATGTAGGTGGGAATGAACTCTTATCTTATTTTTTTTATTACCTTTTGGGTTTGGCAGGATATCTGTGCTGCACTTCTTTTCAAATTTTACAGCGTTCTCTCCTTTTTTTTTTAACATAGTTATTTCGTAATGTTCCCTCACCCTGTCTGAACACTAGAAGAGACACATCCTTTTGTTAAAATGCATGGGAGAAGTGTCTCTCCTGGGCAACTCACATGTTAGGCAGAGATCAGAGAAAGCCTTGTAAAACACTGAAAAAAAGAACTAAAGTTAAAAAAAACTAATACAACTAATATTACATGTTAATTTATTGCTCTTTACTCCGTGTCTGTGGAAAGACATGTTTTCATTAATGAGCTCAGATACATGGGTGGATAAAAACAGAAAAAGTCATTAGTGGTCATTTGTCAATCAACTTTAAGTCATTTACTGGAAGCACTTTTGGTCAAACTATTTACCGTAATTTTCTCTAGCTTCTTTTTCTCCTATTTGTCAAATTGCATCACTCACTATTATCCAGACAAGGGCCGATTGTGTGGAAGAACTTGTGATTTAAAGAAGAGATGGGGAAAGGAAAGCAGAGGCAAGGCAAGAGAGCCAAGGGACAGAGGAGAAGGGGAAGGCAGGCAGGGTTTTCAAATTAACTATTGGTCAGGGGTCAGATGGACATTTAATCTAACCAATCAGCTTCCTAATTACAGAAGTGCTGCCAGATTGGTGTATCCTATGCATTTGTGCGTACGTGTGTGTGTGTGTGTGTGTAGCTGGCTAGAGTTGCGTGTAGAGGTCTTGTTGTAGCAAAATGAACATCTGGCCTTAATATTGGTTCCATGTGTGAACACACACACGTGTGTGTGTCTATGTCCATGCACATATGTGCACACACACTTAGCCTGCGGTGAATTGCTCCTGCCTTACACCAAAAATGAGAGAGCGAGTGCGGAAGGAAAAGAAGAGAGAGAGAGAGAGAGAGAGAGAGCCCGACAAAGAGAAACACACAAGGACCAATGGGCTAGATGTGCAAGCCATGGCAGAAAAACACAGAAATAGAAAAGGACACACATAGGCACACATGCATGCGCACATACACACACTTCCAGTAGTGTGTATGTAAGTTGATTGTAACAGTAATTGATGTAAACGTCTAAATTACAGCTAGGAGCTAAAATAACCACTGTGTTTTACCGTTGCCATGTCGACATGATGAAAAACACCTGGTTGGTTCTCTGCTGGGGTGGGTGGAACACATGTTTCACTGGCGCCCAGCTAAACCAATGAAAACGCTCAATGTGTAAGTGACATGCGCCTGAACGAATAATATGCTCCCAACAGCGAGAGGACATCTGAACAGACGGCATAAATATATTATACGTATATAAGATATTATAAGATACTTTTATAGTTCTGCTTTATCTGCAAAAAATATATAAATAAAGAAACAAATCTATTGAAATCCACACTAAAATTATCCAAATTGTTTTAATGGCTTTCCTAAAGCTGTGCCAGAGGGGTGTGGTTTGTAATAAATAGGACAATTCACAGAGTGCCAGTAAAGTTCATACAATCACAGGAAAGTGTTTCCTAATACCCCAGAAGGAACAGTGCCTTATCTTGCTGCTTCCCCTTAACAGGAAGTTCAGCTACATATGGCAGCCCTGGAGCAAATAATAATTCAATGTCAAGGACACTTCAGCAAATGAGACATGTCAGGCACATGGGATGGAGGCTGAATGTCATATTTGAGGAAGCTCTGACTAATCTAAAGTCTAAACCACGCTGCCAAATCCTGTGATTATAAAGTCAATTATGCGTCCTTTTCTAGGGCCGCTGACTGATTTTACGCTTTTGGAAATGGTGTGATGTGGCAAGCAGGTTGAGGAGAAACATTTCAGATTTTTTTTTCCCTTCTAACCCAAGTCAGACTTAGTCAATCAGACAATTCAAGGCAGTCCTAAACAGAGGATTACGATCCGAACATGAGCCAAGACAGAGTCGAGGCAAATTCTTGATTTATGCGAGCCAAAAATGCCAAGCTGTCACCTTCGAACTACGCACGTTGTCAGCTGTAATGTGCGTGTGCGAGTGTGACATGTGTGGAAAACCCAAAATGGGTCTAAATGTGGTTAAAATGGTGTAATTTGTTTTTCAAGCTAAATGTAATATTCCTAGCAGACAATGAGACCGCTGTGAACTGTCACACAGCATAAAGCCGCACACTGGTTTTAACTGTGACGCGCACGAACATTCCCATCAGCGGACGGGCGCGCAGCTCACACATGAGGGACACGCACGTGCTCACACATGAGCGTAACGGCCACTGTTTCCACAGACAGACACATAAACACACGCAGGTAAAAATTATAGCAAACAGGTTGTCCGATTATGTTTCTGTTACGCCAAACACAGCCTGGGTTTTATACACTAGGCACATTACCACACACACACACACACACACAAAGACGGACACTCAGACTCAGACACTTGCATTTTTTTTCTTTCCAACATGGCCTGTGTTTATTTGAGTCTGTGTCCTGATGGGAAATGTGACTGCTACACAAACAAACCGAGCAGCCCAGAACAGACAACTTGGTCTGAGGGTGTATAAGAGAGAGAGAGGGAGAGAGAGAGCAAGAGAGAGAATGGATGAATATCAGTATGTCTTCCTTTTTCCTACACGCACACACATCTGCACACAACACACACAAACTGCAGCGAGACACGGCGAACGCAGCTCTTTTAACCCTTCCCATAAGAGACAGTATATAGGATGCTAAAAGCGTGCACCAGAGCAGCCTCGTCTATGAGGTGAATTTTGTTAGGATGTCTGTAGAAAAAAAAATGTTCCTTTGAGCTTAGACTCCTCTCAACTGCTGTATTGATGTTTAATGGCTGTCGGACCAGTCGATAGTCTGCCGGTACTGAAGCAGTGGGTCGGATATGCAGTTTGCTGCCTCAGCAATGGCCGAATGCGTCGATAAATGAAGAAATCAAGTAACCAACATCAAAAGGGTTCTTTCTGTACACTAAATACTGGCTACTGTACACTGTCAGGATTATGAAATAATTTGAAAAGATCAGAGCAGGAATCTAAACCATACTGACCTATATACAGTACTGTGCTGTGTGTCTTGAGTAATGACTCATTGAAATATGTGCAAACATCTATAAAAATATAGTACATAAGGCAACAACAGTTGTACGATTCTAACAGCTTGAATGTGAGTGTCTGAACTCTCTGAACTCTCTTAAGCAGCTTTCTTGTCATTTCTCTAAGTATTACAAGAAAGTATAGTTCTTGAGGCTTCTTGAAGGACATTTATAGCTTTTCTTTGAATGTTAGTCCTTTTTATTCTGTTCTCTGTCAAGATGATCCCACACTGCTTTAATAACATTGAGGTTTGGGCTCTGGGGATGGTTTTACTGCATGGCTAGTGTGTTTAGCATCATTGTCGTGCTGAAAATAAAAGCCCTTGCCAATCAGACTCTTTCCAGATGGCGTTGCATGGTGGATCAAAATCTGATGATACTTTTCTGCGTTCATAACAAGATCCCCAACACCACTGATTGAAATGCAGCCCCAAGCCATCACAGAACCTCCACTGTGCTTTACAAGTGGCTGTAGACACTTTTGGTTATGACGGCTTCTGTACATATTTATGACGATCCAAAAATTTCAGCTTTGGATTCATCACACAAGACCTGTTGCCACTGGCATTTCTCAGCTTTTCCTTAAAAATGGCTTCTTGACAGCCACCCTTCGACTGAGACTTTATGGCTTTTGGTAACAGCTGAGGGATCACCTGAAGGGCCAGATGCATCGATCAAAAAAGCATTGTTAAAAAAATGGTCAGGTGCAAGGACTGGACTGAAAATGGGTGTAAAAGCAGCTAATGTGCTGCTTTCAAAGAAAAACTTTGAAAGATTCTCAGAAATGTTGGAGAACTACTGTTCAAGACTTAATAATGAAAAGAGAAGGTGACTCCTTGTAAGCAAAATATAAAAAAGAGTCGGTGTCTCAAGACTTTTTGCAGAGGTCTGTACTTTACATAAACGTGATAGAAACCGAGATATGTAAAAGAAGAAACTTGTCAGCTGCTGTTAGCCTCAAACACGTTCTCTTTTCTAACCTGTGGTGAAATTTGTTGATAATTAAGTGGCATAAACACAGGAAGAGAGGAGAAGCGATGTGCTGGCAAAAACCATCATCTGTCGGTGAAATTCAGGAACTTGTGGTGCGACACAAGTGAAGGGGTACCATGTTAACTACTGTGAGCTTTGAGGTGAGCAATTGCAGCAACAACCACTGCCCACAAGATACACTGTTTATTGACGTATGACAGGAAGGGAAATATACAAAAGGGTTATGCACACAACCAGAATGTCCACTAGCATCCAGCTACAAAACAATGGGCAATGACAGGATAGGTTTATAACTAAACAGGGCTTGGATTGTTCAGGTGTTTCTCACCTCCTAGAAGTTTTCCAGCTTTAAAATGAAACCACTTTTTAAAGTACTTTTCTTGACTCTCAAGGGATGTTCCATGAGGTAAACAAAGGTACACAAGTTCTCGAGAAGGAACGGTTAAGTATATCTTTATATCAAAGGCAATTTGAAGTTCACTCTGAGGGGTATTTGTAGAGAGCGCAAAGCACAGTGGCAAAAAAGCTCTAAAACAAAGATAATATTCAGATAACACAGATAAGTCAAAGAACACAATTTTTACTCATTTTTTTGATTTTAAAAAGCATTAAGAATACAAATGCACAGACTCAGACAAACACACAGTCTCACACACACACACACACACACACACACACTGACTCGAACATAAGCTCTATAATTTCCTGTAGCGGATATAAAGGGATGCTAAATTATCAGCACAGAAAATAAGTTAAATTCACGCTTTAATTTCCTCGCAAAACACACACACGCACACACACATGCCGGGAATGCAAATGGAGACACAATGCACATAATTAAGTACACAAGCAGGGGTAAGCACGCAGACACACATGTACACCGAAATGTACGCAAAAGGAAAGAAACAGAAAGAAAGGATAAAAGAAAATTGAAAGCCAAGTAATGAGAACTTTATGGAATTACAGCTCTGTGTCTGTGTGTGTGTGTGTAGTCTGTGTGTGTGCGCGCGCGCGTGTGAGCGTGTGCGTCCTTTAAACATAATTAGCTCCATCGGGCAGAAATGTAAACGAGAGAAACTTTAATGAAACTCTTCTCTGATCTGCTGAAAGCACACATTCCCGTTTATCTCTCTCAGTTCGGTCTCTCTATTTTCTCTCTCTGTCTCTCGCATGGAATTGAATGTCACGCATGGGACTTTTAAAACCTCAAATGCCCGTGTTTCAATACTGCAATATGACCACGAGATTCACTGTGTTCGTAAGGCCAAAAAATCCACAGTTTCTTTTGCTTATGTGCACTTAAGCAGTCCGTGTCGTCCTTGAGGTGGAATTCCCCTCGGAAACACAAGCTGGAATTTATTAGATGATGTACGTTTTGGACAGAGTCACATATGTTCGGGTATATCTACATATGTTCACATATGTTTGGCTCGGAGGCAAACCTTTCTCAGCCCCACTTAACTGGAAAAACCGCCATTACTCAAAGTCTGCCTCGTTCCATTTATAAACTCAAACATCAACCGAGCTTTTAGCTTAATTTCATCTCTAAACCTCATTCGCTTTCTATCCTTGTCTCATACAGTCAGTAAAACAGCTAGAAAATAACATTTCAGACTGAGAAAATGTCTTCAATGTAATAAATCACTATGAAAACAAAGCCAATAGTGGGCCAATGTCTCAACAAGGCAACGCTGTGCGGCAATTATAGATCAGGGCTTTCAAAAGAAAATATTCTCTCCCCTCCACCGAGCAAAAAGCCTCACAAAACCAGAATACTAAGAACTGTGGGTTCTTTGTGTGTATGTGTGAGTGCACACCTGCGTGGGAGCGTGTGTGCACGTCTGATGGCTTTTGTGTGCGTGAGGTGTGTATCGATCCCCGCGTATTGGGCGAGTTGTCCTTTGAGGAAAAGAAGGGAAATGAAAGAAAAAGAACGAAAGGAAAAAGGAGGGGGAAGACAGATCGATGCAGCGGACAGTAGAAAGAACAAGGATGAGGGAAACATACAAAAACCACAGAACCACATGCACACACTCTCACAAACGCACACAGGTTGGGATGAAATATGACTGGCCATTTGTTTCCATATTTGCCGGGTTTTAATCATATACTTCCTCCCTACTAAATCACTCCCTGCATCCCTCCATCACTGCCTTCCGCCTCCTCTTGAACTCTACACTGGATTTGGATTTTGGATGGATTTTTAACAGACTCTGCCCTCTTGAGTCCACATGCCACATTTAAATTAGGCCAAAAGTTTGTTTTTGCGTGTGTGTGTGTATGTGTGTGTTCAAAGCTATTTCAGATTTTTTTTTTTCTTGCATTAGTGCCCCTCCCTCACCCCGCCCAGTGATGAGTCAACTCCAGCCCATGTGTCTGTGTGTGCCGGGCATATTTATGTTTGTGTGTGACAGTGCAAGCCATGGAAACTGAGAATAAATATTGTGCAGTGAGAAGAGGAAGAAAAGGCCATATCTTATGAAGCTACTTAAGCAACAAGTCGTGTTCAGCTACGTCTCTAATAAACTGCTTGTTTCTCATCTCCTTTTATTCTTTTTTTAGTTTTCATCTTCAAAGATTCACTATGGGTTTTTGTCTGTTTATGTAAACATCTGATCTTTTCTTTAGGCTCTCATAGGCAGCACAAATGCAAATGGAACAGTCAGAGATGGCTTATACAAAAGTGGGTCTTCACAAAATATAGAAGATATTTAAAATGAGCTTCAACCCTTACTGACCTGCTGATGGGTCGGCCATTGCAAACCTGCAGCAGCCAAATCGTTTTTTAAGTCAGCGGTTCGCAGACGTTTTCAGGCCTGGAAATGGACTGACATTTATACAGCTCTTTTCTGGTCTTACTGACCACTTAAAGCACTTTAAGCCACAGGCCACATTTGCCCATACAGAGCTTTAAGCACTTTATCTGCCTCACATCCACAGCAGCGACTCTATTCGCCACAAGCGACATCACCCCCACAGTTTGAGAACTACTGGTTTATATCTAGAGACAGACAACAATTCACACTCACATTCACACCTCTGAGTAATTTAGAATCACCAGTTAACCTAGCCCCACTAACGACGCATCTCTAAAGCCAGAGTACTTGAAGAGGACCGATGCAGACGTGGGGAGAACATGGAAACTATCGAAAGAAAGGCCCTAGCGAGATAGTGGATTCAAACCCAAGATCTTCTTACTGTGGGGTAACAGTGCTAACCACTGTTCCACCACAATGCCCTCCTCTGAATGTGAATGGCTGTGTGTGTCTCAGTGATAGCCCTGTGATACAGCGGTCACAGGGTCCAGGGTGGCCCCCTCTCTAAATGAATGGATGAATGGCTTATATCCATAGCTTTGGAGGAAATGTGTACACAATAATGGAAAAAAGAGATAATATTCATCCTGGTGGAATGATGATGATTTAAAAAGCCTCAAATGTGAATATTTGACTCTACAAAAACATTTCATAATATTAGTGAATATCTAAAATAAGCATACATATCAAACTGTCAGACTGTTAAGAATAACACTGAGTGAGAGTGAAAGTGAAAAACGTGCTCGCCAAATTTACAAATCTATATTAACCAGTCTCGTTTTGTTCCGTACATTTATAATTTTGAAAACATTTTCTTGACTAGCTTTCTCTAAAGAGCAAGCAAGAAAGGGGTGAGTTATTTGTTATACTCTTATCTCTGTCTGACTTTCCCCGTCTACGTCTTTTTATCTTAATCTTCCACTGTTTCTCTCTCACGCATGCACGCATGTTCTCTCTATCTGTGCCTCCCTCTTTCAGTCTTAGCCTCCCACTCTCTCACAGAGACACACTGCCCCACCCACGATAATGAGTAAACCTCTTGCTGCCCCACCCTGCCCAGCCTGCCAAGTTACTGCCAACACCTCACACACACAAACACACATTCACACACATCCAAAAGGCCAAACCCCAAGTCCTACAAAGGGCCCATGGACTCGAATCACACAGCAGCATATCCGTACACACACTAAAAACACAACTCTAACACTCAATTCTACCATTTACACAGCCCCATGTCAAACCCTGACACCACACACACTCATACACACACACACACACACACACACACTAACTCGTACTTATATATATACAGAGAGAGAGAGAGTTCAGTCTATTCTGATCTAATGTGATCATACCCAATAAGCTCTGTGGCGCAGGCAAACCACAGTTTGTTACTGCCAGTCAATGACATCACTGTGAAGTCAAAAGCATTGTGGTCCACAAAGTAGGGTGAGGGAGCTGACTGACATGTGGTAGCCATGGGAACTGTCAGTTTTCCTCCCCGTTTCCATAGTAGCGGGTGGGTTTCTCACTGTTGTGAGTTCAATTTTTTTTTTAAAGAAGATGAATGCCGCTTATGGGAAAGGAAATGATGTCATGGAATCATATGCACAGGGACAGATATGAACACACACAAGCATTTGGGTACACACTCTGTTAGCCAACACAAATCTGCTTAAGCCCTCAAAATATGATGGAAGAATAAAAGATTACAGTGTAGCAGCTCAATGCATGAGATCTAATCCTCACATCTGAGTGAAAGGAAAGATGAGTTTAAGATGAAAGTGTATTAATAGAAGGTCCCTGATAACTAAGGCTTCTCAGCAGGCAGGATCTGGCTACAGAGGCCTAGCTACAAAGGCTCCCATTCAGAGAGCTAAATGCAAAAGTCAGGGTGTAAATGAGACAAAGAAGAAGGATTTTCATCTCATTAGAATGAGATGAAAAGCAGGGGGTTTTGCATGTTCCACCTTACCCTTAGCAAGGACTGGGATTCCTCTTTATTGGCTCCTCCTTTCCCTTCCTGTCCTCCACCACCTCCACCACCACCACCAGCACTTCCTCCTCCTCCTGTGTACTGCTGGGGGGTCATTTGGCTCTGCTTCTCACCAGCTCCTGCACCACCTGAAGCGGTTGATCCTGGTCTCCCTCCTCCATACTTGGCATCTGCCAAAAAGGACTTTGTATCTCCCAAAAATGACTTGGTGTCTCCCAGGTAAACCATGCTAGGTGAGGCCACGCCTCTTTTCTGCTGTGAGGTTTCGTGATTGGCAAAAGACAGCGACAGTGGGGAGTTGAAAAGAGATGGGCTCCCACTTCCTGCACCTCTTTCAGGTCCCATTCGCTCCTTAGGCACCCAAAGTAAGCCGTGGGCCTGCTCACCCCCTCTTTCCCCCAGTCCTCTTGTCTCACCAAGAACCCAGCCCTTTTCCCGTTCTCTTTCTTTCTCCTCGCCACCCTCACTTTTTACCAGCCCACCTGCCTCTTCTCTGCCACCTTCGGCCAACCGTCCCTCAGGCGGCGCCAGGGAGTAGAGGAGGCGGATATCCCCTTTGCTCTCTTCTTTAATGGCTAAAGTAGAAGGCGCTGAGCAGCCATTGGCCGAGAGTGTTAGGGAAGGAGTCAGTGAGGTGGGCAAGGAGGTCGTCGTGAATGAGCCTAACGAGGGAGAGGAGTCGTGACAGTGAGCTGAGTTGAAATGGTCGAGGAGGGCTGATGAATCTGGAGCCGTGAAGTCGCAGCGTCGACAGCGACAACACGCGTGGACACGCCTGCCGAGAGAAAAGAGCAGTGCGTAAATTACTCATGAATACAAAACGAACCCTCAGAAGGAACAAAATATTCAGCATTAAAATTCACACTAGTACATACGGTTTGCTTTTATGTTAATCATAAAGCATTACTGCTAATTGCAAAAATAAGCAGTTTATTCTTGAGTTGCTCAAACCTTCGCTGAACAAATGCATTGCAAGTCACATCGGAGACATGACTTTTTGAAAAGGAGATCCCGTCATCAGTGGTTATCTTCACTGTGCATGAGTCACAGTGAAGTCAAAGTAACACTAATAAGGCTGAACGTAAGAGGAAAGACTTAAGTAACTAGTTTTGTTACTGGCAACAAGAGAGTCCGTTCATGTTTGAATCTATTGCTCTAAAATGTAAATACAATTAATTCCAATAGGATTTTCATCACTCACAGTTTGAAGAAAATCCACCCCCCTGTACTGACTAAATCTAAAGTGCATTCGCCCCTGCCTAAATTCCCCCAAACACTCAGGTAGAGTTTCACAGAGCTCGAGGCCAACAAAGTGACTCATTGCCCCACTAAATCACAGTGAATTACTTCAAAATCGTGAGGACCATAAATGAATCTGAATGACAAGTACTGGATCGCCCATCAATAAACCACCTTCATTTCCTGCTGGCGAGGGCCCCTGAGTGACCAGCGATATATCTGATACACGGCGTCAAGATTTTTTCCTGGCACACACAACAGCCGTGATGCTTCTCGTGCAGGCCAACAAGCAAAGCATTAAACCATCTAGAACAAGAACTTGGACTGTCGTTTACAGTGGACCTCAGCAGGCTTGGTTTGCCCTGCAGCTGTCACAGACACAGATATACCAATACATGAATAAATGTTTCACAGAATAATGAAGCTGTTAATTTTGTCTGCACTTGGATTATGTAATTGTTTTGCTGGTATATTTATTAATGATGGTAGGCCACAGTTTAACAATTGGTATCTTGTAGTTATTCATATTCCTTTGTCAATATCGTCATTTACCACATAATTCACTTAAATCCAAAATTACACTTGCTTAATTGCTTCACTCAAATGTCATAAGAAAACACCGCTTTTCTCAACACTGCCTGTTTTATTCTCTTAGGCTTTTCCCACCAGTAGGTTATTATCACTGCATATTACAGCAGAGTGAGGGTTTTACAATAGCAGACAATAAACACGGACCAAAAGTCACTGAAAACAGGGAAAAAAAAGCATATCCAGAGTCATTTTTCTCCATTTTGCGACTCTCATCCTCTGTTTTCTGCTTTGAACCCTACCATAACAATTCCTCATCCAGGAAAAAACAAAAACAAAACATTTAAGGCGTGAATTTGAAAACAATGAGAAGATATTGCAGATCAACACCCCCACAAACATTTACAATACGTCGAGCTATATAACCTCTCAGAATATTCTATGCACGCCTCTTTGCTGTCTTGTACGTCTGATGCATGATTTCTATATGACAGCAAGTGAAAATACTTAAAAAAATATATACTTCTGACATAAACTTATCAAGGAAAAGTCATTCTTATTCATCATCCTGCCTCATATTCTCTTTCTCCCTTTATTAGCTGTTAAAGAATATATAAAAGGCCTGCACCTCTAGCAGATCACAGAGGCTGAAATATTTGCAGAAATTTGTGAGAACGTGAAAAAGCATATAGTGTGTCCATTAGACTTATGTCTCCAGAGGCTGAACAACACAGCAGCCTTGATTTGTCATCAGCATCCACACGTGGACTGGCGTACCTACTGATTTCATCAGTTACTGGGTCTGTCACTGTTAACACTACACATGTAGTGATTGCTGATCTATCTCAGTAACATTAATTCAACTTTTTTCCTACGGGAAATATTGAAGCAGACATAAAAATATGCTTTTTCTATCTGTATTTTAATAATAATTTATTCATTTGTAATAAACAGTTTCTAGTTTGCACTAGAATTATGCCCTAAAGCTTGTTTTGATAAATCTGGCGCCGTGAATCCGTGGACAGCGCCTGACCAGTGCTGTGCTTATGGCTTATTTGGGGAGTTATAGTGAGTTAATACACAACAGAGCCAGCACAGATTCAAAGTTTTATAGTTTTGCTAGTGTTTACGCTCAATGCCGCCATCTTGGATTGTTAACTCTGGGTTACTGGGGCTGCTCTGACTTTCCAGAGGCCCCTCAGTCTGAGTTCCAGATTCAAATTCTGACTTGGAACTCGGAAATTCAGATTTCTGACTCCTTTAGGATCGCAGCATTGTTCCATCAGTAGGGTAAGAAACAGCGAGACAGTGGGAAAAAAGTTTGTCTCTTTTTTTCTCCAAATATCTTATTATAGCAATGCACTCCACGGCATCCGGAAGCATAATTTGTGTTTTGTAGACTCACTAGCCACTTCATTAGGTTCAGCTGTTCAACTGCTTGTTTATGCAAATGTCTAATCAGCCAATGATCAAGTTCAAACCGAGCAAAAATGGGGAAGGAAGGTGATTTAAGAGTGTCTAAATGTGGCACGGTTGTTGAGACAGATAGGCTAGTCTGAGTATTTCAGAAACTGCTGATCTGCAGGGACTTTCCCACACAACCATCTCTAGGGTTTACAGAGAGTGGTCTGAAAAAATGTAAAATATCCCGTCAGTGGCAGTGCTCTAGGTGAAAATGACTTGATGAGAGTATAGAGAACGGCCAGACTGCTTCAAAATGATAGGAAGGCAAAGGTAACTCAAATAACCACTTGTTACAACCAAGGTATACAGAAGAGCATCTCTGAATGCGCTCCTGCCAGCTAAGAGCAGGTGACCTAGGTGACATTCACCTGGGCTTACCAAAATTGGACAAGAGAAAATTGGAAAAATGTTGCCTCGTCTGATGAGTTTCAATTTCTACTGCAACATTCGGATGGAAAGCATGGCTCTATCCTGCCTTGTAGCAATGGTTACCTGAGTATTGCTGCTGACCATGTCCAACACTTTATAACCACAGTGTACCCATCTTCTGATGGCTCCTTTGAGCAGGATAACCCATCGTATCAAAGCTCAAATCCTCTCAAACTTGAACATTACAATAAATCTTCGCTACTCAAATGGCTTCTTTGGGATGTGTTGAAAGAGGAGATTCAGATCACTGGATGTGCAGTCGACAAATGTGAGGCTATAATGTCTGAGGACTGTTTCCACAACTGAATTTAGGCTGTTTTAAAGGCAAAAGGAGCTCCAAAGTGGTACTAGCAAGGTGCAACGAATAAAAATGACCGGTGAGTGTAGTCCACTGTGGCTTCACCATTGGTTGGCTCCCCATTTGTGGATAAAATCCTTTTTACTGTGACTGGCTCTACCTGGACTAACACATATATATCTGATATGTGAGTAAAGAACCTGTGTGACTGGGTGCTATAGGTGTGATTATAACATGACCACTGTCAGCCATCAGATTGTACTTCAGGTGTATATCAGCAGCTAGGTGAGAGTTTATCTATAAAACTTATAGATTGATTGGCTTCCCTCAGCTGACAGTCTTTTTCACATCACACAGCACCACCCTTTGAACTGAACACCCTATAACTACATGCTGCATTTTGTTTTCTAAGACTTGGCCTTCAGATTTCCAAAAAAAAAAAAAAAATGTTGTTTTTAGATGTAGCATGAAACTCTCTGGCTTTATTTCACTTTTATTTGATTTGAGCTCCAAGATTCAGAGCTTAGATTTTGTTAAGGACGTGAGTGAACTGTTAAATGCCCTGCAAACTCTGCTTTGTCACCCTCTCTCGCTCTCTGCTCAGCACCTTTCTCTCTGAATTTCTCTCTCTGTATTTCATTCACCTTCCCTCTTACATTCCTTCTTTTAACCTTCTTTCTTCCCTTCCCGTCTTTCGGTCCTTGCCATCTGCTGTTCTCGTCAGGCTGTCAAAAGAGAAAAGTTCTCGAGCCGCAAACTGCGACGGCATTGTTTTTGACTCAGGAAAGGCTCGTCTCTGAATGTGCTCCCGATGTGAGTGCTCTAAAACCTTAACTGAGAACCGTTCAGATACTCCTGTGAACATTTTCGCTTGAATTTATGAATCCATCCGCAGCTTAACACACGAGGTGCCCTTTATCATCAATCCAATTTCGTGTAATTAAGTTATCTCAGTGTGTGGGCTCTAAGCTCACACACTGAGTATCCATAACATACCTGGGGCAACGACAGAAAAACTAACAGCTAGGGCAGACGAAAACTGTGAATTTCTCTGCATTTAATATCTTCACATATTGCTTGTGTTTCTGCCCTCGCATGGAAAGAAATTGTCTTTGGCATCGCTTCTCGTGAGGAGTAACCACATTTAAAAACTTTAACACTGGCAGAGAGTTTGAGGCCCTGTGCCTGTGTGTGCTGCATGGTGCTGCAGTTTAAGGGAGTGACAGCTGCCTCTGCCCCAGGCACACAGGCTCAGAGAGGAGGATCTCCATTCTTCATGGGAATAAAGAAAGTGCAGCATATTGTTTTAAAACCCTGACAGCAGAAACGATCACAGCTTATCAATACTGTGTTCTTTGATCATTTAGCCTGATTTAGATACCAATGCCAAGTGACAACATATAATAAAACATTCTGATCAGTAGTGTAGATTAGTAACTGCAAATCTCCACACAACTATCTCCACTTTTTTGTGTCTTTGGCCCCAACTTTCCCACGCCACTCCCCTCTTCCCCACCCCAACTCATCCTTTCATTTACTTTTTCTGTCACTAAATCTGAATCTAGAAAACAGGATTGGCTGTGGAGTCCAGTTTAGCCTCTACAGCCTGTAAAAGTGAGTTTTTGTGTTTTGTATTTTTTAGAAAACTATACATCTAAATTTACTGTAGACATTTACATGTGCAAATAAAAAAACAAATTCCCACCTTCAGGGAAACTTAAATCCTTCTTGCACTTGTCAATGCGAGACAAATGTAATATTTTTGAAACCTAGATTTCATTTTTCGATTAAGACCTTTCCACTTTATTTTTTCACGTAGCGCAAGACAAATTCAATAGGACCTTTCTGACCACTCACTTTCAGACAGTGAGCAGACGTGGGTGAAATGTCAAAGACTGTAAAGCTTGTTGCAATATTGGGGTTTTTGCTTCACAGGCATCCAAGGTGCATTTAAAGAGGAATGCGTCTTAAGTCGTCTAATCTCCAGCAATGTACGACATGGAGTAACTTTAATGTGAACATAAGGCCGAAGCCTTTTGCCCCTCAAGAAAACAGCCCATAAGCCCCAACATGGTGCTTTCATAGATATTCGACTCATGGACTTCATCACAGACGGGTGTGTGTAATATCAGTTTGAAAATCTGTAACACGGGCTATAAATATGTGATCATATCTGTGCAGCTTCCAGGTGAGAATGTCAAAATGGTGTCTGTGAGTAGCTTAAGCGTACAATTTTCTTTCTTTTTTTCCTCTCACTGAACATTTACTTGATAAGTGAGTGTAAAAAGGAGAATCGCAGGGGTCTGAATCAAAGCACAGGAATTAGCACCTAACTTGAACAAAACTTTTCAGATTCGTGCCTTTTTTTTCCCATGATGAACTCAATCAAAGTGAATACTCAATCTGTATGAGATTCTATGTCTTAAAAAGTTAACTGACTGCATGCATGGCAAAAAAAAAAGCACTGATTTTTGAAAAAGATGGTAAACTGAATGGCTCAATTCTTGCAGAAAAAAAACACTACATAATGTAAAAAAATATCATCATCAAGAAGCTACTTTTGGCTGCTCCCTTATTTACAAGGGCTACAGGGGGTAGCTCTGCATGTTTGATCGATTTGGCAGATTTCTTTTAAGTCAGATGCCCCTCCTACCATGACCCCAAAGGGATTTGTGTCTCGTCCTGGGACCAACTGAGGCACTGTTAGCTTATTAGCTTATTAGGCAGGGGGAAAAAAATACATCCTATCAAATAACACAATTATAATGACCATGCAATCTCACCTGTAGTGTCTAAAAATCTCTTCTTCCACTTCTGTAATGAAGTGACACTTTGTACATGAGTACTCCCTCTCTCCTGCACCTCCTCGCCCTCCTTCCTTGTCTCCCGCAGCTTCTTCCTCAGCTTTGACATGTGGGGGAGCCCCCTTTAGGTTGATCAGGTTGTGGCAGCTTTCATAGTGTTGCAGCAACACGTCAATGTCAGTGGTAGCAAATGCACACTGGTCACACAAGTGGGTGACGCCTACGACAGGAAAGCGGGACCAATCAGAAGCAAGAAGCGAAGAATTTAGGTTCATGCTGGAAAAGCTCCAGAATCAGGCTTCTGATAAATGTAACATATATAAATAACATATGCCTCCAAATACCTTGTGTGACAACAGGATGGGCGGGGTTAGAGGGGTGAAAAGTACAACCAGAAATCCCACTGTGGTCGCCTCTAGGATTAGGAGGAGTCACGCTGGGTGAGGTGGTGACAGCGGGTTTTGAACCAATGGCGTCCTGCTGTTTGGCGGGTTGAGGGAACTTTGAACAGCATTTGGGGCAGGTGGGCTTCCGACAAGCAAATGGGTGGGATACCTGATGAGACAAATTAGAAAAAAAGGTAAGTGCAAAAGTGGTTTGAACCTTTAAATGCTTTACTGATTAGTACCAATATATGTGTATAAGAAGAATTTGAAGTCCTCCTTTTCTTTTCTCTGGTTTTGATGCTGTGGCGTAGCCGTTTTTTTTTTTTTTCGATGAATCTAATAAAGAAGTGGAAGCCAGCAGTACCAGTATGAATGTGCATTATTAAGTAAATGATGCCACCCTCAATTTTGGATGTTAACCATCCTTTTTGCATTTTTAACAGCTGCAACAGAACTGTTGGCAGCTGGCACAAAAGGAGGGTGGGGAGAGTGCGTGGGTAGACTGGGGAAAGCAAGGGAATTTTAACTAGGCAGGAAATTGGAACAATTAACTTTACACTTGTTCCTATATTACATTTTATTTTTCCTTTGCTTGCAAAACAGCTCTTTTTTTTCTTCTAATTACCAAGCAGGCAGCAAAACAAGCAAATAAACATTTCAATATTTTATTTATCTCACCTCCCCTAGGTGTTTTTGTGGCTGACAGAGACCCTGTGGACAATACATGCAGTGCTGAATGCTGCAGCGGTGGATGGAGTGGTTATGCTGGTAGTGCAGTAGTAAAGGTGCTACTACGATCACATCCGCACTGTGGGCCATGGAGTACCGGAAATCACACAACTGACAGTTATAACTGGTCACAACTGCTTCTGAATCACTGCTGTTTGGGTCTCCTAGGAGCAAAAAGCAGAACAAGAGTAAATAAAACCTGAGCAGAAATTCAAATATTATCACGTATAATTCCTATTATGATCATCAAGGCAAACAAACATGAGGTGACAAGCACCACAAACAATAAAAGAAGACTCATTTATTGAGGGCAATCATTTATGTTTGCTTTAAGCAGACACAATCTACCAGCAGTACCGAAAATCATCTTACTGCCACGTTCCAATACATCTTCATTACCTTGGCTGGTGGTGGAGAGGTTGGATGGCTGATCTTTGCGGCCTTTTGATACCATTTGGTCTCTCTCTCCTCCATCTCTCCTTCCTCCTCTTTCTCGCTCTCTGTCCATCCCACCAGGATTAGAGTTGTTGGGGCTCGTAGTACCACCGGCGTTCATTTTGTGTCTTTGCTCATAGTGCTCTAAAAGCTTTGCAGAACCCCCCGACCACTCGCAACTCCAGCTGCAGAATTTACACCAATAATACGTCTGCACGGCACCTCGACCAGCCTCCCCCACCCAGCCCGATGAATCCGAACAAGACCTGACTGGGATGAAGTACCCGACCAAAGAGTCGTCCTCCGCGCGCACCGCAACTCGCTCGGCCCCGTCTAAGGCTTGACTCCGTCCCTTCAGCTGGTTGTCGTGCGTTGCCAGGTTATTTGTGGTCAGCAGGGGTGTGGTTGGCGGTGTTTTGACTTTGTTTGGGTGCGAGGAAAGGAAATGTTGTTCGAGTTCCAAGGAATTACTGCCCATATACGTGAAGTTGCAGAATTTGCAGCGAAAGTACTTTGTGTTTCCCTGGCAATCCGAGGTCTTCCGACCGATTCCAATGAGGGTGCCACCCAACGTCACCTGTTGATAGGCAGAAAAGAAGGAATAAAAATATATATTTAATGCATAAACAGTTTGATTAAGAGGCAGGCTGCTTGCTTGTTATCGCTTCATGCGAATAAAAGATGGGTGTTTTTATTTATTGTCCATTTTCCAAATGCGTGCATTTCCTAAAATTGCTGCTGCAAATGAATAACTACATATCAGACTCTTAATCTTTGAAAATAAAGAGCAATTCAGGAATTTATTTATAATTCTTTAAATAGTGAAAGCTAATGCTAACTTTACATTTAATAAAGTACTTTACAGGATTCAGAAAAGGGAAAAAAAGACAATGAGTGATTATACTGCCTTTTCCTTCAAACAGACAAACATGAAAGAAATTAGATACAAGGCAGTTATTTTTATGTTCCTAAGCAGCAGATATTTAAAGGACACATGGCACAAGCCACCAATCGTAGAGCTGTGCAGGATAATTATGCCTTAGCTACTCAAACCCACAATGAACATAATCCATCATTTTCCGTATGTAACTGTAGACAATTAAAAGGCAACTCTAAGTCTAACTAACCAACCAATAACAAAACTACTAGGCTCTACTGTAGTATTTAGGGTCGAGGCCAAGGTTTTATATAAGTCAGCAACCTGGCACTGATTTTTTTTATTAAGTTAGACTCTAGACAGTAGGTGATTACACTGTGCTCATGGCTATGATAGTAATGAGGCAATCTGGCATGCCTTACAGTGGCAATGGACTCACTACTGTACAATATAGATTTGTCTCTAAATCTGTGGTTTTAAGCTAACTATGGGCAGTGTGGTAACAGAGCTGCATGCTGCATGTGATGCAAGCAAAGATGCAAAGCTCCACAGATAACAGAACACCAAACAGACGCAATGTTCTTGTTTATCGTTTCAATACTAGGAATTAGATCTCAGAATCAGCAAATATGCAGCATGGCAGTTACGTCAATTGGTGTGAAGAACAGATTAGCGGGGAATGTTCTGTTTTGCTTTTATGTCATGTTTCCTAGTATAATGGATTGCTAGCATGTAGTTTTTTTGTGTATGACAAGTTGTATATGTTTATGTATTTTTCAGACTTGGATTTTTTTTTAATAACAAGAGATACAAGTTTGTGTCTACTACTATTTTTTGTTCATGTTATACAAATACTGTCCGTTGTTTGGGATTTTTTAGCACAGAAATGAGTTTTTAAGACACACAAAACTATTTATTTGCCCATTTTTATGCTTATGGTTAAAATATATTAGGATTAAAAGTGGGATTGAAGGTAAGAAATTTGGAGGTTTTTTATGATGGTACAAGGACATTTTTGAAGATGAACGGTGTTAAAGACTTTTTTCTCTCTGTGTGTTTGTCTTGTTTTTTTTAAAGAAACTACAATCAGTTCATAGGACAGTTGAAAATCTGAACTTTCATAGACACCAAGAGTGACAGTAAGGCAATCATTTTGCCAAAAAGGGTGGAAAAAGTAATATTTGTACAAAGAATTAAGCGTGAGATGGTATACGTCAACTCAGCTAAAGAAAATAAATGTTAAAGTCTAAATGAGAGTCATTACTGTACGTGATCTCACGACAGAAATTCAACAATTATCTCATCCAACAGACCCTGCCCAGACAATTAGCAAAGAGCAAAGCATCAAGTAATTTCACCAGGCAGAATGTGCAGGAAGACATGACCGAGAATATGAGACAGGGACAGAGTGAAAGAAAAGAGGCAAAGGGCGAACGGGACAAGATGAAAGAAAAAATTGCAAGTTGAAGAACAGAGCTGCAGAAAAAGAAAGAGGTGAAAGAGAGCCGGGAAGCAAATTGAGAAGTTAGAGAAAAATGGATTAGATAAAGTAATAGAGACTAAGAAAGACAAATCAAAGAAAGAGGGCAGAGCAGAGGAGAAGGTGAAGGAGAGACAAAGACATGATAAGAGAGACAAATGGAGAACCAGGAGAGAAGAAGACAGTTAAATATGTCTGACAGCTGTTTCATTATACTCCCTAACAGCCGATTATAACTACTGGTTCTCCGTCTGCCTCTGTCACTACCTTCTCTCCTTTCCTCCTCCATCTCGAGCACTCTCACTCATTCCTTCTCCCTTTTCTCCTCTATGACTTTTTTGGGGGGATCTGGAATCTCATTGGTTGACATGGAATCTTGTCTTAGCAAATGACAACATGGAATTTTCCAAACGTGGGCGGGAGAGAGAGAAAAAGTGAGTGAGGGATGGAGAGAATAGAGACCCCTTTCATTCGTTTTTTTTTATATATATATATATACTTTCACTTTTTCTTCATAATGACGACTTAAGCCCACTGGATTTTCTATTTCTGATTCGTTGTGCGTATGTGTGTGTGTGTGTGTCTGCGCGCGTGCGTGAGCACAGGACTACTGTGTGTATGTGTATTACTGTGTCCATTACGTGACTTTAGATCATTACAGGCTGCTGGTTTAAATGAAACAGAACTCCTTCACTGTTCTTCACACACATACACACACACACGCACGTTTATTGAATCATCTCACTAAATCTTTCACACAAAAACATCACAGTTCATGAATACTCGAAATCCTAATCCCTGACCCAGTTATTGCCAAAAATGGGCTTAATGAGCTTATATTTACAGCATATTGTAAACGTTTGACGATTAAAAAATTTTTTCCAAGCGAACCTGCAGGTTATTACTGAAAATACTGCTAAACTGATAGGTGATTAGATACCACTGATCTGATTTAAGATCTCATTTAAACTTCGTGACTCTTAAGGTAAAAATCGATCACCATAAAATTTGATATCAGATGATAAAGTACTCATAATTATTACTATTTTTAGGCTAATCTGCTCACTACTTTAGAGAAGGACGTGTGTTTTAGACTTATTTAGAGAATGGTGACATGATGGAGCTCTGCCAGCCAAAAGGTTTTAGCTGTCCCAGTTTTAACAAAGCCATTTCATAATAAAACTGCCCGCTCAGCTGCTTTATTAGTTCAGCTAAATTTTGTTGTAAATACTGACATTCAAGCAAAAAGTATATTTCAATATATCTAAAAAATATACAAATCAAAAGCTTGGAGAGTTCACATTGAGTAAGTGATGTGTACACATGGCAAAAATAGCAGACACATGAGCAGTTAGTCTGAGGCTTTAATGTTCAGCACTAACATGCACGGCAAATCAATACTGGCGCTGCTGATTTCACTGATTATGGACGCCTGGTAACACAAAGAACAAAATTATTAAAACTATTTTTATCCTCAGATTGATTTGGTAATCTGTTGATGCCCGCACTGCAGGTACAAAACGCATCTCTTTTTTTCAAAAATGTTTTTTTGATTATTTATGATTAGAAGTTTGAATATAGCGTCCCAGTATATCTACGACATTCACCTTGCAGAAGGAATTTTTAGTTGCACCTGCAAGTTTGCAGCATCCCCTTCATTCACCTAGTTTTATAAAAAATGAGCCCTCAATATGGGGATGAGCATGGGTCTATTGAATTGTTTAACAGCTATAATCATGCACGTGGTGCACATGCGAGCGTTTGTCCACACACGCATTCCCTGCAAAAGATTTGGGAAGTAGACACTATGGCTTTTGTGTGCGCGCGCACGTACGCTTGAGTATGCATACCCCCATATGCGGGGCCTGTCTGCCAGGTGCCCCGGTTGTCTCCCTTTCTGTGTCTATCCATCTGTCAGTCTATAAAATTTTATAACTTGCAGCACAATGCCTCCCTGTCCAAATAAGGCACACCCTATGTTACAAATCAGTTGCAGATTGCTCTACCCAATAAATTATTCCATTCAGTTATGAGCCTAACTTTGCAGATTTATTACAACTGTGATTACAGCAAACCGTTAACTAAATCAGTGTTACTTGTATTGGATCAAAGTTTCTAACTATGATTACATAAAATGTTTCATATACAGTATGTCGCACTTCTTCAAGTTATTATGACATACAAATTTAATAACTGTAACTTTGATATAAATGAAATTATGGCAACTTTTTTTGAGTTTACTTTTAGAACTTTACGCCAGTTTTACTAGTACATGTTGGTGCACACAGTGATGCGCATTAAACATATGCAAACGAGACCGACACTGCATTGCATCCATGAGTGCAGATTTCTGATGTTACTGTTTTACCTCAAAATAAAAGAAAATTGTTGTATAATTAATTGTAAGATTATATAAAATGTGCTGGAGCCCTGCCATAATATCTAACACCAGTTCTAGTCGAGGCATAAATGCGTCAACTGTGTTTGTTATCTTGCAAAAAATCTGTTTCCAGGGTAACCCACGTGGAAAAGAAATACAACAACAACTTTAAAAAGTTTCACTTTTGCTTCCAACAGTAAACTTTTATGTTTTATACGCAGATGACTCAGATGATGTCAACGTGGCCACTTTCACATTTTTCTCACACTACATAAAGTTTACTTGATTTATACCTGATCCGTATAAATACGTGGCATGGACAAAATAAAAGCATATTTAAATAACATCATTTGTACTTGTGTAATAACAGCATTATTATAAGCCTAACAGGAAATACACAGAAATACATGTTTCTTTACTATTTCTTTGTAAAGGTTTTAGTTTTCTATTAGTTGAACGCACATCCGCAACATAAGGCCTAACCACAGTTCTGACACTAAACCATTATATATTGTTGGAGCTCACACCGTGATCCTTGTCGTTGTTTCTCTACATTTCCACTGCGGTAAAGAAAAGACTAGGCCCATCACTTTAGCTGTTTTAACATGTGGGACGTCTGAAAAAAGTTTTGATGACGTTCCATCATGCCTCTTTTCCGCACACATACACACACAGACAGAGCATCCACGGCGGACAGCCTGAAGCCTCCCCTTTGGTTATAAAAAAAAATCTAACCACGCACCTTCCCGTAGGGTTGTGAAACAATATAAGCCTGTTTATTACTACTTCAAAACGCAACCACTGAGAAACAACCAGAAAATAAAGTTTGGTTTGTCTGATTCACGGGTTTGTTCACATTCACTTTCTAGCATGCTTGACCACAACTGCTCAGTCTCTCTCATTCCCTCTCTTGTTCTTGCGCTCTGAATCAGACATGAAGGCCCGAGTTACAATGTGGTATTTACAAGCAATACTCAACAAATTCTGCGGAATACCTTGAAGTAAAAAAAAAGTGGTTTTACCATCTCAAATGACTGTGAGATGAGACAAAACGCTGCAGTTAGGCTACTTGACAAATGGAAATGCATTGAGTCCCTCCAAAAGTTTCTAGACCCTGGGAAAAGTTCCTGCGGTGGAAAAACGGCTTATGAGAGCTTCCACGCTGCAGGAACTAACTCCAGGGGCTATTAACAGTTAACAATTTCTACTGCGGGGACCAGGGAAATTATTCTACCCCTGAACAAAAGAAAAGGAAAAAAAAAAACCTCCCCGGGAGATTAATACTTTTCAATAGGTACAGAAATTTCTGGGTGAGGCTTGCAGCACTTAACATTTTTGATCACACACACACGACATTTCAAGGGTTGGAAATATAGACAGTCAACCGTCTGAAGCATGTCTGGATGTCTTAGGATCCGTGAGAGAAAAATCCTTGGGAGTTAAATTTCCTGGTACTTTGAGCGGAAGCTCTAAATTAATGGGAGAAGAAATGCTTTTTGCAGTCTGGCATGCTGGCAGGATGAGAGTCACCAAATCTGAGAGCATACTGTAGTCCTCTTGTGGAAAATGGGCCACAGATACCAAAATTGGCAAACTTCAAGAAAAATAGTATTTTGGAATACCACACTGACTTTTATGAAAGCCAATCAGCTCCGAAAATTAAGGCTTTCTGTGGGACTGAGGAGGTAAACGAGTTTAAAGGAAGGGTTTTTATTTTATTTTATTTTTAACCCCTTTTAAAATTCCTTAAAAGCCCTACTACAGCACACAGTTTTTGTTTTTTAAATATATTCAGTTATTAATGGAAGGAGTATTTTAAACACTTTTATGAGTATTTCACACCCAGTACTTACCTGTACGTCATATGTGCCATTCATCATAACTGTCCTATGCTGCTGATTCTGTATCTCTGGTCTTGTCTTCCCCAAGTCTTTGGCTTGGCTCCTCTGCCCTTGTCCCGCCTGTATGTCTGACATGAGAAATGCAAGAGGGGGTCAGACTGGTAGAAACAGATAAACAAAGAGGGCTCAAGCTGCTTGAGGCAAAAAAAAAATGTGAGAACTAGCCTGACATCTGGGAAGAAGGAAAACTAGACTCAGAATCAACAAGCTGTTTTTCTAAGTAACTGCTATGTCCTTACTGGAAGACAAGTTCAAAGTATATATATATGAAATACATGAACTCATATATATTTTTAGCAGTTTTCTCCTGTACTGGATCATATTTGCTATGATTGTCCAGGTCTTTAGGGTCATACATTTGATTGTCCATTTAAAACTAATTTCTATAATAAGCGCTGGAAAGAGAAAGCTGAAGTTACCAATAGGTGTGTGTTGGGGAGCCATGTTGTGGAGTGCCAGGATGTGTGTGTCCAGAGCAGCATCCTGCCGTGTGCGGTTGTGCAGGCCCAGGTGATACTTCCGAAAGTGCTTCACCAGGTCAGCCGGGTCATTGCCATAGTAACCGTAGCCACACACATTGCACTTGAAGTCCTGGAGTTTAGGAGAGGGGCTGGAGGAAAGCGGAGGGGTATCGGTCGTGGTCTCCTCCCCTCCTTCCTGTCTTGGGAGGAGGTGCGGGGCAGAGAGGAGAGGAGGGGTGAGATGATCTGCCTCCCCCCTTTCTCTGTCGCTTCTCTCCCCTTCTTCTACCGCTCTGTCCCCGTCCTCAGGCTCCGACTGGCTCTCCGGCCTGTCCGTCAGCGCCGCTCCTCCTTGCTTTGCCCTTCCCCTGCCTCCTCCTCTCCTCCCCCCTCGTTCCTCATTACCGTAGCGATCGCCGACAGACGAGGGAGAGACAGACGAGGAAATGCACTCGCTCTCTCCCCCCTCCTCCTCCTCCTGCTGCTCCTCATCTCCTCTGACCCGCTCGGAGGATTCCGGCTCGGAGGGTCGGTTTATTCGTTCGGCCTCTGCTCCCACTCTCCCTTCCTCCTCACCTTCTTCTTCCTCTTCTCCCGCTGGCCTCTTTCCCTCTTCTTCCTCTTCCTCCTCGCCTCCCACACTCCGGATAGGGGGATTCTTCTTCCTCACCATTTCTACAAACATGAAAATTAGAAGAAAAAAAATTATGATTTGTTACCATGTATTAAAGGAGGAAGAAGAAGGAGTTTGGGGATAAAAAACAGCAAGCTGACTCCTCAAGACACTAAAAGATACAGAGCCTTTTAAACTCCAGTAATATTCTGCATATAATGCCACACATACACACAAATACAATTATCTGACAATGATGTACAGTATGTGCGCAAAATAGCTTTGATTTAATTTACAGACTTCTTTGAACACCAAAATCTGCGACAATCCTCGACCACAAACCTCGTCAAAGAAAAACAGGCGCAACAAATCAGAAACATCTCAGCTGCGAGAGATTTTTTTTTTTTGAACGGGGGGGGTGCTTGCTGAAATGTGACGGCCACCCCCCCACCAAAAAAAGCATCCTTCGTACAACTTTTTTTTCCCAACTGGGGAGTGAATCTTTTTATCGTTATGGAAACCATCCGTGAGAATCTTCCAACACGTGACCACATCAAGAACCCAAACCATATCAGAGAGACGGGAGAGACAGCGAGGGGAGAGGAGGGTGAGGCGCAGAGAGAAACGGGGGAGACAGATGAAGGAGAGGAGACGGGGAGAATGGCCAACACACAACCACATCAAACCGAACGCCCCATATCAGAAAGATGGATGAGGGAGGCGGCAGACTGCAATTCATTCCCTCAAGCGCTCCAAATTTCTCCTTCCCATTTTGCTCCTCTCGTTTTTTGCTTTTTTGGGTGTTTTTTTTTTTTTTACCTTTCATTCATTTTCTGGCTTGCAAATTCTCATTTTCTCATTTCTCACTGTCTCTCACACTTTTATCTGCATCACCTCGCCTCCTTGGGTTTCCTCTTTTGATTGCCTGCTTTTTTCCCCCCCCATGTCACATTTTACTTTTGTCCCGCCCCACTCATCCTCTTCCTCTCTCTCTCGACCTTTCACCTTTTTCCTGCTTCCCCATCCTTGCGTAAAACACCAATATCAAAGAAACGAAGTGCCAAGTCATTTTTTTTATTTTGTGTTGCCCTCTTTCACATGCAAGAATAATTGCAACAATAACTTAAGTAATTCCATCATTAAATGTTTTCTTTCTGTTCCTGCCCTCCCCCCCTCCCCTCCTTCCCTTATAATCACTGTACAAAGCCATCAAATAACCAAACATGTGTTTTATGTTAAACCATAATCTTTCTTTTGTTCAAAAGGGGAACAATTGTGGTTGTAGCGTTCACAACAGTCGTGACAGGGAGATGCTGCATGCTTTTTGTTTTTTTGCTCTTTTTTTTGTCCTCCTTGCACAAGTGTGTGCGTGCGTGCGCATACGCGCGCATCTGTGTTTATTTGTGGTCGTTCAGTTCATATTCGGGGGTGCACAGTCAACCCGGAGAACCCGTACACCCATTTCTTTTGGTCATAAACAAAATCAAACCCAACCGACGCCTGATTGACGCCAAAACTGATCACTTTTAGATCAATGCAATATGAGGGGGGAAGACACTGGATGTCTTTGAGGGGTTTATGTGTGAGTAATGCATTATTTGATGATAAACCCAGAAAGCATGCGCACCACCCTGTGAGCATCTGTGAGAGACAAAAGCTTGTTGTTATTTACTGATAGCAACCTGCAAACAGTTAAAGCAGTTAAAGAGAACTGACACACACACACACACAGAAACACACTGCTAAAGAAAATATGAGAATAAGTTTGAAAATCCATAATCGGGTGATGATGCACAGTGAAAATACCCGTATTTGGGCAGGATTCTGTTGTTATCTAGAGGATTAGAAAATACTTAATAAACAGAGATAGAGAGAAGAGCAAAACAGAAAATGAGAGAGGGGTGCTTTTTTTGTTGAATCCAATTTTCTCTCTGTGGCCTTTGTAGTATTTGACTTTTTTCTCCCACTCCCTCTCTCTCTGCCATACAACTATTAAAATAAAGCATTTATGTCTGCAAGGGCCCACGCCTAGACCAGCCCTGGCACTCACCCTGTGCGTGTGTGTGTGTGTGTGTGTGTCTGTGGGGAAAGAGAGGGAGCGGGAGAGTGTGAGCGAGTGCAGGGAGCAGGGGAAAATCTCATCTGATGTTCACCACACCCAGTCAGAATTCATCATTTACACACACACACACACACACACACACACACACACACACACAGTGGAAAACTACAGATCGTTGTGGTAAAGCAATGAAGCTGAAACCCCGACCTAAGAAGCACTGACTGACCTAAACTATGTTTCCGTATGCCCTGTATGATCCATCCGACTGGTGACTTAGTAAGTTCACCGGTGATGACAATTATTGCATTAACACAGCAGCAAGTAGAAGGAATGATGCTGTAGCCTTTATTTATTTACGCTGGAATCATTTGGTCTTATGCATACTTCAGTGCCACTTTTATTGGATGCGGGCAGGAAGCAGAGGTGTGTGTTTAAAGGCCCGACTGTGTGTTTTTTGGGTGTAAGCATCTGTATATGTGTGTGTGTCTCTCAATGTCCCAGCAGAGCTTTTGTCTGCTCCAGGCTGTATACACAGACTGGAACCATTACTATCAACTACAATTAGGTACAACCCACCACAACATACCGCATAACAACTACTGCTACTAGCTACAATTAGCCCCTATACACCACACTGGCCTCAATACCTCAGCAAAGATAAATGTGACAGCTAATCATTTCCATCAACTACAATTAGCCCCAACGCCAGTGAGGCTTTTATCTAAAATTGCCAATAATCATCCGACGACAACTGCTGAAAGACGCAGCAACAGGAGTATGGTAAGTTTCAGAAGCATGTGGTAGACGGAGGACCATGCTGGGGAACTACGTTGGGAAACTTACTCTTTCGCTACATCTCAGCGTTTCTTTGTGTGGCTCGCTCGTGTTTTCCAGAGAAGCGCTATAAATCAACTTCAAAAATGTCATCGTATTCGAGCAGTGCAAACTCAAACCAGCAGGTATTTTCAACCAAGCGCTTGCACGCATGCTAAACAGCATTTGCTTTTACGTCAGTTATTTACAAGAAGACTTTTCCAGAATCAGAGCTGACGTGTTCAAATTTCTCGTTTTGCCTTGTCATCAGTCAAAAATCCAAAGATATGCATTGCGCGTAATATATCTGCAACAAATCCTCATATTTGAGGGGCTGTAATCAGCAAAGGTTTGTCAATTCTGCTTGTTCACTTACTCCAGTGATTAATTGTCGGCAATTAATTTGGCTATTCGTACAATCTTTGTCACAAAAAGAACAAATTAATCAGCTTGTTTCAACACTACGAACAACAATGGAGGTCAATCCTGTCGTTTGTCATGCGTTTTGTAGGGGTCTGACACATGTTGCTTTAATTATGTTATATAAACAATATCTTACTCCATTTCAACCACATCATGTTTACAGCATCTTAGTGCACCGCCAGCCTGGCAATGAATTTTCATGCGACTCATAAGAAATCAAAAGAGGCCTTTGTCATTCAGAGAACAAAGTTAGATCTCTCTAATGGAGGAAAACAGATTACGAGTACATCTCAACCATTTTACACAGTGACTCCAAGCTAATTCTCTAAATGCATATTATTGAGTCAGGGTAATGGATGGGTTTGATACCGAATCTCAACACATCCACATATCCCTGCTGCCTCCAGATATCTGTGCTCTCTCCCTCCCCGTGGGACAGCTGTAGCTGGCATCTCCATCTTTCATAAACAAAGGATTAATGTGCAACATATGAAGAAATAAAGCTAAAGGCAAGGTCTTATTACAAAGACAGACTTCTCTCTGGCTTTTCTTTCTCTTTCTTGATGCGCTGCTTTCTGTCTCTTCGTGTTATCCTCTCCCCCTCTTTGTCCCTATCTCTCCTGCTCCTCATTATCTGTCCTCGCTTTCTTCTCGCGGTGCCATCTCTGTTCCTCTCCTCTGATTTACTGGAACTTTGTGAGATTTGGAAAAGAGAGAACAATTTACGGGTAAGTAAGGTGCACATGAAGGAGAGGTACGAGTCAGGGAGAAAGAAACGGACGAGGGAGATGGTGGGTAAGGACTTTTAATTAGAATAAGAATCCTAACACTGTGAAAGGGAGGTAAAAGGAAGGAGGATAGACGTTTGGAGGGGATGAGAGGTTTTAGATGGGAAAACAAATGTATTTTCTTCTTTTAAGAAGGAAAAAAAGGCTGATTGTCTTGGGAAATGGATAGACAGGAGCAAAGAAAGGGAGAAGGGGAGGAGAGAAAAAGGCAAGAGGCAAGGAGCAGATAAGCTCCAGATACTAATAAGACACCCCCCCAACACATACACACACACACACACACACACACACACACACACACACACACAAAAAAAAACAGTAGATGATTTGAATATATACTTTAAAGCTTTCTGTGATGTCCAAAACAAGTTCACATTCTGCATGTGGAAAATCAGTGTTTATCATCACTTCATAGGTATATTTCATAAACCACCTTTTATCATCCTTCAAAGTCACTGCAGACCCACAAAAGCAAACTCATTACTGAATGCTTTAAAGAGATTCGGGCCTATTTTGAACACTGAAGATCGAGTCATGCTACAGGTCAGGCTTCCCGCTGGGCGCCCCTCGTACAGCCTGCAATATAATGACTATGAGGTTTAAAACAATTCTGCAAGCCACAATTTGAATTCAGGTTTATTTTGACTAATTTAGCAAAACAATCTCTTCCCAAATATCTTGCTCTGGGTCTGAGTCTGCGTGTGGAAGTTGAGTTGAGAAAGCCACAGACAATGACTGACTTTGCAGAAATGTGAGAGCAGGCTCCTCTGAGCCTCCTCATTAGAGCTGCTGGAATATTCATACATCTTGTGGCTATCAGACGTTTGCATTTCCAGCTTCATATCTGAGACTGGATCCGGTATGGCTCATGTATGCATCACACATGGGCGGTTTTAAAGACGCGCTCACTTTCGGGTCCATTACGCAGAAAGGAGTGTTCACACTAAGTCAACATTTCAGAAATTTCCTTTTTAAAACTGCAACTTTTTGTCAGTCTAGAAATGTTTTTTTTTTCCATTAAAAAACTGAAAATACCACGATCACCTTATCATGATGTGCTATTGCCCAAAAGAGCAACTCTAACTTCTCAAATAAAAGAAGACAAGAAAAAAAAAATCAAACACTGGCTTTTTGTTAATTGCTTCAATTTCATGTTCAAAAAATGTTGCTGCATTCGTTAAGGCTTTCGCGAATGTCTTGTATCACTCAGCAGTCATTTATTTAGACAATTATTTCTTCTAGGAAGTCCACTGATGCACAAAATGGCAGTCATGCTGCAGTGCCTTGTAGCTTTAGGTTATGTGCCAGTGAATGAAAGCAGCTGAAGACAATATTAATGAAAGCGTGCAAGTAAACGGTTTAGTACCCACTGAGACGAAACAGATCAGTCCCCGTGAAACCGAGCCTATTTAGAGCGGCAGAGCAATAATAGGAAATGGTCGCGAGCGCACGATGCTGCGCTCCGTTCGAGTCCTGGATGGGAGGGCGGGCGTGTCTGGCCTCTTCGAGAAACATGGGGATAAGGGAGAGAAAGTTGGCCAAGGGGAGGATTTCTTTTTTCGGGGGAACCAGTAACAGCTGGGAATTGATTTTGCAGAGGCAGGAGTCTAATTGAAAGTAGGGAGGGGGTTCGAGAGCGAAACAGAAATAGGGAGAAAGAGGAGGACAACATAAAACCACCGCGAGACAGAGTCCACCTGCCATTTTAAGACTAAAAGCTTTCAGCTGACTACCAGGTCCCTAATCAATGCCAGAATTTTTACTTACACACACATTCTCTCTTCGTCTGCTGTGTAGCAGGGGCCCAATTCTTTCCTGCCAAGCAAATCACACACACACGTAGATTCAGTTGCAGACCCACTCTACCAGAGTGTAGGACTCATTTGTAATGGGGTAACAGCATGCAAAATATGTCATCTTAAATGTCAAACTTAATCAGAGGTTCACATTTCAATACCTCTCCCTCATTATGAGCCTCTCTCTCTCTCTGTTTCTACCTCTTCTTCACTCTCTCTAGATGGCTCCCCTCTTACTCCTAGCTATATGGGTCCAATTCTCACTCACGCACACACAAACACACCTCACTTCTCCTCCTCCCCTTATCTATCCATCTTTCATTCAGCATTCTCTCAATTAATCTCTTATCCATTTCCCACCCCCTGCCTGTCGTTCCCCCAATCTCTTTTTCACTCCTCCCCTCGCTCCTGGCCTATCCTTACGTGAACCTTGATGTGTTGATGTGTTTGTACATGTGCGTGCGTGTAAAGGTGTAATTCTCTAAAGCACAGCAATCCCTTTACGTGACTGACAGACAGATAGCTATCATTAAATGTAGGAAGATTTTTTTTTTTTTTTAAATAAAAGAAGTACACACTGTATCCCTCACTGTTCTTTCCGTGCTTGCTATGCACATCCAACTAATCCTTCAAAGATACTTGATCACTTCACCTTGATTTTGTCTCAAAAACTTTAGATGCAAAACAGTTCCAAAAACAGTCCACTGATACATTTATTGATTAATCCACCCATCAATTAGTTTTCTGCCACTTATTCAGCAGTCTCAGCAGCCCAGATTCTTCTTAAAGCAGAGCAAGATGTTTAAATCCAGGCAAAGGTGAGACTGGGGAGGTAGATCAGTCAGTAAATTGTCACTCAAGTTTGTCAATCTCCCTCATCACCTTTCCTCTACTTGTCAACAAAATCCCAACTTCCTTCGCCTTGGATCCAGCAAAGCAACCCAGGCCAACTGAGGTGCCAACTGTCATTCATGCCACTTTGAACCAGCCCAGTGCAAGCTGGAGGTTATCAGTCAGCGAAGCAAACTAGACCACACGGTCGGCAAAACGCAGAGACTTCTAACACCTCTAAAACCAGCACCTTCTTTCTTGGCTGTGCCAAGAAATTGTCTCCATAACTAATTTACTGACAGGCTGCTGTTTACACCTTTTGAGCATTCCTGCCTGGCTACCTGATCGCGCTTCTACACATTATTAGCACGATCCGTACCAAAGGGCACCCCTGGTAAAGTCCAATGCCTACCGGGTACGAGTCCAAGCTCTCACTACAGTTGCACAGGGGCCATTACAATGAGCCCCTTAGAACAGCCTCGGGGTGCGGTTGCTTTGGAAACTGATTAATTATTGATTGATTATGTATTATGCCATTAACATTAGTCACATGTCTAGGGTTGGGTTGACCCATTAAGATCCAGGATACTCATAATGCTATAGTGCTTTCTTATCAGAACTATCACTGACACTTTTAGAGTTTTCTGACAAGTATTCAAATGATATGTCAAGACATCCCAGTTACTGCTATTATAAAATTAATTGTAAAATAAATCTTCTATTATCAAATAAATCAATGTTATTAGGCCTAATTTACCCTGTTATATATTGTGCTAAAACTATCCGCCAGACACAGATTCCAGACGCTCAAATATGACTGTGTCTATCCTGTACACACACAAACAACCCCCACCCTCCCCTCAACACTCCCCCCTCCTTTCCCCCCCAACACAAACTTTATTAAAAGTCTATTAGAGGAGTCTGACCTTGAATAACTACATGGGATTACTGCACCACACAGGGTCTGGGAAACACTGTACTGTGTGTGCTCTGTGTGTGTGCGTCTGTGTCTAATACTCGGTAGGAGGGCTACCTAACCCTTTGGGGAGGAAAGGCAGAACACTGCTTAACACCACATGCAGACGTACAAAAATAACTGGCAGCTGTCCAGTGCAAGCACTATCTTTTGGCTACAAAGCTTTTTGGGATTCAAACCACTGTTCTAGCAGAGAAAATTCAACAAACAAGATTCTTTTAAGTGATCTATTAATTGAAGTGTTAAATTTCTGTCTTCATGCTCAGCACGCACAAATATTACAAGTCACAGAAATTTTCACTTATGACTCATGACAGTAAGTCATAGGTGACACACTAGCTCTTTTGGTCCATAAAAACATTATTTTGAAGTGAACACCAGAAGCCACAGGTGGGTGACAAATGGCTGAAAAAACAGGTTACTCACTTCTTCTAAAGAATGTAAAGTGTTTCCTACTGAGATTACTGGAGATTAGGTCTGTGTGCCTCAGTCACACAGGCCTAGTCCAGCAACCCCCAAGAGCTTGGTTACAAGGGGAAAAGCTGTATTCCTCAACTTCTTGGTGAGTGGGGCTTGCTTTAGGTTGGTGTCTGTCACTGGGTGAAATTGGTCGCTAAGAGGCTGCTGCACCAAAAACCTAGGAATAGTTTGCTACTAACTAACCACCCAGCGGTACTGAAACTCGAAACAGAGACTATTTGTTTTCAAAGTGAAACCAGCACCTTTTGGAAGATGTTTCTCTGTTTGAGTCACACTTTTCAAAAGCTTCTGAACTAATTATTGAGTAGTTGGTGTATTACCGCGGGACCGTTATTCTACTGTATTTCACCCATAACCCGGTGCGTAGCATAAGAACACAGAAGGTCAACTTTTGTGTTCCTCAGGAACGCCGCGGGACGTGACAAATCGTCAGGTTGTTATGCCTCGGGAGTGAGAACGGGCTGACTATTTGCCTAAGGTGGTTTTCAGTACAACACCGGATACCTTTTTGCGACCTATTTCGCCTAACAACAGAACCTGGCTAAACAACTTACCAACTGGTCAGGGAACACCAGTGGTTACCAGGTGGTCACTGACCAGTCTCTACGACTGTGTAACTGAAGCTTAGCAATCGATATCACAGCGAATGCCACCATCCACCTACAACTGGTTCGGAAATACATGTTTTTCCCTAGCAACCAGTGGCTGCCAGGTGGTTGCATGTGGTGTCTAACCCTGTCTGCCTGGGGCCTTAGTAAATCAAACTAAAGTATATTTTGTTAGACTTCCCAACACAAAAAGACATCAAGTGTTATACTACTATAAAAGGTTACCTCCCAGGGCACTGCTGTGAAGTTTTCAGTGCAAGTTTAAATGACACTGAAATAAATCAGTATGACAGCACGGACACACACAAAGATAGATGATGCATAAACGCATACGTATCTGCATTCAAATCTTTCTTACACATCTGCATTATTTCATTATGTCACAGCCATTACCATTCACTTTCACATGTGTTTGGATTTCTGGTTCTTATAAAACAATTTGTGCAGTTTTAGTAAAATAGTGAAACAAAAGACACACACACAGGCACAGACTATATATCTCTTCTGCTATTTCAATAATCTGTGACCTGAGAGTTTATAAGACTCAATAGTCTGGCCCTTGGAATGGCTGTCTGGATTTTAACTTTATATACGCACACATACACACTCATACACAGACACGGCTCCCCTGCTATGGTCCTCGGAGCATACTCTGTCTGCGAGCGAATGTGTGTGGGGAGCATACCATGTGTGTGTGGTCACGTCTAAGAAAGCCGCTTTAAAAATGGATCTCTCTCCGTCTCTTTCCCATTACCACTGACGATGTCACCTTTGCCATTTTTTTGTGATGTGCAAATGATGGACTAAAGCTATTTGCTGTGTGTTTCTCTCATTTGTGACTATAAGAATAAGTCATACACCTGTCATGAGAGGGAGAGAGAGAGAGAGAGCATGGTTTCAAACATGCAGCAGCATGGAAAACGCCAGCTCACAAGGAGTGCGTGTAATTAATTATTGTTAACTGGCTGGCAGGAGAAACAGGCTGGCAATGAGACAGACGCAAATGCAAACGCGCAGAAAGGGAAAACACATGTCAACATACTTAATCACACTTTTGAATTCATCTTCAAAAGGAAAATGTCTCAGAGAGTTTGAAAACGTCACTAAAAGATATAAAAGGAAAAGAAAATTTGCAATCGAAGAAACACAATAAATGCACGTTCACACATCCCTCCAACAGACTGATCAAATGAACAATTACATCTCGCTGAATAAGGGATGGCTGTAAATAATCATAAAAACGATTGTTTTATATCTGCTTAAAAAGATAAGTTCCAACATTTGGATCTAACATTTACATCATTTCAAAATAATCCAACTTCATTAAAAACTCATTCGTATTCTCCCTACGCATCAACTGAGCACCACACAAAAGCAGACGCACACAAACACACACTCCATCCTCCAGTTTAAAATCTAAAGTTAGTGGACACCGAAAGATTAATATTCTGGAGCAGAATGCATTTAAAATGAATTTTTGAACGTCGATGAAAGGTATGTTACACTGGGATAAAAACATAAATACCTAAGCCTCAATGCCTAATGAAGCACACTCATCAAAAGCAGTGTCTGTAAACTAATTACAGGGCGCCCTCGATAGAAAACTCAACTGAAGGGCATCCTCCACATCCTCCAAAACAAAAAAAAAGTTTTCTGCACTGAAAAGACCTTTTAAAGGAAATGTGAAAAAAAACGTGCCCTGTGAAAAGAGGAGTGAGAAAAAAAGAAATAGTCAATGAGGATGCCTCATGTCAAAACCACAACCCTGCGAAATATGAATACTAATCAAAGACCAAACCACAATATCACACTACACCAATTCCAAGAATTGCTTCAATACATATTTTATGCCCAAATATCTATTTCACTTGAGCTCATAAATGTGCATATTTGAAAGGCTCAAAACTTAGGCTGCATCCCTTGAAATGTTTCAAAAGTTTCAAAGCAGGAACTCTTTCCTGGCTTTCTACGCTTGCTTGAGAGACAGAAAAATGGAGTGATATTGATATTGATTTACTGTGAAACTATCAGAAACAGTTTAACTTCACACAGTGAAGGCACACACATCTAACAAACACCAAATGTAGCAGTCGAAAAGCCAAAAAAACACAGTTTGGCTTCCCACGCCGAGGAGACCCACTGCACTGTTCCAAAGCTACACTAAAAGGCAGCGTTTGATGCCTGTGGTGTGGGTTCTCCTGCCATCAGCTGCTAGATTTCTTTTTTTTAATTTCAAATAACCTGCAGTTGTGCTGTAGACTTTATGCGTCTTAATGATTTCGATTGTGGGGATGAGTTCTTTGACACATGACTGTCACGTTTTCCTGTCGTGGTCTTTGTCATGTGATACGCATAAACACCAATAGAAATGTGAAGTACGTGGCCAAACATTTCTGTAAGCTTCTCTACTTCTCCGGGGTCCTTAACAAGGCTTCTAAGAGCAGCCGATGAATGAAATGCATTCTTTTAGTTTGCTAAGGAGTGCTGCTCTTCACCCTTTCATTCACTCCCCACTACCATTTCTTGTATAAGTGTGAAAGCGTGGGAGGAGGCAGAGGTATGTATGCGCGTGTGTGTGTAGCGGAGAACCGACAACTTCCTCTAATCTTCCTGCGATCATAGCTCAGAGGTTGCTGGGGGACAAACCAGGAAATTACACGCATACTCACACATACACACAGGATATGGGTCAGTTTAAATGGACACCAAATAAACATGTAAAAAGTGAATACATGTAAGTCACACAAAGCAAATATAGCACTCATGTTATCCCCTGTATATATAAGAGAGCCCAGCATTGCATCCACTGTATGCACAAACAGAAAGATAGAAATAGATGAAGAACATACAGGGAGACGTTGGGTAAGTATTACAAAGGGCACCATTATTAAAGTCAACACCTCTGATAAGCTCTGACGTGTGATGCGTTTTTGCTATTCCCAACCCAGACGAGAGGTCTCTTTCTGTGAAAGTGTGAGGGGTGGGGGCAGCTTATCTCTCATATGCTGTACTGGCACACACAAACAAAGAGGCATGCTGCACTTAAGCTGACAAACCTAAAAGCAGAAAAGTGTGGTTACATTTCACTGAAATGGGCGCCGACACTGCCTGTTGTCTCAAGTCTTTTGCAAGTTAGGATGGCCTGCACGAGCAGTCTGTCAAAACATCGAGCGAACGCGTACCGCATAAAGTCCGAGAAATGCATAGACTTGAACTTTCCAAGCTCGTGGTGAACCTTTTTTGCGACAGTTGTCTTATCTGCGCCGTCAGCTTAGAGCCCAAACATATCAAATAGTTGACAAAATTACAGCTCATTGTAATAAATATCATGCATTTATTATATATATATATGATTTATATAAAAATTAACATGTTTAGACTACAATTGAAATCATGATTATATATCTCTATAGTAACATTGTGAATAATTTAATTACTTTACACTACCTTACTCTTAAAATATACAAAAAATTAGCTACAAAAACTAATTAGCTGTGCTTTTTTTGTAAGTAATAAACTATATGATGGAATTTAAAAATGTGTTTTAGCTTTCATTTTTATATTCAGGCCAGTTAACATGCGTGATATAGACACACTAATTACCAAATTGTCACTGTGATTTGTATTCAGTAACTGACTAAACTGTAATGTAATCTGACGCAACTCTATGTAATGGTGCATTTATAAATTCTATCCGAAATGGTCTGAGGTGCCATCATCTTAACTGTCACCCAGGAAGTCACAGTTTCAGTTTCAGGCCCCCCTGAGCAGAACGGCTTTAGTTAAAGGCTTAAAAAAATGCTGTTGCACTTTGTTGCTTTATATGTAAACCTGTGTTCTTTCTGTCACGTTCCTGTCATTTACAACAACGAAGATCGATGCGCGGTATTAGTAAAAGTAGAAGTACAGTTCAAATGTTAATGACACCCATGCAAAGAGCAAAAAAAGGAAGTAGGTAGCAGCTATGGCCACTATTTCACAATTATAACTGAGATTCATTCACTTCCTTACACTATGTGTGCATCTCTGCATATTTGATTGCATGTAGGGACATGTAACTGTGTGTGTGTGATGTCAGTATTTGAGTCTAACAAAAAGAGACAAAGAGACGACATGAGTGTATTCCTTCTTTTTTTCTTTTTTTTTAAGGACACTAACACAGAGATACACAATCACAGACAAAAACTCAATGCAAAAGACACTGGGGCAGTTTGAAAAGGCTTGGGGCTAAGTCTGAGCTTTCATTTCCTCTATCCTGCATCACAACCGACAGACACACACACATGCACATAAGCGCATGGATACATAGAGACAGAAGGAGAGTGCATCATTACGAGACTTTTGGCCTGCCCAGAGCAATTGCAGAGGTAGACAGCTCTAAAAGAAATGACTACACAAACCTGCTCTATAGTTAAACATCCAGCTTTTTTCAACAAGTAGAGTCGTTTGGTCTGGAATGAAAAATTACTTTAAAAAAATCAGTGAAAACAAAATTACAACTATTTTTACAATAAAAACGAATCTGCACATTTACTGCTACAGTGTTTCTATGAGAAAATGAGACGTAATCATAAAGCGGATGCCACAAAAAGGCAGATGATAAGTTAATGTAAAGATAAACGTAAGTTTAAGATATTTCTTTTGTAAGCCACGGAGTTCTTGCTTGCTGCACTCCATCACACACGGCTACACACACTCACAAACACAACTGATGTTATGTAAAGTTTTCCAAAAATTAAGTTGATATAGTGTTCCCGGCAGTAATATAAATAAACATGACTAACTTGCTTAACCCTAAGACTAACCTTCCACTACTCTTATCTCAATTCTATTTGTAACCTAAAGATAGAACCACGTCTACTTTTTAAAATATAACGTTTTACATCACGGGGACTTGCTTGTTGTCCCCACAAGTGAAGTGGTCCCCTCAATCTTACTGTGTGAAGAGATTTGGGTCCCCACAAGATCAGTGAAACGAGTACAGACACACACAGACAAATGTGCAGACTGTTAGCCTTCCTGTGCTAGGGGAAGTTGCAGGTTGTTGCGACATCAGTGCTTGAGATAAAAGCCCTATCACTCTCTCATACACACACACACATAAACACATAACATGGGCTCAATGTGAAATTTGTTTAGATTTATCATAAATTTGGCTTTTAGGAGAAGAGGAATCAATGTTTAGCCGTCGCCCTATCACAGCGCGAAAGAACTTTATTTTCATTTTAAAAGAGTCGTTACCAGCAGAGCACATTATGAAGTGGACCGGTTTTTATGACTGTGATGCTGCGACTTCACTCACATGTCAATAGATTGCAATGCAGTCATGCGGTTGCCTACATAAACCGTGAGAGATGTGGAGTAAACCCATCACAATCATGAATTTAAATTATGACTTCTCTCAAACCACTGATATGCACTGAGTTTCAACCATCATTACACATCACCACAGGGAAAAGGAGCACTGTCTTCCTCGGTATTAAATGAAATGTTCGGACAAGATTTCATTTCATGTTTGAAAATTATGTGGAACAAAAAATAAGATGTGAAATAATGAATTCTCAGTATTTTGAGGTTAACTAAGGTAAGTACTTTTAAAATTTTGAAATGATCCAATGTTGTTAGAGAAGTGTTTAAATATATCTTGTAATTTAAAACTGCTATTCAATTCAATTCGGTTTTATTTCGCCTCAAGGTGCTTTATGTTGGTAAGGTAAAGACCCTACAGTAATACAGAGAAAACCCCAACAATCGAACAGCCCCCCCTTTGACCAAGCACTTGGCAACAGTGGGAAGGAAAAACTCCCTTTTAACAGAAAGAAGCCGTCAACAGAATCAGGCTCAGGGAGGGGCAGCCATCTGCCGCGACTGGCTGGGGGTGAGGGGAGGAAGACAGGACAAAAGACATGCCATGGAAGAGAGCACAGAATAATAAAAACTTATGATTGGTGTATAAACACATAGTGAGTGAAGAGGAAACACTCAGTGCATTAAGCGTCCAACAGCCTACGTCTACTGCAGCATATTCCAACCTGTCTAGCATCCGCTAGGCATACCAAGTTAAACTAGAATAACTTTATTACTCCAGTTTTCACATCAAACTGCACAGCTCATACATAAGGAGGACGTCACCCTAATGTACGCTGACCCGATTTGATCTAATTCTGCATTCTCAACATGATAAACTGAAATCGATCAACTGTGATTATTTGTCTCAGCGTGCTCTGGATGATTTTATGGAGGAGCGTGAAGCAGAGGCTTTGTGAGCGGGATGAAGGTGGCGATTATTCCAGGAGGGTCGTCTTGACTCAAGTCCTCTGGCTGCAATATCGACAGAATGGTATCGACCATTAATCGTGTATTGTGGAGCTGGCGCCAGCATCCCACCTGCAATGCACTTTGGATAATAAGTTATGTAGAAAAAAAAAAGAGAGAAAGAAGTGAATGTAAACAGAGCCTCCTGTAAACACCTGCTAAGGAAATTCACTCTGACCTTAGGTAGGTTTTCATCATATTCTGGACCTGAGGGTAAATGCAGCATTACGCTCGGTCTTGTCTAAAATATGTTTGCCATTTAGAAACTGGCACTGTGAACGGATACAGGGCTCTGATAATTCTGACATCAAAAAGGAGAGGCTACAAGGTAAACTTTCAATATTCCTGTGCATTTATTTTGCATGTCAATTAAAGTGACTACAGAAGACAGCAGTACTCCAAGAAGGTATATCTTGTCACCTACAGCATTGAGCAAACTCTACCCGTGATTACAAAACACACTGTCTGAATTCAACAAGGGAGGCCTGTTTTCTGAGGGCGTGATTCCAACGCGGTTTAGCTATCAGCTCGCCAGGCCTCAAACTAATGACATGATCACATTTGAAAAAGAAGAGCTTAACACACCCTATCCTACCTGTTCTGCCAGAACTTATCAGCCTCTTTTGCGTGTGTGTTGAGGTCGTGTGTTCTCAACTAGATCAGGACACCTTAAATAGGTCAGAGATTTACAAGAGATTCGGGTGGATCAGTAATAAGAGCACAGGTATGTAATGTTTAGTTCTCACACCCATCTAACTGCTGGTACACCCTTAAAAAAATTCCACATGCATACACACAAATACAAGCATGGACGCGCACCGAGCGACGAGTTCAGCGCTTAAACCTATCTAGCTGATACTACACCCTAAATCCTTTCATCTCTTATTTTATACCCAGCCCCTCCCTCTGTCTTCCCTTCTTTTTGTCTCTTTTTGTTCTCCTCTCTAATCTCTCTGATCTATGCCGCTGATGAATGACATTAAAAAAATGGCGTAACCTTGGTGTGCTGCTGAAAATCTCTTCCTTCTATTTTTTTCAACATGTTCAATTTTTACTACAATTGGCAGCCTAAGCTGTTCTCCCAATGTTAAAGACTGTCCCATAGACCTGGAGCAACACAACAGGTATAAAATTATCAAATACACATTGGTAGTATCAGGGAAATTGTCAAGCCGAACAGCTATCTGTTACCCTCTATCTGCACCTTTTAGCTAACTTCCTCTCAATATTACCTGTTGTCAGCATTTAATATTTGTACTTGCGCCATTACGTCCCAGTTATGCATGAGTCAAACATAACAAACCACAAGTCTGGCAAGGACTCAAAAAAGTGAAGGCATGCAAAACTGAAATCGCTGCAAATGCTTTGCCATTCACAATTGTTTATCCTCTGGGGTTGATTAACCCAAAAAATAAATTACAAGGCTTTTTGGCAGCTGATCTGAAGGTCTCTGACATCAGATCCTTGCACCTCCTAAGACTAATCAACTTGTATTTTGTAAGATGACCTTCTGATGAGAAGACCTACTGACGTTAGGGAAAAAAAAGGTAGGGAGACTGAGAAAGAGAGCTTTAGAAAGACAGCCTGAAAAGGAAGAGACAGGGAACCAGAAAGAGGATGAAATGCGAATTCATTGCCTTAAAAGCAGCTCTGAGTAAAACAGTTTGATAAGAATCAGACTGCACACGCACATGTGCACACACACACAAACACACGCAACCTTTTACTCTGAACCTCTTTGGACAGATACGCAGATAAGATGTGTTCAATTAGTGTTCAATTATAGCGTGTGTGTGTGTTTGTGTGTGTGTGTGTGTGTGTGCAAGAAAAGAAAGCCAGCATGAGACAGAAGCAGGGATAAGATTCTTTCCACCTATGTGTCATTTCCTCTCTCCCTCTCTTTCTCCCTCTCTCTCCCCCTCTATGTGTGCATTACATTTTTCCTATCTAACGAGGCTTTCGATCACTCCCTCTCCTTCTCCTTTCCTTATCATCCTGCGATTCATAGGACATCTCCCCGAAGCAATAAATTCAACTATCCTCCAAAAAAAGACTTAAAAAAAACCCCCAAAAAAACCTACGCTGTCAATTTCCAGCCATGTGACAGTGTGTCACTAGATGATCACATGAAAAGGAGTCTTGTGTGATGTGATACTCAACTGATCCCTGTAATAAAATTGTCTTTTCTCTTGTCTGAGTTTAACGGGAGGGGTTGGGGGATCGGGATCAGCTGTGAGCTATGCTTCAGAAACTGGCATGTACTCTTTGACCTACTTCAAGTTATGTTAGAAACTGAAAACTTTAAAACAATGGTTCCCAATGTAGGAATCCCAACAAAGAACAGCAGAATAAATCTGGTCCTTGCAAACTTGTGTGTAATGTTCTGTCTTCTAAATGTCAAATAACTCTGACTTAAATAACTTGGAATATTATCAATCAAAACTGTTTAAAGTGCTCACTGTGCTCATTTCCTTTTGTTTTAAGAGTAGCTTTGTATGATTGTCAGATCAAAATAATCCTGAAATCCAAAGCTGTTTTAGGCCTCAGGAAAACAGGCCTATAGACTATATAACTAAATTGTACTATATAAACTGGCAAAAAACTAGTTGCTAGGAAAAAAATTACTATTTCCCTGACTAGTTGTGTGTGGTTTTAAGAGGATTCTTGCTGTTGGTAAAATTGGTTGCAAAGAAGTAAACGATTCTGCACTGAAAGTAGGGTGCTGGAGTTGCTAGATGTTTGTAAGGAAGATGCCAACTTGTCTGCAAACACTCATTAACTGCTCGCTAACAGTATTGAAAGCTTAAAAGGTGTGATGCAAACTGGAAGCGAAATGGCACAACTTACACACTTTTTCATGTTTCACTACCTTTCAGTGGTTAGTTAAGAACTGTTTGCAGACAAGTGAGTATCTTCCACACCAATGGCAATTTGCTAAACAGCAAAAACTTGCCAATTGGTCAGGGAATACACAATTTTTCCTAGTGACAAGGTCACTGACCAGCGTGTGTGACTGAGGCCCTAGCTCTGTTTCTATTCATTATTCTACCATCATAGACAGAAGCAGGCATGTCAAGCTTCTGTGCTAGTAGGCAGAGATGTGTGCTGAGTTGACCATATCAGGGATATCCACTGTCTTTGACTTCATACAGAGGCAAGAGTAGAAAAAAAAACTTTCTGTATCCTTTCATTTAGAGCAGTGCGAAACCCGAGGGGCTCCTTGCACATATGCTAAACTCATTATTTGAAACCTTGGCTACCTTTAGTATAAGCTTCCACCGTTAAGCCGGGAAATAGAGAAAAGCATAATAAGTCAAATTTTTTAAAAACTTTTCATCGTATCTATCCATTTGGTTTTCTGAAAATTTGAGAATTCCTGCTTTAAAATTCTAAGCTGTGCAGTAACAGCGTGCAGTCCTTTTCAATGCGTCCCTGCTGAGTGCAGCACAGGGTGGAGCCACTGGTCCCAAAGGTGTTTTTTTCCATGCTGGAAATTTGTCAAGAGTTTATCAAGATAGGGCAGCGTTCAAGCATACAAGCCAAGGGTAGCAGGGAAGGGTGGCAGAGTGACTCAAGAGTAAAGCATCCTTCAACCAGAAGGCTAAGTTATCTCCCTCGTGACTGTGAAAATCCAACCTGCTAAAGTGTCCTTGAGCAAGACACCAAATGCCTACCAGTCCCAGGGGTGCTGTTCTGTAGCGGAGGTTGCAATCTACAGGGGGAGATGAAAAGAGACGATTTCACTACTGGGGATCACTGGAGTATCACAAAAAAGCCTGTGAGCTAAAGTCACCAGTTCCACGCCTCACCTCACCACAAAACACTCTGGTGGCAAATTATCTGCCTCCCCCTCTTTCTGTCTATGTGGCACTCTTTTCTCTTACTGCCTTCCTCTTTCTCTCTCCTCCTGTCCTATTATGGACATAGCAACAGTGTTGCTGTCAGGACGACTAAAGATTTGATTCAGTGTCTGTCCCTGTCTGAATGTGTGTCTGTGTGTGTGTTGTGTGCATGATAGCAGATAAGAGCCATATATAAACAGCACTTAAAAGCAGAAATGTAAATGTTTAGAAGTCACTGCAGAACACAGACCATATCAAGATACCAGAGAGAGCAAGAAAGAGAGAGAAAGGAAGATTAAAGCAGAGTTCACACCAGGAGAACTAGCAGACTGCAGTTGAGACTCAAGTTGGATTCCAGTCATCAAGAAGACTTGGTGGAATTTCACATCTCAAAGCATCCAAACTGTTTAATCTGCTGCTGAAAGTGAAGGAAGTTTTGAAAAACTGACCAGGATGCATTAGCACCTGTGTAGCCTGTTCAGTTCAAGTATAGGCACGTTATCTTTTACAGAGGAGGTTTCTGTACAGGCATAATGCATCAAACGCTTAAAAAATATCCAAAACGTCATTTAAGAGAACTCTTTGATTATTTTATAGACATTTTTAGAAACTACTGCAATAACATAATGACTGAAAAGCCACATAAACAGCAATTAACCTCAGCAGTTTCACTCATCAGAGAGGGAAACTATCGTTTTTTGCCGTCAATCTAAATTTTAAGCTCTGAGACTTAATAGTGACCTAATTTTGAATGAGTCACACAGGTCTCGAGACGGGTCGCTGGCTCTTTAGCAACCATCGTCAACAGGGAAAATTTTCGTTTCCGCAGCTGGTTGGTGAGTGGTCAATAGAGGTTGCCGGCCATCGCTAGATAAAATTAGTATACAGAAATGAAGAGGTATACGGTTTGCTTTGGTTGCTACTAGATTGCTGTGGTTGCCCATAGTTACATTTCAACAGCCTTTGTAGTCTACATCTTGGGCAAGATGGTGAACCCCAAGTTGCTCTCTGATGTGTTCCTCGGACTATAAATGTTGAATAGAGAGCACTTCAGCATAGGGAAAAGTGCTTATACACATAAGTGAATGAGGCATGTTCTATAAAGTGCTTTGTGTGCCCAAATAGACTAATAAAGCGTTAGATGAGAACCAGTCCACTACCACTTGGTGAATAGTTGGCGAGTGTTTGCAGGTATGTCGGTATCTTTCATGTGAGTGAGAAAAGCAATAACAACAGACACCTTCAGATAGCGAACAGATTCTACAAACAGCTTTGCATCAGAAACGTTGGGAATTTCTCTTTAATTTCCCAACTTTTCTACTTAGAGACAGTGATATATGAGCATTTCTCAACACGTCTGACAAAAACTCAACACAAATTATTTATGGAAACATGGCCCCTTAGACTAATTGGCCTTTTTGCTTACAAATTCACTGTAACTTTGGATCCAACACTCGAACCGAAGCTGTAAAGAACTTCATGAATCAAACATGACATGTTTCTTTACCATAATATCAAAGCTTGCACATTTTGTGAAAGGCTTCTGCAGATGAGGGTTAGAGGGTTCGGTGTGCGAAATCCTCGAAGGAACAAGCAGGAACAAGTCCATTTTCACATATATATGTGATCTAAATGTACGTATTGTGCTCGCTTGAGAGTTTGTGTTTGGTTACACAAGTGTGTGGCTGCGCAAGCGAGTGAGTGATTGTTAGCAGAAGCTCGTTAACCTCAGAAGTCATTACCACAGCCTCGAGGTTTACGGCAATTAGACAAAATAAACGGCAAACGAAAAACAAAAAAAGGATAAATGAAAAACAAGAGGAGAGAAGAAAGTGATTACTGGAGAAAAAATTAAAGTGATTATTTTCACCAATTTGAGAAAACAATAACCCCCCCCCCTCAGCTCTATCCCCCATGAGAGCGGCAAAACACAATTGCTGGAAAGAAAGTAATAATTGGAGAAAAATAGAAAGCGATCATTAGAGTTAAGGAAAAAAAACACATTCGTTTTGACAATTTCTAATATAGCTAATGTGAAAGAGGAAAAAAAGGCAAATGTTGCAATTTATGAGAGCTAAAAAAGGAAGCGCGGTGAATACGCATGTATGTGTGTTTGAGTCGGAGGAAAAGGGGTAGTAGCTGACATCACTGCTCCTATGTAGACTTTTTTTTTCTCTCTTTTCTCAAGACGTTTTTGTTTTTACAGCTTCACTCTGGGCAGACCAGACCGCTGTACACACGTTCATGCACACAAACACACATACCCTCGCTCGCTCGCCCCCTATCTCTCTCTCACTCACATACACACATGCACACTCCATACATATTCCCATACGCACAGACCCCTAAAGGGGCCTTTTTTCCACATTGGACCATATGGTGCAGACAGGCGCACGGAAACAATTCTCTAAAAACAACACACATTCTACACTTAGAAACCTACCACACACACACACACACACACACACACACACACACACACACACACACACAGGCTCATAGATTTTCCCTCTCTCTCTCTCTCTCTCTTTCAAACACACGCACATACACATGCACACACCAGACAGTTAAATCTGCTGAATGAATTGCTGCCTTGTTCAGCAGTGCACTAATGGCAAGAACCTGCTATGGCGATTACCACACACACGCACACACTCACACACACACACACACACACACACACACACACACCGGGGCTTAGCATTAGGCATTCTAGGGCACTTATCCATTAGAGAGGTTAGTTATTTTCCTCACTCCAAACGTAGGTATTCAGCTTAATATTCCAACAGAGGTGGTTGTAAATCTACTCGGTTAAGGAGCTGGGGCAGATGTCTCCGAAAAGCTGGATCTCCTTAGTGCACCAGGATGGAGCTCGACCAATTATACAAGCTAATAAAAAGGCTGATATTTTACTTGTTTTTATTTTTATTTTACTATAAAAACCTGACGGTGAAGCCTTGAAATCTTTATTTTAAAAAAAGTTGTAATTGTGATGTATTCAGTTGCGTCGTAGCTTTCTTTCTGTTTTAGTAAGTCTTGCTTACCGTTTCCATTAGCTTACTCTACTTAAAAAATCTTCCCACATATCCTCTAGGTCACAGTTTTGTTTTCTCTCACAGTCGTTAAATCCACTTTTCTGCCAGTCTCTCTAGTTCCCTTTTTTTCTCGTGTAATCAAAGACGCAGCAGGTTCTCCATTATTCTTAAAATTTGGCACTTTTCATCTTTCATTTCAGACAATTGGCACTGTAAGGATTGAAGAGTCAAATTTAACAGTGTTTGTTATTGCAGTCAAATGTATCCGATGGACTCAAAGCAGCTGGAGACAAGAATGTCCAATCTCAGCATTGATTTGTTAAGACTGAAAAAGTGACTTCTGTAATGCGCGATGCCGAGAAAGAGAGCACTGAGTCATCTCACTCAGAGGGAAACTTCCTTTCATACTAATGGGGAAGAAACTGCACATAATAAAGAAACGTTTCCATAATGTAAAAGTTAGGGTTACAAACATTACTGTCACAATTATTTTCATTCTTAGTCATTTGCTATTTTATCCTGTGATTGTTTATTGCTAAGTAATACCATTAACTGCTATTAAGAGCTTCGTGTTTTCAGCTGAACAGAAGCAATGTCAAACCTACTTTGTCAAAAAAAACAAGAAATTTTGCATGAAAATACTTAAAAAGTCACCCCCAAAGACACCAAAACTAAAGCAATGCAGAGGCTGTTTAAGCATAAGGCGAGTATGTCTTGCATAAGCAATAATCAACAACGCACTGCTCGACATAAACTAGCAAATCTAGGATACCTCACATTGTAATGTTTTTAGAAATGCCATGTTAGACCCATAAAAGTTCCTGAAACGTTCCTGCAGCTGATTTAAAGCACACCTTTACAGGTTTAGTTCTGTCTAGTATTGTCACTATGAGCAAGGACTATGTGTGTGCATCAGTCTGTGTGCTCTGCAGTGATTGACAGCTGCCGTTGCCGATGCTATACAGGCTTCATGAGAGCACTCTGTCTTCTGGATTCAGGAAACGAGATAATGCATCTTAGACAAAAGTCTTAATCTCACTTAATCTTACTTGACATTATCCACGTTTTTGGGGGCAACTCAGGTGAGAGCTACTGCACAGTTGTAATTTTGTCACACAGAACAAAATTCAGACTTGTGTTGTAAATGACACATAAATGTTATCAGAACATGAAAAGGTGTCCGGGGTGCTGTTTTAGTCACAAAGCATCATGTTCAGATGCTATCAAGCTAATATTAAAAAAAGGATTTGAGGTTAAAAGTGGCTTTAGTCAGTTTATCTTTAATGACAATTTTGCTCCTGCATTGTTCCACACAACAGCAAGCAGTCCCTCACCACTTCCAGTCAAACAAACACAGCCGTGTGCTGTGAAACTCACTGCATCGCGGTGACTGTCTGGGTTGCATTTGGCTTCAGTGAGCACCTGAAAAAACTACCATTTGGAACTATCTGTCAGCCCCCAGCTACTCTGTTTTTATTGTTCTGGCAACTTGTTCTGCTGCTGCCAGGCACCCTGGCTCCATTGGATGGCTGTGCTGGCTGCTAGTTTTAGCATCACCACCAGCAACTGGCCTGTCAGCTCCCAGCAACTCTGTCTTTATCGTCCTGGGTAAGGGTTCTGGTGCTGCCGGCCTGGCAGGAGTACTATCAGCAGCAGCCTGAGCTTCTGTCTTCCCCTTTGTTGTTCCTCATCAGTGGACTCTCTACAGAATCTGTCAACAGTTGAAAATGTGATGTAATTCACAAAATCAACTGTGTATTAAAAAAAACGAGTGTGGTCGTTAATTTTGTCCAAACTTCCAATACGATGTCATGTTATATAAATGAATGGGTCAAAGCTGCTACAGTGTACTGCGGTGATAAAACATTTACAAGCGATGCCAGTAAAGTCACAGCATTCCTACGGCTGATACATGGGTGGAAAAAACTGAATATCAGCAACATTTGATTACAGAAAAAATGACAGTATGCAGTATTTTGGGGGAGAAACTTCATTCAAGCTGACTTCAAACTTTCTGCAACTCTGTCAAGGCTGCAACTGCAAAGAGATTTTTCCTTCCAGACATACTGGGGCAGCACGCAGCTGTACAGTACACCAGCATATGGATTAAATAAATACAGTCTGCACAGAGCTTGTTAACACTTGTTCACTTGGATCCAGCACAAGTTTTAGGCAAACCCAACAAAAAACATACACTCACATCTGTGCACACCCAGACCAAACTTATGCACACAAAGAGGATGACACACACATGCAAAAATCCTTAAAGGAGTAAATGTGTAGGTAAGTATTGTGAATGCAGATAGAGATTTGCACAGACAAACTTGCACACACATAAATATATAGAGAAACTGGGGGGAACCTTTTGATAAATACTAAGTAGCATGTTAGTGATTAGCAAAAACTCCATTCACCACACTAAGGCAAGTCTGTTTGTATGTCCAATTTAACCAGTTTAACCAGTTTTCAAATCAGCATAAGTTAACTGTATGGGAGTCTCATCTAATCACACACTTGGGTTGGATATAAAAAGAATAAATTGTACATTTTAACTGAATGATCTCACATCTTTTACATGTGCACTAACGTCTTACGTGTATGCAACAGTTACTTGTAAGTGCTTCAGTTGAGGCAGCACAACTCTCTCACACACACACACACAACTGTTGCTTGGGGTCTGATCTACCTCTGGCTATGTGGTCAGTTGCTAACAAAATCTGATTAATGGATTTCAACTCAGTCTCTCCGACAAACACAGAAACAGACTGAGAGGAAGATGAATTGGTACAAGCTTTGAAAACTAGGTTGGGTCCACTGCCCCTGCTTTGCCTAGTTACCGTTCTTAATCTGATTAATCCAATTTTTTTTCCTCCTAGAAAGGCTTTGGAAAATGAGCGCACCAAGCACCGAATGCCAGTCAGTTTTTGCTGTGTAAATCTGACCCTCCAGACAATTTGGATACGAGGAGAAACAAACATGAACTGTGCCGTGCGTGCCTGCATTAATGATAACATTTCTTCTAGCCATCAAATTGTTCCAGCATCAGTTTATGTCGTAAGATATACGATATGGCATCTCGATCCAAATATTAACCAGGCTTATAGGCCTACCTGTTGTTGCATGATATGCCTAGATCTGGGGGTTGCAAGCCTGCTGGCATCTGGGCTGCAATGCGGTAGTATGGACAGCTCTGAGGACAGTTATATAAGCTAATGAACCATCTTAAGAGGCATTGGAGAATTTTTTGTAAACCAAATGCTACATTTATAAACTAACTGCCAATATACAGTACACTGTTGGTCGAGTTTTATCAATATATTACAGACAATCAATTCCTAAACATAATAATTATAATTATTCAGTGTGACAATGCAATCAGGTCTGCTAGGCTCAACCTAGTTACAAACAGAGTTACTGCAAGCATGCAAACAGACCCATAATTGAGATAAAACAGACTTAAGCAAAGAATTAACACACATCTGTCACCCTGATCTTTGATTGATTCGGTGTCCTTTAAAGTAGTCGATCATTAACAAACTGACAAATTAAGCCATTAATAGCAATGACACCTGGTGACACCTCCTTTATTAATCTTTGCCTGGCTAAATAATAAGTCTTAATTGGAATCTATTAGAATTAATTGTTAGTTGGGATGTCAGGGACAAAGAGAAAGACTTGTGTGCATGAGTTTGTCCATGTACGTCTTTGTGAGAAGATTAAGGTTTAATGCCCTCTCTACTTATTGATGAATGGGTATGTCTCGACGTCCTACACACACATACGCACACGGAAACACTGAAAAGGGAAAAAAAAAACGCGCATATGTGTGTGTATGTGTGTGGAAAACTAACAGCGGTAGAGCATGCTGTAAAGCTGCAAGAAGATGAGATCATCACACACACTGAGCTACCTTCTGACCCATTTTGGCAACAGTCAACAGGTAGTTTACACGCGGATGTTCAAACGTTTTCTAAACCAGGCTCTGCTCTGACTTTTGCTGTTTGAGACACACAGACAGTAAGAGGGTGACGCAAAAAGAGAGAGAAAGATCTGCTGACAGACAATGGGGAAGGAACACATCAGGAATCACCACCTCAGAGGAGCGAAACTCTTTTGTGGGCTACTATGTCACAGAAACAAAAAAAAAAGTCTTTATATGTGCACGCTGTGCTGCGTGTTTGCGTGCAGGATCAAATTCAAATGGCTCGAACTCTACTCAACATTGCTCAGTTTTTTTAAAGCTTCAAAAAAAAAAAAAACTGGCACATGTGACTAACATATCAAAGACTAGGAGATAACCCAAAATGCACACACACCACTGCATCTATGAGAACATGTGTATATACACACTTGAAGGCATGCAATCATGCACATGCATACACACAGTTGAATAGACACACACACACACACACACACGACCACAGCTAAAAGCATCAAGCAGCTCAAAGTAATCCGCCCTGCTGAATAACATCACCAAGCAAAGCCACCGCACCGCATAATGAAAAACATACTAACGCACACACAGATGCTCGCACACTGTGCAAAAGGACATACGCAAATTTGCATATCCATTATCATTCACTATGGTGCATGCAAAATAGCTACGTTAAAAGATAAATAAAGACACACCAAAAGTACAGAGACAGTCTCAAAGACACTCTGCAATGATCGTGCAGTCTCTGAGTCAATTACCCTCCATGCATTTACAGTTCAAGGGTCATTTCACCAAAAAAGACCTGCATTTTTTTAGCTTTCCAGGCCGCTTGGAGTTCATTTTAAAGAGATTTCAAGAAAGCTGCTAGTACACATATATTCAGCTATACAAATAATAAGTATTCATACACTTCCTAAAAAATCAACTTATCTTTCATAACTCAATGTATAAGTTATTCAAATCATTCAGAAACCTTGCTCTGGAGAGTTTTGAACGGTTGAAACAGTTCCCAATAAAAACTGTTGAGACAGCATAAAGAGCACGAGAGTGTGTGTGTGAGAGAAAGAGAAAGGAAGCAGACGTCGAGCGCTTCAGCGTGCGTTGTGACACAGGTAAAGGAGGATACGCAGCAGCTGTTTGCGCACCTTTGTTTGTGTGTTTTTGTGTGTGCTCAGCACAGCTGATGGCTGGCCCCAAATAAATTCAGAAATTTAAAGCGTGTCAGTTTTTGCAGCTTGTTAGTAATACAAAAGCCCTGATAAGGCAAAACACAGTGTGGTTAAATTACCGTATGTTAGCGTCATAATGCATACAAATGTACACGCCCACATATACATATATATACACACACATCCAGACAAGAATAATTCTCTATTTACATAATTCAACAATATGGTTGTATGTACTGTATGTGAAAAATATTTCTTGATTTGCGAGCGTTTGGATAAAGGCCGACAGTTCGGCACATACGGTATTTAAACCGAAATAAAATAATACGACACCGCTATAATTATAATGTATGCTACACCACAAACCACTGAAGCTTTTTGCACATGCTTACATAATAACCTCAGCTGTAAATATATGTACTTCCTGTAGTACAATAACCTGTGCAGTGCCATTACGTTCTAGGATCCATGAATGCACGTAGCAAAAGGAAAAAGTAACCTTTTCAGTTCAAACACTCCGATATCTGAAACAAACAAATCCTGTTTTGGTGTTGTACAAAGCTCAGCATTTAATTGAACAGGCACTCTTATTCATATGTTATCATCCCCTAATTGCAGGCTCACCATTAACGGTCTCTATGTAGCATGTGGGCTTCTGTAAAGCCTTGGAGATCACTGGTACTAATCAACATTACTAATAGTTTGCTGTGGTGGTGCTGGAGTCGACGTTTGAAAGCGTATTTATGGGATCTGAAGAGCGAAATCAAAGCAGTTGTGTCAGAAACCTCTTGTTAACAGACATCCCTGGTAACAATTACATATTTTGGAAGCAAACCAATCAAACAGTAGATCAAGTTGCTCCCGCTAAACTTTACAAAGTGTGAGGAACTAATGAGCTCTGCTAATGAGGTCTACTGAACCAGAATGCAGCAGATGCTTACTGGAAGAGCAGGTAATGTTTCGCTATGAGTAAATTGCTCCACTGCTTGATGTCAAAAACAATCTTTTAACTTTTATTTCTACATAGGAATCATTTGAAACAGCGCAGTATTCAAGCGATATTCAAACAGTTTTCCACCCTCGCTGGGTGCCACCAGGCAAACATTAAATACCACAGCGTATGGAGGAGCGATTCAAGGCAACGTGCACAGTCACTTCCTCCACAAGTGATGACTAAGAGCAGTTTTTCATAATACTTCGTTGTTCTGCGTGTACGCCATTTTATCTGCAGTCGCTAAACTACCCCCCTGTACCCGCTTTGGCTGGAGGCGGTTACATCAGACCTACAAACTGGCCGAGCTCTGAGAACGACGGATGCCTGTTAAAGCTTTTATTTTTTTATTTCTCGTGAAATTGTTTGCTTTCAAAGTTTCAGCAAGACTTGCTGTGCACACACACACACACCACAAAAACACGCTGAATTACTGCAGAAAAAGTATATATATATTTATTTTTTTCAAGGAATGAACGCTGATGTTGCAGAAAAAAATTAAAATGAATTATTGTTTTATTCCTAATGAAAAATAGTTCATAAACAATTAGCAATTTAATTTAATGTAAAAAATCCCATTACATTTGTATTAATATTGTATTAAAGATTAGTGACTAATTAAAAAGTGTATTATATTCATTTAATTACTAAATGTTACACATGATAAACTGACTTTGTAAATATTCACGGTAGTTTTGTCAGAACATTTAGATCAGAAAGCAGCAGAATCCTGAATATCAGCAGTAAAAACATTCAGTTTAAAGCTGTTAACTTTCCTATTGAGGGATTAAAAGTGAAAACATATATGTCCTACCTCTGCTGATCATCGGGTTATATAAACATCATGGCTGGCTCCTGGCTTTGGCATCGGTTCTTTTGAAATGGCTCGGTTTAACCCTGCGCCGCAGCGGTCCGTCCAGCAGCGCAGTTCGGCTACTGGCCTTCTGTACTCCACAGCGTAATGGAAAGCAGAAACCAGGTGTCAGGCCAGCACTAGTATCCTTCCATTTCTTAATCAGGTCCACACAACTCCTCAGAGGTCCTTGAGCATCCGCGCTGAAATTCTTCGGCTTCTTTGACTTTTGCTTGTGAAGGTCTTCAACTGTGAGTCGCATCAGCTACTTTTAGTCCACGGCTGTTGCCCCCCCTCGTACGCTTAACAGCTGGCCATTACAGCTTTGAGTTTGATCAAATGTGTGTTCTGCGTATGCAAGCTGTCAGGTTTGCTGTCCGGTCCTTTATTTTAGTTTTTTTGTTTTTTCGTAATTCAATTCTGGTTAAGGTCCTCAGTCATGGTTGTCAGAGTCCACTATCATCTTAACAACCTGCAAAAAGACAGAAAGACAAATATTGTTAGAAACGGGCACATGCTGCAGAAGTTAGTGAAACCTGTTGGAGCCAGATTTCAGACATTTTTTCCATACTTTACGTTTACAGGAAACAATTTTGCCTGGACTTTAGACGTCTACATTAAAATGGTTGATCAAAGGTGCACAATAGCCAAGAAAACATTCAGTGCCCTGCTCAGACCCCGGCCGGGTCTGAGGTTTTTTTATTTTCTTTTCCCATATGTGACAGCTGACAATGCCTTTCACATGTGAAGTCAGTTTTGAGGTCTTTTTAAAGTCGGGGCCAAGGGTAATTTACAGTACAATTTAAAAAATAAAATAATAATAATAATAAATGTGAGTCTTTCACAGTGAAAGCATCGTCAACTTTCCGTAAACTCAGAAAAAAAAGTTCAACTTTCAACCAAAATCTACAATTAACAAACATGTCTGTGTTTGACAACTGTAAACTCGTTGCTTTTTTGCACATGTCAAATTATATTTTCTGTGTACCACAGAAGGACGTGAAGTACAACAAACAGCCCGGACATTAACAGTCAGGTAAATAATGAGAAAAAACTGTGCAGCCGCTAAACTACTGGGGGAAAAAAAGGTCACTAATAATATCCCAGGGATATAATTAACAGCAGAACCCAGCATCTCGCTGTCTTCTTCTTCAAGTATGATTTGCTCAATTTCAATAGTGATTGCTTAATGAATCACAACAAGGCCGTCATTGATGAATAACTTCCAGGAATCAATAAAATAAATGATCACATATTGGATTTCCAGCGGCTGTGCCCACTGACGAGTCTATTTTTCTTCATTCTGTAATTCTAACTGTTACAAGTTACACTCTAGTTCTCAGTTCCCCCTTTTGTTGCCCCAACCACAAAAATAACCCCACCCTCTGTGTCAGTAACACTCCTCTCCCGCTCTCTTTTTTTTTTATTCTCACTCTGCCACCCTGTCTCCTTCTTTCCATCCATCTCGGCTCTCTCTGCTTCGTACCGCAAATCAAAATGTTAGTCTGTATTTATAATAAACCGTTTTCCTCAGGTCAGTCTGGTTGGTGCGTGCGTGTATTTGTAGGTGCCTGCATCAACGGTGGATAAAGATTCAATACCTGTTCAGCGGTCTTGACCACTTCCACAGACAGTTCTAACTTTGTTTGGGCTATAGATAGAAAGTTAGCACACCAGAACTGGAGGCTATCATTATCTGAAAATGGATATCTGCTGTTTCGCAAGAAAAAAAAAATTGCTGGCAATAAAAGCCAAGAACATTATGAGTCATTACTGAAATTATGAGTCATTTTAAAGACCCTCCCATCTTAAAACAGTGCTGTTTTTCAGGATTAGAAAAAACTTCTGAGAAAAAAACACAGTTGATGGTTTCCAGGTAGGCACTTGGAAAAAAGTTGTCCATAGGTAACCTTGTGAAAGTGTCCACAGAACAAAAAAAGCAAAAATAACAAAGAACACAACAAACAAACAAAAAAAGAAGGTGAGAACTCCAGCATCACATCAAGCAGACATGCTTCCGGTTATTACATGATCAACCACACCATGTAATAACAGCGTTATAACACAGAGGAAAACCATTCTTTCAAAGCAGAAAAAAAGAAATGTAAGAAGCAACTTATTCATTAGCAGTTTGCACAACAGGAAAAGAAAAGGGGAAAGAAAAGCTTTCTTTATCTTAAGAGTGAGTGTAGCTTTAAATATTTTTTTTCCTGTGGAACTCTGACTCAGTCAGCCCCTGCTTACTCATTTTCTCAATCACTGTTTTTTGCTTCTTTGGTGTTTTTCTCTGTATTCTCTGTTTCTTTTTCTTCCTTTCTTTTTTTTTAACTTCCACTATGACTTTTCTTGTTTTCTTGCATTCATTCATCTCTTTTTCTAGTATAACTTCCATTTCCCAAGCTCACGTCCATCAACTTCACGTTTTTCTCCCTCTCTCTTCCATGTCTCTCTCCCATCAATTCATCACTGAGCTCGCTGTCATATTAATGTGTTTCTTCTGACTGTTTTTCCAACTGTCATTGTGGCTGAGATACCCCCCCCAAACCACCGCCACAGCCAGCTCCCCCACACACACACACACACACACACACACACACTTCGTGAATGCGTGTGGTCCAGTCCGGCCATAGACTGTTACATTGTCCCAGACAGGTTGGACTGCACCACTAGCCAGCAGACGAGGGGGGGATGGGGGGAGGCGGAAAGCGGGGGTTCCTAGGCAATGTTTGTTTTTCTGTTTCCAATTTGGTCCAGCCTGAGGAACTCCACACTCCGCTCTGTCTCAAACACACCATTCATGACGGCCTGACGTACATGATTACACACACATGCCCACTCGCCAGCTCTCCGCTCGCTCCGAAGCACGCACACACATGCAAACAGACGCACACACGCGTTACATGCTCTCGCTGCCTCCAACAGACGCGCAGATTTAGTGTAAATCCACGACGACAAACATAGCACTCGAGTTCATTTGCAATCATTTCTGTCACGAAACGCAAGACCCTCAATTTATCTTTGTCCTCATCTTTTATTGTTTTCTGATTTGTTATTGCTAATGCCGTCTCAAATGACATGGTGGTCAAACTAATTACACTCGTTTCTTCCTCATCTTTCGGCGATTTTTTTCCCTCTGCTGTCCCAAAGAAAATAATTGTCTTTGAAGGGCCTTTTTGATGTCTCTTGTTGCCTTTTCAGATCTTATGTAGACAGAGTTATGCTCCATGTTTCACCAATTAGAGCACAGAGAGTACATTGTTTGATATTCAGCTCAACTCAACCGTTCCAGCTGAAATGGATTATTGTGGTCATTTTTGCTGTTTGGATTTTAAATACAGTAAATAAAGATCTTTCTATGTACTTGTAAAATCGTTATCTTGGATCAATACAGACAAACTATGCTGACAGGTAGTTATCAGTCTTTTCAGATGTCATGGAATTATCGTCCCCCTGTGTGGTTTAAGCATCAAGGATGTACAAGCAGGCACTGTATGCAAATGAGGTTTACTATGATTCAGTGCTCTCCGGCTTGTTCCCTGCAGATCATACCAGAAAAGCGGCGCAAACGCAGCAAGAGCTGCACACAGAGCTTTGCCGTTCTATCCGCGGCATAAAATGTACTGAGTAGCAGGTGCAAAACCATAAAGCCGGCTGTGGAGCTTTACAATTTTACTGTCAGGTAAACAAAGGAAACTATTAAACTACTCTTGAAATTCTCACAATAATTTGTTCAGTGATTGCAAACAGCTTGTCAATCAAAGAAAGTTGGCTTCTTCCAAAATCGTATTAAATTAATATTAGGAGAAGAGACGAAGCAAGTGTTAATCAAAGCGCCCTGGCACAACAGATGATACAAAGTGCAGACAATCTCATACAGTGACGAGATGATTGGCCTATGGAGAAAATCACATAACCTTAACCTTAAGGTCCTGATGGCACAAAAAAATGAACTCCATTAAGATCAGGTAAACTGCAGCCGGACACGTTTCCGGAGTGTTGACATGCATGACAAAAACAATGTTCTGATGACTACGTCTAAGGTAACATAAAGAATATTTCCCTGTTCCTAACAGATAACTAACATTCACACTGTTAAATAAAGGCAGAACTGAAAAAGTCAATTATCTGATAAGCTGATCATCGGAGTGTGTATGTTCCAATTCCTTGGTTCCCCCTTCCCTAATGTGAGGATCGACTTTTTTTTTCCCACAGTAAATTGAATATTTAGGTGGAATGACTAACAAATCAAGGAAAGTGATGGCAGATTAACTAAAATAATAGTTAATAGATAGCTAGATAGTTAATAGTTAGTTAATAGATAGATAGATAAGGGAACATCATCCTATCAAGTGTGCACATGTTCAACCACACCAAAGAAGATAATTAAAACTTCTGCCCTACATGTGCATTGTCTGCACGGCAAGCGAGCAAACACACTGTGCCAATGTGTCTCTTCTGAATCACACCACTAAGTGACCTTGATCAACCAGATCTTTCAGCTGCTGAGGTTAAAGCTGAGGGAGTGGCTTACCTATTCATTACTGTATGCAACACCCACAGCTTTCAGACTTTTCTCTGACACATACGCACGTGCTAGTTGCTGACATAGCACAACTTTCCTGTGATACATAGGTTCCCCAGAGTGGATAAATAAACAGTTGTAGGACTGATATTAGTCCACTTCTTCCTGTGGGGTTTGGAAATTAGTCTAAAACAGAATCACCGTTGCCACCAGTAACGCTAATAATATAAAGAAAACTATACGTTACTACATACAAGTGGTTTTGAAACTGCTGAGCAAATTAATCTGCTACATCTTAGAAAACAAGAAAAGAGAAAGCCCAACTAATTACTAGTTAACTGCTGCTGTGGCTGGTAGAGGAGACAAACTTACCAACCACAGTCAAATGAGTATCCACATTTGCCTGGTGGACGGTGCTAATGTCCCGCCTTGATGTACGATAGTAGCAGGAAACCGGGAGATGCATAAATCAACAGGGGACTGTTGATTCTGACCTGCTCTCCACAGCTAAGACTCTCATACATCAAAAATAATGGAGAACAAACTCTGCTTCAGTGGTAGTTGTAGGCGTAATGGAAGGAACTAGTAGCTGCATAAATCAACAAGTTGATTGTTGACTCTTGCCTAGCTGTCTTTTCCCCCAAAATACGGAAAACAAACTACAGCTCTGCCAGAAACACACACGCACATTACACACATGCATTCCTGCCGAAGTCTGCCAGACGTATCTGATGATTTTTAAGTACGCGCACACACCCATGCATGCTTGTGTTTGTGTGTGTGCGTGCCTTGGTTTGGTTTGTCTGTCTGGGTAAGCTCAAACATTACATCAGTCATACACACTCAGATCCACAAACTGAAACAGGCAAATACACTAGATCATGCACGCACTGCGCCACATTCGCTATTCAACACTCTGTCTCTCAGGAATACACACACATGCACACAAAGACAACCACACACACACACACAATTTCCACTGCTGGAGAATCGGACGTTTCCTGCAAGCGGCCGGGAAAAATGTCTGGACAAACTTAAGACGCACACACGTACACACAACGGAACATTTTCAACCCACAATGTTGACATTATATTCCTTTCCAGAGCCCTTCTATCTACAAGCTGGCCAAGTGAAGCAGCGTTTCTCCATTGAGCAGTATCGGGAAGCAAGACTGGAAGACTGTCAGTGATGTCAATCCTGGGCTGGGGTCAATTAAAAGAAAAAAAAGGGCTTTAATCAAATCTCAAAAACAAGTATAATCAACTTCTCATAATGCCTTGCTGTAATTTTTATACGGGATAATTTTCACTGCAGTAAAAACATCTTTAATGATTTTTTTTCAGTGTCTCAATCAAAGATATTACTAGCCCCTAAGAGATACTGTATTAACTTACCTTTGATATCATGCGTGTATGAGGGTGCAAAACTGATCTCCACTGAAGGCCAAAGCATCTTTCATTTTCTTAGACTGCAGCAAGGTTACATTTTCAATGATGCAGTGTTCATTTGCAAAGAGATAGAAAAAGTGACGTACTGCCTTAGAGTCATATCACCGCCTTACATAGCTGAGGTTAACAATTCAGATTCAGCAAACCACATTTAAAAAGCACTTGGTATAAATTTTAAACATAGTAATAAGAGTGCCCCTCTTTTTACCGTCTTTTTCTCACAACGCATAAATCAACCGAGCTGGTCGTCATCAATTTAGTCACATTAAAGTTATCTGCACAAATTCTAGTAAACTGTTGTTATCACTAAAAAACTGCAGTTATCCCTGGTCCTGCAATGTGTGCGAGCTGGAATCGGTCTAAAGGACAATGACAAATACAAACCTATGAGCCAAATGAGCAATCAGACCAGTTCTGTTGATGTGCATGAATCTGCTTAAACATATTAGCAGCAAGCTAGCATTAGCTGACATAAGCTATAGATTCTGTATCGATCCCCAAAACAAAGGTTCCTAGTTTTCCCCAATTTTTGGTAAAATTCCAGTTTGAACAAACAGACTTCACTGTTTAAAACTGACTTTATTTTGAGTGTCTTCTAATGTTAGCTTACCTACAAACAGGCATAAATTGCTAAGTGGCTAAGCCACATCCCTTCCTTGCCAATGCTCTCGATCACAAAGTACTATTTGAAAAAAATTATAATTTTCTTTTACCTTATGTGGAGTTTGTTCTGAAGCCTGTATTACTTGTTTATGCTAACAGCAAGATTAATGGGCTTTCAAAGATAATATTAGCTAGTGCCTCTTACTGGTGGCGCTATGGTGGAGCAGAAGATTGGCACTGATATAGACACTCAGGACATAGCACAAATATATCATTGCTATAATTGTCACAGAAAATTCCACCCTTGACAAAGAAGATCACACAGGCCTACAGGACGGTTGGCAGCCCTCTGGCAACAATGTGTTGCAAGGGAAAAAGATGTAGATCCCAAAGGTTAGCAAGCGGTTGTTGACATTCGCTACTTGAAACAGGTCACAAAGTGGTATGCAGTGCTACACAAAAACCTCCTTGGGATTGCTTTAGTCCCTCACATATTGCCATAGTGGCAGTAGTTTGTGTGAAAAATCCTGACATGTCTGCAAACAGTTGCTAACTAGTCTAGGAACAATGGTGTCACTGTGAAAAGTGCAACACAAAATGGAAATGGAGACCGTTCGCCTTCAAAGTAAAATCTGTGCCTTTTGAAACTCGCCCGCAAATGGCAAGGCACTTTTAAAGGCAAACATTTTCTGTTAGCGTCACACTTTTTCAAGTTTCACCAATCTTTGGCAGGTTGTTGGATGAAAATTTGCAAATGGCAGCAATCTGCTAGCGACCGAAGCAATCCCAAGGAGGTTTTTGGCATCGCACCCCCAACTACCAGGAGCCAGCACTGGGAGTATACAATTTTCCCTGTCATCCGTGGGTTGCTGACTGTTTTCTAGGCCTGTATGACTGAGCTCTAACAGACTATAAAAGACAACATTTACGATGACATTATTAAGTTATGTTACCATCTGTTTTAAAGCATGAAAAATGCTACAGACCGATTCTTTTAACCACAACAGGTGTGACCCAAAACAGGTAACCCAAAACAGCACTAACTAGTACAGCAGTGAGGTTAATGTACAACGGGCAAACACTTTTCTCATCATTTAACAGAATCTATTCAAAAGGACTCAGAGCACAAATGGCTGTACTTTCCTGTGGTGCCGTTACTCGACACATCTTCAAAGATGATCTCTAATGAGTTTAAACAGCATTGCAATGCTCCTAACTTCTCTCCGCTGTTCTATCACCTCCTAGTCCACATGATGGTTTTCTCAATTCTCTTTGCTTTCTCTATCTCCTCCATAATAATCTGTAAATCAGACACTGTCACAGTTGCCTCCTTCCTAAGTGTTATTCAGAAGGGACATTTTAAATCTCTGTAACTCCTTGCTTTATCATCTTATACGTATATTTCAAGTGAAGTTGTCAGCCCACAGTGTAAATCCACTCAACTGCAACAAGAATATATTTAGGAAACAAATCAAGAGAACTTTGTTTTATCTTAACCTTTATAACATGACTTCAGTGTTTAAGCTGATTTACGTACCTTTAAAGATAAGGTACATTTTTATTATTTAAAAAAAAATCTTTATCATAATGTAGAACAGACAAAAAAACTGGGGTGTTGGGTAATCTGACACATAAAATGGATATCGAGTATCAGAAAGAGCAAGTTTTACACAGGTGTTAACTGAAAGAATACATAGCAGCGAAGGGAGTGGCCACTTGAAGAGATTACAAATCTCTCATCGCGCAACATTCATCCTGATTTTGTAAACCTCCTCCCAAAGAAGGTAGTTCACACATTAAACTGACATTGTTTTAATGTGGCACATGGGAATCTGATCATTTCACTGACTCACTGACTTTTCTAAAAGAGCAAAAGGGAGGGGAGAAAAAGAGAGAAAGAGAGAGTGGAGGCAAGAGAGAGATTCTCACAGCTCGATGAAATCAGCCTCTAAAGAAAAGGGAGAGGACAACTTGTGTGTGAAGCACTAAAAAGCCCAAAAGCCATGTTTCAGAACAAACGCCATGCCCCCCACTGTGCTTTTCCACCCACCGCAACTCACACACTCACATCCACGCACTCACACACATTGGCCTGAAGAAAATTTAACTGTCAGCCGTAAAGTTTTCAACCACAGTAAGTGATCTTTTGCCCCCTTTCTCGCCCCACTTTTCCCCCTTCCTCCTCCTGCCTATGCAAAACAGTCCCCCATCTATCTTTCTGTTGTTCATCCTTCTTTCCTCCTTTCCATTTCTCTTCTTATTCTATCTCTATTCTATTGTTGCTGTACATATTGAGCTTCATCTCCTTCTCTATCAATGCCCATCACAGCCTCCTTTTATTTCCTTTCCTTTCGCCATCAGTGTGTCCATTCATCCACCCATCATTCTATCAGGACCAAACCACTGTCCAACACAGACAGGCAGACACCCTCGCTATCCTATTTACCTTATAAACTCTTTCCTACCACAAAAAATGAGAAACTATCCCTCTCTCTGCCCATTCTTTATCACACCAACCCCCCACTTACTGCATCCCCACATACACACATATACCCACACACTTCTGACTGTGGGCCTCTGACACCCACCTCTTCGTCTCCCTTCACAAAAGTCTCAAAGACCCCCAGATGTGTGCCCCCTTAATTTCCATTTCAAAAAAGAACCACCTCCCTCTCTCCATCATCCATCTATGCGTGCATCCACTTCTTCAAACATACTGCAGATACTTCAAAAACACACTATTACACACAGCTTATCAATGACAAGCCTTTTTTTAAAGAGACAAAGAAAAAGAAAAAGCTGCCAATGACAAATATCTCGTGTCAGATCTTTGAAAGGGGAGCACAGGAATGTTGCAGATACAGACATATATGTTTATGCTGACCATCACAAATACCATTTATCCATAAAGAGAAACATGCTCATGGTAACAAATTCTCTTTGCATTTCAAAAAGTTGTTTGGGACCCAAAGGTGAGCCCTTAGAAAACAATCCATTTAGGCTACTTCCACAGTAGTTCAAACACAATAATCTTGCATTTACATTCACAATACTTTTTCACTGAGATTTCTCTGTGCTCAAAGTAACAGTATAATTTAATAGTGAAACTCTAATATTTGGTAATACGTAAGATGACAGCTTTAGCTGTTAGCCGTTGCTGGTACTAAGGTTATTTCATTTTGTTGGGGGTTCATTTTTTAGTTGTTGCTTGTAGCACGGAAACAATCAAAATTGTGTTATAGAAAGTGACTGAACTGTTTCAAGTTTTTTATATTCACAGGCAATTTATAGGCATACATTTTTTAAAAATAACATTTAAAACAATACTTGTGCAATACTGCAAATGTATTCATCTAATTCCCTGTTTATTTTCTACGCTTCTGGTGACTTGGCACCATATTTTTGTTGCTAACTTACCAAATACAGTTGGTAAGTTCAGCTACCGCGTTCCTGTTTAGCTGCTGGTAGACTTTTCTCATATTCGGCCTACTGAACTATGAATAGTTGCATTATCCTGTTAAATTAATACTGTCTGTTCACATTACAGACAGGCAGGAGTGATAGCACTTGTTAGCTAGCTCAGAATTTTATCATTTTAATAATTAGCCACTGCCACTAGATGCTACATTAATGGTAAATTAGCAGACGGCTAATGTTGTTATCAGGCAACTGCTAATAGCTAAATAGCTAGTATTTAGTATTCATTAGTATTTTAATAAATTTTTTCAAAATCCTATTCAGCACTTACATTGACTATGGTACTTACTGTCAAAAAAATACTGTTACATTTTTAGAATTTTGGTATCAATAAAGAGTGCTAACTATCCATTCCTGTGCCGCAATGCCAAAAATAGTAATAGCTGGTACCAATACCTATTGCAAGATACACGATACCCAATTTTACATCAGCCCGAAATGCAAAATCCTTTTAAAACAATATTATTCTTAGATCACATCATTTAAAGCCATTAACCACAAAGCAAGTTCAATGGCTATATCTAAGCATTAACCATTCAACATTGTCAAACAGCCACAAGACAACCCTGTTACCCCACAGATATACAATTCCAAATGGAGGGAGTACCTCAGCCAAAAGGTTGTGGCTTGGTGCCCAAAGTCAAGTGTTTCATTTTAACTCAAACAATTTACTGCATTAAATTTCATACATTTAAAAAGTCCTTGTACCAGAACAAGCTACAACACCTTCAAATGTGCCGATTAAGCACTCTTCACTGCTGGGAGAGAAGATTAGTCCCTGCCTTTTCAACGTTTATGTGGCTTGAAGAGAAGCCCTGAGGGCATCTGCTCTAACTGTCTGCAGGGGTGTACCCTCTAAAGCCCAAAGCTGCTATCGCACAATTACTTTACAATATCAAAAACCCAGCCCAGCACCATCCTGCAGAGAACAGGTGAGGCAGTTAGCCATGTCTAACTTCATTTCTCTGCTTCTTTCAGAAATGTCAAGCCAGACCAGAAGCAAGTTGAAAGGGTGTCATATCTCCCTGTGCTTTCTTGCTGCCTTCTGTTATAGGGCAACCAGCCAGGGATACATGAATAAAATAACACATCAGGCCAGGCTAGACTGGCCCTTCATGAACTACAGTTACAGTAGAATTACAGTTCCACTCCTAATCCGTATTCCCTCATCTTTATTTTCTACAGACTAAACAGTCCACACAGCCACAGGCAGAAGAAAAGAACGAGAGAAAAAAAATCAGGAGAAGCAAAGTGTGGCTATGTGCTTTAATGAAAAAAACAATGTTAGTCGCTTAAATCATAGTTTTAATTTGACGGGACGCCATAAAAAGTCTGCCCCTTCCAACACACAACCACACAGAGAAAAGCGCACAGTGAGAGACACACGCATACATGCACCAGAGTGAGGACAAAGACCACTTTGAAAAGTTACTCAGCCACCAGATGTTTTAGTCTGATCCCAGACTACAATACTAATGGGGCTGTACGCACATGTGTGTGTGTGTGTGTGTGTTTGTGCGCACATGCAGAGAGGAGAGGGGAGAGAGACAAGCCGATAGTTTTACGACAGTAAAAATAAAGTTTGTTCCTCAGCAGGTATATAGTAGTAACAAGGACATGCAAACACTTTCAAGGTAAACAAACTGCTTGGCTGCAGACAATCACAGAAAAGAAACTACAGATTCACGTTTAAAAAAATGGCAATTTTTATATAGGACAGACTTGAAACTGTAAGCATATGTCAATGCAATGAGGGCTTAGAGTATATCACACATACAATTAGCCCCATCCATAAAATAAACAGGCATTAGGCAGCGGTACTGTTGTATGACTGCAAGACAAGCACTGGATCGAGCATCAAGCGCTGCCACAGAAAAGTGTGCCACATCAAACCTCAAAAGAATCACGATTGTGAATGAGAGAGCGCACAATAGCAAACAAATGTCAGCTGAAGTGAAAGTTAAACGCAATCTTCAAGCAAGTAAATTAAGTGTTTTGACAGTGATTACAGGATGATTGGGCACACATGACACTAACAGTCCTTCTTGTCTTGCATTACAGTAAAAATAGGAGGCAGAGATTTGGAGATAATGAAACAGAAAGAGGCACTTCAAGAGGTAAGAAATCTAAGCTGAGTGTATGTGTTGTGCAGGTTCTTGGTTTGACTGTTGACAGAGCAGACAGTTAACCTTCAGTATAGAAATAAACAATCAGTGAGTCAATTCAATCATAGCCATGCAGCGAATGAGATAGATCTGACCTCAAGAGGAGAAGATAAGCGCCAGTGGGCTCCTACAATAACTGATAGCTATCTATCAACAACGCTGAACTGTCTGGAGATGAATGTTTATTGATACTGCAGGCCAAGCATGCGAAGATGTGCAAAGATATGCTGCAGGAACGGATGCCATATTAAAAATATATAGTGAACAGTGAACAATCAACAACCACATCAAAAATACTGTAGTTATCACGCAGAAAATTATCTGTCAAATTAGCCCAGATTGTACAAAACTAAAAACTGATGAGACATGAAATACAGTTATTGTAACACAAATGTGCCGCTCACTTTAGAACTTGTTAACAGAAAGCAAATCTCCGACCCTGAACACTGGAAAAAACTTGATCATACAATTTCTTGCTAAAAACAGGTGGATTTTTTTCTTATTTACAGCCATGAAAAAATTTATAGAACGACTTTCTCATTCACAATCAATCTTTCCTCCCTTTGGAGCAAGATAACTCGTTTCCAAGCAGCTTCCTTGATTTAAAAAAAAAAAAAAGACACTTCTTCTACTTGAGAAAAGTCTCACTGAATTACGCATACAGTACTTGAGAAAAATGGTGCAGCACCATCCAGCTCCATCTGTGTGTTGCACAGCCGCTTCAGCTTCAACACAAAGAAGCTTACAACATAAATCACATTCAGATTCCTGCCACTTATGCCACTGTCACAATTTCCATAGTTAATTTTCGCTGTCTGCCTGCTGGGTGCTGTGTGAAAACGCCAAGAAATTACAGACGGGGCCATGCTCATTACTTAAGACGTTTAAGAAAAACAGTAAAGAAACGCACTCGTAATGTTGCATTTCTTAAGTCTGCAACGATCAAAATCATCCAGCAAAGTAAGTCTAAATGCAGACTACATGTACTTACTTTTTGAAATTAAATTGATGTTTACATTTAAATCCAGTGTATTACAGTATGGATGTCTCTACTTATACACATACATTCTGTCCCTTATACAATGGTTACTGTTTGAAGTATACTTAAAATTTTACATTTTTATACAAAAATTAAGGATTTTATAGAAATGCACTACTTTACGTGAAGCATGTGAGTTTGCACATTTTAAGTGATTAGACCGTATCCTGTCTTCCTGATCTCTCTGTTAGTGTCAAGATACAGACTAGCAGCAAAGCTTTACATAATGTGTCCTCTAATATGTGCATACCTAGATAAACCTAAAAACACCTACAAACGCTTCAACCTGCATGTTTCCTGTGATGGATCATCTCGCTCTTGACCCTATATCAAATCGGCCCGGGTTGCTTTTTCACATTGCATGTTAATAAATCAAGTTAGCAAAAGAAAATGACGAATGTAAATGAAATGAAATGACAGCAACAAGTATCATAGAGCCACTACAGTAAGAGCCAAGGAGAAACTGGTTTTGCAAGGTTTAACAACGTGAAAGGGACATCTCACTGATGATTCACTGCAATTACAACTTTTATTCCTTGTTGATTGCGACAGGTAATTGTCACCTTTCACCCTTTCTGCACTTTTATGCAACTTTCACATGTGAAACTATTTGGTTGCTTTCTCAAGGAAGCTACAAAAATCTACCGTATTAACTTTTAACACAAGAGTGTACATAGCTTGATGAAATATGCAAGTCCCAATAAAAGACATTTTGCTCCCATCTTGTTATGCAGAGTTATCAAAGGTCTTTGAGGGACCAAGATTTAAAACACATTAAGGTCTTTTTCATTCAAGCAAACCTGATCAGACTTCCAGCCTCTTTACTTATTCTCCAGAGCATCACTGACAGCTGTTTATAGGCTACAATTCTCTCTTAATGACATACAGCTGTCAACTTATTTTTTTTCTTCAAACCAATGGGAGCACCTGCTGTAAACCTCGAGAAAAGGTAGAAGCCGAGGCAGCATTTTCAAGCCACACAATGACTGTCTGTATGAGTAAAGCATAAGGTCAAATCTCTCCAACATCTGAAATGTTCAACAACTTTTGTGGAATAAATGTAACAATGTTCCATACTTGACGTACATATTTTATAGAGCAGCATTTGTTTTTTAACTTGGAACTTGTTTAAAACTTCATTCATCAAAGGGTTGGATCAAATGTTCCACAGCGTTTTGCACAACGTCGATGCTCGAATGAAATGTGATTGATATCTGAACGCACGGGTGTATGGGAGGCATCAGTGTGATACTGCTGAGTCAAAGCAGGCAGGGCTCGCCACTCACTCAACCTGTAGGTTTCATTTACCAACTGCCCTGACACAACTAACAAGCCAAAGATGGGTTTCGTAATTAAATTCTGATCATGGGAAAGACAGATTTAGAACAACTGCCGTCTACAGCACAGTTGAGACATTTAAGTGATGCACGGGAATTCGCATGGTGTCGGTGAGTTTAAAAGTTACACGTCTTTTGGTAACAGGAAAGCCTTTATAACCACAGGGCTGTACTGCTGCTTTGTCACTACTTTCGGCGGGTACACGTCTTAATCCTCTGCACCACCACTTTATCAGTCTTTACTGTAACGTGGCAGAAGGATTTTTATTATCTTAGATCAAAGGAGGGCAAAAATGCCCCATATTTAGGATTCGTATCCCCCCACCCCCCCGACCCCACCCCCAAATAAATCTAAATACTAAGAGAGAAAAAAGAATCATTTCACCCTAAACCAAGACCATGTGCTCGTTATCTGAAGCAGGCGGTCTAAAAAGACAGACTTATAAGTCTAAAATAGACCAAAGACATTAGAGACAAAGTCAAGCCTAAACAAGACTGCAGTAACCACAGACAGAGTGGGGATGACATTTTGGGCATTTAGCAGACGCTCTTTTCCAGACTGACTTCCAGTAAATGCAACGAGAGAATAAGCTCAAATCCCTGTATAACCAATGCTGCAAGCACTGAATATAAGCAATAATAGACCCAAAATATGCACACACAGTAAAATAATTTAAAAACAATTGTGTCCTGAGGATATGAGCAAAACAGAAGACTTGTTAATAAAAAAATAAAACAAAAAAAATGTGCTAGCTAGAGAACTCTGAGCCAAAGAGCCAGAAGCCTTACAGAAAGCCTTTTTTTTTTCTTTAAGTAAACTATCAGTGACAAATGGATGTTTCCTTTAAATGAACTGCAGGCAGGCTCAAGATGAATAACGACTGAATCTCTAATAGATGCTATCTTTTCCTGCTATTGGAAGCAGTCAGTGTAGGGAGTAGTTCAACATTTGCCATAAAGTATTTAAGAAAGAGTTTCCTTATTTTTTAAAATTTCCAAAAAGTGAAAGAAAAAGTGTTCTCACAGACTGATTCGTAGTGGTCAAGAGGTTTGCTATCACATATATTTTTTAAACTATTCAATATTAAAACAAAACGAATTACTACAATCAGCTCTTTGTTAGTTATGATGTACAGTTTAACAAAATGCCGCAAAGCTCGGAGAAAGGACGCACATCAGTCCGGACCAGAAGGAGAGAGAGAGCAACAACGGATTAGAGGTCAAATTATTACACTGCATTCCCTTTACTAGTGTTAGACCTCAGCGTTAGGCAAACATACTTTACTTCCCCCCAAAAAGCTTTTACTGTAGCATGCAGAGGAGAAACAGCGGGGGCTTCGCTGAAAGCTTTACAAACTTGCATCAATCCTGTTAACGTTTTTTAGGGTAGGCAAGATTGTCGATTTTACTTTGGAAAATTCACAGCCGCGTCAGGTTTGTACAGCTTCCCTGGATCAACAAAATCAATCACACGTCTACCAGTTAAATCACTACTATCCCCCCACCGCTTCAAAAAAACCCACTTGCTCTAAGTTAAAGTCTCCCTTTACACTCCATTTCGCACTGGCCTTTTTTCCCCCCATGTAATGCAGCACCGCTTTGAAACGACCAAAGACAAATGCATGGCAGCCCACAAAATCACTACAGTTGTTCCTCATGTCTTACAGAACATCAAACCATCAATAAAACACAGGAGATACATTCCAGCTAGTTGAACAGGACATTTCTGACTTCCCTCACTCCATGTGTGCTCTCTCTCTCTCCCTCTCTCTCCCCGTCTCTAAAAACTTTCTCTCTTGCGAGTTCCACCACAGAGAGACTTCACATATTGCAGCCATATGAGCGAAGCCACGGCTGTCTCCACAGCACATACAGACGCACAGGAAAAAGTGCTGTGCTGTCTCCCGCTCTGTCTCACACACACACGGGAATGAGTTTTACAAGCAGGGGGGGTTCTCTTTAGGAAGTTCTCAACTGTTTTGACATTTAATAGCGGCTATGAACAAAGCTGTACGATACAATAATATCCAGTGTCTGGAGAGCGGAAAAATTTTTAACGTTACGGAGCTGGATTGACACATCGGTGGATAAAGCGTTTTAACTAATTTTACAGAACATTGGTTGAAGTTATAAAAAGTTTGACAGGGACTCATTACATGCACGATGTCTTCGGTCATAGGAACAAGTTTTTTGTTTTTCTTTTTTGGTGAGGGGGGGGTTTGGACCATCTGCAGTGACTATACCCAAAGCTGATGTGTAGCAGATCTAAGGCGAAAAAGATGTAGTGACACAATATGGCATAAAAATGTTACCTTAATCTTTAAAAAAATTTTAAAGTAGGATTTCTTTTCTGATAAAAATCACTTCATCCAAGTTTATTTATGTGCTGTGATAAAACTAACTGAATCATCCCATTCAGACTTTTTAACAATAATAAAGAGCAGAAGACAAACTTGATTGCGCATACTGGAATTTGTGGAACTGTTTAAAAAAAAAAAAACGCCAATGTTATGCATGCATGCATTGGAAAGCAGATGTGAAAGCACTGCTAGAAAATGTTACCCATGAAGCTGATTAAATCACATTAATGTACTTTTTTTTCCCCCAAAGTAAAAATAATCTGTCATAATCCCACATCTTACAGAATACGTGTGACTTACGATGCTGCCAATCGCTCGTGCATGAAGGAACGGGTTTTCTGCTGAAGAAGTCCAAACGAAAGCTCAATATTTGAAGTTTCAGAATCAGACATGTGTCAGACTGCTGCGGCGAATGCAAACTAAACCTTAAAAGTTTCGCACGTTGTATTATTTTACTTTTTTTTCCTCAAATGGTCCACACAGTTTTGAGTTGAAGGGAAGCGACTGTGAAACTTTTCCACCGTGTCGTGGCCAAGAAGTTGGGCATTTAAGATACAAATAAAAACTCAAGATATCGACTTGAGATTGCTTTTTAAAGTCTTTGCAGTGGCTTTTAAACATTTTCTGCTTAACGCTGAAATGCCGTGGAGCTACATTTAAAGGGCTGTGGGACAATTTTGAAAGGGCCCAATGAATAAATTAATTGCTTCATAAAAAAAAAAGGATAAAAAAACAAAGTGTAACCTCAGACAGCTGTGAACAAGTGTCACAGTTAAGTCTCAGGGTCTTGCTTTTCTGTAAGGAAAAAGAAGGGGGTAGAAAAAAAAACCCACTGAGGTTATCTGCTGAATAAAAGTTGCTCCACGCATAAGGGGTTCTTTGGGGGCCAGAACTGGAGAACTCTGCTGAAGGACTATGTAAAAAGCTTCCTTGCAGTGTGTGCCTCATTGTGCTGGCTTCACATACTCTGCTCTCCCCACAGAGTTGTCATGCCTACCCAGCTCCCCTTATCTCAAAGGAACATCACAGTTTCTTACGACCGAAGAGCGAGAGAGAGAAAGAGAGAGGGGGGGAAACTTTTTCAAAGTTAAGTGGAAATGCAACTCATGTCTTCCCGGCATTACTCATGAAACGTCCGACAGCGAGGAAACCAATAAATTTGCAAAGATTTGAGCTAAGAGGCACTTGTTTTCTTAAAAAGTTGATAAGAGAGAGGATGATCGGGGAGGGGGGGTTGGAAGAGGAGGAGGAGGAGTGGGTTGGGGGGGGTATCCTTTACGACAATTCACATCCACCATGCGCTCTCGAGTTTCCTAACAATGAAAGAGGTGCAAAACAAACAACATAAGAACAAACAAACAAACAAACAGCGCCACATCGGCTGTGAACCGGTTGATAAACGTAATCTCTGTGATGTGGACTCACGCTTCTTTCCGCTTTAAGTCCAGAAAACAACAAGCAAGTTAACTGCGTTCATCTTTCGGCTTCAAAACCCCCTTTTCCCCCCTCTCGCTGTCCGTCTCTGTGTCTCTGCGACGTGCGTCATTCAGAGAAGCAAGAAATCTGAACTTGAGTATCAAGTTTGCAGTCAGAATAGCAGTGAAAAAAAAAAGTTATCAATGAAAATAACCAAGGGGTAAGCGCGCAGTTTTAGTAGTTACACAAGAGTTACCCTGTGCTGACACAAAAATAAATAAATCACTCCAAGTCACTGGCTTCTAGGAAATCAGTGTCATTTAACGTGACTGGATGCGACACACACACACACGCGTAAATAAATAAAATCAAGAAACAAAACTTTGAAAAAAGGAGAAAACACAAACCTACTTGAGGCGACTAAGTCACTCCACGTCCCCTTGTTGCTGGCTTCAAACTCAGTCTTAAATCAGAGCGGTTCCCCCGGTAGCCCCCCAATTTGTATTTGTGTGGCGTTTGGGTGTCCTAACCTAAATGTAAATTGCCATGTGAATTCAAAGCGGTGCTGCTCTTTTCCCTCTCTCTCATTCAGCAGATCCCTCTTTCCTTACCGACGCCGCTCAGGCCGTTAGTTACATAAGACGCAAACCGACTGCTGCCCGTCGTAAAACTACCAACAGCTAGCAGAGCGATATTTCGCCTCCTAATCGCACACGGCTTCCCTTTTAAGACGAACACATTACATCTTCCCACTTGTCCGAGAGCATGCATTTCGCCGTGTACAACTCCAAAGCGTTCATCGCCGATGCATTTTTTTTCTTTCCCTCACTCTCTCTCTCTCTTCTTCTTTTGCCGTTTACAATGCCTCTGCACCAACAGAGAGGGCTGTAGGCATGGTGTGCATCTGTGCTGGAAGTGTTTCTTTTGGTGCTGCTTACCTGTTGATCAAAAATAAGCATTAGCCTCTGTTCTCTCTGTGTGTGTCTCTTTCAGCAGCCTGTTAAGATGGTGGCTGGCTGGCTGGCTGGCTGCTTGGCTGGCTGCTTCGTCTCTTTGTGGGGTTTTTGTTTGTTGATGATGTCGGACGGGGTGACTGTGTCTTGGCTGTCTCTCTCTTTCTTTTCTTTTTTTTTCTCTTTGGTCTGAGAGGGAAAGAGAGATAGTTAAGGCTTCGCGGTAGCACATGAAACTAGGCTAATACCGACTCATTACTGAGTGAGTTTGGCTCAGGTATTGCAATATTCCGAAGGTATAGTTATGTTATTCAGCCGTGGATGGGTTTGCTGGGCACAGCAAACAAAAGTAGATCAGCTGAAAAATCTGTAATTTTTTTTCAGACTAGTGTTATCGCTTTGCTGTGACAGGACCTCTCTGCCTGTCTCTCTCTAGGCTGTGGGCATTACGTCAGAGGAGGAAGACACAGCAGCTCTATTAATATCAAGAAGCCATCCGAAGACTGACTCTTAAAGTGACACACACTGTAATCACACTTATTTACACAGTTAGTACCAAACTGAATGTACTACTCGAGCGAAATCAAAAACACAGATTCTTAAAGCGAAAGTTTGCTGTAATCTCAGGATTGCATTTACACAGTAAACCAAAGCAACCGCTCGGTCGACATCAAGAAACCCGTCGTAAAACGATATACTGTAATGTCACTTGTTTGGTTATTGGGAAACTGACATAAGATCACATGAAAATGGAACGAAGCGACTTTAACAGTTAATCTGTTCTAGCAGAAATCATAAAACTGCTAAAGGAAACTCCAAATACTAAAGTCGAGGTGAATAGCACAAACTCCAGTGTGTGTAGTAAAAATGTATTCTGGTATCTTTCATATTATTTCTGGCATTCATTTCAAGAAGAATAAAAGTACAATCTGAGGATATTAAATGAATTGTTAGTGGGGGCAGTTTAAACCAAAACCATTCAAGATAAATGAAATGTTTCTTTTTTTTAAAGTTATGTTTAATGCACTTCAGTGTTTTAATATCTACATTTTAATCTTATTTATTATTATTTTTGTATGCATTTCTGTCTTTATATGGTTTATAAATTTACATGACTATACTCTGCATTAACCATAGAAACTCTATTTGTGTAACAACAACCAGTTTTTAAATTCATTGTTCTACAGCGCCTCTAGTGGTGAAATCTCCACAAGGAAGCTTTAAGTCTCCATTAGAAAAGTAATTAAACTGGCCTATTAACTCAATACAGATTTGCATTCATTGCCTAGGAAGAAAACAAAACAAAACATAAAAAACAATATTAAAATATCCCATGATAATTATAATTGTATATGTAATAATCCAATAATCACTGCAGTTATTACAGATGGCCAAAGCAGGTGTGACCAGTTTTAAAGAGAGTGTTCTACAGCGCCTCTAGTGGTTAAATCTCCACAAGTTAGCGTGAAGTCTTCATTGCAAAAGTAATTCGACTGAGGCTATTAAGACTGATGAAGCTTCACATTCTTTAAGAATAAAAGAAAGAATGCAATATTAAAATATTCAATGCGGCTTAAAATTTACATGTAATAACCCAATTTTTTAAAAAGCCTTTTCTAGACAGCTTATTTGCAATCTTTACAGATGATTTTGTAACATCATGCATTTGATGTGTCTAATTTCTAAGTTTAAGAAGAGTTTTAAATGCGACAAATGCAGGTGAGTTATTAAGTATTTTATTACTCAGTTGAATGACATGTCAGTTTTAGCTAACTAGATACTGCGTTTTTTTTCTTACATCTAAACACAACAGCCAAAAGAAAATCTATTCACACTAAGCTCTTACATAGTTTTATTTATTTATATAATCAACAAAAATTTAACAAACTCATGAAATAAATCAGTTACAAATATTCTGCTTCTACTTCATTCACTAGTATTGAAAATTTAAATATATCATTCACAGTCTCAAAATACATGAAAATCTTGAGCGCTCATAAGCAGTCCAAAGTCATAAATTAAATTAAAAAAGCCTTGGGCAATTTAACATTTGAGGGAAAATGTATTTCATCATAACCAAATTTGATGTGGTTTCCTTCTACACTGTAAGATCCGAAGTGTAATAGCTGTTATCTGGTACCACTACCTATTCAACCGGGGGCAAATGAAACACGAGCCAGTATGATCAAAATCTTCATCAGTAAATGCGCAGATAAGATGATAATTAAGCTTGTCAAGGGAACAGTGCATCTACTGAGGACCACTGCATATCCAGTTTTTAATTCTCATCCTTCGTTGTCTACTCTTTAATAAAAAAGAGAGCGGTGGCATTTTCTTATGCAAGCAGTTTTTCTCTGTCATGAGTGCATGCACATGTTTAGTGTGGGTGGTGACATGGATACTAGGAAACATTAAGACAAGATGAATGTTTGTTTCTGTGGGATTTAATATCGGATTTTCAGTATTGCTTTAGATTTGTTATTGTGGCAAATAATCAAAGAATTGTTTACGAGGATGTTATGGGAGTGACATATATAATGAATTTGCCCTCGTATGAAGTCCCTTACCATTCTTTTCAGTCCTCCCGCCATCTCATGAATAAGCGGAAGAGACTCTGAACTCTTTAGTTTCTTTTTCAAACGCTGTCCTTAAAAAGCCAAAGGTAAGGATTTTTTGCTAAGAAAAGCAATACTGTAGCCTCCAGGCAAACACATTTCTATATCCACCTCCTCCAGAGCAGTGTGGGCTTTTTCATAGACCACAGAGAAAAAGTCTGGAGAAATAATACATCTGCTACCTGCCATAAGTCTACTACATAAACCTCCCATTGCTTTCTTTTTGAAATTTCCTTTTTTTTTCTACCTTCCTCTGCTGTTTTTCTGTGTTTTCACAGTGTATAGTTTTTGTCCTCTAGTCTAAGATCTGCCATAGACATCATCTTTTGTACTGTGTTAGAAAATCCCAATAATATGTGTTATCACTGTTTCAATTCTTTTTCTCACAAACTTCATGGTGGTGGCTGACGTGTATTTTAGTCGCAAGTCTGACTGATTATCACTTTGTCGAATGTTACTTAAACACTTGCATCCATTTGCACAAATGCTGATTTTTCAAGTGAATTACAATTCAGAAGTGTATTGTTCGGCATTCATAGTAGTAATTTAGTCATTGCTTCTCCTTCGTCTCTACTGTTAGAGGAGAACTGTTCTAATCATCAGCATCAAGTGGCAGGGGTATATTTATCTTATTTATTGGGTTTGGGGTTTTTTTTTTTGTTTGTTTGTTCTTTTAGTGAAACAGTCCAAATTTAGAACAGTGGCTTTTTTCATCTGTTACATTCACCAACATGACAGTTTATTGATTTGAAAATTAAAAAAGACTTAGCGTTGGTATCAGATCACTTCTAGATATCATCACACACCCCAAACTGTGGTGTCGAATCAGTCAAAAATGTCTTGGTTATGTATACATACATAATTATATAGGCGTAATTGTTCACTAATTAAACACTTTGCTTAGGTTTAATGTTCCCAAACACTAAAAAATGTGTTTAATTAAATAACCACGTTTTTTAAAAAAAATATATAATATTTTTTTTAAGGGCTCATGAGTAAATTTAAATACTTTATTTGTTGAAGACTGAAGCCAAAGGCTGATACTTGATCACAAAACAATACAGTCTGAGGATGAAGTATGATAAAGTTATTAGTCAGTCTTAGATCAATGCTGCTTTTATCCTTGCTGCCAAGTTTTGGCTCTAGGCGACCTTAATCAGAGAGGACAATGAAGTGTGTATATACATAACAACTAACCATATCCCAGTAATCAGCAATAGGCATAATCCCTGTGAGAACAAGAGCCCCTGAGTCAGCATATTTCAAAAATGGCATTTGTTTAGTCCATAATCTTTAAATACTTTATCAAATTTCCAAATAAACCTTATATATCTCCAAAGCAAGCAATAGCTAACACTCTTGTTCTAAAACACAGGAAATTGTGAATAAAAATATATAAAAAATAAAGAAGCTTCAGTGGAATTTGATTTGTATTTGCCCTAGCAAAGGGTAGCAGATATCACGTTTATACTCTCTGTGTGCCCAGTTTTGTGTATGCCATTATTTAATGTCTGTTTGGGATTTTTGTGTGTGTCATCATTAGTAAATGCTGTGTTATAATGTCTTCACTTATAACTTTAATCTTATAAGAATAAACCTTATCATCTGGAAAACCCGATTAAACCACATTGACATACTAGACAAAAGTTTCTTTTCAGTGTCACCAGCCTTTCATATTTAGTCCTTAGTGCTGCTTTTATATCGTCTATGCGAGGACACTGAAAGGCATACCCACACGGATAGACCATCTAACAGACAGAAGTGTCAGCAAAAGCTAGTTCCCAGGTGTTTAAGTATCTCTTTTTGTATACATATAACTAGAGTGTACCTTGTTGGTCTTAGTCTCTTACATTACTTGACTTTTTTTTTTTTTGTCTTCTCTCTTTCCACAGTTTGTCTGGAGGCAGCTTGCTGATTTTTTCCAGTTGGTCAGTGTGGCTCACTGGGAGACTTGTGGACATGCACTTACTTAAACAAAATGCTGCTTTCAGCCACTTTTCTTATGCAACACCCTGGTGATTTAGAGTGCTTTTCAAAACGTCTTTATCCATTTTCACTTATTTATTTATTTATTTATTTATTTATTTATTTATTGTAATTTAAATTTTAATAGGCACACTCAGCTTTCTGGATGTTTGATAGTCTGGGAATACCAAAGTTACTACATTGGTCTCAAAAATGGTTGAAACTTTAGACTACTGAGTCACCAGGACTCCCCACCCTATTTTTTTTAATATTTTCCACATTAGACTTTGTTTGTTGTTGGACTTTCTCAGATCGCTGTTTGCCAAAATAAATTTGTTTTAAAAACTTATTCATAACTCTAACATATTCATATCCATGACCCTCATATTCCCACTGTTAAAAGTATAATTAATTCTGACAATAATAGTACTGTAATCTCTAACCTTGGCAACAGAAACAGCAAGCAGAATAATGAGCTGTGAAAACATTTAAGTAAAAGCTGAAGACTACCATGTGTGACATAATGTGCAATCCTTTTGCAACTCTGAAATACTGGAGTGATGATTTGAGTGTAATTCAATTAACAGTCAAGCGACACTGTTGTTTCAAGCTAGAAAAACTTCATTATATTAGTCATAAAATCATTCTTGCAGTGCAAAACAGAGGGGCTGCAGAGTCCAGCTATCAGCCACAACAACTGTCAGCCAGACTGCAAGTTTTACCATGGTTTCTGAGAGCAAGATACGCTTTCATGTTCAGTTCTTGCCAAGTGCTTTATCTGCAAGCTGGGTTGCGCCCACAGAGGCTAAAAAAATAGATGACTATTCCCCGTGGTGGTCCAGCTAAGCGAATGTAGACAGGATCATAACCACAACCATCATTATCAGTGGAAGGAATGAGCCAAAATCCATGGTTACCATTTCAATGTAATTGTTCCTTATCACCACAGAAAAGAAGGGCATTATGTGTTTAAAGTCTTTCTTTCTGTGTTTTCTTCATTCCTGCTCAGATGAAACAAGCCAGTATGAGAAAAAAGGCAAGGAAGGGAAAGTCTGAAATGTTTCATGTCACAGCTGAATCTGCCCGTAAGTCAACAAGATAACAACTAAGGACTCTCTCAAAAATCTACGTTTTTATCTCTGAAGTGTTTGACCTTCTATCTAAGATGCAAGGGGAGCTCTATCTTGTTGTCAACTGACCTTGAGTAAAGGATGCTCTTTGTGAACGGGATTACATCAACAGTGAACACAAAGCCCGAGCCACACTCAAGTCAGCCTTCATTAAATGTGATGGGTAGCTATTTCTGCAGAACCTCCAGAAAGGTGTTTTCTTCCTTCATCATGAAGTCACTGAATAGTTTCCAGCTTTGCTGATTAAGTTTCACTTAAAAAAAAAAAAGGAACATGAGTAGACTCTCACCCCGTTGCGTAAGAAGCCACTAATGCAACGACTGTACCACTGCAACTTGACAAGACTGTTACCGGGCCAGTAATCCAAGGAATTATGTTTACACTGGGTGATTATGCAGGGCACTGTTTATATCCAAATGCTCACATTCAGTGACAGTGCAGGAAGTAGAGTACTCTTTATGTAGTTTAAAACAAAAAGTCAGTATGAGTCAGTGAAGAAAAAACAATCCCAGGCCAGGGGTATGAATAAGCATATCCACCGACACGTAATTCCCACTCTGATTAAACAGAACCATTCTTTATGTAAAATATAGTCTTGAAATAGTGAATATATCACTTATTGTCCTGTTGGGGGCTTGAAAAATTGTCCATTCTTCTTCTGTGTCTTGATAATATGTTAGATGCTCAATGAGATGGAATGGATCACCTATCCTGTGCAAGAAACTGCAGCAGAAGTCTTGCCCGTGTTCTTGTGTTGTGATTTGGAGTTCAGTTTCACAGAGGAATACTTACTATGAGCAAGTTAGAAAAATTGCGATCAAATTGCAAATATGTTTCTCGCCATATTTGTTTGTGAAGATTCATAGGCTGTTCAGGTGTACTACTTTACTTCGTTGAGTGTATCTGTTCTGTCAGACTCGGTTAAGACGGATGACTAAAAAACATAGCCGAAACACTTTCTCTGTGCGCGTAGCTCGAGTGTCGTGCTTCACTGGAGATGCAGCCCTGTAATGAGTAACTTTCATTCTGCTAGCCACTGAAAAACTGTGGTGTTGTCCCTGTAAAGAGCAGCTCCTTTAATGTTGAACACCATCATCTTGGCTGGATGTCTGCGCAAATACATACCAATTTTAGTGCAGTTAAAGAGACTTGCTTTTCCTGCCATATGCTTTGAAGGCAGATTTGGAACTGCAGAAGTCTATCACCACTCGCTAAAGCTCTCTCACAGCATCAGAGATGAGCCCTACTCCTGTGGAGATGAGAGCAGTGGGAAAACATTTGGATTATATTCCTTGGGTCAGTATTGCACTGGAAATGGAAGTGGCCAAGAGGACTGATTTATCTATGCTGCAGGTGGTCCAACTACTACAAAATGATGACATTTGATAGTGAGACCAGTCACCTGATGGAACTGAACATCCTCCCTGAGGTTAACATAATGAGCCTGCCCAAACTCAGCGTGGCTTCTACCAATGACTGTGTGGTGTGACAGGATGTTAAAGAGGAACTAGCAGCAAAGGTAGGTGAAAGGTTTTAGGGACATCCTCATATGGCCTCTCTTCTCATCATCAGTGGCATAAAAAAGCTGTTTATTTATTCATTTATTTTTTAGCATTTAAAGAAATAAACAAACTTCCTTACACATTTGAATATTTGAAATGTAATTACATGTTTTGATACATTTTCTATGAGCTGATTATTCCAGTGACTTCTTTAAATGCCACCATGTAATGAAAGACACTTATGACTAAAGCACAGCAATAGATGCAGATGCACAGTGTTACTCACATTATGTGTTTTAACTGATCAGATGTATTGTGAAGTGTAGTCATACATTTGTTGAACTCTCCCGTGAAAGGCTTTTATGAGCTTCTTCTTCACTGGACTGGGGTAGTTTGAATATTTTTAGATAGCTCCGTTGATTTACTGTTGTGACCACTTTGATTTCACATCTTTAAATTCCCCACGGACCTCAAACTTGCACAGAAAGCAAACATCAACTCGGGCCAACTGCAACCAACCTTTAAAACAAGGACCATCACTGGTAATGAGCGTCGGGCCTTTGTCCAATAGAAATTTGTCACCCAGTGTGAGTCAGTCAACTCAAAGCTCTGCTGTAACACCCTGAATGTTTGGCATAAACCACCCAAACTGTGGCTATGTCATCACGCCATTGTGCCATCATTTGCTAGCACAAAACACATTGAAAACACCACTGCCCAATTCTTTCTTTTAATTACCTTTATTTCTTTCACATTCTCTTTTACAAGAGGCACTTGGCCAAAGTAGCAACCATACAACCCAAATATCTCAAATACAACATAAAATATAAATCCACAACAAAATACACAATATAAAAATACCTTTAACATAAAACATTAAAACATTAAGTGGCTTCTCAAAAAAAACCCAACCCAAAATCCCCTCAAGTCTCCTTCACTGTATTCCTCATTATCTTTTCAGTAGCACTTACTTTTGCAGCCTTCTGATGACCCAGTCACTTTTTTGGAGGTGTGTTGCTGCCATTAAATTCCTCCCTGCAACCTTATGCTCTGTCCCAAATAGAAATTTGAGTTGCAGCGTTTCCCTTTTAGCAAACTGGAGGAGTTCCATTGCATTTTGCAGAGGTACGTGTGTAAGAGGTCAGAATTGGACTTCCACACTGGAAGAATGGCAGTGCTGCCCTAGTAGTCTACCTTGAAGGGGAGAAGAGCCTATTTAAATTTGATGTTTGACTTTTTTGAGCAAAGTTGAAGAACTGTACAGTCACATGTTGTACCTAATTCAAAGGTGAATCAAAAACTTTGAGGAATTGGCTTCCTTTTTTGATAAACTCACAAAGTCATCTAAAATGTATCTGTTGATTATCAAGAAATCAGCACACTGTACTCGGGTGGCAGCAAGGTCGTCATTTACTCCCTTGTAAACATTAGCCGCTTGAATTCACAGCGGTTACATTAAATATAGTCTATGGTACAGTTCAAAACAAAATAATAATAACAGGTAAGGCATTTCACTTTCTATTGTGCAATAAACTTCTGCCTGTGCAGAAGCTTTGTGGCTTTGCAATAAGCAAATGCATTGAGGGGAAAAGTATTTGCACCACAGGGTGCATCTTGTAAAAGGGCCTTGATCATTATGGCCATGCAGAGCACTCATATAGTGTAATGACGCTCATGAGGTGGTCTCCGTGCTGTGACAAATCTACCATTATGCCAAACAATGCTGCAGATACTTGTTTCACAGCATCTTTCCTCCCACCAGAATCTAAATCCAACTACAAAAGGGTGAAAGAGCAAAAAAAGGTTACATTTTTTTTTCTTCCCCCCACTGCTCAAAAGTCCAGGTGGTCTCTTTATGTGATGCAAATGTGCGCGCTTGCTCCTTAATGCAATTTGTCTACAGCTTTGAAAAGCCCAAGTTCTGTTTATACAGTATGTGTCAGTCAGTGAGCTTCATAATGCTTTTACCCTGTGCTTTTTGTTACGTGATGACATGGGTGTGTTTTCGGTCGTGATTAATCGTGGTTACACGATCATTCTATAGGGTAGTCATGTAGAAATACAAACCAGTAGCTTAGGGTTGAACTTATTTTAGAGACTCATTTGCACAGAACTGTTTGCTGACATTGCATTTTATTTGTTTTCTGCGCAAATATGGAATCTTTTAATGCAATATCAGCTCATAAAGACCACAGTACTTGTTGTTTATACATGCCGGCTTTGGTTCAGGAGAGATTGTGGTTTTGAATGCAAAAAGAAAAAAAGAAAAAAAAATCAACACACAGTAAAATGGTTAACAGTTAACAGAATCCATGATCTCTATCGAGCCTTAAACAGAAAGCTTTTTGTTGCCTTAATCCTTGACTTTGAAAAATGTCGCCTCTGGACACAACCCAGGCTGCAAACCATTTAGCAAATTGTACATTTAGTAAGTTGTCTTGAATGCTCTGGTATTTTGTTGTCAACCGATTTGTGATATTTGTCCTGAAAGTTGCAATAGAAGTAAAATTTTACTTACTTAATTAGAAAAAGAGGCCCAGATATATGGCATGGTAAAATTTGTAATGTATATTCCATGCAAAAAAAGATGTTTCATAAATATTTAAATGCATGCTACATGTAGAAATACATAAATGGTATTTTATTTTCTTTAACATAATTGCTCTCATATCAAAATCCTGGTGTATTACTTATGCATGAAACACTGCAAATCTCTATTTAAATTTATGCTTTACTGTACTCACACTGCAGCACAGAAACTGCTCTGCTTAATGAACTAGTTGGAGCTCTCATGTAAATTAAATTAAAGGGATTTATGTACCTAGAATATGTGTCAGCTTATATTTTGAACCTTTTTGCTGCTCTCTGGCCTCACAAAGAGAGCAACTCGGGTTCGAATGACAACTGGGACGACTGTTTGATTTGTAACAAACTGGATTTAACATAGAAAAGAGAACTGGAAGAAATGTAATCTCCCAAGCATAAACATTTTTCAGTTATTTGGTGATACCAAATAAAGATGTCTTCTCTTGCATTTTGAATTAATTTGAGAGAAGAGGAAAAAACAAACTTCCCCCTTTATGTTTTAATAATCAAAGACTTAGCATGTATAGGCTGGCTATATTAATATTCTAAATCTAAGGAATTTTTATTAATACACTTAGTGTCTGTGAGTATTCTGTGTCTTCTGAAAATAAATTAGCTTAATACAATAAATATTTATTCACACATTATATCGTTAACGATACTTTTTCTAAAGGCACTTAGCCGTGAGAGGTTTCAGTTTCACACTCATCCATCATAAAAGGCCCAATCAAATAACACCCATCCCACAGAGTGTGATAATATCAGAATATTTGTTCATCTGCAGTAAAATAAAGAGTTTCTCAATAATATCACCGAAACTGAGAACAGAACAATTTCCATAAAACAAATTCATACACTGGAGTTAATAAAGGTTTTAGTAGATTTCAGATAAAAAGGGGAGGTGGACAGGGGAATAACGTGAGATACTATTTAATGGCAAGCATAACTTCTGGTTTCAGTTTACATGCTGCCTGGCTGCTGGTCCTCCCATATGTCACTATAACATTTATAGATTTTACATACACACTTCTGGTCACAAATCATCCGCCTGCCTGTCTTTTTCTCCCTCCTCTGTCTGTATTTCCTTCTCTTCAGTGCCGTTCTCCTCTCCAATTTGCTCATTGTGTCCTCCAGCTTTTACACACAAGGGGGGCGCGCGCACACACACACACACACACACGCACACACACATACAGACTCTAAGTCTGAATTAGGATGAGATTATGAAGCGTTGCTTTAAAAATTTGAAGCTTTTAGTAAAAGTATTGATCTAAATCTATCTTGGTCCCACTGTGACACTGAGAGTTAACAAGACAGAGACATAGAAAGCTCCTGTCTGAAAATATATTAAATGTTGTCTTTGTGTTATTAAAAGCTTGTTTATTTGAACAGAGAGTGAAAAAAAATGACAGACAGAGTTGATACTTACAGTTTTTATCCCAGCTGCTCGAGTTACCCAGTTTGGTGCTGTTGCCAGTCACATGCACGACTCCTCTGCATGTAATGCGGCAACCCTCACCCTCATGCACCACTCACAGAATGTACACAAAGAATTATCTGTTTAAACTCGGATTCTTATGTTACCTGCCTTTGGATATACATCGGTAACACAAGTCTCTCAGAATAATCCAGTTAAAATCATATTAAGATTATTAGAAAGCAAGTGGGCATGCCTGACTGTCACTTTTAATCAGTTTAATAATTAGACATTTCTTTTTTGCTGTTTGTTCAAATGTAAACATTATCCACTTTCATTACAAATACATTTGTTTCCTTTGTGTAAGTTTGTTGGCACGGTCCAGGTTGGTGAGGTAGAGACTGGCGGACTTTCTTTTTTTCCTGTTGTTGCTGTTATTTGATTACTACATTGAGATGTGGCAAAAGAATAGACCTGCAAGTTGTGACTAAAAACCCGGCTCTGACTTTTACTTCCCACCACTGGGATCATCACTGTTTTCCACTGTATTAGGAGTTGCCTCCTGCTCAGTCAGAGAGGGGAGCTGGCAGACCCATCTTCTTTAGAGACATTTGTTCTGGCAGCCTGGCTCTCGGAGAGCAGGACACCACAGCTGGACTGGAATATTCAGTTTACAGGTTTATTCATGGTGACAGGCAAGCGCAATGGCGTGGTATTAAAGGTGCACGAAAACAGCGAATGCCAAGTGAAGAGAGTTTTTCCACTCAGTTTTAGTCCAGAAAGGGTAATCATCACACAGGAGGCATGATTACACTGTATATTAGCACATAAACTATCCAAGTTTTATTTCATTAGAAGAAGAAAAACTGCTTTTGAATATGGTGTTTATATTTCTGTCAGGCGGGCTTAAACTGAGAGCGAAAAAGAATCACACCTGCAGGATTAAAGATCATATCTCATAGTCTGTCAGCATGTTAAATTCAGTGTATTTGAAACATCACCATCATCATCATCACTATCATCAACACTGTTACGATTTCCCAGGGGTCATTATGTTTTCTGTCTCATATTAATGCCTTCTCTGTTCAGGCTAGCTCCATGGTTATTTACACAGGCACACATGCACTAGAATTTACTAGTGCTTCATGACGATCATGACAACAACACAGCTGTGTGTGTGTGTGTGTGTGTGTGTGTGTGTGTGTGTGTGTGTGTGTGTGTGTCTCCTGTGCTCAGTCTCTGGTAGAGTCAGACAAAAGGACAGTTATACTGGTGAAACCACCAACTCAGCCCCGGCCTGCTCCTCACATTTTCCATCTCGGTATATTCACTTGGTTTGCTCCTTCTTCCCCTCGTCTTCGCTTTCTGCTCAAGGGAGTGAGAGAGCATTCATTTATACAGAACTGAGCTGTGGATCTAGTTCTTTCTTTCTTTCTTTCATAAAACCCTCTATTTCTGACAATATCAAAAAAACAGATTGGCAAGATATTTTCTTACATTTATGCCAGTAACATGCTGTTCTCATTTTTAGCTGGTTGTTCTAAAAAAGAAACAACCCCCCAAAAAACCAATAAAATAAACATTAAAAATCTGGAGCCTGCCCAAGCGTCCTGGGTTTATAAAACTTAATACACTTATTGTAATTGGTCTTCAGAAATGATTTTTTATTGTGTGGCATTTCAGATTTGTTTATTGTTTTGTCCAAATACTGGATGTGCTCAAGTTAGAGACTATTGTGTAACTAATCACTCATGGCTCCTTTGATTGTGTTTTATCTGCCCTGCAGCCTCATTTATAAAAGCATCGCATAAACAAATTTAATGAAACCAATATACATACAGAGTATCAAAGTATTTCTCTTTTTTCCTCTGAAGTCGACGCAGTAGGAGTCGGTGCACACACACGGATCCAAGACGTTTGTGACTGAAAGAAGTTCAGCGTTTGGAGGCAAAACCTAAAATGACTCTACTGCACTGGTAGCTTTTTTTAAATTGAGAATAACTGGAAACAATCACTCTGACTGAAAGCTGTTCTCTACCAGTATTAATCTGTCAATAACGTACAATAAGGTTTTATTAAAGTTAAATCTTTATTAGAGTCTTTAGAAAAAGAAGAAACGAACAGCAGTGCCCCTTTTCTTGGCAGTTCCCTTAATTAAACTAAATCTGTTTCCAGACCTTGATAGACACATCCAAACATTTGTTCAGAAAAGATCCACCCTTTTTGTAATTAGGTAAACAAGGAATGGAATTGTGTAAGTAGTTTTTATACATATATATATTTCTGGCTGGCTGCTGTAGTGAAATTGATTTAACTGATTGCGGCATTTGAAAATAAGCCTCACTGAGACCTTTTTATCTCAAAGTGTCTTCGATAGCCAAACTCAGTCCTACGCTACAGAAATGAACTATGAAACAATTTGGAAACTCCTGTGATTAAAAAGTTTTATTCTGAATTTGCTTTTGTTTAGAAAACACCTTAGGGTCTCAGTCACCTAAAGACTGTTTGGCAACCCCGGGCAGCCTCTGGTCACTAGAGAAAAATGGATATTCCCCAAGTGGTTGTTGGAGTTTGCTGCTAGCTACTAGGTGAAAAAAGAGGGTGCAACACCAAAACCTTCTTGGGATTGCTTTGGTTTCTAGTAGATTGCTGCAGTTGCCTGTAGTTTGCATGGAATAATGTGGTCTCGCCTGTTAACACTTGCTAACTACTAGCTTAGCAGTAGCAGAACCTGAAAAAGTGTGACGCAAACTGAAGGTGTTCCCCTACATACACGTTGCACATGTTGTAGCCAGCACATTTCAAAAGACACAACTTTTACTTTAAAAGTAAACATTCTCAGTTTCCAGGTTGCGTTGCACTTTTCAGTTTCACTGCCCCTGGCGAAATCATTGACGAGTGTCTGCTTCTTCTATGCAAATAACCTGCTGGCGACAAAAGCACCCTCTTCCAGTTCCCTCAACCAATTTCGCATGTATTTCCCGAATGCACATTTTCCCCTAGCACATTATGGACTGACCGATCTGTATGTCTGCGTGACTGAAGCTTTAGTAATCAGCCTCCAGCAACCACTTTCCTGCTCATTGAGGAATAGTTATTTCTCCCTCGTGACTGAGGGTTCCCAGATGGTCACCAACTGGTCTCTAGGCCTGTGTCACTAGGGCCTTAATTCCTTATAATAGAATTGTCCATATCTTAAACAAAATCATCTTTTCACTGTGTTCCAGAATTTGCAACTATTCAAATGTGGTATAAATGAGACACATGCCTCTCTGGAAATTCTCCAGTAGGTCTATAAAACAACAAAGCCACACTTCCTTGGATACACCCAGGCCTGTAAGATTACTGCGTGCTTCCTGCCCTCTCAGTAAAGACTTTGATACCATACCGGGTCTACTTGAGAAAAGTGTTATTTATCGGACTTGGAATCAATAAACAATTATCCAACATAGCAGTCTGACTTTTCTGAATAAACAGAACTCACTGAGTAAATGTGAAAAAACACATCTTTACAACATCCTCCTGTGTCTTAAACATTGTTTGATCAGTTTGCATCACTTAAAGAAAATGTCGAAATTCGGTGTCGATATCGCCTGTGTTAGGTGCCAAGGGAACCCTGCCACATATTTTGAGATTGATGATAGATTTTTTTTATTTGTTTGTTTTGGGGTTGTATTTTTGAAACCTTCAGACATAGTATATGAGTACTGAACCAAACCCAATTACTGCTGTTTCTGCAGTTCCAAGTTAAGGCACGACATCATGAAACCCTCAGCTAACTTTATGGTATTTGCCTCATTTCAGCCCCAGAGACCTGCTGGAAGTCTGACAAATTGCTTCAAAGTGGTCTCCTTCATTCCATTAGAAAAAAAAATCAGATGAAACAGATGCAAGCTCTGTCAGAAAATTGAAAAAAGCTTGATGCAGTTTATTGATTTCACTCAACTTTTCTGTAAATAGTCTAATAGATTTACACCCTCCAAATTAAGTACCATTTTTATCTTTATTCTTTTTATTTGTTCTTTGTGTCTGGCTAGTGAGTGGTTCCAACTGTAGCAAATCATTTATTTCATGCAAGTTTATAATTTTATTTATTAATTATCTAATTTTTACTATCATATAGAATTAGATGAAAAGCAAGAAGGAATAGATTGAATTGGAATTTTTATAGAAACACTCAGGCTGTTATTTGTAGTTACAGTTTTATTATGGTAATATCTGGGCTTGGAAGTATAATATTTTTAGAAGTGCATTTAAACTGAGAGTAACATATTTTTTGTAGTGTGTCAGTAGGCTAAAGAATCAATATGTCTGCTGTCTTTTACTCCTCTTCATGATTGAAGTGGATCTGGGAGGTGAAATCAATACAAGAGCCAGAGCTTTAACCTCCGTCCTCCACCAGGTCAGTGCAGCTATGTGAAAAGAGCAGCAGGTCTTTTATATGTTGTCCATTCAGTTAATGACGCCAAGCAACAGTTTGGTTACTATTTCCTCAACAAACATTTTGCAATTCCAGGAATCCAACCAACTAAATCACAAGAAGATTAATAAATCCAGATCTCCTCAAAAATAACTTTATACACGGAGCACAGCAAGGTTAGTCGAGTGTGCAATAAACAAAGTTGATGAGGGGAACAATGGCATAATTCATAATTGCACACACACACACATGCACTGGCAAGATCATATACCCACTTTAACATGTAATGCCCCAGTCCTCCGTAGTGAACGCACGCACACACACATGCACATACACACTCATTCATATTCCAACTTATCTAAACACAGCCTAATGTAGTCCTGTGCACTATGGAAATGTATATGCGGAACAAATTTGATTCATAAATGGGCAGGTTTCAATTTGAATCCTCAGCCACTCTCATATGGCTGGCTGCTAAAATAGAGCTCAGCCTGTGGAACTGGAGAGAGTGAAGGAGGGAAGGAAAGACAGACAGACAGACGGAGAGAGAGAGAGAATCCCCATTCAAGGTGATTTGAACGATAGTTTCTGTGTGGCACTACAAGGCTGGTTGAGTGAATATGAGCAGCCAGCCAGCGAAGCCAATTTTATACATGGCTAGGTTTTCTCTTATACTATGTACCTGAGTGCCCACACACTCACACACATACACACAGACACACACACACTCAAAACACACACACACAATTTACATATGTACAAACAGACACACGTTTTTTGTTTTTTTTTACTTTTCATGACCCAAACCTTGCTCTTTTTTTATCCTCGTGATGACCACCACGGCAAAAATTTAAATACACACACACACATACATGCACCAAAACTTGTCATCTTTTAATGGTTTGTACTGGCAGGTGTCCTTGTCCACACAGTAAAGGGAAAAGAACAAATGGGCATATAGTACGGTGGCCCTGAGAGGCCAAACGGACTGCAACTTAAGAAAACACCAGCAATAAGAAAAACGCTGCAAAAGCACACAAAACATGACGGAAATAGGAAAAACGACAATGGAAATAGGAAAAAACACAAGGGAAGTGTTTCTGGGGAGACAATACCCCGACGGACCAGTTGCAGGAACCCAAAACATGGTAGGCGTGTTTTATTATGATTCATATAATACTGATGACGGATTTTTAGGCTAATAGTTAGGCTAACACACTTACCTCTCATCTTTTCTTTCCTCACAAAAACGATAGATCCTCCACTTCTTTAAAGTGTCTCCCAGCGCAATTCTTAGCATATTTTGGTTCCTGCAACTGGTCCGTCGGGTTATTGTCTCCCCAGAAACACTTCCCTTGTGCTTTTGGAAATCTGTTTTTTCCTATTTCCGTGGTGTTTTGTGTGCTTTTGCAGTGTTTTTCTTATTGCTGTTGTTTTCTTAAGTTGCAGTTCGTTTGGCCTCTCAGGGCCACCGTTATATAGACTTTATTAGGTACACCTTTTTAATTTGTCGTTAATGAAATGATTTAATCATTTGGCAGCAGCTCGATGTATTTAGGCATGTAGGCATGGTCAAGATGACCTGCTGAAGTTCAAACTGAGCAACTGCTGATCTCTTGGGATTGTGCCCACACAACCATCTCTAAGGTTTACAGAGGATGATCTGAAAACGATAAATATCCAGTGAGTGGGAGTTCTCTGTGTGAAAATGCCTCATTGGTGTCAGAGGTCAAAAGAGAGTGGCTACAGTTCTCACAGGGTCACCGAAATTGGACAATAAAAGACTTGAAAAATATTGTCTGGTCTGATGAGTCTCAATTTCAGCTGCAATGTGGGGTAAACATGAAAGCATGGATCCATCCTGCCTTGTATCAGTGGTCAACGGCTACTAGTGGTGGTGTAATGTGCTTAGTAAGGAGCATCACTAAAACACCACAACCACCCCTTTATGACTATAGTGTCCTCTCATGGCTGCTTTCAGCAGGATCATATCACAAAGGTTAAATCACCTTGAAATGTTGAGTTCACTGTACTCAAATGGCCTCCACAGTCACTGTATCCCAATCTAACACAGCACCTTTGGGATATGCTGGAGTGGGAGATTCGTATCATGGGTGTGCAGCTGACAAATCTGCACCAACTGTGTGATACCATCATGTCAATGTGGACCAAAATTTCTGATGAATGTTTCCAGCTCCTTGTTGAATCTGTCCCAAGAATTAAGACACTTCTGAAGGAAAAATGGGTCCAAACTGGTCCTAGCAAGGTGTACCTAACAAAGTGGCTGCTAAGTGTAAATGTAATTGGGTTTTCAAACTACATGTGGAGACAGTCAGATCCCCTTATATGTGACTGCTGACTGTGTAAACATCTACAAACATGCATACTCTATATACTGTGTTTAATTTTTTTATCCTTATTTAACCTAAATGAGGCAGAAGCCACTATAAATTAGTTTTGGACAAAGGAAACCACACCAGCATCAAAAATGAAATACAGTATTTGTTGCAAAAGACAAGGTGCATGAGAAGTAATAATAACAGAAAACTATTTCTGAACTTGACAAATGAACAAAAAGCAGGCGTTTATGTGAGTGTGGAACGTACTGCTTGCTGGTACTCTGGGTTCAGCTTGTTCAACTATGACTGTGACTGTCTTTCTTTTACCACTAATCTAATGTAAAAGTAAAACAGAAATGGAAAAAAAATCCATGTTTAGGGTGCAGATAAATGGTATTTGCCAAGGAGTGCCCTGTACTCTCTCCTTCTTTCACTTAGGGTGTGGTTCGACAGACAGGAAACAGTCCCCTCTGCTTTTAGCTGGGGCCCTACACAGGGTGTGCGTGTACGTCTGTGTGTTTGTTTGTGTGGGTCCCTGCGTGTGCGTGTCTGGGAGTACTGTGCCCGCTCGAACACGTCAATAAGTAAAGAAATACTCTTTCGTCAGCGTGAAGCGAAGCCTTCAGTGTGTTTGTGTTTCCGAGCTTCAGCCCTATCTAAGCGTTTCCTAAAACTGAGATTTATCTCGATATATTTCGTGTTTGCTGTGAAGAAAGCACACAGCTGGCTAGAATGCAAGCATGAATAGAAACAGCCTTAAAAAAAACTGTGTTTTGTGCTCACCGAACCAACTGTTTCAGAAAACTTCTTTAATCATTGTGAAATTATGAAATATAAAACACAGGGATGAAATTAATATTTTACTCCGCTCCACAAGCTCTATTCGGCTCTATTCTACTATTTGTGTGTGTTTGTGTGCATGTGTGTGTCCAGACGGACGTCAAAGTGGTCAGTTCATCTTGGCTATGTTGCCAAGGGCTGGACCACTGTGGTTTTGTTTGAGCTCCGTGCCAATACGCTGTGCATGTGTGTCTCTGTGCGTGTGTGTGTGTGTAGAGTTGACTTGTCCTCGGGCTAAAATGAGCACCAACCACAACAGACAAACAGATCGACTGATAGACAAAAAGAAGGAAAGAAATTGAGAGACTGACCACAGAAAAGAGAAAGGGCCTCCCTGTAAAATCTAGTTTCCAAACACAACAACTCCCTCACACACAGAGCTTTTTAAACATAAAGGCCGGGGATCTGCTCTGCTGCGCCAGCTCTGCCAGGAGATTCTGAGGTGTACGGATTTCTTTTGTTATTTTGTTAGGTGAATGTTAATGGGGTTATAGCAGCAGTATGCTTGGCTTAGCCACTCTTCAATATGTCTGTTAAATCTGAATTTAATGTGAACAAGAGGTCCCAGAGCAGAACACGTGACCTTATTTGACTTGCAACAGATAAAGCGTAAGAGCTGAGATCCCTGTCGAGGGCACTTTTAAGGTGGCATGTGAAGGACGATTTCTGGGTTTTTTCTATAGCTGAGGTGGTTTTGAATCACTGTGGTAACAGAAGGAAGCAAATGAGAGGAAAGAGGGAAAGTTCAGATTTACAGCTGTGCAAAAGTATTAAGTCATTTCTTTATATTTTTCTAGGAACATGGGAAATAAGTGCAGTGATTTATTGAAGCATACATGAAAATACAGTATTTAAGGCAAAAACAGAATATATTATTTTAACAAGCATGAACGTCAATATTTCTTATGAGCTTTAATCAATCAGCACAGCTTGGACTCTCTTAATCAAGCTTTCTTGATTAATAATTCATGTCATTTTTTTCAGTAATCTTCAGGAACAGTTCTCCAGGTTTCCTTAAGGACATTCAGAGCTCTTATTTGGATGTTGGCTGCTTTTTGTTCTGCTCTCTGTCAAGATGATCTCACACTGCTGCTGTAATGCTGATGTGTGGAATATGGGGAGGCCAATCCATGTCTGATAGTTTTCCATTGTCCGTTTGATTTTACTGGATTGGCAGTATGTTTGGGATCACTGTCATGCTGAAAAAGGAAGCTGTTGCCAGCCAAAAATTAAGAATCTGGATTCATCACTCCAAAAGGCCTGTTGTCGCTCGTTTTCTGTCCAATTCCTGTGCAAAACTCATCAAATACATGAACTCATATACTTTTTCCTAATCCAGATACTTCTATTAGTGCTCTTACACACTGAGCAACATCCACACTGTGAATTTTGACAGTGTAGTGGGTCCCAAACACACTACTTTGCATCAATGATGTTTTGGGGACTTTTTCACCTTCAAAGTTTACTTGGATTATAACATGCAAGTGTGTCTGAAGGAGAAAACTTTAATTTCAGACAAGTATTTTACATATTTTACTTTAATTTAATTTTTTATTTTTAATTATGAACATTTCACTTGTAATTGGGGCCATGCACTGGAGATGACTTAGACAAAAGTGTCGTATATAATTGAGATGATTTGCATTTTCATGCCTCAGAACCGGCTCGCCACTATCATAGCTTTTGGCTTCAGAGCTTCCCGACCGCAGGACCAAAGTCCAACCAGTCCTCTGCCCTGCTAAAGACATTATCGCTTAGAATAACCCTTTTCTGAGTGTGTTGGGATCGGCATGCATGCATGGATGTGTGTGTGTGAGTGCATATGCATGTGTAGTTGTTTTGACCAGCAGTTAAAGTTCTGAACATGCAATCGGCTCTCTGTGGTAAAGTTCCCTCTTTTTCTTTTTAACTTTTTTTTTGTTGTTGTTTTCATGCCGGCCTCCACCCCTTCCTCCCTCCCTCTGTCTGATTCTTTTTTGCTTCATGTCTTCATAAAACTGTTTTTAAACTTTGTATATCCTTTTTTTCCCACTTTTTTTTTGATGAGGTTTTATCCTCCCCTCTGTCTCCGTGCCCTTCTGTTGTCTGTTTTTACTCTTATTCTCATCTGACTCTCTCTTTGTCTGTGCTTTTTGACAATGAACCTTTGTGACCTCGTAGACTGGTCTTATTTTTATAGGAATACCACTCAGCTTAAAACCTGGAATAGCTTTTGCATCCTGCAGAAGATTTGTTTTCATCAGTGGACCACAATGGCTTAACTGCTCTTCCAAGGTCAAACAACACCGTTAGAACACAGTAACAGCTTTCAGTTCTTCTTAACACCCTACTGTAACAAATGACAACAAAGAGATTTCTGTCACACTGCCACTCACTTAATATTCCTGCAAAATAAAGGGAAAAAGCCGTAGAATTTAGCATGCCTTGCTTGTCAATCTAAAGCACTGCTCAACAATAGACTTAAAAGTGATTTACCCCCCATGTGCCTTTTGTGCCACACATTCACACGGGATAAACTAAGTCTATGTTTCACTCAGACTTACAAAGCAAATCCCAAGGATTATCTCTGGATACAATTGAAATACTGTCAGATGAGCCTTTTTAATTTGCACCCAAAATACTGTATTTTTAACCCCCCACAAAGCAGTGAGAAGCCTAAAACCAAGACTGCAAATGCAAAAAACTCAAGTTACAGAGGTTCCTTCAAGTTGTGTGACATTATTAGATGGACAAAACTGTAGTAATAATACATTTGCATGGGATTAACAATGCAAACAACTTCTATAACCATCCCAAATCAAATCAGTAGCAGTAAATTGCTACACATAGGCCTGGAGAAAAGCTTTCCTGTCTAGGGATATCAGTTAACACCAAATACCAGCTAATCGCTATGCTTGGTCCATGTTCTTATGTTGCAGTTCTGTCAGCTAGACCCACTCTCACTGCTGTAAAGCTCTCATTATGCTGATAATAGGGGTACTAATAGGACATAGAGACGCTGTAAAAGTTAAGTGCAGCAACTCAGTGTCTGAATGTACACACAGACAGCCATGGCAGTTAGCTACATTTCATCAATATAGCTAATGTAGCTGGTGCGCTAGCCAAACTTTGTGGTGGAATACACAGTCAGCTTAAGCTTCTTTTTAAATATATATTGTGTTATATGTTTTAAATGCATATTGAATTAGTCAGAAATACAAATGCCAGTTTTTCGAATACAAATTTTCAAATAATGCCCGAACAGTAATAGAGTTGGTTTTTTTCACGATACAGTAAAAGAAAAATAGGTATGAACTGAAATTGTGATATATAAAGCTTTTATCAAAACCATTTTTCTAACTCTCCTTTGCACCTTGGAATCGTTCTATAATCGATCATCAGAAACATTTGAAGTAACAGTGAGTTCAAACGACAAATGTCTTGAGCCTAACGATTGGACGGAATTGATAAATGATGGTTATTTTGTGGATTTGTTTGAAAAGTCCAGTTTATTGAAGTTAGTTAAAAACACGATATTGCACAATACACACGATACAATAACACACTAAAAACACAACCAGTTTGAAGAAATTCGAGTCGTATTGGCACAAAAAAAGGACCATCCCGTTAGGTTTTTGGTGAAATGTATTGCTGGATTATCTAACTGTACACTCACTTAAGACTTTATTAGATACAGCTTGCTAGTGTTGGGTTTCACTCCTCTTTTGCCCTCACAACTGTCTTAATATTTCGTGGCGTAGATTCAATAAGGTGCTTGAAACATTCCTCAGAGATTTTGGCTCATATTGACATGATATCATCACACAGTTGCTGCAGATTCTCAATCCAATAAAGAACATCCATGATGTGGATCCATGATGTGGTTTATTAGATTGAGACTGTGGAGGCCATCTGAGTACAGTGAAGTCAAGAAACCAGTTGAAGATGATTTGAGCTGTGTGACACCAGCCATCAGAAGATGTTAATCCATATTGTGACTCTACCATCTGAATATCACAGCAGAAATCAAGACTCATCAGACAACTACATTTTTCTGATCTTCTATTATCCAAGTTTGGTCTGCATATGTGAATTATAGCCGCAGTTTCCTTTTCTTAGCTGACAGGAGAGTCCTGCTGTAGCCCATGTGCTTCAGGGTTCAGCAAATTGTGATGCTCTTCTGCATACCTTGATTTTAACAAGTGATTATTTGAGTTACTGTTGCCTCCCAAATGCAGTCTAACGGCTCTGTTCTGATCACTGTGCTGCTCATTGGATATTTTATCTTTGTCAGGCCATTCTCTGTAAACTTCTGAAATCCTCAGATCAGTCATCAACTTGCACCAACAACGATGCCACCTTCAAAGTCACTTAAATCACCTTTTTTCCTCATTCTGATCCTCAGTTTGAACCTCAGCAGTTAACCATGTCTACATGCCTAAGTTGCTGTCATGTGATTGGCTGACTAACTGCTATAAAAAGCAACTGAACGGGTGTATGTAATCAAGTGTATGGTGAGTATATATCACATATAGAGATGAGAGAGAAAATAAGAGCTGAGAAGAGCAGAGAAGTCACCTTTGTGTTATTGCCACCCACCGATTGGGTGTTGTTACTCGAATTCAAGTGAGATGTTGGCAGCTAGGTCTTAATCCAATGGTCCATAAGACATCCACTGTAAGGGGCTTATGGACAGTAAGCCTGTGTACCACTTGCAAACACAAGGAATGTTGCATTTAGTGAAAAGGAGATGAAGTCATCAAGTGGCTTAATGAAAACGGAGATCAAATCATACCACCAGATGCGGACAAGATGAGGTGGAGTGAATAGCTGATTACAGATGACAGGGGTGGCCTTTCAGAGTGAGGAACATAAAAAGAGAGGAAGGAAAGATGGAAATGGAAGCATAACAATGGTGGTGGGATGAGAAAAGAAAAGTTGGAGGAAGCAAGTAAATATACAGAAGGTAATAAATAAAAGCAGAAAGAAGGGCAGTTTGTCTTTCTAATTGGAAATCAAAGAACAAAGACAATTTTCTTGCACACGAAAAGATTGAAGAACGCCAGGCAAGTGAAAACACGCACGCACGCACGCATGCATGCACGCATGCATGCACGCACGCACACACACACACAAACACACAAAGAAACACAACAGCTGGAAAATGACCCAGAGGGAAATCAGAGCTCTGATTGACATGCCGACCAATCAATTAAAACTTTTGCATCATTGTGTGTGTATGTGTGTACACAGGTGTGCATCTATGTATGAGAGTGTTGGTAGGCACCAGGAAGGCAAGATAACAGAGAAAGGAAAAGAAATTAAGGAAAAGGTTCTGAACATTAGAATTCACGGTTTGACCAGGAGAGATTCTGATTTCCTCCTGGTTAAGTGGGAGAACAGAGTTTACTATTATTTTTGCTCCTTTCTCTTTCTGTTTTTACCACAAGACAGGGGTAGGCATAATAATGAGAGCGTTGCTCGCTATCCCAAAAGAGATTCAAATTCAAGCTTTTCTTCCATTTCATATGCATTAGCAGAGACTGAATGAAACAGAGACAGAGAGAGAAAACAAAGGGGAGACAAGCGTATCAGTGAAACCGTGCTAGAGTTTGTAATTACGATCCACACATTTACTGTATGCATGCATGTAAATGAGAGGGATCATTGAGTAGAAAACTGCAATATCCACATTCAAGAATCTTGATATTGTTTTAGATTTGCTGTATTTTCCATAATTCACCATATTCACTGTGACTTTTCCATAATTGTATGTGTGTGATTCATGGCAGATGATTAGAGTGACAGTGCAAACAAGCATGATTCAGAGATCATGCTACACAAAAGCACTGTTAATATGATTGACAAGTTTCAGGCAACTGCACGGACTGAACACAGAAGGAGAAAATTCTGAATTTTTCTCTCAGCAGCCTCAGACGAAGCCCAGAGTAACAATTCTTTTTGGTGCTGAACCTATTATTACAGCCTTGAGGACAAGTCAAAGTCATGTTTTTGTGGACTGTGTTGACAGATTTATCTGTTCTATCGGCAGACAATGTGGAGACTGAATTAGTCAGCAAAAGCCTGAATTTGGTTTTGGATTTTTCTTCTTCTTTTATTTGTGTTTGTATTGTCAGTATCTGCTTCTTCTTCTTCTTTTGGCTACTCCCTTTAGGAGTCACTACGGCAGATCATCTTCCTTCATCTCACCCTATCTCAAGCATCCTCTGCTGTCACATGTGGGGTTACTGTAGTTCTGGACGTAGAGCAGATAATCTACTGATTGAAAGGTTGGTGCTGCTCCAATCTCCAGTCTTCAAGTTTAAGTATGCATGGGCAATTTTCTCTCTGGAGTATGAATGTGTGCAAATGTTTGCTAGAACGCACTTAGGTGTAGAAAAAAGTGCTTGCATGACTGGTTGTGAATGGGTGAATAAGGTATGTTGTATAAAGTGCTCTGAGTGCTGAAGCTGAGTAGAAAAGTGGTATATAAGAACAAATCTATTTACCATTTATGAACCCTCTGCATGTGGTCCTTCAACACTATTTGTCCAAAATATCCACCACCCCTTCTCTGCACATGGCCTCTCTAACTTTGTCTACAAAATACTCAGCCTGAGCTGTCCTTCTGATGTACTCATTTCTAATCTTGTCTATTCATTCTGGTCATTCCCAATAAAAATCTTAACATCTTTAACTCTTCCATCTCCCGGCATCCTGTTTTTTGTTAGTGCCATGGTCTTCAAACCATCATCACAGCAGGTCTCACTACCATCTTGTAGACCTTCCCTTTCACTCCTAATGCTCCTAATGATACTTAAGGCTAAAGTAACAGAACCCCCCTACATTCCTCTTCCTTACAAGGCACGTTGCTTCCTGCACTGACATTAAACATTGGCAAATAATTAAAAACTATGCCCAGAGAATATGAATATAAGGGTAGTAACCATACAGGGGGAGAATTCCACTTCCAATCTAATAGGTTTTGTTTGATTATGAAAACTGACCTTCTTTAATTTGTTTTCTTGCATTATGTGTTTATTGTTCAAGTTAGATACCAGCTTATGTTGCAGCTCAAACCTTCATGGTACTCGTTATGTGTTCAGGAAAGATCTTCACTTTACTGACTTGAAAATAAGGGAAATGGGACTCTGTGGTTTTTGATCTGCTGAGGAAAGCGATTTCATTTCTCAGTAATGAAATATTGCAACCTTTCTAAACATCTCGGAGCGTATTCCTGTCTTGAAGCTTTCACATCCTTGCCTTCACTACTCTGCAGGCAAAGCGAGCGATTAAAAGGCACGTTATGAGTAAAAGATTTGGTATGCTCCTTGCTATTGAGTTGAAAAGGGAAGAAATGGGTGTGCATTGTGAGTGTCGTACCGACTGCTCTTACTAGATAGTTTTGCTCAGTGCCACTCACACCCGAACATGTAATACATTTTACTCATCTTTACTGTTCATGATGAAGGCATGTGAGGCTGTATGTTACAGGTTGTTGGACTCAGCAGTGAAGATGTGCTTCCTGAAAAGCGTGTGAGTGTTTTCTGCCAAGGCAGACAAAGACAAAAAGAGCACCGATTTCTGCAGATATTTTTTTGATTTGGAGACGTCCTCCATTTTCTAATAATCTGCCCAGATGCCATTACTTTCACATTCACAGAGACAAGCTCACTAAACAGACCTGCGTGGTTAGAAAGTTTCAGAGTTCCTCTGTTACCTCGGTGGCTGCTGAGCTGCCGGCATTGATCATCGACTTTCGCAGGTCTCCCCACTCATAAATTACGTCCATTTGGTGCAAAGAGCCATTGAAATATTACTGATTGCACCTTTAACATCAGCTTCCAGCAATCATTAGCATGCCCGTGGCATAAATCCCATTAGGACAGTATGGCATCATTTAGCATTTTTGCATCAGCTAACCTGAGACACTGTGGAGCACATTAGAATGAGCTAGGCTGGAGGAAGGATGAGAAAATAATGACAGAGATGAAAGATTAGTGCGTGTTTGTGTGTGGGTATGCGCTTGTTGTCTGTTTATATTTGAGTTACATTGCAGTTAAAGTTGAGTTTGCTGGGCAGGTGTTTATGTGAGTACATAAAATCTGTGTGTGTTTGTGCGATCTGCCCAAAGAGAGCAAGTGTCTTGTAGCAGAGCTTTTTTATTTTCCAGAGATTCTGTTGTCAGAATTATGACGAGCCACTGCAGGACAAATATCTGATTAATAATTTGTATGTGTGTGTGTCTCTCTGTGTGTGTATGTTTGCATGTGTGCCACTATAAATCATATCTGATTATTGTGATCAGGCAGGCAGAGAAGTGAGCTATGAGAAGGAGTGGGAAAAGAAGACTTAAACAGGGGAGGAGAGAGAGAGACACACACACACACACACACACACACACACATTTAGATGAGAAGAAAACTAGATGGAGGGAGGATGGAGGGAAAGCAGAGAGTGGTAGATGGATGGCGTTACAGAGGTCATAATTCATAACAACAAACTTCTGCACTCTACTGAAAAATGATGACGCTTCGATAGCATTAAGCTACTAATCACTCATCCACATAGATGTGCATGTGTTTGTGTTTACATGCATTTGCTTTTAAAGACTATGCATACATTAGACTTCCAATAATTTGTGTGTGTGTCCATATATGTTTGTCTGTGCTTGCTTGCCCAAACTGTAGGCCAAAGAAAGGGAGAGAGGGGCAGCTGTTTTGCTGACTTTGGAACGTTTTCAAATGAGGGCTCATTTATCTATGTTAATTTAGGATGGTAGTTCTGACTTCATACAGTATACAGCATCGGTGTGTGTAACTGCAAAGCTCAGATACATAAGCAGGAAGAAATGCATAAGCATAAACAGAAAATGGCATATGAATTCTTTAAGTCATTTTATTATCATTCATCAGCCATCTCTCATCCTTATCTGAAATTCACTTATGGTATTGAAAAATGCTCTTGATACATTATTACAAAATATTAACATTTTTTTACAATTGCCAATAGGAAGGTAATATAAAATGTATGAGATTACAGACAAACCACTGACATATACATGTCACACCTGGCCATTAGGTGACATGTCGTCATTATACTCCCATTATACTCATTATATCCGCTCCACATGTCACACTTTAGTTTTGCTATCATTCCCATGTTAAACTATGTTTTCAAATTTTTGTTTTGTCCATTTTCTTCTGCAGGGCATTTGTTGTTTTCATACACGTGGTGATGATACCGTTATTTGTTTATTTATTTTTACCATGTCCAGGACTCACACGCGTAATCCTTCATTTCCTGATGGTCTTTCAGAATGCCATATATCATATGTGGCTGTTTCGCATTCAGTATCAATTACTACACTGAATATGATAGGACCCAGTAAACTCTTGGATTGTCCTTATTTTGACCTAAATGTTTGAGATGGACATTCCCTATGATACCACTATTTCCTTAAAAAATAAACTATTAGGTGTTCACGACTTCGTTGTTCACAGAAGTCACGTGCACATAAAAGTTCCTCCATAATCAAGAAAGCTTCTTTTGGCTACTCGTTTATTCGTAAGTTTTCACCACAAAGGTTGGACTGGAATCTGATTTTGTACAGATTTCCAGCTCTGATCTCTTTCCTGAAACAGCTCTCAGAGATTTGTGTCTCTTCCCAGTCTGGAACCTGATATCTGGTGTGCATCAGGTGAATGTGTTAACCATCAAGTAAATTTTTTTGTTAAAATCGCTACAATTTTGGTATTTCAGCTACACTGTATAACATGACCGTATCCCTTACCTACATGGTATTAGTACAAGAGAACACATTAAAAGACAGAAGTCCAGGTTGATACATTGTTGTTCTTAAAATGACAAACTATCTCTTTACAGTCAAGGTGAGCTTAAAAAGTGAAATGTCCTGAAAGTGTCACGTTTTTTATGCTTTTACATAATGTTGCTTTATGGAAAACACTTTTGTTAGCTTCATTATTTAGCCCCTCACTTTGTAGCTTGACATACCTACTACTCTATGATAATGCAAAGGAATCTTCCCATGTTAATGAACACTATTACTGTAAAACAAATGTAAAACAGCCAACATTGTTAAATTATTCAAAAATCTGTGGAGAATCTCCCAGATGGATGCACTTCCATATTTTCTAATATCCTCCAGCTGAGGCATTTTATTACCGCTATTATTTTTGTTGATTTTCTTTTTATCAATCAAGACATAACAATGTCATTTTTAATTGTCCAAAGACGAAGCCTTTGAATATGCCTCAGCTAAATACACAATAAGTTGTGTTTTTCACTCTTATATAACACAGAGTCAAAGAACCAACAGAAGCTGAGCTCTGCCAGCTTGAGTTTCTCCTGCAGCTGTCTCCAAACCCTGGAAGCTAATGGCTTTACTGTGGCTAATGTAATTTCAAAAGTCTCTCCTCTGGCAAACATTACTTGCCAGATTTACACAAATATTCATAGCATCTCACATTAAATGTAATGGCTGAGAAAATATTGCCTAACACAAAGTCAGCAGTCTTTAGCTCAGCTCTTATGATCTTTTTCTAGACTTTCCTGGAGAATCGGAATAAGAATTCAGCCTTTTTCCTTCTTTCTCGATGGAGAGTGAAAAGGTTAAGATCGGCTAAAAAACTGACACCCAGAAGCTTTGCCAAGGACAGCCTGCCTGACTACACATGTCTAATAAGTAGCTGTATTTTTCACCTGCTCAGGTAAAATAAGAATCACTTTGTGTCACTGTCCTGAAAATAGTTCTGTAAGAAATCTATGCTGATAAAATCATTTTATGTTTCACATAAATAACAATAAGCTTATGGTGTAAGCTGATATTTTTTCTGACTTACGATGAAGTTCTGCATTCATATCTTCATTTGTGGAAAATCAGAAAGTGGGACACTATGTCAGATATTTTTCTGCGAATATTATTTATGTACAAAAAACCCCCCAAAACGTGGCTTCAGTTCTGTGTTGCTTGTTTTTCTGACCAAAAAGCTGTGCCCTTGAGCAAAATACTCATGGTCTACAGCTCCAGGGGAGCAGTTTTTTAGCCGACCCTGCGGTTTGACCTTCCTGTTGAGGAGGCAAGCGCAGAGATGAATTAGCCCTTTGGGGATCAATAGAGAAAATAAGAAAGAAGGAAAGCAAGGTTGTCTGTGTCCAAAAGACAAAACCCAAAGTAGCTGTAAAACATAGTGGGAGGTGTTGCCATTAACACATGTTGAATCCTTCAAACTGGGCCTGCGTCTGCAGCATTTTGTTTTTTCAAAAATCTTCTGGTGGCTTTGCGTGCACGTGGGCATGCGTGTCAGCCTGCATCTGTGCTTGATGACCATAGCCATCTGCACAAAGGCAGATGACTACAGACATACCCACCTGCTTACAGCTGTGGCGCGCAGTCTACATGTATGCGGTGTGTGTTGTCGATGACAGCTGCTGATCACTAACCTGTGTGTTGATTGCAGACTAATAGTCTGCGAGAGAGATGTCGAGAGAGCGTATGTGTGTTGATTGCAAGGTGTGTGTATGCGTGTGCAGGTCTGTGTCTGCTGATTGCAGAGTAATGCAGATCAGATGAAGCAAGAAATCGGCTTTTTGGCTCCATCAATCATCTCTCGCTTTCTTTCCTCTCTCCTTTTCCTTCTTCTCTGGTTCACCCATTTTCTTTGCGTCGCGGCGTCTGTCTGTCTTTTCTCTTACGCTCTCTTCATCGCCCGTTTTTCTTTCTCGCACACGCTTTATTTCCTCCTTTGAATTTGCCACTGAACCGTTGAATTTCACGCACAACACAGTTATGCCTCACAGTTCCAGGTGACATTTTGTACTTTTTCCTTTTTTTTTCTCTCTCTCTTTTGAGAGTCAAACACAATTCAAATTCAAAGGTAAACGAAAGACATTTTGAATTCATTAAGATCACTTTTGATTGACTTTTGTTGCTATGTTAGCCATTAGTACACTAAAGCCATGTTTGGATTAAAGTCTAACATAAATACTTACACTTCAGTCTTTGTGCGCTGAGTGCAACACTGTTCCATCATGCATTGGAGCATTGGACAAATGACAAAAAAGAACACATAAGTGGGTTAAACTGTATAGACTAGCTAGATTGTATATATTAAATCATGAAAAAAACATCAAACAGCTTTTGCCTTTTGATCCCACATTGGTTACACAGACTTTAACCCAGAGGGGTAATGCCAGGAGACAAAAAGCGACACATTAGACACATTGGAAGTAAGTTTGCTCTGCCCTGCAGTACCCAGATCTGTCAGCAGGAATCATTAGGTATTAACTGCAAGTCAAAGCTGGGATTGCCTTTTAGCATTTGGTGTATGCGAATGGAGATTCATGTGGAAGTTCACAGGTTGCTTGCCGGACTGTCTTTTCAATATTCTGGATGAGTCGTGAAGGGGGTTCCTTTGTATTCATCCAGAGTTATTTAAATGGAATTAGTCATTTGCTGCGGTCTAAATCGATAAAGAGACAGCCATAGAGGGTCAAAGAGAGAGGGGGTGAGGAAAAATGCATTCCACACACCTGAAGATAATGATGCACACAGACAAGAGAAGCATTCCTGCTTCTAAAAGAGAGGCAAGAATGCCTCTCCTTCAGATCAGCAAATTTTATAATCCTATTATCTTGCTCTGATGGGTTTATATGATCCAATTTAATTTTTTTGCTGATCCTGAATACATCCTGTTTCTTGTGTAAGTGTAACTGATTGTTGATTCTATGATATGCCCTATTGAAAAAGAAAAATATATACTAATGTGGAATCTGGTCTGGTGAAGGTTTTGTGTTGAATGCTTTAGCGGATTTGTCCATTAATGCATTGTTAATGTGGGTTTTTTTTTCCAGAATGTTTTTTTGGGGGGGGAGTGGGGTTATCCAAAGAGTATGTAGGAAGGTCCTAAATGTCAGAAAATCACTGGAAGATGAGAAGTTAATGAACTGGAAGTAAGTAAAATAAGATCAGCATCAAACAGTATCCAAATGGGGAAGAAAAGTGACTTTCAATGTGGCATAATTGTTGGTGCAAAATGGGCTGGTCTGAGTATTTCAGAAACTGACGATCTACTGGGAGTTTCCCACACAATCATCGCGACGCTTTATAGCAAATGGTATGAAAAAGAAAACATCCAGTGAGTAACAGTTCTCTGGGTAAAAAATGACTCGTTAACGGCAGCAGTAAGATGAAAATGACCAGATTTCTAAGAAACCTGGTATGCAGAAGAGCGTTTCTGAACAGAGAACATGTCGAGCCATGAAGCAGATGGGCTACGGCAGCAGACATCTGTCAGAAAAGGAAGTTAAAGTTAATAAATTGCATGGCTTCCAAAATCTGACAACAGAAGATTGAAAAAATGTTGCCTCGTCTGATGAGCCTCGATTTCTTCTGCTATATTCAAATTGTAGGGTCAAAGTGGCATGAAAACTATGAAAGCATAGATCAAACCTGACTTGTATCAACAATTCAGGCTGATAGCAGCGTAATGGGTGATATTTTCTTGGCACTCTTTGTTCCCCTTAGTACTAAATGAACTTGTTTAACTGCCTCAGCGCCACCTGAGTATTGCTTCTGACTGTATCCATCCCTTTATGGCCACAGTGTACCCGTCTTCTGATAGCCTCTTCCAGCAGGAAAGCACACCATGTCATAAAGAAAGAGTGAAACAAAAACAGAGAAAGAGATAGAAATGAATGATTTAGAGCACTGTGCAAAAGTTTGGTTTTAATAACATCAGAAAGACTTTCTAAAGTGCAATTGTGTTGTGATCAGGTACACATGCACACCGTTTTCAAGGTACATGCAGGTGGGTTGTTTCCAGTACCTTGGAGTTTATTGTGGATTTAGTCTGTCTCTTCGTGTGATCACAGACTGTCTCCGATAGGCTGAGATCATACCATCTGTTGCAGGACTCCTCGTTCTTTTTGTCACAAAGTATCATGCTGCATAATGAATTTTGGAGCCCAGTCAGATGCCTCCCTCACGATACTATGCGCTGGATAAGAATCAATGAATCAACAGTGCCTAAAATTTTTGCACAGTACTGCATCTAGTATGCTCGCACATACACGCAATACAAAGACACACGACTCTCTGTCTCTGCACAAGCAGCAGAGATAAGGACAGTGTAATGGAAGATAAACAAGGGCAGGAGGAATAATTAGAAACATAAATGTTTGGTATTTGTGATGGTGATATGATGATATACGAGTTCTGCTGCCTGCTGGCCCTTCCGAGGAGTTCACAGAGGTCATTTCGGAACGTTCTAGAACATTCCACCGCATTCTGATGGGAATCCCAGATCTGCCAGTGTAGCTGTCAATTATATCCAGATTTTCAACTTTACTGGGGCCTCAATGCCACATCAATACTGCAATACCATCCCTTCATCTATCTCTGTCCCTCCTCCCTTCTTTCCACACTGGCACAATAGCAAGAACAATGCCAGGGTGCCACCACATCAAACACCGACGGGAGAGCGAGAGAGAGCTAGAGGGACAGACAGGGAGAGACAGAGAATTACAGTGTGGGTCGAAATCTGATTGTGCATCAAAGCAAAACTGAGGGGAAAAACTTCCTCTTAAACTGATTATATATCCATGAGAAGAAAAACCACAATGTCTCTCTCTCTTCTCTCTCTCTCAATGTGTTACTCTTTCTCTGTGTCTTTGTCTGTCTCATGGTGCCAATTGTCTACACGCTACCAGTGTCTACTTTTACACATTGCTATCAAAGCCATTTCTGTGGGATCGAATCCAGCGTTCCATACGGTTTTTCACTCGCCTTGCTTTTTCTTCATTAGTACATTTGATGCTGCATATTCTAGCATGATCTGAGCCAGTGAAAATGTTTCGATTCCGCATTCAGAAAGCGACGCAATTAGCAGTTTTAAAGGGTTAATACACTCTAAAGGAAACTTGACATGCTTTCCTTAATCTCTGACAGCTTATTCCATATTTGAGGACATCAGCCGTGTCAGTTTTGGGGGATAAGGACATATTTTCCTCATTAGAACAGTTGGCACAGCAGTGAATTATATTTCAGATTCATGGAAAAGCACAAACAGGCTTTTTTTTTTCCATCCAAAAAGTTGATCATCATCGACGATTTGCGAGAGAACTGGTGATGCTCAGATAAAGCTCAGCCTGTGTGCATTAAGTTTTAAGAGACATGCACGAGAAGCAAAAATATGTGTTGGACAGTATTTTGTGCATTAAATGTGTTTGTTTGGTACAATAAAAGCATAGGAAGTGACACGATACAATACAACAGAACAACAAAAGCAAATAAGAAATAACATTACCTTCTTATTGATTAGTGATATCATACTAATGACATTTTTACAGTTTAATAAGGTTTCAAATTGCCTCAAGGACAGATTTAAAAAAGGCTTTAGACAGTGCATTTATATCAGCAGGTTAGTGATCAAAATCACTATTATGAAGGAGTCAGAAGTTTAGAAGAAGAAGTTTGTTCATTTAATATGAGATTTATTTGTTGTAAGAACAACTATTTCATTTCTGAAAGTATTTTTTTTAGTGTGAGGCTGTGGAGGAGCATTGTGAAGACAGTGAGTCATCCTTTGATAGGGTTAGTTCTGACTAGTAGTTAGCACAGTCACCCCACAGCAGGAAGTTTCCCGGTTCAAATCCCGACTGGAGCTGTTATGTGTGCCTGCGTGGGCTTCCCCCCACAGTCCAAAGACCAGCATGTGTGATAGATGAAGCGGTTAACTTATTCAAGATATAGTAAAGCACTGTTTGAATGTACAGTTAAATGGGCTTGCAATCTTCTGGTGGTGTCTAGTCATGCTGAGTGGTCAGTGTGACTAGAAAAGCACTAATGCCAGTCTGTAATTAGTGCTAATGTAATGAACCAGAATTTTTACTCACTAAAACGGAAGCACAGCGGGTTGTACTACACAGGCAGGACACATTATTTAGTTTGATAATTCCATTAAAATGCTTCAAATGGCACCAACACCACAAATATAGATGTGAGTTTGAGTTTCTCATGGTAATGGACGTGAGGCCAGCAGACAGTGATCAGCTCAAGCTGCCTGTATTGGCACGTCTATCAGTCAAAAACCCTTCACTTTAACCCTTAACCAAATCAAAAGGAATGACTGGTTATATTAGTCACTGGCTCTTACCCTCTGGAAAGGCCCATGCAGATTTCCTGAAATTGCCAATGCAAGACTCCCTGAAACAAAGTGTTTAAACATTAAGGCACTGAAAAAGGAGGCAAATAGGGTAGTTTTAAGTGTTTAAGGGTGCCACAGCTTCTTGATTGGAAAGTATGCTTTGCTTTAAAGAATACATGTTAGAAAGCTAATTTTTCTAGCTTACTTCTGTGCCATTTTCCACCCCATCTAATGGTGAGTGCAGCAGTTCACATTTTGAATGCACCTATTCAATCTCCAGAGGTCACATAACTTAAAATGTAATTATAGGTCGTAATAAGAAATTTCATAAACAACCTATGTTGTCATTTTCCGGGGTAGGACTATCTCACATAACTGTAAAAAACACACAGCTACTCATACGCTCTCACAGACCAACAACACCCTCTCTAGCAGCCGCAGCCTGAAGCAGTGTCCTTGACTATGAGGGCTGTTGTAAATCTTCCAAAGCGGTTGTATATTCCTTGCAAATCACATTCAAGTTTTGGCTACAACTAGCTACCAATCATCTAACTCTGTGCACAACAGGTTGAGAAGAAATTTGTCCACACAAGACGGGGTCCCCTGACTTCTACCTCACCACTGTAACTGTTTTAATCTGGATTCACAGGTGAGAATCAGTGATATTTACAGAAAGCTCCCCCATTCCCTTGATATGACTTTTCACTATTACTATTTTTTGTTTTAGCTCTTTAGTTTTTTTTTTTTTTGCAGTATTGCCATTCATTGTTCTGATCTGATTTACATATCTAAGGACGTGACATCACAGTAACAGATTCACTGAAGGAAAACAGAAACACAGACTCAACACAAGCATGGGGAATATTGATCATCTGACACATTTTTCCTTTGTATGTGTAACACATTATTCCTCAATGATGCCAATCACTTGTCAAAAAACAGGAAATAAAGATTTATGCTTAATGTTTAATTAATGCATAATGGAATGAGTTATCACTGTCAGTACTACATGCCATGCTAAAGTGTTCCTTGTGCTGTTGATCAACTCATAGTCTATATCGCCTAAGGTATTGCCTCACCTGCCTTCACACACACACACACACACACACACACACACACACACACACACACACACACACACACACACACACACACACACACACACACACACACACACATCAGTGACATACCATTCTTAATCCACAGGGTTTAAAATGATGACTGTGCAGGCCAGTCAAGTTCTTCCACATCAAACTTGCTCCTTTGTGTCTTTATGGATCTTGCTTTGTGCACTGGTGCACAGTCATGTTGGAACAGGAAGGGAGCATCCCCAAACATGAAATTGTCCAAAACGTCTTGCTACGCTGGAGCATTAAGAGTTCCTTTCACTGAAACTAATAATCCCCCTTCTACCAAACTTTGCACTTGCCACAATGCAGTCAGACAAGTACTGTTCTCTTGGCAACGACCAAACCTAGACTCGTCTGTTGGCTTGCCAGATGTACAAGTATCATTCGTCACTCCAGAGAACGTCTCCAGTGCTCGACCCAGTGGCAGCATGCTTTATATCACTGCTACTAATGCTTTTTATTGCGCTTGTTGACGTACGACTTAGATGCAGCTGCTCGGCCATTCCATGAAGCTCTCTATGTGCTGTTCTTGAGCTAATCTGAAGGCCACATGAAGTTTGGAAGTCTGTAGTGATTGACTCTGCAAAAAGCTGACGACCTCTCTGGTGAACACGCTCTGTGACTTTACATGGCCTATTAGTGGCTGAGTTGCTATCCCAATCGTTTCCACTTTGCTGTAACACCACTAACAGCTGACTGTAAAATATTTAGAGGTGGTATCCTATACGGTGCCATGCTGGAATTCACTAAGCTCCTGAGAGCGACCCATTCTTTCACAAATTTTGCACTGAAACAAGAAAAAAATAGGAGTGATAGATGTCTATATGCTAAAAACTGGTGGTTTCTAAGCATGTATATTCAACTTTTGTGGCCTCAAATGAGATGTTATTGAATCCTTAAATTGATTCAAATGATGTGATGCTTTTAGAAGGTGTTAAAGACACATACATGTGTTGGTAGTAGGTTGCTAGGCAATATAGATAAAAACCTTCAGAACCTAAGCTATAGCTGTGTGCCAAGTTTGGTAGCTCAGCTCCTGAAAATGTAGAAGTTTGCAGACAAAGAAATAAACAAACAGACTGACAGAGATTTTCTGTGGTATAGTAAGATATTTGTCTCAGAACTAAATTGGGTTAATTCTGGTTGGATCAAGTAAGGTCATGCAAATCAGCAAAATAATATAACATCTTATTTCAACAAACAAGACCACACTTACTTTCATAATCTTTGTGTTTTTGCAATATATTATTTGATTTTGACCACTGTTAATTTGGTTAGTTTGGTTGCATTTAGTTTCTCCTGACACCTGTGTTCCAATGTTTTCTGTTTGTCATCATATCTAACTGCATTTGTTTGCTTGTCTTCCTCTAGTTTCATTCTAGTGGAATTTTCTCCCTCGTCCTCTTTACCTTCACTTGTATTTGATTGCTTTCACCTGGATCTTTGCTCCCAAATGTTTATTTGGGGGGGAGATTTTATTTTTTTGTTCATTTTTTAAACGTAAAATTCACATTTTACACTGTTAGCTGCGTTCGTTGTCTGTTTGGGTCACCTCTGAACTTTTCATAACATCTATAACAATAGGAGGGTTTATGTGCGTAACCATTAAAAAAACAAAGCAGACTTCAAATCCATAAAAACAAAAATCATACATATTTGCACGTTCACAAGCCAGAAACACACAAGCTGTTCTGCCTCAGTCGGTTTCACACAGACATAAGCAAACACACATACAAAGACATATTTTTGCCTATAAACCACGCTCATCCATCATCTTAGCTAATGTCACATGGGTAAACTGTCTATGACGACACATGATGTTAATTTATCATTCCTCCCTCAGTGTGTGTGTGTAGTGTACTCTATTCTTCTCTCATCTTCTCTCTTTGTATCTCTGTGAGCTCTGTCTTTCCATTTATATGACATTAAATCACACGTATACATAAGCAAGAAAGATTTGGTGTGGTCTGGGTTCATCTCATTGCTGTGGTCTGACTAGATGTGTGTGTTCACATGTATATGTATTTAATAACTGAAAATAAAATTCCAGTTTTCATTCAGAAACATGTAACAAGACAGCTTTTAAAGACACAGCTCTAAAATTGTTTTAGAAAATTTCTCTTATATTCAGAAGCAAACAAAAAAGCCAACTTGAACGCAGCAATAATTCAAAATAAGCCAACAACAGTGTCTGAAGAGCAACATACGCGTGTAATTCTGTCTGATTTTCTATTTTCATTCATCTTTGTATTTTGCAAATGCGAGCTAAAAACAACAGCTTCTTCTTCTTTTCACCTTTGCAGATATTTACAGGAAGAAAAGATCAATCTTAGTGAAACTGAACTGTTCTTTTCCTCCTCAACAAAAATCATTGAAAACATTTTGTGTGAACTATCGTAATTCTGTCCATTTCGTGCACTTTATCTTTTCTTTCTGCTTGAAAAGAGACTCTCGTCTTTTGACTCTATGTCATAAGTAAATGTCATCGAATGGGAAAATTAAATAGCGCGAGACAGATCTACTTCAATTAATTCAAGGTTAATCAAATGTAATATCGTCTGCTCCTTTGCATCCATAAAATGCTCCATGAATCCCTTCATTTGCCTTTTGTTGTGGGAAAATGATTAAGACCTTGGCTGACAACATTTTGACACATTAACAGGATCCTTCATTGTAATAATAATAATGAGAATTTCCTCACAGTGGAAATTACACATTTCGTTTTTGGCACGAGGATGTTATTTCTCCAATCTGCGTCATTTTTTTTTCTAAAGCAAATTTTTATAATTTAGCATAGCCTGCTATTCATGTCATTGCCATTATCAATGCTTTTTTTCTTCTCTTTGTTTGTACTGTGTTAAAGCAGTTTATTTTTACACATGTGGTGAAACTTGGTCAAAGTACTTGAAGATACAGTGTTACACTAATGTGCAAAAGTCCTGAGCCATCCCTTGTGTCTTTATATTTTGTTTCCAAGGAGACAGACTTGCAGTTTTTTCAGGTGGTCTTGAGCAACAGTTCTCCAGGCTCTCTGAATGTCTTGCAGAGTTTTTCTTTGGACATTGAGTTCTTTTTCACTCATTTTTAGTCCAGACCTTGTGCCTTTTGTTGAGCCACTGAACCAGAGAATAAACCAGCGTTATGCCTACACATTACAGACAACTTAGCAAAGAACCCATTTTAAATGGTATCTTTATGTACTTTGTTAATAGCAAACTGTTGCAAGACTGTGGGGTGTTCAGTGTGTCCTTAAAAAATAAGAAAAAAACTGGATAAATCAAGGACAAGTCAAAGTCAGCTTTATTGTAAAAAACCATATTTACAGGTCATACGCAGGAATTTGAAATTGCAATGCTCCCACGGCCCTCAGTGTACACTCAAACAGCGGTCCCCAACCCACGGGCCACGTTTGGTACCGGGCTGCGAGAGTTGAGGCTCGGGTGCGAAATTCATGGTTTTTAGGGCTTTTAGTGTTTTTTTTTTATCGTTTTTATCGCTTACTTGGTTTCTCTGGGTCTTTTCCCGTGTGTTATGAATAAATCGTCTTTTTTTGGTACCAGTACCAGTTTTATTTTGTTGTGTTTATCTGCGACACCTTAAATGTGAAAATATTGTTGGACATAAACCGATCCGTGGTGCAAAAAAAGTTGGGGACCGCTGCACTAAAACAATATAAAGATAAAAAGATAAAAATAAAACAAAATAAAAGTTTTATGTACAACACAATATAATACAACGCAAAATCTTACATAGACGACAACAGTGTCCAACAACATCAGAGTGCTTGTGGGCAAGAGTTTGTGTGTAAGTGGGGTGGGGGAGGCAGTGACAATATCAGTATCTCACAGTTATGTGCCTTCAAAATAGGAAAAAGATCCAACAAAGACCTAAAATAGGACCTGATAAATGCATCTGGACCTTTAGTTGATCTGTCTATCAGAAATGGTCTCAGTGGCTGTCAAGATGCCATTCTTAAGAAAGGCAGAAAAAGCTGAGATGTGAGCAACTGCACAGCAACTGGACTGAAAATCATTGGCAACAGGTCTTACGAAGGAATGGATCAATGCAAATTTGAAAATCAAATTCTCATCCTTACCTGCAGAAGAGGTCAGGCGAGATGTACAACAGTGAGACACAGTGGAGGCTCTGTCACGGTTTGGGCCTGTATTTCAGCCATCAGATTTTGAGCCACTATGCAATATCAAGCATACACACAGTCATAGATTGGCCTCACCGGAGTCTGGAACTCAACATTATCGAAGCAGTGTGGGATCATGCTGACTGATAACAGAACAAAAGGCAGAAACATCCAAAGAAGAGCTTTGAATGTTCTCCAAACATCCTGGAGAACTATTCCTGAAGACTACTTAAAGACATTACAAGAAAGCTTGGCTAAGAGAGTTCAGGCTGCGTTGATGAATAAAGACTGCCATATCAAATATTGACTTTCAAGATCATTAGAACTGCACATACTCTTTTTCGCCTTATATACTGAATTTTTATGCATGTTTACACGGTTCAATTAATTCCTGCACCTATGTCCCATTTTCCACCCAAAATCTAAAGAAATGACGTGTGCTTCAAGGCTTGTCACAGCACTGTATGTGTATATAAAGTGGTGAGTGGATCACTCTCCCTTTCCTCTCCATCACTGTCTCTTTTCTTCTTCCCCTTCTTTCTACTTCAACCCACCCAAATGTTATCATCCTCTCTATTGGTCAGAAGCAGTGACACCGATACGCAGACTGGGCTTTTGCATGTCAATAGAAATGTATATTTGTGTGTGTGTGTGTGTGTGTGAGAGAGAGAAAAGGGTGATGATGATGATGAATAAGGCTCAGGAGAGGAGAGAGAGAATTACCTCTGAGCATGAGGGAGTGAAATATAGATGGAAAAAAGGCAGGGGGAGAAAAGACACTGAACTGGAGAGAGAAGAAGTGATAACACGAAGTGAGTTGAGTGAGAAGGAAAAATGAATTAAAAGGGAATGGAAGGGAGGCAACAAAAGAGGGTGGGGTTTGGCGAGAGAAACAGGAGACAAGACAGAGAGAAAGAGAAGTACTTCAGTCTGAGGTGTGAGCACGTTTCATGATTCCCAAGTTGTTTTGGATAGCGAGACAGAAGAATGGAAAGAGAGATGGATAGGCTATAATCGCATTTTCTGTGGTGTCTGCACGTTTCATGAATCCCATGTTGCTTTTTGGCTCTGGGCAACAAATTGAGGGTAAAACTAGCAGCAGAGATGAGGAATGAAAAATTTAAGATAATATTCAGAGCTGTTCCCCACGGAAACCTATTCTGATTCACAGCATATGCAGACACAGGGAAGGAGGGTGAAAGAGTGAAACACTGGAGAGGAGGAGTGAGGCATGGCTAGATGGAGAGAGGCTCGTATGGAGAAAGACAAAGACGGGGAAGAAGAAAGATGAGGACGATAGGACACGAGGGACCTGGAAAGATTTGAAGGGAGTGAATGAGAAGGAAAGACAGAATGGGGCACGAAGCAAAGAGAATAATAAAAGAGGGAAGCAAATGGAGTGAAGCATACAAAAAGTTTCACCTTTAGCAAATTCTCTACAGCTTCTTCGAAAACCATCACCTGAGCGCAGCAACATATCTGATTACCTGGTGAGTCTTCACAGATACGCCAGCTTTCACACGCTTGTCTCAATCACAAGCCCTGCGAAAAACCTCACACACGAAATTCTATCCCACACTCGAATAAAATGGGTGAAATGCTTGCCAGGAGGCACACAAAATGGCTGCCTTAAAAATGGCTCCAGATGGAGTTGTGACATCAAACCCAATATGGTGAGGGACAAGTTTCTCAACTTGAGGGGCTTGTGGGGACGCTGGCCAGGTCTCCATTAGACTGTAATGAGTCCCAACGGCCTCTGCTCTTCTCATAAATTATTCATGTGCAGGAAGGCGGTCAGGTTGTGATGTATTCTGTGCTAATGTCAAGTCAGCCTTTGCACCAAAACTTTGAGAACTTTTACACACCTGTATAACAGGCCTGCTATACTGATCCACGCAAGCATTATATATTTGAGCATAACGTTTGAGTATCCAGTGCATACAGAGCATGTAAATAAATGGAATCGTCTCTAAAGCCACCTTTTTTTATAACTATGCAAAGATGCTGTAATCTGTGTGCTAGTTTGGATGCCTTCTCTAGCACCACCAGGGCAAGAAGCAATGACTGAGAAATACTCTGCACTCATTGCATGCTGTTGGGTTGTGCTTGACTGGCATGAGAGACTCAGTGAATTTGTTTTCACCTGTCATGAGTTTTTTTTCTCTCTTCCTACTTCTGAACTCTCCAGGCCTTTAGTCTCCTTCACTGGAAGGTGCTGTTTTCTTTCTGGAAAACAGCCAGAGAGCCAACTCACTTCACAAGTGATGATCAGCAAAATAAAGGTTGGGTCAGTTTGACCCAGTATTTGATGTTTGCTCTCTATGTAAGGCAGTGGTGTGCAGTGACTTTTACAGTAAAGCCAGCAGAGTCGATGACCCCCAACCCCCGGCCCGTCTTTTCCGTGCTGAGAGTCTCTTCCCAGCATCTCTCTGCTCTCTGCTTGTACCTTTCTGCACTTCCTGACTCAAGAAGTCAAGAAGTATGTATTCTGCAGGTTCCAGTATCCACTGTCTGGCTGTTGTTGGATTCCTGTCAGTGGTGTATTCATATGTAAAAGCCTTGAGTAAAGTGTGGCGGGGTCTGAGTAATCACATTACTGTACTGAAGTAGAGTCATCAAATTACAGTTACCATAACACTAAATCAGCCCCACTGTCACCTCGAGGTGGTTTATATTGTACGGTAAAGACCCTTCAATAATACCACCCCTCAACTGGTTACCACACAGTGCCTCTCTAGAAAATGTTATTTAATAATGCATAGGATGAGAACTTGGGCAGTGAAAAATCTATTTCATATTCAACACATAGTTTTACTCAACCAGAAACAGAGATATGAAGTGATGTGGCACTACATCTGCAATTATTTCAAGACTCTTCCTCCTCTACCTCCTGAAAATTAAATTCAACAGTGCAGAATAAATAAACTCTTCAGTCTTTTTCCTCTCAGATTTCTGGGATCATCTGTCTCCATGAACCACAAATAAAACTCCTAACTCCTTCTGACTCACACGGTGACTGTGACCGACCATGGTCATCTTTAGTCACGTTGCATGGTTTCCTTCAACATTTCATCAGTCTCGGCAGAGAGGGACCCAGAGTGCAACCCTGGAAAAACTTCTGTTACTTTTAAAAGTAACTTCACCAGAATCTGTGATTTAGCTCTGTTTTCACCTTAAGTTTTGTGTGCCGGTCCATGGGTGACACCAAACGTGTTACAGAACTGCTGGCTCATGAGAGGATCCAAGAACTGCTGAGTCATCGCATGATATGGCTCATTTACTGCTAACAATATTCTTTATAGCCCAATTATGACTTTGCATTTTCGATTCTCCTTTCCACCCCTCTCGGTTTCTTTCTCTTTTCTCTGGAGCATAATGATTACTGTTCTGTTCTTTCAGAATTATAAGACAAATCTATGGTGATGATAATAAAGATTTATGTGGAGCGTTGATGGTGACGTGATATTTTACTTGGTGTGCTGGCATAAATGGCTTCTCACTGACCTACAGGCAAGTGTCACAAGTGTAAGGTTAGCACAAAAGTAAGAAGGTGAGCATTTCATTCTCTTTTCTTTATATGATTTTTATACAATTATGCAGTTTTTAATAAACCTCCAACTTCTGCCAACAAAGTTTCCATCCTATATAAACCTACAAATGGCCTGTTTGAAGATTTTTAGCAGATTTTTAGTAGATGCAATGTTTTTAATCGTATTATTAGTCTATGTGATAATGTTGGTGCTGTACCTTCACCAAGTATGTGTGATGATTTTATTGGCAGTTTCAGCCGTTATGTCCTGTCTCGCCTCCAGTGTTCCTCCTGTGTGCTCAGCTGTTATGGAGCAGTTTGAGCCTGTTTCCTTGAGTGAATTATGGTAGTTCATCGTCTCAGATCATCACACTGTCTTCCCCCCAGTCTGCTAAAAAATATTTTTGATACAACTGGCCCTTTTATCCAGACATTAATTAACACTTCCCTTGTTACAGGATGTGTCCCATCATGTTTTAAACAGGCTATAGTTCAAGATCCCCTTAACAAACACAGTCTGGGCCCAACTTTTGTGGCTAACTACAGGCCAATTTTAAAGCTTTCTTTCAAAAGATTTCGAGAAAGTTGTCTACTCACATTTGGAGGCCCATCTTGATCTTAATGAGATCTTTGTAAAGTTTCAATCTGCTTTTAAATCACTACATAGCATAGGCACGGTACTTTTAAGGATTTTCAATGATATTCATTTAACTCTGGATTGTGGAAGCCCTGCCGCCCTCTTGTTGTTTGACCTGATAGCAGCTTTTGACCATGATATTGTCCTATCATGGCTGGCTAAATATTAGATCTGCACAAACACTGGAACATTTTAAATCTCTACTGAAGACACATTTTTATGGACTGGCTTTTTGCACATGGTTCACACATAGTTCTTCTTTACATTTTTATTCCACCTCTGTCGTGCATTTTCCTTGTTTAAGTGCGTTTTAGGTTGTAAAGCATTTTGTACGGCATGAGCTGTTGAAAATGTGCTATATAAAAAAACTGACGTTTGACCTTTGGACCTATGGTATCAATTTGAAAGTCCTGGGTGATGTCCTTCTCAAGTTATCACATTCACAAACTTTGCCCACCTGCCTGCATGCCTGCCCGCTCAGAAGGGTGACAACGATACCCCATCAGCCTTTTTGGAGGAGGGGTAAAAACAACCTAAGAGCCACATCCGTACAGGCCTCAGTTATCATGTTAAATGTTAAAAGTTCATGGCAGTACAATTAGAAAAAGAACAAACAAATATGAGGTTTTTCAAAGCCAGGATAAAGCCTCTTCTCTCTAAACACAACATGCACTGCTGTCCTTTGGGCAAATAAGACAGAATTGGATATGTTTGGCCATAATGCACAGCGCTACATTTGGAGAAAACCAAACAGAGAATATAAGCATAAGGTGAAGGGGTGATGGTTTGGGTGTTTTTACAGCCACAAGACCTGCAACCTTGCAGTCCTTGAGTTGATCAAGAACTCCACCGTATTCCAGAATCAAGCATGAGACCATCTGTCTGAGAGCTAATGCTCGGCTGAAATTCCATTATGCAACAGGACAACGATCCCAAAGCAGCACAGCAGCAAATCTGCAACAGAATGGCTGAAAAAGAAAAAAGTCCGGACCTCAACCCATCAGAAATGCTGTGACTGGACCTTAATGAACTGAAGCAACATTGCAAAGAAGAGATGGCCAAAATTCTTCCAGAGCAATGTGAGAGACAGATAATAATGTAGTCCTCTCGTCTTTAGATGACTGTATGTGGAATGTCAGGCATTGGTCATGATAACTAGAAATAACTCCTTTAATATACTGATATGGGTTAACTTATATTTAAAGAGACACGATGACTGATTACTAAGACGATCTAGAAGATCTTTACACACAGTCCTCCAAACCAGTGTCTCCTACATAAGGTTTGTTCTGTCTAGCAACAGAACATCTATGACAAAGTGCTGTATAGCAGAAAAACATCACAGTTCATTCCTTAAGGTTGCACAAGGGCATTTCTCATAAACACACAATCCCAATATGTTATATTGTCATGGTGAAAGACCGAACGCCAAGCTAGGACGGATATGCAGACGTTTGTAAATCACACAGAAAAGCCTTGTCTGTCTGCTTTACACTGGCTCTCTTGAGTCCTCTGATGTCTAAAAGTTATATTGAATTTTCTCTATTAAATGAGTGTCTGTCTGTGTGTGTTTGTGTGTCAGTGTAAAGCACTGATATTGGATCTGTCCTCTTTATCAGCAGACACAGAGGAGGTCTGAGTAAAAATGACTTTACTCATTCTGCAACATTATCTTGTTATTGCCATAATATAGTTACAGGGAGAAAGAGTGGATATAAAAGCTTTGTGGGTTGCTGGCCTAAAGATCAGACTATGTGGTTGTGACACTCTAGGGGTTGAATTTGTATCAGGACTTTTGTCACATGCCCTCTTGTCTCATATCTTTCCGGCTCTCCTCTGTAAACAATAATTATTAACTTCTTGAAGGAACATTTTAATCCCATTACAACTGCATCTGGACAAATGTGCTTCCTCTGCTGACTCGGTTTTGATTTCCTGTAACCACACGAGTATTTAGACTATCATGTCTAGACAAAAAAGGCCTTTTTCCCTCCCTGCGTGGAGAGTTGGTAAATATGGCCACATCCCTCAGACCAAAAGTGTTTCTGGGGTGAGACAGCTTCAGTAAATGAGCTGAAATGTTTCTTCAGAAATCATGAGTCAATCTTGTAACCTAGAAACTTTTAGAGTTGAATTACAAGGTGGCTAAAAAGCTCCGCTTTACAAGCTAATGTTATTCCTATGGGGTCCTCTGGACTTCAGGACTTGGAGGATAAAACAATACAATTTTTATAGATTGGCTTTTATATATTTTAGAGACAACAAATGATGAACCAGGTGGTGAATTATTAGAATTAAGAAATGGATCAATGTTCATGGTGAGATCCTTCAGTTAGATTTGCTGTTGGGAGCTGAGCAAGTGATTCATCAATAGAGCCGAACTTAACTGTTTAACTTCTAGACACACAGTTCTCGCTCCTCACATCCATAACTCTAACTTGTTTCTGAAATAGCATAAACCATGAAGTCCTCAAGTCAGCTCAAGCTCCCCATTCTCATTTGGGGTCACCAGTTTTTACCCCTGATTAAAAAAATAATGGAGACATGGAAAGAAAAAAAAAGAAATTCAAGTCTTCTGTGAGGCACCAGTAAAAATGAAGGAAGAAAAGCCATTTTCTGATGGCCCTTTTTAAAAGTGTCCCATTAGCAGCAGAAACCCAATATTCCAGCCTTTCCCCCTTTCTCTGCGAGGTTAAGAGGTTCACAGAAAAGCATGATTGGAGAATAGAGAAATGAGGATTGAAACGAGACAGAGAATGAGAGAAAGAAAATTTGTGCAAGGCCTGGAGGTAAAAGAGCTTTATATTACCACATCTTTCTTATTATATAAGACCTCCCACGCGACAATATCTTGACAACCTATCACCACTCAAACCGCAGCTGTATGATGGACTAGCATCGCCCCTTTGCTTTTTACCGATTTGCCACTGAGAATCATGAATTACACTTAAATATATATGAACAAACTTGCAAGCAACAAGCAACTTGTCTTGTGAATAATGTGTTTATGCTGATTCTGCATGCAAGCGTCTTCCCACGTTTTTGAATTTGGGGATTTCATCATCCAGTGTACGTGATATCTTTTAAAAGAAATTCAGAGAATCCGGAGAGAAATCGCTGTGCCTAAGGGACAAAGTCAAAAACCAGCATTTGCATTAAAAACAGACACAGTTCTGTAATCACTGCTAGGATTGTCATAATACTGGAATTTCAAAACTGATGCAGAGAAATGTTTAAAAAGTACTGCATTTTTAAAATTTTGGTGGAGAGAAGTAGCATAAGTATTGGTTCTGGTGCCATCGCTATCACTGCATATGGTTTAAAAACAATGTACCCCACACAGGTAACTTACACACCTGTGAAGGCACCATAGAACTGAGCATCATATTCCGGTTTTTACTGCCAGCATATCCACCATCCAACAGATGTCTTCTTAGGGAAATGGCATGTTTTTTCAAGGCTTAACATTGGTCTTGATTATGTTTTCTGTGTCTTGACGCCCACTTGGGGTTGAGTGGCTTCAATTTTGGCATAAAAAAAATGAATACCTGCCAATGTTTTGTCACTGTAAAGACTTTATTTTACTGATGCACCATCCACGCATGCGCCCCAGGTGACTTCAAGCGAATTTCAAAGGAATATAACAGCAATGACCAGTCAGTCTTGGTGTCTCCAGCTGTGTCCATGTCCACAGAAGAGCGCTTGTAAAATGTGCAGTGGGCCCATTTTACAAGCTCTCTTTAATGACCTTAATTCTGTTACTGTTTGTGCAAGAGATGAAATTCAAATGGTTCAGGAAAGAAGACATTATGGGGATATTTGGTGTTTTACGGGAGCACAAACCATTCATAAAGTACTGGTGTCTGAACAAAGACAGAAAAATTCATTTATTTTACCACGTGCGCCTAACATTACAATAACTCCTCAACCATTTTAGGCTAGAAAGAATATTCAAATGGTCCCCGAAAGATGAGAATTATTTTGTAATTTTACAATCAAAATTGCAAAACAAGTAAAATACTTGTTACCATACAGGGTTAGGTGCTAAACTGATCTCCCTGCAGTTCAGACGTGTCATTTTTTTTAAGGAAAAGGCTTTATTTATTTCATTCATAATGATTTTATAACTCTACAGAGGAGCTGTCTTGGAGCCAAAATCTTAGCAAGAATGCGAAAACACTGGTCTCCTCACGTGTTGTAGGAAAAAGATCATAAAAATCTAATAAAAAATATCAATATTTCAACAAATTATATGTTGTCTTTGTCTGTTCAGCCATTTTTGTAGTCACTTATCCATCTTAGGACAACAGCAATTTTTAAGTCATATTGTTTTGATGTATGGAGTTTAAACAAAAGCAAGGCTTTAATGCTTAATTAAATCCATAAATTAAAAATAAAAATCCAAGGGTGTCTACAAAAATCCAAAGAAGCACAGGTGATGCAGGAAAAGCCCCTGCGCTGCACGTGAGGATCAAACACAGGAAACATAACAGACGCTTTAGTCAAAGACGAATGAGAAAACAGCCTTATTTATACACAGAGGGGTAATAACCAAACAGAAACGTCTTCGTTTGAGAACGCTGCTGTAAAGACAGAAATCAAAGACTCAACAATATCACAAGGAATCAAACTCACTATTATTAAAAGACAAAACAACAGAAATCTAAAACTCAGAAAACTTCGGACAGTTGAAATAATAATATAATTTCAACAGAAGCCCAAAATCAATTACATTCATAAATAATTGAAAAACAACAGAAAAACTTGTTCTGTTCATTCTGTTTTTGTTTACATTTCATGCATAAGCACCTTTAAAAAAGGGGGTGCAGTGATGTAACTTTAGTCAGTATATCAGATGTTTTATTGCATGCAGAAGTACTGCTTAAAACTCGTAAACAGACTTTGACGTGTAAAAATTCATTTGGCATTTAAGCAGCTATTTACATGCAACAAAAGAAAACACACTGCAACCTTACAACATTAATAAACTTTAATAAATAAGTGCCTAGATTAATAAAACAGATGAAGACATAAAAGCCTTGATCCCTGCATCTACTCCCGCTTGGCTTTAGGAACACAATTACCGCGTCTTTCATATGTATGTTTCTTGTATATCTACTTAGATGTAAAACAAAACTTTTGCATTTAAAAAACCCCCCAAGTTGCATTAATTCCACCAGTGAAATTTTTTGCTCTGCAAAAACAACTTTTTTTGTGTGTGTATGTGAACACGGCATCTGAGAACATCAGTGAATTTATATTCATAATTAGTCTGAGTGCTTTTAGACCACTAATGGATTCTCAATGGAAGTTTCTCTAAGTGCAGCAAAGAGCAGAATCCTAATGTTTGTGTTTGTGTGTATATGACGTGTCTGGCTACACAGACAACATTATCTGAAGCAGAAAGTATTGAACAAGGCAGAGTGGAGAAACAGCAGCAAGGGAAAGAGAGATGCTCTAATTGCAGAATGCAGTTGTTCATCCTAAACGACTGGAACATCCTAATCACTTATCACTAATTACACTTCTCCCTGTCTGTCTTACTGGTTGGCTGTTTTTGGCCAGTAGGCTGAGTAGATAATTTATTATTTGGCTTGCTGGCAACTGTTTGGCTGGATGTTTTGCTGGATAACTGATTGACTGGTTGGCACATGGAGCAAATACATAAATAGATGACTAGCTGGCTTTCAGCCTAGCTGTCTGACTTGCTGACTGACTTATTGACTTGCTAGATAACAGACACTTTCATTAAAATGATATTTATAGAGTGCAAAGGGGAATTTGAATTGCACTCACCTCACTATGTATTTAGTAATACCTTGCTCGCTGTTGAGAGGGAGCGAATCACGCTCTTGTTCTGACAACTGAATGGATGGATGTGAAGGGTGTAATGGGTGTAGCTGTGCAATAATAAGTAGAAATGCAATGGGAAAATGGAAATGGAAGATTTGATTACCTGCAGTAGTGGTGCAAGTGAGAATAGCATAATGTGCATTATCAATAACGTCAGAGAGCCTAACAGCAATAGCAATGAGGTAATGTAGGTTAGGAAGTAGGTTAAAAGGTGTAATTAGTGTAAATGGAAAGAACACTAATATATATTAATCGCTGCAGACTGTTGATGTGGGTAACAGCTGGAGACAATGACCACACGACCATCAGTGGACAATCGAATCTGATGTAGATTTAAAATACATTACTGAAGATTTGCTGTAAAATGAGATTACACTGTAAACAGTTACTTTAGTTGGCGTCTGTGTTTTTGCTAATGTCAGCGAATCACAGCAAAAGTTCACAGATTCATTTGTCCTGCCAACTTGAACTGGATATGTGTCCACAGTCTAAATCAGCTTATTACTCCCTACTATAGAGTTAAAAAAGATATTAAGGGCACATTATTGCACTACACTGTGGCACCAGTGTGACTGATACACTATATGGACAAAAGAGCTGAACCATGTACATTGAAGCTGCTTAGCCATGAAAATTCATGCTGAGTTTCTGAGGTTCCTAAAGGGTTCCAGCATTTTGCAATGACGATGACTTCAAGCAAAATATGTGAAATAACTGCTGGCAAGCCAAAGTGGGCAGGTCCCAAATGAAACTTTTCTCAATTTTGAGACAAGAAATTGATGCCCATAACAATTAGAGCACAGGAGACCACTGATAGTAAGTAAGAGTGTTGGTGAGCAGCAATAAGTAAAGAATTGATGCATGATTAGTGGATGGGTTGTAGTCCATAGCTGTACCAAACAACTAAGAGCAGTGTTAGTCAAGTTACTTGAAAAAAGTAATCAGTAACTAATTACCGATTACTTCCCCCAAAAAGTAATCCTGTTACTTTACTGATTACTTGTTTTCAAAACTAATTAATTACCTAGTTACTTAGTTACTTTTTAAAAACACGATTTATAACCTGAATAGGTGATAAAGCGATAGATCTTTCAGCCCAATTCTACTTTTTCTGCATAATCCATCATACAAAATGTAAGCAAATGGAAACGTCTCTTTTTAAAACTTGGTTTTATTAGTTTTAATCTTTTAACTTTATGCATCAAGCAAAAATTAAATTATATGCAACATTCTCTGACTGGAAGAAATTTGTTTAACATTTAAACCTATTTTCTGCACATTCCAGCACATAAAATAAAATATTTTTTTGTGCTTACACTCAGTCTTTCAAATAAATGCAAGTGAAACACAGCAGAAAATAAATAAAATGAAAGACTCAGTGGTCCTGTTGCTCTATTTTCACCTGTCTAGCAGGCGGATGTTTGCCCTGGTGCAGGTGCCGCAGCGGTCAGTGGAAGAATCCGTGAGTTTCTCTGTGAATTTCTCATTCCGTGGTAGCGTACTCGGCGCTTGCTCGGAAGTTAAGGGGTTTTTTCGCTGTAAAAAGAAGTTTTCTTCCCATCCAGTGAACAGCGGACGCTAATGTTTTTGTCACTTTTTACGGAATCAGACTCAAAATAAGGTCAGTACTTGCACGCTTTAAACGCTGCACGCTCATACTCTCTCCGCACTCGATATATTATCCATTGTTGATCTGCACACAGCTGTTGCCACTAACGTCGCACTCGCTTACGTCATTGTCATGAGACACTCTTGCAAAAAATCCCGGTTTTAGTAACGCAGTAACGCAGTGTGCTTACGGGAAAGTAACAGTAATCTAATTACCGTTTTTGCAATAGTAATCCCTTACTTTACTCATTACTTGAAAAAAGTAATTGGATTACAGTAACGCGTTACTTGTAACTTGTAACTTGTAACGCGTTACTGCCCATCTCTGACTAAGAGTATAGGTCATTCAATGAATGGTGTTTTCATACTGTAATGATGTAACTCTTTGAAGTAATTGTGCAAAGCAAATAGTTTCATAACTGATAGACTTACGTACATATGTATGTATTTTAATTCTTTAAGCTAAGGTTTATTAACGACTGCTACCTGTTTGGAAGAAAAGAAGAAAACACAGCTCTGCACAAAAAGCGCTGAAAGTGACAAACAAGGAACAAGAACTGCAACTGCAGGCTCCAGAACCTATACATAATCACTAGATCCAGACAATCAAAGAAGCAATCATACACAGACAAAAAAAAAGCACAATGATCTTAAAATACAGTGGGTGTGTTACACATACACACGTGCAAACAGGCACAAACACACACATGCATAGAGACTGATGTTCAGGAACTTAGATTGATGCAGTGTTTGAAGGAGTCCAGATGGTGTGTGTGTTAAACAGTACTCCCCGTAGAGAGACACCCTCTCAAATATGCACACGCTAACACACACAGTAAACAAACATTATCATATATCTTTGTTCAGTTGACTGCAAATTAGTTCCTTAAGGACTTCATTCAGATGGTTTGCAAAATGATATTTTTCTACACATCCTACAAGAGTCCGCTATATTTATGTGGTTAGCATCAGCACATTGTAATTAAAGGAAAAGCTTCAAAATCCAATGCAAATTTAATCTCTTTAAAAGTGTGTTCTACTAATGTTGAGTTATAACGGGTTGTGAATACACACATTTGTGTGAAAATCACCAGAGGATCTAATGGTTTTACTGCAATACACAGGTCGCAGGTCCCAAATCATCAGTTTAATGAATAATTAGCAACACATTTTAGAAAGTTAATTAAAGTTCTCTAAGTCATCATTCACTGAATAAACAAATCAGTTCTTTTTTCTGAAATTTATCATTTTTTTTCTGGACTAAGGATACTTGGAAGAGTTTGACAACAGCAACAAAAGCACATGGATGTATTTGAAATATGTTAAAAGGTCAGAGATAGCACTAGGTGGTATCTAAAGTAGTCAGGCTGTCTTTCATGAGCCACTGCAGTTTTAAGAAAACTTACACCTGGTTTATACTCACCGTTGCTGCCCTTGTGAACTTTGGTATAAATCGAAAGTGGTGCAGACCGAAAGTGTCATCACAACTGCTGGTGCACACTAAGCTTTGGCGTCACCTCTGCCTGTTGTGAACAGGATGATCTTTGTAAGCTAATGTGCCATATTGAACAAACTACTGTATGATACATTGGAGAGGTCATGAAAAACAGTTGCATGGAAAGTTCTGGTGAAAACTAAAATAAGAAAAAAAATTAATGGTAGCACTTTCTATTACAGCTTGGTAATGAAGTGGCAATAATAGGGTAACAAAGGGGAAACAAGAAGGTAATAATGTTATTATTTAGTTATTACTATGCAATTATCAAAGTAGCAACCATGTAATATCCAAGTAATATCATGGTAGCAACAGGGGTAGCAGCTGAGTAATATTACCTGAAATTTATGTAACTGGATAATAAAAGCCACAAAAATGGGGGTAATAATATTAAAGTACAACTATGAAATAAAGTAGTAATAGGAGCGTAACAAGGAAGCTACAAGAACGTAATAAAGTGGTAATTTCTAAGTTATTACCACTTAATTACCCATAGTAGTTTCTTTGTAATAAACAGGAAACAGAGCTTCAAAATGCAGAAATGCCTGTTTCTCTTTATTAAAATATGAATTTTATATATATTATTGCTGAGCTGTAATAGAAAGTGCTTTTTTTAATGATTTGGACCTTTTATTCTATAGAAATTGATGCAGAGGGGTTTTTTTTTCTGAGTGAGGAGTCCTATCATTCAGGAAGAAGGCTGCAGCATGTTTGAAACTGTGGGGACATCACACAACGGATGTGGTCACCAAAAACTGGATATTAGTGACACCATGTTACAGGTTTCCTTATGAGATTTAAAAAGAAAATAACCATTTCACCCAGTAAATAGTTTTTATTTATTCTGGGAGTTTTGTTTCTGTGGCCTATGCATAGTCATTGTATTATCTACAATAGGCTGCTGTATTTATGACATTTAGAATAGCTCTTTTTTCTGGGAAACAGGAACTATTAAAGCATTACAATGGATTCTTCAATGTTTCATTTTTTATCTCACAGATAATGGAAGTTCCATATTTCATATTTATTCCTCAATTAGTTTGCTGTTGCTTTTGTGTGACTTTAGGTGTTTTATAAGGTTATACTGAATTTATGGTCCCTGGGGTCCACTGGTGAAGATCTTTGTCTAAAAAAGGAGAGGCATTGTGAGAATAGAACCAGAATGTTTGCAGAAAATCAATGCAGAATGGGAGATGCAGTGCTCCAAAAGGCCAATAGTGTGTAGCCCTACATGTTACATTATGTAGTTCAGAACGCAAAAGAAAAAGCATGAAAAGAACTTCAAAGGCCAAAAAACATGCATGAGAAGCCCAGACAAAGGCTGAAAGAGAGAAGTCAAGACATTGTTTTTGAGAGATTCTTGACTTCTGCCAAACTCGACTTCTGTCTTCTCCACAACTGGATTTATGCTAAAGGACCACCAGCAGTTCCAGCCTTAACAAGATTAGCTGACATTACTAATGTTGCACATAAGTGCTGCCAAATGCTGATAGTACACATTTACAATATGTACAGTACTTTGAGTTGCAGTGAAAGCCAGCATGGTGCCATGACCTTATTTGACCCTCTGTTTATTTCTAATGTATGCATAGTCAAGCACCACTAATTCTTATGCTTGACTGTTGCTCTGCTGTTTGATTAAAATTAGATGCTTGAAGTACGTATGAGACATTTCTGATCAACGATACGTGATTTTCAGTATAGGCACTAAAGATTTTAAAGTCAAGTAATACACACGATGTTTTGCTAAAAGCTTGCTCAAGGCCTCTATAAAGATAAAGGCTCTATAAACTTAACTTTATGCTAACTTAAATAGATAAATACATCCAGTCAACTGAATTTGCATCAGTCAGATCAGATGCCTTTTTTTCTTCCACCAACTCTTTACTGTTCAAACTGGACTTTAATCTTAGATAGGTTTTTATATTAGGATGCATGCCCATTTTAAAGTACAAAAATTGGACTTCACAGATTTCACCCTCCAGCTGTGTAAATTTCTAAATATGCAGACTGTGTGTTGGACTCCTGCTGAGAAACTCTGCCTATGTTTGTCAGTACAAATTACGCTCGAGTTAAGCACAGCTGATTTTTGACTTATTTTGTCACAGATTTATTATGCTTTTTATTTATAGTTTATTCTCAAACTTAAAATTGAAAGAAAAAAAGAAAACAGAGCAGGGTTATGACATGCATGCTGGCTAGGAATTGAACTGGGAACTCACTGCTTATGTGGTCACCGGTAGCTGGAAACTCAACAGCTAAGAGATCATTCCTATTATACGTAGTTGGTGCATTGTAATATAAATTCTCCATGTACAAGTCCATGTGGTCACTAAGAACAGTCTGTAGATGTCTGTAGATGTCCCCATTGACCCTCATACTGACCGTCTTTGTGTGGAAGACCCCAACTTGCATGCAAACACTTGCCAGGTGCTCACCAATTAAGTAGAGCAACTGTGAAAGGTGCAAAGAAAACCAATAATTAAGAGTGTTCAAGTAAAACTTGTTCCTTTTAAACTGGGTTGGATGCAGCCGTAAAGCACAACCTTTACTTAAAGGATAAGCATATCAGTTTCCAGTTTGCATCACACTTCTTCAGGTTTGACTACAGCTGTCTTTCATGCAAACTACAGGTGACTGTGCTTGAGACCAAAACAGTCACAAAGAGTTTTTTGGCACAGATTGAATTTCACCAGGAGTCAACCATTCGTCAATCGGTCGTCGACCGATCTCTAGGCCTGTGTGACTGAGGCCTTAATGAGCAGGTCAACACATAATCAGGGTTTTACTGATCCATGAGTGTGTGAGAAAGTCAATAATAACCCCTGCCTTTTCTCACAAAAGAAAAAAGGACAGAAGAAAAAACTGTGCAAGAACATATTTCACGTATATATCAAATATATATATATATATACTGAAACGCAGGAACAATTATAGCCGTAAAAGATTAATGAAAAGGGTAAAATTGCAGAGAAACAAAAAACAAGTAAAGCAGGAAATCTTATTTTAAGAAGAGGAAAAGCAAGATGTAATCAAAATTGCCCTTTAGAATCAACGCTGCCTCTTAGACATGCATCAGTGCTGACTGCGTGTGTTTGCAATTTAGCAATGTGCATGCAAATTACTTCAAGGTGTATTACTACAGCGCTGATATCTTTGATCACTGATTTAAACATAGTAACAAGCCCTGCGCTGCCTATACAGATGCACACAAACACACCTGTTGCTTAAGGAAATAATTTTGTACAGTCGTTCATTATTAGACTAAATCAACGTATGCCTGTGTGTGTGTTTAGAAACACAATAATTTTAACAGATATAATATGAGAATTTAATCACAAAACATTAGAAAAATAAGCATATTTCAGTGAGATACTGTTTACACAACTAGCCATTTATGGATACTGAGCTGAACTATATTTTCAAATCCAGCTATCAGAATTTATGATTAGTATATGTGCTCACTGCACTAATGATAGAAAGCAAATGCTCTTCCTCGCTTAAGGATGAATAGGTAACAAATCATTCATGATTAGCAGTTCATATCAATACATTAACAGGTCTAATGTTAATGTCTACAGTGTATGTAAATTTACATTAGTGTCTGATTTTCGGATTTTATGCCCGTGTGGGTACATTTAGCATATGACGCTGGATGACTGTTTTCCATTATCAGCTCCGTCCTACACTCCATCCCAGCGGTCCCCTACAAAATAAAAAAAAAGTCTTTACACTCAAGCCACTAATTTGTTACAAACAAACACACACACACACACGCACACATAAAGTCAGTTTGCCATCACATGTGATTTGAGCGCAGTAAAAACTCACTGGCCTTGTAAATCGAAAACGACTACTTAACACAGAGGGAGAGCGAGGGCGCGAGAGAGATTACGGAATAACTTAAACTGCCAGTCATGTCGCAGGAAAAAAAAAAAAAAGCTCATAAAAATTCAATGTAACAGCATGCATGTGTGCACGCTGGTCTGAACGAGACCATCAGATGTCATGGCTACTGGCTGGCAAAGCGTCTCAGAAGAATGAAAATGAGTGAACTTGTTACACTGCGGCTGTTTAATCCTTTTCCTTTCTTCTGATGCCTAAATGGCTTTTGAAGAGGGCCTGGGAGATGTTTAAATATCAAGGAGCTTTGAAACCAGGACATAAGTTTCTTTTTAAGTACAAGCGGGGAGGTGGGGACACGCTGCTGCAGCTGCTGCTAAAGCCACTGCTAAAGTCTCAGTCCTCTTTGTGCGGCATGTGTTATATTTTCTTTAACACTTCTCCCTTCAGACTTGCTTTATGTTCCCGGTGATAGTGGGTACTCAACCTTGAACCTGTTAGCAAGAGACTTGACCCACCGAGGTGCAGAGTCACCAGAAGCCACCCTTTGTTGCTGATGTCACCCACATAAAAATTGCACTTACCGTCCTGCAAGGTGTGCCGGATAAAACCTCCCACCTCTTTGCCGGTCAGTTCGGCAGATTGGGACACGGACCAGGTAATTTGGCCGCTGACTAATGGTGGTTAATGGTGTCACTCCAGTGTGAAATCAGGGAACAAGAGACACAATCTTTAAAAATGGAAATTCCAGCCACATTCTTCCATTCCCCTTTGGATATTGTAAAGCTTTAAGACATGACGTTTTTTATGACCCCTGTAATAGCTTTTAATGAGTATTTGTTGCTTTTAGTTGTCTGACTCTATATCGGTTGTTTTCCGTATGTGGTTGTGTGACTGTGACTGCTTTTGTTCTCAGGTCTCGCTTGACCAAAAAAACCCTTTATCTCAGTGGGAGTATCTGATTAAATAAAGCTGCTAATGGAAAGTTTTATTTATTTATTTGCCTGGATAAACCTAAAAACAGCCTTCCATTTAGAGTTTTTTTTTTAAAACCTCAAGTGCATTCATTAGATTGAAACACTAAAGATCCTTAAACAAATCTTTAAAATGCCTTCATGTGTAAATTTAATTTATAAAAAAAGTTGTTTTCTTTTATTCCCCCGTAGTTGATTGCATACAATTATAGGGGCTAGAAATAGAGCCAGTAAAGCTACAATATACACGCCTACATGCTAAGACTCTAATACAGTCTGAATCAAAGATCAGTTATTTAAAAATGTCACCAGTTTAGTATCTCATCATATGTGAGGCATAGTCATAGTTACGGTGCTGACGAATGGCCAGAAACGTGTTTTTGCATAACATTTTAATGTCACGGTGACCTTTAACTTTGACCAACCACCAACATCTAAACAGGTCCTCCTTTAGTGCATGGACAGACGGATGACAACATTATACGCCTGCGGGCATGTTGCAGAACAAAAACCCAGCGGTCCACCTAACGGCATACAAATGCGTGCCGCTTTGGGAAAAACCTTCAGATGTCATGGCTACTAGTTGGCAAACTGTCTCAAAAGGAAAATGAGTGAAGTCTTATTTTAGGCATTAATTAGAGGCATGATAAATCTTTGATTTTCTTTTCAAAACTGATTAAAAAAATGGGAAAATATGTCTCAAGAAAACGTACATATGAATCCATGTAAACGTTAAAGGCATTCAGTGCAAATTTAAAGATTATGAAGCGCAGCAGCCAGTCTGGATAAATGATTTCTGTCATTCAACTGAGTGATTATTAGACTTTTCAGCTTTCATAGCAAATCAGCTAAAACTGAAGAAATGAAAATGACATTATTTTATGAGATTTTTCAGGAGTCTTTTGGCAGTAATTTAACTATCGCTTCATCTTCTATCCACTCATCTCTCCTCCATCTTTCCATCCCTCAATCAGAAGACTGAGAGAGAGAATTTTCCTCCATTTCACAGTAAAAGCCCTCTGAACAAAAACTTGACTGTACAGGTCATTAAGTTAAACCACGCACATACACAAACGCAAAATTTGGGCCAGACCAGTTACCGCTCGTTAGTTGAGGTAATGTTTATATAGCATTATGCCCCCCCCCCCCGCTCTACACACTCGCACACACTTACTCACATAAGCAGACACACAAATGGTTATACATGACTCCAACATGAGTGCTCAACAGTAAGAAAGGCAGGGTAAGAAGAAAAAGAGGGGAGATGGAGTAAGATGCAGACACAGAGAGAGAGAGAGCGAGAGACCAAGATGTAAAGTTATATTTGAGTCAGATGTAATAGCTGTAATTATATTGCCGATATGGAAGGCCTGAGTCTGGGTCTGCAGCATGTGTGTGTGTGTGTGCGTCTGTATTCGAACAAAGGGCCGCTTGTGTCAGGGGCCTGCTCACTGCAGCTCTTACCGTAATGATATTCCAACGCTTGCTGGGTGTGTGTGCGTATGCATGTGTGTGTGTATGTGTGTGTATCTGCATGATGTTGAGTCTAGAAGGGAAATGACTACCATGCCGTGCCAGAACACACCACCCCCTACCACACACACACGCACACAGCCACACCCCATGCTCCAGTCTTGCACACACTCACTGACACACACACACACACACACACACACACACATACACATAGAGGATTAGCTGTACCTGCATAAAATAGTTTGATATTTATGTATGAGAGGGGGAAATGGGATCAGGGTGGTCATATACAGACTGATTAGGTGTGTGCGTACGTGCAAAGTCGGACTCACAAGCCTTTCGTGCCATCTTTGGCTTCAGTCATCTGTCTTTCTTTACATCTATCTGATTCTCTTCTTCTCCTCTTTTATCTTTTTCTTCTTGTCATTTTCTCATCTTCCTTCTTTTTTACCCAATTTCCCTCCGCTCTGGTTCAGCGAGTTTAGTCTGCGCAACTTTTACTTCCAACTTGGAAACAAAACTAAAACGCTTCTGCATGGTGTGTGTGTGTGACATCATTAGGTGTGTGTGTGTGAGCCAGATGGATTTTCCACAGTGCTCTGCTTGACGGGTGGGTCATAGAGGTGGACGAGGTAGCATGCCAGCTTGCTCGCTTTCACACGTGCATGCATACGCACACACACACACATACGCACACACACACACACAGTACTGTTTTTTTTCTTCTTTTTTTTCCTTAATTCCTGGACATATGATTCCCTTCATGGTGTTTTGAGTCAAGGAGAAATATTTATCCTCCATCTGTAACCATCATCTATCTGTTTCTTTGCTACTTAATAAGTGTCTGCTCCTTTTGTATGACTTTTGTAGATTAAAAACAACTTTTTATGTATTAAAATATATCAAAATGATCTGAATTTTATTCACTAACATAACTGCTCACCAACGTCTATATTTAGCTGAGGTTTTACATTAATCCAATATTTGTACTTTGAAACTTGAAATTACCATTTATTATTTTAGTCATTATGCGCAGTTAATATTTCAGGCTGTCTAAATGTTTTTTTTCCTCACACGTCTCATATTTTTCCACAGTGTTTGCTAATACACTTTAATGCAGAATATCACACTGTTTGCTTTTTTTGCTGATGTAATCAGAAAAGTTAGCAGAGAAGTCCTCTCATCACCTGCAGAAAATCCATACCTATTACCATAAATGCTGTAAATAAAGAGAGGACAGACACAACGAAATGTAGAAGACAACCTGAGAAGGACACAAAACCTTCACAAATACAGAGATTTAAAGGTTGGGAGAAATTAGGGAAAAAACAAATTTACAGAACGCTGAGAGGGAAAAGAAGAAAATAGAGCCCAGTGTGGTCGATCCTTTTAGACTCTTTTAATGCTCTCCTTTCCCGTAAAAAGATGTTTTCCTCTGTGTGGTTTACATGTTGTCAATATTCTGTCTCCAATTTAAATGGTTTCAATTCTCTCCCACTACACAAGATGTAACTCAGAGCTCCAGTAGCCTTCCAGCTAAATACAAACACACAGATGGATCCAGCATGGAGATAAAATCTCTTTCTTAGATTTTATCCGGTCAAAAAATAAACAGCACCCACTTTATTTGGCGTAGATTCCACAGTTTTCTAATATTTTTAGGTCAAAGTGTTGACATTTTAACAAATTGTCCTTTCTAACTCTGCTTACTTTTACGCATGCAAATGCTTCAGTTATTCTTCACTGTAAAAAAAAATAGTACGGGCCGTTCTTACACTCTGTGATACATAAACATTGCTTTGTATACAGTGAGGATAATCTCGGGGATTTTGTTTTATTATTAATTTATTTTTAAAAACAAATAAAAAGGACTTGGATTAATTCTCTTGTGGCCAGCTCAATACAGAACAGAACCTTTTAGCATAACTGCAGAGCTCTCGATCCTAATGGATACAAAAAATAAATAAATTAAACTACAATGAACAATTTAATGAATTAAATATTGACCTTACATACCGGTCTGCTAGATCCACAGCAGTGTTTGGCTTCTATCAAAACAGGTGGTTAACTTCATTTACCTGCTGTGATGCATTTGACTCATTTCTGGATTCACTGACTCAAATGAAAACCAGCAGGACACCCCAATTCCTGAGGAGCAGCATCAAAAACCACTGAACTAATTCAAGGTCACTGTCCAGTGCTTAGTATCTTTAAAAATATGCAAAGTGAAACATAAGGCTTTTACAAACCTCTATATTTTAAAATTAATGTATATTACGATATACATAATGTGGTATTAGCAAGACAAGCCAGATGAAAAACTGAAGGTATTTCTTGAAAAGTATTAAAAGAAGTATATATTTGAAAAATATCTAAGCCAAAGGGAAAAAACAATAGGTGCCATAAGTTTTGATTGCAAAAATGATTACACTTTTCCAAACTGGAGCCCCTAAATTTAAGAGATATTGAATGATGGTCATAACATTTTATTTCTCCCCAAATACCCGAAATGTACTTTCCAGTCACAAAGGAGAAGGCCTCTGACTGCAAATGATGCAAACAGTCAACTTGAAGCAGATAATGCTGTTTTTCCTGACACTGGGCGTGAATGGTACTTACCTGAAAAGATTGCTACCGGATGTTACCATGGTAATCAATCATCACTCCACCTACCTCTGCTCTGTGGTTGGTTTGTTGACAGACAACCACCATGAAATCAATCCCAGGTTCTGTTGCTGCAGCATCCATCACATCAGAGAACATTTAACTTTCTTAGTTTACGTTCACGTGTTTGTTTCGTTCTTGTTCGATTTTCCTCTTCAACTTTTACTTTTTCCTTTTCTGTTTTTTTCTCTCTTGCTCCCAGTTTTACAGTTGTTTCAAATGAATAACTTCACTGGATGTCAAAAACAGCTTGCATAAAGCAGACGCACAGTTGGAAATTATAAAAACCAACAAAGAACTGTTCATATATTGATACTGACACAGTTAAGCGTGTGGATCAAATCTCAGATATTTTCTTGAGAATAAGTTTTAAAATAGATGCTTCCCATGAACCAGCCATGCCTTTTTTATGACTACAATAGAAAAATCACAGTGGAGGATACCAACTTTTTCTTGTTGCATTCAAGGATACTGAGCACTTAATCCCATCTGGACTGACACATCTTGAATATTGCATAACACGCAGTACAGTAGTAAATTTAAGGCACTAAAAGTACAGTGAAGATGCATTAAAAAATAATGTCATGAATGAATGCATAGTAGTTATTTCACTGCCTCAGTTGCTTCTGCATCTTTATGAATCACGACTCCTTGAGCTTCTTTTTGCTGAAGACAGTTTTTTATCACTCTTGCATTACATTTGAATGACTTTGGGATCAGTCAGACACCTCCCTGATGGTACTGTGTCACAAATAAAAACATGAATGCATAAATTAAGAAGGGCTGCATTGAATGATCTTTCAAGCAGTTATTGAATAAAATTTTTAAAATGCCTTTGACAATTTCAAAGAGCCTAAATTTATGTCTGAAAAACAGTCTAAAATCCACATATGTTAGGTTTGCAAAGGAAAAAGAAATCCTCATACTTGTCAAGCCAGAATCATTTTTTATCCTTAAAGAAATTGTGATTGTTAAAAAAAAGTCATTTAATTTTCTGTTGGCCAGATACTTAATAAACTAATTCAACTCTAATTTGTTTCCCTTCAAACAAAATTGTGCCAAAGACTCCAACAGTCTGAAGCTGCTGGAGATCATAAACGTTACAAAACAGGCTTTTGTCAACTCATTGCTCCAGCTAGCACCATCAAAAAGTGCAAATACATAAAAATAATGAACAATGAACAGTGCCTGTCCCCACTGGCTGCTCCGCATGAATGCTGGCGTTAATGTCATGTCAACAACTTAATTTTAACACGTTTTCGTAGCATTTATTGGAAAGTACAGTGATTCTAATCACATCTGAATAGGAACATGAAAGCAGCGTCGCCCATTGTTAGCAATTATATCTCAGACATGGTTCAGGAAACTAAGCCCAACCAAAGAGGGCTTTTTGTCTCTTTCACATTCTGTCTCTGTCTCCCTTTCTCCCCACTTCAAGAACAGCAAATGAAGACCATATTAGCAGTGATGTATGCGCTGATGCATGATGTCATCATTCATGCAGTGATGTTAAGGGAACAATACAGCTCATAATGATCATGATTGATAACGAGTGGGTGAGGTTTGTGTGTGTGTGAGTGATCGTACGTGTGACGAAGTAGGATTAAAAGTCAAAGAGAGGCGAGACGGAGACAAGGCGGTGGAAGGGGCAGAGGTATGGTGCGAGTAGAGAGCGGGACTACGGAGATTTAGGGTGAGAGTACACAAGGAAGTAAGATTAAGAGACAGAGAGGTGGCGAACAAGGGAATAAAAGAGAAAAACAGTGAGGGAATGAGAGAATGAGACAGAGTTGTCCGGCACTCTATCACACCAAACAAGAGTAATGTTAAGGCCTTAAGGATCTTTCACACACTTGATGGATGATTTTGTGTGTGTCAGTGAGAGTGCGCATGTGTCTCTGTGAGGCAGAGAGAGAGGGAGAAAGGGAGGAGGCGTGTCTGTGTGTGAGCCACTGCTGCCTCCAGTGGCAGAAGATGAAGAGAACGATGACTGTCTGCTGCATATCCTTCAGTTCATTACACACACACACACACAGTCGTGTATGCCTGACCTCAAAAAACAATTGCCATCTACATTATTTTTCGTAAACCTTAATCTAACCTTAAAACATGTCTTCACCTTAAGATTTCATGATTTACTATATAATTTCTTCCTCTGTGTGTTCATAAGGAGGACACATCTCTTTATAATGTAACTGTGTAACACACAATCACGCCCAAGTCAGAAGCAAATGCACCATGAAATCATGAAATGCACACACTATCCTGTCTGCACAGTCCTTTCGTAGTATGTGTATCATTGCACCTTTATTTTTTTTCTTTAACATGGCATGACTCAATAAATAATTAAGTTTTATTTCCTTTCACAAACTCTTAAAAGCTTTCCATTTTACCGAAAAGCACAAGGTCTTTAATAATCACCCAAAAAACACATTAGAAAATAAAGTTGTTTTTTTTTAAATGAAACATTATCATGCAAATAAATGTGAAATTCACTATCATCTTTTTTAACTTGAAAAAATATGAAGGAAATAGCAAAAAGAATTGTGACAGTTGTACTTACATTAAAAAAGGGTTGTTTTTTTTTTAGAATTTCAATATATGTAGATACTGATACCCAATAAAATACTCAATATTCAGATATTGTTAGATTAACCCTGTCTATTAAGTTTACAGACAGGCAGAGCTGATAAGGTTTGCTGTTCAGTGCTGATGTTAATGTTATCATTTTACAAGCTATTACTGCTAGCCTGCTACCTGCTAAAGCTGCTAATGACAACTTAACACAAAGCTAATATGGACAATTGCAAATAGTTTTAATGTACCTACTCCGTACATATGCTATGGTACTGGTACCATATATACTGCACATGAATTTAAAACGAATGCCCCTTTGAGAGAAGCCATTAGGCATATTTAGTTTGTTCAAAAAAAATCACCAAATATATGTCTGACCTCTCCTGTACACTTAGTATACTTGGATGCAGTGTAGTAATACTACAGTACAGCATATCTTTAGGTTTTAAAGTAGCTAATGTCAACATTTCTATATAATCTGTATTTTGCACACTTACTTATTCCTTTTCAGAGAATATGTTACAGTGCTAGTCAACACACTTTTTTACTCTGCTTGTTAAGTAATGATGTATAGACCTGCTGATAACAGTATTTCTGGGTCTGTGACTTTTCTACTTTCCCCGAGGCTCCTGCTTTTTCACCTGCATCAGTGTTGTGCCATTTGGTTTTTGAATAGGCATGTAAAAACTCTCTGTGTGTACTAATGTCATCCGGAGTCACAGTATTCCGGACACCAAGATTTCAAGGCTTGAGAAGTTAATGTAATGTAATGCTAATGTAATGTTGTATATGGGATAATTTCACACTACATTAGACACTCAATGACTGACCCTCAATTATAGGTCCCAACTTTTAAAAACACACTGTCCTTATTTACTGCCAAAGCTATAACAGTGCTGGACATTTTTTTTAAGTAAAACTTATAAGAGCTTTAAACTCAGCTAGCTAGTTAGCCTTCTGCTAACCTTCAACTTCATTTAACCTTAAAAACTTTCTTTTTCGTGGTTAGCTCAGCTCCAAGCTTTAATGCCTGAATGAGCACACACTCTGGTCACTACAAAGACCATAAAATGAGTTCAGCGTTCATTATTAGGTCAGTTTTTATGAATTAAAACTAATAAGATTCCAGCCAAGCTCAGCTGTGCTAACTGGTAACAGATAGCAAGCTAAAACGTATTAGCAATTAGCTTATTTGCATGAAGGATATTTAATTAAAGAAAGAGACATGACACTCATCGGGGGAATTCTAAAACACCAAAGATCCTAGTAGGAGTACAACTTCTAAGGGGAAACGCTTTTGAAAAACCTATTTCAAAAAAGGTCAGAAAACTTTTTAAGTGGTTCACTCTGTTTGCTTTTTACTCCACTACATTTATTCTCTTCTCTTTCATACATTTTTATGCATTTACATTCATCCATTTTAGTGCCATCAAAACTTTCCAAAGCAGAAAAAAACAAAAGTAGTGTCAATGATGTCGAGAGCAATGACTAACCTATTATTTATGTTAAATATATTGCAAATTTATCATGTGACCGATTTTACTGATAATGAAAAATTATGGTAATTCCTAAATGTCCATAAATTTAGCGAACAGTAAAGGATTCTAGTCAGCTGAATTCAAGGTCTCTCTTTCTCTTGTGCAAGTGTGAAGTTGTTTAGAAGTCTATAATTTTCTGGCTTAGTTGTACTGCCACTGGCCCAAAACTCTGCTCATTCATCAAAATGTCTCTTTTAAACAACCCTCTCTGTCTTTCCCTCTCCGTCTCTCTTTCTCTCTCTTTGTGTTTTGTTCTCTCATCTTGTTTCTCTCCTGTCTGCTGCTCTTATTTTTTATTTTTGGCTTAGTCTGTATTAATAACAGTTTCTTAATTTTCACATAAAAGATGGTTTCTGATACCATTGTAAGAAAAACTTTATATTTCCTAAGCTTTTTTTGATTGCAGTGTAGTTTTGTATCATTGTATTCAAATATGAAGAACTGAAAGATGAAACTGAATATGTCATTCATTAAAAAGTAAACTTTTTTCAGTCCTTTGTTGTTAAAGTCATTTAAGCTTTTGGTCAAACTTTTTTTTGTAATTGGACTAAATTGAACCACGATGGCTTGATATCTTGCAGCACAGCTATCTAATATTAGTCACATAACAGGAATTTAATGTTTTTCTCATTCTCGCTGCAATTTTATGTATTTATTTATTCATTTATTTTGTCACACGATGTAAATCTCGAACTATCTGTCTTCTCCGTCTTTGCCTGTTTCCCTCTCTTTCAGCTGTGGCAGGAATTTGTAATTATTTTTCCTTCGAAACTCATAAAACATGTTCGGCTTCAGCCCTTTTGACATAAACACATACACACACAAACACACATATAAGTCTTGTCCTGTTTGTAATTATCAATCCATTGGGGGATTTGAGGATTTTCTCTGTAAAACTTAAAGGCTTGTTTTTCTGTTGAACAAAACCACATCAGAAAGCATGCGCACATAAGAAGGCACACACGCACGATGACACACATACAAAAACTTCATTGTCTTGCATGGAAATCGTATGCAGAAGCTCATGCACTTAACACACACACATTAACGCACACAGGCGCCACAAGAATCTCCAGGGAGTGGAAGCCACAGCGTTTGAAGATAAGGATTTTTCCTCTTCTTCTTCTTCTTCTTCTTCTTCTTCTTCGTGTATGCCTGTTTGTATCTGCATGTGGCTCTTGGGCATATGAAATATGACATTTGAGGAATTCAACTTCACAAAACATGTTTGTCGCAAATTGGCGCACTGCAGCAACTCATTCTTGCTTATCATTTTACTGTTGCACGATGAATACACTCTTGTGTACAACAGCTCATACACACATTTTTAAGTGGGAAAAAGCAAAGTGTATTTTTCAGGTAAATAAAAGTTCAGTGATTAAAAACACATTGCAGAAAGGGCCTATCATAGCTGATTATGATTCTTTAATGATTGGGCTCAAGATTAATTTTAGCGTTTCACTGAATTACTTAGAGAGAAATATATATAAAAACAAATGGGTAAAATCAATGGGCTGTTCTTGTGTGTGTGTGTGTGTGTGTGTGTGTGTGTGTGTGTGTGTGTGTGTGTGTGTGTGTGTGTGTGTGTTTATATGTTTTAAAGCTTGATGTGACATTGATAAAAGGCTGGAGTGATAGGCGATCAACTAAGCCTGGTACAAGGTACCATCCAGAAATCTCTTATCAGTATGATTTAACAAAAAGGGTGACCATGGTGATACCCCTTCAGAATAAAGTTCAAGCCCCAACAACAACAATTAGGTTTAGGAGATTATTCATGATTTGGACATGCTTTTATGCTTCATGTTGGGTTCTTCAACAATGCAGTAGCAGAACACCTTCATCATGAGCTTATCTTTTGTTCACGTAACGTGATATATTACGTGTTCTTCACACTGCATTAGTTAATTATTATCCAGAGAAGTTTTTTTGCTGCACTGCCGATTACATTATTTTTTGGTTATTCCATAACACTGTGATAAAATTTCCACTTTAAAATATAAACTTTATACTATAGTTCCATGCACTAACACAAATCCCCATTTTGACCAGGGCACACATACAATCTTTCTTTTAGTTTTAGAGCATGAACACAAAGCTATGGTAGCTTGTTTCCGTTGCTGAAAAGAAAAAAGTTTTGCCATCCAAAAGTCAAAGTTTTAACGTAGTAACCCAAAATTTAAAGAAAATAACACATATCAGAAAATAGCTAAAAGTTTCAACTTAACGTGAAATTTGGGATAATAATCAGAAAATAACTTTCGATATACAAAATAGTGGAAGAATAAATGCATATATATTTAGAAAAGTACAGCAACATTATGACATGATTAAATAAAAATGTAATGTAAAAATGTAATGATTACAGTAATAGTACCTATTGTACTATAGAGTGAAGCAGCATCACCATAAAGCCGGTGGACAAAAGTTCACTGACTAAAATTAGCAGACATAACCTTTAGCTTAACACTATTTAATTAGGCATGTTACATAAAACCTTTTACTCTATACGATTGTTATAGAAAACATAATTAGTAGCTTCCTGAAAGAACAGGAATCTTCTGAAAACAGAAGTGGTAACAATTAAATGTTTATGTAAAATTTTAAAATATTGGGGTGTCCCCAGAAGAATGGTTTGTCTGCATCACCTGACATTATAGCAACAGGAAGATAATGTTCCCTTTATAGGTCATTTTAAAGTTGGTAAACTTAATGTCCTGCATTTATCTGAAGGTAACTGAAAACAGCATTGCAGCACACTGTAGCTGTGAACACACTCAAACACTCACAGCGTTGGCCTCTAGACACATAAAAACAATGTCCAATCGGCGTGCACATGTGTCAGTCTGAGTTTCAAAAACCATTTGTCAACCGTGTTCCATGTTTTCCCCCAAAAATGACATCCGAAGCACCCCAGGGTTTTTGTCCATATAGTGGCATGAATACACAGTACACTCTACACGCACAAAAGAGAAACAAAAAGGTTTCCAAATGTAAATGCACACATATAAGTGTGTGTGTGTGCGCGTGTGTATAAGTTCTGCTCCAACTTATATAGCAGAAGCTGTAATTTCCAGCAAATAGGTGGCAAATTTCTTGCGGTAGCCCCCACCATAGCCTCTGATGTCAGTGGTTACGAATTTGGGAGCAGTAATTTTGCAGAGACTTGTCAGTGCCAGCTTTTTGTCACTTTTTTTCAGTGGAAATTTATAGATTAGGTTTCTAAAGCAGGCACTGGGATCCATGTCCATGTAGCCTGCCTTTAATAAATAACTTCTAGGCATTTAGATTCTCTTATCCACAATAATTTCTGATAGAATAACATTATTAACAAGAAACACATCCAGTAAATAAAAAGGTAAAGTAAACAATCTGAAACTCTTCTCCATCATAGACAGAAATATTATTCCTTTTGCATAGTCAGTGGCTCTACATGGGTCACAGGGTGATACTGCAAAGTCTCTACATGACACAAGTGCCATTACAATTTAATGAGACTGAGTCCCACGGTAAGAGACCACATTTGCTCATCTAAGCTCTAATGCTGAGAACTGAAACTCTTTCTCAAATGATTTCTTCACTGGCTGAGTCAGCTCACTATGAACGGGCTGTATTGATAGAACAGAAAGCTGCTGTTTGTATATATACAGTATATATTCAAAAGGAAGAAACCAAAGACAGATCTGTCAGTATTATTTTTGGTAAAAACTTCACAGTGTCAAGTTCTAGTTCGTCTCCAATCACAAAAGCCTCATTTCTTGACTAAAGAATGATGAATTCATATCATATTATAGCATTTAGCCCAGATAAGCCATATATTCCCAGGTCACTGAAGAGAAACTCATTTATCACTGTAATTGCTGAAAGCTCATTTTAATAATATGAGACCAGCGGCAACTGTTATTTGACACTACGGGGCACCATTTCACAGAGTTCATCGAGTTTCACTACGTAAACCATCAACCAGTGGTAATTGTGTAATTATCTGACCGGACATTTTCAAGGAACCCTTTAGTGTCATTGTACTTGTACAACAAAATTGTTTAGTTTCCTCTGAAATACAAATTAAAATGGAGTTGTACAGGTATTTTTGAAAGAGTGGGTCGCTTTAAGGCACAGGAACAGCGTATTAAACAAATATGAGCTAGCCTACTTTAGCCTTCTCTAACATTTAGAGTATTGAAGTCCATTTTTGGTAACAGCTGTTAAATCAGTGCTTTCATTTCACCCTGAGCCAATGGGACATTATGGCACTGAATCTAAAAGATGCATGCATGTGGCACTTAAATCACTGACTAAATGGAGGAGCCAGAAAAAAACACCATCTACCAGTATACACTCACCAGACTTCATTAGGTACATGTTGCTAGTACTGGGTTGGACTCCCTTTTTATCTTCAAAAAGGCCTAAATTCTTCATGGCATAGATTCAGCGGGGTCCAGGAAACATTCCTCAGAGATTTCAGTACATATTGATGTGATAGTGTCACATAGTTGCTGCAGTTTTGTCAGCTCCACATTCATTATGTAAATCTCCTGTTCCATCACATCCCAAAGGTGCTGTGTTGGACTGAGATCTGGTGACTGTGGAGGATATCTGAATACAGTGAACTCATTAGTCAAGACATCCTAAAAAAAATTCTACTGGTTTTGATCTGATCTGAATAATTTGTTTGTTTTTCACCTCTCTTCCAAACTTTACTTGGCTTACATCTAGTTTAGTACTAGAAACTGATAATGTAATGTAAAGTAATATGTAAGAGAAAAAGGTGGAGAACAGGGGCACAACTGAAAATAATCAATACAGCCTACAGACAGAAGTAAATTACCCAGAAGACACCTACTAAGTACAAACAAAAAGAAACTAGCACTACACATGATGCAGAGGAATAGTCGGGAGGCAGGAATAATAAACTCAAGACAGAAACTAGAGACCCAAAACTTTAGCTCTTCACTAGTACATGACTCAAATATACACAAAAACCAAAGCTTCTGAAATCTTACAAGGATTAAGCTCACAATACAAAAGATGGAAATCAAAACAGGAATCCCCAAACTACATAAACAGTGTCTGGAACTCAAATACAAGAACCGAAACAAGATTACTAGAATGAAGTAAAATCAAAAGAGGAATCCAAAAATCCAGCAGAGACTGAAATTTCAGACAATCTGAATAATAATAAAGCCCAAACTGAGATATACTTGAAGAATTCAAAACTACAAAGACAAAGAAAACCCAAGGACCTTAGCAAATATATACACGTATATTTATTATAATATAGTATTTGTTTACTTTGCCACTCAGGGCACTCTCTGTCCTTCTGTTTATTTCTAAGACCCCATTACAGTTTTATATATTACTTGATATTTACATTGCTTTCTGTTAATTACAACACAACATTAATATTGCTCAGTAAGACACTACAAATAGATTGATCAGTTTTCTAATCTGCATTCTATTAATTACAATTGTTTGTTACAATTGTTATCAGGACCCTATGTTTACATGAAAGGAGAGGTATTATAAGCATCTGCCCACTTACAAATATGGATCCAAAGGAAGATAAACCCTACAATATTAGAAAAAAATATATTAAACACATGTTACAGACTAAAAGCAACACAGCTCTGTGAGTCTGCGTTAGAGCTGAAAAACACTGTATGAATGTGTAAGGCCTTTAAATGTTTTGTTCAGTCAGACTGAAGAAGAGTTACTTTATTAATAAAGTTTAGTCTATGTGAAGCCAGACGGGAAAATTGTCAAAAGTGCCAACTGTGAAAGTTAACAGACTTGTCAGTTTGACAGCTCTATCATTAAGACTGATGGATTATAATCGAGAATTTGATTAATGTTTAAATACAAATACTTTAAATCCAATGCTAATCAAAGACTAAAATGAATGCTTAAATGTGAGGAAGACAGTATTAGATTTTATTCTTTCAGTTTCTTTCAATTCCTGTGGTGTTTAACTGTCTGAGGACATGCAAAGAATAAATACAATCAAGGCTCAGACTGGGCTACATGCAAGTACAAACAGGTGCTCTTTTTATGGTCTTGTATTCAAACTTATAAAACAATAAAATTGTTGAAATATTGTTTACAGTCAGCAGGGGGGAAAATCAAGGAATAAAGCTGTGTACAATTCAATTTAGTTTTATTTATATAGCCCCAATTCAGAACAACAACTGCCTCGTGGTGCTGTGCACTGAAAGGTAAAGACCCTACGATATTAGAAAGAAACTTGGTGACATTAGGAAGGAAAAACTCAGTTTTAACAGGAAGAATCCCCCTGCAGAAACCAAGGTCGGGTAGGGGCGGCCATCTGCCATGACCAGTTGAGGCCAAAGGGAAGAGAGAAAAGAGAGAAAGAGAGAGAAAGACAGGACAAATGAAATGAATATGGAAGTATATCATATAAGAATCTATATTCACAATAAAACACAAAGACTTTAGATACTATTTTTAAAAATCCAACAATTTACACTCTTCACTGTCGATGCACAGATGTGAAAGGGATCTTCCGGGAATGGGAACATTATTTTCTGGAGAACTGATTGGTCAGTAGGTGGTGATCTTCATACCTGTTGATCCATAATTTGCTCCCTAGCAGGTTTGGCCTACAGCACAAGTTGCCATGAAGATGTACCTCAGTAACAAGTGTACCCTGAATAAGATGAAATCCTGCTTCGTAGTACAGGCCTCAGGTTATGTTTTCAGCTTTACTGTGATGATCTAGCTTGACGTACCTCACTAACACATTAGTCTTGCTTCACAGCACACCCTTCAGCTTTTACCAATTACAAAAACACATTTAAAAAAAAATCCCATGACCCATTTTTACTTTATATAGACATTTCTTTTATATTCATATTTATATTTCATAATCATCTGCTGGAACTTGCCTTTGGCAGTGAGCATTAACTTGGGTGCAAATGAGTACCTTGGACAGCTCCTTTGATGCTGAGAACAATAATATAAAGGTCTTGGTTAGCACCATGATAAAAAAAAAAAAAAGACAAATAGTTGTATTGAAAATATGCCGAATTGCTCTCATAACACTGGCAGAATTTCTCATCTGAGATACAAATAAGACTTCTGCTACAGGACTCTATAACAGACTTGTTAAAATGGAGATTTGTTGCACAGTGTCTGCACTGCAAAGTGAAAAAGGGATTTGTGACATCCAAAATGAAAGGTGTCACAGCCAGACAAACACCTCAGCAGATGTGAAGCTTGTCACACTTTAAAGGCAGATTAGCAGTGCGCAGGTTCCCCTGGATTTTAAAAATATCAAATGCACGAGTGAACTACCAATTAAATATGAGAACATAGCAGTCCCATTTTCCTCCATCTCTCTTTTGCACCTACATTTCTCTCTCACCATTTCTCTCGCCATTTCTCTGCCCTTTAGTGTCAGTTCTCTGTTCTGGCATTTACGAGACAAATGCTAGTGTGTCACACCTTGTCACTCATACCGCACACACTCACACACTCACACACACGCATGCAGGGCTAAATGCTAGCGTGTCAGCAGGCCTGTCAAGTCGAGTGTCATTGTGCAGGGACCTCGCGACTTGGCAGGACACACATACACAGGCGTAGACGCAAATCGCATAGAAACATGCAGGGAAGCACAGCCGGACACAGTGAGAGGGGGAAATTAACAATATGCAAACAAGTAGCCCACCATGAGTTGTTGACACCTAAACAATGGAAACACAATTATTCTTGCACACACATGTACACACATACGCAAACACAGATACTAAACAACAGCAGGCTTCAAAGGCTGGGCAGAAGTGAGACAAAGATTAAATTCCCCTGGCATTTGGGACCAGAAGCAGATGGTGACAGAACTTGGCAGCAGAAGCACTTTGGTACAGGAGTGATATATGGACATTCTCTGCTATTACTTTATTCTAGACAGTTTTAACCATTACGCTTTGAGTAATAGTTGCCCTACTTTTTTCAGCATTTTATTTGTGGTTGCTCTTCAGTTTTTCTTCTTGAGTTTTTGAAAAGGACCGCAAATGTGCTGTTTAGCTCTTTTGCCACACTTCACATTGCTGTAGACTGTTTTGCAAACTATAATTGTAGCTGTACTTTAAATTAATGCTTCAAAGGCTGTGCAGAAAGTGAGACAAAGATTTAATTCCTCTGGCGTGTGAGGCCAGAAGCAGATGAGAGACAGTGATTAAATTAGGCACATTTCAAGTTAGAGTGTGGCAAATGGACATTCAGAAAACAGGTATTCCACATCATGTGCACCTTTAAAAAGATCTACAGAACATGTAGTTAAAAAGTTCAAGTTCAGAAACAAAAACAAGAAGCTGAAGCCCCTCCCACCGTCTAGAAGGCAGCTCTGGCCTATTCTTGCTGACAGCTGGCTTACACGGGAGGGTCGTCTGCTAATGCAGTTCACCTGTGCATCAGGCTATAAAAAGCTGGCCCAGATAAGTGGCTCATGGGTTCTCTCTTCCATTGGCTTAACAGCAACCCTCTTTGGTGTTTGTGTTTTGTTAGTTTATTCTTCTGCCCATGTATGAGCTTTCTTTTTGTCGCATGTAGAAAGGGAGCCTGAGCCGGTTCCTGACAGTCTTCAAAGATATAGACTAAAGCTTAGATAGTTAAAAAAAAAACATCTCCAGATATACATGCCTCATTATTGCTAGATGAAAGCCAAGAATCAAAATTCTTGGTCTTGGGAGAGGAAAAAAGACGAAAAGTTGTTGCTGTTGTATTGACCTCTTTTGACTTTCTCCCTTCCTCCACTTACCTTTGAAGTAGGTAAAGCTCGGCGAGAAAACCCTACACAGCTTCTGCACGATTTGAAAACTGGCAGCAGTAAGTCTGTTTACACTGTCTTTTTGTTCGAAAACAGGTCTGGCTTGATTGCATTTGAAGCACTACTGCATCAGCAAAGAATAGAGACTGAATAGTGAATACTAACCAGGAACATTTCACTCAAGCTGCAGTCCCTCTCTTGCACTGTCAGCTGTCTGCTGAATACCGTCTTTGTCAATGATTAAAAACTGGTCACCATGTTTTATTTAACATGCAGTATTGCAAATGCCCCTTCTTTTGGCACTCTAATTAAATCACCCTGATATTAGTCTGCAATATTTTTACAGCAGGCAGAACAAGATGTCGACACGGATATGTGTTAACGTTTTGATTTTACAAACAGCTTCAGGAGCCAAACTTTTAATTTTACAAATACATCCACTGCTTTTTTGGGGGTTTTTTTGGCCTCAGCCCTCTCCCTCATTCTCTCCCTTTCTCTCTATCTCTCTCGGGAAGCTGAAGTTGACAAGTGGAAGACAAATCGGGCCATCACCACTCTAAACGGAGAACCCACTTTAAGTTGGCATAGAGGTTATAGCACCCACACACCAAAGACACACACATGGAGGCGCACGCACACAGATCAGAGTGTCATCGGTTGGCATATGCAATCTGACAGCCTTCAGGGAAGGAGAGAGAGAGAGACATGCAGGGGGACATGGAGAGAGACGAATGCAGCTCTGTACAGTATGTGTGACTTTGTGCCGAGAGTCACAGCCAGTCATCTAATAAACTAACTCTAACAACACACAAAAAGAAACTTTTACACTTCTTCTCTTTCACTGTCTCCAGTTCTCTCTAGACTTTAGGGCAGCTCTTATATAATAATGTATTATTCATATGAAGAACTCTGGGTGTGTGTATGTGTGTGTAGATATGATAATGTGAGAGGAAGACAGGATATGTAAGCTGGTCCACATACTGGCAAAAGCAAGTACAGTGTATGTTTGCGTTTATGTGTGTGCATGCGTACGTGTGTGTGTACTTGTAGGGTGACGCTACATTTAGAGGCAAGCGGCAGGTAAATTGAGGTCAGGTGAAGTCAAAAGAAAAAAACAGTAAAGTCAGACACCTAACACACACACACACACACACACACACACACACCCACACCCATGGTCACACACGCAGAGAGCTGTAAATCTATAATTATAAACAGCGGTTGGCTTAGTTCATTGGCTCAGCATATTTTGCAGTACAGAGTCAGAAGAGCACTCTCCATCACCTTTGAAAGTTTGTGTATATATTTTATTCTTTTTACTGTGTGCATGTATTGGGCTTGTTGGAGTGAAAAACATCATGTGAGGTCAAAAAAAAGAAAAGAATTTGCAACAGTAAATGTCAATTTTTGAATTGCAAAAAGACGAAAGCTGGAAAAAGACAATAACACTAAATTTTAGCATATTCTTTAATAATTCTTGTTATGAAGTGCACTTTAGAAGCCATTTTGGAGCAGTCAAATGCCAGAAAAAGATCAATTTTTATAAGTGTTTTGTCATTTGAGCACAAAATGCAGTTTAATCAGAACCACTTTGTTTTGGTGGCATGGCTCTGTTAGGGGACATGAACTCCTTATGAAAGGAGGCGCTGGGCTGGAAGTGGATTGCAAAGCAGCTTACAGATGCCATGTTGCCTCATAACAAGAAGGTCCTGAGTTCAATTCCACTATCAGGCCAGGGTCTTTCTGTGTGGAGTTATGCATATTCTCTCCGTGGTTGTGTAGGTTCTCTCCGGGTACTCCAGCTTCTTCCCACAGTCCAAAGACATGCAGTTAGTGGGGTAAGGTTAATTGGTAACTCTAAATTGCCCATAGGTGTGAATGTGAGTGCAAATGGTTGTCTGTGTCTATGTGTTAGCTATGCGACAGACTGGCAACCTGTCCAGGGTGCACCCTGCCTCTGGCCCTAAGACAGCTGGGATAGGCTCTTTGTATTTTGCTTGACACACCAATGCCTATTAGTGACACTGGGCACACTAACAATCAACTTATCTTATAGTAATTTATGAACTTGTGTTGTTTATGTTTTTGTTAGCTGATTACCTTATAGTATAGACAATTTCATTTTAATTTTAAATTTCAAAATATAACAGCATTACACAGGGGTGTGTGTAGAGGGGGGTACGAGATGGCACCAGCCCCTGCCCCGGATCTCATTTGAGTAAAGGGCTCTTAATCTTAAAATGGTCAATACTGTTGTATGAGAGGATGAGGGGAGTAGTCAGAGTATGTATGCTGCCTTCTGCTTTTACACCACTATATGTTGGATGCCAGTATTATATTTTGTAACCCATACCAATGAATTTAAAGCTTTAGTTTCTTCTTATTGTTCTGATTAATTGCATTATTATAGCTCAAGCTACCCAGAAATATATAAATAATTAAAATCATCAACAGCTGGTGCATCAAAGAGGTATTTGTACATCAATGAACTGATAATTTTCATACAATAATATTCATGTAGTACTGTATATTTCACTGAAATGTGTTATTTTACATAATTCTGCTTACTTTTGATCCTTTAAATATATTTTCATTATAAGTATATAACTATACTATATAACTATTATACAACTGGTGCACTCTGAATTACCTATTATTTAATAATTCATTAATTAATTTGTGACCATTAAGTCACTTTAGTATTATTATATCTTAAATGCCTAAATACATGTTTTTTACACAAAAACAATTATTCAACACAAAATGATATTTAAATTCTTCTGCAGCTCCACTTCAGTAAGAGAATCAGTAATAGAGCTGCAGCATGAATATTAAGTCCAATGTTTTTATACCATTTTTTTGTATTTATTTTAATTCTGATAAAATATTATGGTTTCAGAATATAACAAAGCAGCCCCTGCTTTGTTATATATTATATATATAACATATATATTAAATATTATATATTATACATATAACAAAGCAGCCCCTGCTTTGTTATTAGAACATGCCAGCCCATTTTAAAAGATCCTGGAAATGCCCCTGAATACATGGTCTGTCAGTCACTGTAGTACTTAGCTTTGATGTGCCCCGACAGAACGACTGAGGATGGCCCACGCACCAAAAGGCACGCCATCTCCTCTGTAGCTTTGTGACCACTGTCTGCACAAATAAGCACACGCTTGTACTGTCATTCATGCACAAGTGCATAAGTGGTCCTTTGAGAGCAGACAAAATCATAAATAGTCACATTTCATATCTTTGTTAAAATGCTGATGGTCATTTCCTGCTTCCATCATTCAGCATGTATGTTTTGTTTTTCCTCTATTTATTTCATATTTTCCTCTTTTTTCAAATATCTGAATATATTTTGAAAAAAAAAACAGAGGGAGTGATTGCCTTAAAGTATCGTGTAAGCATGTTATCTGTCTAACCAGTGTATTTTGTCAGATGATGCAAGGATAACATTAAGTGCAATTTTAGGGCATAATGTCATTATTGCTTCCATTTACTAATATCGTATGTTTTCCATGGGTCACATGTGAAAAGAGTAGGACTTTTTTTTCTATCAGGTTTTTTTCACTTACTGTCACGGTTGGTGCTGGGTGAAAAACTGCTATAATCTTGAGTCCTGTAACGCAGAGATTCAAAGATTGAATGGGAGGGATGAAAAGTCCTAACAGCCATGATAAACACTGAGAGGAAAAGATTGGATGGAGATGTAAGGGCATCGACCGACACTTAAGCTTCAACGGGACAAATAAACACTCCTCAGTGGCAATCGTGAAGCTGGGCAGTAGAGGTGGGAACGGGGGAGTTTACAAGATAAAACACCACCAAGGATGGTGAGAGCAGAGGAGGGGCTGCTTGATGATTCCATGAGAGCGAGATGGATCAGTGTTTTAAAAGCAGTAGCAGAGACACACAGCCGTGGCAAAATATGCTGGTGCGATTGTGTTGCTGACCATAAACCTGTGAGACAACTGCTGTTATTGAGCTGTCACTGCAGAGGTAAACTCAGTACCGCAAAGTGTGTACATGTGCAGGGAAAATCAAAATAAACCTCAGTATTTGGAACATTCAAACCCATACTGCTGACTTTCCACACCACTAAAAAGAAGAACAGGGTAAGAGTGGCATACATCAGCTGACGTGTCACCGCTTAACAGAAAACAGACCTTGACAGAAAGGACTTCTTTTGCTGTTCTTATCTCCCCTTCACGCCTCCTCCTCCTCCTCATGCCAACCCCCTGTCATGTCTTGTAGCGCACACGAGGATATTCTTTAGAGGATGCTGAAACTATTACAGTTGTTAAATTCATCGCTGGACACTAAACTTTCAGCTCTACTCAAGAAAAGTATAAAAATTGTAAACCTGTTGTAGGGAATATGAATCCTGCTGTTCCCCTTAGTCGAAGGCTCGCATGCACTTTTACTTTGTACTGACCTTTCCACACACGTTCATAAAGAAAATATAACTTTGTTATTATAGTAAAAGGTCAATGTGAATGGATTGTACATGCTTTATGAATGTGGAGTGCATGCACACCTGTGTGTGTGCACATGAGATTGCCCACATACATTCTGGGTCACTGCAAACAGCCTCATAAATCGTTCTGTTGTGTTTTGTAACTTTTTTTCTCTGATGTGAGTGAATGATTGTGAGGTTCAGATTTAGACCTGTAATTGCACTGCTCCCGAGAAAAAAAATCATTTCTCAATGCAGGTAAAAAGAATCAGAAATACATCAAACACCACTGATGTTTCATTTTTTAGTGCACTAAATGTGTGTATACTGAGCACCTCTCTCTTTCTTTGACACATGCCGATGCTGTAATATATATCGGGGGAATTTCCACAGTCACAAACACAAGGACTTGCACACAGTGTCTCGTACACACACACACGCACACACTGCTAAAACAGCATTTTTGTCCATAAAGTCTATTTCCATGGTTAAGTTGTGATGAATGGGACTCAGTTGAAGTCAATGAGATAGCGCAACGCCATAATTCAATTCAAAACACACAGCCACGCACACACACACAGACACACACACACACACAGCAGGTACCATAATTCAACACTTATGCATATACACACTAAGAGACACGCACTCACATTTGTGCACAGAGTCAATGAGACCGCAGTGTACCATAATTCACTGTAAAGATAAATGCCCAGTGTGCATTATCACAGAGACTTTGCGGCTGGTTGCTAGTGTGTGTGTGTGAGTGCGTTTATAGAAAGTGAGAAAATGTGTTGTTCCTGTGCTCCCTGATGGGATGACATCAGCACACCAGAATAAACATGCATGCATATTTATGGTACAAATGTTAGAAAGTAGTTTCTATTGAATATTTTGGTCACAGGATTTTCCACATATTAACTTTTATAAAATGTCTGACTTAATTTTAGGATTTGTGTTTATTCTTTGATGGATACAGTACATAATGCTAGGAAAAAGAAACTCTCTCATTTCCAGTGAAGTGCGTAGGTTACGGGTTGAACTCTCCTGGGGATGCCATGTCACTTCCAAACTTCCAAAAGCTCAAATAAATTAGCCTTTAATGAGGGCTTGTGGGGAAATAGTATCTTAAAACAGCAATAAGTGAGGGTAAGCGGTTTAGGTTAAAGAGAGGCTGCTTTTCTTTATTTATTTTTTTTTCTTCATGAAATGTTTGTAAGGCTGTTTGTGAAATGCAATTGCGAGTCCCAAATTGGTGTTTATAAGTTCATTCTATCATCCAAAGGTTATGTTTGGCAGTTCTATATTATGACTGCCAGGAAAGATGGTGGGAAATCTGAAAAGACTGAACTGATGTTATTGAAAAAGCGTCAGGCCCCTGAGATCAGGGTCTGTTACTTAACACACGTCGCCAAAACACTGAAATGCAAAAGCTTTTTAGACATGTGCGCATATCGGTGACTAATACAGAATCCTAGGGATTGAATAGCGAGCTTAAAAGCAGTGTTTCACTACTGGAAAAACTCATTAACAAATTCAAAAGTCTGTTCAATCTTTGGCAGTTTCCCCATCTTTGGAAGACAATGTCAATAGTAATAATGGAGCTCTCACAGCTTGTTTAGGTTAGAGTGAAAATAGGTAAATGGTCAGTTTAAAAGATTTAAAACTGCCAAGTAAAAGGATTTTCAGCAGCAAAGCTCAAATAATTAAAGCGAATATTAAAAAAAAAACAAAAAGAGGAGGTTGTTACATCAATCAAGAGTGCCGTGTTGCTATGTTTTGGTAGCAATGAGGATAAAACTTTCCAGCCGAGCATCAAACAATAAAGCCACTGAAGTCATATTACTCTGACACATTTGGTTTACACTGCGAGATCGCTGCAGTGTTGAGAGGAGTTTAACCACTGAAAGTTTAACCACTGCAAAAACATTTTCCACAAGTGTTTAGGTGCTCTTTAACCAGGGGAGCTGGTTTTCCTTTTTGTCACTTTTCAGTCCAACATTTGATGCTGTTCTAGTGCACTGATGCCTTTTTAGCACTTTTCCCCCCTATAAGCAGTTAAGAGTTACTATGCAATTACATATGGTGTACTGTTGTGCAGGAAAGTAATCATCCATCAATCAATCTTCTGTGTTTTATCCAGGTCCTGGTTGCAAGGAGAGATTGCCAAACCTCCCTCTCTCTGGCCACCTCATCCAGCTCCTCAAGGGAAGCACCAAAGCATTCCTACATGTAAGCCAGTCGAGAGCAACAACCTATCCAGCATATATCCTGGGTCTGCTCCAAGGCCTCTTCCCAGCAAGACATGCTCAAAACACCTCATCTAGGAGGATCCCTAGTCAGAATCACCTCGTGTAGCTTCTTTTGACGTGGAGGAGAAGCAGCTCTACTATGAGACCCTCCTCACCCTCTAAGGGGGAAGTTTGTTTCACCCACTTGTATCCACAATCCTATTCTGTCTGTCACTACCCACAGCTCATGGCAACAGGTGAGGATAGGGATGCACATCAAACAGTAAATCAATGTATTTGCTGCCATACTCAGCTCTCTCATCACTGCTGACACCGCGCTGGTTCATAACCAGTCCATCTCCTGTTATGTAGCTAAAAGTAACCACTAACCAGTTCCGCCATTGTGAGTTCTGTGTAGACATTCAGAATGATGATCTGCAGGTTTAGATCACGAAAGCTCATTTTGGATCGTTCTTGTTTTCCTGGCTGTAGTCAGCTGTGTTGTTCGCTCTTGGTACACAATTCTTTTCGTTCCAGCGAAACGCTAAATGAGAACAAGAATAATTTAACAGTTGTATAAGAAATACTTGATGTTTATGTCATGTTCAGCTGTAAATCATCACCACCTATCCCAACCAATCGACAATACAGTCTGTAATAAAGCAAGCCACATGCGTCAATTATAAAACAGAGTGACATTAAGATTTGATGCTGACACTCCTCCCATAAGTCACAGCATGCTCATTAAGAAGACATGTGGTTATTCCTCCATGCAGATTCTTCTTCTTCTTGATTTGAATTCTGAAGGATTTTACTGTACACCCGGGGACTCCTGTTTTCATCACGCTGTAGATCTGCCTTAATTACAAAAAGCCACATAAATAAATGTATCACTCAAACAAATTACAAAGAGTAATAAATGAATGCATATGCAACACATGAATTCATCATCTCAGTCTCATCTAAACCACTTGTCCAAAATATGTGCATTCACAAGAGGCATGTGCAAAGTGTTTGGGCCTGCACAGACAACACCCTCCTCTCTTTGGCTGTGGCAGCCACAGTAAATATAGTATCACTTTCCTCCTAGAAAACACAATTTAGCTGAACTGCTGTCAGTGAAAACAAACAATAAATGGGACAACAACTCTTTTCCTCTGGGTTTGGAAAAAACAACAACAAATGAGGTCATGCTGTTTTACCCTGCGGCTCTGGAAGACATGCAACTTGGAGTATTTAGTCGAACTTTTATACGCAGAGCGTGATACCAGATCCTGCCGTTCAGAGGTGGTTGATCCAGGCCAAAGGTTCAGAAACAGAAGCTGTTAATCACACTTCTCTGTTGGCAGCTCTTCATTTTCCTCCACTCATTAGCCCTCTCTGTCAGTTTCTGCCTTCTCCGAGGATAAACTTTATTACCTCTGTAGGGAAATTCTGTTGTTCAAATGCAATAAAAAAAGGAACACAATGAATTATGGAGCAATCTAAACCCACCCTTCACTCCCACTCCAACATGAATCACATGCTCACCCGCGTACACACATGGCCTCACGCCACCACACGCACACACACACACACACATTAAGATTGGGCTTCAGTAAATCTCAAACCATCTGAAAACAAATGTAAAATATAATGCCAGCTCCTCTCTCACACTATCTCATTCCTTCTCGTCGTCCTTTAACTGTTAAATTTCATGTCTCAGACTGTGGCCACAGAGCCAGTCCTCATTCCCAAGCCTTTAAATCCGGCTGTTTTCTGAAAGCGTCGTGGCGTATAAGAGATACACACGAGGTGTATTTTTTTGACGATGCCGCGACACACCAGTTACATCAATAACGAGACAGGTGTTTGCTGGATACTTTTTTGGTGCCTCTGCCTAACAAAGAGAAAAGAGAAGGAAGCACATAGCTGTCACAAACCACCAACCTCTGGGTTGTACACTGTGTGATTTACGCCACCACCACCACCCCTAAAACCTCTTTATGCAAACTTTGTCACTCTCTCAAAGAGGACCATTTGTTCTTGGCAAAAACCCCAAAGGACAATGTGTGCATATCTTTGTAATGCCAGCAGCTTCTGACAAAACCTCAGTATGGCTGCGAAAGAGCTGGACCTCACTGAGTCAGCAGATATTGAAAATTGCATTTACACATTTTTGTGTCATTTCACGAAGGTCTATTGACCTAAAAGGACAGCTAAATCACTCCCCCTCTACCCTCTGTGCATCACAGTTAGCATCTGGTAAGGAGTGTGATACACAACCTAATTATTCTGCTGAGTCACAGCTGGTTAAGGCTCTGCTTTGTCACCTCCTTCTTCTCATGATCATTCATACTGGTTTTTGAGCCAAACTGGATATTAAGCTGTTTCCATTAGCAGATTTCTGTTTCTGTTTTCAGTAAATGACATATATGAGACACACATTTGAGACTTGATAAAGTAATTGTAACTTTATTTACAACTTTTTCTCCACAACTCAACCAAATTTGTAAACCTGGTTGAGTGCTGCTGCACTGAGACAATGATCAATCCATTGGTGATTCATCCATATTTTCCTTTTGACGTTCTAAAAAATAAAGTGTTAACACCTGGGTTAACACCAGTGTTGGGTAAGTTATTTTTTCAGAATCAGAATCAGAATACTTTATTGATCCCTAGGGGAAATTATTTTTTTGTTACAGTGCTCCATAATAAACAGACATTAACAAGACAGACAATACACTAACTAAGAATAGTACAATATATACAGGCATATATATACATAAGTCATTTATTAATAAATAGCTAAAAAAGAAAAAGAAAGAAAAAGAACAAAGAAACGTGTGTGTTAAGTGGAGGAGTTGTACAGGGAGATGGCCACAGGCAGGAATGATTTCCTGTGTCGTTCAGTGGTGCTTTTCGTTACTCTCAGTCTCTCACTGACTTAAATTAGTAACTTAGTTACAGTACTAGTTACTTCTATCAAAAGTAACTCAGTTACTTCAAGTTACTCATTATTTTCAAAGTAACTAGTTGCTAGGGAAAGTACCTTTGGTTTTACTCAGAATTCTCTTATTAATGTGTTGCTTCCATAACTGAATGTGCATATTTCAACGAGAAAATTCCCACGCCTGGACCGTCGTCCACTACAGCGTCACATGCGCTATTTATGTCCAACACGGAAACTGCAGTCGTGGTGCTTTCAATTGTACTCGAAACTCAAAACCTCATGGACCGATTTCCGATTTGTGTTCCGATTTCGGAGGTAAGTCAAACGCAACACACGAAGTAACGAATAACGAATCTAAATCCCAGTAATGATAAACGCGTTCCTGATTTTGGCATAATAACTAGTTACCGTGCTCGTTACCACAATAATAACGTAGTTACTGTAACGCGTTACTTAATAACGCGTTAGTCCCTACACTGGTTAACACATGTGGACTTACAGAGTGATGAAAAGTAAAAGTAATAAAGATAGCCCAAGAAAATACAAAATCCAGTTTTAAATGGTTACTTTGTTTATTAAGGAAAAAAGCTATCCAAATCCAGCTGACCCTGTGTGGAAAATTTTCCCCCTAAACCTAATAACTGGTTGTGCCAGCATTGGCAGAAAGAATTGCAATCAAGAATTTCCAATAGTTGACAATGGAATTTTCTCCCACTCATCTTTGCAGAATTGTTATAATTCAGCTACACTGGACAGTTTTAAAGTACGAACAGGCTGTTTGAGGTCGTGCCAAATCATGACTAGGCCACTCCAAAACCTTTTCTTTCTTTTTTTTGAGCCACTTGCAGGTTTGTTTCAGATCATTGTACTGTGCTTTTCAGCTTCAGGACACAAGCTGATGGCTGGAAATTCTCCTTCAGGATTTTCTGGTAGAGAGCAGAATTCATGGTTCCATCAATTACAGCAAGTCTTCCAGGTCCAGGAGGCTCAACACAGTCCCAGACCATCACACTAGCACCACCATGTTTTACTGTTGGTATGTTGTTCCTTTTATGAAATGTTGAAGATTTTGGTTTTACATCAAAACCAAAATCTTCAGAAAAGTTTGGCTTTTGTCTCGTCAGGCCGCACAACATTTTCCCAAAAGTCTTGGAGATCATCAAGATGTGAGACAAGACTTTGGGTCCTTGTTGGTCAACATTAGTTTTCTCTTTGGAATCCTACCATGGATGCCTTTTCTGCCTTAATAAATGAACTCATCATTTAAAAAAAGTTTTTTACATTTACTCTGGTTCTCTTGGTCTAATATTAGCATTTCTTTGATGATCTGAAACAGATAAGAACATGTAAGAGTGACAAATATGCTAAATAATGAGCAATCATGAAGGGGACAAACACTTTTTCACAGCACTGTACATAAGCCTGTGTCCAAAAAAGAGAAAAGAAAAATGCCAACACTTCTAAGACAGACACAGTTTCTGTAACAGCATGAATGGTTTTACGTAATGTTATGCACCTCAGTTTTTTACCAGTTTTTAATGCCACCATTCACTGTCAAAAATCATAAGTAAGTATGTAAAGTTGTGTTGGTAAGTAAATCTCTAGACTTTAGTTATATCAAAGACAGACACACCTCATGACTTTGTGTTTACATTTAAGCTGTTCGTTGGCATCTTTTTCTCTTTCTTTCCTTTTTTGAAGAAGACATCCCAGGCAAGACGTGGATTTAACTGAGAGAATGAGGACACTACACACTCAAAGTGATGACTTAAGTCAAGCTCTAAACTATATCTTACTTTATCTTCCACTCTAAATGCCACCATAATTTACAAAATGTTTACGGCCACCTTCTCTGAATTAGCCTGTGGGTGTGTCTTGCCGTCTCCGCTCTTCTTTAGGCAACGCCCCTGCCAGCTGACTCCACTCAGCAGTTTGAGCTAAGAGCTCTTAACATCGGGGAGGCGAGGACTTTGCCTTACAGTGTGTTAGCTGTGCGTTTATGATGGTTCACTCATGCTCACTAAAGAGATACTTTTCAGCCTTCAGTCTTTCTTTCTTTCTCTCACCTGATGATTACGTCTTCTCTGTTTTTTTAGTTTATTTAAGAAAATAAACCTTAATTTTATTGCTTCCATCATGTTGCCTTTTAGTGTTACTTTCCCTCATCCCCCTTGCGTTTTGGGGAACATAACTTAAAATTGACATCATGTTGTTTTGGATCAAACTTTTAACTGGTGACTGTGACAGATTAACTGTTAATATACTTATTTTAATTAACTTTAATGTTTCAGATAAATTTAGAATGTAATCTTTAAAAAACTGCCAGTTTCAGTGTAAAAACATTAAAGCTCATCCAGTAATTTTTAAGAAGCCAACAGCACTCGTGTTCTGGGTGGCAAAGAGAGACTAACATGACTTTCCAGCGTTATCCTGACGCTGTCGACTACTCTCATTTTTAAGCGATCTACCCGTCTATCTCTTTCCTAAACTATTCCACCTACTTCTGTCACTCCAGCTGCATATTTCACTTTTTTACTTCTTCTTCTTCTGTCACCCTCTCGTAGTCTTTCCCTCATAGCCTACACATATTTCTACTTCTCTCTCTAGCTTCTAGCAATGGCAGCTTGTCTGTTCAAATTCAGCTCCCATCAGTACCATGTGGAAACACACAAACACACACACGCATGCACACAAACACACACATATATATATACATCATTGGAGGAGAAACAAATTATTTCAGGACAGCAGAACTGTTTTGTTTGGTTCACCCTTGTTTGTTTGTTTTCTCTCTCTCCCTCCCTTTCCTCCCTTTCTCTCTTTCTCCCTCTCTGTCTCTTTCACCCTCTCTCCCACTCCAACAGATGGGGTATTTTAATGAAATCAGCCTTGCCTGTTCCCATCTGTGTGAGAAATGAATTTCACCATTTTTTAAATGAGGGAATTTACAATGAGACAGGCTGGAACGAAGGGGAACCCAGCGCAAAGGTTTTTTTTACTCCCCCACACCCCCGACTCCCCCCCGACTCCCCTCATCTCTTGTACCTATTAGACTTTCACTGCATTTGTCTCTGCGAGCCTGTCAGTCCTTTGCTTTCTGTTTAATATGTTTCATTTTTTATGTTTTTTTAAGTTTCGTGTTTTACTGCGATCGCAGTAAAACACGTTTTTCGTAGTTTAAAAAGCATAATTGTGGCTTTGACTTTTAATTGTGACAACGTTTTCATCCTCTCTCATGCTGGCTATAAACAAATAAACTCAGTGCTAAGGCAATGGATAGTCTCTGCTGAATCACATGCTAGTACTTCTCATTTATTTCTCCTAATTAAAATGTTAATTTTCTCTTTTGCTTGTCAGCAGATAATTAGGGAAGTCGTTTTCTCTTCTCTTTTCCTGTTCGCAAAAACTTTCCACCTGTGCACGAAATCTTAAAAAGTTTGGCTTATTCTAACCATGCAGCATCTTTCTCCTGCTTTGTCAATTAATGCAACCAGTAGAGCCCATTTTACCTGTAAGTGGACCTCGGGGCACACGGTGGTTTAATTAGTGCAACAGAAGGCGAAAGAAACAATCAGAACTGTTGATGATAGCCTCATTAGTACAAACACTCCAGCTTAGCAGCTTGGTTTATATAAAACCCTGACTCTTTTGTTTATTTGTGTACATTAGGAGCTTATTATAATACACATCGTCCAAACAAAGGCAGACCTTTGGCTGGATCAGCAGATCTTTTTGGAACATTCTTTCATCGTATTATCCACCATTTAGGGGTCAATGAGCAAGGCACAAGACATCAAACTTCTCCAGTGGGGCTGCACACCGGTCAAAAGTTCAGACTGCAGTTGTATTGGGCAGCTACCAGGTGCCAAGATGTGTAATCCCTTACGGCTACCGATTGCATCACTGACATATTGTAGCTGTGTCACGGCTAAGAAATGCTTTTTTGAAGGGAAGCTCCTGTTTAGGGGGTGCTATTTATCTGTCTCCTTCACCTTGTTTTTTCTCTTACAGGAGAAAAAAGTGTTACTACAGTGTAAAATGCATTCACAAGTGAATTTCACACTTCAGAGAAGCAAGTGGATTGAGCTAAAATATATCAAACTTCATATAGCAGAGTGAAAAACAGTGCTGAGTGGCAAAATTTCACAAATCCCGTACTGTGTAAAAATCTTGAGCCACCCCTATTTTTTTTCCTATTTTGCTAGGAGCATGGAAAATCAGTGCAGGCATTTATTTATGTGCAAACATAAGGGAAAGAAATTTAGTACAACTCTAATGAGCTTGAATTAAAATTCAATTTGTTGTGACCACATTTATTCTTCAGCTCAGACTGAACTATCTTAGGCATGCTGTCTTGCTTTCTTGTAATTTCTACAAGTAGTCTTCAGGAAAAGTTCTCCAGGCTTCTTGAAGGACATACCAAAACTCTCCTTTCTGGACAGTGTTCAAATAATGTTGAAGTGCAAAACATGACTGATAATATAAGTTCTCTTGTGTAATTTTGCATACCTCAGTCATTTCTTGTTATATACCTCCTTAAGAATGGCTATTTGATAGACACCCTTCCACCGTGACCATTTCTGATGAGGCTTTAGTGAACAGTAGATAGATCAGCTGAGGAGCCAGATGTATATCTCAGGTCCTGTGTCATTTTCTCCCCCTATGTCTTAAAGACATGACGTTCATCTGATGTAGATGTAGTTTAGCCCTGAAACTTCTTCTTCTGTCCCCACTTGTCCAGTTCTTGAAGGACACACTGCACACTATACACATTTTTTGTAAATGTATATTTAAAATGTTTTATTCTGAAATGAAGTTTGGGAGGTTTTTGTCATTTTTCAGCTAAAGAAGATGGAACAGTATGCTAGTAACAAAGTGGTGAAATTATATTTGCGTAGATATCGCACAGGTTCAGGTTATGGCTAATATTGAATTGATTTTAAAAAAAAATTGAAAGAAAGTTCTTCCTCTCAAAATGGCTGAAAAAAAAACAGCCAATGTCTAAAGAAAAGACAAGAAAAAACACAAACAAAAACAAAACAACAACAAAAAAGCGGTGAACTATTTCTCAAGACCACTTTAAAAAATTACAAGTCTGGCTCTTTGAAAAACAAAATATAAAAAATGCAACATAATCAGGTTTGACATCTGTATTGCTTTTGGTACAAATAGTAAGACAGCAGGGGGGTTTAATTGCAGTGGTGTTTTAATTGTTCCTGGTTTGAGAAGCAGAAAACAACAATACACATGCCCATTATCCAACTATTTGCCACATACTGCTGTCTTTATTTGACTGAAGTTGATATAAGTTACTTCTAAATCAGAATTGAAGAGTATTATCTTTGTCTTCTGCAGGTTGGAACAAATGAAGTGCTACCTCTTCATCGTTGTATTATATGGAACATTTTCTGTTATAACTATCCTTGACTTTCATTAGCTCAAAGACATTGTTATACTATGTTTGACCCCAGAGGTGCCTGAACTCCAGAATGAGACACTGCATATTTTGGATATCAAAACTACTGTATGTGTAACTGCACAGTAATTCTGAATATTCATGTTGTGCATCGGTTGAAAGCAGTTTTTCCATATAAAAAGAGCTACACGATAAAGCAGACTGAACTAAACAAAGACAAAAAAACAACCAAAAAAAAGTATTCTTCTAAAATTTCTTTTGGTATTTTAATATACAGGCCCATTAAATTTTTGCTTAAAAAAAAGTATCACAATGTGTTGTTTTTGTTGCACTTCTGACATTTAAAAACAGGTTTCTTAAGAGTGTGTGAGCTCTGAGTGGTAGGACTCACCACAGCACCCTTTCCAAACTTTCCAAACTGTAGTTTCACAAGCAAGGCTATCAATCAGAAAAGGTTGCAGACTGAAATGTTGACATTTTGGCGACGTCAGGTTTTCATCTGTCAGCAGCACGCGGTGTGTGTTGTCTTTTCGTAAGAGAGTGTTTGCATGCCTGTTTGCTTGTACACATGCGTCTGTGCCTGTGAAAATCCGTGCATGCGTTTGCAAGGGCCTGTGCTTGCCGCCACATATGTGAATGGCAGCGTGTGTTTTCTTAGGTGTATTTTCAGGAAGGGAGCTGTCAGACATGATGACTAACGTCACCCTTATTATACGCACGCACGCAAACACACCCACACACACACACGAATACACACACAGGCATGTAAGTTGGCAGGTTAAAGCAGTTAGCTACTCCGAAAACAGAGAAGTCATTCAGACAAACTGCACCTGCTTTTGAAATAGCTTAACAAGCAATTACACATGGGGAGTGAGACACACGCACACACACACACACACACACACACACACACACACACACACACACACACACACACACACACAGATAGCTAAATTCAATTCCAGGCAGACTGGTGGGAAGTAGCCTGAATAATTACTGATATTACCAGCAAAGTGAAATAAAGAAACCAGGAGGCTGAGAGACAAGAGACTGAAAGAAACCGATCCTAAACACCTAAATTCTACTTTATGTGCCACAGCACCTGTATACGTGTGTGTTTGTGGGTCTGTGCAAGAGGCAGGTGATGTGTCAGTAATACACTTGTTGAGGCAGCAATTAAAATATGCAAATCCAGGAATGCCAGGGCAGAATCTGATAGGCTATGCTTAACTGCACTCCATGTTGATTAAACATGAATATACATGAGCCAAAGGCAACATTTGATAGATAGATAGATAGATAGATAGATAGATAGATAGATAGATAGATAGATAGATAGATAGATAGATAGATAGATAGATAGATAGATAGATAGATAGATAGATAGATAGATAGATAGATAGATGTGTGAGTGTGAGTGTGTCTCTTTGTGTTTTGTGACTGTAAACAAATATGTAAGTGTGCATCCTTCCTATACCCTCATCATCCAGGCTAGGTGCCCGGAAAAAATGCAAATAGTTTTTATTCCGAAAATATGTTAATGAAGTTTGAGAAGAGAATTAATTAGACCTCCAACGTTCTACAAAATCTACCAGCCGTCAAACTGTGTGAAGTGTGATTATGAGATCATTTGCATATTTGTCCCATTAAGGGACATTAGCAATCCCCTCGGTTGTATTAGACCTAAGAAACTGGTGTTTACTTGTTATGTTAATGAGGGATGTGAAAGTTCAACAAGTCAAAATCAAGTCAGAAACATCAGCTGGGAAAGTCTGGGCAGGGGCATGATTAAATTACTCACTGGTGTTTAAGCGAAGAAAGTGTTGTGGGACAAAAAGTCGGCCGGCATAAGATGATATTTTGTAGGAACAGCACTGCGACAAAGTTACTATAGCAACTAGATTGTAAGGCCAGCTGAGATTTGTCTGCATTTGACAGCAGCAAAGGAACAACACCACACAGGGAATAGTTATTTGGGATATTTTACATCAGAGTAATTAAAAACTTCACTAATCATGTTTGTAAATGACGAACGGCTCGTAACCGTGTATTATGTGAGAGGTCATTTGTAGTAATAAACCCACAGAGAGTCAGTATCCCTCAGTACTCCTCGGTCCTGCAGATCATTTTAGCAATTTATATCCCACTGTTTTGATTTTCATCTAGATAACTTTTAGCCGTTGCTTCACTCAGGTCAGTGTCGTTGCTGTTATAAAACATCAGAAAAACCCGACTGTGAGCTTTTAGTCTTTTTCCACCAACTTTGTGGCAGTGCAAGAAACTAATCTAGAACTGGTTCCATAGATTTTAGCCATTAAAAGACTGGTGCCAGTGCAAAAAGCTGGAACCAATGATGTCAGCGGCTATGGGAAGGGCCACCGCAAGAAATTCATACATGATTTGCAGTCACAAACTATTTCTCCCAATGGGGGCGGTTTCTGGAAAAGCGCCAAGGCAAAGGCGGCCCACGCAAGCACCTGCAGTGTCGGTGGAAAAGAGGTATACATGGAGCGTTTTTCAGCTGCAGAGCCAAAAATATCTCTAGGTGGCAAAGATCAAAGCAAACCTAAACTGACAATGACAGCAACAAGTTATGTTAGTCATCTCACCACAAGCGTGACGACAAATAAAAGATGACGCTGCTCCGTGTTTTCTTGATAGGGAGAAAGACATTACTAGCATAATCAGGCCAAAACACGTGACACTTGTATGTTCTCTGTAAAAGTCTTTATTCTAACTGAATTTGTGTAGAGTTGTTTATTTAGTCTGTGCTAAAACTGACAAAAGAATGCTTTTCAGGGTGAGGATATAACCTAGGTAAGATGATTTGGGATAAAAAAAAAAAAAGATTTAACATCTTATTTAAGACACTTTGTTGTTGTTTTTTGGTTGTTTTTTTATTATAAACATTGCATCACTTGCCACAGGACTTTTTGTTTTGATGTGTTACCCTTTCCAGTAGCCCTGCATTATTGATGGAGTTATTTTTGCAGCCTCTACAATACATATTAATTATGCTGCCGTTTTACTTGAGGTGCTCTCTCCTGAAAACCACATGGGTCTTCAGCTCTTAAGTCGCTTGTCTTCATTTTCTGCCTGCTGCTCATCACTGGGCAGGTAGAATGAGTTTATCAAAGAAGTCCTTGCCTGTGTTGACTGATGAGACTGTCAGAGACGGAAACGTATAGCGGATGCATCGACCAAACAACCAAAACGATAAGCTATAAGAAGCTTAAAGAGCTCCAGATCAACTGAATTTGTACGTCACTCAATTCAACGCTGAAGTCAAATATCTGCTCATTTAATTCTCTACAATGCGCCTCGAAGGTTTAATGAATCCTCTCTGGTGAAGGAGCTGCTACAGAGCAGAAATCTCTCAAGAAGACTCTGGACTTTTAGCAAACAGCTGCTGGGTAAATAAAGGAATCCCAAATACTGATAAGGATTGAGATTTTCTTCTTAACGTGGTTGCGGTTGGCTTATCTCGTGTCTCTGTGTCATTACGTTCGCCATCTCTAGTCTCTGTGTGTCATTTAGCAAGTTTCAGGTCAGTGGGCTCCAAGCTGGCTTTCAGCAGTACGCACGCATTCAAATATCAGATATTCAGATATCAAATATCTGCATGTTTGTGTGTTAGTGTGTGTTTAAAGGTGTGACAATAAGCTCCATTAATTATGCTTTTTTTCTGTAATCTGTTTCTGCTGTGAATTAACTTGTGTGTTTGCATGTGTGTGTGATCGTGCATAAGTTGTGCAGGTTTATCACAGCAAAGCACAATGCTTGTGTGTGTTTGGGAGGATAAAATGAATCATTACTACAACATGAATCATTACTAAAGTCTGCCATTACAGCTACTTTAGGGCCTGAACTTTTAAAGCTGAATTAGACCAAATGGATTCGAGCATCTCTTCGGGGGGCTAATCTGCGAGCTTCTGTTTTCGCTGCAGCTCATTTGAATTGGCATTTTCAACCTTAGTTAAATAAACACAGTAAGTTGTATCTTCCACTTTTGCCAAAGCTGTTGCTGCCCGCTATGGCAGAGATGTAATAAAACGGAGCTGTTTGTAGGATTAGACAGTGTCACCGCACTTGAAAATGGAGGCCTCTGGTTTCACAGCATAGCTCAATTAATCCTCTTAGCTTAGTTTGTTACTGCCAGGCTTTGTGTGCTGTTGTACACTGCTGACAAAGTAAGACTTTGAATTGTATATTACCATCTGTTAGTGTTGACTGGTGAACGGATTTAGGCTGATAAATCAGGCTTTTGATTTTCAGGAAATGACTTTATCTGATATTATAGTCATTTCTGTGTTTGCTGCTAGAAACCTGCCCTGGCACTATAATTTTTGTTTGTGGAAAAGTACACTCTGTCTCTTCAGACAGTGTAATATATCCTAATATGATATTCTGTAATATTAGCTTTTCTTTTATTTAAGAGAGGGACCACACCAGATGCTCGGTTAAATAGCTGTGAAATTCTAGTTTTGAACGAGATTCATCAGCTGAAGTTTGTTTGTTCGAATGGCGATCTCACATTTCCATTTATTTGTTAGGCTTTAATTTTATAATGGCTGTTTGTATTGTTTTTTTCTCTTTTTTAACATATAACCTTCGTGTTAATGTTAGTTATTCACAGCTAAGCAGCAAAATTAGCATTTGTTTTGAGTTGTACTTCTAACAACCTGGAAAATTAAGCTCATGTTCAATATTCACACTTTTCAGCTCGGTTTTTGGTGTCTGCTTACTCTTGTAGGACATAGCCACCTATCTGCTGAATGCTGCTAAATATGTTAGCAATCTATTTGGTGAAAATGTAAACATGTCTGCTGTTTGAGTAAGATCATTAACTTCTTTTCATCTAAAGATCTGTGGGTTCACCAATTTAAAAAAAAATCCCACACATTTGAGATGGTTCAGAGGACCCAAACAGATGACAGAAAAAAGTCATAAAATCCAGATCTTAAATTATCAGACCGTGGTTAAACAACCATGATCCTTTCTGCATAGCACAGGTCATACACAAACAAAACTGCAAGAAACACAAAGGAAGGGCAGATATTTGGAAATAAAATACAAGGAAGTAAATTTTGGAAACATAACACAGAGAAATGTCTTAGAGTAAAAAGACAACGGGAAGGTGAACCGTGAGTGGTTTACATGTACCGGGACTGAGATTGATTAGTTAACCGAACTCAGGCGGTGGGAAAAAGAACAAAGTGAAGTCAAACTGACAGGAATGCATGAGAATAGAAACATTATAAGAGAGGAAGACATGGCACTGAAGGAATAATCAATATACTTCCATCAGGGAATTTTGAAGTGGTAAACATAGTGGTTGTCCCATCAGGCCCCACCAAACAGCCAATCAACAGCCAAGACATAAAACATACTAGCCAATCATGTTGCTATTCTAATGCTCAAACAGAGTTGAGATTCATGACCATTATAACCAGCTGCGTGGTGGCAGACATGTCTAATCATTGTTGTATTAAAGATGTACACACATCTTTATACTCATCTCATACTCATCTCATAAAAATGACCACACAGAGTAATTCCAACATGGCTGCTTAGTTGTTAGATTTGCTTGTAGATGCAAGAAATGAAAGAACAAAATCCAGGTAAAAGCTTGCCTCTGACACATGCCCTCCATAAAATAATAATTAAGAAGACTAAAGCACTCTAACTAATAAAAATCAAAACAAAATGTAATCTAAGGAGCTTGGGAAGAAAGCTCCAGAAAGATGACCTGGGTGACTGAGAGCCTTCACAGACATTAAAACAAAATGTTTTCAACCATTAAAAACTGAAACAAGATAATCCACTCTGGAAACTAACTGAATTAAAACAAACAGTCAAAATCAAAACTTACACTGGGTGGCACAGAGTACCAGGGTTTTCTTTCCCTATGAAATCTCAGTTTTCTGTGACATTGATGCAGCTTATGACTTCCTCTTCCAGGCTGAAGACAACTGTTTGAGCTAAACTCTGAAATGCAAGGAAAAGAGGAAGAAGTGATGCACATAATTTACACTATCAGTCCGTTCAAAGTCCAAGTGGGACAAACGGGAGACTTACGCACATCCCAAACCAAAATGTCAGATAATAAACTCCAAAGCGTTCTCAGCCCGTTTAGATAAAGTGGCATCTGAGAGGCATTTTCTGTAAATGCACAAAAAGGAGGACAAAGCCAAAATTCTTCACATGAATTTTTCTTTCCACTGACATCGATGCTGTATGTGTCAGGTTGCATTTTCTTTACCAAATGGACAATGCAATAATTAAACCGCAAAGTGACACTGAAATGTGAGCCTCGGCAAAGGACGGCAACTTTTCAGGACTTTCCTCGCCGCTCCTCCTGTGCACTGAAGGTCAAAGCCTATTTTGGCTCCACCTATCTCTGTGAGCTGGCCTTTTCACAAAAGAAGATAATCAAAACAAAAGCACAGAAGCTGGCTGACTGACAGGCACCTTACTGACTGTGGGCCTCTAACTAAGAGTTCAGCTGCAGAGGACTTAATGATAGTGTGCAGTCACGGGTGTCGCACTGACTTTGAGGGGGTTTTTGACCACTTTTTATAGAAAAAGTGTGACCAGTTCCTGATTATTTCCCTTTTGTTGTCATTGCTGAATGTTTCCATTGCTAAATAATAATTGTAGCATGCACTGGACTCATTTATATTTCTTTAAATATTTTTTTTTGCTGCCTTTGTGGGTGAGATCGATGGTGAGGGTCTTTCGGTTCCCAGCGTGCTTTGACAACACAAACAGTCGTCATAACTGTGTTGAATTTGGTTGGTTAAAGTAAAAATAAAAGCAGCTGCATCATGCAGTATTTGAAAATCTGAACGATCGATTATTTCTAACATTTGTAATATTGGAACAAACCTTGGACTAGTTTGGGAACCAGCATTAAAAGTGGACTAGTATTTTTTTATATCACTTTTCTACTCTTACTGAGCACTCACACTGCTTTTCACACAATGAGTCATGTTCACCCATTCATACAGCGCTCTATTCTGTGCTTTTAAGTGCTTTTTACCCCTCACATGCACCCTCAAACCCTGCTTTGGGGCAATATGGAGTTCAGTGTCTTGCCTAAGGACACATATAGATGCAGAGAAGCTGTGGATCAAACCACTGGCCTTCTAGTTTGTAGACAATCCACTCCTGAGCTAAGGCGCCCTGGCATATGCTATAAAGGACTTGTACAAGAGTATTAAGGACTTAAAGTAAAGTGAGGATAGTTTCAGAAGTAGTGCCAAGAATAGTTTCACTGGGTAACTTCATAAAAAAAGTTCAGCAAAACTGAAAAGCAAAGAAATGAAAATCATTTTTTGTGGATGGCTCTGTAGTGCAGTGGATAGCGCTCTGGATTCCAACCCACTGGTGGGCATGTTCTTCCTGCAGTTGTGTGGGTTGTCTTTGAGTACTCTGGCTCCCTTGGAGAGTTTGAATTAATGTAAGCACGGATGGTTGGCTTTCTCTATGTGTTAGCCCTGTGATAGCGTGGTGACCTATCCATGTTGTACCCTGCCTTATGCACTGTGACAGCTGGGATGGGCTCCTGCAACCCCAAACTGGATGAGCAGAAGAAAATATTTGATCATCCATCGCACCATCGTCCACTCTTGTTCTGAGTGCCATGGCATGCTTGCTAAATTACTTTCTGTGGATTTAGATCCATGTCAGTTGTTTCTATCTCATCATGGAAGCTCAGTCTGACTCAGTGATGGTTAGATTGGGTCTTTGGGGGAGGATCACACCATCTGTTGAAGAACTCTGGATTCTTTTCCTTACTTAGGATGGTTCTTTATAACTCTGCTTGTGTTACTGGGCTTGCTGTCATGCCGCAGAGTGAATTCTTTCGGTTTATTGATGTAGACAGTAAACTGAAACTCCAAAAATAAATGTTTTGTTCCGATAAACAGTTTCAACAGTCTGCAGTATAAAGGTGCTATGGATGCTATGTAGACCTCCACTGAATCCGTCATCTTCAACACATCCACTAAAGTAATCACACAAATGAACCACAGCAGTATATCACTCCTCACACATACATATAAAACTTAAACGATTCCCTCAAGAAAACTGGGTCATTACAGAAGCAAGCTTTCTCTCAGGAGCTCTTACCAAAACAAGTGCAAGAAATATGCGTGTTTGCATCCCTGTCCCCGTAAAGCATGACTGCTGAATCTGTCTTTTAATGAATTTAATAGTTCCATCATTTCTCTATCAACCATCAACGCTGGTGTTCCACACACACACTCACACCCACAATCATGCACACACACACACGCTGATTCGACGTTGGTGTTCCTTGTTATTTACTGCAATTGGAGAAACATGCCAAGTGGAAAAGTGACTAAGCAGATGTGCATGTGCACCCCGGTGTTTATATGTGCATATACCTCGATCTCCGAGGAATTTGTTAAGTAATCTGAGTGTGGAATTGAATTATGTCGTCATAGAAACAAGGATTAGGTTATAGGATGTTTAAGAATGTTCAATTAGTGTTACTACCGCAACACATGTGAGCGGAAAACAAGGAAGGCAGGGAAGCATGCCGAGGGAGGGAGAAAGAAGTTTTTTCTGTTTTTTTCTTTTCTTTTCTTTCCTTTTTTTTGTCTATGCTAAAGAATCTCCATACTGTAATAAGTGCTCATCTTGACCTTTAACCCACTTAGAGAAGTGAAAGGAGAATAACCTTTCAGAGATCAATACTTGCGGGGAGAAAGAAAACATATTTTCTGGATTCCAGCTGTAAACAAGATCAGTAGCTTGTTGGTGAGATGTCTGGCCCAACAAAAAAAACATGAAATCCAAAAACGCACACCGACATACCGAGAGAAAAAAAGTCAAGAGACAGCAACAAGAAGAAAAAGAAAAAAAGGGGGAGAAGTGAAACAGTGATCAGACTTCAAAGCATCCTTTTATCCTATCTGTTTAGAATTTTAAATCGGCAGTCCAGATTCACCAAAACAAAAGATGAAACGATAATCCGATAATCGTTACAATGTTTCACAGAGGGAAAATATTTCTCAATATATTTACGTGTTTATGCCATCGCTGGAGCGAAATGTGCTTAAAGCAAGATAAAATGTTTAATTTCGATTTAACTGGATTTATGTTTGTTCCTTTTGTTTGTTACATTGGGCTTTTCCTGCTTACAGAGGGCATTTGCACATATGTATGTATGTATGTATGTGTGTGTGTGTGTGTGTGTGTGTGTGTGTGTGTGTGTGTGTGTGTGTGTGTGTGTGTGTGTGTGCAAAAGCAAGAGTAAATGGAATAAAGAGCTATTGTTTGCATGTGTGTTTGTGTACTTTCACTGTTATATACATACCATTTGATCTGACTTCAGGGTATACAAAACTGCATCTCTACTTAAGTCAGAAGAGTCAATTAGCTCATACTAAAACAATTACAGTCAGCTACTGTCACTCACCATGTTGTTTATGTATCTGTTATTCTAGAGGTGCCCACACACTGAGTTGACTGCTGGCCTCTTTTTATATTTTTATAACGCAAATGAGACTTTCATGCACTGCGCTGCACTTTGGGAAGTCGTTACTGCGGAGGACAGGGGGACCATTTCGACGCCTGCATTCTCATCTCTTTAAAAAGGCGAGTTTATTGTTAAGTCAATCTGCTAAAATATCCAATGTGGGTTTTTTTGCAACAGCTGTTAAGCTTGACACTGGTAAGTGCTTTGGTGAAGATAGGCTGCTTTGTTCATATATCCTCATTTACATGGAAATGTCTGTCGAGCATTTAAAAACACCTCAAGGTCATGTAATCTTACTCAAACTGGGCAAGGTTATTTTTTTCCATTCTTGAGGTTAATCATATGTTAGTGTGGCAAGATGGTGTCAGAGGGACAGAGAATGAAAGAGAGAAAAGGGATTAAAGAAAAAGAAGGAAAAAGAAAAACCAGGACCAACTGAGGAAGATAAATACAAAAAATAATAATAAAATAAAGAAGGCAACTGGACATGTCTGAAAGGGCATTTTCTGATATGCCTCCACTTACATGCACTCCAGTATATTGCCTATCGGCAAGGATTACTCACAAGACCACTGTGAAAATTGCCCCTGTGACCACAGGGTGTCTCAGCCTGAGCAGTACTGAAGGTGAGACCACTGGCGTTAACAGGCCCCTGGGCACAGCACGAGTATTACAAACCAAAATGTGTGTGTCAGTTTAGCTCTTGAACCTCAGTGAATAAATCATAGTATTATGTTGTCGGTGTGCCCGGAGCCATTGTACTCAACAGTGGAGGTCAGGGCTTGCCAAAGAAATAATAAAGGAGAAAAAAGATTTTCTCTTGCACGCATTATACTGGCTTTTCTATTTTTCTAATTTTCTCCAGAAATGTTTGAAATCAATCTTAAAAAGAAAAAAAAATCTGTATTTTATGACTCATGTCCGCATATCAAGCCTCAACTTTGTAAGGACTCCCAATTATCTCGACTCTAAGAAGTCAGTGTTGAACTGGTTTGACATTGAAGAGGCTCAGATGCAGGAGCATTTATTACAGCAAACTCAAAATCAAGACCAAACATGACCATACATGTTAATAGCACGACGCGGATTTCCTTAAACGGTGTAATTATACTCTATGCTACACATCTACTGTTCCATCCAGACAAGGATGAAGACAGTGTTTTTACCTGCAGCCTGAAAAGAGAGCAGGAACTGCGTGAATGTCCGTCTCACAAAAATTAGATAAAAGAGGCACTCTCGAGCCTTGGGGCCTCAGACACAGATTAAGAGATGTCTCTGAACACGCCCTGGGTCACTTGCAGACGCGAGGTCATCACATCATCACAAGAGGCTCCGCAGTGTGCTACGTGCATGACCTTTGAGGACAGGCAGCCCGCGGGGCCAAAGCATCTGCACATACTGGATTTTAAGACTTTTTGTTAAATTCAAACACAAAAGCTACACTTTTTAAGTTAGATAATGCATGTGTATCTTATTCTACTCTTAAACCTTTCATATATACAAATACCGCTTGAGAGAGAGAGAGAAAAAAAGGTTTAAGGAAAAAAAACAGGCTGATCTTGACTGGATACCACTTTCCTTCCACTGTTGATGCTCATATTTGCCCATTTATATTCCGTCTTTATGGTAAGCTAAATCATTTGTCACTGCGTGAGAATGAGATTAACCTTGATTAGACGCTGTCTCTCATTTATGTGGCCTACATTACTTTTGCTCTTACTGGAAGTGGAAATAAACGTGCTTGTAGAGGTGGGCGGATAGATCCAAATATCGATAGTATCGATACCAATGATGGTATTGGTACTGGATCAATATTAGTGCGATAAGATCGATACTTTGTTCAGTATTTTATTCATAGCCCATGAAATATTTAAAGGAAGAAGCTAAACCAAAGGCATTCCAGGTCTTAAAGTAACCTAGTTTTGTTCAGAATTAGAAAACTGATGATGATTCATCTCAAAAATCATGACACACTGCTTTCCCCTACATAAGCTACCTTTATAGGTTAAAAGTATCAGTGTATATCATTTGTGTTGGCAATGCTGGCCCTTTATTTCCTTGGTAGTGTATGCTCCAACTGCCAAATGATTTAATTGCTTTAATAAAAAAAACGTGTCTACGATTTTCAAAACAAAAACAAAAAAGGATAAACGCCCTATTATGACAAACATATGTTAATGATATTACATAAAAAGACTTTGGAAATTTTCCTGTCGCAAAATTCTGTCCACAGAGGGCTCAGACGGAGCAGGGCTCTTTAAGGACAGATAAATAAACAGCTTCCTATTCGGAAAGATGGGATTCACTTGATTGACTTTGGAGAGCTGATCTTAAACTCTTATCATCTCCATCAGCGACCCGTCAACAGCGCACAGTGTTTTTTAAAAGACACTCTCCGAGACGACACAAACCACTTTTTCAACGGCGAGCACGTTGGTATGAAAAGATGAATTTACTGCAGAGGCTCGCTCAGCCCTCAATACGTCTCTTGCCAATGTACATACTCCATGTATACAAATATTCACATAACCCTATACACAAACTTTACGTTTGCTTTCAGTTAGCAAGAGACAGAGACCATCTTTGTCATACCCACCCCCACCCCTCACCCTTCTCTCTCTGTATATTTCTGTTTATATTCATCCCACGCTTTGAAGTGGTCATACCATTGCGTGTTAGTTTGATGCTCTAATGAATAGACTGTTTTCATGTGACGCACTGGAAAATGGAAACTATGAATCTCTCTCTCTTTCTTCATCGTTCTCAGTATTTCTGTCAGTTGCGATTCTCCTCATCTGCCCTGTCACCTTCTATCACTTTGGCACTTACATATGTCTGTGTTCTGATTGTTCTGGGTACTCGCGTTGCTCCAGATATAATCTCCTGCTCCTTCTGTTTTCTGTCTGCTATTTTTTTTCTCTTTCTCAGTCTTCCTCTTGCTCTGTGCATCATTATTATCACTTTGCTTAACGTCTTATATTTATTCATATCTGCTCGTTTTACTTTCTGTTCTCTGTTAACCCAGAATGATAATTTGAGTTGCCACAAAGTTCTCTCTGTTGTGGATTTCTGTGCAGGGTTTTTTTTTTCCCCCTTCCTTTTTTTAACTGCAAGATTATTTATGGGAAAATATGCTGGACGTCATGTCGTGCCTGTGATCATATTTGCGCGAGCTGGTCCTCATCAGTGGCATAAATCTGTGATCAAAGAGAAAGCAGAACCAAGATATGAAGCAGGGAAGAACAGTTTGTACAGAATAAACACACTAACTGTTCAACTGCATGAAAATTACATACACATCAGTTATCGATGAAGGACATTTACTTTAAAAGAAGTTTAATCTTTCATTGGTCCTGTGCACGTGTTGTATACCGCTTGTCTAACTGTCTTGAGTTGTTTTTCTCATTTTTGTCCCTCGGTTTTCATTGAATCTGTTTAGATGTGGCTCTTCTTATATGGCAAATTTGAATTTCAGTTTTTATACCGTCTGTTTCATGTCTCACTGAGCCCAAAACTAAATCCTTTCACTATTGTGCAGGCAGTTACAAAAACGTGAGACGGCCACTTTTAAAAGATTTCTTGCAGGGTTTCTTGCCTGTTGAATTACAGTAAATGCATTGACCACAATTGGGGTGTACTCTAAACATGTTGTTTCTCATTAAGTTTAACCAAGAAGTGGTGGCCTGAACTATAAATACAGTTTAATACATCACTTTAAAATACATAGGCATATTTATTTATCTTGGTGCATTTGCAAAAAGAAAGGGACAGGCGCTGTGGCCAGGACTTGCTGAACTATGGTAATGGTCCACTGCAGTGACACTTATAAAAAACTAGCCAATTCCCAAAGTTTCCACAGTTGTCATCTATCCAGGTCTGTGATTATGCATGTATGTGTAAAAGACAAGGAAGAAAGAGTGCCTGTGTATTCTGTGTGTGTGTGAGAGAGTGTGTGTGATTGCTTTCCCCCTGTGTTGTGTGATTAGATTCGTCTCCTTTACCTTCAGGGTTGTTGTTTTTGTCTGGCAGCCAGTATGGGTTCATACTCACACACAGACACACTCGCGCGCACACATGCACACACGGCGAGTGATATACACGGTCTCGCTTTCACACAAAATCACACACACATTACAGACCCTTGTGGCACAGCAGTGCATAGTCATGGATGGCCGCCAATAATTCATCTATACTACAATATTACTCATGTAGAACGCGCACACACACACATACTGTACACACATGGCAAAGCCATTAGCCGCTCTGAGCTACAGACACTCCAATCTACAACAGGCGCTTTTGTCGAGGATAATAAAAACTTTGTCAGTAATGAAATGTATTAACGTTTCTGACTGAGGCTTTTAAAATTGTGAAATGCACAGACACAGCAGCAAATAGGACTTTATATGCAGGAATCCAGAAAGGAAGAGAAGCAGCCATTCAGTAAAAGCGTGATAAATAATCCCTCAAAAAATAAATAAGTATATAAAAAATCCACTACTGTGTTTCTGCTCTCAGAAATTGCATACCTAATGAGAATATAGTAATCAGTGGAGCTCAGCAAGGGTATCAGCTGGAGCATTTTTGATAATTATCATAAACAAAGCAGAAAAGAAACAACATAATGTCCTGTTTAATAGATAGACAGCATGCTTGATTGTGATCACTGTGAGAGCATCCCAGTGATCACATTCATAGGACCAACTGGAGACCAGGAATCTGAAAGGATTGCAATGTCCAGTGTAATATCACAAAGAAACGGGGGCCAGTAAGGAGCGTATTCTTTTGAAAAAGATGATTATCTAATGTGTTTTGTCAGTTATTTGCAGACAAGCCCACGCTAAAGACTGAAGTGTGTTTGAAATGAACAGACAATGACTCAGCGTATTAATCTGAAGACACAAGTTTCATCCATCTATTCATTTTCCTCTACTTAGCAAAGGGCAGCAGAGTGGTGCTGTGGTTAGCACTATCGCCTCACAACAAGAAGGTCCTGGATTTTAATCCCTTCTGTGTGGAGTTTGCATGTTCTCGCCCATGTCTGTGTGGGTTCTCTCTGGGTGCTGTGGTTTCCCCAACAGTCCAAAGACATGCATGGGGTTAGATTAATTGGGTGTAGGTGTGAATGGCTGTCTGTCTGTGGGCCAGATATACTAATCTGTTGCACCAGTGCAAACTGAATTTTGGCATAAAAAAGTTTATTTACAAAGAGAGTGCATTGACAATATTGCATGTAAGAGGTGGGAATATGTATTCTGGGGCTTCCTTTGTCAAGGCCCAAAACATAGGCAGGAGAATATTTAAATCAAGTGCACAAACTGATCTACCCATGTTTCCAATATGCAGTTTACTGTTAATTTAACCCTAACAAAAGTATGTCTTATTAAATTAGCATTTGATATTGAAACTAACTGACTGTTTAGCAAAACTTACCACACCTACTGTTTGAGCGCTATTTGAGGATTGTGCTCCGTTTAGCAAATATGTTTTAGCTGTCCAGGGTGCACCCTGCCTCCCGCCCGATGACAGCTGCTTTTTATACCTGCTCCAAATGGTTGCACTGAAGACAGAGAGACTTAAAAGCTGTTATAAAAAGAGACAAGATGTGGTAACTATTCAAATGACTCACTATTTTTCTACTAAGAAAAAGAAATGAAAATTGTTGCCCAGGGAATGAAACAGACTTTAAAAGACAAGTCCTGCGCTCATCTCCAGTGAGTGACTGATCACTGCTTGAAGTAGGTGTGCTCGTTGGGTTGTCATTTTCAGAAACTCGCAAGGAAGTCCCTGAACAGCAGTTCTAATGAAGCATGCTGACACCTTTTGGCTGTTTTTAAAACAACAATGGTGTTGAACCAAAATTCTGCTTCCTCATTGATTTCCATGCAACATTGCCAAAGCAGAGCCCTGACAGGGCCTCCAAGCACAAACTCCCAGACCAAATTTCATCTTTTCACATCCGCATCAACACAGCCCCTCTGGCTTTTAACTCAATCGGGTTTTTTTGTACACCATGATTTAAAAGAGCAAACGATGTTGTAGACCTTTAAAACATTAAGGCTGTAAAAGACAAATAAGAATGTAAGCTTTGGCTGTTTAAAACTCAAATTAAAATATATAGATTGATGTAATTGTTGTCTTGGAGGGACACTGTATGGATTACAGAAGCAGCGTAATGGAAAATAAATTCTAAAGTCTTCCTCTCAATTCTGTGACTGATGACGGCGTTTAAGCAGGTAATCAGTAATCTGTAATAGATTATGCATCTAACTTTCCAAACTTTACTGCTGGTTCACTTGAAAAAATTTGCAAAGTCCAAAACAGAGATAATTCATTTCAGCACTGTTTGTGTCTCACACCAGCGTCGTTAATTCAGCCACTGCGACTCTTCAGCTGCAGCGTGGTCGCAGCTTGTTGATTTTTCAGGAGTACAGTTTGTTTCTAGCCCGTGTTGCCATCACCACCGCTGCCCTCCCTCCCTCCCCACACACACACACACACCCTTGTGCAGATGCATAACAGGCACAAATGGACAGCAGTTCCCTTTTAATATCCGCTGTCCTTGTGTGTGTGTGTGGATTCTGTGGATGGCGACTACACCATTAAAGCAAAATTCCACCCTCAGGTTCTGTTTCACTGTTGTGTCATCAATCTGCAATGCTCACCGCATTCTAGCAGTTATTTTGTGATTAAGTGTTGCAATTTACTTGCTCGGCATACTTATTCCCTCTCAACCTGTCCTCAGCTGCAGTTAATGCTTCCCTGTATTTCCCAGTATGACTTTAAGCAATTCCCTCTGATCAGAAATCAACTTGTTGCTTTCACTTGGCTGTGTGTAGGTGGAGAGAGCAGGAGTCAAAGCAAGACAGCGAGATTTGTTCCTATCAAGAAAAAGTGAGTCACACTCTTTAGTCAAAATGCAACGTGTCTCAAAGCTGCAATGCATTATGGACTGTCAACCGTGGGTGGAGAAATTCATACCCCGTTTCTGCTCTTTAATAGATTCCACCCTTTATTGTTAAAACTGTCTTAAAGGGTTTCTCTGTTCTGGCTGAAGAATGACACAAAAGCTTGAAAATGTGCCGCTACAATATACTTAGCTGAACTGGTAACATCTCTGCTCACTATTTTTATCAAATTCACAGACTGACTCGTTGCAAGTATTTATTCTTTACCTTCATCACTTCTCATTGGAAGACGGGCTGTAAACAGAGCTGTGGGACTTTGCTCATGAGTCTAACCCCACCCACCTTGAAAAAACAGCAATAAAAAGGAGGAAAAAAATGAAAAAGACTCATGGTATTACCTTACAGTATGGTCTAAACACTTCTACAGTGTGACATCTGGTGGAGAAATCTGAAGCCCATTAATTGCAATCAATGTGTGTGCTAATCAGACGCAAACTCCTTCAGATCGTGTTCAACGCCCACAAAAGATAGAGACTGCTGAGCTGGTTTGTGGTTTAATTTATTTCTTATGGCAAAACTTAGATAAATATTTGCATTTTGATTGTTGTTTTTTCTTACTTAGGTGGAGCCGCTAATTTAGACGTTCATTTAGGGCAATTTACGCCATTTGAATTTCTGTAAATACTACAGTCAATATAAAAGATGGATGTAACTACTGTGATGCCACCCACTGGGGTTTGTGGGGTCCTGTTTTGAAGCCTTGAGGTGAGCTTTTGTGCCTTCACCATCTTGGTGTTTTCAAACTGGATGTGATGAGCGAGAGATGGATTTCACTGTGAAACTGCATGCTGATTGGTTAACAAATCATCAGTCAAAACTTGGCAGCTAATAAATAATCCTCCTTTTTGAAACTTAGAATGAACAAAAATTACAAATGCACTTAGTGTTTTATTAAGAGACACTAACCGCATGACGGCAAGTTGTTTAGACATGTGACGACCATGGTGATAATGTAAGATCAAGTGAATAAGGACCAAGCCACACAGGCCCTGAGGCTGGTGGCCATCTGGCAACCACCAGTCATGAGGGAAAAAAATAAGTATTCCCCAGCCAGTTGCGAGTGGTTTTTGCGGGTTGATGGCAGTCACTGGGAAGTTGATTGCTAAAGCCTCATTTGTGCTACCGACAAAGGAGGACAACAGAGGAGGAGAGGGGGAAGGCATGTTTGGAGGCAGTGAGAGAGAAAAAAATGCATGGATGTGGTCAAGGAGGACACACAGAGGTCCTTCCTCAGGTTAGTGTGACAGAAGTGGATGCTAGGGACAGGATGAGATGGAGGCAGATGATCCGTTGAGCAACAGCCACCTCCAGGAAGAAGAAGAAGCTCTTTTATCTGTTGTCCCACTCTAGATGGAGGTGTAATCATATAACTTCTCCACAGTTTCCTTTTCAGCTATCTATACAAGGATTTTTGAAAAAGCTGACATTTATCATCTACAGAAATTCAAATGTTTAAAATCATTCAAGAAGCATGTCTTACTACTCTACAAACCTCTGTGCACTTATGTGGCCAAATTTATTTCCTGAGGAGTTACCCCTTGTGGCAGCCTCTTATACAAAAGAGTAGCTTAGTCACTGGGACATAAAAACTGCATGCACAAGGCTGCACATGATTGCAGCTTGCATCAAGGTTTCTGCTTTCACCCACCACAGAACAAAATTACAAACAAATCTTGAGCAAATTTCATGCTAATTCAGGTTATAGACCACATTATATATCAGCTATACTACAAGGAGTAGATATGGTTGCTACCACAAAGATGAAATTGTCACGATCTGTCCACATGACTCAGTGCACGACACAAATAGCAACAATGTCTCCTGGTTCAACTTTTGGCTCTCTGGAGGCAGGAGACTGGCATTACAGAATAGATTGCAAAGACTTCTACTCAACTTTTTGAGTGCCATGTGTCTGCTTTTTAATATCTCTGCTCCTACATATCAAGTCACGTGCCTGCTGTGGGGGAAGTTTCCTGTGTGTCTTCTAGCTATTTGATATAATTTGTATGAAAATGAACCTGCCATCATATCAAGAATAATCACTCTGACTTGAAGCCTGAACCACGGGGGAATTTTTCTCCTTTCTCCTCTCGTCTCCTCTCTTTTTTCTGAATCTCTGGTTAAATGTCAGAAATGTTGTGTGATGATTTTATTACTACAACACTCCATAGCAGGGGGACTGTGCATTTTATTAATGTAAAACTAGAGCAGCAGACGTGTAACACATGTGGTTTAAATACAGCACGGGCCCTCGTGTATTACAATCAGAAACAGCAGTCAGTAAGTGACACACACACACACACACACACACAGACATATACACACAAAATTACATATATACGCACACACCTCTTACAGCGCCTCTCCATTTCTCTCTCGAGCGCACACAAACGCAGGTATAGCGAATAAAAGCAGGTTTGTGCAGCTGTCTGGAATATTGAGGCAAGCAGATCAGATTTATATAAGGTTGTAATGCCAAGACAGATAGATTTGGAAATATTACTCATGTAATCCACATTTCAGTAAAAAAAAAAACAACTCCACCTCTGCCATTTTTTTCATTTTGCAGCTTGACACTGTTTACCACAAAGATTTGCAGTAAAACACGGCAATTTTCTTTTGACACAAATGTGTTTTAATATTACGGAACACGGTATGATGGATAGCTCCGTGCCAGGGTCAACTGAATCATATACGAACAACTCATATAAACAGATGTATGGCGTGTCCTGTGCACATGATTTAAGACAAGCTAGGGTATTTACTTTTTTCCTTGAAAATGCACAAGCTTACTAAGCAAAAGCCCTCAGGACCATACAGTGTCTGTATCTGTATGTGACCGTCATGCCCTCTTCATCAACCCCAATTACAGATCAGCCTGTAAGAGTCATGTTTGAGATTCATTGTTTGTTATCTGCTAAGAAACATGCAGAAATTTAATATAAAATCAGCAGAGATCAAACATTTGCATACACTCATCTTGGACATCAACCTCAAGGCAATATTTGGCTTTCAATGATTCCTTTTAACAGTTTTTCTGGGCGGTTTCGTAGCCATCGGCAACCTTCTCTCATAATTCTGATTTCTAGGTAGAATTTGCAGAATTTAATTACACCCGTTATCTAATTACCTGTTTGGTCAGAAGCTTAGTGTTCGCCTGTTTTATGCACTCCACAGCCAGCATTAAACACCCATCTGCTGAAGAATGCTAAGGGTAGTCGGCCACTGCAAAACAGGGTCAAATCAACATGTTACCACCCCCATGTAAAAGTACAGGAACTTTTTCTTGAGATCGAGTGCCTCTACTTTACTTATTTGTACACAAATATATTTTGTGTGATCTAAGTATAAAACTTTCCTTTAGAAGGCTTTTTTGTCTGCATATGCATGCAAATTGATTTAAACTCTTCAAAAATGGTAGGTGAGTAAATATGCAGATATTATGCTGTTGTGTTTACTTTTAGAAGCACTTTGTTGCTTTGTTCTTTAAGGTGAGTTGCTCAGCAAAGCAGCCATAAAGAGCAGTGAGGAAGGTTTTTTATAGTCACCAGCAGCACACGATGAGACACCAGGGATTTTCCCCTTCTAAAATTTATCTTTAAAATGGTGCTGTTTGATCCCAAAGAAAAAAGTAAATACTGCTTCACTGCAACACCGTACTGATGGGAACCTTTGACTATAACCATTGAGGGATTCTGAAGTATTTTTCATTCCCTCCCCTTCACCAATCTTGGAGCGGCAACTGTCTGGCTGCCAGCCCACTTTCCGAGTTGGAGCGTCTTGTAAGGTATTGCATTACCGTATATTTTATTTATCTGCTTTTGCATCTGTGAAGAATGGTGCTATTCATTGTTGTTGTTCGTCTTGCTTGGCAAAAATGGCTTAGCAAATAGTATAATGAACGAATAGGCCTGCTGATTCTGAGACAAATAGCTCTCTCTGGGGTGAAAGCACCCTCCATCTCTCTGCTTTTTCTGTTTTTTTATTTCTACCTCAACTCTCTTAGGACCATTTTAGGGTCAGAAGAGGATTTTGAAAGCACTGAGCCATGGACTGTTGGTTGCTGTTACTGATGATTTAGGTTTTTATTTATTTTTCTGGCAGGTTTTAAATCTGGGTGGCACAGTGATGCTGTGGTTAGCACCGTCGCCTCACAGCAAGACTGTCCTGGGTTTGAATCAGCCAGCCAGCTGGGGCCTTTCTGTGGAATTTTCATCCTCTCCCTGTTCCTGCATGGCTTCCCTCTGGGTACTCTGGTTGTGTTTCACAGTCCACAGCCTTACATACGAGGTTAAGCCCCTAACATGCCAGTTGGCGACCACCTGTCGGACGTAAGTGTCTGCTGCAGGTTACTGGGAGTCACTGGGGAATCAATTGCTAAAACCCCAGTTATGGCAAAAGACTGATTGCTGACCCACTAGTAACCACCAGTCAGTGGGGAAACCTGGTTGGTTAGTGGCTGCAGGAGTTTTTGCTTGTAGTTTTTAGATATGAATACAAGCAGACAACACAAAACTAAAATGGAAACCATTACTAGGTGAAATTGGTCACAGAGTAATATGGTGCTGCAACCTCTGACAACCTCTTTGCAGTTAGTTTGGTCATTAGCAGATTGCTAAAGTCACCCATAGTTTGCATGGAAGATGCCTACTTGTCTGCAAGCACTCCCAAACTACGAGCTGTGTTGAAAAGAGAAATAGAAACTGGAAACTTAAAACTAAAAGTTTTACCTGTTGAAAAATACAGTGTGGGGGGGTCATTACTCATTACTAATAAAATCTTTCTTGTAGTTTTTTTTCATAAAGCCGACAACACAAAACTACATTCTTGGCTAGCTTTTCATTAGCATGCTATCTCTGCAGACGCTTGCAAAGAGCTGATGTTCTGTTAGCAGTTGTTTCTGTCTTGGTTGCAGTTTCCTGTTTACCATTGTCCTTTTGTGCAATAAAATTAAAAGTAATGTCCATATCTCCACTCCTCAGATGCTGTATCGCAGTACGGCTCCATCATTTTCTCCCCACTGCACACAAACTGAAAGCAGGTGACTGTAGCACAGTTTTTACTTTATTGTAATTACTAAATTTAGTACAATAACCCTTACTTTGGTAACACGTTACACCCAACGCTGCTGCTCGGTGGTTAGCTGGCAAGTGTTTGCAGACAAGTTGGCCTTTTCCATTAAAACTGTTATGCAAGCTTTGGGCCACAACCTCCACATACATTCAAAACTGAATGTACAGGGTGGGCCATTTATATGGATACACCATAATAAAATGGGAATGGTTGGTGATATTAAAGTCCTGTTTGTGGCACATTAGTATATGTGAGGGGGCAAACTCCTCAAGATGGGTGGTGACCATGGTGGCCATTTAGAAGTCGGCCATCTTGGATACAACTTTTGTTTTTTCAATAGGAAGAGGGCCATGTGACACATCAAACTCATTGGTAATGTCACAAGAAAAACAATGGTGTGCTTGCTTTCAACGTAACTTTATTCTCCCATGCGTTATTTACAAGTTTCTGACCACTTATAAAATGTGTTCAATGTGCTGCCCATTGTGTTGGATTGTCAATGCAACCCTCTTCTCCCACTCTTCACACACTGATAGCAACACCGCAGGAGAAATGCCAGCACAGGCATCCAGTATCCGTAGTTTCAGGTGCTGCACATCTCGTATCTTCACACCATAGACAATTGCCTTCAGATGACCCCAAAGATAAAAGTCTAAGGCGGTCAGATTGGGAGACTTTGGGGGCCATTCAGCTGGCCCACGACGACCAATCCACTTTCCAGGAAACTGTTCATCTAGGAATGCTCGGACCTGGCACCAATAATGTGGTGGTGCACCATCTTGCTGGAAAAACTCAGGGAACGTGCCAGCTTCAGTGCATAAAGAGGGAAACACATCATCATGTAGCAATTTCAAATATCCAGTGGCCTTGAGGTTTCCATTGATGAAGAATGGACCCACTATCGTTGTTCCCCATATACCACACCAAACCATCACTTTTGTTGTTCCGACAGTCTTGGAGGGATCCATCCAATGTGGGTTAGTGTCAGACCAATAACGGTGGTTTTGTTTGTTAACTTCACCATTCACATAAAAGTTTGCCTCATCACTGAACAAAATCTTCTGCGTGAACTGAGGGTCCTGTTCCAATTTTTGTTTTGCCCATTCTGCAAATTCTGTGTGCCGATCTGGGTCATCCTCGTTGAGATGCTGCAGTAGCTGAAGTTTGTAAGGGTGCCATTTGTGAGTAGCTAATATCCGCCGAAGGGATGTTCTCCAGTGACATGCGGTGAGTGCTACGCTGTGGGCTCTTGCTGAATGAAGCTAGGACAGCCGCTGATGTTTCTTCATTAGTGACAGTTTTCTTGCGTCCACATTTTGGCAAATCCAACACTGAACCAGTTTCACGAAATTTAGCAAGCAGTTTGCTAACTGTAGCATGGGAGATGGGTGGTCTCGTAGGGTGTCTTGCATTGAATTCTACTGCAATGACCCGGTTACTGCGTTCACCAGATATCAACACAATTTCGATCCGCTCCTCACGTGTTGACCTCTTCAGCATGTCAATGGCTGTGAACAAAGAGAAACTTATAAATATCTCATGGAAGAATAAAGTTACGTTGAAACCAAGCACACCATTGTTTTTCTTGTGACATTACCAATAAGTTTGATGTGTCACATGGCCCTCTTCCTATTGAAAAAACAAAAGTTGTATCCAAGATGGCCGACTTCTAAATGGCCACCATGGTCACCACCCATCTTGAGGAGTTTGCCCCCTCACATATACTAATGTGCCACAAACAGGACTTTAATATCATCAACCATTCCCATGTTATTAAGGTGTATCCATATAAATGGCCCACCCTGTACATATGAATATATGTGTTTTCTGTCTCTCTGTGTCAGCCATGCAATGGACTGGCAACCCATCCAGTGATTATCGCTCATCTTGCCCTCTGACACCTTTCCCAGCTGTCATAGGGCAAGACTTGCAATTTATACATTGCAGAAGTCTGCCATAGGGCAGTGCAATGTATAAATTGCTTTGCAGAAAATAATCAGCAACTATTCCATCAATCAGGAAACGCTTTATTTTCAGGAGAAAATCCCTTGTTGGCGCTTCTCATAGACTAATATTTTCTAGTTTTCTAGTCTCTAAGTAAACTGTTGCATGAAATTAAATTTCTGGGTTTTGAAGACAGAAACTTGTGCCCTTGGAACATGTGATCCCCCCCGCCCCATTTTTACAGTTCTGACATTTTATAAAATAAATATTTTATAGCTTAACCAGCAATTAGTTCAGTTCTACTTAAATGAAATATGAGCTAAGGAAGTAAAGCATGAATCGCTCAAATAGTGTGTTACACTCCCAGCTGCGTGTCTTTGATCTACTCCCCCATCGCAGAAAGACATGCAGAAAATCGTACACACACTCACACAGACAAACACATAGACAGCACAGCTCATTGCCGATGATGTATGTGTCCAATAGAGGCCGTATTGATTAGCACTGCGTGGCAACAATGGATAGCTTACTGTCAATTCGATAATATTCTGCCCTGTGTTTTTGTGTTTGTGTTGACAATTCTGTGCAGCTACGTTTGTGTGCACACACACAAGAACGTGTTCGGTGAGTGAGGAGTTTAATGTGATGTATAGCTGTGTTGTGTGTGGTTTTGTGTGTGCGTTTTGTGTCCTCTGTTCACCTCTTCCTATAACTATAAATACTGTCTGTAACTGACTCATATTGTCCAGCAAACACACATAGACACACAAGCACACAAACAGCCATAACTATAATTTGTGTCTAACTGCATCACCCTGTCCAAGGTACCAGGATATTTAGACACACACTCTCTGCACATGCTAAATTAACTGCTCCTACAGAGCCCTCTGTCTCTTCTTCTCTCTGTCCCCTCCTCTTTCTCTCTTTCACACATCCTGTCAGCTGTAATGTAGAAAATAATTGCGTGTTTGCGCGTCTTCATGTGTCTGTGATTGTTACCCTGTTGCATAAAGCAGGTTGTTGCCCGTCAAAGGTTTGGTGCTGGAGTTTTTGTCAGAAGGGAGTCTGAAAGCTTGCATAGAGGATAAGATGGGATAAGATGACAGTTAAAACTCCCACAGACATTTACAACACAGACAGACAACAGACAGAAGTCCCCCCCCATTATAAAATTCGCAGAGAATAAAAGCATATTGCTCATACTCTTGATACACATCAACAGATAATTACAAGGTACAACTAGCAAGTGAAGAAAGCTATAAATCATTTCGCTCCTCACGGGGAAGCTTTTGTCATCAATTACTCTCATCTGTGTTCATCACTTTTGTCAGTTATAGTGGCCAATAGAGACAAAACAATCCAGCCACTGTATGTAGGGAACAAATATAGACACGTTCCCCAATCAACATTCAAATGCTGACAGGTGGAATGTAACCACATATTCGAACATTAATTTCTCATTGTCCTTGCCAGTGCACACTCATGCATTCGTGTGTGCGTAGCTTCAGTTTATTGAGGTTCGTTATGCCTTTGTTTATACAAAAGCTTCTGAGGTGCCGCCAAAGCATTTCAGTCAGGTTGAGGTTTGGGCTTTGCTACTGCAACACCTTATTCTTTTCTTATTCAGTCATTCTGTTGTAGATTTGATGTTGTACTTGGGATCATTGTTGTGTTGCAAGACTCACTTTCAGCCACCTTTAGCTGTTTGTTAGATGCTTTATGGTTGACTACATCTCCTGTGGCTGCAAACCTAGCATAAATTTAGCATCACCACGCTTAATGGTTGGTATAAGGTAATTGTGCTAATATGGTGTGTCTGGTTTTCTTCAAACATGGTGCTCAACATTATATGGCCAAAGAGCTACACTCAGACATATTTGTCCGGTCTTTTTTCTAATTGTAGTGTCATGAACTTTACATTTAACATGCTAACTGAGTCTGAGACGTAGCCCTTGGTTCTTTTTGTTTTGTTTTTTTCAGTTTCTCCGAGCATTACACAGCCTGACCTTGGGGTGAATTTGCTGGGATGTCCACTCCTAGGAAGACTGATAACTTTCTAAGATATTTCCACCCGTGAACAGTCTTTCTCTCTGTAGAATAATGGACTTCAAATTGTTTTGAAGTGACCTTATAACCCTTCCCAGACTGACAGGCAGCAACAGTTCCTTCTCTAAGATCATTACAAATGTCTTAGCTGCTTAGCATTTTGTTAATACACATTTGAATGCTGCAGACAAGCGAACTGCCAATTAACCTCATTTTAAGACTTGCTAAAGATGCTTTAATTATGCTATGATATATAAAACCATAGCATTGTACTTTATTTTTACCTGTACCAAAAGTGACCCAAAAAGGACAAGTCATCCTGAGACTGGATCATAGATGTTCAAGTATCACAGATGCATAAATGAATACATCTGGCAGAAGCTCTACTGACATCGATGGAAACAAAATCAGAGCACATAGTAGATTGCAGTTTGCTGCATAGCCACTCACCACGAAGTGGGATGGTCTGCTGGGAAATATTGGCTCCTGGCATTCAGGGCGATGTTACTTTGATGTGCATCACCTACCTAAATATTGCTGCATATACACTCCTTCATGGCAACAGTATTCCCCTATTGCAGTGCTCTCAGGGTAATGCCCTCTGCCATGCTCCAAAGCTTGTTAAGGAACTATTTGAGGAACATGACAAACAGTTCAAGATGTTGACTCCAAATTACCCAACTTATCAAAAGCTGACAAAATTGTTGCATTTCTGCATTCTTTGAGTATCGTAGCATACACATCAGTGTTTGCAGAAGCAAATACAACTCACTCATTCCTTAATGACGAAATCATTTATTGCCAATCCCATTGCTGCAATCATCAGCACATCAAAGACTGAATTTAACTTAATCTACCCTACTGGAGTAAAATCCGCCAACCAAGGAGCAGTGGTTTAAAGGCCATTACCAGACAAGAGTAAAATTGTGTCTGAGAATTAAGACTGAGAGAGTCTTGTTTTTTTCTCATCAAAGGGGTACATAATTGTCAATTCCACAATCAAATAAAACACAATGGTAGAAAGACAATAGAGAGATGCTCTATAAAATTTTGGCACTGACCAGCACTTACCCTGCCAGGCTGACTAACATCCTGAAGCTTAGTGCAGCTGCAGCTGCAAGTACTGTAAATACTTCGTTTTACAAAGCGGCTGCGTCTTCCACACTGTGTGCTGTGACCTTCACTTTACAACTTTATCAGCCTTACCCTGAGGCTAATCAGAATAAGTGAAAATATTCAGGTAGGTGAGTGTCTCTGTTTTAAGTGAATTTTGAAACACTCTACATTTAAATAAACTGCTCTTTGGAAACTCAATTATCTTTTTTATTTTTTTTTTACATCATATCACAAATCTCAAGATTTAAAGTTTAGCATTGTAAGTATTTAAAATAAACTGTCATAAATAGTTAACATCCTCTAATGTTTGATGTACTTTATCTGGGAAAAAAAGAAGATGGTGAATTTTTTCATTCTAAAGAAACGCCTTTGGGGCTTGTGCCTCAAAGGTGTTTATTGAGAAAGAGTCAAGAAGAATCCAAGAGGCACTGAATCAGTCAGAGCCAGAGGTAAGGAAGGACTTAATGACCCCAGGTGTTTTGCAATATGTAGCAGATAAATCAAGAGAAGAACTCTGAAGTGACCCAACTCGTTGGCATGTCAACTCCTGTCAGCACGGGCAGTTTGCCTCCCAGCTGCAGGTGAGCTACCCTGACCTTTTGACATCGTTTCACAGAGTGAAGGACAGAAACTGTGAATTATATTGAAAGGATAACTGCAGCATTGCATTACACTAGCCACTATCTAATGAGCTTGGTGCATTCAGGAGTTGTGAACATAAGCCAGTCTCTCCTGTAGGCTATCTTCATTTTATTATGCCATCAGGACGTAAATCCCCAATCTGCGAGGAAAATCCTTAAGCTGCTTCAGTGTTGATGAAAAGGAGGTTGAATCTGTGGTCACAGTGGCAGCACTCGCTGTGATTTTCCAGGGACACGGGCATAATTTCTGCCTCACACCTGTTGGCTCTGTAATGACATTAGGCTGAATCATGAATAACAAAGTAACTCCAGGTGATATTGTTGGTATATGAAAATTTAGTATGACAGAAAAATGCATGTTGAGGATGGAAGGAGATAGGAAGTTATTTGAAGGAGATGGGGAGGCCTTTTTTGTGCCTTTAGTCGGTATGACATGCCTTTTTGATTATTAGAGCCCAATTCGGTATTTTTTGGACTCAGAAAGCACTTTGAAAGCAGTTGAATATAACTGAGTGTAACAACAGTGAAATGGGCTGAAAGATTAAGCAGAGAAAGCGGTGAAAGAATGAGGGAAACAGAGCAGAAAAGAGAGAAGGACAGAAAATCAAAAAAGAATGAAGAGGGTAAAAAAAGTACAACTAGAAATGTGATTGTCCTCAATTGATCAAAAGAAATGAATTTTCACTGTTATCAATTATTCAAAGAGTCATTAGTATTTCATGACTATAGGAGACAAAGTGGTTTTATTCTGGAGATATGAAACGTTACTGTTCATGGATAGCCCAAGTCTAATGGTTTACTATTTCTTTTCTTCGCTCTCACTCCATCTCCTACAGTCTCACTGAGAGTTTGAAAGTTAGCAATAAAGTGATCATACTTTTTATACACATATTAATTTCAGAGAATAACTGAAATGATTGTTAGAGGAGCAAGTTCACACATTTTCTGTGGTGATCTCTGCTGTTAATTTATTTTCACACTTTCTGCAAATTTTAAGCTTCATTTTCTTTGCTGATTTCTTTGCTCGTTGTCATTCTGTTACTGTCACTCTCCAGTGTAGTTTGGTAGTAACAGCGTTACTAAAAAGGAAAAAAAAAAGCAGATGCTGGAGACTACCTGAAAAAGACTGCACTCTGAGGTTTGTGAGGTTAATTAAATGACATGTATTGTGTTTTGCTGGCTTTGCTTTGCTTTGCTGCTGACTTAGCTACACGGATAAACAAACCAAACCAAATTAATTTGTTCTCTTAGAGGTAAGCTTTCAGCTGTGTGAACTGGCATTATGTAAGAGTGAATAACATTTCGAAGTCTTTCAAAAGCAGTTCAGCTATCAAAGTCAAATGTTGTACCGACCTCATGAAAATGTGGAGCTGATAGTTTAAAATGGAAAACACGCGCACTTTTGATATTTTCTCTGTCATGCTCTCTCAATTTCCTTTCGACTTCGCCATAATTTATCTCATAAGCATTCAACATCAATTCTGTATCCATTCATTCTTTGTATTGCATTCAAACAGAAATGTAATTTGAAAAGACTTTATACTTTGAATAGTAATAAAAATGAAACAAGATAGAACAATCAAAGCAGTTAATAAGCGGGAGGAGAGGGTGAGACAGACTGGTGAAATGCACTGCGAGGTAAATTGGCAAGAACAGCAGTTGAACAGATAGATTTAAAAAAGTTTGATGAAGAAAACTACCTCATTATTCTATACATGGCTATGTCCCTCGCGCTTGTCTCTCGTTGTCTGTACAAAATATGCAAAATCCTATATATCCATATACAAGTCATTTGTGTTAGTTGCTTGGATTATGAAGTGTTTACAGTGAATATAGGCACAAGCTGTTCGCGACCATATGGGTTTTCCTTGCTGGCATGTAAGGAATGAGGCTTGAAATTTTCTGCATCTGTTTTTCTTTTTCTTTTGGATATGGTGTGACAGTTTTAAATAATTCAGTTAACTGCTGAAATACATTGAAAAGCATTGCTAGAATCTTTTCTTTTAGTTATTGCATTTTTGCCACAAAATTGGCTAAATGTTTTTTCATTAAAAAAATATACATCCACTTATTCTGCTAAAGTTAAAATATTAAATTTCGGTCAAAAAAAATCATATATTACCTGCCGGTCCTGAATGATACTACTTTAGTGTATATCACAGGTAAAGAACGGCTGATATTTCCTAATGAGCTACTCTTAACAGTAGTGATAAGATCCAAACAGCTATGGGTAACAATTACATACTGTTCTGGGGCAAATTTGACTCGTATGTATTCCTATGGATTTTGGATCCAGGATGAAAAGAAATCTTGAAATTTTATGTGTCTTACCAGCATCACAAGAACTATTTGTATTCCCACTACATTTACCCAGATTCCTACAGAGACAGATTATAAAAGACTAACACATGAACTGCCAACTCAAAGTGTGGAAAACACATGTAAGTCAATGCAAACACAACTGTTTCAAATGTACAAAAAAGTTGGCAGTAACCATTTTATATGCTTTTTGTATTAAGTGTTAATTATAGATCGTTATGAGGATTTATTTTAATGATAGAGCAGTGAGTACCTTGTTATATTGGCTATACAACAACATATATATACAAGTTATATAATAAATCCCAGCAGTTCCAGAATGTTCTTGCCATTTTGTGTCAGGTCTGTTGCTGTCTTTGCTTTGCATTTCTTAAAGGCATGACTTTCAGACAGTGCTCATCTGCTGTTGATAGTTTTAGGCCTCTAGTTGCCCAGTTTCATGAATTTTTTAAAGGGCACTAACACACCATGCAAAAAATAGTATTTTATGCCTGTCAAACTGTGTTGTCTTTTTCCATAGATTCAGCTAAAGTAATGGGAATAAATTATCTTACTGCTAGTAAGAAGGTGCCTAAAGAACTCATTTAAAATTGGTTCTTGCTTAAGATGTTATGTGTAGACATAACACTGGTTCATCCCTTGAGTTAGGTGGAGCTTTTTATGCTTGAATGATTCAAAGGTAAGTGTTAACTGGCATAACAAATGAAGAAAAACATTTCTCTGAAATTGATCAGGTACAAAGACTGGATTGGAAATCTGTGCAAAAACAACCAGAGTTAAAAAGAAAAACTGGAGCCTTAAGAAATGTTGCTTAACACCTGAAGTATCAGCTGACCAATCAGCTTAGGTGAGAAACGATGAGATCAGCTTATTCAGGTTTGTAGTAGAGCTTGAATACATGGTCTGAGCGAACAAACATTTGATATGTTTAGTACACTTTGGTTTTTATCCTAATAGTTATTTAAATTTACCTCTATCTCCATTTCAGTTAAATAGCAGCAAAGAAGAATGTGAAACAATCAATATCATATCTAAGACCTGCCATTAGGATAAATGTGCTGAGTGAGTTATTGTGATGTTTTGGTGAGATGGTTTTAAAATGCTGAATGGATCTGGATGCTGCTACACTTGTATTGAAGTGAGCCCTCAATTAAACTGCTTTTTTTCCCCTCAACATCTGGCGTCAAGGGTTTGCATCCCCATATTTTCAAGAGTGGAGACAATCGAACCAGAATAATTACTGAGGTAGATGTTCGAGCAGCAGCCTGTGGACGTTATTAAGCAGCAATATAAACAACACACTGATCAACATCCTTAATGAGCATGTGCTGAGTAAAAATCGAAACAACTCTCACCCCGAAAGTTGGACAATTGACCGCATCCGTATCTAACATGCTCTCATTAGCAAACAAGACATTTAATAAAAAATTAAGTATTTCATTTTGTTTACTTGTTATACTTGTGGTGCACTCAGAGAAGCAAGTGTCCATCTATTCCTGCGATGCCCAGTGTTTATAAATGAGTTAGCCTTCCCCTTCTTTCTTAAGCCTCTGTTTCTTGTGGAATGTGGAAAGGCCTATTTCATGTTGATGGCCAAGTGTTGCAGTCCAGCAAACGTCAAAGAGACTGTTGACTGAATGAACCTGATGGAGCTGTTTGGCTGAAATATGACCTTTTCAATAAATCTGGAAAAATAAATCAAAGTAAACCTGAGAGAGGGGTTCAGTCCAGGGACTGTACAGTGCCAATCTTTGGTGAAACACTTACCTTGATCTGGAAACCAGAGGTTGATTACAGCATGGCACCAAATATCTACAGGTGTGTATATATGGTTAATAGTGTTGGGGTCGTTACTCAAGAAAAGCAATGTATTATACATTTCCCATTACTTTTCTGGAAACACTTTACTTAAATACTTGCCATAGAAAGTAATTCGTTACACTAGTATTTAAACATTCTTGATTACATTCTCATTTTACAATAAAATAAACTGAAACATAATGTCACATAATTGCCAGTTAACAATATAAAATTATAGGCTACAGCTCCCACACTCTTAACACAATCCTATCCTATTCTTTTCGTTTTTAAACACAAAGCTGACAACACAAAGCAAAGATGAAAATCAGGCCAAAGACACTTAAAATGGCCTGTAAATGGCCTGTAAATGGCCTGTATTTGTATAGCGCTTTTTCTAGTCCCTAAGGACCCCAAAGCGCTTTACACAACCAGTCATCCACCCATTCACACACACATTCACACACTTAAACGGGATCGCCACACTTACTCTACTGTAGACAGGTAGAAACGGAGGCTTCAAGCCTGACTGCTCATCATTGCTTTTGTTACCTGTTGAAGTTTCGGGTCTGGCTGCTGGGCTGCAGTCAGCATTCATTCAGCTTTAAAATCACTCAGGCTTCTTGGCTAGCTTTGCATTAGCATGCTGTTCTGTTAGAAGTATAATGTGGTTGTTTCTGTCTTGGGTACAGTTTCCACTCTACCATTTCTTGTCCTTTTGTGCAATAAAAATAAAAGTCACGTTTACATCTCCCCTCCTGAAAAGCTGTATCTTTGTACCGCGCCACCATTTTCCTTTTCCCCCACACGAAATGAAATCAGCTAATTGTAGCACAAGTACACAGGAAGAAAAACGCATGTTTATTTGATGGGGGGGTTTTTGCTACCCACCCGGTACGCAGATAACTGAAAAAACTATTGCAACACAAGTAATTACATAATTTTAACGTAATGGTAATGTAATTACTGATTTAAATATAGTAACACATCATTACATGACTGCAAAAAAAAATGTGATAACAGAATAGCATTACAACGAATGGTACACTGTGTATTCGGGAGCTAGTAGAGCTAATACAGTATCCAAATATGTATATACAGTAGTTGACAAGGAGATAATTTACAAGGTTTCACTGAAGGGATATGGTCAAGAAATGGAAAATGTAATATATTTTCCATTTTTGCCATTTTTAATTTTTTGTCTTTTTGTTTTTGGGTGGATTGGCATGAAGAGCGGTCCAGTGGAATAAGAGGCAGAATTTTAAATGAAAATTAAGGAAGAAAACAGATGGAGGAAGACAGAGGTGGCAATGGGAGAGTTGTTGGTAATCAAATTCAGCTCCATAGATTTTAATAAATTATACAGACAAGTAGAGCTACAGGGAAGGAGGAAGAGATACAAACAAAGCAAGGTAGAGGTGGGAATAAGCAAGAAGAACGGACGCTTGAATTGATATAGTGCAACATTTTAGAGCAAAAGAAAATTATCAGCACTCCACTGAATGATGCTTGTTACCAACCAACTTTGTAGCTAAGTAAGAGTTACAGAAGAGTTAGACATATTCTTATAGTCCCCACTTTTTTGCCCTCACATGATTTTAGTGATGTAATCATCTGTGGAAGTACTGGGCAATGCTAAAAATGGTACACATGGAAAAAGAAAAACAACAGATAAAAAAATATGTAAATTCTTTAGAGTGTGTTTTAGTAAGTAGAATTTGTTATTAGATTAGATATAGCCGTTGTAATGACTGTCATTTTGGTGCAGTGAAAGTGTAAATATATAGAAGACCAGAAGAGCCATGAGCATCAAAATAAGGAATTTTGTGCTTCAATAATAAATTGAATTGAGTAAATTCATTTATGAATTCATTTTTTTATTCTTTTATTTCTTAAAACATAATAAAGTAATTTCATATTTAATTTAAAATAAAAACACTATTTATAAATAAACATTTCAAAATGAATTATTAATCTATTGATAAATACTTCACCATTCATTATTGAAGCACAAAATTCTTTAGTTTGATGCACGTGGCTCTTCTGATCCTGCATATAAAGTATAAATCCAAGCTTTTAATAGCTTGGGACCCTGTGGAAATCTCACCAAAAACAGAATGAAATAGTTTGCAGATCTAGTCAGCCCACATTTTTATTCACAGTAGTTTATAGAAAATATATCGCATGCTAAAACTTAGAAAATGTACCGTTATTAATCTTCCATTGTTCATTTATCTTCCAATGACAGAGCTTTAACCTGCATTTCTGGATGGAAAGGTGAACTTTGTTTACAGTCAATGAAGCCTACCTAAGTCAATGAGGTGAGCCTTGATAGAAGTGTGTTTGTTTTTAATACAATACCACCAGAAGGCCCAGAGATCACTGGTATCCACTGCTGATTTTCAGCCTTTACCCTTGCGCACAGAGATTTCTCAAAGATCTCTATGAATCATTTGATGTTGGTGAGATATTAGAGATATTCCCTTTTTTACGTTAAGGAGCATTATTCTGAAATTGTTCTACAATTTGCAGATGCAATTTTTTGTAGACTGGTGAAACTTATTTCTGAGAAACTCAGACCTGTTGCTTATTATCCTAATTAGTTGCAAACGGTTGTCTCCAGCTGTTTCTTTTTAGTACCACTTACTTTTTCAGCCGTCTTTTTGTTTGGTCTTAACTGTTTTTGAGACTCTGTGCTGCCATCAAACTGTAAATAAGTTGAAAATACGCCATATTTTTCATGACATAGAAAAATGTCTCGCTTATAATGTCTCACTAAATATTTGATTTTCTTTCTTGTGAATCAAATGTTGGTTTATGGAACTTGCGAATAATTCCACTACATTTTTCTTAAAATTGCAGTATCCCAACTTTTTTGGAAGTGGAGTTGTAACATGTTATAAAATTCAAAGCCAACGAATGGAACATAGAGACAAAAAAATCCCCCAAAAGTTTTTTGTTTTTCTTTCAAGTGCCGAGGCCTTTTCTACAAGAATCCAAACATTGAGAATGAAAAGTGGAGGTGTTTCAGGGCTGGAGGGCAGCTACACTGTAGGTACAATCTGCCACAGTTCAGAGCATAGTGCTGGAGGTGCAAAGAGTCAAGAAGTCAGCAGTTCTGAGGCTGTGGAGTCTGGGATTTCTGGGGTGAGAAGTTCTTACTGGTTCTGTCAGATAGGCTGTGCATTTCTACAGCAAAAGAATTTTAAAGAAAGAACTCAGTAGGAAATAGTTGAGGACAAGACTTAAATTATACTGTTCCTACACTCTCATTAAGCCTTACCGCTGTTATGAATATTAATGAAGTTTTGCCCAACTTGGAGCTGGATACCAGAGAAAAAGAAAAGAAGGGTTCCATCAAGAAATCTGCCCTCAAGATAATAAAGGCTGCAGACAAGGTTTTCCTTCTTCCAGATGCTTGGTGAAAAAGTCTGTGTAGTGCTGACTACCACACAGATGCAAAAAAGCACAACATTGATACCAGATGTTGTAGTGCACTAACCTCATCCTTAATCAATTCCCAAACCCCTTTCTCTTTATATTTAATACCATTACTAATAGCTACATTGATTTTCAATTTCTTCTCTTTTTCCACATTGCATCAAATTGCTTCGGATCAGTAGCCTGTTATTTGACATTTCAGTTTTGGATTACTTCAGAATGAAACTGACAAACATGGAAACTCAGGAAAAAGCCCAGAGATAGCCCAAAGAACAAACTGGGGAAACTGGAGGGGAGGGGGGGGGGGGGTTAGAAATTAAGAACAATAATTGAAAAATGGAGCAATTACAAGATGAAGAAAACACAAATAAGTAGAACATGTTGATGCTCTATGCCTCACTCAAGCCCGTTTTGGGGTTTGCATGTTCTTGTTTGTACACTTTATATTCAGAGCATGATAGAAAAGCAAATAGCTGATTTGTATTTGTGTTCACGCCACCTTTCAGGTCATGAATATCCAGCTTTGCTCTCACTAATTCATAAGTTTGCTTAAGTTGCCTGTAAAAAAAAAGAAGCCGCATTTTTATGCTGTGCAAAATTCTTGGAAAGTTGATTAATTTGAGCTTTTTACACTTTTATACCAAAAAATATTTGCTACTCAAATAAGAAGGGAATTACAGCATGGCATCAGAAAATGGGAAAAAGCACTTGGATCATCAATGAGAAAAAGTGTTGAGACTACAAATCAGCATCAATTTAAGGAGGGTGAAAAATCATTCGGATTCAGCCTGAAAGTTCCTGCAAAGACTTTCACAGAGAAACTGGAGCCAAAGTTTGCAGCCTCCATTTGGCCCTGCAGTGATTTAAGTGAATTGTAGGCTGTGTGAAATGGGATTAAGTGCTTGGTGACAACACAGTTCACTAAGACAGAGAGCAAAATTTGGCATGACATTGAACATTTTAATGAACGGAGGAAAAGAGAAAGCCAGAGTACATTAAACTGTAATCTAATGTTAAATTAAAACAAATATACTTTGTTTTCTTCTTGTTATAGAGAATAACAAGTAATACAACACATATGGAGTTCTACACTCACCAGCCACTTTGTGTAACCGTTCATTAATGCAAATACCTAATCAGTCAATTATGTGGCAGAAACTCAATGTATTTAGGCATGACGAGACGACTTTCAAACTTAGCATCAGAATGAGAAAGAAAGGGGATTTAAGTGCCTTTGAATGTGGCATGGTCTTCAGTTACTGCTAATCATCTCTGCTAATGATCTGAAAAAGAGAAAATATCCGGTGAGTGGCAGTCCTCTGTAAAACATACCTTGTTGATGTCAGAGGTTGGAGAACGGCCATACTGCTTTGAGCTGATAGGAAAGCAAATAACAACTTGCAGAAGAGCATCTCTTCGCACATCATTCCTTGAAGCAGGTGAACTGCAGCAACAGAAGACCACACCAGACGCCACTCCTGTCAGCTAAAAACAAGAAACTGAGGCCAGAATTCACAAAGGGTCACCAAAATTGGATACCAGAAAATTGGAAAAATATTGTCTGGTCTGATGAGTCCTGATTTCTGCTACAGCATGGTAGGGTAGTCATGCAATAGTGTAAGGACATTTCCTCAGTACCAAGTGAGGATTTAATTTAAGTGCCACACCCTATCTGAGTGTTCCTACTGACCATATCTATCTCATTTGTCCCTATACCGCCTGCAATAACTAAAACAATTAGTGACTATCAGATACAAGCAAATATAATAACCCATTTTAATCTGAGAAAGAGAAAATAAATTGCATTAAAATGTCAATAAAATACAAAAATTCTAATGTAAGACACTTGGGGAAAAAGCGGGTAAATGGGTATATAAACAGAGCATAGAAATAATAAATCAATTTCATTTCTAAGAAAAGCAGCATCAATGAAGTCTTTGTTCCCTTTAACTTCCATGTAATTTCTACCAGTGTAATACTATTTAACATCACAGAGTGAATTTTAATGAGCTCATAAAGATGACAAACTGTTGTTGAGCAAACCTAGAGATGAGTAACGCCAGGGTTTGCCCGCAGTGACTGGCTCAAGGCCAGAGCCTCCTGTGTTGATCAGACCGTTGATGAGGTTTTTCGGGTGCATCAACAGGTGGCTCGATGCCCGTTTCACAGAAGCTCTGTGCAGCTGAGCAGAGCGACTTCAAAGTCTGACTGTTGTCTGTCTGTCAAACCCAGAGGAACTGGAGGTCTCAGCTCTCCGTCCAAATTAAGTTTTACCCCTGTGGCCCGTGACACACTGACACATACTCCCACCCACCACTGTCAGTCTGCAGACCCCAGAGTGGTTGCACTTTGACAGAAGAAACTAGTACAAATGAGTCACTGCATGTGTGCCATGTGGGTGTGCGCTTTATTATTTCTTATATCAAAGAGAATTTTTAAAAAAAAAGAAATAATGCAAGACAGATTCACACAGGGAAACGGCGGGTATAGCCAGAGAAAAAGGAGGAGGGAAAAAAAGTGAACACAGTCACTCACATGCAAATGCAGGTCTCCCTGTATGTCCAGTACCCTTCACCCTGCATTGCTCCGCGGTCCTTGCGTGGCACTGTGACAATTTATCTACAGTAATGTGTGTGTCTAATGCTTTTTGCTATTGGGATCATTTATCTGTGTGCGTAGGGGTGTGTGTTTGCACTTTTTGTGAAACATGGGCTGTGGACAATTCATCTACATTAGCAAGAGATTAACCTGCTCACCTAACACATCCATCACTTGCGCAAGCACACACAGGTGCACGCTCACGAGCACAGCCTTAGGCAAGGGCAGTGGAGAAACACACCCACATGCACATGCAAATATGCAGAATGGAGTGGTGCAGTGCAAACATACAGAATCACCACATACACGTGAAGACTCTGACACCTTCTTTCTTTCACATACAAATTTCAGATTCACATATTTATTACACTGAACAAGATAAAGCAACAAAACAAATATTTCTTTATAAAAGATTAGATGGGGGTTTATCCCCATTTGAGTAGTTAATAGTAAAGCAGTTTATCTACAATATTAGAAAAGAAATATAAATAATGCAGTAGAACAGGATTTGCCTTTGCTCACTTTTATGAAAGTACTGCACACTTATACAAAGCTGACAAACATGGTCCCTGTGTTTAAGGAAACAGAAATTTACAAACTGTACAGTTTTTAATGCTTTTGCAGATCTGGGCACCCTGGAGGCACTGCCAGCAACACACACAACATCCCAGTCTGTGTCAGCCCAATGGAGCTTGTTGCATTTTTCCCCCGGGTATAAAAAAGCTTAAATTATATACACAGGCAAATTCACCATACTGTTAAACCACGAAATAAATAAAACTCAAATGTGAAAAGCTGGATTTTTTTTTTATTCCACTGTAACTTTCATGAGCATACTAATTCAAACTGAAGCACAAGCCAAACCTCCATTGCTGTAAATCACGCGTTCCTATAATGTCAGCATACTAATAACATTTTACAGCTGCATTAAATGTGCAGCATGAGGAAACTCCAGCTGTTTGCCCAGCATAGCTGCACTAGTTTTTTGCTATTAATGCAAAGTCATAAGACTATATTAAGGTGTTGGAGGTTATAAGAACTTTTCCAACTTTTGGAGGCACTTTCTTTTATTTGTCAGATCGGAGTAACAATCAGTGACCCATTACATCCTAATTAGGAAACTTCATAACCGAGCACACGCACTGACACATACACTTGCGACACACATTTTCAGAAATCACCTAAACAACTCTTTCCCTCTCTGCAACAAGGCGAGAATAAATTTCATATTTGTTCAACAGTAGAATAAATTTGATTCACATGGTAGGTGCCCTTTGAAAAGTTAGAATACAGCCTTTACAAACATGTAAATCAGAGTTTACAAAGAAAACAGTCCTTACTTCCACATAAGTGACACAGTAACATTATAATACACTAACAGTACTGTGCAAAATTTTTAAGCCAATCATCATCTCCTGGTATTTGTCTAGAAAAATGGGAAATATGTGCAGCAATTTATTGAAACATACATGGAAGTTCAGTGTATAAGGTAAAAACAGTTTGAAAGTTCATATTTGATATGACCATCATGGATCGAATGAAGAGTCCTGTGCAACCTGTTGCTTCATCTTTTATTCTTAACTTGTCCAGTTTCTTTAAATTCTTTAAGGAAACATGCCACACCAGGCTGTGCTATATGCCAAGTTTTCAGTTAATAGCTTTCCAGGAATCACTTTATTGGGGCAAAAATACAGTTTTATTCCTGTCAAATGAATTTATTTTTCACATGTTTTACAGATTCTGGAAACAAATGATGCATTTTTTAGACATGCTGGTATTAGGAAAATAGCCAAATATATATTTTGAAATGAGTTCTTTGCTAAGTTGCCTATTTTGTGTAGACAGTTACAACAAGGTCTGTTTCCTTGGATGCACAATATAAAGAAATGAGGAGCTGCTTGAGACTTTTGCACAGTACAGTGCTCGGGCACAACACTAAAACCGCGGACAGGTCAATGGAACAGTGTTCATCATAGGTTCTGCTGGGAAACCTTGGTATTCATGTAGAAAAGCAGAAACAGATGTTTAAAAAAAAGTCTCACCCCACAACCCACAGGACTCAAAGGATATACTGATAACAACCCAATGTCTGATACCACAGGAAATGCCCAGAAGGTTACATGGCCATGCCCCAGTGGTCCACAGTTCCTCTCTTTTTGTCAGTTTTACAGGTTTAATTTTCGTGACTTTCTTAATTGTTATTTTTATAACTCTGAAGGACTTTGAACCATTACCATGTGATACTGTGCTACACAGATAAACTGCAAGTGCGTTAAATATATGCTGGAATTATGAAAATACTATTTTAAGCCACCTAAGAATTGGATTTGGAAATTACACACCATGGAAATGTAAGGATTAAGCTAAATCAAAAACGAAAAACCAGCAGTTACTGTAAAGGTCCAAGCTAATGAGGTAACTTATGGCTGCTAATACTTTTCGGTGTGGAAACTAACGACCCATGTGATCGAAAAATGTATTTACAAGGTCACAAACAGGAAGTCTCATCTCTCTTCTACACGTTACCTTTTCTCCAAACACATATGTGCACATAAAATGGCCCACATTCTTGCTGTTTTTCTCTTTGTGTGAAAACCATAACTCTCTCTCCATTCCATGTACTGTGGAAAGCTGAAACAGAAATTCAATTTAGTAGCCTGATTGGCTAAGTTGCCTTCGGGAAAAAGACAGACAGGGAGGAACAGGAAGAGAACACAAGACAGGGAAGGGGGAGAGGGGGGAGATAAAAGGATGAGAGAAGGGAGAAAGACAACAAAGTTAGCAAAGCAAAAATAGAGAAGGGGGAATCTAGAGTGGAGGGTGGGGTGGGGGGGTAGAAAACACGAAAGAAAAAGGACTCAACTGATGAAGCAGTGAGGGAAGGGATAGAAGAAATGATGCAGAGAAGGAGTGACAGGCAGAGGGAGCGAGGGATGGCGGGATTAAGGGACTGAGGGAGTGTAAAGAGAGTGAAGGAAGGAGAGAGAGAAAGAAAGAAAGAGAGGCATTGTACTGTGTGGCAGCCTCCAGTCGCTGTTTGCTTTGGTTGCTACGGTAACCACAAGAGAGCAGGCTGATAAGTTAACCAGATGGTTAGAGACTGAGAGAAGAAGCGTGTGTGTGTGCGCGCGTGTGTTTGTGTGTGTGAGTCAGTGCAAAGTTACTGCAGTGTCATCTAGGCCTTTTTGGATGTCTGATGATGATGGGTGACAAGTGACAGCTGTTTGAACTTCTTATTAGTCTTTTAATTTTTTCATGTTGTTCCAGAAGGCCAGAGAACATGGGAGGAAGTAGGACACATGTCCTCTTTCTCTATTTCAACTTCGTCTGCTTATCTGCCTCTCTCACATAAATACACTAATTTCATTCCACCTCAGTATTTGTTTATATTCTGTAACATCTTTTTTTTGTTAATAAGCATATCTTATGTATGACTTTCAGATTACATCCAGCCTTTTTCACACTTTATTACTTTACGTTCCTCCCTCCTACTCCTACGCAGTCCTCTGGGGCCCCAAAGATTGGCATAAATTGCAATATTTCACATGACAGTTTGAAAAGAAATACCATAAATAAACACAGAATCTCATTTGGGAAAATACATATATTTATGTATATATATATATATATGTATGAATACATATAGAATAGAGAATCAGTGTCTTGATACACTTAGCGCGGTTTTGTTTTGCATCTTTTTCCCTCAGTTTTCACCTTTATTTTCAGCTGCTTCTTTACATTTAGGAGAACATTGTGGTTGAGGTTAAAATATTCTGAAGGATACCCAGTGTAATTAAATCTAACAACAGGGGGTCCTAAACTAATGTCAGTGTGTAATGAGCCCAGTATCACTGTTGCCATGACACAGTCCATGCGTGCACAGACATACACTCGACAAACACTTTATTAGGTTCACCTTGCTAGTCTTGTGATGGACCCCCGGTACGCCTTCAGAACTACTTTAATCCCTCATGGCACAGCAGAGATTTTGGTCCATATCGGCACAATAGCCTCACAGAGACTGATCAACTCCATATCCATGACATGAATCTGTTGTTGCACCACATCTATAGGCTGCTCTATTGGATTGGGATCTGGTGACTGTGGAGGCCATTTAACTACACTGAACCCAATGTCATTTTCAAGAAACCAGTTTGAAATTATTTGAATTTTGATATTGTTTGTTGTCCTGTTAGAAGCAGCCATCAGAAGACGGGTACACTGCAGCCACAAATGGATGGACATGGCATGGCAACAATACTTAGGTAGTCTGTGGTGTTTAAACAATGCTCATTTGGTACTGAAGGGTTCAAAGTGTGCCAAGAAAATATCCCTCTAACCATTAGACCACCAGCCAAAACTGTTGACGCATAGCAGGATGGATACATACGTTTATGTTGTTTAGACCTAATTCTGACCCCACTGTGTCATTTTTTCATCCAGTTTTGGTGAGCCCATGTGAATTGTAGTGTCAGTTTCCACTTCTTAGCTGACAGCAGCACCCTGTGTGGTATACTGTTGATGTAGCCTATTTCCTTTACATTTTAATGTATTGCACAGTCAGACATGCTCTTCTGTATACTTTGTTATTAGTGAATGGTTATTTAAGTTACCGTTGACTTCTTATGAGTTCAAAACAGTCAGGCCATCCTCTGCTGACCTCTGGCATCAGCAAGGCCTTTTCTCCCAGAGAACTGCAGTTCACTGGATGTTCTCTCTTTTTTCTCTAAAACCCCGTGAGTAGATCAGACCATACCGTCTGGCACCAACAGCCACACCACATTCACCTTTCTTTCCCATTTCAATACTTAGTTTAAACTTCTGCAAGTCTTCTTTACTATATCTGCGTGTGTGTGCACGTGACTGTCTGATTTGACAGTTGCGTTAAAGAGCAATTGAACAGGAGTACCTAATAAATCAGTGAGTGTATATCTGCAGCGATGCCATGATTAAGACACTATCCTCAAAAAAGTAAGTGTGTGTGTGTGTGTGTTTACTTGTTTAAACAGCTTCGTGAGGACCAGAAATTGCTATCAAATTATACTTTACCAACAGTCACTTGTGGGGACCAAATGCCAGTCCTTACAAATTTGAAGGGATTTTTTTAAGGGACAAAATCTGGTTTTAGGGTTGGGGTTACAGTTAGGTTATGGTTAGGTTTAGGGTAAGAGTTAGCATTAGTGTTAAGCATTCATATCTGATGGTTAGGGTAAGGGGCCAGCGAAAGCATTATGTCAATTTCATGTCTTCACTAAGTTGTGAAAATGTGTGTGTGTGTGTGTGTGTGTGTGTGTGTGTGTGTGTGTGTGTGTGTGTGTGTGTGTGTGTGTGTGTGTGTGTGTGTGTGTGTGCATGTGTGTGTGCGTGCGTGTGTGTTACTGTTACTGTATTGCAATAGTTGCATCTCAGTTTTTGTAGCTGAAATCCTGACAGCACTCCCTCCAGCCAACACTGGAGAAGAGTCCATCTCTCTGTCAATATCGAGGCCTAGTATTTGCATGCAATCCCTGTCTTTTGGGGAAGGCACTCTAACAACACCATTGCTAGGACAAGCTTCTATTTGTTTCCCACATATGTGAACGAAGGCCTCCAAAAATCTGTACCAAGAATTGGTCCAAGCATTGACAAGACCAAACCATATGGTCTGAAGGGGCTGGGATTTTGAACATTCTGAACTGTTTGCTAAACTATATTTCAGTAGAGCAGAACTCACAAAAGTGTATGTCTAATCCAAAATTAAGGTCAATTAATGAATTCAACCCTGTATTGCCATTAAAGATCTATGCCTAGATCCCATTTCAGGTTTGGTTGGCACTGATCCATCAAACTTTTCTGATGTTTCATAATCATTCACAGATCACAGAAGAGCTCACCTTCCAGTACAGTCTAGTACAGATGTCATCTACTGGCTTTCGGCTGGAGGGACCGGGAATAGCGTGCATCTTTTTTAAATTCCCACCACCATTGCTTATTTATGTGAGATGTGTGGCCAGAGCCAAGGTGTGGGTTTGGGAATGTGTGTGTACTGGAGAGTGCAGGTCGTTGTCAAGGCCAACTAGAAAGAGAATTTTATCAGTTTAATTTAAAACTGAGAGAAAATGTGCATGTGCGTGCAAGTGTGTGTGTGCATGTGTGTGTGTTTGTGAAGGAAGACCAAGAGAGATGAAAGAAGAAACTTTTTTCCTTTTATGAAGATTAATTTTTACAACCTGAAGGCCTGAAGCAGAGAGAGAGAGGAGGGGAGAACAGAGAGAGCTGAGGTGAAGGGGAGGGATGGACGAGGTAAAGAGTAAAAGCTGCAGGAAGAGAAAAGTTTGCGAAACAAGAAGTGAAGAGAGAAAGAAGAATACAAGACAGACATGGAGGCAGGCTTAAAAAAATATATCAGCTTAAAAATCAACATCAATCTGTGACTATATATGTGAATAAAATAAAAATGTGTTATTATAAGTTTTTTTTTTAAAGCAGGCAGTTTGATAAGGAAAAATCAGAGGCTGTTCTCTTCTGGAAAACAACCACGATGTCTGTGCAAGCTGCTTTTATGACCTACGGTTACATATTAAGTAATCCAGCTTCTGGCAGCCATGTGAGGAACGGTACACCTAAATGTAAGCTGTCCAACATTTGCCAGGATCTTTTCTCAACCTATTGTCCCTACAAATAACCAAATCATGGTGCTCACAGATAACTGCAGTCTTTCACAGGATAAATCCTAAATGGACTGGTTGTTATATAGCGATTTTCAACTGTGTTTGAGCACTCAAAGCACTTTATACAACTTGCCTCATTCATCCATTCATACAAGCACTTAAGTGCTTTCTATCTAACATTCATATACGTTCATACTCCGAAGGATGCATCGGAGTGCAACTTGGAGTTACTATTTTGCTGAAGGACCACCCCCAAGGGCAGGAGCACATGCTTCCACCCACCAGGTAGTTCAGGAAGCTGTGCATCGATCGCAGGATTAAGCAGCCCAGATGTTCTCGTGGTTTGGAGGACTTGTAGAACACTAGTCCATTCAACACTGAAATTATTTGCTAGGTCTAGTTCAGTCATGCCTGAAAAATAAGACAGCTGTCAGTGGGGACAATATCGATGAGTGAGCATGTGAGCAGGCTCATATCTCCATGTTTTAGCTGTCTACACATTTTTGACACTGCCACTTGGGAGCAGTGCCATTTTCTTTCAATAATCCATTTAGGGTCACGGGGGGCTGGAGTCTATCCCAGGTGATCCAAGGCAACACATATTGCCCTTTTCCACTAGTACCTACTCAGCTTGACCTAATTCGGTTTTTAGGTTTTTCCATTAGGTGGAAGTTTAGCAACAGGTATAGCATTGCCTCGATGTCCTCCATTGTCGCATATAAATGGTGTCATTGGACTTCCTCCAGCATTGCTATAATGACCTCAAGCACATGAGATGGTTCTCAATTGTAATGGAAAATGACTGAAACCAAGTAGAGTCAAGTCAAGCCGAGCAAGTACTCATGGAAAAGAGGCTATAAAGACAGACAACCATTCATACTTTTGGTCAATTTAGATCACCAGTTAGCCTTACCCCATGCAAGTCTTTGGCTTGTGGAAGGAAACTGGAGTAACCAGAGAGAACCCAAACGGGGAGAACGTGCCATGGCAGAGGTAGAGTTGAACCCAGGATCTTTTTGGTGTGAGGCAGCAGTGCTAACCACCATTCCGCCTATAAATAACATGTCTGAAAAACAAAACAAAATAAAAACATTAAAATGTCAACAGCTTCCACTCACCCAGATTGTGGGGAACTCTGATTACGTCTTTTTCTTTCCTCTTCAAGACAGTTTTTCAACACATCAGCATTTGACCTTCGCATACAAAGCACAAGAAATGCATTATTGGTATGTTGGCTTCCACCTAGGCTACTGTGTAAGCAGAGAACTATGAAAACCAGAACATAATCATAAGGCAAGCTTTGGGCAATTGTATGAAACAGAAATACCTGATAAACATCACAGAAAAATAAACAAACTTATGTTATAACACTAGGTAGCACAAAATAATCCCTTAACAGAAAACTTGTTTGGAGAGTGTCAGATATCAAGTCTGCTAAAAAATAAAGCTTAAAATATCCAAAAGAATTTCTAATAATTCTTATATGACCATGAAATCTTTACAAAATACATACCAATTATAGTGTCTATTGTAAATATCAACACTTCACCGAGTTCTTTTGATTCCTCAGAGGCGTCCGATGGAAGACAAAACACTGCTCAGTAGACCATTTAACACTTTATTACTTCTAGAAGGGAGATGCGTCCTGCATGACACACTGCCACGGATCTCATATGTAAAAAATGGTAAATAACAGGCACACTATATCATGCTTGATTATATTTTTCTTTTTATTAAATTTCATTGACACTGGCGATGGCATTAGAATCACTCACGGGTGATGTGACAAACACTGATCATGTTGTTACATTAAAAGCAGGGCTTGTGCCCCCCAGCCACATCCCACAAACTGCTCAGGAACAGCTTGAGAAACATGACAAAGAGTGCAAGGCACTGAGCTGGCCTTCAAACTGCTCTAGTCACAACAGAATAGAGCATCCTTGGGAGGTGCTGGCAGATGAACCAAAACATCGTCTGCTAATGTCCCACTGCCAGATACCACAGGACACTATTCAGAGGTCCCGTGTTCAGGTCAGAGTGTTTTGGCAGCACAACGGGGACGTGCACAATATTAGACTGGGAGATTTAATGTTATGGGTGATTGGTAATATTCCATAGGAACATGCTTTTAGTAAGAGCATACAGATGGAACCACAGTAACACTTTCCCCAAAAGATGGTTAAGAAATATGAATATGTATTATTAGCTTTAAGAGATGAACAAATAAAGGCAATAAATAGAAAACAGGTCACCAGTGTTTATCCGGAATGCTTGTGTGTGTGTGTGTGTGTGTGCGTGCTTCTAATTCAGCCTGTCTCCAGTTTTTGAGGCGTGTCACCCTGATGCCAGTCTGGCTCGCAGTACCATCCATGGAAACAAACATACAAACACACATTCTCACACACTACACTAACAAAGTAGTAGCCACCAGTTATCAAATGCAGTGAAAGCACATGAATTTGCAAAACTATTAATATAAATGTACCACATGCACACCGAGAACCATATACACACTGGGGTATGCTGGTCTTTTGCCAGCAGACCTCCAGTGAACGACAACTTTCACTGCAGGAATTGAAATAAGGAGGGAAAAGGGGGTAAAAGAGAGAGAAATGACAGAAGAAAGTAGAGACAGGGAGCCAGGCAAAACAATAAGGGGGGAGAGAGAAGGGGAAGTAGAAGTGAGGGTGACCTAAGATAAATTGTGAACTACTGTTCTTCAGAAAGCAAGAAACAGAGGAGGAGTGAGGTAAAGCGATGCAGGCTGAGAACCAAGAGGTGTGCAGCCAGCCACAGACAGACAGACAGATACATGGCATATGTGTACAGATAAAGAGGGAGAGAGAAAATCAAATGAGTTGAGAGATGAAGGGGGGAGCGAAAAAGGTGGTGGTGGTGGGGCTGCATAGAAACAGAGAGAGCGTGTTAAAAGTATGGCAGCAGTAGCAGTTACATTCCTGGCTGAACAGATCAGCTGGCCTGAGGAGAAAGACAAACACGGGAGAGGAAACCATGTCTAGACTACTGCGAGACGCACACACACACACAGAAACACACACACAATCTTGGGCACCCACGTAGACACTGAAAAGAGACGCAGGGAACGCACTCACACACATTCACAGACGCACATCAACCTGCTAGGTAGAAAGAGTGGGCGACTGCCAAGCACTGCCAAGAACCTGGTGGGGGAGAAGAAAAGAGGAGGAGGGGTGGAAAATGGGTAGATTAGAGATAGGAGGAAAAGAAGCCGGCAGAACGAGGAATATTGGAGAGGAGGGGGAAATGGGAAGAGGGTGTTACTGTCAATGGGACACCTGATAGCCTCAAGTATCGGGAGGATACTAAATGTGGTATTTCATATGATTTCTCTGTACTTGAAGCCCCATTCTGCTATCGTTCAGCTATAGTGTCAATAATTAGCAATCAAGTCACTTTATCGCTGAAAATGTCTGTTCTTTTCTTCTTGTTGTGACTTTTCAATGATAGTCGGCACTGAATGTGCTTTTTCTCACCTTTTAACTCGAGCAAATAATGATTTGCCCGTTATTATAGGCTTCAGTAATCAGTAGAGAATCACTGGTGCATAATAGTTTATATCAACTTCAACACTGTAGCACAAGATTAGACTACAGTAGAAGTGTGCTGAAAAAAGAGGGTTATTTAATGGCACAGACCAAAACAAAAAAAGAGAAGCAAATAAAGCTACATAAAGGATCAGAGGTACAAGTGAAAGTTCTGAAAGCTAGAAAGGAGACCTTTTAGCTTAGATTCTCTTTACATGATGTTTTATTCCCAGAGGTCAAGAATAAACACCCGTGCTTAAAGGCAAACAGAGTAATGTTCTGTTTCTTACCATAGCAGATGTTGTAAGTGAGGCTGAGGGGATAATTAACGGATAAACACTTTGAGACAATAGTTAAGAAAAGCTCCGAATGAATGTATAACATTTTCTGTGTAATTTTCTTCATATCCATCCCAGTCTCATAGCGATTCATTAAAAAGAGACAAAATGTCATTATTTTATGGCAGTCAGCACATCTTTAAAACTGTGTTTTTCAGTATGTTATGTGCTCTTCACCTAAATATTTTTTCAGTCTGTCCTCTTGAGACTTTTTCAGGCAACATAGAAATTGGAGCATTTCATTATTTGCAATGCTGTTTTAAAGCTAAACAAGTAGTTTGAATATCTAAACTTAAGTAAAAAAACAAACTGAATGGGAATGTTAAATTAGCCCTAAAGACTGTGTCCCATGTGGGATATGAATTTGAGTCTCTCTGGCGAGTCTTGCCACTGTCGTTGGCCACTTTATGAGGTACACCTGTTCCAACTGCTCTTTAAGACAATTATCCAATTAGCCAGTCAAATATCAGCATGATGTCACGTCAATATAAACCAAAAGCTCTCAGGAATGATTCCAGCACCTTGTTGAATCTGTGCCATGAAAAATGAAGGCAGTTCTGAAGGCAAAAGGGGTCCAATATAGTGCTAGGAGTGTATGTCAGAGTGAAAGCTACAATTCTCCACCATGAACACGAATCAACAGATTTTGTTAGTACTTCACACCATTAAATGTCCTTCACCCATTTATTGTGTCCATGGAAAGTTTGTGTTCATGAACAGAATCAATCTATTACATTTATGTTACATAATCTGTCTATGGTGGTCAAAACGGTTACAGCGAGACACCAAAAACCACAGCGTACTTATGGGTTGGATGTCCAGAGAAAACATTGTTTCTTAATCCACTGGCGGTCTACTCAGACACTCACTTGCAAACCATTTAAAATTCTGCATTGTATTCCTACGAAAAAAGTAGGCCCGCATATCATTGTTTAAAAATTGATTGACAGTTTATTAGCCTGTGAAATGGTTGCAATGAGACAAAACCAAAGTAATGACATGGGTTTACTGGCTCACAGTAAGTTAGTGAGCCACTAAACTCGAATTTGCCTCTACTACTAACTAACTTCTTGACAAAATATGAAAAGCTCAGTGTGTGCAGGGCTGTTGTAACCATGCAATAAGAAGCCAAGACTCGCAGCATGACATTTGAACAAAAAGCAGGATTTACTTAGATATCTCTGGGGTGGTGATAAGAAGAAGGTCTAAGTGAAATTTCACTGGGGAACTTCTCTGTCAACTATAAACTCAAGAAACATCATACAACCTTTAAAAGATATAGACAAGAAAAAGAGAGGGCAGGCCCCGAGTCTTATGAGGTCAGTAACTGGAGCAAGGGCCTTCGCTGCAGGTTAGATAGTAATTTGGTTATGTTTAAAGTCACTGAAAACAGCCGTTTCTCATCTATGAACTAACATTGTGGGGAAGAGATATGAGCAATGTTGGATGTTACAAAATCACACATCGCTGTCATTATATTTGCAGTAATGCAATGCATTAATCTTCCAAACACGGAGCATAGCAAGAAATCAAAGCATGACTTTCTCCGGTAGCAAAAGCAAATGTAACATATGAGTAATATAAAAAGTAGGGTATTATTTTTTTATGTTTTCAAAGTGAAACTTATTAAAGCCTCAGTCCCATGGTCCTAGAGACTGATCAGTGAACCCTTGGCAACCTATAGTGGCTAGGGAGAAGCAGTTGCAGGAGAATTGGTTGTTGTAGTTGCCAATAACTTGGATGAAAGATATTGGCTGGTTAAAACTTTATTCACACAGGCTTAGCAACCAGTCAATGACCCCCCCGGTTACTAGGAAAAAGGATACCTAGGGAATCCTCTGTGCCATAGTTGAGTCTTACTTCCAGTGGCCTTGGTTTGAATCCACAGCTTCATGCTTCGTGTTCCTGCCTCTCTTAAACTCTAACAAAGACAAATAACCCTCAAAATCTAAGTTCAATAGGTTATTTAAACAAAATCATCCCAACACTGGACATGAGGTTTTGGCCAGTCTATCTTTCTCAAAGATTTACAGGTCTTTGGAAGAGTGGAAGGTCAGACAGTCTGTGCACATATTGTTAATTGGTAACAGGTAAGTCTAACTCCAAATCAGTTACACTACCTGGAGTGGAAAATAGACTTCCTGTGACACTTCAGCAAGTTTCCCCAACCAATATCCTCAGAGCTGACCTCTCTTCTCACCTTCCATCTGCTACTGGATTTTGTCACATTTTTGGATGTCAGTGGATGAGTGTGCAACACACAATTACCACTCTCTGGAAATGTTTTAAAACAGCAAGAGTGGAAATGATAAAAACCCATTAAATATGACATGACTGTGCTACATTGCATTTTCAAATGTAACTACATTCACAGCAAAGGGGTGAATACATTTACAAGGGAAAGTGCAAAGGCAAAGTTAAACTGTTTTTAAATCTTATAAAAGGGTTTTTTTTATAAGAGAGAGGCAAGCTTTTTCTTTTCTTTTCAAGCAAACTCATTCTGATTTACCTCCACAGAATGTTTTAAAGTGCAGGTGATACAACAATATACACAGGAGCTTGAGACCATATTAATTAATCTACCTTCAAAGAGCTTTTATCATGTCCGGGTACATAAGCCTACAGTACATAGTGCAAATCAATGAGCCAGATTGTTTTATGATACGATTTGATTTTATAGTGTGATAAAGTACATTAATTTGTCAAGTATGTGATTTGCTGGATCAGCCGGAAAACAAATAACCTCTGGGTGATTATTTTATCTGTTTACTCCCAATAGATTTTTTTTCACATTCACTTATTAATTAATATCAAGCACAAAGAATTTACTTTGTTGCAGAGACTTTCTGTTAATCCAGAAAGTCAAATCAACCCATAGCTTATAATTACCTATAAGCAGTTGGCTCACCTTGATGACAGATTAGTATGCAGCCCACTGAAAATGTAGTTTTCAGGTGTTTACACACATCTCTACATCACAGCATGCTGAAATAAAGCAGTTGTCCACACTGATGTAATATATGCCAATATCAGTGCAGCTGTCAGTGGAAGATTAACTAAACCACCAGCATTTAACACAGCTTAATTGCGTTACCAGAGAATGAAAGAACCTGAATATGCAAGTCATCTGCTATGCGAACTCTGCTTTCCTGTGTATTGTTACCTAATGATGGAGTGGCACAGGATGGTTATTCATCGTCCACAGCAGCTCAGTGAGATTGTGTCTCCAGGGACAAGCAGCTGCAGATGGATAGCTTATTGAAAAATGTAGCCTTTCTTGTGTTTTGATGTGCAAGGTTTATGAAAATCCATTCACATGTCACTTTAGGACACCTGATAATCTATTAAGAGAAGGCTAAAGAGTCTCCTCACCAGCATAGGAGGAAAGTGTCATGTTTTGCTGCAAACTGGACTCTAAGTTCAGGCTATGCATACCAAGTTTAAAAGATTTATTTACAAACTGAGAATTACTGAGACTGGTGTGGAAAAACTGCAGGAAGTCTGCAAGATAGGAGTGTTAGCTGGGGCCAAGGAGAGGAGATTTTGTTTTCTTATTTGAAGGATTCTAGAAAAGCAGCTTTGGTGGGTAGGCAGTACGATGGTGGAGAGTGGGCAGGCTGGTGAGTTGAATATAGGAGTTTTTCCAGAGATGAGCAGCTGGTGGGGCAGATAAGTGGGTCCAGAAGAGATTATGTGTGGGCAAAAGGGTTCCTTGGGAACCTCACAGACTGAGAACTAAATGGTTAACAAAAACCCTGAGTTAGCATACTGAAAACATTCACATACAGGGCACAACCCAAGAGAGCCTAATGATCACAATGGTGATTAACAATCAGACAAGCAACTGCTGCACCATCCAGCCCTTAAATATCCACATGAAGATGAGTCAATAAGGAATAAATGTGAGAAGGAGGATTCAAGAGGGATGTCTCCACCTGGAGGCAGAACCAACAGGGAAGCACACCCAGCAGTCCAGCTGTGCAACCCAATATCACTGCAAAGTGTCTTGTAGACACTCTAATGCACCGTGTAATGGACACGCATACAAAAGTTGCAGTACCAGCCAGGGGGCGACACTATATTTAAAGCCAAGAACTTGCTAGTTAGCAAGGAAGGCATGAAGTATATTCCAGAGGCGTAGTACAATCACCAGAAACGATTAAGCTAGGCGGCTAATATGTATGTACATGTAAATGTGCTCGTAATGTCTGCTTGAACACTTTCCCGTGATTATTTTTTTAAGTTGGCTTTAACTAAAATATCTCCCTCTGATGGTACTGAGGCTTACTGCAGCTTCTGCATGTGTGTCCATTTTATGCTCTGGGGAGGCAAAGCGTAAAATAGACACGGCAGAGCAGCATATGTATTTGTTTTCTGTTACACATTTTGCCATGATACTGGGAAAGCCTGTGACTCCGAGAGAAAAAAGGTTTTCAAAAATACATGAAAACCCAAAACCTGCCATGGATCATGACAGAAATGGTCATGGCCCACGGAGGAAAGTGTACATAGTATTTTACTAAAAACTTACAGACATACTTCTCAGTCATTGTTGCCTGGGGTGAGACCACACTGGAACTTCTAATTGAAGGTTAAAGTATATCAGTGCACTGCACAAGTTAAAATTATTATCCAGCAATATCCTTTGATTTGTGCTACTACTACTTCCTAGTGTGGAGAATGCCTTGGTGAAGCCTGAGCCAAAAAAGGTTTGTTTTCATATTGTTTGACTCAGTCACTACACATGTGCACATTTGCATTTGTGCTTCCTTCACTGCCCCCCTCACGTGTTCTCACTTAGTCCAGCTTAGTCCACTTGAACATGCTTGGCACAAATATACTCGACTGCATGCTGTCATAAAAGAAGAATAGTAAGACTTGAAATTCATGGACATTTTCAAAGATTCAGCTTTTAACTTATAAATTATGGTGTTGTTGTTTGTGAATAGTAAACTGTTTAAAGTAGAAACCAAAGCAGGGTAGACTTGTCTTTTACTCATGACTTTAAGACATTTTGCAGCTCTGTTTGGTAAAGAAACCATGTAATAGTGAAACTAATATGCCCAAATGAACAGAGGTACTTTTTTAACCAATCCACATTATTTCTATAACTAAAAAAAACTGTATGCCTTTGTATCTGAAATGAAACCATGTGGATATATCATTTAATTCTGTGTTCATACAATCCTGTAAATTGGCACCTCAAGCAGCTATTAAATCTTTGGTACTTTCCAATTTCCTCTATGCAGATTTGCTCAAATGCTTCTGAATCGAATGACAAGCACCTTAATGGTTATCGAGCCATTCCACAGATTTTGAAGTCAGTCTATACTCGCCTCGGCCACTCAGGGGCATTCACAATTCTCTTCTGAGCTCATTTCAGCTTTAATTTTGCTCTATGCTTAAAATCAATGTCATCATATAAAGAACGATATCACCCCAATCCATGATATTTGCCAATCTTAGGCTGGTTCAGCTGAATGATTTGCCTGCAACTGATTCAGTCCTTTCTCGGATGTCTTATATGTGCTGCCGCTGATATGTCCCCAGAAGCGTGATACTACCACAACTGTGCTATGAGGTGGGGATGGTTGTTACATGGGCAATGACCCATGGTATCTGCCAAATCTAACAGCCCTCAAACCAGCGTGAGGACATTTTAGCTTCATCACGAAACTGATTTTTTTTTTTTTTAGCCTGTGCTCTCTAACAATGCTTTGTACTTTTAGGGAAAATTGAACAGTGTGCGTTTCCTTTCCCACAGTACAGTGAAGAAAAAAAGGAAGAAAAACTCCTCCGCCTGCAGTAGAACCTAACTTATTAAATGAATTTAAATGAACATTAACACATTAACATGGGTCGATACAAGTAATTCCACAATGAAATTAAGATTTAGGCTGTGAAACATCAAGTGACTCAAAAATTACGAAACCTATTCTGCCGTTTCTTGTATGTAGGGATTGCTGTGTTGCCTACAGTCTCCACATTCGGTTCCTTTTAAGCCTAATTTGTTTTCATTTTGCTGTAAGTGAAGTACAGTCATTGTGATTTGAATATCTCCTTTGTGACATGAAACACTCAATTATGGTTCATATAAGCATTATCTTCTCTTGTATTTAGTATTCCTCTCAGGTGTGTTTTCTTGTTTTATTCCTTCCAAAGGATCCCTATAAATTATACATGTCAACTGAATCCACGGTTACAATTAACTTCAATCTGCCAGTGACCAGAATATAAAGAAAACATCAGTATCTGTCCCTTTGAAACCCACCGAGGTGATCCTAATTATGAGAACAAGAGAAAATTCAATACAAAAAGTCATGCACTATACACTACACTAAGAACTAAGGGATGATTGGTAACAAAATCATGATCTTTCAAACGGACCATGCAGTATCAGTATATCAGTATCAATATCAGTAATCATAACAATGACAATAGAGGTCAATGCCCTTTATTTTGCGTACATGCAGAACGAAATTCTAAAGGGAAATGTTTTTAAGAAGAAGTTTAGCTGAGAGACAAAGTCAGTGACCTCGATCAGTCTGGAAAGGGTTACAAAGGTATTTGTGATTTGAATTGAACTGCTCTCAGTTAAAGTCAGTTTTTATGATGACATGATAAGAGACTGATAAGAAAGACACTGGTCAAAAACGGCATCCATGGGAGAGTCCCAAGGCAAAAATGACAGCTGACCAAAAAGAACAGGTTTGTCTCACATTTGCTAAAAAGGCATCTTGAAGATTCCCAAGACTTCTAGAAAAAATATTTTGTAAACTGACGAGACATAAGCTGAACTTTTTGGCAAAAAACTAACACAGCTTCAGCATTAAACCAACAGTCCAACATGATGGCGGCAGTGTGATGGTCTGGGGCTGTGTTGAGGTTTCGGGACATCTTGCTGTAATTGACGGAACCATGAATTCTGCTCTGTACCAGAAAATCCTGAAGGAGCCATTAGTTCATATCCTGAAGCTGAAACACCCACGGATATGAAGCAGGACAATAATCAAGTCAACACCAGAAGTCCACCCCTGCCTAAACAAAAAAAAAGAAAAAAAAAGATTTAAAGTGATCTAGTCAAAGTCTGGACTCAAATCTAAATGAGATGCTTTGGTATTACCTTAGGCCGATCATGCTTGAAAACCTTCAGATGTGGCTGAATTATGACACTTCTGCAGAGAAGAGTGGAACAAAATTCGTCCACAGCGATGTGAAAGACTCATTGCCAGTTATCACAAACACTATGTGTGTGTTGTATTTCCACAAATGCTGGTGCAGGTCTAAATCTATGATGATAATACTTTATTTAATTCCAGGGTAAATTGCTTCGTTACAGGTTCTCACTTCAACTCTAAATCTGAAAAAGTGTCATAAAACTGTGAAATATATAAAAATATGAAATACGCATTTTAAAAATATTAATTTGTATGTTAAAATAAATGTCCCAAAATTAAACCTTAAACAACATTAGATACAACATGCACAAATAATGCAAAGTGAAAATAATTTAGTTGTCATGTTGTAGAGAGAAGATGTAGAGTTTGGCGGCCTCAGGTAGGAGTGTGTCCGGTTTTCTGTGATGTCCTGCGATTCCTCATGGTCGAATTAGTCTTTTACGGAACGTGCTCTTGTTACTGTCCAGCACGTCATGGAGAGGGTGTGAAGGATTGTCCAATATTGTCCGTGACTTGGACAGCATCCTTCTTTTTGACAACACCATCAGAGTCGAGCTCGCCACCCACAACGTTGCTGGCCCCAGCGCATCACAGCACAGAGACAAGCTGCCTGAAATTTGAAACCTTCCGTGATCTAACTACCCATCAGCAACGCTTCGACCCTAAACATCACACTGGATCCCAGTAAGTTTGTGAAAAAACTGACAAAACACATTTGTTTAAACAGCCCTGTCTCTCTCTCTATGTCTGTAACAATGAAATAGAGTATACAACAATGATTTAACTGATAGAAAAGCAGTCTGGATTCATATTAAATATGAATTTACTCACAAGTAAATCGCTCCAGTGTGTTCCCCATTCACGATGCCAACCAGCACTGCCAAAGCTCATTTTCTGAAGGCTAAACAGGCCTGCCACCCACTCCCCGGACACTCGGGTGAGACATGAAGAGGGACAGTGTGGTCCAGAGGAAATATCTATGTGTTGACATACTGAAACACACGTTGCCTTCCTCCCTTTCAATCCTCTACTTCTCTCTGCCATCTGCCCATCTTTCTGCTGTACTGCTCTACCAGAAGAAACCGTGAAACCTGCTGAAATAGGTGCACACACTTTGTTTGTATGTGTGTCTACAACTCTCTGCTGGTTGTGTGCAAATTATATGACTTCATTTGTTCAGCAGCAACCCAGAAATCATAGGAATTGTCTGAGTTTAATTTCGAATGGCCCAGATTCAGCACCTGAGTGTTAAATTGAGAAAATCAGGATGGGCTCCCTGAATGCAGATTTTCTCATGGTGATGAAATGTTAAACACTGGTGACCTAGTTTGACTAATCTAGATGGCACCACGGGGAGTGGCACACCTTTAATTTCACCTTAAATTTGTCTTCTTTTTTTCTCTTCTCAGGTAAACTGATCTGTGTGAAGGAAGTGACTCCTACACACGGAGCACAGAGAGCATGACAAATGCTGTGTTTTTTAGGCCTTGTCGTTAGTAAGGTTTTGCACTGGGCTACAGTACAAGGAGTTGGAAGGAAAGTAGTCTGACTCCTGAAGAGACTGCTGATTTGGATCTCGGCATGAAAAGCTAAAGAATCCCTGACTTGCAGTACTCCAGATGGTCAAACAGCGGGGGCTGTGACTGTTATTGTTGAAATATTAAAACCTGAGGAGGAAAAAAAAAAGTTTTTGATTGGGTTTAGATATTTTATAAGTTTTACTTAATAAATATAGCACAATCAAAAGAAAAAAGTGGAAAAACATGAATTAATGTAAGGATGCATTAGACATCAGAAGGGTGGGATCATGTTTTGGTTTTGGTTTTTTACATTTTGACCTAAAAAAGAAATTTAGGGTGAATTAAAAGGAAAATGTCACAGACTGTGATTCATTTCCTCTTAAAAAGTGCAGTCAAATAGAAATATAAAGAAATAAGTACTTATATGTGTGTATAAGCGTATTTTATTGCTGGTGTTGTCTAATCACATGAGTTGATATGTTTATTCGCTCAGATACCATTCCTTTGGGAAGACATATGGTGTAACAGGATATACGGCAATCAGGTACACTTCCTGAGGGAGCACTATCAGCAACAGTAGTATTGGCTACTGTCAGAGCGCGGAGCCAACGAGCAGCCTTTTTCAAATCAGATGTGATGGCTCAGTTTTCAGCCATCAGCATCTATGACCAAGCTCTGCAGCCGTTTTGTGTCCTGTTAAGCAAGCAGTCAGTCAGACTGTCCTTACTCGCTTCTTCACTTAAACCGGCAAAATGCTGTCTGGTTGATTTGGAAAGTTTTCTCGAGCGTGCTCACGAGTTTGTAACTTACTGTTTGCTTTTATTGAACCGATGCAAGTTTCTTGGCAAACATCACAGTGTTGTAACTGTCAGCAGCACAAAAGAGCAAATTTGTTTTGCTGTTCTGTTTCGGGAAGGGGGGCTGGCACTCCTTCGGTGCACTGATGATGAACAAAGGTCAAACTTGAAGGTTTCTTGATTAATAGTGAGCTGTCTGCAAAACTGCAAAATGTTTTGCTGATTTAAATTTGACACTGTCATTGGTGTGTCCTCCCCAGCTGTGTGAGCTTAGTTTATGGTTTATTAGCACCTGACTAAAACTAATTAAATGTAATGCAGCAATCCTGCAATAAATCCCACCCTCCCTAAAGTTATTTATGCATATACTTTTCTCTCTTTTAGATTGGTGATTATTTCACTCGTTTTTGGCTACACTTTATTAATTAAATTCATTATATTGCAATGTGTTTCTAATACTTAGTCTACCCTCACAGTTATGGCTGGATCTTGTGAACGATCCCTTAGTTATGCTGCTGTATCTCCATCTTTGCCCAGTGCTTACTTATAGGTGATCAACTAAGCGTAAGGGTTCTTGCTGTATTATACAATTTTGACCCAAGAATGTAAAATAACTTGAGACTACAGTTATATTTTAACCAGCACTAAATATATAAATTAAATCAAACAAATAAAAAGGTAAGAAACGTTATCATTTGCATTAGTTTTAATTAGGTGTACATAACTTGAGATGTATTTTAGTTTTATGTACCCAGCAACTTTGTTAATGACTCATTGCTAGTACTGGGTTGCACATCCCAAAAGTGCTGTATTGATGAGATCTTGTGACTGTGGAAGCCATAAGAGTACAGCAAGCTTGTCATGTTGGAGATGATTTGAGCATTGTGATTGGAGGATGATACGAAGTACACGTTAAAGCATGGGCATAGTCAGCAACAACACTCAGGGAGGCTGAGGCATTTAAATGATTCTCAGTTGGTATTAAGGGGGCCACAGTGTGCCAGGAAAATGGCTCCCACACCATTACACCACCAGCAGCAGCTTGAATTGTTAATATAAGGCAGGATGGATCCATGCTTTCGTGTTATTAATGCCAAATTCTCATCCTACCATCCAAATGTTGCAGCAGATTCGTCAGATCACATTTTTCCATTCTTCTGTTGTCCAGTTTTGGTCTGTGTGAACTATAGCCTCAGTTTCCTACTGCTGACAGTAGCGGCATCCACTGTAGCATTCTGCTGCTGTAGCCCATCTGCTTTTGGTCGATGTGTTGTGCTTTCAGAGACGCTCTTCTGCAGTCCTTGGTTGGAAGGAGTGGTTATTTGAGTTATTGTTGTCTCTCTATCACTTCAAAGCACTCCGGACATCCTCAAAAAGGTATTTTCACCTAGAGACCTGCTACTCAATGGATAGCTTCTCTTTTTCGGACCATTCTCTGTAAACTCTAGAGAAAGTTGTTTGGGGAAATCCCAGTAGATCAGCAGTTTCTGTAATACTCAGTCCAGCTTTACTGGCACCTACAACAATGCTACTTTCAAAGTCACTTAAATCACCTTTCTTCCCCGATTCTTATGCTCAGTTTGAACTGAGACCATGTCTACATGCCAAAATGCAGTTGAACAGCCTTATCAAATGATGTGAACAGTGAGTGAGAATATTGTAGTACACAGAAAACACGTGATGTTTTTATTTTCCACAGTTCATTTTCTAACAGACACACCTGCCCATAGATTCCCTTTTTATGCTTAAATTTTGTAAAGACAGTCAGCTGGAGACAGAGACAAAATCCCACCTAAGAGCCTTTGCTGGTGATGTCATCCTCACTCACCCTTTCCATCTCCTCTCTCTCTTTGACTGCTCCTACGTTATTCTGTCAACATTTTTGGCAGGGCCTTCTTGATATTACATTTAGAGTACCATCAATCAAGGGGGAAAAAAAGAAGTCAAACTTCATAATTTAGAAGATGAAACCAGTGATTTACTGGCAGACTTTTTTCTTGTATGTGTTATTATGTAAGTCTAATTGTTGTTACATCACATGAGTGATGTACTGTGTTTGTGGCGAGACCCCCCCCCCCTAACAATATCACACATTCAGTTGGTCATCACTGACTTCCAAAACACGATTGCTTCTAGACGCTCACATCCACCCACCAACCATATAGGTTTTGACACCACAACAACATATTTGCCTCTCAGAGGGGGGTGAAGTCATTTGTGGTACCACCACAAGAGGCCATTTGACAGTGAAGTGTAAACACAGCTCATTTAAAGCATGTGAACAAACAGCCAGCGCTGTCATTTTTCTGGTGAGGGCAGATTTTAGCTGGTGCAGTATTTGTATATTCCCTTTGTGTGAGACTGATTTGGTAACCAAGTACAGAGATGATCATTATTTCTTGGTGTTAACTGAGTTTGAGTCATGGTTCAAGCTCTCATCACTCTTATCTCCCTCTCTGACACACACTTCACTGAGACTGGGTGAAGTGCGTTCTGTGACACAGTGAGGGCGACAGCAAATTCACACAAACTGTGCATATCTGATTGGGCGTCCTTCGACAGCAGCCTCTTCAAAGGCGGAGAAGTGATTTGGTGACCAGACAGGCAACACTTTAAATCCCCACAGGCAGAATACACTGTGTGAGTAGTGACTGAGAGGTAATTCACTTTCCTGAAGTGCTCTTCAGCAAAGCACTTCATAACAAAAATAAATAAATAAATAATAATAATCCAGAGAAGCTGACAGTAGACTGCAGTTGCATGCATGTTATCTGAAAGTGTGAGCAAGTGCACCTGATACATGGATGACTCTGAAGCAGAGCTATGAAGGCTGCCAGATGACGTGACGACACGCTACACCATGTCACAATTTCATGGACTGCACAAGAGTGCATGCCTACTGTAGGCTACAGTAACAGTGGCTTTATGTCTTATGGGGTATCTGTTTTTGTAATAACGGCACATTACACTGGATGAATAGACAGAGGTAATGAGTGTGTGAAAGAAGGAGGGAGAAAACAGCTAAAGGAAAAAGAAAATATATGTATGTGTGTCAAACAGAGAGAGAGAAAGAGAGAGAGCGGCAGAAAACGTCTTTCCTTCTCTTGAGCCTTCGGTTGCATTGTGTTTGCCAATCTCTGTCTATTTGTACGTGTGTGTGCCTGTGTGTGTTTTTGTGTGTAAAGTAAGATATGGCAACAGTGCCATCTAGTGCGTGCGCCGATGTTGCTTATTAATGCAAAGCAGCGTTCGCTGTGTTCAGTGGTGGAGAAACACACAGAATCGCATGTGATAAACATCACGAGCTGCATTCAGACCCCGTGTGGGTGTTATTCTTTCAGACGTTGTGCCTGTAACTAAGAAAAGCAAGCATTCATTTCAATGCGCTATGCAGATCAATCTGCAAATACTTGAAACCTGCTTAAGACGGGTGATCCATCACAACGACATTTAATCAGCCCCATTTTTTCCTTTCCTTTTCTTTTCTTTTTTTTAACCAAAGTTACATTGTCATTGCATGGTACTGCAGCAGTGAGCAGAGCCTAGACTGTATAAAAAAGTCGGACGTGGGTGCTATGACGTCACCCACATGTTTGGTGAGCTCATGTTTTAAATCCTTGAGCTGCGACTTTTTGAAACTTGTCAGTTACAACGTAGCCACATCCTGAACCGAAGCCTTGCTTTATCTTCAATTCTAATCCGATGGGACAATAATTTGCAACATTAACATCAAGGTGTATTAAATAAGATCTCTAAAGAAGTGTCATATACAGTCTACTGAGCTTAGACTGTTTATGCTGTATTAATTTGTGCATTCAATAGTGCACACTTTATCAGGATCCTTTTTATTGCAGTTAAATATAATTTTTGTGTGATTTTCCAACATCACAGATTTGCTAAATAGATTAGTCAGCTGTCTATGATGAATCATTGATTTTGCCTACGGATCATTCATCCATCTGTTTTCCTTCTTATCCAATTCTGGGACGATCCAAACCTAGGGCAAGAGGTAGGGACAGGACACCTGTCTGTCGTAGGGCAAACAAATAGACACAGCCAACCATTTCCTCTAGAGATCATGAAGGGCAAATGCTTTTTTACCTTTTACCTTTGGCCTCATTGGGCATCCATTAGATTAAAATATTTCCTGTGCAGCTGTGTGCCCAGATTTGAGAGCGGTCATTTGGAGTGAGATTGAGTTATTTGTCAATATAGGAAGTAAAGAGGTGGCTACACCAGTGGAAAAACATAATAAGGTCAAAAAATAAATAGCATAAATACATTAGAGAGATATGAAAGGCAGATGGGTTGTCAAAATCAGTAGTTGAGTTCATTCCAAGAAAGCATCCGTGTGCTGGCACATGCGCTGGCTCCTGTGGATGAGCGGAAAATCATTTGCATGGTGAAGAAAAGCCGTTTAAGTCAGGAACGTTCTCCGGGATGTAAACGTACATATTTCCAGACTTCACAGCCGTAACTTCAGAGGATCACCACAAGACCCAAAAAGACTGAAAAACACAAACCAGTTTGCAGTCCGCAAAAACACCCAAAACAAACCAGTAGAGTTTTGGAAGAAAGTTCAGTGGACTTATAAATAAAAGTCAGCCTCGGGGATTAAAGAAAAAAAAAGAAGAAAGAAAAAGAAAATGTTCATGACCCAAAATACAACCTCATCTGTCAAGTGCGGTGGTGTTGTTATGACTCGGGCGTTTATGGTCACCAATGGTGCAAATATGGGCTCAGATTCAGGAAAAAAGGCATCAAACTCAGTGGACTTGGGAGAAGAGGTGGAATATTCAAAACCTGCATATTGTGCTCCATTTGTTAACAACAGACTAAAGGGAGAAGGAGGTGTGTGGAGTGAAGGCCTAGGAGAGCATCACCAGGGACTAAAAAAAGCACTTGAAGCACTGACTCCATGATATGCACTTCATAATAAATAGTTATGGTAATTTTGAAAGCTGTGAAAATTTCTCATTAAAATGCCCATGATCTGCACTTGTTTTATCTGACTAGCAGTCCCGATATTCCCTTTGCCATTAGGCATTCATATGATGATCAGTCTTGATGCCTCAGCTTAGGCTATGTCGTGATACTAAGTATTAATGTGATACTCCTCTTCTATCATTCCTAAGCTTCATATCAGTGATGTATTGTTTTTATAACACGAGGTCTTTGGAGTGACACTAAAAAAGACAAAAGTGGTCAATGAAACACTGGATTTCATAATTACACTGATGAGGAAACAGTATATCATGTAGATCATACTCAGATCCATTTTGACTCCAGTGGAGCAGAGCATATCTATTTACTATTATTAAAAACCACAAACACAAAATCCTGCCTTTTGAGAAGCTGGAGCCAGAGGAAAACGCCACTTTTAGGTTTCAAATTACCCGAATCACTGACCACTTGTCGGTGATTCATTCCTCTTTGACAATAAAAAAGCTGTGTAAAGAATGAAGATGTAAGATGAATGAGTAAGAAAAGGATGTTTTAAAATAACCAAAGATAGGAAGGTTAGGCAGGGACGAACAGGCTCTGCAAGGCAGAATGCTGAGATTTTTAACAACAGTATAGCAGCAAGTACCTATTTCCTATATAAAATATAGGAACATTAGTGTCTTTAAGAAAGCATGTTAGTCCCTCATATTAAAACGCAGGCATTTAGCCAAGGTAGACAAATAAGAATATCCTTTTTAAAAACATAAGACTTGTAAATTATTTTATTTACTTAACTTAATTGTGTTGAAGTATCTTGGGATCTTGATCATGAGTGATTGTAAAATGGATTGGAGATGAGCAGGTGGGGAGGCAACATCAGCACTAAATGTGCTGTAGCTGATTATTTTGGTGAGGAAACTGGAGGCTTTCAATTTACCAGTCAATACGCTCTACCTGAGGAAATGAGTTTCCTCAGGTAGAGCGTATTCCTCAGGTTCGCTCGGCTCAGCCTGAAAGATCGGAGTTCTGAAATCCAGAGGGAGCTTGGAGCAGAACTGCATTTAGTGGTTCCTAGATAACTTCCTTTGGACGTTTTCCGGGCGTGTAGCACTAGAAGGAGATCTGAGGCTAGACCCAGAACTCACTGGTGAGAATGTACTTTGTATCTCAGACAGCTTGGGAGCCCGTTAAATTCCCATAAGACAAAATGGAAAACACTGGGGAGAAGAACGTGCAGAACACAACCGCAACAGAGTCCATGCATGGATGGATGGATGGATGCATGAATGGATGGATGGATTATGTACTCTTGTTGAACTTCAGCTCAACTAATTTACTCCCCGTTTCTTTCCTGTTCTCTGTTTCTGGAGGGGGAAACAAGCATGATGAAACAGAGAACAGAGGAGAGAAGCAAAAGACCTGCGTGCAGTTTAGTGAACGCATTTTAAAATGCAAGCGCAACCTAATGTTTGTGGGTGGTGATTTATTTATCTATTTCATTATATTTCATTATCTTTATTCTTATTTTTTATTTTTTGTGCAGCATTCAGCTTAAAAGCATTCAACACTCCCCCTTTTAAAAATAAAAAAAGAAAAAACCTGCCCGCTCAGAGTCATTGCTGATGCATTTTAGTGTTTAAAATTTCATCTTCTGATTATTCCTCCCAGTGTCCGGTGCTGCTTAGAGACAGTGTTTAATTAGGCTGCTTAAAGCATACATTCCCTAAAAAAACAAAAAAACAACTGCTGACCCCAAGCCTCGTTTTTCCCAGTGATTGAGCATTTTCGAAGGTTTACTGTGACTTTGGGAACTGCCCAGTCTAGTCATGCTCTTTTAGCCGCTGAGCAACTGGAGCGCTTGAAGGTCGAGTGCTTGGCCCAGAGGCACTTTAGTAGCAGCTGTGAGGGCAAAGAGTGTTGCTCGCTTATTTCTCCACAAATTTTACAAACAAGTCCAAATGTTTAAACCACTGTGGATTTCACTTTCCTGCTCATCAGGCTTCCACAAGCCTAACAAACAAATATTAGACTCCTGAAGGTCTTAAATCTGCATTTAATTACTACTAGGGGTAATAATTCTCTCTTTCCCTCATGTAAATTAAGAGAATTCAAATACCTAATGTAGTGAAATCATCTTGAAAAATGAACTTAAAAAGTGGAAACAATGTACTGACATGATTTTTAAAGCAGACATAAGATAAGTGCTTGTAAAGCAAGATGGTTTCTTAATTTCACTGCATCGTGCTGACATTATTCTGTTATTTACTCATACTTATTGGATCAGTACAGCTTAAATAAGTGAGAATTCTGTGAAACTGTACACATTTCACAAACGATGTAGGATGCACATGATGTGTTGGAAGGCCTGTCATCATCAGTCTTTTCCAGATTATTAAACTTCAGATTGTCTGGTTTATTTATCATTATCTCAGTATTTATCTGCCTATTGTTTTCAGTGATTGTTTCGGGACATTTGGCATCATTTTTCAACTATGACACCAGGAAATGTCACAAGCTTCGGTCTGCATTTTCAATAAATCCAAATGCCCACTTTAGAATTTCTAATAGGATCCCTATTCTGGAAGTTAATCCCAGAAATGTTATTAACTTCAAATGCCAGGGTAATACTTTATTTAACAGTCAAATTAACAATTTGAGTTCATTTTACAGTAAAGTAAGTTTGCACTAAGGAAATACTCCACTGATACCTCATTTTAATAGCTGCTTGCACAGTCCTGTGACAAAACACTAAATATCAACAACAATATGTTTTTACTTCTTAGCTTTTAAGATTTTGTAACACATTTCAAGGACACTTGAACACATATTCACAGCCATTTTTGCACCGTTTTGTGCAGCAGCCATGAACTTTTTTAAATATTACATGATGGAGGTGCATTTAGAATGCAAATATGCTCCAAGGTCAAACACTCCACGATCTTTAGGGCATTGGCTCTTTAGGGTCAGCTCCCTATTAAAAGAGTCTGTGTGATGTCCAACAGCACACATGTGAGAATAAAGATAAGTTCATTAACAGTGAGTGAGTGTGCGTCTTTTGTGCTGCCTCCTGCACATTCTGGACAGGCAGTTTTCTCTCCTAAGCTCCCAGTCACATTATTCAGCACTGGTTGTTGTTTACTTTATAATAGTGCTGACAACTTGAAGTTTATTGTTTACCAAAATGGAATACTCTTCTGATGTTAAACGTGAAAATTCAAGGGCATTTATTTAAACAAAAAATAAACAAAAAGCTTTTATCTTTACAACTTTCAGCCTCTTCCATATTTCCCACCACAGACCAATCAGCATATTTTTGTTTGGCACAGTTTTTTACAACAGATGCAACTCTCAGATTTGTCCGAGAGTCGTTGCAGACAAGTCTGTGTCTTTCATGCAAACTATGGACCGCCCACAATCTGCTCTTGACCAAAGTAATTACTAGAATTTGGTGAAGCCCCACATACTTCCTTTTAACTAACTTCATCTAGAAACTGCAAGCAACCGCCCACCAAACAGTCAGGAAATACTCACCAGGAGGTTGCTGAGCAGTTTGACTGAGGATTAACCAAACTGTCATGTCTGAAGCAAACTGGAAGCTTTTGAGGGCTGCATGTGAGAAAGAGCAGTCCTGACCTCATTATGGACATTTTGAAAACAGCTCTACTGTCATTGTTTTTATTAGAGACTTGCTAAGGAGCCTGTACAGCCAGGATTTTAGGTTAAACACTGGGTGTTCAGTTTCCTCAAAATGGATAACTTCTAACAGCTTTTGCCATTTTGACTTACTATACAAGACAACAGCTCAAAATGTGATCTAAAGCCACCTTTGTAGCCTCCTTAATATAGAGGATCAGAACTGAATTCTCAGCATTTTCCCCACTGGCACAACATTTTAAAGGCTTTTTTATTGTTCCATGAACCTTAATGCACAGACAAAATCCTAAAAATGATGGCAAGAACCATTGCAGGTCATTGATTGTGACCTTACACTACTGGGGTTACATCTTAAAGAAAATGACCAAACTGAATGCATCTATTTATTAATAGTATCTCATTGATTTAGGGATGCACATTGATATTATTAGACACTATTAATCTATATTAACAGTCTGCGTTTTTGGCAAGCTTTTGTTCTTTGGCTGTTGCATGTTTGTGACTGATCATCAAATGCTAACACCATCTTTTAAAAGCTCTAAATTCATAGTACCCATGTTATTCTTACATCTGCTACTTCTAACTGAGTCTTGGCAGAATCTTAACATCTTAGGGTAGTTTGATTTCTACTGTCAAAAGTCCAAAAAATGTAAATTTATTCTCATCAGCTTATTTCTAAGCTACGTGTTTACTTGCTTACACAGAATACATGAAATCTAATGCTGCCAAAGTGGTTATAAAGCACCAGACCGTGCCATGGACTATAGCCAGTGTCGATCGCATCAATTATCTTTCTTCAAATATTAGTGAAAGGCCAAAATGTATCTTAGCACATTCATCGTGTTGTTGTTAAAAATGTCTTCTTAAGACAGTGTAAGAAAATAAAATATACATCTAAAAAGATGTGCTAACAGCAGACGCAGGATTATGGCTGCCGGTCTCATTGGAGTGTTTGCTTAGCGGGATTGTGGGGGTTTTTTCGGTTTAGAGAATCCAAATTACAAAAAGATATCCTGGTTATTTTGCACTTTCTTAGTACAGACTCCAGCTCAGACTCTTTCACTGAGATCTATTTCAATGCCTCCACTTACAAAAAAATGGTGTTTTGGGTGCTGCAGTTATTGGTGTTTTTGAAATATCAACTTATAAATATGCTGATAGCTTTTTCTCTTCAAAATGGATTTAAATCTTCTGCTGTGCCCGTGTGTGCGTGTGCGCGTGTGTGTGTGTGTTTCTGAGATGAGAAAAGGGTCATCAGCAGTGCTTATGTTTGCCATCCTCCTCCCCACAGACACACAAACACACACATGCTGACTCTCACATGCACAAACCCATTTTGTCTGCATGGCCTTTTCCCTTCACAACACTGGTTCCCACCAGCAACGTGCCCTGGGCTGATAAACTTTATCAACCGACACACACCTGAGCGCGTAGACAAACACACATCCACACAGATCCACACAGGCATGTTTCTTGCTTTGCTCTCTTGACAAGGCAGACACCTGCTACAACTGTGTGTGGGCATACGCTCAAGTGTGTGTGTGTGTGTGTGTGTGTGTGTGTGTGTGTGTGTGTTAGCGTGAAAACCGTATAAATGATATTAGTGGGCCCGAGGTGACAACAATACACTCCTGGCTTGAGTACACGACACACATCATTGCACATTCACAAACACAAAATCGCAAACACTTAAGAAACACACAAAAGCATGAACACACAAATATGGGGAGCACACCTAAAAATAAGAACCCACACGGAGCGAACTCGAATAACATTTACACGCCTCTTTAGAGCTTGTCATTATCACTGCTTTTCCAGAGTGCAAATATGAATTTGTGTGACTGCCTCTATGTGTGCGTCTCTGTCTGACTGTTCTTCATGCTGTGTGCCTGCACGCGTGTGTGTGTGTGCATGTGAGTCTGTTTGCACGTGGGCTGTGACACATTAGACCCCTGTACATCTCTTAGGTTAGCTTTGATCAGCTATTTCCTGATCTAACACAAATGTTCTACCTTTAAAGGGGACCTATTTTGTTTTTTTTCTCATTTTCCATCAAATGTATTCTGACAATTAAGGATGGTCGTAATTAACATTTCAAATAATAAGGATGTTATATGAGCAGGTAATCCCTGTAAGAAGAATTCTTAGGTGTGAGATTGGCGTTCAATTTGTGGCTCGGACCGCGGGCACAAATAAACAGCGCAAAGCAATCACAGTAAACACTTTCCTTAAATGTTAAAATATACTGAAGTGCAAATGAAAAACCAAACTGCATAAAAATAATCATGTAATTAAGGCACTTTTACAAAAAATCCCTGGGCCAAGGTATACATATGAGGCAAAACCAACATAAAAAACTGCTAGCAAGTCGAGCTGAACAGCTAATGCTCCATCTTCCACTACTTTGCATGAATGAGTGCTCTGCTAACACACGGGAACTTACGTGGCAGATATTTCCAAATAAAACATGAATACAAACTCCTCACACTCTCATCAGACAGTACATAAACGCATAATCTCTATAAATTCATTATCTACATAGTTTGACTGGACAATCACTATTTTACAAAGTATAATACTTCATTTTAAAAAAAACATGCAGTGGTGGTGCTCACCTTGCAAAGAAATCACCGTAAAAACTAAGCCAAGATGGCGCCCGTGCAAACAAGAAACTACAGTGTCCTGTAGGGGACAATTGCCCCAAATTGTTCAAATTTACAGGGTATACCCAGCTCAACAGCGACACTCAGTGATCTTTTCAAGTCACTACCTTACATAATCTAGCACTCATCTCAAGCCTTTAGCTTTAACTGCAGGTACTGAAGCCCCACCCACCCACTGTTCAAACCTGTTTTCCTTCATAGTAAAATGGACATAATTCATTTCTTCCTTTTTTCCATGAATATATTAACAATGAAAGACTGAAACGTCCGATTTGCATACCTATTCAGACCCCTCACTAACCTTTGGCAGAAATGAGAGCCTTGTGTTTTCTTGGGAATGATCCTACAAGCTTGGCACACCTTTCTTTTGGAAGTTTCCCCGTTCTTTTTGGCAGAATCATTCAAGCTCGACCTGGTTGTGTGTGGATTATTGGCGCAGAGCCTTTTTTGGGTATTTCCAGAGATATTGTTTGGGGTTCAGTTCGGACTGGGCTCCTCCAGAACTTTTCCTAAAGCCACTGTGTTTTCTCAACTCTTTGCTTCACAAGGCGCACAGTGACCTTTGGCTTGCATAAATCCTCTCTACCATAAAAGCCTCATTGGTGGACGCTCCACTAATAATTGTCCCTCTGTAGGACTCTCTTGTTATGGTCTCCCCCTGTCCTCCAGGTGCAGACCTGCCATCTTTCTTTCCTGCCCATTGTACTCTATCTTTCTCTACCAGTCGTGCATGTTTGTGTGCGTGGGTGTGCATGGACATTAACTCTGCTTTCCTTCTCCCAGATTAGGTGTGGCTTCCTCGGGCTCCAGCTGGTGCACCTGTGCCACATTAACACTTACCGGCAACATCACCAGATTGCTGCCATAGTCAGCGCAGTAGATTTGCTCAGGAAACTTTGAAACCACTTACTTTTAAACTTCTTTTCAACCTTTATTACCTTGCCTGTCCTCCTCTGTCATAAGAATCTCACCTTTCTTTGAAAATCCTTGCCCACATTCTGCAGAAAAAAAGACAAACTAACCTGTATCAGCGACAGAGGGGTTCTGGGAAACTTTCCTGCCTGCGGGCCTGTGAAAAGCTTGAATAACCTTAAGATGTTAACGTAATTCTTTGTAATTCTTGTCCTGAAGTTGATGAAGTTCTCAGTGCGTCCTGCCAATGAGTCATTTCGGCCTAACAATCTCTAATCTCCACAAAGAAACTCATCTCATACACAATAACCATTGGGTTCTTGACCAATGCCCTCACTACCCAATTTGGCCTGGCAACCAGATCCCTCATGGATGGATGATGGATGGATACCTGGTCACTTTCCATGGTGTATCCTTCCCCAGATCCGTCCCTTGAGACAATAACAACTCAGAGTTCAACAGTCATTTTCCTCAACCTCCAGGCTTGGTTTCCTGGTGCTTTTGTGATCTTAAATAGGCAGATGGGTTCATTTCTTAATAATATCAGATGAAACGGATTAGTCACTGTAATGAAATTGCTGGAGCACCTCAAGAACCACTGACAAATGAGTTGTGAGAGTCATAAAAAAAATCTGAATACTTATATAGGGAGAAATTGGATGTCTCAGTCCAGTTTGAATCAATGATGACTTTAACCTATTTTTATCAGTGTTGAGTTTCGTGTGCAGATTGATGGGGAACAAAATGAACTAATTCACACTTTAACATGAGCCTAAAAGTGTGGAAAACTTAAAGGGGTCTTAAAACTCTACTGATGTACCGTACATACAACGTGCTATCTGCATCTCCATGACTCAAAGGCGCCCGACTCTGCCGGATGATCCATCTGTCAACCTACCACTGTGTGCGAACGCAGGAGGAAGTCTGAACATGCGGGTTTGAAAATAGCTCAAAGTTTGAACAGAAATATCTTTAGGACTATATTCTATTAATATTTTGTATTCAAAAGGAGGAGTTGTTGTTTTTTGCTACAACATAATAAAGCGGCGCATTTATATCTTTTAATGTTCTAAAAGTTTGTTTTAGTTTAGCAGAAACAGAGGAGGCGACGAGGAGACAAGGTGAAGTGTTTTGTGCTTTCCGACTCACAGCGCTCATGAAGATTGTTGATTTCAAATATGTCAAGGGACATTCTTTTCTGTAGAGCAACTAAGAAAACTGACAAATCGTTTTTTCCGTAATTGTAAGTGGAACAAATTATGTTTAAAAAGAAAATTATCCACTGATTCCTACCACCTCTTTTGTCACTCAGAAACGTTGCCAGTCACTCTGCGTTTGTCACTCTGTCAACCCCTCTGTCAGTCACTCTGTCAATGTCAACTAGCCAGCTAGCTCTGCATGAAGGGAAAACCAACATCAATCAGGCTCCGTCAGCAGTGGAACCCATTACTTTAGAGGGATTATGATATGGGAGATCGTGGGTCTGTGGGCTAACAGAGCAAGTGACAAATAAATGTTGAACTTTTGAAAAGTGCCTCTATTAACAGCTCATGCAGCTCATCTAACTGTGCAAATATTTGCAGTCATAAAGCCTGTTGTTTCTGAATCTAAAGTACTTGCATGCAATGAGAATATTAGGGACCTTGAAGGGTTTTTTTTTCTCTCCACACACATACACAATCACGCACAGAGACAGGGCTGTGGCCTTCAGGAAGGCATTAAAGCAGTGTGAGTGTGCATTATGGATTCAAAGGTAAAAGAATTTTAAAATCAGGAAGGGCTTACCAACAGAACGCCACTTATTCAGCGTGGATGGGTTATTTAAAATCATGTCAGGGGCCAGCATAATACAGGTTATGCAGCATAGCACAGGCACACTGGTACACATGTACGCACAAATACACATACATATGCATGCAATAACCTTGCTTCACACACAAATACATGAACACATATACCTCTACCTCTTCTTGCTCTTCACGGTGCCACAGTGACCCTGACTGGTGGAAAAGTAGAACTGCAGCGACAAGCAGCATCACTGGCATAGGCATAAACTCTCTGTGTGTGTGTGTGTGTGTGTGTGTGTGTGTGTGTGTGTGTGTGTGTGTGTGTGTGTGTGTGTGTGTGTGTGTGTGTACTGTAATTACTAGAGAAGATAAATCTTGTTAATGAAACAGACGGAAAGAAGCGCACTCTGGAGAGGAGAGAGCAAGAAGAGGAGAGATGAGGAGAGTAAGAGGAAGGGGGGGGGGGACACGCAACATGAAAGCAAAAAGGAAAGAAAGAAAAAAAGAGGATGAAAGAGGAAGATATACGAAATGAAGGAAGGAAGGGAGACAGGTCTGAGGGGGAATAAAGTTAGAGGAAAAAGTTGACGCTCACGTTTTGTTTCATTGCATCATACATCAGTATTGAAGGAGTGACGCAGAGGAACGGAGTAGGAAGACAAGAATGGCAGGTAGGGAGAAAGATTGAGAGAGAATGAGTGCAGACACAGAGATGAGGAGGAGGAGGAGGAGACGGATGAAGGAAGAAAAACACAACCCGGAGAAGTCGCATTTTCTTTTCTTTTTGTGTGTTTTTTTTTTCAAAATGCGTGAGTGTGTGCCTGCCAAGTTTAAAGTGCTGAAGTGTAACTGGTCATGCATATTAACAGAAAGTGTTAGGCATCTATGGAGAGGACACTGAGCGAGTGTACAAAGCCTTTCCAGATGTATGAGGTATAACAACCTGTGAGGAGCAGACACGTGGATGTGCAAGTCTTTCGGGGTTTGGAGGATAAAGGGGTGTGAGGAGGCAAAAAATGTAAGATATAAAAGTCTAAAATAAGAGAAAAAATTGACTTCTTGATGTGAAAAACTTGAAGGAAACTAACAGGTCAGGCTAGGACAGTCTAAGACATAAAAGCAGCTTTGGAGTTTGAGAAAGAGGACCTTAATTCCACTGGCTCGCACATCCTTGCATCTTAGTGGTTGCAGTAGGTGCAATGCAATGTAAAGCATCACAGTTTTAAATTCAGCAATCACATTAGTAATAATACTAATAATCATGTCGTTACATGTGTTTTGTGACGTTTCAGGTTCATGGTTTCTCTGTGCTCCTCTTTTCTCTCTTGTCTTTCCCCTCATGGCTAACTTTCATGGCACTTGGCTTCCCTTGCCTGAACCTGGTTCTGTTGGAGGGGCTCTTCCTGTTATAAGGGAGTTTTTCCTTCCCACTGTCACCATGTGCTCCTCAGAGAGCTTGTCTGACTGTTGGTGTTTTCTTCCCAGTGTTTACCTTGCGATATAAACCACCTGAATTTGTGAATTAAAATTAAATGAACTGAAGTTTGTAGCATAGCATTAATATGCACGATTGCCAGGAAAAAATGAGCCTTTTTCTTATGCACTTCTACTATAATCAGCTGATTTCAGTTGGTGTTGAATGAGGAGAAAAACAACAGAGCATTCAGCAAGTTTTGGGGGCTAGAGATAGGAACAGTGCTTGCAGTTTTAGTGCACAAAAGCACAAGAATGTGATGGCAAAGCATGAACTGCACTCCAAAAACAACCGCCGCTACTGTAACATGTCATCAACTGTTGCAAACTTCTGCAAAGACAACAAAAAGTTAGCAGAGTGATGGTAAAGTGGAGTGTATGCCATCCCCAGTAAGGCAAAGTTTGACTTTCACCAGGTGACAAAATCAGTGACAAGCAGTTGGGGCTGTAGCATTGGAGCCTCCATTTTTACCTACACCTGTTTCTCCAGCAGAATCCCTGTGGCCACAACAGTTTTCTGTGAAGTGCTGTTTGGTCACCTTCCAGCTTTGGTGTCAGTTTTGTGCTCACAGTTAAGCACTAACAGAAAGACTGTGCGTGTGTCAGTGTGTTTATATTGGTAACTAGCAATTATGTGGCGCTGCAAGTAAAGCAGAAGTAATGTAACAAGTGTAACAAAATGTAACAAATAAGTTCTACATTTATGTAAAGAATTTTCTACATTTCATTTAGTTTTTTTAAGAGTAACAAGTAATGTGCAACTTTTTTGAGTAACAAGCCTAACTCTGCTAAGTTTCAACATTACCTTAATTTTACCCCACTATCTGTAAGTTGGCTCAGTGGTATAGTCCTTATCACTGTCACCTCACAGTGAGAGGTTCCTGGGTTTAAATAAATTAGCTTGCTGGAGTTTCCATGTTTTTCCTCTCCCTGTTTGGATTCTGTTGCTCCCATAATCCAGAGACGTGGATGTTTCTATTCCTATGAGTGTACATTACCTCATCCTTTGACAGCAGGGATAGGCTCTGGCGGTTAAGACACTGGGAGAGATGGATGGCGCATATGCATGTAATTCACATTAAACATGCAAAAAACATTCATAAAACACAATCCTACCCAAAACTGTAACAACTGATGTGTACACAAGAGAGTGAGGAGAGGGACCTCTTATTACCTATTAGCGGGATGAATCTGTAGGGAATCCAGGGCAGACAGATCCACTAAGAAACAAACAAAGGAGCATGTCGTCTGCATCTACGAGCCTGATAGGCAGCCAACTGTGACATTAATTCCTGTTGGTACTGCCTCACAAGCAAAGTTCACCTTTTAAGATTGAAAGCACTCTCTAACTCACACACACATACACACACACACACACACACACACACAAGTGACAGCATGGTACAGTACTTCCATACCCAAGAATACTGATGAGATAGAAGTAAATATACTTATATTGTATTAACTGTTCAGATGCATTGGCGCTTTTATTTTTTTATTATTATTTTTTTTATCTGTGGGCTTAAGTGCAGCATTACGAGAAAAAATTGAAATCGGGCCATTTCTGCACCTTCAGATAAGGTGATAAAATACAGAACATGACTAAGTGCAAATGCATCTCCTATCTACCATCTCAAGATAAGAACACTTTGTCTTTTACTGCTAATCTTCTCTATTACTGGGTTTACAATACAGACCAGTAGTGAACAAAGAACACAAAACACTCAATAACTAATTAAGATTCACATCAAATCAGTGCATGTATTCCCTTATTTTGGGGACACAGCAGAGCGAGCAGGGAGAGGAAAAAAAGAGCTACAGCACTAGACCTGGGCACGCAACAAATCCCTGCTGGTCTGCTGCATGTGGCTAAGCGTGTGCAGGCGCAGCATGGCGTGCAGAAAAGCATTCAGATAAAAATGTCCGTTACATTTTGCCATCAAGTAAGCTTAGCCATGGAGACAGCAGAGGTAGAAAAGGGGGTGTTTGGACTTTGGTAACATTATTTGAAAATGAGGATGTGTTAGTCTCCCTGGGAAAGTGTTGTACAGTCACGTTAAGTGATTTTCCACTGGACTTGTTCTTCCAGTTCAGAGGACTCCACTGATATTTCAAATTGTCATTTCAATTTTCTTATGTCCATGTAATTGTATCAGAACTGAGACCTAGTTTCAGTGTGCTTACAGCCCTCCAAAGTGTTGACTTTCATTTAAAGAAGAACTAGGTGAAGTAGAAATCAAGCCTAGAAGTCCACCATAGATGATATTTATAATTGCTGTAATGTCACCTAACTATCAGTATGATGTGTCTTTGCTGAAAGAATTTGTAGTTTAGAAAGAAAGAAATACTCCATAATATTTCCTCTAAATCTTGAAGATTTGTGGTGTCTGGTGCTGAAGAGATTCACAAAAGCCACACACATTTAGTTTATACAACCTGTCAAATGTATTTATAATTATATCCCAGGGATACTGGACATACATGGTTTGGGGGACATAAGACAACACAGGGTTTCACAAATGTTGCATTGTTTTTCATGATTTTTCGGTTTTCCATTGTAAACTTTTGTGTGTATTATCAATTTAAAAGCTGCTTTAACTCCTCAGTGTTTTATGTAACTGTCATAAATGTGGCTCAGGCAAACAGACTTAACCATAAATAAGGTTAAGTCTAGGTTTTATGCAAATTTGTGGATGAATCTTGGCTCACTCTTTACAACATTGCTTCAGTCCATTGAGGTTTGTAGGCATTTACTTATGCACAGCTCTTTTGAGGTCCCACCACAGCATTTCAATCAGGTTGAGATCTGGACTCTGACTGGGCCATTGCAGCACCTTGATTTTCTTCTTTTTCAGGCATGCTGTTGTACATTTGCTGTCGTGCATGGGTCTAGAAATAATTATCCCCCCTCTACCATTATGCTTGACAGTTGCTACGAGGAGTTTGTGCTGATGCGCTTTCCATCAAAACATGATGCTATGCATTATGCGTATTCAAAGGACATTTTACAAGAAGTCTTGTCATTTATTCAGATGCATTTTTATCTGTAATTTTTAGAGAGAAGCAGCTTATGCCTGGCAGCCCTCCCAAACAAGCTGCACTTCAGTCTTTTTCTAACTTTACTTTTACTGTACTGTAATAATGAAGTACAATTGCAGAGCCTGAGATGTACCTCTTTGGGGGGGGGGGGTTGCAGTTTTTCTGAGCTTGGGGTGAATTTGCTGAAACATCCACTCCTGGGAAGATTATGGTATTGTGTTAAGATACCTGTTCGCTGCAGACCAGCAAACTGATGAAACTTGCGCTCCTACAGAGATGCTCGCACTTCCTGATGATCAGTTAATCACATCTATGTGATTATGGCTGCTAATTATACTGCTTATGGGAGCTCTAAGGATGTATGTATTTTTACACAGGACTTCATAGATCCCATAGTGAAAAAATCCTGTTTCAGCTAATTCATAATCAGTAATATCTCACAAAAGGCTTCAGAATTGAAACTTAGCAGACAGCTGGCCCATGCTAAAATGTTTCGCACAACCATAATAGCATCATCATGTGGCTGGTTACAATGCCAAGTGAAAACATTTAAATTCTGTGAGGCTTTTATGCTCTCTCCCATGCTTTTAGACACAAACACACACATTTCAATTGCTCTGCAGGTGATGATGGCCACATTCATTGTCCCAGTCAGCATTGACAGTCCGCCAGCAGGCGCAAAAGCAAGACCTCCCCTAAGTGTGATGCAACCATCATGAATACACTTGTGTTTTCCCTCTTTGCAAACTTTATTTATACATCACCTTTCACGCAGGTTAGTCCAGTTCCAAGTGCTTTTCAGATGGCAAACAAAATGATAAACAGACAGAATTAATGTAAAAATTAAAAAAAAATAAAAACAAATCTAAAATAAATTTAAAAACATCATATGAAAAATCAAGAACACAGTAATATAAAACAAAATTAAAATGTAAAAAAGTATAATGAAACATTGTAAGCATACTCCATAAAAACCCAGGCTGAAAAGGTATCAGCAAGTCAAACAGTTTCTATTTATTGCTGTTTAATTACTTTGTAAGCGGTGCCAACCTGGCTTCACAAAGGATGATCTAACTAGGATCAGATTTTTCACCAGCCTGACACTGACAGCAACAAATATTATATGACACTAAATTGTATATAACAAAGAAGTCGGTGTCCATTAGCTGACTTTGTCAGCAAGATTTTCATTTACTTTGGGGCTTAAAGGTAAATGGATTAGCTTGCCGATAAGCAGTAATTGCTAAAAGGCACAGAATGAAGTGTTATTCTGGTTTACTGTAACTTGTTTGATGCACCTTGAAGTGGATTACATGATTCAAGACAACCAATTAGGCTATAAAAGTTGTGAGACTGGTTGTCATTAAACACTGCTTCACCAGCTATACTGTTTCTACATTTCTCTTGGCTGTCTGGGCTTTGCTGATTACCTGAGATTTGCTCCAGGTGAATAGTTTTTGACTCTAAGAATGCATTCACTGGTCAAAGTGTCAGGCCCAGCCAAGCTACAGTAGCTGCTGAAAAAAGAGGATTAAGGCACCAACTTCGTGGTCATTTTATAAAGTTTTTACCGACATTTTGACTATACAATTTTTTTTGAGGTAACAAAAGGTCAGAGTCAAAGTCTGCCTTTTATAGGAACAATCATAAGGGAAGGATTTGTAACTTGACTTATCCAACTTGTTCAAGCAGAAGCATACAAAATTGGCAAGTCCGTCATTTAGGTATGTATAGGTTGGCTAACCACATGTACACCCTTAGAAAAGCGCTTGCAGGTGTGTGTGCGTGTGTGTGTGTGTGTGTGTGTGTGTATGTGCGTGTGCGAGCGCGCACACATACCCTGGTAAAATTGAACTGTCATGGCCAGAATGGGCACTTTGATCATTTTATGTTCACAGAAGAGGAGAGCCGAAGAATGTAGACAAGGTGAGTTGGAAAGAAAAGGAAAGGAGATAAGAGAGGAGAGGAAATAGGAAATGAAGGGCAGAGACAGAAAAACGAAAGAAAAAAGCAAAGACGAGACGAGATGAGACAAAATGACAAGAATTGTCAGGGAAAGAAAGAAATCAAAAGAGGGAAAAATGCAATCATTCAATGATAAATGACCAAAAAGGGAAGGAAAGGAAACAAGAGGTAGAAGAGCAATGAACTTTAAGGAAAGCAAAAGAGAAGGACTAAGGGAAATGAAGAAAGGAAGATCAGAGCAAACCCAAAAAAGCAAAAGGAGCCCAATAAAATGAACAGAAACAAATCAAATAGGCATTCAAATAAGAGAAAATGGGGAAAAAAAGAAGAAGAGGAAAGAAAAGAAAAGAAAAAACACCAGAAGACAAAAAAGAGCCAACTGAAGATGTGGGAGGAAAGAATTAAATGGGGACGAGCACGAGGAGGGTCGACAGAAAAAGGGGATACTGATAGAGAGAACTGATAAGGGATGAAAGCCTTCTTTCACTGGGTGATGAGGATGTACTCACATCACACGCTAGTTACCCAGGATTCATAGCGTGAGATGAGTTCCCAGCATCCCTTTCATCTCTTCAACACCCAGTAGTGGTCTATCAGAAAGGAGCCTGGGGAAACAGCCACAGACAGTTACATGCGGACACACCAGAAACACCAACGTGTGCACACTCACACACTAACAGAAGATGGAATAAAGACACACTTGAGCACATGTCCTTTACTCCTTCATTCTACGCGCACACAAGGAAACACTTTAGTCACACACACTTAAACATTTTCCCCAGATTCCTCCTGCTAAATGAAACTGTGGACTATGATCACACTGACACATACATAAAGTACATGCAAGCGGGCACTACAAAGTGGTCGGCTGTCTCACCGTATCCGTGGTGATCACAGAAGCCACTCATTGGCATGGTGTTTGATCTCTCGGTTGGCATGGAAGTCTGAAAAGTCTGTCAGAGTTAGACAAGAGTGGGACAGAAAAGCTCATTTTTAAAAGTTCCAGAACTTGCAATTGCCCAAATGACCACTTGAGGCTGGTTCCAAAAAGTCAGTCAGTCAGACTCTCATATGAGAATGTCCAACATCTATATTCACTAATACATGCCGATGATATTGTATTGCTTGGTCTTTACTCCATCATTATATGATTGCTAGGCAACATGTCATAATATATCATGCATAATGAAAGTCTGGAAATAAATAACATTTTACTATCATGAAATTAAAATGATACAGTGTTTTTATATTGTGTTGTAGTTGCATAAATGTTATTTTAGCCTGTTTATAGGGGGTTGCCAAGCATTTGAGATTAGGTGAGGGCATTTTAGGGAACTGTTAGAACAACCTGATAACAATGTATCAGAGCTAGACTTGTAGTCAAGACCGCCTAAACCAAGACCAAGACAATACCAAGACCAGAGGGTATCGAGACCAAGACAAGAACAAGACCAAGACCAGGAAAGACCGAGTCAAGACCAAGACAAAGTCGAGACGAGACCGAGACCAGGACAAAAAAGTCTTTAAACTGCAGCCAGATGCTGCTTCGTTTATGGGTGTCAGGCATATTTATGTGTTTTTGCGATGCACTCGCACAGCCCTCCTCACTGCTGTCTACTGTCTCACTCACTTACTGAGAGGACAGACGCACGCTCCACTTGACTGTCGCGTCTCTCACCCTCTCTGTTTTTCACATAATGATATTATCCTATATCCTCGCATGTGATTGGCCACAATATGGAGGGACTGGAGTATAGCTGAGCCACTGTGTGAGAGCTGAGCAGCGACAGGAAATTAAGTGAGGAGCCGGCTCTCGCTCAATGGGAGTTGACTCTTCTGATTCACTACAAAGCACTCTCTAAGCACGGCTCTTAGAGCCGATGCTTTTGCGCATGACACATTATCGAATGTTACGTTGTGTGTCATGGATACTGTTGACTCCAAATCTCCCGACCACTATGTCAATCTGAGACAGCAAGACCGAGACAGCGAGACCAAGACAAGACCGAGGGATCCGAGACCAAGACAAGACCAAGACCACTTAAAAGTGGTCTCGAGACCGGTGTCGAGACATCCAACTCTAATCAGAGCATCACTCCAAGATCATGTGTTTCTAATTTCAGAGATATTATGCAGATGAAGGAGAGCAGTCCCATATATATATATATATATATATATATATATATATTTATATACATATATATAATTTATTTTTTTGACTAAAGGAAATATCCTAATCAAAAATGACTCAGTTTCATCTGTCCTGGCCAAGTTAATACATCCAAAGTAAGTATCTAGTTATACACCATATCTCTAAGATTTGTAGGCCAAATAAAGACAAAACCTCAGTTTTGTCTGTATTTAGAAGAAGAAACTTACAGGACATCCAGATCTTCATGTCCTTAAGATACGTCTACAATTTAACTAATTGATTTGTGTCATCTGGGTTCATGGATAGATACAGCTGGGTGTCATCTGCATAATGAAAATGTATGCCATGTTTTCTAATAATACTGCCTAAGGGAAGCACAGAGTTCCACAGTGCTGGGATCCTAACTTTTGTTCGTGAAAAAGATTCCACATTTAAATTGGAATCTCTCAGAAAGATATGATTAAACTCTCCACATTGTCCTAAAATATTGTGGCTATCAGTAACAAACGTTGCACTGAGGTCAAGCGGGATAGATGCAAAGATGAGCCCACTGCCACAGCACATATGAAGGTCATTTATAATCTTCACTGTTTCTGTGGTGAATTCCGAATCCTGACTTTTCAAATAGAGCATTCGTCGCCAAATGACCAATTAGATTTTTACAACAACTATTTCAAGGACTTTTGAAAAAGGAAGAAACAGTGTCTTCCAGTCTTTGTTCTAAGCAAAGCTGCTGAAGACTAGAAAGCAAATAGGAGCACTTCCCAAACTGTGGGGATATTACTGTAAGAATTAAAGTTTCTCCACTTGTTTCTCATTCTTTCATGTCTTGTTTATTCTCTATCTTAACCACCATCCCTTCATCTTTCTTTGTAGCTAACTATATTGCACATATCATTTATATAACATTTGTCATGGGATACACTGTCACATTTGCACGGAAAGCAGAAACCAATTTCCTGTTGTGTTAATTTTCTCTGTCTGAGAGGGTACAGATTTCCCCTGTGTTCATGTCCCAAGTGTGTGTGTGTGTGTGTGAGTGTGTTTTTACAGACTGTAACGACACTCATGGCTGCCCCAGCGAGAGAACATCAGATGTCGCTCCATCTCTTCTCTTCTATCTCTCTCTCCGTGCATCTGTCCCTTCAGCTCGCCATCGTGCCTCCTCTCCATCATCCACCCTTGGTGGTATTGCCATGGCGACCAGTGCCATCCCCTCTAAAGTGCCACACTTGTTGAGATTAACAGTAGACGGAGAAGTAGGGTGAGGTGAGACGAAGACAAACAAGGTGATGAGAATAAGAGTAAAAATACGAAAGAAGAAGCTAGAGGATGAAAGAGGTGGAAATGAAGGTGGAAAAGAGGACAAGAAAAATAATCAAACAGTATGCAGGCCAGCGTTCTGTGGTGTCACATCTGAGTGATTGCTTAGTTGAGCTGAGCCTCTGAATCACTTAGAGCAGCATCACTGAAAAACAAAAAAAGAGACAGAGAGCTCAACAGAAAGAAAAAGAAGGAATCTGTGAGTTTATATCCACCTGTTTGTTGTCAGTGCACTTTTGCACTGTGCCATACACATGTATATTTTAAAACAGCTGCTTTTTGATGTAAAAGTGAACAGAAAGGATGACGTGTGTGATGGAAAGCTTTTCAGTGGAACCTGCCTGTGTTTCCTTTTCTTTTATTTCTGACAGGTGCACCGTTGATGCCTCACTGCCATATACTGTTTCATGCCCTCGCTCTACATTAAAGGAGACCTTTTATGCTTATTATAGAGATAAGCCAAGGTGCTCATCGCATCAGCTCCATTAAGAACTAGAAAGAACTCGCACATCTTAAAGGAAACATATTATGCTCACTTTCAAAACCATACTTGTATTCTTGGACTCCACAAGGTTAGCTTTGCATGAGTCACATTTCAAAATAATCCCTAACTTCTTTATACCCCTCTCTTCATCCACTGCACAAAGCAAAAAAAATGTTGTTTCTCTTCCGCTGAAAGCATGCTCTCTTTTCTGATTGGTTGACTCTCACAAACAGAGGGTTTGATGAGAAGGTGAGTGTGGCTGCTGTGCTTGATTTTTAACTTTCAGTTAAAAAATACTCAAATATATGCCCCTACAGCCAATGTTAAAGTTACAAAACTGCAGCTTGTGTTTACACACTCTTCCTGTATATTAAATTGTAATTGTTGCTAACACTTTTTGCTTTCAAATAATATATAGGCTATCAAGTTTGACTTATACTGAACCGCGGAGATTTAAAACAGCAGGTCTAGTTCAAGAACAAAATTATTTGAGAGCGGCTTAAATAAGCAAATATGCCCTACTATAGACCATAATTTCATCTCTTTGTGAAGGTGTCTTGTAGTTTTTTGGAACCAAATAATCAAAGGCAACTGGACTGGACTCACAATTCAAATGCTCTCTGCAGAAGAGGGCAGAGCAGGCTGTACCTGCTGCAGAGGCTCGGGTCTTTTGGACTGAAGGGCCCACTCCTGAAGACCTTCTATGACTCTGTGGTGGCCTCAACCATCTTTTATGGTCTGCTGGGGCAGCAGCATCTCTCCTGGGGATAAGAAGAGACTGAACAGGCTGATCCGGAGGGCCAGTGCTGTTCTAGGATGCCCTGTGGACCCAGTGGAGGTGTTGAGTGACAGGAGAATGGTGGCTAAGCTGTCATCCCTGTTGGACAACATTTCCCACCCCATGCAGGAGACTCTGACAGCACTGAGCAGCTCCTTCAATGGCAGGCTGCGGCACCCATGATGTGGGACGGAGAGATTTCGGAGGTCTTTCCTTCCAACTGCTGTCAGACTCCACAACAAAGACTTTGCAGATGACCACACGCGCGCGAACAGACACACACACGCACAACTAATACACCATGGTAGCCTTCGCCTAGTCTCCGTGATGTGCAATATTACCAAGTGCAATTCTGATGCAACATAGTATTTTATTCTATTGTGTATAGTATGTTATTCTGTTTTATCTTATTCTATTCTATTCTATCTATCTGCTTTTAACTTTGTACTGTCCACTTTCTGCCGTGACCAAACAAATTTCCCACGTGTGGGACTAATAAGGGTTTATCTTATCTCTCTTATCTTACTTGGTCTACATTCTTGTGTCTGAGGGGTTAAATTTCAAACCAATATAGAAAGTCAGTTGACCTGGTACCGTTGGACATTCTGACATTTTTTAATGTTAGTCAAGAAAGTTAGCAGCAGACAACGTGGTGATGTTGATTTGGATATAATGATTAATTCATTATTCAACTTTTGCCAAGATATTACACTAGATTGTACAAATATTAGCTTCTAAGTATAATTCTTTTATTACTGTCTGACATTTCAACTTTTCAGAAGACTGGTGTACAGAGATGCTACGATATACAGTCATGTAAAAAGTACATCCTTATTGCAGAATTACATTTGGGGAAAGCCACACAGCATATGCGCACAAACACCTCACACCAACTGCCAACCACAGTGGTGGAGGTAAGAGGTGATGGTTTGGGCTTGTTTTGCAGCCACGGGACCTGGGCACCTTGCAATCATTGAATTGATCATTTACTCCTCTAGAGTCAAATGTAAGGCCATCTGTCTGACAGATAAAGCTTGGCCCAATTTAGGTAATGCAACAGGACAATGATCCCAAACACAGCAACAGATCTACTGCAGAATGGCTGAAAAAGAAAAGAATCAAGGTGCTGCACTGGCCTTAATTGCAAAGAAGAGTGAACTAAAATTGTGATGCAACAGTGATGCAACAGCGCTTAATAATGATTACTTCAAGTTACTGCTGCTAAAGGTGATTCTACAAGCTACTGAGTCATGACATGTACAATAAATGGCCCCATGAAAACAGTCTCAGGTTTTGACTGCATATGCATGTTTAAGACAGAAACCAAAAGTACTGGATCAAGGCTTGTATATATTAATCTCATGTCAAGTGGACTGATTAGTTTAAAATATATTTATAAAACTTAACAGCCATATCGCTCATATTCTCTGCACTTCCAGAGAATATAAAACACTCTTCTTAACCTGGGACAACTTGTTGACAAAATAAAAGAAGAGTGTTAGAAAGACAGTTGACTGAGGCTTTGAAGAGCTCCTGCTGTTGCGCCTGAAGGTGACTTTGCTCCGTGTGTGTGTGTGTGTGTGTGTGTGTGTGTGTGTGTGTGTGTGTGTGTGTGTGTGTGTGTGTAGTTTATCCACTTGGATCACTACTGGGATAGAAAGCTGACAAGTCAAATGAGGCTATGTCCATCTTCACTGGTCCTCTCTCTCTCTCTCGCCCTCTCTCTCTCTCTCTCGCTTGTTCTCTCAGCTGTGTGACAGTTAATTGACATATTATCAGCCAATGACCTTGTGTCGCATGCGAATCCCCACCAATTAAAAACTAGGCCATTTCCTTGTCAACTCTGCGTAATGGAAATTCATACGGTATCCAATCTAATTGAGCAAGCACACACACACCCGTGTGCACATACACACACACCACACACTCACGCAAACATGCAAACACAGACCAGCACTCCCGCACACAAAAGGCAATTGTGTGAAAGTAGATGTTCACCATATATTAAGCCGAGCATGGCAACCGTGTATACATCATTTCATTGCCTCGAAGAGCCAAAGAAATCATATAGAGGTCAGTGCATGTGTGTGTGTGTGTCTGTGTATGTGTGATTAACCTTGGAGGACAGTAGAAGGGCATCCAACTAACTTCTTAAGTCACTCAATCACAAAGAGGTGGCTGCAGACCGACAAAAAGAATGAGAAGAATGGAGCGGGAGAGACTGGGAGTGACAGAGATAAAGGGTGATACAGAGAGACAGATTGAAAGAGGTTAAAGATTCAGATAGACGGCGAGGGAGCGGGGCGAAGAGGCAGAGATGGCAGAAATTAAAGAGAAAAAGTGTGGGGGACTGTGGGTGAGTGGCAGGGTTAGAGAACAAGAGAGAAATTTTCAAAGAGCATCTGTGTGTTGCTTGGTTACTGGGAAACAATACAGTAGCGAAAGAGAGACGCAATGAAAAAAGGGAGGAATAATAAAAGACAGGAAACTGGTCCAGAAAGAGAAGGATGGGATAAAAAGAAATGACTGAAATCAGGAGAAAATCAAACAAAAAAGAAGGTAGTATTTAAAGAGCGGAATTATCTGTTTTTGTTGTAGTGGGTTTTTTTCTAAAGTATCCATTTCTATCACTTTTTGAGGTCAAGTTGCAGTGGCGAGGTAGCTCTGATATCTCTGTCCACAGCAAGGTTTTCTTGCTCTTCCTGGGGGATCGGGAAGCAATCAAAGGCCAGATGAGATACATAATCTCTCCCGCGTGTTCCGGGTCAAGCTTGAGGTCTCCCACCAGTTGCATGGGTCCAAAAAGACACCTCAAATGCACAGTGCCCAGGAGACATCCCGATCAGATGACTGAGCCACCTCAACTGATAGTCTTATTTTTTCAGTCACTGCCCAAAGTACACAGGCATAGCTGAGGGCTGGAACGGAGATCGAGTGGTAAATTGAAAGCTTTGCCTTCCAGCTCAGCTCCTGCTTCGCCGTCACGGTTTGGTACAACGTCCGCATCACTGCTTACACGGTGCCAATCTGCCTGTCCATCTCGTGCTTCGTTTTACCGTCACCTATGAACAAGACCCCAAGATACTTAAACTTGTTTACCTGGGGCAGCAGCTCACTCTTAAACTGCAGGGAGCAATCTACCATTTCAGACGCACTATGAGAGGTTCCTCAAGCTTAAAGGTGCTGACTTTCATCCCAGATGCCTTAAGACCTGACCGCAAAACACCCCCGGGTATTCTCAAAGTTGAGGTCTGCAAAGAGCAAAAAAGACAATCCACAAGTCTTCTATTTGTTCATGAAGATGAGCTTACAAATCAAATTTGTGACAAGGGAGACTGGCACCAGCTAAAAATGACTTTTGTGCAAAGAATAAAGGTATTCACTCCATTTTTATAGGGACTGGATGGTGTGAATATAAATAGACCATTTCTATGAATGAGTACAAGGAGTGCTTTATTCTTCTGGGCATTTGAACAGGTCACTGTGCAGCTAAGTGGATCAGTGCTCTCCCAAAAGAAGTTGCGGGTTTAATTTACTTTTTCTTTTTTTTTTTTAAACTGCTACAACCTGTGATTTTAAGGCACCAATTGAAATCAAAGCCAATTTAAATCTGGGTTTTTGCCAAAAAGTGCTGCTGAGGGTGTTAATGTATCACCATCCACCAGCAATACCACATACAGAGTGGCACACTTAGAAGAACTGAGCTGATTCATACTTTACAGACGCAGCTGCTGGTGTGCAGAGAGAGGTGGAGCAGTGAACGATTAAGCCTACTGTAATTGGTAAACATCTGAGGATGGATAACAGCTGAATAAGTGAGGACAAATAGTGTTAAGTCATAGGATTTCCCTGTGTTTATGTTTTTCTTTTTTCATAGATGCTTGTCTAAGCAAAAAAATAATATATATTTTTTGTGTTTATGGCCATGGAGGTAAATTTAGGCCTGGCAGAAACCCTGAAAGTATCATACACAGGAGGCACACAACTTCAATTTCATGTTGGATGTTGGGGGTCATAGAAGGTCAAATGTATATAGCAGTGATGTCAACTCATTTTACATCGCAGGTCACATACAGCCCATCTTGATCTTATATGTACAGGCCAGTAAAACTGAAGTTTAACTACATTTTTACTATATGAGATATCTTAATATAAGCCAACGAAGCACAATTTCAACAGTATGTCTCAGTTTTTCTACACGATAAAGAAATACAGCTGTAGTAAATGAATGAAATCTGTCAACATGAGTCCTTAGGCTTAAACTGTAAGAAGAAAATATGTAAAATTACAGAAATCTATCATTTAATTACTTTGGTGCATTGTGAATGACCATGAGGGGGATCTTTATCAGCAGGAAAAGCTGTAAATCTCAAGAAAATATAGTTAAAAGTCCAAAATTTATATCCTCCTTCACATTTTCCAAAGCCATCCAATGAGCCAGATTGGAGTTTTCACCAGGACGATTCTGGGCCCTGGGGCCTTATGTTTGACACATCTGGTTTATAGGATGTGAGCACCAAACACAAGCTGTCAAACCCCTCACATGGCCAGACACAATCTGAAGTATACTCAAAGTTTTCCACTTCCCAGAGTTTATGTTAAAGCATGTATGATTTGCTACAGTGCTGCCCACCAGCAGTAGCGAGGGGGAGGGGTGGGTCACTATTTCAAGAAGACTGTCACCACTGGCAGAGAGAATGTGATTGAGAACAGAAGCATCGCTAATGATTTTCAGTCACTGCAGCAGTGCAGATCACTGGTTCATGTGTATTTATGCAGCGCTGCTGAGCCACAAAAGATGCATGAAGAAATAAAAGATTTTAATGGGGGGAACGCGGTTGGAAAACTGTCTTTGTGTCTGATCTATGAGCACTCGCACAATATTTCCCATATTCTGCCAACCTGTAGCCATTGTGCAGAATCTTCAGCTGAAGACAAATTAGCATTTAAATGAGGCAAGTTATTTTCCTTTTACGCCCGCTCTAAATTACTAACGCAATAGCTTTGATTGAGACGAGAGGAGGGAGACTGGTGGCTTTTTTAGTGTTATTGACCCAGAAAAGGTTGAGTGAGCATGCTCGCTCATTTTCAGCAACACCACTGCATCAAAAAAAACTCACACGGCCACACTCGCTCACAGCTGAGAGCTGCAGCTCAACGGCCTACGACCACAGCCACCAGTGTTTGGCACTGAACAGCTTGACTGATGCTCGCTGTCTTGCCTAAAGGAGCACTCCAATGATTTTCAACCTTATCTCTTACAATGTACGTGTCACAGGGAGATACGTTAATGCACCTGTGCACTCGGCAGGATCCACTGTGTCTTGTAGGAAGTGCTCTGTTCACCTTCCCAAATCATGCACAGGATGATGCAGTTCTGGGCTAATAAGCAGCAAGAATACATCATTCTTCTCAAAGTTCAACTTTCAACAATGTGGACGCGTTGAGAAGAGTGTATTTTTCAAGAAATACTCTATAATTAACTTCTCCTTCAAAGCTGTTTATTGGGGAATTCTTTGAGGCCATTATTTGAGGTTTCAACACGAACAGAGGTTGTTATTATGTGTCAATAATGCAGGCTGTATGAGAAGATTCTACAGCTATGACACGGCGCATACTTGAGAGTCCTGTCATATCTGAATGAAGCCATAGCAAACAAATATACACCGTAAGTCATGGACACTTATGTCGGAATGGCATAAAGTCATCACAATAAGAGAGAAGAGACCAGAAATCCAATACATTCAATTTCTTAGATCACCGATTAAATAAAAATGCATCTGTTTCTGAGCTTTCCTTTTAGCGCTGCTATGAATCCCTTAGAACAGGACATGCATTCAAATGCAGCTACACTTACTAACATGCTTTGCACAATACAACAAGGCTATCTCTGTCATCATGTTAGACAGCAGTGATATTATCAATGCATACCTTCTTTTGCTTGTGCAGTGTTGCGCTGCATATAAAGTCTTTGTTGCGCCGTGACACATACAGGTATGCTTAAAGCAGAGCGATGCTGATTCCCACTTGTCTCTGAAGCACCTAGATTGCTGTTCTCAGAGTCGGTACACACCTGCCTCTTCATGTATTTGGAGACAACGCGAAGTCCCTCTTTTGTGTTGAAATGACCAAATGTTATGCAAATGCTTGGTTCAAGAAAGGAAAGTAAATTTGCTCTCTTTCTGGAGTTTTGCATTTGTTAAAAGTCAGTTTACTCGAATACCAGGGAGTCGGTCTGGGCAGGGGTGGGGGTGGGAGGGAAGCTCTCCTGACTGGAGAGCAAAAGGGATCTCGTTAATATCCCCCGTGCCCGGCAATTGAAAACGTGTGGACAGGGACACATTCTTTCTATCTGGGAGGTCACTTGGAAATAGACTGCTGAGTAACCTTCTCTCTGCCCCTGACTGGAAGGCTGTCTTTTTCTCTCTCTAGATTTCTACTGCTCTGAGCCCCAACTGCGAAACTCCATAAAGAATGATGGATGCTGATGGAGACACATGGAGTGGTGATTATGGATCATAGCAGAGTATCGAGGAAGGACAGAGAGACAGACATACGTACGGAAAGAAACCGAGACAGAGGGGGGATTGTGGGCTCAGAATGGTTAATAACACAACTGAATCCTTCTATTTTTTATTTATTTATTTATTTTTGTATGTGATGTAGTTGCGCCACTGAGTGGTGGAATATGAAACTACTGCCACTGAGGTCGTTACAAACATGTATGAGAATGTTCAAAGTAAATCTGAAAATCGTACAAAAAGTAAGTCCGTACCTTAAAAATAATGTTACAGTGCAATTTTTAAATATATTGTCCATTTGTCAGATACTCAGAATTTGGAATTTTGATACTTTTATTTAAAAGGTCTGACTTTAAATGCTTTTGCCTGTTGCTATAATGGAATAATACTCAGCTTCAAACAATATAACGTTCTGAACAAAGTGCACAATCGCTGTATTCAGGAAAACGAATTACACACAAGTGTTGAGGCAACGTGTGGCATTAACACAAGGCTTTATATTCATGAACGAAACTTAGAGGAAAAGTGATTTAAAAGCCTCGAAGCCTGCGGGTTTAAAACTTCCAGACAGAGTACTTCGCAGTTTGGAGGCCCTGAGAGCAAAAAGTCTGTGTGACCGTTAGTCTCAAAGTGAGGCGCAGGAACAGTAAGAAGAACCTGCCACTGCCTGCTGTCTGACTTACAGCGGACAAGAAATTTAGCAATTTAGATAATGTAACTCAGACTTCCTGAGGGAAGAGAACAAGTAGATCACCGGTAGAGGATAGACTGAAGCCTTTTAATCACATCTGACAAGTAAATGGATGTGGAATGCATCAGGGGAAAAGTTCTGCCCTCTCGGTCATATATTTTAAATGGCGCCTGACATACTGTTCCACCCAGAGGCTCAGAAACACACACTAAGTATTTCATTACTTTGGGAAACTTGTTGTAATACAGATCGCTTCTGTTCAAGCACGCTTTTTTACAGAGCACCAGTCAGAAAATAAAATGGTGAGTCTCCAAAATAAAACTAAATGATGAAACACCAAATATTACATTCCATCACAGGCCTGCACAGGTGTAAGCATTTAGATACTTTATTTTATATTTTCTCTAAGACTGCAATAATACTCCGTCAAGTAGAAGACTTGTATTAAAGAGACAAATTAAATAAAAGTGAAATATTATTTTGAGTCCCGTGCGATGAGGTGGCATCCTCTCTTTATGACGGGTGTATGCTCCAAACACGCTGTGAAGCAGATAGGCAGTTAAGAAAAGTAGATTAAAGTATTATCAGTTAGATTATTAATAACTTAGCAATTCACCAAGTGCACAGATCATTAACGGGAGAGCTTCTAGTAAAGGGTTGAACTAGTAACAATACCTGTTACTAATTCAACCCAAGTCTTGTGCAACGGAGTCTGTGATGTAACACATCATCTTTTATAACTTTTCCTCGTCTTCAAATATAACCCATGTGGCAGACCGCAAGCAAGAGGCGCAGTCATTGGTGTACAGAGAGTTCAGCTGAGGAGAGATGCACCGCAGATGAGGTGAGGGTCATACTGGATACAGGAAGTCTAATTATATCCAGCTGAAGATTTATGAAGTGATGTTCAGCTGGGAAATTTGCCCACAGAGCACTTCCAGAATTCATATATTCCACATACAATATCCTGATGAGGTTAGAGGGCCTCTCAGGCAAATTGTAATCCTCTATTGACACAGCAGATACTTCAGGCTAACTGCAAAGGGCCAAGGACTGAGACTGTGGTGCATGCGATGAAGGAAATTTCCAAGAGGGCCAAGGACTTCATAAGACCCCGATTTTATGAAGTCTGAAGTTACATTCAGGAGAGCTTGATCATAAGGGAGCCTGACCCATTTATTATTACAGTATAGGGGTCATGAACTCATTCAGAGACAAACAGGGTAGATGTCACAGTGGCCTTTGTAGATTTGGTCAAAGAAAAGGCAAAAAACAAATGGCTACATCAGAGCACTAAGACTATTTCAGAGGTACACCGAAGGCATGAAGGAAAAAATAAAATCACTTATCGCTTTTGTATTTTGCCTGCCTGAGGTTATGTGAGATAAATTGGTGCTAGCTTTCGAATCGTTTCACCCTCAGGCAACTCTCCATGAGCCTGCACTGACAAGGGTACCATTCTCGCTCTGACTGTTTAACACACAACCTCTGAGAAATTCTCACATGTGGAAAATGTAATTAAAGCAAATGGTGCATGCATGAACTCTGTTTTAATGAACAGAAATCCAGGAAAAGATTTCCTAGACTTTTAGGCAGTTAATCAGTTAGTTCTGCATGATAATGAGAAGACAATCTCACGATAAACAGGCCCTAGCTCAGTTTTATATCTGTTTTAATTGGGCCAGTTGGGTCAGGGATGTTTGGGATCCTGGTGGGCAACAACTGTGAGGAAGAATGTATGGTGCGTGTCCCTACATTGTCTGTGGAGATGAGGCACAGCCGTGGCACGGATATTTGACTAAACCTAAATAAATTCTTTGTGTCCTAGCTCTGTTGTTTAAATCAGTCCCTTCATTGTCAGAAATATTACCACGCTCCGCATGCATAGATCTCAGTTTCACCAACACAAGCTATAAAATAAATTCTATTGCTTTTACACAAAGATGCAAAATTGCTCACAGTTGTTCTTTTGAGGTCTTGAAACCAAAATAAGCCTGCTCAGAGTGCAAAGGCGACACAGCTGAGTTGAAGTTCAATATCCAAATGGATGAAAACAATCCGAGTGGCACAGGAGGAAGAGTGCTGGTAAGATGCAGCGGATGAGGAGAGAGGAGGAGGACAAGAAGATCAAGACAAAGAAAAGTAATTTCATATGCAATTCAAGCAACTTTGATAAACCCAATCTTTTTTTGTAGAACGGTAACAAGGGAAGCAGGAGAATGAGTACAGCCCAGTCACTGCAGACTCTCTATGGAAAAGGAAACTCATATCTTCTTTAACAGCAAGAGGCTCACACAAAACAATGCCAGCGACTGAGAGATGTTGAAGATTATGTCATTTTGAAGCCATTTCCCCACTGAACACGTCCTCTAACAGGGTGGACATGAAGCATCAGGTCAAAGACTGCACAAAAAAACTAATACAGGTGCAGAACTAATCTGTGTTTTTTAAAGTCTTATTTGGAGTGAAAATTTGTTTTCGGAGGACAAATATGTCAAAATATAAAAATACGCGTTTTTTCTCCGTGACAGCCACATAAGCCGTGATCGTATAGTGGTTAGTACTCTGCGTTGTGGCCGCAGCAACCCCGGTTCGAATCCGGGTCACGGCAAATTTTCTCTCACTTCCCAAGAAAAGATAAAGAGTGTGCACTGCTGAAAGCAGGGGGTGTTTGTATACTTTCTACTACTGCAGAGCACAATAAAAAATGTGATCCAAATGTTCGAAATGCACCAGTGAGCAGTGCAAAAGGACGATCTTTGCTGACAGCAGCGTTTCTTAATTCTAAATGCTTTTTAATACCCGCTCGGTTCTGCTTGGGTTCGAGAGATGTAAATTTCATCAGCAGGCAGTGAGGGCAAGGATCTCACTAGAATCTGATGTAAGAGAATTTATACCGAAATGCACCAACTACGCATGCGCCCCAGGCAGTGGAAAGGACTTCAAAGAAGTAAAACAGGAGTGACCTCTCTGCAGTGCCTGCGTCCGCAACAGACTATATAAAGGCTTAAGCAGTATAAAAAAATCTAGATTGGCCTTTTCTCTAGATTAAAAAAATAGTACGAGATTTAGACTTTAACTTACATTTTCTCGCTTATTCTTGTAGATGAAGAAACACTATATGGACACTCAAATATTTGATAGTGTTTAGCGCTATATAAGGAGCTAAACGTGAGAAAGAGATTTTATGAAAGCAATTTTTGGTTCAGTTGATTTTATTATTATGGAAACGTTACGTTCATTGGAAAGGACGAGCAGACTGATGCAGACACAACGGCATCATTTTTTTTCTTGTAACCTTAATTATTGATGCACGTTAACATCCGTGAGCATTGTAATGTGCTTACTGCAAGAATTGAAAGATTCTTATTAGTTTATGTGTTGAAACCCATATAGTGATTGTATTGTTAGTGGATGATAAGGTGCCTCATAGCATCTCGGACGGTGGCAAGCCGTGATCGTATAGTGGTTAGTACTCTGCGTTGTGGCCGCAGCAACCCCGGTTCGAATCCGGGTCACGGCAATTCCGAAACCTGTGTTATGTTTACGTTACAAGTCTCCAATGTCCGTTTCAACTTTTAGTCGCTTCCGCTATTTTGTATTACTACTGCTTTATTGTCTGTGAGAAAGTTTTTTAGTTGTATTAAAACATCCAAGGGAGTTAACATTAGTACATCAGAAATAGTGTGAAATATCAATACTAGAAGATTTAAAAAAAAAAATAAAAAAAATAAAAAAATACACCAACTTGGTGTTAAAAGATCTTTAAAACACATTACTAGACAACTTAAAAGAATAAAAGGTCGACACAGAGACAGTGATACCCTTGACAAATTTCACAAAAAAGTACACAGCTAGGGATAAATATTTAACTAATTTCAGTGGACTATTTACTCTACATGCACTACTTGTGTTAAAATGCACATCAGTTAGTGTAACTGTGGCCTTTTGAGCACATGCTTTTAAAACACATTCTATAGTAATAGTTTGCAGAGAACGATTCAACATAGCCAAGAACTGAGTGAAAAACTTAAATTATCACCAGTTACTTGTGCCATTGTATCATAGAAATGTTGTTCAGGAAATGATACTTTCATACCACTGTTCTCTAAAATCCTTAACATCATCAACAGGAGTATTTTGTCAATGCCATATTTCTTTGAATCTTGGTTATGAAACAAAGAAATGAGATGGATGTTCATCAATAAGGAATTCAGACTGGTAAATTCTGCAATGTAAAACAAAGACATCCAAACTTATTAATGTCTTTTTTTAATTTAATCTTAAATTTGCAGTGCACTTTTAGATTTTGAGAATAATAGTTAACATTTGCAATATCTGCCTTCAGAAAAAGCTTTATACACATTTCCGAGAGTAGCTGGTTTATTCATGGGACGTGAAACTTCTGCATCTTAAAGGAAAACTTTTCATTTTCAAATGAACTTTCATAAATGAAAGTGTCATTTACTGGGACTTGCTCATATCAACTGGATGATTTGTTTCTCTTTGAATCATATCTCACTCCCAGATGAATTTCAACTGGTTCAACAAAACCCCATTTCTCACTAAAATACTATGTTACTATGAGAACTATCTAAATGGTTTCTAAAACCTGCAAAACTTTTAAACTGCAGTGAACATTCATCTTGGGCACAAATGGAAACGAATTATTTTTTGCGTGGGTATAACTCATGAAAAAAAGTAAGATGTTGGATTAATGCACAAGGTATATTGTGCAAGGATCTACAAATGTAACATCTGTACAAGTACGTGTCTTTCAGCTTGCTTTTAAGAATGCAGCTCTTTAACATTGGGCTCCCTACTGTTGTGGAACCAAAATTGCTGAGTGCAAGGATTCTTTAGCCATAAATAACTCATAACAGAAGACAAAACTACATAAGGTGCACCATGCAATGACCTCAAAGAACAGTAACACTGCATATTAACTTGGCAATAAGCTGCTGTTCATGGACTTTGCTCTTAGCTCTTTCTATAGCTTTGGAGCCACCAAAATGTAAAACAAAAAACACATTGTTCTAACATTTAAACAAAAACAGTGATAACAAAAAAGTCAAAAAATAAAGATCCTAGTCAGAAATTCCTCTTTTTGGGCTCCAAGTGAGTACAAGAAAATGGGGTTGTTTAATAAAGACTTTACTCTAAGAATTTGAACTCTCATGAGTAGAACATATCAGTGCATGGAGCCAAAAATATTTTTCTTCCTTCAAAACATTTGTCAGACACCTGCATTTTCATATTTGACCACGGAGTAGTGAACTGTGGTTAGGGTTTTGTAACTAGAAAAGCAAAATAAATAAATAAATACCTGTGTTATAAAATGACAACTTTCCATGAAAGATCAAGATTCACTGAATACAAATTATGGAATTACATCAAATAAAATGATGATTTCTTGCTTTTTTCCTTTAAATAAGTAGATAAATAATTTCAAATGAAATATTGATATTTATTCCCGCTCCAAGTGCGCCAGTGACGTCAAATCTCGCGGCACCTCTTCCCCAATCTCGCCGGAAAAACTAACAAGGAAGCGAATGGCGGAAATGTAGAGCCACCTCACGCTTTCAGTTAGTAATTTCTGGATATAGCTCTTTCTTTTCTTCTTAAAAGCAGAACCGAGCCCAGAGTCCAGCAGATGTCTTCAGGCGAAAGCACTACGCGGTTCTGAAGAAGCGATGCGGTCGCTCTGAGTCGCCTGACAGGGTTTGTAAAGTGGATGGACGGATGGGCAGTCAGTGAGCCAGCTGAGAGCGTCCTGTCACCGACAGCCTGCCAGTTTAAACACCGGTAATGTGTAACGTTAATATGGGGGGTTTGCTTATTTTATGTGCCTTAAAAGCAAAGGGAATATAGCATTCGTTCAGGATTAGCGTCACTAAAGCTGTGGGTTGAAGGTAGCACATCATCCCCACACAGAAAAAGCAAATGCAGATCCGACCATATGGAACAACTGACAGCTAGTGTATAATAGTTTGAGTTGGTTAAAAAGCTTCAGAGTGCCTATCAGGAGACAGTTTGATGCTTTTACCATCAGTATAAAAACAGGTGTGCGGGTGTTTACTGCAACATAACGCAGAATTAAGCCAAACAATCTGTGGGAGACCTGAGTCTCCAGTGTGCTAACAATGATTCTGTTATTTAGATGTAGCAGCTTAAAAATGTGTACTACTATATATTTTTCCAGATAGTATCAGATCTGTAGTTCACTACATCACCTGCCATTTAATCTCTTTAAATATGAGGGCCTTCTTTCATCCTGCTAATGACTTGTTTGTGTGGTATAACCGTGGTAAAACTGGAAGAGCAAGTTTTGCCAAATGTTCCTGACCAGCTGTATCCCATATTCATTAAAATGATTGGCAAATAAACTCTTTATCTTAATTTATTTTTTCTTTCTAGGACCAATCTGAGACAAGTGACAAGTCAGGTGATTGAGACAATTGTCTGATCCCTAATTGGCGTTTAAAATTAATCGAGTTTGAAGCTTCATACTTAAATCGAATCCTTGCCGTGTAACGCCTCATTTGCAGACATATGGCCCTGCCGCTCAGTTAGCCGAGGGAGACGAGGAAACAACGCGAGCATCATGTTTCTGAAAACATCGTTCACCACCCTGATCGTGGGGGTGTTTGTGGTCTACGTGCTCCACACCTGCTGGGTGATGTACGGGATCGTGTACACCAAACCCTGCAACAACCCCAAAGGTGCCAACTGCATCACACCCTTCCTGGCTGGGAACCCCAAACTGCAGGTCAGTTGTGTGCAAGGATGGTCGTGCGGGTCATGCGTGAGTCTGGTTTCTCTCTTTGGTGTGGGTGCTTGACATGTTCCTCTTTGTTCGTTAGCTGAGCATCTACACCGCACTGCGGTCGAATGCAGAAGGAGGCCATACTCTGATCCACAAAGAGGAGAACTTTGATGTCAACAGCAAGTTTGAAAGGTTGGTTGTTTTGGGGGGGAGTTAAGAGATTCACATTTATTATCTTAACTGAAGTAAAACCTATGAGATAAAAACAGACACTGAATTGAATGCGCAGCCTCTTGTGGTATGAAACGGTGTTACAAGGAGATTTGATTGAAGCATTCTGAAAACCGGATTTCTTTTTTAAAGTTCTGTTTTAAATTTCATTCCTTTCTTTTCCATGTTTCCCACAGGACAATCAATGTCTCCCTACCTAAGAAAACTCGTAATAATGGAACTCTATACGCACTAATATTTGTCCATCAAGCTGCTCACGATCCGTGGCACGATCCACGACAAGTCCACTTGGTTGCTCAGCTCACCACGTACATGGTCCCTAAACCGCCTGAAATCTCTCTGATATCTGGAGAAGATAAAACACAGGTACCATACTGTCTCTGCTACTGCTGCAAGTCACCACACAGAAAGTACTGTTTTCCTTCCTTTCGGTTAACAGTTATGTGGTTTATTTGAAAAGGATCCACACCGCTCAGACATGAAGAGGAACTGTGCCGCTTTTATCAAGCTTTAATCAGATCACTAAACTCCTCTCCTGTTTGTGCGCTCATGCAGGGTCAGAAAGAAGGCCAGCAGAAGAAGCCGCATGATGCGGTGCCAGGGGGCGGAGCCAGAGCTGGAGCCACCTCTGTGTCAGACCATCCAGTTTCACACTGGCGCTCCCGCCTCACTGTGAACATTGTCGGCGACCACTTCCTCTTTGACAGAGAATACCTCCCAAATGATGTCCACAGATACCTCAGAGTGTAAGATGGCGGCTACACAAACACACATGGCACTATGAGAGGAAATGGATATCCAAGGGGGTGTGTGTGTGTGTGTGTGTGTGTGTGTGTTTTTTTTTTTTTGTTTTTTTTTAAAGAAGAGGTTTAAAAGATGGGTCCACAGTTTGGGAGCTCTAACCTAAGGCCCAGCCACTTTAATTTTTTAGCCAAGACCTAGAAATAGCCAAAAGGGCGTGGCATGTAAAGGGTTAAAAAGTGCCAATTCTAATCCAGGCAGCAGCTTTCTGATTCAGCCGCAGCCGGTGAAGCGAGCCATGACCGATGCCGACATAAAGAGCATTTCAATAGTGGAGGCGAGAAAAAGAAATGATGCTTTGAGTGAGCCTTCATACTGCTGTACTAGCTGTACTTTTAATGGATTACAGGCTTGTCGTGAAGATCAAAGAGTTCCATAAAATGTTTTATCTGTATGTGTTCCAGGTTTCAGAATGGGAAGAAGGTGGTGTATCTACCTCTGCTGTTTGTTGATGAGCTCAGCAACCGGGTCAAGGACCTCGTGGTAAGTTTTCAATTTTAAATAAATATTATGCAACAGACTGCAACTCCCTGTCAGGTAGTCCCAGTGGCAGATTTTCAAATGCAATGCTTTTTTTCTATTATTCATCTTATTAGCTCACGGAACTGGTTAGAGGACAATGAGTTTATGAGGCCACAATAATGATATGTTAATAAATGCATGGCTGAGAAGCTTGTTATATTTTTTTTTTATGTTTTTGTGTGTAGGAGATCAACAGTACCACTACAGAACTTCCTCTGACCATCTCTTACGACTCAATCTCTCTGGGCAGACTTCGATTCTGGATCCACATGCAAGACGCCGTTTACTCTCTGCAGCAGTTCGGTATGCTAATCTTCCTTCTTGCTTAATTTCACACATTCACTGCAGCCCTGAACTTTTCTAGACATTACCTGATCGAGCATCCTGTGCGAACGCAAAGTTTGAAGTTCACCTCCTACTATAAGTGATGTATGATTGCACAGTGCGGTGCATTTAGTCGCCGCCCCCCCCGCTTGCTCTATACAAGCAGCATTTCTGGTAGTGAGAAAGTGTGTCCATGATGACATCACACAGTTACTACAGATTTGTTGGCTGCACATCCGTGGTGTTTAAACAGTGCTCAGTTGGTAATAAGGGGCCCAAAGCATGCCAAGAAAATACCCCACAGCCCTAAACCGTTGATACGAGGCAGAAAGGATCCATGCTTTCATGCTGTTTACACCAAATTGTGAGCCTATAAAGTCACATATCGCAGCGGAAATCAAGACTCATTAGACCAGGCAACATTTTCCCGATCTTTTGCTGTCCAATTTTTGTTAAGTCGGTGCAAATTGTAGCGTTAATGTGTGTAGCGTGAGGTGTGGTCTTCTGCTGTTGCAGCCCATCTGCTTCAATATTCTACGTGTTGTTTTGTTTTGTTTTTTCTCTTCTGCATCCTTCAGATAGAGCTTCAGCCAGGTTTCCTGATCATGTCTACACACCTAAATGCAGTGTGGTTTTCTGTATCTGTTTTTACAGGGTTCACAGAGAAGGATGCCGATGAGATTAAAGGGATCTTCGTGGATACCAACCTGTATTTCTTGGCCCTGACTTTCTTTGTAGCGGCTTTCCACGTGAGTGTGGCTGCAGACTTTTAGAGTGTACTTTGAATCCTTAAGTGAGCTGTTCATTTCAGTTCACAGTAGGAAACATTTTTATCATTACAAAATATCACATATAAGTAAAGCTTGGGGTAATAAGTCACCTAACTGGGTCATTTTAAGGTCAAATAAAGATGCCAGTCTTAACTCTGAATGCTCTTTCAGCTCCTCTTTGACTTCCTGGCCTTCAAAAATGACATCAGCTTCTGGAAGCAGAAGAAAAGTATGGTGGGAATGTCCAGCAAAGCAGGTTTGTTAGCTTCACGGCACCGTTTCACCTTCTCACCAAACCCCTTCAAAATCCAGTTTATACAGTTTATATGGGCACAAAGAATCACCATGAATACATTTGTGGTTAGTGGCTAAATAAACTACTCCTAGTAGAGTGTGTGAATGTCACCCTGTAATAAGGCTTTGACAAATGTGCAGAACAGGTGAATCTACAATATTTTTTCATATTCTGAATCTGCTGGTTGGCCAGCAATATTTCACCCACAAGGATTATAAGAGACAGCGCTTGTACCTTAATAGTTTTTGAATCATTTTGGCTTTGCAGTGACAGATCCACAGAACCGGCACTGTGGGACCTCTGATTTATGGATTTTTAGAGAAGTGGCAGCTGAGGAAAAAAAAAAAGCAAAAAACACAGGAATAAATGTTAAGTGCAATTATATAACCCTAAAAATGTTTCCCAGTGTTGTAAGATAACACAAAAGGCTTTTAAAACATGTGGGATAAAGTGTTATCAAGAGACTCGAGCTGAACCAAATGATTGGTCATCAGTGTCAGTTTGGGAGAGCCATTTGCTATCTCACATTTTCTGTTGTTTGCTTCTATTTCAGTGCTGTGGCGATGTTTCAGTACCATAGTGATTTTCCTCTATTTGCTTGACGAGCAGACCAGTCTGCTTGTCCTCATACCTGCAGGGATCGGCTCTGTGATTGAAGTAAACACACACACGCAATTAAAAATGAATTTAAACACACACAAAATGACCATTTATTCTCACTTCAGATTTGATTACAGATCACGTAATCACATTTTAATCTATAATAATGTGTGTTTTTTTTTTTTTTGTTTGTTTGTTTGTTGTTGTTTTTTTTAAGGTTTGGAAAGTGAAGAAAGCCTTTAAGATTCAAGTTTTCTGGAAAGGAGGCAAACCCACATTCCTGGTATGTGTGCATGTGCCTTTATCTGTAATCTCTTTTTTTCTGTTATCAGCCATGTATCTACATCTTTGTTGGTTTAGACTGGGCCTTTGGGAGGTGGCTACACAATTTATACACACAAAATTGAGTATAACTGGTTTAAAATGCTGTGCAGTACACAGTCTTGTATAAAAGTCATTAGCAACTCTGTGTTGCTTTTTATATTTTGTTTCCAAGAAGCTGCACTTGGATTTTTTTAAAGCCTTGAGCAACAGTTCTCCAGGGTTTTTGGAGCTCTTTGAAAGTTTTTCTTTGGACATTGGCTACTTTTTCACTAATTTTCAGTCCAGCCCTAACCTTAACACTTCAGAAGGGGAAAAAAAACATTTTCAGATGGATCGTATTTTGTTTTTAACACTGAGCTCAGCGCTCATTCAAGCCTGAAAAGGTACCTCAGAGGATGAACCAGTGTTGTGGATGCGTAACAGACAACTTGGCAAAGAAGCAATTTAAATTTTTATCTTTAGGCACTTTCTTACTAGCAGCGTGTTGCAAAAACATGACTTTGTTGTCATGTCTTTAGCCGAATATACAAAACACCACAAGCACAGTTTAACATAAACTCAAATAAATTTGTATTTTTGCACCAACAAGGTGATTCCCAAAGTGCTATAAGCCAGAAGCTTGGCATATCTCAGCATGGTGTGCAGTGTGTCCTTTAAAAAACTTGAGGAAACTGACCAAATGAAGGGCAAAAGAAGGTGTGGCAGGCCTAAAATATATGTACCTACAGTTGCTGTCAAGAAGCCAGTTTTAAGGGAACTTGGGAGAAAAGGTTTTGTGGCGTGATGAATCCAAATGGGAAATTTCTGGTTATTTGCTGAGGATGTCAGGAGATGAGTACAACAGTGAGTGTCAGTTAAGAGCTTTAAATGTCTTTCCAGAAGCTTGGATCTGAAAACTACTTAAAGAAATGATGAGAAATCTTGCCTGAGAGTCCAGGCTATGTTAAAGAATAAAGGTGGTCATACCTGTACATTCTGTTTTTTGCCTTATACACTGTAATTCCATATATGTTTAAATATCTATTTAAATCAAAGTACAACATATACACATCCAGTTATTTCCTATGCCAGGAAGGCTCTGGGTTAAGGAGCAGAGAGCAGTCTTACACAGCCTGTGCTAGAACATCCAACTCGCTCTTAAATTATCTGACATGTTGACTCAAAGTACCATTTTTTTCTAAGTGCTGCACGCTGCTTTTTTTTATCTGCTGGTTTTATTCTCTTATGGTGCTTTCTGCTGTAATAATATTTGTATTAAATTAAATTACTGTCCTTTGACAAAGCACAGAGCAGATAATGGAGCTTTAGCCATGTTAATAAATAAAAAAGATAAATGTTCATGCAGCATTGTAGGCAGGATAATACATGCTTAACAGAAAACACGACAATCCTTTCTTATAAATGTAAAACGCTACATCGAGGCGCTTGAGTTTATAATTATCCTTGTCTGCATTTTTCCTTAATTTCTGCAGCACTGACTGCAGCTGTAGAGATTTTTAAAATGTGAGCGAAAACATGGGTCAAGTGTGCTAATGAGTGTTTCTGTTCTGTTACAGTTTGGAAAGTTAGATGAATCTGAGAGGAGAACGGAAGAATACGATACCCTGGTAGGGCACGAGACAATTAATTATCAGCTGTTTCTTTGCGATATGAGCACTTACGCTGATTGCCTCTTTCTTTATGTTTCTGTAGGCCATGAAGTATCTCTCATACCTCCTTTACCCACTGTGTATCGGAGGGGCAGTGTATGCACTAATATTTTTACGATATAAGAGGTAGGAGTCTGCGTATGTGTAAGGAACAATCACAGGATACTGATCGACTCAGTCTGACGGGTCATCACTCATTTTGATTGTGTATCTTTCTGTTGTAGTTGGTACTCGTGGCTGATTAACAGCTTGGTGAACGGTAAGCTGCTCTATACTCTTAGCACACACAGAAAATACCTCTGTCCATAACAGTCATAATAAATTCTCATGTGTTTTTCTTCCCTTTATAGGTGTTTATGCATTTGGGTTCCTCTTCATGCTTCCTCAGCTATTTGTCAACTATAAGGTCAGTTTTACTTTGAAGTTACTGATTCACAAAAATCAGTAACCTATGCAATCTGTGTAATAAATGCACACATTAAAACACAGAAATCTAACAATAAAATGCCACAGTGTGCAAACTGCAGTTTATTGACATAACATAACAAAACAGCACAGTATTCATGGCTGCATGACTGATTATTCAGCTCTGTTCTTTATTTAACAGCTGAAGTCTGTTGCCCACTTGCCCTGGAAAGCCTTCATGTATAAGGTAAAAATACATTTCCTGTTGTTTTCTGAGTGGTTTAGCAAATGGATGGTAAGGCCTCAGTAACACAGGCTGAGAGACTGATTGGTAACCATAGGGTGCTAAGGAAAAATGCGTGTTCTGTGAGTGGTTGCTGGCAGTCACTAGATAAAATCGGCCGCAAAGAGGGTGCTGCAAAAAAACACTTTTTAATGGTTTTGATCTCAAGGCGCTTGGCACAGTCACCTGTAGTTTGAGCAGAAGACGTCCACTTGTCTGCAAACACTTGCCAACTTCTCTCCGAAGGGTAGCGAAACTGACATAAATAGAAACCGAGGCAATTTGGGGGGGGGAGGGTGCAGCAACCTCTTTCACTTAGAGCAACCTCTAGCAACCACTTGTCAACCAATCCGAGAATGCACACATTTCCCTAGCAACCAGATTCCCGGCGAGTGAATGACTGGTCTCTAACCTGGTGTGATTGAGGCCTACATCTTTCATACTGTTTTTATAGCTTTTAACTTTGCATATAATAATGCTGATCAGTGATTTAATTACTAAAGCACTCTCACTTCTAAACGAAGAATGAAAGTGTATCTGTTATTATTTTTAAATGTTCAAGAGCCGATTTGTCAGAATAACTGATCATCCCTACAAACAATGACTACATTTTTTTTTTTTATCTATCTTTTGAGAATGTTCATGGACTTCTTTCATGTTAACAGGCATTCAATACCTTCATCGATGACGTGTTTGCCTTCATCATCACCATGCCAACGTCTCACAGACTGGCCTGTTTCAGAGATGATGTGGTGTTTCTCATCTACCTTTACCAGAGATGGTATATGCACACGACATTACACGTAGCACATTTGTTAAAAACATGCACATTTTTTCAGAGTTAAAACTCTCCGTTTCCTTCACCAGGCTCTACCCAGTGGACAAAACAAGAGTAAACGAATATGGAGTGTCGTACGATGAAAAACCCAAAGAGAAGAGTCACTAGACTCGGAGGAATTTGCTTTCATGATCTGGAATCTGTGGGTATTGTCTTATTTCCACTGGTGTCCACTCATCTTTATCAACTGGACTGAGTTTAATGGTCAGGGGGAAATGTTTGTTGTATATGTTCCAGGTGCATAAATGTGCTCACGGTTCTGACTTTTTCCACCCTGTTAAAAGAGCAACATCATCTTCTGCTTCGTCTGACAGTCTGACGAAGCCTTCTTGTTTTGTTTTGGTTTTTTTTGGGGGGGGGGGATTTTTTTTACAGTGTGTGCGATGGGACACAGTGACGAGCTACCGTACATCTCTGACCCTTTCAGATTGACATAACATCCTGCAAATATACACTTACAATGTAATTGTTGTGAACTGCTTGCAATCGTTTTTTAATTTTTCATGTTTTTTTCCAGAGATTTAAATGCACAAAGGAATCTTTATAATTCTTAACAATGCTACGCTCGTGTTTTGAAAAAGTTGGATTCAGCCTGCTCTGACAGCTGGCAGATGTAGTATATCTACAAGCTGCAGAGAAAGAGCTGCTTTGCTCATCTGAGAGCTTTATTCACTAAGAAGACATAATCCAGTGGCTTGTTGTATACCTACCAGATAAGACAGCCTTCAAGTAAAATCAAGATAGCTGTGTGACGGCAGGGATACAAAGACTGTGCTGTGACAAAAAAGGGGGGAGTGTGGCAAAGGTGAAGCATTCTGACTGATGTTTCAGGCAGCTCAATAATATTGTTCCAGACAGTCTCAGAAAAATCAGGCTGTAGTCATAATTGCAGCTTTTGCGCTTAAGTGGCCACTATTTCTAAATTGGTAGCTGGTGTTTATGGTAATTGGAATAAAATATGAAAGGTGCAATAAGCAAAGGTAAGCCATACAGAAACTAAAAAGGATGTATTGTTAGCTCTTTTGAATATGTAAATTATCAGAAATTATGTTCATTCTTTTTAAGCATTTCTCAATAACTTGGCAATCTGGCTCTTAAAAAAAAAAATGGTACAAAATTATATCCAAAATGATCACGTGCATACAGTTGACATTTGTTAGTTCTGTGACAAAGAACGGTCATGTTTAACGCTACAGTCACACTAGGGAAAACAGTAGTTGGAGGCCACGGCACGACCAAAACCATTCTGCCTGTGTGCTATAAACTTGTAAGTCAAAGTGACTTTAGTGCAAGACAGCGATGAAATGGCAGTAAGGACAATAAGTCAGTCTGCTATCAGTTTGCAACTGAATAGGATCCAGTTGGCAATTACATGCAATCTGCTTGTGAGGAGATGTGGGCAAAAACTACAAATCTGTTGACATGTGTTATAAATCTGTTGCTGTCTACACAAACACAAATTCACATTAAACCCTAGCCGAGTCCGGCAAGTGTTTCCATAGATTTAAAATGGGAATTCCTCCACGAATAGTGATGTAGTTGATGTAAAGTATTTACATTTTTGTTGTCTTTTTTTTTTTTTCTCCTAGTTACAAGGAAGTCACTGTCCTGCTTTTGCTCTAGTGTGACTGAGCTGTAAAGAGAACCTGTTATGCTCGTTTTTTATTACGCACTCTGTTATGATGTAAATGTTCATAATAAGAGATAATTAGACAAACACATTTGAATGTAATCTCTAAATGGGAGAAACGAAACACCAAAAGCAAAACAAAACGGTTTACAGTACTTTTTTCTACTTCCTTATTAATATGATGATATCAGCTTATCAAGGAGATATGCAGACCTATATACATAAATTGACGGTGATTAAGTTTGCTTCCAGTAGCTTACTTTTGCTTCCGCAAAGCAAACAAAGTTGCCAAAAAAATAAAAAAATAAAATAAAACGGTATGCATGACAGAGAGGCCAGCCTTAAAGAGCCACAATGTAAAATTTCATATCGACATAATGAGTATGCTTTTAAAGTGAGAATAAACTGTAACATTTGAGGGCAAAATCAAAGAAAATGGGATTTAAAACATAAATGTTTAGAAATCCAAATTTGAAAAGTGATGCACTTGAATGCATCACTTTTCAGTTCTGCTGAAGAAGCACGGATTGTTACACAATTCTGTTTATTTGCCAGTAGATGGCAGGAGAATTTCACTAGAGGCAGAGGAGAAAGTTGTGCTCTGTTGCCATGGAGAGAAGATTAATTGCCCGAGACATTCCAGAATCTTAAGCTTGAAAGTTCCAGAATCTGTGAAGTTGCATTCTGTCTGTTTTGTGTCTCTATAAAATGGTACTGACCGTTTCATTGTACCACACTCTGTATCACTGACAGTCCTACTGTCTTTTCCATCCATTTTTTTTCTTCTTGCTTTTTTTTTTTTCTTTTTTTTTTTACATAACTGGGCCAAGAAAATCTGCTAGTGCCAAATGTGAGAATGAATAATGTTACCATTGTCCGTTCACAATAGATGGTACATCGGATCTTTTGAATAAACACTGACATTGTGAGAGAGATGATGATGGAAATGTTTAAACAAAGTATTATTACACTGGGTTTATGCAGTCAAAATTTGATTTATTTGCCATAGTTTTGGGGGGTTTTTAAGACTTTGATTGAAATAATGTACTTAATTTTCAGATATCATGATATATTAGGTCTGTATACAAAGGTTCTGCACAGGATTTATGTTCCTTAATAATAGAGTTGGCAGAGATTTACCTTTAAATTGTTTTACTTATTGTAATGTTTGTGTTTTTGATTGAGATGAAATTAAAAAATAACTGACAAAATGTTACGTGTATTTGGCATGTTACTATTGCTGGGGTCAACTGTTCAGTGGAAATCTTAGAAATGTTGCTCAGAGATAACCTGAGTAATGCAGAGATGATTTCATTTGTTAAGGGAAAAAGCTAGCGAAACCTACATGGCGCGATGTGAAAAAGTAATTCCCCACACGCACGCACGCACGCACACACACACACACACACACACTTGTTAAATCGTGCAATGACTTTGGTTAGATAACCGAGGCCTAATTACTACCAGATCTGTTGGATCAAGAAATGACTTGAACAGAATCTGTCTGACAGTGACGTAGGCATCAAATCATGTCACGATCTAAAGAAACTCAAGAGCAGCAGAGAACAAAAGTTGGACATCAGTCTTACTAAGCCATTTCTAAAGCTCTGGGACTCCAGTGTACCACACTGAGAGCTTTTATCCACAAATGGAAGAAACTTGGAACAGTGGTGAACCCTCCCAGCAGTGGCCGTCCTACCAAAATGACTTAAAGATCACATCCAGAGAGAAAAAAAACCTAATGAACTGCTGGCCTCACTTGCACAATTAAGGTCAGAGTTCATAATTCAACAGTAACAAAAGAGACTTGGCAAAAATGGCATCCATGAGGGGGTTCCAAGGTACAAACCACTGTTGACGAAAAAGAACAGAGTATCATTCACATTTGGCAAAATAACATCTTGATGATTCTAAGACCTTGGGGAAAATATTCTGTAGACTGATATGAGAAGTCTTTGTGGAAGCTTTCAGAACCACTACACCTGTCATAAAACTAACACAGCTTTTCTGAAAAATGGCATACCAGTAGTGAAACATGTTAGTGGTAGTATGATGATCTGGGGCTGCTTTGTTGCTTCAGGACCAGGACAACTTGCTGTAATTGATGGAAAATGTCCAGCCATTGATTCATGGCCTAAAGCTCACTCACTCACACACACACACACACACACCAAGATGATTATCCAAAACAACAGCAAGTTCACTTGAGGACAATTTTGACATGAGTAATGACACAATAAGTGTAAGGACACATGAAGTATATGAAGCCATTCATAGGTTATCTGATAATAAATCCTCTGGGTTGGATCACATCACTGCAGAACATTTAAAACATGCTAGTTTAAGGCTAGCTCCTCTTTTAGCACTCTGTTTCACTGGGTTTATGATTCATGGCATATTACCAGACTCAATGCTGTGTATTTTATTGGTACCAGTTATGAAAGACAAAGCTTCAAAAGTGAGCTGTTTGGATAATTACAGGCCGATTGCACTAGCCAGTATTTTATCTAAGGTGTTAGAAAGAATCTTGTTTGACAGAGTTAGTGTGTTCATCTCTTCTCTGGATAATCAGTTTGGCTTCAAACCAAAGCACGGCACTGACATGTGCATATATGCACTCAAGGAAATAGTTTGTATAGAGCTAAAAATTCATCTGTCCTCATGTGTTTCATTGATGCCTCTAAGGCCTTTGATCGAGTGAACCACAGAAAACTTTTTGATAAATTGAAGAGACGGGGAGTTCCTCAATACATCGTGAGGATTCTCTCTTACTGGTACGCTCATCAGAGCATGCAGGTTAAATGGGAAGTAGTATTTCTGCCCCTTTGTGTCAGCAATGGTGTCAGACAGGGTGGGATTTTGTCTCCAATTTTATTTAATCTATATGTTGATGATTTGTCCATACAGCTGAGAGCCTGTAACACTGGGTGTATATTAGGTAAAACACTGATAAATCATCTTATGTATGCAGATGACCTGGTTGTTTTTAGTCCAAGCAGTGCTGGGTTACAGGATCTTCTTAATGTCTGTACTGAATATGGTGTGCAATATGACATAGAGTACAATGCTGCTAAAAGTGCTGTTTTGATATGTAGAACCAAGCAGGATAAACAGCTAAATTTCCCTTTGTTTAAACTGGCCCAAAAACTCTTGAAGTTCATAAAAGGTGAAATACCTCGGTCACTTTATTACTGAGCAAATGAATGATGATGATGACATATACAGACAACGATGTAAGCTCTATGTGCAGGCAAATACTATTGCACGCAAATTCAGCTTTTGTTCACTTCCAGTTAAAGTGGCTTTGTTTAAAGCGTATTGCACACCGCTATATACTGCCCCCTTGTGGTCATCCTACAAACAATGTAGCATGCAGAAGCTGCATGTTGCATATAATGATGCGATGAGAATCCTTTGCAGGATACCTAGAAGTGGTAGTGCCAGTCAGATGTTTGTAGCTGTGGGTGTTTGGACTTTTAAAGCACTTTTAAGAAAGTTAATGTACAATTTTAGAGAACGACTGGATGGTTCGAGTAACAGTATAATTTTAGCACTTACAGATCCGACAGTGAGTGGTTCCCGTTACTCATCCAGTCTGAGAAAGCACTGGTTAAAGTGTTTGTGTATTTATTGATTTATTTTAAGTAACTGTGTTTTATGTATATTATGGTTTTATATTTTTACAAATGCTTTATATACTTATTTATCTACATATATATATATTTTTTTAATGGTTTATACCTTGTGTTTGGGGGGGGTGGGGGGGGGTGTGTGTGTGTTTTCTGTCTTGTTTTTATGGACATGAAGTCTGCCAATAAAGATTGAATTGAATTGAATTGAATTTGTCACCCATGCATGTGACAAATATTCCAAAAACTAAATAACTCACACACTGATGTTTCATCTTATGTAGACTGGTAGGAATATACCAGGACTAGATACAAGATATTTTTGAACTGTTTTATGTATAATATTTACCAGCGATGTATTACCATTCTAAAAAGAAAATAAACTCCTCTGAGCATAAAGCTATCGTACGTTTTGTGCGTCGTGACGTCAGAACCACGCTCCCTGACGCAGAGTATATCTACTAAACTCCCGCCTTCGTCCCTCCCTTTTCTGCTATAGAAATTTAACGTGCCTGAGGTGTTTGGTTCTTCACGAGAAGCTAAGGCCCGCAATCCGGCGACTAGCACCGTCAATTTTAGGCATCTGACCCTACGAACATTAAATCTAACATCTACAATGGCCTCCGTATCTGAGCTCGCCTGTATTTATTCCGCTTTGATCCTCCACGACGATGAAGTTACCGTCACCGTAAGTGTACTAGGTTACCCCGGATATTTCAGCCAATATGTCTGAGTTGGGCGTTCTTGAACATTTTTTTCTTGGTCTAAAAAGCCTAAAATACTAAAAACGTGACATTAAAAGCTACAGATAGATAAACCAGTATATTAATATATCGGGTAAACGTCAGTTATGTCCGTGTACCGGCTAAAATGGCGTCATGCTAGTTGCTATTCCTAGGCCACGTTTTTCTAGCTGGACAGCTCAGTCTTGTGTTCTTACTCTGAATGCTGATGTTTGACCTGTACAGCACGTGTGTGTTTGTTTTAACCGTCAGTGTAGCCTTAAACATCTCTGCTGACAGGTCTGGATGTGGTGTTCACTGACAGACTGTGTGGTCAGACTCAACAAGAGCACAACATACCTTTATTTTTTTTAGTGTTGGCATCACCGATCAAAGTTGTTTTTGTTAGAGCTTGTTGCATTGAAACACCTAAAGGATAGCAAACCTGATTCGGCATCCCTTCTTGTTACTTGCCACTTTTCATACTTACTATTAGTCTGTTAACTGGTAATCCATGTTGAGGGTGTTGTGTGGTGTCCTCAAATATATTTAATTCTCTAAGATTTTGTTTATTTCACGCACATTGTCTTTACCTGAGAAAGTGGAATGAGGACATGTATCAGTTATGTTTTCTTAAATTATATTTTTAGTCACTGAAGTGTTTGATGTAACACATTATAGAACATAAGTTTCTATGTCATCGCTCATATTTTAGCAAAAAGTGTTCCCAAAAGTGGTTTAACATGTAAAGTAGAGGTTAATAACGGTGGCTTTTATGTTATTTATTTGTCTGTCCACAGGAGGACAAGCTGAATGCCCTGATCAAGGCTGCTGGAGTCACTGTGGAGCCTTTCTGGCCAAGTCTGTTCGCCAAGGTGAGAGACTACACTTCTGAAATCAAATCACCAAATAGATCTGAAGATCTGACAGTTTTTATGTATCCCAATAACTCTTATAACCAATACAAATTTAAGTGGCTGTAAAGGAGACTTACTGATTGTGTGTGCTGTAGTGAAACAGAGCTGTTCATTGCTTTCTGTGTGTTTTAATGGTCTGTATTTACATCCAAATTTGTTTTAAAAAAAAGTTATGTCAGGCTGAAAGCATTAATATTGTTCCGGTTGTTGCCAGTATGAGCAAACACATGAATTTGGAATAAATGTCTTGATGCAACAGTGCTGCCACTTAAAGAAAGTGGAATGAATGAGCAGGACACAAATTACTAAAATGTAAAAAAAGAAAGAAAAAACATACTACACTTGCTGTAAAGAGTCTTTAGGCATGGTAGGTAGGAGTTATGCTTCATGTCCTGCCTTTTTAAATACATCGATCTCTGTAACAAGCGCTGGACATGTGAATAAAGTGATGTAACCTGTGAATTTTCTTTGCGTAGGCTCTGTCCAGCATTGACATCGGCAGTCTGATCTGCAATGTTGGAGCCGGCGGCGGAGCCCCCGCTGGAGTTGCTGCTGCTGCTGGTGGTACTGCCGCTGCTGGTGACGCCCCAGGTAACTAAACAAAGCATTTCCCAGCGCTACATTTGCAGTTACATAACAGTAATATGAATGCATTCTCGGGCTATACCACTTTAGAGTTTCTCCTTCAAGTTCAGATTTCTTGTACCTCAGAAATCAAATTGACTTTTTTCTTTTCTTCTGAATTTAGTTTGTGTAGTCATCTTTGACTTATAACTACGTCTTGTTTTCCCTCTACAGCCAAGGAGGAGGAGAAGAAAGAGGAGAAGAAGGAAGAGTCCGAGGAGTCAGACGACGACATGGGCTTCGGTCTCTTTGACTAAAACAGCTGTTTTTTTATATAAAAACACAATAAAAGTATAAAAAATGACTCGTCTCTTGTTTTTGTTTGTTTTTTATGTACAGTAATTCTGCACTTACAATTTAAATCTGCATCATTTGTCAGCACATTAACCTAAATTGACATTTTAGGCAGTAGATTTGTAGTGACTTCACTTCCCTGGACATGAGAGAAATTATATTTTAGCACATTCAGCTTAGGCGTTGAACCTAATGCCATGGCAAGCTGTGTGCTGATAATTCACAAAAAACTTCAACTACCGAACTCTTGTTCAGAGTTTGGTAAAAGCTGAATACAATGATCATCCAAATTATACTCAAGATTCGACTTTTCTCAATTACTTTCAATTCTCATTTTGAAAGTACAGCCACGTGATAAAATATGTTTCTGCATAGTGCGAAAATGGTAGAAGACTCAATGATCTGGAGTAAACTTTTAGGACATGGGCAGCAGCTTGTCTTGAAAATACAGTTTGATAACTTGGGTTAATGTGGATTTATTACTGATCAATGGTCACCTTAAGTCAGAACTTTAGACTGTGGTGATGGCTTTTAATACAATTTAGAAGATGATGTCAATACCCTGAATAAACAATGACCTCTATGCTTTTTTCAGATAATTGGTTTTCAGTTCGGCATATAATTAATTCAAAACATTTTACCTCAAGTCAAAAGTAGTGATGGCGTGATGAAGCCCAGTGAATGTGTCATCTCCAAATACTCCCTAAATGCTGATATTTTCCGCCTTTTAGGTGGCTCCATAATCCGCTCACAATCTCCTTGCAAGCTGGTGATAACCCTCAAAATCACCTCAGATCCAGTGCACGCAAAAAAACCCCTAATTTTCCCGTCTTATGAACTGCTCGAATCACATAACGAGGCAGTCACGTCATGCCGCGTTTATCTCTGGTCACGTGATATTCTGAAGACTGACGCGGGCCTGGACAAGGGCTTTAAGCTTTACTTGCCACTCGAGGCCTCGGGGCTTCAGCGTCAGACATAACATCAGTAGTCGAAAGTATTCTCTGTGCCTGCCCTGCTAAAAGAGTCACACAACCGGAAGTTAACCAGGTGGAGAGATCCACAAACGTATCGAACTAAACTTGTGTATCGAAATAAAACATCGTAGTCCTGATTGTATAATAGCTTTATACCAGGTGGCGCAGAGGTTTAACACAGCAGTTTCCGTAGTGTAGTGGTTATCACGTTCGCCTCACACGCGAAAGGTCCCCGGTTCGAAACCGGGCGGAAACACGTTTTACACATTTTTGGTTTCCACCCACAGTGACAACCAAACTGAGAACAACTGCACGTCCCAAAACACAGTGACCAGTTTTTTAAAAATCCTGTACTGTCTGGCAGGTTTTGCAATGAGACTTATGATCCAAGTGCACTGACAACTTTTCTAAGATCATCAAAATCATGCCATCAGCATGAACTTTGGCATCGTCTCCACATTAACCCATTTAATCCCAAAATAACCTCATGCATTTTACTCCTTAGACTTCCCCTACACACAATATGTTTAATTTTGTCAATGTAATACGGGGTTAAAACGACAACAATTGTTGCCAGTGAGTTAACTATTAACCTGCCAAAGGTTAAGCTCATTTACAGTCCATGTTATGTTCATTTATGATCCATGCTGAGTTTATTTACGCTAAAATATGGAATAACTGCCACTGAAAAAAATGTAGGTTTTATTATTAAAGGGGTTTTTTTTATTATTATTAAGGTTTTATTACTAAATTAAGACTTAATAACTCAAAATTTCAAGTTATATTCTCAAATCTGAGTTATTTCTCAGAAGTATGAGTTAGTAAATTGAAATTATGAGATAACTTAAAATTCAACCTTTCCTTTTTGATAAAAATTATACTTATGGCTGGATTACGGGACCCTGAACTATACCTCAATTATGCTGCAATACCCTTAAACTACTCGGTGTTTCCCATGATGTACTGATGTTATGACTGAAGTGGACTGAAATTCTGCCTTATGGATGGCAAAACCCCCCCCATAATCCTAAATATCCTTAACTCAGGAGCTCTACTTGAAACAAAAATAACATTTTGAGTCTTTCGATGCTTTACAAGCCAAAAAGCCCAACATGAGTTTCCCATATAGATCTACAGTATGTAATTAAGCGTGTATAAAATATGTATTGCTATCTTACAGACAGTGAAATAAATAACAGACAAAACAACAAGACAACAACCTGAAATGCTTCTCAATAATAACAGTGTTTTATTTGCTCGGTTTAGCAACTGTACAACTGTCTCCTTCCTGAGAATATTGCTCACCTCAGGGGAGAGGGAACAGCGAGAGGATGAGAGGGAGGAGAGGAGGAAGACAAAGGTGAGGAGAGGAATAGATACACCAGAAAAAGAGAAGGATTAAAAAGGTATAAATAACTGCAGTGGAGGGAGGTAGAAAGGTGGGGGGGGCAGGATAACCATTTAATATTTTAAAATCATGACCAAACCCTCGCGAACGAGGTCGACACCCTTAATTTAAAACAACTGTTGGTGGATTACAGATACAACCAGAGCGCAACAAAGACTGTATTCTCCTACTAATCACCTGAAAGTTTGACAAAGAGGATACAACCCAAGTGATGGCACAGTACAGAGAGCTTTAATATACAAACCAATCTAAATTTTAGAGGATAAGCAGAGAAACAACAGTTAAACTGTTGCTAAACTTGTTCTTGTATTCCACAGTTAAGCAATGTCACTGCGTTTTGAGTGAAATGTTCATTTGGCACAGGGCTGTACAGTAATATTAGCACCTCCACTGTAACTTAAAACCCTACCTCCCTTTGTCCCTTCCACTCCTCCCTCCTGTTCTCTCCTCTCCAATATTTATTATTTCCTAACAATTCATGCCTCAGAAGAGAGTTAAAAATAGAGCTTCTTTGTATATTCACTTATGCAAGTTAACTTTAAAAGTTGCATGTAGCAGTTTTTATATTTAAAAAGACCTATAGCGGTTTCATTTTTTTAATACTCAAATTTTTATGCCGTATCTTGATGCCTGAGATAAGGAAGTTTAGAGTGGGGTGAAAAAAAGAGAAAAGAGATGAAATTATGAGCAACCGTGGTGTAAATCAATCATTTTTGTTCATACAAAGTTTAAGAAAACAAGAGGCATACTGCAGGGATGAACATAGCAACAACAACCACAATAATAATAATAATAACAATAATATAAAAGCATGTTTAAAGAACTTTATGAAATCATCTTCATCATCCTCCTCATGCAGGCTCTTCAGTTCCAGTTGCTTCCTCCTGCGTTTGTGGAGTGTCAGTCATGTGTTCTCGTGGCAAAGATTGGTGGGTCCATTCACCAAAAATACCTGTCCAGTCCTTCAAGTGAGCTTCCCAGACATTTTATTTGAATCTTCAAAGATTTAAAATGAGTAATGAGTGATTCTGAAAAAAAGTTTTTTTTTGAGGATATGTGATGAGACAGAAGAGTGTTTCTCTGGATACAAAAAGGCAATAATACAACTGAAGTACAAAACAACACAACATTGGCCAAACATGACTTTTTTCCAGAGAGGACGAGGGGGGTAGGGGCTGATTGTTTCAGTTTGTCGTGTCTGCTGTTCATCGGTTTTCCACGTCAGACCTTCATCACTCTGTCCACCTGACCATCCTTCTCAGTCTCTTATTAAATTCCCGAGAACTCACGGGCCCTCTTTCCCTCTCCTGCATTTGGATTCACTGCATCAAAAACCGCCAAGTTGGTTAGATCCCGGGCTAATGTGGGCGGGTCTGGTTGATCATCTTGAGCCGTGATTGGTCGATGACGTCCAGCAGGTTCTTGGCGTCAACTGCGAGGGCGTGAGCTGCCATTAGCATCTGTTTCTTGTAGTCCTTTTGTAAACTGTCGAAACAGACACAGCTTTTACTACGTGAGCCCCGACGTAAAAATAAATCAAGAAAACGCAACGTCAATGTGTTTATCCTCACCTCGTCATGACATACTGCTGCGCCAGCTTCATCTTCGCTATCAACTCGGCCAGATCTGAATTCAGCAGCTTCTGGGCCATTTCAATCTATGAAAAGACAAAGAAAATGTCAGGATCAGATGATAAATGATAACTTCCAAAAGAGGAAGATCAAAGAAATGTTTTTACTTCAATACCAAAAGTGGCTTTAACATGAAAACACAGGTGGCTTTGCCTGTTAGGGTACATTTCTCACATCTATGTGGGCCCTCAGTTGCATCAGCTTCAGCGGGACAGGAGACACATTTTTACGTTTGTTTTTTTTAAGCACTCTGTATCTCTGGAAACCTTAGCTACAACATTACCTTTTACACTACGGTGTCGCTAGCAAATATGCTTTGTAGCAGTACTACATAAGGAAACCCTTACGCAAGCTGTCGTAGCAGACAAAGAACAGACGTTCCCAACAACATTCATAATAATGAAAGACGAGTACTTTCAAAGACCAGTTTCAAGTTTTATTTAATATAAGATGATGTTCATTTTTTAAATTATGATGAGCATTAGAGCCAAAATGGAGGATGAAGGAAATAAGTCACTAGCCAATGAGGTTCTAGCCAAAGTTAAAAAAAATGCAGCCATCTTTTATCTACAGATTGTGTTCAGTTCACAGTATGTGTCTGGTTAGTGCATGTGTTCTACACATGCACTAACCAGACAATTTTCAGTTCCTGTATTTTCCTTTTGTTGTTTTTTTAAGAAGGAAGATTCAGTGTACAAGACTGGATACACAATGTTTCGCCAATGAATAGTTGCTATGAGAAGAAATTAAGAAACTCCCATGAAAAAGAGCAAAAACAACTCCCAAAACAAAAGAAAGACAATTTATCTAGTTTTCAACCTATCACTAAACCCTTTTAGTGGTTTTCTCTTATCACATGAGTTTCTCTTTACCTCTCTGTGTGTGCTGGCTGGCAGCACAGGAATCGTCTCATCCACTGTGGCCAGCAGAGTCCTCAGAGCCAAACCCACTTCCTATGACAATAAACACATACAATCATAAGTCTCACATTTGTACTATTAAACCGGCTCTGCCACATCCTAATATTTTCTAGCGTAAATAACAGTTAAGGTCACCTGAAGATCTTAACTGTGATGTTCACCCTACCTTGACCATGGGGACGTACTCCTCCGGGGCAGCGGGCTGGATCCTGTTCGACATCTCGATCACAGCTTTAACCAGTCCCGTCACATTCTCATACACTTTGTCGTTGGAACGATCCAAGTTGGCAGTGGGAGGTGGGCTGATCTCTTGAGGCTGCAACTGTACCAGCAGACCGGAGTAAGACTTACTCAAAAACATTTAAGTTTCCAATTCATTGCTATTTTTTTCTTAGTTTATTTCTTTTAAATATACATATTTGAAACAACGACTAACATCACTCAAACTGCCCACAGCTCTTTCTTCTGCCATGGTCAGGCAAGTGATGGTAGTTTCACACATTCAGCTGTAGGTGGCAGTATATGCAAAGATAAACTAGAGACAATCTATCTCTAGCCACAAGCATTTCTAGCTACTGATGAGAAACTGACTTCTACAGTGAGCAGCAGGCATGTTAGTACAGAATGGTTGTTAAGTGACAAACTCAAAGCTCAACTTTCCGTTAAGTGACTTTAATACAGATGTTAACACTAAGCAGACACTGCACATCTGCTGTGTGTAAGACGGGCATTTATACAAAAAAAAACTTTTTAATTCGAACCATTTGAATAAATTTTATGGTGTTTTCCAATTAAAACTCTGTACCTTGTTTTACAGATTTAAGGTACCAACGTAACTGTGTTTAAGCTACGAGACAATTTTAAATGTCGTGGTGCAGCAATTACTATGGAGACGTTAAAGCAAGGCTTAAGCAATTTGAAAACCACAGTTGTCATTAATAAAGTAAGGCAAAACCAAAAAAATAAAAATAATAAAGGTTTTTCCAAATGATGGTGGACAATAACTCAAATTTGGAGGTAGATGTTTTTGCTGCATCAAACCTTTGAGAAGTTAATCATCTTAACTTCGATCATTAGACACAGTGTTAGACTTTTGTTACTAATCTACTGATCTGTGCTATAATATCTACATCAAATTTTTCTTCACCAGAAGTATTGCTTGCTCATTTAAAAAAGGTTTTATATATGCAATTATCTCTAACCAGCAGTTCATAACCGCAGTTCCATTAATAACAACAATTTCTTTCTATTTTTTCCCGTTTTTTTCTCTGGTGAAGAAAATGACTGAATGACTCTGAGAACATGAAAGTGACTGTAACTAGCAGCTGACTAACTCTATAATGAGAACAGACACACATAGATTAGCTTACCCTCCACGGCTTGGGGGAGGACGAGGGGAGGGGAAGGAGTGGTGGTGGTCGGGTGGATGCGGTTTGAAAGGGGAGTAGTTGAAGGGGAACGGAGTGCGCAGGTTGTGAAAACAAGGGAATGTGTCGGACAGGTGGATTGGTGGGTGTGTGGATGCGGTGCCGCAGGTCAGAAAATAAGGAATAAGAACAAAATGGAAGCAGGTTAAAGGAGTAGTGGATGGACGTTAGTAACAGGGGGGAGAGAAGGAGTAAAAAGGGGGGGAGAGAAGAGGGACAGCACATTAGGCCAAAGCCAACCACAGGCAAGGCACGACATGGACCGGCATGCAACCCATCAGCACAATACCAAAGAATCAAATCAAAAACTATGTGTAGGCAAGAGCGTGCAAATTACCACAGTAAAACACAGACTTCGATGAAACATACAGAAAGGAAACCCTGTTCCTAATCTTAATCATCTTTAAACCTCACGTTCTTGCTGGAATTTGTGTGTTCATATGCACCTTGACCCCCTCATTGTAGCTTTCTACGGGGCAGAGACTGGGCAGGTTGGTTAAGTTAGCTGGAGCTCCTGGGCGGGGCGGCTTTTTGGGAGGTGCCACAGGTTCTGGAGGAAAAATTGTGCGTTAGCATCTTTGCCATGAAGCAACGTAGCATGCTATGTACATTTTAGGCATGCAGCAGTTCATTTCCACTGGATAACAGCAGTCAGTGGACATTTTTAAACAGATAACTAGATTATAACATGTTTTACATTTAAGAAACAGAATACAAAGTAGTTTACCACTGATATGCTATAGCAGCTGACATGTTCATGTGTCAACAATGTCAACTAATAATGTACCAATTCTAATATTTTTCTTCCACCACAAACGCTGGGATAAAAATACTTATTTTCAATACTTGTCACCGTCTGTTTCTACTAAAGCATGTCAGTGCGCTTCCTCTCTCACCTGGTTTCCCAACAGGCTGGTAGATATGTTGGCTTCCACCCTGTGCAGACAGACAGACACACTTAAATTTGTCCTGTCATCTCAGACTTTTAAGTCTAGTATCATTCAATTCTCATCCACAGTTACCAACCTTTTATTTAGGGGACTAAATCTCACCGAAACAATAAATGTAACACTCACAAATATAAACAAGTTAAATATAAGAAAGAAAGTTGGAAGCTGCCATCGCATACTGAGAAAAATCACCAGCAATGTCCTCATTTTTGCCTCAGCTACATGCTATTATAACCCTTGTTTACAGTTAACGTCCAGTTCTCCTGCTTTTAAAGTTCCCATGTGTCCTCTGTGGTCGAGTGGTCGGTATGTAGGCAGTGCCCTTCATGGCTCACAGACCGAAATACTTTCTCTTCTCCCGCCGTCTGCATTTCCTCTCCGTTTGTCTGAACGCGTTCCCCTCTGCCTCACTCTGGTTCTCTTTCTTTAAGCTTTTCTCTGCTTTTTTCCCTTTTTTTATAATCATCTCTCTGCTACCTCTCTATTACGTTTTTCTTAGCACCACAAGCATTTGTCCAACCATGCTCCACAGCTCAACGAAACCACAAGTGAATCCAATTTTAAAATGTCAAAGCACACACACACACGCGCACACACAGACTGACCGGTGCTTGTAGTGTGCCGTCCTCCCTGTCGACGCTCCCTCTGCTGTTTCTGGACTCCGCCTTCTGCAGGGAAGACACAGACATGCAATGTATTAGAAAGGATTAACTATAAAAGCCATAAATATATATATTTTATACAGAAATATATGCACATTGTACCAGGTATTGCAGCAAAAGAATAAAATATGTAACAATTTGTTTATAATTCATAAAAAAATTGAATTTAACTTAATAAAAAGTATACAGAGTTCACCTGCAGGTTACAGAAAAAGTTGCAAAATCATTTCATTTCCTAACCAAGCATCACAATTTAAAAGCAAAACTGATTTTGCAAAATTTAAATATTACCAATGACCATGAAAAAAAAAAAAAAAAAAAAAAAAAAATCAGCTGCAGCTTATTAAAAGAGGAGCAATACACAAATACAGCCCTGCTCACAAAGAGATCACTACACGACTGAATAGTTCCAGCATCCCCTCGCTTTCTGTTCCAGTACCGTTTTGGTGAAGCACGCCTTGAAGAGATGCATCCTGGGAGAATATAGGTTGATGAAGTCAGGCGGAGGAATGCAGAGAGTGGAGGCCATCGAAAGAAGGGCGGGGATAAGGACCGAAAGTTTAATAGAAGGGGCGATAAAAGATGGAGCAGCTCAAGTCATAGAGAAACTGACGGTAGACGGCACAAAGAAATGCAGAAGTTTGCAAAAGACAGAGAGAAAACCTGAGTCAGAGGCGACTGGATGAGAAGGAAAGGGCAGAAGGAGAAAAAGTTTTTCCAGAGGAAGAAAAGCTCCGCTGAGCACAGAGACTAAATCCTGAAGAGAAAAAGATCCAACCGCCTCACTGTCCTCTCTTTTTCTCCCTCCCACTCTTTCCATCTCTCTGGATCTCCTCCTGTTTCTCTCCCTCGCTCTTTCTTTCTGATGGGCGACTCCTCGTTCATTCCTCCCTCTCCATCGCTCTTGCCAATCCCACTTCCTTTCTCCCTCCCTCTGTCCTCCTCTCTTTGCTTTTCTCTTTCCCTTCTTCCACTCTCCTGATGAGCCTGAACTCATACATCACAAGTTTACTTGCCCGTTTTGCCTTAAGCACTCTGCCCTTTTATTACTTCTGTAATTTTCCAGCACATATTCTACATTAAGTTAGCCTGCATATCCCGAATCCAGCGCTCGTTTTCCCTCACAGCAAAAATTCCACTTGTCTCTTTCAAACACACGACAGCAGCTTTCACTTGACTTCTCCAGCTGAACATGTTTCAAGAATGATTTTAGGCAGGAGTAACGGCCACAGCAGCTCCCACTGGAGATGAAGGTTCACTCAGACTTTAGACCAGAAGTCAACAATACACTGATCACACGTACTCTGTGCGGGAATGCGTTGCTAATTAGAGGCAAACATTTAAACTACACCTGCAAAAGACTAGGTTTAAAAATGGATTTCAATCTGCACCAGCAAATATTACAAAGGTCAGCTCCCAAGAAATAAAAACGGATAGCACGAGGCACTTCTAAAGAGCTCAAACACACATTTGGTTCTAATGTGAAATTTATAACAGCTTCACTACTATTAATCTGCTGAAAATATCATGTGAACGTTTTTAATCGCGTTCCTGGCAGGGACACAGCAGCATACACGTCAGAATATTAATTTAACTAGACTTCAAATAGGCTTTGTAATACTACCTGCACACTGACTGACCCTGCAGCTGACACAAATCCTGTGGACAGTGGGTTTTAATCTACAGCAATATTGTTTTTAAGGCACACTACCTTTCGATTAAATCATCTGAAGTCTATGGTTAAATTTTCAGCTGCTGGAGCCAAGATACTATCAGATTAGCTTCAGCTCAGCAGAGAATCTGTAGGGAGCAATTTGGGGTCTTAAATGGTTTTACATCCATGCCCTGGGTATGAGTGCCAGTCAGTCCCTCTATGAGATTTCAAAAACGTGGCTGTTAAAGCTTTTATTGAAAAAAGGTTTGAGGTGGCTGTGATTCAGGTGTTACATCCAAACCTGTCCACTAATTGCAAAATTGATGGTTTGATCTTCCACAAGGTAAAGCTTCCTTTGGTGAGACCCTGATTGACTTGCACAGCAACCTTCAATTTGTGTCCGCCCCCTTTGCCATTACTCTGAGTGTTAATTTCCCCGGGGGGTCCAAGGTCCTCAAGGTTTGTGCAGTGACGTATATAAAGTATCCAGAAAAAAACAAAAAACACCCCTGGTGTCAGCTAACAAACAAGATATCAGTAATTCAGCCTGTCATATCTGCCCTGACAGATTTCCTGTTCTATGAAGCAGTAGAACAGGAAATCATGTTAAACATGGCAGGTTGACCAGATCTATCTGTATGACAGGCGATACATCAACTCCCCAGCACTCATTACTCATGCTTGATGTTTTTCACTGCCTTTCAGCTCTCCAACATTTGGCTTAAAGCTGAAATACAGGCCATCAAGACAAGCAGAGAAACAATCTGACCTGAGGAGAAAAACAGACTTGTTTTGCAAAAGCAGTATTTTGGCTCCTTTTGGGGGATTTCTCAGTGTCTGATGAGATAAATCAAGCATGCACAACTGAGCCAGTTCAAAGATCTGAAAAAGATATTCTGCAGCTCATCTGGCAACAACAATGGACACGAAGAGGGTTTACCAAGTGGAAAAAAAATCTCTCACTAACTTTATATTTACATCTTCAAACAGTATTTATTTGGCTTTTTGTTCTATTTAGCGATCATAATGATTTGCTGTTTTTTGTAAAATATGCCTTTATTTCATCTGCAGCAAGAGTACTGACAGTGACAAGAAAGAGAGCATAAATCTCCTATACTGGCTTCTCTTCATTGGCTCCCTGTTTAATCAGAATTAAATTTAAAATCATGCTCCTCACAAGATCTTGAACAATCAGGTGAATACTCAGGTCTCATCTTATCTTAATTACCTTATAGTACCATATCAGTCCATTAGAGCTCTCCACTCTCTGACTGCAGGCTTACTTGTGATTCCTAGACTTAAAAGTAGAATGGGAGGCAGAGTCTTCAGCTGTCAGGCCCCTCTTCTGTGGAACCAGCTTCCAGTTTGGATCCAGGAGAGAGATACTATTGCTACTTTTAAGATAAGGCTGAAAACTTTCCTTTTTGATAAACCATATAGTCAGGGTTGAATCAGGTGACCTTTATTTCTCCCTTAGTTTAGGGATTCCCATGATGCATTGAGTGTTTCTTCTTTAGTCACCTTTTTCACTCTGTGTTTATACACTGCTCTGCATTTAATTATTAGTTATTATTCATCTCTGGCTCTCTTCCACAGCATGTTTTTGTCCTGTCTTCAGTCGCTCACCCCCAACTGGTCACGGGAGCTGGCCGCCCCTCCCTGTCCCTGATGCTGCTGCAGGTTGAAAAGGGGGTTTTTCCTTCCCACTGTCACCAAAGCGCTTGCTCATAGGGGCTCATGTGATTGTTGGGGGTTTCTCTGTTTTCTTTGTATTATTGTAGTCTTACCTTACAATATAAAGTGCCCTGAGGAAACTGTTGTTGTGATTTTGGTGCTATATAAATAAAATGGAATAGAATTTATTTGTGTCTTTTGTTTGCTTTTTAAAGTATAAATAAGACACATGTGTTAATACTGAAAAGAGGCAAATAATGCTGGTTTGGTTAGCTGACTTAAGGTGCAACTGAAGCCCTGCTTGCCCCAGTTTATTGTGCTTTGGATTCATAAACTTCACTATGGATGTGACAAAGAAAAAAAAAAAAAAACACTAGCGCCAATGTAGAAAGCTAAAATAGCAGGGAATATTTAAACGCAGCCACTATGAGTCTGTATAATTTAACTACCATGAAGATCTCCTCCTGCTCCAACCACCGCTGGTCATCCTCCATCTGTTGCTGCTGCATCATCAGCCTTTCCTCCATCAGAGCCTGACCTACACACCCAACGTCCTATAGAAAGAGATAGAGAGAGAAAAACATGGTCCTTAGGTGCACCTTGTTATCAAGACGCAGCAGTGAAGGAATAAATCTTGCTTATCGTGATTTAATGATTATAATTAATCAAACTGTGCAAAAGTAATGGCCTTAATCTGACCAGTCCTGTGAAAGAAACCAAGCACGCCCCATTATTCAGTAGCTTGTAGAACCTGCTTTAGCCGCAATAACTTGTAATAAGCATTTTCTGTACGACTTTCCTCAGTTCATTGGGCTTTACGGGAATTCGTTTATTCACAGCTCTCTTAAGGACCCACCACAGCATTTCAAATTTCAAAGTCTGGACATTGCAACTTTTGTTTTTCGGCCTTTCTTACAAAGATTTGCTGTTGTGGTTGGGATTATTGTCCAGTTTAATGACGTTATTTTGTCGGACAGATAGCCTCACAGAATACTTGGTTTTACAGAGGAGTTCGTGTTTGGCTGCGAGTTGCCCAGATCCTGTAACTGCAAAAAAAAAAAAAAAAAAAAAAAAAATGTTCTGATGAATTATGGCCCAAACATAACTTTGAAACATAACATCTACGTTAGCCTGTCTAAAGGACATTGTTCCATAAGTATGGACTGTTCAGATGCAAGTCATACTGCTATCTTCTTTTTAAAGAGAAAAGGCTTTTTCCTGGAAATCCTTCAAAACAATCCTTTTTTTCTAATTGTACTGTCATGAACTTTAACATTTTACATCAAGAGTCCTGTCAAAACCTCTTATTTCCCCCATACATGACTGTTCATAGTTTGATAAAAATGCTTGCAAGACTGAAGGTCAACATTTCTTAAATGCCGTTACATGATTCCTCGGAACGAAGCACTTTGTTTGGTCTGCTTGGAAAAGAAACTGCAGAAAAATTCAAGTGCATGCCCCGCACTACTGTGCTGTAACCTGCTCAGGTTGCCTAAAATGAAAAGTAAATTACACACAGATACAAACCCTGAGATTTTATTTTAGCTTCTCCTGGCAACCAAATAAAACACATATGCAGGTCATAACTGCTGTAACTTGTATTGCTTTAATTTGCTTTAACCACTATGTGTTTTCTGTGTTTGATATGAGGCAGAAATTCAACAAACAGTTACAACAGTGGGTTCAGTGAGTGGCCGAGATGTTACATAAAGTCATGTTTGACTGGTGAAAGTTCTGTGTTTATGGGTGCACACCTCCATATTCGGGCTCCACGGTGCAGTATGTTCAGGTCTGTGCGGATTCCAGGAATCAGTAGGAGGATAGCTGCCTCCAACTCCTCCTCCACCACCATGGGCTGATTGCTGGAGGAGGACAGATTGAAAGCGGAAAAGAAAAACAGACAAAGAAAACAATCAAAAATATTTATGAACAAACATGCAGTGTAAAGTTCTTCCTCTTTTGCAACATCTGGCTCTATGTTACTAGAAGATTTAAGAGTTTTATCTCTAAAGCAGTGGTGGTAGGAAAGAGGGCTGAGAATGACGTCAATAGAAAGAAATAATGAGAAAATGGGGACTCAAAGACATAAAAGATGAAGGATTCACAGATAATAAAATAACAGAAGAGAAAACTTTGATTATCATTCAACTTTCCACGTCTACGTTTCCACAAAAAGTCTGCTTTTAAAGACACTCTAAACCAGTCAGATGAAGGCAAAACAAACAGAAATCTACCGACATAAAAATAATACTAGGAAATCAATGAATACTTATGAAAAACTACTACCAAAGCCAGTAACTATTTCACTGATAATCAAAGCATAATGGACATGCACATGGATTCAGAAAGTTTTAAAATCCTTTCAAATGCACTTTAAACTTCAGTCTAGTGTGCAATGCATGCAGAAATATACAGATGCTAATCTAAAGTCCGATGTTATCAAGTTAGGCTTAAATGGCAGTTTGAATTACGCACTCCTTATAAGGGCCAAAGAAAAGCTTGCTGCCAGGAGCTGAAGAGTGGCTTTGATTTGTTAGTGTGTGTTTGTGTGCGCGCGCCCGTGTGTGTTTGTCCACGAGTAAGCGGCTTTTAGCACTACAGGAAATGCCTGCTGTCTGCCTGGTTTATGAGGAGAAGAATAACTGCACTCAAACTCTTTCTGTCCTTGCATTTCTCTCTTTGACTCAGACACATGCAGCACGCGCTCAGTGTGTGCCTGACAGTCAGAGCTACTCTAGACTTAACACAGACTTTATTGGGTTGGCCTTATTGTGATGACAGCATTCACGCTTAGAGCTGATTTGTACAACCCTACAGATTTTCTTGTTTTGTTTTAGTGTTACAGAATATAATTTACAGGTTTGTTTTTGAAACTGGTGACTGAATTGTTTTCCTTTCTCATTTTTTTGCTCAGTCGTGACCACAGATTTGTCTTGGCAGCAACTTTTCTTTTTTGTTTTGCTTTTTGTAAATATCTAACACAAATTGGGGACGACAGTTTTAAAACAACAGAATTGTGTAACTGCTTACAGCATGTACAGCTGTGTTCAGATGCTTGGAAAAAGCAAATTTTTCAACCATCTTTTCAAAGATGATGTAAAATGTGACGTCGGTCAAAGTGACCTTCGTCAGGTGCAATGAAACTATGCTCACCACAGTTTAAGATAACGGCAGAGTATATCAGACTGCATAGATGTCAGTCATTAACAGGAGTGGTTTACATATTAATGGACTGTCATTGTCCACATTAGTTTCTTACAGCATCTAACTCACGATCTATCTCTGTAGTGCTTCACAGCACAGCTGAATCTGAATAAGGCAGAACAGGAACGCACAGGAGACCCGTATGAAAAGAACATCGAGGGAACAGTTTACCCTGCCCGGGATAGGGTTACCGGGGCCCCGCCCTGGAGCCAGGCCCGGGGAGGGTGCCCGAGGGCGAGCGTCTGGTGGCCGGGCCTTAGTCCATGGGGCCCGGCCGGGCACAGCCCGAAGAGGAGACATGGGCCCATCCTCCATGGGCCCACCACCCGCAGGAGGCGCCATAGGGGTCGGGTGCAATGTGTGTCGGGCGGCGGCCAGGAGCGGAGGCCCTGGCGGACCGATCCCCGGCTGCCAAGACTGGCAATAGGGACATGGAATGTCACCTCTCTGGTGGGGAAGGAGCCTGAGTTAGTGCGTGAGGTTGAGAAGTACCGGCTAGATATAGTCGGGCTCACCTCACGCATGGCTTGGGCTCTGGAACTAGTCTCCTGGAGAGGGGCTGGACTCTGTCTCAGTCTGGAGTTGCCCCTGGTGAGAGGCGGCGGGCTGGGGTGGGTATTCTAATATCCCCGGCTTGCTGCCGGTGCGTTGGGGTTTTTCCCAGTGGATGAGAGGGTTTGTTCCCTGCGCCTCAGGGTCGGGGAACGGGTCCTGACTGTCATCTGCGCTTATGCGCCGAGTAGCAGTTCAGAGTACCCAGCCTTCTTAGAGTCCCTGGGGGTGCTGGAAGGTGCCCCACCTGGAGACTCTGTTGTCCTACTGGGAGACTTCAATGCTCACGTGGGTAACGACAGCGAGACCTGGAGGGGCGTGATTGGGAGGAACGGCCTCCCTGATCTGAACCCGAGTGGTGTTTTGTTATTGGACTTCTGTGCAAATCACAGTTTGGCCATAACGAACACCTTGTTCGAACATAAGAGTGTCCATAAGTGCACGTGGCACCAGGATGCTCTAGGCCGCAGGTCGATGATCGATTTTGTAATCGTATCACCAGACTTGCGACCATATGTTCTGGACACTCGGGTAAAGAGAGGGCTGAGCTGTCAACTGATCACCACCTGGTGGTGAGTTGGATCAGGTGGCGAGGGAGGACGCTGGACAGACCCGGTGCACCTAAACGCGTAGTGAGGGTGTGCTGGGAACGCCTAGCAGAGGCCCCAGTCCGCGAGATCTTCAACGCACACCTCCGGCAGAGCTTCAACAACATTCCGAGGGAGACGGGGACATTGAGTCCGAATGGACCATGTTCAGCGTCTCCATTGCCGGCTGCTGCATTGAGCTGCGGCCGCAAGGTGGTTGGTGCCTGCCGTGGTGGTAATCCCCAACCAAATGGTGGACACCAGAGGTGAAGGGAGCCACCAGGCTGAAGAAGGAGTCCTATCGGGCTTGGTTAGCCTGTGGGACTCCAGAGGCAGCTGACAGGTATCGACAGGCCAAGCGGAATGCGGCTCGGGCAGTGGCTGAAGCAAAACTCGGGTGTGGGAGGAGTTCGGAGGGCCATGGAAAAAGACTTTCGGACTGCCTCAAGAGATTCTGGCAAACCGTCAGGCGCCTCAGGAGGGGAAAGCGGTGCTCTACCTGCACTGTGTATAGTGCTGGCGGTGCGCTGCTGACGCCGACTGAGAAAATTGTCAGGCGGTGGAAGGAATACTGAGGACCTCCTTAATCCCACTGACACGCCTTCCGAGGAGGAAGCAGAGTCTGGGGATGAGGGAATGACCCGCCAATTTCTGGGGTCGAAGTCACTGAGGCAGTTAAACAACTCCTCGGTGGCAGAGCCCTGGTGTTGATGAGGTCCGCCCGAGTTCCTGAAGGCTCTGGACGTTGTAGGGCTGTCCTGGTTGACACGCCTCTACAATGTTGCGTGGAGATCAGGGGCAGTACCCTGGACTGGCAGACCGGGTGGTGGTCCCCATCTTTAAGAGGGGAGACCGGAGGGTGTGTTCCAACTACAGGGGATCACACTCCTCAGCCTCCCTGGGAAAGTCTATGCCAGGGTGCTGGAAAGGAGAGTTCGTCCGTTAGTCGAACCTCGGATACAGGAGGAACAATGCGGTTTTCGTCCTGGTCGCGGAACACTGGACCAGCTCTTTATCCTCTCGAGGATACTTGAGGGTGCATGGGAGTTTGCCCAACCAGTCTACATGTGTTTTGTGGACTTGGAGAAGGCATTCGACCGTGTCCCTCGGGTGTCCTGTGGGAGGTGTTGCGGGAGTATGGGGTGTCTGGCCCACTGCTACGGGCCATTCGATCCCTATACAACCGTTGTAAGAGTTTGGTTCGCACTGCCGGCAATAAGTCGGACTTGTTTCCGGTGGGTGATGGGCTCCGCCAGGGCTGCCCTTTATCACCGATTCTGTTCATAATTTTATGGACAGGATTTCTAGGCGCAGCCAAGTGGCGGAGGGCTTCCACTTCGGTGGCCTCAGAATCTCATCTCTGCTTTTTGCGGATGATGTGGTTCTGATGGCTTCATCGGTGGGGGCCTCCAGCTCGCACTGGAACGGTTCGCAGCCGAGTGTGAAGCAGCAGGAATGAGGATCAGCACCTCCAAATCTGAGGCCATGGTTCTCAGCCGGAAAAAGGGTGGAGTGCCCACTCCGGGTCGGGGATGAGTTCCTGCCCCTAGTGGAGGAGTTCAAGTATCTCGGGGTCTTGTTCGCAGTGATGGGAGAAGGGAGCCGGAGATCGACAGACGGATTGGTGCTGCGGCTGCAGTGATGCGGACGCTGCACCGTCCGTCGTGGTGAAGAGGGAGCTGAGTGTAAAAGCGAAGCTCTCAATTTACCGGTCGATCTCGTCCCCGACCCTCACCTATGGCCACGAGCTGTGGGTAGTGACCGAAAGAACGAGATCGCGGATACAAGCGGCAGAAATGAGCTTCCTCCGAAGGGTGGCTGGCCTCTCCCTTAGAGATAGGGTGAGAAGTTCGCCATCCGGGAGGGGCTCAGAGTAGAGCCGCTGCTCCTCCACATCGAAAGGAGCCAGTTGAGGTGGTTCGGCATCTGACAAGGATGCCCCTGGGCGCCTCCTGGGTGAGGTGTTCGGGCATGTCCCACCGGGAGGAGGCCCAGGGCAGACCCAGGACGCGCTGGAGAGATTATATCTCTCGGCTGGCCTGGGAACGCCTTGGTGTTCCCCGGATGAGCTGGAGGAGGTGGCTGGGGAGAGGAGGTCTGGGCTTCTCTGCTTAGGCTGCTGCCCCCGCGACCCGACTTCGGATAAAGCGGATGAGGATGGATGGATGGATGGATAGGAACGCACAGGTTCCTCGCTGATGAAGATCTGTGTGTTTCTGTGTGCTGTTTACCGGGAAGTGGTTGTGCGGGGAGTTGCTGACGAAGCCTTCACTGGGGTAACCTGGTCTGCTAGGCTAAAAACGCAGAGAAAACCATTTGTGTTAATCAGCCACAACAAAGACTTGCACAGACATACAAGAAATAACAAGGACGTGGGAGGATGGGAAACAAATAATTTAAAAAAGGCAGATCAAGCACAAACAGTCATTGATTCTCACTTTGGGTGGTGCTTCATCTGGGTCCCACGAAACTGTGACTTGTCTCCTCATTTCCATTCGGAGTCTCTCCTCTTGCTGGAGCTTCTCTTCCTCCAGTATCGTGCTTCAGAAATTAAAACAATGGCAGAGACAAAACTGAATCGAGCAGTCATGCACTCTTTTGGTTTAGTGCACTATTTCATTTTGACCAAAGGACTGAAAGTCAAAGATTTATAGAGAAATCACAACCAACAATGTCATCTTTTTAGTACTAATTAAACTTAATGAAAGGAAGAAGAAGAAAGACTCAAGGAAAAATTACTCCATGGGCTCAGATTGAGACAGAGGCCGTCTCTTTTATGGCAACAACATCAAAGTTTTACACCTAAAGCAAATTATTAAAAACTACCTTTAAACTACCTCATTAACTGAATAAGTATGTAAACATTTTTTTAAATTATTACTATTACTATAATACTATTTCTTATTTTTATTTTTACCTGAGTTGTGTTTTGAGTTCAGTGAATCGCGGTCGCTTGCTGGGGTCATATGACCAACATTTGGTCATCAGACTGTAGAGGGTGGGCGGACACTGGGGAGGCATCGCCAGGCGCTCCCCGTTTTCTATCCTGCCAATCACGTCATTGTTTTTCACCCCCTGGAAGGGCTTGATGCCGTACATCAAGATCTCCCACATGCATACACCTATGGGGGAGACACAGACACGCAAAAGTCACCTACAGTGATGAATCACGTCATTACACAGTGTGGTCAAAGCAGACACATCTGAAAGAGACGGCGCTGATTAAGCAGCAGGATCACAGCATAAACATTAAAAAAAAAAACTCACCAAACATCCAGACATCACTTGCAGACGTGAATCTCCTAAAATTGATAGATTCAGGAGCCATCCACTTAATGGGAAGTTTACCTTTAGAAGCTGAGACACAGACACAGAGATAAGCACTAAAGCAGAGAATAGAGAAATTTATCACCAGTTAGTGTTTCAACAAAAAGGCTTCAATGACTTAGTAACACAGAGAACAGCTGATATAACGTGATGTCACCAGTAGATGGTGGTAACGCACTGGCAGCTAAATGTTATTTAAACTAAGACTACTGGCTGGTTTCAGGTCAGCATTGGACTTCCCCCCCCCATTTTATAGAAATCACAGGAGCCTTTTTACACACCTGTTAATGTGGAAATTACACCGAAGCTCTAAGAATACTTAAAATCCGACTGAATGCTTTGTTGTTTCATTACCTTTGTAGTAAGAGCTGTCCTCCATGTATCGTGATAGACCAAAGTCTCCAAGCATCACACAGTCCACCGCAGAGACCAACACGTTCCGAGCTGCTATATCCCTATTTTTTTTTTTTTAATTTTAAAAGCAGGAAAACAAGAAAATCTAAAACCTACTGCTGTGATCCGTGTGTAGTCTGAACTGTAACATTATATTTATGAAACATTATATATTATCCTTACACACACACACACACTCACAGACTCACAATGCAGTGCTTCATTTGTGACATATGTGCATCCAATTGTGTAACATCCCAACTGTCATTTCTGATGCAAAATGATGATTCATGAGTCTCTGAAATCTCACTGTTCTGTAAACTGGTAATTGTCACAAGGCAGGGTGAATGTGGGAAGATCTTCAGACCATGTTGTCATTAAAGGAAATATAATTTTGCACTTTTATATGTTTTGAGATTATATAAGAAACTGAAAGTCCTGCAGGTGTTCGTGTAGTTGAAAATGCCATCTTAATTCAATTTCAGTATAATCTGTGGTGTTGGCACTAATAGTCTGAGCCCTCCACTCCCCCCACCTCAATCAGGCTACAGAAGCACATGTGTGTGTGTTTACCTGTGTACAAAGCGTTTGCTCTCCAGGTAGGCTAGAGCTGTACTGAGCTGGTAGGCATACAGGATGAGCGTGGCCAAGTCAAGACTGTACTTCCTCACCTGAAGGAACGAGCGCAACTGTAGACAGAGAGAGAAAACAAAGGGCGGAAATGACAGAAGCACTGTTAAAAGATGAACCACGCTGACATACCAAGACTGAGCTTTTTATGGCTCTTGCCATCTCAAGAGAACTCGAATACCAAGACTATCCCACACACACAGTATGAGGGCTACCTCTCCAAGAGTACAGAGCTCCATGATGATCCACACCGGGTTCTCTGTGATCACGCCGATCAGCTTAACAATGTGAGGATGGTCAAACTGACGCATTGTCACTGCAAGGAAAAAAGAGAGTAGTAGCATCAGCATGCATTTAATGCTAATGTGATGTGAGACACACTGACAAACACACAAAATTGCATCTTACGTGCTTCTTGCAGGAACTTTTCTCTGACGCTGTCAGAGGTACAATTCTTACAGGTCTTAATGGCGACAGCTAGAGATGCTTTGTCCTGCAAACAAACAGCACACAAGACAGGAGTAAAGCTCGCTGAAATAACACAGATAGACTGTGCAAGCCTTTTGGCCCACACGCATTAACAGAGAGGTGCACATGTTTGTGTGTTTTTACATACTGGACAGTTGTAGACTCCTTGGTGTACATCGCCAAACTGACCCTCTCCAATGCAGCGGCCCAACTCTATCCTGTCCCTCTGGATCTCATAGTCCCGCGCTGAGAGGGAGAGTGAGAAAAGGAAAGGGAAAAGAATAGGAGAGGAAGTCAGGGCATTTTCAGCGCATGAAAAACAGCAAGAACCTGTCACATTTGGCATTTATTTCGACACCATGGATGAGGCTTAAGCAAGAAAAAAATATATATTTGGATAGTTTATTGTGGAAAACTTTCCACAGTATGCTTCTAAGTCAGCTTTAAATTATTTCTATCATTCTGGCAGTCAAGCGCTGCCCTTTTAGGCAAACCCCATCCATTGGCACTAGTTCCACTTTACAACAAACCCCAAAACAGTAGGAGCTGGATCAAGTCTCTTCCCCTCTAACTAAATCAATGGTAAAACATGCACGCTGCAACACAGATTTGCAAACACGCCAACAACATACAACATAAACATGCACACGAGTGTCCCGGTATAATGCACTTGTAGTTGTGAAAAAGAATTTCAATTTGGGAAAAAGTCTGGAGATCTCTGAGCACCTCTCATATGGACTGAAACTAAACTCTGCTTGATGAAGTCAGTGCCTGCATCTAACCCTAACTGTATCCAGAAGGATTGGATAGAAACTGCTTGTTTTTTTGACATTAAAGCTTTATCAATATTTCCGCCTTGCTGAAAAGGTCAGGAAGCATTTCTGCGGAGGTGTATTAATGTCAGTTGCCAACTAACCGCAGGAAGCTCAAGTTCAAAAGGTTTATTGGGGTCGTTCACCATCGGGAACTTATTCTGTACAAGTTTAATTGTCTGTCGGGGTAAACAGAGCTCCATTGTTTGGATTCGACCAACCCAAACAAAACCAGTTCAGCAGTAACCAAACACACATTCCATTATGAAAGATTTACTGTAATTAAAATCACACTGATATTCACTTTCAGGAAATTAATAATTTCTTCAAACATAAAGAACCCACAGAGATGTGAAAGAACCATAACCATAAAACACGATTTAAAAAGAAACAAATAAAAAAAAGGAGTAAAGACACGATAATAGCAGGATGGTGCAAGGAGAGCCAAGCCAAAACACAACACAAATGCTCTTAGGTTGTTCCAGAGGTCTGCCTTTACTTCATGTTCCCAAGTTCTGATCGACTTATTAGTGTACTTCAGTACAAAGTGTTATATGTACTGAAGCATAATGATTTGTTTATGGATTGGCTCTCGCTCAGTTCCGACACCCGAGTTCACCTTTACGAGCTGCGATCTACAAGATAAAAAATACCACTGAGTAAAAAAAGAAAAGAAAAAGCCAAAACAAAACTCAACAACAATTTAAGTCTTTTTTTCTTTTCCAGGTGTTAAAGATCAAATAAACAGCTAATGCTTATTCATTACTGGCTTTTCAATGTGCTTACTGGAGGTCATAGTCAAAAACACTACGATGTAGGAAAACCTGGAAGAGAAAAATAACGAGAGAGAATGAAAGACAGAGAGGGAGTTTTACCTTCAACTACTCCATAGCTCACTGTGTTGGCGATGGGGGGGAAGGAGGAAGAGAGAGAGAGATGGAGATGAAGAGACGGGGGGAGAGCCAGGCAGCAGCTTTAAGATTGAAACTAGCTCAGAAAACACAAACACACAAACGTGCACAGACAACAATAACTGGCCGACTTTGCTCATTATCTGATAATTGTCGATACCGCCACAGAATAATTCAAAGATCTTAGCTTGCTCTGCAGCTGTTACCGTTTTACAGATTTATTTTATACATCCAGCAGCCAGTATGACATGGACACACATACAAAGTCAGGCACAGGATAGGAAAATATGTCTGCAGTGAGTCTGATTAGAGGAAGTCTCAGACAGGAGACCAAAAAAAGCAAAGCAAAAAAAAAAAGGGGGGGACAAAGAAAGAAAGAGCCAAGACAGAGACAGATAGAAAAAGACTGTGGGGGGAAAGGAGAACAGTCCATTTTCAAAGTTGGCCGCACAATCAAACACACAAGTACTCTGAACTGGCCAAAACATCCACATTAAAAATAATGGAGCTAAAGCCACGACTACTTACAGAACTACAGCCAAACAAACCAGCACATTCAGGCTTTTGACAAACGCATGAATGAATCCGACAGATGTGATGCGTCTCCATGACCACACGTACACGGCACAAGCTGCGGCCTCTAGCGTCTCTGCTGTTTAGACAGGATGAAGGAAAACCGGCCAGAATTTGATAGCTGCTGCCTAACCAAACGTGGTTTAATGCAACTCCTCGGGTTCATCGTGCGAGTGTGTTTCTTGGAAGTGATTCACACCACAACCTCGCTTATTAGGGAGCAGAATGAAATTAACGTTTGTTTGAGTACGAGAAATTTATAGCCGCCGTGTGCCAGTGCAACAGAAGCTGAGTTCTTAAGAGTCCTTAAGTACAAATGAGTTTAGAAAGAGAGAAAACTGAATAAGTGACTTACTTGAGGGCATGGTGTAGGTGTCCTCTTCATCAACTATCTCTGCATAGTCATCAGTTTCTGTAACATGACACACATACGCACAATGTAAAAAAAATAGCAAGAGATTAAAACACACTTGGTACAAATGATGACACAAAAACTGGTTTACCGTTAAGAAGGGTCCATGACACACAAACACCCGAAAAGAAACCCACTCTAAACTTAAAGCATGAAGCTAACTCAGAGTTTGAACAACTCCCGAGCAGAGAAACACCCACGTAGCTTCTTGCTCTGCCTTTCTCACACACACACACACACACACACACACACACACACACACACACACACACACACACACACACACACACACACACACACACACACACACACACACACACACACACACACACACACACACACACACACACACACACACACACACACACACACACACAAAAACACTTGGCGGATAGCGTCAGCTGAGCATGTGTTGTGAATATCTGTCTGTGTGAGAGCAGCTGGTTTGCAGGGAGGGACTTACTGTGGTGGCGGTGGAGGAGAAGGAGGAGGAGGAGGAGGAGGTAAAGAAAAGTAAAAGAGATGAGATGAAGACACAAAGCAGGGACAAACAGAAAATGAAAGGCAAAAATTAAGGAGACTAGTTGAAAACTCAGTGAAGAGGAAGAAGCACTGAGGGAGAAATGCACAGAAGAGGAAGGAGAAATATTGGGTCTAGCTGTCACGGGAGCAGATGGTAGTATTTAGGGTGAAATCTGTGCAGAATCAGACAGATAGCCAGAGAGAGAAGAGAGCCAGGAGGAAGAAGGAAAAAAAAAAAGGACGGGGAAACATGGACCGAGTCGATCCTAACCAGATGGCGGCGTTTAAAATAAAATCAGTGTGCGGACTCAGCTGTTGGAAACAAGAGTCAAACATCTGCTGTCCTGCTCCCCTCGCAGCTCTGCTCGGGATTTATCAGGATCTGTGGGAAATGTGTTCCTAAATTTAATCAAAAATCCTTTTCTAAAGCCTGTGGCTGCTTTTCTCAAGAAAAGTCTCTGAAGCCAGACTTGTAGAGGAACTACGGGCCAGCTGCATAGTCATTTTAAATAAGGCGGGCCAAACAATACACCGGATGGCTGACAACATAAACTGCACTTATTTTGTTCTATTAGTGAGCAAAGTTATATTTGGATATTGTGGAAAATGTGTATATTTGCTCAGAGTCGCATAATGTGATTGATAAAAACTCTGATATTTGTGTGGTTAGCTGTTAGCTTTCATAAAACACAGAAACTAGGGGGGAAAAAACACCTATCCTGACTGTCCAAGAACTTAAAAAGTCCACGACAGATTGGAGGTGGTTTCCAAATGATTCCTGTCTAATTTATAAACACAGATTGCTAGCATACGGCAATCAATCTGAGTCAGTATGTGTGCAATATGTGGAATATGTCCCTTGTCTTTGCAATAGGGGCCTCTACTGGCCCTAATCCTGTATAAAAACAAGCTTGCTGAGCGCTTGTGTCACTTTACAGTTAAATTGCTCTCCTGCAACAACTAGAACACTCTTTGTGGAGAAATTTCTGTTTCAATCTTGAATCTTGAGGTTCTTGCTGGACTGTGAATGTAAGTAGCACATTCAAAGTCTACATTAATACTATAGAATGCAAGTGTGAATTAATAATAATTAAATCTGAATAAATTTCCGTGTGTGTGTGTGTGTCAACACCAACAGATTTTTAACTTTCACCAGTTTATCACAGTTAATCACCATATTGCTACTAATAACCTACCAGCTTGACCACATTCAATCTCAAACTGATAGCAAATGCACCAAAATCTCTTGGAAAACAGCAGCCGACTACAAGTGGCTGCAGACTTGATCCGCATCTTTGAATCACCTATTTCAAAGGCAATGAGATTGCTTGCTCATTGGACACAATTGCAATAATTTGGGGCATGCCGCGGTTTTCAACCACTGTTTTCCCTTGTGTGACTGTAGTACAAATGTCATTGTTACTGCTATTATAGAACACATTTCCCTATTTTTGCAAGATGCTAAAAAAAACTTTTAATTAAACAGGCATCCATTTATTTACCATTGCTACGCATTACTTATATTTCACAAGAGGGGAAAGAAACAACATTTAGAGGCGTATTAAAAGCATCTTGATTTGAACTGGAATAGTTCTATTCATTAGATAAACTGTTGGGCAAAAGCTGGCTTTCATTTGTCATGGTTTTAAAAAATGTACTAACAAAATACCTGTTCATTTTGCATTTTACTTTTTTTCTTCACGTTTTTACATGTACAAAAATCCAATAAATTCCAGCTGGGGATATAAGCTACACTCTAGCTTTTTGAGTATTTTGTGTAGCTTGGATAAATGCTCTCAGTCTATGAAAGAAATGGTTTTAGTTTTTACTAAGAGGTCACTCTGTATCACTCTGCATATTAAACCCAGTGTGGTTTGGGATGTGTTCTACAGAAACAACCCTTTCTAAGCTTGACTGGCCTAACTCTGCATTTCAGCTTTCGGTAGAGAGGGAATTTGTGTGTATGTGTGCGATCTAGCTGGCCCATTATAGCCAGGAATGCACCCGCTCTTGAATCCAGCAAACCTCTCCCTACTCCTCTCCGTGAGTGTGCAAGTGTGTGCACGAACGCACAAGAGTACACGTGTGCACGATTTTGCATATGTGTAGCCAGTTGTGTGTGTGTGTGTGTGTGTGTGTGTGTGTGTGTGTGTGTGTGTGTGTGTGTGTGTGTGTGTGTGTGTGTGTGTGTGTGTGTGTGTGTGTAGAACGACAGAGAGAAGCAGCTGCAGAAGTTCCCGTAAAGAGAAAACACCACTGAATACACAAATTCTGTTTTTGGTGTCCCTTCTGGATGAAAGCAGACATTCGGCTTTGAAGACAATCATAAAGAGATAATCACACAAACACTCAACTTAAACATGCAATAATAAAACCACATGCTACTCTTGCTTACAGGTTATTTATCCATGTATCCAATCATTTTGTATTATAATTACGTTACACAACAAAGCACATATACCACACTCACACACTTTCTCTCTCACACCACCACAACACGCACTCCCCTTTCCCAGGAGAGCGCAGTGTTTTGGTGGAGGAGGACTAGGAAGAAGGAACATAAGAACAAAAGATTATAAACAACAGTATAACTTTACCATCCCCACTAAGATCTTCTGCAGGGTCCAGGAGAGCATGCAGGAAACGGGACAGCAGAGAAGGAGGACGACAAACAGCAGCGAGAGAGAGAGAGAAGCAGGAGGCAGAGCAGAGAGGAGAGAGAGAGAGAAGAGAGGTTAGAGCATGACATGCCATGAAACAACACGGGTGATGTTGCAGGATCTGCAAAGCCAAACAATCAGCGGGCAGTTAGTTAAAAATCTAATAAGGGGAAAAAAAATGCAACGTTAACATCTCCTTCAATTAATGCTGTGCAGGCTTAAGTACAGTTAAAATACACAAGTGTAGAAAACAGTGACAATAAGTCCAATGTGGTGTCAATAAAGTATGTTCTGTGTGTCAAGCTGTAAGCATGTGAGCTGGGGAGTTAATTACAGTGAGCAGACAGGGGATGCAGCTGTGTTTAATATGCGAGTTTCACTGGAAGAACGGATACAGTGAGCAGGCAGTTACAACTGATCAAGGTTTCTCACATACCTCATTCTCTCACTCGATTCTTAGAACAAGAGAACGCCTCCAGTGACAACTTTTCGCTTTATTATTTTTTCATTTTTTTCCTTGGAAGAGTTTTGAATGCATATAAGAAAGTAAAACTTTACAAGCTGTTGTTGCGAGTTTTACTGAAACATGCTGAGCTTGAAATTCCAAGCGTTGCATTTATCAGGCCTGTTTATCACATTTGGAAAAGTTTGGATGATTTTTAAAGGTTTCGGCTATGAAGCACCTGCTGTCCAGACTCTCACACTCATTTCTCCGAGCCGTCTTTTTAGTTACTGATGACAGCTGCCAACGCGGCACTTGGAGACATGAGGTCAGCGTTATGACCCATCCAGGATATCACGCAACTGACACGTACACAGAATAGACGGATGGGATTCTGGTAGATGTGTAACATCCAATAAAATCCATTAGTCCTTCTGGTATAGCATCTGATAACACTGATCTGCCACAAGTCACTTGTGAAAGTGAAGTGAAAGCATGTTAAGATGTGGATAAAGCCATGTCTCTAATAAAATGGGAAATCTCTGCATGTATCTGTCTGTTCTTCATCATTCTTTAATTTATTTTAGCTTATTATTAATGACTATTTGTCACAAATAATGAGCACAAGTAACCGAAGTGCTGATTTGTCTTTTTGGTAAATGTCTGGCTGACGGGTTTGTCACATTTTTGGACTTTCCCCATGTTGCTAAAAGCATTAGCATTAAAGGAAAATGAGGGATGAGTGTTTAGTAACTTTCTAGCATTGAACAAACAGTTAGCAGCTTGACTTGTTGACACTGTTCTGCTATATGCTACTCTGCTACATCTGCTGCAGACAGTGCTAAGAGTACTGGAAACAACCACGTGGGAGGGTGCTGTGCTGGTTTAAAGATGAGATGACAGTGTTTCCAAGAACAGGGCAACATCTCTCATGAATGTGGAACAAAGGTGATTTAAGAGACGTGTCATGGTTGTTGTATTTCACTAACTGCAGATCTACTGGGATTTCCCTAAACAACTAACTCTGGGTTTTTCAGAGAATGATCTGAACATGAGAAATAATCCTGTGAGTGATGGTTCACTGACTGAGAATCCCTGGTGGATGCCAGAGATCAGAGGAGAATGGTTAGTCTACTTCAAGCTGATAAGAAGGCAACAGTCACTCAAATAATCACTGGTTACAACCAAGGTATGCAGAAGAGCATCTCTGAATGCACAACATGTCAAACCTTGAAGCAGCATGAGAACGTACCAGTCGCCACTCCTGTCAGCTAAGAACAGGAAACTGACACTACAGTTCACACAACTTCACCAGCATTGGCCAACACAAGACAGGAAACTCTCACCTTTTCTGCTGAGTCTCAATTTCTGCTGACATTAAGACGGTTGGGTCAAAATTTGGTGTAAACAACATGAAGGCATGGATTCATTTTGTCTTGTATAGCACTGTATGGCACGCTGTGGTCCCTTTAGTACCAAACACCACAGCTTAACTAAATATTGTTGCTGACCATGTCTGTTCCCTTATGACCACAGTATAACCATTCTCTGACGGCTGCTTCCAGCAGGATAAACCATCATGTCACAGAGCTCAAATCATCTCAAACTTGTTTCTTGAACAAGTTTGTGAGTTCTTTGTACACAAATGTCCTCCACAGTCACCAAATCTCAAGCAAATAGAGCACCTTTGTGGTTTGGCGTGTGGCAGAATGGGAGGTTCCCCTCATGGATGTGCAGCTTCCAAATCTGCAGCAACTGTTTGACATGATCATGTTAATATGAACTCAGAGGAATGTGTCCAGCACCTTGCTGAATCTATGCCGCGAAGAATTAAAGCAGCTCTAAAGGCCTGAAGGCAAACTTGGGCCCAGTCTGGAACTAACCCGCTGTACCTAACAAAGTGGTCGGTGAGTGTACATCTGTGATTTGTCCATATCAGATGATAAATCTTCTGGGCCGCAACATTCATGAAAAACAACACAGTTGTGACCTCACCAGCAAGATGTGCTTACTGGAGTCCTGAAATAACAATTCACTCTGTGTGTCATCACATGCTACTGCTACTCACAACAATACAATAGGGAAAAAAAACATGATGGAAATGAACAGAATAGATCCATCTTCTTTAGACTTGTAAGGGGTAAAGACTGGTTACTAATGGCTACAAAATAAATTCCTAATGCATTAAAAACATACACAAACCTCAGGCAGAGATATTTATCCAATCGTTTTTCAATTTGTATTACAGTCTTTTATTTTTAGTGAGCATTGGTGTGGTTATGAAGCATCGCATAACCTGTTATTGTGGTTAAAGTGTGTGTGCGTGTGTTTGTGTAAGACTGGATGAGTCAAAGCAACAAGGCAATGAAATCAAAGACAGTTTAGCAGAAGGGAACAGATTGTGATGGAGCAGAAACTGTTTTAGCCATAAAATCACTTTTTACTTTAGATCTAAAATGTAGAAAAACTCTCCCCACAAGAAAGAACCAAGAGCGAGTCAATATTTGGACCCGTACTGGACTAAATGAGTACCATAAATCACTTAAACAACCCACATATTATTACTGTAACATTTTAATTAACATTCCTCAGTACTGTGGGTTTTGTAAAGACTGTCTGTGTGTCCTTATGTGAAGTTATTCAGTAAGCGCGGTCATCAAATCAGGAATTTCACTCTGCCACATCACAATTTTGTGGATATGCTCCTCTGCTAACTGTCCAATGAGAGCCGAGGATACCGTTGGGCGGCGAATCTGAACAGAAGACAAAGGGGAGGAGGAAACGCCGCGCCTTGGTTGGCTTAGGAGGCGTCGATGTCACTAGATCTTCAGCCAATAGGGCGGGGGAGAGGATGAGAGTGTGAGAGAGAAAACAAGAGTGAATGGATGTGAGAGTGCAGAAAGATGAGGGGAAAAGATGTAAACAAAAGAAAGCAGGAACAAAGTGGATGACGGAGAGAGAGGGAGGGGCTGTCCCAACAGAGGAGAAAACAATGAGATTATGATGGGGAAAAAAACGAGTAAGAGGGGAAAAAAAACAAAAAGCTGAATTATGAAACAACAGGAAGACAGCTGGAGCCGAGGAAGCTTCGATGAAGATGAGCAGACTCTTGCTCATCTTCCTCCTAAACCTGCCTCTTTGTGAGTGAGTGTGCTTGATTTTGTATCTTACCTGAGACAGAGATCGCTCTTACTCCACTCCGGACTGCTTCTAACTTTTTTTCACTGTTAGAAAGTCTAGAGAAAAGGAGCCACAGCAAATCAGACAACAGTTACACAGTTACACACACACAAAAATACACTAACTACATTTATGCCTCCATAACATCAATATCAGCGATTTTTAAAGTTAAAGGTAAAAAAACAGGAAAAGGAGAAACGGTGGAAGCTGTTCTCCACATGCATTGCACACATGCAGCTCTTCAAAGGTAAACTAATCCTTACTGTCTCTCTCCTTTTGCCGTGGTTTCTTTTTCCTATATCAGCTGAGCTCTACTACTATCTTTTTATATCACAGACAGCAACAGACAGAAGGGAAAAGAGAGGGTGGGTGAGCAAAGGGAGTGAGCGAATGAAAGAAAGAGGAGGAGACTTCGAGAGTGTTTAAAAACCCTAAGTGGAAAATATTTGGCTCCTAAACTTATATCCTTATTTGACCAGAGCCACAGAGTGGGAGAAAGATAAAAGAGAGAGTGGGACAGATTTGAGCTGAAATGACCAAAACAAAGATAAACTGCTGAAGGCTGAATTTAAACAGCTGATGGATAAACATGATCATGCTAATGTACCCGACTGCAACAGCTACAGATAAACAAATAAAACGCTGTGGGCATTAGGAAAGTTGTGCATCAAAAAACCCAAATGGTTCATTTATTGGGGGGAAAAAAAATACATCTGAGGGTTTTTGTTCAGTTTTTTTCTGTTCACAAACTTTTTAAAGGACCCCATATTCCCTATAATTCTCCACAACTTGCCATTAGTTATATAATTTTAGATTAAATGGAAAAAAGGAAGCGCATTAAAAAAAAGCAACAACAAAGCCCAAAAAAACAATGGTTCACTGTTGTCATTTCAAAGCGTACGGAAGCTTTCACGCATTTAATTTGAATTAATTTAAAATCTCCATTTGCAGTGAAAATGTAAATTACAAGGTTCTTTCCAGGAAGCTTTTCGGAAAATAAAACTGCAAAACAAAAAATGCAGCCCAAACCAAAACCGGGCATAAAAGTCTGTATTCCTCCTCTGAACTTTATAATCAGGAGTCACTTTCTTCTGAATTTTAACTGAGCAAAACTTTGACAAAGCATTGCTGAAAGACTTTATAATAGAAATGCTCTTGTCTGTGTTTACTTACATAATACTCAATTCTCAAAACCACAACTCCCTGGAAATTAATTAGATGTAAATATAGTATTGTGGTTTATTCTGATATCGAGTTACAAGTCTCTACATGTACATTATTTAGTGCTATGGGTCTTTTATTTTCAGTAAAACTCTGTCAATCAGGCCTCCAAACCACACATGGTAGGTTTGACAGAAAAAAAGGAAAATACAGTTACTGATCTTGGAACATGGCAACTCTTTCCTTTTATATATAACTATACCAAGGATGAGGTCTGTACTTACTTTGGGATGGAAGGCAGCGCTCTCTCTCCCTCTAGAGGACAAAAACATGAATTTCCAATGAATAATGTGTCCTCACTCACATAACACATGGCTGTATGTACAGCACAAAGAACACCAAATGTCATGAGAACAGAAATTGTTGAAATACATCCAGCACTGTAAGGACAAGTATTTCTTCTATTTATCCCTACAAACCCTAGAAAATACATTTTTTGCACAGAAAAAATTTTTTATACCATCAATTTTAAAACAAACAAAAAAACAAACTAACTGACATGTAGGAGCGATCAAACTTTACCTTTCTGAACTCTGATAATGAAGGAGTGAGTTTCCATGGATACGAGTCGACAGTAACCATCAATCAAGTCAGCCAAGTTCTCCGCCATGGTGAGAGATGCTGTCGTAACTGTGAGAGGCTACACAAACACACACACAGTAGGCCTGTTACAGATAGCTATTATTTCAAACACATATACATAAACACAAACAAAGCAAATCACTAGAAATTATGCTCAAGAAAAACTCATCGTACATCCGTGTCTTACATGTGAGTACATCAAATCATATAGGTAACAATAAACCAAACCACTCTTGTAGACAAACTAAGCAACACAGTGGGAACAGCTTTTGGTCTTTAGAGGTCAGAATGACGCTGCCAAGTGAAACAATAGTAAAATATCACCTACAAAGATAAAAAAGGTACCTTAAACCTTCCACTTATCTCACAAGACTCAAGCCAACATTTTTCTTCATAAATAGCTCATAAAGAGTTCTTTGATGGATGATTATATAACAAAATGTGATCTTTTTTAACTACATGTATGAAAAATAAGACTGAAAAAATGTTATCTGCCAACAGTCAAGTTTTCCATAGTTTATCACAGTAACAGAGAGGGTAGTGATACCTCAGGAGCTCCAGCTACGTTCAGTTGTAGCATGCCTTTCCTGTCCTTTTCCTCCATAGCTGAGTACTGGATGGACTGGACTTGATTAAAATTTGCTAGATGGGTGGGCTGAGGACAGAGCAACACACACAAGACATTAAAGTAAAACATGTGAACTACACTAATTAGTTTTCTTTGATCATGAACTAGAGTGCAATAAACCTGGATGAGTTTTACTTTATGTTCTTGGTAGAAACTCACCGTGGACCCCTTGTCAGTGAGGTAGCTGATTCCTTCCTCTGGCCCAATGGCTAATTCTACCTGGATCACCCAGCTGGACTGTTAAAGAGAGGATGAGATGCAAGTTAAAAGAGACAGACCGGGAGGAGGGAGAAGGGCAGGCCAGGAGAAAATTACAGAAAATAAAACATGAGCAAGGAAAGGGAGTAGGGACAGCATCAAAGCCCTTCTAGAAGGGAGTCTCAATACTTGTCAACCCTCCAGATGCTTGACTTGTGTAAGAACCATGTTTCTGTCTTACATGTCTGCAGGTATTGTTCGCTGGATACATGCAAAGCCTGACTCCACCAAAAGGGGTCGACCTAACACAGAAAAGCCGCGCTCCCTGAGCGCAGCGTGTCAGAGTGAAACTGAGCAGTAGACTCAACCTACCCCAAGGGCACATTTGAAGAACTCCTTGTCATAGCGGTAAATTGGTGCAAGTATCTCCAAGAACTTCAGGATGCACTGCTCATCATTAAGATTGGCTACTTGCTTAAATGTCTGCTGAATCAATTTTCGAAGCGTTTTAGCCTGCACAAAAAATGGAAAAAATATAAGAATAAAATTAAAATTTAGATACTTTTTTCTTTTTAGACACATTAACAATGTTAGTCACTCAGTTAAACATCAGTCTGCCCATTCATCTACACTATACATTGTATCTTACACAGATTTACAGAGTGGATTTTGCTGAAGGACGTATGGGTCTGTTGGCATTATAATCACAGCCTCACATGTGCATTTTTTGATCTCTTATGTCACCAACACAAAGTAGACAGATGGTAAAGAAAAATACATCAAGGAGCATCATTCTGCTATTTAATCCTCTATTCTCTGACACTCTTGGCACAAAAAATGGACAACATATTGTCCTGCGCGCACACACTGAATGCATAATTGGGAAAATAAATAAATTAACACACATACAGTATGCAGACGATCCTATGAACTGCTTTTTATATATAGATGGAAAAAAGATGAGTATTTAGCATGCTTACAAGAAGAACATGCATAGGTTTAAAACAGAATAACAATTAGGTGCATTCTGCACACTATAAGTTTAATGACTAAGAATTTATCAGATTAACCGACTGCAAACATGACTTGGACATAAACACCTAACGGACTGATCTCAGGCAGCCTGAATAAGTTGGTATTACACATTTGTCTGCACTAAACATTTACTATAAAACATATATAAATATTCAGGACAGAAATATTCATATAAGAATTTAATATTTAACTCATTTTAGTGCTACTTTAATATATTGATTTGTCAATAAAAACAGTATTATATAAACTTCACTGCAGCAGCACAGAGCCCTGATGCCAGGTGTTTACTTAAGCCTGAAGGAAACAAGAAACCCACAATTACTCTCTCTCTCTCTCTCACACACACACACACACACACACACACACACACACACACACACACACAGTCCCTGTGTGCATGTGTCCTTTCAGCAGATGTCATTACAAAATCTAGTATGTGTTCCTCATGCTCCAGATAAGATCACTGTGTTAATTCCTAGAATTCCACCACACAAATGCGCATAAACACACAGATATTGTCTGTCCAAAGTGTCCACCCTTCCTGAGAGGAAGTACCGCGAGTGGCTATCAGCTCCTTCATCGACACACTGACTGTCTCTATAGCAACTGGCTGACCAATTAGGACACTAGTAACTGCATCTAAACACCCCACTTACACACGCACAAAACAATCAATTGGCTAACACTAGTTCACTTTATTAGCAGTCACTGGGAGCAGTTTAGTGTTATTTTAGTCTATTTTCCACAGCAAAGCATCACAACAGTCTGGCCATACGCACAATTTGTGATACAATGTTCTTCTTTTCGTCCCTGTGAAGCACAACTGATTCACCAACAAGAAGTTGCTTCATTGCTCCTAAAATAACATAGTTATTATGCATGAGCTACTGATGGCAGCTTCCAGCAGGATAACACGCCATGTCACAAACCTCAAATCATCTCAAACCTGTGTTTTTAAAATGACTGTACAGAGGTGCCCTTCACAGCACCCAGATCTCAATGCAATACAGCACCTTGGGGATATACAGCCGATAAATCTGCAGCAACTGTGTGATATTACCAACTCAATAAGGAACAAAACCTCTGAGGACTTTCCAGCACCTTGTTGAATCTATGTAATGACCAATTGAGGTAGTTCACAGGGCATAAGGGGGGTCCAACCCAGTACTAACAAGGAGTAACCAACACAGCTGTGGGAGTACATATTTTGTTGGAACTTTAAATCTTAATATTAAGTCACATTTTTAGCATACACCATACACTGATGACATATATTGCATATGTCATATATTATATTATACAGATCAATGAATTAAAAGTTATAACATATTTTTAGGCCTCAGTTCTTTATTTCTTCTACTAAACATATTGCAAATATGACCATAAGTTTTGTTATATTATCCTGAAACCTTATCATACCAATCCTTAATAAAGTGTGCGGCAGTGTTTCAATAGATCAGCCTGGGTCAACTTTGATCTTCAAATCTCCCAGAGGTCAGCTTTCCTAAACCTGCTGCCCGGCCAGTCAATGTGAATGAACAGAATCTGCTCTTTATAACATCAGTCACTGTTTACTATCACGGCCATCTGCTCTGGGTTTAGTGTGTCTGTCTGTGTGTGTGTGTGTGTGTGTGTGTGTGTGTGTGTGTGTGTGTGTGTGTGTGTGTGTGTGTGTGTGTGTGTGTGTGTGTGTGTGTGTGTGTGTGAGTGAGTAGAGTCCATTCAGGGAGAATAATCTCATTAAATGACTACCATTCTCTTTCACCAGAGTGAACAACACAAACCTAAATGGCAGCTGTGCTCGCTCCCTCTGTGTTTCACACAAACACTAACACAAATGTACAGCATGTGAGTGTGCCACAGCTCCTCTTGCATTTAACTGGCAGTACATATTATATAAATGATTAAACACAGAACTGCAACACTAATCAAATATGTGATTAATCTGCAAGAAACAAAACGGTATTTAAAAGACTAATCGTGGCAGCCACTTACCAAGCTTACATATATTTTATGGTTTTTTTGTGTTTTGATTCTTTTTGTATTTTTTTAGATCTCCCCTGTTTTCCCCCTTTACTAAGTGACTGATTTATTCAACAGAAAGTAGTTCCCCCCCCTAAGATTTATTGAAACATTCTTAAAGTGAAGATAAGACTGAAAATATTTACCAGGTATTAAATTAGCCAGAGATTCATTTTCTGTTGATTAGTTTGTTTTTGTTCAGCTCTCTCCGTCTCTCTGAAGTAAACAGTCTTCTCTTTCAGCTATGCATCAATTCAGATCAGGTGGTCAGAGAAATTATAAACACTGCAATAAAATAATCTGTCGAGACATTTATAATCGAGTCAATTTATTGATGTTCGACTGCACATGTGTGTCACTGTGCGCCTCTTCGTGGCTTATAAAACAGACCTCTTGGGAGTGAATGTTGTGACGTCTGCCAAAGGAGCCGAAAAAGAGACGAGAGGAGAGGAGTCAACAAGGCTTGACAGACTTTTTTTTTTGTTTGTTTTGGGTGGGGTGAAGGAGATGTATATTGACACCTCCCCCTCCTTTTTCATTGTTGGAGAGAGAAAGTGGGTTTAAACATGACCCTAGGGTCACGCATAGCCATCACATACATACACCAGAATGAACAGACACGGTCTCTCTCTCTCCTGCAGAGCATCTGTCTCCCCGCCTGCTGACATCAAGACCTTTTCGGGTCACCGGGCCTTTCACACTCTCTCTCTCACACACACACACACACACACACACACACACCAAGACCATTCTCATAAACACGTGCCGTAAATTTATCACTGACGCAGACGCTGCTCAATATGCAAGAAGCACCACCGCCACATACGACCAGCCAACCAAAAGATCTTCTCAAAGAAACAGGAATCCGTAACTATAATACACAATATGTCATACTTTCCTGTTACTTCAGTAAGTTTATCATTGAATCATTGAGTGGCATATTATCAGTACGCAGTAGTAATTTCAATAATTGCTGACTACTCGGTTAACTGTATACTGGGATGTATATGATACTTGAGCAAGTGTAAACCTAGCAGAAATCATTCTTTGTGGTTAAAAACAACATTCATCACATTACTTAATAATCTATGAAGGTTTTTCTAATGTTTCTCTATTTTCTTAGCTTGATTCACATTTAATCTGCTGGACCTCACAATGTCTGATAACACATCAAATAACACATTAGAAAAATCTAGGAGGAAGCTACTAGAAATCTGCTAATAAAACTACACACCGATACTCCGATACCAGTGGAAATACACAATATTTCACATTCAATATCCACACCAAAACACTGGGTTTGTGCAGAAAATTTGTCCTCAAAAAAAAAAAAAAAGAAAAAGAAAAATGATAGTTTACAATTTTAATATCATTGTATTGCACGTTTTGAGCTAAATGTTGCCAAATGCAGTGGTCTGATTGGTCAGATCTGTTTATTTGGATCTGAAAAATCGAGTTTGGTTCGGAAAAATAATTCTGAAAAATATTTGCACAAATTTGTGACCTTCAGCGTGTAAAGCCCCCAAGTTTGCAAGATCAATATTTTGACCTTGTTTTTGAGCTCAAGCTCTCCACACAGACATGAAACCCACCTTAACTGAATCCAGCAGGTCTTTTGGGAAAAACCGCCTCAAACCAACGTCTTTCCTGAAAAAAGAAAGACAGGAGGAAAACATCAGAATGTTTATCGTGGTGTAATTACAAAGAAGAATGTTAATTGGCAAGCGCTTCTGTCTTTATCTGATCTCAGATGCGTGTTTCATCTTCTCCTGGGGTATTGCCAAAAGCAGACACAGACAGATACAGTTAAACAGGCAGGCAAGAGAAGGCAAGAAACCGAAAGCGATGACTAAGTGCTGACTACAGCACACTACTCATCTTTTCCTTTAAAGATGGGGTTGGAGAAAACCAATGGGGAGAGAAAGAGTTGCAGGAAGAAGTGCACAGAGGGTGACCACAGAGACAAAGAAAGATGAGCAGAGCTTTAACAGGAAGTTGGCTAATGACTCACACCCCTCAGGAGAAAAGACAAGTGAAGAGAGTGGGAGAAAGGCTGGAGGCTTAGATCACCCTTTTCCTCCTCTTGTTTCCCCAATAAAGGTCATATATCAAATTACAATTAAAATAAAAATGTAAAGTGGATTAAAAATATAAAAATGGAGCTTTCAGAAATTCTCCCAGATTGTTAAACTTTTCATAACTTCTTAAAAAAAATGACCATAAAAGAAACTCCTCTCTAAAACGGTTCTCTCAAAATCAAAGGCATGTCATCACAGGAGCAACAAGAAATACAAACAGACAGAAATTATATCATCAAGCTGACCTCAGAGAACAAGCCCTGACAAAGGCCCACTGATTAAACAGCACTGCTCGGGCTCCACAAAGATGACAGCCAACTGCAACCAGCTGACCGTTTACATGCACATTACTGTATGTTCTGTGGCTCCAATGAGAGAAAACACTAACAAGAACAAACCCAATATTTTCAGCCAGTCTTTTCAGATACACTTAGAAAACAAACAGAGTTTACAGTGCAGACCTGCTCAATTTTTCACATTTGTGTAATGTGTTAGACCAATCTCAAAAGTAATATCGAGTTAAAGCACCTCTGGCTACAATGACTGCATCAGGCCTTGATGGATAATGACTTCCAACTTTTCTTTCCCCCCCAGAGAGCCAAACTGACTTAGATTAAATAAGCAGAAGGCCACATATTTGATGACTGATGACTAAAAATAAAACCAACATAAAAGAAAACTCCATGTAAAAACTACACCACCCCACCTAGGTTGTCTCTTATGGCCACACACAGAGGCCACCGATCAAATACACTAATTTGAAATTGAATCAAACTGCACTGAAGACCCACATCTGTCATTTCCCCTGAATTTCTTGAGCATAAGGCAGTCTCTTATTTATTTTCGGAGATTATTTTGCTTCCCTAGCAGACCATGCTAAGAGTTTGGGAGCCATTTCAGCCCCTGGGGCCAGATTCTGCCCTTGTGTGATCTAGGACGGCCTTTGGTGGTCCAAACATCTTTCATTTGGGAATGATGATGACTTTCATGCTCTTGGGCATTCTTGTGTTCTTCACCAGATCTGTGTGTTGAGACAATTTTATCTCCACGTCATGCCTTGGTTTTCTGACATCTGACACCAACTGTTAGAACCTAAAGACAGATGTGTGCCTTTACCAACTACATCCAATGCATTCAAAATACACATGTGGACTTGAATCAAGATGTAGAAGAATTTCAAAGACCATTGATAGATGTAAGAGCTCTCAGATCTCTACTGTATATGTAAGAAAAAAAAAATCAATATAGAGACCTCTTGCAGGTCTATCCGGGAGGATAGTTAAGCCATAGAACACTTGGCAGCATTTATAGGAAATGTGCACAAAAGGAAACACATAAAGGGTAAAGTTTCCAAAAATATGTGAATTTTTGCTTGGACATAAATGGTGTCAAATAAGAAATCTCTTCAAAGAAACCTGAAAATTACACTTGTTATAATGTTGCTACTGGAAGATGAAAAAGTAGCAGCAGAGGTGAAAAACTCCTCTAATTAAAAGATGAACAAAAGTCTCTGGCTTTTCTGCCAGCAATCCAAAACGGTGGCCAGCATGGGCCAACTAGAGCCAACAGCGCCATATATTACCCAAAGCACATTATACATTTTTGGCGCTTAATGCTCATAAAGGGCCCAGCGGGCCCTGATGGCCAACTGTCAGCTTCCTGTATCAAAGCCCTAGAAGCTCTTTCCATCTCGTTCTCTTGTTGGTTTAAAATATGCATGAGACAACATCTTTTTCCAATCAACTGAGAGAGGCAGCGAGGGAACGATGGAGACAAAACAAAGAGAGGAAGAGCACAGAAGGAAAACCAGATAAAAATAGGGGAAGTGAACATGGTGCAGAGAGACAGAGAATGAGAAGAAGAGACAAAGAAAAGACAGAAAGCATTCCTCTGGGTTAATTGGAGAGCTCGTTAGGCTGACGGGCAGAAAGAAAGAAAGACATGAGTGAAAGAGGACAGCTCATTAGAGTCAAACCAAGTTAGAGCCAAGCCTCATTTAGAGTTCACTTTGTAAATTCTTCAACCATCTTTCAGAGAACCCACAGTGGGACAACGCATTGAGAAAACATGAGTGAAAAACATAGAACAGTTTCCTCTTTAATACCCGTAAATGTAACAACAAGGACTGCAAATATACTCAGCAGCAATTTGCAGCTGCTCACATTTCCGTTTCCTATCTATTCAATTTCTTTTGCACAAATCCAGATTTCTAGTCAAGTCAAGAGAAACTTTCTTCACCAAAAAGTGATACACTGTGCTACTTTTTCTGATCTGTAGCCCTGAAAGCGGTGTTTCAAAACATGTTTCCAGGAAGAGAAATGATGAGATTAGGACGGACTGATGCACCAGAGAGGTTGGGAGCCGAACTGGACTCCTGGAACTCTTTGCTTATCAAGATAATACTTACTCCAGTAGTTCATAGTTAGATTTCTTGTCAAGGGCATTTCCTCTCATCTCTTTAAAAAACCTCCTAGAAATGAATCCAGTGGGAGAGAGAAAGAGAGAAAGAGGTCATTTTTTTTTTCATTTTCTTTTTCAATAAAATGCAAAAACTGCTGTTGCTTTAGACAATGAATAATAAACTCCGACTAATGTTGGCAAGAATTATCAGTGTAGCTGACGGGCAGTCAGACTGTGCATTCTGCAATGGTGAAGAAAACAACTCAAACTGTACTTTAAATTGTTCGTCCAGCAACAACAAAGAAAACAGAGCGCTTAATACTTGGACTGAACCTTTTATTCTTTGATATTAAAAGAAAAAACAGCAATCTGCATGTGAAGAAATGGAAACAAAAGCAGTGGACTACATTGTGTTACCTAATTTCGAGACAGCCCAGTTTGAGAGCTACATCTTGTTCCACTTGATCTCCGTTTTCTGTCATGTAGTCGTGCTTCACCTGGAAGATGCAAATACACAAAGATGTTTATTAAGACATTTACTTCTCAACAAATGGAGGGTCATCTCGCTCACACACACATACAGGCAATCCTGCTGACCTAGATTATCCAAAGAAAAACACACTTGCAGGGCGTCTTCTAGTAGTGCCATATGCCTTAGTGCTAGCTGCTGGCAGGGAATGAAATATGTTTGGGTGTCTGGGTGTCTCTTGTGTGCTTGTGCATCTGTTTGTGTTTGTACCTGGTGGTAGAAGTAGTTGAGAGTAGGTTTGTCTTCTGTAAACTGCTGCACAAAGCCCTTTGGTAGATATCGGATTCTTAACTCATATCTATGGAGGAGAGAAGACAGAGACGTCACTACGTTACACTAAAGTAAGGCTTATTTGTGATGTGAATATAAAGATGTGTGGGTGAACAGAAGGAGGAGAATCAGCAAGGGACGAAGGGAGATTACAAAAGCGCAAGATGCAAGAATGCAAATGAGAGAAGTGCTTGTAAAAATCAGTGTAGCAGAAACAGACAGATAGTTGTTGACTTAGTCACACAAAGCAGGCATCTGTTTCTGTCTCCCTCTTTATGTCCACCGAGCAAAAGGTCTCCACCTCACAATAGAATCAGCACTAAGACTGCCACAATAAAGGTAATGTATACCAGAGCATTAACATCCAAACTACTCAGCCTTTACAGCCACACAGCACCATGCGCACAAGGGCTCTCATCACAATTCAACAGACGGGTCACGCAATTTTTCATGATGCCGGTTGCAATAAATCACTTCTGCTTCGAAATACAATACGGCAGACTGCTGAAGCTAGCCGTTTTTGGAACTACTGACTTTACAAGGCCAAATAAGTCATGTCTAACCGAGGCAGGAAACTGTTTATAAAGCATAACCTACAAGTTCAACATCCTCCAGGAAGGGGCTGGTTTAAGAGATGCAAGCATCTAAAACTCATCTACCTCATGAGGTCCTGGTTATAAAATTTATAAACTTTAAATTAGATTACCTAGTGTTTAGTTTAAGTTTTGTTGCACACAAACAGGGACAAATGACACAACAAGTCAAACACATGATGGCAAACAATATGTCAAAACACGTTAGAAGCCTGTTTAGACATAACTTTGTATTAACATTTTTATTCATAAACTGTTGAACAATTTTTAACCGTCCTGAAGACAGTCCCACAAATCATTCATCCATTTCTGCTGTGTAGCCATGGAGAAATGGTCTAACCAGAGATACCCAGTCCTCCCTGGTCCCAGCCTCCTGCTCTACCTCTTTCCAGAGGCAGGTGTTCCCAAGCCAGCCAACAGAGTATCCAGTATCCAGTGTATCCTGGTTCTAATCCAGGCTTTCCTCTGAGTAGGACATTCACAAAACACCTCATATAGGTGGCAGCCTACTCTACCAAATATACTCTGAGTCCAGTGCTGACTGAGCACTTCACCCTTTCTTCAAGGGAGAGGCCAGATAGATATTTGCGCTGCTTTTTATTCTCTTACTCACTACCCAGAGCTCATGGTCATAGGTTAGGGTAGGAATGTAGACTGACTGGTAAGGTGAAAATGCCACTTTCACACTCAGCATCTGCATCACTATCAAATATGCAATAATCTGTCTCAGGCTCCTGCTCTACTTTCCCCTCACTTGTGAGTAAGGCCCTGGGATGCTAAAACTCCTCCACCCAAATTTATCCCCCAGTAATTAAAAAAACGTGAACCATCCAAAACAGGAGGATCCTGTCTGGTCCCTTATAACAGCAGTCTAGCTTGCAATTTGATGTAGTGGCTCTTATCACAACATTATAAATACAGGCTTCATCTTGTACCTCCACTCTTCATTTGGCCGTGCTTGTTCATATTTCTCTCTGACGTGGGACACGCCCAAATCTGGGTGGAGCCAGTGCACTTGGTCTTTGGATTGACCGTTACTGAGCCGCAGGCCAAAACATGAAGTCCAGCGCACTTTGTTGATGTCTAAAATCTTCTGGATGATCCCCTGCAGACAAAGAGGAAAAAAGAGAAATAAAATGACTGATGACTGTGCAAATATTACTTCATATCTATGAAGGTAAAATAAGCATAATTACAGTCACTTTCTATTGTATCTGTGCTGTCCCTGGGTGCCGAAAACACCTGTATAAGTTTGATATATTTTAAATAAAACAAAACTTTTTGTTGGGTCTTTTTGGTGCATTTATTCAATGCGCCTAGCTTTACTTTATTAACTCAGCCAATGTTTCCCTGACATTTTGGATGAGACCATCGATTTTTTCGTTTACGTCTGCGTGAGTTTGTGTCGGAGACTTCAGGAGATTTAACGCGACATTCCCACCCAAACAACTTGACAGACATCAAACACACGCGCACAATAATGCTCACAGAGCCATGTGTGCTCCCATGTAAAACGCTGGGGGGTCTGACCTAGATACTGAAGTAGAGAGGGATGAAAGGAGAGCAGAGGAGATCGGCAGTGACGTATGACCACTAAAATCTGAGCAGAGCTAGGTAGTTTCTACGTCACGGCGGTGGATCTAAAAGCATCCTGCTAAGTAAACCTACACTAGCACGCGCACACATAAATGGTGCCCTGAGGTGACATGCATTAGCAAGCAAAATATTCTCAGTGCATTTGGGCCCGTTTTAACAGTGCCGACAGCTAGGATGTTGAGATGAGGACAAATGGCACAAAAAAAAAAAAAAAAAAAATTTAAAAGTACTCCTGGGTGACAACTGTCACATTTTGACCTGAGAGCGTTATGAGCACTGAGTATTATTGGCTACTTCTTACTCTAAATAAATGTTGTGGGTCTCAGTTAATCGTAAGGTGTCCCTAATATTGTGACACCATACACAAAAAGCATCTTACCCTGACATCGGTTGCATCACCATATCTTATATTGGAAGACCAGCAGCTATTTTCTGTGTTGCTCTCAAAGTGATGGCAGACTTTCAGAACCCTGTCCACGGAGCCGGCCATGGTTCGGTCCGATGCCCCCGCACTCAGTCGGGACTTGGCCCCTTCGAGGAGGGTGTGATTCAGGTTGGGGTCCAGGTAGGCTGTCGCCATGGTTTTCCCTGCAGACACTGCCGCTGCTAGGTGTCTGTCATATTCTGAGAGACAGAGGAGAGAAAAACGGATTTGAATTAAATAAGGAGCAATCTAATTATTAAACTTAACAAGTCCTGTGATAGTTGAACATTTTAAAATATCTTTACAATCGATTCCCATTAAAAAAAACAAAAGCAAAATCAAGAGTTTGGTTTTTTCTGTAACAGAATAATGATAATTCTCTGGGTCTAACATTTAGTCTAGTTTCATACGTCCAACCAAGGGCACTTGCATGACAGTAGATTCGTGTGGATTAATTAGCCTAATATGTACAAGAACACAAATGTGTGTGAGCCTGATTTTAAGTACACTCACCAAACCACTTTGTTAAGCACAGCGGTTCAACTGCTTATTAATGCAAATTTCTAATCAGCCAGTCACTGGCAGCAACCCCATGCATTTAGGCATGTAGACATGGTTAAACCAACCCGCTGAAGTTCAAAATGAGCCTCAGAATGAGGAAGAAAGATTATTTAAGTAACTTTGAATCTGACAAGGTTGTTGGTCCTGGACAGGCTGCTTCAAATATCTCTGAAACTCCTGATTTGCTGGCTTTCCCACACAGGAAACAGAGAAAAAGAGAAAATATCCAGTGAGCAGCAGTTCTCTAGGCTCCTTCAAAAATGCCTTGTTGATTTCAGAGGTCAGAAGAGAATGGTCAGACTCCTTCAAGGTGGATGAACCACATGTTGAAGCCTGAAGCAGATGAGCTACAGCGACACACCTGGTGCCACCCTGCCGTATAAGAACAGGAAATCGAGGATCCTATTCACACAGCGTCACCCAAATTGTACAAGAAAAGATTTTTTTTTTTTAAAAGAAAGCTTTCCTGTTCTGATGAGTCCTGATTTCAGCTGCTGAGTCAGAATTTGCCTTAAACACGAAAGCATGGATCCATACTGCCTTGTATCAATGTTTGGGTCTGGTGATGGTGTCATGGTGTGAGGGATTGTTTCAAAGTACCGGTTAGACAACACATGTCCATCCCTTTATGGCCACAGTGCACCCACCTTCTGATGGCTACTTCCAGCAGGTTAAAACACCACCCCACAAAGCTCAAATAATCTCAAACAGTGAGTTCACTGCGCTCAAACAGCCTCCACAGTCACCAGATCTAAATCCAAAAGAGCACCTTTGGGATGTGGTGGAACAAGAGCCAATAGATGTGCAGCAACTGTGTGAAATTTTAAAACACATTGTTGAATTTGTGCCACGAAGAATTTAAGCTGTTTTGAAGGCAAAAGGGGTCAAACCAAGTAACCCAGTAATAGTAAGGTGTACCTGTACTCACTCCAGTCAGTGCATGATAACAATACTTAGTTTAGAACTAGCCAAGACACACAGAGACAGTAACTTTTAATTTAATCCACTTTGAGTCAAAGCAGGCCTACAAATAACTATTTTATCAATAAAATGTAACAGTGTCCAAAAATTTGCACACATAACCAAGTGACAGTGATGTGTAATTTTTAATTTGTATAGTCAATGGAGTCACTACTGTTTCACTTTCCCTCTCCTGTTGAACTACAGATGTGCTACATTTGTTGTTGTTCTCACATACTCCTTAGACCCTTGCGTTGTTCTAAACTGTGTGCTGCAAGTATCTATTCTTCATGTGTTGTTTTTCACTGAGATACAATACAATGAACAATAAGATACCAGAGAGAGAAATAAAGAGAGGTGCAGTCAAGGTCAAGGCTCATTATGCAAGCACCCGTGCCTATAACACAGAGAAGACAATGGATCGCAGGCCACCATTTTTCCTGAATAAAAAGTTCTGACATAGACGCACTTCCTGGAATTTCATTGCAACTCCATCTGGAAATGCCTGAGAAGAACTAATTTCTCTACATAGGAGCGTGTGTGTGCGCACGCTGTTGTCATCATGGAACCGAGAAAAGACAGCAAGATCTCTTTCATGCTCCATTTTTCTACTTCCCTTTCTTCCTGTGAGTCTCCTCTCCCCATCCATTAAAAAGGAAAATGGATATGTGCTAGCAGGTAATTACACCTGAGAGAGCGTGCACACACAGGCATGCGTGCACGCTCACACTGAGATAGCTCAAAACAGAGAGACTGGAAAGAGTTGAGTGATAGATTACAGTAAGAAAATGTGATCCCAACTTAATCTGCCAGTTCCAAATGATGATGACTTTCACATCAACAAATTAAAACTCTCTTAAGCTCTCTTTCTCTCTTTCACACACACACACACACACACACACACACACACACACACACACACACACACACACACACACACACACACACACACACACACACACACACACAGGTAGCTTTGGCTGTACACTAGTTCAGTTCCCATGGAGTCAGATGTCACACCGTGAGCGTGAGGAGTCTATGCAGAAAGAAGATTTCATTCATACCTCTCTCCCAACACATGGGGAAGGGGCTACAGCCACTCGTCGCCATGGAAACGCATGTCTCTCCCTCCCTGTGCCTGTCCGCGTCGAGGACAGACAGGCAACCTGCAGCTTCACAACCACGCATCACATGCAGTGAAGTTCTCGTCCGCAGGAGTTAAACAAACACACTAAGCTCCTGACACAGCTGCAAGAAAACCCTCTCATAATCCAAACACTAATTTACACAAGCACGCCGTCTCCAACGAGGAAAAAACAAAACAAAAAGTCTCTCATTACAAAGTTTGCTTCTCCTTGGCAAAAGCTGCAGTAATAGAGAGGTAATAGAAGCAATCCAGAAAAAGGAATACTTTGTAGTTTGCTGACAATTTGTCTGCAGTTTGAAAATCCAAGAGAAAAACAAAATCAAGGAAAGTTTCTTCGTGTTTATGCGTCTTCTCTTAATCTTTTCCTGTTATCCAAAAGCTCCACAACACAAAAAAAACCTCTCCAGAGACAGAAAGTTACTTTCATCCACAAGCTTCACTCCTTTTTTTTTTTTCCTGTCCACTCCTCAGTGGCCCCTCTCTGATGACAACACACTGTTTGCTTTTTGCCCGATTTCTGCCCCATGCCTGCACTCCATAGTTACACAGTTGCCTTGGAAGTGTCAGGAGGCTTTCGAATTCGGCTTATTTCATTCAGCAAAGTCCCCCGAGTTGTTGAGAGGGAGCAAAAAGTTTAAAGCCAAAAATCCGACAGTGCTCATCCAGAGGACCTTCAGTTAGCCAGTGGTCAGACACCGAGAGGCAATTACTGTGCTCAGTAAGAAAGAAAAAAAAAAAAGATCTTATCTTGGAAACAAAAGTAAGAGAAAAAGGTCGACCAAGAAAAAACAAAGCCAAGAGAGAGAAAGAGAGAGACAGAGAGAGAGAGAGAGAGAGAAATGCAACAATTGTTTTAAGGTGAATGAGAAGTAAAAGAGGACAGAGCAACGCAACAGAAAGAAAGTTGAGTGGGGAATGAGAGCGCTCCAGAGAGGGCTGCTGGAGGAGCAGGAGGAGCCAGAAACTATTAATATGCTAATCCTGTCCCCTCTATGCAATAAACCCTCCCACTTTAGCTCAAGCTGACCTCAGAACAGTTCTCATCTTGAACTAATATTAACACTGCTCAAAAGAGCAGTCCCTTAGAGCTACTCTGAAAGTCCTCCTTAGAAGCATAATGCATGTGTTACTGAAGAGAGGAGATAAATATTACTTAAATTCAATAAAAAAATAATACAATATCTTTATTAACAGAATTTAAAGACCGTTTCATACTGTCGTTTCATAATGGCATACATGACCTCACTCATGCAGGGTCTTGCAAGCTCAATCAACCACAACACTACCCTGAACTCTATTTCTTATAAACCACCATTACAGCCAAACAACAAAAAACACACTTCCTTCTTTCAGACAAATATGTTATTTATTTTATAAAGAGAAAAAAAACCTTCTTCCACCACTGTTCCCAGTTTGTAAACTAGCAGCTGCACCCAATATGGCAAATCAACCCACTTTTAAATCACAAGGTTTTCAGGAGATCACACTCCACACTGCATAAAAAGCCCCTCAGCCAGAAAACACACAGCTCCCCCACCAACTATCCCTAATAAAATGTCCCCATACCCAGCTCTATCAGGCTGCTTGTTTAGTGCTGCTTTCAATTTCTCTGTTCAGCCAAGCGGCAACCTTGGCTGAAAAACTAAGTCAGCGTCGAGGTGCCAAAAACTGCCACTTGAGGCTGGCTCTAAAAGCCAGTCGGACCGCACAGATCTCCCTCCGTAAAGCCCAACTACATGAGAACAAAAAATGTTTATAACCAGGTATAAAACACCATTTTGGTCTGGTCCTCACCTTAAGTTATTCAAGTCACTGAACTGGACCTTTCAACTGTGTTTCTGGTGTTGGAGCATTTGTAATTAAATGATCCACTAAATAAAATGGCCCGATGTGAGTTACAGCTCATGCAAAAAGTTTTGGTGAGTGAAATTCAAGCATTTCATTAGTCTCTAGTTAAATAGCAGTAATTATCAGGTATCCGTGTTTGTATTGCATCTTAGGGATACAGCTGGTTAACAAAGGCTGTGCTCAGCTAAACGTGGTCACTTATGTGGCACTAAGCCAGTGCCCAAAATATTACCTTGGCTTTGAAAATAATTGTATTATTTGAATTAAATGAGCAATGATTTAAAAGGAGCAATCTTACAGATTATACTGCATGAATATTGTGTTACAGAACAGCCAGCAAGTTGGAAAACATACCCGGCTGGCAAAGTCTGGGAGAATGTACTAACACTGGAGAAAATGTTTAGCTGTACAAAAACATCCAAATTATGGACTTTTTTAAATGTTTAATTATGTGTGAACACATCTCACCTGAAGAACAAAAACAGGCCTGAATACTAAAAACACATAAGTGTTCACAAAATCTTAAATTAGCTTAAAACTAAAGATTTCGCCTGTAAGTCCCAAAGCTGCTTAACTGAGCAGCCATTTGGGTGTGCATATGTGTGTGCACGTGTGAGTTTCCTATAATTTGCGGCCCATCTCAGGCATAGGCCATTGTTATGAAAATGGGAAAGGGGGTTAGAGTGTGGATGTGGGTGTGGGTGTGTGGACTATTGAAAGCCTTTTGTCAGGGGGCCGGATGTTGCCATGAATGGGAAGAGCCTTTTGGGCCTGAGCCAAAGTCTCTGTTCGTATTGTGCTGTGTGCTTATGAACATGTTTTTTAAGCACAGGAGGGAAGCACAGCACCCACTACCTACTTAATGTAAATAACATTTGAAAGCAGCAGGTAAACCTCAAATCTGCACTGTCCACTTTGATGTGGTGATGTTTTATTAGCGAACAATCAGCGTGTTTGTTTCGATGCCTTGAAGGTGAAGAGCTTTGAATTTCAAACATGTTAGATTTTTACCTCATGAATTAAACACACATTGCAAGCAGAAAACAATCTCCACACAATCTTTTACTCTGTCACAGCTCATTAACTCTTTACAATGTTTAAGTTCGCCCTCTTCATCTGTAGTGCAGTTATTAGGCAGTACTACAGACGTCTGTCTGTCAAACACAAACTAAAGTGACTTAATGATTAGACTAATTAGATGATTACACCGAAATTAGAGCATGAATAAAATGTTCAAAAAATATACCTGGGTAATATGTTAAAATAAAACACAAGACAGTGGTGTCATTCTAAAAACATCCGGTCCAACCAACTCTTCTTCCTTTTCATTTTTTCTTACTTCCTCACACCTGGCCATGAGTATTGTTAAGCTATACTCCAGAGGGAAGCTCTGAACACGTCACAGAAACGTCGGTGCTTGAGATCTATCTCAAGCACATCTCATTCACATCTGCATCTGCCAATCGCAGCGGTTCCCTGCACCGTGCAGCTTTTATTTTTCTGGAATAACAAATAGCAGACTGTCAAAACTAAATAAATATCAAGCACTGCAGAAGGTGAAGAGCTTGTCTGTGGAAGCGGATTATTGCCTTCAGATTTAGCACAAGTCATGTTAACTAGGAACAAATCACATGCAAAGAGCGCTGTAGAGCCTACACCATAAAGCATCACAACTTAACTTGTTCAACAAAATCAAAACACAGCACTAGCTCCAGTATACCAAATGCATGAAGGCCAAGAAAAACATGCAGTGGTTGCCAACATGAATCTTCCAGTGTCAACTCAGATATTCATAAAAATCTGTACAGCGCAGCAGTGCATCCATCCAGCTCACAAAGACGCACCGAAATCATGAACACAGTTGAATCTGCACAAAGATGTCTCTAACAAACATGCTGAGCAACTGAGACTTCAATTGCTCGGGAGATGTACTTCGATCCAGTGAATAAATACTTTATTAGAAACTTATAAGAAGTTTCGATAATCAAAAATATCAACAAATATAAAAACGGGAGCAGAGCGTTGTTGATTTAATTTTGTTTTTTAAATTATTTATTTTTTTCTTTCTACACGATACATTACATTTAGGGGAATAAGGAGGACCAATTTTATGTTGAGAGCGCAATAAAAATGTTTTAGTCGCTATAAATCAACAAAAAAAATCATGATAGATAATCGGGGTACAAATACTGAGCAAAATAATCTTGATAATCACTTTGGCCACAGTCGTGCAGCCCGACCCTCGGGTTGTTGTTTCAAGTTTTCTGTCTGCAGTGTAAATATTCTAATTAGACACACAGCCTCTCACTCTCTTCCTCACTCCTGCTCACTAACGAGACCAACATGTCGACACAAACGCACAGACAAATAGTCCCCCTCTGTTTTCTGTCTTCTTTAATTGTCTTACCCAATCACAAACATGACTCAAATAAGCACTTGTTACTAGTTCAGCTGTTCATTAGCAGAAGCACAGAGTCTGACGATGTATATTTGTGCACTTCCTTCAAGGATGCCTATAATAGGATGCCATGTTTCTGTTTTCTGAATAAATAACTGTGTAGACCACAAATAGGGAAATACAAATAAGATATGATGATATAATATATATTTTATCGTCATATCATATAATAATACATTGCTACATTCCCATTGTCATTACTTTTTGGGAATAAAATAATACAGATAACACATGTTTAATGTTACCTTTGAGTAAATAATAATAAAAACTGAGAGGCAACTTAAAAGCAATATCTTAGGTTAAATTGATGTTTCTATGGCAACTGTGGGTCAGCTACTTACCTGTGTAGTAGGCAATCCTGGAAATATCTGAAAGACAAATGGAGAAATAATAGAGTTAGCCAGTTTGTTAAATTATATGAGATTTGGACAAAGAAATGATCAAGTCTGTTCAAAACTTAAACAGAACTTTATTGAGTTAATTCCCACAGCAGGTGTCCACAACTTGATTACTTACAGGCTGTGAATTGTAGAGCGGATGTATTGCTCCACAATGCGTCAAGTTAAATAGATTAGAAATCAATCAGTCCCCTGTTTTGTAACACACACACGCACGCACACACACGTACTTTTCACTGAGACATTGACAGATTGTTTTTACCAATCGATACCCCCTTTGTGACAAGATTTAGCCTCGCTCCTTATAGGCTGACGCTTCATTGTTTAAACATGTGAAAGACCTAAAGTGGGGAAACGCCACAGAACGGGGTTATTGTTCACCGTGATCGGGCAGCTGTGAAACCAGGATGTTACAGGCTGTGATTTAACCTTTTTGCCTTTGATTGGAGGCTCCAATAAAACATACAATGGTGCTGAAGGCTGCAGAGTTTAGCTGCTTCTATTTAGCTTCTTCTCTGAAACTGCCAGTTTCCCATAACCCCTCTCACATAGACATTTATGTGTACATTCAGAAAACCATAATACTAGCTTCTAAGAGCTAAAGGTCAGACTAATGTTTTGTTTTGTTTTAATTGTGCAGGAGGAAATTTAAGTCCTGGCTGGATTCAGTCTGTGGTTAGGAGGAGACACAGTTGGTCAGACTAATCAAGCAAAACAAAGCTTCTCAGGTAAATGTTTTTTGGAGGTTTTTTAAAACTTGGCAAGCATAATTAAGCCGCCTTATTTTTCATGCATTACAACACACACGGTATGTGACTTGACAACATATTTAGCAATGGTAAATACTGCCGAGCAGGCTGAAAGCAAAAGTATCAGTCCCACTCTTATTACTGTACTCTATAGGTCCCCACACACCCACAGGAAGTCTAGGAGAAGCCCTGTGGGAACATGACACCGAGTCATAGCAATGATAGGGCTGCATGTAGTGGAGGGCAAAAGGATAAGTGCTTAAGTGCTTTGGAAACCCTGATCTACACAAAAATACTGGGTAAACACGCACCCACAGACCGACTGCAGGGACTGTCAACATAGATGATGTAAGTAATGGCTGGAAGAAAACCTACACAAAGAAAGAAATGCCATCAAGGTGACTCATGGTGGGTGTGCTATCGAAATGCTGTGTAACATGAAACTCTCATAGTACTGTTTATGAATGCGTGCATCTATAGTGGTGATGGTAATAAACAGATTCAAATACCTCACCGGTGACCACCTGCAATATGACTCTAATTGCAAAATTGTCAGCGTATTACCTTCAGCAGAGGCAACATTAATAATCAGGTTTCCATTATTAATATTTGCAATAAACTGAGGTCTGTGTGTGATTCTATAGCACTGCACAATAAAACAAACACGACCTTATCATGGGAAGATCCAGACATATCAAATTGCACCATGACATATTAGATAACATCATGGCAGTGCTTTCACTGATAATGTAATTCTAGGAAACCTCATTCCTCTCCAATTTAATTCAGTTTCATTTATATAGCGCCAAATCAGAACAGCAGTTGCCTCAAGGCGCTTTATATTGTAAGGTAAAGACCCTACAATACTACGTCCTCTTGACCCAATCAGCGGGGAAGCCAGAACACAGCCCACCTCAAGCTGCAGGCATGTATATTTTATCTAATCTCCTCATCTGCCAAGTATCAGCCTTTGAAAATCAAAGACAACCATTATTATATCACACCATGATAAATGGGTTAACTTAATCCTGGGTGTCTAATACAGACCAGAGTAAACTGATATAGACCAGTTCATGATGGTAGAGTCTGTTTTATAGTCCCTATAATGACCTCTAGATAGACCTGAAACCTATAGGCACCATCTGTCCCCTGGATGCTATCAGCGCTCCACGCCGTCTCCATTTGCTTCTCAATGTCTCTCTGTTAAGAGCGCAGGGAAGGTTAAGTGCTATGTAGTCTGAGATCCACAACAATGCTGGCATTGCTGCAGTCTGCATTTGACTCCATAGGAGACAGTGGTCTTTTCAGGGCTTAGAAACAAGATGAGACAGCACCTGAAATGCTGGAACAAAAAATTGTAATCGTGAGACTCACTTTTCATCCGTCATGCTTTTTTGGCTTAGGAAGAAGAGGCTTTTTTGTAATCCATGGGATACAATTTAATACAGTTTAAAGACTTTAAATCACACCCAAATAACAACACAACTGTCTTCCCCCGCACATTGCCGCACATTAGCAGACTGATGTGTATGCTCCTTACCGGTTGGTATTACACTAGAAGCCCAAAAATGAAACATGAAATGTGCAGTCAAAAACTACCAGCTCACACCTTTATAGGCGGGCATTTCCAAGCACAGACACACAAGCACCATCTCCATGTCTTCAAACAGCGGATAATTGCATGTTAACCACAGGTTTTTAAGGAGCTGCAATTAGACTGAACAATCATGAGAGAGTCTGCTGTGCAATGTCTGTCTGACTACTGGTCTCAGATCAGTGGTTAAAGTTAAAATTCATAGTTTAAGAGGTCAGAGAGCGAGAGAGGAGGGTTTTGCTTTTGTTTTTTTGCTTAAGCATTAGACAAACTGCTAAAAAAAAAAAAAAGGAAACTGTAACCCTCTTCTGGTCAAAAGCCACTTACTATCATGTTTATGAAATAGCATTTAGCACAAAATATTGAGTTTTACCATTACTGTTACAGCTACAGCAGGTCTGCTGTGTTTTGTTGTGTGGGTGTGTGGTGCTGCCCTCTCTCCCTCCCGTTTCAGGTACCACCTCTATTTCTGTGGAGGCAGCGTTTTGTGCACAGCTGACTCCACTCAGCAATGAGCCTTAGGAGTAAATGTGAGGGACGAGGAGGAGGCCGAAGCCAGAATGTCTTTCTTGAAGCAGTGTTTGGGCTGTGTGATTATTGATGTTTACCACTCTGGGTGAAGGAGTGTGTGCTTTGTGTTCCTGTTTTTATTTTATTGTTTTTTATTTGGATTGACTAGTTAACTCATCCTCTCTCCCAGGTCTCAAGCTTTTTTTGTTCCTTTTATTGGTAACAGCAGCTTAGCAGCTTCTCTAAGTTAAGCTGTTAATAAAAACCTACAGTCTTCCTGTATTTTATTTCCTGATTTTATTTGAGGCCATTCAATTTAAGTTTGACCAAATCAAGGTATCACTCATCCAGCTGGACTCAGCACGCGACCCACACTGTGCTATCTTGTAGTATAACACAATCCAGCATGGAAGTGCTGACCAGAAATATCTGGGCTTTTACTTTGAAGGATTTAGCATTTATCCCTCAGCAGGCGCTCTTAAGCATTGTGGAAAACTAACAGCACCAGTGCCTTGGAGTCTCTTGGAGTTAAACTCCATCCATAGAGGAAGAAATTCGCTTACTCCACATCACTGTCACTCCAGTCTACTTATTAGCCTTTCATAGGTCAATCACTTATCCTGTGCTGTAACTGGAAGTCGCTTCAATCAATCACCTTCAAGTTAAAAAAATATCATCTCACTTCACATCATCAGCAGTTCTTTTCACCTAACGATGACATTTTGACCTCTCAGGTATATTTAACATTAAAATTTGTATTGTTACACATGTCTATTGAGCTTATAGTGACATGATGTTTGAATATGTACAATAAAGCAATGTGACATATATTATTACTGAGCTAATGAATGGACTCAAGGAAAGTTAGACCAAATTTCATTGTGATTTATGTGAATTTAAGAATGTGTTTAGGCTCTTATGCTAAAACTTTGTTAGATTATTCAAATTCACATTTGTTTCTTGAATACAACTGTGTTAAGAACTGTTCTGCATTGTTTTTACACAAAAGCAGGAAGAATAAAAAGCAGCTAGGCCTTTTGCTTATCACCACTGAACTGGACAGTCGCCACAATATCTTCCGTTTGTCACATCTTGACCTGATAGCTGTTGTCTTATTTGCTTAAGCCACATTTTTTCCCCTAGAGCGCTTTTATTTTCCTAACATCCCCTGAACTTTTGGGAGAATGTAACAATCATAACTATAATTTTCTTTCTTAATTCTTGTGCTGACAAGCTCTCAGTGTACGTGCAAATTTGTGTGAGAACATTCTTGAGTCTGTAGGTCTAGAAAGCACAGCAGAATAAGTAAAGTCTCCTTAAACTCCAAAGAGAGGGGGCGGCAGGGAGGTGCAGTTTAAACACCGTCACCTAACAACGAGGAGGTTCTTGGTTCAGACCTGCTGCCTGGTTTGATCCTTTATGTGTGGAGGTGGCATGTGCTCCCTGTGCCTACGTGAGTTTTCTTGTGTGCTCCGGTTTCCACCCACAGTCCACAGTCATGCATGTTAAGTTAATTAGTGACTCTAAATTGGCTCGCTCAATGTTAGCTGGAATAGGCTCCAGGCCCCAGTGACCCTAGCTGGAAAAGCAGATAAAATAAAACATGAAGAGATGGATAAAAAGGTTGAAGAGACAATCCTGCAGGACTTAAATTAAGCATACTAAACCTGAGGAGAACAGTCAGCTGTTCTGCCTCATTGCTTGGTGCCTAATGGTTAACCTTCAAGCTGTGCTGGCAGGTGTCTCAGACGCAGTGTGTGTATGTATGTTGTGTGTGTGAGTGTGTATGCTTGAAACTCTCTGGACAATGGGGTGTTACTGGAGCGTGCATTCTTACGATGCAACAACAACGCCTGAGGCACCAATCACACCTGCCACTCAGACACACATATACAAATGCACAGGAACACAAACATACACATATATATTTTTTTTTAAAAACACCGCTTTTGGCCTTTAAAATGCCTTGTAGTAGGATCTAAGCACAGTTTTGGCTTTGACGGAGAGCTACGGTGTGTTTTACATAATGGAGGCACATCTTTATATGCGCTAGACACCCAGTCGATGTCTTTCATGACTCAATTTAGTTACAGTTCTAGTTGAAATACATGAATAAACATATAGACATGTGAAGAAACTATCACATGTGTGTTTCTATCAGAAACACATGTTTTCTTATGTCATTATTCACATTTAGATAAACATCAGACAATTATTCAAAGTCAAATCCATTGCACACACACACACGCACTAAAATACACGCGCTCAGATGAGGCAAACTCAAGATAAGCCCCGCACGCATGAAACATAATAAGGCCACGTTAACGCATCACTGCTCGCACACATTTATCTGCAAAAGCGCACACATTCACTCAAGTGTGTATCGTTCAGGTGCACTGATAAAGCTAACTGGCTTACTGGAGCGGCATGTTAAACGTATCACGCTCAGAGCAGATACGCTATGTGTAATTCAAATCAAAAGATTTATATGGAGGACCACAAGAGCCACGCGCATCGAAATAAAAATCTCTGTGCTTTAATAATGAATTGTAGAATAAATTCTGCAATTGTAAATTCATTTTTGAATTCCAATTTAATAAACTGCATTTCAAAATCCTTTTTCCACTTGCATTTCAAAATCCTTTTTCCAATTGCACTTTAATAAACTGCATTTTAAAATCCTTTTTTCAGTTGCACTTTAATAAACTGCAGTTCAAAATCCTTTTTCCACTTGCAATTTAATAAACTGCAGGTCAAAATCCTTTTTCCACCTGTAATTTAATAAACTGCAGTTCAAAATCCTTTTTCCACTTGCAATTTAATAAACTGCAGTTCAAAATCCTTTTTCCACTTGCAATTTAATAAACTGCAGGTCAAAATCCTTTTTCACCTGCAATTTAATAAACTGCAGTTCAAAATCCTTTTTCCACCTGCAATTTAATAAACTGCAGTTGAAAATCCATTTCCCTTTCCTGTTCGCTCCGGGATTAGCTGCTGGATTAGCTCCTGGATTAGCTGCTGGATTAGCTCTTCGATTAACAACTTGCTGGAGGCTATTCAAATTAGCCACACCGTGGGATGTAAGGAGCTCTCTGATTGGTT